>NW_022146055.1:11933882-14900099 GCF_002938485.1 Sitophilus oryzae
AGAATATGGCAGAACGTACCACGTTTTTGTCACGGTTGGCAACACGCACCAGCGTTTAGTCTCAACCAATGAGAGCAGGGAAAATCACATTATGGACTATATAAAGGTACATTTTGCTTAAATACCGACGGGACGAGTCGGCAGCTTAGCTTAGTACTCATTTGGAATGTAGGTAGTGTTGCCATTCTGTTCCCCAATAAGTAACCGTCCAGTTAACAATCTGTATGTAAGTTCATAAAGCTTCATGTAACTCGGAACCCGAGTCTTTTAAACTACCGGATTTCCCTATCTCTACAGGGAAGATTTTGAACGACGACATCCAAAAAATGACGTAAAATTATTTGCTCGAAAATCCGTTTTCCTAGAACTTTTTAAACTTGCTTATTAACTTGTCACAGTCATATACGTTCGCATGGAGCGCGACAAATAACCCAAAAAACCACTCACAGTTGGCATTTTAAAGCCCCCTTAATCACTTTCCAAGTTCCTTTTAATGTCTAATTAAAGCCGGGAAGGTTTATTATTTCTCGAGGATTAGATTTCATCCTCATCGACTCCTCGTTAGAAAACCCATTCGGGAAAGCGATAGAACGAAACGAAAAAGTTTATTTTAAGCTCAAAGTTAACAAACATCGCTCCGATGCCGATCGACGAGCAGATGAAGTACGTTTACGTTATAGACATGGTAAAATACGTTTTTTTCAGAACGATCTCTGTTTCGTAAATAAATAATCCTTTTTTAGTGGTGCTGCTAGTACCTTTTATTGCCTTCTGTTTTAAAAGTAAACAATTCAAATACTTGAAATGCACGGGTAAAGTTTTTTTTTTACTTGAAATCACTTATAAAAAAAAACATCCAGTACATAGAAGCCCCCTATGCACAAAATCATAAAAATTTCTCTGCTGAAATGCATCATTCTGTTTTTCTGACTTTCGAATAACTGAAATCATTTAAATGAAACAGTATTCCTGCTTTACATTCTAAACACTTTTCTTGTGTAGGTAATAACTTACTACTTACTTTCTTGTGTAGGTAAGACATCAATACTGTACCGAGAAAAAAAATAAACAAAAATCAACCAACACACCAAACTTAACCAATGTAATCAAAAAGCTAAAACGCGTCTGTTTACGAATTCCAATTGCCAAGTACTTTTCAAATCTTGCTATATTTTACAATATTTTATCAATAAATGAAAATGGTACACTTCCGCAAGAAGTTTTTTTGCGTCTCTATGTTTAGAAAAAATTCTAGAATGAAAAACAGAAACGTGTTTTCATTTACTTGATTTCAGCTATTCTAAAGTTGAAAAACTAAAAATTATACATATCCGCAGAAAAATTTCATGACTTACTATTTGGAAAGGGTTAGTACCTAATACCTTTCCAAGTACTAAATAAACAAAAATTTCTTACAAAACTAATTTCAGCTCAACTAAAGTAGCCCTGATTTCAGCTATTCTAAAGTTAAAATTTTTTTTACGATGTACTTAAACAGCCGTTAAACGGTAGCCTTCTAAAATGCCGTTAGTAGATATTGTGACGTCGTTCATGTCGGCGGAAAGTAATGCCTAGCCTTAAGCATTTTGCAAGAGCACCTGTGGGTCAGTGGCTGAGGCTATCGCTTCGTAAGCGAATGGTCCGTGGTTCAAATCTCACGCCGACCAAGACTTTTTTATTTTTTTTTTGCTTATAGCGTGATCTTATTGCATTGGTTTCACTCTTTTTGGTTGGATTGGGTTTAGTTATTTGGCGGGTTGGTTAGCGTGGTTATTTGGAGGGTGTTAATTCATTGGTTATTTGGTGGGGTTGGTTGATTTTTACTAATTTATATTTGTTTTTTATATTTTTTATCAGTGTCGAGGTTAGTTGCGTTGGTTATTTGGTGGGGTGGATAGCGTTGGTTACTCCTTATAAAATTCCTATATTTCATAAAGCCGTCAAGTGCGTCACATCAACGACGTCATACCTATTAACGGCATTTTAGTAAGCTACCGTTTAACGGCAGTTTAAGTACAGCCATTTTTTTATGACATACAATTTGAAATGTCTTCCGAAAACTAAATAAACAAATATTTCTTACATCACTGATTTCAAGTAAACTAAAGTAGCCCTGATTTCAGCTAGTAAATGATTTCAGCTATTCTAAAGTTAAAAAACTCGAAAAAGATGTATTTCCGCAGGAAATTTTTTATGACATACAATTTGGAAAGTCTTCCGAAAACTAAATAAACAAATATTTCTTACATAACTTCAAGTAAACTAAAGTAGCCCTGGTTTCAGCTATTCTAAAGCTGAGAAACTCGAAAAGGATGGATTTCCGCAGAAATATTTTTATGACATACTATTCGAAAAGGCTCTTCCAAAGACTAAATAAACAAATACTTCTTACATAACTGATTTCAATTAAATGAAAGTAGCCCTGATTTCAGCTGTTCTAAAGTTGAGAAAATCGAAAAAAATGGATTTCCGCAGAAACATTTTTCTGACATACCGAGTGACATACTATTCGAAAAGGCTCTTCCAAAGATTAAATAAACAAATATTTGTTACATAACTTATTTCAAGTAAACGAAAGTAGCCCTGATTTCAGCTATTCTAAAGTTGAAAAACTCAAAAAGCATGATGCATTTCCGCAGAAAAAAAATTTATGATATACTTTCGAAAAGGCTTCTAAACACTAAATAAACAAATATTTTTGACATAACTGATTTCAAGTAAACGAAATTTAAGCAAAATGCACTACTTTACAATTAACAAGCTTGTAGGATGATGCTACGGTATGGAAACTACGATATACTTAATACCACCGATTTGACAGTTAGTCGACTTATGATCATTTACATGGAACTCTGCGTACCCATCTATATATTAAAAAAATGTCTGTACCTATGTGGCGGTACCAAACCAAACCAAAAAATCCTATATGGGTATTTCACCACTGCAAGAAAATCTACAAAATAAAATAGTTATTTTTTGTAAACACTTCTGCGTTAATCCCAAACGGAAACTACTTGTCATAAGTTAGGTTTAAACAGTAATGGATGTTGTAGAAGGTAAGGGAGAAAAATAACCTATCTTTACGGGACTTTTTATTGAAAAAAGGTGGTTCACAAATGGAAGAAAGGTAAGGGTTCGCCAAATAACCACAGTGGCGGCCTTAAAAAAGCCAACAATTCTAAAAAAAAATGAAAAAGTTTTTTTTTTTTTATTTTAGAATAAAATTTAAAATATAACAAGACATTACCCCAAAAAATTTTGTTTTTTTTATTTTTCAAAAAAAATAGTGTAAAGTAGTGGATATAAATTAATTATTGTTTATCCGCCAATATTTTTGTTGCCTTTTTATTATTTATAATGGTTATATATGGTGTGTGGGTGCGAAGTTGATTTGAAATACTGGACTGGAATGGGAGATAGAGCAAGAGGCAAAAGCCTTAGGTATGTAAATAATATATAAAATTTAAAAAAAAAAAAAAAAAAAAAAAATTGTTTTTTTTGTAATTATATGTTAAATACTAATTAGAGGTCAAATCAAAAGTGTAAGTAAAATTTTTTCGTAAGATTATTGGCATAGCCATGTTTTTTACAGAAGTATATTTACAATCCTTTCACATAAAGTTTACATACCTAACTAAATAAAATTTATTTTTTAATGATTAAAGTTTTGACAGATCATGCCAAATTGTTGGGGCCATTTTTTTTTTAAACAAGTAAAAAGTAGGAATACATAATAAGTTGGTTTAGGTATCTATTGAAGAAAATATAGTTCTAACTAGTCAGAGTGCTTCCCGCGGGTATTTTTAATAATCTAATCCAAAATACAAATCATACGAGGAATAATTATTAGGTATTGATTTTCAAACAATAAATTAGATTACCAAGTTGGGAATGGTTCAAAAGCCATTTAGATTAGTGCTTTTGAATCTACAGATAGAAGGGTTGGCAAAGTTTAATTTAAAAGAAACAGAGATTGTTAAGTTTGTGATAAAAATTTGTCATCAAGAAATCTGTCCCACTTCAGTATTTTACAGTAGGAAATATTGGAGGAGGATGAAGCTCCTACTAACTGCCCTTCAGCTTTAATTTATTCTGAATTTGCTGCAACAGACAGTCACAAGCAAGAAAGGGCACCAATTTTAAATGAAATTGTTTTTTTTTTTTTTTTTTTTTCGAAAAAAAACGGCGTTCCAGTTGGCTTGGAAATCGATAACATCTGATGGCATTTTCTAGTAAGAAATTCCAATATATAAATGACAGCGAAATCTTCATTTTCCATAGCCATCGGCTTTGAGCCGTTTTTTATTTCGATCATACGGTATATTGAATATAAAACAAACGATAAAAGAAAGAGAAATGTTATACACATAAATAATTCACATTTTGTAGAGCAACAACACAATGAAAAAAACAAAATATGAACACCATGCCAACTAACAGGACCATTTAAACTGAATAGTTATAATTTAAGTACACGTAAGTACAATTTGAATACAAATTTGATCGAATAAAGAAATAATTTTCGAATATATAAAAATCTACGTGAAAATCACATGAAAATAGTTTAAATAAATAATAACATAATATAATATGTTATACACATAAACATCCCTTGATAAAGATAAACATTTTGTAGAGCACGATACGCTCAATATGGAAAATGGGGATCCTACTGCCTTTGGGTCGTTGCAATCAAACGAAACAAAATTTTCATCCAAAGCCATTATACCTCGCACTTTATTAGGTTTAGTTATGGGTCAAATAAAAGAATGATATTTGAATGTTTAATGAGCTTTCTGATTGATCCTACTCAGATACAGAGTGACGCAAGGTCCCGAGGAGATCATAATCACGGATAAATATAGGTAGTTAAAATGAATAGATTTAATCTATTATAGTAATGTATAGTTTTAAAAACTTTGCAATTTTTATCAAATGTTGGTAATGAATTAAACAAATGCAGAGCAATTTTTCTAATTGAACGGAAAATAATAGAAACCTTTTTGATCAAAAAAATAATTTTTTCTTCTGATGAGGTTTACGAATATTAAAGTTGGTGTTGGAAAGGATTTTGCCATTAATGTGTTGGTATAGTACAATTTAATTTATGATGTTGAACAGTTAGTTAAAACACATAGTCGAGTAACCAAACATGTTTTAAAATTCCACTATTCTTAATGAATGGCAACTGTACAACCTTTGAGAGAGGAAAGCTAAGAGAAAGTGTTCTAATTGGTTGGACGTACAAGGAAGAGGGACCATATGACATTGAGCTCTGGAAGGGCTTATAACATTACGTCTCAGCCATGAACAATAGGAACCGGAAAATTCAAAGGAAATATTACAATTACGTGGGATGCCAATTTATAGTTGGCAAAAGAATTGAGAAAAAGAATTAGTTGAAAAGTAGTTTTATAGTTTACGTGTTTAACGATAGTTGAAACCATCAACTAGGCCAATATATTAAATGGCCCATTCGAATGAATAGCACTACTGAACTTGAGAGGAAGCTGGCGAAGAGATTTTTGTATTGGGGTTGAAACTACAAGGAAAGACATGAAGCAAATC
This sequence comes from Sitophilus oryzae, assembly GCF_002938485.1. NCBI lineage: Eukaryota > Metazoa > Arthropoda > Insecta > Coleoptera > Curculionidae > Sitophilus > Sitophilus oryzae. The sequence goes on from NW_022146055.1 coordinate 11,939,451, forward strand.
TGGAGGGCTATAAATTTATAATTTAAATTATTCACGTCACAGCCATGTTGAATAGCTGGTTAGTGAAAAAAAGAAGGATATCTGCACACTGAATTCTTTGTCCTTTAGAAGTTGTTATATTAAGGTTAGTTTAAGCCATCCCGATATCGAGATCTTTTAAAATCCACTATTTCCCTGAAATGGAATTTGGCAATGTCGATGGCTAAATAAACGTAAATAAAATACTTGTACATTATAAAGAATTTATAATCTGTACGAGTAGGTGTGGCTTAGAGTTTTTTATTCACTAAATTGTAAGAATTGTTTCACTCGTGTTATTTTTGCGTGCTCATTATATTTTTATTTAAATCCCATATCATCAATTATAACTCTTTTTTAATAAGTTTTCCTAATTTATAATTAACATTATTTTTTAAAACTAAAGCCGCTTTTTTCATCCTGAATGAGAATTTACGAAAATATACTTATGAGTGAAACAATAAAAGAGCCTGCTGAAATATGTCTGAATAATCTTTCGATAGAGATAAAAAAAAGACCCACATGACTTGACTTACTTTGTTTAATACCTAAATCAATGTTAAGGGTGTAATGAAGTTATTTTAAAGCTTGGCATTATTTAAGACTATAAATAGTAATAGTTGTCTAACACCATCACATTGCATGATTCACCCAGTCTTCAGGAGTCGGAACATATTGCACTTACGTACTTAAATAAAATTTGTGCTTCATTAACATTTAAAAAAAAAAAAAAAAAAAAAAAAAAAAAAAAGAACATATTTTTTCGTCGTTCCTTGAATGACATTTTGCCGAAATAACTGTATGAGAAAAATAAAAAGGGCCTATGTCTAATTTGGCTGCTGAATAAAATACAAATCTGTATTTTTATTCAATGCAAACAATGGAAAAGATTGATTTTTTTTTTTTGTTAACCCTGCAGCTTTCGCGTCGTCACTTGATATCTTTTGAATAATCGATAATAAAACCACATACTGACGTGTTACTTTTTATAGACTAAACATTGTAAGGTAATGAATGTTATTGTTTTTAAGCTTGGCCATTATATTTATTTTAAACCCATAATCAAATTTATTGCTTTAAATAAAAATAGCGTACCGACATTATTTTTCAAAAAAAAAAAAAAAAAAAAAAAAAAAAAAAAAAAAGGAATTATTTTTTTTTTCGTCGTCTTGAATGACATTTGCATAATAACTTATGAGAAACAATAAAAAGAAGGAGCCCCCCCTCCCCACCCCCCTAAGTTCCTTATTGCTGCTTGAAATAAAATCTGGTAATTTATTTCAGCATACATGATAAAAAAAAAAATTGTATTTTTTTTAACCCGCCCTTTTTCCCGGCGGTTTGCCATTCACGGTCCAAAATATTTTAATGTCTTTGAAATCCATCGCTGTTCTAAAAATGTTCGGCGCCATGCCTTTAATTTTAGAATGTTTACACAAGCCGCATCCTGATGTGCTTCCTTTTTGAACCTTTTAAGCAGCGGAGTTTAATTTTCTGCCTTACCTCTACACTCCCATGAGTTTTAATAAGGATTAATACAAAATTGGCCCTTAATAAACAAAAAAAAAATGCTTAACTTTCGGGAAGTTTATCTCTTTCCGTCGTCGGAAAGCAAAAAAATACAAAGAATAAGAAGAAAAAAAAACTTTTAAAATTTTATTTAAAGAAAAAAAAAAAAAAAAAAAAAACGTGTTTTTTTTTTTAAAAAAACGAGTACGTCCTATACAAAACGTTTTGGACGGTTCTGTTTTAATGACTTTATATCATGTTTTTAAACTTTCAAATTAAACAATTAACTAATCTGATACAATTTTAATTTACCATAGAGGGTAATACCTAAAAAGCCACCCCCTAACCGTTTGTCTGGTAATGATTATTTTTTAATTTTTAACAAAAAAAAAAAAACTTTGTTTTATTTATGTTATGTTCTTTTAAAATCAATCTTACAGGAAATATGCATGAGCAATACATTTTATTTTTTTTTATTAGATTGTATTAAAAAAAAAGCCTCTCTTGTTAATTTTTTCTTTTTAGAGGCCTACTGTTTTCTTTCCATTATATAATTTTGGGGGCGTTAAAATAAGAAGGAATAAGGAAAGATATAACGAATAACTTTAAAAAGACAAAATACACTTTAGATTCCATTTTTAAATCACTTATACCGTACTTAAAAACCAATGAATTACAGAACAACAAACAAAAAATGTACCCTAATAAAAAATACTTGCGAATGGCGAATACATTTATTATGATTTTTTCGATCCTAATCCAATTAAAAAACACATATACTTAAATTTATAATTAATTTTTAAAAATATTGAATGGTATCGAATAATACTTTATATATTTATCCAATATTTTAAAGTATCGATACTTTATATTCAATACAACCGATACCAAAATATCGATACTGCCTCAGTATCGCACAGCCCTATGAAGAATTTTGTGGTTCGCCAAAGGGTCCACTGAAAATGGATAGCCGCGAGACAACGCCGTTCGACTGGGCAGGGACTCTGCTCGAGGCTAAATCGCTCGGCTCGAGGCTATAATATGACGAATTCCGCTTGAGGTTGACTCGTCTCGTCCTCGTCTCGGCATATTAGTACGCCTTTTGGAAAGAATTTGCTATAGCCTCGTTTCATACTCGTTTCGGGTTTGTCTCGTACTTGCCTCGGCATATTTATACGCGGCTTTTTAAATGTTCGAATTAAAGAACATAAAGATTATTTAAGAAAGGGAGATTTTCACAGGGCACAGGGCACAGAATAAATTTTAATAACGCCAAAATTATAATGAAAGAAGCGATAATTTTTATTATAATTAACCACAAACAAGAACATATATCATACATAATATAAAACGAATACCAAACCAAAACCTAAAATTATAAAATATTGTTATTTAATTATATTTCAAAAATGTTCATTCTCCGTATTATTTTACATATTAAATATCATTGATCTTCCTTTCCAAGCTACATAACTGACACCCTTTATTTTTTAATCTGATGGTAGTTGACAAACGATTTATGGCCAAATTACTAATTCAATATAATATAAAGGTTTAATATATTTACTTATTATGGACACAGTGGACAGTGGGAGTATCAGTCCTACTCCCTAGGCTGACAAGGCGAGTAATAATGTAATAACTTAATTGCAACTATAATAGGTGTAATTAACAACGGTTTAACCTTGCAAGCCTTCCAAAAATAACGTAATAAATGTATTAAAAGCAAGTTCAGAAAAATAACCAGTTTCTAATATTACTTAAAGTAAAATAAACATGAAAATAGAAACTATATTTTCATATAATAGCTATTTATGTAACTAGTACCTAAAATGATGTTTTTTAGGACGAATCATTACTGTTTGCGGACGAGGCGTTAGCCGAGTCCGAAATAGTAGATGAGTCCTAAAAAACATAATTTAGGTACGTGTTACATACACTATTTTTTGTCATACGCTTTTTACAGTTTTAGAACGCAGTATTTGCAAATTTTCCATATTTGAAACTATAATGTTTGAAAAAGTTGGCTTATAAATTCATATCTTAGTAACGAGTTTGTTTATTTCATCGCATTTTGACATGTCATTCGAAATTTGTCACAGAAATCACACAAAATTCTTCAACAATTTAAAAATGTTCCAAAATCCCGAACATATTGCTAATAAGGCCAAAGAAATCGTGTTTGATTTACTTCCTGTGAAGTCTCGTGCCATTTACCAGAAAGAATATTGATGTTTTTTAATTGAATGGAAAGACAAAAATAGCGTATTCGTTGTAAATGAAGATGTATTGCAAATTATTTCACGAAAGTAAGTAACTACTACCTATTTAAAGAAGAGGCTTTAAATTTAAAATATTCTTAAATTACAGTCACCAAACATTCAAACATCCGCAAATTGGTCGAAATCATTCCATGCTGAGAGCAGTGTTAAGTGGTAAAGAAGATATTTATATTGACAAATTCCAAAACTTATTGCTTTTTTAAAGAGGAATTCGGTTGGTTACGAGCCTAAAAAGTCTAAGGGTTTGTCCATAAAAGAGATCGTGATTTTTTGGCCACGGCTAGTGATGAAACTTATTTACTTACTAAGGGAAGTTTTGGCGATAATATGTTAAAATATAATAGATGGTTTCTTATCCATTGTATTGTTTTTAGGTAGCTCTTGTCATTGGCCTTGTGGAGCATGTAGAAGAGAAGAATTGTACTCTCTACGAGTGCAATACATCATAGAAAAAGACAACAGCTGCCTTTAGTTACCCTTGCGGATACAAAACGTAATATCAAAAGATGTTTCCGGTGTGTGAACGAAGGGAACTTGTCGAATCCAGTTAGTGTATAGAAAATATGCTTGTCTTAGGCCAAAAAATGTACCACATGATTATGTCTTCATCTCTTATCGTAAAGGAAAATGCACCTTGCAACGAGTCGGCATTCATTCATTTGGGAAGATACCATCGATTGTAGCAGCATTTTAAAGTGGATCGAACCCAACGAATATACAGGTAATTGTTTCCGACGTAGTTCTGCTACTCTTGCTGCCGATGCAGATGTGGATTTTACATCGCTGAACCGCCTAGGAGGTGGAGGTAAAAAATTTTAAATTTTCCGATCTTTTTTCTAAACAACAATAATTATTTAGGTCGGTCCAACAGTGGCCGAAGTTACATAGAAGAATTATGAGAAAAAAAAGAAAGTTTGCAAAACTGCTATGGGGGAAAGGAAAATCGCGACCACTTCCACGGATGTATTACCAAGTAAATCATCGTTCGCATTTACTCCACCTCATCAGAAAGTAAATTTACCTTGCCAATGAGGAGTCGTTTCATTGCAGATGCAAGTTTCTAAAATGCACAAAAATGTTCATTTCATTTTTATTTTTCCAGAATAACTAGCTTTTGATATTGTTAGTATTTAATAATTTAAAAAATCAAAACAAGGAATAAGAAAACCATCTATATATTTAAAAATCATTATCTAAAACTTACCTTAGAAAGTAAATAAGTTTCATCACTAGCAGTGGCCAAAAATCGCCGATCTCTTTTATGGACAAAACCTTAGACTTTTTAGGCTCGTAACCAAACGAATTCCTCTTCAAAAAAGCAATAAGTTTTGGAAATTTGTCAATGTAAATATCGTTCTTTAACACTAACACTGCTCTCAGCATGGAATGTTTCGACCAAATTGACGATGGTTTGAATGTTTGTGACTGTAATTTAAGAATATTTAATTTAAAGCCTCTTTTAAATAGGTACCGAGGCTAGCTTACTTTAAACAAAATAACTTAGCTTTAGTTATTTGGTTATATTTAATAACTTAATTATAAATATATTGTATAATTTTTTTTTTTTTTTTTTTTTTTTTTTTTTTTTTAGCAAAATAAAACACCCAAATAACGAATTTAGACATTTTAGTCCTTAAAGGTTGCCATGACGACCTTTACAGCCTAGGCCGAAAAAGAAACATTTTTACGGACTAAATGGTCCGTAAAATAGCGTTTTTGGCGAAGCGTTATGACAAAAATATTTTTTTTTTTTTTTGTAAATATTACGAAAATGAATCTTCCGACAAAGTTTTCATACATCAAACCAGGGCGCAAAAAAACATGATTTAAAAAAAATAGATAAATCGATTTTTTTAATTTTTGTTCAGATTTTTTTTTTTTCTAAAAAAAAAAAAAAAAAAAAAAAAATCTATCAAAAATAGTAGATTAAAAAAAATGACCTTTTAAAAACCCCGCGAAGGGTAGGTTAAAAACTTTATTTCTTTTGGCACGTTTTTTAATTGCTCCATATTTGAGAATTTTTGTATTCCTTTTCATAAGTTATTCGGGATTTAAATGGAAGTAGTTTGGATATGGCGTTTGTCGCCATATCCAGATCGACACGACAGAGAATTAAAAAATATTCTCTCAAAACTGACAACTAAAGATACAGCTTCATTTATTTGTCAAATTACATAGAAACCAACGCCAACCCAGCACAATATTTTTTCTACTCGTAATAAATTCCTTGAAATAATAATTTCTGAATATTTTTTAAAACGCAACTCGCTATGGAAAAAAATATTGCTTTATACACGACGATAAAATGCAATTTTATCGTCTTGTATAAAAAATATCTATTAATCGGATTTTTTTGAGTTTAATCAATTTTCTATTTAAAGTCCATTAATTTATAAAATCATTTACAAAATTATAAGAATAAAATATTTATATTTTATTCTATAAACTTTGCCCCTATTTCCGCAAAAAAAATCGGCCGCTTAGATAAAAGGATTTTTTTTTGGAAGTAATCATGACTGTCTTAAATCGGAGAATAAAATTAGTACCATCTAATGTTCAAAGTGCAAAGTACTTATTGCAGAACAAAATGTCGGTAGAAATTTGGAATGAACTAGAAGATAAATTAGGGAAAGCGGAAGTTAGCTTGATCAACATCAGCTGTTTCAAAAAAGGTATCAAACAGCCTTGCCTCTAGCTTATCTTTTGACATTGATTAGTCCTCGGGAATAAAAATATAACCTGACATGAGAAGAACCTAGTCCTGCACTAGAGTTTGCGAATGAAATGTATTCAAATACCAGATTTCTGGCACTTTACAATTTAAAAATAAATCTCTGCCATTTATAAGTATAATGGATTCACACAAAATAACTTCAAAAATCGGTCCAAGATGAATAGATATTAGCGAGGATATTAGGGATATGTGTTATATGTTATAATCTTTAACAATTATTTTCCGATCTATTAGTGTTTAAACGTTACAACAGCAAGTGTAACTTTGTACTTATTTGATGAAATAAGGTATATTTGAAATAGGAATACTTTTTTATAGCTTTATACGAAAAGTTTTTATAATTTTTGCAGTTATCTTTCTATTTATCATAAGTTTTTAAACAAGCTGATTTTTTTTATTTAAATCCATGATTAAAATAAAAAGAATCCGTTGATTTAAATTAGGTTGATTTAAATCATTGCACCCTGTATCAAACCGCACCTCTTCGCACCTATACCGGGTGCGCCTCGAAAGTGACTCACCCCTAACTTTTTTATTTTTTCCCATAAAAAAAACTTGGAGAGATTTGGTATGTTAGTATATAAAGTAAATTGGGGATTGAGTGACTTATTAAATTGTATTTAGTCACTTCCTGTTTCACCGGAAATGACTAGTACTTTTGATTTTTAAATGGCACCCTCGATATATTTCTACTTTATTCGATAGAACATGACACTCTGAATAGAATGACATATCATTTGTCAACTTTTGAAATTTTCGTTTAAAAAAAATCGTATTTTAAATTTCAATATAGAGTGCCATGGCTGTGTTAAAAACAGTAATTTTTAAACAAGGAAACTTGGAAAAGTTTTGATCGTCTAATGTTTAGCATATTTGGAAAAAGCATTTTTTTACTAATAATTTGATACCACACACTTGGTATTTCGAGTCAAATTTTCGTTACGAACCGCAAGTTATAATTTCAAATAAACTATATGTGAAAATGTCAAAAGTTGACATATGATATGTTATTCTATTCAAAGGGTCATTTTTTATCGAATAAAATAGAAATATACCGAGGGTGCCATTTAAAATTCAAAAGTTGTAGTCATTTCATAGGGGTGAGCCATTTTTGAGACGCACCCGGTATATTCCCTATATTTTCTAATAATATTCTAATAATACAGACTGTCCAGTCGACCGATTTCCATTATGTATATTTTAAAGAGTGTCCAAAGAATTTTTATGAAGCCTTTATATGTAGATATACGAATAGAGTATGATCGTAAGAGCGAGCTCATGGTCTATTTTATGGGGCTCTATATCCATATAGCCTGTAAAATATCGTATAAATTCTAGACTATATAAAAATTGAATTGGCCGAAATCGATTTTATTGCTACAGACCGTGCTACTTTACTGCTTTATTAATTTTTATCCCATTCTATCCTAAAATACGTTTGGAATTTTAAATATTCAATGCCAACCAAAATGTTTAATAATTTCTAAATAAAGTAAGCTTCTACGCTCACTGGCACGAAAAACATCTCAAAATTATTATTGTATTTTAAAGTTTAATATATATTTGTTCTAGTGGGCCGATTTTGATGATTTCTTAAGCAATTATGTAGCTAAACTATCTGACTTTTTAGTACATCTTTCTAAATTAAAAATTAAAAGTTCCCATTTGTCAATTATAGAGGGAAAAGAAAATGTTGATATTTTGGTGAAAGTTTGAAACACCCTTGTAATATGTTAAGACAGCATAGAATTTAATAATAATTTTGTCATCTAGGGACATCCTTTCTCGATAGTTTATTTTTTGGTTTATTTTATAGGCTATAGGCTTTTATAGGCTATATTTTTGTTGAAGATGTTCGCTTGTGAAGAAGATTAATATTTTTTCGTAATTTTTCCATTAAAATCATGCCTTTGCTTTTGCTCCTAGTCAACAGACCTAGTAAGTTGTGGTCCCGAAGCAGGCTTTCTTGACCTAAAGTTTACTTCGTTTAATCTTTTTACAGTCCGTTCACTTACATGTACGTTCCTTAGGTGCAATTCATTATAAATTTGAAAAAATAAGTTATCATACGAAGGTTCCTGGACGTCTAGGTTATGAACTTGTCTCGAGGAAGCGACTACACTGTACTTCATGCACACCTGAATCTGTTAGCGACATAATGTTGATCTCTATCATCTTCAATTTAAAGCAACTATAGCGGATACAACTTCTGGACATAAAACCATCTCTGCTAGAGTAACTGCCCATCAGCTAACAGACAATAATATGATTTTTCAATAACAGTGACATCACATAAATCATAAACACTATTTCGTTGGCCTGTTGACTGGGACCAGAAACAAATGTAAAAATTACAAATAAAATGTTAGTGCCATCTTCAAAAGCGAACATCTACAAAATACAAAGCTATTGAGATGAGCCAAAAAATAAACTACCGAGAAAAGACGCACCTAGGTGATAAAATAATATTCAAGTGCCTTGATCTTTTAACATATTCCACAGGGTATTTTTCAACAACATATTGTGTTCCCTTGTATAATTGACAGATGGGCACTTTCATTTTTAGTTTAGAAAGAGATAGAGTAAAAGTTCAAATAATTTAGCTGCAAATTGTTTAAAAGATCATCAAAATCTGTCCACTAGAATAGAATAAGGTATATAAAACTTCTAAAAAACATAAAAATTTTAAGGTGTCCGTTTTTCGTGCCGTAGTTGGTAATACATAAAGTACCGTACTTGGTACCGTATGATAGAAAAAAAAAAACGGCGTCAGCATTGGCTATGAAATGAAAATCGCTGGCATTTTATACCGGATGCGTCTCAAAAGTAGCTCACCCCTATAACTGTTTTATTTTTTCAGATAAAACAACGAGATTTGGTATGTCAGTATACGACATAAATTAGAATTTATTGACGTATTCAACTGTTTTCAGCCACTTCCGGTTTCACCGGAAATGACTACAACTTTTGATTTTTAAATGGCACCCTCGGTATTTTTTTACTTTATTCGATAGAAAATGACGCTCTCAAAAGAATGACATATCATATGTCAACTTTTGACATTTTCGCATATGGTTTATTTCAAATTGTAACATGCGGTTCATAACGACAATTTGACTCGAAATGCCAAGTGTGTGGTATCAAATTATTCGTAAAAAAATGCCTTTTCCAAATATGCTAATGAGCCACCCTCGTTCCATTTAAAAAAATTGAGATATGATTAAAAATACAATTTGGGCATTTTTTAACCGGCCAGGGTAAGACACTAAAAATATTGACGATCAAATCTATTTTTCCAAGGCTCCTTGATTAAAAATTAGTGTTTTTAACACAGCCGTGGCACTCTAGATTAAAATTTAAAATACAATTTGTTTTTGAGCTAATATGTCAAAAGTTGACATATGATATGTCATTCGATTCAGAGTTTCTTTTTCTATCGAATAAAGTAAAAAAATACCGGGGGTGCGGTGTAAGAATCAAAAGTTGTAGTCATTTCCGGTGAAACAGGAAGTGACAGAAAACAATTGAATACGTCAATCAATCCTAATTTATATCATACACCAACATACCAAATCTCGTTTTTTTATCTAAAAAAATAAAAAAGTTATAGGGGTAAGCCACTTGTGAGGCGCACCCGGTATATAAAATTATATGGGGAATGGGAATGTCATCGATGTTCATTTCCAAGCCAACTGGACGCCGTTTTTTTTTCGATCATACGGTATATTATATTACACATGAATGACATGAATAATTTATTTTGTTAAAGACCTCGCTGAAGACAAAAAAAATCATGTCATTTTGATTTTTAAATGATTTGTTCAGAGTTGTCCTAGAAAAAAATAACTAGTTCATGAGTAACTGAGTACAACTAAGTAACAACTAAGTAATAGTAATTATATGTACATAAAATAAATTTTAATTTCAAACTCTGACATTAAAACGTAAAAAAGTAAGGTTTAAACTCTAATTTTATGTTATATGTACTTATTTATTTAATTTAATTGTTTTTTTTTTATTCGAGTATAGTGGTGGCGGTAATTGAATGCAATGATGTAAGAAAAAATAAATAATAGTTATTTTTTATACAAGACGATAAAATGGTATTTTGGACCGAAAATATTAATTCAGGAGCGATGAAATCGCGAGTGAATTAATTTCGGGAGAAGATTATGCAATTTTATCGTCGTGTATAAAACAATATCCTTTCCATAGCGAGTTACGTTTTAAAAAATATTCAGAAATTATTATTTCAAGAAATTTATTACGAGTAGAAAAAATATTGTGCTGGGTTGGCGTTGGTTTCTATGTAATTTGACAAATAAATAAAGCTGTCTCTTTAGTTGTCAGTTTTGAGTCAATATTTTTTAATTCTCTGTCGTGTCGATTGCTGATTGAATTGGAGCCAGAAATGGCTCAAAGCGAAATAAGTAAATTACCAACAGATATTCAGGCTGAGGCGACAAACGCCATATCCAAACTACTTCCATTTAAATCCCGAATAACTTATGAAAAGGAATACAACAATTTTCAAAAATGGAAGCAATTAAAAAACGTGCGAGAAGAAATAAAGTTTTTAACCTATCCTCGCTGTTAAAGTATCATTTAATTTACCCTTGGGGTTAAAGTACTATTTTATCTACTATTTTTGATAGATATAAGGCAATTTTAACAGTTAACAGTTTCTATGGAAAAAAAATAGTTAAATATTTTTATACAAAGTGAGTCTTAAATAAGTGCAAATATTTTCAGGGCTGGTAGATTTCGATAAAAAAACATATTTTTTCTTTACCGTTTTTCAAATAAGTCCAAAATATCCGACTTATTTTACTTTGAAAATTTAAAAAAAGTGATTTTTTCAATTTTTTGCTAAAATTTTGAGAACCACTGGATCTTTTCTGGATTTTCTTTCTTGTAAATATAATCAGACCTATGTTGCCATATTAATAAATTAACATTATTAATTAAATTAATATGAACAAATTATGTTTTTAACAAATTTTTTTTCGCGAAATAAACCTCATACTTAATAATATTTCTGGGGTCAAAATATACTACCCCTAAAAATATTTGCAGTTATTTAAGATTCACCCTGTAAGTACATATTTTTTTAGGTCATGAGTATATTTAATATTTACAATAGCCTATAATTTCCTTCAAAAAAATACAGTTGTTCATAAAAAATATTGTAAATCACAATTTTTATATAGTCAATGAATCTGTTCAAATAATAATATATGTAAGGAATTAGACACACCTCGCTTAGTTCGATATAACGATTTCTGTGAATTTTATCCACCTGTGTTTTGTTGCTTCTAGACGCCAATAAAATCAATTCAATCAATATATTATTATGTATTGTAAAATTTATAATTCCTTTTTGTTTCATATTTAACAATGTCACATTTCCGTAACAAATTTATTGACTTTTATAAACTTCGTTTAAAATGTTTCGATTGTCACCGATTATACACATAACCCCCTATTTCACAAATCACTGATTATTCCAAAATTTCTTATGGAGATTTTAGGGCCCTAAACAATGCCTAAACCCAGTTTAGGTACCAGAGTGTCGCATTCTTCTAATTTACACCAAAGAAATATAAAACCTGTTATCTCAACGAAAGGTAAAGTATCGGTTAGATAGACCAATCCCGCCGTAAGGAGCTAGGACTTAAAATTCAATATCCACGCTGAAAAGGCATAGGTAGAGACTCAGATTAAATCTTTTACGTTATTTTAACTCTTGTGGAATGTTTTACTTTTGATTTTACTAAAATCATGTGGGGGTAAATAAAAAATTACTGTTATTGTAGCTAATCATCAGTGAAGTTCCTTTTTTGCTTCTTTTCTGACCACAAGTTTTGCTAATCTACCTATAGTAAATCACGATTCTGCTTAAACTGCTTGACGTTGGCAAACGGATTGACTGTGAAGTGTAGAGGTTCGATAAGGAGGGGTTTCTCGAATCTCAGATTCCAAGAGGGTGAAAACACCCCTCAAATATTACAATATTTGTTATTAAAAAAAACGGTTAGTCTTTCGGGAAAACGCTTGGACAAGCATAATTTATTTGGTTTTTTTACATATTTTGAAATTTTTAAAAAAATGATACAGGGTGTTCCAAAAAGTTAGGTAATTGACTAACCCCGATTCTGCTTAAACTGCTTGACGTAAAAAGATTATTTTTGGCAAACGGATTTTTCGAAACTCAAATTCCAACGAGATGAAACTACCCCTCAAATATTACCAAGTTATATAATAATATCGCCATATTGTTTTTTCTCATGCATAAATGTGAGAAAATTTTATCCAGTTTGTATGTTAAAGGAAATTCTTGCTTTGCTTTATTATCACCATTACAAATGAAGACTACAGGGGAAAAACGATCTAAGTCACATTTTCTTACTTTTGAGATAAATGATTTTGAAGCTTTAAAGACTAAAGGAAAAGAAATAATAAAATGTAGCAAATCGTAAGAAGTTTTTATCAATAGTTATATGTATAGACATTAACTGATTAACAGACAAAATAAAGAAAAATAATTTGTAGCAAATTTGTTAGATAAAATAAAACTCGTATTCGCTTGGTTCAATGGAAAAGTGATCCAAGTCCATATTGAATAATTCTGTATGTGGTTACTCCGAGGATTACTCGTACTGGAATAAGGAGAAAAATATGTTTTTATTCTCATTTTTATTATTAATATTGTTATTATATTTTCTTAATATTTTTTTTATTTATTTCTTATTTTTATTATTATTTTTTTATTAATATTATTAGCATTAGATTATTTTTTTACTTAGGAACGGCGATTTGTTTCTGATAAAATGAAACTACAGAACATTTCCAGAATTTAATTTCTTTGAATTTAAAACTAGTGACACGATAGACATAATCAGACTTCTTTTCTTAGGCAGAAATAAAGGCAATATAGTTTAATTGATATTACCAAAGAATATATTACTCACCATATCTGCATCGTTTAGATGAGCATTGTTTGACGCACAAGACAAATTTATGTAGTAGTCTCGCAGAAATTCATCTACAAACTTTTTCAAAGATTGTAACTGCTCATACTTGAGTTTGGGCAAAGGAATTAGATCAGCATAAAGTTGTTGTGGTGCGGAATTTATAGCTATTTTTATTCGTTTTGTATGCGTTGATATGTTTACAAACATGAAATATGGACTTGGATCGGTCTTCCGTGAATCCACGTGGACTTTTAGATCGCTTTTTCAAAGCATTAATATTTTAATCGCTGATTTTAGTGGACTTAGATTATTATTTCAGTGTTACATTATTCTTATTTTGGAACGGACACTTGATGGGCATAAGATGGCAGTGTTATCTCAATTTCCATTTTTTTGGACTTAGTCCGTTTTTCCCGTGTAGTCTTCAAATGATTAATTCGACGCGAACGAAGTCGCTGGTACACACTAGTATACATATAAAATCCTGAAGTGACTCACTGTTTAATCACGATCCTGCTCAAACCACTCAACGTAAGAAGTTCAATTTTGGCATACAGGTTGATTCTAGGGTGTAGAGGTTCGATAAGAAGGGATTTTTCGAAATTCCAGTTCCAAGGGGGTGAAACCACCACCCCCCAAATAATACAATACTTTTTATTTAAAAAACGGTCAAGTTTACGAGAAAACGCTTAAACACGTATATTTTAAGATTTTTTAAAAATATATACAGGGTGTTTCAAAAAATCTGGTCATTGATTAATCACGATCCTGCTTAAAGCGCTTGACGTAAAAAGCTGATTTTTGGAAAACGGATTGACTTTAGGGTGTAGAGGTTCGATAAGAGGGTATTTTTCGAAATTCGAATTCTAAGGGGGTAAAACCACCCCACAAATATTACAATATTTTTTATTTAAAAACCGGTGAGTTTTTCGGAAAAATTCTTAAACACGTATATTTTATTCTGTTGTTTTACATATTTTAAGATTTTTTAAAAATGTATACAGGGTGTTTCATAAAATATGACCATTGAGTAATCACGATTCTGCTTAAACTGCTTGACGTTTAAAGCTGATTTTTGGCAAACGGATTGACTGTGGGGTGTAGAGGTTCGATAAGAAGGGGTTTCTCGAATCTCAAATTCCAAAAAGGTGAAAACGCCCCACAAATATTACAATATTTATTATTTAAAAAACGGTTAGTCTTTCGGGAAAACGCTTGGACACCCATAATTTATTTTGTTTTTTTACATATTTTGAAATTTTTAAAAAAAAATACTTTCTTAATATTTATGCTATATTTTTTTCGCAGACAGTATGTGAAAATCCTTGTAAATAAAAAATTACATGATAAAAATTGCTATGCACTAAAAGTAAATGGATGTTTTTTTTAAATTTTTGAATGAAAAAAACATCTTGTAAAAGATCCAAAATTCAAAATAAAAAAAGTTTTAATATCTAAAGTGGTTCTTCAGTTATCGCGGTATAACAGGGTCCCTAACGATATCCTTATAATATTCTTTTCCAAAATAATGTCTGTTAAAAATAAGCGATTTGCGATCGTGATTTTACTATCATCAAGATGGGAATAGTAAATATATATGAGGCGCGCATGGCTTTTGGTTGTTACATCTCTGGAGATTCCTTTCTAGGATCAGTAACAGAAGGAAGAGAAAACTTTGCAGCCATCTCAAAACTGGACCAAAATAGCGGCGAGTGGAATGGGAGACCTCCAACGGTCTAAAACACTTGAAAAATTTCCTCAGAAGTTATGACCGAGAAAGATCAAGGATTTTTTTTGATTTAAGTAATAACAATCTTCGGATGTCACGGTCTCATTAACGAACACCTCAGTAGGCTGAAGCTGAGGAACAACAGCGAATGCAGATTCTGTGGGGAAAATGGGGAAACAGGACCTCTTATCCCTGAGTGAACCAAAAAGCTGGGTAATTGATTAACCACGATTCTGCTTAAACTGCTTGACGTAAAAAGCTTATTTTTGGCAAACTGATTTTTGGAAAGTCAAATTCCATCGAGATGAAACTACGACCTCAAATATTACCAAGTTATACATATAATAATATTGCCATATTGTTTTTTTTTCTCATGCTGACATAAATGTGAGAAAATTTTATCCATTTGTATGTTAATGGAAATTCTTGCTTTTCTTTATCATCACCATTACAAATGATTACTTCGACGTACTTCGACGCGAACGAAGTCGCGGGTACACGCTCCTCATGTTATAAAATTATTAGCGAATGATTGATAGTACCTATCACACTATAGAAAAAAAGGATTCAAAGACGGCTGGGGAATGACAATCAATGATACTTTTGGCGAGGTCAAGCTCTAGACTAGACGTCATTGGCCCCTCGGCCCGTACTCTTCTTTATTTTTTTAATGGCACTTACCTACTGACAGTTACCTTTAAGAAAATTGTAATTTGTAATTTTTGTATTGAGTAATAGTATATTGTTTCATTAGGAGTAAAAATACTTTCTTTTTGATGTTACAGGCATGAAAAGTAAGTTTTACTCCGAGTAGAACATGCTATTTTTTCTCAAACGTCACAAATAATTGTTTAAACACTTTCAAACGTTACAAATAATATAAAAAAATTTAAAAGTAATACCTTGTAAGTTATTATATACAGGGTCGCTTTTATGGTTTTTTAAGGTTTTATGGAAATTATCGATTATTAGGTAAAGTATACAAGGTACAGCAAAAATTAAATACAAAAATTATAGCGTTTTTAAATGTCTATTATCGAGTAATAAATTTACGTATACAGGGTCGGTCATAGAGTTTGGTTTGGTTTGCATATTTTAATTCTTCCTTCAATTCTAAGCAAAAATCGAAATACACACAATGTACCTCATACCAACCATTTCCAAATTATTGACTTTTGAAAATATCACTTAAAAAATTCGATTTAATTAATTTCGATGTGTTCGATTTGATTTAATGATGTCATTCTGCCGAAACTGTGATACTTAATAATATTTGACATTAGTTCTCAAGTTAGCATTTATAAATGTATAAAATGAGATTATACCAAGTCTGGAAATTACAAAATTTTCCTTTAACATTCCAATTCTTCAATTTATGTACATTGTGTATTACGATTATTGCTTAAAATTGAAGGAAGAATTGAAATGTGCAATAATATACGGGGGGTTCCATTTGAAAAAAAAGTTTGATGTGACACAACTTTATGACCGACTCTGTATTCTGATACTTATATATAACATTTTAAACTTAACCAAAAAAAAAATTACGCAGCGTGTTTTTGCAAAAAGTTGATTTATATACAGTTTGCTAAAAAATTCATGAAAATAGGGTTAAAAGTAAAAAAAATATAACACTTAAACACTTTAAATTTGACGAAAAAATGTTCCCTTGCGTTTTTTTTGCATCTGAGCGTAGATGTACCGTTATCGCAGAGACTCATATATTTCATTTGATGTAAGTACAGTGGCGCAGCAAGAGATTAAGTCTGGGAGGGGTAGTGGCAATATTTAAATAACGTACCTACTACATTTAAATTAAATTTTCGCTAAAAGGTATTGTGAATATGGAAAAAATAAACTTGGATTGGACTGGATTTTCTATTATGATTGATATTAGGTAAATTAATTTCTTTTGTGTAAATTTTATTTTGTACTACATTTTCTTATTTATAAATCATTTACTGGGGGGGGGGGGATTAATTACCCCCATTACCGCTCCCCTAAGTACATAGGTACCCATGTGTAAGTACGTACCTAAATAAAAAATTATATAAAAATAAACAATATAGTAGTTAATGAAGTTAGCGATTTATATTTACCTTTGCCTGACTACAAATTATATTTTCTACCTTTCGACCTATATAGCAAACTGATACATATCTAGTTTTCGCTGAAATAAGTCAGTGACCCCTTTCCATCCTCATGGTAGTTACGCCACTGCAAAACTCTACCTACAATTTTTGCTTAAAAGGTAAAATAACAATTTTAGTAATTATTAGGCTCACATGAATGTTTCGCTAATTCTACAAGACCTAGGTAGGTAAACTTGGAAAAATTAGCTATACTTAGGTAAAATTTCTATTATTTTCAGAAATATGTATATGATCAAGAGAGCATTGAACGTTGACAAGCTATTAATTATTTTTCTTTATTCAGTATCTACCAGGAAAACCTCTTTGTAAAATATTCTAAAGTAGGTAGTACCTAGTTTGTCTTAACATTTCTTGCTGCAATAATAACAAAAAATCAAAAGTCCGCATAATTAATAATGTAAGCAAGGAATTATACACAATTGTCACTATTATATTAGCATGAAAAATACATAAAATCTGCCTATTTTCTTTTCTAAAAAATTGTTGTCGTTAAGTAACCATGTAATTATTTACTTAACAGTAAAAAACCGAAGTATAAAAAAGACTGAATTGTGCGTCGACGACTGCACTGCACCTCCTGTTTACACTGCTCTCCAAGCGTGTATTTATGTCGAAAATTATAGGTTTTGTATACGCACAGGTGAAAATTTCTCCGACTTACCTGAGTTGTATTGTTGGTTTTCGGAAGCCGTCACACAGTATCCGAGCACAAGAACACAAAACACCCGCACTAGGAGCATGTCTGTTAAGTTTTTTAACTCCGTGAACTTCACTTTTTCAAAATAGTTCTTGGTTATCGCGAAATATTAGTGCATACCATTAAACGTCATGGACGGGAAAAGAGTTGATCTCAACTCCCCGGATTGCCGCGACGTAGTTGGCGCAATGGTCGATAGAGGCGTTCACGCCGGTGGTCGATTGATTGAGAGGGGAGGATTTAGGATAATATATAGTGGCCCTAAAAAAGTGGTGATTTAAAATAAAAAACTATTAGATATAATATCGACAAAAAATTATATTTTAAGATAAAGGATAAAATATAATACTGTTATGTAAAAAAGTATCGTGTAACTACAATACAATAATAGCTGGGTATTTAAAAAAGATAAGATAAATTTAATTACTCTGTAATATTGATATACAATTTAATCGAAACTTCAAATTTGGACGTAATATAAAAAAAAATCAAAAATATTTTGTACATAATGGGTAGATATTTACAATTTAATTTGCTGTTGCTCTTGAATAACACTTAATAGGAACCCATTATTTATCAGATTTTTTTTTATATTGTAATGAGAGCCATTGGCCATATTCATAAAATGTAAAACATACTATAGTTTTCTTAAATAAAGACAGAGGTAAAGATAAAAGAAATAATTTTTATCTAAAAACTAAAAATGATAATTGCACATCTATGCAACCAAAGATACATGTATATAAAGAAATTAAATTGATTTTGCCTTATCAAAGGATAAATGAAATAACCATGTATCAAAATAAAATAAATTTCAATAAATCGTATATTACTGTTTGATTACTGTTCAAGTAAAATTACAAATTAAATTATGAAATAACTTCAAAATAAGCCTCCCCAGTCCCCACCTCAAAAAACTTCAATGCAGTATTTCCGCTTCTATACAATTGTACTGTATTCAGTACGAAATTATTAGATTCTCAGATACAGTATGATAGTCAATACAACTTTTAGAAATACCTCGATATTTAATACAAAATGCGAAAAGCAAAAAAATAAAATAATAAAATCAGCAGCTTTTCGATTAAAATAGCTATAAGATATTGTTAACTTATATATAAGTATATTTTGTGTATACGATAGAAGCGTCTGGATCTGGATTAAGTACAAGTGGCGCTATTGATTAATAATTATTAACTATAACCGATTTTTTAGACTTTAAAATGTTAATATAGTGCGTTTATTGCCTTTTATCAGTAGAAAGTTTTAAAATCGTGAATTCGTCGATTGAAGGACTAACTTTAATACCTTAAGCACACCACAAAAAAATGCGGTAATGTACTTTGGTAATTTTCATGTGTCTGTTGAAAATATTTTTAACATTGAACATGAATTTAAACATGTTCAAAGTTATTAAATTTTTTTTTGGTAATTAAAATTTCAAATTTGGTATTTTTTTCCAAATTCAGTACATTTTTCGAAAAAAATCAGTACAATCTCAAAAAACCCTGCGGCAACACTGAATAGTGGATGTCGATGATGTCAATGTCAATCTGACAGACGTCAAGTGTCACCAATCACCAATCGTTTGCGACGTTTGCGTTTCCTTTCTTTTTTATAGAGACTTCGTCAGAACGTCATGGCGCCGGTGAGATATTTCGAAATTTTCTATTATTTATTACATCCTAAGTTCTTTTTATTATTAAATATTTGTTTTATATTTCTAATTTATATTGGCACCATATCTAATAAATATTTTCTTCAGATAATCAGAAATAACCGTATTTCGTAGGAGTGTCAACTTATATTTTTCCTTAGATGATCGTTTCTACAGTTATGTGGTCGTCTAATTTCACATTTAGTCTGGCTGAAAGACAGCTAATTTTGTTGTTGATTCCAGACTAAATCAGCTCCAGCTGCAGCAGCTGTGGCTAAAGCTGCACCAAAAGCACAAGCCCCTAAAAAGCAGCAATTAAGGGGCAAAGGTTTAAAGAAACGTAAAGTGGCCTTACGATTTGTAATTGACTGTTCTCATCCAGTTGAAGATAGTATTTTGGATTTTTCCAATTTTGAGACGTACTTGAAACAAAGAATTAAGATTAATGGTAAAACCAATAACTTCAGTGGAGGAAAATCTAGCCAGCATGCTGTGACAATTGGAAGAGAAAAGAATACGAAAATTGTTCTTAGTTCAGAAATTCCATTCTCAAAAAGGTATTTTATTTTATTTTTAACTTTACATTGTAATTTTGGTATACCGTAATTTTTTCTCACATATCGTCGTGTACAAGCAAGACACACAATTCTTATTTAATTTTTGGCTTATTTATATCATTTGACTAGATTCATTCTAGAATATAGAGCTATATTGAGGAAAAATCTACTAAATCTTTTAAGAATTATAGGTTTCATATGAAGGGGTGGCTGCAATAACCAGGCAGCTCCATTTTAACAAATTGTGCTAGCCACACCAGGCAGCTCTAATAGCTGTCCGGTTTTTGTTGCAAACTGAAAGCAAGGTAGCTCCAGTTACGTTGCCATATAGGTACTATTCCACAACATGGCCTGATAACTGCAGCATAGGTTCGGCCTATTTTTAGAGGGTAACTTAGTAAAAATCTCATTTTCATAAAAAAGTGGAGCTGCCTGGTTATTGCAGCCACCCCTTCATATTTAAATCATTTTTTTATACATTAAGTTCATAATGGCGTGATATAACCCTTACCTTTAGTGTATTTCATTTTACAGGAAAAATTATATTTTATTATATATTATTTGTTCCATCAAAAATTTGTTTATTTTGGGCTTTGTGTGTTTTGCTTGAAGACTTCTATATATTAAATATATAAAAATTAAAATGCAGTCCCAGCTCCACACAATAAATTCTTTAATTGAATGTGGCGTTTAGTACTGCAAATATTATAGCTGTGCCTCGCTATGTTTACTAGTTAACACTATATCTGGTATATACAATGGACAGCAACAAATGCTTTAAAACAAAAGATTAAATTGGTAAAAAGCTTTTATTTTCGCTACATAATAATTGTTGTAGGTATTTGAAATATCTTACAAAGAAGTACCTGAAAAAGAACAATTTGAGAGATTGGCTTAGAGTTGTGGCAGATGCTAAGGAGTCTTATGAGCTGCGATACTTCCAAATCAACAATAATGAAGAGGAGGAAGATGATGAGGCAGAATAAAATGTATATTTTTTATGACCTAATAAATTATTAAAAAATGTCTGTTTATTTAATAGATTTTTTCTTCATTACCTGTTTATTCAGAATATTACCTCTGATGTTAGTTTAGTAGATAGGCTGTGTAAATATTTGTGAACTATTATTAAGTATTTATAGGTAAGTAATTTCAGTTATTCTAATATATCAATGCCTTGCAGTTGAATACCTATAAGAGTTATTAAATGAATATTTATTTTATTTGTGAACATGTGAACTTAGGTAACTATATTATTTTGATATAAACAGGTAATAGATTAGAAATTGCTAACAACTTTAAACTGAACTTGCTTTTAAGTCTGGGTAAACGTAAATCAAAGACCCTAAACTTTTTCATTTCTACATTTAATTTAAAAAATATTTAGACATTTCCAGGCTCATCCCTAGAGGCTTGTATTTAGATGGTTTAGAGCAGGGTTGTTAAGTAGTTTATGAAGCAATCAACTACGCGTAGTTTTTTGTGTTAACTACGTTTTAAAATTTTAAAAACTACACAAAAACTACCTACAAAAATATAGTAAAACATGGTAATGGTGTGGATCCGGTGGCTGACCTTGAAACGAGTTTTTGCTGCATATAGTCACAGACACTACGCATGCGCACATCTTCGATGTTGCCAGATTGCAAGTTATTTTGGAATTATTTTCAGTAGAAAACAAATATGTGCTTTTCAGTGTTTTTTTGTCAATATAATATACCGTATGAAAAACAGTTTTTACGTGCTCAACAGTGAAAATCGTATTGAAATTTCAATATAACTTTGAAAATGTATGTTAGGGAGTCAAAACTTAATTTTTTAACGTTTACGCATAGATAAATGAAACAAGTTTAGATTGGAAAGTGCCCATAAGGACAATGTAAACACTATTTGGCGCTATTCATGCAACGGTCGCGACCCAAAACTTTTGAAAATTTCGGAGCGGTTCGGCTTTTTCCGGAATTATATCGCCAAATATTGTTTATTCAAGTTTATTATTATTTTCGTTTAATTTTATAAATAAAAGACAGTGTGTTGCATACAAGAAACTTTATTTTATATAAGGACGCATGTATGAAATACCTATGAAACATTGGAAACCGACGTTATGCCACGATCCACGATGGTTTTTGCAGTTCACAGTTTACAGCACAGCTTTTTAAGTTTTTAATGCCACTTTTTTACAATTATCACCGGTTGGAGTAAATAAAACTTGAATTAAACTACAAAGTAGCAATAGTGAGGTTAAAAAACACACGATATCGTACAAAAGTTAAACAAAATTTAACTTTATACGACGTCGGATGATTAGTTAAAATTATCGGATAAAAATTGTTGTCAAAATATTTCGACCAATAGGAGCACCGTCGGATCGTCGTGTCATCGGATTTCGGATGCATGAGACTCCGGCTTAAGTACAGTAGATGTCTCTTTCAAGGCTGTGCAAGAACTGAAGTGTAAAAAACAGTTTTTTACGTGCTCAACAGTGAAAATCGTATTGAAATTTCAATATAACTTTGAAAATGTATGTGGGACTCAAAACTTTATTTTTTTAACGTTTACGTCAAGTTTACATGCTCGACATGGCGGGTGATATGTTTTGTGGTGATTGGTGATGTCATAATGTGCGCAATTGCTGTCCTCCTTTCACGCAGTTGAGCAGCTCTGAACTGTTCAAGAACGCGATACTCTCACTCCATTCAATTGAGTCATAAAGTTCCAGAACTGTTCCGCGCCATATGGCGGCACGAGGCTAACGCGCACCGCTCCTTTCAGAACCGTTCTCGAGTAGCCCCAGCGCGTAAAGCCCGGAACTCGAAGTTCGCGAAAAGGCAAATGCAGATACAAACATCCCTGGTACGTTTGATCAATATTATTCTGTGGTCCAGTAGTTCGTTTGTTCGAAATGTTTAAAATTCTTCTGTGGCCGGTCTAGAAGACAGTTGACACTGTTGACAGTTGACTTAAGCTAATTTTTTTAGAAGAACAAGATTTTTATTTTCAAATTTCTTCTATGATGACTATTGGGTGTTTATGAAATTAAAACATGTTTTTGTCAAAGTTGTACTCAATTAATAACTTCAAATATATGAACGATCTATATTACGTTATCAGACGAACAGCAGTATATCATTCGTCACAGAAAAATGTTTCAAGGAAGCATATTTCATCTGATCTTCTAGAAAATGCTTTTGATTCAATATCTGTAAATAAACCAACTGATTGGAATGATATTCATGATTTTGTACTAAACCATGAAGAAAATAAAGAAAACATCTGTAACAAAATAAATATCGATGGCCTAATTATGAAATGGTGTGTACAAAATAATAAGTATGTTAACTTACAATATAATTGGGAATTAAGTTATAAACAGTTATAGTTTCTAGAACCTCTTATGCAGAGAGTTACATAACATATTTGCGACAGAGTGACAAGGAAATAAATTTAGCAACATTTGGACTTTACTTAAGATCAATATGTCAAAGTAATCTAGTTAAGTTAGAGCCAGAGAAGGAGACGGAGATTATTCAAATGTGCACGGATTTGAAAAATGGTCATCCTGTATTGGATTCTATCACATTAGAAGATATAATATGTGCACTTTCCTTAACACATAAATGGGAAGATTGTATACCTTTGTTAGAAGTATTTTTTCTTCATTTCTTTTCAAGCTATAACAAGAATTGATAATCATTATTTTAGGAGGTAAAATTGACCAAAACAATATCAACAAGAGCATATAGTTTTGTTATATCTGCTGCTTTCCTAAATAACAATGAAAAGTTAGCATGGGCTTTAGCTAATGAATTATTGGAGTTAGACAGAGAACCATTAAGCATGGTGTATTTATCATACCTAAAATCTATCAAAAAATTAGAAAAGGGAGGAAATATTGTTGAAAAGTTAGAGATACTGTTTGATTTTTTCAAAAGAAATGGACTTATCTGCCGGGAAGATGTTGCTAAAGAGTTACTTCTCTATAGAAATACTTCTAATGTCCTTGTAAGCTTTGACAGGGTGTCTTCATTTCAAAAGAACAATGCAGTTACATACAGATCTGATGTACCTATTTTTGATATTTATATAAAGATAATATTTTAATATCAATGATTACTCTTCTGACTTCTTCAAAATGCTAATAACATCATCATTGTAAAGTCAAAACACCATATCTAAAAATATTATACATGTTTTCAGGAATTAGAAAAAAAAATCTATTAGAAAAAATTTAATACTTTTAATGATTTGTGTAATGGCCTAAGTCTATATGCTATAAGATGGCCTAAGTCTATATTTTGTAACAATTTTCAAAAGGAGTAAACGAATTAGCTAGTGGTGTAATAGCTGCTGAAGTAGTAATTAAAACTTAATATATTAAAATATGACTTGCAAGATTTTGCTATTTATTTTTTTTGAGATATGAGGTTTTGACTGTACAATGATGATTATGTTGAATTCAATTCATTACTAACTTTATTTATACTCTCCCCATCACTTTGCAAAAACCCTTTAAGGTGACTAATGTTAAAAAAATATAAAGTTTAAAATTAAATGACTTTTGTAATTGATAGACATCCTGTAGTCAGGATTTACTTTTTTGTATTGCAATATTTGTGTAGGTAAAATTTTCAGGTTTTTGTAATGTGTGCAAGACAAAGCTTACAAAGATGGAACTTACAGATGATGAATTTTCCGAATTAAAAGAAGTATTTTTAAAAAATGTCATTATTGGACAGGATATTTTTATTAAATCAGATCCCCTTGAAATGGGTCAATTCAAGGAATTTGTGACTAATTTAGGCAAATTTGATGTTATACTAGATGGACTAAATATTGCTTATTCTGTAGGAACTAACAAAGGAACACAAGTCTTTTCAAAACTGGTATGAATAGTTAGTTAAGGAGAACTAGTAACTCTTTTTTAGTTTATGTGATAGATTCAGAGGTTATTTATGTCATAATAATATTAATAAGTAATATTTTTTCAAAAGTATGTTACAATAACATAAAAGAAAAGAATAATAAAAAATCAGTAACTTAACCTAGTCTTATAATTACTTAGTACATTAATTTACTGATAGATTTGCCTTTATATTGATATGTTTATTTCAACAGAAGGAACTAATAGGCTTGGTGCATTTTAATTGATTTCATCAAATTCCGACCGCAGCGCTGTATACGGCAGAAATCAGAAATGTCCGCTATATATTTCACCGCAAATCTCTCCGCCCACTCATTTTATTGGCTACTTGCAAATTTGTCGAATTTTTATTGATTGGACGCGTCCTTTAATTTTTTACGAAAAACATTGAGAGAAAATCGTTTCCCCTCTCACGGATAGGCCGTAGCTACAGAACGGACAGACGCACTGTATGTTTTATTATTTGACCATCTTGCTATTCTCAACAGATCGAGTTGATTACTGAAACATTCCTATAAAATGGATATCTTTATTTTTTTTCTGCTTACTCTTTATATACTCCAAAAAAATCAAGGGTTTTTGAGTGTTAAATGTATTCCATTGTAAATTCTTATGAGAATTTTGTTTGTCTGTCAACATACCTAACACTCTTGATCAATATTAGTGGATTACTTCACAATTATGTACTTTATTAATTAAAATATTTGATGTTTTTGTATAGACCTATATATTTAAAATCATATTCATAAAGTTTAGTATTTTTCTTAAACCATAAAAAATATTAATTTATGAAGAAATTGGAAGACTTTTAATATTCTGAAAAATTATCATAGAAAAAAGTCGGAAACATCTTTCTATAGCTTTTATAATCCTTGTAATGATATATTTTGGAAAGAAATATGGATAAAACTGTTTAAAAAAATTACAAATGGTTAACGCAAAAATTAAATCAATAAAATAATGGATATAATATTTTTTCTAATAAGGCGTGTATCCGTTTTAGGTAGCATCTGTAATTTCATATTTTGTTCAGCAGAAAAAATCTGTTTTAATGTTAGGAAGAACACACATGAACAAATGGCCAAAAAGTAATTGGAATTACATAAAAAACAATTGTACTATATTTCTTGCCAAGGACATTTCACAGGTAAGTATATTTAAAATTTCAATATTTTCTTGTAATTATCTATAGAGTCCGGCAATAGTGCGTCGGGCATCTGTAGCTCCTAGAATAAAAAACTTGAGAATTTTGTTTATGTGCAAACCTAAAGTATGTATCAAGATGTATTTCAGGAAAATATTTTAACTTCTATAGGGTGGTTCAAAAAAGCGAAAGGGGATCTGGATGATTTTTTTAAAATGGAACACCCTGTATATTATTGCATTTTTGGCTTTCTTTCAGATCATTTTACATAATCCTAATGGTGCGTTTAGACTTGAGCACGCACGCACTGATCCTTCGCGAATGCTCAAGTGTAAACGGCTGTGCGCCCACGCTCACTCTGAATCTGTCTGTGCGCGAGCAGTCGCGAGCGTGAGCCGTCTGGTGTCGGTTTTTGGTCCGTGCTCAAAGGGATTTTATGTGTGCGCGAACGCTCAGTTTGCACCGGCAATTTGTTTTGTCTTCGTTCGGGCGTACGTGTGTGATTTTTTTCATTTTCTTTATTAAAATTATGGACTGGATCAATGAATCTTCGTTATTATTAATTCAATTAATTGAAGAATATGAAAAGTTGCCTATATTATGGGATGTTAAACATTCTTCTTATTATTAAAAAACAAAAAAATAACGCAGGGCAAGACCTTTTAAATAAAATTAATATTGAGTATGTCGATATTAATGAAATTAGTACTCTAAAATTTGTATCTTTTGTTCGTAATTTTTGATGTTATTAAATTTTGTAAATATTCAAAGTCAGGCCTGGTCATTCTTGTAAAGTTTTTGAACTGATCATAGGCCTCCTCAGACACTAAGTTGTTGCAGTAAATTATATCGATTTCTAAAAATTGGGGTTTGCCACCAGTGACGTCGACGATGTTTTCGATTTTTCTTCTTTTTAATAATTAAGCTGTGCATAACAATGACTGCAGCCCCGACTATTTCTTGGTTGTCCGTTATTTTCGCCAACACAACTCTGCTGTGCGCATACAAGTGGATCACTTCATTCGTTGAACGGAGCCGAGAGCGCGAACGAATGCCGTGCGTGCTCAAGTATAAACGCACCATTAGATATGAGTAAATATATTTCGATAGTTTCAGAGATATTAAAAAAATTAATCAAAAATATATATTTTTCAGCCCTTCTTAAAAAAATGATTAAAAATACAAGAACTGTTCTGAAATCAAAACTATATTAGGTATTTTCTTTAAATGGTCTGTTCTTACTTGGCTATAAATATGGTAATCGTAAATCATACAGGATGTTCAATATTCTACGCCAAACTTTCTAAAATATAAAATATTTTTTCGTTGGAAGTGGAACACCCTTTTCTTTTCTTTTAAATGGAACACCCTGTATATTATTTTTTATTAGATGGAGAGTTAAAAAATGAAATTTTTTTGTATTTAAAGTATTTCAAAATTTTTAATAGTTTTGCAGATACACGCAGTATTATTTCATATGGATCTTTCAATGGTAAGGTTAGGTTATTAAAAAATACGGTAGAAAAATTATTGGGTGGCTTTGATAAAAATTTACTGTGGAAAATGCCATATGAAATATAAAACCGCGAATATCTGCAAAACCGTAAAAAAATCAAATACTCTAAATACAAAAAATGTTCATTTTTTAATTCTCCATCTATTGAAAAAATAATATACGGGGTGTTTCATTTAAAAAAAAAAGAAGAAAAATTATTTTATATTTTAGAAAGTTTGGCGTACAATTTTGAACATCCTGTATGATTTTTCGATTTCCATATAGCAAAGTAAGTACAGACCATCTAAAGTAAATATCTAATATAGTTTTGATTTCAGGACAGTTCTTGTAAAGAAAGGTTGAAAAAAATATAATTTTTATTTATTTATTAATATCTCTGAAACTATCTAAATATGTTTACTCATATCTTAGAATTATGTAAAGCGATCTGAAAGAAAGCCAAAAATGCAATAATATACAGGGTGTTTCATTTAAAAAAATCATCCCGATCCACTCACACTTTTTTGAGCCACCCTATAGAAGTTACAATATTTTCCTAAAATACATCCTCGTACATACTTTGGATTTACACTTAAACAAAATTCTCAAGTTTTTTATTCTAGGAGCTAGAAATGCCCGACGCAATATTGCCGGACCCTTTATAGATCAGAGTTACTTTATCATCGTCCTATTTTACAGGATGATCCTTATCTTCTGTATTGTGCATTACATTCAGGACCGAAGACTATAATCGTAACAAGAGATCAAATGAGAGGTCATAGACATCTTTTAAAAGATAGGAAATATAAAATGTTATTTACCAAGTGGCTGGGACAGAGACAGTATGAATTATTAACGTTTAATAAAAATGATAAACCGATATTTAGGTAAGTCAGTGTTGAAGTAATCATTTCATAACATTTATTTTTACCTGTATACCTTATTTTTAGGATACCTCCGCATTTTAGCACCATAGCCCAAAATAGTGAAAATATCTGGCATATTCCATATAAATCTCAAGATAAAAATAATAGCATTAATGATAATTATCATAAGAACTGGGTATGTTTAAAATTAGAGAAATAAATTGTTTTAGTATTTTTAGATTTTCTTTGAGTTTTATTAGTTAATTATTGTGTACAACTTATTATTTACAATTACTGTGTACAATTCTGTATAACTAAGAAATTGCAGTGGGTAAACAGAATCTACACAAAAGGCATCTGTTTATAGTTTCTATGAGAACATTGGTAGATTATAATGTGTAAAAATACAAATTAACAAAAAACTACTAGAAAAAAGTGGATCGTCTGGACCACAGGAAAAAAACTGGATTACACCATAGGTCTGGACAATGAGGAATCTATACTAATCGATTTTTAAATTAATATTTGAAATTTTTTATATTAAATATACGGGTGTTTCAAAAAAACATGTGCCATCTCTCGTGGGGAGATTCCTCATGTAAGAATAAGATTTATTTTTCGTAGCTACAGGGTGTCGCAGTCTTAATATTTTTTCGATTCATTATAATTTTCTTCCAAGTACCTACTTTTAGCGATTCTAATGAACTTTTGAGGATAAAAGTTAGTATAAATGCGACATATTTTAACGCTAAAAAACTGTCAACATATTCACCAGGGACGTGCGTATGGGTTACTCTGGAATATTTTTCTAAAAAAAAACATGGACGCCACTGACTTTTTTTCTCTTGTTAGCGAAATAATGTAAGCCGTTTAATGTCGATAAAAAGTTGTCTCTTGATATTTTGTCCATTTCGGCTTCCTTGATGAGATAAACGCAATTTTATTAATTTGCCTTGATCCAAGTCTAATAGCAACCTTTAAAAAAATTTAATATCATTAACGCGAAAGTTTTAAATAAGTACTCATTGATTCCTCATCAAAAAAATATTAAACAAAGTTCCTATAAACATGGGTATGGAAATGCATAGTTTTAAAGTTACAGGATGTTAAAAACTTTTTAAAATTAGGTTTTTTCTAATTATCTTAAATACCATTATTTTTTATTTGAAATTGCTGTATGTTGGACTAATAGTATTAATAACTAACAGTAATGATATTTAATAACAAATTAGGTAAAATGTATAATTTATTAATTTTATTTTAATTTTATTAATTGTTATTAATAAAATTGCGTTTATCCCATCAAGGAGGCCGAATTGAGCTAAGTATCAAGAGATAACTTTTAATTGGCATTAAACGGCCTACAAAATTTTTATATCAAAAGAAAAAAGTCAGTGGCGCACATGTGTTTTTTTTTGAAAAATATTCTAGTGATATCCCATATGCACGTCCCTGATGTATTTATTGACACTTTTTTAGCATTAAAATATGTAACACTTATAGTAACTTCTACCCTCAAAATTCCAGTCAAATCACTAAAAGTACTTGAAAGAAAATTATAAATCGAAAGATTATTAAAACTTTAACACCCTGTAGCTACGAAACAAAGCAGAATCGGACCTATGTTGATATGAAAAATAAGTCTTATTTTTACGCGAGGAATCTCCCCACGAGAGATGGCACATGTTTTTTGAAACACCCTGTATATAATTATATTACAATTATTATTCAAAATAAAAATTAAGAACATCAATCGCTAAATTCTTAGAGATAGAGAAAACGAATATTTGCATTCACTAGAAATATGACTTAGTTAATTTGTTTAAGCCAACATAGTCTTGCAATTATATAAATTCTAAATTAATCATCACTAACAAAATAGGTGTAGTAGCGAAAAAAATAACATGAAATTTGCCCACAAAACAATGCTTACACCTGTGTGGAACTCCTCTATATATAGCAAAAAAACTAAAGTCCAGCTCTTCAATAGCAATGTCAAATCTATTTTGCTTTATGGATGCGAAACATGGAAGGTTACGCGTGGTCTCATGGATCGCCTACAGGTGTTTGTTAACAAGTGTCTTCGAAGAATATTGAGAATTTTCTGGTCCAATCAAATTAACAACGAAGAACTGTGGAGAAGAACATCACAAAATCGAATAGATATCGAAATTAAGAAAAGAAAATGGGGCTGGATTGGGCACATTTTGCTCAGACCCCACAGAGATATCGCTAGACAGGCACTTGAATGGAATCCACAGGGAAGACGTGCCAGGGGAAGACCAAGGAATACCGGTAGAAGAACAGTAACCTCTGAAGCCCAAGAGGTCGGGAAAACATGGGGAGAGATCAAACAGACAGCTCAGAATAGGATCAGATGGAAACATCTCTTAGAAGCCCTATGTCCCACGAAGGGATGACGGGAACATATATATAATTGCACGATATGATATTCTATAGTAATTAAAAAACTTTATTCTTAAGTGCACCGTTTATTAGATTTACTTAGTAATCGAAATAGTAGATTATTCTTTTTTATAATCAAAATTGTTGAATATGTGCTTAAAGAGAGACTAAATAAAATAAACTGACTTGGTTTTACATGAGATCTCACAAATTTTTATAGCGGAGGAATTGTGTTGCTAGACTTGGCATTTTTTACATTCTATATTTTTGATGGGATCTTATTTTTTTTTGTAGGTTATCCTTCTATTTTTTTTTCGTAATTACTATCATTATAATATATCATTGAATCATCATAATATCAATTGAATTAATTTTAGTTTTCTAACGACTTGTGTTTCCGACTTTCGTTATAACTCAAATATCAACTTTAAAAATGTTCAATTCATAATTTTACCAATACTTATTCAAAATTATTTTTTTGTCAATTTTACAGATATTTTATTTTTTATCTCGATAACTATAAGAGATAAATCCTTGAATTGTTGTTTAAGATATGTATTTAATATTTTACAATCAGAATATTAAATAAAATAAAAAAAATTATGATGCCCCGATGCAGCCTCGAACTCGGGCCTCCCGAGTCCCGAGTTCTGCTTTCCGAACTAGCCAAATATTTTGGCGATACTTTGGCGCCGCGCTCTCAGACCTTGGTCGAAATATGTTCAAGCCTAGCATTTAACATATTAAACAAAAAAATATAAATAGGGACTTCATTACAAGTTAAAGTCTGACGAGAAAAAATGCATAATCCTTGAATTATTGTTGGTACATTGATATATAAAAATAAAATCAGAAGAGACCGCTCTGATTAATTTTAGTTTTCTATCTAGCTAGACAGCTAACTTTTCATCCATAAGGATATTTCGAGATTTTTCATTTTTTCCTTTGGTTATAAGCTTAAAACTACCTAAAATTCTAAATTTGGAGTTTGTGACACATCTAGGAGTACTGTAGAATTTTGATGATCTATCAGTAAGTCAATGTCGAAATTAAAGACATTTGACAAGCGATAATTCATAAACTATGAGAGATAATTACTAGATATTTTGGTAACCTAGCCAGCTATAGTATGTCTTCAAGTGTAGTGAAAACTAATATTCTATGCTTTATCCACAACGAAGTTACAGGGCTAATACCCCCGAGAAAAAGATGGTATGGCTGTGCCAGAGTGTGATGGCCGTGCCCCCAGATATTATAATAAATTATTGTATCTAATAATAGAGTAAATTTAAAATAAAACAACACCGATTATTATCAATAAAATATTCTTTATTTTTACAGAAACATACAAATAGGTACATTTGCTAATAACTTGTTAATAAAAAAGGCATTCTTTTGTTTAATTAAGTGTTAAAATATCTGGACGGAGAGGGTAGTCTCTACTGGTGGCTTGTTTTTGTTACAGAATGAAAGTAAGTTATTTTTGTTAAAAAAATTAAAAATTGACTATAACATTTAAAATTAAAATATTCCTAGATGTTCATAAATATCTAATACTAAATCAAATTCTACATTAATGTTTGTTAGGTAAATTTAAATAGTAACTTACCGGAATAGACTTCCATTAAAAATAAGTACATAGAAAATCTTGTTATATGTTTAATAAAAAATCACAGTTTAGTACTAAATTTAAATAAAAATGTTTACTAAACATTTTGAAATTAAAAAATCTCATATAGGTTTGCAATTCCATCATTTAGTCAGTTAACATAAAACTTTAAAATTAATCAAATATATGTTATAATAAGTATATAGAAGTTTAATTTGATATTCGATGTTAACTTTTTGACAAACATATCTTGCATTACCCGTTTCAAGCTATTAGCGTGGATTGACAGAATTGGGAAGATACGCAACTTAATGGGCGAATTCGTGACGAGGCTGATTTGATTTCCCCTTATGTCTCATGTGCTTTATGGTGGAGACACCAATTGCTCTGCGGTCAACGCATAAAACACTTATTTGCTTTAATTCGGCCAGCGAAGGCATATCGAAGACGGTGTGGATCTGAAAGCGACAGTGTTGTCATATTAAAATGTGTAATATCTGTAATAGGTTTGACGAAAATATCTTTGGATGAAAAATCCGCGTTTATGTATTGAAAATTATTCGTGTTAAACATAGAATAAACAACAAAAACAAAAATTCTTTTATAGGTACTGAATATGTCATATGATCGAAAAAGTCGTTTAGTTGGCTTGGAAATAACGATTATTGACATTTACCACAATATTTTACATATGAAATAACAGCGATGTTCATTTCCGAGCCAACCTTGACGGTGTTCTTTGTTTAATCATATAATATATTAAATTGTTTAATGATAGAAAATCCGTATTATTAACGTACTGTACCCAAAATCCGTAAATCTACAGATTAATCAGTAGTTCTGGCAACCACTTACTCTGTCGACTGAAAGCAGAACTGCGGTACAGTATTATTTATCCGCTGCGCTGTAAACGCCTATAAGCGCGCAGCGGCGCAGAGCTAAACTAAATTTTGGAATTCCCGGACAGGCTGACAGTAACGCCAGCTACATCTCGGATAGATTTTGTGCCACGAAATGGCCCATAAGGTTGCGCATCTTCTTAATTTCTTCAATCAACGCTATTGGCTTTTTTGAAAATTGCAAAACTATTTGTTTACTATCGAAATATGTTAATCCATTTTAGCCATTTAGATAATCTACCTACAATGAGTTTTTCAATTCACTGGTTTTTGGCTACTTTTTAAAACGTTGGTAACATATTGCTATTGTAATTCTACAGTAATTTAGCATGCTATCGTTGTAAAAAGAAATTTAACAGTCTTCTTCTCGGCGGTGCTACGGGTGTCTGTTCTTTCGTTCTTGCCTTTGTTTCGTGTCTTGATAGTTTATTTTTAAGCTGTTCTTCTAAAAGTTCATGCATATCCATCTGAAAATATTTAAAAGATAAGTTAAATAATAATTTTATTTATATAATTAACTATTTTCAGTAATAATAATTAAGTAATTTTCAGTAACAGGAAATACTTTAATTATTTTTGCTGCTAATAATATAGGAGTAGTAGGTACCGAGTGGTAGGACTATCCCAAGGGGTGTCTCACTTGGGTAAAAAGTGTACATGTACCGCCAAAATATCATTTTACTGCCAAGCGACTGCCAATGACTGCGAAGAAAACTGCCTATGACTATGTAATTATTATAGGCGACTGCCGTAAGACTCCCAATGTCTTTTACAAAATGTACATGTAATTCTAATAGTGAGATATCCCCCGCTATATCCAATACAGTTGAACATATAAAAACATTCTCCAAAAACTATGGGTCAAGTGGTGAAATGAGACATTTTTCATTTTTTTTTAGTTTTTTTTTCTTAATGACAAGCATTTAAATACAAAAGTATTTCTTATATAAAAGGCATTTGGTGATACGGGAAGCATTGCTAAAGTAAAACTATTAAAAAAAACGAGTACCCGTAAAAAAGTCAGTACGTACGTCAATAACAGTTATTTGTGGTTAAACATAAGACACAAAATGCACATTTAAAGGTTCTGCTATCGTTTATATTAAATGCTGGAGTAAATATGCCACTAGAAGGATAGAAATTAGACATATTTTCTTTATCGTAAGAACTTTAAAATTCTAAACTAATAAAAAATATATGCATATAATTCAAATGAAAATACAATAATGATGATGAGGTGGAACCCTTGGTGATACAATAGCAAAATATAACACTAATTCATAATTGCTAACAGCATCATCAGCAGATGATTAAAATTGTTAAAAACTGACGAAAACAGTAAAAAATATACACATGGCCAAAATTATTGCATTTCAGAATCTTATTTTATAAAATAATAAAAATAATAAATATAAAAATTGTTTTCAATATTTTCTGTTTACAATGAAATTTGTTTTTGTTGATTTTTACTCATTATGAAATAAAATTATAACAGCCTAGTTGCACTTTGGTTTTTAATTTTATATTAGTCGTGTAGTAAGCCAATACGTACAAAAATATAAAAAGAATCATATTAGGTCCAAAAAAAAATATCGTTATATGCAATCATTTTGGCCATGTGTGTAGTTTTAATCATCTGCTGATGATGCTAACATGGTTAGCGAAACGCGCGTCCAGTGCAAAAGTGAAGTGTTTTGGTGTATTGTGGTGAATTAGTGTTTTATTTTGCTGTTTTAACACCAAAGGTTCCAACCCCCAACTTTACCTAATAGTGGTAATGTCAGTTTTTTCGTTTTCCATGATTCATCCTAAATCATTTAAGTTTATTTAATCTTTGTGTGCATTAAATAAACTATGAAGATGATCTCTTAACATTTATTTTTAAATGTTCATAACAACAAAACTGACTGAATACAACTTTTCGGTGGGTTTATTTGAATTTGAACGTCTCATTTTTTACCTACAGGCGTATCTCATTTTTACACCACTTGATCCTTTCTCTGACATTTTTAGAGCGTTATTCTTCCTCTTAAATCATTGTTTTAATGTTTACCTGCCACTGTTCTAGTTGTTGACTCATTTCAACCTTTTGCTGGATTACTTCCAGCAGCTGACTGTTGGCTTGCATTAAATCTACTCTCGTCTTGGCCAATTCCACTTCTGCTTTTGTCCGCCTCTGTACAGCCAAGTCTCTGTCTTCTCTAGCTTGAGCCACTACGTCATCGTGAGCTAGTGATGTATCGTTTGCGTCATTTCTAGCTCTATCTCGTTCTTCTAGAGCCGCTTGTAATTCAACTTCGCAAACAGAACTCTACAAAAATGATATCATATGTATTTCATAATAATAATTATGGTTTGTCTAACGAGAGAATGTATGAAAGTGGCAGTTATTGCCTGTCATACATTCTCTCGCTGGACAATCTAAACAAAATTTTGCAATGATGCATAATTGTTTGTTCATATATATACACGGTGAGTCTTAAATAAGTGAAAATATTTTCAGGGCTGGTAGACCTAGAAAAAAGAAACATATTTTCTTTTTACCGTTTTGTAAATAAGTCCAAAATAACAGAGTTATATTTCTTTGAAAATTTAAAAAATATATTTTTTGCTTAAATTTTGAGACCTACTGGATCTTTCCTGTGTTTTCTATCTTATAAATTTAATCTACTATCTATGTTATCATATTAATCAAAATATATTTTTAACTAAATATTTTTAAAAAATAATTTTTTTTTTAAATTTCAATTTTATTTCGCTAAAAAATCCTTATAGACGTGTTTCTGGAGTCGAAATATACCACCCCTAAAAATATTTGCTCTTAAAGACTCACCCTGTATATGCTACTTTACTACACATACCTTCGTACTCAGTTCTACTATCCTTTCCATTCTTTTTTGTAATTCTTCATCTCTTTCTTGAATTTCCCTTCTAGCTTGTTCCAATCGTTCTAGGAGTCTTACGACGTCTGTATCCAATACCAACCCCACAAGTTCCTGTGCTACCTACAAAGACGAGATTTTAGAATTAGCCATAATTGTAACAGCATGTTAAATCTTTAACAAAATTAACAAATCGGATTATTTTTGTTCCCTTATTTATTAACAGAACTAATTTATTTTTGATTTAACGTTGTCCTCAGGATATTTTTTATACAGTGTGCCAAAAAAATAGTGTATAGGTGGGTGATTCAACAGATAAAAATAAAACAAAAAGTTCCCATGAACAGATTTAGATGTGTACGAAGTATAGTGCCGTCGCGTCCTCGAGACAAGTTCATATGCTAGACGTCCACGAACCTTCGTATCAGAACTTTGGATCGAGACAATAATCGACTTATTGAAAGTTTATCGCTAGGAAACCGCCGTTTACCAGCTTCTCAAATTTATAATGAATTGTACCAAGGAACGTACATGTAAGTGAACGGACTGTAAGAAGGTTAAACAAACAAAGGCTAGGACAAAAAGCAAAAGCATGGTATTAATGTAAAAATTATGAAAAAATGTTAGTGTCTTTTTCAAAAGCGAATATCTTCAACAAAAATAAAGCTATTGAGATGAACCAAAAAACAAACTATCGAAAAAGGATGTAACCAGACGATAAAATTATTGTTAAATTCATTGCTGTCTTCACGTATCCCACAGGGTGTTCCAAACTTTCACCAAAATAAAATGACCAAAATTATAAGAGATACTAAAAAGTCAAATAATTTAGCTACATATTACTTAAAAAATTATCAAAACCGTCCCACTAAAACAAAATATATTAAACTTTAAAATACATCAAAATTTTAAGGCTTTATTTTTCTCGTTTGTTTTTACGAACGTTCATGTCTCACTTGATAATTAATTGCTAATTTTTATTTATGGCGTTAAGCTTCATTCAGAACCTCGCAATTAGTGGAATAAATTAGTGGTTTCAATTACACCTTAAACATTTTAGTTTACGATCATTCACAATGTCTAAAAAACAGAAAGAAAATCAAGAGAATTTCCTAGCACCAGCTTGCGGTAGTCAGTTGAATCATTAGTTGAATCCAGAGAGAAAAGCTTTATTCAGAAACTCGCAATTAGTGGTTTCAATTACACTTTATACTTTTTAGTTTACGATCATTCACAATGTTTAAAAAACATAATTCAAATTAATAGAATGTCCTAGAAACAGCTTGCGTTAGTCAGTTGTATCCATAGAGAAAGCCTATATAATATTTAGTAGTGATGGGAAAAACCGATTAATTTCAATAATCGAGTACCCGAGTTAGTTTCAAGAGATTGCAATAACCGAGTGATCGCTCGAGCGAAATATCACTCGTATACGGTTTTTCGTCCGTTAAGTACTCGTTAACGCCAAGCAGTAAATTGCATGCGCAGGGCACATATTCTTTCGGTAATGAATGGCAAGTAGCAAGCGGACGAGCGGTTCGCTTGATTTAGTTCATTTCAAAGCATTGTCGATGTAGGTCGTAAAATTTTATCCCTCAGATACGCAACGGATAAATATATACCGTGCTGGCAACGGTTACTTTTGGATCGGCATTTACATGTGTGGAAGTAAATCGCATAGGCATCTTATTAAGTAGGAGTGAGAGAAATGCGACCGACCGTCGCGACGCGCGACGGTGTGCTGTTGCGGCGTTGCCGATACGCCTTAACCTATCAAGTAAAGTAAAATCGCGATCGCAAACCGCTTATTTTTAAGAGACTTTTTTTTCAAGAGATAACTAGATAAAATCATTAGACATGTTTCTGAGCATCTGAAATGGAATTATAAGGATATCGTTAGGGTATCATTTTTTTATAACGAGAAAACGTCAGTAATCGCGATAATTTAAAAACTCAACTTTTTAACACATAACAGGCCAGAACTCAAGAACCACTTTAGATACTGAAACTTTTTTTATTTTCAAGATCGGATATTTTACATTATGTTTACATAAGAAAAATTCGATAAGGTTGTTTTTTCTATTCAAAAATTGTAAACAATCCATCCGTTTACTTTTAGAGCATAGCAATTTTCAGCAATCGTGTAATTTTTTTATTGATAGATTTTCACATACTGTCTACAAAGAAAATACAGCAGAAATATTAACAAAGTTCTTAACAAAAAACTACAATCTATTATTTCTAATAGATTTCGAGATATCGATTTTTGAGTTCTAACTGCGCGACCACTATCGAACACCCACTCAATTTCACTTATTTTTACCAAAAATGCAAGTGTTACTAGCTTGCACTTAAAAAAATTGAAGCTATAGGGAAAATTACAACGATTCGTTAATAAATGAACAAATTAAGTTTTACGAGACGTAATTAAATCGTGAAGCTGAACGCATGACGTACACCTTTCCCTAGAACTTTAAGTACTGACAGTGGTATTGATTGGGTCGACCGGTCAACTGCGACAAATCTGCTTATCCCCTTCCACGTCTCTTAGCGATGTGCACAGTTTCTCGGTTTATTTCATATGTTTGGCAACGTGTTTACTGTCCTCTCTTTGTTCAGTACATTATAAACGCATTGTACTCTTCTTAGATACGGAAATCTCGACCCAAAACTAACCTTTGCCAGCCCTTAGTATACGGCGTCGTATACATTCGCCACCTGCAATGTATGTAGAAAATTCACTCGGCTTTTTATCGAGAATGTCACATTAAAATCGGATTTCAATTTATTTCATTCTAGGATCGCTTGCGTTCGTCGCTCGTAACTCGTCACTTGCATCGCTCGTTCATAATCGAACGATATTGGTTATTACAGTTGAGGGTTGGAACCTTTGGTATTACACAGCAAAATAAAATTACACTAAATCACCACAATACACCAGAACACTTTTACTTTTACACTGGACGCGCGTTTCGCTAACCATGTTAGCATCATCAGCAGATGATTATAAACTGACAGTTTATAATCATCTGCTGATGAACGCGCGTCCAGTGTAAAAGTAAAAGTGTTTTGGTGTATTGTGGTGATTTAGTGTAATTTTATTTTGATATTGGTTATTTCAATAATCGAGTACTCGAGCGAATTTTCGCTCGAATCTTTTGTTGTGAATGCTTACATTAAAATTAAAGGAACAAGCTTCTACGCTAATTGAACCACTAATTTATGCCACTAATTTTGAGGTCCTGAGTGAAGCTTTATTAAAATACAAATACATGATTTAACAAAGTGGCAAATTTGTCTTATTTTGGAAATTTTACGACCTACACTTTAGGACTACTGCTCTAGCTTATGCTTTACGAAGTTATATTACCAAGTAACTTACGAATTTACTTTACCTCACTTAATAATCCAGGTGAAAATCTACTAGTATCTTCTAGAGATGTCGTAGAACAATCAGAGTGAAGCCCACTGTCATCGTCTTGGTGTGACTTGAGCTGCTGTACCAGCGATCTCAGCTGCCTGTATACTGACATACATTCCTGGCTCAGCGTCGGTTCCGAGATGTCCATTTCTGCTAGAAGCGATCGGTGGTCACCTTAAGGTAAACGGTTCGAGGGTTAGTTACCGGTGACGTTAGTAACAGTATCGAGCAATATGAATTATGATCTTTATTAACGATTATTTGCCTTATTCAAACGAATGTTATGGATGAAAAGTGAAAGGTATTCCAATATTATTTACAGGATATTTGTGTTCTGGTATTCGGTTACATGAGGTGTGATGATGATTTTGATTGTTAATTTGATACCACATTCTCACTCTGGTGTTTAGTCTTTTGGACATTTTTATATCAGTCGTTAATTCGTTATTTCGAATTTTAGTTGCTCTGATGCATCAGGTATTTTTACCTTGTTTGATTACAATATAATATAGAAAGGGTATAGCCGGATAAATATGGGAAATCTGCCCCCGCGGTTTTTTTGGCTCGCACTCAGCGGATCGATTTGGTGTCGAATCAAAATAATTCATCTAAATTTTTAGCTCTTAACTCAAACGGTTTTCGAGTTTTTAAAAAAACTGTTACTTCAATTTTATTTTTATTTTTATAGTACCATTCAAAAATAATTAATAATGATTTTTTTTCTAATTCTTAAAAATCTAAGACATGAAAAAATAATATGATCATGATTCTTAAGCGAAAAGCCGATTTTTAGCGGAAGAAAGAAAATTAAGGTGGTTTTAAAGTGGTGGAACAATATGAAAAAAATTAAAAACTCATTTTTTTTTAAAATCTTCTCGGACTGATTTTTTCATAATAATCTTTATGTTTATTTCTGACAAGGATGTATTTTTAATGAAAAAATATTTTCCACTCACTTTTTTTAACTAAACAAAAATATAAGTTTGTTTAAACAGAAGATTTAAAAAAATGAGTTTTTAATTTTTTTCATTTTGTTCCACCGCTTCAAAAAATTCTTAAAAATTCCTGAGTGTAAAGAAGTATAAAAGACATTTTCTGACGATTTTTAGTGAGTGACATATTTCACAAAGGTTAAAAAAATGAAGATTTTAATTTTCTTTCCTCCGCTAAAAATCGGCGTTTCGTTTAAGAATCATGATATTATTTTGTTTTGGTTTGGTTTGATTTTTTCTAGTCTAAGACATGAATTAGACTAGAAAAAAAATCATCATTAATTAATTTTGAATTTTACTATTAAAATAAAAATAAAATTGAAAAAAACAGGTTTTTTTGTAAAATCTCGAAAACCGTTTGAGTTAAAGAGCTAAAAATTTAGGTGAATTATTTTGATTCCACCAAATCGACCCCTGAGTGCGAGGTAAAAAAGCTGCGGGGGCAGATCTCCCATATTAGTCCGGCTATACCCTTTGTGATTTTTGATAGAAATGCTTTTCAGTGTGAATTGGGTTTTATCTTAGAGTGATATGGTTTTATACACCAGCTCCTTTCAAAAATATATTTAGCTGAACTCAGTAGTACATTAATAAAAGTAATTAACCATGTTTTTCTGTTACTGTTTATACTATATATCTACTTATTCATTTATTAAAAATACCCAATTTTATATAATATTTAACACAACATTCATTGTCGTGAATGTAGATATACTTATAGAGGGTGAGTCTTAAATAAGTGCAAATATTTTTAGAGGTTGTTTTTTCACCGCATAAAATTTAACAATTTAAATAAAGTAATGCTACTTTTCTTATATTTTCTATAACGTTACACGCATTGTATTTTTTCATAGTCTTTTCATAGAACTTATTTAATATT
The DNA here is from genome assembly GCF_002938485.1 of Sitophilus oryzae. Taxonomy (NCBI): domain Eukaryota; kingdom Metazoa; phylum Arthropoda; class Insecta; order Coleoptera; family Curculionidae; genus Sitophilus; species Sitophilus oryzae. The sequence goes on from NW_022146055.1 coordinate 11,981,279, forward strand.
ATTTACATACATAGTTTTACTCAACAAATAACCACTATAATAATTATTAAAGTTGTACAATGCTATTTACCATCAGAATTCATCATGAATAAATATAGTCATTAGTTTTAAGTAATATACAACTGTGTTTTCTTTCTCTGTACATGCCTGGCGCCCAATATCTATTTTTTTGTTTATTGTTCTTAATTAGTTTTCTTTCCAGTGAAATAACTTATCCACGACTGCTCTCCGATGAAAAGCTGCCGTTCGCAGTGGTAGTTGTTTAAAAAACGCTAATTATCTATTATCTATTAGACTTTTATCTTCCTAGGTAAAACCAATGTATGATTTTTCACCGACGCGACAGTAGAAGTGGTAAGCTCATCATAATTATATATCATACAAAGTCCCCAGACTAAAATACTAAGTCCCAGACTAAAATACTAATTTACAGAGTCCCCAGACTAAAATACTAATTAACACACAACCAAACTTTTTACTTCTAACTAAATTTCTTGCAAGGATAACAATTAGTATACAACTTTAAGATAAGGCTTTTTGTTGTAAATAAACCTGATAATAAAGAATAAACGACCGCCGCGATTTATTTTCTTTTGAATTTTGTGTTCAGTAGTAAAATCACGATTGTCCGGTAATTTTCATTCGATCCAAAAAAATTTAAAATTATTAACAGATATACAGAGGGGAATAATTATAGCTCTCACCGAACAAGGAATGCTCCAAAGTTTTTTTTCGCGAACATTATTTTAAATTTGAAATTTTTTGAAAAAAATTTTGAAAATTATTTTAGTTTTTAGTTAAAAATCATAATTTCTTTATAATATGGCAACATAAGTAATAGATTAAATTTACAAGAAAGAAAACCCAGAAAAGGTGGTTGTCAAAATTTAAGCAAAAATCATTTTTTTTTGGGAATTTTCAAAGTAAAATAATTGGGTTATTTTGGACTTATTTGAAAAACGATATAGAGAAAATATGTTTCTTTTATTGAGATCTACCAGCCCTGAAAATATTTGCATTTATTTAAGACTCACCCTCTATATAAATACCAGGAAACATTATTAAAACTATGAATAAGAGATTGAACACATAGATAAATGAAACAAGTTTAGATTGGAAAGTGCCCATAAGGACAATGTAAACACTATTTGGCGCTATTCTTGCAACGGTCGCGACCCAAAACTTTTGAAAATTTCGGAGCGGTTCGGCTTTTCCGGAATTATATCGCCAAATATTGTTTATTCAAATTTATTATTATTTTTGCTTCAAATAAAATACAGTGTGTTGCATACAAGAAACTTTATTTTATATAAGGACGCATGTATGAAATACCTTTGGAAACATTGGAAACCGACGTTATGCCACGATCCACGATGGTTTTTGCAGTTCAGAACACAGCAGAGTTTTTAATCCACGAATGCTACGTTTAGCAATTATCACCGGTTGAGAAATAAACTTGAATTAAACTCACAAGATACCCTCACACTGGAAATGGACGCTATAAACACTTTTCGGAATTTCTTCAAAATAATTTTTTTGGGGAATTTTCAAAGTAAAATAATTGGGTTATTTTGGACTTATTTGAAAAACGATATAGAGAAAATATGTTTCTTTTATTGAGATCTACTAGCCCTGAAAATATTTGCAGCGCCAGATCGCGTATAACGGTCGCGACCCATATAATTTCGCGACCTAAAATTTTTACGGGCTTTCCAATCATGATTGAACATTTATTATTCAATATTATTTTTGTGAAAAAAAGTACGTTACATATTTTAGTTCATACAATAATTTGCCTTACAGGATACTATAATCAGTGAATTCGATTCTATTTTGTATTTAATTGGAAGATTTAAATAAGACATATTTAAATAATATCTGTGGCAAAATCGATGGAAAAATATGAGATATAGTAGAAATGTTTTTTTAGTATATATGTAAATTCCAGCACCAATGAGCTAAATATACAATTTTATTTTATTAGTATAATCATTTTTGACATATATTTATGTAGAATATCATAATATGAAACTATAAAAATATGATCCATGCAGTAGTGGAAGTTAGTAAAATAAAAATATGAAGTCGAAAAAAAGTGTAGTATGTTTTGTTTTAACATGAATGATGGTCATAGAGTACCCTTTAAAATTTTACGTTAGTAATACTTACCATTCAGTCGTTCTTCTATAGAAAGCTTTTCTTGAGGTAAACTATATTCTTTGATGCTTTGTTGGTACCTATTAAAAAATAATCTAGTAAAAAATCTGTAATATTCATGGTAAGTTAAAAAGCAAAAATTTATATTTAAAAAATTCTATAGATATAGTACAGTGTCCAACCAAACCTTTTCGATAAATTATAAGGTAACTAAAATATGAAGGGTCGAAAATGTACAACATTTTCAAATTCGAAATATATTTCAGAAACGGGGGGTTAGGACAGACCTATTTGTATCTTTTTTAGTTTCATAAAGAAGTAGCACAATGATGAGAAAACCGCACCTTGGTAGCTCTACTCGTAAACGAGAAACGCCAAAAAACACACTAAAATGGGACACCCTGTACACAGACGCTAATCTTAAAAAAATAAAGGTGAATTTTTAAAATATTAAAATTTTTGAGGTCCAAAAGCACCGACAAATATTCAAGCACTGTTAAACCCTCCTTTAGATAGAGAAATTAACTATGAATCTTTCTTTTTTAACAATACTTTTGAAGTTGTAAGTTACAATACCTAATGTCTTGTTCTCTGGCATGCCTTTCCAATAGCAATATCCTATCAGAGGCTTCTTCTACTGCTGAAGCTAAATTATCTCGTTCCTCAGCTGCTCCCCGCAATCTTCGTTCCAACTCCTTATTCTTCTCCGTGACTAGGTCGAGCTCATCTTTCAATCCATCAACACTGTTTAAATGTTGCTATAAATCAAAGGAAAAAAATATTAGTATTCCTTTAATAATACAAAATAACGTACTTTTTGCATTAAGTGGGTTGTCATTTTTTATTTTGCATATAGAAACATAGTAGGCGCATGTCAACATTACACCAAATGTCAAAACTAACTGCCACCTTTAGGCCACGTTAGAGTTTTAGACCGCTTTGTTTAATGCTGTACCTACCTAACCTGAATTTTTGAAGTTGACAAGCCAGTCGAATAATGGAATTAAGCGGAGAAAGTTTTCGGGCAATATTTTTTTTACAATTTTCTAAGACAGTTGCCTCAGTCGAAAATTTCTCGTTGGTATACAGAATTTAAACGTGGATTAGTCTTAGCGACGATCTAAGAACAGGTCCACTAGTCCACCCACAACGGCAATCACCCAGGAAAACGTTGATGCTATTCGTCAGCTCATCTAAGAAGATCGACATGTGACATATCGTGAAACTGAAGCATGATTGGGCATTTAAAAGACCTCAATTCAAAAAACTTTACATGAATAAGAATTACCCGTAATAATTTAGTTTCTCATTAGATATAACGACCTGTTGATGGAAGAAAAATTAACAAATGGTTTCAAAAAACTCTACACCGGTTTAACGGAGAGGAAACTCCAAAAATATATACAGTATTGTCAGTGGTGATGAATCCTGGCTTTACTCATATGAATCCGAAAATAAATGTTAATCGGCTGTTTCCCAGTTGAACTCAAACCGAAGAAAATTATCCGTCCTCGAAGTTTGTTACTGCTGGTTGGTACATATTTATTTGTTTGCCTGAAGTAATTGGTCATTTTCCAAAAACCAACCCTCAACAACGAACGATCCTCCACCAAGACAATAAAAGTTTCCACACAACTCGAAAACCAATTGAGTTTTTAAAGCAAGAAAACCTCGAATTGTTGGATCATTTTCCATACAGTCCTAATGACTTTTTTGCTTTTCCAAAAATTAAGGATGAACTGCGTGGTCAAAGGTTCCAGTTCCCAGAAGATGCAATCAGCCTACAAAAATGAAAAAAATTGAAGGTAACCAACAAGCAAGTGGAATATCTGCTTTCAGAATTATTGGTCCAAAGGGATACAAAAACGCATTTCTCTTCGTGGAGAATACTTCGAAAAACAATAGTCTTTAAAATACATCTACCTCTATAAGCAAATTATAAAAGACAACCTCGAATTAATCTCAATTATTTGGTAAACTGGATAAAACTTATATTTTTTATTATAAAATCAAAGACTTTCAGTGCAATTTCATGAACAATATTACGTTACGAACTAAGTTTTTACCTGTAAACTGGATTTTCCCAATGAAATTTGTTCCTTATAACTATCTAATTGTTGCCTAAGTTGTATTTCCACCGACTGTGCTTCTTTTAATTGATGAGTTAATCTCCCATTTTGGGATGTTAATTCTTCGACCTACACAAAAAAAGTATATAATTTCTATTAGATGAAACACCTATTGGGAATCACTTGATAAAGGGAAATTAGAGATCAGTCATTAATTCGCAATCTACTTAATCACACCTAGCTCGATAATAACAAATCTGCATCTCATCAAAAATCAATTAATCGTTTTACAAGTTTTATTGTGGTCTTAAACTGTTTCTTTTTTTTTTGGTCTAAGATTGATACGTTATATTTTCGAAACTACGAGGTATTCAATGAATAATATTTATTCAGTTAGAATATATTTAATTGTAAATTAACGACTGACTTTTCTTAATGTGATTTTCTATTATCTATTTTGTATCTGATACAAATACTTACCAAGCTGCTTTTGTCTCTTTCCCATTGTTTTAACAAAAGGTCTTTTGCCGCTAATTTGTCCTTAACTTCCGTAAGGTCATTTTCTAATTCCAATATTCTAGCATCTAATTCGGATTCCTTACTTGTGAGCTTTTTTCGCAACAGATGTCGATCTTGTTCTACGATCTGTAAAACAGAGACAAAGAATTAATATATCAAAATCATTCACAAACAATATAATAATTAAAAAATAATTGATTCTAGCGGTCGAGAAATCAAACTCTTCTTAATAAGTAGTGATGCTATCTCTTATTATTCTTATTTCTGGAGTTCTATTGAAGCTCCTAATGTTTATTAGCAATTTTTGAAGTTTAAATATGTTATGTTATGATTTAGTATATGTTGCTTAATGTATTACTTAGGTATATTTTATGATATGTTTTTATAGGCATTTGCATTTTTATTTGAAAATGTAAAGGCGGACTCTGACGACTCGTGTACTTGTACAAAATTGGTAATTGGCATATACTTGCCATGTCGTGTGAGCGGCTTCCTCGTACCTGCAAAAAAAATTGCCAAGTTTAGTACGCAAATATTGGCGTACTTGACAAGTACACGAGTCGTGAGAATCCGCCTTAAGCTTAATTTTCATGCATCTGTTGTCCGACGATTCGATGATACGATATTAATTTTATTGATTGAATTTAAAGGCTTCGATTGGTTAACCTTTTCTAACCAATCGAAGTCTTTAAATTCAACCAATAAAATTAATATCGCATCATCGTATTGTCGGATAACGGATGCATGAATATCAAGCTTAGCTTTTTATTTAAACCAAATGCATTTGATATGCATATGCAATGGACTATTTTACACTGTCAATATAAACAATCTAACCCGATATAGATCTATAATAACATGGACGCATTTTACAGCTCCCATAAAAATTCGACACCTACATTTCACAACGGCCACAGTGTATCACCTAAACTACATACCTCTAGATAATAAAAGCGCACATCTGTCCATGCAGTAAATCCGTAATTTCCAGAAACAGACACATGGCACGCCTTAAATCCACCACAATAACTTAACGCTTGTAAAGTGCGGAAGCAAGTGATATATAACCGAGGGGAACCACCCGCAATAACCGGAAGTTCCGATACAATTATCTCCCCGAAATCTCTTTTGAATTCCTCGTCCCTAGTAGAAAGGCTTTTGAAATACACCCTTTTTCAATTGTGATAACTGTTAACAGTTATAGATAAACTTAATTAATTAAGTTAGGCGATGCTAATGTAGCTTAATTTTGTCATAGTTCGACTATTAAGGAAGTTATCAAAATGAGATATCAAAACAGTTTTTTACCTCATGCAAAGAAACACCAATATATTTTTTTTAATTTTAATAAGGTTTAGAACTCGTTTTTCCATGAAAAGCTAGCCTACACTAATTTTATTTTTAGCAGTTCAATATGAAAACGTGTTAATTAGATTCTTTGCTTGGTTAAAGACCTCGCTTATGTACCTATAAACCAACAAACGACAAGGAAACTATCGATTTCCCAAACATTAATTAATTTAATGCTATTTAGTCGCCCACCTTTATCGATTATTTGCTACATAAAAAGTGTAATGGTGGCGGTCAAGTTTATTTTGGTTTGTCTAATAAATATTTATGCGTAAATAAAAAAACTCTAATCATTGGTTTCTAATTATCATTGTATGAGATTTACATCATTCTTTTAAATATGCCTTTTAAAATGTTATTAGATATCTACAGAAATATAAATTTGTTTTGAGATTTATCGCAAATAGTTTTTGGTCATTTCTCTGACGAACTTAACGAGGACACTATTAAAAAAAATACAAAAATAATATTTTTTATATAAAAGTAAACATGTACTACAAAAATCGTATATATATTTTAGAAATTAGTATAAAAATTAGTATATAAATTAGTATAGAAACTAGTATAGAAATTAGTATAGAAACTAGTATAGAAATTAGTATAGATATTAGTATAGAAATTGGTATAGAAATTAGTATAGAAATTAGTATAGAAACTACTATAGAAATTAGTATAGATATTAGTATAGATATTAGTATAGAAATTAGTATAGAAATTAGTATAGAAACTAGTATAGAAATTAGTATAGGTATTAGTATAGAAATTGGTATAGAAATTAGTATAGAAATTAGTATAGAAACTACTATAGAAATTAGTATAGATATTAGTATAGATATTAGTATAGAAATTAGTATAGAAATTAGTATAGAAATTAGTATAGAAACTAGTATAGAAATTAGTATAGATATTAGTATAGAAATTAGTATAGAAACTAGTATAGAAATTAGTATAGATATTAGTATAGAAATTAGTATAGAAATTAGTATAGAAACTAGTATAGAAATTAGTATGGAAACTAGTATAGAAACTAGTATAGAAATTAGTATAGAAATTAGTATAGAAATTAGTATAGAAATTGGTATAGAAATTAGTATAGAAATTAGTATAGAAATTAGTATAAAAATTAGTATAGAAACTAGTATTGAAATTAGTATAGATATTAGTATAGAAATTAGTATAGAAACTAGTATAGAAATTAGTATAGATATTAGTATAGAAATTAGTATAGAAATTAGTATAGAAATTAGTATAGAAATTAGTATAGAAATTAGTATAGAAATTAGTGTAGAAATTAGTGTAGAATTTAGTATTTAACTGAAGAAATTGAGAATATAAATCTGATTAGTAGTTAAAAAGTACCAATTAAACTTTTAGTTACGTAATAAAGGGCGCGATTTTTAAATTCATCGTTGCCAACCATGGACATATTCGGTGCCGGCCTGACTAACAGGAATTTAAATTTTCCGCTGGGGATTCAGGTGGTAGCTCTGGTGTAAAAAATGTCAAGTTGCCACATTTATTTATTTATTCTGACATTATCATTCGTTTTCACTTCGTCGGACATTTTAGTTTTGTAATACTAGATTTTCGTTTAAATGAATTGTGTTGTGATATTTTAAGCTTAAAATTTTTTACTAGCAGACCTTGCAGTCGAAAATTTTTCTTTTTTAGAACCTCTTTTAGTGCCAAGTGTTACAAAATAGCTTAATAGCCGTAAAAACTCATAGCAATTTTAGAATATTTTGAACGGGAAAGCGTTTGTAATGGCCCTTTATGACCCTTAACTGCTGTTAAGATGGTGAGTTTTGTTGATGTAAATAATAACTATTTATACAGGATGAGTCAATATTTTCAGGGCCGGTAGATCTCGCTAAAAGAAACATATTTTCTCTTTACGGTTTTTCAAATAAGTCCAAAGTAACCGAGTTATTTTACTTTGAAAATTTCCAAAAAAAAATATTTTTTGCTTATATTTTGAGAACCATTGGATCATTTCTAGGTCTTCTTACTTGCAAATTTAATCTCCTACCTATATTGCCATATTATCGAGAAAGTTTGTTTTTTAACTAACTTTTTTAACTAAAAATTAAAAAAATTTCTTTCAAGAATTTTTTTCAAAAAACTCTTTGGATTTTTTTTGCGAAAAAAAACTCATAATTGTTTTTCTGGGATCGAAATATACTAAAAATATTTGTATTTATTTAATTATTACACTTATTATAATTAATTTATTTTTGTTTTCTAAAATATTTTGATTAAAAGAAAATATGTAAAAGCTCACAACGCTGTGCCGGCCAAGCTTAATTACGTGACTGAAAATTATTTGATATGAACTATAGGTGTATAACAAAGATAAATTTATTTTAATAATTGTAATTTATTAATTAAATTATATGGGGGGAATGTCATCGATGTTCATTTCCAAGCCAATTGGACGCCGGTTTTTTTCAATCATACGGTAGAAGTTCTATATAGTGCTCCCCCTATAAATCCTACTCTTATCACTTCGTAAAATTAAGCGGAGATAAATGTTTCCTGTCACTTCCCTCGTAATTTGTAATATATTTGTCATTTGAATCCGTATTTCCTTGTGTCACTTTATATGAAAAAAAAATCTCCCCAGAGAAACTAACTAAATCAACTTCACGGAAGAGTCTATTTCAATATCGGCCTATAAATAGAAGTTTGTTCTTTATTGTACCCATATATCAGAAACAAATTTAATGAAAGATTTTATCCGCAAAATAGGCAATTAAGTTTTTATATACAGTGCGATCGAATTAAAATAATGTCATAGTAGACTCACAGATCAACACAAATTTATCAGTAAGACGGAGAAACTAAATATAAGAAAGATGCACCAAATACAAAGCGCATGCGTATGATGAATCGTTATAAAAAAGCTGTGCCACATATTAAGTATTATTTCAATTGGGAATATATTTTTTACAAGAGGCAACAATGCAATGCATGAGAAAAAACAACAAAGTCTGACAGTCTGACAGTCTGACAGTGCCATAGCCCTATTAAAGACCATACACCAACACAATACTATAGACATTTTCGTTATATTTGATCCCCAGTATGCTGAGTATCAGATATCACGCAATACGACTATAAAAGTATATCATGGATGCGTTTCTAAAAATGCAACTCCGGCCTTTTATGTGGCACCAGAATAGCTTGTTTTCTATTTATAAAAATAAGGGATTATAGAGAAATAAATATTATTAGACTAAGTTTCCGGTCGTACAAGCGACATTGATAAATTTCATACAGAATAATGCTTTTGTTACACTGCCTCGTTTGCTAAGAATGGAGTTGTAAAAAATGTCTATACCTATGTATGTGGCCGATTCATCTCTCCAAAAAAATCCTTTATGGGTATTTCGCCACTGCACTGCAAGAAAATCTACAAAATAAAATAGTTATATTTTGTAAACACTTCTGCGTTAAACCTAAACGGACACTGCTTGTCAGAAATTATGTTTACAGTTATACAAATTTGCCTAACAAAGAAAAAAATGCTTAACGTTTCGGAAAGTTTATCTCTGTCCGTCGTCGGAAGCAAAAAAAATACAAAGAATAAAGAAAAAAACTATTTGAAATATTTAAATGCAACTATTCGAGAACACTTTACTTTTTTAAAATAGATACGTCTACAAGAAACCGTTGACCTTCTGTTAAAAAATTATTATTAATTAGTATTTTTTAACAGAACGTCAACGGTTTCTTGTAGACGTATCTTTATTCTTTGTATTTTTTTTTTGCTTCCGACGACGGACAGAGATAAACTTTCCGAAACGTTAAGCATTTTTTTCTTTGTTAGGCAAATTTGAATAACTGTAAACATAACTTCTGACAAGCAGTGCCGTTTAGGTTTAACGCAGAAGTGTTTACAAAAAATAACTATTTTATTTTGTAGATTTTCTTGCAGTGCAGTGGCGAAATACCCATAAAGGATTTTTTTGGAAAGAATGGGATATTATACATATCTACCATACAGTCCACATGATATATACAAATATACTAACGTATAATAAGGGTTCAGGGTTGTACGATGATCCTAATTTTAACCAATCATCTCAAAGCATTGTTTTATTTTAGTGTATTCACTTACATATTGATTTATTTATCATCGTAATTTTTTTTTAGAAAAGCAATTAAAATGGGATACAAGAATTCATGACCTTACAAGTGCGTTAGTATAATAAAGTAATAGCTAAGCTTTACTAATATCCATACAGAGTTTTTTACATAAAGCATTCGTTAAAACTTTTTTAGAACCTAATTTAAACAATTCTGATTTTTTAGGTTAAATATATTTACACGTAGGTACTTCATTTTTATATTTTTCATTTTCTGGTATTTCCGGTTTAATCGGAAGTCAACAACAATTTTCATATTATACTTGTATATTTTATAATTTCTGGATCCAACAGGAAATTCTAGACACATATTTTAAATAATATTCCATACCTAATAAGGTTAATGGTTTTTAAATATACTAAAAATAACATTGGCACAGCAAAAGTAATAACAGAAACAAAGTAAAATACTTTGTTCAATGCTTTATCGTAAATTTTAATTTATTAACACAACTAGGTATATCTTTGAGATTTACAAAGCTGTAAAGTTCTATCATGTTCTATCCCACGATAAGTTTAAAATACCTACATATAATCTACTATTTGTCATTGCAATTAATGAATGTGTAAACATAGGTGCAGATATGAATTATACGTATATGGTAGTAACAATATTATTGTCACAGTATTTACACATTACATATAATTTCCATTAAGCACTTAAACTACTTAAAATTATTTCTATGAGTAAAAACAGTATAGTCGCATTGATGGTCATTTTTTATCCGAACAATTAAAATAAAATTGACCAATAGTAATTTTCTGGCATACTGTAATTTGCAGATCTATTCTGTTGAAAAATCTGCAATTCTATTGCATTAAAAATAATCGCATCGAGAAAAATATACTATACTAGCGTGTACCCGCGACTTCGTTCGCGTCGAATTAATCAATTGTAATGGTGATGATAAAGCAAAGCAAGAATTTCCATTAACATACAAACTGGATAAAATTTTCTCACATTTATGTCAACATGGGAAAAATCAAAACTTTAAACGTCAAGCAGTTTAAGCAGAATCGTGATTACTCAATGGTCATATTTTATGAAACACCCTGTATAAATTTATAAAAAATCTTAAAATATGTAAAACAACAAAATAAAATATACGTGTTTAAGAGTTTTTCCGAAAAACTCACCGGTTTTTAAATAAAAAATATTTTAATATTTGAGGGATAGTTTCACCCCCTTAGAATTCGAGTTTCGAAAAATCCCTTCTTATCGAACCCCTACACCTTAAAGTCAATCTGTTTTCCAAAAATCAGCTTTTTACGTCAAGCGCTTTAAGCAGGATCGTGATCAATCAATTACCAGATTTTTCGAAACATCTTGTATACGTTTTTAAAAAATCTTAAAATATGTAAAAAACAAAATAAAATACACGTGTTTAAGCGTTTTTTCGGAAACATGACCGTTTTTTAAAAAAAAAAATATTGTAATATTTAAGGGGTGGTTTCACCCTCTTGGAACTAGAATTTCGAAAAATTTATTTATTTATTTATTTATTTATTTATTTATAAACATGTACAATTATTATAATAAACTATAAACATATTTTCAAAATTATCCCACATAAGCTTGAGGCTTGTGCGTGGGAATAATAATAATAATTAATAAAAAAAGAGAATTTGTTGCGTAGACTAAACTCTAGCAGTTACATAATAAGTTCACTATGTATAATCAAAAATAAGAAATAAAAAGAGTTACTTACATATTACAAGTCAAATAAATACTACCGATCTTGTCAGCACTACAAGGCACCGGATACGAGAGAGTCGCTAATAGAATAGATATTTTGGTATTTAGATAATATTGCGATAGGAATGGTTTGATATTATCCATTTTTTTATTAAAGATTTAAACCGCATCATTGTGGCATTTTTTATATCCACAGGTAAAAGGTTATATAGTTTTGGACCAATATAAAGTAAACAATGTTGTGTTAATTTAAACTTCATAAACGGTATTCTTGAATCTTGTCTTGAATAGGCTCTAGTAAATATATTGTTACAGTTATTATTACTTGTCGATTTTTTGTATTTATGCATGTATATTATTACACTTCTCACGTATAGTTGACGTATGTCCAGTACTCTCAGTTTTCTTTAGTAATGTTAAAAGCAGAGCCCCACGCTGTAATGCCATACTGTAGTAAACTCTAACCAAATGCAAAATATATCTTTTTTAAGGTTTCAAAATTTATATATAACCTTAATTGAGTGAATAAACAAAACATCTTTCTGATATTGGAAGTTAAAATGTTAATATGATTATTCCATTTTAGATTGCCATCCAAATGTAAACCTAAATATTTTGTAGTATTCCGATATTGAACATAACCACCCTCAATTTTATATTATGTAAGTTAGAAAAAAACTCTCCGGGATATTAAATGGAATTGCCACGGTTTTATTCGCATTCAGAGTCAGGTAATTCTCATCCAACCAACATTTAATTTCGTGCAGTCCTTGATTTGCCATTATGACGGTTTCTTGCCACGTTCTCCCTTCAAATAGGATTACGGTATCGTCCGCATACGATATCATGTTTCCACTATTTAGCTTTATTTCCAAAAAATCATTTAAATATATTAAAAAGAGAACAGGACCCAGAACAGTACCCTGAGGAATACCATAATTTACAAAATTTGAAGTACTAAGCACTCCGTTAACTTTTGTGATTTGCCCTCTTTCTGTTAAATACGATTGAAAAAGTGTTCTTGTATTCCCCAAAACCCCCACATTTTCCATTTTTTGTATAAGACGTGTGTAGTATCGAATCTAACGCTTTTTTTAGATCTAAACTTTTAGATCCCTTCTTATCGAACCTCTACCCCCTAGAATCAATCTGTATACCAAAATTGAGCTTCTTACGTTGAGTGGTTTGAGCGAGATCGTGATTAATCAGTATGTCAGTCACTTAAGGATTTTATATATTAGTATAGATTTGTATAGATATGATTACGCTTCTTGATATAAAATAAATTTCATATCATATAATTTACAAAATAGTCAATTAACTAACTCTCTTTATTTAATTAAATCTTTATTTCAATAATTATCTTCAAGTAATGTTTATTTAATACGAGGGTTGTCTTTTATATTTTGCATATAGAAACATAGTAGGCGCCGGTCAACATACCGATCTGGTCATCGAAACTGCGTGGTCTGGATTTTAATGTGTAAGACAGTGGATGCAGACAGCTTAATGAAAATTGGGTTGGTACATTTCTTCTATGCGGTACTACAACCCTGAACCCTGGTATGCTCTTTTTAACCAAATGAAAAATGTTAAATAAACATTAATATTGTAAAATTACATTTTTATAGTTAAATACGTAACTTCAACTAAATTTATATTAATTAGAATTCTTAGGTAGATACTTGATAGCCGTCGTGGCAATATTACTTGCAGATATTCACGACTTAATAAAAAACAAATCGAAGGAAGTAAACATCCACCATACTTCCCTAATCCTGCAATAAGATATTTGCTTTATTGCACAGATAACCTTGAAACATATTTGCATAGAACACATGAAAATGCATCAATTGTGTAATAAACTTGATAATTACAAATCACGAGAAAGGAAAAGTTAAATTACATGCTAAATTTTATATAACCTGGCCAAAATATTAAAATAAATATAAAATTAAAAATTTTAACGATGTATAATAAAAAAAATGACGCATTTTCATAAAAATAAAACAAAAGAAAGTGGTCAAATAAATTTAACCATAAAATTGCTTTACGTACAGTTTAAATGGGAGAAAACCAAACCACACTTCAATTTTACCTAAAGAGGAGATACATAACAATAAAATGGTATTGCATTGTTGTTATTTTTAATATAATGCAAATGCCCTAAATTCAAATAATCAGTAGAGTATGGCTTATAGTCCAAGAGGCAGTGAATTTTTTTGGGCCTATTTTCGCAGTAGGTGAATATACGTATACCCATAGTCTGTTCAGATGGTGACATTAGTGTATATGCTATAAAAATCGGAAAATAACTATTGGAATATGTAACGGAATTCAATTACCTTGGGAGTTTGATTTCGCAAAAGGCACAGAAAATCTCATGAAAGAAAACGCCTTGCGTGACCATCTTCTGATGCGTGTCAAATACTCGTCAGCGAGTAATGGCAGTATGTATGTATATGTCTGTACCTTTTAAACATTCTTTGCTATTCGAATGAAATTTAAATTTGTGCCACATTAACCTACATTAATTTATTTTGTTAGTCATGACTTTTAATATACCTTGTACATAGAATGATTAATCCAATATTTAATATTAGGCAAGGAACTAAAGAGTATAAAAAATGTATATTAATTTAAATATTAAAAATAATATTTAATTTTCAAAAGAAACCATTTTTAATAATTTCGCATAAAAATAATTAAGTAATAATAAAAGTTGCCAAATAAATTTAAAATAACAACTTAAATTACTGATTAATATAACTGTTAGATGTAGATAGATTTTATATAAGCTACAAAATGTTATTACGACACATAGTAATATTGCATTAGATACAAATGCCTATAAAGTGCAATTAACAGGTGCAGTTGAATATATTATTTGTTTTGTCGAAAGCCTTACCATTTGGCAATTTAATTGTATCCGCGAATTAGTAATTAACTATAGATAAATACCTACAAAAATCGGAAAAACGTCGATTCTCTGTTTTCACAACACAAGTTCCTTTTAAAATTACAGTTTTCCTTTACAAAACGTTGCCCTCATCTATTGCCAAGACTGTGAGAAATTACGACACTGAATTACAAAAAGAAAATTGTAGAATTTCACAAGTATGATGAAACTATATGCGAGTACAGAAGCAAACGAAACGTAATATCTAATTGTAAGAATATGAAAACAATAATTAAATATTTTAATAACAGGTAACTCTATTGTTGGAATCATTACCGTCTCATGTTATTTAGAAAAAAAGGTCATTAAAACACTGAACTGGGAACATTTCAAGAGAACTTTTTTGGCCAGGTGCATCGGGGGCGAACGAAATATATTACAAACATCTGGGGATGAAACAGATGTTACAAAGCAAAAACGGATGAATACTGTTTTTTTTTCATAGAATTTTTTGCTATGAATCTTTGATATATATTTCTATATAAATGTTATAGTGAAAGTCGGAAATCCAGTATATAGTATATATGTTAACAATCACTAGGGAATGCTAGAATGCAGAATGTTTAGGAGGGGAGTCAATCACCACGGCTTTACAGATCTATTGTGTGTTCCACTGTCTTGAGTTATAACGGATTATAACTCATCTTATAATCTCATTGCTTTGACAAAAGACAGTATTTGAAACGGCTCCACAGAGGCCAGCTCTCCATTTTCGACATCAGCCGTACCAAAGTTTATGGCACGAAGGGTTGTCGTCTCGACGCACTCACTCAGTGATAAGGTGTTCTGGTGTTTCCCCATTTTCCCCACAGAATCTGCATTCGCCGTTGTTTTCTAGCTTCAATCTACTGAGATGGTCGTTGAGGAGACAGTGTCCTGTAAGAAACCCGGTGACAATCCGATGGTTGTGTTTGATAAATACGCCCAGTTGCTTTTACAAATTATGTAATACCACCGGAAAATAACCATGCTACTTTCAAATATTAAGGGTTTGAGAACAGTATCAAATATATCATTAAATTTTATCGGTTAATACCTTAGTTAATACAACATATAGATACATTTCTTAACTATGAAATACCGGAAGAATACATAAATGTACCTACTACTTTCAGATATTAAGAGTCTAAAAACAATATCAAGAATATCATTAAATTTTATCGGTCAATTAAATACATATTTTTTATCTGTCATAGTGATACTTGTTTGACTAGATATCCCACAGATATTAACTTAAAATCATTATTAACACTTTTACTTCTAATGTTGCTATCGGCGTTAATTGCGAGAAACTGTCTGTGTAACGAATTATGCATAAAATACGAATAATTCGCTTTCAGTTTGAAAAATAATTTTCGTTACAGATTTCAGAGAAACTGTATATTCATTAGTTACAGGTATAGTAAACAATTTTTTAGAATTTGTCTAACATATGTCAAATATAACTGGGTAAAATACAGTTTGAGAACATTAAAAACTTCTAATATAATATAAAGCATAAAACAAGTGTATACCCCGCGGTGCACCCTTAAATAATTTATAAATACCAGAATTTACTCGTTCGTTGTCCCATTTAAAAATATTTTTGTATATACTTGTTTTATGTCCACGGAATATTTGACCTTCCTGTATATTTTGTAGGTCCGCTTTGAAAAAATAAATCCTCCAAAAAGTTTCACTAGGGTTTCCGGATCTTATTTCCGGTCTCATTCAAATCCTGTTGTTGGATGAATGCATGATTTTTTTGATACTGTTAATGCTTCTATTGTAATGTTAGAAAGCGGCCCAATTTACTCCAGATATTTTGGGGATATTTTCGCGATATATCCTAAGATAATAATAGAAGCCCTAACGAAACAAGGTATTGACAGGCCTTATATAGAAACTCTCGCCAATATATACAAGGAGGCTAAAGAAAGAGTAATGATATATAAATCAACCCCAGAGTTCTCAACTGGCAAAAGAGTACGACAAGAAGGCGCAATATCCGCAAAGCTGTTTACAGGAACACTAGAAGAAATCTTCCTTCAGCTCTATTGGACCAAGAAAGGATTAAAAATAGATGGAGAGTTCCATTTAAGATTCGCTGATGATATAGTCTTAATTGCCAATAGTCCTGAAGAACTACAAGCACAAATTAAAGAACAGCCTCAAAATGGATTTAGCAAAAAACTAAAGTAATGTTCAACGAACTGGTAGACAGAAAAGACATTCTAGTAAATAACACAACACTGGAAATAGTAGAAGAGTATATATGTTTGGGACAACTAATACACAATTTAAGATCTCTACTACTATAAAACAACAGAAGAATTAAGTTAGCATGGAATATTTATGGAGGAAACTCAATGATATTCAAATCTATAATGCCACTTTATCTAAAGAAGCAAACATTCAAACAATGTGTACTACAAGTCATGAGCTATGCATGGATACTTAAACGACACCTGGACATTTAAAACGGACATTATAAGGAAACTACAGGTCGCACAACGGTCAATGGAAAGAAATATGCTGAGAATAACCAAGATAGATCGTAAAAGAATTAGTAGATATGACAAAAGACACAGGTAATAGATTTCGTACACAGAATCAAATCAATAAAAAAATTACAGCATGGTACCCACGAGAAATTAAGAGATCTAGGGGAAGATCAAATCAGAGATGGGACCATGATGTTAGGAAATTAGAAAGGATAACTTGGGCCCGCATAGCCAACAATAGACAACAATGGGCCCAACTACAAAGAAAGTATCTAAATATGTGAGGGAGGCTACACCATAATTGGAAATGGTTGAATAAGCTGAAAATGATGATGATGATTTTCGGGCCATGTTATGTCTTAAAATTTCCAATTTCGTTAACTTCCAATATCGTCCAATTTTCCATTGTTCCGTTGTTCAGAAATAAAAGCTTGCTTATTCAGTATTTCAATTGATGTGAATAAAATAAACACAAAGTGCGACGAATAAAAATAAAAATAAAACTTGCCCGATTTTGGTTAAAGTGTAAAATTTTCAATTAACCACTATTTAGCAATGAAAACTCCGTTGTTTTCTTATTTCTGAACTAGTCTTCCTCCCACGTTAATAAACGATAAATGCGCAAACGAAAAAGCGCAATAATAAATCATTCAACCAACCGCAAGGTTGCTTGCTAACATTTTTGATTCGTTTCGCGAAAAGCGTGAGGCAATCGAAAGCCGTGACTAAGCTATATTGATTATGTCATCGACCAAAGAAAAAAAAACAAGTCTGCAAACGATTTGATGATAGCTTTTGTCATCTTGAAGAAAAAAATCAATAGTATCACTTGACATTTATTTGTAAACATGATGTGTATGGTCAATATTAATCCTCAACCTTGGCTGTTAACTTTCACATTGATCAATCATTAATTTGCGGTATCGTGTATAATGGAGTACGTACCATACGATCAAAAAGAAACTGCGTTAGAGTTGACTTAGAAATGAAGATTGGGCTGTCATTTTATATGAAAAATCATATGGTGAGTGTCATCGATCATCATTTTCAAGCCAATTCAACGCCGTTTTTTTTTCGATCATCGCTATATATTTAAATACATTTATGTATGAGTGTCAGTTATCTACATTTATTACTGGCACAGACTTTAAAACATTTTAATTTCAAATTAAAACACAAATCTAATAAACGTTTGTACTCATATCAAAAATGAAATAATTTAAATTATTTATTTAGGTTGATTATGATTCTTTTCGCAGTTATACAGTATTCAGTGATTATGTACTTTCACCAGAGTATAATTGACAGAGGAGATCTTTCATTTTTAATTTAGAAAGAGATAATAAAAAGTCAAATAATTTAGCCACATATTGATTTTCTTGACCGCCCTTGGGGTTATTATTACTGAATACAAAACAACAACTTTCTACTGATCCATATCAGACAGGTACATATTATTATATACTATTAACCATATGATACAGATTCATTTCAAAAATCAGTTTTAAAATTTGCGAGGAATTAAAAGTTTTGGTGATGGAACTAATCGATAAATAAAAAATACTAATAATATAAATTGGAAAAATAAAAAATAACAGATTTCAAAATAAGAAAATATGAAATCATTTAATGTTTTATAACACACGAAAAGTGGAGGAATACCAATAAAAATTAAAATATTTCTTACAAATCATTGATCTATTTCTTCAATTCGTTAATTGCCATTTACTTTTGTTCTATATTTTTTATTAGAGATTAATTAGTATTTCCACTTCAACTCACATGTATATTTGAAATAAAATTGCTTTGATAATAAGGTGCTGTCTAAAGCATTAGATTAATGCCACACATAAAGATAGAATGCAACAACACCTTGCCCTTTTCACAACTAGATGAAACCTGACAAAGCAATGATGTATTACTATTGCTAAACATTTCATAGACTTTTATTCACACCTGAATGATTTTACAATTACTTTTCCAGATAAAATAATTATTACCACGATTTTTTATCTGTTTTCTGTTTATTTTTTATGGTTGTATGTTTTGTTTAAACTTTTAAATTAATTTTATACATTACAATTACAAATTACTTGCTATATGATAATGTACATACATATTTTATAAATTGCTTTATATAAATTGTTAACTAGGTTAGGTTAGGTTGCTGGGGTTTGGGATCATATTTGATCCCTCACTCGGAGGCCTTGGGCCCATTGCGATACCCCTGTATTGTTTTACCAAACCTTCCTCTCATTCTTTCTTTTCGTTAAAGCACTTCCAGCTCTTTGCAAAGTTCCCGATGTCGCTAATGTTGGCTTCTGCTGCTTCCTCTAGTCCCTCCAAAACAGCTTGCCCTAAAGTTTTAAAGCGTCGGTATTCCAGTGCCGGACAGTGGCACAGCAGGTGCTCTATGGTTTCTTCTTCCCCTCCGCATTCTCTGCAGTAGTCGTCGTCGGAAACTTTCCATCTTACGAGGTTTACCCTCGTGGGACAGTTTCCAGTGACGACACCTACAATTATGCGTACTAGGTCCTTTTTGTGCTCTAGTAGTTGTTTTGTCTTTTTGCTATCTACCACTGGCCATAGTCTTCGAGCTGTAGAGCAGTCCTCACGGTGTTGCCACGTCTCTTGCTGCTTGGCTTTGATGGCAGTTCCTATAGTCTCCTTCAGTGTGTTGATCGTCACAAGTGGTGGGTCATCTGCCACGGCCTCTTCCCTGGCCCCGTCTTTGGCGAGTCTGACTGCTTCCTGATTGCCCACCACATTGCTGTGGCCTGATCCTGTGTTGATCTCACTGATTGCATGGTGATGCTTCTTAAAGCGTCCAAGCTGTCAAGAGTATATCACTATATCCCCTATTGGTCTATCAGCAATTTTCTCTCGTATACAACTAGCAGCTTCCTTTATGGCGTAAACCCCTGCTTGTAGAACATTACAGCCATCCGATAGCCTCAAAGATCGTCGGATGTCTAGTTTCTCTGAGAAGATGCTATACCTGTGCCCCCTGAATTTGCGGAAGCATCTGTGTAGACTGCTATCTCTTGAGTGTTCATTACTCAAATTGTTAACTAACATTTTTAATAACATTTTCCACCATTCAACTGTGCGTCGCGTCGCGGTCGCTGAGTCGAAATAAGAATATTACCCTTTATAATTTTACTCTTTCACTGGCAAAGCGAGAATGTCAAAAGTTGACATATAAATAAAGTTGACATAATATGTCATTCTATTCAGAATCTCATTTTCTATCAAATAAAGTAAAAAAACACCGAGGGTGACATTTAAAAATCAAAAGTTGTAGTCATTTCCGGTGAAACAGGAAGTGACCAAATACAACTGAATCCGTCAATCAATCCTAATTTATATCATATACTAACATATCAAATCTCGTTTTTTATCTGAAAAAATAAAACAGTTATTGGGGGGTGAGCCACTTTTGAGACGCACCCGGTATACGATTTGATGCGGTTTCAAATTTATCAGATAAAAGGCGGATAAATGACCATTTGTGCAACGATTTCGTTGTGACCCGGTATATCAAATTCCTTTTTTTGTTGTTAAAAAATACAAAATAAAATCTAGTTTTAATACATATTGCAACATATCATGATAAATATAAACATTTTCACGTTTGTACTTTGTAAAATTTCAAACGGCGTTTTATGTTTCATAGTGGCACCGTTGCTTTTTCTGGCTTTCAGCTCTAGTTGTTCCCATCAAAACCGGAACCACTTCTGCTTTATAGCTCTACTACACCGACTAATTTCAATTTAAACTGCTTTCGGGGGCCAATGCCCAATTTAATGCTCTTTGTAAAAAAAGTTTTTAATAAAGCCGTACGGTTGTATAGAAGATTGTATGTACACGGTTGTCGTGGGTTTTACAGGCTTACTCGTTTATGTTTCTGGTTTACCAAAATGTCCTTATAAATAAACAAAATATATTATTTTTAATTAACCTTTCGAGGGCTGTAACTTCTTCGGGAAGCATTTTAGGGCATACAGGGTCCGGCAATATTGCGTCGGGCATCTGTAGCTCCTAGAATAAAAAACTTGGGAATTTTGTTTAAGTGTATGTTCTAAGATGTATTTCAGGAAAATATTTTAGGTTCTACAGGGTGGCTCAAAAAAGTTTGAGTGGATCGAGATAATTTTTTTTTAAATGGAACACTCTGTATATTAATACATTTTTGGCTTCCTTTCAGATCACTTTATATAATTCTAAGAACAAAATAAAAACACTAAATCACCCCAATACACCAAAACACTTTGACTTTTACACTGGACGCGCGTTTCGCTAACCATGTTAGCATCAAGTAAAAGTGTTTTGGTGTATTGTGGTGATTTAGTGTTTTTATTTTGCTGTGTAACACCAAAGGTTCCAACTCGGGTTCCAACCCTCAACTGTAATAATCCTATGATATGAATAAATATATTTTGATAATTTGAGAGCTATTAATAAATAAATAGAAAATATATATTTTTCAACCTTCATTAAAAATAAATATTACAAATACAAGAACTGTCCTGAAATCAAAACTATATTAGATAGTTAATTTAGATGGCCTATACATACTTTGCTGTAAATATCGTAATTTTAAATCATACAGGATGTTCAAAATTAGACGCCAAACTTTCTAAAATATAAACTAATATTTCTTTGTTTTTTTTATTATTAAATTTTTATTTATTTATTATTCTTTTATTAGATGGAGAATTAAAAAATGAACATTTTTTGCATTTTAAGTATTTCAAAATGTTTAATGGTTTTGCAGATACACGCAGTATTATTTCATATGGCTCTCTCAACGGTAAAATACGAGAGAAAAATCATTGGGTGGCTTTGATAAAAATTTAGTATGGAAAATGCCATATAAAATATAAAACAGCGAATATCTGCAAAACCGTTAAAAATTTTAAAATACTATAAATACAAAAAATGTTCATTTTTTATTTCTCCATCTATTGAAAAAATAATATAGAGGTGTTCCATTTAAAAAAAACGAAGAAAAATTATTTTATATTTTAGAAAGTTTGACATAAAATTTTGAACATCCTGTATGATTTACGATTACCATATTTACAGCAAAGTGTGCAAAGTAAGTACAGACCATCTAAAGTAAATATGTAATATAGTTTTGATTTCAGGACAGTTTTTTTAATAATTTTTTTCAGAAAGGCTGAAGAATGTATATTTTTTATTTATTTATATCTATAATATCTCTGAACCTATCGAAACAATAGAAATCTTAGGATTATGTAAAGTGATCTGGAAAGAAGCCAAAAATGCAATAATATATAGGGTGTTATATTTAAAAAACATCATCCCGATCCACTCACTTTTTTGAGCCACCCTATAGAAGTTAAAATATTTTCCTGAAATACATCCTAGAACATACTTTAGATCTGCACTTGAACAAAATTTCCAAATTTTTTATTCTAGGAGCTACAGATGCCCGACGCACTATTGCCGGACCCTGTATGTTCATAGAATCTTTTTGTTTTATTTTTATCTGTAGAATCACCCACCGAAGTTAGATACAATATTTTTTTGACACCCTGTATATTTCTCCTATTACTTTTCCGTATAAAACTAGTATCCGTAAAATCATATAAATTTGAAATTAAAAGAATTATAATAACCTTGACTATAGCATTATTATTACAAAAGTTCACGATACCTATGACCAATTGTTTACTTTTATACTTATGGCTTTTCAGTGGGAGTTATAAATTACATATATGCACAATTTAGTCTTTTCAATCCTACATGAAACATTTTATTTAACTTTGTTTAACTAATATAGAAAGGGCAATTAACTCTTTAAAAAAAGCAATACTAAAAATAATAAATATATGTCTAGGTGTTTATAAATCACATATAATTTCTGCCATATGACAGTTGCTTAATAATTGATTGTTTTTTATATAAAAAATAATAGATAACTAGATGTTAAAATAATTAGTGACAAATATAGCTTATTAATTATAAGTTAGGACTTTCTCTGTTTGCAGTGATTAACTAATAACATGCTTTTATCTGTCATTAAGTTGTGGATGGAAAGAATAACAAAAAGTCAACGTTTTCTTTAATTGGTACTTTTGTCCGGTGTATCTTTCACTTGAGAAATATAGAATAATTATTTAGATTTCATTTAAATTTGTTACGTTTTCATGAGAAGCTCTGGCTCTATAGCTGTTATTCGCTAGACTAGACCATCTAAACAGGTGGCGTTCTTACTCAGAGAGTATGTCTTACCAATTTCAAAAAAAGAAAGTGTAAAACAGTTTGATTTGCCACCTCGACAAATTTTATAGAAAATTTCACACCTCTACTTTTCAACCAATAACATGCTTTAATGTTGACTAGTTACCATGGCAACTGAAAAAATTTCCGGAAATTTTTTCGAGGCGCCACGAAACTTTAGTGGAAATTTTTTGACAGTTGAAAAGGTAAACATAAGATCTACAATCATAATGTGAATGAACTACAATGTCTATATATTGAAATATTACCCATTTGAGTTTTAGCATTTGATGTAACTAAAGGTTGGATTAATATTTTTTTGAAATTTAGATGTGAAATTTTCTTAGTCGAATACCACGCAAGGCCCTAAAGCTGTTATTCGCTAGACTAGACCATCTAAACAGGTGGCGTTCTTAATCAGAGAGTATGTCTTACCAATTTCAAAAAATAAAAAAGAAAGAAATATAAAGTTTAAAACAGCTTGACTTGCCACCTCGAGAAATTTTATAGAAAAAAATCCTCCAAGCTGTTTCAAAACAGTGCAAATAGTTTCCCAAATCCTGGAAGAATGAAAAATAATGAAAATATATCGCTCTAGTTGGAAATACTTTTCAAGAAAATGGTCTGGACAAAACTGGACAAAAGTTTGAACAGAAACTGAAGGAGAAGCAAGAAAAACTTTTTTTTTGTGTTGCGAATTTAGAAAATTTTATTAGCCATTGATAGAAGCCTTTATAAATATGAACTACATCTTTTTATGAATGATTTATTTATTTTTTTTTATTTAATTATGTGAAGATTATTTCAGTTTTACATGATGCCACTAGAACGACTGTAAACACACAGCTGACACAACGAAAATGGCAGAAAATAGAGTCGGTTGACAGCTCATCGGCCCCAGTCGGCGCGTTATTCAAATAAATGTTATTCATTGGTCCGAGCGCTTGGAATCCTGGAGTGGGAAACTGGCAGGATGCGCAGTGGTCTTTGCTACATCTTCTATGACCCTCCATAAAGTCCTTTACCTGCCAATAAAAGGTTTGCTATTTTCGAGATTGCTTTCGAGATCTTGAAAAGAAAAGAGACAAATAGTTTACAAGCAGGTGTTTGGTTTTTGATGTGATGCGACAGGCGTAAGAAAACTGTGATAATTATAAATAAAGTATAATATAATGAGTATTTTAATAACGTAATTCATTAGGTAAGTTGTCGAAAAAATATGTGAAGAACTCCACTTAGTTAAAATGGAGCTACTATACCGGGTGCGTCTCAAAAGTGGCTCATCCCTATAACTTTTATTTTTTCTGTTAAAAAAACTTGATTTGGTATGTTGGTATATGACATAAATTAGGATTTATTGACGTATTCAATTGTTTTTGGTCACTTCCTGTTTCACCGGAAACGACTAAAACTTTTGATTTTTACTTTATTCGATAAAAAAATAACACTCTGAATAGAATCACATATCATATGTCAACTTTTGACATTTTCGCATATGGTTTATTTGAAATTATAACTTGCAGTTCGTAATAAAAATTGTCTCGAAATACCAAGTGTGTGGTATCAAATTATTCGTAGAAAAATGCCTTTTCCAAATATGCTAATGAGTTACCCTCTTTCCATTTGAAGAAATTGAGATATTATTAAAAATATGATTCGAGCATTTTCCAACTGGCCAGGAAGAGACACTAAAAACATTAGACGATCCAATCTATTTTTCCAAGGCTCCTTGATTAAAAATTAGTGTTTTTAACACAGCCATGGCACTCTAGATTGAAATTTAAAATACAATTTTTTATTAAGCGAGAATGTTAAAAATTGGCATATGATATGTTATTCTATTTAAAATGTGATTTTCTATCGAATAAAATAAAAAACTACCGAAGGTGCCATTAAAAAATCAAAAGTTGCAGTCATTTCCGGTGAAACAGGAAGTGATCAAAAACCATTGAATACGTCAATCAATCCTGATTTATGTCATATGCTAATGTACAAAGTCTCGTTATTTTATCTGAAAAAATAAAAGTTATAAAGGTGAGCCACTTTTGAGACGCACCCGGTATATATATTACTCGATTAAGTAAGTGATATTTTATTTACTCGATTTTTTACTTTATTTTATTACTCGATTAAGTAAGTGATATAATGATTACCTAATCATTAATTTAAAATTAAGAGAAGTCCCAGTTTAAGGAGGTTGGTAATAATATAGTAACATCTGTAGAAATGTCAAATATCGATATATTTTAAGATATCACAATATTCTTATTACTTGAACTTTTTTTTCATGCTAGATTCATCTTTTTACTGAAGTTCAATCTCGAAATAATTTATACATCAGCTATTAATCTCGTAATAAAAAAGAGAATCACGTATAATATATTTGTATTTATATGATTGGCATAGGTACATGCAGGGCCGGCGGAAGGCAAATATTGAGACCGGGCGAGTACCCTATCTGGCGCCCCTCCCCCCCAATAGTTATTATAATTCTCTTTTTTTTTCAATACTATCCTTTAACTACAACTAAGCATATTTATGCTACTTTAATAATAAATTTTCACTTAAAGATACTTCAAAATTCTACTCTTCTTTCAATCTTAATTTGCGTTTGTTGTTTTTTGTATACCGGGTGCGTCTCGAAATTGCCTCAACCCTATAACTTTTTTATTTTTTTACATAAAAAATGAGATTTGGTATGTTAGTATATGATATAAATTAGGATTGATTATTCAATTGTTTTTGGGCCCCTTCCTGTTTCATCGGAAATGACTAAAACTTTTGATTTTTAAATGGCACCTCGGTATATTTTTACTTCATTCGATAGAAAATGACACTCTGAGTAGAATGACATATCATATGTCAACTTTTGACATTTTCATTCTAAAAACATTATATTTTAAATTTCAATCTAGAGGATCGAGCCTTGGAAAAATACAGGGTGTCCCAGAAATAAGTGCAAATATTTTAACTGGTAGTATAGTTCAACCCCAGAAACACGCCTATGAGGCTTTTTTTCGAAAAAAAATTTGAAAATTCGAAATTTTCCGAAAAAATTTTTTAGTTTTTAGTTAAAAAATATAATTTCTTGATAATATGGCAAGATAGGTATTAGATTAAATTTACAAGAAAGAAAATCCAGAAAAGATCCAGTGGTTTTCAAAATTTTAGCAAAAAATATTTTTTTTTGGAAATTTTCGAAGTAAAATAACTCCGTTACTTATCGAGATCTACCACCTCTTAAAATATTTGCACTTATTTCTGGGACA
Organism: Sitophilus oryzae; assembly: GCF_002938485.1. Taxonomy (NCBI): domain Eukaryota; kingdom Metazoa; phylum Arthropoda; class Insecta; order Coleoptera; family Curculionidae; genus Sitophilus; species Sitophilus oryzae. Next base: position 12,008,178 of record NW_022146055.1, read on the forward strand.
CCCTGTATATAAGCTATATATATATAGCTTTTTTTATAATAAGGATATCGAGATCCTCTTCAGCTTCTTGCGAAAGAATATTTACCTCATATAATTTTAGGATACATCAGCCATTAATAACAAATAAAAGGGTAGTAGAAAAACTGAAAAAAAAATGTTGAGCAGTCAGTCTAAAACTGCCAATTTTGCTGGCTCTTGACCCAAAACAGTTTGTTTAGAGAAAATTTATAAAAACAAGAATTATAGAAAGAAAGGTTATTTACAAAAAGTTGATAGCTTTTGAATTATAAGTAAAATACCACGAACAAATGAGATTTATATTTTTTTATTTTATTTTGTTTAAGATTTTTCCACGAAAATGAATTCGCAAATCCCAGTTTCAAATAGAGCACCCAAAAAAACATATAGAATGGAAGAAATTAAAACTATCCCAAAGCTTTCATGCAAAGGATTTTTTGAGTATAATTTCAGTAAACTATAATAGTATACGTATCCGTCTAGGATATAGTAGTGTTTATAATGTTTAGTCAGATATTCTTCCCTATGTAGTATGGTGTGTGGTAATAGGTAATATTTTAATGTGGAAATTGATAGTACCGATTAATTATTGATCTGGTCATTCGTTACTGTTTTTAAATATTTTAGTTGCCGTCATGGCGCCCCTCGTATATGGCGCCCCGGGCAGCCGCCCGGGTCGCCCGGCCCTTCCGCCGGCCCTGGGTACATGTATGTATATGATGACATATAATAACAAAAGAATAAGAATTTGGTGACAGCTTTGAATAAAAAGATTAAGAAATGAGTATAATAATAATATAAATATATTGGTAGGGTGTTCTGGATGTATGAAATAGACGACATCACAGGGTCTCCATCCTCGAGAGTTCTATTTGACGTTATAACTTAAACAGTTGAATTTGATTTGAAATGTTGTGCATTTGTTTGTCTTTATTGAGCTTATTTTATGTTATTTATTATTTATTCTACAATTGGTTTTGTTTAGAGGTAGTAAACTTGGAAGGAAATTGTGTGTCAGAATTTAAACTAACAGTGTGTGTAGCGTGCGATAGATATCGGTCAAAAATCGTGGGGGAAATAATGGAATAACTTTTCACTGGTGACTATAGGTATAATATACTACGTATGGTAAACCCTAAGGGTAAACCGATCGTTTATGGAATTCACTTATAATAAAATTAACTAATTATATATATTTTTCTTTGCATTTTCGTCTTTTATTTACTACTTGGCAAAAATAATTTAGACACGTCAATTTGACTTACGTGTTTCAGTAGCGTATCTGATGTTAGTGTTATTAAATAAATATTATAACTTATCTATTTTTATTAGACATATATATTTTTATAACAATTTTATTAATTATGTACTAACATTTATTAACAACGCTATTCTGTAATAAGTAATCGACACATTTAAACCCAAGTAAAATAGTGCAAAACTCTTTGTCGGTTGTGTAATTTGGTTGATTGCTTCAAAACTTAAAGCAACCAGCACAAGCCGGCTGTTTCAATTAATGAAACATGAAGAGAATAGATACGCTTAATGTTTTGGTTAAGTTAGTTAATAGTACGGTAACCAACAAGTAGTAATAGTATTGTTTTTCTAAGAATAGTAGATTAAATATAAATAAACAGAATTTTTTAAATAGCCATAACAAAAGAGATTTTCTTATTTTTTTGTTAGCAAATACTTTTGCGTAAAATTTTCTAAGAATACGTTTCCAAAAAGTGTAAAAATAAAAATAGATGTTTTATAAAAAAACACTGGATTCAGAATATGCACAGACAAATATAGAAGAGAACATTGTGATGAATTCCATAATTTCAAATAAAAGACCATTAACCAGTCCCTCATAGTTTTTAATCAACATCTCAAATTTTGGGAATTATTCACTAAAACCCATGGGAAAAATCTTTAATATTGTTATTAAACACAAAACTTACAAAATTAAATACCACTCATGTTATGATATGCAGGGTGAGTTTACTACGATGTTCTCTATGGGTATTTCAGAAACTACTGGAGCTAGAGAGTCGGTTAAATAGGGAAATAATTGCAGTTTTGTGAGAACAAACTTTTTATTTTTAATCTAAGGAACAAACATATGCGCCTTTCGGATTTTTGAAAAAGTATATGGCTTAGTAGATATTTAAAAAAAGACAAATTTCGGCTATTTTAAAGATGATCCCTAATTCCATTATAGACTATTTTAGACAAAAAGTTTTCAGATAAAAGTTGTAGATAATCACATCCTTAATGAGACTGTGTTCTCCGTCTTTTTCTAAAGCCCGTATTTTTGACATATGACATAAAAATATGTTTTTTTAAATGTAAACCATAGTTGGCCATGACTTCATAAAAATGTCACTTTTAAAGCTTTCCAGCGATATAATCTGCAATATGTTTTTTATAATTACTGAGTTAAAACCGACTCTTATTTTTTTTTAAACAATTTCACTTAGTTGGCATGGTATTCTTACTCTATTATAATTTATAAACATATTATTTTATTAAACGTTTCTTTACAATTTACATTAAATAAATTAAAACTTAAAAAACTAATATCACGGAGTTTCCGAGATACCCATAGAGAACATCGTAGAAAACTCACCCGGTATATATAAGAAAAAACATTCTCTTTGTTGGGACTAACAAACAATAAATTATAGTATTTTGTGTGACATACATTATTATAAAATTAACGTTCCACATTTTATTATTAAAAATAAAATACCTAATTAACCATATTACTGCAAATTTTACAAGAGAATCAGCGTAATTGTGAAATTAGTTATTTAGATTTTTCCAATGAATCTTATGCATATGACTAATTACTCTTGAATGACTTCTAAAGATAATTAGCATTAAAACACACTAATTATCCTGTGTGTATTATATAAACTAATATGGATGATTTTCCAATCCTTCAAAGATTTAAAGTCTTTGCACATAACTGAAGAAGTCTGTTCAAGATGGGCAAATATTCTAACGGATATCGATATCGATATCGATAACTACGAACTGTCGACTTGACTATTTTGTCTTTCAACATTTTCCAAATATAATACAATATTCGTGGTTATCCTGTTCCCATAACTATTTTAATTTAAAACATAAATTAAAGTTGTTTATACAGGGTGGTCCGAACTGTATTCCGGAAACTTCGGCAGCATATTCTGCAGATAAATATAAGTAAAAAAGTTCGTATAAGTGTATGTCCTAAAGTGCTTAGTTTCAGAGATACAGGGTGTAGAAGTTTCATTTTTATTTCAATTTTTTCCAAATAATTACTGAAGTAACAGAAAATTTGGAAAAAATCGAAATAAAAATGAAACTTCTACACCCTGTATATGCGAACTAAGCATTTTAGAACACACATTTGTACGAACTTTTTTACTTATTTTGATCTGCAGAATATGCTGCCGAAATACAGTTCCGGAATTTGCCGTTTCCGGAATACAGTTCGGACCACCCTGTATATATACTACTATGTAATACTGGGTGCTTCTCAAAAGTGGATCAACCCTAGAACTTTTATTTTTTCGGATAAAAAAAGAGATTTAATATGTTAATATATGACATAAATTAGGATGGATTGACTTATTCAATTGTTTTCGGTCACTCCCTGTTTCGGCGGAAATGACTACAACTTTTGATTTTTAAATGGCACCCTCGGTATATTTTTAATTTATTCGAAGAAAATAACACTCTGAATAGAATGCCATATCACATGCCAACTTTTGACATTTTCAAGTTTTTTAAAAATCAATCTAAAGTGCTTAAATAGATTTGATCGTTTTTTATGTGGTCTTGTGCTGAATAAAAATTGAAACTTAACTACGTATTGACTTCCTATTTTTAAAAGGTTTAGTTAGTAACTAAATAAAGACCATATAAAGAAATTGACATTTACACCTACAGGTTTTTGTTATATGTATAAGACACGTTTGAGTAGTATATTTTAGCTTAACCGCTATCCACTATTTAACATATCTATATAAAAATATTATCTCACCGATCTAAGAACTTATAAAATTCTCCCAAAAAAATACATATATACGAGGCTGTACTTAAATGCTACTGAATAAAATATTTGGTAACCTACATACCTTTCTATTTCCTTTAAACAATTTAAAAAGAATGAAAGGTTATCGATGTCGAGTGTCTTACGTATCGAGAGGATACTCCAAAAATAACTCTTCCAGCCATTAATATCACTTAGAGCTTAAGAAAAAAGACACAAACAAAGTTATATTTAGAATCCTGTATTTATTGCATTCGTTAGTTTCCAACAGTCTAAACTTCACGAATGCGAGAGAAAAAAATAAACAAACCAAATAGGTAGCGTGCTTTTGGTAATTATTTTAAAACTTGGTAGGTCAATAAACCAAGAAACTGTCGAATAGAGACGAAGAGGAATTAAAAAAAATGCAATGAAAATCACTTCAGTGAGTTCGATTTCAAAATTGCCAGCCACAATTAATCTATAAAAAGAAATATACAGGATGAATGGAGTACACTGATTCAAAAATGTCCCATAATATGTTTGCTGATCGAAATTTTTGTTGCTTGTCTCCATGTATGCGAGTAGTACCGGTGCATATCCCAAAAGTAGATTTTTTAGATGTAAGGTTCTAGAATTTTAAACGCAGCATGCAAATTCATAAAATGATTGACATTAAGGTCAAATTCAAAAACCAAGTGTTTTCTGAAACATTACTGACTACTAGTTAGATACAATTTCTGAACTTCCGCATGAAGTTTTTGGTGTATTTATATTTAGAAAAATGTTCAGAATGTAAAACAGAAATATGTTTTCATGTAACTGATTTCAGTGATTCTAAAGTCGGAATAAAGAAATTTATGCATATTCTCAGAGAAATTTTTATGATTTTGTGCTTAGGGAGGCTCAGTGGCGTAACTATCGATGTGCCGTGTGTGCGAAGAACACGGGCCCGGGCCCTCGGGGGGCCCGGGCCGCATTTCCATATCTATCACGTGCTATCTCGAATCAAGCAGAATCCTTCTGTTTCTGATGATTATATATATGAAATGGGTCAGGTTCTATACCTTAAATACCCCGATAATATTGCCTATACGATTTCTTCTCAATTAAGTACTCTCCTTCAGGCAATGTTTTCGAAATAATTTATATGAAATCAATTGCATTTTTGAACTCACTGAATTTATTTTAATTAAAAACCTTTCATCGTCTTCTAGTTTCAGCGAGATTTTAACAGCGTGTCATATTTTTCTCACCATACCTAGTTCTGTGGCCTCGGCTGAAAGATCTTTTTCCAAATTAAAGCTTCTTAAAAATTATTTAAGAAATACTATGGACGAAAAACGGTTATGAACTTTGGCAATTATTTCAATAGAAAATGAAGTTGCAATGAACTTGAAAATGAAGTTGTAATATTGTGTCAACTTTCGCACATGTTAAAGCAAGAAAAAAAGAATTTTAACATGTTCATGTTCCATTTACCTTGTTTATTTTAATTTAGTTAGTTTTGTTGTTGTTTTTTGTTTTGTTTTTATTTATTTGATATTTTATATGTTTTGGGTTACATATCTGTGTTGCAGTAATAAATAATACTATATAAAAATTAATTTGATAATGTTATTTCTAATCTAAAATATGAGTGCATATTATTCAGATTAGTATACCGGGTGTTGCATCGTCGGACGGGACATAGGAAATCCCATGTAAATTTTAATGGGGTCAATTATTGGCTTCCCTAATTATTTTAGAGAATAATTCTATTTAGGTTTCAAAAGAATAACTTTAGATATTCAAAAGAATAACTTTAGATATTTTTGATTAGCTAGTTTACGAGTTATCCCCGATTTCTTTTTAAATATTTCTCCTTTCTTATGGCCCTGTATTTACTTATGAGCACCAGTCAAGGTAAAAGATAACTGTCAAATGAAGTTGTCATTTCAGAAATTTACCTATTTAGTGCTTTATTATTATTGAAAACTCATTCCTACATCGGAAATCTTAAAGATGTATTTATAAATACAAATTAATATGAATTAAAGTAAAATAAATTAATCAATTACAAGGTTAATTATAGTATTATTACTAGCTCTTGGTGCTTTTCATATTTGAAGGAATAGTATTTATGTCGTTTCAAAATTCGAAACGCTGTAGTGTGATCTATTCCTATTTCATCCTCAATTTTCCTTGTGCTCGTCTTTCCATCGTTCTCTTCCACACATAATAAAACTTCCAAGTCGGTATCATTTCTTGCATCTTCTCTTTGTTCCTGCCTTGCTTCACATCTGCTGTTATTTATTAGGGTACCTTTGGTCTCAAATCTCTGGATATTCCTTGCGATTGTAGATTTTCCAGGTATCGGTCTATTTGGATACAGAGCAGCAAACATGTCCGACACCTTTTGATAACTATTTCCTTGATAATACCATTTAATCATCAATACTTTTTCTTCGGTAGTGTAATTCATGGCTAATATTTTCGATGTAGGTATGAGTTTTTAATAATAATAATAAAGCACTAAATAGATAAATTTCTGAAATGACAACTTCATTTGACAGTTATCTTTTACCTTGACTGGTGCTCATAAGTAAATACAGGGCCATAAGAAAGGAGAAATATTTAAAAAGAAATCGGGGATAACTCGTAAACTAGCTAATCAAAAATATCTAAAGTTATTCTTTTGAATATCTAAAGTTATTCTTTTGAAACCTAAATAGAATTATTCTCTAAAATAATTAGGGAAGCCAATAATTGACCCCATTAAAATTTACATGGGATTTCCTATGGCCCGCTCGACGATGCAACACCCGGTACCTATGTATAAGTATTGAAATATGTAGGTGTAATAGGGGGCCCGATAAAATTTTTGCACACAGGCCCGTGAGTCTGTTATTACGCCACTGGGGAAGCTTCTATAAAGTGAATTTTATGTTTCTTTTTTATGTGATTTCAAAAACAATTACCCAAATTAAGCAATAAAAAATATAATAAAACAGCTATTATTTGTTTTTACTGTATTACCATTCGAAACATTGTTAAATAAGTAAAATTTATTAACAAAAAATATTTACACAACTATTATACAGGGTGCTACAAATTCGAGGTACGAACATGGTTAAATTGGGGCAAAGTTGCGCTTTGGGATGTTCACCAAGATGCCATCAAAAAAATTTCAAGGATTGCTGAGTTTTTTGGAAAAAATGTTTTTTTTTGAAAATTAATTTTATTTTTCCTGTCATACTTATAAGAAAATCAAAAAACTAATTGCCACTTTATAAGGACTATCTGATAGTATTTTTTGATTTTCAAATTAGCTGATAATTATTTACACACTACTTATTTAAACTAATTTTAAGTCCGGCTCTGTTTGTTAAAAATATTTAATCTATTCATCGTTACAATATTGATAAGCTTTCAAACTTAACAATAAACGATACGGTAAAACACTGAATATAGAAAATCAAATAGAATAAAATAATAAAAAATAATATACAAATGAATACATTGCTTAACGTCATTTGTAAAAGTGAAATCAATACATCTCAACATTTACAATAAAGCGTACAAAATACTTTCGGAAGTATAAGAAGAAAGTTCAAAGAGCTATAAATAAAATTGAAGGAAAAATAAATTTGTGCAATAGGAAGGGTGGTAACCTTTCGAACATGTAGAGCATTAGAAACTAGTTTGTAGAAGTTGATTTATTAATAATAACTACGATTAATATTACGCATATTATTAGATCGCACACTGAGATTTCAAATTCACCATAAAAAAAGTTAAAAATAATATCTTTAAATTGCTGACCTGGATATAATTTATTTGAATCTCTCAATTAGTTAGGGATTCGATTTTCCTTATTCAATGTTAATTAGCGTTGATCAATATTGTTGCGATGAATATAATCAGATTATATAATTTAAAAAACCAGAGTCGGACTTGAAATTATTTTAAATAATAATTATAAATACTTTTGTTGTTGTTAAGATACCTAAATCAAAAAAAGTATAAAGTGTGGCATATCATTGTACTCAGGGGACCGAGGTCTTTCAAAACCTGAAATAAAAAATACAGGTCCGTATTTAAAAAAAAATAAGTTGAAATTTGAAAATATAAAAATACTATCTGATAACTCTAATAAAGTGGCTATGAGAACGTGCAATTAGTTTTTTTATTTTCTTAAAAGTAACGACAGGAAAAAATAAAATTCATTTAAAAAAAATCCGTTTTTTCCAAAAAACTCAGCAATTCTTGAAATTTTTAAAAAAATTTTGATGGCATCTTGGTGAACACAGAGGCGAATCGTGAATTTGTGGGGCCCTGGGCTGAAACTACTTAGGGGCCTACCTAAGTACTCAATTATAGCCATGTCAAAAAACATTGTAGTGACCCGCCATATTGGCAGCGTTGTCATAAGATTGCCCCCTCAGTAGTAATCCGTTTGTTTCTATAAAGTCTTGTAGAATATTAAATAAATGTAAGGCAGTATGACTACTAATTTTAATGAAGGCTACACATCTTTCATATACCTACTTTTCCCCGAAAACAGTATCGTAATACAGATCTGGTATAGAATCCATCACAGTTGAATAATATTTTGTGTCTTTGTGTGTTTTTGATAAGTACGATATTATCGGTTTTGGTGGCTGCTCCCGATATTCAATGTGTTCAATGAATGGATCGAACTCTGTCAATAGCTCCAGACTCCTCATAAAATTACCATTATGTGGAGAACCAAATACTTCCTCGGAACCTCTAAATGCTAAGCCTCTTATACTCAAAAATTTTACCACTACAATTACCCGTTTTTGGACATTCTGATAATAATATATTTCTTTTCTTAATTACTCCTGAAGCTGCTTGCCTAAAACAGATTTATTTTCTTTTCGTGTCAACCACACTAACATTGATTTCTTATGTTCATTGGAATTTTCGTGGGTTTCTAAACAAGTTCCTATGTGTTTCCAATCAGAAATTCCAGTCGTGTATTGAGAAGAGGTTTAAAAAAAAAGTTTGCAAGGCAAACAAAAAACAGCACAAACACTGGTTGAATATGTTAGCAAAGATCTTTCCAGTGATTGACCATTTTACATTTTTTAGTGAAATGGCTATTTGAAAATGCTCTGTTTTGTTCCTTGTATTTCTTTATAGAAGCTGAATATATATTTTTTGGATTTTTATTTTGAAAGTTAGTCATTTTATGTGAGAGGATGTCATTAAATCATTATTTAGCAATTCTGGCCACAAGCCCACGTCAACATATTTCTCAAACTCAAAATTAATAGGTATTCTCTAAATCCGTGTCTCTGTCTCCGTGTTTGTGTTACCATCCTGTCGCTGAACACCAGTATCGTTTCCGTTTGATCAGAGGGTTGCTGGTAGTCAAAACTTTGCACATTTTCATCATTTGTCTTTTTTTCTTGGTGTTGCGATTTGCTACTTCCTTCAAATAGATTCTCTTCAGATAAGATCCCTTCCTTGGCGCTTGTTGATGAATTTTCAGCGAGTTCGTCCTCGTTTTTATGTTTTGATTTGAAAAAAGTCCCAATTTTTGCACATTTTTTTCTTTCTTTTTCTCAATCTAGCTGTAATTTGCGTTTCTCAGCCACTTTTATACTTTCGACCAGACATTATTTAAATTAAGACTTTGATTTTTTTTTCTGAAAATAAACAATGAACTTGATAGTTTTCTGATAAATAAACAGTGAACGAGATAATCGTTGCATTTGAATACGTGAATACTTTGTAATGAGTGCAGTAATTAAAAATTATGGTAGTTTTTTTTAATTTAGATTTTTTTTTTAAATTCAAATTATCGCCTATTGTTTTTAGCGGGGTCTGGGGGCTCCTTGTAACCCCGGGGCCCTGGGCTGCAGCCCAAGCAGCCCTTAGGTAGATCCGGCCCTGGGTGAACATGCCAAAGCGCAACTTTGCCCCAATTTAACCATGTTCGTATCTATTACGGTTACCGAGATACCAATGCTCGTACCTCGAATTTGTAGCACCCTGTATATGTTTATTATGTGTATAAAATTTGACATATTTTTAAAAGATCCTTAATGGCTTATAATTACTAATTACCCTCTTACATTAGATACTGCTATAAAATTACCATATTGTCGATCATAAAACAGAATTTTACAACCATTTACTTTACAACTATTTCAAAACTTTAAGTTGAGATTATTTAAATTCCTTCCTTTAGATACAGAACAAAACGAGTAAATAAAAAATTACCCAACACCTAAAGTTTCTATTTTTCTCGAAACAATAGAACTGTCTTTGTAATGGAAGTAGGTTAATTGTGCTTTTATATTTGTTTTATTCAATTATAATTAATATTAACTATAAACTGTATTTCCTGGGCAATTAATAAATAACTCTTTAAATGTGGACATCATAAAAGATTTATGTTAAACGCTTCGAAGTATTCTTGTAACAAATTGGCAGTAAATTGCGTTAATATCTAATTAGTATTAGGATTTGTATTTTACATGGTAGAAAAAAACATCTACATCTGGAAGGTAATAAGATACCATCTGTTAGTAGAAGTCAATACGACAAATTTAACAATATGGAATAAAAAATACGGAATGGAGATTTTTTCATAAATTAATATTTAGATAAAAAATTCCCGATTTGTAAAATTATTAAGAAAAAAAATTGAAATTAATTTTGTATCTAAAGCTTCATTCAGAATTTATCTCGCAATTAGTGGAATAGTGGTTTCAATAATTACACTTTATACTTTTTAGTTTACCACCATCCACAATGTCTAAAAATACAATCAAAATTAACAGAATATCCCAGCAACAGTTTCTTGCGGTAGTCGGTAGTTGTACAGGGTGGCGCCTCTCATACGCCGCGGAGGCTCCAAGGAGAACGACAGTTTGTATTAAAATGAAATTTTGTGAGCATATGTAGGTTAATTCAGTGCACTTTTTAAAAATATAGAGAGTTCTATAGGGTGTGTCCCAAAAAAAGTTACATATCAAAGTTGTGTTTTTTGTAATGGAACACCCTATATATTAATTGATTTTCGGATTCTGTGAGAAAAATAAAGGTGAGTTTTATAAGAGAAGTATATGACTAAAATGTAAGGTTTTTGACATATTTAACATTTTCTAGAAATAAAGAAACATTTTAAAATTATTAATTAATTATTATTAAAGAACAATTATTAAATTACAATAAAAGCTACCTAAAATGGAATTTACCCGGTATAGCCTAATATGTAGCAAAATTAATTATTGTACATTAAATCAAATTGAAACTTGATCCAAAAAGTTATACAGGGTGAGTCAAATTAATATTGACAATTGGTCACGTTTAAAAGCATGTTACTCTTTTATTTTAAATGTAACACCTAGTATATTATTTCGATATTCCATGGAGAATTCGTGTCTCTTCAAAATACTATTAAGGTTGCCTACCCCTCAAACAAAGATTTTCCTAGATATCTTCATTTACATGATTTGATTTGAGTAGATCTTTATTATTTGATAAAATCTAGGTGGCTATGATATGTCTGACGTTACTTCAACATAGTTGTAATAATTAGTTGTGAATGCACATTGCATTCACCAATTAATAGAATACTGAAATACTCCTAATTTTATCTAGTCTGTTTTTTTATGGGAATATGTTAAAGACAGTGTTTACAAAACTCGGCCAACTATTGTCGACAATATGAGAGAAATTATTGTAGCTGCTTTTCGAAGTAGACCCCCCATATGTCTTATAAAATGAAAAGATCCTTTTAAAAAGACAATCGTTTTATGCAGTTAACAGAAAAGGAAGCATTTTGAGCATTTGATTTCATCCAGCTAATTTTTATCACTATAGGTTTATAACTAGTTTTAATTCTGTAATAATTAAAATATGTTTTAAAAGTGTATCTTTTTATTACCATTGAGTACTTTACTCGACAATCTTTAATGTTTGTTAAATTAACAAAAGTTATATCACACAGCCACCTAGATTATTTCAAATAATCAAAATCTGCTGACGCAAAATCATAAAAATTAAAATAGCTAGGAAAATCTTTGTGTGAGGGGTAGGCAACCTTAATAATATTTTGAAGATATATAAATTCCCCATTGAACACCGGAAAAGTATACTGGGTGCTCCATTTAAAACAAACGAGTAACTTGCTTTTAAAAGTGGCTAATGTTCCATATTAATTTTGTCTCACCCTGTATAACTTTTCGGATCAAATTTCAATTTGGTTTAACATACAATTGTTACTGTAATTAAACATCAGGCTATACAAGGTCGATAAAAATTTCGGTAGCTGTTATCGAAATTTAAAATTTACTCTTCATTTTCACAAAATGTGAAATATGTCAAAATCCTTAGATTTTAGGTATATGCTTCTTTAATAAAACTCACCTTTATTTTTATCCTAGAATCCGAAAATCAATTAATATATAGGGTGTTCCATTAGAAAAAACACAACTTTGATGTGTAACTTTTTTCGGGACACCCTGTATAATTCTATATATTTTTATAAAATGCTTTCAGTTAACCTACATACACTGCCAAAATTTCATTTCGATTAAACTACCGTTCTCCTTGGAGTTTCCGCGGCCTATGAGAGGCGCCACCCTGCACATATGCATTAAACAATAAACTTATGATTTCTAACTACAATTTCTCTGACGGATGATAATTAAAGGTCAAAATGACATTCCTTGCAAATTTTGAAGTATAATGAGTGGAAGAGTTAAAAGCTTGTTAACTTTTTCTACTAATTGTAAATTGCTACCACTAATTTTGAAGTTCTGAATGAAGCTTAATAACTTATTTTTCAAATTAAGTCATTTTTAAACCATTTATGTTGGCGGAAACTCATGCGTTGCTATTTCAAAAGCCACTCTGAAAACGGAATTTCGGTTTTTAGGCGAACGACCAAAAGAAATATCACGAACTGAATGGACCAATTTCTAAACGAACCAACGAATTGCATCGAGGTAGAAGGAAAAACCGTTCTTTCCTTCTATTATGATCATAGTGTGGTTCTACACTATGCATCTAGCTACACTATCAATCAATGCTGCACTATACATCTTCAAGAGTCTGTCGAACTAGAGGACAGATAACAGTGACAGTTTTAAAGATAATATTTTCTGTTATTTTCTAAATGTCGCTTGTCGAAATCTTCCCTGGCTCGTTTGACACACTTTATGCCTCAAGCCTACAGTAACTTATTAATATATGTAGTCTTACCTCCTCTAAAAGAGAGTTGATGCTTTCACTCACCTGAAAAAGAAAAAAGTAAATTAATAATAATAGGTTGTCATAAAACAAATAAATGATTAAATAATGAGTAGGTATACCAACATTTAATATACCATATGATCGAATAAAAACGGCGTCAGCGATGGCAATGAAATGCAGATCGCTGTCATTTTATATGTAAATTTATATGAGAAACGTCATCGATTGTCATTTCATAGCCAACGCCGTTTTCATTCGATCATACAGTAGGTTTGTTCCAACCCGCCGCAGAACCGTCACCGAACGATCACGCTCGTGCGCAGTAATTCAAATGTGTTCCAACCGAGATTTGACGGTTATCGGACGATCCTATTTGCGTACCAACCTACCTTGGGATCGTTGGGATTATCGATTTTTAACAGCTGATTCTGGTCCGGCGTCCGACTGATGCTTCTGTCTTGGTTATTTTTTACGAATTCGAATACGTGTGCGTTATACTTTTGCTTGTGAGTTTGTGTGGAGTAAATCGTTCGGAAATTTTAAATTGCACACTTTTATAATTATCTATAGATAATAATTAATGATGAGTGACGATGGTTATGACTGATATCTTTACCTCCACTTCAGATAGTGACAATATGGAGTTGCTGCCTAGTGAAAGGGTGGAAAATGAACAACATTTGTGGAATCACTGGATTCTGATTCTGCATTTCAAGAATAATAATAATTATTATTATTGCTAATTGCAAACAAAAATAATAGGGTTATGTTATGAAATTCTAAACAAAAACAAAAAGCCGATCGACACGCACGCTTGACACATTACACGCACGCTTGACACTTTTGACAGTCCCGAAAACAAAGCGTTCCAACGTTGATACTTTTTGCACCGTCACGAAACTACTCTATTCGAAGTCCGCGCATGCTAACAAAGTGCAAGAAAACCGATTCGAGTACGATATCGAAACGATCCCGAAATGCTGGTTGGAACAAACCTGGTATTATGCAATTAGCACTATTTCGCCATTTTTTTACAAAACGGAACGGTACTGATAAAAATTAAGTAACCATAAAAAAATTAAGTAAATTTAAAAGAAACAAAAATAAGGTAATATTTTTTTCTTTTTTAAGTATTTAATTGATATTATTTTATATTGTGCACTTTTCCAAACAAAAAATAGTTTGGTAAAATTCTGGAACTGGAATCAAAGAATTTTATTTAAGTATTTGTTTTATGTTTTATATAAAAATATATGTATATAATTACATATGAATTCTCACTGTTATATTGTCTCTACCACTAACGACAAGTCAGAAGTAAAAATATAAATAAATGAGTATGGACATAAAAATAAAGTTAATTACTATTGTCAAAACGACAAAATTATAATAATTATTTTGTGGTACTTCAAAAAATTAAAAATAGATGGAGAAAATTTTAACCATCTAAGATTGTGTATTCAACGCAGTGGTGTTTTACGAAAAAATATTTTTTTTTATGTTGCAGTGGTGAAAAACCTAGAATTCTTTTCAGAAAAGAAAACTCCTTGTTTTATGCAATGTATTCTTTATTCAATAGATTCGCAACAAAATCTTTGTTAGGAACGTTATTTTATTTTTACTTTTCTTCCTATTACAGATTGCGCAATTAAAATCAGACCACTCTGTATAATCCATGATACCTACACTTCGCACCATTTAAATTTGACCAGTCCAGTTCCCAGTTGGTAAAACAAATAAAGCAACCGGATCCATCATCCGCATATAAAAAAGTCGTTCTTTTAGGCTCCGTCGCGTTACTGTATTTACTATTCCATTTTTGGCCGTTACACCATTACTAACCTTGGTCAGAAATAACAGTGTGCCAATTACACGCAGAAATGATAAGAATATTCATTAAGGAAGGAAGGCTTCAACGTTTATATTAAAATTTACATATAAATAGTCAAAAAAAAAAACAATATTTATATTAATCAACTTATTATTAAAGAAAATGACTCGTAAATTAAAATTTTTGAAGGATATACATATAATTGAAGATTTCCTTCCATATACACATGGATTGAAATAATCACCTGAATCTAACATTACAATCAACCTAGAATCGAAATAATTTTTTCCGCATTATTACCAACCTACTTCATAATTTTGAATTCCATCTTCACTATGTAGTCTAAAACAAACTTTAAAACAAGTGTTTTAAACATAATTCCAACCTTCTAGTTAACGCCGTGTTTAAAGCACGTAGAGAAGGTAGAAAGAGTGGAAGGGGTGTTAATCACCGCGACCTTCAAGATCTATTGTGCCCCCTTCTTGAGTTACGACTCATCATACAGTCTAGAACTCATCACACATGGGGATCTTCCTGTTGTAGGGAGGACGGGGTATTTCCCATCCTCCTCTAACAACAGCTGTTTATCCTCCGAGGAGTGGACATCTACCTCCTACGAGTGTACACACTGTTCTACGGTTGGTGCCTCCGTGCCTTTCACAGTAGAGGAGCTGCTGAGGTACTCGTGAGGTGGAGGCTTAGGACCTTTTTAACTTGGTCTCTCCTTAGACCTGATACCGGAGTTGTCCCAAGTAATAGAGACTATACCTCTCTTTCTCTAACAGGGGCGGATACAGAAATTTAATTTAGGGGGGGGGCAAATAAAAAGGAATGTAGAATATGCTTTTTAGAGCGCCATTTTTAACCCAAAAGCCTAATATTTAGCCCAATTTATAAATTTTAGGGGGGGCTTGGCTCCATGGGCCCCTCCTCTGTATCCGCCACTGTTCTCTAATGCCTCCTTGGATTTGAGGCCAATTCCTATTAGTGTGTGTGTGTGTGTGTGTGTTATGTTATGTTCCTATCACTAATGGCCCTGCCATAAACTCGTCGAGTGGTATAGGAAGTAGCGAGGGAAGGAGGCAGATACGCAGTGTGGCAACATTACTCGTCATGCTGCATATCATGCTTCTCGTCCTGCAAACCATTCCCTTTTTTGTCGGTTTTATGGGCGCGAGCCAAAGGAGCGGTAATAGAGCGGCGTGCAGAGCGTTGCAAGTAATTACGCGAGCGGAGCAGAATGTGGGCGGAGAGGACAACATTGCGGTAGCACGAGTAGGGCGATGAGCAGCGCGAGGAGCATAGTGTGGCAAAGGCATAATGTGAGGACCTGACAATGGCCCTCCTCCCTCGAGATGATGACTCGCCAACTCGATATCCTTCCATTGGATTCCTGTCAAAGCTGGTGATAAATCCCTGTTTGCCTTCCGGTGTTGGACGACTTTCCATCCTGGTTTTTTCTTTCCTTGCCGGAGCAGAGGTGTGAGATTCTCGCTCTCTCTCTTGCTCTTTGGTGGAGATGAGCCAGGCTGTTTCTTGGTTCCTTTACTCTCCCCTTTTCCGAGGAGTTTTCGCTTTTGCTTTCTCTGGAGCAAATCCATGGAACAGTCGGATGTATCTCCGTACTCCTGCTCCGCTGAGATTCTGCTCCTATTTTCAGCGGGTCGTCTAGCCCGCCTGGTTGGCCCAGACCGAGAGGAAGACACGGTAGCTTGTGTACCTTTTGGGTCTAGAAGTGAGCTCCCGACCCTTACTAGAGGAGGTGGCAGCTTGTAGAACAAAGGAGTAAACAATGAAATAATTGAGACCAGTAGAGGATAGTCTTCTATCTAGCCAGGCGTCCCTTTGACCTGGTCCCGCCATCGTAAGATTTAGGTATTTGGTGAGGTTTTCTCCTCTTGGTCCTGAGCAAGCCAAGACCCTCTGTCCATGTGACATGGCCACAGACAATAAAGGGTGTCTAGTATGACGAACAGGGTAGTCCAATCCGGCATCGTTATATGTCTTGGTGCTATTTCTTCCATGTTTAAACCATAAAAAGACATGTTTATTTTTCAAGTCTGATGATAGGTTTGGATAAGAGAACCGCTAACCAAAGTGAGCAAAAGTTACCATGTATTCAGAAAAATTAAGAAGAATTAAGAAACAGTTCAGCTGCTTGAAAATTGTCAAGAAAGTCATTAACAATATTTGTTGTTTTTCATGGCGTGTTTATAACTGTTTTTTTTTCTCCCTCTCAATATGTCTATCTTATTCATTAACCAAAGTCTGCAATTTGCATTGATTTCAATAAGGCTCAAGGAAGGTCTTAAATAAATTAATATAAAAATATCTATGTATAATGAACTTTATATGTAGATAGATACCATATAGTGAGAATTTCTTGAACGATATTTCGCTAACGGATGAAAGAGATAACAAAGACTAAACAAACCTCCCATGTGTAAAAGGTTTACCATTATCTTACTGCCGTTAAATTTGCTATAACTTAAATACACATGTCTTTCATGCTTAAATATTTACCTTACGCACACATATTTTCTCTTCAACAACTTTCAGAGCTGTGAATTTATGATAACAAATCGCAACAAAGTCTGAAGGATTGTCTGCTTTCTGTCTATAGTATTGCTGTTTTAAGAAGGCGTATCTCGAAGGCGATTTTTGGCAATTTCGAGATATCAACTCAAGCCCAATGGGTCAATTTTTAGCATGGAAAATTGTCTGTGTCTCAGTTACCTTATTCATTTTATATTCATTTAAGAAATTGCTCTATGCTAAATACTAGAATTTATAAATATTTAGAATTTTTAAATTGCTTTCCTCAGCCTTTTCGTCATAAAGTCGACGATATTTAACAGTAGTTTAATTTAATGTATTTGTCCATAAATAGTAACCGTACTTTTATGATGACAATCGCTCTTAAAAAAGTTAAGCTTAATTAAAAAGTTATAATTTTTAGCGATTAACTAATGTGCGTACACCATAAATTAAATCTGTGATAAATAAGCACTTATTACAGGTAAATGTATATATGTTTATATTTTTTTCCCACAGCAACTGTTAAAATTGCCTTTTATCTATCAAAAATAATAGATAAAATAGTACTTTAACCTTTGCTTTAACCGCAAGATTAAATGATTTTGAACTTTATTTCTTCTGGCACGTTTTTTAATTGCTTCCATTTTTGAAAATGTTTGTGTTCCTTTTCATAAGTTATTCGGGATTTAAATGGAAGTAGTTTGGATATGGCGTTTGTCGCCTCAGCGTGAATATCTGTTGGTAATTTACTTATTTCGTTTTGAGCCATTTCTGGCTCCAATTCAATCAGCAATCGACACGAAAGAGAATTGAAAAATATTGACTCAAAACTGACAACTAATGAGACAGCTTTATTTATTTGCCAAATTACATAGAAACCAACGCCAACCCAGCACAATATTTTTTCTACTCGTAATAAATTCCTTGAAATAATCATTTCTGAATATTTTTTAAAACGTAACTCGCTATGGAAAAAAATATTGTTTTATACACGACGATAAAATTGCATTATCGTTTCCCGAAATTAATTCACAATCTTTTCGGTCGAGGATGAGATACCATTTTATCGTCTTGTATAAAAAATAACTATCAGCTTGACTTCTTAACATTTAAATAAAAACTACCTAGTTTAACAAAGATGGCATTAAGTAATTAAATTCTAATTTTCCACAAATTTTCTTTATTATCGTGTTATTGGTTTCGTTAATATAATGTTAATAGAAGGAAGTTAGTACAGTAAATCGACAATCACCAATTCTAAAATTACATTTTAATATAATGTGAGTATATGATGCAAGCGCACTTTTTGCGTAATTTCTTAGTGCTTAGATTATGTACTAGTAATGAGAAAGCGTACTTCTTCATACCAGACAATTCTATTGTCTGATTCCCTTACTTCTCGACTTGACTAAAAGATGGCGCCTGAAAAAGTCTTTTAATTTCTGGCGGATACGTTGCGGTTGTGCAGGCAACCAGTAATACATTTTTAATTTCTGGCGGATGCGCCATTTTTCTTGACAATAATATTCAGTAAATTGAAATTTTCTATTCCCTTGAAAAATAGGTGAAAACAACTTTATTGTTGATTCGTGTCTATATGACAGTATGCTATCCTGGAATAAAAAAGTTAGCGACTAAGCATGATATAAAAAACCTGTAACAAGACATGTACGAAGTCAATGAAGTCATGAAAATAATGTTTTTCTTTTTGATACAAAACAGAATCGGGAACATGTAGTTAATAGTACACCTAGTAAAAATCTATTAAAAAATGCTTTCAATAGTTTTACGCAAGACCAAGACCAAGACTGGACCTGTAGTTAAGATCATGTAGTCAACAGTACACCTAGTAAAAAATGCAATGACTACAATGATGCAACGAATGCAATGATGCAACAAAATGCAAGGACTTTGATTTCCATTTTAACAATAAGTTTTTTTTTACCATGGGCCACCACTTTGTGAGAAGGAACAAACTTTATAACCCACCTAGTAAAAATCTATTAGAAAATGCAAGACTTTCAAGAGTTTTGCGCAAGAGTGTCATTTTCTATCGAATAAAGTAAAAATATACCGGTGGTGCCATTTAAAAATCAAAAGTTGTAGTAATTTCCGGTGAAACAGGAAGTGACCAAAAACAATTGAATACGTCAATCAATCCTAATTTATGTCATATACTAACATACCAAATTTCAATTTTTTTTGCTGAATAAATAAAAAAGTTATAGGGGTGAGCCACTTTTGAGGTGCACCCGGTATGTAGACTTTAGTATAGTTCATATCAAATAAACTTTTAGTCACGTGATTAAGCTTGGCCGGCATAGCGTTGCCCACTTTTACATATTTTCTTTTAATCAAAATATTTTATGAAACAAAAATTAATTATAAACATATAAACAGTTGCTACCTTACATCAACAAAACCCCCCTTCTTAACAGCACTTAAGGGATATAAAGGCCAATTACTTTCCCGTTCAAAATATTGTAACAAAGTTGCGATGAGTTTTTTACGGCTATTAAGCTATCTTGTACACTTCGCACTAAAATAGGTAGTACAAAGAACAATTTGTCTGTTAGTAAAAAAATTTAAGCTTAAAGTATCACAACACAATAAAATTCATTTAAACCAAAAACTCGTAATACAAAACTAAAGTATCAAAACTAATGACAATGTCAAAAATGTCCACCTGAATCCGCAGCGGGAAATTTAAATTCCAGTTAGTCAGCCCGGCGCCGAATATGTCCATGGTTGGCAACAATGAATTTAAAAATCGCGTCTTCGATTACGTAACTAAAAGTTGAATTGGTATCGAATATATACCTACGTTATATAACAAATTTAATACTAATGGAAGTACATGTTTGAATATTGAAGAACATTACCTACTTATCTGGGTTTGTCATATTGTTTCTGTAGATTTACGGTAATATAATATATTTTTGAAGAAATGGCAACATAATAATAGGAAGACTTTCTTTTAGTTTCATATTCACTTAACTCGCTGGACTTAATTCTCGTGGTAATCAATTTTAATTAAATTTTCATCATAAACAGAACACTACGGCACAAGTATTTATTGGATTAGGCTGATAATGTCTGCTTTCAAACGGGGAAATTACAGCATTTGTAATGTTTCGTCTTCTAGACACGTCGGCGTCATCATTTTCAAAACTTTACATCGTTCCAACGAATATAGATGCATAATTTTTATTCTAATCACGCTCAAAATTGTTAACAGTTGACGTATTCAAACTGTTTAAAATAAAAGAAATCTATCAATATGAGTATGAATTCAGAAATAATTATACTTAAAAAAAGATTAGAAAAAAAAAATAGTACGTTACAAATATACAGTATGTCCCCGGATTGTTTTTACAAGAGGAGAAACATTTTTTGTTATTGACATTTTGAGAAAAATGCATTCCTCATAAAAAAATTCGCTTGTTTTAGAATAGTTAATTCCGTTTATCTATGTTTTTCAAATTTCCATACCGTTTTAGAAAGAACTAAAAAAAAACATGAAAATATATATGTAGTTGAATTTTTTCTAGGTCAGTATTTCTTCAGTATTTTTTCAATGAGGGCGGTTTAAATTTTAAAAGATTTTATAATTTTTAAAGATTCTGACTTTAACAAGAGAAAATTATTTCTGTTCTTGTTTGGCGGTTGTTCTTAGCAACCGCTATAGGCTTGGGGCATTTCAGTTGATTTCAAAGATTTCAACAAATTCCGACTGCAGCTACGGCAAAAATTAGAAATTATTATAATGCACTTCATGCCGCGCCGCGCCGCCGCGCCGTCATGTTGATCGCATTAAAATAATATTGAAATCGTGATTTTGTCATAACATTTAAGTATTTTAGTTTTTTGCTAGTGCAGTTATTGAGACTATAACTGACACTCAAGTACGAGGTTTATGTGATGTAACACTGTTTCGGGTAGTAAAAAATAAGTGAAAAAGAATTCCAACTAGGCGTCGTGTTGTGTTGTGACAATTTCAAAAGTTAATAAAATTAAATTACTATTTAAATTAATAAATAAAAATAATAAAAAAATAAAATAAATTGTAAATTAATAAAAAACGTTATGCGTAAAGGAGAGCGTAATTGGGGCGTTGTTGGGGACAATAACATTCAATAACTTTCCCGGATATTCAACTCTTCCGAAACAACATTTTATAGGTTAATAGTTTCTCATACCGATTATGTATCTTTAAAAAAAATCGTTATAGCCAAAATAGCCCCAATTATGCCCCACTAGCAAAACCGGTAATTAAAACTATGCTCGCTGCCGTAGTTGAACTCATCTAAAAAGTGTTTTTAACTGGAATAATAAATTATAATACAAGTTAGACCTTCTACAGATATCAAAACATTTACTTTTTATTTTTAGAATTTTTACAAATTATACTTCCTAACACTTTTAGAGTAATTAAATAATAAATTTTTCGTATACTCGGTATTTAAATCTGTGTATATGCCGAATTCGCCCATTGAGCGAAATAAATACATCCACAAAGTCGCACGAAAGAGTTTTGATTGCAGTGGTTTCAACTTCTCAACTTCTATGCGGAGGGGGTTAAACTTCTGTTGTTATAAAAAAATAATATCAAAAAAATATATATAAAAAAAATGAATCCCATCCGCAAAGAAGTTATATAAAGACTATTTATAACCACGAAGTTGCACGAAAGAGTTTTGATTGCATCATAAATAATAGCATTTAATCATATCGCGAAATGAGTATTTATTTCGCTCAATGGGCGAATTCGGCCCATGAGTCTAACATATATATCGATTGTTTACGATATTCTCCGATGGTGACAGCACCGGCGGAGAATGCACCAAGTCTATAGCATCGCCCTACAACGTATGCGCACCAAAACAATTATAAGTTTTGGTGGCAAGCCGAGCATTCCAATCTAAACTTGTTTCCTTTATCCACGTCAAATATACTTGTTTGTATAATTGCGTATTTTGAATTAAATCTGCATATTTGTTTTTTATAAGTCAGTAATATTTATTAAATTATTATTAACACTGATTTAATAAATAATGAAATTGAAAATTAAGATCCGGATGGAAAAAGTGACAAAAAGTGGTAGTGACATTTATATTTATTTCTCTTTTCACTTAATCATAAAATCCAATTGAAAAACAATTGGCGATTTTTAGGTTACAAAACACAGTAATTGAATTCTCAAATATGATTTTTGAAAAAATATTATCAATAAGTTATATACGAATAAAAGAATAAACAATAAGAATTTCTTCATAATATCTAGGCAGTAGATATTTCATTCAATCAGATTATATAGTTTTCTAGTACACAGCAGTAGTTCACACATAATTTAATTAGTAAATTAAAAATCTATCAATACAATAATCCTGTAATCAAGTGTGAGAAACGGTAATACTGAAGAGGTCAAACACCACTACCAAGAATCAATATGAAAGTAAATACATAAACAATAATATCCCGTAAAAGACTTATAATTTAATAAATCCAAACGTATAATTATTGATATCAAAGAACTTCTGACGCTTATAATAATTGAATTACAGCTAACGGATTTATTTCCTATCAATCGATAGAAAATAGAAAAGTGTTAGATTACGCAAGGATTATTTTCAATCAAAGTAACATTGCCTCTGGGAAATGCGACCGCATTCTCATATCAATTTCGCTTTTGGTTTTGGTTTTATTTGGTAGTAATTGATTTATGAATTAATAGTTTCCTTATACAATGGATGTAAGATGAAAAAGTGTTTAATACTTGTAAAATTAGACGTGACAACAAAGAATAGTGGTCAGGTTTAAAGTTACAAATGGTTAAGAGCAAACACGCAATATTACTGGAATTTTTAACGAAATGTAAGACTTGTTCTATAATTTTAGTAACTGATTCTTCTTGATTACACGGTGACCGCAAAAAAGTTTGCAATCTGTAATTTTAATATTCTACGATATGGAAGAAATGTAGGATTAATTAAACGTCCTATAAAGATTTAACAAAAAAAAACAAGAAAGAAATAACAAAAATACAATTTTTATATTTATACATACAAAGTGACAATTTGCAAACGAAAGGTATTTAATATTACCTCTACCGATATGATACGTCAATTTACATATCAAGAGGGACAATTTTTGAGGCATTTGTTTTCGTGTTACTTTCAACCCTTTGACCTCCAGGGGTTTTAACCTAACCTACCCCTAAAATTTTAAATGGCAACCCCTATTTCTTTTACCATTTTTGTGTTCCTTATAAAATTCTCAAAAAAAATTGGCGCCGGGAGGCACGTATAGCCGCCCATACTAAAATATGTTATTAAAAAGTTGGTAGGCAGTTCTTTTAGTTTCAAAGTAAAGGAATTTTGCCAATTTTGGTCCGCGGTTATTTCCCCTATCCGCCATCTGGGGTCGCGTCCGATGGGAGTTTGGAGTTCTCCACACGAATTTTCTCAAAAACGGACTACGGAAACACGGAATATCTCAAAAACTGCGACTTTGACTGATTTTGATGTTATTACAAATTTTGTTGCAAATATTATTACTAATTTTAAATCGAAAACCGCGTTTCGCCAGCTACTGTAATTTTGGAGTTACGATTTTTTAAAATTTTTAAGCCTTTTCCATTCCTCCTTACCAACCCCCCACCCCCACCAAAATCTAATGGCCAGATTCTCGGGTGCCACAGTATTTTTGTGCCAAATTTGGTTAAAATCGGTCTAGCGGTTTTTGAGTTATCGTGTTACAGACGGACAGACAGACAAACAGACACCATTTTGAGTGAAATTATAAAAACTTTTTTTTGCCGATCTTAATAGCCTACCATACCTGTTGTTATGGTATGGTCGGTTGTGCAATGCAGTTTATGTAAAAAATTATGCCAAATTTTCATACTATTATCGGTAGACACAATATTAAATACTGTGTGTGTGTTCGTTTTCAAATTATCACCCTGTATGAGAAGAATATGCCGGAAAGGGGGTTATTGAAGTTATACTTTTTTCGTAAGAATTTTTCATTTATTTGAATCAAAATAGTGTTTATTTTTTATAATTTCTTGTTTAATTTATAGTTGATTTTAGGAAAAGGGGGTGCATAACTCCAGAAAGAGACTGTATCAGAACTTCAATTACGAGTGAGTATAAACGTTAAGGTCTATCCTACCTAAATTTCTCCTAAGTACCATTTTCTATCTCATAATTGAACTCCCTTATCCTACATCAGCTCGGGATTTTTTCTACCAGAAATCAACAAAAGAAGAAAACATTCGATAAATGTGTATTACCAGTCATGGCCTATGCATGTAAAAGCTGGACACTTAAAATGGACATTATAAGGAAACTGCAGGTCGCACAACGCTCAATGGATCAAAATATGCTGAGAATTACCAAGAAAGACCGTAAAAGAATAGAGTGGATACGACAAAAGAACCAGCTAAAAAATGTCATCCACAGAATCAAATCCCCCAAGTGGTAATGGGTAGGACACCTGGCAAGAAGGACGGACAACAGATGGACCACAAAAAATGCAGCAGGAATTAAAAGACCTAGAGGAAGGCCAAACCTGAGATGGGACCATGATATTAGGAAATTAGCAGGGATAATTGAGGCCCGTATAGCCAACAATAGACAACAATGGGCAATGGTCCCAACTACAGAGAGAGTACCTAAATATGTGAGGGAGGCTACACCATAATTGTAAATGGTTGAATAAGCTGAAAATGATAATGATGATGATAATGATAAAATAAATCTGAAAAAATAGTAATTTTTAAGATTAATAACAGAAGGATTTTTTTTGGAAATTGGTCAGTATTACAGCTTGAAACATTTACCTAATGGCTTTATTGGTTAAACAAATTTGTATAGTAGAAATCAATCATAGACAATTTTTGGTTCTAATTCTTAAAGTTATGAGTTCTTATATATTTTTTACAAACTTGACAGAATAATGATGATCCCAAAAATGCGCAGAAATAGGTATATCTGTCCATAAAACTAGACTCCCGAATAACCAGACATATAATATAGTTGAGATTTTGGCACTACAACATCAAAGTAAAGAATAGTTCACCATAAATTACACTTAAGTCCGGACGCACATTTTCATTCGTTAGCATTACATTATTCATCTTCTGATGATGCTAATATAAACAGCAAAATAAGTACGCAGACTGTAAAGAAATGTGTTTGTGGTGGACTATAGGGATAGGGTTTAATTTTGCTAGACATTACAAACAAAAAATACTTCTTTAAATCCACTAAATACTTTGTTTTACAAAAATAGAGCAGTTAAGATGGGTGAGTCTTAAATAAGTATAAATATTTTCAGGGCTGGTAGATCTCGATAAAAGAAACATATTTTCTCTTTATTGTTTTTCAAATAAATCCAACATAACCGAGAAAATATCAACAAAATTTATTTTTCGCTTAAATTTTAAAAACCACTGGATCTTTTCTGGATTTTTTTCTTGTAAATTTAATCTATCTATATTATGACGACGATATTATGTTTTTTCACAAAAAAATTAAAAAAGTGTTTTCAAAAAATTCCAAATTTTCGCGAAATAAACCCTCATCTCATAGACGTGTTTCTGGGTAGGAAATATACTACCCTTACAAATATTTGCACTTATTTAATACTCGCGCTGTATTAAGGTTAGTTAATATTCGTTGGTTAGGAATATAGAGTAATCGATTTTGTGACAAATTTCGAATGACAAAATAAAACAACCAAATAACGAATTTAGACATTTTAGTCCATAAAGGTTGCCATGACGACCTTTACGGCCTAGGCCGAAAAAGAAACATTTTACGGACTGAAATGAGTCCGTAAAATAGCTGTTTTTGGGAGCGTATGACAAAAAATATATTTATTGTATCATTTTTTAAAGTTTTACGTTTAATTTAATAACTAATATTTTAGTAATTAATTGATTTGTTTGATAGCTTATTTTACTTATTACATATTGTCAAAAACCAGTCCATTGTGAAGATTATTCTAAGCGTTATTATGGGTTATTTATTTATTTATTTTTTGATGTACATCTTACAATGCCATAAGTGGTAATAACAAGGAAGAGCATTTAATGCACAAACTAATAATCACAGAATTTAATAAAAACTAACTTTGAAAGTGGTATAATGTACTTATCAATCAAACTTATTCTCTGACTGTAGTCAAGGGTAATAAAGGACCTTTATTGTCACGCTCTCGTTCAAATTGTTTATCAGGGAAGCTAGAAGCTCTTTGCTTCGACTGTTTAAATGCTTCGGCATATTTCACACACAATTTCAAGAAATGCAATATAAAATCTCGAAAATTTAGTTCTTAAAATAACTGTTTGTGCTTAAGAGTGCAATTTTTAAAAAAAAGGCTACGAAAATAGGCAAAAAAACGAGAATTGTTCACAAAGATTCAATAAGAAAACGATATTATACAAAGTAATGACTGACATTAGGATAATTGTCAAATAATAAAGGACAACATTGCTGAACACGGCGCAATGTGACCAACATAGCGATAATAAAATTCGGTTTAAACTAATTTTTGCAGCTTTAATCTAAATAAAATATATGTTACAATCATTTGCTCTATAACGTAAAATAAAGAGTTGCTCGGTATCATTATACAACATATTTAAACATTTTGCCAAAATTTCATTTAGTTAGGTTTATAGATTTTAATGCCAATGTCGATATGATTGATGCCGTGCATCGGAAAATGTTTTGCGATTACTTTAGTCTCGAAAACACTTATATAGTATACTAATTAGGTTGTATACTGAACTTCCTAACCGAGGCAATAATTGAAAAAAAAACGAAAAGGATCTACGGCTAACAGTTTTGTTAATATTCGCCGAATAATTGCAATGGTGCTATTGACTCACCGAAACCAGTAGTGGATGGCCGTGATATTCGAAAGGCAAAGAATTGTTCTCCTTTGACATTCGATTTTATCTATTTCTTGCGTTTCATTGTCTTCAGTTTACCTTACTACGCAGAAAATAAATGCGATAATTTTTAAAGGATAAGAAAAAAGACATGCTAAATGTATGGTGTTGCTCCATTATTAGTTAGATATTTTAAGAATTCAATTAATCATTCATAATAGAATACAACAGTTAAATTTATGTATACCTAAAGCTGTAGCAAATATATTCTAGTATATTACATATTACCATATATTTCCATAATGGAAATTAATTATTAATTAATTTTGTACTAGGTCGTATTGTTTACTATTTTCTAATAAACATGGCATTTGGAATAAAGAAAGGTTCACTGATTTCGTAAATATAACAAGATCTTTGAATAAACACGGGGATTCTGCAGAACAGTTAATGCTAAGAAATTTAAAAAAAAATCAAAATACAATAGCCTATGCTTTAGAAAAAAAAACCGTTAGACTCCGTTATAAGCTTAATTTTAATGAAAATGTTCGCTTAAATAGGCTTTAATGAATATAATTAATTAATTAAATGACGATATTACTGATAAGTTTGCATCAATAAAGAACAGAAAAATTGAGCTGATTTACAAAAATTAGTAAGGTTAGTAATATTGATAATATAAATAAGTCAAATTTATTTTGGTTAATATTGCTTAGTAAACATTAATGTAATAATTGAATGGCTCCTCGGTTGTAACCAACAATTTTTTCAATATCGAAATTTCAGTGAAAAAACCGAGGAAAAATCTTCTATACCTATGAAAATTACAACCTTATTTCACTGAAATCTCTATTTTGAAAAAAATGTCGGTTTCAACGTTTTTCGGGGAAGCCATTCAATAATTACAGTGTTCGCCATAAAGTTGGATCCATATGCGGACGTTTTTTTTGGTATTCGAGTTTAAAAAAAACTATTCTAAAATAATAATAATTTAACCAATTTTTAAAAATTTCTTTTAAATATTTTGTATTTGACAGCACCCAGATGTTAGCTGTCAACTTTGGCTTGGTGCATTTTAAGTTGTTTTCAAAGCAGAAGTGATTGCCACAAAAATATTTTTTAAAACTCTAATATAAAACAAAAACATCCATATGGATCCGACTTTCTGATGGACACTGTATATATATATATACATATGTATATAATATTTATTATATTTAATTTAAGTTTAATTATATTTTCAGTGGAAAGCAAAATAATGTGTTTATCGAAAACTGGTTGTATCTCTTTTTACTTAATGCGTTTTAGCCCAAACTAAAACGAAAATATTATAGGTATTAGTATATAAATAATAACAAAAAAAAAATGTTGACAAAATGGTGAATGCATCAAAAATTTTTCAAATAATATTTTAAAAAATGTTGACAGAATGGTGAATACGCCAAAAATATATTCGCCTGCGGCGCAATTTAAAGAAAAATAACTCTTCACCTAATTTTTTACTCACGAGCCGCCACTGTTTTGTACTATCCCTGATCAAATGAAATAAACATTAGAACGAAAGACATTTTTACAATTTAAAAATTATTACTTTTGAAAAAAAATATACTTCAAATTTTACTGTTTTTATTGCAAAACCCTCTCGTCGTTGGTATTACCACGGATTAGGTATCCTATAAGTATACAGATAAAAATCTTGTCCCTAATTCGTGATACGAAAATTGTTTTTTATGACGATGTGCAAACGAGTCAAATTTCCTGTGCGCAAAAATAAACTCGCGTAAAATAACAATAACAGCGTAATAGAGAGATATCGCTAAACCGAATAGCGTGCATGGACGTTAATAAGGCCAGGTGTTATTTCCTTTACGTGAGGTGGTATTAACTCTCTTCATTTATAGTTATCGGATCGGAAAGAATTCTGATCGCGTTGCGTCCGCTATTTAAACTTAACCTTGCTTTGAATTTAAAACTTTGAAATTGTTTTGTTTACTAGGTATTTTAAAACTAAAGGGCTAAAGTGCTTATTTCAAGTGGTTTATTGTTCAACGTCTGCCAATAGGTTCAGGACAACAAACAACAAATTCTCTTAGAAGGGCTAAGTCGTCATCTGCTGTAAACCGAAGACTCTTTATAGGTTCTTTAGTATTGGAGGAGGTGGAATCCATATTTTGGGCCATATTTATGTAATTAAAACTAATCCCAGCTACTTAAATATCAAATTACCTAATAAAACTAAAGCAATAATTCAAAACAATCTAAACATAACCTAAAATAAAAGATCTCGCCGGCCGGCTCCGGTTGTCAAATACCCGCACATGCCCATTTGAGCAATTTTTAAACGTTATCAGAGGTTATTTAGAAAGAGCGCTTGGTGTAATCGATCCGCAAATTACGTCAAGCGGTAACGTTATTAGCGGGTGTTGCGTTGACTCGCGCATATCGTACGCGTAAATACTGGATGACGCTATTCGGTTTTCCGATATCTCTCTAATAATTGTGCCGGTCAGGCGCTGTGCACAATTTTAGAAGCCATAAGTAGGCGTGCTATGTGCGCAAACTAGTCACCGAACTAGTGCCCGATTCCGAAAATTGGAACCACGAAAAACAATAAAGAAAAAACAAAGATTATAATCTGTATAATCTGTGGTATTACGTTCTCTAAAAAATAAGCTTTGATGACTTAAAAATGACTAAAAAAAAAGAAAGTTCAATGTTAAATAACACTTATGATTGCTGAATGTAGGAGTAGGTCAACAGCACGGCGAGACCAAAAAAACTGATTTGCAAAATGAGTCACGCAAAATAAAATGTTTCTTGCAGGCAAAAAATATGGTACGCGTAGGAATATTTGACATCACAGATAGAAATCTATGCGAAATTCTTTAATATTCCGTAGACCGGTTTTTACGCTATAAATGCTAAAAATCTTTTCTTTTTCGCCAATTTCAAGCTTTAAATCAGGTGAAATAAAGCCTAAAGGCTTCAATCCTCCATCAAACGGACAAAATCGCGTATTTAAATGAAACAGAGTCTCATTGACAACAACGCAACAGCAACAGCAGTTTTCAAAATATGAAACATTTTGTTTGACATGAAAAAACATGACTGTTTTTGCCAACAACGAGATGTTTCATCGCTAGGCGGAAAAATGAAAGGGTTTCTGTTATTTGTCTGTGTTTTTGTAAAAAGAGTTCGTCTGCATCTAATCAACTGGAACAATTAACAAGTTTTCAAACTGCTTTCCGAATATTCTTATAAATTTATGAAATAATGATAGTTCTCCATTATTTTTATGTCACCATTTATCAAATGGGTCATGATTTTGCCAGTTCTACGTGTGATTTTTACTAAAAATATTTTAGATTATAAAAAATCCACGCAACACAATAAATAAATCGCGAGAAGAAGACATGATGAAAACTGTTCGCTTATAAAGCATACCAATCAGAGTGCAAGTGCAATGATTTAAATCAACTTGATGTAAATCAAGATTTAAATCGCGTTTAAATCAACGGATTTTTTTATATTTGGATTTTTTTACATGGATTTAAATAAAAAAAAATCAACTCCATACCAATTTGTTCAAAAACTTATGATAAATCCAAAGATAACTGATAATTTTTACAGTTATCTTTGGATTTATCATAATAAAATAATAAACTTTTCCCATAAAGCTATAAAAAAGTATACCTATATCAAATATAACCTATCTATTCATCAAATAAGTACAAAGTTTACACTTGCTGTTGAAATTAAAAAAGTAAGACTTGTAAAAAGTATAACGTATAACATATATCCCTAATATTTATTTATCTATTAAAATGTTGGACCGATTTTTGAAGTTATTTCGTGTGAATCCATTACACTTCTAAATGGCAGAGATTTATTTTAAAATTACGAAGTACCAGAAATACCGTATTTGAATACATTTCATTCGCAAACTCTAGTGCAGGACTAATTTCTTCTGATGTTAGGTTATATTTTGTCAAAATGTTGACAATGTCAAAAAATAAGCTGGAGTCAAGGCTGTTTCATACCTTTTTTGAAATAGCTGAATGTTGATCGAGCCAAATTCCGCCTTCCCCCTAATTTGTCTTCTAGTCTCCATTTCAAATTTCTATCGACATTTTTTCTGTAATAAGTACTTTCAACTTTGAACATTAGGTGATACTAGTTTTATTCTCGACATTTGACAGTCATGACTATTTCCAAAAAAGGGGCATCGGCAAAGTTTACAAAATAAAATATACCGGTGACTGATGTGTAAAAACGACACGCGCCGTTGAAATGTTAATATTGTCAATATCGGGTAGAGTAACAAAGATTTAGCCATTTAGGATAGGAATTTAAATAGAAAATTGATTAAAATAAAAAAATCTGATTAAAATTTAAAAAAAAAAAGATTTTTCGATTTTTTTTAAATCATGATTTTTTTTGCACCCTGCCCTGATACCAAATAAACTTTTAGTCACGTGATTAAACTTTTACATATTCACTTTTAATCAAAATATTTTAGGAGACAAAAATAAATTATAAATATATAAGCAGTTATTAGTTCAAGCATATTGATGCGGCATCTTGTACACTAAAAGCGGTTCTAAAACGAACAATGTTCGACTGCAAGGTAGTAAAAATTTATTTAAAGCAAAAACTCGTAATACAAAACTAAAGTATCAAAACAAATGAAAATGTCAGGAAATTAATAAATAAATGTGACAATTTGACATTTTTTACAGCAGAGCTACCACCTGAATCGCCAGCGGCAAATGTCCAGTTAGTCAGCCCAGCGCCAAATACGTCCATAGTTGGCAACAATAATTTTAAAAATCGTGCCCTCGATGACGTAACTAAATGTTAAATTGGTATCGCTTATAGTAGAAAATACAGGAAACATTTTCCAAACAAAAGACGTGGTTTCAGTGCATTTGAGGATTCAACATTGTTATTCTATTTACTGTAGTTTTGTACCGATATTGCTATAGATATTTAGATTATCAAACCATTTAAAAAACGATCCCAGTCGTATTTTCAACACTAAAAATAACACAAGAAATTCATGTATGCATGTTCTGACTATCAGTTTCCAAGTAGCTTGAATTTTATCATAGGGATCACATACGTTAAAAATATACTTATTTTTTTAATCATAACAATTTCGCTTACTTCCGTAATGATCATCGCTTCTGAACTAAAACAACATTTGTTACGTTTAAAATATACGTTACCTTTACTTTCTTACATAAGCAATTATATTCAAATAATAACATTATTTTATTTTTCAAAAGTAGATCGTTCCATTTTATATTTCGCAGCTTATGATGTTACATAAAACCAAGCAAATTGATCTCGAAACGTGTACTCTCATTAATGAAGATTTAAATTACAGCAATCTGTAGTAATTTCACACATCTAAAATAATTTACTTCCTTAGTCGTGCGAAATGTATATCGCACTGTATTTACTTTTCAAGGAAATGGAAGCAGGATGTTAGAACAATAATGCCCTTATATACCTAGATTTGTATACATTAAATTAACAACGTGAGAACGATCTTGTTTAAAACAAGAATATAATTAAGGCTGAATTGATGATGGGTACCAATTGACGCTAAAACAATAACTGTAGAAGTATCAATTAGTCTAGCTGAATTAATACCAGGGAAGAAGTATATGTATACACATAATAGACACAATTATTGGTGAATCCGCATAACTGTAAAACAGCCGCTACACTATCCCCGAAATGTTTCGCAAAACATTTCTGAAAATAGTACGATAAATATAAGCCCGTGTCCCGTGTTATAAACCAGATTAACAATAAAAAATAAACAACCAATCACGGCGCGTCTCGATCAATTTCAGGAAACGTGGAAACTAATTTTTACAACACGGGCTTATATTTATCTATATATAGGCAAACAAGGACAACCTTTGTTTCGGCTTCAGAAAAATAAGTAAACATAGAAAAACTGATATGAAAACAGTTCTTCTTCTGCATGTGCCTTCTCCTCATCGGAGGTTGGCGACCATCAATTGGAATTCCTCCCTGTCTCGAGCGGATAATTGCACTGGCCTCTCCTATATTAAACCACTGGAGCAAATTCCGCAACCAGGAAAACCGTTTACGCCCGATGCCTCGTCGTCCTTCAATCTTTCCCTCAACGATCAGCTGTAGGGAACTATATTTGTTATTTCTAAAAATATGACCATAATATGCTGCTTTCCGTCGTTTTATTGTAGTCAATAGTTCTTGATCCTTACATATTCTTTCTAATACTTCGAGATTTGTTATTCGTTCGGTCCAGGATATTTTCAACATTCGTCGGTATAACCACATCTCAAATGAATCCAAGCGTGAATTGGTCCGTGCCTTCAACGTCCATCCCTCGAGACCGTATAACGTAGAGAGTACATAGCATTTGGTAGCTCGCCATCGAGTAGTCATATTCAGGTCTCGGTTGCAGAGTAGAGTTTTCATTTTGAAAAAAGTGTTTCTGGCTATTTCAATTCAATGTTTGATTTCTTCATCAGCATCCCTTTTATCATTCAGCCAGCAACCCAAGTACCTACTTAGATCTTCTTACCCTTTCTATATTTTGATCTTCCACTTGTATCCTGATATTTTCAATATTTAGTTTGGTGATAATCATAAATTTTGTTTTGTTTATATTTATTTTAAGACCATGACTCTGACTAATACTGCTAACTCTGTCCACCAGGCACTGCAAATCTTTCTCATTGCCAGCTAGGAGCACCGTATCGTCAGCATATCGGATGTTATTAATAGGTTTACCATTCACCCTTATTCTCACTTTCAAATCTTCCAACGCCTCCTGGAATATCGATTCAGAATATAAATTGGCGATAATATACATCCTTGTCTGACGCCTTTAAGAATTTCTATATCCGTTGTTGACATATTTCCGAGTTTTATGTAAGCTGACTGATTCCAATATTCAATTCTAATGATTGTGATGTCTTTGCCATCTAACCCAATCTGCTTCAGTAAATGTATCAGTTTGTCATGTTTCACGTTATCAAATGCCTTCTCATAATCTATGAAACATGCGAAGGCACTTGTCTGGTGATCGAGGCATTTTTGGACTAAAACCTGTATTGAGAACAAAGCATTTCTGGTTCCCAGCCCACTTCTAAAGCCGAATTGAGTTTCACTTATATTTTCGTCAATCCTTCTCCATAGTCTAGAGTGCAGGATACGCAGAAACACTTTTAATGTATGACACATAAGGCTTATCAGACGATACTCGTTGCATCTTTTGGAGTTTGACTTTTTAGGGAGAGTTACAAATGCGGATTGCAGCCATTGTTTAGGTATCTCTCCGGTGTTGTAGATGCGATTAAACAATTTAAGTAGAAGATTCATATTTTCTTCGTCTAACAGTTTAAATATTTTAACATTTATATCATCAGGACCGATAGCTTTTTCCATTTTTAGTTTCTGTCAAGGCTTTAACTAATTGCTCCTATAGTATGTCTGGTCCGTCTAAGCAATTGTCCCATTGATCTGTGGTGATTCAGGTAGTAGTTCTGCTGTAAAAAATGTCAAGT
This sequence comes from Sitophilus oryzae, assembly GCF_002938485.1. Classification (NCBI taxonomy): domain Eukaryota; kingdom Metazoa; phylum Arthropoda; class Insecta; order Coleoptera; family Curculionidae; genus Sitophilus; species Sitophilus oryzae. The sequence continues at coordinate 12,043,262 of NW_022146055.1, forward strand.
CATCACATTTATTTATTTCATTCCTGACATCGTCATTGGTTTGATCTTGCACTCGAACATTGTTCTTTTTAAAACCTCTTTTAATGCGAAGTGTACAATATAGGTTAATAGCCAATGCAAAAACTCATCGCAACCTTATTAGAATGTTTTGAACGGGAATGCGGTAGTAATGGCCCTTTATGTCCCTTAATTTCTGTTAAGGAGGTGAGTTTCGTTGATGTAAATAACTGTTTATGTATTTATAATTAATTTATTTTTGTTTCCTAAAATATTTTGATTAAAAGAAAATATGTAAAAGTGGGCAACGCTGTACCGATGAAGTTTAATCCCGTAACTAAAACTTTAATTAATGGTATGTACTCAATATGTATCGCTCATACATATTGAGTTTTAAAACTTCAATTCAGTTTTCGAATTCAAGAACAAATTTATTATTCCAAAACGTTGCATTAAAAAAGTACTGCTCCAAGAACAAAAAATACCCATTATTATTTTGACATTACGCACTAAATGGACAGCAAACTATATAGAGAAAAATATTCATTCTACCTTCAATTCACGTTTTTAAATATAAAACCACTTTTAACCTTTTTTATTCTTTATACTTGTTTTTATCCAAAATGGTTTTTTTAAGAAATAAACTACAGAAATATTGTATGATACCATTTTTACGCTTTAATAAACCAATTTACGAAATAACCCTAAGCCACAGTTTTAGTTAATATTCGGTGCCTAAGCTGTAATAATTAAGTTACCCAATTTATTTAGGAATTAACGGTTAACCTAATTGAGAACATGGATATTTGGCAAGTAAGACAGTTGTAACAAAATAGTTTGATGTAATTTGGTCAGTTTGTTTAGTACAAAGGTGATAATTATTCTAGATTTATATTAGTTTAAAGTAAAAGAAATTTTGAGAATAAACAAACATATTAAGGATACGATTACGCTAATAACTCAAAGTTAAATGTAATTTTTTTTTCAATTAAATCATTGACTAGAACTGCATAAATATGATATTTACTATTTTAAAATTTGAATTGATTGTAATATTTAAAATATCGTGATATAAATTTATTTGTTAAGATAAATAACTACCGAGAATAGAAGAATAGGAACAGAGAACTGGAAGGAATTAGACCATTATCTCTGTTCATATTATCTTTACATTTATTTATTTTGACGCTCTTATATGCAGTTAATTGTCTGTAATTTGGGACTTGTTGAATTTGAAGGTATTAGTTTAATTTTAATCATCTGCTGATGAAGTGAATTAGTATTTTATTTTTTTGTGATACGAAAGCAATATTTATTTAGTTTAGATTAACATAGATTTGTTATATTAAATTTTTAGGTTTAAGTGTATAAGATGTTTTATATTCCTTTCATTGATGTTCTTCAAAAGACTGTCCCCATATATACCAACATTTTTTTAATTTCACCCAAAAAAATAAATTAATATAGCTATTGCTATTACTTATAAGTTACTAGTATTAAATAAATTAATCTAAGAATTTTTGGTTTCATTTTAATCTGTAATAAGTACGTACTATGTATATAATAAAATCCATTAATAGTCGATATCCTCTTATTCTCTAATCTCAGGAATCGCAGAACCTACTTCCTTTTAAATCGACTTTGTAATGGTTGCAACATTGTAGAACACCGTATATTACATAGTAATATCCCAAAATGAGTAGACAATAAACAAAATGGCTTCATCGATCTACGACGAAGAAATCGGATAGCTACGATCCGCACTGCACCGTGCACGAAAGACGAATGAATACCGACCGCCGCGCCAGGGCCGGCGCGGCCGCCTGGACTGGTGGCGGGAGGGAATTTAGCTTATAGCTTTAAAATTGTGCACGCAGGGACGGTACTACGTATAGAAAAATCAAGATAATACATTCGGACTGGACGCGAATATAATTTAAGGTCACGCATGTATAATTGTATACGGTGTTTGGTTTGGTTAAGTTAAATAACTTAAAGAAATAATATAGTTCTGTTATATTTTAAAAGTACTCGGTAAATACATTACATTTAATTCACCAGTATTTAATTTTTTTATCTAAAGATCTAGATATAAAATTTGATAAAATAAGTATTATTCAAAGCCTATAAACAGTTTAATTTGCTGTTAATTAAAAATGTAGGCGACACTGAAATATTTAGTTGAGCCATTAATATTAAAACTAAATCAAGTTCATTTACAAGCAGGAAGAGGATGTTCTTTAAACATTTAAACTTAACTGATTTAAGGCTTACATGTGTCAACAAAACGATGTCATCGCTCTCATCTCAATTTAGATTTTTAAAATAATGGCCATTTTGTATGATTTTTTCCAAGGTTATAATTAAATAACCTGAAACCTAATCTTTAGAAATTTGTCTTTTTTAATATGTATATGACAATAAAAGTTAATGTTAAATTTCTCTAAAAGATAGAGCATTAGACTTAAGGCTTCATGACAATACTAGACATTAAAATTAAAAGGGCATATAACACGTAAAATTTTAGATTAGGCGTAGATTTAAGAAATCGAGAAGCAAGATTATTTTGTATAGATAATACAATTAATACCACACATAATTTATTATGTTATGAGCTAATGTAGGGGGAAAATTCGGAAACACCAGAACACCTCATCACTAAGTGCACCGAGACGACAACCATTCGTGCAATAAACTTTGGTACGACTAATATTGGAGATTTATAATTACCCTCTGTAAAACCGTCCGGTACTGGCTTTTGTGAAACAGCCCTGGGACTGTATGATGACTTATAATTTAAGAAAGGGGGACACAATAGATCTGTAAGGTCGCGGTGATTAAACCCCCTCCCACCCATTCTACATTGTATGAGCTAATGTAGATATTTTCTTGTAAATGTAGATATGCAATTTTTCTTGCAAATGTAGATATGAGCTTCAGAAAACAAGAAATGTATATTAAATGTTTTTTTTTTCACAATAAGGGGCCGTGCTCTGCCGGAAACACTGCGACCTGTGAGGCCTATTGTGTTTGTCCCCTTTCTATATCTGCACCCATTCTCCTATCCCTGTGCCCTGCACTAACTTATGCAGGTCCTTGATAGGATGGGAGCATCCCAAGTAACACAGATAGTAGCAGGTACGTTCCTGGGACTATAAAAGCGACCATCAAGTAGACTGCCACTATCGACGGCTACGTAGCCGCCACGTAGCCGCCACATAGCCGCCACGTAACTGTTACTAAAATGGGGAAGAATTTAGGGTAACTGGGTAGTATACCGGGTGGTCCCAGAGACTAACGCTGCCACTATATTTCGTAACTATAAAGTGAAAGGGTAGTAGCGCCACTATCCTGCTACGTAGCGGCCTGGTCGCCCCTACGTAGCCGCCTGGTAACTGCTAGTATATAGTAGTAAAACATTCTTCTAGCGACCTCTACTTTTAAAAAACGTTTTGAAATAAAATAATAATATGATATGACAGCCGCGGTGCATGGCCATATTAAAGTTAAGTTAATAATGGCGTGTTATGTTTATGATGAAAATTATGGTTATTAATCGCGTATTTCGGATACTTCCAGGACTAATATAATAACGCACGTCACTTTACTGAGAAATATTACCGAGTTAGATGGAAATATTTTAACGCGCCTTCGAATTAATTCAATTTTGTAGATATTTCAGGACAAAAAATAATATCAAAAATATTAAAAATAATATTTCGTAATGCACGAAAGTGTGTTCGAGTTCTAATTGGAAAACTAAATGTTTAAAGCACTATAAAACTTGGTGGTAGTAACAGGGTGGTAACAGATACTATCCAAAAATACTTTGCAGTGGTATTACCGGATATAGTGACAAATTTGGTAACAGGGTGCACCCAGGAACTATGTTTTGGTAGCCAGTCTTAAACCGGAAGGATTTGGAACTATCTGTGTTGCTTGGGATAGTTCCTCCGGTTCTAGCTTTCCCAAATAAAAAGTGTCGCTTGCGATCCAGAGCCTCGCAGTGACATATTAAGTGCTCCGCTGTTTCAGGACCTTTATCGCAGAGTCTCCAGCAAAGACTGCCTTGATACAGATTGAGCTTGTTCAGGTAACACTTGACAGCCATGTGTCCTGTCAAGAGGCCTGTTGTAACCCGCACTTTATTCCTGCTAAGCATTAGCAGTTTTTTTGCGGTTTTCCTTGGATAAAAGCCTTGCTGTACCAGTGCCCCTGTCTGTTTCTCCAGTGGACATTCTGCTTCTCCGTGATCCAGAGCTTTAGTGCACTACGGACCATATATTTGGGTATTCCCAGTACTGGTTCTGGACCAAGATAGGATGCCGATGATCCTTGCCTAGCTAGCTCATCGGCTTTTTCGTTGCCTTGGATGCTGCTGTGGCCCTGCACCTAGAATAATTTAACTCTGTTCCTTCGAGCCAGAGCTCCCAGTTGACCTAGGCATTCATTCCCAGACGAGTCTTGACGTTACCTTTGGGCTCATAAGCGCCCCAAGTGCCGTCTGACTGTCTGAGCATATATTGATGAGCTTACCTGAATAAGCTCTTCTATTGTTTTCTCTCGCACATTGTAGAATGGCGACGATTTCTGCCTGGAATACGGTTGAGTGTTTACCCAAGGAAAAGGATAAACTTACCCTTGGTCTTTCCCCAAATACTGCTCCTGTTTCTTCAGCGGTCTTTGACCCGTCTGTATACCAGGTTAGTCCATCCTGAAGGAATGTTATATGTTATATATATGTCCACATTTCTCGATCCATTTTGTTCACCTCGAATGGTTTGTGGTAGTGATAAAGAGGGGTCATTTGGTCCCATCTCATTTATATTATAAGTTACTCAGTTATATTATATTAAATTTACACAACGAACTACCTACAAATTATTTTAGAGCATACATAATATAATTCTTTCAACATTAATTATGATATATGACTAGGCAAATTTTATGTCAATTTTAATTAGAAAAATAAATACCACGCACGCCTAAATTTCTTTGAATACAACTTAAGTTTTACGAAAAGAAATACACAACTCCACCCACCCGTTAAAGATATAAAATATTGTTATTTGTCATGTTTCAGCTGTTGATAATGAAACAAGCGTATTAACCACACCAACTCGAAGTAGGTACGTCATTTGTAGAACCAAAACCAGCACTTAGCATTAATGAAAAATGACACATAATCCCGGAATATACCATTAGTATCCTAGCAGGACCATCTAAACTCAAAATCAGTGAACTCAAACCCAGAGAGAAATTCAGCATGTGTGTGCTGATTTCAGTATAGAGGAGCTACCGGTGACTGAGAACCCACATAATAATGTCTACCCTCCTTGGAGGCCGTTATGTACTTGCCAGTTGGGAGCAGGGTCAGGTTTGAATTGTTCATTATTTCTGGCATGCTAGACCTACTGAACATGTTGAACACCTATACACAACAGGTTGGGTTTTCAGCGCAAAATTTTGTTTGATTTGAATAACTGAACCACAAAAATCCCTTGCAAATAAAGTTGAAAGATCCCCAGTGTAGAATGTAGAATGTTCACGAGAGGGGTCAATCACCGCAACCTTATCTATTGTGTGTTCCCCTTTCTTGAGTTATTGTTAAGGATTTAAAGTAAACTGCGGCAATCCCACATTCATTTGTGCGCCAGATTGACGTTGCCGTGCAACGACAGGAGAACCAAGATGGCCGAGTCCGAGTAGTTGTGATGTAGTTGTCACTTAGGAGGCTCTACGTTAATTATAAGTTTTTTTGCAAATAAACGACGATAAGAGAAAATAGTAGGTTTATTATTAAACATCGAACAGTTATAACGGGTTATAACTCATTACACAGTCTCAGGGCTTTGACAAAAGTCTTATCAAGCCAGTATCTGAGACGGCTCTTTCGAGTGTCTCCAGTGTAAAGTCCTAATTTAATACATACACATAAAAACAAAGAGTAAAAGTCCTGCATTGAAAATTATGGGATTTCATTTTAAGCATTTATGGTATGATTTATGGTATCATTAAATGGCTTCATAGAAAATATGTGTGTTGCCCCAATCCACAAATTTTGTTACGTAAATAATTTTTAACTTGCTTTCGTGAAAACATAAAAAATTGTTTTCCATTCTTGACTGATATTTTACAATAAAATTAGAGTTTTATTTGTCTTTCGTTCAACGTCAATTTTAATGGTAAATTGACTGACAACGATTGACTCACTTTCATTTTGTTTCTCTTTCGATGAAACTTGAAAACATTCTAAGGGTGTATTCCGTTGCTTACCTTGGTTATGGTTTTATGTTCCGTTTCTATCGGTTTCCCGAAAGTTTTCTTATTATGGAACATGATTCCTGAAAAATTCGGTTATAACTGTCACCAAACTAACCAGCGCGAGAAGGCTGGTTTTCTGGTTTTGTTTGTCAATCAATGTCATTTATGTGACAGAAATCAAATAAATATTGGAAGTTCGAGTGAAATTCCCATATAATTCCTAAAATTTGTAATAATATTTTGTTTTTACATCCAAAAGCAATTGAGGTAGCCAGTAAAGGTAAATAAATTTCATTAACTAAATAGAATGACCATTTTAGGACCATTTAAACTTATCATGCAGCCATTGTTTCTTAAAGTTAGGAACATTTAAAGAAAGCATGAAAAACAAGACAACAGGTAATCGTGAATGTTTTGTAAGCTATAAAAATAAAAAAAAAACAACGCTTTATTGTACAAAAAGCCAAAACAGCTTCATCGACAAAGCATTCACAAAACAAAAAAGCAAAAAAAAAAATTCAAATAATAAAAAAAATAATAAAAAATTTAAATATTGATTAGATTTGTTTATTTATTATTGATCTGTTTAAATATTGGGCCTGCAAATCCTCACTTGAGCTGTCTAACGAGTTTAACAGTTTATTAATAAAGTACTTTTCAATATTAAACTACATTGAAAGAAGCAAACGTAAAAGCAGAGAATAGGTACATTAAAAATGCATAAAAGATAAATTTTATAATAGAGGTATTAATTTAGAAAACGTCAACACTTGACATAAAATATTGGAAATTTTACCAAACCGTTCCGTATCAAACCGATGTTTTTCAGGAACCGCTCTCTACCGTAGTTTACCGGTCTGGTTCGCTTGGTTTTGCAACGGAATATAGCCTAGAATGTAGAATGTAGAATGTTTAGGAGGGGAGTTAATCACCGCGACCTTATAGATCTATTGTGTGTTCCCCTTTCTTGAGTTATAACGAGTTATAACTCATCATACAGTCTCAGGGCTTTAAGAAAAGCCAGTATCTGAGACGGCTCCACAGAGGCCAGCTCTCCATCCTCGACATCAGACGTACCAAGGTTCATGGCACGAATGGTCGTCGTCTCGGCGCACTCAGTGATAAGGTGTTCTGGTGTTTCCCCATTTTCCCCACAAAATCTGCATTCGCCGTTGTTTCTCAGTTTCAGTTTACTGAGGTGTTCGTTGAGGAGACAGTGTCCTGTTAGAAACCCCGTGACAATCCGAGGATTGTTTTTACTTAAATCAAGGAAAACCTTTGATTTTTCTCGGTCATAAGTTCTAAAGAACTTTTTCGAGTGTCTTAGACCGTTGGAGGACACCCATTCCAAGTTACGGAAGTCTTTCAGATTCTTCAGTTCCGCTTTCAGTTGGTTCCCGTTTGGAAAACAGAACGGTTCTGGTCCAGTTAGTGGAGTGTTCGCTCCTTTTCTAGCTAGATCATTTGCTTTTTCATTGCCTTCTATCCTTTGGTGAGCAGGCACCCAGAGTAGGAGGACTTTATTTTCTTTGCCTAATTTGTTGAGCTTATCTAGGCATTCTTTGACCAACTTCGAATTGATGGTTACTGAGTTGATCGCGTTAAGTGCTGCTTGACTATCGGATAGGATGGCAATTTCCTGTTTTCGATAGTTCCTATCTAAGATAAATTGTACGCATCTTTCGATAGCGCAAATTTCTGCCTGAAGGATACTGGGGTAGGTGCCCATTAGTTCGGAGTATAGTTTCTCCTATCCCTGTCCCTGCTTTGGTTTTGGAAGCATCAGTATACCACGTGATGGTATGGTCTTTTATATGCTGAGTAAGCGTTTCTTTCTTCCAATCCTTTTTATTACTCAATACTACAATGAGGTGTTTCTCAAAGTTGTAAATTCTTGGTATGTCATCCACTGGGAGTTGGAGAAGTGGAATTTTCTTTTTGAGGGTGTTCCAAGCCCCTGACCTGAAAATTCTCCCAGTACTGTTTCCGTCAGTAACCATTCTAATCATTGCCGCATTGGCATAACTACCGACGACAATGTGCAGTGGTGTTAGGTCTAGAATGACGTCCATTGCTGCTGTTGGACATGTTCTCATGGCACCTGTGATGCAGATACATGCCAGTCTCTGTACTTTGCACAGGTTTTGCCTTGCTGTACGTTGCTCTAGTTTTGTATACCAAGCAACTGCTCCATAAGTAATCATGGGTCTTACTATCATGGTATACATCGAGCGCAAAATGTTAGGGGCGCAGGTAGTTTACCGGTCTGGTTCGCCTGGTTTTGCAACGGAATATAGCCTAAAAAATTATAATACATTTTTGGCATAGATACCTTATATTTCTCTATAAAAAAAATCTTATTATGTAAATTATCCTTGCCTTTGCGTTCTCTAGGGTTCCATCAAATTAAAAGTGTTAGGCAAAAATATAATGGACAAGATCTAATAGTTTTTTTATCGCATAATAAAATAGTTGCTATTCTTAGCGAAAGACCTGGTATATATTATATTTTATTCATTTATTTTTATTTAAAATTTAGTATAATTAAGCATATATTAAGGAAATCAACAGTGCGTGACATATCTCCTAAGTTCATTTCCCTTTACACTGCATCAACTTTAATAAATAACTTGCTATTTATTTCCTACATCATACCATATGTGTGGACTATTTAATAAAATAGATCTCTACTGGATTTACCGTTAGAAAAAGAAATAAGTATGTATCATGCTAATCGTTTGATAACTGAGCACTTAGCCGAAGAAAATGCAGTTTTCCCATCGCTGCACGAGTTAAATTAATGGGTTTTCTGCATGGTGAACATAGTGCAGTTATTTTGTCATTGCATGTGACTGGCAACACTTTTTAAATATCTTACTTAGCATTAATATGTTACGTATAAGATGTGTATGTAAATAACTAGATGTGAGATATGTATACTTTTATTGTTGTTAGATATCTGTTTAGTAGAAATGATAATACGGCGTATAAATTCTGAGAATAATACTTAGACTTTTATTAATATAAAAGAAATATAGTTAACATTAAAATTATAATTATTTAGTTAGTTTAGAAACTATTAGGAGTATCACAAAATATATTTTTAATGCAAAACGATTCATAAAGAATTTAAGTATGTAGTGATGGATGAATTATGAGGAAAGAGTTTGTTGGCAGATATATAAAAAGAAATATTTTTATCTAAATATTGAAAATACAGTTTCTCGGATACGACAAAAATTTTAGTGGTTATTAAAAAAAAATGTTGAAAACCGTGCATTTTCTTTTAAGTTTTCCTGTATGTTTTAGAAAACTTTTTAGAACTACCTGTTCATCGCAAATTTTCTCATGGTATAATTTCTTAAACTCTGATATTACGATGGTTACGAGTTACGATGCTATAAAACATGCAAATACAGAAAAAAAATCAAATCTCTCAATTTTTTTTTAAAAATAACACAATTTTTTAAAATTTTCAAACTTGAATGACTTGAATAACTAACTAACATGTTTCTTTTATCGAGATCTACGAGCCCTGAAAATATTTGCAAAATATTTAAGACTCACCGTGTATAGAACTCCTGATTTTATATTTTACAAAAGAATATACAGGATGGCCCATCGAAAACGTTCCGCAAGGCATAACGGCCAGGGTAATTTTTTTTTCAGAAAATTCAAAAACACGTCAATTTTGTTTGTGGGGGGGACAACTTTTGCCCCAAAAATGACTGCAAAATCCTCAACCCTCTAAGCGGGGGTATCATCCCCCAACTTTTTTCAAATGGGAAGGGGAGTCAAGTGGCGCCGCAATGAAAAGAGCTTTCTATTCTCTATATTTCCCCGCCTCGTTTTTGAAAATCGGTTGAGTCATTGAGAAAATATGAAGGATTGAAATTTGAAAAGATTATTTAAACATTTATCAGAGTAAATGATAAGGATAAATTCCTTCGACCAATTTGAGATTTTTTCTTATTATTTCTAGATGTTTACGCATTTTTTCACTTGCCACAAGGTTGAACGATCAGGTGCGGTAGTTGCTAGATAGCTGTTCTGTGACTTGTGCGTTGAAGTTCTTCTCAATATCGTTAAACTGACCCACAACAGAATTTCCAAAAATACCAGCCCCCACGTTCAATTTCTGACAGTTTTGTGTGTGCACCTCGTGAAAAACCCTGGGGTTGTCCTCAGCCCAGTACCGACAGTTGCCGATTAACTACACCGTTCAAAAAGAAAGTACACTCGTCCGAAAAACACATTAAATAGGAAATTATTATCATTCGCCACTCGTTCATTCATTGTTTCACAAAATTGTAAGCGACGATGAAAATCATCTTCGTTGAGTTCTTGTACCAACTGAATTTTATACGGGTGGGCTTTTTTAATATCCTTTGGACACTTGTATGATTCACGCCGGTCTCATTGGCTAATTTTCTTGTACTCAGCGTACTATCCATAGCTACTTGGCCCAATACGAATACCTCCATAGTTTCATTTACTACAGAATTTTCCCTCTGCCTCTTTTTATTCATAACCGAACCAGTTTCGCGAAATTTGGCTACTAACTCGTGAACAATTTTGCCATAAAGGTGTTTGGTTAGGATGGCGTTCATTGAATATCTGCGCAACCCGATATATTCATTATTTTTAAAATAAAGTACGATTATTTCCACTTTTTCTACAAGTGAGTACATCATAATTGTTAAAAAGTTTAACGATATTGAGAAGAACTTCAACACACAAGTCACAGAACAGCTATCTATCAACTACCGCACATGATCGTTCAACCTTGTGGCAAGTGAAAAAATTCGTAAACATCTAGAAATAATAAGAAAAAACAGCAAATTGGTCGAAGGAATTTATACTTATCATTTACTCTGATAAATGTTTAAATAAACTTTTCAAATTTCAATCCTTCATATTTTCTCAATGACTCTACCGATTTTCAAAAACGAAGCAGGAAAGCATAGAGAATAGAAAGCCCTTTTCATTGCGGTACCACTTGACCCCCTTCTCATTTGAAAAAAATTGGGGGATGACACCCCCGCTTAGAGGGTTGAAGATTTTGCAATCATTTTTGGGACAAAAGGTGTCCCCCTCACAAACAAAATTGACGTGTTTTTGAATATTCTGAAAAAAAAAATTCTTGACCGTTATGCCCTGCGGAACGTTTTCGATGGGCCACCCTGTATTAGACTAACGACATACCAGACATATGCCTTGCGGACCATTTCATATGCTTTACCAGACGACGTTTTGCGGTCATTTCAAGAAGTTTTTTTTTGTAGAAACGTCGAGGTTACTAAACAAGGCCCGGCATTTTCTTATTCTAAACTGTTTTATGTGAAAGAAAACATGCAGGGACAAAATAACAATTTTCAAATTGACTCTGAACCTTTAGTTCTTTTTTATTTAAAAATAAGTAGGGTTTTAACTAGTAAAATAATGTATGAGTGGCTTTCAAAACACCCTGTATATGATCACTCCAATTAACATTCTTAATAAAAATTATACCAAATGTCATTTGTTTTAGTCTGAACCACTTTTGAAAAAAAGTGCGTAAGTTTACCGGGTGCGTCTCAAAAGTGGCTCACACTTTAATTTTTTCAGATAAAAAAACGAAATTTGGTATGTTAGTATATGACATAAATTGGGATTGATTGACATTTTCAATTGTTTTTGGTTACTTACTGTTTCAACGGAAATGACTTCAACTTGTGATTTCTAAAAATCCTCGGTATATTTTTACTTTATTCGACATATCACATGTCAACTTTTAATATTTTGGCTCAAAAACTCGTATTTAAATTTCACTCTAGAGTCACATGGCTGTGTTTAAAACACTAATTTTTAATCAAGGAGCTTTGGAAAAATAAATTTGATCATTTAATATTTCTCGTGTTTTATCCTGGCCGGTTAATTATATCTCAATTTTTTCAAATGGAACGAGGGTGGCAATATTTTGAAAAAGCAATTTTTACGAATAATTTGATACCACACACACTTGGTATTTCGAGTCTAATTGTCGTTATGAACCGCATGTTACAATTTCAAATAAACCATATGCGAAAATGTCTAAAGTTGACATATGGTATGTCATACTATACAGAGTATCTTTTTCTATCGAACAAAGTAAAAAAAATACCTAGTGTGTCATTTTAAAATCAAAAGTTGTAGTACATTTCCGGTGAAAATGGAAGCGACCCAAAACAATTTAATTCGTCAATCAATCCTATTATAGGTGTGACACTTTTTAGACACACCCGGTATTGTCTCAACCTAAAAACCTTAAAAAAATCTCGAAATCAAAAAGTTTTGTATAAAAACTCTCGCTTGTTTAAAAAACCCTTTTCATTCTGCAATTTCTTTCGCACTGCAACATGAGTTTTTCAAAATGTAAAAATTTTCCTTTAATTTAAATATTATTCTAATAATATGAAGCGTTCCAGTTTCAATTTTCATGTTTTTCCTATCGCAGGAAACAATGGTAGATGTACATAATTCTGTTAAAAGGGGGTACGATCAATAGAATTACACCTAAGTTATAGAATTATGTTAACATTGATTCCAAAGTGAAATGCAAAATTTCTCTAGTTCTTTTTCTGTCTGAGCATTTATGTTTAATTATAGTACCACTCTCATATCTACTCCAAGTAACAGAAATACCCAATGCAAGATAAAAACAATTTTAAATCACAAGCTACCATACTTATCGATCCACCTGTTTCAAATTAAGGCTAACAATTAGCAGATCACTCTCTATCAATAAATAATGGCAAAAATACCACTTGTTCTAAAACGAAAACGATAGTTTCTTTAATTTTCTTCCTAGCCTCCAATTTAGCAACACAATATCGGCAAACGCTAGGTACTCTGACGATGATAGTAACGAATGGATCGAAACAGTTGCCAAACGAGTCGGTTGCAGGATGTTATTTCGTATTGTTATTGCACGGAGGCGATTGAAATTAATTTCGGTTTTGTTTATGGAAATTGCAGAAAGCGAGGAGCAACGGTTCGCTACGACCTCTATCAAACTGTTCTTTATTCTTTCCGATCATCAAGGATATTCAAGGTTTTTTTCGCACCAAGGGGTAACTAGCCCAAATGCGTACCGTAGAATCACAAGGTTGTTCGACTAGAATACCTATTAGCTAATATTTTTATCCTATTGATTACAGGGTGTCCCAGGCTGAGCATTCATTAGAAGTTTCTAGAGAACCACAATATCTAGATCGGAGATTTTTTGCAGAACATTGTTTCAGAACGAGATCTATCGATTAAAAATATTTTCAATATGGCGATGGCGGCAGTTCCGGAAATACCGGAAGTTGACAACAACTTTCTTATTTTAATTGGGTACTCCCATTTTTTATTACATAATTAAATTCTCTGTAAAATTCTATGTATATTGATGTTAAACACTCTATACCTAACATTAACCGTTTTTAAGAAAAAAAAAATATTTAAAATTGCTGGGCGAAAAAAAACTACCTGTCAAAAAAGTTTGTATAGCCTAAAAGTCAAATTTAGTGATTACCACAGCCACTGTGACATAAAGAGAAGACAAGTGGCTATCTATTTTAAAAATTAAATTGTTCAAATGTCATATAATAATGGCGGTAGCTGTCATGGAATTGAGCGATTAAAGAATTATCATAAATGATGTTTTTCAAATGGAAACCGACTTACAGTCAGACAATTTATTTCCATCTGTCAGAAAACGAATTATTTGAATTTCCTATATTATAAATACTGTTTTTTAAAGCCTGTTTAGGAGTTTGTAGAAAATAGAATGTTGAGAAGTTAATCACCGCGACCTGACAGATCTATTGTGTGTTCCCCTTTCTTGAATTATAACGAGTTATAACTCATCATACAGTCTCAGGGCTTTAACAAAAGCCAGTATCTGAGATGGCTCCACAGAGGCCAGCTCTCCATCCTCGACATCAGCCGTACCAAAGTTCATGGCACGAATGGTAGTCGTCTCGGCGCACTCAGTGATAAGGTGTTCTGGTGTTTCCCCATTTTCCCCACAGAATCTGCATTCGCCGTTGTTTCTCAGCTTCAGCCTACTGAGGTGTTCGTTGAGGAGACAGTGTCCTGTTAGAAACCCCGTGACAATCCGAAGATTAATTATCAAGGAAAATCTTTAATTTTTCTCGGTCGTAAGTTCTGAGGAACTTTTTCGAGTGTCTGAGACCGTTGGAGGATACCCACTCCAAGTTACGGATGGAGTCTTCCAGATTCTTCAGTTCCGCTTTCAGTTGGTTCCCGTTTGGAAAACAGAACGGTTCTGGTCCAGTTAGTGGGAGTGTTCGGTCCTTTCCTAGCTAGATCATTTGCTTTTTCATTGCCTTCTATCTCTTGGTAAGCAGGCACCCAGAGTAGGAGGACTTTAGGAGTAAGTTTTTAAAAGAACGCATTTTTCTCTGAATGTTTATCATAAATAAATCCTCTTCTAAACACGATCCGGAGACATCACTTTCTGTAATGCTTAATAATTATGATAAGTCTATAACTTTTTACAATGCGAATATTTTCAAAATCGGTTTGATATTTTTCTTTTATCTGTAGTTGCATGAATTGAGTGATCTTGATCCATTCAACTGGGAAATCGGAAAGTTTATTTTGTTGGACAAAGTTACCATGATTGTTCAAATACTTTTTTCGACAAATACTGAAACATCAGCTCACTATCAATACAGTTTGAAAAAAATTGACCAAATCGACCTGTCGACTCCCAAACGACAAACACTTTAAAGTTACTCTCTAAAAGTATTTCAGTGATTCAATTAATAATTCATACAAAATATGGGCTAGCCTCCAGATTATTAATAAAAGTTTTAAATAAAATTTAACATAATCAAATTTCTTACAAATTATGTATTTAAATTATATTTACATATTTTGTTAATCTACAAAGAAAACACACACAGGTAAACATGTTCTATTGTTTATTTTCAAGAGATTTATGTAGAATTGCTAATATCCTATTTAAATAATGAGTTACTACCACCTGACATTGAAATATATTATAGGAAATCGACAAATCATATCAGCAAAATTCCCGTTTATGTAATGGAATGTGACTTGCATCTATTAGTAGGCATATGTAAAATCTGCCAGCGTTATCTTAATTTATCTGTTTAAATACTTATATGTGTTTAAAATAGTTATTTTTAGTAGAGTTAATTTTATATGTACAGGGTGGGTCAAATTCGACGCTTTTAAATGGAAACACCCTTTTCTACAGGAGATAGACGAAAACTAATATCGGTGTCTGGAGCTCAATTTTCATCAAAAACATAATGGAGAAAACCGCACATCAATATCTGTTACCGTATCGGAGTTACGGGGTGTTTTTCAAAAATGTGCATTTTTAACAAATCGCTGTAACTTTTTTACTATGGAAAATTTTGTATTTCTATGAAAACATTTTCAAAGCACCTTTTTACGTAGAATTTATTGGTTTAAGTATAATTTTTTTAAAATTAATAATTTAAGAGTTATCAACAGAAAAATTGATTTTTTATTTGGGACAGCCTATATATTTTTAATTATCTGAAGAGAATTTAAAATTACCTTTTCAAAAATATAGCACACTTGATATTTTGTTATAATCGCCTTCGAAATACAGAATTTTTAAAAGCTCGCCACTTTTAACTAGTAGGCTTTGGACCCCTTATTGATGATATGCCGTTAATGGAACTCGAAAACATATTTTTCCAGCAAGACGACGCATCGCCTCTGAACGCTGAACTTATCAGCAAATTTTTGCAGCCAATTTCAAGAATAATTGGATAGCTAACCAAGATCTCAGCCGTTGGCCGTCGAGGCCGCCTGACTTAGTACCCATGGATCTAATCCTATGAATATAGTTGCGGAAGAATAAAGGTTCCTTATTCTTCCGTATAATCTAGACAAGAATTAAAAATACTTAGTAGTTATGAGAGGGTATCTTTCACCCCCACTGAGTTAATGAATACCGCGAGAAATGTTCAAAAACTGCCCCGTCTGCCCATAACAGAAGACGGTCGATATGTCGAACACCTGTAGCAAAATCTCATGTCTTGGTTTGCTACTTATTTTTATTGTTATTAGATATAGTTTAAATGTGTTGATGTTGGTTAAATATATTTTAAATTGTTATAAAATTCTGCATCTGTCATAGCAAATATTATTTTCGTTTTAATTGATGCTCACAGCTAGAATTTTTTTGCATTATAGCCGGTGCCGTTCAAAGCCTACTTATTTAAAGCGGGCGAATTTTTATATACTCTATATCTCGAAGAGGAATCGAGCAAAATATCAAGTGTGTTATATTTTTGGAAAGGTAATTTTAAATTCTTTTCAATAAAGTAAAAATATACAGGGTGTCCCATATAAAAAATCAAATTTTCTGTTGATAATTCTTAAATTATTAATTTTAAAAAAATTATACTTAAACCATTAAATTCTACGTAAAAAGGTGCTTTGAAAATGTTTTCATAAAAATACAAAATTTTCCATAGCAAAAAAGTTACAGCGATTTGTTAAAAATGCATATTTTTGAAAAACACCCCGTAACTCTGAAACGGTAACAGATATCGATATGCGGTTTTCACCATTTTGTTTTTGACAAAAATTGAGCTCCAGACACCGATGTTAGTTTTTGTCTATCTCCTACAGAAAAGGGTGTTTCCATTTAAAAGCGTCGAATTTGACCCACCCTGTACAAGGAAAATATTAGGTACCGTATGATCCAAAAAAAGGCGGCAAAGACGGGGAATGACAATCGATAATAATTTTGGCGAGGTCATTCTCTAGACGTCATTTACTAAAAATTGACATAAAATTATCATATTTAACATTAAACTATAAAAATTATTTTTGATCAATATAAAAATAAATTACATCCATCGTAAAGCAATCTGGCAATAGGCACCATTAAAAAATAATGAAGAGTACGGGCCAAGTTAATGATGGTCTAAGGATTGACCTCTCCAAAATTATCATCGATTGTCATTTCCCAACCGTCCTGGACGCCGTTTTTTTTTTCCGATCGTATGGAATTTATTGTATTTACTGTTTTAGGTACTAAATTATCAGAATTAATACCATCACAATCACATCGTCAGTAATTTATTTTTCTATGCTTCATTTTCTTTTATACAGTGTGTCCCCGGATTGTCTTTACAAGAGGAAAAACTTTTTTATGGTATTGACATTTTCAGAAAAACATGTGATAGTACTACACTTGGCTTATAAAACGACAGACACAACTATCACTGTCAGGGACCGTTTCATTAGAGAGTCTATATAATCTAACCAGCAAAAGAATAGAGAGTTTAGATTTCAGTGGTGAAATTTGAAGCCTTTTATCCTGGTAGAAAAAGGCGGAACATTATTTTACGTGAAATTTACCTTATGAGTTTATAATCATCTGCTGATGATGCTAACATGGTTAGCGAAACGCGCGTCCAGTGTATAAGTAAAAGTGTTTTGGTGTATTGTGGTGATTTAGTGTTTTTATTTTGCTGAAATTTACCACAGTAATCTGTCATTTTAATGCAATAATAGGTTTTTGCTGAGTTTGGTGTTATTTGCTGGATGTCGTCTGTCGAAATTGCATATTAAATATGAAGAGCCCAGAGAAAAAACTTGATAAGCGCCAATTTATTAATTTTAGGATCTTACAATATTACAGTAGGTAGGTCTCGTCTCTACAAAATGTAGGAGTTACAAAATGTTGGAGGGCAATAAGTTGTTAAATCCTATGATATATGCCTAATAAAAATCTGGAATACACGGAAAAAACCACCAGCCGTCCAGTGCTCTTATGTAAAATTAGTAAAATGGCGTTTATCATATTTTCGCCTGGACCCTTCACGTAATAGTATTTTATCAGAAGACCTGAAATAAAACTAAGTAACAACAGATTTATAGGATAATTAGTAGTTTAAATAGACCGAAGTCAAGCTGGCCAGAACAAAGCGATGCTCAGTGAACCGTATGAACAGCGCTGAAAAATTGATATATAGTTTGCATGTAAAATATACTGGTTTTGTTTACGTATTACCTTAAATGATGTAATTTCTCGAACCTTTCACTTTTTAAGGCTTTGAAGAATTACTCACGCTTTATCGGCATCAACTAACGTCATTGACAAGGCCTTTTATTTTCGACATTTTAATAAACGATCCAGTGGTATTGTACTTTTGCAATATCTCCATTGTTTTTTGTTTAACTCGAGCTCGTCAAGATTAGTAAATTATAGCTATTACATGTGTTAATGGTCCTGTTATATATGCAACGGTAATTATTCGAAAGGCAGGTCCTGATTTGATGTGTTTAATTGTTGAACGTTGTTAAATTAAGTAGTTATTACATTTTTTCTTGAATTTGTGTCTAAGAAGATATTTATTAATCAACACTTAATTTAATTAGAATTAAATAGACAACGTTTATTAGTAGATTTATTGCACGTACACTAGTAAATTAGTGAGAAGGATGTTGCTGTTTAGCCTCAATGAGAACGTTAAATTGTGGGGTTATCTTCGACAACGCAAGGCGCATATCATCTGCGACGTTCAATCGGTTGCGACTTTTTGTTTTTATTGAGACCAGAACCGAGAACCCTGCCTCGGGCAAAGGTACGTAGCAGCAAATGGTATCAGAACGGACATAGCTCGCTTGACAAGAAGAGGGTAGGCTTGACTTAAAGAACACCAAAAACTCGCCAAGATCTTATGCATGAAATTCAGGTTTCAAAACTTCTTTTGATCTCATGTCAATTAAGTCATCTTTAATAAGATCTTCATCGCTGATATTATCCGTGTCGATTATAAATGGACCCCCTACCCACGTTTCATTTTCAAGCGATTTTAAGTTAAATTAGCATTCAAAAAAGTTTGCAATGTATCCAAATGCTTAGACACCTATTTCTGTAGCATTTTTGATATCGTGTTGCCGTCACCTTGTGCTATTAACTCTTCAAACATCGGTAAATTTGCAAAGTTACCAGATTGCACCCTCCTTTTCCAAAGTGGCAGTTTACAAATTAAACCTTTCGACCGTTCAGATGCATCCACGATAGTTATCGCAGAGCCCTGAAGAGACAAGTTAATCTCATTCAACTGAGTAAATATATCTGCCAAATACGGTAGCCCCCGTACAAAATCTTCGCTCTCAAGATATTCAGATCAGACAGTGATTCTCCTTTGTCTTTTAGAAAAAGTAACACTTCTGTCCTCAACTCAAACAATCGCTTTAAGACCTGTCCCCTTGACAGCCAACGAACTTCTGGGTAGTACAGCAGTACTTCATGTTCTGACCCCATTTCTTGACAAAGTCTTTTAAACAGGCGGTGCCGCGGTGATTTAAGGCTCTTGCTCTGATGAAGTTAATTATTTTGACACATGTAGACATAACTTCCTTCAGAAATGTAGGTAAAGTCCGTGAAACCAAGGCATGTCGATGTAAGACACAATGAGTTATTATGACATGAGGGATCTCTTTCTTGACTAAAGCCGCGAAACCAGACGTATTACCAAGCACTGCGGAAGCTCCATCGGTGCAGATACTACCAAGTTTAGTTTTCCAGTCTATATTTTGTTCGTTGAAAAATCTTTTTGTCATTTCAAAAACATCTGAAGCCTTTATAGTCTCCAAAAGTGAATTGCAAAAAAGAAACTCTTCTTTAATACATGTGTCTTGTTGTACGTAACGGACAATACTAAGAGTTGGCTACATTGTGACAAATCGGTGCTTTCGTCTAATTGACTGCTGAATGGAAATGGTGAAGCAATTAATTCTTCAACAACTGCTTGTAAAACATTTGACGTAATTTCAACAATTTTGGAATTAATAACATCGTTTGATAAGGGAACAGCTACAACTTTGTTTTTTGATCCTTACGCGCATCGCGTAGTGTTTAGTGATTAAATACCTACTGAATTCGCCGCCCTACACTATTTTATTCTTAATAAATATGTTTACAGTTAATTGGTGTAATGCGGACCGCGGACCCCTGATACACATGCTATGGACCACACTTTAAGAAACCCTGATCTATGATCTACGTCTAAGTTCTTAACAAAACTATTTAATAGTCAATTTCTTGTTGCCTTTTTACGATAATTTTCATAAATCTTTCAATATTATATTTGTGGTATATGCATCAAAAATTTATTTTCTTAAACTCTGTAACTGTAACGTTTATTTTAGTATTGATTATACAAAACTTTTGAAAAGTAGGTTTCTAGTTGTCATATTTTCTTATAGATCACGCAATAGGTTTTTTGTTATTTATATATATCTCTTATATATCTCTTTTTCAGTCTTAATAAGAGTGATGTCGCTGGTATAACATTAGAATTATCATATACAGGGTGTGGGGTGTGTCTTAAATAAGTAAGCACATATTTTAGGGGTAGTATAATTCGACCCTAGAAACACGAGTTTTTCTGAGTTTTTTTTTCGCGAAAAAAGAATTTGAAAATTCAGAATTTTTTGGAATTTTTATTTTATTTTTTTTAGTTTCTAGTTAAAAAACATAATTTGTTGATCATATGGCAACATAGGTAATAGATTAAATTTACAAGAAAGAAAACCCAGAAAAGACCCAGTGGTTCTCAAAATTTGAGCAAAATTTTTTTTTAATTTTCAAAGTAAAATAACTGGGTTCTATTGAACTTATTTGAAAAACGGTAAAGAGAAAATATGTTCTTTTCTATCGAGATCTACCAGCCCTGAAAATATTTGCACTGATTTAAGACTCGCCCTGTACAGTTAGTATCTATATATGTATAGGCCTATCTTTGTAGGAATTGGTATTCTTTTCAAAATCTGTTTGAATCTTAAAACAATACCACGTTTGGAGATACCACGTTTTTTTTAATAAGTTTCTCAGTTCAAAAACGCTCATTCAATTTTCTTTAATATTAACTACACTATTAAAATTAATTCATATTTCGCAGTAAAAAAATTGTTTACAACCACATATGTATGTAATGTTGACATTACTGACGTCAATTACTGAAAATTTTAATATTGTTGCTATCTTTAGCAGCCTCTTCCATTTCTCTCACTCGGGTTTACTCTTATTTCTCTTTCCTCTGCTCCTTCTATAGTATCTTTAAGTTCTAATGGTTCTTTGGTTAATGTTCCTGGGGTGGGTTCTATACAACTGTCAAAATGTCTAATACCACTGTCTTCCTTATCATCTGCCAACATTTTGGCTTACTTTTTTACAGAAATTCAAAGAAACGAACGATAAATTTAAAATTCAAAATAAGGTATTTATGATTTACTGATTTTTAAAGGTTAGTAGGCCAAAACAAAATAATTACCAATTTTGGCATTTTTACCGCTTTTTTTCATTTTCAAAACACAAAATTGTACCTCGTTTTTGATTAAGTTGTAAATAAAATAATAACAATTTTAATTAATTAGTTGTAATAGTAAAATTAGTGGTAAATAAAATAATAACAAACCTTTGAAGAAATCTGTCATTAGTGTATGGAGATTGATAATTAATTAATCTCCCTATATTACCAACATTTAGGGACTTAAGCTTCCTTAATAATTTTCTCAGTTGTCGAAAAACCTTCATCTATTTTTCTTAATATATATTTAAAATTTTTATATAAAAAACCAGCAATATGTCGTCGCAGTCGCAGCCACCCTAAATTGTAAACTACTAGAAGTTAGATTTAATTAGAAGTTAAATATAATATCAAGATTTATTTTTTGTCGCAGAGTGTAGTGCACACTTTTTGTACATTACACTCTGATAAGTGAAATATTTCATTGATATTTGACGTAATTTCCCGTCATTGTGGGAAAAAGGAACAAAAAACAGTGCAGAAATAGAATGAAAAATCATATTTTGGTTATGTCGAATCGCAGTAAAATACTTTTGGATTGAGAATATGTAACCTTGTCCATAAATATTGCAATAAAGAAAAAATCTTCCGTTGTAAAAAATTATTTAGAACCGATAAATATCACACACACTGAAATAAATAGACTTGTACCAAAAAATTGACAACTGTTATTAAACATCTTGTTTCTCTGTACATAACATTTCTTTTTTTTAACATTAGTTAGAACAATCTGTTTTAGCCATTTCCTCAATTTTTTTCTCCATAGTACCTCGCCGATTCTGGTTCATTTCGACCAGTCTCGCCATTAGCTGTTGCGGCGGGTGGGCTTTTTTAAATTCGCAAAATATGTTTTTCTTTTCGAAAGCTTCCTTGTTTAGTTTGAGGCGTTCGGGAATGTCAGAGGGCGACACAGGTCCGCTCCTGGTCTTGTAGGAACCCCGTAGGGCAGGGACAGGTTGGGGCTTAGGTGGTTTGGGAATTGACATTAATCTTTAAAGGAATATAACAAATTAGTTTAAGAATAATGCAAAACCATAAATATACCATTTTAACAGCCATCTGAATGTAAAATGGCCAGACACAGATAAATGAAACAAGTTTAGATTGGAAAGTGCCCATAAGGACAATGTAAACACTATTTGGCGCTATTCTTGCAACGGTCGCGACCCAAAGTTTTTGAAAATTTAGAGAGCGGTTCGGCTTTTTCCGAAATTATATCGCCAAATGTTATTTATTTAAATTTATTATTATTTTCTTTTAATTTTATAAAGAAAATACAATGTGTTGCATACAAGAAACTTTATTTTATATTAGGACATGTATGAAATACCTATGAAACTTTGGAAATCGACGTTATGCCACGATCCAGGATGATTTTTGCAGTTCACAGTTCACAGCACAGCTTTTTAAGTTTTTAATGCCACTTTTTCACAATTATCACGAGTTTGAGTAAATAAAACTTAAATTAAACTCACAAGATAGCAATAATTACTTTGAAAATGAACGCTTTAAACACTTTTCCAATTTTTTTCAATGAGAGCGGTTTAGATTTAAAAAGAATTTATAATTTCTGAAGATTCTGACTTTGACAAGAGATATGGACAAGAGAAAATTTTTCTGTTTTTGTTTGAGGTTGTTCTTAGCAACCGCTATAGCAGCGCCAGATCGCGTACAACGGTCGCGACCCAAAATTTTGACGGGCATTTCAATCTAAATTTATTTCCTTTATCTGTGATGTAAAATGGCCAAACGTCTGCCATTATGACGTACAATCCGTTAATCAGATGCGATGTCTGTCAATTTCATTCAATCAATTCATTTATGTTACTTAGAAATAATTAACGAGTGAAGCAAAATGATACAAAAATAGGCATAAAATGCCTATTTTTGTATCATGGGTGGAGGAAAAGATATTTACTACTTTAACATGAATATAATTAATAAATTTTGTTTGTCTTCCAGGGACTATTATTTAATGTTTTGTCAAACAGTAAAACATATTCTGTTCTTAAAAGATTAATTCCTCGAAAAAATATGCGACAGCTTCGGCAGACTCAATATTTTATACTTTCCATTATATTTTTCTCAAGTTTTTACATTTGCTTAGTATTTCAGTTTTTACATTTACTTAGTTAGTTACAGAAGAGTACTCGATTATTGAAATAACCGCCATCGCTCGATTATGAACGAGAGATGACGAGTTACGAGTGACGAACGCAAGCGATCCTAGAATAAAATAAAATCCGATTTTAATGTTCCGACATACTCGATAAAAAGCCGAGCGAATTTTGTACATACATTCCAGGTATCAAATTTATACGACGTTATTCGTTGCGTACCTGAGTAACAAAATTCTACGACCTACATCGGCAATGCTTTGAAATGAACTAAATCAAGCGATCCAGCGAATCGCTCGTCGCCTGCTACTTGCCATTCATCACCGAAAGAATATGTGTCCTGCGCACGCAACTTACTGCGTAGCGCTTGGCGTTAACGATTACTTACAACAAGTGACTGACAAAAAACCGTATTTTTAAATACGAGCGATATTTCGCTCGAGCGATCGCTCGATTATTGCAATCGCTTGAATTCGCTTGAGTACTCGATTATTGAAACTAATCGGTTTTTCCCAACACTACTAAATAGCCACCTGAACATAAAAAATGCAATGTAAATTTTTCAAAAAACTCATGAATAAATCTTTCCCATTTTGTTAAAGAGAACTTTATATAACTTTACTTATGTAGTATTAAACAACCAAAATTACTTAATATTTTTTTCGTCTTT
This sequence comes from Sitophilus oryzae, assembly GCF_002938485.1. Lineage (NCBI taxonomy): Eukaryota > Metazoa > Arthropoda > Insecta > Coleoptera > Curculionidae > Sitophilus > Sitophilus oryzae. The sequence continues at coordinate 12,067,675 of NW_022146055.1, forward strand.
GTTTTTAAATTTAAACATTATTTACAAAGTAGTAGTTAACCATGTATCTACTTATATCTTAGAAAGTAAATAGTTTAACTTTTCATATAAAAAAGGTACAAGTAAAAACTGTACATATCTAACATTACGGTATGTAAATTTGCTCTAGTAATGGTATTTTATCTGTTTATTTTTTTACGTAAATTCAATCGTACATAACTGGATGAACAAAATTCCTAACTAATTGGCCTCAATACATCGTAAGCTGAATTAAATATTAGGTGTAAATTATTGCCAATAATGAATTCCTCTATTAAATTAAATTAAAATCGGAAGTGATAAAGTCGATAAATTATTTTCCTTCACAGTTTTAAGTTGATTTCATGAAGTTTACTTCTGCTATTCAATGCTTAATACATATTAAAATATCAATCCGTGTTATCCATAGATGAATTGCCTACATGGAAATAAATGTATACCTTATTAATTATATGTTTGTTATTTAAATGTATTTTTGTTATTTTTCGCAAAAAAATATGAATAAAAAGCAGAAAAACACTGTTGCAACATAAATTAATAGCCTATATCCTTGTGGGGGGTCATTGTATTAAATGGTTCTGTGAATAGATATTGTGTCAAATATGATATTCTACAAATACTTAGGTTAAACAAACTTTAAAAGTAAAATCGAGAATGGTCTATGGTTGTAAAAATACATAAATGTAAAATGTATGACATTTTAATGTAAATGACATTTTATAAAAAAATAATTATTTTTTAGACAAAAATTATAAAAAGTGAAGATTTTGTGAATTTTTTAAAAAATTTTAATTGTGTTTTTTAACATTGTGAATGATCGTAAACTAAAAAGTATAAAGTGTAATTGAAACCTGACTGATTCTCCCTTGGGGGCAGCACCGGCGGAGAATACACCAAACCTATTATAGCATGTAATTAATGCATATTATGCATTAATTACATAATATGCATCCATTTAAAAAAAATCGATGAGTTTTTTTAAATGGACGCATAATTTCCCCTATTTTCATACAGGGCGAGTTTCCTACGATGTTCTCTATGGGTATCTCGGAAACTACTGGAGATAGAGAGTCGGTTAAATGGGAAAAGTGTTGCAGTTTTGTGGGGTCATAAATATGCGCTTTTCAGATTTTTTAAAAAGTTCATGGCATTTTTTTTCGAAATATCTGGTAAATATTTCGAAAAAAAAAAACAAATTTGGGCTATTTTAAAATTTGTCCCTAATTCCATTATAAACTATTTTAGACAAAAAGTTTTCACATAAAAGTTGTAGATAATCAGATCCTTAGTGAGATTGTGTTCTCATTTTTGACATATGATACAAACATATGTTTTTTTTTAAATGGAGATCATAGTTGGCCATGACTTCATAAAAAGCGCCATTTTTTAAGCTTTTTAGTGATATAAGCTAATATATGTTTTCTTCGAAAAATTACTGAGTTATAGCCAATTCTTATCATTTTTAAACAATTTCACTTAGTTAGCCATGGAAACAAGTTTAATCGGCTTTGCTCTCAGAAATGTGAAGCTGTCACATCCAAACTTTGTAAATTAAAATAAACAAAAATTGTAAATATGAATTTTTCATATGAAGAAAAGCGTGTATTATATCGCTAAAAAGCTTAAAAAATGGCGTTTTTTATGAAGTCATGGCCAACTATGGTTTCCATAGAGGAGGACACAACCTCATTAAGAATGTGATTATCTACAACTTTTATCTGAAAACTTTTTGTCTAAAATAGCTTATAATGGAATTAGGGACAATTTTTAAAACAGCCGAAATTTGTTTTTTTTTTCGCCATGAACTTTTTCAAAAATCTGAAAGGCGCATTTTTATGACCCTACAAAACTGCAATTCTTTCCCCATTTAACCGACTCTCTACCTCCTCGTAGGAAACTCACCCTGTATAATTGACACTCCCACCGTATAAAAAAGAAGATAACTATCACCCCCTATGCACGTTACCTCTTATATAACGGGTGCAATTTCCTCTCGCTCAGATCAATTAAGCGCTTCTCGGCGCTCTCGAAGGGCGGCATCGGGTCCACCTGGCCCTTCAGCGACGGGTCTTTCACCATATCCTCCAGGATTTTCGTTTCCGGATCCGTTTCGAGGTTGGGCATTTCGACGTGGCCCGTTTGTAGAATGTAAGCGGTTCCGCATGTTCGGTACGCATCGCCACCCATTTTATTCGATATGTGCTTAAGGTCGCAAACTATCTGCTCGTCCGGAACTATGAGTTAAAATTTAAAATGGTTGAGGATTATAATGGATAATTTGGATTTGACCAAGTGTCGCTAAACTAGAAAGGTTGTTTGATAACTGATGAATTAGAATACTGTATTAAGAGTCCATTTCACTAGTTCGAAAAAGTAGCAAAATAAGCGTTCGGCATTTAACGTTTTATGTAAAACCGGCTAGCTATTTTTATACAAATGAAGAAGGAAATTAAAGATAAAGGATTATATTATATCCGTATTGTAGCACCTTTTTAGACAACTTCTTTATTTTTAAGATTTTGATGGACAAACATCAACAAAGTATTCATTATGTTATTGGACTAAATTTTCTTGAAAATAAAGACGCAATTTAAAATTCCGTTACAATACGGAAATAGATTGAAGTTTTGTGATTACAGTGATATATGATGTATGTGGTTTTGGAACAAATTGCTCGCTATTTTATGGCAAATTCTGAAGCTATGCAAACCTTAATAAAGCCTTAATCAAAGCACATGTGTTTAGAATTTTGGGTGTGGCTTAACACGACAGGATCGGGCTAAGTGAGCTAAGTCTTAGGCAGATTTCTGAAATATAAGATACAATTTTTTAAAATAAGACTTTCGTAATCATACAAATTGTACGATAAAAAGTATGGAACTGATACGGAACGGAAGCTTACGTATAGCGTCAATACAATAAAAAATACGGAACGGATATGGAATGGAAACGGAAGGTATAGTGGGAATCAACCTTTACCTGACCCCTGAGAGCTAAAAATGTTTGTGGCAAGTTCCATTTTCTTTTAAAAATTAACCAAGGCATATACTGACATGAGTCAAAAAACTAAATATTTAGGAGATATGGTTCTGACCGAAAAATAATGTTTTAGAAAAATTCGCTCACGAAATTATTGCACAGGTTGTTTTAAAAATAGGGTAAAAAACAACTCTTCGATTAATCCTGTATAATATGTTAAATACTAAAGTTTATAATAAACTGAGTTTACGAATTAAAGTTGATACATATATCTATATACAGTTTGCTAAAAAAATCAAGGAAATAGAGCTAAAAATAAGAAATATATACAAGGTGAGTCTTAAATAAGTACAAATATTTTCAGGGGTGGTATATTTCGACCCTAGGAACACGTCTGTGAGTTTTTTTTTCGCAAAAAAAGATGTTGAAAATCGTGCATTTTCTTTTAAATTTCCCTGTATGTTTTTCGAAAACTTTTTACGCCTGTTTTCTAAATTAACTGAATTTTCCCACTGTATAATTTCTTAATCTTTGATATTACCATAGTTACGACTTTACTCCATGGTTATGGCACTAAAAGGGATGCAAATACAGAAAAAATCCAGTGGCTTTCAAAATTTTTTCAAAAAAAAATCATTTTTTTTTTAATTTTCAAACCTAAATAACTCGGTTATTTTGGACTTATCTGAAAAATGGTAAAGAGAAAATATATTTCTTTTATCGAGATCTACTAGCCCTAAACATATTTGTACTTATTTAAGACTCACCCTGTATAATTTTAAACTTGACCAAAAAATTTTCCGTGGCGTGTTTTTGCATCTGAGTGTATACCTATAACATGTAATTGAAACACTGTTTGTATATATGGGAATTACCACCATAAATCCACTAAGGGAATTCAATAATTTTACTCATGGACCATATAAAGCAGACGAACCGTATATAAACATTGTCAATAACCTCGCTGCCAGTTTAGCGACCTATGATAGATAAATTTCCTTATAATGTTAAAGGAAAGCAAATAAAACATCTAATATCACACTACAGTTGCCATCAGTACGATGATTTAAAATTTCCTTAAAGGACTATAAAATAAATATAGATGTAATTACCAAGATCTGCTGTACTGTTATAAGCAATGTTGATGAAGTTATGTCAATACAATACACCAATGAACCTAATGCATCAATTAACCAGTTATTATCATTAATACTAATGATATCGACTTAAGTATTAGAACACCTTTTAGTTATATTATACAGGGTGAGTCTTAAATAAATGCAAATATTTTCAGGGCTGGTAGATCTCAATAAAAGAAACATATTTTCTCTTTACCATTTTTCAGATAAGTCCAAAATAACCGAGTTATCTAAGTTTGAAAATTAAAAAAAATGATTTTTTTTAAACATTTTGAAAGCCACCGGAATTTTTCTGTATTTGCATCCCTTTTAGTGCCGTAACCATAGAGTAAAGCCGTAACTATGGTAATATCAGAGATTAAGAAATTACACCGTGGGAAAATTTGCGGTGAACAGGCAGTTCTAAAAATTTTCGAAAAATATACAGGGAAATTTAAAAGAAAGTGCACGATTTTCAACATCTTTTTTTGCGAAAAAAATCTCATAGTCGTGTTCTTTGGTTCATATACCACCACTGAAAATATTTGCCCTTATTTAAGACTCACTCTGTATAGTTAAATAATTCTAATACCTTTGATGTTTTAAGTTTTAATTAAATGGCTTAAAATGTGTGTGATGATTCATAAAAGTATTTACTTTCCCCATCTTGCTTCTAAAGGATACTACACCTAATTTAAACATATACCGGGTGCGTCTCAAAAGTGGCTCACCCCTATAACTTTTTTATTTTTTTAGATAAAAAAACGAGATTTGGTATGTTAGTATATGAAATAAATTAGTATTAGTATTCAATTGTTCTTGGTCACTTTCTGTTTCTCCGGAAATTACTACAACTTTTGATTTTTAAATGGCACTCTCGGTATTTTATTATTCTATTCGATAGAATATTTTACACCATATTTATGGAATAACCTATCATATGTAACTTTTCACATTTTCGCATATGGTTTATATGAAATTGTAACATAAGGTTCATAACGACAATTTGACTCAAATACCAAGTGTGTTGTACCAAATTATTCGCAAAAATGCTTTTTTAAAATATGCTAATGTGCCACCCTTGTCGCATTTGAAAATAATTGAGATATTATTAAAAATACGATTTGCATGGGCATTTTTAATCGACCAGGACAAGACACGAAAACTATTAGACGATTAAATCTATTTTTCCAAAGCGCCTTGATTAAAAATTAGTGTTTGTGTAAACACAGCCACGGCACTTTAGATTGAAATTTAAAATAATTTTTTTTAAGCAGAAATGTCAAAAGTGGTGTGCATGGCTGCCGCCTGGTAGAATATCTATCAATCAGATTGGATTGTCTTTACAAGAAGAAAAACTTTTTTATTATTGACATTTTGAGAAAAATGCAAATTCTTCAAAAAAAATTTGCTTCTTCTAAAATGTTTAATCCCGTTTATACTTTTCCAACTTTCTATACCGTTTTAGAGAAAGAAATTTTTAAGAACTGGCGTTTGGTATCAGAGATCAACTTTTATTCTGATTTAAGGAAAGATGCTTTGAGAGGGATTTAGTGTTCTGTCCTTTGTCCTTTTGTCCTTTATTTACATCAGGAAGATATAATTGACCGACTTGAATTACATAGTCATATTGTTGAACTCATTGAAGAAGAACTCAAAGAACTGGAGCAGAAGTATGAAACTAAAGAAATAAATGAAGATGTAGCCCTGGGACTGAAAACTTTACAGGGCGTAAACCCCATGTAAATCGAGAGACTCCTGTATTTTAGTTCTTTAGGTAATATTTTCATCCAAGGACACCCTGTATATAATAGACCAATTTTGACAACCTAAATATTAAGAAAGGATAAAAAAAGCTCAAGTATCAATACCAGAGTTTTAATAAACATAATAGTATATTACATACCGAGGAGGGAAAAGTGTTTCATTACTGTCGAGAGATTAACTAAATCTCGAGACAATAATGAAAAGTTTCCTCCGAGGTTTGTATACTATTTTATCTACAACCACATCATTAAATAAAAAATAGGGACAGTATTTTATTTTGAAAAAAAATGCGAAAATGTGTCGTTTTCTGTTTTGGCATTTTCATATCTATAGTTACCGGTACCAGTGGTTGTTATGGCGCAAACCTTCAACAGCAAAACAAACAACTAAGTGACAGTTTTGAATTTCTCGTTCGCTTTTTCGAATTTACATAACATAGAAAGCCAGAATGTTGTCGGAAAGTTCTGATAATGAAGACTACTTTAATATTGGTACTCCACCAGAAGTTACAGAAGCTGCAAAAAGAGCAGAAGCCAGTTTACTTCCAGAGAAAAGTAGGGGGCGATATGAAATAGCATTGAAAGTATCCGAAAAATGGTGTGCCGAAAGAAATGCTAAGTATATTGCTTTGGAGACAGTCTTGATGGCATATTTTAGCGACATGGCAAGGCAGAAAAAGCCATATACTCTTTGGGCTACGTACAACATGATACGGACAATGCTAGAATTAAGAGAAAAGACTGGCAAAACAACTGACTATCAAAACATCACAAATTCGTCGCTTATTTAAAACGCCAGAATGTAGGTTTTAAGCCAAAGAAGTCTAGCATTTTTATCTTCAACAAATAAATGTATTAAAATCTTCAATTATTATTGTTAATTTTTGTTGATGTTAGATAAGTATTTAATAAAGATATTACAAGAATATTTTGCTTCATTAAATGATGCGAGAAATAAGAAAAACCGTGTGAAGGAAATGGGTGAGGGAAATGGATGAGGGAAATGGGTGAGGGAAATGGAAGAGGGAAGAAATGTAGATAATTTGACACTTTCAAATTTTTTAAAAGTCAGTAATGTCAGTATTATTACATATGTGGTTGTAAATAAACATATTTATGACTAGCAAAGGCAAACATGGCAACCCAACACAGTTAAAAAAAAGCACATGTCATTCGCTACCGGAATACGTGGTAAATAATGTAAATTTCCGCATGCTCTACGTCGTTATGATAGTTTCACTTAATCCCTCTGTCTTTTATGGGAAAATTATCGGATGAAAGTAAATTAGCCGTGTTATGAATGGAATTAAAAACAAACATTAACAGAAAATATAATGCAGTTAATTTGAAGTGAATTGTAATATAATATATTAATTAAGAAACATAAAAATGTAAAGCGCTCTTTAAGTAGGTTAAATATTGTTGGTACTATATTTGAGTACCTATCGGTTAGTTCGAGAATTTCTTTTTTTAATTTAACAATACACAATGAAAACGGTATTCTGGTTAGATGACGGTAAACAATTTGTTTCTTTATTACATTTCAAGACTGGATTGGTCTATATTTTTCCCCAAATCATTTATTTTTTGGAATTGGAAATAAGCACATATGGCTCAACTTTCGTTTAGCTGAAATCGGTTTATACTATAAAAAATGACTTTATATATGCGTTCTAGAAGGCGTTAAGACAAAGAGTTAAGAGTACAAATTTTCCTGCGGAAATGCGTCATTTTCATTTCTCGTACTTTAGTATAGCCGAAATCTGTTCATCAAAACTAGTCTTCGGGGTGTGTTTTAGACATTTTTCTAAACATAAAAACACAAAAAAGTGTCTGCGGAAATTTTTTATTTTTATTTTACATAAAAAAATGCTTTGACTTTAGAATAGCCGAAATCAGTTACATGAAAAATGAACTTATATTTGTTTTATACGAGCCTTTACGAGCAAAGCAATACAATAAAATTCCTGCGGAAATGTGTCAGTGTCATTTTGTGCACTTTGATTGTCATACATTTTTCAGTTTAGAAGCTTACGGGACCCGGCAGCGAATAGGGATTCTGGGTGGGGTAAAACATATTTCGGAGGAATAACAATTCTTGTAGAATTGATAATATAGGTTCTTGTAAACTATAAGTACCTCGGAATGTTGCACTTATTCTTGTTTTTTATTAAAGCTTTACGTAAATAATAGGGCTGATTCAAAACAAAAAATCATTGGATCATGCAGTTTTCTTTTATATTTTAATAATTAACTGTGATTTTGAAAAAAAATATTAGATTGGTTAGCATTTGGGTTGTTTTGGTTAATTCTAAAGTGCGAAATTTGGAAATTACGCATTTCCGCAGGAAAATTTGTGTTTTCCGTGGTTCACAGTAGCTTTTTAAAGACAGTTTTTTTTCTAATAACTGATTTCAGCTAAACGAAAGTTGACCCGCATATATGTATGTTCCGGTGATTTTAAGAGAATATTATTAAGTATCAAATAATTATTAATATACCGGGTGCGTCCCAAAAGTGGCTCACCCCTATAATTTCTTTATTTTTTTCAGATAAAAAAACTAAATTTGGTGTGTTAGTATATGACATACATTTAGTTAGTACATGATATACATTGACATGGTATTTTTTACGAATAATTTGATACCTCACTCTTGGTATTTCGAGTCAAATTTTAGTTCCGAACTGCAGTTATAATTTCAAATAAACCCTATGCGAAAATGTCAAAAGTTGACATATTATACGTCATTCTATTCGGACTGTTATTTTCTATCGAATAAAGTAAAAAAATACCGAGGGTGCCGTTTAAAAATCAAAAGTTGTAGTCATTTCCGGTGAAACAGGAAGTGACCAAAAACAATTGAATACGTCAATCAATACTAATTTACGTATTGATTGACGTATTCAATTGTTTTTGGTCACTTCCTGTTTCATCGCAAATGACTACAACTTTTGTTTTTTAAATAGCACTCTCAGTGTATTTTTACTTTATTGGATAGAAAATGACACTCTGGATAGAATGACATGTCATATGTCAATTTTTGACATTTGACGCCGTTCCTTTTTCGATCATACAGTATTTCGTTTCAATAGTAACAATTAAATTAACTTTAATTAATTAAGAGTTCATTTCACTAATCGCAAACGAGATTTGGTATGTTAGTATATAACATAAATTAGGATTGATTGACGTATTCAATTGTTTTGGTCACTTTCTGTTTCACCGGAAATGACTACAACTTTTGATTTTTAAATGGCATCCTCGGTATTTTTTTACGTTATTCGATAGAAAATGACACTCTCAATGTCAAAAGTTGACATATGATATGTCATTCTATTCAGAATGTCATTTTCTATCGAATAAAGTAAAAACATACCGAGGATGCCATTTAAAAATCAAAAGTTGTAGTCATTTCCGGTGAAATAGGAAGTGACCAAAAACAATTATTGAATACGTCAATCAGTCTAGATTTATGTATATAATAATATAATATTATATATACTAACGTACCAAGTCTCGTTATTTTATCTGAAAACTTAAAAAAGTTATAGGGGTGAGCCACTTTTGAGACGAACCCGGTATAGGTAGTAAATTAAATTTATAACAAAAAAAGTTGTTTTTTTTTAAAAATTGAAATTTTTTTTTCAATTTTTAGTTAAGAAACATAATTTCTTGATAATATGGCAACATAAGTATTAGTAAGAATATATAAACAAGGGTATTAGATTAAATTCACAAGAAATAAGACTCAAAAAAGATAAGCAAAAAATCTTTCTTTTTTTGGAAATTTTGAAAGTAAAATAACTCGGTTATTTTAGACTTATTTGAAAAACGCGGTAAAGAGAAGATACGTTTCTTTTATCGAGATCTACCAGCCCTGAAAATACTTGCACTTATTTAAGGCTCACCCTGTATATATAAGGTCTCTTAACGTATTTATCAGTAAAGGTAATCTGAAGGTAAAAATATTTTTAACACAAGGTGATCTATACTATTCCAATTATTCATCAAATTTTCAGTTTCATGAATAAATAAATATAAAATATGAAAACTACCCACCAGGCTTTACAGGATTCGTATCTGCTTTCTTCTCTGCCTCATAACATTCTGCTTCTTTCTTCCCTTTAAATATATTCCAGATCGACTTTTTGGGCGGCTTTTTTGCTGGCTTCAAGCATTCTACTGCCTCTTCCGGGTCTTTCTTCAATTTCCTAACTGGACGATGGATATATCTCAGTTGAGCACAGTTATTTTGCACAATGTTGAGTCTTATGACCGCCTGAGCTAATTCTCGAACCAATTTCATTTTGATAAAAATTGCGCGATATTTTCTACGACATAATTTCGTTGACAATGACACGGTGACATTAAAAACAAATTTTTGTCAGTCAATCGAGTTGTTCTTATATTATTATATTACGCAGAAATTATTTTGAAGATTAGTTCTGGGTCTTTAGCAATAATATGCTATTGCGACTTCGTTCTAACCTGATTGCCTTAGGATATTTTTGGTCGAGCGACTCGTAGCTTAGATTAAATAAAAATGATGTTAGATCGGTTGAAATAAAGAAGGAAATAAAGTAATTGTTAAATCGTAATCATTTTATTTTGTAATAAATACAAACATAGAATTATTCACGCACTAGTTTATTATTATTGCTCTCATTAAGTCAGGATAATATAATATGTAATTCCAGATGAGTAGAAGTACCTTATAAATTAGAAAAGTGTCAGAAAAAAGATTCTAGGATATCGTAGTGGGTAGTTATTTAAATATGACTACGTAAAGTCGTGACAGCTAAAAATACTGTCATTCAGGATAATTCTTAAAAATATTTTAAATATCCAACAAATAGCTTATGCAGGGTGAGACTTAAATAAGTGCAACTATTTTCAGGGCTGGTAGATCTCGATAAAAGAAACAAATTTTTTCCTTACCGTTTTTCAAATAAGTCCAAAATAACCGAGTTGTCTTGCTTCGAAAATTAAAAAAATATATTTTTTTGCTTACATTTTGAGAACCACAGGATCTTTTCTGAATATTCTTTCTCGTAAATTTAATGTACTACTGTTGATTAAAAAAATTAGCTTATTTCTTCAATCAACGGTACTACCTATGTATGTTGGCATATTATCAAGATTTTTTTTTAACTAATAGTAATATAATAATAGCTCCCGTATATAGCGTTTAACGCCTTGGGAGTAGTATCACACATCAGACAGTCTCAGAGCTTTGACAAAAACCAGTACCTGAGACGGCTCCACAGACGACAGCTCTCAATCTCCGACATCAGCCGTATCAAAGTTTATGGCACGAACGGTTGTCGTCTCGGCACGGCGCACTCAGTGATAAGGTGTTCTGGTGTTTCCCCATTTTCCCCATAGAATCTGCATTCGCCGTTGTTTGAGGTGTTCGTTGAGGAGACAGTATCCTGTTAGAAACCCCGTGTCAATCGGAAGGTTGTTCTTACTTAAATCAAGGCAAATTATTTTTCTCGTTATATGACATAAAAAGAATATTATGGAAATTAATTACTGGATTCAATCCGGCAATCCTGCGAACGATGCTATTGTTCAGCAGTATTCATAATAAGTTCGTATAGTAACACGTATTATTCAGAGACACTTTGTTATTCTTATTTCTAACGTAGCTTTATAGTCGAGTTCTGTGACTAGGCAAAGTGTAGCTGTGGCTAAAAATTACTTTCACACTTAAAAGGCTTAATCTTGAGTCATTTCCTGGAATGGAGTAATAGTAATATAACTTTAGTGATGCAGGTTTAGGGTAAGGTCCAAATTACCTGCATTATGAAGGGAAAAGAGTTAGAAGATGAGTCAGATGATGGTTAGCGTGTCTTTTAATACCACTATCAGAGAGCTTTCAGTAACAAAGTATATTCGATTATTCAGGATTTACAAGGCACAGACACTAAACAAGTATAAAACCATAATTTTTTAAGCTAGTGGTTGCAGAATAGATATGACTGATGCCTGTTGTCAGTAGCTTTCTGCTTGACGGAACTTTCTGTTGCGGGAACGTTTGAAAATGATGACGAACTTAATCTAATTATCTTCATATTCATAACAATCATCAAATAATACAAATAAGTTAAATACTAAGAGAGGTACACAAACACATTTACAACTGTCTTTAAAAAACTTGAGTTAGGGACGATTATTTTTCGGTATTCATAGAACAAGTATCCACTGAAGTATTTTTAATAATATTTTCTGTGTAAGTGCATCTACAATCAATTATTTACAATCAATCTAATTAAAAAGAAGTATTTTGTCCAATAATGGAGGTCATTGAAATACAGTGGCTTGAAACATATATACGTGTAAATAATTGAGGAAGGTCACACTTTTAAGGTCCTAGGTTTGCATAAAATTTAATAAGCGATACAAAAAAAATTTAAGGGGGATTGACACGGCCAAGGTGTACTTGGTCCACGTACACTTAGATGCTGCAATATAAGTATATTTATCTTGATGCTGCGTGTGGCTCATTTGTACGCTGCTTGTATCGTTATTAATAACTGTTTTATCCAAATCAAGTTGGAAATCTTTCCAACATCGAAATAATTTGGTAGGGCCAATACTTACTTGGATGTTAAAAAGCTTTCCTACTAGCCTTAGATAAAATATAACCATACAAATAGCGTACAAGTGAGACGCGCGTCACATCCATACGAATCTGATGGCTGTAAAATTCGTTCATTTCTTATGTTTATTTAGAAAATTTATATACATGTTTAAAGATCGTGCCACCTCAAGTCGACTAACAGTACTTCTTTCTGATTTTGAGGAACTCCATATTCATTGTTCGAGGTAAGAAAGCCGAACGACGCGACACAAACGCAACGCAAACCAACGATGCCATGCGGTAAGTCTGGGTAAGTCATAGGTCACGATTCGATTTGTAAACGGTAAACCGCCGCGCCGAATCTTTTGTAGGGGAGACCGTGGTAAAATCATCCAACTGAGGTAATGAATACGGATTTCCACGAAATAGACAAATCAGCGATAGAACAGAGACCCTGCCGCTTCCAACAAGACAGCAACTGAAGTTTCTAAAATGAGGTAGATATATTTTAGACATTTAAATGAACTCGTTAGTGCTTAAACGTTTTTAACATTTCTTTTTTCGAACGATACTAACTAATAGTATCGGTAACTATTAAGATTAACATTAAGAGGTACGTCATAACGATATTCTATAACATTACTAAGATCATTACAAGTTATTACATACATTACAAGTCCTCTATGGAAAGTTACAAAAAGTACACTTTAAACATAATAGCATCTTTAAGAAATCAAATATATTTCTTAGATAAGTAAACACACTGCTTCAAAAGAAAATCGACTATTTGTCCAAGTATTCTGATATTTACTTGTTTACTTTACTTGTTTTTCATCTTCCACTGTCGTAGCGGAATTTATTTTCATTTATTATTTCTCGATAATCCTGATCAATATTACTCTTCTTTTAATATTTACTGTCTTGAATAACTGTTCTGGACTATTTAGAAGTAAAATAAAGTAAAGTAAAGATTTCAGTTAACGTCTCTTTTTTGCTACCAGGGCTAATCTGGACGGGGCCTACTTTGTTTACGCGGAATCCGAACCGCGGTCCTCGGACATATCATCATCAATGGCCTACCGACTTGGCAAGTGTCTAAATCAACTCTTACTCACGAGATATCCGATCTCATCCGGCGTGAATGAGCAGTGTGTGTCAATAGATTTTACAATTTTGCCTTTATTGGACAACAGCACGATACGCAGAGTTTCGAACAGGTCACCCGTCCATCCACTAGTATCGCCTTACGTCGCTTAACTTCGGTGTTCTAATGGGAACCGGTGTTTCAACGTAGCTAGGCCGTTGCTTTTTAGAAGTAATAAAATGTACAGAAAGTAAATCCTGTATACTATTTGCTCCATACTACCACCAAACCTTTTTATTTTTAGCACGTATAAAGTCAATCTTTGGTCAATATGACATTAAAAAAATTATTTTTCTCAAATTATTTATACAACGAAAATATCAATTTGACTTTAAAAAGTTTAATTTGGAGATAGCATGTTTCTTACGCTTGATTTTCATGCATCCGACGATACGATGATTCGATATTAATTTTATTGGTTGAATTTAAAGACTTCGATTGGTTAGAAAATTACACAGTTTTTTATATTTATTGCATTTTCATGCCTCCGTTCATCGGATGTACGATTTGCTTGTGAATGGTGTCATTTTATATTTTCATTTCCATAACGATTTTTTATTTATTTCCATCGCTGTTTTACTTATAGCAAAGCTTATAGTCTAAGAGCTAGGAACGTTTTCGAGAGATAATTTTAAGAAAGCTGGTTCTTTAATGAGTGCGTCTCAAAAGTGGCTCACCTCTATAACTTTTTTTATTATTTCAGATAAAACAACGAGATTTGGTATGTTAGTATATGACATAAATTAGGATTGATTGACGTATTCAATTGTTTTCGGTCACTTCCTGTTTCACCGGAAATGACTACAACTTTTGATTTTTAAACGGCACCCTCGGTATTTTTTTACTTTATTCGATAGAAAATAACAGTCCGAATAGAATGACGTATCATATGTCAACTTTTGACATTTTCGCATAGGGTTTATTTGAAATTATAACTGCAGTTCGGAACGAAAAGTTGACTCGAAATACCAAGAGTGAGGTATCAAATTATTCGTAAAAAATGCTTTTTGCAAATATGCTAATGAGCCACCCTCGTTCTATTTGGAAAAATTAAGATATGATTAAAAATATGATTTGAGCATTTCCTAACTGGCCAGAACAAGACACTAAAAACATTAGACGATCAAATCTATTTTTCCAAGGCTCCTTGATTAAGAATTAGTGTTTTTAACATAGCCATGGCAATCTAGATTGAATTTTATAATACATTTTTTTATTAAGCGAGAACGTCGAAAATTGACATATGATATGTCATTCTATTCGGAATGCCATTGAATACAAAGTAACAAAATACCGAGGGTGCCATTTAAAAATCAAAAGTTGTAGTCAATTCCGGTGAAACAGGAAGTGATCAAAAACAATTGAATACGTCAGTCAATCCTAATTTATGCCATATACCGACATTCCAAATCTCGTTTTTTTATCGGAAAAAATAAAAAAGTTATAAGGGTGAGCCACTTTTGAGACGCACCCGGTATATCTTTTGTTATGCTCTCCTGAACAGAGTGCGGACCGTCTGGCCGCTATATGTTGCGTTCACTACTGCGCATCATATCTGTATTCAACATCTGTTCACTACTGCGCATCACAAATTCGTCCTGTAATTACTAAGAAGTCTAGAACAAACATATGTGTAGCATATTTAGTTTCATAAAAAAGTAGCAAAGTAATGTGAAAATCGCATCATTGTATCTCTATTCACATATAAATGAGAAATCCCATAAAACACGCGAAAATGGGATACCCTCTACGATGTGGTGCGCAGTAGGGAACCGAAGTAGTTTACAGGCAGCCAGACGGCCCGCACTTTGGTCAAGAGAGCACAGCAAAAGATATATTAAAGAACCAGCTTTCTTAAAATTCTCGTTTTCTCGACGCCGACGTTGCTAGCTTTTGTACTATTATATTTTTATTAAGGCTAGATTAAATTTGTTGTCGACGGGCTGGAATAAATTCATTTTTTATCTTTGGTAACTGCAAAAGGAATTTGTAGAAGCTATTAAAAATTAACAATTTACTCCATTCTCAGGAGTTTTTTAAAAAGTTTCAAATATTTTTTTCTGTAGAATAAAATGGGAAAAACTTATTCATCATTTTTAAAATTTACATGGGATTTCCTCTGTTCAGGTCGGCGATGCAACGGACTGTATGTTTGACTGGATTAGAAAATGCCATTTCCTTGTCCGTTTAGCTGCTATCCGTTCTTTCATTATCATATTGGCATTATTACAGTCTATTTTATGACCTGTGTCCTATGAATGTTGAAATTACTTATTCTAAAAATATTAGGCATATTCAATATTGAAGCTCAACAATCTACCAAACAATACTACTTATTTCCACTTTATAAGCAGTCGATTCAAATGACAACCTGGCCAAGCAAAATCCGGTTAGACAGCGATCATGGTCGCTGACTCATTACTGGCTTTTACCTTTTTAAAAATATATTCCGCTAGATTTCAAACAAATACAAAGGCTAATTACTCGTTCTATATATCATGCATTGCATCATGGGTGACTAAATCAATTCTCGGATTATACGGCAATCCTAACAATCTTTCAAATATTCAATAGACTAACTCTGCAGAAATTGAACAGGGTATTAATTATAAGAAGCATTTCTTTATTTTACCGCCTCTTTTTTTTCTTAATTATTATTACATTAACTTTCTAGCTAAGATAAGCTGTGATATTCATCTACAAACATCTAATTGTATATAGTTACTGATGCTAATTTTATTAAGCTGTATCAGATTTGGATTATTTTAATTTTAAATTCTAATACGATATGAAAAAATGTATTCAGATGAATCCTGTTTTACTTCCAAGCTGTATTATTTTTTGTTCGTTGTGGTATATTATTTAACTTTCGCTTTTGTATAAATATTTATTCCTAAGTAATTTGTTATAATTTAATTAAAATTGCTATTTAATTAATTTCTAACGAGATGATTAATTAATTTTATGTTTATTACACTGACTCCACATTTTTCTTCTTTACGCTATGTTTGTTACTTAAAAGTCATGAGTATGCTGCAAGAATTTATTAAAAATAAGAAAGTACCTTTTCAAGATTTAAGTGTAGTCTATAATAAATAAAATAAAATTTGTCACAATTGAATAATAATTTCATACCTCTAGAGTTGGATAATACAAAATGTATTAATTTGACTTTTCTATAAAGTGATTAAAATGCAGAAAATTATATTAGAAGAAAATTGACAACTATACGATTGCCAAGATAACATCCAATATTGGATGACCTGTAGAGAACATTTGTTTTTTCTATTCTTATATTATATGTTTACATAATATTAGATTATTTCTTACAAATTATAATATTACTTCACACCTGTGATATACAGGGTGAGTTTTCTACGATGTTCTGTATGGGTATCTCTGAAACTACTGGAGATAGAGTGTCGGTTAAATGGGGAAAGAATTGCAATTTTGTGGGGTCATAAATATGCGCCTTTCGGATTTTTGAAAAAGTTTATGACTTATTAGATATTTCGAAAAAAAAACAAATTTCGGCTATTTTAAAAATGCTCCCTAATTCCATTATAGTCTATATTAGACAATCTATCTTTTAGACAAAAAAAATTCAGATAATAGTTGTAGATAATCACATCCTTAATGAGATTGTGTTCTACGTTTTTTTCTAAAGCATGTCATTTTTGACATCTGACACAAACATAGTTTTTTTTAAATGGAAATCATAGTTTGCCATGACTTCATCAAAAACGTCATTTTTAAAGCTGTCCAGCAATATAAGCTAGAATATGTTTTTTTCGAAAAATTACTGCCTAATTTCCAGGCTAATTTCACTTAGTTGTCATATGGTATTCTTATTCTATTATGATTTAAAACTTAATAAAAAGACAGAATATTTTATTAGACGGTTCTTTTACATACACTTTAAGTCATTTTTGCAAATGTTCAAAAAATCCGCCTTTATTTTGAGTACATGTACATCTTTTTAAAACTAAATTGGCTATAACTCAGTAATTAAAAAAAAAGTATTATAGCATATATTTATGGTTTCCATTTAAAAAACATATGTTTATGTCATAGGTCAAAAATGACAGCTTTAGAAAAAATCGGAGAACACTGTCTCATTAAGGATGTGATTATCTACAACTTTTATCTGTAAAAATTATTGTTCAAAATAGACTATAATGAAATTAGGGAGCATTATTAAAATAGCCGAAACTTGTTTTTTTTTCGAAATATCTAGAAAGCCATAAACTTTTTCAAACGTCCAAAAAGCTCATATTTATGACCCTCCAACCGACTCTCTAACTTTGGTAGTTTCCGAGATACCCATAGAGAACATCGTAGAGACTCACCCTGTATACAGCATTCAGTAATCATATCCCTTTAGTCATCGTAAATAAACAATACTTAATCACCCATAAAACAAAATAAAGGTCAATATTTATATTGCTCTTGTAGATATGCAATTTTCAAACTTATCTTCACTATCAAACCTGGATAACATTTGAATATTAGTGGTAAAGGTGGTATTATCCGAAATCAATATATTTTTATACACAGGTGATAACATATAAGTAAATGTAAAAAACTTTCAGTTGCCAATATATTCAAGCAAATTGTACTTTCCTCGCATCCAATATACAATTAAGATGGTAAAAACTAAAGTACTTCAGTTCAGATAGTTAGGTTTTCACTGTGATTGGCATAAATGGCATACATATATACAGGGTGGTCCGAACTGTATTCCGGAAACTTCCACAGCATATTCTGCAGATAAAAATAGTTCCGGAGATACAGGGTGTAGAAGTTTCATTTTTATTTCGATTTTTTCCAAATAATTTCTGAAATAATGTCAATATTTGGATGAAAATTGGTATCTGGGTTTTTTTTGACATGAAAAATTTGATTTTGATGTCAATATGACTCCCATTTGTAGGGGGCGCCACCTACATGCGTTTTAACTGTTTTGAAGAGTAATAACTTTTCGTTCGTACCTGTATAAAACTACTGGGTAAAAAAATGTATATTTCCGTGACTTTTTACGTAAAAATTGTCTCTTGGTAAAAATCGCTACGAGCAACCATTCTCAAGATATTTAGAATGGAAATAGTCAATACATGTCATTAATGACAAAAAAATAAACCCGTTGAGTAGATAGTTGTTTGACTGAATTAATAAATTTGAAAAAAAAATATTTTTTTAAAATAATCATAATTTTTTCTACGAAAAATGATGATAAAACAGTTTCTGTTGAACTTTTGGCACGAAAACATTTCAAATTAATGATTTAAATCTAATAACTATTAATTCAACACGTTTAATTTATGTCAATGATGACAGGTATTGATAATTTTGATTCCAAATATCTCGAGAACCATTACTCCTAGCTGTTATTACCAAGAGACTTTTTTACGTAAAAAAAACATGGTAAATGTATATTTTTTTACTCAGTAGTTTTATACAGGGACGGACGAAAAGTTACTACTCTTCAAATCAGTTAAAAAATATGTAGATGGCGCCCTCTACAAGTAGGAGACATATTGACATCAAAATCAAAATTATCATGTCAAAAAACTCCCAGACACCAATTTTCATCCAAATATTGATGTTACATACTTCAAAAATTATTTGGAATTTGGAAAAAATTGAAATAAAAATGAAACTTCTACACCCTGTATCTTCGAAACTAAGCATTTTACGACATACATTTATACGAACTTTTTACTTATTTTTATCTTCAGAATATGCTTCCGGAATACAGTTCGGACCACCCTGTATATTTAAACTACTATTCCGTTGTGAAATAGCCTAGTTTTAAGTTCCTTCATCAAATTGCCGATATCCTTAGATATATGAAATCTTATAATTACACTTCACACAAGATATCTTTTTTGACCCATATGAGCAAGAGTAATTTTATACAGTGAATCTAATAACACAGACGATATATGTATCAATTTTGCAACAAGTTATCTAATCACTCTGTAATTAATATTTAGAATTGGGCCAATATGCATACGAACAAGCATCAATGGCCAATTATTAAACTACCTACATAAATTACTGTTTAGATGAGAGCTCGTTATAACTTTCATTTCATATATGTATATTGTAGGATTCATTAAAAAAATAAAATCTTGTTTTTGCCCATACACACGATTTAAAACTGAAAGTATTTAAATAAATGTGGGTTATTTGTATTCAAATGTGTAAGAGACATGACCTTTAATTAACAAAGAAGTAAGGTCTTTCTCTCGCTTAATATTATGTCATTGAAAAAATAAAAGCTTGTATGTAGCTTTGAAATGTTAGAAAATATACCTTAATTTTATATAGTCAAATAAACGAGGCCCTTTTTGAAATGATCTCCAAAAATATATACCGGGTGTTTCTCAAAAGTGGCTTACCCTTATGAATTTTTATTTTTTCAGATAAAGTACGAGAGATATGGTAGATTGATTGACGTATTCAATTGTTTTCGGTCATTTTCTGTTTCACCGTAAATGACTACAACTTTTGATTTTTAAATGGCACCTTCCTATACTTTATTCGATAGAAAATGACACTCTCAATAGAATGACATATCATATGTCAACTTTTGACATTCTTGCTTAGGAAAATCGTATTTTAAATTTCAATCTAGAGAGCCACGTCTGTATTAAAACATCAATTTTTAATCAAGGAGCCTCGGAGAGAAAAATAGATTATTATAGGTATAATATTATAGGTATTCCGAGTCAAATTGTCGTTACATTTATGGCCATGGCAGTCTAAATTGAAATTTAAAATGCTTTTTTAATTGAAAATGTCAAAAGTTGACATATGATATGTCATGTTCTATCAAAAATATGAGGTAAAAAAATACCGAAGGTGTCATTTGAAAATCAAAAATTGTAGTAATTTCCGGTGAAAAAGGAAGTTATCGAAAACAATTGAATACGTCAATCAATCCTAATTTATATCGTATACTAACATACCAAATATCTATTATTCATTTGAAAAAATAAAAAAAATTATAGAGGGAAGCCACTTTTGAGAAACACCCGATATACCGGGTGCGTCTCAAAAGTGGCTCACCCCCTATAACTTTTTTATTTTTTCAGATAAAAAAACGAGATTTGGTATGTTAGTATATTATGTATGTATAACGAGGGTGGCTCATTAGCATATTTCGAAAAGGCATTTTTTTACGAATAATTTGATACCACACACTTGGTATTTTGAGCCAAATTTTCATTACGAACCGCAAGTTAATTATTATAATTTCAAATAAACCATATGCGAAAATGTCAAAAGTTGACATATGATATGTCATTCTATTCGGACTGATATTTTCTATCGAATAAAGTAAAAAAATACTGAGGGTGCCATTTAAAAATCAAAAGTTGTAGTCAGTTCCGGTGAAACAGGAAGTGACCGAAAATAATTGAATATGTCCATCAATCCTAATTTATGTCATATACCAACATACCAAATTTCGTTTTTTTTATCTGAAAAAATAAAAAAGTTATAGGGGTAAGTCACTTTTGAGACGCACCCGGTATAGAGTTTTCTTTAAATTTCATACAAATAAAACAGAATTCGTATAAACTAAAATGTTTACGAATTCTGTTTTTAAACATAGTTGTAGAATGTAGAATGTTTAGGAGGGGGTTTAATCACTGCGACCTTACAGATCTATTTTGTGTTCCCCTTTCTTGAGTTATGACGAGTTATAACTCATCATACAGTCTCAGAGCTTTAACAAAAGCCAGTATCTGAGACGGCTCCACAGAACCCAGCTCTCCATCCTCGACATCACCTACGAAAATTCATGTATTAAACATAGTTACTCGAAATATTATCTGTGACTCTATTCACCATTTTGTAACGTAAAAAATGAAAATTGATTTTTTTTAAACAAGTTTAGCTCTTATCTGAACGAAATACAACAGCTGTAAAAGCATGGCTCGTCTAAATTTACCGTCATAAATGCTTTTAAAGCAAATTAGCGGTTTTAACTTTTCTATCAGCAAAGAGGAATTTTAAAAGCATCCTATTACTTACTTACTTCCATTGGCTAAATAATTTGTTGAAGTAATTTTCAATTATTGTACTTGAAATGAAAGGTAAGAATATCTAGACACCAAGGTGATATTTGAGCATTCGGACTGTTATTTGTTAAAAAGGACTATTTTAATTTATTACAACCGACTATTGTATAAAATTAAAAAAAATGCTGATTCAATATGATATATTGGACAATAAAAATATACGTCAGACAAATAATCTAATAATATTTTTCTGTAACTTTTAAATAGTTCTAATACATTACTAAAAATACTATTTATTTAAGAAATTTCTATGTAGAAAATACATCTAATAATAATCTATTTTAGAATGCCAGACTTGCAAGAGTATTCTGCAAGACCAAGACCATGGCTACTTATTAACTACAGAACCCAGTCTTGGTCTTAATTTCGCATTGCTAAATTTAAGCAAATAGGCATTAGTGCATTAGCACGAGCTAGTACTAAAAAATATGAACAAAATTTGACCTACATGTCAAAAAGTCTCGCCCATTCCTGTAATAAGTTATATATATTCGATACCAATTAAACTTTTAGTTACGAAAGCGATTTTTAAGTTTATTGTTGCCAACCATGGACATATTCGGCGCCGAGCTGACTAACTGAAATTTAAATTTCCCGCTCAGGTGGTCGCTCTTCTGTAAACAATGTCCAAGTTGCCACATTTATTTATTTATTTCCTGACATTGTCATTCGTATTGACACTTTAGTTTTGTATTACGAGTTGTTGGTTTAAATGAATTATGTTGTGATTTGTGATACTTTAAGCTTAAATTTCTTTTTAGCAGACCTTGCAGTCGAACAATTGTTGTTTTTAGAACCTCTTTTAGTGCAAAGCGTACAAGATAGCTTAATAGCCGTAAAAAACTCATCGCAACTTAGCGCATTAGAATATTTTGAATGGGAAAGCGGTAGTAATGCCCGTTTATGTATAACCCTAATTATAATTAATGACCCTATTTATAATTAATTTATTTTTGTTTCCTAAAATAATTTGATTAAAAGAAAAGAAAATATGTAAAAGTGGGCAACACTGTGCCGGTCAAGATTAATCACATGACTAAAAGTTTATTTGATTGAACTATATATAATTTTTTTTCATAGCAACTGTTAAAATTGCCTTATATCTATCAAAAATAGTAGATAAAATAGTACTTTAACCGCAAGGGTAGATTAAATGATACCACAGATGATATTTTAACAGCGAGGATAGGTTAAAAACTTTATTTCTTCTCGCACGTTTTTTAATTGCTTCCATTTTTGAAAATTTTTGTATTCCTTTTCATAATATAAGTTATTCGGGATTTAAATGGAAGTAGTTTGGATATGGGGTTTGTCGCCTCAGCCTGAATATCTGTTGGTAATTTACTTATTTCGTTTTGAGCCATTTTTGGCTCCAATTCAATCAGC
Organism: Sitophilus oryzae; assembly: GCF_002938485.1. NCBI lineage: Eukaryota > Metazoa > Arthropoda > Insecta > Coleoptera > Curculionidae > Sitophilus > Sitophilus oryzae. The sequence continues at coordinate 12,090,763 of NW_022146055.1, forward strand.
AATCGACACGAAAGAGAATTAAAAAATATTGACTCAAAATTGACAGCTTTATTTATTTGTCAAATTGCATAGAACTAACGCCAACCCAGCACAATATTTTTTCTACTCGTAATAAATTCCTTGAAATAATAATTTCTGAATATTTTTTAAAACGTAACTTGCTATGGAAAAAAATATTGTTTTATACACGACGATAAAATTGCATTATCGTCTCACGAATTTAATTTACTCGCGATTTCATCGCTCGTGAATTAATCTTTTCGGTCGACGATAAAATACCATTTTATCGTCTTGTATAAAAAATAACTATTAATCTGTACTATTTAAAATAGATATAAATAACGTAGGTTTATAATTGAAGGCAAGAAACAAACTATATAATGTACAGCTGGTTTCGTAAATCGTACGTGTACACAACAATGGTTTACCGTTTTTAATGACATTTAATTCTCCCCACACCAAGAAGATTAAAAAATACTGTACGTTTAACGTACACTACCGTAAATTATGTTTTTTTTTTGTAGAAAATTGGTTACCTTCTAATAAACATTTAGGTTACGTTATTTTTCCTAACGTCACTATAGAATACGGCGGTGTTACACTTTTCGTTTATTGTTCATCTGATAGCCATAAAAAACTGCTATTGTTTTCTTTTCCTTTCGCATATATCAGATGCTCACGTATAAAACATGAGTAGAAACTCGTGTTTAATTGGCTGAGTAACTGACTAATGGTTTTCAAGATAGAAATGATTTGTAGTATTGTAAAAACCAGAAAAAGTATGTATATAACCAGCCACGCTATATTCTTATACCCTGTGTGATATTTTGCAGATGAAGAAATTTTTCTATAGGGTAAAACCAAAGTTTACAGAATAATTCTGTAAACTTTGGTAAAACAAAGGTTCTCAATTTTGATTGTATTAAAACATTTGGTATTTTGCACATAAATAAATATAAAGACTGTTCAGTCATGGTTCACTTAAGCTCCAGCATCTTTTATATTAGTACAAAATAATAAATAAAAAACAATACACCACATAAAAAAAACAAAATAAAAACAAAAAACAGTACACGAAAAACTTTTTGGTGTATTGTATAGTAGGTTAGGTTATAAGAGATATACAGGGTGGTCCGAACTGTATTCCGGAAACATCGGCAGCATATTCTGCAGATTAAAATATGTAAAAAAAGTCTGTATAACTGTATGTCCTAAAATGCTTAGTTTCGGAGATACAGGGTGTAGAAGTTTTATTTTTATTTCGATTTTTTCCAAATAATTTAAGAAGTAACGTCAATATTTGGATGAAAATTGGTGAGTTTTTTGACATTAGAAATTTAATTTTCGTGTCAATATGACTCCTACTTGTAGAGGGCGCCCCCTACATATGCTTTAACTGATTTGAAGAGTAATAACTTTTCGTCCATACCTGTATAAAAATACTAAGTAAAAAAATGTACATTTTAAACATTTTTTACATAAAAAAGGTTTCTTAGTAAAAATCGCTATGAGTAACGGTTCTCGAGATATTTGAAATTGAAATTATCAATACCTGTCATCATTGACAAATTAAACATGTTGACTAAATAGTTATTAGACTCTGAAATCTTAAATTTGAAATCTTTTTGTGCCAAAAGTTGAACAGAAACTGTTTAATATAATTTTTTCGCAGAAAAAATTATGATTAATTTAAAAAAATAAAAATTTATTATTTCAGTCAAATAACAATTCAACGTGTACATATGTTTTGTCAATAATGACATGTATTGACTATTTCCATTTTAAATATCTTGAGAACGGTTGCTCGTAGCAATTTTTACCAAGAGACATTTTTTACGTAAAAAGTCATGGAAATGCATATTTTTTTGTCAGTAGTTTTATACAGGTACGGATAAAAAGTTATTACTCTTCAAAACAGTCAAACCGCACGTAGGTGGCGCCCCCTACAAATAGGAGTAATTTTGACATCAAAATCAAATTTCTCGTGTCACAAAACTCCCAGACACCAATTTTCATCCAAATATTGACGTTACTTCAGAAATGATTTAGAAAAAATCGAAATAAAAATGAAACTTCTACACCCTGTATCTCCGAGACTAAGTATTTTAGTACATACATTTATACGAACTTTTTTACTTATTTTTATCTGCAGAATATGCTGCCGAAGTTTCCGGAATACAGTTCGGACCACCCTGTATTATAAATTACATCTCAAAATTAATTTAGCAAAAACCAAAGTAATGTACAACGAACTAGTAAACAGAAAATACATTCTAATAAATAAAACAACACTGGAAATAGTAGAAGAATATATATATTTAGGACAAGCAATACACAGCTCGGGATCTCTACTACCAGAATCAATAGAAGCAGTAGCGTAGCGTAGGCCCCGCAGCACCCGCAACGGCGGGGGGGCCTCGTGATTTTGGGGGCCCCGCAGGGACCTCAAATTTTATTTACTAAATACATATATATGTGAACAGCGTCCGCTACAATTTCCAAAAATAAAAGGGAAAAAACTTTAACTTTTTTTGGACTTGATTTAATTTTTAAACTACATTGTTACCTTAATAATGTAGTATGTTTTAATTTTAAACACATATTTTTTAGCACATATTTTTAAGTAAAACCTACATAAAGCTATATTATGTTTTTTAGTGTATTTTTTTTATTTTAATATAAGGGCCCCAAAAAAATTTTGCGGGGGGCCTCACATTTAAAGTTACGCTACTGAATAGAAGAATATGTAAGGTGTACTTATGGAAGAAACGCAATCATATTCAAATCTATAATTAATTCCACTTTATCTAAAGAAGACAACATTCGACCAATGTGTATTACCAGTCATGACCTATGCATGCGACACCTGGAACATTATAGGGAAACTGCAGGTCACACAACGCTCAATGGAACGATATATGCTGGGAATAACCAAGAAAGATCGTAAAAGAATAGAGTAGATACGACAAAGGGTCGAGGTAATAGATGTCACCCACAGAATCAAATCTCTCAAGTGGCAATGGGCAGGACACTTGGTAAGAAAGACCGGTAAAAATTACAGTATGGTACCCACGAGGAATTAAGAGGCCTAGAGGAAGAAGAAACCTGAGACGGGACCATGATATTAGCAGGGATAACCAGGGCCCGCATAGCCAACAATAGACAACAATGGGCCCAACTACAAAGAGCCAACTACAACTACCTCTAAATATGTGAGGTTTGGTTTGAAATGGTAAAATAAACTGAAAATGATGATGATGATGATATTAAATTATAATTTTCACTTTCATAATACAAGAATCCAAAACAGTTAAACTCTAATTGTGCGTTTAGACTTGAGCACGCACGAGATGAGCGTGCGCGCAGGGCATTCGCTCTCGGCTCCGTTCAAATTAAAAACTTATTTTTCGACGAATGAAGTGATCCATTTGTGCGCGCACAGCAGAGTTGTATTGGCGAAAATAATGGACGACCAAGAAATAGTCGAGGTTGCAGTCATTGTTATGCACAGCTTAATTATTAAAAAGAAAAAAAAAATCGAAAACATCGTCGCTGGTGGCAAACCCAAATTTTTAGAAATCGATATAATTTACTGCAACAACTTAGTGTCTGAAAAGGGCTATGATCAGTTCAAAAACTTTACAAGAATGACCAGGCCTGACTTTGAATATTTACAAAATTTAATAACATCAAAAATTACGAACAAAAGATACAAATTTTAGAATACTAATTTCATTAATATCGACATATTCAATATTAATTTTATTTACAAGGTCTTGCCATGCGATATTTTATTTTTTATTTTTTAATAATACAAAGAATGTTTAACATCCCATAATACAGGCAACTTTTCATATTTTTCAATTAATAACGAAGATCCACTCCATAATTTTAATAAAGAAAACGAAAAAAAATCACACACGCACGCACGAACGCAGACAAATCAAATTGCCGGTGCAATATTCGCGCACACATAAAATCCCTTTGAGCACGGACCAAAAACCGACAACAGACGGCTCACGTTCCCAGATTCAGAGTGAGCGTGCGCGCACAGTTGTTTACACTTGAGTATTAGCGGAGGATCAGTGCGTGCGTGCTCAAGTCTAAACGCACCATAAAACCTGATATGGAACAGTGGTCCACCATATGCCTATATTGAAGTAATGGTAACGACTTTGGTAAAATAATCGAATAAGAAATGTGTGGCGTTATTTTGCTTCTAAATTTAAGAAAACTATAAATATAAATCAGATATAAATAAAGGTGAAAACAAGGAGTAATCAAGAAGTAATTATTCAGTTCTAGATTTTAAATGCAATAAAACTAATTTTGTAATGAATTTATGCTACTATAAATGATGTAATCTGGTAGGCGTAATAATATTTAACCGAACTGTGACTATACAAAAACAACAATTCAAAAGAATGTGAATAACGAGTTTTCATTCGGATAGGGGTATTATAAAAGTGAAAATTTATAAATGTTATGCTAAAAATATGCATGTGAATAAAATACATGCATGCAGTACTAAAATATGTGTTGACAGCTACTATATACATCAGGTTAATGTATTTCAAAGAATTATTCCTAAATGAAAATATAAAAAGTAAAACAAGGAAGTTAATTACCTGCAAATAGTTGCATGTCTGCCGCGATAAGAATTTTGTATTAAACAAGCATTTTCGATTTATTTAGACCAACGATTATTTGAACAGTAAACGGAATCCATAAATTATTCTAACATATATACGCTTGTAATACTTTAGAATTATTTACTCCATCTGAATTAGACAGTCCATTTCATGACGTAAACTGAAACCCATCCGTTTTACAGGCTAACCTAGTTTATTGAATAATTTTTTATTCGTGTGTCCAATCGATATTATTACGTTCCTTGTTGGGAAAATTGCGCTCGCCTTGACTTCATTCTTATTTTTAGTAAATTTGATGCTTAAAGGAAGATTGCATTAACCCGCATGCTATTCTCTGTGTATTTATTACAAAATAATTATAAAGCCTAAGTATTTGAAATTTATAATCTTGAAACTTTAACTTTAAACCAATAAATATCTTGAAAAAGATAATTACAGCTATTGTTTCGTTTTTTCTTCCGGTCAAAAGTCTTCAAAGAAACATTCACTGCAACCACAGACGCCTATTCAATCTCACCCTCAGTCATCCTCTTGTTCATTTTTATCATCATCATCACCATCATCAGCATCATCATTATCATCATCATCACTACCGTCGTCATGCTGCAAAATGATCTATATTCTACACTACGGTTATGCCCCCCTTGCATATTCTTTTTTCCTTTGTTCTTATATGTTTTGTTGTAGTATTCTTTGAAGCTACCTTTGTTTCTGCTTGTTTTCTAATATCGTAATCACATTTTAGGTTAGAGATCCGCCTTGGCATTGTCGAAGTCGTAAAATTTTGTCACTCAGATACGTAACGGATGACTGGTTCTTGGCGTATTCCATTTTGGAATTAACAGATTGTATCAGAAAGACTAAGTGCCGGTTCAAGTCGATAGCACATTTTTCCCTTCTCCAAGTATATACTTATAATATAGTAGCTTACGATAACCAATTACACACTATAAATGTTATGAAGCAAAAACTTTACTTTAACTTAGGAAGAGCTTAAAAAAGTTTATAGAATCGCATATGTTTAGTAATGCCGTTATATCAACTGTTATTCTTACATATTTGAATAGATTAAAATAAAAACATTAATATAATCTGAGACGATATTTACATTGAACAAATATGTCTAGCTATTCAATAATCAACTTTTTTTCTTACAGTCACGATTCTATTGGGATTACGTATATGTTTTTCAATTCAAGAACCCATGAATAAAAGATCAGGTTTTACTCATCAATGATGATCTCAAGCAACACCATTTACTTTACAAAAGTGATTCATATTTGTTAATATTGTTAGTCAAATTTCTTTTTTTTTTCTTAATGTATTTTATAACAGGTGCCTGTATATTTTGCTGATTAACAACTAAAAATAAACATGTTTAAGTCAGAAGTCTGGCTTTAAAAATAAAAATGAAAATAGGATTCACATAGAAGTCACCATACTGTAAAAAGCACTTAAAACAGTACCTATGCATTTTAGGGCAGCCTTAAAATTAAAATTTTTATAATGTAAAAATTAATAATTAATTTGTGTAATCCTATTTGTTATAAAGTATAGTAACGGTATAACCAACAAAAGTTGCTAAATGCGATGATATACATACAGCCATTACTCGCTGACGAGTATTCGACACACATCAGAAGATGGTCTCGCAAGGCGCTTCCTTTCATGAGCCAGGACTGAAAAGCCCGATACGTGATGTTATCTACCTACCGCACTCCGGACATTCAAAAATCTCATTGCTTTGTTGCCTCTGTACTTTTTGTCGCTGTTATTTGTGATACTATATAGATATGCGATGCTATAAAAAACAGCGTCAGAATTGATTTGGATTCATATCCAAGATCGCTGGCATTTTATGTGTAAAATTATATGGGAAATGTTCATCGATTAAAATTATATCACGAATGTCACTTGCCAACTGGAGGTCGTTTTTTCGATCATAATGATGTATTAACAATTATTGTATTTTAGAAAATGTTGTTATGAACCGTTGGTTATATAAACCAAAACATACAAACATCACTTATAAAAACACTAATATTTTAGAACCTTCATTGATTTGATTCCAATGTTGAAAATAATATTTAATATTTTATAACATTCGTAGTACATAAATAAAATCCTTAACTATGTGTGTGTACTTAATCGTTAACTAAATAAAACTAAATTAAAATTATTGATAAAGAGTTTTTTTTTCTTTTTCTTAAACCTTTAAATTATATCATATATTTTTTTTTCCTTTCTTGGGTATGAGGTTTTATTTTTATTAATTGAAAATGGAAACTTTTTTTTAAAGTTTCCATTTTCAATTAATAAAAAAAAACCTCATACCCAAGAAAGGAAAAAATATATATATATATGATATTATTGATAAAGTAGGCACTTAAAATGCATGTACTTGACGCATACGACTATTATATGAAATTATGAAATCAATAGCGCATCTTTCCTATCATTTTATTGGTTAGGCAAGGATGTACGAGTACATTAAAAGTATGAGTATGATTATGATCTAAATGTACAGAGTGATTCAAACCTGTCGCATGGGGTAAATGGAAAGGAACAATACAATTTTGCTGGATGAGAACTAAAAGGGAAGGTTTAAGGCTCGGTTTAAGGCATATTTTTTGTATATTTGTATTACAAATAGAGAATATAACGTGATCGAATCTACGCGAGACACGTACGAGATAGGCGTAGTAAATGAAGCGCAGGTATTCAAAAAAAGTCGACTGGCTGTCTAATGGAAAGGTTGTGGTGTTTTACATTTAATCTCCTGTACACATACACATTTAATAAAAAATGAACAAATAATAATGTGCAAAAATCGGTGAAATGAAATAAAAGATTAGAGTTTCTTAAGGAACGTAAATTTCCATTGATTTTATGATAATTTTGAACTGGTTGCTTAGTTCCGCGATATAATCTTTTACTATAATTGGGAGACGCATTTTGCATGTAGTGGGTACTTTCAATGAAGGTGAACGTCTTCGACGTAAAACATTTTTTATAGGGTGTACTTTCAAAGCGACTTAATTAACTTTTTACAACAAATGCCTTAGGTACAACAATATACAGGTCCGATTACGTAAAATCAGATTAAACTAATTGCATCAATTACTTTCTAGTTTCACATATATTCTGTGAGACGCATGTCATCGCCAGAGACAACTTAAATCAGTCTTCTTTGTGCATGTAGCAAGAGTGAGAGTAAAAGTTTTGAGTTCATAATTTAACAATTTCCATGTTAAACATACAATTCCCTGCTCCGCTAATTGACTACTTTCAAAAGCGGGATTGTCACATGTTCAATCAAAAATATAATTTAAAGTGATAGCGAATATTTTCTATTAAAAAAAATGTAAATGATATTGAATTATTTACAGTAGGATGTAATAAAAAAAGGATCAAATTAATTATATTAATTTAGCTGTTTTCACTCATTAATCATAATATTATAAGCAATATAATTGCTAGATTTATTTGCTAATAAATACTAAAAATGAGACAGAAAAATGCATTTAATTACAGCATTTAATTATGGAATGGAAATATCCCAATTTTTTTTTATTTTTTTGAAAATAAAGTATGTATGTGTTTTCTTTATGGCAGAAAATTCTGTATTAGCAAAGTTTACAGAAAATCTTGTAAACGTTGGGGTAACAGACTAATAATTTAGTAAGTAAAATTTCTTTTAACTGACTGGTCTTTATGCATATTTGATAAAAATACCTTTCAGTAAATTTTAAGCTTAATCCAAAATTAAACTTTTCAAATTGTAAAATGCATAAAATGTTTAAAATAATCTATAATCTTTATGTTTGTTGGTTTTTGGATATATATTTTTTCGTAACAAATTAGCTAGGTATTAACTAACATACAGGTATAAGAATTATATCTTATCTCTTTTGGGATTTATTAAACACATAAAACACGAATGTAAATATTCAAATATATGTATAATAATTATTTTCATTTATTACAATAAATGAAAATTATTATATATATATATATATATATATATATATATATATATATATATATATATATATATATATATATATATATATATATATATATATATATATATATATATATATATATATATATATATATATATATATATATATATATATATATTATATATTAAAGGTGTTCCATTTTTGCGTTTTTAAAAGGGTTTTTCGTTTATGAATAGAGAAAAAAAAATGCGGTTTATACATTACTAAGCCTGAGTCATATTTCGAAAATGACAGTGACACGGCTGATTTGATTTCCCCTTACGTCTCAAGTGCTGTACGGTGGAGACACCAATCGTCCTGCGGCCAACGCATAAAATACTTATTGTCTTTAATTCGGCAAGCGAATGCATATCGAAGACGGTGTGGAACTGAAAGCGACAGCGTTGCCAAATTAAAATGTGTAAAATCTGTAATACGTTTGACGAAAATATTTTTGGATGAAAAATCCGCTTTTATGAATTGAAAATTTATTTGTGTCCAACAGAGAATAAACAAAAAAAACTTTTATAGGTACTGAGTATGTCGTATGACCGAAAAAAGTCGTTTAGTTGGCTAGGAAATGATGATTATTGACATTAGCCATAATATTTTACATATTAACAGCGATCTTCATTTCCAAGCCAACTCTGACGCCGTTCAGGCAACGGCCCAGCTACGTCGAAACACCGGTTCATACTAGAACACCGAAGTTAAGCGACGTAAGGCGATACTAGTGGATGTACGGGTGACCGGTTCGAAACTCTGTATCGTGCTGTTGTCCAAAAAAAAAGGCAAAAGTGTAAAATCTATTGACACACACTGCTCATTCACGTCGATTCGAGGCCGGATGAGAGATTTAGACACTTACCAAGTTGGTAGGCCATTGACCATGATATGGCCGAGGGCCGCGGTTCGGATTCCGCGTAAACAAAGTAGGCCCCGTCCAGATTAGCGCTGGCAGCAAAAAGGAGACGTTAACTGAATTCTTTACTTTTCTGACGCCGTTCTTTGTTTAATCATATATCACTAAATATTATATTAAATTGTTTAATGATAAAAAATCCGTATTATTAACATTCTGTACCCAAAATCCGTAAATCTACGGATTAATCAGTATTTCTCCCAACACTGTTTCCGGCAACCACTTATTCTGTCGACTGAAAGCAGAACTACGGTACAGTATTCTTTATCCGCTACGCTGTAAACGACTATCAGCGCGCAGCGGCGCAGAGCTAAACTAAATCTCGGATAGACTGACGATAACGCCAGCTACCCCCCCATCTCGGACAGAAGTTGCGCATCTTCTTATTTCTTCAATCAACGATGGTACCGGTATGATCAGGGAGTCGAAAAATGTAACTAAAAAACTTTCAAATTTGCCCTGTATTTCAAAAACTAAGAAGCCTAGGACAAATAGATGTTTCTTGTTCAATTAATAGATTTAATTTTCCCAATCATTTTAAAGCAATTTAAACATTGTTCAAACAGTACTAAAAATATAATATATAATGGTTTTAAGAAATATTTAACATGTAAGTAACAAAGTATGTTATTAGTACTTAATAAATATTAAATTTAAACTTATCTTGTAAATTTTAGAAAAAAAAATAAGACACATATAATAGTCTAAGAGCTAGGAACGATTTCGAGAAAGTATTTTAAGAAATCTGGCTCTTTGATATATCTTTTACTATACCTATATGCTCTCTGGAACAGCATGCAGCCCATCTGGCTGCATATCCGTTGCGTTCACTACTGCGTATCGGAAGATGATCCTATATATTTTTTTTTATTTAGTCGGTTAAATTCTAGTATTGAATATAAATCGAACAAGTCTCCATAGCGCAGCGCGTAGAGTTTTCGACTACGAACCAAGGATTCAGCGCTCGAGACCGGGTCAGGGCAAAATTTTTTTTATTTTATTTTCGTTTATATTCTGATAGTCTTAATAGTTAAGTTAATAAAGTATTAAATATTTGTTTTTTTTTGAATCACCAGAATTATTTAATAGTTTACTATCAGAATATAAACGAAAATAAAATAAAAAAGTTTTTACCCCGACCCGCTCTCGAACTCTAACACTCTGACTCCTCGCTTGATAGGCGGAATCTCTACCTCTCTACGCGCTGCGCTATTGAGACTCGCTCGGTTTTTATTCAACACTATACTATAATTTAAAGGACTAATAAAAATATAGGATCTTCTTTCAATGCGCAGTAGGGAACGCAACGTTTACCGGCAGCCAGACGGGCCGCATGCTGTTCTAGAGAGCATAGTAAAAGATATATCAAAGAGCCAGACGTCTTAAAATACTTGTTTTCCCGACGTTGCTAGCTCTCGTACTATAAGAAAAATATACCAAAAACAATGAATTATTTGTGCTGTGAATACAATTATATCACACAGCAGCTATTTTATCGCAATCTAAATTCATTAATTCTATTCTAATAAAATCTGAAATAAGAACCTTAAATCTACTAATTTTCCAACAAATAACATTATTCTGAACTGACTTACCTCTAATTTTTTAGAAATTTCTTCGATAGCTGCTTCGTGTTGCTTCATTAGCTCCTTGTTTTTCTCCAGCAACGCGTTTCCTAACTCAGCTGCCAATTGTAGATCGTTCTCCTTTTGCTGCAGCTGAGTCCAGAGGTCCTCGTTGGGGATTTGAGCATTCTGCTCGTTTATGGCACTACGTTTTTCCATTTCTACTACGTATTCTTCTAAGGATTTAAGCATTTTCTATGCGAGATTGTTCAAATCCGGCCCGGTTTCGCTAGGAAGCGATTGCGACATATCGCCATTTCACGCAACCGAGTCATGATGCCGATTTAATATCCAACTGGAAAAGAAACGTTAACTTTAGAAATGATTATAAATGAAATATTTCGAGAAGTATTACATGTATTCATAAAAAATTGGCGCCGGGAGGCACGTATAGCCGCCCATACTAAAATATGTTAATAAAAAGTTGGTAGGCAGTTCTTTTAGTTTCAATTATCTCAAAAACTGCAAATTTGGTTAAAATCGGTTTAGCGGTTTTTGAGTTATCGTGTAACCATACCTGTTGGTATGGTCAGCTAAAAAATGAGAATAAGGGATGAGATTTTTGATTAGTAACTTATCATACCCTGCTGGCAAGCGAAACCTTGGGTCGGCGTTTACATGTAGAGGAGCGAATCGCTATGGCAATCTAGTAAGTCGAAGAGAGCAAAAATACGAAGTATTTATTACATAACCACTTAATATGGCGCTATATTCCATTACAGTGACTAGATTCCATGCGCTTGGGAAAATACTTGCCTTCTGCCTTTATTCAGTACATCTTATTTTGCTAAGCCTGTGTTGACCGTACTCGTCGTACACATGAAAACCGCCATCCAAGACCAAAAATGCTAGCCCTAGTATACAGGGTGAATGAAGTGCAAATATTTTTAGGGGCGGTATATTTCTACCTCAGTAACGCGTCTATGAGGTTTTTTTCACTTTCAATAAATTTTTGGATTTTTGTTAAACATGTCTTGATATTATGGAAACATAGTTAGTAGCATAATTTACAAAAAAAATCGAAAAAAAAAACATTGGTTCTCAAAATATGAACAAAAAATGATTTTTTTTTTATTTTCAAAGAAAAATAATTCGATTATTTTGGACTTATTTGTAAAACGGGAAAGAGATATCGTCGGCTTTATCAATTGTTTTCGGGTAATTCCACTTCAGTTAATTGTTTTCGGGCAATTTTACTAGATCTGTTCAGAGCCTATTTTACCATAAAGCCCATAAGGCCCGGGCCTTGGAACCGGTGGTCTCGGGGGCCGTTAAAGGTTGTAAAATATTCACAATTTCTTGAATTTTTGAATTTTTTTGGAAAAGAGGGCCCGAATTTTTGCTTGGGCCTTAGGGCCCGACCAGATGAAAAATAGACCCTGGATCTGTTGTATTGCTCATGCAATAAAAAACAGGCAAATTATATGTGTCTACCGTGTGTTACCGGTTACCGGTAATTTATGAAAGTTAGAATAGTAAACCTAAAATGATAACTAATTTTTTCAATCACATTCTAAATTAAACTCAGGGCCAAAACCTATAATATTACTAAATATCAAGATCTACAATCCCTTTGCACTGGTGATAAACTTGTCATTAAGTCACCAGAAGCTGTTTTATTTTAAAGCATTGCCTAAATTAACTAAATAATTACTAAAAATATATTAGTACTTAAAAAAATATTTTCGTATAAAAATAATATTAAAATAAACTAGATAAGAGTATTTTCATTCGTTATTGTTTTTGTTTCTAGAATGAACATGTCTTTATTTTCAGTTGATTTAATCGCTCAACAATGTTCCAAGCGCAAGCACAATGTTCCATTAAAGAACCAATTTCTGTCCAAGTATCTTCTTTTAAATGTCTCTTGTAATAGTCTTTATTTTTTGGAGCCCATATTATAGGCATGTTTTTGTACTTTTAAATTAGCGCCAAAACCTTTTCTTCGTCCCACATACTCATATTTTTGTTGGTTGCGAGACTATTGCACGTACACACTGGCGATCGTCGTAATTCGACGTCCACGAACCAACCGAGAATCTCTTTGTGTTCGTCCTGAAAACCGACAACTGGCGGCTCGCTGCGAGCTGTCCGAAGCTGGCTCGCAAACCTGGTTCGCAACGCGTCCACACTATAGAATTTGGTTACAGCAACGGTTGCAGTTACAGTTGCAGTTCGCCAGTGAGTACGCGGCTTAAAATCAATCGATTAAAAATATTGTCAATATGGCGGCACTTCCGGAAATACCGGAAGTTGACAGCAACTTTCTTATTTTAAATGGGTGCCCCCATTTGTTATTACATATTTAAATTCTCTGTAAAATTTTATGAATTTTGATATTAAATACTCTATATCTAACATTAAGCGTTTTTGAGAAAAAAAATATTTAAAATTTTTGGACGAAAAAAACACCTGTCAAAAATATGTGTATAGTCTAAACGTCAAATTTAATGTGCGCGTTCAGGGAACACAGCGGCTGACCGACCGCTGAGTATTTTGCTCAGCGGCTGACTGTTTTTGCGTGTAAAAAGAGACCGTTTAGGGAAACCGCTTACTCAGCCACTCAGCCGCTGACCGTCCCTGAACGCGCCCAATGATTTCCACAGCACAGTGGAGGTAAAGAGAAGACATGTGGCTATCTATTTCAGAAATTAAATTTTCAAATGTCATATAATAATGGCGGTAGCTGTCATGGAATTGAGCGATTAAAAAATAATCATAAATCATTTTGTTTCAAATGGAAACCCACTTTTTTCATTTCACTAGTGAAAAGGGGTTTCAATTCGTTACTTTTTGATTATACATGTTCCTATACCTAAAATAAATTGTTTTACGTTATTTAAGATTTAGTTTTAAAGCGTATTTTTTTCTTGATGATTTATGATAATTTTTTCATCGATCTTTCATCGAGTATTACTTTTTTCCTTATTAAGAGCACTTTTCATCATTTTTAAATTTATTTTACATAGGCAACACCCTGTATATTATTTTTCGTTTAGAGACAGAATCACAGGACAGAATTAAAAAATGCAGAATTAAAAACATTTCTTGTGTTTTTCCTAAATTTATAGCGGTTTTGCAGATATTCGCTGTATTATATTACATGGGGTTATCAACAGTAAAATAGTAGAGTATGGACCAAGTCATAAGTCATGATGTCTATGCTTGATCTCGCCAAAAATATTATCGACTGTCATTTCCCAGCAGTCTTTGACGCCATTTTTCAACCATTTGGTATATTTTTTAGTCTAATTGGTATAATTATTTCTTGAAAAAACACTAGGCATTTGGGCACGGTATTTTTATTATTTATTTTATTTGAATTTCAACGAAATAAATTTGAAGCTTAAAATTCACGGAAAGCAATGATTGTAATTATAATGCAATAGTATTTTTATTCCAATTAATGAATTAATATTTTCATCTCAGCTTTCATCCAGTGTCTCAGAGTTGAAATTTGTCTTTTGTATAGGTTATTAGTGTCAATAATTAACGTAATCATTTGACTATAGTTCAAAACAAATATCTACGTTCTACGTTAATTGAATTAAGTGTCGAAATTCCTTTAGTTTTAAAATATTCTTTAAGTAAAGCTCATTCTGTGCAATATTGAAATACCAGTGTCGCGCAAAAAAATTTAAGAGTCCATTTCACTAGTCCGAAAAAGTAGCAAAATAAGCGTTCGGAATGTAACGTTTTGTGTAAAACTGGCTAGGTATTTTTACACAAATGAAGAAGGAAATTAAAGATAAAGGATTATACGATATCCGTATTGCAGCACATTTTTAGACAACGTCTTTATTTTTAAGATTTTGATGGTCAAACATCAACAACATATATATATATATATATATATATATATATATATATATATATATACATATATATATATAATATATATATATATATATATATATATATATATTGCATATATATATATATATATATATATATATATATATATATATATATATATATATATATATATATATATATATATATATATATATATATATATATATATATATATATATATATATATATATATATATATATATATATATATATATATATATATATATATATATATTTTATATGGTGTTGTAACAAATTGCTCGCTATTTTATGGCAAATGCTGAAGCTCTGCAAACCTTAATCAAGCCTTAATCAAAGCACGTGTGTTTAGGTATAGCTTAGGTGTGAATTTTAGGTATGGCTTAACACGACAGGATCGAGCTAAGCCTTAGTGTGCGAACACAGTGCAAGCAGGTTTGCCGCTTACTGGTAGTCAGCGCCAATCTGGGCACCTATTCTTGACATCGTTCGCAACTTTGCGTATACGCATCACGTGTATTGTTATAAACAGGGTATCCCAGAAATAAGTGCAAGTATTTTAAAGGGTGGTAGATCTCGATAAAAGAAACATATTTTCTCTTTATCGTTTTTCAAATAAGTCCAAAATAATGGAGTTATTTTACTTTGAAAATTTCCAAAAAAAAATATTTTTTGCTAAAATTTTGAGAACCTTCTTCTTCATGTGCCTTCTCCTCATCGGAGGTTGGCGACCATCAATTGGAATTCCTCCCTGTCTTGAGCCAAACGGATAATTGCACTGGCCTCTCCTATATTAAACCACTGGCGCAAATTCCGCAACCAGGAAAACCGTTTACGCCCGATGCCTCGTCGTCCTTCAATCTTTCCCTCAACGATCAGCTGTAGGAAACTATAATTGTTATTTCGAAAAATATGACCAAAATATGCTGCTTTCCGTCGTTTTATTGTAGTCAATAGTTCTTGGTCCTTACACATTCTTTTCAATACTTCGAGATTTGTTTGAGAACCACTGGATCTTTTCTGGATTTTCTTTCTTGTAAATTTAATCTACTACCTATGTTGCCATATTATCAAGAAATTATTATTTTTAAATAAAAACTAAAAAAAATTACAAAAAAATTCCAAAAATATTTTCAAAAAATTCCGAATTTTCAAAAAAAAATTATTTAGAAAAAAACCTCATAGGCGTGTTTCTGGGGTTGAACTATACTACCAGTTAAGTTAAAATACTTGCACTTATTTCTGGGACACCCTGTATATGGTTACATAGTAGCGCCGCGCCGCGCCGCCTCGCGCTTATAACCTTGAAAAATTAAAGCGTGTTATCAAATCGGCTAGTTCACAGTGAAAGCAGGCAGGCACCGTCAACCAGCGTTCATCGGCGTTCTCGCTTTTACCGGAACGAAAATTTATTTATTTCTGCTTTTGCACGCGCCGACGGCGCACAGGGGGTATTAAGAACTAAAAGTTGGCCAAAATTATGTTTTATGATTTTTTTGCTTTTTTGCTAGTAATATTAATTATTAATTAGAGGAGAGGTTGCTAATATGGAACCCCATTTTGTTTTTCCTACACAATATTTTTTCCTCTACTCTGAAACCCTTTCCACCGATCAAATAGGGCCATTCTGTGCAAAACCAAGCAATTGGATGAGGATGCTAGAACAAGAAAGTAATTTGTATATTATAGACGATATTTGAGCGAGGATGGGTGTTAATAGGGTAAAGACTATTTCCTTTAAGAATCTATTTAAATCAATGTTTTTTTTGGCAGTGGCAAATATTGGCAAGATTTTTGTGCATATTCCAATGCTGGAGACTTTAAGCATTGAACGGATACTAATTTCCATGCGGAATATTGCCGAATAGTCTTACACCTTATAAAAATGCCACTGATTTTTTAAATATAAAACATTATAAAAAAATAGAATAGAAGGAAACGTTTCAAAATAAAAATATGGCATAAAACAGAACAGAGCCAACAAACAAAGCTGGCTCTGTATCCATCATGACAGTTATTATGAACAATTTGCAAAAAAAGCACTACAAACAATTCCACTATTTTTATAATCTTAGAAATATTCAGAATACACTCAAGATAATTCATACTTTTAACTGAAATATATTATTTATTTGATAGTCAACTTACGACTTAAAAAAGCTAATAACTAATAAACGTGCTTACATTTAGTATTTATAGATTTGTATTCAGTTAAGATAAAAAATAAAAATAAAAAATATCACTTTTGGCCAGGTTTATAAACCAAATACATCTATGTGCGGCCCCGGCGAGGCGGGCGCGGCGTTTGAATATAGTTTGGTTAGGTTAGGTTAGTTAATCAGGTAAATTTCCTCTTAATTATCTACTTCCGAATCCTCACATCTCCGAAATAGCCATATACAATACACGTGATGCATATACGCAAAGTTACGCATCTGTGTATTGTTATATGGCTTTTTAAGAGATGCGAGATGCGAGCGATATTTGGTGATGCGAGTGGTCAAGAATAGGTCCCCAGAGACGGCGCCGGTTGCCGGAAAGCAGAAACCTGCCTCCACTATGTTCGTACCCTTAGGCAGATTTCTGAAATTTACATTATACTCGTACCTACTTCAAACTTCAAACTTGTTATATGAGATACAATACGTATACAAACATTACTATCAATTAATGTGTGTAAGTGGAAGTAGTTCATTAGCTATTCAATTATGCTTGTTAATATAAATATTTTAAGCATTAAAATATAAATTAGAAAGCAAATTAATTCCAAATTATTTCAATAGTGACATTCTCAGAAAACTATGACTATATGTTTTATTACCATGAGAATACGCGTTGTAGCCAAACATTTAGCAAAAATTAAAAAAAAAATACAAATATTTTACTAAAAATGTTGTCTTGCGTAGGCCAGTGTTGTCTTTTTCGGAAACAAAGAACCGCACTGAACTATCAAATTGGATATATCCAGAATCCAGATGTTTCCTGTTGGCAAAGACATAAAATGAAAATCTATTGTCGATGGATTGAAAAAACAACGAAATAATGTAAAAATAAATTACGCACTATTATAGGTATTAGGAAGTCTAGAAATCTCTAAAGCGAACTTTATAAGTAAATAATTTTAAAGCATCAAAATGTAAGGAAAATATGAGAGAAATACGGGGAAAAATATGATAAGCGCCATTTCATTGATTTTACAGGAGAGCACTGGACGGCCGGTAGTTATCAGGTTCTTGCAGTGTATTCTATATTTTTACTAGGCATATATCATAGGATTTAACAACTTATTCATATTGCCTTGTAGGGTTTGTTCATTTTGAAGGGACCAGTTAGACCTACTATATTGTAAAATCCTAAAATTACGAAATTGGCGCTTATCAAGTTTTCCCCTGGGCCCTTCATTCCTAGATAATATGAGAAAATTGACAAAGATTTTATAATAGTGACTAAATTAATATTATTAAGTAAATATATTTACTATTATTGAATGACAGCATAAAATAAATTATTAGTGGCCCTAAGAACGCACTAGAATAGTATGATAAAAGGCCCCCCTACCATAAAATTTACTCCCAATTATTCAAACCAATTAGAAAAAAATTCTTTTAAACATCTATCTAAATGGTCTATTTATTAATATAATGTTAAATACCAAATTGTATTTTACAGCTTAGGATAATTTCGATGCTAAACCTGAATAGGTTTAGCATATCTATTACCGTCTATGACTATTAGAAAAAAAAATGGCGTCAGCGATGGCTATGAAATGAAGATCGCTGTCATTTTATATGTAAAATTATATGTGGACTATATCATCGATCGTCATTTCCAAGCCAATTGGAACTTTTTTTCGATCATACGGTAGTAATAGTATGGACTGGAGTAATATCTTTAAATGGTAGAACAATATAACGGAATATTAACTACTATATCATTCAAAAGCAGAAATAAAATGTTATATCTCTAATAAATACAACCATTTTGCTTTTGAGATAAACCACTAGGAAAGATAATAAGAAAAAAATGGAAACATTCAGGTAAAAATAAAAAGATAGAAAAAATTAAAATGCTCATAAATGTCAATAAAAATTCAATACCTAAAGTGACCTAAATGTATGTGTACCTACTACTGCAACGGAAGTTATTATTGCTTATACTGTTAACACGGAAAAGAAATTTAAATTATTATAAACAGGAAAATTATTGTACTGCGAAGATGTCTTAACTAATAGAAAAAAATGTTGATAGTATTTAACGAAAGAGAATTTGCAAAAAGGCACTGATGTATACAAAAGATAAATATGTAATGGTTTTTAAAAGTTGTCAAAGAAAATGTATAAATAATAAATACATTATTTATTTATTATTATTATTTATATTGATTTGCAATTTATTTTTAACTTAACTAGTTTAATTTTTATCCTTTATATTCATTTATTTGATTTTTTGGCTCTAGTAAACTTTAGGTACCTCGGAATTTCACACTTTTTTTTGTTTTGGTTTGGTTTGGTTTGAAAGATTACTGTAAATAGAGCATATTAAGACAACAAATTTGTTGGATCATACATTTTTTTTGAGCATTTGGGTTGCTTTGGTTAGCTTTTCTTTGTGGAGGGTGTTGAGCTGTGGTTTTTATATTTTAATAATTAACTGTGATTTTGCAAAAATATTATTAAATTGTATAGGATTTGGGTTGCTTTGGTTAGCTTTTCTTTGTGGAGGGTGTTAACACAGGTGTTAAGCTGTGGTTTTTATATTTTAATAATTTACTGTGATAGGTTGGTTAGCATTTTAGACACTTTTAAATGATTTTTTTTGGTTCAAAAGTGCTTCATCCAAGGATTTTTTTTCTTTTAAACTGTTCTATAGCAATAGAGCTTTCGACTAAAAAAATAAAAATTGCGAAATTCTGAGGTACTTAATGTTTACCAGACCCGATTTTTTGTTTAATATTTCTTTATTTTTATTTATCTGGTAGTCTGGTAATTGATTGCCTTGCAAAATACTCTTATGTGTTAATTCCGTTTAGGATTCAAAAAAATAACAAACCAATATCACAGCCAATATGTATCTATTAATTTTTGATGTTATTTTTTTATTTTTCCTCTACGGCTGTGATCTTGACAAACTTTTTGTATTAGTTGCTCTTTCATTATGACAGTAATTTGTGATACATAAAGTAAATGACAAAGAAAAGCTAATAAGTTTTATAACAGTACTTCGACAATGCATTTGTTCAAAAATTCAATTCATAATTTTTTCAGGCATAACAATACAAACAACTTATAAACCTACCTGCCCAATTTATACAAATAATCCTTAAAGAGTTGTTCACTAATAACAAAAACACAAATTACTAATAAAAACGATAAACTCAACTAGCTGGTCCGATTAAAAACAACTGTTTAAAATAATTTTAGGCCGGAAGACAAATAACAATTTGACGTCACTTTTCGCGAAAACATGCGAAAGAAACAAAACGCGGACCGCACGAGAAACTATATAACCTGTCAAATAAACTATACGTAACTAAAAACAGAAACGAACGCTATTCAGTTGTTTGAAAACCCGCCAGCCCACTACCATGGCAACAAACTAACTCACCTGGACGCGTGCGTATTGAAACACTGGAAGAAGTAGGTAGGGGAGGCCGGTCAAAATACAGACGGAAGTTTGAACATGTAAAGATTGTAAAGAGATTCATCTTCTTTATTTTTTGTCTTTTGTCCCATTTGAGTACTACCGTATGATCGAGAAAAAACGGCGTCAGCGATGGCTATGGAATGAAGATCGCTGTCATTTTATATGTAAATTTATATGGGAAATGTCGATGTTTATACGGTATTTGTTATTAATAGATAATAAATAAATATTAAAGTCAATTTGACTATGAATAATTAAAATGACAGACACAAAACTGTTACTGTCTTAGGACATACTAGAGCAACTTTCTTTTTTTACTTTCATTCTTTTGAGATACATACAGGGTGGCGCACCGTATTCGCCTCGGTTGATTATACGAAAAAGGAAAGATGCAGAAACAAAATATTTTATGGGTATATGTGGGGAGTCAATGAGCACAATTTAAAATTATTTTGAAATATACAGGGTGTCTCAGAACTAAGATCCATACCAAAGTTATATTTTTTCTTATGGAACACACCCGGTATTTTATTTCATTTTTGGATTCTTGGGCTCAAAAAAAGTCATTTATTATAAGGGTTAAATATCTTTAAAATGTTTGGTTTTTGAGATATTTAAAGATATTTAAATTTGCATGCTACAATAGAATAAATTATTACATCCTGTACATTACTTTTCAGAATTAATTATTATGTTGAGTTTAAAGTTAGAGAAATAAACTTTACTGAAAAATGGTATTGCTTCCTTAAATTTATACAGGGCTATGAAAAGTTGCTGATCTAATTTAAGGATATATTTTATATAAAACTTTGTTATTTCAAATGCAACACTCTGTATTTTTTAAAATAAATCGAAGCAAATTCAAATGCTCTTCCAAACTATATTAGGGTTTCCTATACTTATCTAGCTCAGATTTTGAATAAAAAGCAATTTTTAAATTAAATTGCAATCAAGACGGCTGGTGTCGCCATGGCAATTTTCTAGTGACAGTTAGTAACTGTTTTCAAAGTCGACATTAGTTTTTGGACATTATTATTTATAATTTATAACAGTTTACTTAAATTTACCTACAATAGTTTAATAAATAAGTATTCATTATTTTATCAAAAAAAATAAAGTAGTATCTGGTGGCAGAACGAATAGATACAGTACGTCTGTCCGTTCTGTGGCTACGGGGTATCCGTGAGAGGGGAAACGATATTCTATCGATGTTTTTCGTAAAAAATTAGACGACGCGTCCCATCAATAAAAATTCGAAAAATTTGCAAGTAGCCAATAAAATGAGTGGGCGGAGCGATTTGCGGTGACGTATTCGTCAAGTCGACGTATAAAATATATTGCTGTTTATTTAAATGTTTTAGTCCGCATTCCTTTCATAGACACAGATCCAGCAGACGAACTGTACCAGGGGCGGCTCGTAGCACTGGAAGATGGTGAGGCACATTAGAAGAGATTTTTTATTAGTATGTATATAGGGTGGCCATTAGTACGAGGAAGTTCTATATAAAAAAGGTACATACCTAAAAAAATATTTTCTTTAAAATTGCAATCGCATTACCATTTTTCTGTACAGAATTGGGTTCAGCATAAAATTCAGCATACATCACACTATTGATTTATTTGAAGCACTATATGTATATGCGGGATTTCCATGATAATTCATATTTGAAAAATTTCATCTTTTAAAAAGTGGTAAAAAACTGGAGTGAATTTAACTTATTGATATATTATTGCTTAAGTACGTATAATATAGCGAGGTATGTAGGATAAAAAAATTCAGAAGAACACTTGAAGATAATATAAATTTAGAACAAATGGATGGACAAGATATAGACGAAACAAACGATAGAATAAGTAAGGAGCTCCCCAGAGCTGGATTGGAGGTCGCTAGCAGGACAAAAACTAGGGTAAATAAGTTAAGTCAGGAAACGAAACAACTGATGAATCAAAGGAGGCAACTCATGACGAATGGAAGGATGAATACGGGGGAATATAATGAACTAAATAAAATCATCAAAAAAGAAGTCAAAAAAGACCTAAAAGAACACAACGAAGCGTTAGCGGAGAAAATTATAGAGAGCAACAGGGGTCTAAAAAGCTTACAACCAACACTTGGAACCCAAAGAATGATATCTCTAAAATACCCAAATGGAAAAGAAGAGAGAGACAAAAAAAAGATCACCTCAATAGTAGAAGACTTCTACACTGACCTATATAGGTCTAAGAAAGATGCAGACACCCCTACAAGAGAAAAACTAAAACTGAAAATAGAAAATGTTGGATCCGAGGAACTGCCGGATATAGATGAATTCGAAATTGAACAAGCCATAAGAAACCTGAAGAATAATAAAGCACCAGGCCAAGATGAAGTATTAGCAGAAATGCTAAAGGAAGGAAAAGACATAGTGATACCGATATTAAAAAAGCTATTTAACGAATGTCTACATCTCGGACAAATACCAAGAGATTGGAATAACAGCCTGACAGTACTCTTATTCAAAAAAGGTGATAGAGGTGATATAAAAAACTACAGGCCAATATCCTTGCTTTCTCAAGTATATAAGCTTTTCATGAAAGTCATTAACAACAGACTAACATCAAAATTCGACAACTACCAGCCGGTGGAACAGGCAGGTTTCCGTAAAGGATACAGTACGTCAGACCACCTGCTGACTATGAAAGTATTGGTTGAGAAGGCAAACGAGTATCATCTTCCCATGTATTTTGCTTTCGTGGACTATGAAAAGGCCTTTGACAGTGTCGAATTATGGGCTGTAGAACAAGCAATGAACAACTGCCGAATTGATTCAAGATATAGAACCTTAATCCATAATATATACAAGAACGCAACAATGACAATACAAATAGGAGATACTACTAGACCCATCCAAGTTAAGAGAGGAGTACGTCAGGGAGACGTGATATCTCCAAAATTGTTTACCTTGGCAATGGAAGATGTTTTTAAAAAACTGGACTGGTCGGAATATGGCATTAATGTAAACGGCAAAAAACTAAATCACTTGAGATTTGCCGATGACGTCGTCCTAATTACTGACACTTTTGAGGGAATTCAGGCAATGGTAAACCAGCTGACAACCGCATCGGAAAATGTTGGCCTAAAGATAAATATACAAAAAACAAAAATGATGACAAATACCGAAAATCAAAACAACGTGACGATCAACGGATCCCCCCTGGAAACAGTTAAAGAATACATATACCTGGGACAGGTGATCAAGTTAGGAAAAGAAAACCAAACGGCCGAAATTACTAGGCGGAGCAAGTTGGCATGGGCTGGATTCGGAAAATTATCGTGGATACTCAAAAATCAGAAATTTCCCCAATATTTGAGAAGCAGAATTTTCAACCAATGCATATTGCCAATCCTTACATACGGCTGCCAAACATGGACATTTACAAAGGCAAATATAGAAAAACTGTCGAGGACCCAAAGAGCCATGGAAAGAATTATGTTAGGAGTTAAACTTAAGGATAAAAAAAGAAATAGCTGGATAAGAATGCGGACTAAAGTGGAGGATGTGACAGCCAGGGCGGCACGATTGAAATGGAGCTTTGCAGGACATACAGTTAGACAATCCGACAATAGATGGAACACGGTAATTCAGCGATGGAGGCCATACTTAGGACAGCGAATGAGAGGACGCCCTCAAATGAGATGGTACGATGATTTCAAAAGAGTGGCAGGACTACATTGGACACGCACAGCACAGAACAGAGATCGGTGGCGAGAATTGGGAGAGGCCTATGTCCAAAGTTGGACGACAAACGGCTAATGATGATGATGATGATGATGTAGGATAAAAGAAGAAATCCGAGAAAAATCACATTCACAGGAATTTTTTTATGGCGCGGCCAACGTTGCAATATTATAATGCTATATCACAGTTTTTTTTTAAACGCAATACACACTGTATATTATTTTTAGTATTTTAGATACCTACAGACTTAAAAAGCGCACATTTTTGTATTTAAAATATTTCTAAATTTTTAGCAGTTGCGGAAATAGCCTTATGTAATATGATTCGCAGTATTATACCGTATGATCGAAAAAAACGGCGTCCAGTTGGCTGGGAAATGACGATCGATGACATTTTCCATATAAATTTAGATATAAAATGACAGCGTTCTTCATTTCATAGCCAACGCTGACGCCGTTTTTTCTCGATCATACGGTACCTATTACATAGGGCTATTGCAACAGTAAATTTTTATCAAAGCGACCTCAGGATATTTTCTCTTATATTTTACTCTGTATGGTAAAATTTTGTTTTTCTACCCATCCAGGTCGCTTTACTTTTTGACTATACACAATTTATCTAGAACTGATTCGAAAAACTTTACCTAGGGAAGTCCTCTGATGATGCATGGTCCCTCTAAATCATCATATCAATCAACAATTAGTCACTGCCCACTTTTTAGGTATTTACTTAATATGTACAATAATCAGTAAAAAGGGTAATTAATCATGCAATTCGCATTAAAAAATGTAGATATTAATCAGTTAGAGACAAAACAGTGTAATAACCGGCAGAATTAATTCAAACTCTGATTCAAACTAAGCCAAATTCCCAAATAATGCAATTCTGCATTTTGAGCCTGTCGCCTAAAATCTCTCGGGCTGATCGGGAACTGATCGGGAAGTGATACATATTTTTAACAAACGGCTTTTAAGGTTCAAATTTACATTTCAGGCTCGCCTCAATACGGTCTTTTTACGCGCTACTACTCCATACATTTTATCTCTCTTCAACTAAAGGTTTTGCCTATGCCTATGCTTTTTCTTTTCATTCTATAGAGTTAAGATTCCAGTGAACGCTGTCGCTCCGTCAGTGCGATATACCACAATACGCTAGACAAGGAAAGACGAGAGGCAAACCTCTGCACATATACTTCTTAAAGAACAAATGAGATGGATATACATCGTCGAGTTTGTCGCATATGGGAAAGGAAGCGCGTTTAAAGGAATACCATCGACGTAATTTATTGTAAAATGACGGTTAAAAAATACAATTATTATTGATGCAAATAGGAAAAAAAATATAAAATTGTGATTAAAGATGTATCGATTAATACGTGTAGTTTTTCAAATGTATTGGTGAGGCACTGCCTCATCTGCCTCATAGGACAAGCCGCCCCTGAACTGTACAATATGTTACTAGAGATTTTATTTTGTGAGGAAAATTGCTTCTTAGCCACAAAGGCTTATGCTCAAAGATATCTAAATAGGAATCTTCCTGATACGCGTTCCTTTGAAAAACTGCTTGTACTATTTCGCAGAGCTGGTAGTGTGGTTTATTAAAAACCTATTAGGCAGAAACCTGTCGTTGGAAGTGAAAAAAAAACGAATTTGCCGTTATTGGTTTTTTTATAGAAAATCTATATATCTACAAGTCATCGTAAAATAAATCAAAGATCTACTTCGTTTTTCTTGATAAAGTAATAAATACATATTTAATAAATATTATTTATTAAACTATTGTAGGTAAATTAAGTAAAAGTAAACTAGTATAAATAAAAAAAGCCCATAAATTAATTTCGATTTTGAAAATAGCTAGTACTAGTAACTGTCACTAGAAACTTGCCATGACGACACTAGCCCTCTTGGTTGCCATTTTATTGAAAAAAATGCTCTTTATTCAAAATCTGAGCTAGATAGGTATAGGAAACCCTAATATAGTTTGAAAGAGCATTTGAATCTGCTTCGATTTATTAAAAAATACAGGGTGTTGTATTTGAAATAATGAAGTTTATATGTAAACTAAGTTCTTAAAATAGATCATCAATTTTTGATACCTCTGTATAAATTTAAGGAAGCAATAACATTTTTCTGTAAAGTTTATTTCTCTACCTTTAAACTCAGCACAAAAATTAATTCTGAAAAGTAATGTATAGGATGTTAATAATCTATTCTATTGTACCATGCAAATTTGGATATCTTTAACTATCTCAAAAACCAAAGATTTTGAACATATTTAACCCTTATAATAAATATCTTTTTTTGGGTCCAAGAATCCAAAAATGAAATAAAATACCGGGTGTTCAATAAGAAAAAAATAAAACTTTGGTATGGATCTTAGTTCTGAAACACCTTGTATATTTCAAAATAATTTTAAATTGTACACATTGCCTCCCCACATATACACATAAAATATTTTGTTCCTACATCTTTTCATTTTCGTATAATCAACCGAGGCGAATGAGGTGCGCCACCCTGTATAAGTTTTTTTAATTTGTTTATTATTAGATATTAAGGGGTTATTGAAAAAAAAATGAAATGTTGACTATAACCTACGCTAGAATATAGTAACAGTAGTATAAACATTATATAATTTTGAGTATCATTGTGTATCGACTAAACATATCTAAAATTATGGGATTTTATACATTTATAGACACGTGCAGTAATATAGTGCGCATGACAAATTATCCCCATGGAGTAGCCACAAAAGACATATCGATAAAACTTCCATTAAAAGTACAAAAGAAAATAGAATTTTTTAATTAATTAAATTTGCGGGTGCCTAACCATGATACAAGCAATGAATGCCACAGTTCATTCTACCACAGAAAGAGAAATGATTGCCATGGCTGAAGAGGAGCTAGCCAGACTTCAGCGACAGGTAAGTTTTAAAAATATTTTTAAAAATGATGGTGAGGGGAAGAAGAAAATGTTGATTCAGAAAGCAATATTAATGGTGATTTTTGAATATTTGTCGCTTGAGTGTAGCTTTATTATTGAGAAAATAAAATTTAAAAAATGTTGAAAGATGATTATTGTCGTATAAAAAATGTATTAAAAATACTGATTGGTTATTTTAAATATAACTTTACTTTACATGTTACGTTTCTGCATCATAGCCTCTAATAACTTAAAGCCTTATCTGCAATATCAAATTATTTAACGTATATGATCAAAAAACGGCGTTAGAGTTAACTTAGAAATGAAGATCTATATGACATCTTGTTAGGTATTGGCAGCGATCGAAGCTAACTTGACGCCGATTTTTTTTTATTATATTTTTTTATAATTATTAAATAAAGAAATTAATTTTATCTAATACAACGATGCAGTATATACATTTGCAGAATTTAATGTACCGTATGATCGAGAAAAACGGCGTCAGCGATGGCTATGAAATGAAGATTGCTGTCATTTTATATGTAAATTTTTATGGGAAATGTCATCGATTGTCATTTTCCAGCCAACTGGACGCCGTTTTTTTCGATCATACGGTATTTTTGTGACGGAATTTTTGACACTTTAATTTTTGCGGCTTTTTGTAACTTGTAACTCTGTTTTTGAAAACTATAGCTTTTAACATAAAACAGATATCTTAGTTATATCAGTTCCTCCTCGTTTTATTGGCAATATTTACAGAACTTTGCAGAACGGAATCTTACCCGAAATGAGAAAACATTACTTTCTTTTAGTGGCTGTAGAATGGGAGACATTTTACAGAAAGGACTATATTGCCAATTGTCATATACCTAATCTTACTATATGCAGGCAAAATATTGACTAACTGGATAAATGACAGTCTTTCTTCCCGAAATAACTGACTTTCTTTCCCCACACCATTTAGTTATTGCCAGTGGCGGATCCACGGGGGGCTTTGGGGGTTCAAGCCCCCCCCCCCCTTTATATAGATATTATTAATTTATTATGTCAGAAACGACTCAGGATATGTACTTTGAGTAAAGTTTTGTGTCTAGCCCCCCTCCCTCGAATCCTGTAACCGCTTCTAGTTATTGCACTCTCTGAATAACACTTGTAAAATGTCTCTTCTTCGTAAGATTTAATATGATTGATTGTACAGTGTGAGTGTTGAGAAAAAATAGAATAGTGGAACACAAGTCCTTCTTAGGTTGGGTTAGGTTAGGTTTGCTGGGGTTTGGGATCATATTTGATCCCTCACTCGGAGGCCTTGGGCAGATTGCGATACCCTTGTTATTGTTGTACCAAACCTTTCTCTCATTCTTTCTTTCCGTTAAAACACTTCCAGCTCTTTGCAAAGTTCCCGATGTCGCTGATGGTGATTTCTGCTGCTTCCTCTAGACCCTCCAAAAAACCTTGCCCTAAAATTTTAAAGCGTCGGTATTCCAATGCCGGACAGTGGCAGAGCAGGTGCTCTATGGTTTCTTCTTCCTCTCCGCATTCTCTGCAGTAGTCGTCGTCGGAAACTTTCCATCTCACGAGGTTTACCCCCGTGGGACAGTTTCCAGTGACGACACCTAAAATTATGCGTACTAGGTCCTTTTTGTGCTCTAGTAGTTGTTTTGTCTTTTTGCTATCTACCACTAGCCATAGTCTTCGAGCTGTAGCGCAGTCCTCACAATGTTGCCACGTCTCTTGCTGCTTGGCTTTGATGGCAGTTCCTATAGCCTCCTTCAGTGTGTTGATCATCACAAGTGGTGGGTCATCTGCCACGGCCTCTCCCCTGGCCCCGTCTTTGGCGAGTCTGCAGTGGGATTCTGTAAGCTCCGTAGCAAGAAATTTCCTGTCTAGCCTATGCTATTTGTATACGATTGATGAGTCACTAGACAAGAGAAGTGTTTACAGAATCGGGCCTCTGTCTGCTTCCTGATTGCCCACCACATTGCTGTGGCCTGTGGCCTAGCACCCAGCGCAGAGAGTAGCCCCGGCCTGACGCGGCCAGGACAGTGCTCCTCGGCATTCCATCACAGTTTTCGATCTCACTGATTGCATAGTGATGCTTCTTCAAGCGGCCAAGCTGTCAGAGTATATCTGATGAGTCATCAATCTGTATCCCCTATTGGTCTATCAGCAATTTTCTCTCGTATACAACTTGCCGCTTCCCTTATGGCGTAAATCTCTGCTTGTAGAACATTACAGCCGTCCGATAACCTTAAGGATCGTCGGAGGTCTAGATCCACCTTGCAGGATGGGACCCTGTACACCGTCGCTTAAGGTAGGATGTTTTACTTTCCGACACTGCGACATGCGATAACGACGTGCGATAAACTGTGGCGACGCGGATTGCGGGTTTGCGACAAACGTGTTTTCTTACCATGCGACACTTTAGTTCAGCAAATCGTTCGAAGCAGTGCAGTTTATTAAGATGAACGCTATTCGTCGTAATATTGCTGTGGTTCTTTTACTTTATGACGAAGAAGAAGAAAATTTAGCTCTACTGCTTCACGCTCCTGAACCTTTTCAGAAACATTCTGACATATACTCCGAGATATTTTTCCCTGCGTTGTTTGGCCACCTTATCCTTATATGAGTTTCTTTTCGTCTCCCAGAGAACTGGAAATGTACGTACACAATCTACTAAACGTTCGTTGAAGTCATCATCTCATGTTTGTGACATGGCAGAAAAAAAAACAAATAATTTAACCACCAAAAATTCCAAATAAATCGACGCCGATGCGGTGTATGCTACAAAAGAACTAGCAGCGATATCGTTCAGAAAAGATTTTATTTTTCTCGATGACGTGCCACAGCGACATCTGCGATGCCGCCATGTCGCTGCCGCAAGTCGATAGGTTAAACAACATACTAATTTGATTAGTGCTAGATTAAATTTACGGCACACCGTAGTGTCGCACGTCGTTGTCGCATGTCGCAGTGTCGGAAAAAAACAAATCCTCCGGTAAAACATCTTACCTTTACATAGCCTAACCACCAAATTTGGCCGCGATCGGGCGATATTAACTTTTGGCGTTTCTTACGTCAAAACTAAGTGTCATAGTGACACGTGTTGTACACAGCGGTCAAGTTGGCCTTGATCCAATCTACCAACATACCAAATTTCATTTAATTTAAATGGGACGATTTTTTCTAAGCCGTAGGCTGTCCGTACTACTTTTTATCTGGCCTGCTATATGACGTGTCGTGTCACAGACTTGAATTTTTACTCCCAGCGCGTGAATTTTTGAAGTTTCACTTCATAAATTAATCTAATTTTTCATCAGCTTACATCAAGGTATTGTACACTTAATGATTATAATTTTTGATCGTATTATACCAATACATGTTTATCTTTCACAATATCTGTTCTCTTAAAACTATTAACTTCTCTTGAAAATATTAACTTATGCAATTTTTAATTGTAATTTTCAGTTACGTATTATGGAAGATGATCGTAAAGCATTTTCTGAAGAAACAAACACCAAACTAGAAAAACAAAGAAAAATTATACAACGACTCAAAGATGAAAGAGCGAAGCTCTATGAAGACATAAACATTGCTACCTGTGATAACCAAAGAAGAAAAGATGAAAAATTATCTAAGGATATTTACAAACTGTTGAGCGTTTATGACGATTATTGTGAGAAAGTGAAAGTTCAAAAAGAGGATATCACGGAGATGGACATTCAAATTAAAAAGGTATTTTCTACTGTGCTTTTTATGCCCACTTGCACCGTTTGTATAAACTTTGTTTAAAGGCTAAACAGCGATTAACTATACATATTTTATTATAGTTAATTACTGTTTAGCCTTTAAACAAAGTTTATACAAACGGTGCAAGTGGGCATTAATGATATAGTTTAAGATGTCTTTCTGCAGGTTCAAATGTTTATACCGGGTCAGTGCCCAGATATTCACATTTGGATGTGAATGCCAGTATGCCATTGTATTAATAATATATTTCTTAATATTCTAAAACTAAATGTTAATTTTTCCATGACCTCCTGTATTTCCAAATATTTATACTTATAGTTTCTTCTACGCCGCTAAAACTGTTTAAAAGCGTTTAGTGTGCTCTTTTTTAGAATGAAAAAAAAGAAGAAAAAAATGTGCCTTTTTTAGAGCACATGCAGAATCTCTTTGCAAGTGCAAAAATTAATTTTAGTTGGTTAGCAGGTGCAACTTCTGTTGATTGGTTAGAATACCTTTTGATTTTTGATGGGAAAAATACCTTTGGGATCTTTTTCCACCCTTACTGCAAAGGCTCTAACTTGTTACCAATCCATCTTTGGATCTAAAACTAAATGTTAATTTTTCCTAGACCTCCTGTATTTCCAAATATTTATATTTATAGTTTCTTCTACGCCGCTAAAACTGTTTAAAAGCGTTTAGTGTGCTCTTTTTTAGAATGAAAAAAAAGAAGAAAAAAATGTAGAATACCTTTTGATTTTTATGGGAAAAATATCTTTTGGACCTTTTTCCACCGTTACTGCAAAGGCTCTAACTTGTTACCAATCCATCCTTGGATCTAAAACGCATAACTTATCACATTTCGAATAATGCATTGTATCTTTACCACTAACTGAAAGTATGTCCTGAGTAGATAGAGTTGTGCAGTGTCCTCAGTATGGAAGACTAAGAATGCTAAGTAGCTAAATTATAGGTAGACTTAATGGCTTATCTTGATGCAATTATTGCATTATATTACAGTGTATCTCAGATGATTAATACTTTTTATATGGTTTGATACAGTTTTAAAATACAATTTAATCCTGACTGAAACATATCTTCGTCAAAATTATTTTCTAAAGATTCGCCAAGAGTTCGACAGAGAGTATTATATTTTTTAACCCATGGTATACTGATGTTTCCAAAACCAAAGCAGGGACAGGGATAGGAATATTTGGGCCGAAAACTAAATACTCCGAACCAATGGGCACCTACCCTAGTATCCTTCAGGCAGAAATTAACGCTATCGAAAGATGCGTTCAATTTATCTTAGATAGGAACTATCGAAAACAGGAAATTGACACCCTATCCGATAGTCAAGCAGCACTAAACGCGATCAACTCAGTAACCATCAATTCGAAGTTGGTCAAAGAATGCCTAGGAAAACTCAACAAATTAGGCAAAGAAAATAACTCGGAAAATAAAGTCCTTCTACTCTGGGTGCCCGCTCACCAAGTGATAGAAGGCAATGAAAAAGCAAACGATCTAGCTAGAAAAGAATCGAACACTCCACTAACTGGACCAGAACCGTTCTGTTTTCGAAACGGTAACCAACTGGAAGCGGAACTGAAGAATCTGGAAGACTCCATCCGTAACTTGGAATGGGTATCCTCCAACGGTCTAAAACCCTCGAAAAAGTTCCTCAGAACTTAAGACCGAGAGATAAAAAGGTTTTCCTTGAGTTAAGTAAAAACAATCTTCGGATTGTCAGGGGGTTTCTAACAGGACATTGTCTCCTCAACGAATACCTCAGTAGACTGAAGCTGAGAAACAACGGCGAATGCAGATTCTGTGGGGAAAATGGGGAAATGGAGGACACTAGAACACCTTATCACTGAGTGCGCCGAGACGACGGCCATTCGTGCCATGAACTTTGGTACGGCTGATGACGAGGATGAAGAGCTGGCTTCTGTGGAGCCGTCTCAGATACTGGCTTTTGTTAAAGCCCTGAAACTCTATGATGAGTTATAACTCGTTATAACTCAAGAAAGGGATCACAATAGATCTGTAAGGTCCCGGTGATTAACTCTCCTCCTAAACATTCTACATTCTACATTCATCTTTTTTAATTGTGCTTTCTATATTGCTTAATAACAATTTTTAGTTGGAGGCTGATATCAGAAGTCTTCGACCAAAAAGTTCAATTACCGATAATCATTTTCAAAGTCAATTAACTACGGGACAAAAAACTGTAAAAATGCTTCAAAATCGTCTAGATAATATGGTAAAAAAATTCTGTGCAATTCTGGCAAGTAATAAAGAGCTAAGAGAAGAAATAGATCATTTATTAAAAGAAAGGTAGGTATAATAATATTTAATTTCAAAATTAATTTTTTAACGATTGTGCAAATCTGTACAGAAATATTTAGATCACCTGTCTAATTTTCATCATGCTGTAAGAAATTTCGCGATCAAACCAAGTCTTGATGACATTTGCATACTTGCCAGAATTTTTTATTCGGAATGAAAGTATCTTTTTTCCAGCAAAGCTCTTCAAGCCCTATCAACATGCCGAGTTTCAGCCCTCTAGCTCACATAGGGCCCGAGATACGATGCTCCAAAGACCAGGGCCGGTGGAAGGGAAATATTGAGACCGGGCGAGTACCATATCTGGCGCCCCCCTCCCCAATAGTTATAATAACTCTTTCTTTCCTTCAATAGCATACTTTAACTACAACTAAGCATATTTATACTACTTTAACAATAAATGTTTACTTAAAGAAACTTCAAAATTCTTCTCTCTGTTCAATCTTAGTCTATATGGTTGTTGTTTTTTCTACACCGGGTGCGTCTCAAAAATGACTCACCCCTATAACTTTTTAATTTTTTTTTAGATAAAAAATCCAGATTTGGTATGTTAGTATATGATTAGCTTGATCGATGTATTCAACATTTTTGCTTAAAAAATCGTATTTTAAATTTCAATCTAGAATGGCATGTGTTAAAAACACTGATTTAATACTTAATTTAAACAAGGAGCCTTGGAAAAATAGATTTGATCATCTAATATTTTTCGTGTCTTGTCCAGGCCGGTTATAAGATGCCCGAATCGTATTTTTAATCATATCTTAATTTTTTCAAATGGAACAAAGGTGGCTCATTTGTAAATTTGGAAAAAGCATTTTTTACGAATAATTTGAAACCACACACTTGGTGTGTTTCGAGACAAATTGTTCGCCGTTATGAACCGCATGTTACAATTTCAAGTAAACCATATGAGAAAATGCCAACAGTTGACATATGATGTCATTTTATTCAAAGTGTCATTTTCTGTTGCATAAAGTAAGAAAAAGAAATATACCAAGCGTGCTATTTAAAAATCAAAAATTGTAGTAATTTCCGGTGAAACAGGAAGTGAACAAAAACAATTGAATTTGTCAATTAATCCTAATTTATGTCATATAATAACCACAGATAACACATAATCCAAAATTATGTGTTATCTGTGATAATAACATACAAAATATCGTTTTATCTGAAAAAATTAAAAAAGTTATAGGAGTGAGCCACTTTTGAGACGCACCCGGTATATAGATTTATAAGAAATAGAATTCCAACTTCGGCAGTCTCGTTCTGGTATAAGTGATCTTTGGAAACATTAGTATTTAGTTGCAAGAAGTTGCATTATTTTTCTCGTTTGTAGTGAGTATTTAAGAAAAATTTCCTCTTTTTCACAATCGATTATTTCGTGCAGAATCAGTATATGATCAGACAGTTTTGTCGGCTTCAAAATGAGGATCAGCCAGTGTTTGAAATGTATTTCTTTGTGTAATTTCTCTAATGAGAAAATTCTACTACCATTTTCCCTGTATTACTACATATTCAATCCGGAACAATCAAAACCACCAAAAGATTGATATCTTTTCCCACTACTGCTAATAAATTAATTTAATTAATGAGGCAAACTTATAAGCTTTTTTTGATAATAAGGATATCGGGATCCTCTTCAGCTTCTTGCGAATGAATATTTGCCTCATATAATGTTAGGGCATCAGCCATTAATAACAAATAAAGGTTGAGGGTAGTAGAAAAAGTGCGATTTTGAGCGGTCAGTGTAAAACTGTCAATTTTGCCGGCCCTTGACCCAAAACAGTTTGTTTAGAAATTTATAAAAACGAGATTTATAGAAAGAAGGGTTATTTACAAAAAGTTGTTAGTTTTTGAGTTAAAAATAAAATACCACGAACAAATCAAATTTATATTTTTTTATTTTATTTTGTTTAAGATTCTTCCACGAAAATGAATTCCCAAATCCCAGTTTCGAATAGAGCACCCAAAAAATATATAGAAAAGAAGAAATCAAAACTATCCCAAAGCTTTCGTGCTAAGGATTTTTTTTGATCATAATTTCAGTAAACTATAATAGGATATAGTAGTGTTTTTGTTTAGTCAGATATTTCTTCCCTATGTGGTATGGTAATTGCTAATATTTTATTTATTATTGATCTGGTTTTTCATTACTATTTGTTTAGATTACTGTTTTTAAATATTTTAGTTGCCGTCGCGGCGCCCCTCGCATGCGGAGCCCCGGGCGGCCGCTAGGGGCGCCCGGCCCTTCCGCCGGCCCTTCCAAAGACCCATCTAAAGACCCCATCGAATTTTTACTCCCATCGCGCGTAAAGAAGTTTCACTGCAATAATAAAAATATATTTTACCTGGACCACCATTCTTAAAATTCCTTTCATAGACACAGGACACAGATCTAGTACAGACGTATTTTATTTAAGATTCTATGCAGCATGCTATATTATACCAAAGACTTGCGGTAAAAAGTATCAAGAAAAACTGGAAATCTGAAAAACAGCAAAAAACGATTATTTTTTATCGAACATATGTTTTTATTTATTTTTTTAATGAAAAAGATACCTTACAGAAATCATTTCAATGAAATATGGGAAAAGTTGTTGAAGGATGTCAACGCCGGTAAAAAATATATGGTCGACCTAATAGAACAAGCCATCATTGCGTTCGATCAACGAGAAGAATGGTGTTCTAAACTGATTGCTCTAAAGAAGAGAACGGAAATGGACTTTGTGATACACTCCGAAGAAATGAGAGAAATCCAGAGGCGCCTAGATCATTATATGACCCTAAGAGAGTTCTTATGCGTCAAAGGACAAAAACGAATTTTGAAAGATTTAGAAGAAAAAGAACGTTTAAAAAAAGAATCTCAAATACAGGACCTCGAAAATCAGCTACACGTTTACGAAGAAACACTAACAAAAATTCAAGTATTTAAATCTTAATTAAATATATGAAGATATCTACACAATAACGTTATTTTTTAGACGTTTTGCAATGAAGAGGATATAGAAAGAATTGCTTCTCAATTTTTAAAACAGGAGGAAGAAAATTTTGCACTCTTTAACTATGTTAATGAGCTTGGACATGAGTTAGAAACATTAAGCACAGCAGTAGATGACATTCATGAAAAAATTGGTTAGATCTTAATAAACCCTAAAAATATATCCGCGATCTTCATATTCCATAATACAATATGATTAAACATTTCTATGGTTAATCTGGCTTTGTCCGATGACAAAAATGAAGAAATTAGTATTTCTGAGTTTTACTGGAATTATTACATAATTTTTTTAGATGAGCAGATAGAGATAAGTGCGGAAAAAGCTAAGCAACGACAACATACGATAACTTCCCTCCAAGAAGATTTAAAAATAGCAACACAACAAGTAAGCATTTTACTTACCTAATTTTACTTATAAAATGACACCGATCTTCATTTCATAGCCGTCGCTGACGCAGTTTTTTTTCGATCATATTTTATATATCCCACACACACATCACATACGACATGGAGTATTGTAGCTAAACTAATATGATTAGATTTTTGCAAATTTAAGTTTTGGGTTTGGTTTGGTTTGAAAGACTATTAGAGCTACAATTTAAAAATATTTTTACAAGATACGGAATGTCCCAAATAAATATCAAATGTTATAGTTGTATTTTTTAAAATGCAACACCCTGTATATTATTTTATTTTTAGACTCTACGAATGAAAGAAAGGTAAATTTAATTAAGGTTTATCATACTTAAACCTTGCCGTTTTTGAAATCGATTCAATTTTGCGAAATTGTAGTAAAAATTTTAAGGCTCCATTTCTCCAAGGGTATTGAAGTTTTTAAAAATATTTACTAAAGTTTATTTATAGATCAGATATTGTGTTACAATAATAAAAACAATACTACCTTACGGAGTGTCTAAAAATGTATTTTAAATTACTAGGTTTAAACGGCAATAATTTGCCCTATTTAAATAGAACACCCTGTATATTTGACGATAATCAAATGCAAATTTAATTGTCTATCAAATTGTATTATATACCTTTTTACCTATATATCTTCAAGTTTTCCTAGAAAATACATTTTTTATAATTTAGACCTCATTTATCTCATGTCATCAATCAAAAATGTCAATATTCCATGGGTATATTGATTAAATGAGGTTTCAAATTAATGCGCTATATCTCTAAAAAATGCATTTTTAGAGATAGGTAAAAAATGGTATAATACAATTTGATAGATAATTAAATTGTGCAACTGATTCTCGTAAAACACACAGGGTGTTCCATTTAAATTAAAGAAGTTATTGCCGTTTAAAGCTAGTCATTATTTAAAATAAATTTTAGACACTCTGTATAAGGTAATATAATTTTTATTATTGCAACACAAAATTTCGTAAATAGAAAAACTTCAGTAGGTACAATACTTGGTTTTAAAAATTTAAATACGCCTAGAGAAATGAAAAATTGTTACTGCATTTTGACAAAAACCTAAATATTTCATAAATGGTAAGATTAAAATGCGGCAAACCTTAAACAAATTTACATTTATTTTAATTGTAGGAAAATGTAATGATATACAGGTTGTTCCATTTATAAAATACCACTTTGTTTTTTTATTTATTCGGGACAGTCTGTATGTTGTAAAAATATGTTTAAATTGTGTCTCTAATAATTTCTCAATCAGCATTATGTGATTCCTAAATTACCACAATTCAAAACAAGTATCCCTTAAAATAAATGACTGCAATTAAAGAAATTGCTTGATTAAAGACGTGATGTTTTATATTTATTCAATATCGTACATATTACTCTTCTGTTTATGCTCAATAGGCAAACAATGATGAAGGCGACGTTAAGAACACAGAACAAGACATCTTGAAAGTATTGCATGGAATTGAGGAAGTATTTCGAATTATTGATTGTGATAGAGGTCCCATATTGAAATTACTAAGTAATAAGTTATTATATTGTAATCGCAAAACATTTTCCGATGCACGTCATCATCAATCATATCGACATTGACACTAAAGTCTATAAACTTGTATAAACCTGACTAAATGAAATTTTGCCAAAAATGTTTAAATTTGTTGTATAATCTAAGATACCGGGCAGCTCTTCATTTGACTTTATAGAGCAAATGATTGTAACAGATATTTTATTTAGATTAAAGCTGCAAAAATTAGTTTAAACCGAATTTTATTATCGCTATGTTGGTCACACTGCGCCGTTTTCAGCAAGGTTGTCGTTTATTATTTGACAATTATCCTAATGTCAGTCATTATTTTGTATCATATCCTAGCCTATTTTCATAGTCTTTTTTTTTAAATTGTACTATTAAGCACAAACAGTTCTTTGAAGAAGTAAAGTTTCGAGTTTTTGTGTTGCATTTCTTGAAATCGTGTGCTGAATATGCCGAAGCAACAGTTAAACAGTCAAAGCAAAGAGCTTGTAGCTTCCCTGAAAAACTATTTTGAACGAGAACGTGACAATAAAGGTCCTTTATTATCCTTGGCTGCAGTCAAGGGTAGGCAAAATAAGTTTGATTGATAAGCACATTACACCACTTTCAAAGTTCTGTGATTCTTAGTTTGTGCATTAATAGGTAGCACCCTCTTACTTGTTATTACCACTTATGGCGTCATAAGATGTACATCAATAAATAAATAACCCATAATAACGCTTAGAATAATCTTCATAATGGACTAGTTTTTGCCAATATGTAATAAGTAAAATAAGCTATAAAACAAATAAATCAATTAATAACTAAAATATTAGTTATTAAATTAAAATTAAAACGTAAACGTCTTTAAAAAATGATATAATAAATATATTGTTTGTCACTTTTAAATTAAAATTCGTCTCATAAATCCATCACAATCTGGCAGCGCTGTCGCTTGTCACTCAAAGTTGATCACGTGCATCGGAAATTGTTTTGCGATTACCATATGTGCCAATTACTGCCCTACTTGTATTGATTGTTATTTATACTTCCAGGTGAAAACTCAGAAATTAACTTATTTAATGTTAAGATTTATTTGGGCACCATAGAAAAGAAACTTTCAAGTATTATTACAGAATTATATTTTGCAGAGAAATCCGTAAATATATTATCAGCAATTATTTCACGCTAAAAATAAACCGATTATTTTTGTTTCAGATGCTAAAGAACGGCAAGAAGGCAATAGGATACTGATCACATCAAAACTTCTTAATAAATATTTTTATTTTAACATAGTATATTACATAAATCGTGAGATGTTTGACTTAAAACAACAAATACGAAAAAAATACTTCAAGTTTCAAGTAATTCACTGAATAAATGATTAAAATGCAAATATCTTCCCTTCTGCATTTAAATCCCTAAAAATAAAAATAAAACGGTCATATAAAATTTCGTTTAAAAAGTAGTTACCCGTTTAGGACCTAGAGGTAACCATATACTATTTGTATTTGTTTGTGTAAAAGGATTTTTTTTTTGTAAAGTTTGTTTACTTGTTGGCGAATTCGACTCCAGCTTGAATGTTCTTTTTCAATTCGGGAATGGCCGCTTTCAATAATTGTTGTTCATAGTCACTGAGGTTTCCTAATCCTAGGTTCTTTTCGATACCTGTTAAAAAACAGACATTTATAATAATAATAGCAGTTTTTATCAAAGAAATATACCATTTTTGCCTAGTATCAAAGGAGTTGAAAAATATTCTGCTTCTGTGACATCGGAAATGACGTAGGCGGGTTCAATAACGTTCGATTCTCCGTTCAGTCCTCTCAATAAAGAGTTGGCGAAACGCGCTCCAGCATAGGCCATTGACAATGTAGCTGATCCAGCTCCAGCTTTGGCTTTAACAACCTGTAAGTTAATACAAATAAGAGAGTTTACAACTTATTTCTTAGTATTGTTAATTATTGGAAAATCTGAAACCATGTGTGGTAGGTATAGACTTGGTGCATTTCAGTTGATTTCAACAAATTCCGACCGCAGCGCACTCTACGGCAGAAATCAGGAATTATCAATAAATAGTTCACGCCGCCGTCATGTCGATGGCATTAAAATAATATTGAAATCGGGGTTTTGTCATAATATTTAAGTAATTTAGTTTTTTGCTAGTGCAGTTATTGAGACTATAGAACACTCAGGTACGAGGTTTGTGTGATGTAACACTGTTTCGTGTAGTTAAAAATAAGTGGAAAAGAATTCAAACTAGGTGTCTTCTTGTGTTGTGACTTGTGAATTTCAAATGTTAATAAAATTGCCCAAGAAAATGTTAACGCGTAAAGGAGAGCGTAATTAGGGCGTTGTTGGGTGCAATAACATTCAATAACTCAACTTTCCCGGATATTCAACTCTCCCGAAACAACATTTTATAGCTTCATAGTTCCTCACACCGATTTGGTCAAAAGCAAAAACGGATTCAAGCAGTTCGACGAAACAAGTTAGTAAACAGAGCTGTGATAAGTATTTTGCAAATGTACTTCAAGTAATAAGTATTAAGTAATTGAAATTCCAAATCTACTTACAATATTAAGTATAAGTATTTTACGAAAGTACTTGAAGTAATAAGTATTTTACTTAAAACCAATTATTCAAGTATAAGTAGTAAGTACATACCTTAAAAATACTTGGCGTTCTAGCCGAAATAGCTCCAATTATGCCCCACTAGCAAAACCGGTGATAAAACTATGTTCGCTACCGTAGAACTCATAATTTTTAACAACTGGAATAATAAATTATAATACAAGTTAGACCTTCTGAAGATATCAAAATATTTACCTTTTTATTTTTTTTTGTTTAGAATTTCCACAAATTATACTTTCTAACACTTAGAATAATTATATACTATTTTTTCGTTTACTCGCCATTTAAACCCGTGTATTTGTATGTGTTCGTTATTTATGATATTCTCGGGCGGTGGCAGCACCGGCGGAGAATGCACCAAGCCTATAACATTTGTATGTACAACTTTTGATTTTTAAATGGCAACATCGGTATTTTTTTACTTTATTCAATAGAAAGATACTCTGAATAGAATGACATATCACATGTTAAGTTTTAATATTCCGGCTAACAAAAATCGTATTTTAAATTTCAATCTAGAGTACTATGGCTGTGTTAAAAACACTAATTTTTTACCAATGAGTCTTGGAAAAATAAATTTGTTTAACAAGAGTAGCTCATTAGCATATTTGGAAAAGGCATTTTTATACAAATAATTTGGTCCCTCGCACTTGATATTTTGAATAAAATTGTTACGAATCGCATGTTGCCTGTTATGTCATAAATTAATGTACTAAATCTAATTTTTTTTATCCGAAAAATAAAAAAAAGTTATAGGGGTGAGCCACTTTTGAGAAGCCATATATAGTATATATATATATATATATAT
The DNA here is from genome assembly GCF_002938485.1 of Sitophilus oryzae. Taxonomy (NCBI): domain Eukaryota; kingdom Metazoa; phylum Arthropoda; class Insecta; order Coleoptera; family Curculionidae; genus Sitophilus; species Sitophilus oryzae. Next base: position 12,132,528 of record NW_022146055.1, read on the forward strand.
ATATATATATATATATATATATATATATATATATATATATATATATATATATATATATATATATATATATATATATATATATATATATATATATATATATATATAATATTTTATAAACTATTCATATATATATATATATATTAGGTATAATATTTTAAAAACTATTCAGGTTTTGATATTCCTTGAAATGGAAAATTGTGGTAAAATCCGCTATGCAAAAAATACTGTATTCCATAAATATACAAAACTAAAGTAAAAAGTAAAAATATATTTGTATCGCCCTGTTTAAATATATTTTTAAAAATATATTTAAAATGTATGTGCGCAAATATTCGTAGGATATTTTACAAAAATTATTGCAATGAAAATTTCAAGTAGTCCTTTCCAATTCCTTTTTTCAACACTTGGTAACTATGGGTGTTCCAGAAATAAGTGCAAGGGGTGGTAGATCTCCATAAAAGAAACATATTTTCTCTTTATCGTTTTTCAAATACACCAAAATAACGGAGTTGAAAATTTAAAAAAAAAAGATTTTTTGCTAAAATTTTGAGAACCACTGGATCTTTTCTGGATTTTCTTTTTTGTTGTTTTTCTTCTTTTTTTTTCTTATCTTTTGATATGTTGCCATATTATCAAGAAATTATGTTTTTTAACTTAAAACTAAAAATATTTCCAATTTTTTTTTTCAAAAAATTCCAAAATTTAAAAAAAATGCGCAAAAAATACCTCATAGGCGTGTTTCTGACGCGGAAATATACTACCAGTTAAAATACTTGCACTTATTTCTGGGACACTAAAATTTTATGGGGGTATATAATTTTAAACTTAACCAAAAAATTTTCCGTGGCGTATTTTTGGATCTGAAAAAATTTTGAATTTTCAATTTTTTTTTTCGCAAAAAAACCCTCATAGGCGTGTTTTTGGGGTTGAACTATACTACCAGTTAAAATACTTGCCCTTATTTCTGTGACACCCTGTATATATGACTAGCTTATCAATTCGCTAAAATTATCCTTCACTACGCGATTCTAAGACTCACTGATATTTTATTTTAATTGTTTAAATTTTTATTCGTGCAACAATTTTGGAAGAGTTTACTTACATGTAGAACAAATAAATGTAAATCATGCTTTGGATATAAGAAGTGGAACATTAAAATTAGAACATCTTATTTTCTAATATCCATGTTCAATATGAAAACCAAATAAATGTTTAATAATTAGGTTTTCACTACAATAAAATTAATATTTCTTTTTCCACAATACCTTTTCTACAATAAAATTATTAATTTTATTGTAGTGAGAGAGCAATTTTTTAAAGAGAATATTAATAAGTAATAATGTAACAACTGTATGTAAAAATTAAATCAAATTAATTAGAATTTTACACGTAATTAAATAATTTGAAAACTCAGTTGGCATAAGATAGTAAAACAAATACATAATAACTATTTAATTTGAATATTTAAAAATTGAAAAACCCTCATATTTTTAAATATTTGAAATAATAATACATTTATAATGAACAATTTAAAACATTTCAATATTTATATAAATAACAGGGAATATACCAAAAACCAGAGTTAAAAATTATCAAAAACACTGTCAAAAATAAAAGCAGGTAAATGGATTTTTTAAGATCCAATATCTTTTTCCAAGCAATTCTCAATCTTAGCAACTCCAAATAAACTGTCTAAAAAATCTCTAAATACAGTATAATTTTGGGATTATACGTAATGGGTTTTTATTGTATATATGTTATCTATTTCCTTTTTTTATTGTGACTCATTTTAATAAAATTGATTTATAACAATTAATAATATAAGTCCACCTACCTCAGTACCAGCTTCTTGGATTCTTGTGGTCAAGGCTTTTAGTTGGTCCTCTGGAAAACTTACTGATGGGGTAGCTCTAAGAAATAGAAAGTTAAATATTAACTTACTTAAAACCTACATTAATCCAGAGAACGTATCAATTTACAATATCTTCAGTGAAATGTCTTAAACTGATAACTCCATTTTTTACATTAATTAAAGAATACGTTTAATATATAATTTTTACGTTAAAATATTGAGTTTTATTGTTCCCCAACAAATATTATTGTTATCTCTTATCATATTAATGCATGAATATACTTCTAAACTATACATGTGTAAGTATGTTTGCTCTCCTGTAAAATTAGAAACAATGGAGTTGTTTAACACATTTCATAGACAATATACGTTAATAAAAACTAGAGGAGAATATGAAAAAATAGTAGTTTCATTTTAATTTTTAAGTGCAAGATCTACTTTATAAATTAGCTTATAATTTTATTAAGATAACAGATAAAAAACCTTGAATAAACTTATAAACAAAGAAAAAATCAATAAGTAAATACATTTATCTCTTAATAAAAGGAAAATAACATACCTTGAAATCAAAGGAATAATGGTCACACCAGAATGACCTCCAATAACAGGTATGTTTACATCTTTAGGATTTAATCCTTTGGCTTCAGCAATGAAAGTGTTAGCTCTTACAATATCTAAAGTTGAAATACCGAAGACACGTCTGGGGTCAAGTTTTCCAGCCTGTGTAATACAGATTGAACATGACTTCATAAGAAATTGTAATATGCTAATTTACCTTTTTCAATACTTCGCACGCAATTGGTACAGCTGAATTAACCGGATTGGTGATTATACCAATCAATGCATTAGGAGCAACCTGAGCTGCTGCTTTTGCAAGATCCCTCACAATTCCAGCATTTGTGTTAAAGAGATCATCTCTAGTCATTCCTACATAAAGTTAAATACAATGTAATTATTGCTTTCATATCACCCTATTTAATGATTACACAGTTTTTAACATATTAACTTTATCAATGACCTGACCTCATATCAATAGAAAAAAATAGAAAAATATTTATTGCACTAAAAAAATATATCAATTACACAAAGATAAAATTGAATCAAATTAGACATTTTCCCAGTCCTTCAGAAAATTCTATTTATATAAATTGTAGTAAATATGTTTACAGTAATTTCTCTATCAGAAAAGTGCCAAAAGATTTGTTTACTTACCAGGTTTCCTGGGAACACCAGCTGGAATTATAATAACATCAGCATTTTTCAAGGCTTCCAAAAGATTATCTGGTCCATTGAACCTATAATAAATAATGTTATATAGCAAGGTATAAGTGTAGAAGCAGTTAAAGAGCACATGGGAAAAATTATAAGTCCATTTTTTTGCTAATTTGGTTTAAATGCATAATATTTTCCGTTTTAAAAAACAACATCTTTTGGTCCCTAAATAAATGGGAATATTGATAGTCACATAGAAACAGGCATTTAAAAATGGAAAAAACCATAATAGTCCATGCGTAGTTTGGGTAAAAAACGCTTTCCTGGACATTATCATTTTTGGACATTCATCGTTTTTTCCGTGTGCTCTTCAGTTGTAAAATAAGTAATACCCTTTAACTTTCGCTGCGGTCTCAATATGAGACAAATCAGCAGCTACACCTGGGGTGTGTACAATATCATACAAAGATAATTCAGAAACAAGGGGATTGATTTTCAACAGTAAAGAAAGTGGTTGCCCAATTCCTCCTGCAGCTCCACATACGGCGACTTTATAATTGTTCTGTAAATACACAAAAGAGTATACTTGAATTCCAGTAAATACTATATCATTATAGATTGCATAACACAAACAATCAAGAACTATTTTTATTGAAACTATTAATAGATATGGGTGTTATAAATTTTCAAAAATATTAAATTACAACTAGAATATGTCAATATCCTATAAGAATTTAATAGTTGTATACTATTTCTATAAAAACCAATTATGTGTTACATCAGAGATAACCTCCAGAGAGTACCTTTAAAAAATAAAATCTATAATTAAAGACATTTTCGTACCTGCTTGGAAGTTGAAAAATTTCTGGCAGAAATAAGAGTTGGCCTGATACACCTGGAAAACATTTTTTTTATGTTTTATCAATAAAAAATTAAATTTCCAGCAAAAAGTCCTTGCTGCTATTAGTGAACTCGACCTTCTAGGACAAAATTGTCAAATGCGTGCCGATTTTTCATATATTTAAAAAAAAAACATGTGATTTTTGCACATCTGTCAACTGATTACTTTTCATATGCTTTTGATGCGCCCGCGCCTACATCATATATAACCTAGGAAAAGAATAGAGAATATGGCTAGCTAGGGTTGAGCAGACAAGGGTTGAGCCAAGCCTTCCAACTTCCAAGTTCCAAGTAAGTGTTAATTTACGTCATTACTTTTTCCAAGAATGGTCGTTAATGCATTTTTTATTTAAAGTTGATTTATGTATATTTTTTAATTACATTAAATTTTAATTAAAACGTTCGGTAAAACTAAATATATTTTTTGTGTAAAAAAATAGTTTTTCATGTTTTTTACACACCCATCCTTGTATCTTTCATATTTTCATTTCTTATTTTTTTATATATGATCAGTTTATCATTTTATTACATTATAAGTTAGATTTTTTTGTAGTTTTCTACGGGACGTACGGTAATTTGCGGTAATTTGTTTGGATATTATAAGCAGATTATAAACATTACCTGGCATTGCTTTGGTTATTACATGCAATGATTATATGTCATACCATAGATTACTGAGCACTACAATTTGTCAGTCAATCTGTCAATAAAATTCAACCAATCTTCCTTTTAGTTCTTATGGCCCAAGAAATATTAAATCTTTTTATTCTTTTTCTTTTTTAAATTATATTAATTCGAAAAGAAGAGTGTTTATCCTAAAAATGGTGGAGTTCTTATAGTAAAAAGAGCGAAAATCATGGATAAAAAAGTTATTTTTACTAATATCTCAGAAAGAAAATGAGCTCAGATAATTCTGATGATGAGAATATAGATCTCCTTAGAGAAGCTACCGATTTTGAATTTATTAATGATTCTATGTTTGCTAATAAAAGTGGTAAGTTTAGTAATTTAACTCAGATTGGATTTCATGATGATTTCTATAATTTTTCATTATAGGTGAGTCTGTAATAAAAGTTAATAAGCTTAGTGAGACACAGCAGTTTCCATCGCTGCGCTTATCAAAGGATGAAAACGAACAATTCAACTTATTTCATGTAACTCCAGAATTTCAAAATTATGTAGCTAGACAGTTAACTAAAATATTAGATAAATATCTTGAAGACAAAATTCAAAACATAGAATATAGTGAAATACCTAAACGAAAAAAATATAGAAGTGGTGTTAGATTGTTTAGTGATTCCAGACATTTTTTAGAGGAAGACAAATCTACATTTAAACATCATCACAATTCAGGCAAAAAATTCAATAGAAAACAAGATTCAGGTCAATGTATAAGTAAGAATATTTTAAAAGTAGTGGCTGTTGATCCAGAAACTATTTTAAGTAAACAAGAAACTAAATATTGGTCGAATCGTAGTAAAGCCCAAATATTTAGATATAAAACCTCTAGTGACGGAATACTAGTTGAGGTTAAAGCAGAATTCAAGTGAATTCAAGTGAGTTTTTTAATTTACTAAAATAAAATGGCTCACATGCCTCCATTCCGATTAAATGTCCCTAATCTGGGACCAGATATTACTGGACCTCCAAGTAACCCTAAAAAGAGGAGGAAAAATAATCAAGCAGCTCCAATACAGACACCCCCAAATGTGCAAGATTTATTGCCACCTCCTTTGACTGGCTATGGGGACACTATAGTTGCTTCCAACCCTTTTGATGACTGTCCGAGTACGGTAAATAATATAACTATGAGTCGAGGACCACAAATGGGTATGGGCGGCCCTAATATGGGTATGTCCCCAAATATGGGATGTTCTATGGGGATGGGCAGGCCTCCAATGGGTCCAGGTATGTTACTTAACATGACAATATATATAGTTTTAAATCAAATTAGATTTGGCTGCTTAATGTTTAATACTGATATATTAATTTGTAATAACTATGTACAGGTATGGGGCCCATAGGATCACCAATGATGCATAGTCCAAATGCTATGGGGAACCCAATGATGGCTAACGGACCCCGAATGGTAACAGGACATATGGGACCAAGTTCAGGTCCACATGGACCACCTCACATGATGAATAGTCCGAATGGTCCTGGGCCGATGCATTCTATGACTGGTATGACTGATAGAGAGAAGCTTCCTTCACCTTGTTGTTTTTTAACATATAATAAGGGTTTGCGATTTTATTTTATAAAAATAGCTGTTTTAAAAAATATCTATATTGTCTGATACAGTTTATATTGCAAAGGAAGTATGTTTATATAAAAATTATGTATTTGGGAAAAATATTTATTAGTTCCTATACCGGGTGCGTTTCAAAAGTGGCTCACCCCTATAACTTTTTTATTTTTTAATAATAAAACGAGATTTGGTGTGTTAGTATATTACATAAATTAGGATTGATTGACATATTCAGTTGTTTTCGGTTATCACCGGAAATGACTACAACTTTTGATTTTTAAATGGCACTCTCGGTATTTTTTTACCTTATTCGATAGAAAATGAAACTCTGAATAGAATGACATATCATATATTAACTTTTGACATATTCGCTCAAAAACAAATTGTATTTTAAATTATAATCTAGAGTGCCATGGCTGTGTTAAAAACACTAATTTTTAAGCAAGGAGCCTCGGAAAAATAGATGTTTAGTTCTAATATAATATATCTTCTATATTCTATACAGGGTGCGTCTCAAAAGTGGCTCACCCCTATAACTTTTTTATTTTTTCAGATTAAAAAACGAGATTTGGTATGTTAGTATTAGTATATGACATAAATTAGGACTAATTGACACATTCAATTGATTTTGGTCACTTCCTGTTTCACGAGAAATGACTACAACTTTTGATTTTTAAATAGCAGCCTCGGTATTTTTTTATTTATTTGATAGAAAATAATACTCTGAATAGAATGACATTACCATTTGTCAACTTTTGACATTTTTGCATATGGTTTATTTGAAATTAAACTGGCGGTTTGTAACGAAAATTTGACTCGAAATACCAAGTGTGTGGTATCAAATTATTTGTAAAAAAAATGCTTTTGCCAAATATGCTAATGAGCCACCCTCGCTCCATTTGAAAAAATTGAAATAAGATTCCTCCTTGCTTAAGAATTAGTGTTTTTAGCATAGCCATGGCACTCTAGATTGAATTTTAAAATACGATTATTTATTAAGCGAGAATGTCAAAAGTTGACACATGATATGTCTTTCTATTCAGATTGTCATTTTCTATTGAATAAAGTAAAAAAATACCGAGGGTGCTATTTAAAAATCCAAAGTTGGAGTCATTTCCGGTGTAACAGGAAGTGAACAAAAACAATTGAATACGTCAATCAATCCTAATTTATGTCATATACTACCAAATCTCGTTTTTTTATCTGAAAAAATAAAAAAGTTATAGGGGTGAGCCACTTTTGAGACACACCCGGTATATTATATAAAATGAACTATAATGGGTACTTTAATTAGTGCTTAAATTTAAAAGATTAATATTATTTAAAGATAATTATATATTACCTCAAATTTATGTTGTGCTATGGCAAATAATTTAATCCTAATTTACCATAACAACTTTATAGACTTCTACACAAATTTTTACTTGCTAATCAGATTTTATTTATATTTTTTGATTTAAGAGTGTTTACTTAACTTTCTATAGTTTTGATATTTTTGTAGGTCCTCCTATGCACAGTCCTATAGGAACAATGGGTCCGATGGTGGGTAACTGTGGTCCTATGGGTGGTTCAATGGGTGGACCCATGAATGGACCTATGAATGGCGGTGGTCCAAATAACCAAATGAATGGACCAATGAACGGTCCAGTTAATGGACCAATGAGTAGCCCGATGAATAGTCCAGGACCTATGGGCGGGCCTCATGGTCCAGGCGGTGGTCATGGTCCAGGGGGTGGAATGGGTCCAATGGGCGGACCAAATGGACCAATAGGTAAATTATATTTAGGCTTTATCATAATTTGAACCAGTGATTTACAAAACACATTGTAAAACACACACTACTTTGAGTACCTTTTTGAATGAATACATTTTGAGAATTATTACCTTTTACGAACTACTTTTAATCTAAAGAAAGTACATGTTTTACTCAACAATTTTAAATACATATTTTGGCAAATTGCACCTTCATAGGAAGCAGAGCCATAGAGCTGCCACAGTGAGGGAGGCAGCTCATCATTACCATACCATACCATAAATACATATTTTGTTTTTTGAAGCAATCAAAATTTGTATTAAATTTTAAAAATAAAACAGAAACACAAAAGGAAACAAACAAAACGGTTGAATTCAAAGCAATCAAAACACGCTTGTCGCGACAGTTGCCTAACTTAAAGGGTGTGCATAATATAATTGTTATTAATGTTTTATTTTCCTCTGTAATAAATAAGTATCTAAAAATATTAGATTAAATTAAGTAAGTATCAAACTTCGAAACTGTTCTTAATTTTAACATTAAATATATTATATTGCAATACACATAAATGAGCCGTTCATTTTATTTGAACGAAAATTGATAAAGAAAAAAAATAACAAGGAATGTCATCGTTTTTCTAAAAATGTAAACATAAATGTACACAATTATAAACTCGATATTTGGAAAATGAGTGGCGGATAAAAGTTACATTAATCTACAAATATAGATAAGTTAGATATATTTTTAGCGAGGACCGCAACACTTTGGAAGTCGGAACCTCGGTTACAAAATCGCGGTATTTTGTCGCGGTATTTTTTTGGAACGGTCGCTATTGTAGCGCGACTCACGTGGAACCGGTATTCCCATCACTAGTTGCTGGGGTTGAAATATACTACCAGTAAAAATATCTGCACTTATTTCTGAGACACCCTGTGTAATGAGGAATTCAGTCTACTTTTGAGGTAAAGCGACTGTCACTGTCAAATGTTTCCTATTTGGACAAATTATAAATTATATATTTTTCAAAATAGAAAAAATGAGTAAACGATACCAACTCAATAAAATATGGGAATCGATTTACAACTATTTGCGAAATTTACAATATAGCTGTTCACAAACTAATTTTGCGGTCTTTTTTTATAGAAAATAGAATAGAAAAAGAATAAAATTACATTAGGATGGAATGTCTTTTTGGGTTTGATGTAGTTTGTCCACATCAACGCACTTATTATTAGTTCTCTGAACACAATAATAGTAGTGTTTGTTTTCTCTTTTGTGCTCATTTAGATATACACGAGGGGTAAACCGCAGAGAGAAAAGTGTACACCGTAATTCCTTTTACTCAAATAATTCCTCAGAATTCCTCGTAATTCCTTCGGAATTCCTTGGAATTCCTTGGTCTTCAAGGTCAAGGTCAATCATTCAAGGTCTTCCTTGGTACGAATTCGGTAACTCTTTCAGTCCGAACCAGCGTTGCCAGTAATTCCTTGGAATTCCTTCATAGTGTACACCATAATTCCTCTGCGGTTTACCCCTCGGATATACATGTGTATTATTATTATTATTGCTACCGTAAGCTTATCTTATTATTTTTTTGGTGAAAAAAATATTGAAAATTTTATATTTTTCTTGGCATTTCCCAGAAAATGTTGAAAAACTTTTGAGTGCCACTGTTCACTCTCCCGAAATTTGTTTAAGGAGCATGTAGAGAATGCAATGTTGCCACCCCCTACGTTACTCACATTCTGCATATTTATAAGTTCACAGTAATTGTGACTATCTACTTAAAAAAATACGCAAAATAACTTTATATCAGTTTAAATTACTACGAATTTTAGAGAAACTCCTATCACTATTTAAATAGATTTGTACCCTGCTCTATTAATTTACCTACTTTACTAATTGTAAATTGAGTAAACTGAAAAAATAAATTGTAACTATTATTACAGTTTCAATTTTCGCGATATTACAAAATATTTTCAGTCGTTTCGCTCAACTACTAGTTATTTTATAAAACGCCCTGTATAACAAGGAATAGATGAGATATAAATTATTAGATAATTACTAAATTAATTAAAATAGTTACCTTTCATAAAACACTTAAGATTTTTTTTTAATAATTTTTACCTTGTAGATTAATTTCAGATTAAATATATTTAAAATTATACTTAAAAGTTGATTTGTGAAACGTATTATTAATTTCTTTCCATTTCCATTTATAATTAAGAGAATTTGTTTCAAAAATAATATGAGTGTATTCGTATACTTGTTCAGTACAACTGTAAAAGTATGGGTTGAGGTAAATGTTTTACATAGTACTTTTTTGTGCGTTGCAATGTAGTAGGTATACACTTTATTTTTTAATAAATAAATATGTTATATTTAATGTCTTTATCAGGACCTCCAATGAATAATAACAATTTCATGATGTCACCAATGAATAGCATGTATTCCAAGCCAATGCCAGTGAGTGCAGGAAAAGTTTATCCAGCTGATCAACCCATGGTTTTTAATTCACAGAATCCAAATGCGCCTCCTATCTACCCCTGTGGAATTTGTCATAAAGAAGTAAGTCTTCTGATTTATTTAAACGTACTTTTATCAGAAACACGTAATTACTCAATTATTATGCGGGTTTTAATTATCGCATCAGATATCTGAAAATTTGTATTGCAAAGATCTAAGTTAATGGAGAGATATAGCGACGTCTAATACCGCCACAACTCCTCTAGTAGCTCAGACGTAACTTGATATTTACGGTTGTCGAATTTAGCACAAAATAACGTTCATTAATTCAAGCTGGATTTATAAAGTCGGGAGTTGGCGTTCAGTTGAGGTTCAGTTGCAGTTGGATGTTCGCGGCAGTTGAGGTTCAATATTTTTGCATTTATAAACTGTTAGTTTCGGTTGTAGGTTAGGTTTGGAATTGTGAAAATTTCGAACGTTTTTCTTTCGATTTAAAAATACTTTTGATATTTGTCAAAGTTCAAACACAGTAATCCAAGATTACGCAAAATATAAACATTACATTAACAGAAATAATGAAATAACCATAAGGGTAATTTTCCAATGCATCGGCGTCACCTCTCTTTACCGTGCTTCACGTGATCGACAGGCGCTTATTCATTGGCTGTCGCCGAACATCGCCAACTGCCCGCAACTGCCGACTTAAACATTGACCATCTTTGAACTCCGCTGAATGTAAAACGAACTGCCAACTTTTCGACCAACTGACTTTATAAATGCGCGCGTTCATTTCATAGCGTTGGACATTTTGAACGGCAACTGAACCTCAACTTCCGAGTTTCTAAATAAAGCTTCAATCTGTAAACCATATACATATAACTGAATATACTCAGTGTTCCCTATTTAACCCCGTGCTGTTTCCGTGCTGTAAGAAAAAGACAACATAACTCAGCTCCAGATTAATGCTGCATAAGTCTATTTCACCCAGATATCGATTGATCAGCGATTGCGCTAAACTCCGATTGATTGTTGTTTTAGTTCTGTTTGGATTACTTTTTATTTGTGCGCGTAAAAGAGTGATTTTGTTTAGTTTATTGTTTCCAAGGTTAGGTGAAATGTCAGTCAACCACTTCCCTCTAAAAACACCGACCAATGAAAATTTCGTCAGGTAAGGCATGCGCAGTTAAATGAATATCCGGGTGAAATATACTTTATGCAGAATTCCATATTTCTCTTTCACTGTTGGGCTTCACTTTTAGAGATTAGACTGAGTATATTTAGTTATTTGATATGTATATGCTGTAAACTCGATCTTAACCTAACTTTTTATTTTTGCTTTTGTGTTTTGTTGGTTTTCGTTCAAGTAATTTAAAAGTTTTAGTTAAATTATACTTACATACAAAAGAGTAAGCAAGATCTTGAAGCAGTCATTCTGGATTCCCTCTCATAATATTTAAAATTAGTCTATCAGAACAACTGTATTAATAATTTTCTGATAACGTACTAAATCTTAAATAATAATTTCCACTAAGCTATGTTGTATATCTATTTGTAATATTTAAAAGAAAAATATTTTTTATGTCAACATTTTTATTTTGACAGAAATGCAGCATCTCAATTAATTGACAACGTAACATTTGCAAAATGTCAAAATACCGCTTCTTCTCTATGTAACTAGCGGCATCCGATATTAGCACATAAACGCATAAACGCATATTATGACGCTAACTGTCATAGATGTCAAAAAAATAAAGCCTTCCTTAATGTGATATACAAAATAAGTTTATTAGACACAATTTACCTCTATAAAAAAGTGCTTCGTTTGTTCGATAGAGATCATCAAATTTGGAAAATAAACACACATTTTCAGATATTTTAAGAACCGTTATTCCGACTTGAATGAGATTTCGGATGTCTATGTTTTGCTAAGTGCTCTAACATTTGACTTTCACAAAAATTAAGAAAAAGTACGGAAAGGGTCAAAGCTACCCCCACCCCGACATAAATATTAGTCAAAACATTTTCCAACTCAACCGACGACGACCGATATCCTTCTTAAAATGTCCCCCCTAGTATTTATCTACTACATTTTTTGTCTCTTGTAAAAAACTCTACATCGCATAGTTTTTTGAGAGAAACATTTTTAGAGAATTTGTTTTTCCAAAGCAGGACCTACAAAATATACAGGGAGTTCCAATATTCTGTAGACATAGAATGAGTACGTATTTTTTAATCAAAATAAGTTAACTGTACATAATGTACCTTTATACAAAAGTGCTTCGTTTGTCCGTTAGAGGGCATCAATAAAAAATAATCACGAACGTTAATTAATTTAACATTTATTATTATTTTTAAGCTTTTTATGAATCTTATTGTCAAATATAATTTGTGGTACTAACATAAAATTCCATATTTTTGCCAACTAGATTATTAGATATTATTATTGATGTGACAAAAAACATTTTATGGTCAGCTTCGGAAAAAGATCTTTTTCCTCAAAAGTATGCGCGGTGGCGTTTTTTTACCCCCAAGAGAGAAACAATGTAAAGGTGCGTTCACACCGGCTGCGCCGCGCCGCGCAAAACATTTTTTTAACATGTACTTTTGAAGTATATTTTTTTAGCGCGCACAAAAGTATATGAGCGGTACAGCAGTGTGAACGCACCTTAATACATACTAGAGGGACCATTTTACAAAAAAAAATTCGGTCGTCGTTTGAATTGGAAAATATTTATACTAAAATATATGTGGGGGTGGGGGTAGTTTTCATTCTTCTCTTACTTTTTCTTGATTTTTCTGAAAGTCAAATGTCAAAGCACTTAGCAAAACATAGACACCCAAAATCATATTCAAATCGGTATAATGGGTTTTAAAATATCTAAAAAATTGTGCTTATTTTTTTAAAGCTTGATGTTCTTTAACAGACAACCAAAGCACTTTTGTATAGAGATAAATTGTATCCTACGAACTAATTTTGATTCCAAAAATACGTAGTAGTTCTGTGTCCACGTAATATTGAGACACCCTGTATTGTTGCCATATATCTCAATTTTCCGTTTAAAAAAATTATCTTTAACCTCGGCAAAACCCGTTGTTATAGAAAAAAGGTTATCGTCGGAAACAATCTTTTACATTTTTACGAATTATCAATAATTTTTATTACAAAGTTGAGGCCCTATTTTTCTATCATATAGCATTTTTTTATATCTAGGTCCACGACAACGATCAAGCAATCTTATGCGAGAGTGGCTGTAATTTTTGGTTTCACCGTGGCTGTACAGGATTGACAGAACACGCTTTCCAACTGTTAACGGCCGAAGTATACGCAGAATGGGTTTGCGATAAATGTTTATCTACTAAAAATATTCCCTTGGTAAAGTTCAAACCTTAGTATCCCATCTTCGTGAGAAGCGTATAGGAAATAAATAATTTGGTCGTTTTAGAAATGTAAATTTTTTAAATTTTGACAGTGGTTTCTTATTTTTGTGCATTTTGTTCCTATTTTCTAGTATAAAACGTAATACTTAGTTATTAAAAACAGAGAAACCAGTTGTCAATTCTATTATGTAAATAAAGTAGAGATCTAGTTATTAAATTTTTTAATCTCTAGAAATACGAGGCCTATAATATATAATAACTGAATAACTTTAGTATGCTTAAATAATAATATGCATAATAATATAATAACAGGCGTAAAAATCGATAGAATTAGTTGGCCAAATAAATATTTCTAAAATGACTAAATCTCTTTTTAGGAGAGAAACTTTATAACAGTAAGTTTCTAGTGATGTAAAATTTCCAGAAATATATTTTAGGAAATATTTCCGGAAATATTTCCTGAAACATTGGAAATATATGGAAATATTGGAAATATATGAAATATTTTAAAAAATAGCATAATAGTCAAGCAAGAGGCATATCTTCATTGCTGTCATCAGCATCACACTCAACATCTTCTTGCCAGTCTACTTCCTCAAAATCTTCAATAGTATCGGAAATAAAAATTGATCTATTGTCGTTGCCTATTTTCTTCAGCAAGTTTTCATCGTGGGATACATAGAGTAGCTTAGCGACTCTATCATTAGTAAGCCTGTTTCTCTTTTTTGAATGAATATGACTATAAACGCTAAAACTGCGTTCCGTAGCAGCCGAATATGCTGGCATCATCAAAATTCGTGAAGCTACTTATGATAATGAAGATGAAGAACACAGTCCTTTCCAGCAGGAGACTGGGTTATCAAAACTACTTTTCCATATGAAGTTATTTCCAAATAACTTACCACTTCTACAACGGTAATCTGCTATTTCATCTATTATTTCTTGCTCCTTTATATTGAGTTTATTTTTTGATATATTAAGTATATGCATTCTATGGCAGAAAGAATTTGGGTTTCATGATGTTCAGAACCTTGTGATTTTGGATTTAGTAATTCTGCAGCATAATGAATGGGTTTAATAGCAAATTTTTCTCTTTTGTCAACAAACTCCAACAATTCGGATTTTTCTTTGTCGTCAAGTGAGGACAATGCAAGATTACTCTGAATTACCCTTCTAATATCAAAAAATACTTTTACAGCAAAATGAATAGTGCTATAATCTCCTTCTACAATTTTTAAATAGGTTCAAAAATGTTAATTAGGTTGGAAATTTGGGAAAATGCAATACTTCCAAAACAATGTCTTTTGTTTTCCCCATTTTAATTCACTAACCATTGACACTAACAAAAAATCAAAAATAAACTTCCAAATCTTACAAAATATACTTTACACACCGTATAATGTATGAAAGTATTTTCTAATAACGAACTGCGGCACTCACGTTCTTCCTTTAGCAAATAATACGATGTTTATGTCGATCAGGGATTCCCCTACGCTACGACCTACGAGCTGGGGACTTCTCCGTAGAAATGCGAGGTTGCAAATAATTTGGTGAATCCTCAAACTCGATATATTCACCATATTATATGTTTGTAAAACTGTTCTATAGTAAGTTTAATGTTTATAGGGTTACAAAATATGAATGATATACCGTATGATCGAAAAAAAAACGGCGTCCAATTGGTTGGGAAATGACGATCGATGACATTTCCCATATAAATTTACATATAAAATGACAGAGATCTTTATTTCATAGCCAACGCTGACGCCATTTTTTCTCGATCATACGGTATTAATCAGGGTTGTATTTCATCAGCCGAATCAAATGATTTAAATCAAGTGATTTTTTTAATTTTAATCATGTGATTTAAATCAAAAAATTAATTTTATTGAAACTTTATATTAAATCAAAAAATAATTGTAAAAGTTATCAAAATCTGTCTTAGAAAACTATAAAAAATTATTTCGATAACAGATATACCTAACAGATAATAAATCGAAAAATAATTGTAAATTTTATAAAACTGTATAAAAATACCATGGTGCCCGGTGGCGTAGAGGTACAGGCTTTCGTCTACCAATCTGAAGGTAGTGGGTTCGATCCCCACACCCGGCATTTCATCAGCCGACTATTTTTATTAAAATAAAAATAGTTTGGGTACCTAGGTCGACTCAGCCTTAAATGAGTACTTGGGATTCACAATCCTGAGGTAATAATAGGCGGTTGAAGCGTAGTGCTAGCCACATTACCTTCCTTGTATGCCGAACGGCTCTAGTATGGCAAGCTGTACCTTGCTGCTCCCAAGGCGTTAAACACTATATACGGGAGCTATTATTATTATTATTATTATAAAAATACCTAGTCATCAATTTAAATGTTGAACCGATTTTTGAAGTAATTTCGTGTGAATCCATAAGACCTCTAAACGCAGGGATTTATTTTAAAATTTATGTACCTATAAGTGACAAAAATTCGCTGTTCAAATACATATCATTCGCAGACTGGTGCAGAACTAGGTTCTTCTGATATAGAGACTATATCTTCATTCCCAAAAATCTATAATCGTATTTTTTTTTTGAAACGTTGGTATGTTTCCAAATTCTTACCGACATTTTGATTTGCAGTAAGTACTTTACACTTTGACATTAGATAATACTAATTTCATTCTCGACTTAAGACTATTTCCGAACAATAGTGTATTGTTTTATTAAGAGTAGAAATTATACTTTTTTTGACGATGCTGTACATTTTGAGGACCATCGTAAAGCTATTCCGACGTTACAAGGAGGCACAAAAAGTACATTTTTACTTCAAATAAAACACCATTTTTTTAAAACATTACAAATAATTTTTTAATCAATTTCAAACATTGCAACTAATACAAACAGTAATCGAGAAACGATTTGTACACTCGTTGAATTTGACACCTAATATTAGTTTAATAATATATTTTTGCACTTTTGTGCTTAGGCGTAACAGTGCTTTACTTTTATGCCTAGCCGTTAAAATGACAAAAATTAATACTTTTGAGGCGTTTGAAAAAAAATCCTTTTGATCTGAAGGGAGCGACTTTTTTTGCGGAATATATTGGTGACCGATGTGGAAAAATGACACGCGCCGTAGTATGTTATCGGTATCGCTCAGAGTTATAAAGATTTAGCCATTTAGGATAGGACTTTAAATGGAAATAAGTCCTAGTCATTTGGAAATCCGATTTAAATATTGTTATGAATTAAAATAAAAAAAATCTGATTTAAATAAAAAAAATCCGATTTAAATAAAAAAAATCTGATTTTTTTGATTTTTTTAAAAAAAATCATGATTTTTTCCAACCCTGGTATTAATTAACATCGGGTTTGAATCGTTAATGACAAGAAGTATTTTTAAAAATATTTTCAATATTCCCAATATTTCCAATATTTTCGAGACACGTTTAGCAATTTCGAATATTTCCATTTCCATGGAAATATTTCCAACGGAAATATTTTCATCTACAACACTATAAGTTTCATAAATACGTAAAATAGTAAAAATAGATGACTGAACTAGTAAATAAAATTCTGAAAGATAATTTTTGAGAAAAATTATAAATTTTTTGAATGAGATAGGTATACTAAGGGCTGGCAAAGGTTAGTTTTGGGTCGAGATTTCCATATGTAAGAAGAGTACAATGCGTTTATAATGTACTGAACAAAGAGAGAACAGGAAAAACGTTGCCAAACGTATGAAATAAACCGAGAAACTCTGCACATTGCTAAGAGACGTGGAAGGGGATATATCAGATTCGTCGTGGTCGACTGGTCGCTGGTCGATCCAATCCAATCAGAACTTAAAATTCTCGGGAAGAGTGTACATCATGCGTTCAGCTTCACGATTTAATTATATCTCGAGATACTTTATTTGTTTATTTATTAAGGAGTCGTTGTAATTTTTCCTACAGCTTGTTAATTTTTAAGCGCAAGTTACAAAGACTTGTCCTTTTGGTAAAAACAAGTGGTTTTGAGTTGGTGTTCGACAGTGGTCGAGCTATTAGAATTCAAAAATCGATATCTCGAAATCCATTCTAGAAATAATTGATTGCGGTTTTTTTTTTCAAAAACTACCCCAAAACATTTCTGCTATATTTTCTTCGCCGACAGTATGTGAAAATCTTTATAAATAAAAAAGTTACACGATTGCTGAAAATTGCTATGCACTAAAAGTAAATGGATGGGTTTTTAAACTTTTGAATGGAAAGAAAACAAGCCTATCGAATTTTTCTTATTTAAACATTTGTAAAAATCCGGACTTAAAAATAAAAAAAAGTTTCATTATTTAAAGTGGTTCTCGAGTTATCGCGTGTTATGTGTTAAAAAATTGAGTTTTTAAACTATCGCGATTACTGACGTTTTCTCGTTATAAAAAATGGACACCCTAACGATATCCCTATAATTTCATTTTAGATGCTCAGAAACTTATCTAATGATGTTTTCCAAAAAATCGATTTTTGATCGTGATTTTACTTTACTTCATAGGGAAAGGCGTACCGGAGAAATTTGGCAACGCCGCAACAGCACACCGTCTCGTCGCATTTCTCGCACTCCAACTTAATAAGATTCCTATGCGATTTAATTCGATACATGTAAATACCGATTCAAAAGTAAGAGTTACCAGCACGGTATGTAAATATATACAATAAAGTCATGGAGTAAATTTAATATAATTTTTAATATATTAATTATAATTTTTGTTTTCTGTGGCATTGCAATAAAATTGATATTCTTAATATAATATTGCGATTTTGTAAAGTAAAATTACTACATTATAAATTATACTTGTTAGAATCCTTTTATCTTTTGACATTCAATATATGTCACTGTATAATTATGACAATTGGTACATGTGTAATCAAATTCTGAACAATTATTATAAATATTAGCGCCAACTATTTGCGTCTATTGTGTCTAGTATTATTTCGTAATAAATCGACTTCTGAGGCTCAAGTTGGATTGGCAATAACGATCGCTGACATTCCCGTTAAAATGTTACATTTAAAAATGACAACGATCTTCATTTCCAAGATTTTTAGGTATTTTTAAAGAAATTTTAACTGATTCACCACAGTTCTTGCTGGGACCAACTTAAATAAATAAAAATATTTCAGAACTTTACATTCCTAGTTAAGTCATCTGTTGTCAAATATGTAAATACTATTAGTATATAACATATTATGCCTTTATTTTAAATCGGTTTTGCATTTTGTCGGTTTAATTAGTGTAATAATGTATGTGTAATAATATATGACCTTCAAGTCAATAGAAGAGATTAGAGTGTAAGTGCCTAACATTTTGTAATGTGGTTTACATATACTGACGAAGCACATATACTGACAAAACACATTTGCATTGTAAAAGAAACTTTTACTTGTTCTAAACAATATCAGGATTTAGTTCAAGTTTATAATAAATGTTTCAAATGGTGCTGATATTTTAGCAGAATGTACTTATTAAGCTTGATTTTTATGCATCCGTTATACGTTGATACGATGGTTCGACGGACGGTGCTCTGATTGGTCATAGCGTTTTCGCGCTACTTTTTATCCGTAAATATTTTACTTCAGCCCGTCAACGGACCCGTTTAAACGATAACGGACGTTTTGACACTTTTTTGATAAATTTAATCTAATCTTGATAAAAATATAAGTAAAATAGCAAAATCGTTATGGAAACTGTAGTGTATTTTATTATTTATTGTGGTTGTAGTTTGCGCGTGTGCAGTGTGCCACACCTATAGACATCGGTGCTGGGCACGGCTCACTTCTACTCTATTCCTCGAAAATATAAAATAACACCAACGTATATCCGATAAACGGAGGCATGAAAATGCAATAAATTTAAAAAGTGCGTTGTTTTCTAACCAATTAAAGTCTTTAAATTCTACCAATAAAATTAATATCGTATCAACGTACCGTCGGACAACGGATCCATGAAAATCAAGCTTTACACTTTCTTTACATTGAAAACTGATGAAATTATTTTAACTGATCTTATTTATAACTTCAACATCTATCTTATGGGATAAAATACCAACCATCATTCACCTCATGTCCCAATTAAACTTTTAATCGACAATCGATAGGCGTCGATTTAATTTTTCTCAAATTCGTAAAATTAAAAGCGTTGATTGAAAGAATTGGGAAGATACCCAACCTAATGAGCAAATTCGTGACAAGGCTGATTTGATTTTCCCTTACGTCTCAAGTGCTGTACGGTGGAGACAAAAATGTTTTGGCAACACTGTCTTCAGCAACCACCCACTCTGTCGACTGACCGCGGAACTACGGTACAGTATTCTTTAAAACCGTCTAAATTGCAGAGGAAATTAAAAAACAAACATTGGAAATTTTACCGCTGTTGTAGATGGTACTTATTATTATGTTATGAACGGCGGAACTAAGCAATGCCTACCTATAGCCTTTCTAAAAAGCAGCCGTGGCTCAATTGATCTCAAGGCCGTCGCTTCGGGATCGAGGATCGTGTCCCAAAAATATATATGTAGCTGTTTTTTTTACAGCTGTCGGCAATAGAAATCAAAATACGCCATAGGCGTTTTTTAATTGCATTGGTTAGTCTCTTTTAGATTGCATGCGAAATACCCGACCGATTATCGTTTATGCGCATGCGGAACTGCGGGTTGCAAAGTTTCACGGTCAGGCTAGATGCAAGAAATCGCACCTAAGCTTAAGAATTGGCAAGGGTCAGAAATGGTTGCAGTGAAGGGACAAAACATCTCTAAAGGGGCGGCCATAACGGTCTTTCTGCCAAGGAGCAAGGGGAAAGACACTACCTCCCTGCTGAACCTTATCCAAGGTCAGATCTTCAATGTAAGGACATCGAGTTGGCGAGTCATCAACTCGAGGGAGGAGGGTCATGGTCAGGTCCTCACAATAGGAATTGACCTCAAATACAAGGAGGCAATAGAGAAAGAGGGACATATCCTATATTGTAGATACGGGACAACACCGGTATCAGGTCTAAGGAGAGACCAAGTTAAAGATGTGGAGAAAATGGAGACAGATCCTCCAGCCTCCACCTCACGGATTCCTCAGCCGGAGGCAAGTTCCTCGACTGTGAAGAGCGGCACGGAGGGCCAAACTCCTACCGTGGAAGGATGTGTACCCTCGGAGGAAGAACTATTGTCAGAGGCGGATGGGAAATACTCTGTCCCCTCTACAACAGGGGTATGATGGGTTATAGATTGTGTGATGACCCAAGGAAGGGGGACACAATAGATCTTTAAGGTCGCAGTGATTAACACCCCTCTTACTCATTCTACATTCTAGATGCAAGAATTAATCTAAAATCGTTTTTTCGTAAATATCGTAATCTTCATGTCTTTTGTCTTTTCTTCTTTCAAAACGTGTCAAAAAGGTGAAAACTGGCAACGCTGCATGCGGTAATCCTCTGCACTTTAGACGCTTGTGTATTCTTTATCTGCTGCACTGTACACGACTATCAACGCGCCGCAGCGCAGAACTAAACTAAATCTCAAATAGGTTTGCCACCTACATCTCGGCCAGGTTTTGTGCCACGAAATCGCCATAAGGTTGCGCATCTTCTTATTTGTTTAATCAACGTTAAAAGTTTTTACATTTTCTAAAGTTGAATAAAAATAAATATTGCCTTTTTATTAGTTTTATCTTTCTAATTGTTTTGCTTAGATAGAATGTGAGATTTGTACAGAATCATTTTATATCCTAAGATTCAGATTTAAAGTCTGTGCAACGATAGTCATAGTTGTCTGTCATTTTAAATTACAGGTATATTGCATTTTATGTCATTTTTTGGATCTGTCGAAATCTCTGATTTGTTGGGTAGACTTTTATATACTGAATTTTATGCGTGGCATGATTGATCATTTTTAAGTGTAGGAATTCTAAGAGTCATTGGGCTTCGATGAAATAGTGAAAAGGAACTATAAATAAAAAAATAATTATATATTCTCCAAGTGCATTATATTGAATTATCAGTAATTATTATATATACCGGGTGCGTCTCAAAAGTGGTTCACCCCCTATAACTTTTTTATTTTTTCAGATAAACAACGATATTTGGTATGTTAGTATATGACATAAATTGGGATTGATTGACGTATTCAATTGTTTTTGGTCACTTCCGGTTTCACCGGAAATTACTGCAACTTTTGATTTTTAAATGGCACTCTCGGTATTTTTTTACTTTATTCGATATAAAATGACACTCTGAATCGAATGACATATCGTATGTCAACTTTTGACATTTTGGTATATGGTTTATTTGAAATTTTAACATGCGGTTCATAACGACAATTTTACTCAAAATACCAAGTGTGTGGTATCCAATTATTCGTAAAAAAATGCTTTTTCCAAATATGCTAATGAGCCACCCTCGTTCCATTTGAAAAAATTGAACGGTGAAACCGGAAGTGACCGAAAACAATTGAATACGTTAATCAATCCCAATTTATGTCATATACTAACATACCAAATCTCGTTGTTTTATCTGAAAAAATAAAAAAGTTATAGGGGGTGAGCCACTTTTGAGACGGACCCGGTATATACTACTATATGATCGAAAAAATAATAATATATGGCTTGCAAGACATCATAGGAAAGCCGACCGATGACATGTGTCATATAATTTTATACAGAAATTGATATCGTTCGGCATTTGTAAGGTTGACACCATTTTTTCGATCATACGTTATCTTACAAATTTATTATATTTATATGAGTACACATTTACGTTTTTTCCTGGTTTTTAAGTTTCCTGCTTGACTTAAACTTTATAAAAATGCCATATTTTGAAGATATGAAGACTGATTTTTTATCTAATAAAATTTTAAATCAATTTATAGTAATTTTATATTGTTGACAGAAATTTATAGTACGAGAGCTACCAACGAACGTGGGGAAAACAAGAATTTTAAGATAGTTGATTCTTTGATATATCTTTTACTATGCTCTCTGGAACAGCGCGCGGGCCATATTTGATTTTTTTAATCACCAGAATTATTTAATACTTTACTATCAGACTATAAACGAAAATAAAATAAAAAAAAGTTCACCTCGAGCCGGTTTCGAACTCGCGCTTTTTTTGTTTCGGCGCTTTATAGGCGGAACTTTTTCGCACCGCGTTATGGAGATTTGCTCGATTTATATTCAATACTAGAATTTAACGGACTAAATAAAAAAAATATGGGATCTTCTTTCAATGCGCAGTTGTGAACGTAACGTCTATCCGGCAGCCAGACGGCCCGCACGCTATTCCAAAGAAAAATAGCAAAAGATATATTAAAGAGCCAGCTTTCTTAAAATTTTCTCTCGAAAACTATTACAAAATAATATGGTGATAGAATATCAACAACATAAAGTATACTATCGAATATATAGCATATAACTGCAGAATTTGAATAAACCGTTAATAAATGTTATTAAATGCAGATATTATACACACATTAGGTATTACAATATTGAAATAATTAATCATTATTTTTTTTTCATTTATTTATTTTTGTGTAGTTGTTTTATACCTATCTAGAGTAATAAGTATCATTTAGGTTGTCTTAGAAGTTGTATATAATTAGCTGATACATGTACATAGTCCTAAGAATATAAGTGAAATATAACATATGCTAGGTAGGTATTTTATGATAATATTAATTACTAAGAAAATACCTAGTGGTTAATTAGCTAACACTTGTAATTTTACGATTGACTCTATTAAAATATATCATGACACACAATTGGTTTTTACATTTTACCTAGATATGTATGTTAACCATGAAGTTATTTCATTACTAAGTATGTGCAGTGAAAGAATATGTAGTCTGTCCAACGAAATCACTGACAGTGGCAGTTGTGTGTGCCACTTTTTATTCATAGGCGAATTGTGTATTATGTGTCATTTTTTGGATGTCGTCTGTCAAGTCTTCCTTGATTTGATGGACAGTCTTTATAACAGTTAACTGTATATATGTGCAATATGATTGTAAAAAAACGGCGTCAGCGATGGCTATGAAATGAAGATCGCTTATAAAAAAAATTTAAATGTAAAATTATATGGGGAATGTCATCGATGCTCATTTCCGAGCCTGCTTGCCGCTTTTTTTTTCGATCATGTAGAATGTATAATGTTTAGGGGGGAGTTAATTACCGCGACCTTATAGATCTATTGTGTGTTCCCCTTTCTTGAGTTATAACGAGTTATAACTCATCATACAGTCTCAGGGCTTTAACAAAAGCCTGTATCTGAGACGGTTTCACAGAGGCCAGCTCTCCACGATCATACGGTAGTTATAATAGATATAGTAATTATTTAGAGATAATTCTTTTATATGTGGTTGTCTGCCATTTGAATTAAAAAGTAAATTTTTCGATATTTCTTGTGAATTCTGTTTCTTCCGCTGGAGAATGTATACATATAACATATAGTCTGTCTAACGAGACGATACGTGAGAGGGACAGTCTGCCGTTTTTTGGATATCGTTTGTCGAAATCTTCCCTACCTTGTCGGACTCGCAGACTCGCATATAAATCTGATCTATGTTAAGGCTCTAATTTAGAGTTGGGTTATAAGGCCGTAATTTAGAATTGAGTCAATAATTTATTTTTACTACATAAATTTAGTCTGTCCAACGACTGAAGAAAGATTTCGATAGACGACATCCAAAAAATAACAGCAAATACAATTTATCTACGAATTAAAATGACAGACACATCTGTCACTGTTAGGAATCCTCCCGTTGAACAGACATTAAGTTTTTATATCGATTTTGTAATGGTGATGAACAGTATCCAGTAGCCATTCATAGTATCCAGCCAAGACAATGCTAAATATTAGATTAGCATTGTCTTGGCTGGATATCGCATGATCGAAAAAAACCGCGTTCAGTTCAGAAATGACGATTGATGACATTCCTCATATAATTTTACATATCAACATAGGTCCGATTCTGCTTTGTTTCGTAGCTACAGGGTGTTATAATAATTCTTCGATTTATTATAATTTTCTTCCAAGTACTTTTAAGTGACTCCAATGAAATTTGATGTCTAAAAGTTACTATAAGTGTTACATATTTTCATTCTAAAAAAGTGTCGATAAATTCATCAGGGACGTGCATATGGGTTATCACTGGAATATTTTTCAAAAAAAAACGTGCGGCACTGACTTTTTTCTTTTAATATCAAAATTGTGTAGGCCGCTTAATGCCAATTAAAAGTTATCTCTTGATATTTTGTCGAATTCGGCCTCCTTGATGAGATAAACGCAATTTTATTAATCACAATTAATAAAATTAAAATAAAAAATAAATTAAAAAATTAGGTATATATTTTACCTAATTTATTATTAAATTATTATTACTATTAGTCCAACCTACAACAATTTTAAATTAAAAAAATAAGGGTGTTTAAGATAATTAAAAAAATTATATTTCTATAATAATTCTAAATCTAATTTTAAAAAGTTTTATCATCCTGTAACTTTAAAACTACGCATTTGCATACCCTTGTGTTTATAGGAACTTTTTTTCAGATGAGGAATCCATGGGTACTTATTTTAAGCTTTCGCAAGTTAATGATATTAAAATTTTTAAAAGCTTGCTATTAGCCTATCTCATCAAGGAGGCTGAGATCGACAAAATATCAAGAGACAACTTTTAATCGGCATTAAATTGCTTACACTATTTCGCTAAAAAAAAATGTTAGTGGCGTACACTTGTGGCGTACATGCTTTTTTGAAAAATATTCCAGTGATAGCCAATATGCACGCCCCTGGTGAATATGTCAACATTTTTTTAGCTTCAAAATGGGCGCGTTCAGGGACGGTCAGTGGCTGAGTGGCTGAGTAAGCGGTTTCCCTAAACGGTCTTTTTTTACACGCAAAAATAGTCAGCCGCTGAGCAAAATACTCAGCGGTCGGTCAGCCGCTGTGTTCCCTGAACGCGCACAATGGCTTCAAAATATGTCGTATTTATAGCATATTTATAGTAACTTTTACCCTCAATATTTCATTCGAAACCCTAAAAGGACTTGGAAGAAAATTATAATAAATCGAAAACATATTATTAAGACTTAAAAAAACACCCTGCAGCTACGAAACAAAGCAGTATCGGACCTATGTTGATATAAAAAATAAATCTTATTTTTACGTGAGGTATCTCCCCACGAGAGATGGCACATGTCTTTTGAAACACCCTGTATATCGATAATAGATATCGTAGATAAGATCACAGAACAGATACAAATCTGTAATTTGTATCTGTTCTGTGATAAGATGCCGTTTTATCAGCGTTTTATCTATGAATGAGGCTTCAAAAATAGGATTTAAAAAAAAGTCAATTTCTATGATTAATTTTCATGACTTTTTCCAGAGCAACCAGAGATATGGCTAAAAGACTTTCTCGCTGTTCCCTACTGTATCTTGCTTGTAAAAAAGGGAACAGGGTTGTGTTATAAAAAATTTAAAAGCACATCTCTAATTTGTATTACCTTACTACTTACCATTCTTCCTTTGCCAACATTTTCTTCAACTCAACAGTCGGGGTATGGGATTTCCCAGGCTCGCTTTATAGCGATCCTCGTCTGTGTGTCATCATCTATATAAACGCTCAACCGTAGGTAGTTAATTCTACCATCCGGCCGGATAGCCCTGGCAGCTGTGGCCATTAAACTAATATACTACTTAACCTCGAATTTCTTCACCTAACCTAACTTTTTAAAATTTTGTACGTGATCTTTTATGATTCTTTTGCTTCGCAGACCTTATGCCTCATTAGTCATTATATCTTGGATAGATTTGTATACAGGTATGATTTTCTAGAATAACATATGTGTTTTATGAAGTCCTTTTTGTCGTTAGTTTTTCACAATTTCCAACGAATCGGATTTTTCAAAAACCTTTTTGGACAAATAAACATGAAAAGTATTTTAATACCACCAGAGAAAGTATATTTAATGGAAGAATTAGATAGAAGTGCGTTTGATAAAACAGTAGATGTGCCTACTTTCAATATTGAGTATTCAAATATTTCAAAAGTCCTTCCTTTATTGAAGAAATATCTTTTGAAATTAGAACATTTTAAACCTGTCGATAGTGCTTGTCAAAGTAATGTTCATATTTATTTGAATCCTGATTTGATTAAGACGTGGAATGATTTCCCTGAAACTACAAGAATCGAATTAGAAGCTCTAAATCTTGGTGAAGGAAATTTGGACCTAAAAGCTTTGATGCTTAAATATGACAATTATTCTATTGATAAAATTTTGAATGCTGTCTTGCCTCAAAATATGGAGGGAATGTCCAGTTTTACCCAAATTGGTCACATTGTTCATATTAACTTAAGAGAACATCTTTTGCCTTTTAAACATCTCATAGGTAATGAACTAGGTATATTTTTAATTTTTGTTCTTAATAATAGATTAAAATATTTTAGGTGAAGTACTGTATGATAAAGTTCCAAGATGCAAGTCAGTTGTCAATAAAGTGAACATGATTGATAATACATATCGAAACTTTCAAATGGAACTTTTGAAAGGAGAAAACAATATGGTTACAGCGGTAAAAGAAAATAATTGTAAATTTGAATTTGACTTCTCCAGTGTTTATTGGAATTCTAGACTTTGTACTGAACATGAGCGAATTGTTAAAACATTGAAAACAGGAGATGTTCTTTTTGATGCATTTTCTGGAGTGGGACCTTTTGCTATACCTTGTGCAAAAAAAGGCTGCATAGTTTATGCAAACGATCTTAATCCAGAATCATATAAATGGCTAATGCATAATAAGAAATTAAACAAAATTTCTGACTCAAATCTCAAAGGATACAATTTAGATGGTCGTGAGTTTATTTTAAAAATTGTGAAAGAAAATTTAATAAATCATTCAGAAAAAAATACTTTCGTAACAATGAATTTGCCAGCTTTAGCTGTGGAATTTTTAAATACATATGTCGAGTTATTCAGGGATATTAGTCTTCCAAAAAGTTTTCAATATATTACCCTCTTTATATACTGCTTTGCCAAAGGTGATAATCCTGAAAAAATAGTTAGAGAACTTATTGTTAACAATTTGAAAGTTAACTCTATTGACGTAACAACAAAAATTAAAGATATCTTTCATGTAAGGACTGTAAGTTCCATGAAAGAAATGATGCGAGTTACTATACATTTAGACAGAGATATTTTAGTTGGAAATTGTGGAATTAAAAGAAAGGAACAGGATATTAGTGACACTATAAGTAATGATATGAATTATTAATATAATTTGTATATTAATTTACTTTATTTTTAGTTTTAGACAATGGGCAAGAACCGCAATGTTTTCAAAGTGGCGGGCGCAAAAAGTTTAAAGATGAAGACAAAAGCTAAACCTGTAAAAACAAATCTAAAAAATGTTAGTATGATTTTGTTGCTTTGACAACCTATTTATTAACAGCATGTATGATATCCAAAATAGTAATGTTTAAATAACTATTTAATGTTTACTTTTATTAATTTTTTTAATTACCAAGAATATTTCTCTAATTATTTTTTTTTCTCTAAAGGGATAAATATTTATAAAATATTAGAGATTGTGTAATGAACAGAATATTATAGAATAATAATTATTTTGGAAATTATTATTAAATTATACACTTAGATGCAAAAAAAACGCAATGGAAATTTTTTTCAAGTTTAAAGTTTTGTAGAATGTAGAATGTTTAGAAGGGGAGTTAATCACCGCGACCTTACAGATCTATTGTGTGTTCCCCTTTCTTGAGTTATAACGAGTTATAACTCATCATACAGTCTCAGGGCTTTGAGAAAAGCCAGTATCTGAGACGGCTCCACAGAGGCCAGCTCTCCATCCTCGACATCAGACGTGCCAAGGTTCATGGCACGAATGGTCGTCGTCTCGGCGCACTCAGTGATAAGGTGTTCTGGTGTTTCCCCATTTTCCCCACAAAATCTGCATTTGCCGTTGTTTCTCAGTTTCAGCCTACTGAGGTGAGTTTAAAGTTTTAGGTATATTATTTTTATTTTTAGCCCTATTTCCTTGATTTTTTTAGCAAACTCTATATAAATATATCAACTTTAATTCGTAAACTCAGTTTATTATAACCTTTAGTATTTTTCTTATTATACACGGTTAATTGAAGAGTTGTTTTTTACCCTATCTTTAAAACACACTGGTGCAATAATTTCGTGATCAAATTTTTCTAAATCATAATTTTTCGGTCAGAACCATGTCTCCTGAATATTTTGTTTTTTGACTTATGTCAACACATGCCTTGGATAATTTTTAAGAGCAAAATGATCTGGTCACAAACATTTTGCAGTTTTTTCAGTTATCATTACTTTTTGATGCTATTCTTCATAATGACGAGGTGGCTTTGATGACTATGGTTGTGTACGTTGTGTACACTTGAATATTTTTCTTAAAGTCGAAAATTGTGTAAAAGTCAATAATCTTGTTGAAGATGGCCGAAATGAATATTTGCTTGGTCGTTGCAGAAGAATGGGAAAACAACACAATATATTTACATCCTCATTAACAGTATGAACCGACGCTACAGACAGTTATAACAGCCGGGGGAGGCAATACAAAGTATTACAGTATGTTTTACAAGTTTTTTTGTTTCTTTGTACACATAGTTATTACAAAAAATGTCTATACCTATGTGGCGGATTCATCTCTCCAAAAAAATCCTTTATGGGTATTTCGCCACTGCACTGCAAGAAAAATCTACAAAATAAAATAGTTATTTTTTGTAAACACTTCTGCGTTAAACCTAAACGGACTCTGCTTGTCAGAAGTTATTTTTTAAGCATTTTTTTCTTTGTTAGGCAAATTTTTATTACTGTAAAAAAACGGTGTCCAGTTGGCTGGGAAATGACGATCGATGACATTTCCCATATAAATTTACATATAAAATGACAGTGATCTTCATTTCATAGCCGTTGATGCCGTTTTTTCTCGATCATACGGTAGTTTGGTTTGGTTCAAAAATTGCAAATTGTTGGTAATTAATTTCGCTCTTAAAAATTAACCAAGCCATGTGTTGACATGAATCAAAAAACAAAATCCTTAGGAGACATGGTTTTGATCGAAAAATAATGTTTCAGGAAAAGTTACTTAGGCAATTATTGCACAGGGTGTTTTAAAATTAGGGTAAAAAACAACCCTTCAATTAACCCTGTATAATCAGCGAAATACTGAAGTTTATAAAAACTGAGTAAATGAATTAAAGTTGATAGATTTATATACAGTTTGTTAAAAAATTCCATAAAATACGGCTAAAAATAAACAAAATATAGCACTTTAAAGTTGACGAAAAAATTTTCCGTTGCGATTTTTTTGCATCTGAGTGTATAATGCAGACATTTTATTACTATTTTATAAGGTAAGAAAATCATAACAGATAAATAGTATATTTTTTTCTTTAATATTTAGATTAAAATTCAGACAAAGGAGAGAGTTCTAGAAATTGATAAAGCACTAATTAGTTTGCAAACGAAAATTAGGACAACAGAAGTAAAAGAGACTGATGAGAACAAGAAATCAAAATTGCCAATATCAAATACCATGCCTGATGCTAAAACTGAGCAAGGTAACAAAGAAGCGACAAATAAATTAGAGAAAATGCAGTTGTAGATAAAATACATGCATTTGAATGTTTTAACATTTATTATATTTATTTTGTGTAAATAATAAAAGTTATTATAATAATAATGAAATTGTACTGTATTGTGTGTGTGTTTAAAATAGGACTGTTGTGCATAACCCTTGCACATTACAAAAAAGGTAATATAAGCATGAGGTATGTATCATTAAAAATTATGAATCTATCTAAAAAATTAGAAGTTGTGCATATTTGTTTATAAGAATATAGTTATAGGTCTTTCTTCACAAATTCTGAGTTCTATATACAGGGTGGTCCGAACTGTATTCCGGAAACTTCGGCAGAATATTCTGCATATAAAAATAATTAAAAAAGTTCGTATAAATGTATGTTCTAAAATGCTTAGTTTCAGAGATACAGAGGGTGTACAGGGTGTCCCACTAAGAATAGCTCTCGGCTGTATCTCGGAAAGTATTAGCCGTAGCGGCTACGGAAAAAATTGTTTATAACTAAAGAGGCTATGGAAAATTGCTTTACAAGTTTGTAGAACGACCGCTAGGGGGCGCAACTGCAACAAAAAATAAGAAAGTGAAGTTTTTACACAATTTTGCCTAGATAAGGTGTACTGTAAGTAACAGCTTCATAATCTTCAGTAAATTTTGAATATTTTTTGTTAGAGCCATTTTCCCCTATCTACCAAAATAAAGTGGTGGGGGAAGGTTAGATCTGTTTTTATTTGAATATTAATAACTCTGGACTGGATGATCGGAATCCAACAAGCGAGGTCTCATTTAAAAGAGCGTTTCTTACTCTATATTGTACACAATAATAATAAGCTTTTGAACATAGATGCTAGGGGGCATTGTCTTACAATTTAACAAACATTGCGCGTTTTTTCAAAAAAAAAAAAATAAATGCAATAGTATATGTAATTTCAGCTGATAGTAAAGAGTAGTAAAAGCTTAAAAAGTCAGCGAAAACGACATTTTGATATCTTCTTTCAAACCGAAGATATTAGCAAAATTATAATAAATACCAAAAAATAAGCCCTTAATTACCTTATTTTTACAGCACGGTATCAGTAGCCCTCTTGATTATGCCCATTCTAACCTAAAAATAAGATAGAAACAATTAGTTTATTTTAAAATCGACGATATACCAGAATATCATAATATCAGATGTATTAGTATCTAATAATTAAGATATTAATAATAGTGAACAAGAAACGATGATTCAGTGAAGTCATGGCGGGCTTTGGAAAAAAGTTGCTTTTGACGTAATAGCATAAACGTCAAATTGTTATTAGATCAACATTTTGATAGTCTTAGCAGCGTTTTTTATATTTTGATTGCTTTTTCAAAATGCCAACAACTTCAACTACTTCAAATAATAAAGGCATTTTGAAAAAGCATTTAAAAGATAAAAAAACGCTGCTAAGATTATCAAAATGTTGATCTAATAACAATTTGACGTTTATACTATTACGTGAAAAGCAACTTTTTTAGTTTAGCAACAAAGCCTAATATGACTTCACTGAATCATCGTTTCTTGTTCACTATTATTAATATCTTAATTATTAGATATTAATACATCTGGTATTATGGTATTCTGGTATTTCGTCGATTTTAAAATAAACTAATGTTTCTATCTTATTTTTTTGTTAGAATGGGCCTAATCAAGAGGGCTACTGATACTGTATTGTAAAAATGAGGTAATTAAGGGTTTATTTTTTGGTATTTATTATAATTTTGCTAATATCTTCGGTTTGAAAGAAGATATCAAGATGCGGTTTTCGCTGACTTTTTAACCTTTTACTACTCTTTACTATCAGCTAAAATAACACATACTATCGTATTTAATTTTTTTGAAAAAACGCACTATTTTTGTTAAATTGTAAGAAAGCGCCCCTTAGCTTCTACGTTCAAAACCTTATTATTATTATTTTTATGGTATAATTAGAGTAAGAAATGCTCTTTTAAACGAGCTCTCCTTTATTTGATTCTGATCATCCAGAGAGTCCGGAGTTATTAACATTTAAATAAAGACAGATCTAACCTTCCCCCACCACTTTATTTTAGCAGATAGGGGAAAATGGTTCTAACAAAAAAAATCTAAAATTTACTGAAGATTATGACGCTATTATTTATAGTACTCATTATCTAGGCAAAAGTTTCATTTTTATTTCGATTTTTTCTAAATAATTTCTGAAATAACGTCAATATTTGGATGAAAATTGGTGTTTGGGAGTTTTTTGACATGAGAAATTTGATTTTGATGTCAATATGACTCTTACTAGTAGAGGGCGCCACCTACCTGTGTTTTAACTGTTTTGAAGCGTAATAACTTTTTGTCCGTACCTGTATAAAACTACCAAGAAAAAAAAATACATCTCTGGGTACTTTTCACGCAAAAAATATCTCTTTTTAAAAATCGCTAGGAGCAACCGTTCTCAAGATATTTAGAATGAAAATAGTCAATACATGTCATTATTGACGAAAAATAAACACGCA
Organism: Sitophilus oryzae; assembly: GCF_002938485.1. Classification (NCBI taxonomy): domain Eukaryota; kingdom Metazoa; phylum Arthropoda; class Insecta; order Coleoptera; family Curculionidae; genus Sitophilus; species Sitophilus oryzae. The sequence continues at coordinate 12,165,467 of NW_022146055.1, forward strand.
ATAATAAATTTGGGAAATTGTTATTTTTTTAATTACCTAATGGATAACTTTTTCTGCAAAAAAAAAATATGATAAAACAGTTTCTATTGAACTTTTGGTTTGGTTTGGTTTGGTTTGGTTTGGTTTGTTTTGGTTGGAACATTTGGTACAAAAACATTTTAAATTTATGATTTCAGGCTAATAACTACCGTATGATCGAATAAAAACGGCGTCAGCGATGGCTATGAAATGAAGATCGCTGTCATTTTATATGTAAAATTATATGGGAAATGTCATCGATCGTCATCCAAGCCAACTGGACGCCATTTTTATTCGATCATACGATATTTAGTCAACATGTTTAATTTATGTCAATGATGACAGGTATTGATAGATTCAAAATATCTTGAAAACTATTACTCGTAGTGATTTTCACCAAGAAACCTTTTCTACGTAAAAAACGTCGTAAGTGTATAATTTTTTACTTAGTTTTATACAGGTACGGACGAAAAGTTTTTTCTCTTCAAACTAGTTAAAAATGTGTAGGTGGCGCCCTCTACTAGTAGGAGTCATATTGACATCAAAATTAAATTTTTCATGTCAAAAAACTCCAGGACACTAATTTTCATCCAAATATTGACGTTACTTCAGAAATTATTTGGAAAAAATCGAAGTAAAAATGTAATTTGTACACCCTGTATCTCCGAAACCAAGCATTTTAGGACATGCATTTGCAGAATAATATATGCCGCCGAAGTTTCCGGAATACAGTTCGGACCACCCTGTATATTATTATCTTAATGATCAAAATCGTCATTCTAATTTTTCCAAAATAAATATTAGGGTATATTAGAAACTAGAAAACTATACTGATATGGATAAGCAGACAAAGCAACGACAAGACAGAAACATTCATGTCTTACGTCAAAATTGCGAAAAATCCAATACATTTCTGCGATATTTTTGTCTCATTTTTATTGTTTCAAAATTTGGAGACTTTTCAAAGTCCCGTCTCGAGTCGGTAAAGATCAAAGTGTCTATGTTTTGTTCGTATATTTTGCGACAAGTTGTCGGCGCAGTGTGGATGGCGTGTGCTGCCAACAGTAGGAGACCAGTGAAATCACACATGGTTAATAAAACTCATTCGCGACAACTAACCATTTATCTTGTGCCAGAATTCCCAATTTTTTGTCGTAAATTGTCTTGTTTTTGTCTCAAAATCGTGTTTACTTTTTGTCGCCTTGGTCTTGACCCGGTATTGGGGCTCGAACACACTGACGACCAGGTCGCACCGGCCAGGCCGCAGCTACCTCTAAAACCATTAAATCAAATGATATAGCGCACACTAACGTCCTGGCCGTCCGTTGATCGTTGCGACCAGAAGACTGCACGGAAATATTATTATTTTCTGCCGCTTGTTGCCGGTTTTCTTCCAAATTAATAATTTTTCAGATGAAATCCCTCAAATTCAAGGCACAATATTTTATTTCTATAAGATATAGTGTTTTAGTGTAGTTTTTGCACACGTGCAGAAAATCTAAAGAAATAGTAAACAGACTGGATCAAAGGGTAAACTTAAATCTAATCCCTTTCTTTTATGAAGGGTCGATTCTAGTAAAAACTCAAAACATTTTTATATGACATACCTACTCTATTTATGGTTGGTATGATACCTGTTATTATACCTTTGAGTTTCGATGTTAAAAAATAAAAAAAATAATATTTAAAGTTTTTCTACAACCACTTATTGTAGTCATGTACAAGGAGGACAACTGTATTTTAAATATTATGTTTATTTTAACGTTTTTCAAGCAGGGTTCATTAGACCATATTTCCACTAGGTACATTATTTTGAAAAAGAAATTAAGAAAGTAACTTAAACATTCATAAAAATAGAAGTAATTACTGTTGTAGATTCTTCGTTATATTGTAAACATTGAAATAACTGGAAGCTAAACTTTCTACCTGCTTATATTTAGAGCCAGTGTCTGACGATCTTTTTTTACGATGGCCCTAATATGTTTACTTCTAAAGTCGATAAGGGCGCCATATCAGTAGAAAAAAGAAACAGAATATCTCCCTTTTGTCGGTCGCGCGTACACAATTCTTTTGTTTGTTGTGAATAGCAACTTCGCTTTTTAGTTAACTCGGATATTTTAACATTTCTGAAACAATATTTTCTAATTGGTAAAACGTAAAAAATCGTTAGATTTGACAACTCTGTTGAAACTGGTCGTTCATCTGGCCGCAGCTAAAAACGCAATACATCCGGCCAGCCGACGGCCAGGTCATTGCGACCTGGTCGTCAGTGAGTTCGAGCCTTAAGACACATCATTTTTTTTAGGTTTCCAACGAAATGCGAAAAAAAAGTTTGAGTGGATCGGGATGATTTTTTTTAAATGAAACAGCCCGTATATTATTGCATTTTCGGCTTCTTTTCAGATCACTTTACATAATCCTAAGATATAAATAAATATATTTCGATAGTTTCAGAGATAATAAATGAAAAATTTATATTTTTCAACCTTCATTATAAAATATTACAAATACAAGAACTGTCCTGAAAGTAAAACTATATTAGGTATTTACTTTAGATGGTGTATACTTAACTTTGCTATAAAAATATGGGTAAGATTTCGATACTTTCAGAGATATTAATAAATAAATAAAAAATTATATTTTTCAGCCTTTCTTAAAAAAATTATTACAAATACAAGAACTGTGCTGAAATCAAAACTATATTAGGTATTTAGTTTAGATAATCTGTACTTACTTTGCTATACATATAGTAATCTTAAATCATAGAGGGTGTTCAAAATGCTGCCCCAAACTTCCTAAAATATAAAATAATTTTTCTTCGTTTTTTTTTTTAAATGTAGGACCCTGTATAATAATTCTTTGTTAGATGGAGAATTAAAAAATGTACACTTTTTATATTAACAGTATTTCAACATTTTTAACGGTTTCGCAGATACTCTAGATATATTTTAGAAAATGTGGCGTAGAATTTTGAACACTGTATGATTTCAGATTACGATATTTATATCAAAGTTAGTATAGACCTCGGTATAGACCATCTAAAGTAAATACCGTTTTGATATCAGTACAGTTTTCGTATTTTTAATAATTTCTTTCAGAAAGCCTGAAAAAAAATATTTTATATTTATTTATTAATATCTCTGAAACTATCGAAATATATTTCAAAATTCCCAAATTTTTAATTCTAGAATTTACAGATGCCCGACGCACTATTGCGGAACCCTGTAGATGCAGACGCACTGCAAAAATAAAATTTAATTTAATTTAATGTTTTTAATAAAAATTTTGTGCTATACATAATATAAATTTGGGTTCAACTAATCTATAGATACAATAATAATATCTGCGTGAACTGTGAAGTTATAAACATCAACAAATTCTTTAGAACGCTTTTCTACGTTTACTTATTTCTTTGGGGCTAGTGCCCTATGGAGTGGCGGTACTTGGGCAATAAGGCGCTCCTTCTGCTCTTTCGACGGCCATAATAATACCGAAATCGTGTCATGTCTTCAAGATGAATTATTACAAAAGAATAACTGTTCATATTTATTTTTGTTTACCTTTATACTGTAATATAATTTTGCATTTATATTCAGGCTTCATTTGGTTGTTCTTTTTTTCCAACGAATCTGGGAGCGCTACGTGCAAAAATTGTAGATCTTATTCTTTGAACACAGAATTTATTTGGATACATTCTTTTTAATTTACTAAGAAATAGCCATTTCGAAATATAAAATACGCGTTTACGGCTTCGAGTCTTTTTTAAATGTACAGGGTGTCCCATTTTAGTCCCATATATTTCTACTTAATACTTATTAAAATATTAATCCTATAAAACTGACCTACTACTCACAAAGAATGGAAAACTGGCATGATCAGATAAAAAATTTGATAATAAATGATAAAATGATCGATTTCATAATAAATGATCAGATAATAAATTTTTATGTTTAATGTGCACCCTGTTTTGTTGTAAACATTGTTGGTAAATTGCTCTGTTTCTTCTCAAAGCGTTGAAGATTATAACAGAATGGGTTTACAAATATCTAAAAGCTTGCCTGATAGCATTTGTCAATGTGTCAGTCTTCGATATTGTTGTAGGTGTGACGACATATTTTATTTTTCAAAAATTCCTAAATTCAGATATGGAGGGCGGACAAATCCGCCGGGAATCTGGGGGACATATCATATGATTCCAATCAAAATAGGACACCCTATACACATACCTACATCTTACAAGCATCGTAAAACAAAAATCTTCGAGCCCCATCTTTCTATGATATTTTGACGACGTTTCGTGCACTATGAAACTCCATCATCAATGGCGAAAAAATCGTCCGATTCAAATGAAATTTGGCATGTCGATTGATTAGACCAAGGCCAACTTGACCGTGTATGATGTATGACAGGTGTCACCGTGACAGTTAGTTTTGACGTAAGAAACGTCAAAAGTTGATGTCGTCCGATAGCGACCAAATTTGGTGGGAAGGCTATGTGAGCGATGCCGACGGTGCACGCGTTCCCACCCTGCTTGGATGCGACGTTACGTTTACATCTTCATCAGGGTGCGACTAAGGATTTGGATACTATGAATATTGAATTATTGACGACTATGGATATTGAAGAAAAATGTGGGTCGATTTCGGCATAATTGGGTACGGGCTACAGGTTGACGCCCTCGACGTTTTGAACCGATGCGATGTCTCTAAATGGACAAAATCATCAGGATTTTTCTTAATTATGGGTCGCTTGGAAACAAACTCGTCACATGGATAGAGATACCCAATGGAGTCCTCAGACGTACAGCGTACAGAGGGTCATTTTAAAAGAAATTTCGTGAAATTTGTCACGCGTTTTGGCCTTAGCTCGGCCCTTTTAAATTAATTAAAAAAAAAGGAAAAAAAAATTTAGAAAAGAAGTAAAAAAAAATACGAAGAAGAAAAAAATATTATTAAGTTAGCGATTAAGAAAAATAAATATTTATGGAATTTGCAGGGGTCTAGTCGCGAACAAATTTATGCCCTAGCTCAGAAAATTCGGAGAGTAGGGGCGGTTAAGAGCGCCACTGACTTTAGACGGAAAAAAAAGTCAGAAATCCCCACGGTGTATTTAGTCATCTTACAAGTTCCACAAATACATAAATAAAAAAAGTAAATAAATAAACAAAAAAAAAGTCAAGATCTTAGAGAATTATGTAGACATAGGGCCAAAGGAAATAAAAAAATAATGCAAACTGATTAGTTTCAGTACCCTCTATTGAAATATAAAAGGAAAATATAGGAAACAGTAAATAGAAAATACCAAATAGCAAATAGTAAATTAAATAAATCAATAAAAAAAATTGTGCACCAAGAAAAATATATCTCACAATACGCAAGTAACAAAATTACGTAAATACCTAGGTACCTTTCGTGATCACGTAAGATTTACAAAATAAAATATATATGTATATATCAGCGCAACTAAATTCAGCTAAGATATCAAATTAATCAACAAATTAATAAATCAAATAAATAATACTAAACCAATTCACTAATAATAATAATTAATAATATAATTATTAAATAAATAAATCAAAATAATCAACTAATAATTATGAATTCATCAGTTCAAGAAATTTAGATATCGATAAAAAAAATGAATAGATTTAAATTTTAAATAGAGACAAAAAGAAACTGTGTCAGCTGTATTAAATTTACAAAAAAAAATTAAAGGAAAAAAAAATGAAATATTATTTTATCAACAGAATTAAGTATGTGAAAATTTATTCTAATTAAATTATAATGTAAAAAAAAATTATCTACGTTCAGTATTCGTGCGCACCAATGAAATTCAAATCGTAAGATAGGGAAAAAATAAAAAATTGAATTGTACGATACCAAATAGTTGAAAATCTTCAAATCAAATCAATCTTGGGCAGACACCGTCGGCTGTCAACTGTCAACCGTCGACTGTCAACTCCTCCAGAAAAGTAAAATGGATACAGCGAAAAAAAAACTGCTCCAACAAAAAAACTGGCTCAGAGAGAAGTCTTCAACACAGAAGAAAAACTTCTTCGGCCCAGACAAAAAAACTTCTTCGGTCCAGACAAAAACTCTTCGGCTCCGACGAAAAAAAAACCCTACGGAGAAATAATATTATAGTTTCTCCATAGTACGAGATACCATAAAAAAAGATAGTTTTTTTTTAAAGAAGAAAAAAAGTGGAAAGAAATGTATTAATAAAAAAAAATAGGCTTTACCTGCTAACTCAGGGTTTTCTACGAATCCTCAGGTGATTAATATTATTTCTTCCCCTGGATGGAATGGGGTGCTCAATAAAAAAAAGGCGGGCTGCTTGGTTGACCCACGTCAGCTTTTTGAGGTGAAAATCCCGTCACCGGTAAACCGTAGCACCGTCCAAAAAACAAAAGGTAAGATAGGATGCTGCAGTAATTTTTGAGGCACACTCGAAAATCCCCACAAGGGTAAAAATCAAAAACTTGACAAAAATGACCGAGAGGCCTCTGTACCTCACACTAGCTGAACATAAAGTGACCAAACCAAGGTAGTTCCAAGAAAAACGAAAACCTTTTTTGCAACAAAGAAATAGCCAGATAAAAACACGAGCCCTTGATAAAATATGGATTGCCAACCATGAGCTGAATAAAGACATGAAGAAAAAGTTATATATTAAAGGAAAATAAAGTTAATATCAATAATTTATATAATTAATAGAATAAATAAAGTTAACGAGATTAATGAAAGTTATATAGAAATTTGCTTATCAAAACATTCAAAAATTAATAAATAACAACAATCTAGAGATATTGCGCATGACTCACTTGCCGGATCGATACGATATTTTTAAGACAATTATGCTTAGAAAATTCTACCTAAAAATTAAAATAGAGCAACATAAATTTAATGAGTTTAACTAAGTGAAAATAGGCTCAATAATTACTGTTGATTAAATAAAATACAAAAATATATAATCAATTTATTAAAGTATATTTTGGGTTGCCTAATAGTTAATGTTAATAAAAATATAAATAAATATTTGACAGTTCAATTCAAAAATTTCTAACCTACGTATTTAGCATAGATAAAAGACTTATACTATTAAATAGATAGGCAACTTATAATACATTTCAATTTTATTATACAAGGGCGCCTCTGGTAGATGGAGGAAGAAATACTAATGGATGAGAGGGGTGCGGGGAAGGGGGGTTGTTTTAGTTAATTTAAAATAAATTTAGACATACATGTAAGAACACTTTGTGTGCTTTTAATTAGGTCGAACATATTATAAACGATAAATCAACTGAATTAAAAGCATACAAAGTGTTCTTATATGTCGGATATTAATTAAAAAATATATTAAAAAGACTAGAAATAATATATATTATGTTGTTACAGTTATAATTTAATATTTGGCGGTTTTCAGCAAATAGCAGGCAGTTTTACATAATTTTCCTCCCTTTGAAGTGAATTGGAAACGGCTATATAATTTTGGTGTAGGCAAGATTCCCAGTTTGTTTCCGTTTGAGACCTGAAATAATAAAAACAAATTAAATTAGATGTAATCATCTGCTGATCATGCTAATATAACACAACGCGCGTCCTTAATTCCTTACATGCACCGTAATAAAATTAAATAACTGCTCAGCAGGTGGCATTTATTAGCAGTACTAATTTAAAAATCTATAACTGTAAGTAGATATGTTTAATTTACTTACCATTGTATCCTTCGGAAACCAGGTGTACAACAATTAAACTCCATGATAAAAAATAATTAAGAGTCTATACAAAACACAAATTGTCCCACCATTTTTAAAAAACATTCTCTAAAACAGAATACTGGCAAAAACTCTGAAGGAATTTAATTTTACAATAATTCGACAAATCAAAACGAAATCAAACCGTAAAATCACAACAAAAGCGTCTCTGAGTGACAGTTAAAAATCAAATTTTATTATTGTCAGATATTGACATTTGCATTGTTAATATTGACAATTTTAATATTTTGCGCCTCTGCATCTTGGAGGAAAAACTATTTTTAATGAACCGTCATTTCCATTTAAGTTTCTCAGCCATGGTATTTAGTATATAAACAGAATTAACGGCGGAAAGAATTATTTTATCTATTTCGGCTAAAATAAATATTAAATTGTATTAAATCAAACTAGTTTCTGTGCTGCAAAAAAAAAAAAAAATGTTATTAAGTGTGAAATATGTTTAGTTAAAAATAAGGATGGAATAATTACTTTTGTTAACATGTAAGTACGATTTATTTATTCTTGGTTTACTGAATTGAACTGATCGATATTTCAGACTAATAATAATATCAATTAGCGTTAAATTATTAAAGAAAAGAAATAAAATAGTTTAGTGAAATTTTGGCACGTTACAAATTGAATCAAATTATTTTATTAATTTTTTATTTATTACTTTTTCAACATTTCAAATTACATTTTTTCAAACAATCCTTCAAATCCTTTAAAATTTATTTTAAAATTAATACCGGGAAATAAGAAGTTTTACTTCGAATATTTGTACATAGTGCACACACAATTTTTTTGTTATAATAAATTTTCATAAAGCAAATTATCATTTCAAAGGATTTTTTTCACAGGTTTATTATGAACATAAGAGTATTCTATTAATATTACATTAAGTAAGCATCATAATAAAACGTAGATTGAGAAAAAGTACAATAAAATATATCGCCGGCAGTTAAACCAGCAGAACCTTATTTAAAAGTTTATTGTTTCGTATTATTTCAGCAATTTGAAAATTCTTTTACCTTATTACGTCCAATGATATTTTCATTTTATAAATTATATTGGGCGTATTCAAAAAGGAGTAGCGATCAAAAACAGTTTTTACGCTTTGCTCCTTCATAAATTACTTGTCTTGCTAAATAACCCGCTGGGCATTATGCATTTTGCATAAGTACCAATATTTTTTGCACCTGAGCCACGCGGTGTAATAAACAGTTGTATGTGGCAATTTAAATAAAGATCCTGGTTAAATCAATTACCGGTGGGTACTTCGATTTCCTCCTTAAGCGTAATTAGGTGCAACGAACGGTCCAAAATATATTTTTAATAAGAATAGCCCAGTTTTAATATAATAATGATATTTTTATAAATTGTATGGAATTTATGGCTGGTTCTTCTTGAAAGATCATGGAAATAATTAAAGTTTAATAAAATTATACGGCTTCATATGTGCTTAATTATTAGAATATTTTATTTCTTCATATGTTTCGGCTTGTTAGGCTTGATATATCTATTATTATCTTATACGTTAACGTGATATCTCTATCATTAACTTAATACGTTATAGACTACGATTCATCAATCCCATTTGTCTTGTCGGACCAGAATTCTTTTGTGGTGCTGCAAAAGCCTTAATAAAGATGTTTACAAAGCAGTTGACAATTCCTAGAATGTTGAAAAACATTACTAGGATATAGTACATAGTTTTATCAAAGGTTTTATGGTATTTCTTCTCTACAGTTTATACCAAATAAACTTTTAGTCACGTGTTTAAGCTTGACCGGCACACCGTTGCCCACTTTTATATATTTTCTTTTAATCAAAATATTTTAGGAAACAAAAATAAATTAATTATTAATATATAAACAGTTATTATGTACATCAACAAAACTCACCTTCTTAACAGCACTTAAGGGACATAAAGGGCCATTACTACCGCTGTACCGTTCAAAATATTCTAATAAAGTTGCGATGAGTTTTTTACGGCCATTAAGCTATCTTGTACCACTTTGCACTAAAAGAGGTTCTAAAAAGAACAATGTTCGACTACAAGATTTGCTAGTAAACATTTTTAAGCTTAAAGTATCACAACCAGAGCTGCAAGCTCACAGAAAACTTAAAACTTTTTTTGATTTTAATCCTTTGTGTTATAGTCTAAGAGCTGGTTACATAAAAAAACCTTATCATCGTTACATGGCTAATTTTTTGTGTGAAGTATCCTTTTATGTAGCCATTATGAAATAGTCATGTCTGCCAGCGCGATCCCGGGGCTTAAAGCGGGGGCGGCCAATCGAAAGGGTGAAATTTTGACACTAAAAATATTATAAGATACATGAGTTATAATTGCGAAAATAGCTTTTATTTATTATTAAGAAACGTGGAAAATTGTTGGCAGACATTTTTCTAGTCGCTAAAATGCCGACATACAACGCCAAAGAGGCATGAAATTTTAAAAATTATTAAAAAATCAAATTTGAAGAATGAAAAAAATTATGGCATATTTGCATGCCGATTGGTGAAATGCCATATTTATTTATTTTAAAAGCCGTATGCAAAAGGGCAGACAAAAAGATCGTGGCGCAATCAGCTGCAGACAGTTATCAAAAGCGCGATATTACTCATTACTCTAGCGCTTTATTCGGGGAACGCTGGCCGCCTCATCCATTTAAGTATAGATAAATCATATAATATACGATTATATTATAAATATGTTTTTTATTATTTCAATAACGATTTTTTTGTCTGCCCTTTTGCATACGGCTTTTTAAATTAATTAACAATAAACATGACATTCCACCAACCGACATGCATGTATGGGGTGATTTTCTTTTGTCAAAATTCTATGCCTCTTTCGCGTTGTCTGCCGGCATTTCATCCACGAGAAAAATGTCTGTCAACAATTTTACACGTTTCCTAATAATAAATAAAAGCTATTTGGCAATTATAACTCGTGTACCTTATAATATTTTTAGTGTCAAAATGTGACCCTTTCGATTGGCCGTCCCCGCTTTAAGCCCGGGGCATTTTCACCTCAGCATTTTGACCTCATTTATCAATATACCCATGGAATAGTGACATTTTAGATTGTTTTTAAAGCAACCAATGTTATAATATTATTAGCCCATTTGTATACAAAAAGATATAAGACAGAGATAAGAGAAAAAGACATAATATAAGATATTTAAATCTCTATAAAAGAGTATACCGTTAATTAAATATACCACCATTATTTCTCCAAAAATATTAATTAAATACATACTTAATTGTGTTAGTTAATAAATTATTCTAAATAAATGTAGATTTGAATCAGAAATCAATATAATAAGTTATGAAAATGAACGTCTCTGTTGTTATAAATAAGCAATCGTCAAAAAATGAAATAAATTTTTTAAGGTATTCGTTTTTATCACATTGTCTAATACACATCCAAAATTCAGTTTTTTTGTATTTGGAGCAATTATTATTAATCAACGTAAACGCTCAATTCATGTAGTTTGAATATTGGAATCATATTAACTGGTCCTCTTTAACACATATTTAAACATTTTTTTTAATTTTTTAATGAAATAATAGTTCTTTCATTTCATTAAAATATAAAAAAAACTTTTACAAAATCTGTACTGTTTAAAAATTTGTTACATCTTTAAAAATAATCTAAAATGTCAATTTTCCATGGGTATATTGATAAATGAAGTCTAAATTATAAGAAAATGCATTTTCTTCGAAAACTTGAAGAGATAGCTAAAAAATGATATAATACAATTTAATAGACAATTAAATTGTGCATCTGATTCTCATAAAATATACAGGCTGTTCCATTTAAATTAAACAAGTTATTGCGGTATATATAGGTAGTAATTATTTAAAATAAATTTTCAGAACTCTGTATAAGATAATATAATTTTTATTATTGCAACACAAAATTTAGTAAATAGAAATACTTCATTCAGTACAATATTTGGTTTTAATAACTTAATTACGGCTAGAGAAATCAAGCATTAAAATTATTACTGTATTTTGACAAAAACCTAAATATTTCAAAACCGGTAAGATTAAAATGCGGTAAACCTTAATCAAATTTACTTTTATTTTAATCGTAGAAACAAAAAATGTAATAATATACAGGGTGTTCCATTTAAAAAAATACAACTTTGATATTTTTTATTTATTTGGGACACTCTATCTTATAAAAATATTTTTAAATTGTAGCTCTAATGGTCCTTCAACAAACCCAAAACTTACAACTTGCAAAAATCTAATCGTTTAGCTACAATACTCCGTGTCGTATGTGGTGAACAACCCTGTATAAAACGGGTCTACTATGGGCATTGACAGCATATCAATATGTATTTATGCTTGTTAAAAGACAAAGTCGTTTAGTTTCTGCTAATGAGCTCAACACATTTTATGTTGCGATAGCTTAGATCCTTGGATAGCTAGGAATTTTTTTCTGTTGAACGTTTGGCATCAAAACGTTTCCAATTTTTAATTTTAGTCAACAATCTATGTATACCGAGTGTTTTTCAAAAGTGGCTCACCCCCTATAACTTTTTTATTTTTTCAGATAAATACCTAAACGAGATTTGGTACGTTAGTACCGTATGATCGAGAAAAAACGGCGTCAACGATGGCTATGAAATGAAGGTCGCTGTCATTTTATATGTAAATTTATATGGGAAATGTCATTGATCGTCATTTCCCAGCCAACTGGACGCCGTTTTTTTTCGATCATACGGTATTATAATATAAATCAGGATTGATTAACCTATTCAATTGTTTTCTGTCACTTCCTTTTTCACAGGAAATGACTACAACTTCTGATTTTTAAATAGCACCTTTGGTACTTTTTTACTTTATTCGATAGAAAATGACACTCTGAATAGAATGACATATCATATATCGTATTTTAAATTTCCATCTAAAGTGCTAATAGGCGAAACACCCACTTTAACGTCTCTTCAAAAAAGTCTAATTCAACTTTTGCATAAAATCATCTGGGGAGATAATATTTGACCTTTTCAAAATTTACATGGAATTTCTTGTCCCGCGTCCCGATGCACTCACTACATGGTAGATTTTTTTTATTAATTGATATAAACAAAATTTTACTTTGGCGTTATTTTTTGCTTTGAATTAGATTAAAAATGATATACTTAATAAAATTTATCACGTTGCTGAAATGTAAAATGAAATATACTTTTTCTCAGCCTTACCCCCCGTATATATATAATAGAATAAACCGCCCTAACTCTGTATTATAATGGCAAAGGAGTGTGCGGACGGCAACATATTGCAAAGTGAATTAGTATTTTTATTAAAATATGGACTTGGGGCTCTGCTTATTGCGTTATAATGATATATTATTTCGTTTTAAGATCTGTTAAATTTGCGCATAAAAACCGTGGGGTAATATTTTATTGTTAAAAAGTACGTTCGGAAGGCCTTTCTTGTATTTTAGGGCCCTAAAATTGGTAATATATAATCATATATCATTATATTAGCCTTTTTAGTACCTAATAAAGAAGAAATTCTTGGTCTTGCTTCAATTTAACAAAATTTAATTTTCTTAATATTTTTTGTTAATACTAAACGTAAAAACTCATAGGAAGATGTTATAGAAAACAGAGACAATTCTAAATGTACAGACGAAAAGTTACTACTCTTCAAAACAGTTAAACCATATGTAGGTGGCGCCCTCTACAAGTAGGAGTCATATTGACATTAAAATCAAATTTCTCATGTCAAAAAACGCTCAGACACTAATTTTCATCCAAATATTGACGTTACTTCAGAAATTATTTGGAAAAAATCAAAATTATTTGTAAAATGTTCAAAATTCTATGCCAAACTTTCTAAAATATAAAAAAGTTTTTCTCCGTTTTTTTTAATGGAACACCCTGTATATTATACTTTGTTAGATGTTGGTTTGGTTTGGTTTGGTTTGATTGATTAATATTTTTGGTTTGGTTTGGTTTGGTTTGGTTTGTTTTGGTTGTGAAACGGTTTTGCGGATATTCGTAAATTACATAGGGGTTTTTTATCAGTAATTTTTTATCAAAGCCACCTAATGATTTCTTGTCTGGTATTTTGCGGTTTGGAAGAGCCATATGTAACAAAAATGCCAATATTTACGAAACGGTTAAAAATGTTAAAATAAAATAATATATTATAGAAAGTTTGGCATAGAATTTTGAACACCCTGTATGGTTTAAGACGAGGTTTAAGATTATGAAGTTACATTAAATGCCTAGTGCCTAGTATAGTTTTGATTTCAGACATTTCTTGTATTTTTAGTCATTTTTTAAAAAAAGCCCGAAAGAAACATATATTTTTATTTATTATTTATTAATATTTTGGAAGCTATCAAAACATATTTTATAATATCTTAGGATTATGTAATCCGATCAGAAAGGAAGCCAAAAACGTAATTATATACAGGGTGTTCCATTAAAAAAATCCCGATCCAGTCATATTTTTTTAGTCACCCAGTAGAAGTTAAAGCATTTTCCTAGAGTAGGTATGATTTAGTACAATATAGGATATTAATAATCATTTTGATCATTTGCCTTCATTGGATGTACCCGAATGGACAATGGATGCCTTTATGAATGGATGGACATTTGTTGTACGAGAATCTGTCTGGTATTTGCTTTGTTCTAGTTTCTAGTAGTCTTCAAAATTATAGTAAGTAGAAAATACCTATGGTAACCGCAAAACAATTTCCGATGCACGTGATCAACTTTGAGTGACAAGCGATGGCGACAGCGCTGCCAGATTATGATGGATTTTTACGTTTTATTTTTAATTTAATATTTAATCGATTTATTTGTTTTAGTTTATTTTACTAATTACATATTGGCAAAAAGTAGTCCATTTTGAGGATTATTCTAAGCGTTATTATGGGTTATTTATTTATTTATTTATTTATTTATGTATATCTTACAACGCCATAAGTGGTAATAACGAGTAAAAGGGTGCTATTAATGCACAAACTAATAATCACAAAATTTAATAAAAACTAACGTAGAAATAACTTTGAAAGTGGTGTAATGCGCTTATCAATCAAACTTACTTTTCTGACTGCTGTTAAGGGTAATGTAATAAAAGACCTTTATTGTTACGTTTTCGTTCAAAATAGTTTATCAGGGAAGTTACAAGCTCTTTGCTTCGACTGTTTAAATGCTTTGGCATATTTTCAACATACAATTTCAAGAAATGTAATACAAAAACTCGAAAATTTAGTTCTTAAAAGAACTGTTTATGCTTAAAAGTACAATTTTTTAAATAGACTATGAAAATAGACAAAAAAACAACGAGAATTACTCACAAAGATTTAACAACAACACGATATTATACAAAATAATGACTGGCATTAGAATAATTGTCAAATAATAAACGACAACCTTGGTGAAAACAGTGCAATGTGACCAACATAGCGATAATAAAATTCGGTTTAAACTAATTTTTACAGCTTTAATCTAAATAGAATATCTGTTACAATCATTTGCTTTATAAAGTAAAATGAAGAACTGCTCGGTATCTTAAATTATACAACAAATTTAAACATTTTTGCCAAAATTTAATTTAGTCAGGCTTATAAACCTTAGTGTCAATGTCGAAATGATTGATGACGTGCATCGGAAAGTGTTTTGCGATTACAATACCTAAAGTACACATAGAAAAATCTTTTTACAAACAAAATAAAAAAAAATCTTTTTAATTGGGTAATAGGATACTCGATTAGTTTTCTGTGGGAAACTGTATTAATTATCTATTGCGTAAAAGCAGTTAATAGTTACCAACATTATATACCTCCCGCTTAAGCCACTGTTAGTGGGCAATAGTAAACCTGCAGGGGTTTAATATCATGTAAGTCGTAACTGTTAACGTATCATGTGCGGGAAAGCACTATTGTCAGATTTTAATTTTCACTCGTAAAATATTTGTAAATTAATAGTGTGGGCAGTAATGTCTGAACAGTTTAATATGGTCATTAATTTATTGAACATAATAAAAATAAATATAGGTAGGTACATAGTTAAGTTAAAATTTAAAGCTTTCAAACTGGTTATAAATATAAAGCGGATTATTGCTAGTAATGGAATGAGGAAAAATCAAGGAAAGTTGTATAAGTGAATGACCCAGAAAAAAAACGTCATGACGTTTTTATTTCTGGATTTCATGACGTAGTCAATGACTACGTGTTTATCGGTTAGTTTCAATCCGATTGAGCAGATCGGACTCACTTCAATTCATCTAGTTCGGGGCACTTATGATTTTATTGGGAACAAAATAACATGAAGCTGGTACTAGTCTTAATCTATAGCTTTTATAGTCCGATTGAACATACTAAAAGTCCCCATATCTCCCACTAGGGGAACACTGTCCAAATGACGTCGCCATCTTGGATTTTTGACATTTTTTTTGTTAATCTGGTCTTTACTCAAAAACTACTAATTTTTAGAAAAATTATGAAGAGGGAAAATTTTAATACCGATAAAAATACTATAAATAGAGATACCTCTGACCTTCCTAAGTACTACCCTTATCAAGATATATGTCTTGAAGTACCACTGACATATCGATTTGCTAGAAATTTTAAAAAAATTTAACTAAAATAACTTGAATAAGTTTCCGTTTTGCTCGAGAGGTAAAGATTTAGTCAAAAATCTATGCACCGTCCGATAGTACTTGTAGTACTATCTAGCACTGACCAAGTTCTACCCAACAACTGGCGAGTACACAATATCCTTATGATCTAATGTATATTATTACTCCGAAGAGTAAATAGTTATTCACAAATTATAATTGGTCAAAAATATCTAAACGGCCTAACAATATTTGCAGTGCTGCCTAGTACTGCCCAAAATATGGTGTAATGAAACTGCCTACAGTTGTTGATCTCTCGATTTTGCATGAAAACTAATAAAAAATTCGAAGCTAATTAGTTTTTCATCATATTCATTTTTGATCATACACTCGTATATAGAAACAGCGAATCTATCCCGACTTTGAAATAGTCGAGGAAAGAAATAGTCGAGGAAAGAAAACGTCAAAAGACTGGGTACTTCTGAAGAACTTCAGTTAACACGTTTATTTTGTCGCTATACATACAAAAAATATAACTAAAAACTAACGTATCTACATTTCTTCCTCAGGCTCGATCATTCATCGGATTTAATTCGGGGATATTATCGCAAGAGTTTCCTTGGCAAAATCCGCATAAATTTGAGAAAAAAATGCTAGATGTTTTACAGCTGCATTGCTTTGTGCATGAGGTTTTGCAGTTACAAAAAATAATCTTTAAAATAAATTCGGGAGCTACTTCTTGCTCCATTAAAATGAGATAAAGCTCATTATTTGCATCCTTCCATGCCCACTCTAATGGATCAGGAGAGTAGCCTAACCATTCTTGTATTTGGTTATAAATTCTAAAGATATGGAATTTTGCGGCATCTGTGGTGGGAGGAAGACCAGCCAAATTGAAGTTTGTGCTACGATTTTGTCTAGCGGTTATAGCAATGTATTTTTTAAATCTTAATTCATCTAGTGAAATTATTGAAGTTTTTCCGTAAAGAGATACTAAAAAGCGCTCGCCAGCTTTCAAGGCATCATCAATATCACAATATTGTCGTATATTCCAGAGCTTAACCCGCACACTTTTATAAGATTTACAGACTGATCAGCTGTTTAAATCCTGAATCGACTTGTCTTGATTCTGCGTGGAGGGCGCCTACTATGTTATGCAATGACCGAAACTAGGAAAGCGATTTTAGGGACGACCGAGATATGTGTTGCCGGCGTCTTTTAGATGGTACCTATGTGTAGTACATTTCAGGAAGATTATCCGAAAATGGAATATTTTGCATGCTTTATTAGAAACACGGCGTGCTAATAAATAAAAATTGGCACGACACAATATAACTAGTCAAAACTAAACCGCTCGACGACACTACTTGCAGTACTGCCTTGTACTACCCAAGCACTACCTAGTACACAAATTCCGGCCCTAGTCTGCCTAAGTACCATCAAAGTCCTGCACAAGTATTGCCTAAGTAGAAACTTACCAGCTATCTACTGACTAATCGACTGCTCAGAAATAATATGTAAGCCACCCGACAGTATATACTTGCAGTACTGCCCAAAGTACTGACCAAAAATTTTTACAGCTACTGTCCAAAATTTTTCATCCATCGATCTTGTCACTAGCCATTTTATAAACAGCAAAATACTTATACTTTACTTATTTCAGGTTAAAAACGAAAATTCGCCAAAAATTGTTATGTTGATGCTCCTTCTACGTACCTATCTTGGTAACGGTGCTACCTAGGAACCTCGAAGGTATCTCTAATTATAGAAATTTTATCGGTTTTTCATTTATCTTCCAACATATTTTCTTTAAAAATTAAAAGTTTTTGAATAAATGGCAAATTTAGGAAAAAATGCCAAAAATCCAAGATGGCGGTGCCATTTTGACAATGTTCCCCTTATGGGAGGCATGGGAACTTTTAGTATGTTCAACAGGAAATTATCAATTAAGACTAATCGTAGCTTTATATTATTTTGTTCCCAATTCGCCCTATAGGAAATTTCTAAGTGCCCCAATCAGAAATAATGATATGGCCCAGCAGCGATTGATATCTCAACGCGGATCCAAATTCTTAACTCTTTTTCGGTAGGATTGAAGTTATTCAAGCAGATGCAAACATAATATCGTTTCGTATACACAGGATAGGATCGACTTGATTTATATGTTGATGATACGACTGATTTATATGTTGACCAACAATCTAGTTTTATTTTGTCATTTTCTTATTTAAAATGGACAACAGTCAAAAAGTAACACCTCAAATGTAAAAAAAATACTAAAAATCTCACTAAAATATCTGTTTCATCCACGGTTTCATCTTATACATTTATCTTTGTTTTTATACATTCTATCCTTATCTGTTATTTAGAAATTTAAAGAACAAACCTTAAGATGTATTAGAAAAATGCCGATAGACACGGAAATGACTAAAAAAAGTTTGAAGCCGACTGAATAGGATTAAGTAGTAGTTGGTAAGGCGGGTTCTCATTAGTCGATTTTATTGATCAATATCATTGAATCTATGTCATTGAAATTTGAAATAAAACAGATTAATGTGAACATTATTTCAACCATATTGTTCAATGTTTTCGCATTTCTAGAAAACTGGAAGCCATTTCTACTTTTGGTGGACCAATCGTATTGATTCAATCAAATTGAATAGTGTTTGCCCGTGAGAACAAGCTGGAACAAGCGTTCAGTCGCATCGAAGTGTCTTTCGGTGTGTGTTTCTGTTGAAATAAGTAAATCAAAATGTCGTTTAAATGGAGGGATTTCCATGTTGCAAAATTTCTGGAGTCAAAATGCTCTTCACTCATTCTAAATGGTTCTTATAGGCATCTGAATCACCTGTTGCCAATTCTACTAACAGTTTTACTGAAGCGCCTTTATTTTTTTGTTTTAAAATCCATAGCTTGACCCACCAACGACGAGGTTTTCTTTGTTTCCTGTTTTTGATTGTGTTTATTAAATGTTCACACATCATACGAACGCCAGCACGCACAATTTTCTTCTTGGCAACCATTTTTAAAACTAGATTGAATGTTCAATATTCTTGAATCTTGTGAACGAATTTTCCATTTATTTCTATGTTCAATGGAATAGATTCAATGATATTGATCAATAAAATCGACTAATGAGAACCCGCCTTTAGGTTATAGGACCAACGACGACAATCTTCAATTGAACGCCATATCTTTGGATCGTATTGTACTAACAAGAATAGTTCATGCTCCTTGGTACATTATTCCACAATGAATCTACAAAAGGGGCTAGGAATTGAATTAGTCTCAACGGAAATCTAGAATTTTAGAACAATTTTTCTTCTCATGTAAATTTTGAAACTTTGAAACACCCTGTGGAATATGTTAACAAGGCACGGAATTTAAAAATATTTTTATCATCTAGGTACGTCTTTTTTCGATAGTTTGTTTTTTGATTCATCTCAATAGCTTTATTTCTAATGGAGATATTCGGTTGTGAATAAGGCAGTAACTATTTTAACGCAATTTTAGCATTGATTTTGGGTCCTCATCAACACATTTATAAAATAGTGCTTATTGTTTTTGTCGTGTCTCTCTCTCTGTGAAATCTCATATTATTATTGTTTATTGACGTTTACTCTGGTAGAGATGGTTTTAAGTTCTGAATAATCAGTTATTGTTGCTTTAAGTGATTATGGTAGAGTTCCCAACTTGTGGACCTAAAACCATATCTGCTAGAGTAAGGCAATAATATATGATTTTTCCAAGACATTGATATTACATAAATCATAACTACTATTTTATAGGTCTGTTGACTCTAACCAAAAGTAGACATCGTTTTAATGTAAAAATACAAAAACACGTTAGTGTCTTTTTCAAAAGCGAATCTTTTCAAAAAGAATAAAGCTATTGAGATGAATCAAAAAACAAACTATCGAGAAAATGTACATCTAGATGATAAATTGGTTTTTAAATTCCTTGCTTTGTTAATGTACTCCACAGGGTGTTTCAAACTTTCACCAAAATATCAATATTTTGTTTCACCTCGAATAATTGACAGATGGTAACTTTCATTTTTAATTTAGAAAAATACACTAGGAAGTCAAATATCATCTAGCTACAAATTGCTTAAAAAATAATCAAAATTGGTTAACTGGAACACAATATATAAAATTTCATTCATTGTTTTTGGTGCCGGTGAGTTTTAACATTTTTTTTGATTCGCTTAATTTTTTTTTGGAAGTCTCATTTGTCACCTCTTACTGGGCTGTCTCACGTCTCACTCACCTTACTGGACGTTTCACATGATATCTAAGTCATAGTGCCAAAACCGGCTTACAAGGTTCGTAAGTCGCGTAAACTGTGAACTCCATTCGCCGAACGCTTTTGTATGCCGAATATGTGTTTTTTTACTTTCTTTGGGGGGTAATTGTAAAAAAATTGTAATTATGTTGTATTATTTGACTTTACTAATTTGATATTCTCTCGGAAGATAACAATATGGCTAGATACATTACATTAACCAAAAGAAGTAAGCCATTTTAGTAGTAAGCTCTATTCAATTAAATCAAGGAACATCTTCTTGCACTCAAAGAAACCCGAGGGCTGCTTTAAATTAAATAATTCCCTCCACAAACGCCAATTTCCAATTCCGTTCTCGTAAGCAGTCACGCCAATTCCTTTTAGCCCTCGCAACAGAGAGAAATAAAACAAAGACACACAGGGTGAAAAAAATAAAAGGGGGAGACCTTATCGGACCCCTGTGCGCTAGGTGATTCATCTGATAAGCGTTCGTCAAGAAAGAGATGACGGTAATTTTTGTCCTTTTATTGTCCTTTCCCTGATGGGCTTGCCGACGGGATAGATGGCTGCAAGTCCTCGGCACGTCGGAACGTATTGTGCACGTATCTGGACGAAGCATGACACCCTACACGTTACAATTTGACGGCAAGGCTGCTGTATATGTTGTATTAATGTAAAAGACGGCAGTATTTGTTGTTTTAGTATTAGACAAAAGGGATCACATAAATATATGTTCTACATCTGAATTAATATCAACGTTAAGTTCGTCATAATGATGCTTTTATTATTCACTATTCTAATAAAAAAATATACATTCCTTCGGAAACTCTTTATTTAGTTATCTGGTAATGTTAAAACACTTTATCTGAAAGTCGATTAGAGAAAATAGTATGATTCGTTGGCAAGCGATGTAAATATTTGCAAGCAGGTAAAATTTTGATGTAAGAGGACAGGCTTACAGCGCTTTCAGATGGAGCGGACCGTCTGTCGTGTTCAAGATAGTCGTCCGACGAAATCATCCGGACGCGACCCATGTGAAATTGTTCATATAAACTCATAGTACTTGCTCGAAGTTGCGGACGGTCCGCTCCATCTGAAAGCGCTGTAAGCTGTCCTGTTACATCACAATTTTACCGGCTGTAGTGTAGTGTTTTGTCACAGAGCCGACATTTGGAGGTTGTGAGTCTCTTGACTATTAAGGTTTCGGGTCGTTTGACCATTGAGAAGAAAACCTCTTATGACTCTTATGACGTTTTTCCTTCAAGTGTGTCTTGAGAGTTTGAGGTCTCCCATGCTTCTCGAATTGACACGATGCGATGGGGCGTTGGGGTCGCGAGGTACCCCAATTAGCCTTGTCGATTGGGATATGCGAATCTGTTTAGCGGCAGATTTGCGTCCGAGAGAAGCGCCTATACTTATTTCAAGTGAAACTAGCTAGTTGTTGAAGATTAACCAACAGATCCGAATAATATTTGAATTGAGGAAGATATGGAATGGGATATATTGAATAGATTGTCAGTGGCTTAGAGTTTTACTATTTAACTATCAATTTTATCCAGATCAGTAAATGTTCGTTTTGTTAATGTCATGTACAGGGTGAGTCAAAGATAGAGTAAAGTCCATTTTCTCATTTGTTTCGAGATTTACAAAAAAGTTTTAAATACAAAAGTTATAGGGAAGGTTAAGATACACATTTTAAAATTATTATAGAATATACAGGGTGCTTCAAAAAAGTGTGGCGAATATAACATGTTTTTTTAAATGCAACACCCTATGTTTTATTTTATTTTTAGATTCTGCGTAACATTCCATAACTTTTTTATATATAATGTTATATACCTAAAATTAATAGTTTTTGAAATATTTAAATTTGTTTAAACAAATGTTAGATTGCAGTGTGATAAAAAATTGCCAGTGATGCCATTGTTTCTGATGTTGGACAACTAAAATTTGGTAGAAGAATTTCATATAGATATAGAAAAAGACCTATGTAAAGATATTTTAGTTAGATGTTACAGCGTGTTCAAAATATATTTATGAATTTCAACTACTTAAAATTAAAAAATCTCAAATTTTTTAAATAGGACACCCTATATATTATCATTTTTTCTGATAGATTTTACAAAACTCTTCAACTTTTATTAAGTATATCATGTACCTATTTTTAATAGTTTGCGATTTATTCCAATCTTTTCTATTTTTACCCATATTTTTAATACAATTACGCTATAACATCATAGTTACCATGACAAAAAGTAATAATTATCAAAATGTCTTGTCTGTTAAGGAAATTAAGAACAAAATATATGAATTTTAGTTTAATTTGTTGTAATAAGTATAAATGGTAGAGATAATAGTTAGATAATAGATTTTCCTGAAATGAATTAGAGAATTAGAGAAGAAAAAAAAAACACCTTCAGTGTTCCAGGCAGTAGTAATATTGGCTTTACCAAGGCACCTTGTATACTCTATAATAATTTTAAAATGTGTATCTTAACCTTCCCTATAACTTTTATATTTAAGTTTTTTTTGTAAACCTCGAAACAAATGAGATAATGGACTTTATCGTTGACTCACCCTGTACAACGAGAGTCTGCTTGCCAATGACCAGCTAAATGGATATTTGAGGTGAATTTACATTGTGAGACCTGGTTGAGTAAGCCCCAGAAATAAGCGATTTTACAAACGTAACAAAGGCTGTCATTACTCCATAACGCACCGGTCATTTGATTTATGTCTATGCGGTTCTCTGTTTTAGATCAATTGTTTATACCTTGTTTATTCTGTTTATGATATTAAACTTAGTAATTGACTTCATTAAAAGGGTTGGTATGCTCTTAAATCGGTCTAATAATAAACAAATAAAAATATTTTACATGAATTTCAATAAATTTTGAATCTATGTGCACCTACATATAGCATATGGAATTGTATATGTCAACCCTTAACGTGACTAAGGAAGAAAAGGGCAACACATTGTCCCTCACCGAATCCACGATTAGAAATCTAATTTCTATGCACCCCTTTATTTCTATTTAATCTGTACTAATCTTTATTTGAAAAGAGGCACTCCTCGATAAGAATAAAGTGTTTTGGAGCCCTATGAAAAGGAACATAATCAAGGAAAAATTCGGAAAAGGCTACGAAATGTAAGTATATATAATGAAAGTAATGTTTTGTAAGTATATATAATAATATAATAAGTTGTATTAGTTTTCAGCAAAAATAGTTTTTCAGACTGGTTTCCTAAAGCTCCATCTCTACATATGCTACGTCTCTGTAATATTTTATATACGCAAAGACAGTATCTTAAATAAAAGAAATACAAGGAAATTCTAGTATTGTGAGTTAAACCGGCTATACACAGTTTTGAATGAAAATAGGGTTGTGTGTAGACTTGATAATGGTATAAATCGGGTTCGAGTTAGGTGAGTGAATTTTTTCTATTAACCTTTAACGGGTATACATATTTTTAAGTTTTATATAGTTTCTAATGTTTCTAACTGGTCATATTTATCTGTTGTATGGAGTACAGACCACGGAAATAATGTGACCAGTGCTAGTATATTTGATACAATACCACGTCTTAATTTTACCAGGCCAGTGGGTTGACAGCGCCGGCGGACGGACAATTATTTTGGTTGTTTCTTATGGCTAGGTGGACTCGGTCTGAGACCTTGCTTTTGAGGGAGTTTTTGGTGGGTTGCTGGCATGTGTACCTACAGGAAGAGAAATTCAACTGATGATTGCAGATAGATTTAGAACTGAATTGGGTCTGGAAGCAATACGCAATTATGTAGGGTCAACCTGTGGAAGCCACGTTCAAATAACAAAAAGCTGAAAAGACTTATTGAAATTCAGTAGACACGTTTATTAAATCGTTGACGCTCTTTATAATGGATTACTAGCGTTGAATATATAAGTTGAAGATATAAGAAGATGCGCAACTTTATGGGCTATTTCGTGGCACAAAACCTGTCCGAGATGTAGCTGGCGATATCGTCGCCGCTAGTCAACCTGTTCGAGATTTAGTTTAGTTCTGCATCGCTGCGCGCTGATAGTCGTTTACAGTGCCGCGGATAAAGAATACTATGCCGTAGTTCTGCTTTCAGTCGACAGAGTGGGTGGTTGCCGGAAACAGTGTTGCCAGAACTACGGATTAACCTGTAGATTTACGGGTTTTGGATGCAGTAGGTACCTACGTTAATAATAAGGATTTTCTATCATTAAACAATTTAACATAATATTATATGATTAAACAAAGAACGGCGTCAGAGTTGGCTTGGAAATGAAGATAGCTGTTATTTCATATGTAAAATATTATGGCAAGTGTCAATAGTCGTCATTTTCAAGCCAACTAAACGACTTTTTTGATCATACGAAATATTCAGTACTTAGCTATAAAATATTTTTTGTTGTTTATTCTGTGTTTAACAGGAATACATTTTCAATACATAAACACGGATTTTTCATCCAAAGATATTTTCGTCAAACGTATTACAGATATTTCACAGACCATATTTTCGATATACTTTGGCTAGCCGATCTAGAGAAAATAAGTGTTTTTATGCGTTGGCTGCAGGACGAGTAGAGGCTCCACCGTACAGCACTTGAGACGTAAAGGGAAATCAAATCAGCCTTGTCACGAATTTGCCCATGCACATGAAAAAAAGCTTTTTTCCGGAAATTAACCCTCCACAAAGATACACAGATTAAGTACAAATTTTCATAGACGTAATACTGCTAAATTTATATTTTGTATTAAAAGTTTAAAAATAAAAAGTAATAACAACTTAGTAAGAATTTAATTATAAAAAAAATAAAGAATAACATTCCCAACAAGTGGTGATACGAGTCAAATAGAGAACTACAACATTTGGTGGCAGCGACTACAAGATTGGTGACGACGGTGGTCCAATCCAGGATCACGACAATAGTCGATTATCCATATAAATTTTACAAAAAAGGGACTTTGTTAATTATTCCGAGCCCACCAAGGCTGGATTTATATTAGCAATCTGCTTTTTTATTAAATGAAAACATTAAATGCTTTGTTTATCCTGTTTCTCATTTTAGCGCAAGTCAATTTATTGCAGTAACTTGCATGTTGTTTTCATTTCTACGCTAAAAAAATAACAAGGCAGCTTCGCCGTATAAGGGGACATAATTACATAAATAAAACGCAAATAAACTCTTAATAAATATTCAAGTATTTTTACAGCCCAATAAACAACGATAAAAAACCGTTTCACGACCGGGAATATAAGTATTTTTGAAAAATATGTTGTGCATCGGAGAGAAATTATTATTTTTTTATTGATCCCTTAGATGTCGTGCTGCGATCTGTAACGTAAATTACCTTTTAAATCACTTCAATAAACGTTTAAAATGCCGGGCATAAGTCATATTTTCGTATTTTATTGTTCTATTATGCATAATGATCAGGCCGTGTATGAACTAGAATAGAAAATGAATTAGCGGTTGTTGTTTTTGTAGAACAAAACGGTATTGCTATAAAGGTATGGATTATTTCATTCTAACTGTGATATTGTATATACCTATGTAAATTTACTGGAATCAGGTAGTCAAAGTATCATGCAAGGCAAATAAGAAGGGAGAAACTCAGATGGTAGAAGAAGAACATCCTGACTTAAGCTTTAAGCTGCACAAGAATTTAGCAAAAACTAAAATAATGTACAACGAACTAGTAGACAGAAAAGACATTCTAATAAATAACACAAAACTGAAAATAGTACAAGAATATATTTGGGACAACTAACTAATGCACAGCTCGGGATCTCTACTACCAGAAATCAACCGAAGAATTAAGTTAGCATGGAGTACTTATGGAAAAAACCCAATCATATTCAAATCTAGAATGCCACTTTATCTAAAGAAGAAAACATTCAACCAATCTGTACTAACAGTCATGACCTATGCATGAGAAACCTAGACACTTAAAAGGGACATTTTAAGGAAACTACAGGTCGCACAACGCTCGATGGAACGAAATATGCTTGAAATAACCAAGAAAGACGTTAAAAGGATATAGTGGATACGACAAAAGACCCAGGTTGTAGATATCATCCACGGAATCAAATCCCTCAAGTGGCAATGGGCATGACACCTGGCAAGAAAGACGGACAATAGATGGACCACAAAAATTATAACATAGTACCCAGAAATTAAGAGACCTAGAAGAAGACCAAACTTTAGATAGGACCATGATATTAGGAAATTAGCAGGGATAACTTGGGCCCGCATAGCCAACAATAGACAACAATTGGCCCAACTACAAAGAGGGTATCTATAGTATCTAAATATATGAGGTCTACACCATAATTGGAAATGGTTGAATAAGCTGAGAATGATGATGATAATAGCCAGTAAAGGCGCAAAACCGCAGCCGGTACCGTCTTCTTTTTCTTTATAGGTATGTCTTGTCCTCGTGGCTACCATCAAGGATAATTATTGATGGTAGCCATAATGAGCTACTACCGTCCTAGTTGCCACTTTTGCCGCTCGGGTTCTGCGGTGACATGTAGGTCTAGTGTACGTGAAAAATTAATGACACAGAACACATATTACAAGTACCTGCAAGGGGTCACGTTGTCTTGGTATTCAAACTATCTTTAGTTTATTAAAAATAGTCGGCTTATGAACTTCCGGGTGCAGGATTCGAACCCACAACCTTTAGATTGGTGGACGAGAGCTGTAACTCTACGCCACCGGGTACCTTTCTTGGTAAATCTTAGGTAAATACCAACGTTAAATGGTTATTTTTGGTTACTCGCTTGAAAACGTCTATAGTATTAAGTTAACAACTGAAATACGTCTTTATTGAAAGCATTCTTGTAAAAGTTTTTGATATTAAACAGAAAAATAGACACTTTTACTATACCGATTAAAATACTTTTACTTATTTTAGATGATCATTTAATGAACGGTGTTGGTAGCATTATCAGTAAATCATTAAATATTTGTGGTGACAATTCTTATTCAGATGTTGTAATGAAGGTTAACTCTTTTCCTCGCTCTTTTCCCATTTTTCCAAAATTTGCATTGTACTAATTCTATTTCACTTAAACCGTAATACCGCCTAAAATTTTCCTTGAATAAATACATAAATTGCGAATTCCAGAAAAATAATCCACCGAAAACAAACAAGAAACGAAATTAAAACACTCCAAAAATAAGAAGAAAAGTAACCAGAGATGAGAGATTATAAAAACCACAGCCTTCTTACCGCTTTCTCCAACTTATCCAGTTGAATACTAGATTGTTTCGCAGTGGCGGTTCACATTTTTTTATTAGAATAAATTAGAAATACAATATTTCCCCCAAACTATGTTTTTACTACCAACATGATAAATTGGCTAATGTTTACCACATTCTCGAAACAACTGTGTACATTTAAGTCGTAAGTCACAGAGGAAAGAAATAAGTTGCTTACATCCAGCAGCCCTTGTACCCATGTTGACAATGCAGTCGCAATAAGCAAAGGCTAATGGAACACAGATCAATGTTATTAAAAGGTAAGGTTGTCTCGTAACTCGATCCGCCATTATCGAAAACATGATCTACTACGTCATAGGAATGATACCGCTCATAGATAAAGTGATAAAAACTGCCCACAGTCCGACAGTGCATTTCCGAATCGATATTCATTGTGTACTTTATTGTTTATAGTGTATGGCGTCAATAGTTTTCAGTTGTTTGATGAAGGTTTGATGTGTGTTTTCTTTATTTTATTGTCCATTTATCTCTCTTTGTCGGTTGCATTTTATTTTCTATTCCTTTTATCTATGATTTTATACGTTCTATCTACGTCAGAAGGATGCTATTCCGCTTCGCTCCTATTGGTCCAAAAGTTACGAGACAACCTTACCTTTTAATAACCTTACACTTAGATCACAATTTTAAACATGGTAGCGGGAACTTGATTTATCCTAAACAGGTCTATAATGTTGAAAATCGAAAAATAAAGAATAATCGAAAGAATTTACAAGAATGGAGGGAACAAAACACGTGTACAAAAATTGGTACGATAAAGTTGAGCTTCTTGAACCACCCTCGCGCTTTTTTTAAGTGTTTCTATATTATTATTTCTGTATAAATCATCTAAAAATACTAAAAAGATTTATATTAAATGTTCGAAAACGTGTGATAATTCCAACATTGGCCAATAATTTTAATCAACCTTATACGGCCAACACATAGAACCGCATTTTTATCCAATAACAAGCAGAATTTAGGCTTCAGTGATCGTGTATAGATCACATAAATACACTCGCCAAGTGTTCACCTTTATTCCTGATATTTATTGATTTTGAGCATGCGTTTGATAGCCTAAAGCACCAATATCTTTGGTCAGCCCTCAGCAGACTAACCAAATTCTAAGAATCATAGATGTGCTCTATTATGAGGCTCAAAGTGCAGTCTTGCATAAGAGTCAACGGGGTGAATCCATAAACATTCAGATTGGGGTGAAGCAGGGTTGCGTCCTGTCGCCATTTCTTTTTAATATCCTCTTAGATTACAGTTGGGGGTTGAAACCTTTGGTGTTACAACAGCAAAATAAAATACTCAATTACCACAATACACCAAAACACTTTTACTTTTGCACTGGACACGCTGATGATGCTAACCATGTTAGCATCATCAGCAGATGATTAAAGCTCTCTGAGTTTTAATTGCTGTATTGTGGTGATTTAGTGTTATATTTTGATCACCTCTTAGATGATATTCTAAAGAGAAAAAAATCCAAGATCCAAGAATAATCATGGAATATGGTGGACTTCCTTTAGCATGTTAGAAGATCTCAGTTATGAAGATGACATCTGTCTACTTTCTCATAGTCACGCAGATATGTCTCAAAACCACTTGACTTAACAAATGAAGCTATAATTGCAGGTCTTAAGATCAATATTAAAAAAAAATAAATCGGTGAGAGTTAGTACCAGTTTAGGTAGTATATCATCTCAACCAACGGAGGCACAGAGCAAGATATCATAAACAGAATAAACAAGGCCAGAATAACATTTTTTGGAATGCTCAAGAATATTTGGAGATACACAGCTGGAAAAACACACTATAAAGTATATCCCCGGATTGTCTTTACAAGAGGAAAAACTTTTTTATTATTCTTTATAAAAATTGTTGCTTTTTCTAAAATGGTTAATCCCGTTTTATTTTTCCATGAGTATAGCGATAAATGAGGTTTAAATTATAAGAAAATGCGTTTTCTACGAAAACTTAAAGAGATAGCTATAAAATGGAGTAATACAATTTGATAGACAATTAAATTGTGCATCTGATTCACGTAAAATATACAGGGTGTTCTATTTAAATTAAACAAGTTATTGCCGTTTAAAGCTAGTAATTATTTAATATCAATTTTTGGACACTCTGTATAATGTAGTACAATTTTTATTATTGCAACACAATATGTGATCAATAAATAATCTTCAGTAAATATTTAGTATTAAAAAAAGACCCTTGGAGAAATAAAGCCTTAAATTTTTTTACTGCAATTTCACAAAATTGAAAATATTTCAAAAACGGTAAGGTTTAAGCGTGATAAACCTTAATCAAATTTACCTTTATTTCAATCGTAGAATATTAAAATAGAATAATATACAGGGTGTTTCATTTAAAAAAATACAACTATGATATTTTTTACCTATATGGGACACTCTGTTTCTTGTATAATTATTTCTAAATTGTAGCTCTAATAGTCCTTCAACGAACCCAAAACTTACAGTTGTAATTTACGGTGTTAATTTACTTACACTGTACTTTAAAATCAACTTTGCTGGTAAAAGAATCACCCAAACTTAATTTCTTTTTTCATTTCAAGTGCTAATAAATAGAAATTGATTTACATTTGTTAAAAAAAGAAATTTACTTCTAACTCCTTCCTTTCCTTTTTTAGATTTAATTGCTGGTTTATTACGAACTGGTTGAACCGTACAAAATAATTATTGTTCTGCCAATGGCGATATAAATTCGAGAAAGAAAGGGATTAGCATAAATATAAATACTGATTAGGCGATTCTTTTGTTTCGTATTTCGAATTTTAATTTCAATTCCGAAGACCATAAAGTGCTGACAATAAAAACGATGGTAACGAACGAAAAATATAATCGCATTAAACCATGAATATGAATGAAATTAAAACTCCGAAACCGTTTTAATTTTTTAATTAAGTTATAAGATTCTTTTAACTCGTTTGTTTACTTTTCAAATTAGCAGATTTATTACGGTATTCTTTTATTCTCTGATTTGAGACGAGATCCAGTTCAGCCGGATTTAATTTCGAGTAATGGGAACGAACAGTTTTTTCCAATTTTCAAAATGTAACCGGTAGTTTCGATGAAGTTTCTGTTTGTAATGAATTTCTGGTTATTTTATTTGATGGTCCAACTTTTTAAATTAATTTTCTTTTTAGTAAATTACCTCAAAAATATTGTTCTTAGTAGCACGTTCTGTACATTCCTACCTCTTCAATAATGGGAAACTCTTATATTGATGATGTGTCAGTACCACAAAAAAACTCTTCTTTAATTTTCAAACTTCTTTCTTCAATTTTCAAAGATCGTGTGTAACATATTTGTGTAGTCCAAAAAAATCCTATTTGGGTAATTCGCCACTGCACTGCAAGAAAATCTACAAAATAAAATAGTTATTTTTTGTAAACACTTCTGCGTTAAACCCAAACGGAAACTACTTGTCAGAAGTTAGGTTTACAGTTATACAAATTTGTATTGCAGACAAATTGTCCGCAATACTGCCAAACGTTCGGGGCCCAACACCAGCAAAGAGAAGAGTGTTAGCATATGCGTGCCAGAATATTATTATGTATGGAGCACCTGTGTGGAACGAAGCAACCAATATGCACGTAAATAAAAAAAGACTTGAAGGTGCACAGAGAGTCATGGCTTTGAGGGTCTGCTCGGCGTATCGGACAACTGAGGCAGCCTTGGTGATATCGGGTCTGGTGCCCTTGCATCTTCCCTCAAGAGAAAGAGAACGACTCTTTCTCAAGGGTGAAGTACAAACCAGGGCAAGCAGAGAGATGGAGAGAAACCGCACAGTGCAGCAGTGGCAGGCAGAATGGGAAGTATCACAAAAAGGAAGATGGACATATAAGCTCATCCCAAATATAAATATGTGGATTAAAAGAAAGCATGGAGAGGTAAACTTCTACCTTACTCAAATATTAAGTGGCCACGGAAATTTTGGGAGTTACCTGTGTAAAATTGGAAAGAGGGAAGTCGCGGAATGCCGATACTGTGCTGAACCCAATGATACTCCAGAACACACAATGTTTGCTTGTCCAAGATGGGAACAGGAAAGATGTAAGGCACGCATGATGATTGGTGGCAACATCTCCGCAGATACCTTCTTAAAATCGGTAACAGAAAGAAGAGAAAACTTTGAAGCCATCTCAAAACTGGCCCAAAATATACTAGAGGCAAAATACAGCGAAGAGCAGGGGTAATGAAAAATAAAAGGAACAGTCCGGCGTCTACTTGAGGAGATGCGTCCAGCGGGTTCAGGTAGACGTGGCAGGAGCGAGGGGGTAATGTTTAGTGGGTAGTGTTCTCCAGGCAGCTTAAGGAGAGATTGAGTCCCACACTCCGTACGTAAAGGTATTTTACACCTCCAAAAAAAAAAGTTATACAAATTTGCCTAACAAAGAAAAAAATGCTTAACTTTCGGAAAGTTTATCTCTTTCCGTCGTCGGAAGCAAAAAAAAAATACAAACGTGCCAGAATATTATTATGTATGGAGGAGCACCTGTGTGGAACGAAGAACACTTTATGCACGTAAAAAAAAAGACTTACTGGTCTACAAGAAAGTCGTTGGCGTTCTGGTCTGCTCGGCGTATCGGACAACTTCAAAATTAACAATTACTACTTGATAACAATTGTAAAACCAAAAAGCCCTAAACTTTCTGTATGATTATTTTTAAATTTTATGTATGTTATGTTCTTTAAAATCAAAGCAGCGATTGCCATACATTACTAACATCTGCAGATGCATGAGCAATACATTTATTTTTATTAGATTGTATTAAAAAAGTCTCTTTTATTTTTCTTTTAGAGGCTATCGCTTGTTTCATTATAATTTTGGCGTTATTTAAATTTATTCTGTGCCCTGTGTCCCATGAATGCTGATAAATCTTAGATTTGTGAAAATCTCCCTTTCTTAAATAATCTTTATTTTCTTTCACAACGATTTCTTGGCATTACCTTTGACACACTTCTCAATTTCAAAACCCATATCAGCAACTTAATCTCTAAATGCCAAACTAATCTTAACATTATTAAAATTCTACATGTTTCTCTTTTGAGGGTGTACAATGCTTGTGTCTTATCCAAAATCAATTACGGGTCTCAAGTTTACGCGTCTACACCGCGGTCTTATTTAAATAAGCTGAACGCGGTACATAACATGGGAATCAGGAAATCACTGGGCGCTTTTCACACGAGTCCCATACCAAGCTTAATGTGTGAATCAGAACAACTCACACTAAATTATATTAGAGAACGACACCTATTAGCATATGCGTTTGGTCTACGTGTTAATCTGGAACACCCTAATCACAAAAAATTCTTCAAAATTATTTACCCCCAAATCAAACATAGATACAAACAGTATCAATCAGCATCACACCACCGTTATGTAGATATAAAGGAAAGACTGTCAATCGATTTGCCTCCTCCTTTCAATATTGCGCCATTCTCCCGTTTGTTTCCCCCATGGAGTCTGCACCCACTCTCACTTGACCTATCACTCAAAGTCCACAACAAAACGGAATGCTCACATCTCACTATAAGAGCACAATTCAAAGATCTCATCAACTCGAAGTATAAGAGTCATCGACTGGTTTACACCGATGGCTCGAAAACTGATAGGCACACTGGAGCGGCTTTTCATACGTTTGATAAAGAAATGTGTTTCTCACTAAGTCCCATAACGGGAATATTCTCAGCAGAGCTTTTTGCAATATTTAAGGCCACTCAACATATATTGACCTCCAGCTATAAGAGATGGGTCGTGGCTACCGATTCATTGAGTTCCATTTCAAGTATCTCCTCTTTCTACTCCAACCATCCACTAGTTATAGCAATCAAAATGCTTCTACAGAAGGCCAATATCAACCACTACAGCGTCACTTTCCTTTGGCTTCCGAGCCACATAGGAATTCCTGGCAATGACAGAGCTGACTACTTGGCTGCAAAAACTCTCAACCCTCATAAAACCAACCTTGTTTTCTCCAAGCAAGATCTAAAGAATTATGGCAAACATATGATCGATAATATAATCCAACTAGAATGGGACTTAGACATGAATGATAATAAGCTTCATGAAATCAAAAGGGACTATTTTGAAAATAATGTAGTTAACTTACCTAGAAGAGATTTTGTTATGCTCACTAGAATTTTCGTTTAGGACACACGAAACTTACCCATGAACACCTCCTTAAAGGACAGAATCAGCCCATTTGTGAAACATCTAATCTTCCAATATCTGTCAAACACATTATCTTTGAATGCCCAAAGAACGCGTTAAAACGAAGACAACACGGTATCGTGGATAACCCTGAGGTAGCCCTTTCCTACCAAAATAACAAGGCTATGTTGGATTATATAAAGGATATCGACATATATAAAAATATATAAATAATGGGATAAAGTGACGCTAAAAGACTACAGTCGATGCGTCTTTAACACATCTCTCTCTCTCTCTCTCTCTCTTTATGTTCTTTAATTCTAACATTTAAGGGTCTTATTTTTAACTGGCACTCCCGGTATTTTTTTACTTCATTCGATAGAGAATGTCACTCTGAATAGAATGACATATCATATGTCAACTTTTGACATTTTCGCAATGGTTTATTTGAAATTATAACTTGCGGTTCGTAACGAAAATTTGACTTGAAATACCAAGTGTGTGGTATTAAATTATACGTAAAAGAATGCTTTTTTCAAATATGCTAATGAGCCACCCTCGTTCCATTTGAAAAAATTGAGATATCATTAAAAATACGATTTGAGCATTTTCTAACTGGCCAGGACAAGTCACTAAAAACATTAGACGATCAAATCTATTTTTCCAAGGCTCCTTGATGAAGAATTAGTGTTTTTAACATAGAACTCTAAATTGAATTTTAAAATACAATTTTTTATTAAGCGAGAATGTCAAAAGTTGACATATGATAGACAGAATGTCATTTTCTATCGAATAAAGTAAAAAAATACCGAGGGTGCCATTTAAAAATCAAAAGTTGTAGTCATTTCCGGTGAAACAGGAAGTGACCAAAAACAATTGAATACACCAATCAATCCTAATTTATGTCATATACTAACATACCAAATCTCGTTTATTTATCTGAAAAACTAAAAATGTTATAGGGGTGAGCCACTTTTGAGACGCACCTGACCCGCTATAACTAAAAAAAATATTTTTTGCTAAAATTTTGACAACCACTGGATCTTTTCTGGATTTTTTTTTTGTAAATTTAATGTAATACCTATGTTGCTATATTATCAAGAAATTATGTTTTTTAACTAAAAACAAAAAAAAATTCCAAAAAATTTTTGAAAAAATTTCGAATTTTTAAAAAAAATTTCGCGAAAAAAACCTCATAGGCGTGCTTCTGGGGTTGAACTATACTACCAGTTAAAATATTTGCACTTATTTCTGGGACACCCTGTACATAAAACTAAAATATTTCGATACATTTTTGACATGATATTTCGTGTATTCTTTTTAATTACAAATAAACATTTTGTCGAATTTCTAAAAAACATAACAGGTATATAAATAAAATGTTTATTGCAAATTTTACGATGAGGCCCCCCTTTTTATTTTTTATAAAAACTGCAGTCGAATATTTTACGATGGGAATATTTCTCTTTTTTATGGACTATTAAGAATACGTGAAAATGTTTAACCCTACTATTAAAGGGGAGATTTATAAACAATCGATTAAAAGATATAAATCTGAAAAGGCATTTTTATTTCGTCGTATGTAACCGAAAATTTATGCAAAAATTAAAGGAATCGTAAAATTCGTCCCGAACCAACGACGCGCTCATTTCTGACCATATTTAAATACACATTTTCGGCATCGGTTAAACTTATTTATATCTTTATTTATTTTGTACTTTTTTTGAATCTTTTTCTCTTTCGACAGTAATTTGAAGGGTTTTTATGTTACTTTAAAGAGTTCTGTTCCATGTTTAGTTTATACAATGACTCACATTTCTTTTTCTTTTGATTCTAGCTAGATACATCCAGATACCAATTTTTATCTAAATATCGACTGTAGTTCTGAAATTATTAGAAAAAAAACGAAATAAAAATGAAACTTGTACCCCAACCCTGTACCCAAAAGAAGCAAGAAGACTCAAAGTCTCGGTCTCAGCATTTATTATTAAAAGTTAATTAAACCAATGAATACAGAACAACAAACAAAAAATGTAATATACCAAATACCATGTGAATGCGATAAATTTTACATTGGTGAAACATCTAGACCCTTAAATGTTAGAAGAATTAAAGATCATAAAGATTATTTAAGAAAGGGAGATTTTCACAAATCTAAGATTTGTCAGCATTCATGGGACACAGGGCATAGAATAAATTTTAATAACGCCAAAACTATAATGAAAGAAGCGATAGCCTCTAAAAGAAAAATAAAAGAAGCTTTTTTAATTCAATCTAATAAAAATAAATGTATTGCTCATGCATCTGTATATGTTAGTAATGTATGGCAATCGTTTCTTTGATTTTAAAGAACATAACATAAATAAACATAACATACGTAAAATTTAAAAATAATCATACAGAAAGTTTGGGGCGTTTTGGTTTTACCTTATTATGTAATTGTTATCAGGTAGTAATATTAATTTTGAAGTTTAACTTGATATAATGTCATTTTAACAGAACGTCAACGGTTTCTTGTAGACGTATCTGTTTTAAAAAAGTAAAGCGTTCTCGAATAATTGAACTTAAATATTTTAAATAGGTTTTTTTCTTTATTCGTTGTATTTTTTTTTGTTTTCAACGACGGAAAGAGATAGACTTTCCGAAACGTTAAGCATGTTTTTCTTTGTTAGGCAAATTTGTATAACTGTAAACATAACTTCTGACAAGCAGTGTCCGTTTAGGTTTAGGATGAATCTGCCACATAGGTATAGACATTTTTTATTAAAAGTTAAGTTGTGGCACGGGTTTCGCTCATACGAGCATCATCAGACAAATATACAATAATTCAGGTCACACCACACACCAGACACGTTCACATTTTACAAACGAAGCATTTTAGGAAATAAATTTATACGAACTTCTTACTTACTTACCTGCAGAATATGCTGCCGAAGTTTCCCGAATACAATTCTGACCACCCTGTATAGAGAGAGAGAGCAGAGCTGCAAGCTCACAGAGAACTTAGGCCTTTTTTTGATTTAAATAATTTTAATGACTTAAGTCATTTGATTTTAAGTCATTTTTCGAAAGCTGATTGAAGACTTAAAATTTAAGTCTTTTACAAAATAATTTGTCTTTTTAGAAAAAACTTAAGTTATTAAAAAGATTTCAGTCTTTTTAGAAAAGTCTTAAGTCATTAAAAAGGCTTCAGTATTCTTATAAAAGACTTAAGTCAGATTTTTATAGATTTTTATAATAAATAAATATTTAACAGCAGCATTTCTTTTTAATCTGTAGGCGGCAGCTTACTGTAATGGTCACAAATAAAGTATTACAAAATCGGTTAAATTTTATAAAAATAAACATATTTTTCTATTTATCTTATGTGGTATTAGTCTCATAGTTTCATATCTGTGGTACTAAGGCAAAACCCATGTCAAATAGGAAATTATGGTGACATATATAGGGTTCTGTCTTACGAGTAGTACCACAGATTTGTACCTACAATAAATGAATAATATAGGTAAAATAAGAAAATCGGCAATCGGTAATGTAAGAAATTTCATATTAACATTAAAAAATAGGTACTTAAATTGAATGACTGCCTTGACTTGACGGTGATTATTTTAATTTAAGTTATTTTGCCGACTTAACTCGCATCAAGATTTAAATAAAAAATATAGACTTAAGTCATACAAACGACTTGAATTAAATTATATTGATTCAAGTCTTTACGAAAATGACTTGACTTGATAGAAAATGATTTAAATCATAGACTTTTTTTTGAAACTGAGTTGTTACAGCTCTGAGAGGGAGTAGATTTTTTGTAAGATCGTCGTGGAAAATCATTAATAGAAATTTTTCCAAAAGTGCGATATATTAGAGGTGTGTAGTTCGTGAACGAACTAGTCCAACGAACTATTTCGACCCCGGAATGAAAGGAACTAGTTCTTGGTTTCTCAAAGAACTAGTTCCTCAGGACTTATTCCGGGATCGAGACTGTGACTGATATATAATAATATGCGACGGCGATGGATCGGCCAGCGCGCGTAGCCCGATGGTAGGCAGGAGTGGGGAGTGCCAGCCGTACATTATCGGATTCAGACCTAGAGGAACTAAATGAAAGACTAGTTTACGTACGTACGGATCGGGCCAGCGCGATCGATGCTAGGCAGGAGTGGGGAGTGCCAGCCGTCGGATTCGGACCTAAAGGAACTAAATAAAAGACTAGTTACTAGTTTACGTATGGATCAGCCAGCGCGATTGATGCTAGGCAGGCGTGGGGAGTGCCAGCCGTATGCTATCGGATCCGGACATAGAGGAACTAATTAAAAGACTAGTTCACGGGAATCTATTCAGTCGGCAGATCCGAGATATAATACAAGGCGACGACGATGGATTCGGCCTTGTCTATTGCCACAGTCGAGACGGCGTAATTACCACAGAAAATTGTCGTGGATACTGTTTTTGATTTTTAGTTTGTTTTTTAAATATTTTATGGGAATGTTTCACTTTAGGTCCCTAAAAATAAGAAATATCTTATAAAACAAAGTAGATATTCTGAATTTTTAGACAAAAACAAAAAGCTTGAAGTGAGGAAAAATGTAATTTTTCGTAATATTTGCTCCAATTGATTTGTGATATAGTTTTTTAAACTCTGATTTGAGTTTCTTTTTTATTTTTTTATCTGCAATAAAACTTACCTCTATATTCTTAACATACACAATTACACGTCTCGTTATATCTCCGTACATTACAAAAATTATACAGATCATACTGTGAATAGTTCTGACTGATAACGAAACGCATTAGCAAGCAAGGGGGATATCAATGTTAGTCGGGAACTATTGTCAACTAAAGACCTAGTTCAAGGAACTATTCCTCTGGAGGAACTAGAACTAAGGAACTAGAATTCCCACCTCTACAATATATCATCGGTTTATTTGGTATTGCGACCAAAAAATCAGCAGCTTATAAAAAAAAACGAAAGTTGATAACACCATCTTGTAGAACTAAAAAAGTAGTAATGAGAATGTGAAATTTATTTCGTTATTTTTTAAAAAAATCTTGGAAGCCATTCGGAAATTTTAAAATTTGAAGGTGGCATTTTGATCAGTATCAAATTGGACAATATTGCCTCGTCAATTTCATCTCTTTTTTAAAAAAATTATTGATATTTTTTTTGCCTTTTATGCCTTCTATGATTATGTCTATACTTAATTTCTTAATACTCCATTGCTTTAATTACTTCTTTAGATTAACGTAGGTATACATTCTTCCACCTAAATCCATTTGCATCACTTCTCTATTTGCCGATCGAGCCAGTTGCAATTTCATTCTAACTATTTTACATTTCCAAAGGAAAATGTTTACTTAATTTAAATTGGTCAGATAAATCCATTAGTGTTTCAACCATATTATACTTAAGTAAATTTTAAAATTAAGTTTAGAATTATTTTGTAATAAATACATAGTTTTTTAAATGAAATAAGCGAACTTGTGTACCCCTATTAATTATATTAATTTATTTATATACAACCGTTTGGCTAGTTAACCATCGGCTAGTTATAACGTTTTTACATCACTATTTTTTTAGTATTTCAGTTACGTTATGAGATTCACACAACTAGTTTTTATAATAATGAAAAACAACTATGTGACAAATGTCACAGTTAAAGGTGGGCGACTAATAAACGAAAATTAAAAGAGCATTTTCTTATTTTTCGGTTGTAGATAAAACGTTGTACATGACACGCGCTTTAAACATGATTACAACACTCGTGTGATTAGAACGACTCGGTCTACGACTTCGTCGTTCTAATCGTTCACACTCTTTGTTGTAATTATGTTCATAAACACACGTGTACTGTAAATAACTATTACTGCCATTACTCGCTGACGAATATTTGACAAGCATCAGAATAATAAGAGATAGAATAACAATTGAGGAATAATTTTGAACATTTTAAGATTAATTAGCTGAAATTTGACCGAAGTTAATATAAATAATATAATGACCGAAGTTAATAAAGATGTTGAAAATCGTGCATTTTTCAAAATCTTTCTGCCTGTTCACCGCATATTTACCCCCTGTATAATTATTTCTTCTTTCTAAGGTGCCCGGTGGCGTAGAGGTACAGGCTCTCGTCTACCAATCTCAAGGTAGTGGGTTCGAATCCTACACCCAGCATTTCATCAGCCGACTATTTTTATTAAAATAAAAATAGTTTGGGTATCTAGGTCGACTCAGCCTTAAATGAGTACGTGGGATTCACAATCCTGAGGTAATAATAGGTGGTTGAAGCGTAGTGCTAGCCACATTACCTTCCTTGTATACCGAACGGCTCTAGCATTGCAAGCTGTACCTTGCTACTCGCAAGGCATTAAACGCTATATACGAGATATTATTATTATTATTATTATAATTATTTCTTAACCTACCATGCTTACGGCTTTATATGTCTATGGTTACGACACTAAAAGTATGAATGCAAATAGAGAAAAAAACACGTGACTCGCAAAATTATTTAAAAATAAATCAATTTCTTTTTAAATTTTCAAACTTAAATAACACGGTTATTTTGGACTTGTTTGGAAAACGGCTCGGAAAACGGTAAAGAAAAAATATGTTTCTTTTATCGAGATCTATCAGCTCTGAAAATATTTGCACTTATTCAAGACTCACCATGTAGAGTAATCTTGGGTTTTTGATAACTGTCTACCGCTGATTGAGCCACGATTTTTTTGTCTGCCCTTTTGCATTTTAAATAAACAAACATGGCATTCCACCAATCGGCACGCATGTATGCGATGATTTTTTTTGTCAAAATTTCATGCCCTTTCGCGTTGTGAGGCAACGGCCCAGCTACGTCGAAACACCGGTTCCCATAAAAACACCGAAGTTAAGCGACGTAAGGCGATACTAGTGGATCGATGGGTGACCGGTTCGAAACTCTGTATCGTGCTGTTGTTGCCAATAAAGGCAAAAGTGTAAAATCTATTGATACACACCGTGAGGCCGGATGAGATCGGATATCTCGTGAGTAAGAGTTGATTTAGACACTTGCCAGTCGGTAGGCCATTGACCATGGTATGGCCGAGGACCGCGGTTCGGATTCCGCGTAAACAAAGTAGGCCCCGTCCAGATTAGCCCTGGCAGCAAAAAGGAGACGTTAACCGAAATCTTTACTTTACTTTTCTTTCGCGTTGTCTGCCGGCATTTTAGTCACGAGAAAAATGTTTGGCCACAATTTTCCACGTTTCTTAATAATAAATAAAAGTTATTTTCGCACTTATATCGTGTACCTTATAATATTTTTAGTTTGAAAATTTCACCCTTTTGATTGGCCGCCCCCGCTTTAAGCACCGGGATCGCACTGGCTGGCAGACATGACTTGGCAGACATGACATGACATGCCAGGCAGACATGACATGAGATATTTTATAATGGCTACATAAAAGGACACTTCACAAGAAAAATTAGTCATGTAACGATGATAAGGTTTTTTATG
Organism: Sitophilus oryzae; assembly: GCF_002938485.1. Taxonomy (NCBI): domain Eukaryota; kingdom Metazoa; phylum Arthropoda; class Insecta; order Coleoptera; family Curculionidae; genus Sitophilus; species Sitophilus oryzae. The sequence goes on from NW_022146055.1 coordinate 12,207,074, forward strand.
CAGCATTATTATTATATTATTAGTTTATAATGACATTAATGACATGCGTTTGTGTAATCAATATACCCGACTGGTTTGTTGTTAATTGGTAAAAATAATAAAAAAATAACTCGCTAAATAAGTCACATCCAATTACGAATTCTAAACAATTACAATTACAACAGAAACAACAACTAATTACAAACAGATATTTTGTGCAAATTTCAATTTCGCTAATTTCGCCCAAACCTAATTTCGCGATCAGATTATGGGAAAACGTTAATTCAATCGAAATTAAATATTCAACGCAAATTATTGACAAATATTCGCTTTAAAATTCTAATAAAATGACATAATTACTGTCAGGCGTCTATTTTAATATTAAATAATTCAAGTTTTAATTAATGGTTAATAAATAATTAGTGCGATAATTAAATTTATAGGGAATTTGAACGTGAAATTGCCGGTTCCCCAGTCTCACTAAACGAACTTTAAATTGATGGCAGATTATATACGAAGTCGTTAATACCAATTCAGTCCAAAAAAATTTAGCCCTAGGAGGGGTGACGAAGTTTAGGTTTTCATTAATTTAATTCGATATACTTGAGTTATAGCGTGGCGCGAGAGAAAATTATTTTTTCAGTAAGTTGAAGATGGTTATGATTGTGACTTAATTTTCTATATCAAATTATTTAAATAATTATGTATAATCGCCAAGTCATTTTATATACGTGTATAAAGCTTCAAATTCTTTTATTAATTATGTATCATAAATGGAATTATTTTTGTCAATTTGTCAAAATTAATTTTCTTTCTTTTCTGAAAGTTTTTAATGCAATCGACTATTAGAAAATATAATTTATTTCTATTTTTCTTATATTTTCTAAGAAAATATAAAAATTATCCGAAGGTGTAGAGATACAGCTCTCGTCTACCAATCTGAAGGTGGTGTTCGAATCGTACTGCCGGTAGGGGTCGTCATTTTCTTGACAACTTCTTGATCTTGTCTTGATTTCAAGACAAGATCAAGACAAGAAATTACTTCTCAAGATCAAGATTTCTTGACAATAAATCAAGAAAATTTTGAAATTTCTTGAAGATAAAAAATAAAAAAGAAATACTCATTTACTCAGGTATTTGTATATTATATGAATATCTATATTAATATATTTGTATATTATATATAATATAGGTATTTGTATATTGAATCAAGACAAGAAATCAACTCTCAAGAAATGGTCAAGACAAGATGTTTTTTTAATTCTTGAAAATATTTCAAGACAAGACAAGAAATTGCTTTACTTGTCAAGACAAGATTTCTTGTCTTGCCCCCCCCCCCAAAAATTATCTGAAAAACATTAGGAATGATAGAAAATTAACATTAGGATAGACTTTTGAACATAATGGTTTACCTAATGCTTCCTTCTAACCACAGAAAATTGAATTTGATTTATTATTACTTAAGTATATTTTTATTATACATTATTAATTTTAGGTTTTAATCATTTTGTGTGGAGTTCCTCTTTAATTCCAAACATAAGCCTTTTCTGTCGATCTGCTCATTTTTAATTGTTTGTGTAATTGGGCTTTTTGGAAAAAAACTAAGGAAAAAACCGAGTGATGTAGAAAATTGCGTTCATACGAATTACAAGCCTGACATTGATTAGTCTTTTTGTTTGACGTTAATGGCGAATATAGAATTTGCTAAAGCTCAGAGGCTTTTTTGAAATAAATGTTATGAAAGCAACACAGCTATTCGTATTTTTGTACTATCAAATTTTACAACATGAATGGGTATTTTTATATGCTTTTTGTGGAATATATTATGTCAAAGTGTATATGTATTTAGATAGAATAAATTAGCATTTTTCTTTGGTTTGGTTTGATTGTAGATTAATGTTTCGACCAACCAAATTAATTATTTATTAGGATTTTTTCGCTTTTTAGTTAGTGCGTTCTCTGAATTTACTGTAAAATATCTTATCTAAACTGTTATATCAATGTCAATATTCCATTGTTTTTAGTTTCTGATTTATTTGACTACCACGACTTTTATTTACATATACTCTGTTTTTTTTTTCTCAGGTAAGATTTCGATAGGCGATGACAGAAGAAAAGCAGATGACGTCCATACCAATCTATTTATTTTACTAAAAAAAGTTTCTAATATTTTTTAAGTTAACTACGGTTGGGTTTAAATATAAATCCGTCATACCTCGTCTTTTTTGTTGTTTTTTTAACCAGTTTTATTGGTTTATTTCAAAAATGACAGATCATATTTCAGTCTTATTGGTTTGACGGAACGATGAACGACAAACGGACGCCGATTCGTATGAAGTTGCCTTACATTTTTGAGACTTGTCAAAGTTTTGTCAAATTATAGGTTATAATTTTGTGTCAACTTATGTCAAAGATTCTGCGTTTTGGAAGATGATGATGATTTTTAAATCATTTTGATTCGTGTTATTACGTGTGTTTCGTGTCTTTTCAAGTCAAGTGCAGGAAAAATCGAGGGAAAATTAACTACAAGGCCCAGAGCACAGTTTAGAGTTAATACTCGGTGCCCATCAGCCAGACAGAAAGTCTTATACACAAATAAAGTTACCATCAATAAAGTTTGTATACCATCTTGTCATAGATAAATGCATCTCGTTGGTACAAGTAAAGGATCGTACTAAATATATACTAAAAACTGGAGTAGCTGTAAAATAACGACATCACACGATAGGTAAATAACTTTATAATAGCTGTCTTAATAACATACATAAAAATCAGACATGTAAAAATAGGTAAAGTTCGTTTATTTTCTGTGGAGCTTTAAACCGTCTGATAAAAGTTCTGGTCCATGGAAAGTGTGTGATACTTTTGATACTACCTACTTAAGAGTAATGTTCTACAATGTATACCTATATAAAAATCAGCCATACAAATTTATGTTAAGTAACTTTTATTTTTAGTTACCTTTCTCATCTGGTATCTACCAAGATGTCACAGGGCGAAACTCACAAACACGCCGGTATTCAAAGCACATGAGAGCACTACTGAGAGCCTAAAGGTGCGTATTCATTATCCGAACGAACGAACGAACGAACGAACGAATGAAAGTGCGGTATATTTAGACGGGGACCGAACGCATGCGGCCGTTCGTTCGTTCGTTCGCTCGACCATCCGTTTCGAGTCGGTACATCAAAGGCGTTCGCGTCCGGTCTTCTCGTGCGGTTCTATCGTACGGTCCCCGTTCATACCACTAGCGAACATTCGTTCGTTCGTTCGTTCGTTCGTGCGGATAATGAATACGCACCTTATTTCATTCTGGTGAAAATAAGTTATCTCTGAGCGCTCTGAGATCTTACTCCATACCGTGCTGGCAATTGTTACTTTTGGGTCGGCATTGACATGTGTGTGGAAGTAAATCGCATAGGGATCTTATTAAGTCGGAGTGAGAGAAATATGACGGTGTCACAGATTACGGCGTGCTAATGCGGCATTGCCGGTAGGTCTTTCAAATATCTATCAAAGTCTATCAAATAAAGTAAAATCACGATCGCAAACCGCTTATTTTTAAACGACTTTTTTTTCGAAAAGATAACTAGACAAAATCATTAGATATGTTTCTGAGCATCTGAAATGGAATTATAAGGATATCGTTAGAGTATCCATTTTTTTTATAATGATAAAATTGACGTTTTATCATTATAAAAAAAAATGGATAATGACGTAATCGCGATAATTTAAAAACTCAACTTTTTAACACATAACATGCCATAATTTAAAAACCACTTTAGACATTGAAACTTTTTTTATTTTGAAGATCGGATCTTTTACAATATGCTTAAATCAGAAAAACTCGATAAGGTTGTTTTTCTCCATTCAAAAATTTAAAACAACCCATCCATTTACTTTTAGTACATTTTTCAGCAGTCGTGCAATTTTCAGCAGTCGTGTAACTTTTTTATTTGTAAAAGTTTTCACATACTGTCTGCGAAGAAAATATAGCAGAAATGTTAAGAAAGTTTTTGAAAAAAAAACTACAATCAATTATTTTTAATATAGATTTTGAGATATCGATTTTTGAATTCAGAGTTCTAATAGCGCGACCACTGTCGAACACCAACTCAATTCCACTTATTTTTACCAAAAATGCAAGTGTTTCTAACTTGCACTTAAAATTTTTCAAGCTATAGGGAAAATGACTACGACTCGTTAATAAATAAACAAAGTATTGCGAAGTAAAAGCTGAACGCATGATGTACACCTTTTCCTAGAACTTTAAGTGCTGACAGAGGTACTGATTGTACTGATTGGGTTAACCGATCGACTGCCGACAAAATCTGCTACATGCTACATCCCCTTCCGACGTCTCTTAGCAATGTGTACAGTTTCTCGGTTTATTTCATACGTTTGGCAACGTGTTTATTTTTCTCTCTTTGTTCAGTACATTATAAACGCATTGAACTCTTCGTATATACGGAAATCTCGACCCAAGACTAACCCTTGCCAGCCCTTAGTATACTTTGGCGCTCAAATTTTTCGCTTTTTGTGCAGTCTTGGAAAGTGAATGTTTTTTTGATTTATATTTTGTTGATTCCGGGGCTATTATTTGCATCTTATAGGAGTTCATAAATACATTTATATGTAGTTTTTTTGCGACGTCCAGATTTTGTCCGGATTTCTGAGTTCAGTTGTCCGGAATTTCCAAAATCCTTTATGGAAGCTCTAGTCTTCAATATAAAAACTGATGAGAGACATGTGTTTATTTTTAATTCACATAAATATAGTCCGTCTAGAAAGTATCCGGAATTTTATATTTTTATGTATTTTTTTTTCTGTAACACTCTACGACAACAGTAATCCATCACGTAGGTTGTGCCGATTGTAGGCTATGACCAAAATCGCATGGCAACACCATCTGTCAAATATTGTTGATTGTAAACCGGCTTAAGATTTGAGAAATAATGTCGCAAGTAAAAAAAAGAGAAATGGTGAAATATTTGTATAGAAAAGGTGTTCGAAACGTTAAAAAATTAGTGCAATTCACTGAACTCGGAAAAAGTGCAGTATATAGGACAATAAAGGGGATAAAAGTGGCACAGATATGAAGCATGGACCAGTTTCAGGAAGACCGCGTAAGATTCGCGAAAACAATTTAAACGCTTTAGTGGCATTAGGACGACAGAATCAGCACCTAGAGTTTCGCAAATCGGCTAACAGATTTGGAAGTCAGCGAAAATTAAATGTGTGTCCAGAAACCATCCGCATGTCATTAAAAAGACAAGGCTACCTATCAAGGAAGCCAAAAAAAAAATCCCTGCAATAACACCTCTACAAAGAAAGCGAAGAATGGATTTTTGTCAACGTTCTCAAGAAGATAATTTTAAAGTGCCGTGGCGAAATACCTATAAAGTATTTTTTTGGAAAGATGAATGGGCCACATAGGTATACCTAGACATTTTTTAAGATAATTTTAATAATGTTTTTATCTCTGACGAAAGTTGTTTCCAGCTTGGTGGAAACCGTGGACACACACGTGGTGCTACACCTCTGTGTATAGTTGATGGAACTGTTAATAGTGCAAAATATTGTGATATTTTAAATGGGTTTCTTCTTGAAACGGCTCATGTTTTATATCCAGAGGAGTGGCGTTTTCAGCAGGATAATGCAAGATGCCATAATACGTCTGCCTATACCAAGCTTGGATGCAAGAACAATATTTGGCAACAATTCCATAGCCAGCAGCTTCACCAGACCTTAGTCCCATTGAAAACATATGGGGACTAATGAAGATTGAAGTGGAACGACCAGCCCCACGAAATAAACAAGATTGGATTTGCTCAGTTTACAGGCCTGGACTACCGCCACTGAACATTATGGTCTGGACCTAGTTTCGGGTGTACCTGGACGTTTAGTTAAGTGTTTGGAGGTAAGTGGAGGTTGTATAAGTAAATGAAATTAATAATTTGTTATAATTTTTTTCCTAAAAAGTCCTAAAAATATATATCGATAATTGTAATTTTGCTTTCTTTTTTCCGGATACTTTCTAGACGGACTATATTATTAAAAACAATGATTGGAGGCAGATTTAGTTTAACATAATTTCAATCATCAATCATTTCCTCTCGCACACCTTATCACTCAGTCATGGCCAATCCGGGTAATTAGGGATAGGTTCCTAGACAGACAACACATCGGAAAGAGATGCAAAGATCGGTAAATAAATCGGATTGTGTAATTTATCTTCGACCGGGCGGTTAGGTTAACTGTAAAACAAAATGGTTTGCGACGCGGTAGAATCAAGGAGCCCGATGGATTGCGATAGCTGATGCGGTTCGCCGCACCGCTGCTCTGTCCGAGAACGTCCTATTTCGTGTTTCGAATAAACCTTTTTTTCTCTCGCCGTGTATACAGTGCAATCTATAAATAATGGGCTACTATAACGGGATAATTTTAGACATATTGTCGTAAGGGCGTACCGCAGATTTTGTCAAAAATACGTTATATGTCTCTTTTTCGACCTGTTTAGAGTTTAGTCTTCTTGTGATGAACTCTAATGACTAAAATTAACAGGAATATTTTCTAATTCAAATACAATCAGATGCAAAAAAAAACGCAAAGGAGAAATTTTTGGTCAAATTTAAAGTGTTATATTTTTGTTATTTTCAGCCCTATTTTCATGAATTTTTTAGCAAGCTGTATATAATTATATCAACTTTAAATCGTAAACTCAGTTTTTTATAATCTTTAGTACTTGGTATATTATACAGGGTAAATCGCGGGGTTGTTTTTTTACCTTAACTTTAAAACACCCTGTGCAATAATTTCGTGTGTAAATTTTCCTAAAATATAATTTTGCAGTGAGAACCATGTCTCCTGAGCATTTTGTTTTTTTGGATCATGTTAATACCTGCCTTGATTAATTTTTAAGAGCGAAATGAACTTGCCACCGACAATTTGCAATTTTTTCTGTTACCTATCATTTCTTTTTGAAGTTATTTTTCAATGTGACAAGGCGGCTTTGGTGATTATTGTGAACTATATACTACTTTGAACTGCCCATCATGTTCGACGTTTGGCAAATGCTTGGCAGGAGGATTAGAGGTCGCGATGTAGTACCAGCTTCATTAAATGAACTTCGCTTGGTCCTTAAAGAAGAATGGGCAAAATAACGCAATATGATATATGCAGCCTCAAAGGCAGTATGAACGGACGTAGGTATACAGGTAGTTACAGCAGCCAGGGGCAGCAATACAAAGTATTAGGGTATTCTTTACAATTTTTTTTTCTGTTAGTATACTTGAGTATTGCTGAAGTTTCCGGAATATTAGTTCGGACCACCCCCTATATTAAAGTAAAAACATTGTTAGTTATAAAATTGTATTGTACATTATAAATTCTGAAAACCGAATTAAAATTGGTCGAAACGTCAATCATTAAACTAAATGTAAACAAAAGTTACATTTTATTAAGGCTGCCCTTCCCTAGACAAACTATAACACCTGCGGGGAATCCGAAGAGACGAGGTAGCTTTTAAACTAACAGAAGGCGGTGCATCGACTACTTGCACTTACGAATCTCTCGATAAATCCAGGGTCAAAGGCGCGCGGCGCCCAAAATCCCAACGGTGGACATATTTTATGGAAAAATGATTTTGCTCGTAGATATTAATCAATATGTGTTAAAATTACAAAGTCAATACAAAATATGAAAAAAATAACTATTATTAGTGCATAGGAAATGGTTTATACATGGTGTTACAATATTAACCCACATAAAAAATCATATTTTCGCAGATTCAGGTCAAAGTCACACCTTAACTAGTTTCCAAAAAATGTATGAGCCTAGAAACATCATAATATGTAAAAAAAATGTTATACAGGGTGTCTTAAAAGTCAAAAGTAATGAACTTTTTATAAAACTAGTTTTTTTTCTTAAAAATCGAATTTTAAGACTTTTGAGACAATTGTATAAAAATATGATAAGAGCTGTACCTTCAATATAATTATTTTGAAAATGCAATATTTTATACCAAACCAAACCAAACTTACTTTGTAACTTATTGAAAAATATATATATTTTATTTATTTATTAATATTTACATCTTATCTTAGGATTATGTAAAGTGATCAGAAAGGAAGCCAAAAATGCAACAATATACAGAGTGTTCCTTTTAAAAAAATCATCCCGGTCCACTCACGCTTTTTTGAGCCACCCTATAGAAGTTAAAATATTTTCCTGAAATACATCCTCGTACATACTTTAGGCTCCAACAAAACAATATGCTCTACCACACAGGGTGGCAGTTTGGGGCAGATTTATTTTGCTCGACATAAAAGAATAAGAACTACCTAAGCGAATGACATGTATAAAAATAGGATATTTCTACATTTTTTTAAAATCGTTCATAAATTTTAAATATATTTTAACAAAAATGACCCTAATACAAATATGGGAAAATATTATTAAAATGTGAAAGAGGCAGAAAAACAGTAAAAACTTACCCCTATCATCTACATTTAGTATTATAAAAAAAATGGCGCCGGGAGGCACGTATAGCTGCCCATACTAAAATATTTTAATATCTCGAAAACAGTGACTTTGACTGATTTTCATGTTATTACAAATTTTGTTGCAAATATTATTCCTAATCTTAATTTGAAAACGGCGTTTCGCTTGCTACTGTAATTTTGGAGTTACGATTTTTTAAAATTTTTAACCCCCTCCTATACCCCCTTACCAACACCCCACCCCCCACCAAAAACTAATGGCCAGATTCTCGGGTGCCACAGTATTTTTGTGCCAAATTATTGTGTAAGAGACAAGCGTTATAAAATAATTTATCCAAATAATTCGAATACGTACCTGGTTTCCTTTGCCCGCCTTCAAAAGCGTCAGCAACAAACTTCACATAAGGGCGCCACATTATGGGCAACAAAAATGATCAAAATTGGGTTTGCAGAGGGTCGGGCGGGGCGTCACAAAATTGCGACCATGTTTTTTAATATTTTGAAATAATTTGTGTTTCACTTTATTAAGGAAGCTTTCGGACATGCTCGTAATTAGTTTTAAAATCGATTTGAATACATTTAATGCTAAAAAAATTACTTATAAAATCTTCTTTTTTTAGGGCGTTTTAGGGGTAAATTTGAAACAGTTTGAGTTGAGTTTGGGGAAGGAAATATAATTATAAGCACGTCTTAAGATGTATACAAACAAATAAAAATAGATTCGTGAAGAAAGATCACATGGTTGTTGCAGCATTTTGTGACAGCCAAACTCTTACAAATGCTAGGCTAGCGCCAGTGGGAAGGAGAGCCTTAACTACTGAATTAAAACCAATATTTTAAAATCTTAAAATGTTAATTCTAAGTCTATTTCGAACATATGTATGTATACCTCTGGATCGAAGCAAGAAAAGTCTGTGTCAATGCAAAATGCATTTTATTGTCATAATAAAACTAACTTCTAACACAATTGCTTTTTAGAATCCTATTTAAATCAAGGTCTGCGCCATTAAAATATTCGAATTAAATCACGTCTCCTAGTATATTCGCAGTGCTTACATTCGATTTATAGAATTCCTATCACAACGTAACTGTAAACCTCTAGAAACAATCATCATAAAACAACCTCGAGTCAATAAATCTAGTAGTCACTGATTGTGAAGGAAAAAAGTGAAGGAGGAAAAAATAAATCATTGCTGTATCGATCATTTAAACGTTTCCGATTCAGACTAAATATTTTATTGTATTGTAATTGCTAAAAGGCGGTTTTAATAATTTCTATTGATATTCTTTTATAGATTTGTACAATGATTGCTTTTATTTATGATTAATGTCTTTTAAATCGGTTTTTATGATGCAAAGATCTATATTTACTTATTACTATTACTTTTATTTTTCTTATAATTACAGGGTGAATTAGCCAGTGGTCGGACAGTTTAGAGGAAGTCCAGTTTAAATTGTTGATTAAATTTTCTTGTATGCTGTAAGACTTTTCCATGCCATAAAAAGTACCCTTTTATGGCATGGAAAAGAAAATTTATGAAATAGATAGTGTGGATATTGGGCTTCATGTTAAATATAACAGGTTTTTCATAAACCTACCAATGATTTTAATTATTTTTAAGTGATAAAAGTGCTGTTTTGCCAGTATCCGGCCGGGTAGCATATTTCAAAACTACGTTCATGATCGCAAACGAACTAAGTTACAATCTTCTTTACTAGAAAAAGTCAAATTTTACCAGCAAAGAAATTACACAAAGTGTAATTTTTGAAGTAAAGCGGGTCATTCTCTAAACTTTGGGTAAAATCTGGAAATTTAAAACATTCTCTAATTTTATTCGTTTTATATGTATATGTTACTGTAAATGTCCGAAATGCGGTAAAACCTATTAGGATTTACCAAAAGCAGGTGGTAGTAAAAACCAACCAACTCCACCAAATAACCACCTAACAAGTGCATTAACCCCAATAACCAGGCTAACCAATGCATTAACACCCTCCAAATAACCAGGCTAACCTAATTAGTTAACGCTTTTTGTAAATCCTAGGTTTAGCGGGCATTTCGGACATTTACAGTAGCATATATAAAATCGGGATTGGGTTTAAGTATTTAATACTCATTTCCAACTACAGCCTATTGCTGCCTTCCCATTACCCTAAGCCACACATCTCGATTTAGAGCGTCAACAGCTTCTAGGTTACGAACTTCCATTGCTTCTTTAACCGTTCCGTTCCAGGATTTTCTAGGTCTACCTCTCTTTCTTCTGCCCTGGGGAGCCCATTGAAAAACTTTTTAGCACCTGTTCTCCGGCGTACGCAGAACATGTCCAAACCACTTTAAGCTGGATTTTTCGATTCGATCTAATACTGTTTCCTCCGATGCATTCATGATACGCCTGACCTCGATGTTTGACTTTTTTTCTATCCTAGATATACCTGCGCTTCTTCTAAGGTAGTCCATTTTAACAACTTGGATTTTGCGCTTCGCGTCTGCACTCAGAGTCCATAGCTCTGAACCATAGCAAAGAACTGACTCCACCAATGTTCGTCCAAGTCTTTTTTTAGTTGTTGCAGGCAAGTTTCGGTTCCACCAGAGGCTATTAAGACATCCAATAACTTGTTTGCTCTTCTGAATGCGGGTTTGTATTTCTTCTTTGGCCCAAACCCTCGTTGTTGATAGTAGCACCCAAGTATTTAAATTTGGCTACTTGACGAATCTGGACGTTATCATTAATGTAGATTTCAAAATAAGCGTTGGAATTGACAGCCAAGTATTCCGTGTTTTTTAGACTAACCTGAAGTCCCAATTTGTTGTATTCTTGATAAAGCCTCTTAATCATGAACTCCAGATCGTATGAGTCCTGCGCAATCACGATCTGAACGTCTGCAAAGCTCAGGGTAAATAGTGTATTGTCCCCAATGAATATTCCCATACTTTGACAGTTCGTCTTCCATTCCCTAAGGGCTACTTCGACGTAAGCGTTGAAGATCAGAGGAGATAAGCTACATCCCTCTAGCAACCCTTTTGTGGTATTAATTGGATTTGATAGCCTATGTCCTATCTTAACGTACGATTCATTTTCTTTATATAGCTCTTTTATTATCTTAAGCAAGGATCTATCTACTTCTAAGATATTCAAGACTTCCCATATCTTGCTGCGGGGAATAGAGTCGTACGCTTTCTCCAAATCAATGGACTTCTTGATCAACTGCTATCTTTTTTTTCATCACCTGCTGCAGGATAAAAAGATTATCTGTGCAAGAGATCTATATTTGGGTAGATATCGTATATTTTTTTAAATACTAATACCAATAAAATTGCTATTTTTGTAAGTGCAATGCATGCGATAAATCTTTTTCCATTTCCCCCGGCTTGACACATTGATTGCCATTTTACAGGTATCAAATATTTTTAAATTTTCTCCATCTTATATAAAAATCACTGTCTCAATAAAGTCAAATACATTCAGGAAACTCAGTTGGCAACTATTTTAACTTAGAAAAATTTCTATATTTCAATGTCAACGTATATTTATTTTACTGTAATGTTGATTTAAAATCAAGTTGAGTTGTATTAGCAATAAAATATCTGGTTTAATATTTTATAGACTCATATTTTTAAGGATATATAACGACGAAAAACTTATGCATATAGTATACAGGATGGTTCGAACTGTATTCCGGAAACTTTCGGGAGCATAATTTACAGAAAACTAAAAAAAGGTCGTGTATGTCCTAAAATGGCTTAGTTTCGGCGATACAGGGTGTAGAAGTTTCATTTTTATTTCGATTTTTTCCAAATAATTTCTGAAGTAACATCAATATTCGGATGAACATTGGTATCTGGGAGTTTTTGGACAAGAGAAATTTGATTTTGATGTCAATAATGACTCCTACTAGCACTATTGCCACACCCTGTATATTGAAAATATTTGTTTATATTGTTTGATTCTTGAAAGGTTCATTTTTTACTATTTATGTAAAGATTTCCTACGTAGAAAGTGTCTTTAGTAAAAGTTTTGTAGTAAAAGTCTTTGTTCTTCTTGTTATATGATGGCTCCGCTACGATTATAAATAGTTATTCTACCAACTAACTAAAATAAATGGTTAATAATAAAACAACAATATGAAATCATGAGATTAACCAAAAGTAGTTAATATAAAATTGGCAAACTAGCCGCTTTTAGTTAGTTTACAAAATAGCTAGTTAGTTTTAACACTAACCAAGGATCCATTATTTAATGTATGAGTTTTGTAAAATCGGTAGATAAAACCTTTTTTTTAAAGAATTTGAAATCAAGTGTTTATGATAGATTTGTGTAATAAATTAATAGTCATTTTTAATACAAGACGATAAAATGGTATTTTATCGTCGACCGAAAAGATTAATTCACGAGCGATGAAATCGCGAGTTAATTAATTTCGGGAGACGATAATGCAATTTTATCGTCGTGTATAAAACAATATTTTTTTCCATACTGAATTACGTTTTAAAAATATTCAGAAATTATTATTTCAAGGAATTTATTACGAGTAGAAAAAATATTGTGCTGGGTTGGCGTTGATTTCTATGTAATTTGACAAGTAAATAAAGCTGTCTCTTTAGTTGTCAGTTTTGAGTCAATGTTTTTTAATTCTCTTTCATGTTGATTGCTGATTGAATTGGAGCCAGAAATGGCTCAAAACGAAATAAGTAAATTACCAACAGATATTCACGCTGAGGCGACAAACGCCATATCCAAACTACTTTCATTTAAACCCGAATAACTTATGAAAAGGAATACAAGAATTTTCAAAAATGGAAGCAATTAAAAAACGTGCGAGAAGAAATAAAGTTTTTAACCTATCCTCGGTGTTAAAGTATCATTTAATCTACCATTGCGGTTAAAGTACTATTTTATCTACTATTTTTGATAGATATAAGGCTGAGGTGACAAACGCCATATCCAAACTGCTTCCATTTAAATCCCGAATAACTTATGAAAAGGGATATACAAATTTTCAAAAATGGAAGCAATTAAAAAACGTGCGAGAAAGTTTTTAACCTATCCTCGCTGTTAAAGTATCATTTAATCTACCCTTGCGGTTAAAGTACTATTTTATCTACTATTTTTGATAGATATAAGGTAATTTTAACAGTTGCTGTGGAAAAAAATAATTTAAACCCGCAAGATTCTTTTCTGTGCATTAAAGAGATTTTACTATTACATTTCTCTAACGACTAGGATTATCAAACAGTGACGCAAATTCCGTAAATATGAACACAACTCGACTAGAACAGACGTTATAGCTCATCCCGATGCAACCGAAAAAATCCCAAAGTAATTTCGTAGAATGACTCGGTAAATTTTTCGGTAGACCTACCGAATTTCGGGTTAACGTGAAGGTTACGCTGTGGATGGGCACCTGCCATAATAAGAGAATGTTCTATTGTTTTTGTGGAGCAGTCTGTTTTATTAATAATTTCAAAGCCGTGCATGACCCGGCGGCGAGCTGTGTCGGTCATCTATACGCTTAAAATAACTCAGTTATCGAAAAAACATATATTTTTATTGATGTTGCTATGAAATCGTAGAGCTGCCATATCGATATTGTAAAATATTTTCGGCAAAATTTGCACTTTTTCTGTATATTTACACTTTTTCTCTAAATGTACAGTTTTTTTTGTCAATGTATATCTTAAAAACCACCATTCTAAATGTCAAAATGTATTTTTCACAGCCCACTGTTTATATTTTGTCCTTATTTCTAATCAAATTATAAAGAAATAATTATACATATACAGGGTGGCGCACCTCATTCGCTTCGGTTGATTATACAAAAACGGTTTTGATGGGTATGTAGAGCGGCAATGTGCATAATTTAAAATTATTTTCAAATGTAAGGGTATGTCAGAACTAAAATCCTTACCAAAGTTATATTTTTTCTTATGGAACACCCGGTATTTTATTTAATTTTTGGATTCTTGGGATAAAGTAAGGCATTTATTATAAGGGTTGAATATGTTTAAATGCTTTTTAGATAATTAAAGATATTTAAATATGCATACTCTAATAAAAGAGTTTGTCAACACCCTGTACATTACTTTTCAGAGTTAATTCTTGTGCTGACTTTGAAGCCAGAGAAATAAACTTTACTAAAAAAAAAATTGTTGCTTTCTTAAATGTATACAGGGGTATCAAAAATTGCTGGTCTATTATAAATATTTATTTTACATAAAAACTTTATTATTTCAAACACAACACTATGTATTTTTTACAATAAGTCTAAATAGATCTAAATGCTTTTTCAAACTATATTAGGGGTTTCTATACCTATCTGGCTCAGATTTTGAATAAAAATCGATTTTTCAATAAAATGGCAATCAAGATGACAGGTGGCTGGTATCGCCAAGGCAATTTGCTAGTGACAGTAGCTATTTTCAAAATCGACATTAGTTTATGGACTTTATTTAAATTTATAACAGTTTACTTTTATTTAATTTTCCTACAATAGTTTAATAAGTAAGTATTTATTATTTTATCCAGAAAAATAAAGAAGTAGTTCTTTGATTTATATTACGATGACTTGATATATTACTTACTATGACATATAATCACAAGATTAAACGAACTTACCTGAAGTGAAGTTCAATCTTGATTATATGAAGGTCTCGTCGAAATAAATAAGTACAATGTAGTACCCTTTTCTCCGTGCGGCGACCACACATTTTAAAGCCTAAACAAACAAATTTCAACATGCCCCTCGCTTCCCTGCTCCCTTACCTCATTATATGCCCTTGCATCATTTCTTATTTAGTCAATTTAAAGATACTTATTATGTTGTTGTAAAATGAGGTTGAGGGTGGGAGGGAACTTATTTATTTGGACGAGACCTTCATAT
The DNA here is from genome assembly GCF_002938485.1 of Sitophilus oryzae. Classification (NCBI taxonomy): domain Eukaryota; kingdom Metazoa; phylum Arthropoda; class Insecta; order Coleoptera; family Curculionidae; genus Sitophilus; species Sitophilus oryzae. The sequence goes on from NW_022146055.1 coordinate 12,222,433, forward strand.
AATCAAGATTGAACTTCACTTCAGGTAAGTTCGTTTAATCTTGTGATTATATGTGGTCTCGTCTCATAAATAAGTACAATGTAGATTTTTAAAGTAATAACAACAACATAATCTTTTCTCCCATTTCTATATTGAAAATATATAAAGATTAATTTCTCAGCAAAACTATTCTCATTATCCATCAAGGATCTATTGTAAACAGTAGCGAACATTCTAGAATTTTTAGACCAACCAGCAGCGAGTCTGATGGTATCAAAATTTAACCCTTTCCTGGCAGCTGCTGAAGTTACAGCATGCCGTGTACTATGAGCGGTAAAATGATCCGTATCAATCCTACTCTTATTTAGGACAATTTTAATCCAGCTCCCCAAGGTTTGAGTGGATGTTTTCTTATGCGGTTTCTTGATTGTTACGAAAACAGAAGTTATACTTCCTCTAATGCTCTCTGTTCGTTTTAGATACTCTACTAACGTGCTAGCTACGCATAAATTAGCGTCTTTCTTGAAATAAGGTAAGCGTAAAAAGGGTTGCGGCTTATTTCTACCGAATGTTTTTAATCTTGCGCTAATTTTTATATGTATTTCCCCTAACTTCCGAAAAATTTCCCTTATATCAATAAGCGATAGTGTTTGTAAACGTTGACCCGATGCTAAGGCCAGTAATGTCACTAATTTATGCGTAAGCCCCTCCAAGGTTAACTCATAATTATTTTTTATTTTTAAATAATTAAGTACTACGTACGTAGGATCCCAGGTATTTTCGGACTTGGGCTTATTAGGTCTCAACATATATATTCCCTTAAAAAACCTTTGCATACGAAAATCTTGTAAGAGGTCTGGGCCCGCTATCTGTGCTATGGCTGCTCTATAAGAACTTAATGAGCTAAAAGATGCGCCTTCGTTAAAGAGTTGAGTCAAAATATTAGAACGTTGGAACCCGAAACCGAGAAGGGATCTAAGTTCTTAACGCTACAAAATTCCCACCATTATTTAAGCCCTGAGTTAGACTGTTTTAAGGTGTTACTTGTTATTGAAGACATGCAAATTTCCAGCGCTTCTTCTGGAACATTCCCTAAGAGCAAGGCTTGCCTGATAGCCGGACCTCCCGTCAGAGAAAGATGTTGGCTAACGGGTGGGGAGATCCGCTAAAAGAAGTAAATATTTATTAATTTAAAAAAATAATCGGCTCATCTATTAACATCGCCCTTAAAACCGAATACCAAGGTTGCGAAACCCAGTTGGGTACAACCATTATACCTTCTGCCTGATCAGAAATAATTTTTTTTCTTTTTGCAGAGCCTTTGGGACCATTGAAAATGGAGGGAAAGCAAAAAATAAAATGTTTCCCAGTTTGTTGTAAAGGCATCAATGGCGTACATATCTGGGTCCCTGTGCCACGATATGTATTTCTTGCATTTAGCATTTATATGCGTAGCAAACAAATCTATTTCCGGTAAACCCCACTTATAGTGACCAATTTCCCAAATGCCCAGCTCGCTAAACTCCATTCTGTCTCGACCTTAAATTCCCTGGAAGCCCTGTCAGCTTCCTTATTCTCTTGAGATCTAATATAAGAGGCTACGATAAATAATCTCCTTTCCTCACACCATTGCCAAATTATTCGAGGGATATTGTTTAACTTGGAAATTGAACACATTATGTTCTATGTAATATAGGTATATGCCAGTGCAGTAACACTACTGCACTGGCATATAGGGTAGACAACACTGTCTACCTTGCACAAGCTAGAAACGTTAGATAAGTCATTAGCAAAGCCTTTCAAGCCAAAATAAACAGCTTGTAACTCCCTAAAATTTATGTGTTCTTCTCATTCGTAGGTAGGCCAGAGACCTTGAGAACTTATGTTATTGCAACAAACACCCCATCCAATATCTGATGCGTCAGAGAATATTTCCATAGAGTATTTACTATATGATAATAAGTTTTTGCTAATAGGTATGTTTCGAATCCACCAATCGGTATCAACACATAACTTCTTAGAAATTTTCATAGTTCCGTTATAATTTCCTTTATTACTCTTTAACGCTAAATTTTTTTCTCTCTCGAAACAATTTGGTATATAAATAACCGTACTTATGGCTGGACATATGGATATCAACTTCCCTGTTAGCCTTACAAACTCCCTTGTAGTGCATTTCTTCCATCTTAAAAACTTTTTTAAATGCAAAATTATTTTTGTGATTTTTTCCTCTTGAACAGAAATAGTCATATCCATAGAGTTTAATTTAAACCCCAAAAACGTCACAATTTTTTGTGGAGATAATACTCTTTTTATAGTTTACAATAAACCCCATATTCGAGTAGTCCAATTGTTTCTAATACATTTGCTAAACATGCATCATAAGAATCTCCTAGTAATTAAAAATCATCTAAATAAACAACTGAAACGTGAATATCTCTGTAATAAACTGATTTTTACATGGCTGTGCCTTAGAAATAGCCCCTATACTAAGCAATCTCCGAACGTTGCCCTCAATTGTCTTATGTTGTTGCACCGACCATTTATGTCTACCTGAGATTATGTTATGTGATGGTCTCGTCACAAACGGAATTTTAAAACCTTGCAACCATGCCATAATACATCTATTATCCCTATACATCTTCCCTGAGAACGCGACCTTACGCCGAAGTGTTGTATTCGGTTCCAGGTCCGCCTTTGACGTGGGCGGTTGTAGGAAGTTTCTCGAACATTGAGTCTGTCCCGTTTCCCTCCCTGCTGATGTTGAGGCAGACTTTTGAAGTTTAAATGCGGCGTGGACCGAGATCTGGCTGCATTTGATACGATTCTTCCTGGAGTACTTCTGACAGTCTTTAACTGACTGGATGACAGTTAAAGGCGGACAACTCTTTGCCCGCCTTTAATCTTCCTTCCAAATCCTCACCAAATAACCAGGTATCCAAAGGGGATTCCGTTAGAGTGGTTTTCCAATTTTTATTTAAATCGAAAGACACTAGTTCCCTCCTCGATATTGACTCGGAATGGATAACACCAGTTATAAAACGTTCTGTGTCGTTTAGGGTCTCTATATAATGCTTTATATTCCTTTCTCCCCCCTTTCCCTTTTCCTCTAAAATTTTTGCCATTACTTGGCCTATAGCCGACAAACTGGCTGCTAATCTTGATTGAATTTTAGCCAATTTCATCTCTGCACTCCACATTATCATGTATGGCCTGTTTCCCCATTAAATTTAACTGTGGTGGTCCTAAAGAGGTGGCATTCTCTGGAGAGGGGTACTTTTCCATTAATAGGTTAAGAACGGGTTCTTCAAGGCCGGTTTTTGCGATGTGTATGTATCTTTCTGCAATTTCCGGTTCAATCGGTGGTGTCGTGGTATTTTTCCCGTCTACCTTATCTCCTAAAACCGCTAATAAACCTTCCTAGAAAGGTTTAGGTAGGCTCTTTCCAATACCTTTTTCAATAAGTGTACTAGCGCTTTCACCTATAAGAAAATATCATGATATGTAAACACATATTGGGCTAACTCATGCTTAAGGAGTTTATAAATCTTATACAGCTAGCTTAGCAAAACGTCACTCCATAAGGACAACCACCAACGTGCCCTTATGGGACTACCAACTTTGAAAATAAAAGCAAGACAGCCATGCGATAAGTATTCACCAATAATACATATATACCAAGCTAGAGTAACCACCAACGTACTCTGCTGTATTAATGTAATAAGTGGGAAAAACTAGGTAATATAAGCATTCACTGAGGTATTCGCCAACAATACCTACACACCAAGCTAGAGTAACCACCACTGTACTCCGCTACAATTAACTTGAATAAATTTAATGTCCTATAAACCAAGCTAGAGTAACCACCAACGTACTCTGCCATATTATTGTAGTAAGACAGCCATGCGATAAATATTCACCAATAATACATATATACCAAGCTAGAGTAACCACCAACGTACTCTGCTGTATTACTGTAAAAAGTGGGAAAAACTAGATAATATAAGCATTCACTGAGGTATTCACCAACAATACATACCCACCAAGCTAGAGTAACCACCACTGTACTCCGCTACAATTAACGTGAATAAATTTAATGTCCTATAAACCAAGCTAGAGTAACCACCAACGTAATCTGCCATATTAGTGTAATAAGACAGCCATGCGATAAGTATTCATCAATAATACATATATGCCAAGCTAGAGTAACCACCAACGTACTCTGCTGTATTAATGTAATAAGTGGGAAAAAACTAGGTAATATAAGCATTCACTGATGTATTCACCAACAATACCTACACACCAAGCTAGAGTAACCACCTCTGTACTCCGCTACAATTAACGTGAATAAATTTAATGTCCTATAAACCAAGCTAGAGTAACCACCAACGTACTCTGCCATATTAGTGTAATATAAGCATAAGTGGAAAAATCTAGATAATATAAGCATTCACTAAGGTATTCACCCACAATACCTATATACCCAAGCTTAGAAGAAATTTCCCCCTACTATTCAGGTATTGTATATGTATATGTTATATGTTTATTTACCTTTATTTCTAACATCTCAAACACTGCTTCTAATCTCGTCCTCAGAATCTTGCGAATAATCACTACTATTCGCCTGCCTCTCAAAACTTGTTATACTTTCCTCTTCCGAACTTGTCACTAATCTTTTTCTTTTATGCATGTTTTTATTTTCTAATAACTTTAATCGCTTATCCATCCGTTTAAGATAATCTAAAACACTCCGCTCTACGGAGCGAGAGCCGATCGATATCTTTTACGCGACATTCGATGTGGGTCGTACCGCACACAAAAAAAGACCAAATAAGAAATGATGCAAGGGCATATAATGAGGTAAGGGAGCAGGGAAGCGAGGGGCATGTTGAAATTTGTTTGTTTAGGCTTTAAAATGTGTGGTCGCCGCACGGAGAAAAGGGTACTACATTGTATTTATTTATGAGACGAGACCACATATAATAGATACCAATTAAGGCAAATTCATTTTCTTCGCTTCCAACGGTAGGTTTCTGCCTAATAGGTTTGACATATACAACACTATCAGCTCTGCGAAATAGGAATATGGGAAATGTACTTTTTCAAAGTAACGCTTGTCAAGAAAATTATTATTTGCGGATATCTTTGAGCATAAATCAAACCAACAAGCAATTGTTTCACAAAATAAAATCACTAGTAACAAATCTATTCCTTCAGCCAGCAGATACTGCTCCATTTTTCTTGATAAAATAATAAATACTTACTTATTAAACTATTGTAGGTAAGTTAAATAAAAATAACCTGTTATAAATTTAAATAAAGTCCATAAACTAATGTCGATTTTAACAATAGCTACTAAGTGTTACTAGCAAATTGCCATGGTGACACCAGCCATCTTGGTTTTATTAGAAATATGAGCCAGATAGGTATATATCGAGATAGGTATCTGGATAAAAGAAACATATTTTCTCTTTATCGTAAATCAAATAAGTCCAAAATAACGGAGTTATTTTACTTTGAAAATTTCCAAAAAAAAAGATTTTTTGCTAAAATTTTGAGAACCGCTGGATCTTTTCTGGATTTTCTTTCTTGTAAATTTAATCTAATACCTATGTTGCAATATTATTAAGAAATTATGTTTTTTTAACTAAAAACTGCGAAAAAATTCAAAAATTTTTTCAAAAAATTTCGAATTTTCAAATTTTTTTTTTCGCGGAAAAAAACCCATAGGGGTGTTTCTGGGGCTGACCTATACTACCAGTTGAAATACTTGCACTTATTTCTGGGACACCTTGTATAATTAGGTAAATGACAGCGCGATCTTCATTTCCATACTACTCGGACATCATTTTATTTCGATTGTATTGTACTTGTAGGCACATAAAGAAAAATCTTAATAATAGGGCATTGTGTTTAACATTCAAAGAATTTCTCTAAAATCGGCTCCAACAAAACACCAACATTTGTAAAATGCGTTAAGAAAATTATTACACACACAATTTTGTATTCACCTCACCGCATAACATTTTGTAAACTTTATCTATTACAGGAAATCTTTAGAGTGCCTGGTATTGTTAATATGACAAATAGGACAACAATGTTATTATTATTCCTAACCAGGCATTATGATGGTTTGATTAAATAATCCTAAACTGTACATTTACATATTATTAGGATAATCAAAACGAATGGATAGCGTATTGTTTACTTGTACAGGGAGTGGCAAATTAAATGTCAAGAGAAATTTAATAAAATTACGTTTTTAATATGTATGTTTTTCTTTTTAAATATTGCTTTGCGACCAAAGGGGGGGAACGTTAAGTTAAAATACTTTTACTTTTTTTAGTTGTATTGGGATGAGTGATGAAGATAAAACTTTAAAATAGTGAACTAGCCATAATAGTCAATATCAAGCAACTCTAGTTATGCGTAATCGGACTATTATATTGTTTACAATAATAAAATTGCTGTTGATAGTTGATATCTCGTTATTACTGATTTTTTTGGCACTGGTTCCAATGGCTACTTAATGAAGGGAAATACTTAATAATAATTAATATATATGTCACAGTAAAAGTTGGAAATCGGTGATTGTTAAAAATTACTATAATTTACTAGTAAAATTAGTTACTATGTAATTTACTAGTAAAAGCTCACATTCACTGATTTGCTAAGACTGGGCCAGTAAAAGTTTAACAGCTATTTTTTTGAAAGCAACTTTTACTAATGAATGTTAACATTTCCTGGATGATGGTAGTGAGTTCGAAAGTTAGCGCGGTTGCCACATGTTGTAAAATATATATGGATAAATAAGCATAAGTTGGATAATAGGCACTATAAGGATAACATTAAATTGGGCTAAACATTGGCAACGTTGACAGACATCTGAAACGTAAATTCGCTTTGTTTTTGTGGTTATGTATAATTGTTTTGTTATCGTTGTAAAAAGTGCTGTACGGAAAATTAAGGTAAAGCAGGTACTCGCAAAAATGTAACGGTGCTGGTTTTTCATTTTTGCAATATAATGAAGTAATAGCAAAAGTTAAGCGTGCAAGAGAAAAAAATATTAAAGAACCTAGTGACTATGAACTTATTAAACGTTTTGATATGCTTGAAGTAGCGGGTTTGAAAAAACGAATAACTCGCGGTTGAAGAAAATACGCACATACCTTTATTTTGTCCACAATGAAGAACTTTATCAGAAAAACCTTGTACCAATAAGTAATCTTTATGAATGTTTTTTTAATTATTTTGTACGCTTTAAAATGTTTACTATGTTTTCCCTTTTAATATTTAGAAGGTTATATCGTTATTTTCTATAATTTTTAGTAAATATACTAAAGAAGTAAATTGTAATTTTAAGATATGTGAATCACCTTGAATGTTGATGATCCAATATTCTTAAAAGTTTTATTTCCTCTAACTTCCAAAACATTCTTCCTCGCCACACTCGCCCTGTGCAATAGAATAACTTTTACTGGCAACCTTTACTAAATGTTACTTTCACTAGTGAATGTTAGAAATTGCTAGGAAAAGTCGACAAATCTCTTTAAAATGCCAAATTCCAATGCGTAATTGTTAGCATTTCCTAGTGAATGTTAACAATCACTGAATTTCCAACTTTCACTGTAACATATATATTATATTTGGATTAACACTAGAAAACAGATAAAATAACGACAGTGATCCGATCCCATCTGCAAACATTTTAACGCAGGACAATTTTGTAATCTTCATGGGGTTTGTTGATTGATAATTCCTGTAGTGTTTGCGGATTAAATGTGTCGGAAAGCTTGTCTCGATCAGCTTATATCGGGTATAGAGCGGGAGATGGTTCTCCGCATTATAAAATCTCTGGCAAATATTTAAAATAAGATGAGTACAGCTTCGGGGCGTAAATATACTTATACGCTCGTTCGCAATTGCCAGTACGCTTTGAAATTTCGTGTTTCTTTTTGAAAAAAATATTGGCGGGAAAATAAGGATAGGGAAAATAGTAGGATAAAGAAAAAATGTACAAAAAATAAAAAAAGTAGGATAGGGAATAATAAAGAAAAAATGTACAAAAAATAACGTAAGAGTTAAGAAAATATTCATAATTTTTAATTCCTAATTTTTCCTAATTATATTCCAAACCTAACCTAACTTCTACAGGGTGGCTCAAAAAAGTGTGGGTAGTAGTGATGGGAATACCGGTTCCACATGAGTCGCGTTACAGTAACGACCGTTCCAGAAAAATACCGCGACAAAATACCGCTATTTTGTAATCGAGGTTCCGACTTCCACAGTGTCGCGGTCCTCGCTTATGCAGTATTTCTGGCATTAGTTATCTAATCCCAACCAGTGTTGTCAGGTTCTTACAATTGTACCAGCTGTTACAACCATTCGTGCCATGAACTTAGATAATGAACTTAATAGAACGCCTATAGAGAGCGGTGTTTACTTTATAGAAAATGGCCCTATATTTTTTAAAAATTTCGATGCTGAGAAATACAAAAATAAAATAAGTTACTTAAACTATAGTTAGTTGCGAAATTGATTACGTGTCGCTATATTTATTTATTATATTGCGGGAAGTAGCATTATATTTTAATTTTTAAAGAAATATCAAGGAATGACGTATTGTCTTTAACGGCTCATATTTATGTGTATTGCAACATAATATATTTAATCAAGAACAAAGTCCAAACCACTGTCAAAAAAATTCTTTATTGGTGACCGGTTTCGGCAATTCCAGCCATCATTAGACCTTAAAAATAAAAACAATAAAACTTATATAAATGTATAAAAGCAAATAACATTTTAATTTTATTTGCTTTTACGTTTCATCTTTCTAACAACGCTATTTTATACCATGCCTAGTGCATACCAAAAATCGCTATTTCGAAAGTAACGTAGCGACGGGAGCACCAACGCCAGTAGTAACTGACCAAATCGCTACAGGCGAAAACGAAACCCTAAAGGCGTTCCAGCGACTGCTGGAGCGAAGTACGTCGCTGCCGAGGTCGAGCGTCGATAATCAGTTACAGCAGTTACTTCTGTTCGCGACAGGAAACTAAAACTCTACGAGCGCGACGGCTGGAGCGAAGTAGGTCGCCGCCGAGGTCGAGCGTCGATAATCAGTTACAGCAGTTACTTCTGTTCGTGACAGGGAACTACAACTCTAGGAGCGCGACGGCTGGAGCGAACACGTCGCTATGCGGTTACTACGGTTCGAGCTAACTTCAAGAGCGATTATAAATAATTTATTTGCAAATTATAAATAATTTATAATTTTGTCGTCATTATGATCGTCGTTCTTCAATAACAGGTTCCTGATTCGTTGTGGAGCGCGACACGACGCGACGTTATAAAAAAATACCGCTCCAAAATCGCGCTACTCAAATACCGACACATCACTAATGAATGGGTAGTGGATTGACATAATTTTTTTTAAATGGAACAACACCTTGTATAATATTGCATATGGGGCTTCAATTCTGATGACTTTACATAATCCTAACATATTATTAAATAGGTTTTTATCGTTTTGCAAATATTAATAAATAAATAAAAAAAACTTTATTAAAAATACAAGAAATGTCTTGAAATCCAATCTATACTAGATATTTACTATAGTTGCCCTGTACTTACTTTGTTATAAATATCGTAATCTTAGATCATACATTACACATAATTAGGACACATACAGGGTGTTAAAAATTCTATGCTAAACTTTCTAAAATATAAAATAATTTTTCTTTGTTTCTTCTTATATAATATTTGTTAGATGGAAAATTAAAAACAGAATATTAGCGAATAACTGCGGAACTGCTAAAATACAAAAAATGTTAATTTCTTAATTCTGCCATTAACAAAGAAATAATATACATGGTGTTCAAATTCATCATGGTTCAAATAATAGGTATACATGTTAAAAAAACGAAGAAAAATTATTTTATGTTTTAGAAAGTTTGGTATAGAACTTTGAACAGCCTGTATGATTTAAGATTACAATATTTATAGCAAAGTAAGTACTAACCAAATATAGTAAATACCTAGTGTAGTTTTGATTTCAGGACATTTTTTGTATTTTTAATAATTTTTTTTTAAAAAGACAGAAAAAAAATTATATCTATTTATTAAAATCTCTGAAACTAACCTATTTAATAATATCTTAGCATTACATGTAAAGTTAGGGGCGGATACAGGAATTTATTTTAGGGGGGGCCCTAAATAAAAAGTAATGTAGAATATGCTTTTAGGGCGCCATTTTTAAACCAAAAGCCTAATATTTAACACAAATTTACAGATTTTAGGGGGGCCCCGGGCCCCATGGGCCCCCCTCTGTATCCGCCACTGTGTAAAGTGATCAGAAAGGAGGCTGATAATGTAATAACATACAGGGTGTTCCGTTAAAAAATAACATTCCGATCCACTCACAATTATACTTAAACAAAATTCCTAATTGTTAGCTATAGATGTCCCACGCACAATTGCCAGACCACCTTGAATTTTATCACTTTAAGTAAAATTACTGAAAATTTATTTTTAATATTACTTTACCTAATTCATTTTGATCTTGCTTAAAATACAGAAGAGCAGGCCTGTACTGATGAGAATAAGCTCATTCCTTCATTGAACGATTACTACTTAAACCTGTGATAATTGTGAAAAAATGGCAGTAAAAACTTAAAAAGCTGTGCTGTGAACTGTGAACTGTAAAAACCATTGTGTATCGTGGAATAACGTCGGTTTCCAATGTTTCATAGGTATTTCATACATGTCCTTATATAAAATAAAGTTTCTTGTATGAAACACACTGTATTTTATTTAAAAAATTGAAAGAAAATAATAATAAATTTGAATAAATAATATTTGGCGATATAATTCAGGAAAAAGCCGAACCGCTCCGAAATTATCAAAAGCTTTGGGTCGCGACCGTTGCAAGAATAGCGCCAAATAGTGTTTACATTGTCCTATTGGCACTTTCCAATCTAAACTTGTTTCATTTATCTGTGCTCGTAATAGAAAATTAAAGTGTCAAAACGAATGACAATGTCAGGAAATAAATAAATAAATGCGGCAACTTGACATTTTTTACAGGAGAGCTACCACCTGAATCCTCAGCGCAAAATTTAAATTCCAGTTAGTAAGCACGGCGCCGAATATATGCCCATGGTTGGAAACAATGAATTTAAAAATCGCAAGCTTAATCACGTGACTAAAAGTTTATTTGTTATTAACTGTAGATGATAAGGAGTTTTTTCTTTGGGACGCCAACCTTCGTTATATGTATGGCTTGTTCTACTGCAGTTTAATAATTAATCTTCAGCACTAACTTCGTATTTTTTCTTGTATTTTTTGTTTTCACCTTCCGATTCGGCGTCACTCCCACTTCTACTAAGCAGTACAACTTTAGTTAAGCTATTAAATTTTATATTGTTTTTAAGTATATTTTAAGTACTAATATAGTTGAAAACGTTATTAGCAAAATGTAATTAAAGGATAGCTTTTAAGTTGTTGATAATTAAGAAATATTTATGTTACATACTTTATAAAAATACGAAATAAGGAAGTAGCTGCTATTAACTAAACTTTTACTGCACAGCAATTTTCTTTTTATGCTCTTAACAACTTAATTGTTTGTTTTAAATAGGTGCTTAATAGATAAGATACTAAAAAGAGACATTAAAATATCCATTTTTAAAAACTGTTGGTTTGCCTCTACGCATATACATTGTTTAAGAAAATATTTCATACATTTTATGAAAATTGAAATATCAATACCACTAATTTTAATTGTAAAATAAAGTATAATCTTTACCATTAAAATAAAAAAACAAATTATGTTATTAAGATGCTGTAAAATAGATTAAACAACACAAACACAATTTTGAGCATTGAATGTGTGGGAAGGTTTGTAGAATGTAGAATGAGTAAGAGGGGGGGGGGGTTAATCACTGCGACTTTAAAGATCCCTTCCCCTTTCTTGGGTCAAAGTGCCCCCTTCCTTGAGTCATCACACAGTCTATAACCCATCATACCCCTGTTGTAGAAGGGACAGGGTATTTCCCATCTTCTTCTGAAAACAGTTCTTCCTCCGAGGGTACACACCCTTCCACGGTTGGAGTTTGGCCCTCCGTGCCGCCCTTCACAGTCGAGGAGCTTGCCTCCGGCTGAGGAACCCGTGAGGTTGAGGCTCGAGGATCTGTCTCCATTTTATCCACCTCTTTAACTTGGTCTCTCCTTAGACCTGATACTGGTGTTGTCCCGTATCTATAATAGAGGATGTGTCCCTCTTTCTCTATTGGCTCCTTGGATTTGAGGTCAATTACTATTGTGAGGACCTGACCATGACCCTATAGTTGATGACTCGCCAACTCGATGCCCTTACACTGAAGTTCTGACCCTGGATAAGGCTCAGCAGGTAGGTGGTGTCTTTCCGCCTTGCTCCTCGGCAGAAAGACCGTGATGGCCGCCCCTTTAGGGATGTTTTCTCCCGTCACTGCAACCAGTTCCGGCCCTTGCCTATTCTACTATTCTACATTCCACATTCTGGGAAGTCTTGTCTTAATCAATTTTTTTCCTGCAAAGGGGGAATATGACCTCAAGCAAATATTTAAAATAATATATGAGTGTAGTTTCGAGGCATAAATATACTAATATACGTTTAGAGCAAACAATAAGCTATTCAAGTATGGAAATTTCCACAATATGGCAACCAACTATAAAACGTAAACGTACAACCAATAAAAAAAGAAAATTGGTGGACCCAAGGTAAATCAAAACGTTAGACTTTTAATTTCTTTTTAGTGAAATAAAATACTGGAGCTGAACTGGAACCAGACAGCACAAATAAAATTGGCCAATACCATGTTCAATCCCATGCAAGTTAGAAGGGGGTGCGACAGGGTTGCATGCTATCTCCACTCCTATTCAATTTGTATTCTAAGCTATTTTCCAAGAGGCTATCGAGGACCTGGAAATGAGAGTCAAAGTTAATGGAGTGTGGATTAATAATATCCGCTACGCCGATGATACGGTCTGAATTGCGGATAATACGACCTACAACAACTGGTCAACAAAGTAGGAGAACAGAGCAAAGTAATGGGTTTAAACATGAACATCAAGAAAACCAAATTTATAATAATATCCAGAAATTCAGATGGGTATAAAAACTCCATCATAACATTTAACACAAGGCCCATAGAAAGATTAGATAAATTTAAGTACCTGGGCATCTGGCTCTCCGAAGATTGGAAATCAGACAAGGAAATTAAATGTCGCATCGAACAAGCTCGGCAGGCATTCTTCAGGTTATAAATACTTGTCTGTTCTGATTTTGACCTTAAGGTTAATTCTGATGTTAACCTCAGAATAAGATTTGTAAAGTGTTACGTGTGGTTGGTGCTCCTTTATGGTATGGAAGGTTGGACATCGAAAGCAGCTGCCATTAACAAACTAGAGGTTCTCGAGATGTGGCTATATGGCAGAATCCTGAAGATAACTTGGACGGCTAGTTTAACAAATGAAGAAGTTCTGAGACGTGGTACAAACACCGCGAATTGTTTAAATTGAATAAAAAGAAAAAAAAACGCATATCTGGGGCACACAATGCGAAATCCCAAATATCAATTCTTGCATCTGTTGTCTTGGCCGAGGAATGTTGGACAGTGGACAGTGGACAGTGGATAGGCCTGTACGATGTACAGTCGTTAATACACACCGCCAGAAACAGAGAGGCGCTGGAAAATGTTATCGCAAGCATACTAGAAGAAGAAGAAGGAATAAAATATTGGGTCACCCTAATCATAAGCTTTATGTGTTTTTGGGTGCAATTTTGTAACTTTGGCGATATTTGTTTGGTATAATTATTCCTGAGTGTTAATAAATAAATCGGGAACTTTGCTGATATATACCAGCTTAAATTACGATTCAAATAGATGTAATACGAATGGCCTTTGGCATTCTACAATCTTGTGCAAATATTAAAAATGTAAAGAGCACAAACATAAACATACTTATAAGAACGGTTGCCGATGTCGATCCGCTTTTTGGCATTTCTTTCAGTAAATATTATATGTCGACGCGGATGTGGTGCACGATGATCGAAAACAAACAAGAAAAAATGGATGGCTTGCCAAGACAGTCGTGAAGATTGGTTGGTCTCATTCGATAGAGTTATTATTGGAAATCGGGAGGTACAGGTGGTATAATAATTGTTACATAATATTAATTCGATTTTATTATATTTATTTATAGATTTTCTAATAATGACTTTGGATTACGTTTAGTCCTGTTTACTCATAGAAATTTTTAAACCCGATTTTTACCTTATATAAAGCATGACCAGCTAAATTGTCGGTTTAATTTAACAGTCTTACTTACATATGTTTGAAATGCTGTTTAATTAATTAAAAAGACATGTTACAAGGCTAAAATTACCCCTTGAAGCACGACGTTTTCTTCTAACTATTCCATCTTCAAACTAAACAAATAAATATTATTTGTTATACGTTAAAGAGTGGTAAAGAAGACGATTGAGCATCAGTCCACTGTTTAGAACATATTATATTGGAACACAAACCAGATATTATAATCAATATCTAACAGTTCTATTTACCACGACAAAGTTTCGATAACTTTTTCCTTAACAGCGAATAATAGAGAAACAGAAAAGCTAACACTTGCAAAAATCTCCATTTCACAATCAATATTACTTTGGAAACTTTTATTGCACGTTGGCTGGCAAGTCTAACACAAGTTAGATTAAAAATAAAACTTGCTACAAACTGTAACTCTCACCTAAAGCTAAGAAATACTATGTTTTTTTGTCGTTTCTGAACTTAATTTAATTATATTAAAAAATACTGCATTAAAGTTAGTAAATCATTTCTATATTTCAATATAAACAGACCAGTGAGTCGTAGTACAGCTATTTGTCTCTTTCATACAAAATAAACCATTTTTCTGTGTGATTTGGATGTATGTCGAAATCATACAACGTCATATTGCTTCTTTTTCTTTAAATTAGGTCCGCTGATAGTTTAGAGTGGTGGCAGTGGCTTAGCTGTAATCGTGTCTGTCTGCTACCGACAGGTAAGGACGTTTAACTCATTTTAAATAAAAATATGTATTTTCCGCAATAAAAATCGTTGATGTGTATATCTGCTCTATATTCAGATGAAAAAGAAAAAATAAATAAAAACCATGGTAATAAAAGAAATAAAGGCTTCGGTAACTAATATTTTCAGAGATCTGGCAAATTTGGCTTCTGGCTTCTAATCCAATTAACGGTATTTGCAGACGATTTACCTGTAATATTTTAACGCGTTTTTAGTACATTTTACCGGTATATCGATGAATCGATAAACCGGTCGCTGGTATGGGTGGTGCCGAGTTTGGTTCCAAACGCCCCATAATTAAGAAAAATCCTGATGATTTTGTCCATTTAGAGACATCGGTTCGAAACGTCGAGGGCGTCATCTTGTAGACCGTTTCCAATTATGCCGAAATCGATCCACATTTTTCTTCAATATTAAATCCTTAGTCCCACCCTGATGAAGATGTAAACAAAACGTAGTATCCCACTTTGCAGGGTGGGACCGTGTTCACAAACCAAATTTGGTCGCGATCGAACGACATCAGCTTTTGACGTTTCTTACGTCAAAACTAATAGTAAGCCCCTAATATTTTGCGCTGGATGTATACCATGATAGTAAGACCCATGATTACTTATGGAGTAGTTGCTTGGTATACAAAACTAGAGGAACGTACAGCAAGGAAAAACCTGTGCAAAGTACAGAGACTGGCATGTATCTCCATCACAGGTGCCATGAGAACATGTCCAACAGCAGCAATGGAGGCCATTCTAGACCTAACACCACTGCATATTGTCGTCGGTAGTTATGCCAATTGACGGAAACAGTACTGGGAGAATTTTCATGTCAGGGGCTTGGAACACCCTCAAAAAGAAAATTCCACTTCTCCAACTCCCAGTGGATGACATACCAAGAATTTACAACTTTGAGAAACACCTTACTGTAGTATTGAGTAATAAAAATTATGGGAAGAAAGAAACGCTTACTCAGCATATAAAAGACCATACCATAACGTGGTATACTGATGCTTCCAAAACCAAAGCAGGGACATAGGAGTATTGAACCTCAGTAACCATCAATTCGAAGTTGGTCAAAGAATGCATAGAGAAGCTCAACAAATTAGCAAAGAAAATAAAGTCCTCCTACTCTGGGTACCTGCTCACCAAGGAATAGAAGGCAATGAAAAAGCAAATGATCTAGCTAGAAAAGGAGCGAACACTCCATTAACTGGACCATAACCGTTTTGTTTTCCAAACGGGAACCAACTGAAAGCGGAACTGAATAATCTGGAAGACTCCGTCCGTAACTTGGAATGGGTGTCCTCTAACGGTCTAAGACACTCGAAAAAGTTCCTCAGAACTTACGACCGAGAAAAATCAAAGGTTTTCCTTGATTTAAGTAAAAAAAATCTCCGGGCTGTCACGGGGTTTCGAATAGGACACTGTCTCCTCAACGAACACCTCAGTAGGCTGAAGCTGAGAAACAACGGCGAATGCAGATTCTGTGGGGAAAATGGGGAAACACCAGAACACCTTATCACTGAGTGCGCCGAGACGACGACCATTTGTGCCATGAACTTTGGTACGGCTGATGTCGAAGATGGAGAACTGGCTTCTGTGGAGCCGTCTCAGATACTGGCTTTTGTTAAAGCCCTGAGACTGTATGATGAGTTAACTCGTTATAACTCAAGAAAGAGACACAATAGATCTATAAGGTCGCGGTGATTAGCTCCCCTCCTAAACATTCTACATTCTGCGTCAAAACTAACTGTCACAGTGACACGTGTCGTACACGGTCAAGTTGGCCTTGGCCCAGTCTATTGACACACCAAATTATATTTAAATCGGACGATTTTTTGATTTGATTCATTGATGATGGAGTTGGATTTTTACTCCCATCGCGCGTAAAGAAGTTTCACTTCAACAAGGCCGCGACACACGAGCAGCGTTACTCGAAGCGTCACGCCAAGGTTTACAAAAATGGTATCGATCTTGGAGCGTCGTAACTCGTGCCCTATGTGAGCTAGGGGGCTGCAACTCGAAACGTAGACGAGGCTAGAAGAACGCTATCTTTTCATGATATTTTGACGACGCTTCGTGCACTATGAAACCCCATTATCAATGGCGAAAAAATCGTCTGATTTAATAGGTTTTTGAAGCGTCGTAATGTGTGTCTATGTGAACTAGGGGGTTGAAACTCGGAATGTAGATGGGGTTCTAAGAGGTCCATCTTTTCATTATATTTTGACGACGTTTCGTACACTACGAAACCCCATCATCAATGAATCGAATTAAAAAATCGTCCGATTTAAATAAAATTTGGTGTGTCTATAGACTGGACCAAGGCCAACTTGACCGTGCACGACACGTATCACTATGACAGTTTTGACGTAAGAAATGTCAAAAGCTGATGTCGTTCGACCGCGACCAAATTTGGAGGGTAGGCAAGGTAAGCGACGGTGTACACAGTCCAACCCTGCAAAGTTGGATACGACATATCGTTTACATCGTCATCAGAGTGGGACTAATAGGTAAGGATTTGATATTGAAGAAAAATGTCGGTCGATTTTGGCATAATTGGAAACGGTCTATAGTCTGTCCAAGGAGAAAATCCTTGACAGTGATAGATGTCTCTGTCATTTTAATTTCAAAGTAGTTTATTTTATTTTACAAAGAAATAAGTTGGTACAATTGGAATGCATAGCAGGAAATTAATATATTTAAAATTTGAGTGACAAGTGATTAGTTCAAAATATTGTGAAAAGAAACTGTATATATAAAACTGAAAAAATCTAATCGAGTTATTTTATTTAAAAAAAACGAACAAAACAAACAAGAACAAAACACCATATACCAAAACAATATAAAAATATATAACTATGTATTTCTTACTTTCAAGCTTCAAGAAACTTCCCGCATTTATTATTATATTTATTAATATAACTTATGTACAAATACAAATTTGTAATATTCCACAGGAATAAATAAAATAACATAAATAAAACAAACTATTTTATTAATAATAAGTTTTTGAGTTAATGAGTTTCCGAATTTTATACCTTAAAAGTTGATTAATTAACTTGAATTTTAATTTTTTTAAACCATTACCTTTTGACATTATTTTTCTGCAGTACTAAAATTAATTATTTACCTATCGTGTGATGTTATTTTACAGGTACTCCATTTTTTAGTATATGTTTAGTATGATCCTTGTATGTACCATATACGAGATGCACTTATCTATGACGAGATGGTATACAAACTTTATTGATGGTTTTATTTATTGGTGTATAAGACGTTTGCCTGGGCACCGAGTATTAACAATAAACTGTGCTCTGGGTCTACAGTTAATTTTCCCTCGATTTTTCCTCCACTTGACTTCAAAAGATTCAAAACACACGCAATGACACGAATCAAAATGCACCATCTTCTAGAACGCAGGGTATTTGACATAAGTTGACACAAAATTATAACCTATAATTTGGCAAGACTTTGACAAGCCTCAAAAATCTAAAGGCGAGTTCATACGCATCGGCGTCCGTTATTATTCCGTTTCTTAAATTGAAATATGGTCTGGCATTTTTGAAATAAACCAATAAAACTGGTTAAAAACAACAAGAGACGACGCATGACGGATTTATATTTAAACCCATCCATAGTTAACTTAAAAAAATATTAGAAACTTTTTTTAGTAAAATAAATAGATTGTTATTGACGTCATCTGCTTTTCTTCTGTCATCGTCTGTTGAAATCTTACCTGAGAAAAAAAATCAAGGTATACAAGATGACGTCCTCGATGTTTCGAACCGATGCCTCTAATGGACGAAATCATCAGGATTTCTATTTACTACTTCTTTACTTACTAATTATGGGTCGATTGGAACCAAACTCGGCACGTGGATATAGATACCGAATGAAGTCCTCAGACGGACAGACAAAAGTATAAGAAGTTTCACTTCAACTATGCGCAGATAGTGCACACAACATTTTTTCAACTTCAAAAATGTTGAATGCTCTTATTTGAGAAAATATTAAAAATATATGAAATATCGCGTGAAAACTATCGCAATCTTATCACATTTGCTTTTATATTTTTCCGTTGGCCGTAAATATTTTGCATCGAACATCCTTTTCTCTAGGTAAATGCCAAACCAACTAACCCAATTCCGTGCCGGCGATATTCGAAAAAGGAGGAAAAATTCGGTTTGCAAATGCGCGTCCCCATTATCCGCGCTAGTCGCAGCCGCGAAACTGAATTTAAACCTCGCACGACAATTGGGCCGAATTCGGCCAAAGGTTAACTCGAATTAACATGCACCGCATTTGCTGCTGGCTTGTAAAAAACGGCCGTGGCTTCGGCTTTCTCCTAATGCCGATGTGGCGCTCGTGATCGGATAGTTTTTTTCTGAAAATTAGAACAAAGGACTGGTACGGCGGTAGTCCGGAACTGATTACCTCTTAAACTGCATCCACGGTGTAGGTATTACATCTATCGAAAGTTTTTCAATAGGTCATCAAAGTGATACATTGCGGCGCGTGTAATATGATTCGTAATAACTTTATTTGACATAAAGCCGGGTTGTCATTGCGCGAAACTGTTTCGTGAAAAAATGTTTCGCGAGTGTGTTTCGGACAACAAACATACGTTTCGTGCTCCAAGCGGAAACAAGTGGTGAGCCGTCAGTTTGCGCGAGACAATGATTCTTGGTCCATTTCTGGCGCGAAACACACGATGCACGTTCACACTCTGAGCAACACGGAAGACGAAGCTCTTTTGATGCGTAAACGAAAACCGACTGACGCTGGCTCACTTCGAAACATATTCGCGAAACGAGTTTCGGGGTCAGTACGAAGTATACACGAAGCAAGGCTAGTTTCGCGCAGTGACAACCCGGCATAAAATGAATTTTCTGAAAGTTTTTTAGAATAAAATAATTTATTGATGTTAATATCATAGAGAGAGTGGCGTACATAAGTCAGCACATGAAATAAAACACATATAATATAAACCACAATTAACTTAAAAATTGACACAAAAGACATAAAGTTAAGACCACCATATTAGATGGGTACAAATGACAATTACTCTAGTTAATACATTGTAATATAAACATAGAGTAGGAGTTTCCAGTTCCCACATTCTGTTGTAGAAGGAATTTCCGTCAAGTGAGACTAATATGTATATTACTTGAAAGAAACTCCGAGTCATACAGTGGATTTTCAAGTAACCAGCCACGAATCCTACCCTTAAACACCTTATCGGACAATAGTTTATACCCATCTGGGAGTTTATTGTAAAACTTCACACCCCAGTATCTAGGTCCATCTCGAGACCTTTCTAACATATGTATAGGGATACTGAGGTGTTCCGCTCTATGAGTGTCATGAGAGCCGTGCTGAACATTTGTGGGTTATTTTTGTGTATTGGCTTTAACATATAATAGATTTTCCAATATATAAAGATTTGGAAGAGTAAGTATATTTAACATTTTAAAGGTTTCCCTGCAATTATCCCTGTAGCCCAATTCTCCGACAATTCTCACAGCTTTCCTCTGAAGCGCGAAAATCCTGCGCCCTTGAGGTGCGTGACCCCAAGCCAAAACAGCGTAGGACATCACAGAATGAAAAAGAGCGTAGTAAGCCGTCCGCAATACAACAGCAATACGCAACAGGACAAATACCTGACAAATGCGCTTACCAACAGGTACCGTATTTGTACCAACACGGTACAAATACGGTACCTATTACGCAGAACGAGGAGCGCGCTTCTTAGTTTCTTGCATAGTTGCTCAATATGAGCATTCCATCGCATTTCACTGTCCGACTGAACCCCTAAAAATGGAACAGATTCCCTGGAGTGGAACAGATTCCCTGGAACAGATTCCCAGGAAGACCTGGACTGCCGCTTCAGTCCTCAGGCACACTCCTCAAAGAAAAAATTACACGATTTGTTTTGGCCTCATTTAAAACTATAGGTTATTTTTCCGGAACCACTTGATTTTTATAGCCGCCCTCGCTTGAGCGTCATCCCCGCCTCCCTCTAGGTCTTTTAGCTCTTTTCCTCTGACCGAGACCGCTGTATCATTTGCAAACAAAACGTAGTGGTCGTCACGTCGGATATGTGGTAAGTTGTTTATATAAATCAAAAAAAGTAAAGGGCCTAGTACTGAGCCTTGTGGGACACCATTTTTAAGAGGTCTTGGGTTCGACCACACACCATCAACGACCACCCTCTTTATTCTGTCGTAGGATTTCAAAAGGGCAACAACCCAAACTACCCTCACTAAATTTATAATAGTCGAGTTTTTTTAATGAGCAACTCGTGAGACACACAATCGAAGGCTTTACTTAAATCGCAAAATACCGTGCCAACATGTTCCCTACCCTCAAAGCCATCCAAAATGAATTTCAAAAACGAGGTCCAGAATAGCCAGCACAGTGCTGTGTCCGGACCTGAAGTCGAACTGTTGGTCGTTCAGCAATAAATTCTCTTCAAGGAATAAGGCCATTCCTGAGGCCATACATTTCTCAATCATTTTTGCAAAAACAGGAAGCAGTGAAATCGGACGATAATTAGATATATCATTCTTGTGCCCCCTTTTTGAATACCGGTACGACAACGCAGCCTCCTGGAAACAACATGGAAAAATGCATTCCCTAAAGCACAAATTAATTATTTTTGTTAGCGGTATAAGGATAAGTGAAGATGATAAGGGAGTCATCTTTATAATCCTAACACTGAACGCAAATTTGTCACGCGAATCTTTATTTTTTAAGTTAAGTATTACGTCCCTGACCTCATTAAAACCCGTATCTCCGAACTTGAATTCCTCATCCGGCAGATGGAATATCTTGTGTATAGGACACTGTCCATTTCCGACCAAGACATCCGCCATACTAGAGAAAAATCATTTTCTTGTATTAGGGTAATCTTTTAAGATATAAAGGATATTTTATGGAAATTTTGACCAGTGTTAATATACAATCTAATATATAAAATTCACCTGTCACAGGTTTTGTTACCATAGTCCTCCGAAACGACTTAATCGATTTTGATGGAATGGATATATGATGGAAACATATATACAGGGTAGCGCACCTCATTCGTCTCGGTGGATTATATGAAAACGGAAAGATGTAGAAACAAAATATTTTATGTGTATATGTGGGAAAGCAATGTGCATAATTTAAAATTATTCTCAAATGTACAAGGTGTGTCAAAAGTAAGATCCATACCAAAGTGATATTTTTTCTCATGGAACACCCGGTTTTTTATTACATTTTTGGATTCTTGGGCATAAAATAAGGCATTTATTATAAGGGTTTAATATGTTTAAATGCTTTGGTTTTTGAGATATTTAAAGATATTTAAATATGCATGCTATAATAAAAAAGTTTATCAACACCCTGTACATTACTTTTCAGAGTTAGTTCTTGTGCTGCCTTTGAAGCCAGAGAAATAAACTTTACTAAAATAAATTATTGCTTCCTTAAATATATACAGGGTTATCAAAAATTGCTGGTTTATTTTAAATATTTATTTTACATAAAAACTTCGTTATTTCAAATGATACACTATGTATTTTTTTTAATTAAGTCGAAGCAGATTTAAATGCTCTTTCAAGCTATATTAGGGTTTCCCATACCTATCTGGCTCAGATTTTGAATAAAAAAGGATTTTTCAATAAAATGGCAATCAAGATGATGGCTGGTGTCGCCATGGCAATTTGCTAGAGACGCTAGAGTAGCTATTTTCAAAATCGACATTTATGGTCTTTATTTAAATTTATAACAGGTTATTTTTATGTAATTGACCTACAATAAGTTTAATAAGTAAGTATTTAATAATATTTATTATTTTTATTAAGAAAAATGAAGATTTTTTCGAAATTTAAGCAGTTGTTTTCTTGTAACCGCACGATTTCACAAAGTAAAAACCATGCTGTCTATTTTAAAATATCTATTCCAGAATCAATCAACAACAGTTCATCATTTATCCATAACCAGAAAATTATGAAGATTTCAAGTAAAAAAGATTCAAGATCAAGATCAAGATTTCTTTCGATATTAAAAATTTAAATATTGCTTTATATTGACTAAGGGTGGCTGCAACGACGCGCGACGTCCCGCAATCCTGCTGTTAAAATAAAACAACTGATTTTTATATATAAAAACCAGCTGTTATGTTTTAACAGCAGGATGACAGAACGTTGTTGCAGCCACCTTAAACCAAATATTATACCCCGATAAACGATATGAAAACCTAGGTTGTTTTATAATTTGAGTTTTTATAAACACCCAAACTGCCCAAACGGCGAAATTTTTCCAGCGATATGACTGAAATGCTTTTATGAATGACGCGGTCAATGGCC
Organism: Sitophilus oryzae; assembly: GCF_002938485.1. NCBI lineage: Eukaryota > Metazoa > Arthropoda > Insecta > Coleoptera > Curculionidae > Sitophilus > Sitophilus oryzae. The sequence continues at coordinate 12,245,866 of NW_022146055.1, forward strand.
AATATAAACTATATCTATCGCAACTTAACCCATTATATTTTCTATACGTAGTATACCTTACCTCGTCGGTGTCACGAGCCGCGGCATTTGGAGTTCAATACGTGCAAAACATAGCGGGAACGAAGGACAAAATGAAATTTTGACCGGTAGTAGAGAAAATGGGTAAAATAAAACGTTTTGAATATCTTAGGTTAAAAAAAAGTGATTTACAAAAAGTATAATTTAAATAGGTTTTTTCTAATTTTCTTCTGATTTTTTTTGGGGGGGGGGGAGCATTGACCATTTGACCTTATGCTTAAGCCGCTATGTTTTATACAATGAGAATCTAAGGGAATCAATCAGCACTTCTGGACACCCTGTACACAACTCTTTCCCTAGCTTTCTAATCGTCCGACATATTTTGACCTACTCCGATGCTAAACTTCGAACAGGGACTTCGTGCCGTCATCCGGTAAAATTTGCGTTTAACCGATCGGAATGTCTGCGACCGTTCGAACTACAGGGCTCCGCAGCGCCATAACCGATCAGCGGCTATTTATTTTGCAGGACGATCCGGTATACACGAGTGGATTTGTATGTAGACACCGGGCTGATCGATTTGACGACTTGGTGTTACGTTGCATCGAAAATATGCATGTAGGAATTTCGAGGGAATGTTCTGTGTGTAAAGGGATAGTGGGAATAATGGTGGATGAAATCGACCTTTTCGTTTGATTTTATCGTATAAAAATATACTCAATAGGGCCAAAAATCTATTTTTTTTTTCAAACGTCACAAAAGTATTATGACAATATAGAAAAGTCATTTTAACGCCTAGGCATAAAAGTAAAGTCCTTTTTGTAGGAAAATACGTTATTAAACTGATATAGTGTCAAATTCAACGAGCGTAACGATAGTTTCTCGATATATAATTACTTACAACTTACAAGGTGTATTACTTTTAAATATTTTTATATTATTTGGAAAAAATTATTTGTGGCGTTTGAAAACAATGACATGTTTTTTTTTGCATGTAATGTCGGACTCGCTAAGACTTGTTCGTTAAACGTATTATACAGCATCGCCATAAAAAGTATCATTTTTACTCCTAATAAATCCTATTAATTTATTAAAAAACCTAATGATTTTGAATAATAATAATAGCTGTATTGATCGTACTACTGATCGTACAGTACGTCTGCTGGATCTGAGTCTATGAAAGGAATGCGGACAAAAACATTTAAATAAACAAGAATATATTTTATACGTCGACTTTACGAGTACGTCACCGCAAAGCGCTCCGCCCACTCATTTTATTGGCTACTTGCAAATTTGTCGAATTTTTATTGATGGGACGCGTCGTCTAATTTTTTACGAAAAACATGGAGAGAATATCGTTTCCCCTCTCACGGATACCCCGTAGCTACAGAACGGACAGACGTACTGTACTATAGTACGATCCCCTCTATTGTGTCCCATTTCATGGTGTCCCATTTTCTGTCCCATCCCCTGCCATGGTGTCCTATTTTCTTGTGTTTTATGGGGTGTCCAGTTTATGTTCTACCAATAATAATATATCGACAAATAAAAACGAAATTATATTACCATCGAAACGCGTTTTGATATTTAGGACACAAGGAAAAAATTCAATTATGCCTAAAACGGCATGAAAATGGAAAAGTACAAACTGGATTGGCCGTTTTAGAACAAACAATTTTTTTATGAAGAATGCATTTTCTCAAACTCTCAATAATAAAAAAGATTTTCCTATTGTAAAGTGAATCCGAGGACATACTGTATACTGAGTGACAAAATAAAAAGAAACCTAATTAATAAATGGCAATACTTTTAGTTTTTATATAAAATTTTAAATAGAAGTGTGCTGGTACAATACAAGACTTTCACAGAGAAGAAGAAAATTACACAGAGACGAGTATAATTTTAATCCATTTGCTTTAACGAGTGATGCTCTCACTGACCATTATAACCTGGGTCACTAATAATGCGTTTCTATAGTAAGGGCTTATTTGATTAGTGTAGTCTAAGCAAAATCAAAAAATAAGAGGACGTGAAAATATTTTACTAGAAAAGCTATATAGTTTCAATCTACATTTGAAGGACTACCAGTTTTGGCTGGCGAACTTGGAAAATGTGGACAAAAATGATGGTTAGAGTAAAAAATTGAGGTAGGCCCTGCTCTAATCTGCACATCTCCATCTCCAAAATTGAGCTGACAATCAATGAATGCGTCTATAAATATGTGGTATAAACTACACCATGCATGCAGTGTAATCAATGTAATCATCAATCAATCAAGATCGTTAATAGAAAATTATTGCTCAAAATGGGTATAATCTTTGTTTCTTCTAGCCAAGAGAAGTTGAATTTTTGTATACCTACTATTATTTTCTTATATAGCTTACGCTGGACTATCTTAGTTTGAAAAAGGACTTAAAAAAGAAAATAAAACTAAAAAAAACATAATATACAGGGTGTTTCAAAAAACGAAAAAATATGTGCAACCTCTCATGGAGAGATTCCTCAGGTAAAAATAAGATTTTTGAAGCACTCTGTACATAAAAACGCTTTCTAAAATAAGTGATTTAAGTGATATGAACAACTTAAGTTACGCCGAATTGAAATAAATGAAAATATATAAAAAAATTGGCGCCGGGAGGCACGCATAGCCGCCCATACTAAAATATGTTAATAAAAAGTTGGTAGGCAGTTTATTTAGTTTCAAAGTAAAGGAATTTTTCCAATTTTTTTTTTATCTACTGCGACTTTGACTGATTTTGATGTTACAAATTTTGTTGCAAATATTATTCCTAATCTTAAATTGAAAACCGCGTTTTGCTAGTTACTGTAATTTTGGAGTTACGATTTTTTTAAAATTTTTAACCCCGTCCCATACCCCCATACCAACCCCCCACCCCCACTAAAAACTAATAGCCAGATTTTCGGGTGCCACAGCCTTTTTGTGCCAAATTTGGTTAAAATCGGTTTAACGGTTTTTGAATTATTGTGTTTCAGACAGACAGACAGACAGACACCATGAGAAAATATTTTGTATTTAGGTCATTTATGACCCAAATAACTCATTTTGAATAACGGGTACAAAATTGCTATGAAGTGCATAAATGGGTTTCCTTCTAAATCAAAGCTGAGCGTTGAAGCAATGGCAGAGGAAGCTAAAAAACTATTCCCTGTTCATCCAAACGTGATATTTAACCGTAATATTAGAGATAGTTTTGTAGATTTTAGTGTAAATGAATTGAAACAAGCCTGTGATAAATTAAAAAACGGAAAAGCCCCTGGACCTGGAAACGTGCCGGTCGAAATACTTAAGCAATTAATAGACAAAAAACCAGAGTATATTTTGAAGGTTTATAATCGCCTAGCAAGAGACTTGCTCTTTCCTCCCGAGTGGAAGAAAGCCGCACTGGCACTGATTCCTAAAAACTCTAACTCAGAAGATGGATCAGCGGTATATCGACCGATATGTCTTTTAGATATAGAAGGAAAACTATATGAACACCTTATCCTTATTAGACTAAATGAAGAATTCGATCGAATAGGAACTCTTTCAGCGCGCCAATATGGTTTTCGAAAAGGTAGACAAACAATACATGCGATCGAACATGTACTTCTTATTGCCAGACAAGCAGCAGATTATGCACCAAATAATAGAAAATTATGCGCAGTAATTACTCTAGATGTGCAAAATGCGTTCAACAGTGCTTCGTGGCAGATCATTCTGGACGAAATGCAAAAATGGGGTATAAGTTTGTCTCTGACTAACATGGTGGCATCTTATCTCTCTGAAAGGACAATTTTAATTGAAGACGATACACAGGGGTCAGTACTTGGCCCAACACTATGGAATATCCAGTACAACGACCTACTGGAAACGGCAATGCCCGAAGGAGTAACACTAATCGGCTTTGCCGATGACGTAGCGATGGTGGTAACGGCCAAAAACGAAAAGACACTCATGAGTGTTGCTAATGCAGGGCTACAAAGAGTGGCCAACTGGATCGAGCGCAAAGGTTTAAAACTAGCACCGAACAAAACTGAAGCGGTTTTATTAACCACCAAGAGGAAACTCTCTCATATATCATTTGAGCTTCTCGGTACAACAATTTCACCAAAGAATGCAATAAGATATCTTGGAGTTTGGCTTGATTCAAAGTTTACATTCGGCGAGCATATAAATCAAGTTATACGAAAGGCGGAACGAACTTTGACCCCACTGGGTAGGCTGATGCTTAATATAGGAGGGCCACTTGCTTCCAAACGTAGAATCCTAGCCTGTGTAGCACACTCTCAACTGTTATATGCCGCCCCAGTGTGGCACTTCGCAATATCAAAGGGATATATAAGGTAAAAACTTAAAGCTATACACCGTAAACTGAACCTCAAGATCTGCAGTGCATATAGAACCGTCTCCGCTGAAGCATTAAATGTCATATCCGGGGTGCCGCCTATTCAGCTACTTGTAGAGGAGAGAAGAGAGAGATACAAAGGGACATCAAAACTGGAGGCAAGAAGCATACTGATGATTGAATGGCAAAAAAGGAATGGGATCTAGATAGATATGGTAGATGGACACATGATCTCATACCAGACATTAATATCTGGTTAGACAGAAGCTTTGGAGAGACGGACTATTTCCTAACTGAGGCATTGACAGGGCACGGATGCTTTAACAACTATTTGCATAAAAGGGAGAGATCCACCTCAAATTTGTGTATGTATTGCAAGGAAGTTGACAGTGTCGAACACACACTATTCCTCTGCAGTGAATGGAAGCAGTTTAGAGAGTCATTCCAACGGGACAGTGGTGGACAAGTCTTTAATGCCAAAAATATGATGCAAGGGCTACTAAGTGGTGAAACATCATGGAAAATTACATATAGATGCATTCGAGAAATAATAGAAACCAAAGGAAATAGAATGCGGGACCTAACCGCATAGACAGCCTTCCAGCTGAAGTAATGCGCAAGCGGTTTCCAGCTGGATAGAGCGATGGAATGCGAGGAGGGTTTTTAGTCGGTAGGAATCCGACACTACCCAACGGTGTCTTATGCAATATTTTTCCCCTCCTCCTCTAAAAAAAAATAATAAAAAAACTCATTTTGAATGAAATTAAAAAACTTTGTACCTGTTGTACCTGTTGGTATGGTCGGCTAAAAATATTCAGGTTTTCATTAAAATTTTCATGTTTAGTACCAAGTTCGAAAGATCCGGAAATGATATCCAGTTGTTTTTAATGGAAAATGTAGTATTAAACTGTTTTGTGCAAAATTATATTTTTTTGTAATATGCAAAAATATCTCATTTTTACAAGTTTCTTATTAAAAATACGCTAATGAGTACAAGAGAGAAGAAAAACTACTGATATTTTTTCAGTGTAAAGAAGTTTCACTTCAAAAGGTCTTTTCTAGAGATGTATTGTGTATTTAAACGCCCGTGCCGTTTAAAAAACGCAGTTTTCGCTACAAAACGTGTACTAAAAGCCGGTGTATTCCCATCCACTGCATTCGCGCAGCGCCACTTTCGAAATTCAATTAAACATAGCCGAAATAGATATAAATTTTTACGTGGTTAAATGTACATTCGCGGGCTGTTGCGAAAAAAATCGAATAGGTTTCGGCGGTTTTAACGGACCTCGTGCGGGGAAACGCTTCAAATTTAAATTGCAAAATCTATATTATTTTATTCGTGTTTCATCATGTAGATTAAAATGTCGCTTTTTAATTGGATTTTAGTTAAATTGAGTGTATTGTTACGTTTTTTTTTCAGATATGTTAGTTTAAACCTATTATGAAGGAAAATAGGTAGTTGTTTTGCAGTAGATAATGTCACCGGATTGGGAAAATACAAGAGGAAAAACTTTTTTGTTATTGACATTTTTAGAAAAATGCATTCTTCATATAACTTTTTGCTTATTCAAAAATTATTAATCCTGTTTATACTGTTTCCTATTACTATACGATTTGACAAAAAATTAAAAAAAAATGAAAATATGGTTAAAGTGATAAAATTAAAAGGTGTTTCTATGGTAATATCATTTCGATTTCATTCTTTGATAGACGGTTATTATTAATTTTGATTGCCGTAATATTTTTTGATTTTGTTGTATTACATTTATTTACAAGTATTACATTTTCCGAATAAAAGCTATAGAATAGTACTTAAGTATTATAGCATCGACTTAATAATTGTAGCATTGACTTAAATATAAATGTTGTGCATCTTTAACATTTTAAAACACCACAAAATATGACGTTAATTAAAATTCTATCAATAACAATCAAACAACGAATAAAAACGAAATTATATTACCATAGAAACGCGTTTTGATTTTTAGGACTCTGAGAAAAAAATCACTATATTTCAATGATCGATGATCAATGAATGCGTCTATAAATATCTGGTATAAATGACACCATGTAACCATATTCACCTGAGTTAAGTCTGCCCTATTGTATTCGATTAATGAGAGACACCCTGAATCATATTATCATATTTTTTTCTAAATTAAGTTGTCGGATATCCAAGAGGTCTTGATCTTCCTCATGAACAAAAAATCAAGATCACTAGTAGAAAATTATTGCTCATAATGGTTTAACCTTTGTCTCTTCTAGCCAAGAGAAGCTGAATTTAACAATCTTACTACAGAAAATAAAAATAAAAAAATAGTGATCTAGATAAAACCGCTTCCTAAAATAATGCCTTTTTTGATTGATAATTTAACGGGGCTTGAAGTAATATATGAGCAACTTAGAATGTAGAATGTAGTATGTTTAGGAAGGGAGTTAATCACCGCGACCTTACAGATCTATTGTATGTTCCCCTTTCTTGAGTTATAACGAGTTATAACTCATCGTATAGTGTCAGGGCTTTAACAAAAGCCAGTACCTGAGACGGCTCCACAGAGGCCAGCTCTCCATCCTCGACATCAGCCGTACCAAAGTTCATGGCACGAATGGTCGTCGTATCGGTGCACTCAGTGATAAGGTGTTCTGGTGTTTCTTCATTTTCCCCACAGAATCTGCATTCGCCGTTGTTCCTCAGCTTTAGCCTAATGATAAAATTATTTTAGGCTTTAGCCTAATGATAAATTGTTCGTTGAGGTGATAGTGTGGAGATAATTTTTATCAGCAATAACACTAGAATATTTGTCTCAAAATAATTTATTATTCGATTTGTCTCAATGTGAAAATCACAATAGTTCATTCATAGCTATTGTCTAGGTGGTATTGGTAGTTCTCTATCTCCAATATTAGTCGTACCAAAGTTCATGGTACGAATGGTTGTCGTCTCGGCGTACCCAGTGATGAGGTGTACTGGTGTTTCCCCACTTTCCCCACAGAATCTGCATTCGCCGTTTCTTCTTAGTTTCAATCTACTGAGGTGTTCATTGAGGAGACAGTGTCCTGTTAAAAACCCCGTGACAATCCGAAGATTGTTTTTACTTAAATCAAGAAAAACCTTTGATTTTTCTCGGTCGTAGGTTCTGAGGAACTTTTTCGAGTGTTTAGACCGTTGGAGGACATCCATTCCATGTTACGGATGAAGACCTCCAGATTCTTCAGTTCCGCTTTCAACTGGTTCCCGTTTGGAAAACAGAACGGTTCTGGTCTCGGTTCTGGTCCAGTTAGTGGGAGTGTTCGCTCCTTTTTTAGCTAGACCATTTCCTTTTTCATTGCCTTATATCCCTTGGGGAGCAGGCACCCAGAGTAGGATGACTTTATTTTCTTTGCCTAATTTGTTGAGCTTCTTTAGGCATTCTTTGACCAACTTCGAATTGATGGTTATACTGAGTTAATCGCGTTTAGTGCTGCTTGACTATTGGATAGGATGGCAATTTTCTGTTTTCGATAGTTCCTACCTAAGATAAATTGTACCCATCTTTCGATAGCGTAAATATCTGCCGGAAGGACACTGGGGTATGTGCCCATTGGTTCGCAGTAGGTATTTAGTTTTCTGCCTAAATACTCCTATCCCTGTCCCTGCTTTGGTTTTGGAAGCATCAGTATACCACGTTATGGTATGGTCTTTTACATACTGAGTAAGCGTTTCTTTCTTCCAATCCTTTTTATTACTCAATACTACAGTAAGGTGTTTCTCAAAGTTATGAGCAACTTAAGTTCCGCCAAATTGAAATCTATGAAAATATATAAAAAATATTTAGGTCTTCATTAAATTTTTTTTGTTTAGTCCTAAGTTTGAAAGATCCGGAAGTTATATCCAGTTGTATTTTAATGAAAAATTTATTTTAAGAACTATATTTTGAACCCTAGGTTAGGGTTGCCAACCGTCCTCTATTCCAGAGGACAGTCCTCTTTTTGACCTCACTGTCCTCTTTTCTCTCACGTATTGAAAAAGTCCTCTTCTTTACATACAAAACTCAAAATCTAATAAATATTCGTCTATCGTCACAATGCTTTAAAAGATTGTTAATCTGTGTCTCTCACTACTCCCACTCGTTTGTACAGAAAAGAAAATCAAGAAATATTTATGTACAAGAAATATTTTTGGAAGCGATAAACATGTTTAATTATTTTATGTTTACTTACTGTTAGCTTATGTTTTGAAAACAAAGTTTTGTTGAAAACGGTTTGTTTTATTTTAATAAGTCATGGGTATAAATATTTTCAAAAAAGTAAGAAAGACCAGCAGTCGCATACCGTTTACATAACTTTTTGATAAATTCTAGGCATTTAAACAAGGTTTCAAAAAATGTTTCGCTTGTGCCTCTTTTTTACCCTCTCGTCCTCTATTTTTTATTTTGCACCCTACCCTAGGTACCCATAAACTAGGGTATATAGAGACCTTATAAATATTACCTTTTATTCGTCTTTAAAATTATTAAATTTTTCAACGTCCCAGGTTCACCTCGAGCACTTTCTCGCGCCTGGAAAATAGCCCCAATTACCACCAATAGAGTTTTTCTCTTCAAACAATGGGGCCGTACTCTTTCTTCTCGCTCGAAGTCGGATATTATGTAAACAGCGCCCACGTACGGTACTTAGTCAAATTGCCGGGCCATAATTTATCACAAAGAGCGCTCTTGTGCTTACCAATATACAGAAATTGAAAGGTTTCGCGAATTATTACCGCAAATTGCCCGTTAATTTCGGCCGCTAATGATAGATAAATACCCTGGCCGACCGAGATCGGGCCGAATTTTTTAGGTATCGGCCACACGTATTGTTGGCATAAGACACAGTGGTGGATGTACCGCAACATTTTCGTTCGACATTTTCTCATTCTTTTGAGATGACCCGCCTATTTAAAAATAAACATATTTCTTTAAATTTCAGACATTCAGTTTTAAAACACTCTGTATACATAATATTTATTGATTTTTAAAATACAGGGTGGCGCCTCTCATACGCCGCGGAGGCTCCAAGGAAAACGACAGTCTGTATTGATATGAAATTTTGGTGAGCATATACATATAGGTTAGTTCAGAGCACTTTTTAAAAATATAGAGAGTTCTACAGGGTATCTCCAAAAAAAGTTACATATCAAAGTTGTGTTTTTTTGTAATGGAACACCCTATATATTAATTGATTTTCGGATTCTGGGAGAAAAATAAAGGTAAGTTTTATAAGAGAAGTACATGACGTAAAATGTAAGGTTTTTGACATATTTAACATTTTCTAGAAATAAAGAACAATTTATAAATTACAATAAAAGCTACCTAAATTGGAACTTACTCGGTATATACTAATATGTAGTTAAATTAACTATTGTACTTTAAATCAAATTAAAACTTGATGCAAAAAGTTATACAGGGTGAGACAAAATTAATATTGAACATTGGTCACCTTTAAAAGCATGTTACTATTTTATTTTAAATATAACATCCTGTATATTATTCCGATATTCAATGGAGAATTCATGTCTCTTCAAAATACTATTGGTTGCCTACCCCTCCAACAAAAGTTTTTCTAGATATTTTCATTTACATGATTTGATCTGAGTAGATCTTTATTATTTGATAAAATCTAGGTGGCTGTGATATGTCTGACGTTACTTCAACATATTTGTCTAATTAGTCCAACTTTAACAACTAGTTATCATTTTGTGTCAGTTAAAACTAAAAAAATTCTCAGAAATTTGCCGAAAATGCAAACTTATCCTACATCAGAGAGAATTGATATGATTCTATTATTTCGTGAATGCAGTGTGCATTCACCAATTAATAGGATACTTAAATGCTTAAATACTTAAAAACTATAGTTCTCCTTAGAGCTTCCGCGGCGTATGAGAGGCGCCACCCTGTATTATTTACAAACTTCTTCTCAGTGGCGGACTAAGCTTGTCGGGGGCCCGGGGCGGCGAAGCTAAATGTGGACCCCGCCCTGGTGTGTTTAGATAATGATATATGTACTTCTAATGCACATTTTGTAAAAATTGAATGACGTATGTATAATGGTTGACAAAATTCAAGTATTTTTTATTACATACTTAAATTCTCTGGAAAATTTTATGAATTTATTATATATATTTGATATTAAACACTCTATACCTAACGTTAACCGTTTTTGGGGAAAAAAAAATTATAATTTTTGGAGGAAAAAACTGCCTGTCAAAAATATGAATCTAGCCTAAACGTCAAATTTAGTGATTGCCACAGCCATTGTACCATAAAGAGAAGACATGTGGCTATCTATGCCAAAAATTAAATTGTCTGAATGTCATATAATAATGGCCGCAGCTGTCATGGAATTCAGCGATTAAAAAATTATCATAAATCATTTTTTTTTCAAATGGACATCCACGACAGTATATATTATCGATCATCATTTCCAAGCTTCGCGCTGTTTTTTTTTCGATCGTACGGTATATTATTAAAATATCAACTATTAGATATCACTAAAGTAAAGAACAAAAATACGAGATATATTTATATAGTCTCCAGGATAACATCTTTTGTTTATATTTATATAAATACACTTTTTAAACTTTTAAGGCAGCAGTATATAGTTATAATATATGTAGTAAATTCAAATACATAATTCATTTTCTGACAGATGGAAATAAATTGTCTGACTGTTTGACACTTAATGTCAAAGGAACCTAGATAAAATCAAGAAAAATATATGTTTTCAAACTAAATCTTAAATAACTTAAAAACGATTTATTTTAGGTATAGGAATATGTCTAGTTAAAACGTAACGAATTGGAAAACCATTTTACTAGTGAAATAAAAAAAGTGGGTTTCCATTTGAAAAGAAAATATTTGTGATAATTTTTTAATCGCGCAATTCCATGACAGCTACCGCCATTATTATATGACATTTGAACAATTTAATTTTTGAAATAGATAGCCACATGTCTTTTCTTTATGTCACAGGAGCTGTGATAATCACTAAATTTGACTTTTAGGCTGTAAAAATTTTTTTGACAGGTAGTTTTTTTCGTCCAAAAATTTTAAATATTTTTTTCTTAAAAATGCTTCCAGGGAAATACCGCGACAAAATATCGCGATTTTGTAAGTCCTCCAAGATCCGAGGGGCCTCTTCGCTGTCTCAGACCCGTGGCCCCCGTTATACTAAAGACTTCACTGCTCATCATCAGTCATTATGAAGCTAGAATACAAGTTATGCTGTGCATTGGTTGTAATTTAAAATGTTTATTCAGTAAAAATAAATAATGAAACCATTGAAAAATAACTTAAAAACTAAAAAAAAATAAATTCAGTCTCAAAATATATAAAAAATAATAATTATTCGATATTTTAAACAAAGAAAATTTCCCCTTGATTTAATTTCCTAAATAGGAAATGCCATTGACAATTACTGGGGCCTGATAATTGATAATTAAGTAAATATCTGCTTCCATTTATACTGTTTTTAGTTGGCGTATACGTATGGTTTGCATACTCCCCCTACAAACTGCTTTATAACTAGTGAACACATATTGGCCTTGTTTGCCAGTTGAATAAAAAATTACTTATTAAGATTCGGAGGCCCCCTAAAAGACGGGGCCCGGGGCGGACCCCCCCCCCCTTCCACCACACCCCCCTTAGTCCGCCACTGCTTCTTCTTAAGGTGCCGTGCATATTCCTACGTAGGCGTTCATTCCTCGCGATTTTCTTTCCTCATCAGATGATTCTATTAATTGAAGAATTGAAGAATTGAAGTGACTTCGAGTGTTTGGAAGTTCTGTATGCCTGTCCATTGACAAATATTTGTCAGCCAGGCTTCCTTCGGCTTATTCCACTTTTGCCCCCTCTATTTTACCCTGGAGAATTAGACGATGAAAGTGATAGCGTCCTCCACGTAGTATGTGTCCCAAATAGTCTATTTTCCTCTTCTTGAAGATTTCGAATAGTTCACGTTCTTCTAGACCAGCTCCTCTTCTGAAAATGTCTTCATTTCTCACACGGTCGACCCAGGACACTCTTAGCATTCGTCGTAGTGGACCCTACGATTTCGAAGGATTCAATTCTGCTTATTGTTGGTACCTTCAATGTCCATGCTTCCACACCGTATAACAAAACGGACCAGACATAGCACTTCACCATTCTGTATCTAAGGCCGAAGTTCAAGTTCCTATCTGTGAGAAACCCTTTGATTTACAAACTAGGGAGGGGGAAATCAGACAATGAGGTGTTAGGTAATAGCTTCTACATTACCGTTCGAGACGCATTGATGTTAATTTGTGTTTCAGTCATTGTGACAAAGAATGTTATCAAAAGGTAAAGTAAATGTTTTCTTATTATTTAACTGTTATAGCGTATTTTTTAATTTTTCTGTTGTAATACTCTGTGCTAAAGCTTTTCTTGATTTTATTTCATCTGAGAATTATATTGTATAACATATGTATGTGTTAATGTATTCCATTTTTGGGGCTGTGAATAATTTCTAGTTTAAGATTAAATCTAAATACAGTCGTTTACTGTCCATTCGTGTCGATGTTTTAGGCTCACTATGACTTAGTGACAATAAGGGTCTTGATTGAGTGATAATTTCTAGTTTAAGATTAAATCTAAATACAGTCGTTTACTGTCCATTCGTGTCGATGTTTTAGGCTCACTATGACTTAGTGACAATAAGGGTCTTGATTGAGTGTACTAATATTTTTCAACCGTTAATAGGCGAATATATTGGTAAAAAAGTGATCACTCAAAACCAAAGAATGGTGTAACTCATAGCTTAAACTTGGCACCAAACATATCAACTATAGCTGAGTAGCCTCCCAAATCCAGGGACCTCAGTACCTGCAAATGGGGACCTGCTAACTAACAAAACCACTTTAGTTATGAATGTTTTAAGTGTGTTAAACCTTGAACTTTGGTATGAAGACAGCATTATTTCTATTATTAGTATTTATCTTTTATTAAAGTTCAGAGCAGCATAGTTGAATTCTTTCAAATAGTGATCAAGATTTTCTCTTTACCCACCAAATTTGGTCGCGATCGGCCGGCATCAAATTTTGACATGTCTTACGTCAAAACTAACTGTCACAGTGACACGTGTCGTACACGGTTAAGTTGGCATTGGCATTAGTCCATTCTATCGACATACCAAATTTCATTTAAATCGGACGATTTTCCGCCATTGGTTATGGGGTTTCATAGTGCACGAAACGTCGTCAAAATGTCATGAAAAGATGGGCTCTTGGAGCCCCATCTACATTTAGAGTTTCGGGCCCGAGCTACGAGATTCCAGAAACCCAGCTCAACTTTCTCATTGGCTTGCCAATTTTTCGATCGTTACCATTTTTCGTCTCGCATGTCATCTCGCTAGCTTGTGTGTCACGGCATTGAATTTTTACTCCCAAAAAGCGTAAAGAAGTTTCACTTCAAAAATCTTTTTTGTTGCGAACTTTAAAATAAAATTACATGAAATATCTATGTTGGTATTGTAAAAAATAAAAATAATAAGACTGTAATTCATTGTTTTTCTGAAATAAATAGAAAGATAGATATAAAACTAAATACAATAGCGTACACCAGACTTCTTATGAGTATTAATAACACATTAAAGATACAATGTTATTTACAGTTAAAATAACTCATAACCATAAAGAGGAGATTTATAAAAAGAATACTGTCGTTTCGAATTACATCGACAGATTCCTGCACCTGTGCTGACCTTCACACGCAAGTGGCACTAATTCAATCGCAACGGCAAACATGGCAGTGAAAGCGCGAGAAAATTATCACCCGTTGGACATTCTGGAGGCATCGAGGTATTTGTGCAATAATTGTCACGACCATCCAGTTTTTTTAGTTGTCAGATCATTTGTGGTATTTAAAGTAATTTTATCGAGCTCAAACAACGACATTTTCACTTTTGTACCATTTTTGGGTCATGTTTTACATACATTACAGTTCTTGAAGACTATTTGCCCTGATCGTTTTTAATACGAGTTAAGTTATTTCAAAATTTATATTGTACTCTGTATTCTGTGACTTAAAAGCCATCTATTTTGCTTTTAATAACAGATTAGTTTTGGATCTCCAGTGTATTTTATTTTAATAGAACAAGATATTGTAGATATTTCGTCACCCTAGAATAAGATTGTTCTATAGAACATTTCGATGAAACTGAGAAAACAAGGTTTAAAGTTTAAATTGGATATCCGTGAACACCATATACCAAAATGGTTCTATTAAACATATAAATTAAAGATAATATAAAAACCTATCAAACATATGTATTTATTTTACTTTTAGAAGCTTTATTTAAAAGATATTAGTGATTTTAGATTTGGATATAGAACGAATGTGTCTATTAGCTGTGCATTGAGCCGATTTTAGGGATATAGAACAAAATAAGGGGATATAGAATAATATAATACTCATTTCCAGCTGATTTATTTGTATTTCAAAATATTATTTCAACACAAAATAACTGAAGTGGAGACATTAAGACATTAACTAAAAACAACATAAAAAATAATAACTTAAAATACAATAGTAGTAATTATTGCATTGTTTATTAAAAACTATCATTTTTTCCGCCTATTTGTTTGGTATGTATAGTGTTAGAATAACTTATTCAGATTTTAAATCTGATTTTTAACTTTCATTGGATTGGATTATTTAAATGTTTTTTCAGCTATCTCTAGTATTGATAGTATTAGAGAATGATTGATCAGTCAAATGAGTTGAAGTAGCTGGTTTCACAAAATTCCAAAATGTGAAACATTCGAATTTGCTAACAAATCAGGCAATCAGTGCTTTTCAAACGAACGATTGAGCAGTCAATTGAGTTGAAGTAGCTGGTTTCACGAAATTGCAAAGTGTGAAACATTCGAATTTGCTAACAAATCAGGCAATCAGTGCTTTTCAAATGAACGATTGAGCAGTCAATTGAGTTGAAGCAGCTTCACGAAATTCCAAAGTTTGAAGCATTCGAATTTGCTAACAAATCAGGCAATCAGTGCTTTTCAAACGAACGATTGAGCAGTCAATTGAGTTGAAGCAGCTGGTTTCACGAAATTGCAAAGTGTGAAACATTCGAATTTGCTAACAAATCAGACAATCAGTACTTTTCAAATGAACGATTGAGCAGTCAATTGAGTTGAAGCAGCTTCACGAAATTCCAAAGTGTGAAGCATTCGAATTTGCTAACAAATCAGGCAATTAGTGCTTTTCAAACGAACGATTGAGCAGTCAATTGAGTTGAAGCAGCTGGTTTCACAAAATTCCAAAGTGTGAAACATTCGAATTTGCTAACAAATCAGGCAATTAGTGCTTTTTAAACGAACGATTGAGCACTCAAATGAGTTGAAGCAGCTGGTTTCGCGAAATTCCAAAGTGTGAGACATTCGAATTTGCTAACAAATCAGGCAATCAGTGCTTTTCAAATGAACGATTGAGCAGTCAATTGAGTTGAAGCAGCTTCACGAAATTCCAAAGTGTGAAAGATTCGAATTTGCTAACAAATCAGGCAATCAGTGCTTTTCAAACGAACGATTGAGCAGTCAATTGAGTTGAAGCAGCTGGTTTCACAAAATTCCAAAGTGTGAAACATTCGAATTTGCTAACAAATCAGGCAATCAGTGCTTTTCAAACGAACGATTGAGCAGTCAATTGAGTTGAAGCAGTTGGTTTCACGAAATTGCAAAGTGTGAAACATTCGAATTTGCTAACAAATCAGGCAATCAGTGCTTTTCAAACGAACCGGTTTGCCGCCTATTTGACAAACGAACGTTTAGTGGTGCAATTTCACCCGCTTAAAACAAAAGCCTAAAATTTAAATAAAGACAGATACATACATTGTATGTTAGAGAGAAAGAGATCGAGAATAAATGGATATAGAACAATCTAATTTTTATGCATAGTAACATATTTTTTGATCTGGTATTTTCGTTCCATATCCACTTCTTAGGATAAAGAACACAATAATTCTATTTTTTTTACTACAAACGGTAGGATGTAGCCTTAAATAGTTATTTTTGGATGTAGGCCATTATATGGTTTCGCGACTGTCAAATTAATATGGATATAGTACAAAATATTATTATTTTTTTCTTTATTTGTGACTTTGCCTATATTGTTTTTGTGGATATAGAACAAGCTAATTCTGCATAAAAAAGTGGTGTATGTAACTCATTTTACCCCAAAAGTGGATATAGAACAACTTAATTCTAGGTTGACGATTTGTTATCGAAATTGAAATGCTGAATTACACTGTTAAAAATTAAACCAATGATATCAAATTAGAATGGACACGCTTTAATCAATGTACCAAATAATTTTATAAGGTTCTACTGAATGTAAGCTTAGCAATCATGTAGTTGTTAATATAATACCAATTTAAAAGTGTTTTAGTAGTTTTAATACACACTGTGATATAAAATTTATTATTATTATAATGTACATTATTAATACTATTGTTCATTCGAAATGGCATTAAGGCCCAATGGCAACAATGATTTAAATTTTTCTTAAAGATAAGTAGAGCTTAGAATGAGCTGTATTTATATTTACTTTAATATTCACCTTAAATGAGGGAATTTGACTGATACAATTTTTGAATTTGAATTGTTTTTAATGACACTAATAATTTTAGTTGAATTTTTAATAAAATTTATTTAATATTTAGAAATCCAAGAGATTTTGTCACGCGTTTTGGCCTTAGCTCGGCTCTTTTAAATTAAAAAAAAAAGAAAAAAAAAATTTAGAAAAGAAGTAAAAAAAATACGAAGAAGAAAAAAATATTATTAAGTTAGCGATTAAGAGAAATAAATATTTATGGAATTTGCAGGGGTCTAGTCGCGAACAAATTTATGCCCTAGCTCAGAAAATTCGGAGAGTAGGGGCGGGTTAAGAGCGCCACTGACTTTAGACGGAAAAAAAAGTCAGAAATCCCCCAAGGTGTATTTAGGGCCTTACAAGTTCCACAAATACATAAATAAAAAAAAAAGTAAATAAATAAACAAAAAAAGTCAAGATCTTAGAGAATTATGTAGACATAGGGCCAAAGGAAATATAAAAAAAATAATGCAAACTGATTAGTTTCAGTACCCTCTATTGAAATATAAAAGGAAAATATAGGAAACAGTAAATAGAAAATACCAAATAGCAAATAGTAAATTAAATAAATCAATAAAAAAAATTGTGCACCAAGAAAAATATATCTCACAATACGCAAGTAACAAAATTACGTAAATACCTAGGTACCTTTCGTGATCACGTAAGATTTACAAAATAAAATATATATGTATATATCAGCGCAACTAAATTCAGCTAAGATATCAAATTAATCAACAAATTAATAAATCAAATAAATAATACTAAACCAAT
Organism: Sitophilus oryzae; assembly: GCF_002938485.1. Taxonomy (NCBI): domain Eukaryota; kingdom Metazoa; phylum Arthropoda; class Insecta; order Coleoptera; family Curculionidae; genus Sitophilus; species Sitophilus oryzae. Next base: position 12,263,627 of record NW_022146055.1, read on the forward strand.
TCACTAATAATAATAATTAATAATATAATTATTAAATAAATAAAATAATCAACTAATAATTATGAATTCATCAGTTCAAGAAATTTAGATATCGATAAAAAAAATGAATAGATTTAAATTTTAAATAGAGACAAAAAGAAACTGTGTCAGCTGTATTACAATATAAAAACATATTACAATTACAATATTAAATTTACAAAAAAAAAATTAAAGGAAAAAAAAATGAAATATTATTTTATCAACAGAATTAAGTATGTGAAAATTTATTCTAATTAAATTATAATGTTAAAAAAAATTATCTACGTTCAGTATTCGTACGCACCAATGAAATTCAAATCGTAAGATAGGGAAAAAAATAAAAATTGAATTGTACGATACCAAATAGTTGAAAATCTTCTAAATCAAATCAATCTTGGGCAGACACCGTCGGCTGTCAACTGTCAACCGTCGACTGTCAACTCCTCCAGAAAAGTAAAATGGATACAGCGAAAAAAAAACTGCTCCAACAAAAAAACTGGCTCAGAGAGAAGTCTTCAACACAGAAGAAAAACTTCTTCGGCCCAGACAAAAAAACTTCTTCGGTCCAGACAAAAAACTCTTCGGCTCCGACGAAAAAAAAACCCTACGGAGAAATAATATTATAGTTTCTCCATAGTACGAGATACCATAAAAAAAGATAGTTTTTTTTTAAAGAAGAAAAAAAGTGGAAAGAAATGTATTAATTTAAAAAAAATAGGCTTTACCTGCTAACTCAGGGTTTTCTACGAATCCTCAGGTGATTAATATTATTTCTTCCCCTGGATGGAATGGGGTGCTCAATAAAAAAAAGGCGGGCTGCTTGGTTGACCCACGTCAGCTTTTTGAGGTGAAAATCCCGTCACCGGTAAACCGTAGCACCGTCCAAAAAACAAAAGGTAAGATAGGATGCTGCAGTAATTTTTGAGGCACACTCGAAAATCCCCACAAGGGTAAAAATCAAAAACTTGACAAAAATGACCGAGAGGCCTCTGTACCTCAACTAGCTGAACATAAAGTGACCAAACCAAGGTAGTTCCAAGAAAAACGAAAACCTTTTTTGCAACAAAGAAATAGCCAGATAAAAACACGAGCCCTTGATAAAATATGGATTGCCAACCATGAGCTGAATAAAGACATGAAGAAAAAGTTATATATTAAAGGAAAATAAAGTTAATATCAATAATTTATATAATTAATAGAATAAATAAAGTTAACGAGATTAATGAAAGTTATATAGAAATTTGCTTATCAAAACATTCAAAAATTAATAAATAACAACAATCTAGAGATATTGCGCATGACTCACTTGCCGGATCGATACGATATTTTTAAGACAATTATGCTTAGAAAATTCTACCTAAAAATTAAAATAGAGCAACATAAATTTAATGAGTTTAACTAAGTGACAATAGGCTCAATAATTACTGTTGATTAAATAAAATACAAAAATATATAATCAATTTATTAAAGTATATTTTGGGTTGCCTAATAGTTAATGTTAATAAAAATATAAATAAATATTTGACAGTTCAATTCAAAAATTTCTAACCTACGTATTTAGTATATAAACAGAATTAACGGCGGAAAGAATTATTTTATCTATTTCGGCTAAAATAAATATTAAATTGTATTAAATCAAACTATTTTGTGCTGCAAAAAAAAATGTTATTAAGTGTGAAATATGTTTAGTTAAAAATAAGGATGGAATAATTACTTTTGTTAACATGTAAGTACGATTTATTTATTCTTGGTTTACTGAATTGAACTGATCGATATTTCAGACTAATAATAATATCAATTAGCGTTAAATTATTAAAGAAAAGAAATAAAATAGTTTAGTGAAATTTTGGCACGTTACAATTTGAAACCTCTTTTAGCGACTTATAACATTCTCAAATGAATTACAGGTGCCCTTATTTTCTATGAAAATCACACGGCTTTTTTCATAGTCGCTGCAGTTGCTATAGCTATAAAAAACTAATTTTTAAGGTGTAAAAATTGCGACACACGCTAAATGGACTTGATTTTTCGTATGTCTCGAAGTCTGTGGACCTTTTTGTATGCATAAAAAAGTGGTGTATGTAACTCATTTTACCCCAAAAGTGGATATAGAACAACTTAATTCTAGGTTGACGATTTGTTATCGAAATTGAAATGCTGAATTACACTGTTAAAAATTAAACCAAAGATATCAAATTAGAATGGACACGCTTTAATCAATGTACCAAATAATTTTATAAGGTTCTACTGAATGTAAGCTTAGCAATCATGTAACTGGCCTTATAACAATATTTGTGTACATTAGTCTGATCATATCTAATTCCCTTCTCTAATACCATTTCTAAAACTTAACTAAAACCTCTCCCTTTTTTAAATTCAAATTTTTTCACTTTGGAATTTAATTAAAAAAAATGCAAAATGATCGTTATCAGTTCATTTCGATCTTAGAAATCCATGTACTACCAAAGCATGCATTGACATGAATCAAAAAACAAAATGCTCAGCAGTGATGGTTCTGACCGTAAAATTATATTTTGGGAAAATTTGCAGACTAAATTATTGCACAGGATATTTGAAATTTAGGGTAAAAAACAACCTCTCGATTAGCCCTGTATAATATGCCAAATACTAAAGTTTATAAAAAGCTGAGTTTACGAATTAAAGTAGATATAATTATATACAGTTTGCTAAAAAAGAAATAACAATAATATAACACTTTAAATTTGACTTAAAATTTCTCCGTTGCGTTTTTCTGCATCTGAGTGTATTTCTTCTATTACGGCGATCTACCAGCCCTGAAAATATTTGCGCATAGTTAAGACTCACCCTGTAGAATCCAATTAAATAATAATGATTCTGCTATTTTTGCTCGTTAATGTAAGAAATTCAATTTTTATAGATGAACATTACAATCCATCCGGAATAAGACGAATATAAGAACATAACAGTAAAAAGAAAATCTTCTGCGCTGGTTATGTACAAATAAGAAACATCAGAATCCGACCAAAAAAATTATACAAATACTCGAAACCTAACGAAGCTAAGTGTTCTACGAAAATTACACAGCTAAGTCCAAATAACTTAAACTAATTGTCTTTTTAAGAGTGCCCCTAAAAAACATAAACCTCTTAATGTCAGATTTTTTGGCTGCGTTCTTGATTCAATTTCTCGAATCGGTTAAAATTTATGTGGTCGACTTTAGGCCACTTTAACGATTTAGTGATTTAATCGGTATGCTTGATGCGCTGCCTGGCCGGATTTGTTTTTGATAGGCCTTTTTTGCTACTCTGAAATTATTTGAGCAGACAGAAGCAATTGTTAACGCGTCTTCATATACCAATGCTATTTAGACGTTAAATTGTAGATTTTGATTTAAGCTCTAAGATTGTACAGGGTGTCACATTTTCGTGTGTTTTGTGAAGTTTCTCGTTTATGAGTAGAGTTGCAAAGATACGGTTTTCACATCACTGTGCTACTTTATATGAAACTAAAGATGCTACACACCTTAAAATTGTTGCATTTTTCGACTCCTTTCGTAGCATGGTTATCTTATAACTTATCGAAAAGGTGAAAACTTTACGTGGAAACCAGTGGTGTAACTGGTTTTTCGCTGGGATCTGTCATTTTCGAAATAGGACTCAAACTTCTATCTGTCTATGTTGATAGTTGAAAATGTTCTGTTGTGTGTTAACATTTGTTTTAAGACGATTTGGATTTCACTTATACGTGCTGTTTTAAGATAAATGAACTATATGACATATGTACAGTGTTGCCAACTTTCTGAAATAGAATTTCCCACGAAGACGGTAAAAATTCCGGTGTGGATAAATCAACGCCATATATAAGTTTAGCGTTAAAAAATATGTCTCCAACATCACGACGTGCTATTTTCAAACCTTTATTGCGCTTCTGAAACGTTCAATAGGTTTGTCCTCCTCGAGGACCTTACTTTGCGCATGCGCATTAAAAAATGCACATATTTCCAAAATAATCACAATTTTATACGGTTTAGAAAGTACAAATTATACATTGTTATGAAAACAAACTTTTCATTGTCATCATATTGTCATAATCTTATTTCCATTGTCTAAGTACGCTTGTTTTTTTGCGTTTTTTAATTTAAAAATTGTACTAATTTTCTTTTATCGACCGCTTTTGTATAGCCAAGGATAAGGATGCAAGTGTGTTCAGTGAAAAGTTAATTTTAAGTTTGTGCAATTATATTTCTATTTTTTTTGTTGGACTTTTTAAATACTCGTAAAAATGACTAGAGAGTGTTTAGTGTGTGAAAGTTCTAATATAAAGGTCCCCGATTTATCTTTTCATAGGCAAGTAAAGTATTCAGTTGTTCTTTTATTTATATTACGCCACATGCATACATTCTGGTTCTGGTTAGATTTCCTAAGAATATTGATATTCATAGGGAGTGGCTAAATGTATTTTTTATATAATTTAATTTTTGTGACAGTAAACATTTAATTTATTGTTCAAATATAAGCATTTTACAAATTAAATTTTTAAAATTAATATTCAAATTTGGCGCGCGGACCATAGGTCCTCGACAAGGATAGATAGAGTAGGAGCACGGCGTGTGCAACAAAAAAAGAAGATAAATGAAAGTCGTTGATATATTTGCGACAGCTTCCATAGTGATTTACTTATTCACGTAAGTATATATGATCTAGGAAAAAACTATATCACAAATCATTTGGAGCAAATAATACGAAAATTTTAGGAAAAATTGCGTTTTTCCTCGCTTTTTGTCTAAAATTTCAGAATACGTTTATACGGCTGGCACACCCCACTCCTGCCTAGTATCGGGCTATGATCGCGCTGGCGGATCCGTCGCCGGCACATACTATTATGCTATATCGGTCACAGTCTCGATCTCGGAACAGGTCCTGAGGAACTAGTTTTCTGAGAAACCGGGAACTATATATATACTATATCGTCGGAATAGTTCATTGGAACTAGTTCGTTCACGAACTACACATCTCTAATGACGTGACGTTGAGCGATGGCTGAACACTCTATACAGTACTGTACGAACCCGTTTATTGCGAACTTTCGTTTATAACGAACCAAATCTATAAGTACTAACTTTGGTATTCCTAAACATGTGTTAATTTTTTCGCAAATAACGAACTCTTTTATAACGAACTTTCGGATAAAACGAACCTTAAATTTTGATATGATCGTAAGATTTTTCTTTTATAACGAACCTAAAACGGTATTTTAACCAAATATCAACAATTCCAAAAAAAAAATCCAAACTATCATCAGGGTGTCATCCACAGCTTAAAGAGCCATTACCGTCGACTTCTTTCGAAAATGGTACATTTTATTGATAGCGAAAAATTCCTCTTGGATGGAATATACTTCATTCATATGGCACGGCAGAGGATATCACAACAAACAATTTTTAATTGTTTTCAACAGTATGGTTTCCTAAAAGTGGAAAATGATTTGGATTCAGACGATGACTTGACAGTAGCCGTATGGCTGAAAAAAGTTGTACAAGAAGATGATAACAATATTCTAGACAATCTTCCTTGTTCTGAAAATGAGTTTAATGAATTTGTTCATATTGATGATAACCTTGTAAGTGTCGAATACTTCGATGATGATGTCATTGTTGCTTCTGCATTCTTCATTCGTTTATTGCGAACTTTGCTTATAACGATCCGTTTTCGCCGGACCCATGAGGTTTGTTATAACCGAACATTACTGTACTTTCATATTCCAAACCAACCTCCACCATCGGTGTTTCTAGATGTTGATCTAATATCGATGTTACACGGGAGTTGCCGTTCTTCTTTAGTGTGTTCCCATGGTTCTGTGGACATAACTAATACAAATCCGGGTACGTCCCGTCCCTCGCCCCCGCCAATTAAATCGGACCAATCGGGAACGCAGCTGTTCCGACTGGCTCTATCTCTCTCCGTCACTGTCAATAGCCATCTCTCGAAAAGATCGTTTCCTTAATTATCTGGCCCGTTTGAATAATGCTCGGTTTATGCAAATCAAACACCGGCACGGCCGGCGTGTGCAATTAAAATAGCTTATATGGAAGTTCGGACATACAGGGTGTCACGAAAAACTTGTCGCGATCGTCAGATTGTTTAATTGAAAAGGATGCTTTTGTGTCTGACCCGTGACGTCGACTAGTCCGTACTTGTTGTGTAGTGTAATTGTAGACGACTACGACGCACTTTTGTTCTCTTAATGGCGATGTTAAGGTTTTATGGAGCGGCCGCTTCCTATGTCAATGGTGTCGTCTTCGTGGTACATGCTGTGACGGTACTAGCTTTTTAAAAATCTAAGATCTATGTTGATAGTTGAAAATGTTCTGTTGTGCGTTAACGTTTGTTTTAAGACGATTTGGATTTCACCTACACGTGCTGTTTTAAGATATATGGCATATGTACAGTGTTGCCAACTTTCTGAAGTAGAATTTCCCAGAACGAAGATAGTCAAAATTTCTAGTTTTTTCTAAAAATTCTCACGAGTTCTGAAAATCCAATTTAGTGTCGCCAACACAATACAGATATTATGTTATGAAAATTTTTCAAACAAATTTAGAAATATACTCTTCATTTTTTTGGCCCAAAGATTTTGTGTTTTCCTGGGATCAAAATACACCATCCCTAGAAATATTTGCACTTATTTAAAATTCACCATATATTCGAGGGGAGCGGGTACAAAAATGTCTGATGCCAAACTGCAAACCGAAAATGTAATTTAGTTGCTGTAATGCTAGTTTGAATTGAATTTAAATAAATAATTGAAGAAACAAGAGTGAATGCAGATTCTCTCTATTTCAAGATACACCTTTACGTTCTGATAGCGACGATATTTACTTATTTATACAATAATAGATTTAATCAAAGAGCGGATAGAGTGCTCATAAGATAAAAAATAGACGTAATAGACTTAGGTTGATCCTTAAACTACTAATCTCTTACATCTACCTATAAAATAAATTTCTTAACTGGCAATGGGCAGATTATTTACTGACGTAATAGCCCATGAAATCTATTTTCAAAAAAATATTTTTTCTCGAATTTTTGTATTTTTGACTACACCATTTAAAAATATTTTTAAGAGTACTTATAATTAATTAATTTTTAAGAGCAGCTTATAATTAACTTATTTAAGAGTACGAGCCAAGAAGGACGTCTAGAGCTTCACCGATTGCCATTCCCCAACCGTCTTTGACGCCGTTTTTTTTTTCATCGTACTATTCTTAGTAGTAAGAAGTGGGTTGAAATTATCGGAATCATTTAGCAATACTAAATTCACCGAAGTCTGGTTCTCGTTAAATTTATTGATCTCTAAAGCCGGAGTTTAATCAGTTTTTTATTGCAAATAATTAATGTTCATACAATTTTATGACACCTGTATTTTATATTTTACTTCAATTTCATCCCATTTAAAAAAAAATAATCAATATTAAGAATTTCAAATTTACACTTTTGCAATCTCTGACGTCACCTATCAAAAGTGTCACGGTTTGCCACCAGGTACAAAGGTAAATAAAAACCATTTTTCTAAATGTATTTTAAAGTAGATATAAAATTCGTCGTAAAATAAAACTTAAGGAACTTACTTTAAAATGATCTTCACAGCAAAGTCTCGTACTTTTGCTGACAGCAAAAGCTGTCTTGCCGCTTCAAACCAGGCTCTTCGACGACTTTCATCCAAAGGAACAGTTATAAAAACTTTTTCTGGGGAGCTATGTAGACAGCCCTTCACAAAACAAACTTTAACACCCTTCATTACAAAAATAATAAAAAGGGTACAATAAAATAAAATTGAAAACTCAAAGTATTTAACGCCAAACGCAAAATCCGTAAAATGCAAATCTAACCTCGAACTCTCCAACGCCTCGAACATCCGAACAACTTTGGTAGTGTTTAGTGCTTGGATAAAAATGGGCAGTAACCTGTTAATTATAAAAATTTAAGTTTAAATTTCTAATAGTAAAAAATATAAAAGTAAATCTAATATTGGGGTAATAAAGAATAATCCCACATAAAAACGTATTTTTTATAATATAAATAAAAAAATCTAACGTGATTTTAAGATATATGGTGTAAATGAGGTAGCAGAGTACTAGACCATAATATTATTCTTCAGAGGCTCGCGCCCTCTGTCAACTATTTAGTCAAATGCTGATAGGTGACGTCACAGTTTTCTACGCGTCATTTCAAACCTGTGAAATTTATATTGAATTTGATTTATTATTTATTCCTTAATTGTAAATTCGTTGCATTTGTTTTTGTATTGAGGGAGTACTTTTTAACCGCTTCAATTGAATTTTATATTAAAAATAACAAAAATTTACTATGGTTAAACATCGGATTGACCATTTTAAATTTTTTAAAATTCAAAAATATATTAATCAATTGTTATATTTTATACAGACACTACAGACAGACAATTTCGATTTTTTTTTTCGTAGTGGTTTTTTGAAACGGTATCGTATCATAGGTTTTCTTCTTTTTACCGATGTACAGTTAGTCAATCAGATATAAACAATTTATAAAATTTATTTCTCCATTGTTACCATTAAAGCGTGATTAATTTTATTGTTCCAACCGTAACCTCGTCTAACGTTTCAATCGCTCCCATCCGTCTTGTTCATAAATTACGATCGAATAATGCGGCATAAATTTTCCGTAAAGCTGTTTTTTTACTGGTCGCCGTGTCACTCTGTATAGCCCAATGATGACTGTCTCCATTAGTCGTCCAACCGAACGGCAGCAGAAGACGTTCAACAAATCGTCGATAAAAAAATCCGGTAACCGTTTGAAACTGCGGAATATCTTTTAATTAGGAATGGAGAAGACGTAAATATGTGGATACAGACAATGCAGCTTTTCTTTGTTTTTTTTATAACATTATTAAGAAGAACTGAAGATAAGGAACTCTATTTGATACCAATTAAACTTATAGTAATCGAGGGCGCGATTTTTAAATTCATTCTTGGCAACCATGGACATATTCGGCGCCGGGTTGACTAACTGGAATTTAAATTTCCTGCTGGGGATTCAGGTGGTAGCTCTACTGTAAAAAATGTCAAGTTGTCACATTTATTTATTTATTTTCTAACATGGTCATTCGTTTTGACGCTTTAGTTTTGTATTACTAGTTATTGGTTTAAATAAATAGTGTTGTGGTACTTTAAGCTTAAAAATGTCTACTAGCAGACCTTGCAGTCGAGCATTGTTCTTTTTAGAACCTATTTTAGTGCGTAGTGTACAAGATAGCTTAATAGCCGTAAAAAACTCATTGCAACCTTATTAGAATATTTTGAATGGGAAGGCGGTAGTAATGTGCTTTACGTCCTTCAAGTGCTATTAAGGAGATGAGTTTTGTTGATGTAAATATAGCAGTTATTGCTTATATATTTATAATTAATTCATTTTTATTTCCTAAAATATTTTGATTAAAAGAAAATATGTAAAAGTGGGTAACGCTGTGCCGGTGAAGCTTAATCACGTGACTAAAAGTTTATTTGGTATGAATTATAGATGTATCGTAAGACTGTGAATAACAGTTTAGTTTTATTCGTTTGCTAATAATGTTAATATGTTTAGCAAAATGGTACGTCTATATAGTTCAAACTAGAGTGTTTTGATGTATTGTAGTGAAGTAGTGGTTCATTTTGCTGCTGTAAAGCCAAAAGTTCCAACAAACTCAACTATTAGTTTGCTCCAAAATTAATTGATTTATTAAGTACAGGGTGTCCCATTTTAGTTGAAATCATACGGTATCTGCGTTATTCGTGAAAATAGAAGGGTGCGGTTTTTACAAACCTGTACCACTTTTTTGTCAAATGGAAGATGCTGTCAACAAAATTTTTATAACCCTTTTCGTTTCTGAGCTACAGGGTCTTTTCGAAAATTTTGCAATTTGGGACCGCCCCCGTATCTCCGTTATTATGGATGATATCGAAAAGGTGAAAACTGATTCTTGTAGAACTTTTTACGTAGAATACAGTGGCGTAGTCTGTTTTTCTAAAAAAAAAATATTTTTGAAAATATAAACTAAAGTTATGTTTTTTTTCAAATGGAACACCCTGTATATTTATAAATGAATATCCGCTTTGATATGAGCTTCTCAAGTATGTATATCACTCTATATTTATTTTCACTAGTTACTACAATATTTAAAATATATCATTTTCTTATTAGTAGGCCGTGATAAATAACAAAATCAAAATGGTATTTACTAAAATAGACATGCACATATCAAAATTTTATTTGGAATTGATATATTTTACTTTTGAACTGTTACCACTGAACCTCTAAATATATTTTTCTCTTTTTTATAACGGAATTTATTATAATGGGATGGGTTTGCAAATATTTAAAAGCTTGCACTATTGAAGCATTTTTCAGGTGTTCAACATCGTATTAGTTGTCACGATATATTTCACATTTCAAAAATCTCCAAAATCAGAGATCGAGAACAGACAAATCCGGGAATCGGGGAGGCCATCATATGGGTATATTGGTTCCAATTCATTGATTTGAGAAATAATAATTTAACAAAATTCTAATAGTGTAGCGTTTTATTTTTCTTTTTATAAAATTCCAAATTTTAATATTGCTGGCGCCATCTGTTCGCTAGATGTTAAACTTCATTCAGTACAGGTAGCGGTTCCTTTCCATAAAAACAAATTTCATTCAGTATAGACGATAGAGTTCACTTAATTGCCTTTGGTCATATGACCTGTCAATTCGAAGACTTCCGTTTTGGGAAAAGGAGGAAGGAGGCTTTTTCGAGAGATTGAGATCAGAAAAGACGCGTGGTTCAGCGTCCGACGAATCTCAGAGAAAAGGGGCTTTCTGAAACACTTTTCCTAACAGTAAAGGCACGGGTATCCAAAAGTGGAGATTTGAAATCCTGTAGAATATACTGTTCAGAGCCTAGTTCGTGTTTTTTTGGCCTTTTCCTGGAATAAGATCACATTATTCCCGTTTTTTATTTATTTTGATAATGTTTGATTGTGCATTACTGGTTTGGATCAGCATATAGTTTGGCTATATTTTGGAATGTGTACAGCTGATTTTCAGACCAGAACTGGCGTATAAGAAATTGACGTATAAGTAATTGGCATATGAGTAACCACTTTTGAGACAGTATTTATGACTCTACATTTATTCTACTGATATCGAAGACTCCTGCTACTATCGAAGAGTCTACATCCACTTCCGTTAGTCTGGAGACTGCCTGCCTATCTGTTCACTACGTCATAAATTAAAAAAAAAATACAGATAAGTTCTAAGTTCAACACACAAGGTATTCCCTAAATTTTTTTTACTTTGAGATAATATTTTGAATATCTCTGTGAATTGTTGTCATTTATTCCATATATTATAGTCAAAATTTACCTTTTAGTTAACATTATAAGTCATGCTTTGTCCTTAACGGTACGTTTTACTTCAGTATGATCTTTTATGTGAGAATCGCTAACACGGATTCATTTTTGAAGGTTATTGTACACGATTTGTTTCGAAACATCATCGTATTGGTACTTACATAAATTTCACCTGTTTATATATTACGTAGTATAGTATACTGGAGAGAACTTTAACTAAATTTGAGTTTACTTAAAGTAACTAACGATTTCATTGGGATAATTGAAACTGGGTTTAAACTGATTGATAATTGTGTTCGTTTTTAAATAAATGTTCAACGTAGGATAGTTATGTCTGACTTTTATTCTTGATGAACATAATAGACCCTTATTGCTGTTGATTATTTTATTTTAGCTATTTCATGATCAAATTTTCTTACTGGTTTCTTACTTTACCTTTTCATAGCCAAAGTAAGTGGCGCCCTTTTTACTGTCTTTGACCATTACTATTTGAATACTTAACATCAATTTTAGAATCTTTGCAGCCTATACATTATTACTTTTATTTTATTATTTAACAACATTATTAAGTCACCACAGGTCACAAGCCTTACCTACGAACCCAGCTCTCCTCTAACCCTGAGCAACGGATACCTTTTTCTTTCTGTTTGAGTGATGACAGAAAAAGTCGTCACAATATTTTCGTTGTAAGTTAAGTTGTGAGGGGGAGCCCCATTTTGCTGAAAGTATATTTCACGTAAATTAGCTAAAGGAATATTTAAAAGTTCCGATACGATAGCTTCCAAGATTTACAAATAGCGGTAGAGATTTAAGTTTCTCTAATATACAAAGAATTAATTATTGGCTCTCATTAGTATTACTCTTAATAATTCTTTAGTTTCTTTTATTATCAATCATGGCCTACTAAAAAAAAGATCTTTTAATATGTTTTTTTTAAATATTGCCTTAAATAATGAAAACAAATATAGAGTGTTATATATTTTTGAGAAGCTTATAACAAGCCAGATCATATAATTTATAAATATACAGGGTGTTCCATTTAATAAAACATATCTTTAGTTCATATTTTTAAAAATATTATTTTCGTAGAACACACTACACCACTGTATTCTACGTAAAAAGTTCTACAATAAACAGTTTTCACCGTCTCAATATCTTTAACAATAACAGAGATACAGAGATATATAAATTTTTTCTTTTATACAAAAAGACCCTGTAGCTCAGAAACGAAGAGGGCAATGAAAATTTTGTTTACGGCATCTTCCATTTGACAAGAAAGTGGCACAGGTATGTGCAAACCGCACCTTTCTATCTTCACGAATAACGGAGATACCGTATGATTTCAACCAAAATGGGACACCCTGTACATCAGACTAGTAGTGTTCCAACCCTAGATCATACATACTTACGTGGATAAATCAACGACATAAGTTTAGCATTAAAAAATATGTCTCCAACATCACGACATGCCATTTTCAAATCTTCTTTATTGCACTTATGAATAGTTCAATAGGTTTGTCTTTCTCGATGAACTTACTTTGTGCATGCGCATTAAAAGTCGCACGTATTTCCAAAATAATCGCAATATACGGTTTAGAAAGTACAAATTATATATTGTTACGGAAACCAACTTTTCATTGTCATCATATTGTCATACTCATATGTAATCTTATTTCCATTGTGTAACGACGATTGTTTTCTGCGTGTTTTAATTTAAAAATTGTATTAATTACTCTGTTATCGACCGCTTTATATGTATAGCCAAGGATGCAAATGTGTTCAGTGAGAAGTTAACTTTAAGATTGTGCAATTATATTTCTATTTTTTTTCATTGGACTTTCTAAATACGCGTAAAAATGACTAGAAAGTGTTCAGTGTGTGAAAGTTCCCCCAAATTATCTTTTCATAGGCAAGTAAAGTATTCAGTTGTTCTTTTATTTATATTAAGCCACATGCCACATGCATACTTTGTGGTTAGATTTCCTAAGAATTAAGAATATTGATATTAGTACAGAGTGGCTAAATGTATTTTTTATATAATTTAATTTTTGTGACAGTAAACATTCAATTTATTGTTCAAATATAAGCATTTTACAAATTAAATTTTTAAAATTAATGTTCACATTTGGCGCGCGGACGATAGGTCCTCGACAAGGATAGATAGAGTAGAAGCACCGCGTGTGCAACAAAAAAAGAAGATACATGGAAGTCGTTGATATGTTTGTGACAGTTTCCATAGTGATTTACTTATCCACATAAGTATATATGGTCTAGGGTTCCAACAAAAACAAAGTTTCCCTTTTTAAATGGAACTAAAACAATAAAACCAGATTGAACAAAGAGCCTAAAATACGTGGTGAATGGATTTAAATTTATGCATCGTTGGGTGTTCTCGCAACTCCAGTGACATTCCACCACTCTTAAAATAAAACCGTTTTTATGTGTGTAAGAGGTATCAAGTATCAGCTGGCCGCGCGCTTTGGATTTTATAAGATTTTATTGGTTTAATAATAATGTCAGGATTGGAAGTTTACGGTGGACTTTTTTGGGGGGGCTGATTTGTAGATCCGAGTTTTCGGAGATCCTTAAAACGAGCAGGCATTTAAATAAACTGGTTTAGTCAAGACAAATGTGTTTGTGCACTGAAATTGGATTGGGTATTTGAATTGGGAGGGTTTGAAGCAATAAACAAATTGTGTGTGCACTAAGTGCGCATATTTGGAGGGAAACTTCCTACTAACAGCTATTAAATTGAAGGATTTGAAGGATATAGGTATATTTTTTTATGAATGCTTTTTCTAAACTTCAAAAAAAATATAAGAGTTAATATAAAACCGTATACTATTCTAGTTTTATAATTCTATAATGTTTTTTTTTAATTTTTATTAAAAAACGATAATTCTATCACGAATTAGGAGATTTAACAAAAATTACTTGGCAAGCTACCACGACTGTTAGAACACTGTTGGAAAAATCTAAAAAAAACACATTTAAGACGCAGTCTCCAGCAGGAGGCATTCCATTTCAAGAAGTTGTATAAAAGAAAATATTTCTATAATTTATGCATCTATGTATCTCTTCTGGTTTACGAAATCTTGTAGTTTGTATTTTTTATGGGACACCCTGTATATTATTCTCGAAGTTTATATAAAGTTTACACTACAGTTTATGTAGACTACATATGCGTTGAGCTGCCACCGCCAGAATCTAAAATTTATTTCTATTAAGTTCATTTAATATGACTTGGTTCCCTAAGAGGAACTAAGATCAGTCTACTGCGAAATAAGCTCCGCCAATCTGAATAAATCATAAAAGTGCAGAGATTAGTTTCTCGTACAAGGCTAGAGGGAATAAGTTTCATATTAACATATTAAATACTAAATATGACGTTTTTTAATTAAATAGTTATTATTTAGTAATCAGTTAGGTTTTAGGTTAGGGTTATTTACTTGGCCATGTAAGTGACATACATGGAATGATTTTAAATTTAGTACTGGGTTTACGCGTTTTTTTTTAACATTTCTATATAAAACTGACTGAAACTGAGTTTTAATGATCTACTGATGATGACAACATGGCACGCCTGTCCAGTGTTAAAACTAAAGTGTATTTGTGTATTATGATGAATTAGTGTTCTATTTTACTACAATCTTTATTTTTTAATGCAAAACATTCTGTTTACTCTTTGTACTAGAATATTTTTTATTTTATTTTGATGTATACTTAGTTGTCTTGTGTGAGATAGGAAAAACAGCACATATTTAACGCAGAAAAAGGTTTGTAAAGAAAGAACATCAGGCTTCCGAAAAAGCTCTAAGTATATCTATTAGGTTTTTGGTTTGTAAGTTTCATTTGTGCGGTTGTGAGTTTTCTGCGGTAGTTGAAAGTTTTTGTAGTTTTTGAACAACTTTCTAATAATTATTAGTGTTTATTACAAAGAAAACTATTTAAAGTAGTTTTTAACTATCTACGATGGTTCGCCAGTGCATAGGTTGTAAAACGGTGGGCTATTCTAACCCGGAATTGATATTTCGACGGTAAGTGTCATTACGTTTTTTTTTACCTTTAACCATGCTATACAGTAGCGTATTTAGATACTTTTAGTTATAAGTAGATTATTACAAAAATACTTATAGTTTCTTATTTGTTGGCGCTTTCGATTGTGAAATTAGATTTACTCTGAGTTAGACCTCAGGCAAAACTAGTTATGATGGAAAATTGGTCCGAGGCAATCCCAATCAATTTTTGATAAAATTCATCATTTTTTGATAAAAAAAACATCACGTCACCGTCACGCCACCGATAGAGCCAAAGGACACACAGATGGACGAAACTCAACCGTGTTGTCATATTTATGTACCCATCTCTTTTTAAGTCTCATAAAAGTATCAAACCATGTATGATTCTAAAAAATCAAGTTTTATGAATGGAGTGTTCTGTCTACCCATTTAGATGTCTTTGTAAACAACCACTTCTTTATTCATGGTGAGTCTTAAATAAGTGCAAATATTTTTAGGGGTAATATACAGGGTGTCCCAGGCTGAGCGTGCATTAGAAGTTTCCAGAGAACCAGAACATCTAGATCGGAAATTTTTTGCACATCGTTGTTTTACAACGAGATCTATCGATTAAAAATATTTTCAATATGGCGGCACTTCCGGAAATACCGGAAGATGACCGCAACTTTCTTATTTTAAATAGGTGTCCCCATTTTTTATTACATACTTAAATTCTCTGTAAAAATTTATGAATATTGATGATAAACACTTTATACCTAACATTAACCGTTTTTGAGAAAAAAAATATTTAAAATTTTTGGACGAAAAAAACTACCTGTCAAAAAAATGTGTAGAGCACAAAAGTCAAATTTAGGGATTACCACAGCTACTGTGCCATAAAGAGAAGACATGTAACTATATATTTCAAAAATTAAATTGTTCAAATGTCATATAATAATGGCGGTAGCTCTCATGGAATTGAGTGATTAAAAAATTATTATAAATCATTCTTTTCAAATAGAAACCCATTTTTTTTATTTCACTAGTGAAAAGGTTTTTTAATTCGTTACTTTTTAACTATACATCTTCCTATATGATAAAACAAAGCGATTTTTTGGAATTTCACTGTGAAAACCAAAACTATTTTGTTCTGACTATTTTCAAGGAGCACTAGATTAGAAAGTTAAGTTATTCTAGTTTTGTTATGTACTATAGGCATTATACTACAAATAAAAGTACAAATATTTTAAAAAATGTCTCATTTTAAAATTAACCAAAAAGTGTATTGTTTGTGGAATCGCCCATATCTCGTATTCTCGCTCTTTAGTGATATCTAATAGTTGATATTATTAATAATTAATAATATACCGTATGATCGAAAAAAAAACAGCGCAAAATTGGCTTGGAAATGATTATCGATAACATAGTGCTTTTTGAACAAAGGGTCACAATATGACATGGCCAGATTTATTGTTTTACATCACTTGACGTTTAAAGTCATAGGCTACTCTTTAATATCAAGAAAAATATACGCTTTAAAACTAAATCTTAAATAACTTAAAAACGATTTATTTTAGGTATAAGGACATGTATAGTCAAAAAGTAAAGAATTGAAAAGCCTTTTCACCAGTGAAATAAAAAAAGTCGGTTTCTATTTGAAAAAAAATGATTTATGATAATTTTTAAATCGCTCAATTCCCTGACAGTTGCGCCCATTATTATATGACATTCTAGCAATTTAAATTTTGAAATAGATAGCCACATGTCTTCTCCTTATAGCACAGTGGCTGTGGTAATCACCAAATTTGATATTTAGACTATACAAATATTTTTGACAGGCGGTTTTTTTCGTCTAAAATTTTTAAATATTTTTTTTCTCAAAAACGGTTAATGCTAGATACAGAGTGTTTATATCAAAATTCATAAAATTTTACAGAGAATTTAAGTATGTACTAAAAAATGGGGGCACCCATTTAAAATAAGAAAGTTGCTGTCAACTTCCGGTATTTCCGGAAATGCCGCCATATTGAAAATATTTTTAATCGATAGATCTCGTTGAAAAACAATGATATGTAAAAAATATCCGATCTATATATTGTAGTTCTCTAGAAACTTCTAATGCACGCTCAGCCTGGGACACCCTGTATATTTCGACCCTAGAAGCACGATCAATTATCGATTAAGAAATAAATCCATTTTTTTTTTTAATTTTCAGAAGTAAAATATTTCGGTATGGTTTGGACTTGAAAAAACGGTAAAGAGAAAATATATTTCTTTTATCGAGATCTACCAGCTCTGAAAATATAAGCACTTATTTACGACTCACCCTGTATAATAGTAGTGATATATTTTTAAATGGAATACTATATATTTTTCAGTTCAGTGGAATTTTCATTCCAAAAATACCATAATGTCATGTGCTATTCCGAGTACCTACTTTTTGAAATATAACCATTTTTAGCAACATTTAGTTTTGACTCACCCTTGTTGTCAAACTCACCCATGTTGCAACAGCATAAATTAAGGTAAGAACATTTTGATATTGACTTTTTTAACATGTTTTTATTACTTTCCCCTGAATGCATCTGGGTAAAGAAATCGTTGGAATTTATTTTCATCCACCTTAATACGCAAATTAAATTAAAGCTTTGTACATTTATTAAGGACAGGTGCAAATACAATTAGATGTGTTTTTTTATGGGGTACCTAGCTTATGATGGAATAGTTTTTGAGGGACTGAATTTATAAATTATTTTTCATTAATTCTCTGGAATCTTGTATCAGTAGTACCTACCTACTAAACATTTTTTGAACCAATTCATTTCTATTGGTATTTCATTCACATGCTGCTTATTTAAATATTACCTATTATTATTGTAATATTGTAAACATTTTAACTAATTTAAATTCCTAATTGACTCGCTTAAACTGAATAAAATCATTATGCAAATTAGCACATAATAATACATCTTGTAGAATCGCATGAAAAAACTTGGAAAATATAATTATGAATATTTACATAATTTTGTAAATTTTATACAAAAACTAGCTTTTATTTCCACGCCCATTTCTAGAAAAAGAAATGGTTGATTAAGATACACAAACTTGCCATTATTTTTGAAACAAATCTTAATTCCTATTATAAAAAAATTACTAAATAGGCTCTTATGATTTTTCAAAAAATATAAATAAGGAAATACTTGTGCTTGAATTTATGTATAGTCTGTCCCACGTGCCAGGGAAGAATTTGACAGATGCCATTCTAAAAATGTCAGAAAACACAATTTACCTGTGATCAAAACGACCAAGATGTATGACAATTGTTATTGTCATAGATCCTTTTGTTGATCAGACTATACTTACTTTTCTATGCTTATGCATTTGAAATATTTTTTATAAAAAAAACTTTAAAATTGTAGAATATTGTATAGTATTCAACTATTTTCAATTATGGTGTAACCTCGCTCACATATATATATATATATATATATATATATATATATATATATATATATATATATATATATATATATATATATATATATATATATATATATATACAGGGTGAGTTTCCTACGATGTTCTCTATGGGTATCTCTGAAACTACTGGAGATAGAGAGTCGGTTAAATAGGGAAAGAATTGCAGTTTTGTGGGGTCATAAATATGCGCCTTTCAGATTTTTGAAAAAGTTCATGGCTTACTAGATATTTGAAAAAAAGACAAATTTCGGCCATTTTAAAAATTGTCCCTAATTTCATTATAATCTATTTTAGACAAAAAGTTTTCAGATAAAAGTTGTAGATAATCACATCCTTAATGAGATTGTGTCCTCCGCTTTTTTCTAAAGCCTGTCATTTTTGACATATGATACAAACATATGTTTTTTTTTTAAAAAAGCGCAATGTTTTAAGCTTTTTAGCGATATAAGCTATAATATGTTTTTTTCGAGAAATTACTGAGTTATAGCCAATTCTTATCATTTTTAAACAAGTTCAATCGCCGCCGCCATTGCTTTCAGCTGTTACATCCAAACTTTGTAAATTAAAATAAACAAAAATTGTAAATATGATTTTTTTTCAAGTGAAGAAAATCATGCAGATACTTGCTCATCAATAGAGTGATTCAAACACGACTTTCATTATGACTTATGACGACCCCTCCCCCCATAATGAAAGAAATGTTAAAAATTATTTATATCATAATTATGCAAACTCAGGGATAGGAAGAGGTGGACCAATTGCATGGGCCTCCTCGATCACCTGACCTATCCATTTAAATTTTTTTATGAGGTATGGTTAACAATAAGGTTTACAAAAAAACTTATGAATTATGAACGAGTACCTCTTTTAGTACTCGAAGTGGCGGTACGAGAGAAGTTTAATTAAGTCGGCCGGTCCTTCTGTGAGAATAGGTAGTAATTCAGTTTTAAAAAGATGCAACTCAAAACAATGGCGAATTTTTTTAACATTTTCTAAAATAACTTAAAGTGTATATGTAGTGATATTATTTATTTAAGTTTTAGTTTGTGTAATGTAAATTGTAAAGAACCGTTTACTAATATATTCTGACTCTTTATAAGTTATAAATCAAAACAGAATAAGAATACCATGCAATCTAAATGAAATTAGTCAAGAAAGATAAGAAATGGCTATAACTAAATTTAACTTTTCTAACATGTCTTGAAAATCGTTCTCTAAAAAACGTAACATTCACCGGTCAACGTATCCTCAAAAATATATTTACACGCTTCTCTTCATTTGAAAAATTCATATTGACAATTGTTGTTTATCTTAATTTACAAAGTTTGGATGTGACAGCTTAACATATCTGAGAGTAAAGACGATTAAACTTGTTTCCATGGCTAACTAAGTGAAATTGTTTAAAAATTATAAGAATTGGCTATAACTCAGTAATTTTTCTAAGAAAACATATTAGCTTATATTGCTGAAAACATAAAGCTTATATTGCTGAAAAGCTTTAAAAATGGCGTTTTTTATGAAGTCATGGCCAACTAGGGTTTCCATTTAAAAAAACATATGTTTGTGTCATATATCAAAAATGACAGGCTTTAGAGAAAAACGGAGGACACAATCTCATTACGGATGTAATTATCTACAACTTTTATCTGAAAACTTTTTGTCTAAAATAGCTTATAATGGAATTAGAGACAATTTTTAAAATAGCCAAAATTTGTTTTTTTCGAAATATCTAGTAAGCCATAAACTTTTTCAAAAATCTGAAAGGTGCATATTTATCACCCCACAAAACTGCTTATTAAAGTAAAAAGTAAATTTTATTATGTCGTTTTTAATCAAAATTTTAAATCAAAAACTAACGCCAAAGTCAAACGTATCTTTTTATTATATTTGTTTGATGTGAGTTCCCTAGCCAATGAAATACCTTAATATTAATGTTTCTCTGGCAATGTTTGAGTCTTTTTCACTTTACCCACAACATTAACCACTTTATACCTCAAAACAAAATTCAAAACGCTTTTATTTAATCTGATTTGACTTTTAACTCGAATTTAGTCCTCTTATTTTCGAGGGGTTATTTTTCGTCGGCGATGACCGTAGCCCTCTTATTATTTTAAATGTAAACCGAATGGTCGTACAAAAGGGCCCGCTGTTATCTTTGTAGCGGTTTTATGCTAAATTAGATCAAACGAAAGCCCGTAGAAATAAAGATTAAAGATATTCCGCTGCGAACAAAGATATGACCGGTCTACTTGACTCCCTCGACTGACACCCGAATTCCTTTTTTGTTTCCGAATAACCATTAATTAAAATAATGAAGCCAGTGGATCGTTATTTGGTATTAATTAGTTTTTGACTTAATTTTGGTCCTTTTGTTGTTGAGCTATTAATAACCAGTTTGTTTGTTTATTTTTTGTGATTTTGAAAGACCTTTATTTACTTATTTCATTTATGCTATAATACCGGGTGCGTCTCGAAAGTGGCTCACCCCTATAACTTTTTTATTTCTTCAGAAAAAAAAACGAGATTTTGTATATTTGGTATGTTAGTATATGACATAAATTAGGATTGATTGACGTATTCAATTATTTTTGGTCACTTCCTGTTTCACCGGAAATGACTAGGTACAACTTTTCATTTTTAAATGGCACCCTCTGCTTTTTTTTATTTTATTCGATAGAAAATGACATTCTGAATAGAATGACATATCATATGTCAACTTTTGAGATTCTCGCTTAAAACAAAATTAAATTTTAAAATTCAATCTAGAGTGCCATGGTTATGTTAAAAATACTAATTCTTAATTAAGGAGCTTTGGAAAAATACATTTGGTTGTCTAATGTTTTTAGTGTATTGTCCTGGCCAGTTAGAAAATGCTCAAATCGTATTTTTAATCATATTTCAATTTTTTCAAATGGAACGAGGGTGGCTCATTGGCATATTTGGAAAAAGCATTTTTTACGAATAATTTGATACCACACACTTGGTATTTCGAGTCAAATTTTCGTTACGAACCGCAAGTTATAATTTCAAATACCATATGCGAAAATGTCAAAAGTTGACATATGATATGTCATTCTATTCAGAGTGTTATTTTCTATCGAATAAAGTATAAAAGTACCGAGGGTGCCATTTAAAAATCAAAAGTTGTAGTCATTTCCGGTGAAACAGGAAGTGACAGAAAACAATTGAATACGTCAATCAATCCTAATTTATGTCATATACTAACATACCAAATCTCGTTTTTTTAACTGTAAAAATCAAAAAGTTATAGGGGTGAGCCACTTTTGAGACGCACCCGGTATAGTTTAGTAATACACTTGCTTATACAGGGTGTTTCAAAAAACATGTGCCCTCTCACATAGGGAGATTCCTCACGTAAAAATAAAATTTATTTTTCGTATCAACATATAGGTCCGATTCTGCTTTGTTTCGTAGCTACAGGGTGTTAGTGTCTCAATAAGCTTTCGATTTATTATAATTTTCTTCCAAGTTAAGTACTTTTAGTGATTCGAATGAATTTTTGAGGGTAAAAGTTGCGATAAGTGCTACATATTTTAATGCTAAAAAAGTGTCGATAAATTCAACAAGGCTGTGCATATGGGTTATCACTAGAATATTTTTCAAAAAAAATATGTGCGCCACCGACTTTTTTCTTTTGATATCAAAATTGTGTACTTGGAAGAAAATTATAATAAATCGAAAAGATATTAAGATTTTAACACCCTGTAGCTGCCAAACTGCAGAATCGGACCTACATGTGTTGATATGAAAAATAAATCTTATTTTTACCTGTGGAATCTCCCCATGAGAGATGGCTCATGTTTTTTGAAACACTTTGTATAATATACAGTATATTTTACTATTATAGGGTTTATCTCATCAAAGAGGCCGAAATCGACAAAATATCAAGAGATAACTTTTAATCGGCATTAAGCTGCTACAGTATTTCGCTAAGAAGAGAAAAAAAGTCATACATGCTTGTTTTAGAAAAATATTCCAGTGATCACCCATGTGCACGTCCTTGATTAATATGTCGACACTTTTTTAGCTTTTAAATGTATAGTAGTAATTTTTACCCTCAATGTTTCATTCGAAACGCAAAAAAAACTTGGAAGGAAATTACAATAAGTCGAAAAAAAATATTAAGATTTTAACACCCTGTAGCTACGAAACAAAGCAGAATCGGACCTACCTATGATGATGAAAAATAAATCTTATTTTTATTATTTTATTATTTTTTTATTTTTACGTGTGGAATCGCCCAATGAGAGATGACACATGTTTTTTGAAACACCCTGTATACATTATATACATAATAAAGGGTAATATGGCAAACGTACCTATTATCGGCACCTTAAGCACCTTGCGTACCAGAAGCACCATTTAAATTAATTTAGTAAATAGAATACCGGAAGATCCCACATTCTAATTATTATTTTGGCTAATTAAAGGTATCATACTACGAAAAAATAATTTATTTAAACCTAAAGAGAACACATAAAATTTACAAACGTATTTAAATACAAAATATGCTGTGCTTGTATTATCGGCATACTAAAATAAATTAATGTTCTTGTTTTCGGCACACATAAGATCCGTTTATCGGCACAGAAATGAATGATTTGAGTCTTATTAACTAAATACTAATATTAGGTACCTATTCAGTCTTTATGGTATTTTAACTACGGTATATCAGGGATATTTGTCATATTTTGACAAATATCCCTGATTGAAGAGTTGTTTCCAACATAGGCGCGAAAAAGTATTTGGTAATCTTTTGACTTTCATTTTCTTTTCTCCATCGGTGCACGCTTTTTTTCCATTCAAGTTTTAATGGTCGAAAAACTGTTACGTCCAATGGTTGTAGATTATATGTTGCGTTTGGGGAAAGAGCTATAAGAACAGTATTATTTTTATTGCACAACTCACTGACGGCCATCGTTAGATGGTATTGTTACGGATTCCGTGGGTCCACTATTTAAACTCACGATAAAATACTTAACGAATTTATTTGTCTCACTCTGTACACACAACTTATACTATTTACAACACAACTTATGCAACTACTATTACTCTAACGGTATTTCGTGGTATTTTCAAACTTCAAACTTCAGACTATCTTCAGACTTGTCCAACTGTCAAAGCGCGGGCCTTATATACACCCTGGCGATGGTTTCTGGAATTTTCTAAAGAATTCTGTAATTTTCTTTTACTTTCTGTCGAATTCGCCAGGTTCCTCAATGCACGTTGCGGTTATGCAACCAGTAATACACCTTGACCTTAACATTGCCCCCTTCTCAAATTTGATCGTCCCGATCAAGGTTTCCTGTCTGGTATCTCTTCAATCGATCCAGATGACTACTTTCATCTTACTTCTAGGGCTGCGTTGAATCCGGTACACAACATCATTTATCCTCTTGATGACTGTATAAGGACCTTCCCATGCTGGAGTTAACTTTGGGGACCTCCCTTTCTTGCGCTGTGGGTTATATAACCATACCATATCGTCCTGTTGAAATCCCGTAGAATTAGCTCTGAGGTCGTAACGAGCTTTCATCCGGTCACTGGCTAGCGTAATCTTACTTCTCACGGCCTTATGAATTCCCAATAACCTTTCCTTCAGTTCATCCGCGTAGTCCTCTACGTTCGTGGTGCTGTCGTCTGGTGATCCGAACACCAAGTCACAAGGCAACCGTAATTCTCGACCAAATAAAATCTTCGATGGTGAAAGTCCGGTGGTGTTGTGAACTGCACTTCTATATGCCATTAGGAATAGTGGTATATGCTGATCCCAATCTCTTTGATGTTCATCCACCATTTTCGAGAGATGTTCTTCAATGGTCTTATTGAATCTCTCGACCATCCCATCAGACTGCGGATGTAAAGCTGTTGTCCTAGTCTTGTGAATACCAAGCAGATCACACATCTTCTGGAACAGTCTTGACTCGAAGTTCCTTCCTTGGTCAGTGTGAAGCTCTAAAGGAATTCCAAATCTACTGAAGACATTATTGACTAATACTTCAGCTACAGTCGATGCTTCTTGGTTTGGAATGGCAAAAACTTCTGGCCATTTACTGAAATAATCCATCGCCACTAAAACGTACTTGTTGCCCTTGTGCGTTTCAGGGAATGGGCCTGCAATGTCAACAGCGATTCTTTCGAATGGCAGTCCAACGTTATATTGTTTCATTTTTCCCCTAGATCGAGTGCTTGGTCCTTGGCTGGCTGCACAAATTTTCATTGTCGACACCATTTCTTGACATCTTCGCAATAATCCACCCAGTAAAAACGATCTCTCAGCTTGCTCAAGGTCTTGTTTACCCCAAGATGGGCTCCAGTTTTACCACCGTGAATTTCTTCCAATACCTGGGTAACTTTCTTCCTTGGTACCAGTAACTGAGTTGTTACTGTCCTGCCATCCGCACTTTCCCACGTGCGCTTTAACAATCCATTCTCAATAACCAGTGAATTCCACTGAGCCCAGAGAGCTTTGAAAACTAGCCCTCTGTCCGCAATATCCTGCCACGGTGGTCTCTCGCCGTTACCTTCCTTGAGCCCTAGTATTGCTCCGATGTCTGGATCTTCCATTTGGTCTTTCCTCAACTGTGCCGTCGTCCACTGTTCATCAGCTCCAAGCTTAAAACTCCTTATCATGACAGTGCCTTCACGTTGTTCCGTTTTACAGCAGTGCTTACAATCGGTTTGACAGGGTCTTCTGGATAAACCGTCTGCGTTAGCATGCATCTTCCCAGCACGATGTTGGATGGTAAAGTGATACTGCTGGAGCTTCTCGAGCCATCGTGCTATTTGGCCTTCAGGTTGTTTCATCTCCATAAGCCATTTGAGAGCGCATGATCTGTCCTAATTAAAAATTCTTGGCCATACAGGTATTTATGAAAATGATCAACTGCCTTTACAAATGCTAGCAGCTCCTTCCGGGTAACGCAGTAATTCCTTTCCGGTTTGGATAGAACTCGACTGTAATATTCTATCACTCGTTCTTCGCCATCTTGGACTTGTGATAGCACTGCTCCTATGCCGATGTTGCTGGCGTCTGTGTCCAGTATATACCCCCCTTGTTGTTGTGGGTAGGCTAAAATAGGACTTGAACATAAAGCCGCCTTAAGTCTTCCAAAGGCTACATCACAATCGGTGTTCCATTCGTAGCCGACTTCATCACCTGTAAGCCTATGTAAGGGTGCAGCTATATTGGCAAATCCCTTGACAAATCTTCTGTGATAAGTGCATAAACCCAGGAAACTTCTAAGTTCATGTTTGTCGCGAGGTTTAGGGCAATCCTTGATTGCAGCGATTTTCTTCTGATCGGTGTAAATGCCGTCTGCCGAAACTACATGACCCAAGAATTCCACTTGTCGCTGGAATAAGCTACACTTCTTCGGGTTCAAGTACAGGTGAGCATTCCGTATGCGGCCGAAGACTTCTTCTAAATTTCGCAAATGCTCCTCAAAAGTTCTTCCCATAACCAATACATCGTCGAGGTAAACCAAGCACGTTTTCCAAGTTAATCCTCTTAACACCACCTCCATGAGACGTTCGAAAGTGGCTGGAGCATTGCATAATCCAAACGGCATGACCTTGAATTGGTATAGTCCGTTTCCTGTAGAAAAAGCCGTCTTTTCTTTGTCTTCCTCGTCCAGACCAACTTGCCAGTATCCACTCTTTAAGTCGAGAGTGGAGAACCAGCACGAACCTGCCAGTGTGGTTAACGTGTCGTCTATACGTGGCAGTGGGTAGCTGTCCTTCTTAGTGACGTCATTGAGCTTCCGATAGTCCACGCAGAATCGTGTACTACCATCTTTCTTCGTCACCAAAACAACAGGAGATGACCATGGACTCGATGATTCTTCGATAACTCCATCTTCTAGCATCTTATCTACCATTGTCTCCATTTCTTGTTGTTTGGAAAGGGGCACCCTTCTAGGACGTTGTTGAATCGGCTGAGCATGACCAGTATTAATCCGGTGCTTCACAAAATCCGTTCTTCCACTGTTGTTCTTCTCAAAAATACTGCCATGCTTTAGCAGGAACTGCTTAGCCTTCTGTTTCTCCTCAGATGTTAGGTGATCCCATGGCTGCTCTAGATGTTTTAGTGTTTCTTTGGATGCCATTTGTGTAACAGCTGACGGCACTTCATCACATCGGGTGACACTTCTTACAGGTTCGCAGATGGCTATCTTGTCACCTTTTTGAATCTTGACACAATTCGGGAAAACATTCGCAATTCTGATCGGTATATTCTTGTCAGTGTTCACCAATGACTTTCCTACTAAGTACTTATCTTGTTTGTTGTCGCTACTTTGTACCAGTCCAACACAGCACCCAGCGATTTTCTCCACTTTACCGAATGCGATCTTCTCGGTATTACCAGGTATCACCACAGTTTCCGCTGATCTCACATCCATTCTGCCTGGTCCCTCGTCTGGAGATAACATGAACTCTTCATTTCCAATATTTAAGATATTTCTCTGGTGATCGAACGAAAATCCATGTTGACGAATCACATCCATGCCCAAGATGAAGTCATCTTCAATATCTGCCACTAAGATGCTATGCTGAAACTTCAAATTTCCTAACTTCAGTTCGACGATAGCCTCTCCCCGTACAACGGCCATTTCCCCCGTGACTGTACGTAAACACACTCTTCTTCTCAGAGGCATCAGCTTCAATCCTTGCACTGAGTTAGCCCGCACCAACGATACCATAGCGCCAGTGTCCACTGTCATTCGGATTCTCCTACCATTGACCTTCCCGTCGATCACTAAACTGTCAGCGGTTCTTCCCAGACTCCTAGTGGAAAAAATCCTGGGGGCTCTGTTCTCCCCAGTCAATACTTGCTCATTAGTGTTGATTTCCTGGTGCCTATGTTCTCTCGATGGTAAACGGAATCGCATTTGGACGCGGCAATCCCGTTTGATGTGGCCATTCCTGCCACATCTATAGCAACTTATGTCCTGGGATCTTCCGATGTGCCGATGTTCTCTGGATGGTGAATGGAATCGCATTTGGATGCGACAATCCCGTTTGATGTGGCCATTCCTGCCGCATCCATAGCACCTCATATCCTGGAATCTTCTTTGGTTCTCTGTCTGGGTGTTGTTGACTCCCTTGTTTATTAGTAGCTCACATAGTTTGTCGAATTTTCTACACATCTCCTCCAAACTTCTGTGGGTACTTTCGGGCTGTTCCTCTACCGTTACCGATCTTATCTTCGGTCTAGGGATGGCGCTAAAAGCAGCTTCGATTTCCAGCGCCCTGACCAGTGCTTCGCTGCTGGTAGAAAATCGGGATATTTGCAGCGCCCTCTGTAATTCGTTGTCCCTCAGTCCGCTGATAAACCACTGAGCAGCGAGTTCCTCCCTAAATCCTTCCGGTGCTTCAGGATACGCTAGGTGTACCAGCCGACGTAAGTCTGCTTCAAATTCCTGCAGACTCTCTCCGGACCTCTGCAGGCGTGTCTTGATCTGGGCCTGGTAAAGTTGGCGTCGATGTTGGTCGCCATATCTTCTGTCCAGTGCAGCGACCAAAGTTTGGTATTCCTGCTGTTGGGCTGCAGGAATAGTTTGCAACAGTTCCAGGGCAGGGCCACGCAGCGCGATGACAAGTGCCGCTGCTTTCTCCTGGTCAGCCCATCCGTTGGCAGCGGCGGCTGCTTCAAACTGACGGTGGTACATTGTCCATGTCGTTTGTCCATCGTAGGTCGGGGCCTTAAGGTTCGCTGTTCCTTGAACGCCAGGTGTCTTTACTTGTACCTTGGTCTTCTGTAGGTCCATCTCCAATCTTTCTATCTTCTGCTGAAGGCGTTCCTCAAGATCTACGGTTTCTTGAAGTTGATTTTCCTGCCGTTTTTCCAGGTCTTCAAAATTCTTCTGTAGTCGAAATTCCTGATTTTCCAAAGTTTTCTTAAGACGGTCCTGATCTTCAAATTTTTCTTTCTGGCGACGCACTTCTAAATCTTCAACAATTTTCTCCAACCGTTCTTGTCTAATTCCTTGATTTTCTAAAATTTTCTGAATACGGTCCTGTTCTTCTTGTCTTTCTTTTTGACGTCGCTCCTCCAAACGAATTTCCAAATTACCCAGTATTTTCTCAAGCCGGTCCTGTTCTTCTTGTTTCTCTTGTTGTTGTTGAACTTTCAAATCTTCGAAAATGTTCTCAAGCCGGTCCTGTTTTTGTTGACGTCGTAGTTTTTCCTCTTCCTTTTCTCTTTCTAATCGGGCTCGCTCTTCTTCTCGTTCTTTACGGAGTCTTTCTTGTTCTTCTGCTTTCTCCCTTCTCATATTCTCCATAAAATCGCCTAATAGTTTGCTTACTTCCTCCATTTTCTTCGCTTGTTCCCTTGTACCAACCATAAAAATACTCTAATCCGGTCTAAAATCTTCCAATCCACTTAATTTCTTCTTAAAATCCTCTTGAATCGCACTTCCGACACCAATTGTTACGGATTCCGTGGGTCCACTATTTAAACTCACGATAAAATACTTAACGAATTTATTTGTCTCACTCTGTACACACAACTTATACTATTTACAACACAACTTATGCAACTACTATTACTCTAACGGTATTTTGCGGTATTTTCAAACTTCAGACTTCAGACTATCTTCAGACTTGTCCAACTGCCAAAGCGCGGGCCTTATATACCCCCTGGCGATGGTTTCTGGAATTTTCTAAAGAATTCTGTAATTTTCTTTTACTTTCTGTCGAATTCGCCAGGTTCCTCAATGCACGTTGCGGTTATGCAACCAGTAATACACCTTGACCTTAACAGTATGTTTGTTCATCCAAAAACAAAATAACGGGGAACTGAACTTTTTGGGCGACTAGCCAAGGATGAAATATATTTGCGATGTACTCAAAAAATGTTACACCGGTCATCCATCCATTTTCTGACTTTCCGATACCCCAACTCTTTTGTAATTAAAAAAAAGATCATTGGTGATAAAATTTGACCGGATACACTACAAGTTACCAAAGTCTTTAGACCCTCCTTCTCATTATTACTTACAAATGAGTAAACTGTTCTATCATCCTTTCTAACTAAAACTTTGTCTCTTGTCCTCTGTTCTAACTCAAACTTTGGGACTGAGGAAAAAAGCCGTTTCGTCGCAATTAAATACGCGACCAGGGTCATCAGTTATACGAACATAGTTTGACCCCTCTAAGAAGGCCCCTACTTCTAAGAACCACTGACAAATGCGATTTTCTCTAAGGATATTTCTTGCAGATGAGAGGTTTTGAGAAATCTTTGGAGCCAGTTCTTGATGCCTTCTAATAAACAATTCGTACCATTTACGTCCAGGCCTATTGTCTGTGAAATTATTCGGCCTATTCAGTTCTTTAACCAATAGCTGAACACTATCTAACAATATTGTTTTTGTTGCAGGAAATCCACAGGCTGAAATCCGAAATAGCCATACTACCAATACATTTTCTTCTTCTCTTGTTAGTATGGTTTTTGGTCCACATTTCTTCTCTAAAGCTGTTCGCCTTTAACTTTGTCTTGTAGGGTCGACCTGGGTACTAATAACTTAC
Source organism: Sitophilus oryzae (assembly GCF_002938485.1). Taxonomy (NCBI): domain Eukaryota; kingdom Metazoa; phylum Arthropoda; class Insecta; order Coleoptera; family Curculionidae; genus Sitophilus; species Sitophilus oryzae. The sequence continues at coordinate 12,294,065 of NW_022146055.1, forward strand.
TAGCTGGTTTAAATGGCATTCCAGATCGAATAGCGTTAACAGCTTTATTTAGGTCTTCCACAGAATAGAGAATCGGTTTTTTCTTTTCCATTGTCGTGAATTTTAAATCTAAAAAAAATAGATTTCTAATTATAGGCACGTGAGTGTATGTATTATCGGCACTACTATTATGTCAAAGTTAGGTTTAATTCCAATAAAAAAAGGGGTGCCGAAAATTGGTGTAAAATCTCGTGGCTTTATATTCCATAGAATGACCAAACACTTCTTTTGGTACCTTAAGGGCTAAAGACAAAATCGACCTAAATACAGTTCAATGCGTATAACCAATTACACAAGTATACACGGTTTTGGACCTGAGCAACTAAAAGCAATTTCTAAGATAATTTTTGAAGCTGAATCCAAATCAGCAGTCCATTTTTTAAGATTGGTTCTAGTTTTCGAAATATTCAATAAATTCATTATTTTACTATTTTTGACCGTTAACGGTCATTTATTGAATTAAACAATATAAATCAGAAATGAACAGAGGTTGAACTGAGTCTTTTATACTGCTTGGGATTTGTTTCACGGATTAGGGTCCAACAGTAATCGCTCATCATGCCTTTGTCCCAAAATCCTTGGTATCGCCTTTCGATTTTCGCTATATCTTGGTGTAGCCGCTCTCCTTGCTCGTCGCTCGTGTCGCCCAAGGTTTGTGGAAAAAAAAATCAAGATGTGAATGCAGAAAATGTGTCTTGAGAGACATTCGAGCTCCAATCTTGTAGTAATTTTGCAACAAATTGTCGATTACTTGCTTGTAATCCGGTGATTTATGGTTACCGAGAAAGTTGTGAACAACACTTTGAAAGGATGCCCATGCTGCTGCCTGGGACAAATATTCCTTCTTTGATTTTTGCGTATGACAGTTTTGGAAACAAGTTTGTTAAGTACTGGAAAACAGGTCCTTCGCGATTGAGCGCCTTGACAAAGTTTTTAATAAGACCAAGTTTAATGTGAAGAGGTGGCAGTAAAACGTCCTGTGGGTTTACAAGTGGTACAGAGGACACATTTTGTTGTCAGTGCTACTGCCATGTGCGAACTCGACAACTAGAGCCAATCTTGACAAACGGATTGAAGATCTGAGTTCAGGGCATCAAATAACGTTAAGAATCGTTCTTATCTGCTCGGGTCCAAAAGTTGTGTTATCGGCATATCTGCCGAAAATTGGATCATTCACTAATATGTATGTACCCATTAAATACTCATAAGAGCTACAGAAAAGCAGTTTTTGACAAGCAATTAATAAACATAATACATCCTAACTATATGAGACCCAATTAAAGGCTTATAACAAACATTATTCAGAAATTATAACACAATATAGCTTACCTGTTTCTGAACACGTACACCAAGAAACGCTTTATACAAGAGTTTAGCGCGAACCGACCAGTATATTTTTGATAGTGACAATTACCGATTTTGACAGACAGTTGTTCGATTGTGAAGACGCGTAGATAAAGGTTCGCTGAAGGTCTTGAAATACTTTTATTTAATAATCTTGCCATAGATATCTTATTTTTTGAGATTATGTAGAATTAGTGTCGATAATAGGCACGTTTACCTTACCGTATCGAAAAACAGCGTCAAAGACGGTTACACCATTTAAAAAATACCTAGGCGTTAAAATGACGTTTTTATATTGGCAATCACGACGCAAAAATTAATATTTTTCGTTTGAAAACAAAACAGCTTTCTATAGCATATCCTCTAGAACTCTTAAAATATTAGTTCTTAAATATCTTAAAAATTGTACATATATTTTTATTTCTTTAAAGCTTGTATAGTGGTAAATTGTATCCAATTAACTTTTTTGGATTTAGGAAATGCTCAGAGATCTATCTATATCCACGGAATATTGGGACACCCTATATAATTTTCTAAACAAAAACAACGTTTTCATTAACAATGTTAATGAAAAACATCTATTCTTAGTCTTAGCTTTATTACATAAATTGTTGATTGTGAAACACGCGAAATATTTTAATTATTCTATAACTTTAAATAGGATAAAGAGTTTCTTTTGTAGTTTTTGATATTCGCCCAGCCATGCTAATGGGAACAACAAGAGTAGAAGCAAAGGCATAACAGTAAATGAAATCCTTTTAACTTTTATTATGCAATTCTCAAAGGTGGAAACGGTGTATATATATTTTTCTCTTTTTCTTGTTCCTCTTAAAGAGGTTTCTAGACCCCGTCTTCAAATAACGTCGAAAACAGTAAACGCTGAAAGCCTGGATTATATTTGTGTTTTACTTGGATAGTGTTGTCTGGATTTAGTTTGTAAGCATCCAGAGGGAATATAAAAAGAATTGTCTTTTTCTAGGGCTGCAGCGATAGCTGTCAACGGTTTCGTTTTAAGTAATCTGGATTGTTATTTGGAAGAATGAGACGGTTTTTAATTCTTTCTATTTTATGTTTCATTTATTTTTAAAAACTTTTAACATTGACTATTACTTTAGTTCATACATTTTTTTCTTGTAAATATAGAAATGGATATCTGTATCTACTATATAAAATTGCATTTTCGAGAATATGTTGGCACTTGGTATTAATTTTGAGTACTCAATTATTAGTGGTTGGTGTTTACTATTAAAGAGTCCGGCAATAGTGCGTCGGGCATCTGTAGCTCCTAATATAAAAAACTTAGGAATTTTGTTGAAGTGCAAACCTAAAGTATGTATTAGGATGTATTTAAGGAAAATACTTTAATCTAGGAGCTACAGATGCCCGACGCACAATTGCCGGACCTTGTATTTCTAAATATGTTTTGATAGTTTCATAGATATTAATAAATAATTAACAAAAAATATTTCTTTCGGCCTTTTTTAAAAAATTATTAAAAATACAAGAACAGTCCAGAAATCAAAACTATATTATATATTAGGTATTACTTTTGATAGTCTGTACTTGCTATGAATATCGTAACCTTAAATTAAAAATTAAAATAAAACAAATTAAAAATTCTAAAATATAAATAATTCTTCCTAGTTTTTTTTAAATGGAACACGCTATATTATTTTTTTAATAAATAGAGAATTAAGAAATGAACATTTTTTGTATTTAGAGTATTTAAAATTTTTAATGGTTTAGCTGGGGGTGTGTATCATTAACGTACGGTTTGTGTTTTGTATTTGATGGTGGTGTAAAAGATAGTAGATAATCGTTTTTTTTTATATATAATTTGTTATAATTTAGCATGCCGCTTTATATTATATATAGGGTGTTAGAATTAGAATTAGAATGAGTGGGAGGGGAGTTAATCAATGCGACCTTACAGATCTATTGTGTCCCCTTTTCTTGAGTTATAACTCATCATACAGTCCGAGGGCTTTGACAAAAGCCAGCATCTGGGACGGTTTTATAGAGGGTAGTTCCAATACCACCTAGATATTAAGAAGGCCCCGGTTGTCCAATACGGGCGAGGTTGCATTTCTTCGTATGTAGGCATTCATCTTTTACATTGCTTTTACTATGTTCGATCGTATTTCCGAAGCAAACCGGCACCACCGCCGCCGCGCTTTAGGAATTTCGCAAGACCGAGTCCAGTTGTACCGATTCAAAACTCCCACGTGAATTGGACCAATCATATTACCTGTAAGGTGGTAAAATCTAAGGGCGACATGATGGCGACCACATGTTTACGTTATGCTGAGCGCCAGATGATTTTTTTCGTTTGACCGCTCTCGTTTGTAATTCCAGTATTTACAGCGTTTAGATAGTTTTTAGTGTTTGGTGTTCGATATTGTGCTGTAAACATGCCGTATAAGTGCTGTATTCCGGGGTGCAGTGGTAATTATTCCGACGACAAACGTGTCCATATTTTCGTAGCCTTTCCAAAGGACGAACAACTTTCGAAACAATGGGTACGTGCGATTACAAGAGACAACTTTCAGCCCACTAAAAACACCAGGGTTTGCGAGCAGCATTTTTTGGAAGTATCAAATTTTTTAATACTTATTTTGATGAGAAATCAAGTAAAACTGTCGATATACCTTTACAACGTCCAACACTTTTAACAGGTTCTGTTCCAACAATTTTTCCAAATTGTCCCTCTTACCTTTCGAAACCCGATAACAACCGAAAAAGTAGAGAAGCAAAGTCAATTATACAAGAGCAACAAAATTTGCAAAAAGCGCTTACAGAAAGTATACAGGAATATGAGACCTATAAAAAATTAACAACTTTTAAAAACTTCGATGAATTTAAACAAATTTTTGATAGTTGGATACTTCCTGAAAAATGGCATAAAATATTCAGTAACTTAAACGAAGTTCTATTATTTAAAATAAAAAGATCTCCAGGTCCTATTATTACTTATTCTATAAATATTGATTCCGAATTAAAACTGCACATATATTTATATGAACATGCTATTTCCTTAAACACAAATAAATTTAAAACACCTTTTACCTTAAATAATATTAATGATTTATCAGAAGTAATAAATGAGATTGGAAAATTAGAAAATCTTGCATCGAGTACACAACCAACATCAAAAGAGGAAAAAACAAACAGTTTCAATAATATAATTAATGAGATTTGCAGCATTTTAGATAATTTAAAACGTACGAAGATAATAGTTCATCACTGTCTTTTTTATGTGAACAATTAAAACTATTAACTTTATCTAAAAAAAGAAATCGATATTCAGCTGACACCCTAATAGTATGTACAATATTAATTACAATCAGTCCTCATGTATATAAGTATTTAAGAAATCGTGGATTTTTAACATTGCCGCATCCTGATACACTAAAATCTATATGTAATTCGTTTCTCACTGACTCTCTGGAAGAAAGACAATCCTTTTTACTATATGCCAAAAATGTATACAAATATTTAAAAGATCACCAAAAACACATGATTTTACTCATGGATGAAATTCATATTAAACCATATATGGATTATAAGGGAAAAAATATTGTTGGAACAGCTGCTAATAGTGCCACTTTAGCCAATTCAGCATTTACTTTTATGATTAGCAGCGCACTTTCAGATTTTAAAGAAGTTGTACATATTTCACCAATTTCAAAAATTGATCATAATGTTCTTTTTAATCTTATAAAAACCATAATTTTGGGATTAGAGACTATTGGATTCAAAATTTTTTGTATTTTAAGTGATAACAATGCAATTAATAGTAAAGCAATGTGTAATTTTCACCCAATAATAAACTAAGTATTGTTTTTCCTCATCCTAGTAATAAGAATCGACCTTTGTGTTATTTATTTGATTCGGTGCATTTGTTAAAATGTGTAAAAAATAACTGGCTTATAACGATGATCTCCAAATTGAAGATAACCATAAACTTATCAAAAATTTAAGTAGAGGAAACCTCAGATTTCCAAAAGATAAAGTCACTAATATAGTTTTATATGAGTACGTTATTTTCAACAAAATTTTAGATAAACAAGAAGATACATTTCTGAGCATCTACAATAAAAGGTAATTTTTATCAGCAATAACACTAGAATATTTGTCTCAAAATAATTTATTATTCGATTTGTCTCAATGTGAAAATCACAATAGTTCATTCATAGCTATTGTCTAGGTGGTATTGGTAGTTCTCCATCTCCAATATTAGTCGTACCAAAGTTCATGGTACGAATGGTTGTCGTCTCGGCGTACTCAGTGATGAGGTGTACTGGTGTTTCCCCACTTTCCCCACTTTCCCCACAGAATCTGCATTCGCCGTTTCTTCTTAGTTTCAATCTACTGAGGTGTTCATTGAGGAGACAGTGTCCTGTTAAAAACACCGTGACAATCCGAAGATTGTTCTTACTTAAACCTAGGAAGATCTTTGATTTTTCTTGATCGTAAGCCCTCAGAAACTACTTCCAGTGATTTAGACTTAGGTCTTAGACCGTTGCAAGATTCCCATTCCAGGTTGCGGATGGAGTCTTCCAAGTTCTTGAGTTCCGTCTTGAGTTATTGGTTACCACTTGGATATATAGGGTGTTACATTATCGGGCGAATTATAAAAAAAATGATGTAATTTATAACGGGGTCATTACTGCCTTCTGTATATACTAATTTGGAGACAAATCTTTTTTTTTACATCTCGTACTAGAACCATGTAAATTGCAATATAATATTGGATAGTTACTACATAATAAAACATATAGTCAAAAATTATCGTGTTCAAGATATAAAAATGGTTAAAATATGTCCATAATTTCTAATATTTCATATGCGACCACCTCCGGTCACAAAATTGGTTTAAAATGCCGGAATATCTCCCACAGAAATCCGGAAAGTGCACCATCATTTCGAAATATTTGCCTGGTAATAAATCAATTATCAGTCTGAAACGCTTCTAAACACGGAATAGGGCTACGATGATCCGACGTGTCTCCGCAACTTCACTAAAATGTTATTATACAGGAGCGGACTTACATGATTGTAGCCTCAAACTGTATATAAAATTTGGGCAATAAAAATGTTAGAAATTAATAGAATACTTAAATGCTCCTTATTTTATCTAGTCTGTGCTTTTTTATGGGGATATGTTAGATAGTGTTTACTAAACTGGACCAACTTTTGTCAACAACATGAGAGAAATGATTGTAGCTTTAAGATGGCTTCGTGTTCAGAAAAAGCTCTGTATCAGGATTCTTATTTGAGATTTTTACTCCAAGCCTTATTATTTATGGTAGTTCACATTTCAAAAATAGTTTTATAGGTATACAGGGTGAGTCAAATATATTTTTACACTTACGTTTTAGTTTTTTAAATGAAATATATCATATTAGTTCAGTGAATTTGCTATAAAATTCCGGGTCCGAAAATATCTTAATACCATAGATTATACTGAGTGGTTATTGAATTATGACCACGTCCATGAGGACGTCATTCTAGACGTCCCGAAACCTTCGTATGGGAACTTCTAAACGAGACGATCGACTTATTGTAAGTTTATTGCTAAGAAACCACCGTTTGCCAGCTTTTCAAATTTATAATGAATTGAACCTAAGGAACGTAGGCACTTAATTATTAACTAACGGACTAAAGACTAAAGGAAGCAAATTTTATGCCAAGAAGGCCTGCTTCGGGGCCAGAACTTACTAGATTTGTTGACTAGGACTAAAAGCAAAGGTCTTAATGTAAAAATTACGAAAAAATTACGTCTTCGTCTTCTTCAAAAGCGAATATCTCCAACAAAATTAAAGCTAATGAGATGAACTAAAAAGCAAACTATCGAGATAGGAAGTATCTAGATGATAAACTTATTCTTAAATTTCTGGCTGTTTTAAAATATTCCACAAAGTGTTTCAAACTTTCTCCAAAATATCAACATAGATGGGGAGTTTCATTTTTAATTTAGGAAGAGATACTCAAAAGTCAAATAATTTGGCTACATACTGATTAAAAAATCATCAAAATCGGCCCACTAGAACAAAATACATTAAACTTTTAAGGTGTCCATTTTTCGTGCCTGTGAATGTATTTCAAAAACTATACATTTTGGTCATCTACTTTTCTAATGAAACCTGCCTTTATTTTTGTACTAGAATCCGAAAGTCAATTAATATATAGGGTGTCCCATTACAAAAACACAACTTTGATGTGTAACTTTTTTTGGGGAGACCCTGTAGAACCCTATATAATTTTATAAAATGCTTTAAATTGACTTACATAAGCTCTCAAAATTTCACTTCATTACAAACTTTTGTTCTCCTTGCAAAAACCGCGTCGTATATGACGCGCCACCCTGTAGAATTCGGTTTCAATTAAAATTTCAATGATTAGAATATAAGCAGAATAGCTACTCGTATAGCTTATGCATTAGATTCATTAATTTCAATAAATTTGTTTAGAAAAGAAAATCAAAAAGTTAAGAAGGAAATAACTAAGAATTAACTAAAATTACTAAAATAAAAAAATAAAAGCAACGAAAAAAAATGGGTAAACATTTAAGTGTTTTATCTATAAAACACAATACAGAAGGTTTCACATTAATACATTCACAGTAATTGAATTACGAGGTCAAAGTGTCTGGGCACTCCACTAATACGTATTAACATAAATTATTTGGAGCTTGTTTATACTAATAAAACAAAACTGTCAGGATAGGAAAACTATAATAATAGTATTATTGCATCAAAATGTATGAGTAACACCACTGAAACCTTTGCTGTGGATACGGTCCTGCGCATCGTACCTTTTACGCCCGTCCATTTCCGGCCTTGCGGTGTTTCTGTGGTCTGTCGGCTACCTTGGAAGATTCAATAAACATAATAGTGTATTTTTTCTTCTCTTTTTTCTTGCGGGTACGCTATGCTACGAAGCGACTAGACGGGCTCCAATTTTAACCGCAAATAACACGTTAAACTGACAGCCATAACGATATGTAGAAACGTAAAAAACAACGCATAAAGCCATTTTTTGTTATCGTCAGCACGGTAAATAGGTAGTAAATGGAATAGCTTTGGATCTACCACGAAATGGTTGTAATGGAACATGTAATTTTAAGATTATATTCTGAATAATCCGCTTTGTCTGGTTGTAGTAGCATGCATTGACATAATATGTTAAGAAATAGTTGCTGCATCTGGTTTATACAGGATCAGCCAGTGTCGAGACGCTTATGCAGGGAAAATCTATTTTACTGACCAGCATAATATACTGACCAGCTTATATACGTTACTACTATCGAAATACGTACAACTACCACATTAATTTTACTACTACCACCCAAAAATAGACTACTACCATCTTAATTTTGCTACTACCACTTTAATTTTGCTACTACCACCCAAAAATAAACTACTACCACCTTAATTTTGCTACTACCACCCATACTGTGATATTATTGTCTGTGATAAAGAACTAAACCGTCATAAAAACTGACTGTGATTTGATTAGAATAATAAGGAAGATATGCGTATATATGGAAATTAATGTTAGAATAGTTTAGAAAATATGAGATAACTGAGAATCACTTACTATCCACTACAGTTCCAGGATAGTTAGGGTTATGTAGCAAAGATGGGTTTTTAGTGGGTAGGCCCTCCCTCTGGGTAGAGTAGGGATGGAGATCCCCACACTCCGGCCCTAAAGGCGTTTCCCATCTATAAAAAAATACTACCACCCAAAAATAAACTACTACCACTTTAATTTTACTACTATCACCCAAAAATAAATTACTACTACCATAATTTTGCTACTACCACTTTAATTTTGCTACTACCACCCAAAAATAAATTACTACCACCTTAATTTTGCTACTACCTCCTAAAAATAGACTACTACCACCTTAACTTTGCTACTACTACCCGAAAATAAATTACTACCACCTCAATTTTGTTACTACCACCTTAACTTTGCTACTACCACCCAAAAATAAATTACTACCACCTTAATTTTGCTACTAGCACCCAAAAATAGACTACTACCACTTTAGTTTTGCTACAACCACCCAAAAATAGACTACTACCACCTTAAGTTTGCTACTACCACCCAAAAATAAATTACTGCCACCTTAATTTTGCTACTAGCACCCAAAAATAGACTACTACCACTTTAGTTTTGCTACAACCACCCAAAAATAGACTACTACCACCTTAAGTTTGCTACTACCACCCAAAAATAAATTACTGCCACCTTAATTTTGCTACTAGCACCCAAAAATAGACTACTACCACTTTAATTTTGCTACAACCACCCAAAAATAGACTACTACCACCTTAAGTTTGCTACTACAACCCAAAAATAAATTACTACCACCTTAATTTTGCTACTACCACCCAAAAATAGACTACTGCCACCTTAACTTTGCTACTACTACCCAAAAATAAATTACTACCACCTCAATTTTGTTACTATCACCTTAACTTTGCTACTACCACCCAAAAATAAATTACTACCACCTTAATTTTGCTACTAGCACCCAAAAATAGACTACTACCACTTTAGTTTTGCTACAACCACCCAAAAATAGACTACTACCACCTTAAGTTTGCTACTACCACCCAAAAATAAATTACTACTACCTTAATTTTGCTACTACCACCCAAAAATAGACTACTACCACCTAAACTTTGCTACTACTACCCAAAAATAAATTACTACCACCTCAATTTTGTTACTACCACGTTAACTTTGCTACTACCACCCAAAAATAAATTACTACCACCTTAATTTTGCTACAACCACCCAAAAATAGACTACTACCACCTTAAGTTTGCTACTACCACCCAAAAATAAATTACTACCACCTTAATTTTGCTACTACCCCCCAAAAATAGACTACTACCACCTTAACTTTGCTACTACTACCCAAAAATAAATTACTACCACCTCAATTTTGTTACTAACACCTTAACTTTGCTACTACCTCCCAAAAATAAATTACTACCATCTTAATTTTGCTACTACCACCCAAAAATAGACTACTACCACCTTAACTTTGCTACTACTACCCAAAAATAAATTACTACCACCTCAATTTTGTTACTACCACCTTAACTTTGCTACTACCCCCAAAAATAAATTACTACCACCTTAATTTTGCTACTAGCACCCAAAAATAGACTACTACCACTTTAGTTTTGCTACAACCACCCAAAAATAGACTACTACCACCTTAAGTTTGCTACTACCACCCAAAAATAAATTACTACCACCTTAATTTTGCTACTACTACCCAAAAATAGACTACTACCACCTTAACTTTGCTACTACTACCCAAAAATAAATTACTACCACCTCAATTTTGTTACTACCACCTTAACTTTGCTACTACCACCCAAAAATAAATTACTACCACCTTAATTTTGCTACAACCACCCAAAAATAGACTACTACCACCTTAAGTTTGCTACTACCACCCAAAAATAAATTACTACCACCTTAATTTTGCTACTACCACCCAAAAATAGACTACTGCCACCTTAACTTTGCTACTACTACCCAAAAATAAATTACTACCACCTCAATTTTGTTACTACCACCTTAATTTTGCTACTAGCACCCAAAAATAGACTACTACCACTTTAGTTTTGCTACTTCCACCCAAAAATAAACTACTACCACCTTAAGTTTGCTACTACCACCCAAAAATAAATTACTGCCACCTTAATTTTGTTACTACCACCCAAAAATAGACTACTATCACTTTAATTTTGCTACTTCCACCCAAAAATAAACTACTGCCACTGTAATTTTATTTAAATCTACGAAAATGTATTATTTCATACTTGAGTGGTTAAATTGCTAGAAACATTGATTTATTTACTTATTTAAATAAAACTAGTAATAAAATTATGTATGACATTTATTATTTTAATAATCTTCGACAAAACATAACAGTCGAAAACAAAATTACAAATTATTACGATATAAAGGTGATAATATTTTTGTAAAGGTTAAGTACTGACAATTAGTAGTTTATTTTTGGGTTGTAGTAGCAAAAATTAAGGGGGTAGTAGTCTATTTTTGGATGGTAGTAGCAAAATTAAGGTGGTAGTAATTTATTTTTGGGCGGTAGTAACAAAGTTAAGGTGGTAGTAGTTTATTTTTGGGTGGTAGTAGCAAAATTAAGGTGGTATTACTTTCAACTAATCTCAGAAAGGAAATTTTAAATTTAGTCAGTGAAATAGGCACCCCCGCTTATGCAGAACGGGATTTTTTGACAATTCGGATTTTTATGTAAAATGTACCATGTATCGTTTTAAATAATTTTCAGCTTTGCGCTTTAGATATTTTAAATGGAAAGCTTTCTTCTTTTTAAAGTCAAGCTTTACTTTTTGAAAATGGAGTACATGTTTTTTTACTAGTAAACGTTTCTTAATAAATGGTACCTACTTATACTCAGAGCTGCAACAAGTGAATTTCAAAAATACTTCAGTCTTAAGTCTTAATGTGTGACAACATTCATGTCTGTGAATGATCATAAACTAAAAAAGTATAAAGTGTAATTGAAACCACTAATTTATTCTACTAATTGCGAGGTTCTGAATGAAGCTTTAAGTCTATATTTTTGATTTTTGAAATTTTAAGTCTTAAGTTCTTAAAGCACCAGATGGCGGGGCGTATTTCACAGTCTTTTACTAGAGAAAAATATTTTTTGTTACTCTGAATTTTGAAGCGGCCAATAAAAACAGAGAAAATAAAAATCGATAATTTTCGGACTGTGCCAATTGGTTACTAATCGACCAGATACTTTTTGTCTATTAGATATGCTATAAAAGCTGGTAATTATACAATTCGACCATTGTAAATACCCGACAAATTCCGCAAGGCCGACGAGGTCGATGTTTTTCACTGATAAGAAAAAAAAATGTTTGTTTAGACAATTTTCGAGATATTTTTTCTTTCTGAATGCACATTTTAAAGTATTTTATATTCTTTGTCCGCTTAATCTATTATACTGGTCGCACGTATCGAAGTTTTATTTCTTGTAGTTTTAAAATATTTTCTTGTTTCTTTATAGTTGTAATGTAAAATTAGATTAATTTATTAAGTTTGATTATAATGTTTAGTGTAGACTACCAGAAGAAATTTAGTAGTGTTTTTATATTTTATTTTGAAGTTAAGTAGTAGGGGAAGGGGTAATTTGGTTAATTTTTCTTTATTTTTGATTAATTAATAAGTTTGATAATTTGTTTAGTGTAGAATACAAGTAGTAGTTTGTGTAGTGTTCTTGTAAGAGATTATATTAATTTATTTTGTAGTTGAGTAGAAGGTGAAGGTATTTGGGTATATTTTTCTTTTTGTTTTTCTTCTAATAATTATTAGAGAACAACGGCATACGGTCGTGTCGGCCTACAAACACGTAATCGCCTACAAACACGTACGCATGCGCATTTCTTGTATTTTTTATACACGTAAAAGATTCTTTACGTCTACGTATACGTGCCAGCAGCGGCCGACTCGACCGTATGCCGTTGTTCCCTATTGTAGTAGTTCTTTTAAATATTGTGATAGATACATTATAATCCTCCTTCTACTTTTCTGGTAGTTGAATATACGAAAAAAATCTGATCAAATTTATTTTAAATGAAATTAATCTAGTCTTATTAATTAATCAAATTAAACTAGTCAAATAATATTAATTGCAATCAATTATTGAAAAATATTAATTATTTTGAAAAATAACTTTTGAAATGGAGTATTATTGATAAAATTTAGCCATTTTTTTTTACCCAGTAGCGTATTTCAATATGATCTTATCATTTATCACTGTATAATAACTTTGTTGTGGCAGAAAAATATACCAGTTAGTTTCAAAATATCATTTTTTTTTCAAACGTCACAAAAGTATTAATTTTTGCGACGTGATTGACAATATAAAAAAGTCATTTTAACGCCTAGGCATAAAAGTAAAGCACTTTACGCCTAAGCATAAAAGTATGAAAATATATTATTAAAATGACATAAGTCTCAAATTCAACGAGCTGTAACCATAGTTTCTCGATATATAATTACTCATGGTACAAAGCAAACTTGAAAACAAGGTATGGTCGATAGCGTCTCCAATTTCGTTCAGTTTGCGCATATCGCCTGTAACGTCATATGCCATACAACAAAATATCCGTATTGTTCAATTGCCACTAATAAAAAAAGACCTAAAATAGGGAGGAATTAAATAACCCTTAAAGTTATGTAAAATCATCGAGCTGGACATTTGAAAAGTTGTGACACATTATACACATTTATTATGTGTCATCTGTTTGAAAATTTGAAGTTGGCGCGTGGAACTTGCCGACCAATATTGCCGTTTATCACCTGTGACGTGGTGACCAACCTGCGCAATATCATACCTTGTTTTTTTTGTATCATGATAATTACTTACAAGGTATGAGTTTTAAATATTTTTATATTATTTGGAACGTTTGAAATTGTTTAAAACATTATTTGTGGCTTTTGAAAAAAATAGCATGTTCTATTCGGAGTAAAAATGACTTTTGTGCTTCGGCTGTATGTCAAACCTACAGTCTCGCCACGAAAAGTGTCATTTTCACTCCTAATAAAACAATATACTAGAAAGTTTTATGGTTTAAAGGGTTTTGTGAGTTAAAACATAATGATATTTTCAGTTTTTATAATTCTTGATGGAAAATAAACGGCGTCAGCGATGGCTATGAAATGAAGATCGCTGTCATTTTATATGTAAATTTATGTGGGAAATGTCGTCGATCGTCATTTCCCTGCCAACTGGACGCCGTTTTTTTTCATATGGTACAAAGTTAAAGCAAACTTGACTCTGACCATGTTTTACGCTAAGAAAGATTTATTTCGTGTAATAAAGATTTAAATGGTGTATTAAGTACATAATATTTATTTAAATGTCAAATAATATTATTGAAACAAGTGCCAAGTTTTATTTTTAATTAAGAAAAAAATTAATCAAGAATGTATAAAGGTTTTATTTTCAAAAAAAAATTTATCTTAAATTCGTAAAACCTCAATTTAGAATAAAATGATCGAAGAATGAAATAAAATTGACCTGGGTCAAATCGAAATAAAGTACGTGTATGTAACTTTTTTTAAATATTAATAATTACCAGTAATTAGCATTAATGTACCAACATATTGAAAATTGTTATTTCTTTGTTAAATACGGTTTAGAATCCTTAAAATAACAGCAAAAATAATCGAAAATCAACAATGAAATAATAGTTTTGTTTAAATTTCTTAATCAGCTGAGCCCTATAGCTATTATAGTTCGCAAAAATCCGAGCTATATTATTACATTACTCTGAGGGAAATACCGCAAATAATCGATATTTTTGACTCCGCCCCTAATCACATGCTTCATTATTTTAAAGCTTTACGATTTGTTCACCAGAGGCAGCACATTTTGTCGAGAGGTTGACCAACTTTAAGAATACATAAACAAGGGTTCTTCTTACAGTGCCATACTCTATATAGAGCGTCGGTTACCTCTCGCATGTACTTGTGATGTGTGTCATCAGTGTTTCACAAATACACGGGACCTACAGTTTATCGCCGAATCCGAACGGCACTATTTGAGAGGCTGTACAAGGACTCAAGGTGGTTTGCCATTGCCTTCCTTGCGGCTCGTTGGTCGCTCTATTTAGATAAATAAATATTTTTATTTAAATAAATAAAGCGACCGTACTGGCTGGGGATCGAACCCAGTACCTTCCGCTCCGCAGATCGACACACTACCGCTGGAGCTACGGCCTAATCACAAGTTTTAAGTTAGCTTTCGAAAAATGACTTAAAATCAAATGACTTAAGTCATTAAAATGATTTAAATCAGAAAAGACTTAAGTTTTCTGTGAGCTTGCAGCTGTGCCTAACAAAAATTAAGAATTAGTGACAGATGACTTAATACTGATGCAGCTTAAAATAATCATTATAAAACAGAAAATAGTGTTTAAATATTGACGATATTAATTACCTGTTAAAAAATATCATTTTAATATCACTAATTAATAAACATAATTTGAAAATCGTTAATGTTTATGCGAGAGTTAAATAAAGTAGCGTTCATAATGGTTTAATATATTCCGAATATTAATAGAAGGGCTACGAAATAGCTTCGATATTAATGTCCTGCGCCTGACTACGCACAATGTTAATCTCCCCAAATAGTTTCCGGAGAAATTAACTCAATATATAAAACTTTATTATGTGTATGTCAATAGAAATTGCATTGCTTTACTAAAGGAATTATTCTGAAATTACTAGCTATTACTAGGGTTGATTACAGTTACAATTATAGCTCACAGCACTGCACACTAAAGCCGTACAATATCGTTTAATGCGGCCGTAAAACACCATCGCGTTGTTGCCATATGCTTCGCTCTGTGTGATAGAGTTATTATGAAATTTACACGCAAAAAGGTTATTGATTTAAAACTGTAATTATCTGAAAAGATTTTTATCGTGCGAGATCATTTTATTTTGTTTAAAACTTTAAGGAATTTCTAAAATAGCAAGAAAATGATAATTAAAAAATAAGGTTAAATCATTTCCAAATACATGAGCTTTTTTCACTATAGGTTTGGTGCATTTTAGTTGATTTCAAAAAATTCCGACCGCAGCGCTGGAACGGCAGAAATCAGAAGTTATCGCTTTGTATTTCACGCCGGCCGTCCCGGTTTTAGTTCAAGTTAATCGCATTAAGATAATATTGAATTCGTGGCTTTGTGATAATATTTAAGTATTTTTGTTTTTTGCTAGTGTAGTTATTGAAACTATAAAATACTCAGATGATGAGGTTTCTTTGATGTAACGCTGTTTCGGGGAGTGAAAATTAATTAAATAAAACTCGAACTGGGCGTCGTGTTGTGTTGTCACAATTTCAAATGTTAATAAAATTCCTGAAAAATAGTGCAATAACATTCAATAAGTCAAGTTTCCCGGATATTCAACTCTCCCGAAACAACATTATATAGCTTCATAGCTTCTCACACCAATTTGATCAAAAACAAAAATGGATTCAAACAGTTCGATGAAACAAGTGAGTAAACAAAGTGCCCATTACATAATCATAGTTATTTTTTATACAAGACGATAAAATGGTATTTCATCGTCGACCGAAAAGATTAATTCACGAGCGATGAAATTGCGAGTGAATTAATTTCGGGAGACAATAATGCAATTTTATCGTCGTGTATAAAATAATATTTTTTGCCATAGCGAGTTACGTTTTAAAAAATATTCAGAAATTATTATTTCAAGGAATTTATTACAAGTAGAAAAAATATTGTGCTGGGTTGGCGTTGGTTTCTATATAATTTGACAAATAAATAAAGCTGTCTCTTTAGTTGTCAGTTTTGAGTCAATATTTTGTAATTCCCTTGTCGATTGCTGATTGAATTGGAGCCACAGAAATGGCTCAAAACGAAATAAGTAAATTACGAACAGATATTCAGGCTGAGGCGACAACAGCCATATCCAAACTACTTCCATTTAAATCCCGAATAACTTATGAAAAGGAATACAAAAATTTTCAAAAATGGAAGCAATTAAAAAACGTGCGAGAAGAAATAAAGTTTTTAACCTATCCCCGCTGTTAAAGTATCATTTAATCTACCATTGCTGTTAAAGTACTTTTTTATCTATTATTTTTGATAAACATAAGGCAATTTTAACAGTTGCTATGGAAAAAATAAATAAATAGACATATACGAGGGGATAAAGTATAATTTGCAATATTAATATTATACTCTTTTTTTAATAAATAATAAACTTTAATTTAATAAACTATTGCTTAAATTTTTTATGAATATCTTCTAAAATTATCATTATCTACCTTCAAAAAATTTCGTTATTGCCGAAATTAAAAGTTATAGCCCAAGTTATGTCCCCACTAGCAAAACCGGCGCGTAAAACTATCCTCGCTACCGTAGTTGAAACTTATCTAAAAAGTTTATTTTTTTAAATTAATTATACATTTTATTAAATAATTAAATTATACTTCCTTCCAAACACTTTTATATAAACTTTTTTTCTTATACTCGCTATTTAAACCCGCGTATTTGTATATGTTGATTGTTTACGATATTATCTGATGGTGGCAGCACCGGCGCGGCGGAGCGTTCTCTATTTTTATTTTTCATTTTCGCTCTATTTATTCTTAGTGGCATTCTGCTCTATACAGGGCGTTGTAGAACCTCTCGGCATGTACTTGTGATATGTGTCATCAGTATTTCACATGTATGTACAGGGTGGGTCAAATTCGACGCTTTTAACTGGAAACACCCTTTTCTATAAGAGATAGACGGAAACTAATATCGGTGTCTGCAGCTCAATTTTCATCAAAAACATGATGGTGAAAACCGCATATCGATATCTGTTACCGTTTCGGAGTTACGGAGTGTTTTTCAAAAATATGCATTTTTAACAAATCGCTGTAACTTTTTTGCTATGGAAAATTTTGTATTTTTATTAAAACATTTCCAAAGCACCTTTTTACGTAGAATTTAATGGTTTCAGTATAATTTTTTTAAAATTAATAATTTAAGAATTATCAACAGAAAATTTAATTTTTTATAGGAGACACCCTGTATATTTTTAATTTATTGAAAATAATTTAAAATTACCTTTCCAAAAATATAATACACTTGATATTTTGCTCGATTCCTCTTCGAGATATAGAGTATATAAAAACTCGCCCGCTTTAAATAAGTAGGCTTTGAAGGGCACCGGCTGTAATGCAAAAAAAATCTAGCTGTGAGCATCAATTAAAACGAAAATAATATTTGCTATGAGAGATGCAGAATTTTATAACAATTTAAAATATATTTACCCAACATCAACACATTTAAACTATATCTAATAACATAAAAATAAATAGCAAACCAAGACATGAGATTTTGCTACAGGTGTTCAACATATCTCCCGTCTTCTGTTATGGACAGACGGGGTAGTTTTTGAACATTTCTCGCGGAATTCATTAACTCAGTAGTGGTGAAAGAAACCCTCTCATAACTGCTAAGTATTTCTAATTCTTGTCTAGATTATACGGAAGAATAAGGAATAAGGAACCTTTATTCTTCCGCAAATATATCCATAGGATTAGATCCATAGGCACTAAGTCAGGGGGCCTCGACGGCCAACGGCTGGGATCTTGATTAGCTATTCAATTATTCTTGAAATTGGCTGCAAAAATTTGCTGATAACTTCAGCGTTCAGAGGCGGTGCGTCTTGCTGGAAAAATATGTTTTCGAGTTCCATTAAGGGCATATTATCAATAAGGGGTCCAAAGCCTACTAGTTAAAAGTGGTGAACTTTCAAAAATTCTGTATTTCGAAGGGGATTATAACAAAATATCAAGTGTGCTATATTTTTGGAAAGGTAATTTTAAATTCTTTTCAGTTAATTAAAAATATAGAGGGTGTCCCAAATAAAAAATCATTTTTTCTAAAAAGGTGCTTTGGAAATGGTTTCATAGAAATACAAAATTTTCCATAGCAAAAAAGTTACAGCAATTTGTTAAAAATGCACATTTTTGAAAAACACCCCGTAACTCCGAAACGGTAGCAGATATTGAAGTGCGGTTTTCACCATCATGTTTTTGATAAAAATTGAGCTCCAGACACCGATATTAGTTTTCGTCTATCTCCTATAGAAAAGGGTGGTTCCATTTAAAAGCGTCGAATTTGACCCACCCTCAACACGAGACCTAGATTTTATCGTCGAATCCGAGGCAGTATTTGGGAGGTTGTACTGTTGGCAAATGATATTCAAAGAGATTTGGGTTGGTTTAGCACAAAATATTATAGTATTTTTGGAATATGGATTTGATGGCAAATTCACTGAAGAAAAAATATATAGTATAGTATTCCATTTAAATCTACACCTGTACTATCAAAATAAATTTGATTCACCCTCTATATGTATGACAATATATTTAAAATGTGCATACTTTGTAAAAATAATTCTGAATTAATGAAAATCTCAAATACGAAACTATACATACATATGTATATCTAAATTTACACATTGATCAATTTAGCAATAGTGTTCAATCTGGCGTTTCTCATTTTTCATCAACTAAATCTGCATGAGATTTATAACCTTTTCCTTTTGTATTTCTACCGTAAATTTTTTTATGAAGTTTAGTTGGCTCATAATGCCCTAAATAAAATTTACGAGCTCATATATCTACCACAATGAACATTGACGCGGATATCTACCTTTTGTGAAAAAAATACTGTTAAATAATATTAAATTTACAAGCTCCCTTAATAACACCTCGTAATCCAGTTTTTTGCCTGGCTTTTGCGGACATAAATTTAACTGTCAGAACAATGAAGTACGAAAGTAGGAATGGGCAATATAAAAATGTTTCTTTTGAAAAAAACATATTCCTAGTACTCATGTATTTAGAAAAAAATGCCTGATTTACTTTTTTTCAAACGTCACAAAATTATTAAATTTTGAGACCTGATGGTTAGGACAATATTATGTTGATGGTTGATGGACAATATTAAAAATAATTTTCACGCCTAGGCATAAAAGTAAATCACTTTTATCATAGAAGGAAACACTTTTATACCTAAGCACAAAAATACGAAAATATATATGATTAAACTGACATAAAATTTCTCGACATATATATAGGTAATTACTTACAAGGTATTACTATTAAATATTTTAATATTATTTGTAAAACGTTTGAAATTGATTAAAAAATTATTTGTGAATGTTTAAAAAAATAGCATGTTCTATTCGGAGTAAAAATAAACATGCATTTTTGTGGCGAGGCTCTACGTTTGACGGATGAGCGTTAACAAGTATCATTTTTACTCATAATACAACAATTATATTATTAATCGGCAGAAAATAATAATACATTGTTTTATTTGGAATAAAAATGAAACTTCCTGTTGCGAGGCTGTACGTTTGACATTGCGACGGGACATAAAAAGTCATTTTTACTCCCAATAGAACAAGCTATTTTTTTTTCAAACGCCACAAATAATTTCTTAAACAATTTTAAACCTTCCAAATAGTATAAAAAAATTTAAAAGTAATACCTTGTATGTAATTATATATCGAGAAACTATGGTAACGCTCGTTGAATTTGACACATTGTTGCCAACCATGGACATACTCTATATGGACATACTCGACGCTGCCCTGACTAACTGGAATTTAAATTTCTCGCTTGCGATTCAGATTCAAATGGTAGCTTTATCTGCTGTAAAAAATGTCAATTCGCCGTATATATTTACTAATATTTTGATTCGTTTTGACAGTTTAGTTTTATTAGGAGTTTTGGTTTAAATTAATTTAGTTGTGATAGTTTAGGTTTAATTTTTTTTCGAAGCAGACTTTGTAGTCGAAAATTGTTTATTTTAATAGCTTGTAGTGCGAAGTATACAAGATGGCCAAGCAGCTTAACAGCCGTTGCAAAAAACTCATTGCATCCTTATTATAGTCCAAGGGATAGTATAGGCTTAATCACGTGACTAAAAGATTGTTTGGTATAATCTATACTTTATTACTAGGTATCATATAATATAACCTTTGGTGGGAACTGTTTTATCTATACTAATATATAAAATCCTTAAGTGACTGACTCACTGATTAATCACGATCCTGCATCAAACGACTCAACGTAAGAGGCTCAATTTTGGCATACAGGTTGATTCTAGGGTGTAGAGGTTCGATAAGAAGGGATTTTTCGAAATTCCAGTTCCAAACCACTCCTCAAATATTACAATACAGGGTGGCGCCTCTCATACGCCGCGGAGGCTCCAAGGAGAACGACAGTTTGTATTGAAATAAAATTTTATGAGCATATGTACGTCAATTCGGAACACTTTTTAAAAATATAGAGAGTTCTACAGGGTGTCCCCAAAAAAGTTACATATCAAAGTTGTGTTTTTTGTAATGGAACACCCTATATATTAATTGATTTTCGGATTCTAGAAAAAAAATAAAGGTGAGTTTTATTAAAGAAGCATGTGCCTAAAATGTAAGGATTTTGACATATTTCACATTTTCTAAAAACAAAGAACAATTTTTAAATTTCAATAAAACCTACCTAAATTGGAATTTACCCGGTATAGCATAATATGTAGTTAAAATGACTATTGTACCTTAAATCAAATTAAAACTTGACCCAAAAAGTTATACAGGGTGAGACAAAATTAATATTGGACATTGGTTGGTTTCCTTTAAAAGAAAGTTACTCTTTTATTTTAAATGGAACACCCAGTATATTATTCCGACATTCAATGGAGAATTCATATCTCTTCAAAATACTATTAAGGTTGCCTACCCCTCAAACAAAGACTTTCCTAGATATTTTCATTTTTATGATTTAGTGTTAGTAGATCTTTATTATTTGATAAAATCTAGGTGGCTTGGAATGTTTCTAACGTTACTTCAACATAGCTGCCTAATTAGTCCAACTTGAAAAACTAGTTATCATTTTGTGTCAGTTAAAACAAAAAAAGTCTCAGAAATTTGCCAAAAATGGAAAATTATATTACATCAGTGAGAATTGATATGATTCTTATTAGTTGGTGAATGCAATCCGCATTCACCAGTTAAAAGAATACTTAAATGCTCCTGATTTTATCTAGCCTGGGCTTTTTTATGGGGATATGTTAAAGAGAGTGTTTATAAAACTCGACCAACTATTGTCGACAACATGAGAGAAATGGTTGTATCTGCTTTTCGAAGTAGAACTCCACATATGCCTTTTAAACTGACAAAAACTTTTGAAAAGAGAATCATTTTATGCACTGAACAGGAAAGGAAGTATTTTAAGCATTTGATTTCATCTACCTAATTTTTGTCACATAATTATACGTTTACATCTAGTTTTAATTCTGCAATAATTAAAATATGTTTTAAACGTGTATATTTTTATTATCGTAGGGTATTTTACACTACATCCTTTAATTTTTGTTAAATTAACAAAAGGTATATCACAGCCACCTAGATTTTTTCAAATAATAGAAATCTACTGACGCAAAAACATAAAAATTCAAAATATCGAGGAAAATCTTTGTCTAAGAGGTAGGCAACCTTAATAATATTTTGAAGATATATGAATTCCCTATTGAATACTGGAATAATATACTGGGTGTTCCGTTTAAAATAAAGGAGTAACTTGCTTTTGAGAGTGACCAATGTTCCATATTAATTTTGTCTCACCCTGTATAACTTTTCGGGTCAAATTTTAATTTCGCTTAACATACAATCGTTATTGTAATTAAATATCAGGCTATACAGGGTAAATTAAAATTTAGGTAGCTTTTATTGAAATTTAAAATTTACTCTTCATTTTCACAAAATGTGAAATATGTCAAAATCCTTACATTTTAGGCACATGCTTCTTTAATAAAACTCACCTTTATTTTTTTTCTAGAATCAATTAATACATAGGGTGTTCCATTACAAAAAACACAACTTTGATATGTAACTTTTTTTGGGGACACCCTGTAGAACTCTCTATATTTTTAAAAAGTGCTCCGAATTGACCTACATATGTTCACAAAATTTCATTTCAATACAAACTGTCGTTCTCCTTGGAACCTCCGCGGCGTATGAGAGGCGCCACCCTGTATTTTTATTTGAAAAACGGTCAAGTTTCCGAAAAAACGCTTTAACACGTATATTTTATTTTGTTTTTTACATATTTTAAGATTTTTTAAAAATGAATACAGGGTGTTTCGAAAAATCTGGTCATTGATTAATCACGATCCTGCTTAAAGCGCTTAACGTAAAAATTGATTTTTGGAAAACGGGTTGACTTTAGGGTGTAGAGGTTCGATAAGAATGGATTTTTCCAAACTCGAATTCTAAGGGTTGATACCACCCCTCAAATATTAGAATATTTTTTATTTAAAAGTTTGAACTTTTGAAAATTCGGTAAGTTTTTCGGAAAAACTCTTAAATACGTATATTTTTTTTGTTGTTTTACATATTTTAATTTTTTTTTTAAATTTATACGGGGTGTTTCATAAAATATGACCATGGATTAATCACAATTCTGCTTAAACTGCTTGACGTTTAACGCTGATTTTTGGTAAAGGGATTGACTGTAGGGTGTAGAGGTTCGATAAGGAGGGGTTTCTCGAATCTCAAATTCCAAGAGGGTGAACGCCCCTCAAATATTACAATATTTGTTATTTAAAAAACGGTTAGTCTTTCGGGAAAACGCTTGGACATGCATAATTTATTTTGTTTTTTTTACATATTTTGAAATTTTTTAAAAAATCATACAGGGTGTTCCAAAAAGTTGGGTAATTGATTAACCACGGTTCTGCTTAAACTGCTTGACGTAAAAAGCTTATTTTTGGCAAACGGATTTTTCGAAAGTCAAATTCCAATGAGATGAAACTACCCCTCAAATATTACCAAGTTATATAATAATATCGCCATATTGTTTTTTCTCATGCTGACATGAATGTAAGGAAATTTTATCCAGTTTGTATGTTAATGGAAATTCTTGCTTTGCTTTATCATCAGCATTACAAATGATTAATTCGACGCGAACGAAGTCGCGGGTACACGCTAGTTTACTATACATATAACAATTTTATGTTGAGACAAATTAATCTAAATTTTTTGTAACTCTGGAGAAGTTTCAAATCGACTTCTGAAATGTTTCAACCATCCCTATTTCGAAATCGAGACTGACGACATTAATCCAGTTTAATATTTTTTATTATATATTTTCAAAGCACGCCTAATGATCCGGGTCAGCCGCATTTGTTACACTCTTATCTCAAAGCCGTGCTTCATTAGTCCAGATTATTTGTTTTTTTGTCAAAAAATGGCTAATTGGTTTATTTTTCTTTAAAGTAGAATAAAAACAGATATATACAATCTTTGGAGATACAGGATTTGTAGATTTATTTATTAAAAACAAACGATTTGGTTTATGAAAGATACGAACTATTCCAATTTAGTTTATCTTAAAGTTTACCGCACTTTTTGAAAGAGCGAGGAACTAATTTACTGGTGGGTTTTGATAAATTAAAATTGCCAATTAAGTCTTTATAACGAAGACATAATAGAATTACACCAAGAAGATTTATTCGTAGACGTAGGTGTTAAGACTTGATTAATAGTTAATAATTTTAGAAAATTATGATTTAAGAGTTTAAATAGAAATCGTTCCTTGTGACTAATTTGTTTTTATTTTTTATTCGATTTAAGTATATTTTTCATATTTAAAATTTATATAATTTACGAATATTTATTAATCTCATTAAGATTTATTAGAAGAGGTCATATATTTTTATTTTTTTTTTCTAAATCTGTTAATTTATTATTTTTGCATATTTAATTACTAGTTATAAACAGGGTTGGAAAAAATCATGATTTATTTAAAAAAATCAAAAAAATTAGATTTATTTGATTTAAATCAGATTTTTTTGATTTAAATCAAATTTTTTTGATTTTAATTCAAAACAATATTTAAATCGGATTTCCAAATGACTAGGACTTATTTCCAACTAAAGTCCTATCCTAAATGGCTAAATCTTACTAAACTTTAACTCTGTCCGTTATCGATAACATTAATAATTCTAGGGTGCGTTTGTCATTTTTTCACATCGGTCACCAATATATTTCTCAAAAAAGTCGCTCGCTTCAGATCAAAAGGATTTTTTTTCAAACGTCTCAAAAGTATTAATTTTTGTCATTTTAACGCCTAGGTATAAAAGTAAAGCACTGTTACGCCTAAGCACAAAAGTACAAAAATATATTATTAAACTGATATTAAGTGTCAAATTCAACGAGTGTACAAATTAAATTGTTGCTTGATTACTGTTTATATTATTTGCAATATTTGAAATTGATTAAAAATTATTTGTAATGTTTTAAAAAAAATAGTATGCAAGTTCTATTAGGAGTAAAATGTACTTTTTGTGCTTCCTTGTAACGTCGGAATAGCTCATAGCTTTACGATGGTCCTTCAAAGGAGTATAATTCATCAAAAAAAGTATAATTTTTACTCCTAATAAAACAATACACTATTGTTCGGAAATACTCTTAAGTCGAGAATGAAATTTAAAAAAATAAAAAAAATATATATAAAAAAAAATAATTTAATAATTTTTTTTTGTATAAATTATTTTTTTTATCTATGTCAAAGTGTAAAATACTTACTGTGGATCAAAATGTCGGTAAGAATTTGGAAAAATACAACCATTTCAAAAAAAAACAACATATTTCCTGACAACGATTATTATAGATTCTTGGGAATGAAGATATAGTCTCTATATCAGAAGAATCTAGTTCTGCACTAGACTGCTAATGATGTGTATTCGAACAGCAAATTTTTGTCACTTATACATAAATTTTAAAATAAATCCCCGCGTTTAGTGGTCTAATGGATTCACACGAAATTAGGTACTTCAAAAATCGGTCCAACATTTAAATTGATGAATAGATATTTTTATATAGTTTTATAACATTTACATGCAATTACTTTTCGATTTATTATCTGTTATATCTTTTATAGAAATATTTTTTATAGTTTTCTAGGACACATTTTTATAACTTTTACAGTTATTTTTTTATTTATAATAAAGTTTTAATAAATTTTTTTTTTTGATTTAAATCAATGATTAAAATTTAAAAAATCACTTGATTTAAATCACGATTTAAATCATGATTTAAATCATGCCAACCCTGGTTATAAATGAATTAGAAAAAAGTGAAATTTCAATGATTTTATAACTTGATCTTTAAAATCAGTATGATTATTAGGTATAACCGTATTCTATGACCGTCACAATATATTAAAAACAAATATGTTATTCGTTGTAAAGCTGCAATATTTTGTAAACATGTATCGTTAAATTCGTCTCAAAAGTGGCTCACCCCTATTAGTACGAGAGCTAGCAACATCGGAAAAACAAGTATTTTAAGACGTCTGGCTCTTTGATATATCTTTTACTATGCTCTCTAGAACAGCATGCGGCCCGTCTGGCTGCCGGTAAACGTTGCGTTCCCTACTGCGGATTGAAAGAAGATCCTATATTTTTATTAGTTCTTTAAATTCTAGTATTGAATATAAATCGAACATATCTCCATAGCGCAGTGCGTAGAGTTTCCGACCACGAACCGATTATTCAGAGTTCGAATCCGGGTCAGGGCAAAGACTGTTTTATTTTATTTTCGTTTATATTCTGATAGTATTAAATATTTGTTTTTTTTAATTACCAGAATTATTTAATACTTTACTATCAGAATATAAACGAAAATAAAATAAAAAAGTCTTTGCCCTGACCCGGATTCGAACTCTGAATAATCGGTTTGTGGTCGAAAACTCTAAGCACTGCGCTATTGAGACATGTTCGATTTATATTCAATACTAGAATTTATAGGACTAAATTAATAAAAGGATCTTCTTCCAATGCGCAGTAGTAAACGCAACGGGTATCTGCAGCCAGACGGGCCGCATGCTGTTCCAGAGAGCATAGTAAAAGATATATCAAAGAGCCAGACGTCTTAAAATACTTTCTCGAAAACGTTGCTAGCTCTTAGACCATATAACTTTTTTATTTTGTCAGATAAAAAACGGGTTGGTGTGGTATGTTTAGTATATGACATAAATGAGGATTGATTGACGTATTCAATTCTTTTCGGCCACTTCCTGTTTCACCGGAAATGACTACAACTTTTGATTTTTAAATGGCCCCCTGGGAAATTTTTTGATTTTATTCGATAGAAAATGACACTCTGAATAGAATAACATATCATATGTCAACTTTTGACATTTTCACTTAAAACAAAGTTGTATTCTAAATTTCAATCTAGAATGCCGTGGCTGTGTTAAAAACACTAATTTTTAATCAAGGAGCCTTAGAAAAATATATTTGATCTTCTATTGTTTTTCTGTCTTGTTCTGGCCGGTTAAAAGATGCCCAAATCGTATTTTTAATCATAGCTCAATTTTTTCAAAAGGAAGGAGGGTGGCTCATTAGCATGGTACCACAGTGGCTCAATAATTTGGTATTACACATTTGGTATTTCGAGTCAAATTGGTATGAATCGCATGTTGCAATTTAAAATAAACCATATTCGAAAATGTAAAAAGTTGACATATTATGATCATCATCATCATCATCATTTAGCTTATACCGTCCACTGCTGAACAAAAGCCTCCCTTAACTCTAGCCATTTCCTTCTATTTTGTGCCACTTGAATCCAGTTTCCAGCCACCCTCTTAATGTCATCTGTCCATCGACTAGGAGGTCGTCCTCTGCTTCTATAGGCCTCGTGTCTCGGTCTCCATTCCACAAGTCTCTTTGTCCACAGTCCATCTGTCATCCTAGCCACATGTCCTGCCCAATTCCATTTAAGATGTAAGACAGATATCACCGCATCTCTTGTACTACATATTATGATACGTCATTCTATTCAGATTGTAATTTCTGTCGAATGATGTGAAACAGGAAGTCACCGAAAACAATTGAAAACGTCAATCAATAATAATTTATGTCATATACTAACATACCAAATCTCGGTTTTTTACTTGAAAAAATAAAAAAGTTATAAGGGTGAGCCACTTATTTTTAGCCGACTATACCAACAGGTATGGTAGGCTATTAAAAGATCGGCAAAAAAAAGTTTTTTTAATTTCACTCAAAATGAGTTATTTGGGTCATAAATAACCTAAATACAAAATATTTTCATGGTGTCTGTCTGTCTGTCCGTCTGTCTGTAGCACGATAACTCCAAAACCGCTAAACTGATTTTAACCAAATTTGGCACAAAAATACTGTGGCACCCGAGAATCTGGCCATTATTTTTTGGTGGGGGTGGGGGGTTGGTAAGTGGGTATGGGTGGGAGTTAAAAATTTTAAAAAATCGTAATTCCAAAATTACAGTAGCTAGCGAAACGCGGTTTTCAATTTAAGATTAGGAATAATATTTGCAACAAAATTTGTAATAACATCAAAATCAGTCAAAGTCGCAGTTTTTGAGATAAAAAAAAATTGCAAAAATTCCTTTACTTTGAAACTAAAAGAACTGCCTACCAACTTTTTATTAACATGTTTTAGTATGGGCGGCTATACGTGCCACCCGGCGCCAATTTTTTTACCATCATGATCTTTTGTAAACTTTATCTAATAAATGTCCCCTTTATTACAGTTTGTATTCCAATTATTTCGAATGCCAAATATTTAGAAACAAATATCTACATTGTCTGGGATGTAAAAAATGTCATCTGCATTCGTCATACCTTAATGGACATACTTTAGGTTGACATATTCTCATTATTTAAAATGACCGTTTGTGTTGTAAAAGATATACGATCGTCTTATGCAAAATTTGCTATTTAAATATCGGAATCTTTATCGAAAATATTAAGTGACGTTATTAAGTCTGGGACGTTTTCGGATGACAAAAACAATTCGGGAGCTGTTCTTAATCCGACAATATTGAAATGGTTTTTTGGGTTGTATTTTTTTCTTGCTTTATACCTGTCCCACTACGTTAAGATACATTTTAATTTGAATAATTTGAAACTTAACTCAGGGCAAAGTTTAAGGACCTTTTACAAACTAGCAATTGAAAAATATATATAGTACAGGATCGGACTGCAGAATTACCACGCTCATCATATTTTTAATCAAAAGCTAATTTTTGGGGTTCCGTACCCAAAGGGTAAATATTTTTCGTTCATATAAACTCATGGTACTTGCTCAAAGTCGTGGACGGTCCGTCGCGGACGCTCCGCTCCATCTGAAAACGATGTAAGCCTTCGCTGTCCGTCCGTCCGTCTGTCACAAAGGTCTATCTTATGAACTATCTTATAGCTAGACAGTTGAAATTTTTACAGATAATGTATCTATGTTGCCGCTATAAGAACAAATACTAAAAACAGAATTAAATAAATGTTGATAAATAAAAAAGTACTTTCACTAAACATTATCTTTTAAGTAAAAATTTTACATAGAACCTTTCAAGTCCTCGGTGGCCGCGTGGTTAAAGCGTTAGGACTTTACGCTGCTAAGACGTTGGAGCCGTAGTAAGGCAGGTTCGAATCCTAGTCAAGGCGACTTTTTTTAATCGTTTTTTTTAATTTTTACATATTTACTTTTACTTTTTACATATTTATTATTAATACAATTTTTAGTAATGTGTTTCTTCACTTTTTTTTAAATTACTTATACGCGCATTCAAAATTTCAGCTAAATCGGAAAAAAATGTTTATAATAATATAGTGTCTAATATTGTATAGATATAAAGCTGGCATCCCACGACGCGGGACTCGGCGAATTTTGGCTTGGCAAGTCAGTTCGCCAAGTGGCGACTCAGCGAGCGTGGTTCTTTCCCACGGCGCGGCGCGGCGCGTGGCGAATGCAAATTTGCGCGCGACCGTTGACTGGACTTGTCAAGTTGCATAGTAGTAAAAACAGGGCAGTGTATATTTGTTTGTGGCAGTGTGTAGTCAACATCGTGAAGGGAAGAACAAATAATGAGATCGCAACAAAAACAGCGTATTTTTGAAAAGTTTTATTTTAATGAGTGTTGAACATAATTTAAATAGAAACAAAGAAAAAAAAACGATGGTGGAGAAATTCCGTGTAGAAATCTGTGCATGTATTCATATGCAAACCAGTCCGGTTTAAAAATGTCGTCGGTCCCTGTGCCGGTTCCATTGATTGCTTTTACTTTTTGCCACAGTTTTCTAAAAATTGCCATCAATGCTTCTTTCTTCTTTTTAAGTTCCGCCACTGTGCATTTGACACCTAAATTAGTTTCAATTCTTTTCTAACTATCATGAACAATATTTCTATTTTCGTGATTTGAGTCCTTTGGATTCTAAATTGCTGGTTCTCCTTCGTAAAGTTCCAAAAATTCTATAACCAGTTCATTAGACCACTCCATTCTTCAAAAAATAAATAAATGAGAAACTTAATTTGCAAAAAATACACCTATCTCAACGATTATTCTGCGACGATATAAAGAACGCTACTGAGACTGCAAAACAGTTTTATTTGACACAAGCCTACGTGGGAGAATGGTAGGAAATGATTAAACAAGTTCAGACAAGTCAAGCCTGCGATGCTCGTTCATCGTTTGACTTGTGCTCCATTTAAAAACAACTGACCGGAAGACCGCGCCGAGCCGAGCCGCTTGTCGCATCGACGAGCGCTCTCGTTCCCACAACGCGTGGCTCGCCAAATCGCGCGCCGAACTCGCCAAGTTCCGCGTGGTGGGCTGCCGGCTTAATACGGAACACGTCGTGCGAGAGTCCGACTCGCACTTGACCAATTTTTACGTATATTTATGAATAGGGGAATACACTTTTAATCGGGTGCTGATCAAAAAGTTGCCGCAACTATGTTTAATTAATAATAATAATAGCTGATTTTGCAGACAACATTAAACATTACGTTCATTTTTTTTTGATCATTTATATGTCAAATTAAAGCTATTTTTATTCTGTACATGATGTTATAAGGGTGCCTATCAAAAAGTTGCTGCGGTTCAAAGTTGTTCCTAATACTTTATACGGGCCAGGCAACAGTACGTCGGGCATCGGTAGCTCCTATCATAAAAACTTAGGCATTTTGCATAAGTCACTATAAGTGTCAACCTAAAGTAGGTATGTGTTAACATGTATTTCAGGAAAATATTTTAACTTCTACAGGGTGGCTCAAAAAAGTGTGAGTGGATCGGGATGTTTTTTTTAAATGGAACACCCTGTGTATTATTCGTTTGTTATTTAAGTTTTTTAAGTTATGATTCTTAGTAAAAGTTAGCATTTTTAGATATACCGGGTGCGTCTCAAAAGTGGCTCACCACTATAACTTTTTTATTTTTTTTAGAGAAAAAAACAAGATTTTGTATATCACATAAATTAGGATTGATTGGTGTATTCAATTGTTTTTGGTCACTTCCTGTTTCACCGGAAATGACTACAACTTTTGATTTTTAAATGACACCCTCGGTATTTTTTTACTCTGTTCGATTGAAAATGACACTTTGAATATACATATGTACATATCACGTGTCAACTTTTGACATTTTCGCATATCATCAATATCATCATAACGACATTTTGACTCTAATACCAAGTGTGTGGTATCAAATTATTCGTAAAAAAATGTTTTTTCCAAATATGCTAATGAGCCGCCCTTGTTCCATTTAAAAAAATTGAGATATGATTAAAAATACGATTTGTGCATTTTTTAACCGGCCAGGACAAGACACGAAAAACATTAGATGATCAAATATATTTTTCCAAGACTCCTTTATTAAACATTAGTGTTTTTAACACAGCCATGGTACTCTAGATCGAAATTTAAAATACGATTTCTTGTTAAGCGAAAGTGACAAAACGTGACATATGATATGGCATTTTATTCAGAGTGTCATTTTCTATCGATAAAGTAAAAATATACCGAGGGTGCCATTTAATAATAATAATAATAATAATAATAATAATTTGACTTTATTTATGTAGGTGGCGAGGTCTAGCATACGCTACTCAATCTAACCACCTTAAAAAAATACAAAATACACATACAATACTAATACAACAATATAACAATTTTAATATAATATAAATCTAAATTATATAAACGAACAAAAAAAAAAAGACATATAAAACACCCATACATGAGCTTAAGGTACAATTCAATAATACTTTTATAAAGTTAAATTGAAATCAACAAGAGATTTCCTGAAACCTGCAATGGACAGACAGCTTTTAATGTACGGAGGAAGTGAATTGTAGCATTTCGAAGCATAATACGAAAACGATTTTTCAAACAAGGCTGTTCGGTGTTTAGGCACAACATAACTGCTGCGCTTTCTGGTATTAAGATCGTGGAGGTTAGCTGCCTTGACAAGCATGTCGAACAAATAATGAGGCTCTCGAAATTTTTCTATTTTATAAACTAGTATATAAGTATGTTTAAAAGCATACTGTTCAAGTCCTAACCAGCCCGATTCTTTATAAAGAGGAGAAACATGATCAAATTTAGAAGTACCAAATGAATACCTTAAGCAAGAGTTGACAAGTTTTGTTAAGCTTTGATTATCCTTGTTAAGTAGAGCAGGCCAGTAGACAGTGTTGCAGTAGAAGACCAATGGAAGAATTAGGCTTTTACACAAGGTCAATTTAACATCTCTGTTAAGAAAATCTTTGTATAAATATAGTGTCTTTAACTTACAATACGATTTCTGCAAAATATATGATACATGCTTTTCAAATCTCAGTTTAGAATCAAAATAACCCCAAGATTTTTGCAGTTTTAGCAGGTGTAATGGTGATATTGTCAAGTACGATATTTAATTTTTGAGAAACATCTGGC
The DNA here is from genome assembly GCF_002938485.1 of Sitophilus oryzae. Classification (NCBI taxonomy): domain Eukaryota; kingdom Metazoa; phylum Arthropoda; class Insecta; order Coleoptera; family Curculionidae; genus Sitophilus; species Sitophilus oryzae. The sequence goes on from NW_022146055.1 coordinate 12,326,833, forward strand.
GAGTTCTTACCCACAAAAATTAGTTGAGTCTTATTAGGGTTTAAGAAAAGACCATGATGGTGTGAAATGTCGTAAATTATTCTCAGATCTTCATTTATTTTGATTTCGGAGGCTTTGAAATCTGTACTCAAGGAACAGTACACTTGAAAATCATCAGCATACTGATGTGAAGATAAATTTTTTAAATACGTTTTAAAATCTGCCGTATAAATAGAGAACAGAAGTGGATCAAGAATACTGCCCTGAGGAACACCACGATCTACAGGCAATAAAGTCGAAGGAGATTCTCTGATAAAAACTCTCTGTTGTCGACCAGCCAAGTAACACGCCATGAGTTTCAGTGAACAATCACTGAAACCAAAATATTGCAATTTCTTCAAAAGTATCCTATGATTTAACGTATCAAAGGCCTTTGAGTAGTCCAGAAGTAGGCAACCAGTATCACCTTTGTCACATATTCTGAAAAGATCATCACTGACTTTCAGTAAAGCAGTTGCCGTACTATGGCGAGACCTAAAGCCGGACTGAGTGAAAGGAAGAATCTTAGAGACATTAACAAATCTGTTAGTTGTTTATGCATAATTTTTTCTAATACTTTAGATAGGAAAGGTAATATGCTTATTGGTCGATAATCAGATAATCTGACAGGATTAGAGTTCTTTGCTGTGGGAATAATATTAGCAATTTTCCAGGCAGCTGGAAAATGATTTTTTTTAATACAAGTATTAATAATGAAAGTGATGTGACGCAATAAATGAGGAAGTATTAAATCAATCATTCCTTTATCTATCCCGTCACATCCCTTGGCATTAGACTTAATTTCCCTAACTACCCTCAAAATACTTTTCTCATCAACCTCCAAAAAATTAAACAAATTGGAATCATCCAGAAATTTAGAGCTCATATAAGTTTGTAAATAAGTATTAGTGTTATCATCAATGCACAATTTAGGTACAGAATTAATAAAAAACTCATTAAACTCATCGGCAGTACCAGTATCCTCATGATGAGATGGCATACCAGGACGAATTTTCAAACGCCTTAGTGTTAGCCAAAACTTCTTCGGATTGGTCTTAAACTGAAAAGACAAGTATGCTTTCTTTTCATTTCTTAGACTCGAAGTTACCAGATTTCTAAGTTGTTTATAATCCTGCCAGGCAGCTTCAGTTTTATGTTTCTTGAACTTAGTAAGGGCTTTATTCCTTAAACGCATCATAAATTTAATATTAGTTGTAATCCATGGGGCCGGAGGCTTAGTAAAACGTACCTTCTTGTACGGCGCATGTTTATCAAAGAGGTATGTAACGAGTTTAGTAAAATGGTTGACGATATCATCAACCTCATGCAGAACAAAAATGTTATCAAAATCCATGTTGTACATATCATGATCAAATTCTACTAAGTTAAAATTTTTATAATCTCGAAATGTGCTAAATCTAACTCCAGCAGTTTTTCTCCGTACATTCACTTTACAAGTAACTAAACAGTGATCAGATATATCATCCATCAGAAGAGTTTCAGTATCTGTAATCATATCAGAACAAGATGTAACTATAATATCAATAAGTGAACTATTACTATTGGTTATACGCGTAGGAACTTTTACTGTTTGATGGAGACCATACTTCTCAAAGAAGTTCATTAAGACTATTTTACTGTTATTGTTTGTCAAAAGATCCACGTTAAAATCACTGCCAAAAACAAGCATATCATATGAGGGTAAGAAAGTAGAAATCGAATTTTCAAGATCAGTAAGACAACCCAGCAGGTTAACATTGGGTGGTCGATATAAAGTACCAAAACATATATTTTTGCCGTTAATCTTGATGGATATCCACAACTGTTCCAATCCACTTTCTGAGGCAGGCAACTCAAGATTTTGAAACTTGTAACATTTTTTTATATAAAAAGCCGTGCCACCCCCTCTTCCAATTCTATCACTTCTAATTATATTATAATCAGGTATAGTTAAAGAAGAAGATGCAATCTTCTCAGACAGCCATGTTTCAGACAACCCAAAAATATCAAACTGTCCGTCCACTACAAAGTCGCGAAAAGCAACAAAATTAGAACAAAGCGAACGTACATTAAAATGTGAAAAATTCAGCTTATCCATCTTTAAATTACTATTATTCACCATAATTTACAATCAGTTATATGCAACTCTACTTTTCAATCTGGAAATATAATTATTAAGAACTGTGCATGTACTGTCTCTAGTTGTATGATTAATTAACAATGAAGTTTTATACTTTAAATTATGCTCCAAACAATTTGCACACTTTTCTTCACCAGTACATTCCTTTTCACTATGATTTTCAGAACATTTACCACACACTTTAGACACTTTACAGTCTTTGGACACGTGACCATATCTGCAACAATTAAAGCAGCGCAATATCCGCAGGTGATCTTCAATCTCTGCTCTTTTCCATGATACCCATAAATAACCTCTGGCAAGTATGAATCTACGAAGTGTTGGGGTTACCTCTATGACCACATCCATCCTACCAAATCGTTTTAGTCTTGATACAACTTTTAGGTCGTTCTTATCAAACTGAGACAAGTCGTTTAGAGTAAATATACTATGCATAATATCACTGTCGCTTGATTGCTCATCAGCTCGGACATTCTTTATTAGCATTCGTGGATTATATCTCCTTGATTCATTGACGATATAATCAGAACCTAGCTTCTTTGTAAGCTCTTTCTTAAGTGTATTCAAACCATCGGAATTTTCACAAAAAACAGCAATACCATTTTTTATCTCTTTGGTGTCATTAACACAAACCTTTAATTCTGCAGGCTTGATTTTACTAGTTACATCTTTGAAAATATCCTCCTTGGAAATCGATGGTTTGTTTATTTTTACAAGCAGTACAGCTGATTCATCATTATTTATTTTCGACGACAACGCCTCACTGTAGGAGATTCCCTTTTTTGTCCGGTCATTTATATCTGCATTCTTTAGGTTTTTATCAGCTAAGGAATTTTGTTCGAGACCGTTTATTTTGGATTTAAATAAATCTACCATAGTGTCCATTTCAGTTAAGAGTTTATTTAACAATTGTTTTTCACGATTAAGACAGTCTATTTCCTTATTTAGCACTGCAACTTCGCATTCCAGTTTTTCGACACTTATATCGGGAACTGATGCGCTATTACGAGAAGGTTTATTTGCGCAACGTCGCACAGCCACACAACACTTTTACAGTCAGTGATAAATTTACATTGGACGTCTTTCAAACCGGAACAGGCATAATGATATCGTTTTTGACAATTATAACACTTTAGAAACTTTTGATTTACTATAAAGTTGTCAGAGCAACGAGGACACACACGCACGTCGTCCGCCATGTTCGACTCGATTTAACAAATAAAAGTTGTAGTCATTTCCGGTGAAACAGGAAACGACTAAAAACAATTCAATACCTCAATCAATCCTAATTTATAACATATGCTAACTATAAAAATAATACCGAATCTCGTTCTTTTATCTGAATAAATAAAAAAGTTATAGGGGTGAACCACTTTTGAGACGCACCCGGTATATTAAAATATGTCAATAAGTAAATAATATTATTGATCATAACATATAAAAATATAATATTGTTTTAAGTAAATCGTATTATTTTCTTCCCAAATATCTTCAATCTTAAGATTTTTTTTATACAGGTAGATATATAAAATGTAGGCCACTACTGGTTCTATTAAGAAAACAGGAAACATAAACTTTCTTGAAAACTGGTAATCCTTTATTTGAACGCGGTAAATGGTTTTGTTATTTTAAATTTATATTTTAATGTGTTCGTGTCATGTATTCTCTAATTTATAGAATGGTTTGTATTCTATAAATTGTTTTATTCAAGCACTGTATCGGTTTTGGTTCGGTTTTGAATTGCGTGCTAACGGCTTTATTTTTAATTTGATAAATTATCAGATACTTTCGAGGTACAAGAAACAATATACAATAATGGCATATTTTATATTATTTATTAGATTGTTATGTTTGTAAATAAGTTAAAAAAAAAACAGAAAAACATGTTTGTAGTCCTAAAAATCAAAAGGTGTTTCTATGGTAAAACATATAATTTCGATTTCATTCTTTGATAGATGGTTATTTGCTATCGTTAAAGCACAGCCCGGCTTTACTTAACGTTAAGTAGAGTCGGGCTGTGGTTAAAGTATCACATTTTCTGGTAAATATTATCACCCTTTCCGTACAATTGAACCAAATAAATCAAATTTTAATAATCAGTTGAATTAGAATTGTCAAAATTGTGGGGTAGTTAAAAATTCTAGCATTTATGCAAATGGTTTATGATTGGTTATTTCAAATCTACCATACGATCGAAAAAAACAGCGTTTATCTTATTTTTGATTTAGATGGAGATAGAATTTGTATTTATTTATATTTGTACACATTGGCGTAACTACAGGGGTGCCTCCCCCCAGGTACTGCTGGGCACCCCACAGAGAAATCCTGAATTATGACTCTTGGCCACATCTTGGCTACGTATTAATTTTTATTTGCTTGTAATGTAGTAAAAATGACGTTTTCTAGTTTTGTTTAGTTAATATTATTTAGTTGTCTTTAAAAAAAATTGTTAATTTTAATTTTTTTTAGAATATTTGTATTTAAGTAAATTACGGGAACACGGTTTGATAACCAAGTCTATGAAATTCATTGATAGAGAAATTCATGTAAACGTTTTATTCAAAAAATATGTTTTTAAAATTATTTTTCATTTTTAAAAAAAATCAAAAGCTAGGCCCCCCCTGGGCTCAACCCCAGGCCCCCCAGGCCCACCCCAGTATAAATTGCTAGTTACGCTAATGTTTGTACAGGGTGTCCCAGAAATAAGTGCAAGTATTTTATTATATAGTATTTAGTGGTAGATCTCGATAAAAGAAATATATTTTCTCTTTACCGTTTTTCCAACAGTCCAAAATAAGTTATTTTACTTTGAAAATTTCTAAAAAAAATTTTCTTGCTAAAATTTTGAGAACCACTGGATCTTTTCTGGATTTTCTTTCTTGTAAATTTAATCTACTACCTATGTTGCCATTTTATAAAGAAATTATTTTTTTAATAAAAACTAAAAATAATTTAATTAAAAAATAATTCCTAACTTTAAAATTTTTTTTTCGCGAAAAAAACCTCATAGGTGTGTTTCTGGGGTTGAACTATACTACCAGTTGAAATACTTGCACTTATTTCTGGGATACCCTGTATATTAGTGTCACAGATAAATTTCGTATCATATGGAACTTTTTTTTACTTATTGACTTAAAAGGTAAAAGATGATATAAGAAAATTTAGTATGTTGTTTTCAGGTACGCTTGATCCATAGATAAAAGACTTATATGGCTTGATCATAATCTGTCAAATTTGACATTGAAAGTAATAAATGTCTAAAAATAGGTTCCCTGTCCAAATTTTGAAAAACTTTTATGCAAAAAACTTTTACGCAAGTAGATATACCAATTTTCAACCATCTAGATGAAAAATAAAATTTCGTTATTTTTAACGTATATTTTAATCTATGCCTTATCTAAACGGCTGAAACTTGGTACACTTACATAAAATTCAAAAAGGAAACACCAATAACAAATTAAGTTTTTCATAATTCGGCTAGGAAACCTACTTTTAGATATTTTGACTTTAAATGTCAAATTTGACAGATACACTAAAGCAACATGCTACATTTTCTTTGGTCGTTAAAATATTTGTATTACCAATTGTGACATTTTTATTCAACTTAACCATTAGCTAATTTCTATCTCCTTTATTATTATTTTTTAGTTGAACTTCATATTATTCACTGTCATACTATATATAACCACTGTCATATTATTAATTCAAGTTAAATAAATCACAGTTATACCATTTAAGTGTCATATTAATCCACTATGTAACCCACTAGCAAGATGAAAGATTTCTATCTAAAAATTATATACATTATATACTTTAACTACAACATTTTATATTATTAAATAAACATAATAGTATTGTTATTTATCTTGAATCTTTATATTTTAGTGAAAGGAAGGCTCTACTTCCGAATAAGATATAATTACATTACATCTATTATCTCATTAGTTTGTGTTTGATTTAATTACTGTTTTTTTGGCAAGTTCTTTTTTAGGACAAAATTAAAAGTACAAAAAAAGTTCGAAATTACTATTTTCTTAAATTTGTTTCCTTTTACAAAAAACCTATTATAGATTGAAAAATTAATATGAATTAAAGGCATAGATAATACTGATGAATACATTAAATTAAATGAGACAGTGTGACATGATTGGGTTCAATTTTGTTTTTTTTTAATCAAAGGATCCCTTGAAAGTAATATAACAGAACTTTTACAAAATTAGGCATGATCATATTTTATTGACTGACAATTTTCTTACTTTCCAATAGCTTCAGAATATCCACTAAATAAAAAATTGTCTGTGCACTATGTGCGCATATTTAAGTGAAAATTCTTATTAACAGCTATTAAATTGAAGGATTTGAATTACATGTTTGAAAGTAATAAATTAGAAATTAATAAATGATTTGATTCACTTTCATAAAATTTGTATTAAAATGACCATCTGCCCTGTCCGTCTGAGGACTCCATTCGGGTAACTCTATCCACGTGCCGAGTTTGGTTCCAATCAACCCATAACTAAGAAAAACCCTGATGATTTCGTCCATTTAGAGGCATCGGCATCGGTTAGAAACGTGGAGAGCGTCATCCTGTAGCCCGTCTCCAATTATACCCAAATCTACCCATATTTTTCTTCAATATCAAATTCTTGGTCGCACCCTAATGAAGATGTAAACACAACGTCGTATCCAACTTTGCAGGGTGAATCCGTGTGCACCGTCGCTCACATAGCCTACCCACGAAATTTGGTCGCGATCGGACGACATCAATTTTTGAAGTTTCTTACATCAAACCTAACCATGCAATCAGTGAGATCGAAAACTGTGATGGAATGCCGAGAAGCACTGTCTTGGCTGCGTCAGGGCGGGGCTACTCTGTGATGAGTGCCAGGCCACAGCAATGTGGTGGGCAATCAGGAAGCAGACAGACTCGCTAAAGATGGGGCCAGGGGAGAAGCCGTGGCAGATGATCCACCACTTGTGACGATCAACACACTGAAGGAAGCTATAGGAACTGCCATCAAGGCCAAGCAGCGAGAGACGTGGCAACACCGTGAGGACTGCGCTACAGCTCGAAGACTATGGCCAGTGGTAGATAGCAAAAAGACAAAACAACTACTAGAGCACAAAAAGAACTCTGGAAGAACACTGGAAACTGTCCTACGGGGTAAACCTCGTGAGATGGAAAGTTTCCAAAGACGACTACTGCAGAGAATGCGGAGAGGAAGAAGAAACCATAGAGCACTTGCTGTGCCACTGTTCGGCACTGGAATACCGACGCTTTAAAACTTTAGGGCAAGGTTTTTTGGAGCGACTAGAGGAAGCAGCAGAAGCTCACATCAGCGACATCGGGAACTTTGCAAAGAGCTGGAAGTGCTTTAACACAAAGAAAGAATGAGAGGAATGTTTGGTACAACAATACAGGGGTATCGCAATGGGCCCAAGGCCTCCGAGTGAGGGATCAAACATGATCCCAAACCCCAGCAACCTAACCTAAGATAACCTACATCAAATCTAACTGTCACAGCTACAAATGTCAAGTTGCCCTTGGTCCAATCTATCGCCATACTAAATTTCATTTAAATTGGATGATTTTTTCTAAGCCGTAGGCCGTCCTTACCAATTTTCCTTTCGTCTGGCTTATTAAATGTTTACTCCCAGCGAGCGTAAAGAACTTTTTTTTTGCGTTTCAGTTCAGTAAAGATGCGACGTAATTTGTACCCAACTCTTACTTAAAATTAACGTTTTTGATACTTGGAAACATCTAAAATCATAAACTTCAAAAAAATGATGATTAACTGTTATCTTAGTGTGAATGGACGCTTAATATGTTTTGCATTTTTTAAAAATAGCCGTTTACAGATGTGCATGCCATGACATTTTTCCTTCAAAAATATTCTTAAGTATTTTTGTGCGGTCACCTTTTATGACTGTCGGATTGTGATGATTTATAAGATTATTTGTCAAGCTGGGATTTAATCGCTTGATTTATAAAACCCTCAGTGTAATTTTAACAGTAACCAAATTAGTAATCGACCCGATTATAAAGAACGCAAAAGAATACTTTGTTTTTATCCTGTATTCAGGATGACAGGAGATTCACGATTTATGAAATTATGAGGTATTGGACTTAATCCAAAATAAATTTATAAAAGCGTAGGTAGTATAATCACTATACGTATACTTGCAATATACATGTAGTAAAGATTATCTAAAACTAACTGTGTTTTAAATCAAATTACTTTACGAAAAAATATATGGTATTCGTCTCGGTACTAAATATTATTTTAGAAAATTTACGAAAATCACGAGATATATCCAAGTTTCTAGATCAATCAATTTTGGCAGGTATCGTGAGTTACTTACACGAAAATATAAACTCAGTGTATACCTTTAATAGCTATACCTTTTTGGCGGGTTCATTTCTATAAAAAACTTCTTGAAAAATTTTTAAAATAAAAAGTTATTTTTTGTAAACACCACTGCGTTTATCAAACCAATTTTAAGACCAATTTGTCAGTGGCATTTTACCTTTTACCCAATCAAAAAAATCTTAACGTTTCAGGTGGTATAGCGTCAGAAGAAGCAAAATAAAAATATACGACTAAGAAAAAACTTTTTTTAAATATTATATTATTGTTATGTAATTATTTTTTTACCAAGACAATAATTATGAAGAAAGAACCAGCCTCCAAAAAAATAAAATAAAAAAGGCTTTTTAATTCAATTTAATAGAAATAAATATATTGTGCTACATTGCAAGGCAACTGTAAAGGTTAGTAATGTAAGGTTATTATTATTATTATACAGGGTGAGTCTAAAATAAGTGCAAATATTTTCAGGACTGATAGATCTCGAGAAAAGAAACACATTTTCTCTTTACCATTTTTCAAATAAGTCTAAAATAACCGCGTTAGTTATTTTCTACTAACTATGTTGCCACATTGTCAATATAACATGTTTTTTAAATAAAAATTTTAAAAAATCCATTTTTTTTTCAAAAAATTCCAAATTTTCCAAAAAAAAATTGCGAAAAACCTCATAGACGTGTTTCTGGGGTCGAAATACATTACCCCTAAAAATATTTGCACTTATTTAAGACTCAGCCTGTATAATGACATTTTAACAGAGTGTCAACCATTTTTCGGAATCGGCATCCCGTTTTGACCTTCCGGGATTAGAACCTATAATTTCGGGATCGTTGAAAAACAAATATTAAATTGGATTCTGAGATTGACTATCAGAATGAGAAATTTAATCTAAAGAAATTCTTAGTAAGAATGCAGCTACATATCAGAAAGAAAATGAGAAAAGAGCTATAATAGACAAAAAGAGCTAAAATAGACAAAGCAAAGTAACGTTCATATTTAGTACAAAAATACAATTTTTGTTACAAAAAAAATGAAAAGAGTCATTTTAGATTGGGCATTTAAATTGTTCGAGATTTTCGGGATCCTGGGATTTAATACCGGGATTTCGGGATAAACATACACCGAGATCTCGGGATCCCGGTTTGGAAACCCTAGCGTCAACGGTTTATCATAATTTGTTAAAAAACTAACAGCGCTTTCAGATGGAGCGGAGCGTCCGCGACGGACCGTCTGCGACTTCGAGCAAGTAATGAGCTTATATGAACAATTTTACATGGGTCGCGTCCGGATGAGCTATCTTGAAAAAACATCCGCGCGGACGCTCCGCTCCATCTGAAAGCGCTGTAAAGTGTTCTTGAATGGTTGTATTTACATCGCTTTCAGATGGAGCGGACCGTCCGCGATTTCGAGCAAGTTCCATGAGTTATATGAACAATTTCACATGGGCGCATATGCTCCGTCCGACGGCTATCTTGAAAAAACAAGACGAACGGTCCATCGCGGACGCTCCGCTCCATTTGAAAGCGCCTGTTAGGTATTTTAAATAGTTTTTCTTTGTTCCTTGTATTTTTAACTTCGACGACTGGAGAAGATATTTATACCTCCTAAAACATTAAACATTTATTGCCCGTTAGGTAAAATTATTGTATTAATAAAATACCACTGAAAAATTGGTCTCCATTGGATCAACGCTGTAGTGCTGTAGTGTTTAAAAAATAACTTTTTTTGTTTTGTACATTTTTTCTAGTCTAAAACTCTTTAAATACCTAACTTAAAATAAAGTATCAAATATTTATTATTATTTATTAACACTATTATTTAAGTTGGTTCATAAAAATATAAAAAAATTACATTCAGACAAGCAAAAAACTCGACTAAACCAAGAAGACAAACGGTTTTACTCAACTTTAATTTTTATAGTAACTTATTAAATATATATTGTTAACTCAAGATTTTGTTCACGTTTATTTTATCATTAAATAAATTTATTTAGGTATATCTAGTAGAAAATTATTATCCCTACATGGTAGTCAGGCGAACTAAAATCTTAGGCGTAAAACTTATACCTGTTCAGTATTCTATCCGTGCCTCGAGTCGACTTAGGAGTACAATTTAATATATCCAGTGGCGTTCTGACATGTTTGTAATATCTTGAAAATAGCTCTCTTTTATGTTACTAGAAGGAAATCTACAAAATATAATAAAAAAATTGTAAACACGGTATTTATAACAAACTATAACTGTAATTTAAAATACTACCGATTTCTATAAAAAATAACTATTAAACAGAACTTTCTGCTAGTACTTTACATCAAATGGAATCTGATATTTACATTAATGTTTAGCTATTCTGCTCAGTACGGACATAAATGTAGTATTATCATTTTCCATTATAAATTAATACACATTCGTAACAAATTCAAAGGATTTATGGATGCTTCTGTCCTACTGAAATTAATTTATTTCCATTATTATTTAAACAATATTGTAGGATTCGTTCGGTATTTCAACGTGTAATTTTAAGGATATGCGATTTGGAGGATTAAAAATTAAACGTATTATGAGGTAGTGAAAATAAATTTACAATAGTTGGCAAATGGATTTATTACATATTATGCACGTATTCAAATTAACAATTATTGTTTTAACTCACAGTAATATTTTAGTTATTATAACTTTTTGTATAAAAGAAGCATATCATGTAGGTTATATAATTGTATTTTCCACTTATTACCCAAATTATGCACAACGAAAAAAAAAACTTTTTGTCTTGCTCTTATTGTAGAATGTTTAGGAGGGGGGAGGGGTGAAAATTTATCATATCTATACATACAGGGTGGCCTATTAATCCGAAAAAGTCTGCTGTTTTAATATAATATATTGTAATAAAATAAAAGTTTCCATTAGACAAATATTGTTTCATTAAAGTATCATTTGCATTAAAATACCGCTGATTGAAAGAATTGGGAAGATATGCAACCCGATGGGTAAATTCGTGACAATTTGTGATTTCCCCTTACGTCTCAAATGCTGTACGGTGGAGCCTCTAGTCGTTCTGCAGTAAATAGTGAAAATAAATATAGAGTGATATATATTTTTGAGAAGCTTATGGCAAGCCAGATCAATTTATAAATATACAGGGTGTTCCATTTAAGAAAACATAATTTTAGTTTATATTTTTAAAATCATTATTTTCGTAGAATAACAGACTAAGTCACTGTATTCTACGTAAAAAGTTCTATAATAAACAGTTTTCACCTTCTTGATACCTTCAACAGTAACAGAGATACAGGAGGCGTTTCAAATTGCAAAATTTTAAAAAAGACCCTGTAGCTCAGAAACGAAGAGGGCTATGAAAATTTTGTTTACGGCATCTTCCGTTTGACAAAAAAGTGGCATAGGTTTGTGCAAACCGCGCTCTTTTATCTTCACTAATAACGGAGATACCGTACAATTTCAACCAAAATGGGACACCCTGTGACCCTGTACTACAAAATACGGAAGCGCTGAGGGGCCAGCTGAGTTCGTTTTTATATACTGACTATAGTCAGATAATAACCGACTATAGTCAGATAACAACCGACTATAGTCAGAAAACAAATGACTATAGTCAGATCATAACTGACTATAGCCAGATAATAAATGACTATAGTCAGATAATAACTGACTACAGTCAGATAATATTTTTAGAGGCACCCTGTATACTTTTATAAAAACATGCTGCCGCCACTGGACATTTTATGAATGAAATCAGCCATGTTTTATTATATTACTACTACAAGGCTACTACTACCTTCCTCTTACCGACGCCGCGCTGTTAGCTGTTAGAAACTCCTTTGCCTCACAGGGGATTAGATGAAGTTGCAGAAACTTTACAAAGAGAAAAGGTAAGAAACCTAAGCTATATTTAAAGGCTTTTATTTAACATACAATATATGTATGTATGTTTTCAATCCAGAGCGCCACAAATGCGTGAAAACGGTTAATTTTGGATCAAGTAGTCATGGAAAAATAACTGTGATTGTCTTTTTGTTTTTATAACCACTACAGAGCATTGGCGAAGTTAGCTCTCTGATTTTGGGGGGGCTTAAGCCCCGGCATCTTTTGATCATAACATTAGGTAAGATTAGGATGAAAACACAGTATTTAATACTAAATGCTTTAGTGGCAATATCGAATAAACATGGACTAAACAGAACTAAGTATAACTGATATATACATTTTAATAATGACTATAGTCAGATAATAACTGACTACAGTCAGATAATATTTTTAGAGCACCCTGTATACTTTTATAAAAACATGCTGCTGCCACTGGACATTTTATGAATGAAATCAGCCATGTTTTATTATATTATTACAAGGTTAAGCTACTACCTTCCCCTTACCGACGCCGCGCTGTTAGCTGTTAGAAACTCCTTTGCCTCATTAGGGATTAGATTAGGTCCAGACCTTCGCATTAAAATATATACATCACAATATCACAATATATTGTTTTCGCAGAATTATTTCTAGGTTAAACTTTAAACTATCGAGTGACATATTAACACTGACAGACCAGGGACCGACTGTAATCGAGCTTGTATTGCATAGAGCGTCAAACATTTTGGGAGGGCTAATTCTACAAGCCCCCCCCATAACTTCGCCACTGCTACAGAGCCGTTTAAAGTTTGCAAAATCGTATTTATGACCTTAAGTCAATTTTTTTAAATGGATCGAGGGTGTACGTTAAACCGTTTAAACCGGAAGCGATAGAAAACAATTGAATATGTCAAATAATGCGCATTTATATCACATACCAACGAACCTACGTACGTACAGGGTGGTTCACTTAAGATGCTCCTATAAAGAGAGGCAAGGGAGTTTCTAACAGCGCGGCGTCGTCGGTGAGGGGAAGGTAGTAGTAATAAAACATGGCTGATTTCATTCATAAAATGTCCAGTGGCGGCGGCATGTTTTTATAAAAGTATACAGTGTGTCTCTAAAAATATTATCTGACTGTAGTCAGTTATTATCTGACTATAGTCATTTATTATCTGGCTATAGTCAGTTATGATCTGACTATAGTCATTTGTTATCTGACTATAGTCGGTTGTTATCTTACAATAGTCGGTTATTATCTGACTATAGTCATATATAAAAAGAACTCAGCTGGCCCCTCAGCACTTCCGTAACAAAAGCAGTGCTGTATTAAAGATTCAAAATGTTCAGAAAAACGAAAATAAAACTACAAAAACAAAATATATCACTCAAGGCATATCAAAGACGGTGTGGAACTGAAGGCAACAGTGTTGCCATATTAAAATGTGTAATATCTGTAAGAAGTTTGACGGAAATATCTTTGGATGGTGAAAAATCCGCGTTTATGTATTGGAAATTTATTCGTGTTAGCCATAGAATAAACAAACATAAAAAATTCTTTTATAGGTACTGAATATTTTCGTATGATCGAAAAAAGTCGTTTAGTTGGCTTGGAATTGACAACTATTTACATTTACCATAATATTTTCAAACCGAACAAACAACTGATGATTATTAAAATTATAAGTGTCCCAGAGAAAGATATTTAACAATAGTAATTTTACAAATTGGTGTTTATGTTTAAAAGCAACTGATGATTATACTGATGCAAATTAATTAGTTAGTTATGGAGTCACTAAGGATCTTACGTCACTTTAGTTAGAAGATTAACCATTTAATTTTTTCTAATCTAATCTTTTTTTGATCTCTGATCGGGACTGGCCTACCGGCCCATCTTTCCACCGTCCCACCGGGAATTTTCCCGTTTCCTCATATGGCCCATCCACCCCTGCTTAAGTATAAAGCTAAGAAAAGACAATCCAATTTCAATTTGTGTGTCTCTCTAATTCATACATTCAGTTTTGTACTGACGTAAATCTTTTTTATGTATTTCCATCACGTATTTTCCCGTATATTAAATCATATGAAAAATTGTGCCGTTGTTACGTCACTGGCTTGAGAAATTCCACAATAAGACACGTTTCGGGAATTTTATCCCCTGACTTGATGTATACAGGGGTGTGAAAGAATAACAGGCATCACAATAGAAAAACTCTGGGCGAATGGTGGCAAATAACGGAGACAAATTTCGGCATTGTGTCAATGTCTATTTAGCGACCGTTCGAGATTAAATAAAAGGTGGAAGTTGGGCGACAAAGGCCGTTTTATTACAATGAGTTTCTCGGTAAAAGGGAAGGAATCGGAGACGTGTTAGACGTGATATAGATGGAAACGGAGGACGGACGAAATTATGGTGCTCGGATTTATCTTATTCTGGGAAAATTGTTGGGTAATAAATACTGCGGATATTTTTTTGGGGCACGTTTTTGTTTACACCCTATGGCGGTGCTATGGTGTCCTTTGAGAAAACATCAATTATGAGTTTTTCTTTTCAACACGGTTTCACTAGTACTGTTTATTTATTTTCATATCGCGTACAGGGTCAATATAAAACTGCATAGGTAATCTAAATAAATAAAACAGATTCGGGCTACATCATTGTCTATAGTAAGTGGCCCGAATTATATTCTGGAAACTTCGGCAGCATATTCTGCGGATAAAAATAAATAAAAAAGTTCTTATCAATGTATGTTCTAAAATGCTTCGTTTCAGAGGTCAGGGTGTAAAAATTTCATTTTTATTTCGTTTTTTCCAAATAATTTCTAAAGTACCGTCAATATTTGGCACATATAAAGGCACAAATGTATATTTTTCACTCAGTAGTGTAATACAGGGACGATCAAAGAGTTATTACTCTCCAAAACAGTTAAAAAAGATGTAGGTGGCGTCCCCTACAAGTAGGAGTGATATTGACATCAAAATCAAATTTCTCATGTCAAGAAACTCCCAGACAGTTACTTCATAAATTATTTTAAAAAAAATCGAAATAAAAATTTTTACACCCTGTATCTCCGAAACTAAGTATTTTAGGACATATATTTATACGAACTTTTTTACTTATTTTTATCTGCAGAATATGCTGCCGAAGTTTCCAGAATACAGTTCGGACCACTCTGTGTACAGGGTGTTTCAAAAAACATGTGCCATCTCTTGTGGGGAGATCCCTTACTTAAAAATAAGATTTATTTTTCATACCAACATAGGTCCGATTCTGCTTTGTTTTGTAGCTACCGGGTGTTAAAGTCTTAATAATCTTTCAATTTATTATAACTCTTTTCCAAGTACTTTTAGTGATTAGAATGATACTTTGAGGGTAAAAGTTACTATAAGTGCTACATATTTTAATGCTCTATTATCTATTATATATTATCTAATTTATCAGGGATGTGCATATGGGTTATCACTGGAATATTTTTCAAAAAAAAACATAAGCGCCACTGACTTTTTTTCTTTTGATATCGTCATTGCGTAGGCCGTTTAATGCCAATTAAAAGTTATCTCTCGATATTTTGTCGAAAAACCGGCTAATATAACGGAGGCTAATATATCGGCCTCCTTGATGAGATAAACACTATTTTACACATTATATTTTATTAATTACAATTAATAAAATTAAAATAAAATAAAATCCACCACCCTGTATAGAACGGATATTGTTTGTTGTAACTCACATACCTCAATTTTCATCCAAATATGTACATTACTTCAGAAATTATTTGGAAAAAATCAAAATAAAAATGAAACATTTTTACTTACTTTTATTTGCAGAATATGCTGCCGAAGTTTCCTGAATACAATTCGGACCACTCTGTATATTAAATAGTCGTCCACTGAGGGGTATTGTGAGATGCTGCCACCATGCGGTCATTTTTTGAAACTTAAACATGAACGAAAAGCGCCAAGAATTTTACCTCACAATTAAATTAGCGGGAGATGGGCGTATCTCAGTTTCATAGAATATTTTTAACTTTCTTTTCTAAATCTATTTTTTATCCTCGGTCGGCCACATATTTTATAACCTTGCAAAAAAATGTAAATAAGCAATGGTAGATATTTTTACTTTTTTAAATAAAATTAGTTTCGAGCATATTTCCAACTAATTTCCAAACAGAGGAACAATTTTTTTTCTATATATGTATGTGTGTATGTAAGCAATTTTCATTATTTCTACAAAAGTAAATACAAGAAAAGTAATAATACAATAAACACAATGATGTAACTTAAAATTAAACACACTAAATTTACAATATTAGCAAAACATAACAGAATGAAACAAATATAGTGGAAAATGGAGCGAAATTCAGAACATAAAAATTAGTTCTGCTCTTTCACTTAATTCCAGAAAGAAAAAAATAGAAGAAAATAAGTACCTGTTAAATTAAACGGAAAATGCAAACAATGCGAAATTATATTTAAACAATAGAATAAACAAAAGAAATAATATAACACTAATACATTTATTCTTTGCGCTGCCCTTCGAAAAGCCATAAACGAGATATATTTTAGTGTAATTAACAGCATTTATAGCATTGTCATCCATGCCAATTTTTGGAAAATTTTACTTATTGTGCCTATCAAAGTGCCTTATTTTTTAAGATAAATATTATTTTTTTAATGTATTTTGTAAATTTTCAAAAAAAAACAGCCGAGTAATTTCATTTTCAAAATTTTATATATATTAATCTATACTAATATATAAAAGGATGTACTTAAACAGCCGTTAAACGGTAGCCTACTAAAATGCCGTTAATAGATATTGTGACGTCGTTCATGTCGGCGGAAAGTAATCATCTAGCATACACACGTAGAATGAAAGTCGAATTTGTTATCAGTGAACAGGGAAAACAGAAACTGTTACTCCACAGTTATTTGTATCAAAAAGGCACGGGTGAAGATATGTTTTGTTTGCTTTTTATTAAATAGACCGTGTGTTTAATTGCCCTGTATTAGAACAATATTTTGCAGAAAATCGACATTTTGGGTAATTTTTATTTCTGTTGTATTGTAATTATTAATAAACCAGAATATAATTATCCAAACAAAACCTATAATATTAAGAAAATATCCAGATCTACAACCCCTTTGCACTGGTGATAAACCTGTCATTATACTTCGCAGCCTCGTCTCAGATTATAAACACCCTGTAGTTGCAGCGCGACTATCCTATCTACGACGTTCAAAGAAAAATAACAATTTTTTGCTTCCCTGACTCAGCGTACCGGGCCACGTCGAGCCTCGCTGCTGATAGTTTATTCATTGTATCGTGTCGTATCCTATCGGAGAACTCAAATTTTACTGTAGTGAAAAATTGGAAAACCGATCTGAAAAATTACTTTCCCTCTTTTCGTTAATTCAAGTATTAAAATTATTGGCTATTTTTCAAGAAGTACCAAAAAAATTGGCGCCGGGAGGCACGTATAGCCGCCCATACTAAAATATGTTAAAAAGTTGGTAGGCAGTTCTTTTAGTTTCAAAGTAAAGGAATTTTTCCAATTTTTTTTTATCTCAAAAACTGCGACTTTGACTGATATTGATGTTATTACAAATTTTGTTTCAAATATTATTCCTAATGTTAAACTGAAAACCGCGTTTCGCTAGCTACTGTAATTTTGGAGTTACGATTTTTTAAAAATTTTAACCCCTCCCATACCCCTACCCAAACCCCCCCCACCAAAAACTAATGGCCAGATTCTCGGGTGCCACAGTATTTTTTGTGCCAAATTTGGTTAAAATTGGTTTAGCGGTTTTTCAGTTATCGTGTTACAGACAGACGGACCGACAGATATACACCATGAAAATATTTTGTATTTAGGTCATTTATGACCCAAATAACTCATTTTGAGTGAAATTAAAGAAAAAGAAAGCTTTTTTTGCCGATCTTAATAGCCTACCATACGTGTTGGTATGGTCGGCTAAAAATATTACTCTTGGGGTTGTAAGTAATTTTATTGTCAAAAACTTGTGCAGGATAGTCACATAGATCCATCTTGTGGATATTTCTTTACTTCTATTAATGTATATGAAGACTGTTTAATTGCAATGAACTTGTTGTTTTTTATTTGTAGATTTAAAATAATAAATACTAAATCGCCATAAAAACTAAATCTCAATTGTAACAAATTGCATTAAGAAATGAACTAAAATTAATCAGACTTTTTAAGATACTTCGAGAGCGATTTTAATATGTTTTTATTCAAATGGTTTATTAGTGAAATTTTATGTTTACAGCAAATTAAGGTTTCAAGGAATTATCTAAATAAATAAAATAAGTTACTACCTACAGAATTAATTCTGTAAACTTTGGTTACACCATTTATTACTAAAGAACGGCTGGACAGATTTTAACAATCTCTGATATGTTGGGTTTTTCTTCTTCATCATCATCGTCATTTAACTTATTCCGTCCACTGCTGAACAAAAAGGTTCCCTTAACTCTAGCCACCTCTTTCTATTTTGTGCAACATGAATCCAGATTCCAGCCACTCTTTTTATATCATCTGTCCATCGACTAGAGGTCGTTCTCTGCTTCTAAAAGCTTTTTGGTTTCCATTTAATTTATAGTTCCATTTAAAGGTTGATTCTAACTATACCTTCCATATCAGTTCCATTCCGTTAACATAAAATATCATATCATGTAAATGAATAGGACAATGCACACTATCCGTTCCGTTTCCCTTCCGTTCCATATCCTTTCCTTCCATACATTTTTTTGGCTGACGGACTGAAGCGTATCGGAAACAGTGTTGTCAAGTTCTTACATTTTTGTACCAGCTCTGTTAACATTTTGCTGATATTTATTTAATCTTTCACCTGTTAATTAAATCCATTACCTTTTTCAAAAGATATAAATTTTTAAAATAAAACTTTCGTAATGATGTAAATTGTACAATAAAAAGTATGGAACTGATACGGAACGGAAGCTTACGTATAGCACCGATGCAATAAAAAATACGGAACGAATATGGAATGGATATGGAATGGAAACGGAAGGTATAGTGAGAATCAACCTTAAGACGTAACATAGATATCACCACACCCTTACTCCTATTGCTTATGGTATCATTGGCTATTTTATCCCTAACTTTAATTCCCAACATGGACCTTTCCATTTTCCGTTTCGTGACCTGTATTCTATTTATGTTTGTTTTCTCAAAGTAAGAAAAAGTCTCTTAAGTAAATACTTAAGAAAGTCTTGGCTTGAAGTAAAAAAAATAAATCAAAACAGAACTTAATTTCGAGGGGGGAACTATGATTTATAAAATTTTTAGATCAAAAGAAAGTATACATATATTGTGGGTTACATTTGTTTTTAATATAATGTTGTCTAAGAGGATTTAGACTTTATGAGCCAGCACGGGTTTATTACGAGTAATATAGTAATTAAAAGATACCAGCGACTGGTACTTATAACGACAAGCCAGCCGTTACACTGCGTTTTTAATGTGTTAGTACAATATTTATGTAGATTATTTGATATCATATTATTAGAAAATTCAAAGGATGTAAACTGTCCTTCGAATAAAATAAATATATCTTATTCTCAACATAGGGATTCTCAGTCTAGATTGCCATATTCTTTAAACATCTACAGGGTGTTTATAATCTGAGACGAGGCTGCGAAGTATAATTATGTGATCAATCGACTTACCTGTAAGGAAGAGTGATCCTAATTATACGAGCAGCCTCGTCGAAAGATTATAAACTTCCCAACCCTTATTGACATCACATGTTGAGTTGATCCCTACCCTTGGGGGGAAGCAAAAAATTGTTATTTTTCTTTGAACGTCGTAGATAGGATAGTCGCGCTGCAACTACAGGGTGTTTATAATCTTTCGACGAGGCTGCTCGTATAATTAGGATCACTCTTCCTTACAGGTAAGTCGATTGATCTCATAATTAAACTCAATGAACTAAATAATTATTAAAAATATATTAAGTAGTTAAAAAATTTATTTTTGTATAAAAAAACAATATTATTAAAATAAGCTAGATATGAATATTTTAATTTATTATTGTCTTTGCTTCTGGAATGAAAATTGTCTTTGTTTTCAGTTGATCTAAACCAACGCGAATAAAAGTATTTAAAAATATTTTTATCTGATTCTTTGGTGATTTCCAGATGTTTTCTTGTATGTATTCCATAATGTGAATATTGTATTTTTTTTTCCTTATTAAGAACACTTTACCGTCATTTTTAAATTTATTTTACATGGGCGTATGTATACTATTCGTTCGGAAATAAATTTATTATTGTTATAACAAAAAGGCCTATCTCTATTAAACAACTAAGAATAAATTATTTATTAAAATTTACGCTCAATTTATCTTCAGAACCTTTCCTCAAGGTCTCCGTTTAAGTGTTAATACAAAAACACTATTAAAAAATTAAAGACTTTACATTGACCAAATAAAGTAAATGATTTTCTTTAAATTGCTCTCCTGAAAAGTAGCAAAAATCGAGATACGCCTTTTCGTCATAAAGCCGACGAATATTATTGATATAACATTTTTATTTGCCTCATTAAAATGATATTTACTGGAGAATCACAATTATAGATACATATGTATATAGAAGTTTATCTTGAATTTTTCTATAGTATATAATAAAAGCTAATATATCGTTCAGATCCAATTTTTCTTTATTACATACCGATTTGCCGGAATCGTCAAGATCGAATTCTATTTGTCGTGATTCCACTTCAGGCCATTTCGTTCCAACTTGTCCAAGAAAAATTCATTTCCGGTGTCTCAATAGTTTCCATTTTCAATACTTTCCGTTTATTACCTTTCATTTATTATTCGAATCGAAACTCAAATTTTACTGTAGTGAAAAATTGGAAAACCGATCTGAGAAATTACTTTCCCTCTTTTCGTTAATTCAAGTATTAAAATTATTGGCTATTTTTCAAGAAGTACCAAAAAAAATTGGCGCCGGGAGGCATGTATAGCCGCCCATACTAAAATATGTTAAAAAGTTGGTAGGCAGTTCTTTTAGTTTCAAAGTAAAGGAATTTTTCCAATTTTTTTTATCTCAAAAATTGCGACTTTGACTGATTTTGATGTTATTACAAATTTTGTTGCAAATATTATTCCTAATCTTAAATTGAAAACCGCGTTTCGCTAACTACTGTAATTTTGGAGTTACGATTTTTTAAAAATTTTAACCCCCTCCATACCCCCTACCCAAACCGCCACCCCCACCAAAAACTAATGGCCAGATTCTCGGGTGCCACAGTATTTTTGTGCCAAATTTAGTTAAAATTGGTTTAGCGGTTTTTGAGTTATCGTGTTACAGACAGACAGACATACACCATGAAAATATTTTGTATTTAGGTCATTTATGACCCAAATAACTCATTTTGAGTGAAATTAAAGAAAAAGAAAGTTTTTTTTGCCGATCTTAATAGCCTACCATACCTGATGGTATGGTCGGCTAAAAATATTACTCTTGGGGTTTTAAGTAATTTTATTGTCAAAAACTTGTGCAGGATAGTCACATAGATCCATCTTGTGGATATTTCTTTACTTCTATTTATGTATATGAAGACTGTTTAATTGCAATGAACTTGTTGCTTTTTATTTGTAGATTATCGCTATAAAAACTAAATCTCAATTGTAACAAATTGCATTAAGAAATGAACTAAAATTAATCAGACTATACTTCGAGAGCGATTTTAATATGTTTTTATTCAAATGGTTTATTAGTGAAATTTTATGTTTACAGCAAATTAAGGTTTCAAGGAATTATCTAAATAAATAAAATAAGTTACTATAGAATTCATTCTGTAAACTTTGTTTACACCATTTATTACTAAAGAACGGCTGGACAGATTTTAACAATCTCTGATATGTTGGGTTTTTCTTCTTCATCATCATCGTCATTTAACTTATTCCGTCCACTGCTGAACAAAAGGTTCCCTTAACTCTAGCCACCTCTTTATATTTTGTGCAACATGAATCCAGATTCCAGCCACTCTTTTTATATCATCTGTCCATCGACTAGGAGGTCGTTCTCTGCTTCTAAAAGCTTTTTTGGTTTCCATTTAATTTATAGTTCCATTTAAAGGTTGATTCTCACTATACCTTCCATATCAGTTCCATTCCGTTAACATAAAATATCATATCATGTAAATGAATAGGACAATGCACACTATCCGTTCCGTTTCCCTTCCGTTCCATATCCTTTCCTTCCATACATTTTTTGGCGGACGGACTGAAGCGTATCGGAAACAGTGTTGTCAAGTTCTTAAATTTTTGTACCAGCTCTGTTAACATTTTGCTGATATTTATTTATTCTTTCACCTGTTAATTAAATCCATTACCTTGTTCAAAAGATATAAATTTTTAAAATAAAACTTTCGTAATGATGTAAATTGTACAATAAAAAGTATGGAACTGATACGGAACGGAAGCTCACGTATAGCATCAATGCAATAAAAAATACGGAACGGATATGGAATGGAAACGGAAGGTATAGTGAGAATCAACCTTAAGACGTAACATAGATATCACCACACCCTTACTCCTATTGCTTATGGTATCATTGGCTATTTTATCCCTAACTTTAATTCCCAACATGGACCTTTCCATTTTCCGTTTCGTGACCTGTATTCTATTTATGTTTCTTTTTTTCAAAGTAAGAAAAAGTCTCTTAAGTAAATACTTAAGAAAGTCTTGGCAAGTAAAAAAATAAATCAAAACAGAACTTAATTTCGAGGGGGAACTATGATTTATAAAATTTTAGATCAAAAAGAAAGTATACATATAGTGTGGGTTACATTTATTTTTAATATAATGTTGTCTAAAAGGATTTAGACTTTATGAGCCAGCACGGGTTTATTACGAGTAATAAAGAAATTAAAAGATACCAGCGACTGGTACTTATAACGACAAGCCAGCCGTTACACTGCGTTTTTAATGTGTTAGTACAAAGTAGGTTGATTTATTGTTGTATCAGTTATAATAAACATACCCTAACCAGATTTGTTTAAGGATAACTTTTTATGGTCTAATATGGTTTACTGACTGCCCACTATAGCTTACATAGATGCCTTAATTATGCAAGTTGCTGCATAGTACATTAAACATTTATTAAGAATAAAAGTAGAAGTTCATGTCATGAATTTTTGAAACCTAAAATATATAGTTCTCTTTTATATGTTTCTATATTATTATCTTACTGCATTAATCAAACATGCACCAGATGAACTTCTTCAAGAACTGGCAAAGGTATTTTTTAATACATGCTTGCTGACGGCTATAACATCCTAGAAGATTGGAATATAGCATTTATTAATCCTATCCATAAAAAAGAAGATAAGAAAGTATGCCAAATTTATAGAGGAAAACTTTGATACCCTCGGAGAAATGAAGCCTTAAAATTTATACTGCAATTTCACAAAATTGAAAATATTTCAAAAACGGTAAGGTTTAAGTGTAATAAACTTTAATTACCTTTATTTTAATCGTAGAAACTAAACATGCAATAATATACAGGGTATTCCATTTATAAAAATAAAACTTTGATATTTTTTATTTATTTGGGACACTCTGTACTTTGTAAAAATATTTTTAAATTGTAGCTCTAATAGTCCTTCAACGAATCCAAAACTTACAATTTGTAAAAATCTAATTGTTTAGCGTACAATACTCCGTGTCGTATGTGGTGAACAACCCTGTATATACTATTGAACATTTATAAGGACACAAAGAGCCTAATAAAAATGGGAAATGATCTATGAAAAAGATTCTGCACTACAAAGTGGCAATAACTAAGGATATTTATTAACGAATTTGTTCAAATTATATATCCAAGAAACCCTATATAATTGGGAATGAACAAACTGTCTGGTTAGCCGATGACCAGGTAATGCAGCGAGTGACGAACACGATGCAGAACTGTATATTTAGAAAACTGAAAGAGGATTACAAAACTTGGTGTCAAGTTTTCCTAAACTATAAACATCGCTAAAACAGAGTATTTGAAAGAATGCGCAGATACACATGAAAAAGACCCAGATTTATATTAACAGAAATTAAAAATTAGGGAATTTAAACACGAGAAGCATTATTTCGCTAGATGGAACATCAAACAAATAGGTACATTGATTATATTAAACTTTTTGCTTCGGTGAAAAAAATGAAATTTCAGACAGAATTAACAAACTACATAATAAAGCTGGTTGAACTTTCAGGGAAGGGGAAAATATTATAAAAACAGTAGACTTCCCAAGGACGCCATGCAATGTATAGAAACGTACTTCTTATATAAAGAGGCTGATGTGTAATATTTCCAGGACGCTGCATATCCGAAACGAAGACATCAGAAGAAAAACAGGACGCATATTTATAACAGCAGACAGAGTGAAATCCAGACAGTTATTATAGTACGGTCATGAAATGAGGATAGACGAGATATGATTACCAAAAAGAGCAAAAAGGTATATACTACATAACATGAGAAGAAGACCGACCGCTTAGTATGGATGGAAGGAATTAGAAGAAACATGAAAGATTCAGCCATTGAAGAAGATGATTGGAAGGACAGAAAAAATAGCGATCGAAATACATTTTGTCCACCACGCAACATATCGTCCCATTGCTGCCAAAAGTCACTAAATTACTTTTTATTACTTCCGAGAAAAATGCGTCTAAAGAAGAATTGCATTGCATAAAGATGTTGTGGTTAGTAACTATTCGGTATTAAAATAAAACATAAATAGCCAGAAATCGTAGTTAATGACTTTTGCAATCGATTCTCTGATTCAAAACATAGTTAGTGATTGAATTTGGTTGTTCGGAAAAATGTTAGTTAGTGACTTTTGGCAGCCAATAGGACGATATTTTCTCTACTACTAGATAGGTATTTTATATTTGCACTGAAGAGTTGGTCTACAGCAAATGTAAATTATATCGAACTAAGGATATTTCTAGTAATTTCTATTAGCTCATCTCTATCCTGCAAATTTTAGATAACTTAGATTTTATTTTTCACGATTGTTTTAAATTAAGATCTCAACAGGAGAAACTGATCGAGAGATACCGTATAAAAATACCCTAAATCTTAAAGAATTAAATATGTCGCCATTTTTAAATCATCACCAAATAGTCCAAGAAAGTAGGCCTTTAAATATGTAGTTTTGGGAAAAACTTGAATTTTTAATATGTTATTTTGAAAGATCTAAAAACGAATAGTGAAAGATTTTATAAAATTTACCCCCGAGAAGGGGTGAAATAAATAAATAAAATTATTTTTTCCAAATTTCATAGAAACGGTAAGAACTAGAAAAAAAAGTTCAATAAAAAGTTGTGGCGAGTCCAATTTAACATAAAAATGGTCTCTATACTTTTTTTCCTCAAATCAGAATTAACCGAAATAGGGTAGCTAGAAGCTAGAGGACAGCTTTTATTGAAACATTTCTTTCAAACATATTCAAAAACTTTAAAGTCCTTGCCGTTTCTCTAAAATTTGAAAAAAAAACACTTTATTTATATTGTTCACCCCTTCTCGGGGAGAATTTAGAAAAATCTCAATTGACATAATTTTCCAAATAAATTGAAAAAAAAATGATAAATATGTGAATTTTTCAGCAACTTATACTATTTTTTGAATTTCTACTATCATCCCGCAGCTTCTAGCCACCCTATCTCCGTTAATTTTGATCTGAACAAAAAAAGTATAGAGGTCATTTCTATGTAAAATTTGATGCTCTACAACTTCTTTGCACATTTTTTTCTAGTTCTTACCGTTTCTCCGAAATTTCAAAAAAATTATTTTATTTATTTATTTCACCCCTTCTCGGGGTTTGAAACATTCAAGTTTTTCCTAAAACTTCGTATTCAAAGGCCTATAGTCTTGGACTAAAATAAATGGTATAAAATTGGGTACGAAATAATGTAAATAAAGCGTCTTTTAATACATTCCATAAAATGTCAGCAATATAATATCCCATAATAAATGACTGCATAAAACATAAATTGGGTTTAAGCAACCCAATCTTGAAAAAAAAATCCATACAAAAACTTTTTAATTTTATTTAATTTAATAATCTTGAGCTTCACAAACAAGCGGTTTGACTTACCTGATGTCCATTTTTGCTCGCTGTGCTGCTAGGCTTAAGCGAGAGACTGATCCAAAAAATTGCCAGTCATGCCAATGATTTATTGATGTTATTTTATTAGTTCGTTTTAATTAATTAAAATTGGCTGTTAAAATTGTTACCGATAAATTTATTCATCGTTCACAACCTCTAGCACCAACATATTTATTTTTTAGTCGAAAAAAGTCAGCTTATTTTTGTTAGTATGCGATTATTAATGCTAAAATATACAGCGTGACAATTTGAAAACGAACAGTATTTAATATTGCCGCTACCGATGATAGTATGAAAATTTGGCGAAACACGTCAATTTACATATCAAGGAGGACAATTTTTGATGTATTTATTGTCGTGTTACTTTCAACCCCTTGACCCTCAGGGCACCTACCCCTAAAATTTTAAATAGCAATCCCTATTTCTTTTACCATTTTTGTGTTTCTTATAGAACCCTACATAAACTGCATTATTTTTTTGAGAATTTTATAAGGAACACAAAAATGGTATAAAAAATAGGGGTTGCCATTTAAAATTTTAGGGGTAGGTACCCTGGGGGTCAAAGGGTTGAAAGTAATACGACAATAAATGCCTCAAAAATTGTCCTCCTTGATATGTAAATTGACGTATTTCTCCAAATTTTCATACTATCATCGGTAGAGGTAATATTAAATACTGTTCGTTTTCAAATTGTCACCCTGTATATTTACACGTTTATTCAGTTTTTTAATGAAAGGTTTTAACCCCAGCTGAGATTTATTGGAAATGATGAATTGATTTTAAAGAATTACTTTATTTAAATGAAGTACCATAAATCCTTTGCTCTATCCATAAATTTTGGAAATGTGGTATATTTATGGTATTTATTATTTATACACCATTATTTTGACGAACAACTTAATGTCTAATCATATATATTAATTTCTTGCACATGCATTAACTATCATAAACCTTAAGTAACAATCTAAAGGTTCATTCAGAACCTCCTAGTGTAAAAGTTTCTTCCTCCAATTCTAATTTCAATGTATAAGCATCCAGAATCGCAAAATTACTGGTAGTAAAGTTAACAACTTTTAACTTTTTCCACTAAATATAAAATATGATCGAAAAAAACCCGGCATCAGTGATGGTTATGAAATGAAGATCCCTGTCATTTTAGATGTAAAATTGTATAGGGAATGTCATCGATCGTCATTTCCAAGCCAGCGGAAGCCGAGCGCCGGCCGTTTGTAGGGTAATGTCAATTTGACCTTTGATTATCATCCGTCAAGATAAATTGTGTTTAGAAATAAGTATATGTTTCATAAAATAATTATTATTTTCCCTATGGATACAATTGACTACCGCAAGCTGTTGCTTGGATATTCTATTAATTTCAATTGCATTTTTTAGACATTGTGAATCATCGTAAACCCTTAAGTATTAAGTATATTGAAACCACTAATTTCAAGGTTCTGAAGGAATTTAAAGGTGTTGATTCCGTATACATTATACCGTATGATCGGGAAAAGAAACGGCGTCCAGTTGGCTGGGAAATGAACATCGATGACATTTCTCATATAATTTTACATATAAAATGACAGCGATTCGTAGCCATTGCTGACGCCGTTTTTTTTTCGATCGTACGGTATTATTTTGAGAGCATGTAGAGCATAACTAGATAGTTGCAAACATATTTATTAAGCGAATATTATTTCAGGCAGAAATTTAGGCTAGGCTATCGAAAGATGCGTACGATTTATCTTAGATAGTATCTATCGAAAATAGGAAATTGTCATCCTATCCGATAGTCAAGCAGTACTAAACGCGATCACCTCAGTAACCATCAATTTGAAGTTGGTCAAAGAATGCCTAGAGAAGCTCAACAAATTAGGCAAAGAAAATAAAGTCCTCCTACTCTGGATGCCTGCTCACCAAGGAATAGAAGGCAATGAGAAAGCAAATCATCTAGCTAGGAAAGGAGCGAACGCTCCACTAATTGTAGACCAGAACCGTTCTGTTTTCCAAACGGGAACCAACTGAAAGCGGAACTGAAGAAATTGGAAGACACCATCCGTAACTTGGAATGGATGTCCTCCAACGGTCTAAGATACTCGAAAAAGTTCCTCAGAACTTACGACCGAGAAAAATCAAAGGTTTTCCTTGATTTAAGTAAAAACAATCTTCGGATTGTCACGGGGTTTATAAAGGCGCGTACACATCTGGCGAACGCATGTGGCCGAAGCCATTCGACCGAATTCATTCGATGTTTTCGGCGTTCGATGGAAAATTTGCTCTGCCGTCCACATTACGGTGAACGAATTCGTTTGCTGTCATTCGTTCAGTTTCGCGGGTATTTTTGGAGCGCGAACTTTTGTTGTAAGTGGTAAATATGGCGACTCGGGCGTCCGATGAGGATATAATTATTGCAAGTGCATTGTGTATTATTATTAGTGAGGCAGATATTAAATCGCCACGACGCGGTTCGACACTTTAACTGGAAGCGTACACACTAAACACAGCCAAACGAGTTCGTTCTTCAATTTTCTTTTGATGTACCGCCCAGTGAGCGAACTCTCGCGAATGCAAACACATGCGTTCGCTGCAGTTTGTTGGGCCGTACGCATTTACCGAAGGCGTTCGGTCGAATGGCTTCGGCCACATGCGTTCGCCAGATGTGTACGCGCCTTTACAGGACATTGTCTCCTCAACGAACATCTCTGATTCTGTGGGGAAAATAGGGAAACACTAGAACACCTTATCACTAAGTGCGCCGAGACGACGATTATTAGTGCCATGAACTTTGGTACGGCTGATGTCGAGGATGGAGAGCTGGCCTCTGTGGGGCCGTCTTAGATACTGGCTTTTGTTAAAGCCCTGAGACTGTATGATGAGTTATGACTCGTTATAACTCAAGAAAGGGGAACGCACAATAGATCTGCAAGGTCGCGGTGATTAACTCCCCTCCTAAACATTCTACATTCTACAAGCGAATATTAAATCTGGGGTCCTAAGGCAGAATCCGGTATGTCAAATAGAAAATAATGTTGACATATCGGGTTCCTGCCTTAGTACCACAGATATTTAACTCTAGATTTTCTGAAAATGTATCTATGTGGAACAAATGTTTTTATTATAAGATAATACTAATTACTAATATATTTTAATTCATTTCAGGAATAATTTTACTGATGTTTGTCATACCCCGTATACACGTTTGTCAGATGAGAATTGTCGCTGATATCACGTATAATAGATAACCCCGTTTCCTGTATTGTAGTCACTTTCGGTGCGTAGTTCTGTTTAAAGATCACTTAGAATTCGATCGTTTAACAATCAAACGACAATGTCGACTGATTGAAATATGACGCGTGACGATCCAGTCGACGTATAACATTCGTCTACAATGTGCCTATTTGTATGTTTGCATTAAAAATATTAGGATGATTGACGTATTGACATAAATCAAAATTTCGGTCGCGCTATTGAATGTTCACACTCATATTGACGGTGGACCTAATCGATATTGTTTGGATAGATTGGATCGCATTTTAAATAAAAGGAAATGCTTTTAATCCCATCAAGTATCTTCGACCTATTAAGCTGTATTTTGTTTTTTATATTAATTAAATTAAATAATTTACTGCAGTATATATTTTTGCTGAAGTTTTCCTAATTAAATTTTCCTTTTTAATTATGGCCCTTAATGAAACTTGAATAAATATAAAATATTTTGTTTATTTATTTATTTTTTTATTTTTACGGAGTTCTTTCCAATTTGTGGATTGATAATATGTTAAATGACTCAAAGTTCTACTGTGGAGGACATTTAAAAAAATCATGAAGATGTGGACGTTTTAAATGATTTTTAATAATGTTTTGTTTATTTGATAACTTATAAAAATTTATACTATTATGAAATCCTTGCGTATGGCAAATCGTGAAAATTAGTACCTTTGTTTAAAAAATTTGCTATAGACTAACCACGAATTATCTCGAGGGTTTCTGTTATAAACAAACCCAGTTCTTCCTATGTTAATCATTCTGGAGCGAACTCAAAAAGATGTGTCAGCAAAGGTACAAAATATGGATATCTTAGGTTAAGTTGGACTGCCAAAACTCTATTCTAAAAATATACAGTATAAAAATACTTAATCTACAGGCGACAATATCACATATTTACCCTTTCCGTTGAAATTCCAACGGTTACATAAATATTCAAAGGAAGAATTTAACAATTCTAAATTCTAGAAACCAACAGCTGGTGATGGTGTTAATCAGGGGCGGCTTGTCCTATGAGGCAGATGAGGTAGTGCCTCACCAATACATTTGAAAAATTACACGTATTAATCGATACATCTTTAATCACAATTTTATATATTTTTTTCCTATTTGCATCAATAATAATTGTATTTTTTAACCGTCATTCTACAATAAATTACATCGATGGTATTCCTTTAAACGCGCTTTCTTTCCCATATGCGACAAACTCGACGATGTATATCCATCTCATTTGTTCTTTAAGAAGTATATGTGCAGAGGTTTGCCTCTCGCCTTTCCTTGTCTAGCGTATTGTGGTATATCGCACTGACGGAGCGACAGCGTTTACTGGAATCTTAACTCTATAGAATGAAAAGAAAAAGCATAAGCAAAACCTTTAGTTGAAGAGAGATAAAATGTATGGAGTAGTAGCGCGTAAAAAGACCGTATTGAGGCGAGCCTCAAACGTAAATTTGAACGTGATTTGAACCTTAAAAGCCGTTCGTTAAAAATATGTATCACTTACCGATCAGTTCCCGATCAGCCCGAGAGATTTTAGGCGACAGGCTGAAAATGCAGATAATGCTGAAATGCATTATTTGGGAATTTGGCTTAGTTTGAATCAGAGCTTGAATTAATTCTGCCGGTTATTACACTGTTTTGTCTCTAATTGATTAATATCTACGTTTTTTAATGTGAATTGCATGTTTAATTACTCTTTTTACTGATTATTGTACATATTAAGTAAATACCTAAAAAGTGGGCAGTGACTTATTGTTGATTGATATGATGATTTAGAGGGACCATGCATCATCACTTCCCCAGGTAAAGTTTTTCGAATCATTTCTAGATAAATTGTGTATAGTCAAAAAGTAAAGCGACCTCTTACAGATTTCGTTTTGTTTTATTTTTATAGGATGGGTAGAAAAACAAAATTTTACCATACAGAGTAAAATATAAGAGAAAATATCCTGAGGTCGCTTTTATAAAAATTTACTGTTGCAATAGCCCTATTAATAGGTACCGTATGATCGAGAAAAAACGGCGTCAGCGTTGGCTATGAAATGAAGATCGCTGTCATTTTATATGTAAATTTATATGGGAAATGTCATCGATCGTCATTTCCCAGCCAACTGGACGCCGTTTTTTTTTCGATCATACGGTATAATACTACGAATTATATTACATAAGGCTATTTCCTCAACTGCTAAAAATTTAGAAATATTTTAAATACAAAAATGTGCGCTTTTTAAGTCTGTAGGGTATCTGAAATACTAAAAATAATATACAGTGTGTATGGCATTTAAAAAAAAATGAGTATAGCATTATATTATTGCAATGTTGGCCGCGCCATAAAAAAATCCCTGTGAATGTGAATTTTTCTCGGATTTCTTCTTTTATCCTAGATACCTCGCTATATTATACGTACTTAAGCAATAATATATCAATAAGTTAAATTCACTCCAGGTTTTTACCACTTTTTAAAAGGTGAAATTTTTCAAATCTGAATTATCATGGAAATCCCGCATGTACATAATAGTGCTTCAAATAAATCAATAGTGTGATGTATGCTGAATTTTATGTTGAACCCAATTCTGTACAGAAAAATGGTAATGCGATTGCAATTTTAAAGAAAATATTTTTTTAGGATATGTACTTTTTTTATATAGAACTTCCTCGTACTAATGGCCACCCTATATACATACTTACATACTAATAAAAATTCTCTTCTAATGTGCCTCACCATCTTCCAGTGCTACGAGCCGCCCCTGGTGTTAATGTCGCCAATGAAATGAGGCTTGTCGGAAAATATGGCGAGGCATTGCCAGCGCCACGACCATGGATTATTACGTGACGATACCAGTGTTTTGCCAACTCAAGGCAGTTACCTAGACCAGGGTAATCAGGGGGGGATCAGGTAATAATATACCTTAGATTATATAGAAAAATAAGTAACGGATTTTAAAAACGTAACAATCTTTGGGACAATTTAAATTGAATTACAGTCAGTTGAACATATTTTCTGGTTTTATGTGGACCGATTATCTAGTAGTCGTAGCGGTAGACCAAAAAACGTTTCAAATCGTGATAGAATAAAACCGCTGGGCAGGAAGTTTACTTACATATAGTAGGTGGATTTGGCCCGCAGTACCTTATCAGGAGTGGAGGCAGATTCAAAATGGCGGAATTTTTCAAAATGGCGCAGCTTAACTTAATTCTTATGAGACTAATGGGGTTGAAATTAATAGAATAGCAATTTTAACTTTTATAATTTATTAAAAGTACAGCGTTTTGAAGAAAAAAAATAAAATGGCGTGATTTTTTACAAAATGGCGCCGGATACCATTCCTTAGTCTTCGGAATCTTCTAAACTAAAATAAAAAATTAAAAAGAATAAGTCTACTCAGAAACTTTTTGTTAGTCTAGCTCGGAAAAATAGAAAAATATTTAAAAATACCAACTTTTGAATTACACTGTTGGTGCACATGTCTTTGCAGGAACTGCATTGCAGTGTACATGGAAGACCACTTCTTTTGCATTTATACCGACTACTGCTACATCCAGTTTTACAGGAGAATTTAGCTAGCTCTTGGCATGTCTGCCATACATTTGGAAGAACAGACCAAAGAGGAGTCCACTTTGAATTCTTTTCAACCCAGCTCCATCCCTTAGGTGATGGCGTTACGTCATCCATATCGTATATAAGAACGACCCCAGACTTGACCAGCTTGGTAAGCAGCCCTTAGGATATGTTGATACACTGCTGCAGAAGTCGGACGTATCAAATGAATTAGCTTGTTTTGAGAACAAAACAATTCTTTTCTTGTGGTGTCAGTGTTGGTAGCAGTGCTCAATGGATTGTACATCTGAACAGTGAAGCTAGCAAGAACTTTGACGACATCGTCCGGAATGGAAGACAATGGTGGGCTGAAAAATTTTGGTTGTCTTATCGCTCTGCGATAAGGCAAGACTTTTCGTCCATCAGGCAGACTTTTCTCCTTTGTAAGAAAAGAAAGACACCGTGTCACATCCTGTAAAAGCATGAAAGCCAGGAAGAGTGCTAGCCTTGTCGCCAAGAGCATCTAAGATATGATTTTTAAGCCAAGTGTGTTATTTGTGTGTGAGAGGCTTACCTGCCATAAGGTGTGCTGTTAAATACCGTCTCTTTGCACCTGTACTAAAAAGAACCCATAAATTCTGGAGACCAAGAGATTTAAATTGTGCGTAAAAAGCTATACATAGTACTAGTACATCAATATCAACTGTTCGCACTACCACGTTCTGAGACCCATGCTGCACCGCATCCTTTAAATGTAATATTATTCTGCCATCTGCTTCTTCTTTAGTACTACATTTTACACCATTAAGCGATGAGTGTGCCTTTGCTGATGAGTAAATTATGTCACCTATATTTGATACATATACTATTTTTTTTACGCGTTTAGTCTTTAGTTAGTTTAAGTTTTTACGTCGTACAATAAAGTTCTGAATAATAATTGAAATATTGTAAAATAATTGTGGATTTTTAATAAGTGTATTTAATAAGGATTTTTAAAAAGTCAACTCGTTGTTGTACTGAGTGTTTTGAATTATTGGGACCCACGGATAGAGTAAATTCGTAACAATACTTAATGTAAAAGGTTGTATTTTATATGGAAATTTAATATTTTTTCTTCGGATTTTTTTTGTTTGGGGGGCAGGTGGGGAAAGGCGTACGGAAGGGGATCTTCTCACAATTACTTTCCTGGTGCGATGCTGCTTGTAAGAAATTTTTGATTTGAATATGTTGCGCGTAGGTGATGAGAATTAGTTCGCAACTACTAATTAATACAGAACTAAATTCCGCCATTTTGAATTTTATATAACTTAGTGTACTATTAATCCTATTATTATTAGCATTTGAATTCAAAATACACTTATTAATTTAATCGATTAAAAAACTTAAAACAAACAAAAATAAGCAAAAAAAAACACTAATTCTAGAAAACGCCGCCATTTTGAATTTGCCTCCACTTGCAATAAGGTGCTGCGGGTCAAATCGATTGTTTAGGTGTATATACCATCTATACCAAGTGGTTTGCTTCTATCATTATTTGAAACGTTTTTCGTGTATTTGGGTTCTACCGCTACGACTATAGTAAGCAACAATGTTTGAGTTCAGGTATGGGCATTGTTGTTTAGTGTCTATCTTGAGTCTGTGTTTGTTTTAATTTGGACACTCTAAATTGTGAAAATTATGAATTATAATTGATTATCTAACTTGTTAGCTGTAGTAACGAAACATTACCACCGAGAAAAAACATACAAAATTTGTAGAACGACGCAGAAAAATCAAAGATTCTCTTTGATTTAAGGAAGAACAATATTCGGATTGTCACGGAGTTTCTAATAGGACACTGTCTCCTCAACGACCACCTCAGAAGATTCAAGCTGTGAAACAACGGTTAATGTGCATGGATTCTGTGGGGAAAATGGGGAAACACCAGAACCCCTTATCACTGAGTGCGAGAAAAATTTTTTTTTAGTTTCATTCTCATTTGTTAGTTTTAGTTTCACGAAGAACGAACTATTTGCAAAGAATGGACAACAAAAATAATCGCCAGTCGGATTTTATAACACTTAGATTGGTTTCGTTTGTTTCTTAAAAGTCAAATATGTTCTATTACAGCGATACTCTTGAGATTTAAAATTAGTCTCGGTAATTTCATCTCTCATACAACGTAAAGATTTATGGTGAGTAATTGCTTGTCACTTTTAGTATCTTATTAAAGTAGTGTGAATAAAAGGCAGTTTTTTTGGAACTATTAACATTTTCCTCCTAATTGTGTATAAATTATCTGTTCTGCATGATTCGATTCTGCATATATGCTCTATTTGCAGTTAATGAAGTTGTTTAACTAAAGGTATTGTTGTCATATTCAACAAAAACTCCAAAAATGTTTTACTTATTTTATTTATTTCCTTGCTGATATAATTATTGGTCTTCTAAAATTTAAAATTGTTATTAATAAGTTCCTTTCAGAGCATGCGCTTTATACTATAGACGAATATTTTGAGACTGTAAAATCCACTAACAATATTTTCACTCTAATGTAGGTAAATAGTTGTGATTGTTTGTATTTAAAATATTTTTATGTTTATATGTTTATACATTTTAATCTGGTTATGTTTGTTCTATTTGCTAGGTTAATTTGTGTTTTTCTTTACTCTAATGTAATTTCCTCTTGACTTGCTACAATTGTATTATTTAGGTACAAAAAGTAGTCAATAAAGATTATTTTATTTTATTTATTATTTTAATAAGTTCGCTTTATACAGTTTGGTTGGCTCGATTGAAATTTGTTTTCATCTTCCAATATCATCATTTAAAAATTAGGTAAACATTTATCTGTTGTTTTGTCTTGACTAGTAAAATATCGATGGTTGATTTGCATTGACTTTATTCTTAATAACATAGTAAATAATTTTTTTGTATATCTACTATAGTGTGTATAATCTTTATCGAGATCCAAAACTGTACTTTTGACAGTTTTGTCATGTACTTGTAATCAGTACAGCAATCAATATGAACCACATAAACAACTTATAACCCTTTGAAATTTGGTGCTAATAATATTGATATCATACATCGAATAATCCATAATAATAATAGCTCCCGTATATAGCGTTTGACGCCTTGGGAGTAGCAAGGTACAGTTTGCCATACTAGAGCCGTTCGGTATACAAGGAAGGTAATGTGGCTAGCACTACGCTTCAACCGCCTATTATTACCTCAGGATTGTGAATCCCAAGTACTCATTTTAGGCTGAGTCGACCTAGGTACCCAAACTATTAATATTTTAATAAAAATAGTCGGCTGATGAAATGCCGGGTGTGGGATTCGAACCCACTACCTTGAGATTGATAGACGAGAGCCTGTACCTCTACGCCACCGGGCACCTAATAATCCATACACATTGTAAAGATTATCAGAGGAGCCAATTTTCAAACAGGTATTTTTCAAAAAAATCAGAAGAAACAGCTGGCCAAAGAACAGTTGTAAGACTTACTTTAAAAATAATTCATAACTTTTTGTATTATTTCTGATTGCAATGGCCCCAAGGAAATATTTTCCCAATTAAATTTTTAAGAATAATGAGGTTTCACTTTAGTGCTAACAGAAGTATTTTTAGGTTCTTAGGTTTAGAGAAGTTCTTTTTCCCTTTATGAAATTTACTGTCAATGACGCGACAAAAACATCCACGAATTCGGTAAAACATTCACGTTTAATTGTTTCCAAATAGAAAACATTCCTCGCTTATTCTACACTATTAGCGTTCTTCTC
Organism: Sitophilus oryzae; assembly: GCF_002938485.1. Taxonomy (NCBI): domain Eukaryota; kingdom Metazoa; phylum Arthropoda; class Insecta; order Coleoptera; family Curculionidae; genus Sitophilus; species Sitophilus oryzae. Next base: position 12,363,937 of record NW_022146055.1, read on the forward strand.
GAAATGGAAACGGAACGTCGGACGCACCGAAAAAAGAGCTAACGGTCGACTTTGGTACGAATTATTTTCAATTACATTAGTTTATCCGGTTATTTTCGAGACCAGATAAGCCATTAAAGTTAAGAGCGACCCGATGGTAAGTGAAGCTCCATTAAATAAGACAGTTTTTCTTCGACCGGTGGATTTTTTCGTTTCGAGTTGCAGGTTCGTCGTTTCTTGTCTTCGCTCCTCGCCAAATGCGTTCTTGAATTGCGCCGCTGTACTTGTTTGTGTTTGTACTTTATTGTTGGTTGACAAAAAAAAAACACGATTTAAAATATTAAGGATGTCGGAAGGAAACTTGATGATGATATTGTATTTTCAGAATATCTAATTAGTTTGAAACAGCGAAGAAAAAACTTAAGCTGTTTGATTTCAAAGAAAAATCATAAATGATAAAGGTTTACAAAATATTGCATTTTATTTACAGTATTACCTTGTTCTCTTCTTCTTCTCTAATTTCCTTTCTTATCGTTTTTATTTCTTAACCACGATTCTTTTATAAAGTTTCAAAATTATTTGGTTGAACGTTTAACCATTTCTCCCCATTTGTTCAGCGTATTATGACCTACGTTTGAGTCTTCTATACGCGATTCTGAATTGTTAATTCCATGATCTTCTCTGTAAATGACCGAATTATCTGATGAGTCGTGCTTGCATTATTTGAGATAGTCTTTAAGAATTTTTATCATTTTTAATGGCGGAGGCAATCGAAAATTGCATGGTTCAGCTTGTGTGTCAGAGAAGAAGCGTATCAGCCTTTCTCCATGCCTTCGACATAATAGTCTTTATCGACCATGTATCCACTATACAGGGTGGTCCGAACTGTATTCCGGAAACTTCGGCAGCATATTCTGCAGTTAAAAAGAAGTAAAAAAGTTCCTATAAATGTATTCCCTAAAATGATTTGTTTGGGAGATACAGGGTGTAGAAGTTTCATTTTTATTTCGATTTTTTCAAAATAATTTCTGAAGTAGCGTGAATATTTTAATGAAAATTGGTGTCTCGGAGTTTTTTGACATGTGAAATTCGATTTTGAGGTCAATATGACTCCTATTTGTAGGGAGCGCCATCTACATGTGTTTTAATTGTTTTGAAATGTAATAACTTCTCGTCCATACCTGTATAAAACTACTGAGTGAAAACATATACATATAACTTCTCGTCCATACCTGTATAAAACTACTGAGTGAAAACATATACATTTCCGTGATTTTTTACGTAAAAAAATTCTCTTGGTAAAAATCGCTACGAACAACCGTTCTAAGATATTTAGAATAGAAATAGTCAATACATGTCATTATTGACAAAAAATAAACGTGTTGAGTAGATAGTTATTTGACTGAAATGATAAATTTGAGAACTTTTTTATTTTTTTAAATTAATCATAAATTTTTCCTCGAAAAAATTATGATAAAACAGTATACACAAAAACATATCAAATTTATGATTTCAGTCTAATAGCTATTTAGTCAACATGTTTAATTTTTATAAATGATGACAGGTATTGATAATTTCGATTCCAAATATCTTGAGAAACATTACTCGTAGCGATTTTCATCAAGAGACCTTTTTTACGTAAAAAACTTCGTAAATGTATATTTTTTGACTCAGTAGTTTTGTACAGGTACGGACGAAAAGTTATTAATCTTCAAACCAGTTAAAAAAATGTAGGTGGCGCCCTCTACAAGTAAGAGTCATATGGACATCAAAATCAAATTTCTCATGTCAAAAAATTCCCAGATACCAATTTTGATCAAAATATTGACGTTATTTCAGAAATTATTTGAAAAAAATCGAAATAAAAATGAGACTTCTACACCCTGTGTCTCAGAAACTAAGCATTTTAGGATATACATTTATACGAACTTTTTTACTTCTTTTTATCTGTAAAATATGCTGCCGAAGTTTCCGGAATACAGTTCGGACCACCTTGTATATGCTACAGAGAATACAGAGAAATATTCTCTATATAATAACTCTTTCATATATTAAAGACTACTATACTAAAGATGTCATCCGTACGTATATAGTACAGATAATATAAATGTTTGTTTATATTTTTTCTGTGTTCAATGTACTGGTCGACAAGCTGTTTTGCATCTACGCTTGTTTTCCTGTGAAAAACCAAATCCGCATTTGAAATCAATGCTCTTAGATTAACGTACTAGATAACAACTGGTTATTGAGCTAAATGTTGGATATTAGTCGTATATTAGTTGTGTATTAGTAGTATATTAGATATTAGAGTTAGTTGATATCTAGGCTAAAGTTACTGCTATTCATTACTAGTTGATACATGACTTCCAAAAGCATGTCTTGGATTCTGGTGGTATCATGTGCATGGCGGAGGGTAGAAATTAACAATTGCATCGGCATCTGGGAACATTTTGCATAGCGGAAGTTTGGTCAGATTTATGATAGATGAAGAGTTTTTATAAGCTTAGTGTTATTCAAAATTCAAACCAACACGTAAAAAATCTTATAACGAATATTGCCATTATTTTTCATATTATAGTGTAATATGATCAGTCATTTCCTCCAACAAAAGGTTCCGGTAAATCAAATGTTTTCATAGTTTTCATAGTAACATCTGGAAAACTCATAGATCGCTAACTGCAAAAAACCTTTGTCAAATTGTTTTTCATTAAAGCTTAAAATTTTGATAACGTGCATGCTAGTCCCTAGTATACTATTCAATAATGCCTACCGCTTGACAAATATCTCTCGGCTAAAAGCTCTCATTATAGGTATTCCTGGTCGCTTCCCGAACATTATCATCCTCTTAATGTTTTTGGATCCCAATTAATGACATACTAAGATTGTACAACTTTGAGAAACACCCCAATGTAGTATTGAGCAATAAAAAGAATTTGAATAGAGAAAAGTTTGCTAAGCATTTAAAAGACCATACCTTAACTTGGTGTAAAGATGCTTCCAAAACTAAAACAGAAACAGGGGTCTGAGTATTTGAGCCAAAAACTAAATACTCCTACTCTGGGGGCACCTACTCTATCGAAAGATGCGTATAACTTATTTTAGATAGGAACTATCAGAAACAAGAAATTGCCATCTTATCTGATAGTCAAGGACCGTTAAAAGCGATCACTCAGTTTCAATCAATTCGAAGTTTGTCACAGAAAGCTAAAGCAAAACTCAAGAACTTGGAACTCCATCCGTAACCTGGAATGGGAATCCCCAACGGTTTAAGACGAGTTGAAAGCTCGATGAAATTTCTCGGAGGACTTAGGACCGAGAAAAATCAAAAATTTTCCTTGATAAAGTAAAAACAATCTTCGGGTTGTCCTGGTTTAACATGACACTGCCTCTTAATGAACACCTCAGTAGATTGAAGCTAAAAAACAACGAAACACCAGAATACCTCATCACTGAGTGCGTCGAGAAGACCATTAGTGCTATAAACTTTGGTATGACTGATATGGGAGATGGAGATCTAACTACCCTCTGTAAAAACGCGGCTTTTGTCAAAGTTTTGGAATTGGTAAATGCACGGTACGGTATGACGAGTTATAACTCAAGAAAGGGGGACACAAAAGATCTGTAAGGTTGCGGTGATTAAGTCCCCTCCCATACCATTCTACATTCTAATGTTCTTGGTGCATAAACATTATATTATATTAGGGCACGTTCAAATTATATAACTTTTTATATGAATAAGCAAAAGGGATGAATAAGCCAAATACTTCAAAGATTTCTTCCAATGATATTGGTATGATATTCAAGCTAGGTCTACTAATTACAATATAAAGGTAAACAGAAGTTCCCTTGCAGCTTTTAGTACCAATTAAGTACTAAATACAAAATTCTTAAGTTTAACATTTTTGTTTTCAATTTAATTTTTTACCCTATCACACTATAATGTTCGCTTTGTCTATATTTGGTTATTACGAGTCTTTATCTATTAGTTACGATGAATTAATGGCATCATTTCAGAGTGAACTTTTCAAAGATAGCGTGCGTACTGGTCTGACAGGAGAAACGATTGCGAAGCGAAGACGATGCAGCAGCCCGAGCGACTAAATGCAGTTGAGCTAGTTTTTGCGGAGGTGCCGCCAATCTGTTTTAATGGCAAACTGGAGACATTAAACCTGAGTTAAGTTAAAAGAGAAGTTAGCTTGTATTCCGTAATTTAATGTGTCGATTTGCAAAACGGTTTAGGCAACGACCGGAATGTAAAATAGCGAATTTGGCCGGCTGCACGCAAAAACCTTTACGTTCTCGGTGGATCGTCTTGCCTGCCGCGTCTTCGTTTGGACTGGTTCTATTTATATACAGAACGCAGTATTTCTTTGCCATCCTTTTTATAAACTAATACAGAAGAAGTAAGAGAACGATCTGCAATGGAAATTTCGTAATTCTTATTCTTTCGATTTTGTGCTGCACCTAAAAACCGTAATTTGATGCGTAATCAGGAATAAACAATTCCGATCTCCTGCTACTAAAAGAAAAAGAACTGTGTATTCTTAGTATTCTGGAACTACAGGTTTGAATACCAACGGATGCCAATATTTCAATGATATTGTGTTAAACACTACACATGGCATTACTAGCACAGTATGTATCACTATTTTGTCAAAAATCATCAACAGGGAATCATAACATAAATTCAAACCCGAGAACTTACGACCGAGAAAAATCAAAGTTTTTTCTTGATTTAAGTAAAAACAATCTTCGGATTGTCACGGGGTTTCTAACAGGACATTGTCTCCTTAACGAACACCTCAGTAATCTGAAGCTGAGAAACAACGGCGAATGCAGATGCTGTGGGGAAAATGGGGAAACACCAGAACACCTTATCACTGAGTGAGCCGAGACCACGACCATTCGTGTCATGAACTTTGGTACGGCTGACGTCGAGGATGGAGAGCTGGCCTCTGTAGAGCCGTCTCAGATACTGGCTTTTGTTAAAGCCCTGAGATGTATGATGAGTTATAACTTGTTGTAACTCAAGAAAGGGTAACACACAATAGATCTGTAAGGTCGCGGTGATTAACTCCCCTCCTAAACATTCTACATTCTACAAACCCGAGTTCAAACTCTATTGGGACATCGAAAGCCTTGTTACGGTTTAAAATTTCACAGTAACTTATTTTACTTATTTTGCTTCTAGATGTCTTCTTTAGGGTCTTGAATACACACATCTTAATATTGTTACGAAAATTACACTTCATTGACTGTTTACTTGAAAATAACAAGAAAATATAGGAAAAAGAAAAAAGAATCAGAAATAACTTAATATGAAACTTAATATGAACAGATATGGGGGAAAATTAGAGGCATATTTATTTTATGTTTATTTCTCGTTTCTGTATTTTTAATTGTTTTCCTATTTTTTTTATTTTTGACCTGTTTTTTATATTTTTTTTCTCACTTATTATAAACTAGCTCACCTGGCTAACTTCATACGGCCTATTTATTCAACAGTGAATCCTTTGGGAAATACATTAAATTAATGGCAACCGTAAATAATTCTATAGTTCCAAAAAAGTCCCATGGGTAATTCGCCACTATAAGAAAGTAAACACTGCTGCTTTATCCATTAAGCAAGAGGCAACTGCCTATGGCGGCATGGCAGGCTGATAGGGGGCGGCATTTTTGAAATAATAAAATTTACTTGAATTTTTTTTACTTGAAGAGGGCGGCAAAATAAATGGTGCCTAGGGTACCAAATCACCTTAACGCGGCCCTGATGCCCAAGACTTTCTCTTGTCGATCCGGTAAAAATCTATTATCTTAGCCTTAAATAATTTAGAATAAAATAAACTATGTTAAAAACTTCCATGTACACTACTGAAATGAAAATAATATATCTAAGCTAAATGTAATCTATTACAGTTGTAGTAAAATGAGTAACTAATTGTCGAAAATCCAGATCCAACCCTGATGCAACATTTTTTTGAAACGTCTAGTTATGTTGTATGGTTTGAAATGTTGATACAAAATCCGGCAATACCGCTCAGAAGAAATGTACCCACCCATACCCACCCAACTTTTTTCTCTTTTTAATACATTTGATTTGCCATTAAGCTGTCTACATCACTGTCTTACACGTTAAAATCCAACCCGCAGAGTTTGCCTGTCCCGAGCTGTATATCTTTATACTATATGCCCGATAATCTCTATGTTCTTTAATTCGGACATTTAAGGGTTTAGGTGTTTCACCAATATAAAATGTATCGCTTTCACATGGTATTTTGTATATTACATTTTTTGTTTGTTGTCCAGTGTTATTAAGTGTGGATTAAAATGAATCTAAGTATATTTTGTGTTTTGAAGAATGCTCGTTATATTGTTTTCCTATCCTTATTTTTCCAAAACGCCTCATATGTATGGAATTGTGAGTTGTATATATTGTGTATTGTGATCATTGTGTGTATTATTTTAATTTTATAGTTCTTATCAATATAGATAAAATTAATTTTTGTCTTTTAAGGGTGAAATATCTATAAGCTGGATAGATTCGGTAATATACCTAAGTCGATTCTTTGATTAATCGGTTTGAACTGTGAATTGCAAAACATGGCGGAGCCAAACCAAACATGAGTTCCAGTCCTAATCTATTTCAAAATTAATGTTACGTTTTTCCTCGGTTCCGTGTGGATAGAAAGTCACAATTTATTTAAACACAATTTATATAACACTAATTAACAAAAACAATAACGATAAAAGACTTAAAGAATTATTTACAAACGATTTACAACTATTTATCTAGAAAGAATTTATTTTGAACTTAGCGCGTCAACTGTACTCGTCTTATTTATATCTGCCGGCTTTTATACCTACAGCTAAAGATTTCTAGAATAGTCCATAGATCGTTAGGTGCATAGAGAAGGTTTCGATTGTTCTCGTATGTACTACTCCATTCCAGTGAAACTCGATTTTTCTCGAACGTCCGAATGAATCATTACGGTGTCTATTCTTTAATGCGATGTGAAGGTCATCTGAGAGCGGGACATAAAGTTAGGTTAGGTCGAGTCTACACGGGTCCGCAACATTAATTTTCTGTATTTTTTCCGATATTTTAATAGTTATTCTGCTATTCTGGTATTCTATTAAGATCATTAAGATGATTAATTATAATATAAACTACCTATGTAAGGTATAACTTAGCATATAATTTTGCGTGTTACAAAGTGAATATAAAATTGGAGAACCAATTATTAAAAGATACATAAGTAATGTATCTAACCGAATAAAAAGAAGCATAAACTCCACCATAATTAATTTTCAAATCACTACTCGGTGAATATTTAATATTCCCTATTCAATATGCATATATTTTAATTTCATATGCTTTTATTATAGAAAGAAATACGTTTTCCAAATTTACTGTAATAATTTATAATTATATAGAACACTTCGATAATTCAAATTATTTATACATGTTATAAAATCCAATCAAACGTGCTCTTTATATAGCGAAATATTATTTTATGAATCCATAAATTAGTAAATTGGAAATCAACTAATATATTTATTTAATTTATTTCCATTTATTATATTCTACTAAATTTTCAATATCTTTTATTGTATTGAAACTTTTATAATTGATACAAAATACCTCTATAGAAATGAAATCCAGTAACAAGTTTTTATGTATATCGAAGTAATTCAAATCAAATACGACTATTTGATTTTTTTATTTTCTTGATAATTTGACTGTACCTTTGACTATTTTCAACATTTTCCCTACATAATCTGCATTCGTCGATGTTCCTCAGCTTCAGTCTACTGCGAAATGTTCGTTGAGGATACAGTGTCCCGTTAGAAACCCCGTGACAATCCGAAGATTGTTTTACTTAAATACAGAAAGCGTCTTTTGCGTTTTTAGCGTCAAGCGTCTTTAGCGACTAAAACAAAATAACAGGATTAGGAGTGGTCACACCAAAAGTATGTAGCGTTCGGCGTGTCTCGAAAAAAATGCAAATGAAAACAAATCAGTTTGTTTTCTGTAGCGTCTTTAGCGTATTCTAAGATGAGACCCCGTCATAGGCGGACGTTATATTTAAGAATACAATAAAAATAAATTAAATAGTATACATTTTTTTTTCATTTTAGGGTATTATCTAAAAATATTTTTATAAAGAACATCTACTGTTTAGGAAGATTCTATTAATTTATTCAAAAATTTGAAGGAAATGTTTGAATTAGTGTAGCTTGAAATGTTGAAAAAGTATAATAAATTAAAGGAATATTTTCTTACGCGTAAAAAATAGTTTTTTATACGTAAAAAGTGTTTTTTTCTGCGTAAAAAAGTTTTTTTAACAGAAACAAATAGTTTTTGACGTGTAAAAAATAGTTTTTACGTGTGACAAATAGTTTTTTACACGTGAAAAATATTTTTTTTTGGGTAAAAAAGTTTTTTTACCAGAAACAATAAGTTTAACAAAAGTGTAACAAATATATTTTTACACGTAACAAATAGTTTTATACGCGTAAAAAATGGTTTTCTACCAGTAACGCCAATACCCAAATTGTTTTATACGCGTAAAAAATAGTTTTTTACGTGTAACAGTTTTATTGGCGTAAAATAATAAAAATAGTTTTTTACAAAACATTTGTTATACAAATGCTTTTTTACACGTAATAATTTGATTCACTTTTACAAAATTTGTATTAAAATACCAATATAGTAGAGGTAGAAGGCCGATTCTGCATCAGTGGAGCAGTGGAGCAGAGCGCACGGCGCATGCGCGAGGAGTGGGGGTACAGCGCAGGCGCGAGGAGGAGGAACACGGCGCAGGCGCGAGGAGGAGGGGGGCTGTCAAACGTCAAACGTCATATGTCAAACGTCAAACTTGTCATCTGTCAAACGTCAAACGTCATATGTCAAACGTCAAATTTCGCTCCAACTACACTACATATCCTCTGGTTAATAACATATTATTACGCATGCTTCTTTAAAAATAAACTATTAATTTAATTAAGAAATTGAGATTTATTGATATACGGTGAAGGTTTTAAAGTCACCTTTTCTGCAAATCAAACTAAGTAGATAGGCGCAAATTTGAGATGTGGCAATGTCGCCTTCTCTATCTCAGTTGGTTTTTACAGTACGTAGTCAACCTCCGATTGTTTGATCGGGTTAAAATGCACAATGTGATATCTGTTCTTACTAAATCTATGACCGCGACCTTACAGATCTATTGTGTGTTCCCCTTTCTTGAGTTATAACGATTTATAACTCATCATACAGTCTCAGGGCTTTGACAAAGGCCCGTATCTGAGATGGCTTCACAGGGGCCAGCTCTCCATATTCGACATCAGCCGTACCAAAGTTTATGGCACGAACGGTTTGTCGTCTCGACGCACTCAGTGATAAGGTGTTATGGTTAGTTTAGGTTAGATTAGGCAAATTTGTAACAATAGTAGTGATGGGATAACTCGAGCGAAATTAACCGACATCGCTCGATTATGAACGAGCGATGCAAGCGACGAGTTACAAGAGACGAAATAAATTGAAATCCAATTTTAATGTGACATACTCGATAAAAAGCCGAGCGAATTTTCTACATACATTGCAGGTAGCAAATTTATACGACGCCGTATATATATTTGTCCGTTGCGTATCTGAGGGACAAAATTTTACGACCTACTTCGACAATGCCTTGAAATAAACTAAATCAAGCGATCGCCTACTCGTCGCCTACTAATTGCCATTCATCACCGAAAGAATATGTGCCCTGCGCACGCAACTTACTGCTTGGCGTTAACGAGTACTCACAACAAGCGATGGGTGAAAAACCGTATTTTTAAATACGAGTGATATTTCGCTCGAGCGATCACTCGGTTGAAACTTATGTACTCGATTATTGAAGTTAATCGGTTTTTCCCATCACTACTAAATAGCGATAGGTAGCGATGAAGAATACTGACCTTGGCCGTAGTAACTTAACGGCAAGCGACGATTCTTCGAAGTAAGTTTTTACTTATAAGTGACAAAAAATGGGTATCATTACACTGGACTTAAGACTGATAATCATAATTTAATGAGCGATTAACCACGGGCAGTAAAATTAAATTCAAACCTATAAAAGAAAAAACAATGGATATAAAAGTTAGTATGTAGTACATTATCAATAGTATCATAAATATATTTTCTGTTTGTTAGCTATATATCCTTAAAATTAATCGAAGTTCATTACAACTTTGTTCTTATTACTACCCTATCCATTTACTTCATTATTCGGTTTAATACTTCAGTAAAGTCCTTAATGGATAGTAATCCAAAGACATAGTATTAGACTTATAATCAAATGCACCAATACAATTATATTTAGTACATACTAACGCTTTAATATGCACATTAACCGTGGCAAATTATCATTTTTATGATTTGTTGGCACCAGAGATGATAAAACATAGCGCTAAATAAAAAAATATATAGCCGCTGTGTTGCCAGTTTTTATTAAACGGTCTCTTAATTTTTTAGTTCAATAGCTTTTAAGTAGATTTAGTAAATTATTTACTCAGAGTATTTCGCTACTGAAACAGAAATTTTAAATATAAAAATGTATTTTTTTTAAATGCTCCTAGAAAAATAAAAAAACCGGAGAGCCGCCAAATAAAAATATTTTTTTTAATTCGATCAAATATAAATGATAAATATTTTGTTAAAAAATCTGTAGATTTGATTAATGTAATGGTATCACTTCTAAGATGTTTCAAAATACAACCACGGCCTATTCATTAAACAGCCAGTCGAACTCCCTACTTTCTAGTCTTTAAAAGCTAGTTTCTAGTCTCGTTACTTTCTGCGCATCACCTGCCGCTTCTGTTTCATACTTTTTATAAACAGAGCTTCAATGGAGTTTATTATTAGACTTGGTACATGACATAGAAAAGCAATTCTCTAGGTAGGTACGCAGAGTTCCATGGAAATAATCGTGAGCCATACTAGTGAGCCATACTGAGTTCCATACTATACAGGGTTGTTCACCACATACGACACGGAGTATTGTAGCTAAACGATTAGATTTTTACAAATTGTAAGTTTTGGGTTCGTTGAAGGACTATTAGAGCTACAATTTAAAAATATTTTTACAAGATACAGAGTGTCCCAAATAAAAAAAAATCAAAGTTGTATTTTTTTAAATAGTGTATATTATTACATTTTTAGTTTCTATGATTAAAATTAAGGTAAATTTGATTAATGTTTATCACTCTTAAACTTTACCGTTTTTGAAATATTTTCAATTTTGTGAAATTGTAGCCATACTAGTGAGCCATACTGAGTTCCATACTATAGGGGTTGTTCACCACATACGACACGGAGTATTGTAACTAAACGATTAGATTATTACAAATTGTAAGTTTTGGGTTCGTTGAAGGACTAGAATTTAGAATAAGTGGGAGGGGGGTTAATCTCTGCGACCTTAGAGATCTATTGTGTCCCCCTTTCTTGAGTTATAACTCATAATACAGTCCCAGGACTTCCTACGGAGACCCGTGTCCTTCACAGTTGAGGAGCTACGACCCAGGCCGGGTAGACGAAACGGTAGCTTGTGTCGCCTGTTGGGTTTAGAGGTAGGAGGTAGGCTCCCGACCCTTGGAGGAGGTGGTAACTTGTATGCCACTTGCGGAGGATGGTCTCACGCAAGTGTCAGCCACCTCTCCTGTAGTTCTCTTTGGGTTTGGCCCCTTGGAACTTTCATTGTTACTGTTCCCAGTGTTGCTAGGGGGTTTCCCCACAGCTTCACCGGTGATGTTTTTATTACTATTATTACCAGATCTCATAGTGTTCCCATGAGTCGCTAGGGACAGTCGGTCCACTTCTACAGAGCCCCGCATGTAGAAGTAAGGGGTAAAATACAATGGGGTGCCCCCCGATGCCCCAAGGTTGAAGCTGTCCGTAGCCCCGCCCGGTATCGTTATATGTCTTGGTGCAATTCCCTGGCCACGACACTACAGTCAGGGACAAGACGATGAGTGAGATGCTTCTTAGACCAAGCCAAGTGCTAGGGGGGATTCCCCCCAGCACCTGACCAGGAGGTTCCCCACCAACGACAAGGTCTTGCATCTCCTAAGGGAAGTGAAGGACTATTAGAGCTACAATTTAAAAATATTTTTACAAGATACAGAGTGTCCCAAATAAAAAAAATCAAAGTTGTATTTTTTAAATGGAACACCCTGTATATTATTACATTTTTAGTTTCTATGATTAAAATAAAGGTAAATTTGATTAAGGTTTATCACCCTTAAACCTTGCCGTTTTTGAAATATTTTCAATTTTGTGAAATTGCAGTAAAAAATTTAAGGCTTCATTTCTCCAAGGGTATCAAAGTTTTTAATACTAAATATTTACTGAAGTTTATTGATCAGTTATTGTGTTGCAATAATAAAAATTATACTACCTTATATATAGTCTAAAAATTTATTTTAAATAATTACTAGCTTTAAACGGCAATAACTTGTTTAATTTAAATAGAACCCCTGTATATTTTACGAGAGTCAAATGCATGATGATTTTACGAGAGTCAAATGCATCAAATTGCATTATACCACTTTTTAAATATCCATTCAAGTTTTCGTAGAAAATGCATTTTCTTATAATTTATACCTCATTTATCACTATACCCATGGAATATTGACATTTTAGATTTTTTTAAAGCAACAAATGTACAAAATGTACAGATGCTAAAATGATAATATTATACCGGGTGCGTCTCAAAAGTGGCTAACCCCTATAACTTTTTTATTTTTACAGTTAAAAAAACGATATTTGGTATGTTAGTACATAAATTAAATTTATAAAGCCGCCATTTAAATTTAGACAGTATTAAATCAGTGTCAACATATTAAAGAGTAAATTTAAAGCAATACCACTGTTTTAAAACTACGGAATTCCCTTTACACTCTCCTATCCAGCTTGTTCATTCACCCTTCTTTTTAGACATTAGGTAAATAAAATGTCATAATTCATCATCGTTTCACGATGCGATACGTATCAGTATCCTAACGTTATACACGGGCACTTATTGTGTACCCGCGGAGGCCAAGCATTATGAGGGTAGGATAGCAAATTTACCACCCTCGAACAATCCCATGTAAGGCCAAGACTGGCCAGCCAGACCCCTTCACTTTATTGTTATGTTCTGGAAATTACCTAAATTAATATTTTGGTATTATGTTTACTGGCAGTCTCCTAGCAAGCTGCAGGTCCAAATGTGATTGTTGTTAATAGAGTAAAAGGGTCGCTTTATTCAATTTACTTGTTATGCGCTGGCTGTAATCCAAGCGTTCAGATTTCGGAATTATATACATCTGTCTTTATGGGAGATTTGTAGCAAGTAAATTATAAGTTTTAAAAGCTACAGGTTAAATTAACTTTATCTAAACTGATGTAAGCAATAGCTACAACTTTAATGTTCAGTAATGATATATTTGCAAAATGCTCTTGCAAAATCTCCAATCTTTATTACTACTTAATTTATGTATACCGCGTAAGCTATGAGACCAAGAAGATTTTAAACGTGTTTAAAATGCCATTAATACTTGTTTAAAATAATTGTTTAAAACATATCTCAAACCGACTCTCAAACACTGTTTTATGTATACAGGGTGTTTCAAAAAACATGTGCTATCTCTCGTGGGGAGATCTCTCGCGTAAAAATAAGATTAATTTTTCATATCAACATAGGTCTGATTCTGCTTTGTTTCGTAGCTACAGGGTGTTAAATTCTTACTATTTTTTCGATTTATTATAATTTTCTTCCAAGTACATTTAGCGTTTCGAATGAAATTTTGAGGGTAAAAGTTACTATAAGTGCTACATATTTTAATGCTAAAAAAGTGTCAATACACTCAGCAGGGATGTGCATATGGGTTATCACTGGAATATTTTTCAAAAAAAGCATGTACTCCACTGACTTTTTTCTTTTGATATCAAAATTGTCTAGGCTGTTTAATGCTAATTAAAAGTTACCTTATGATATTTTGTCGAATTCGGCCTCCTTGATGAGATAAACGCAATTTTATTAATGGCAATTAATAAAATTAAAATAAAAATAAAATTAATAAATTATATATTTTACCTAATTTATTATTAAATATTATTACTATTAGTTATTATTACTATTAGTCCAACCTACATCAATTTCAAATAACAAAATAATGATATTTAAGATAATGACAAAAAACCTAATTTTAAAAAGTTTTAACATCCTCTAACTCTATTTGTGGTTTTTGTAGAAGGAAGATATTTTACGCACCCATGTTTATAGAAACTTTTTTGAGATTTTTTGATTGAGGAATCACTGAGTACTTATTTAAAACTTCCTCAAGTTAATAATATTAATTTTTTTAAAAGGTTGCTATTAGATTTGGATCAAAGCAAATTAATAAAATTGCGTTTATCTCATCAAGGAGGCCGAAATCGACAAAATATCAAGAGATAGCTTTTAATCGGCATTAAACAGCTTACACTATTTCGCTAACAAGAGAAAAAATAAGTCAGTGGAGTACATGCTTTTTTTAGAAAAATATTCCAGTGATATCCCATATGCACGTCCCTGGTGAATATGTCGACACGTTTTTAGCTTTAAAATATATCGCATTTATAGTCACTTTTACCTTCAAAATTTAATTCGAAACGCTAAAAGTACTTGGAAAAAATATTAAGACTTTAACACCCTGTAGCTAAGAAACAAAGCAGAATCGGACCTATATGTTGATATGAAAAATAAATCGTTTTTCCGTGAGGAACGAGGGGCAAACCGCTGCCAAAAATGGTGTACAATAAATACCAATTTTGGGAAAAAAGTACCAAAAATACCAAATTATTTCCAAGAAAATACCAAATTCGTACCAAAATCTGTTTTAACCAACATGTTTAAAAATGTGTTTGCTGGCATTGATTCTGACCTCAATTCTGGCTTATTCTCATCAGGTTCATTCTCGGGTTTATTTACAAACAACCCATCATCGTTTCCTTAAGAGCTTTCGATATTTCTCCATTTTCCTTAACAGTAGAATTTATTTTCTCTAATATCGAAATAAAGTTGGTTATAAGAGGTTGATTATACTGAAACTTTTCAATTTTTCTTTTATTCCTTTGCAAGCGGCTGTATTTTGTAGACTTCCAAATTGAATTATTGCTTGTTGACAGTAAGATTGAAGCTGCAGCTGATAATGGTAGTAAAGGGGAGATAATTATTATTGCTTGTGGATGGTATGGCAAAAGTGGTGGCTGATAACGGTAGTTCCGAGGCTCGTTTAGGTGGGGGGATAATTTTAGGATTTCTTTGATTACAGGGAGCTTCACATATTAGATTAGGGGGTACAATTTTGCTACATGAGGGTTTGCATGCCCCTGTAATTTCCTCGGTATTTTCCGTAGAAGGCTCGGTAGAAGCCTTTTTTAGAAATGAAGTTATTTTTGGTTGTGCCTCAGAGGTATTTGAAGAATTATTGCTTACCTCTGATTTAACTTCGGATTTAACCTCTAACTGCGATTATTACTAATTTTTGGTATAAATAATTAATTTGTTATATCAAAATGCTTTATCAAGCGTGTTTGAAAATTTGAGCTTAGACAGCGTGCCTTTGTAACTCTTGTTTTTGTGGTTTTTGTAGAAGGATGATATTTTATTTGTTAAGTTACTTGCTTTTTACAAAAGCAGGTTGTTTTGCATATTAAAGTCGATCCCGAAATCGAGTTTGCCTCGAAGTTTGCAGTAGAATTTGCAAGTAAAATTGATGTGCTAAAAATAATGTTATTAAACAGACTATTGCAGTTTAGAGTGCTCCAGAGTTCATCACCAATTTTTGACTTTAACCATTGCTTTAGTATTTTAGAAACTATATTATTTTCTTGGGTATAATCAGTTTCCAAAACGTGTAGAGTGGTATCTTCTGAAAGACTTCCAGAACTAAACGATTTTGTCAAAGCACCTTTAGATTCCAGATATTTTTCAGTATTAGCTTTAGATGCAAATGGGCTAGAAATGATGCAATCAGCTTCCCGGCCGTCCGTCGTCGCCACGTGCGTCTAATCCAGCGTTGCCAGATGTCCAACAAAATACATGTTTAATACCAGTTTAATACTAAATAAAACCGGTCTATTACCAAATAATGCCAGTTTATTACCAAATAATACCAAATTAGTACCAAAAATACCAAATTAGTACTAAAAATACCAAATTAGTACCAAAAAAATACCAGTATTACCAAGTGCTTGTACAATAAATACCACCAGCGGTTTGCCCTCACCGAGGGCAACAACCGAATCTCCCCATGAGAGATGGCACATATTTTTTGAAACCCTATATACACACTTCGGTTATTTTGTACGGTTTTAATTTAACTATACTATTCAATTAAAAACGTCAGTGTAAGTGATTGTTCGGTCCAGTTTTTGCTTGTTTGTTGTTTTCGTCAGATATTTTAACCATACAGTTCAAAATTGGCATGGGATATTTTGTTTCCAACTCCAATGCACCACCCTGCATAAATAAAGTTAATCAAAAATATAATCCAATATCACTAAAAAGAAAATCTTCATAACTGCCCTTAATAGGTTAAAAGCATTAAGTATAAATATCCAAAATTTAAGAAATTTTGGATAATAAATTATCTCGAACTTCGCGAAAACCGAAGGGCCCCATTTTGATTTAATTTTATCATGATATCGTGGTCTAATCTCCCCACCACAAAGAAAAATCAAATTTAATTACCTTAATGGCAGCGGTTAATAAATAAAGCTGATATTTCCGCTCGCGTTTATAAACAGCATAAATATCCCACTTAAAACTTAGAACACTTACTTTAAAGTGGCTCGAGTGGCTTTCAAAAAGTCCTTTAGCCGAAATTCCAAACGAAAATCTGCGTCAATTTTCACCGTAATATTCTCCCTCTCTCTCTCCCCCTCTCATCCTCCATTCTTCCACCAAAAAATAGAAATAAAACTGAAACCGGTCGCCTTCCCGAAATATAATATTTTAGCTTTTCCGCAGAAATGCATCCAATTGAATTTAACGATTTGGCTTTGATAGTATCCCAAAAAGGAAATCGATTCCAACAAGAAAAATGCGATTTAAAGATAAAATAGACGTCTTATAATGCGATGCAAAGAGAGGAATTTTCATTAAAATCGCTATTGAAGCGAATGTACATTTTAAATATAAAAGTATATTTTTTAATGTGGCAGCAATGGATTTTCTATGAAACGAAATATTATTTCACTGAAATTGTAGCTATATTACGGTATATCTCTGGAATGTCTTTACCAGATCTTTTGAGAAAAATGCATTTTATGTAAAAGCTTTTGCCTGTTCTTAAATAGTTAATCTTGTCAATAGTTTTCTCTCCTAATTTTCATACCATCTTAGAGACAAATATGAAAATATAGCTCAATTTTTTGAAAGTCGAAACAAGCTTAACGCATTTCTATGGTAATAAATTTTTAGGTTTTCAATCTTTAGAATCTCAAGCTTAAGATGGTTATTGTAAATTTGGATTAATCTCATATTTTTGGCTGATTTAATATGTGAAAGCACAAAATTTGTTTGATTCATAGCTATGAAAAAGGTGATTATAAATTGTGTGATTCTTTTTGATAAATACCGATGACGTTAATCACAATTATCTACCATCTATCAAATACTAGAAAAACGTACAGCAAGGCAAAGCCTGTGCAAAGTACAGAGACAGGCATGCATCTGCATCATAGGTGCCATAAGAACATGCCCAACAGCAGCAATGGGGGTCATCCTATAGACCTAACACCACTGCACATTGTCGTCGGTAGTTATGCCAATGCGACGATAATAATTAGAATAGTCATCGACAGAAACAATACTGGACGCTTGGACCCTCAAAAAGAAAATGCCACTCACATTCAACTCCCAGTGGATAACATACCAAGATTTAAAATTTTGAGAAACACCTCACTATTGAGCATTGAGTATTGAGCATTAAAAAGATTGGAAGAGAGAAACGTTTGCTCAGCATGTAAAAGATCATACCATAACGTGGTATACTGATGCTTCCAAAACCAAAGCAGTGACAGGGATAGACAAGAGTATTTGGGCCGAAAACTAAATACTCCGAACCAATGGGCACCTATATCCGAGCATCCTTCAGGCAGAAATCTGTGTACAATTTATATACAGGCTGAGTTTTCTACGTTGTTCTCTACGGGTATCTCGGAAACTACTGCAGATGGAGAGTAGGTTAAATAGGGAAAGAATTCAGTTTTGTGGGGTGAACTATGATTACATCACTGAACTAACCACCCTGTATTTACGTTTATCTTAGGGGAATAGGAACTATCGGAAACTGGAAATAGCCATCTTATCCGATAGTCAAGCAGCACTAAAGGCGATCAACTCAGTAACCATCAAAGTTAGTCAAAGGATGCCTAGAGAAGATGAACAAATTAGGCAAAGAAAATAAAGTCCTCCTACTCTGGGTGCCCGCTCACCAAGGGATAGAAGGCAATGAAAAAGCAAACGATCTAGCTAGAAAAGGAAGCTAACACTCCACTAACTGGACCAGAACCGTTCTGCTTTTCAACCGGAAACAAACTTAAGCCCACTGCCACACAAAAAGCATTTCTAGCATTTTGCGTTTTTTGCGTCTCAAGCGCTTTTTGCGATTTTACCGTTTTAAGCGCTTTTTTCGATTTGTGTCCATTAAAAACACGCAAAAGACGCGGCAGGTCTGCAGTTTCTATCAAGATGTCAATTAGTAACGTCACAAGCTCGTGGATTTCTAACAGGACACTGAGCCTCAACGAACACCTCATAGGCTGAAACTGAGAAACAACGGCAAATGCAGATTTTGTGGGGAAAATGGGGAAACACCAGAACACCTTATCACTGAGTGCGCCGAGACGACGACCATTCGTGCCATGAACCTTGGTACGTCTGATGTCGAGCATGGAGAGCTGGCCTCTGTGGAGTCGTCTCAGATACTGGCTTTTCTTAAAGCCCTGAGACTGTATGATGAGTTATAACTCGCTATAACCCAAGAAAGGGGAACACACAATAGATCTATAAGGTCGCGGTGATTAACTCCCCTTCAAAACATTCTACATTCTACATTACCCGACCTTTTTTACATTTTATTGCTTTATTATATCTTATATCTGCCCCTAAGAAAATTTTTTACCACCGTACAATACACATACCTCTTCCTAGAATTGTTTGTGCAGGTGTTTACCTTTTTTTTTAGAATGGGACGAACTGTAAATTCTTAGGCTACTAGTTTTATACATACCTATACAAAGAGTGACAGGCTCAAAAGCTTTTTGGTGTGTGATTTTTATTTCGGTTTTTACATAATATCGGGGCCATTGTAACGCACATTTTTCAAAATATTTTTGTCAACATACAGAATTGATTCAAACCACCAATACATATGCTTAATACAGTTCATGAAGATTGGGGACATTTAACTAAAATTTGATTTTTGGCCCTTTTTCACTTACTCGTATTTTTGTTCATTTTAAAATTTGATTGTCTGATGAAGTTACCTAAGTGATGGATTTGTAAATAAACGTAATATTCATATTATGCGACAGAAATCCCATACTGTAGCACACAGATTTGATACTTTTAATGATAAATGCCTTCTATTGAGAGACTAAAAGGTAATTCTTCTTCTTCTTCTTCTCAAATACTATGGCCCCGCGTTTTCCAACGTCCGGCCAGCCTTTACTAAAAGGTAATTGCCTCGTATCAGAGCCATCATAATACAAGAAGAAGACCGAAAGAGTCAAATCTTGTCTCATATTTTCAAAAAAAGAATTTTCTCATTAAATATTGATTTTAGGTATAGGAAGTTATTAATAATACAAGATTAAACAACTATTACACAGTACTTCACAGGAAGCTATCGATTGCGAACTAACTAAATCGTTACTAATTACTAATTTTGAAGTTCTTTTTAGATCAAAAAAGGTAAAACTAAAACCTAAACTATCATTTCAGCTTAAACGGGAAGTTCTAAATAATGTTGCCTATTCTAAACAAGAAAAATTTATTTACAAGTTTTATAACATCTCTAATTAAATTTGGACGAAAAGAATATTTCTGTTTGCTGTAGGTAATTTTCTCACGGAAAATACAAAAATAAAAATAACTTTTTAAGTCAAAAAAAGTCAAAAGGGCAAGTTATTCTAAAAAAGGACTGTCCTTTTCAAAAAAGGACAGGTGGCAACCCTAGATATTTCTGGAATGGAAATTTAATGGCAAATCTTTATAAAGTTATATAAAGATTAAATTTGAAAATTTGTTTTCAAAAAAGTTTGAAAATATGTTCCGGCCACCTATGTTTACAAAAATGTCTAAAATGTGCTTTACCATTGCCTCCATATTCTGAAAAAAAATTGAAAGAAAAGTCACCAACCACAAATTGTAAAACCTGTAAATATTCAAGAGTAACTGAAAGTTTATATAGAAGTAACTGAAAGTTTAAATTGAAAATCGACGTTGGAGCGATTTTCGAAAACTACCTACTAACGTTTCAACATAAAGTAACGTATGATCGAAAAAAACGGCGTCAGTTGGCTGGGAAATGAACATCAATGACATTTCCCATATAAATTACATTTAAAATAACAGCGATCTTCATTCCATAGCCATCGCTGACGCCGTTTTCTCGATCATACACGGTATGTGGGATAATTATATTATTATATTAGACCTATAACAAAACTCATCTAACGAAAAGTGTTAATGTAGTATATTAATATGGAGTAAAAATTTTACTAATTACTTTACTTTTACTTTTACTAAATTAAATTCATTTCCAAAAAACGATACACTGGCCATTAGAACAATCCAAATGCGCCTAGTTGCCAGGTCGGAAATTTTAGACTTCTCTGTCTCTTCTGTCCTTGTTTGACACATTGGAATGTTTGATACAATACCCAACGAGTATTTATGAATGAGATGTTCGGTCTATCTTTATAATGTCTTTGGTCGCGGTGATTACCCCCTTCCTCCTAAACCATTCTACATCCAAGAAAAGTTATTTCTTGTAAAGATCGTTGCATTTATCCAAAGGTAGACTAATTCATCAGCGGCATTTTGCTAATTAAACAAATTCCCTAACGAATAAAAATATTTGTTTCAGGAGGTATATCTCCTCACGTCGCGTCGCGTCGTCAGGTAAGCAAAAAAACACAAGAACAAAAGAAAAAAAAATATTTAATTTTTTTTGAATAGTTGTAGTTAGATAATAACTACAACTATTCAAAATCTTATTAAAACTATATATAAAGTGATTAAAAATGAAGCTAAAATTGCAATAATATACAGGGTATTCCATTTAAAAAATCACATCGATTAACTTACATTTTTTGATCCACCCTGAAGAAGTTTTTTTAGTAGGCTTTAGTACATACTTTAGGTATGCACTTAAACAAAATAAGTTATTTTTATGGGACCTATACACTCTCGACTCACTGTTGCAGAATTTCCTTAGCTACGCAAAATTGTATAGTCTGTCTTGTAGCATTTTTTATATGTTTACATTACCCTGTATATTGTAATTAGAGTATTAGTGTTATTGTCTAATTTTTCCATAAAATCGTTAGTTTCACGACATCAATTTTGACGTCATTGCAATATTTGCTGGCATGAGAAGAAATGAAATGGGAAATGAATATATTGACGTATACAAACGAGTGGAACTGAGACTCTTATCGAGACTCGTAATTATGCTTTAAAATTTGGCGATTTTACGTCTTATTTTTGGTCTTATTGGATAGTTTACAATTATTGGTCATGGATTGCTACACAATGCTACACATTTTTATGGTCAAATTCTGCACATTCAAAAATTTTCTTGTGGCAACCCTGCTTGATTTAGTTTATTTCAAGGCATTGTCGAAGTAGGTCGTAAAATTTTGTCCCTCAGATACGCAACGGACAAATATATATACGGCGTCGTATAAATTTGCTACCTGCAATGTATGTAGAAAATTCGCTCGGCTTTTTATCGAGTATGTCACATTAAAATTGGATTTCAATTTATTTCGTCTCTTGTAACTCGTCGCTTGCATCGCTCGTTCATAATCGAGCGATGTCGGTTAATTTCGCTCGAGTTATCCCATCACTACTATTGTTACAAATTTGCCTAATCTAACCTAAACTAACCATAACACCTTATCACTGAGTGCATCGAGACGACAACCGTTCGTGCCATAAACTTTGGTACGGCTGATGTCGAATATGGAGAGCTGGCCCCTGTGAAGCCATCTCAGATACGGGCCTTTGTCAAAGCCCTGAGACTGTATGATGAGTTATAAATCGTTATAACTCAAGAAAGGGGAACACACAATAGATCTGTAAGGTCGCGGTGATTACCCCCCCCCCTCCTCCTAAACCATTCTACATTCTACGTCCAAGAAAAGTTATTTCTTGTAAAGATCGTTGCATTTATCCAAGGTAGACTAATTCATCAGCGGTATTTTGCTAATTAAACAAATTTCCCTAACGAATAAAAATTTTTTAACGTTTCAGGAGGTATATCTCCTCACGTCGCGTCGCGTCGTCGGAAGCAAAAAAAAACACAAAGAACAAAGAAAAAAAATATTTAAATTATCTAACTACAACTATTCAAAATCTTATTAGAACTATATATAAAGTGATTAAAAATGAAGCTAAAATTGCAATAATATACAGGGTATTCCATTTAAAAAATCACATCGATTAACTTACACTTTTTTGAGCCACCCTGAAGAAGTTTTTTTTGAAATAGGCTTTAGTGCATACTTTAGGTATGCACTTAAACAAAATAAGTTATTTTTTATAGGACCTATTATACGCTCGACTCACTGATGCAGAACCCTGTATAGCTACGCAAAGTGTATAGTCTGTCTTGTAGCAATTTTTATACGTTTACTATGTTTTGATATCCTGTATATTGTATTTAGAAGTATTAGTATTATTGTTTTATATAAATCTATAAAATTTTAGATTTACGAATCTCATAAGTTTTAGTAGGTACTTTTGGTTTTCGTCGAACTTCATCTAAAAATAATTCGCTAGTCTTCGTAAAACCAATGGAAATAACTCTTAAATGTGATTTTATGTGTCACATTATGGGAAAGCACTTTATTGGGTCATTTGTTTTTAATGCTTGTTTTACAGGGTACTGACCTTTCATTTAGATTTACTACCAATTTCTTTAAATGTTCGTCTAGCAAACCGGATAGTGATGAGAGAACACGATAGACTATTTTCAACAGTACAAGAACTATTTGCTTTGCAAAAAATATTGCATTTATAATTTCCCTCAGCTACAATAATGTTAGGATACACCTACATTAGATTATTAGCTAGTTATGTTATTTAATAATATATTTACTCATTATTCAAAATTGTATTATTAGTAAATTACAAAACTGGATTTTGATGGATATATATCCGATATATCATTAAGCTAATACTGTTAAATTAATTCATATTGTAACAATTTTCAAATAGTGTTTGAATATGTCGGTAAAAATATTATTCAAATATGTGAGCTGAAGGGATGGGTTCTCCAATCGTTGATTGAAGGCTGTGATTGAAAGAAATATTTCATTTACAGCCCCATTTACATTTCAAGTTTCAGCCACCTAATTACAAATGGCCCGAGTTTACGACGCTCCAACCTCGTTATCAAGCAGCTAGGTTAAGATAAATATGTACCACGGCACTGTTTGGTGGTATGGTAACAATTTGGTCTCGTGTGTTATTGGTCCTTGTATTCTTTAGTCATTGGAAGTTTCATTTCCAAAAAACTATAAGCAATTTTACAATTTTATTTCTTTTTTTTGACCAAGTAAAAGTTCTCATGTGTTTTTTTCATTATAAAAGGTGCTGCTGAAGAGGATTATTATAATTTGATATACAGGGTGGTCCGTAAAAAATATCTCTACGTAAAAATCGCTATGAGCAGCTCAGTTCTCAGGATATTTAGAATGAAAATAGTCAATACATTTCATTATTGACAAAAAAAAACATGTTGAGTAGATACCGATATATTTGACCGAAATGATAAATTTGGGAACTTTTATTTTTTTTAATTAATCATAAATTTTTCTGCTAAAAGTGATAATAAGACAGTTTCTGTTGAACTTTTGGCACAAAAACATTTCAAATTTATGATTTTAGTCTAATAACTATTTAGTCAACATGTTTAAATTATGTCAATGATAACAGGTATTAATAATTTCGATTCCAAATATCTCGAGAACCAATACTCGTAGCGAGTTTTACCAAGAGACCTTTTTTTACGTAAAAAACGTCGTAAATGTACATTTTTTTACTCTGTAGTTTTATACAGGTGCGGAGGAAAAGTTAGTACTCTTCAAACCAGTTAAAAATACGTAGGTGGCGCCCTCTACAAGTAAGAGTCATATTGGCATCAAAATCAAATTTTTCATGTCAAAAAACTCCCACACACCAATTTTCATCCAAATATTGACCTTACGTCAGAAATTATTTGGAAGCAATCGAAACAAAAATGAAACTTCTACACCTCCGAAACTAAGCATTTTAGAACATACATTTGTATGACCTTTTTTACTTATTTTTATCTGCAGAATATTCCGAAGTTTCCGGAATACAGTTCGGACCACCCTGTATAAGGGGTAAGTGTATTTTGAAAATTATACATATAGTAGTTTTCAAAACAGGACATCAACAAAATGGCAAAAAATGTCTTATAAACTAAGATTAAAATGAGAGATGTCAATTGTCAATGACCATATGTATAATCTCTAGACCAGTCTATTTTACACACCTTCTCAGGGTGGTCCGAACTGTATTCCGGAAACTTCGGCAGTATATTCTGCAGATAAAAATAAGTACAAAAGTTCGTATAAATGTATGTCCTGCTTACTTTCAGAGATACAGGGTGTAGAAGTTTCATTTTTATTTCGATTTTTTCTAAATAATTTCTGAAGTAACGTCAATATTTGGGTGAAAATTGGTGTCTGAGAGTTTTTTGACATGAGAAATTTGGATTTTGGTGTCAATATGACTCTTACTAGTAGAGGGCGCCACCTACATGTGTTTTAACTGTTTTGAAGCGTAATAACTTTTTGTTCGTACCTGTATAACACGAGGAAAAAATATACATCTCTGTGACTTTTTACGTAAAAAATATCTCTTTGCAAAAATCGCTACGAGCAACCGTTCTTAAGATATTTAGAATGGAAATAGACAATACATGTCATTATTGACGAAAAATAAACACGTTGAGAGAGTAGATAGTCATTTCACTGAAATAATAAATTTGGGAAATTTTTATTTTTTTTAATTAATCATAAATTTTTCTGCAAAAAATGATAATAAGACAGTTTCTGTTGAACTTTTTGCACAAAAACTTTTCAAATTTATGATTTCAGTCTAATAACTAGTTAGTCAACATGTTTAATTTATGTCAATGATGACAGGTATTGATAATTTCGATTCCAAATATCTCGAAAACCATTATTCGTAGCGATTTTTACCAAGACACTTTCTTCACGTAAAAAACGTCGTAAATGTATATTTTTTTACTCAGTAGTTTTATATAGGTACGGACGAAAAGTTATGACTCTTCAAACGAGTTAAAAAATATGTAGGTGGCGCCCTCTACTAGTAGGAGTCATATTGACATCAAATTTCACATGTCAAAAGTTTCCCAGACACCAATTTTCATCCAAATTTTGACGTTACTTCAGAAATTATTTGGAAAAAATTGAAATAAAAATGAAAATTCTACACCCTGTATCTCCGAAACTAAGCATTTTAGGACATACATTTATAAGAACTTTTTTACTTATTTTTATATGCAGAATATGCTGCCGAAGTTTCCGGAATACAGTTCGGACGACCCTGTATAACAATCTTGGATATTTTGTTATATTTTTCTGTCACGTCAGTTGTCACATAAGTCAAATGATTTTGTTCTTAAAGAGTTAGCGTCTCCACTTTTATATATGTTTTTAGTTTCTTCATTGCTTATTAATTGATGTATTTTATTTACATTTCTTTTATTATTTTAGAGTGAATTAAAAATTCGGTTATTTATTCACCGCTCGTAAATTGTAGCTTCACGACGCATGCACTTTTGATCATTATTTTTCCATGTCACATTAATTATCGATGTTTATTTAAGGATGAGACACAGAAACTAATGAACTTACCGAGCAATAAAAAACCCATTATACCGACATTTCTCCAATAATTATTTATTGCCTGGAAATATGTAAATCGCCGAAAAGCACCCGGCATACAGGGTGACCTTATAGCATTTAGTCTTCTTGAAAAGACTGATAAAAAATAAATGTTTTTATATATTTATGAAATAAATAGTAGGTTAGTCGTGACTGACTAAGTTAAGAAAAAACTCAAAATTTAAGTGAGGATGCAGTCAATAATCACCACATAGGCTAATAAAACTACTTTTTCAAATTCTCGAAAGTGTCAAGCTTTCGATAACGATAATTTGAAAAAGTAGTTTTATTAACCTATAAAAAAAGTAGTTATTAGATTATTGACTGCATCCTCACTTAAATTTTGAGGTTTTTATTTATTAAATAAATATGTCTTATTCTATACCTCTTGTTGAAGTTTTCCTTTTTTTAGGCTTCCGTACCCAAAGGGTAAAAACGGGAATCCTATTACTAAGACTTCGCTGTCCGTCCGTCCGTCTGTCACAAAGGTCTATCTTATGAATCGTTATAGCTGGACAGTTGAAATTTTTAAAGATAATGTATCTATGTTGCCGCTATGAGAGCAAATACTAAAAACAGAATTAAATAAATGTTTATAAATAAAAAAAGTACTTTCACTAAACATTATCTTTTAAGTAAGAGTTTTACATAGAATCTTTTAAGTCCTCGGTGGCCGCGTGGTTAAAGCGTTAGGACTTTACGCTGCTATCACGTTGGAGCCGTAGTAAGGCAGGTTCGAATCCTAGTCAAGGCGACTTTTTTCTATTTATATTTCTGAGTTGTATCGCGCCCCGATAGAGCTTGGCAAAATAAAATAGAAAATGCGATAGTTTCAGCAGTTTGTTTGTTTATCTTAAATATATCGTTCTTTTAGAGAAGTGACAGGACTTTCAGGCTAAGATTTAATACAAATTTTCTTTTTTTTAATTTCAATACTGATAAAAGTAACATTTTACCTTTATATAGGGCGGAAAAATCAATGCTAAATCAGCTTTACTGGTTAGGATTACCGTATCCAAAACAGTATCCCAAAACAAAATTTTAATGCAAACTTCTCTTTAGGATTTTCAGCATATATGTATAATTCGGAAGTATACGGCTATACATTCACAAATGGCTTAGGGGCATGCTAGTACCTACTACATATTGGATATGAAGGAAACAGAGCAAATTATTTTATTAACGAGATCTAACAGACCAGTTGAATCGGAATTTATTCTCAAACCAATAATTTACAACTGCAAGACCAATAAAATTATTGAAAGTGTTATCTACACAAGTTTGAATAGTTTATTCAAGACTTTTTACTGACCCAATTTTTACTGATCCAATTGTTATTTTGATAGCATTTCTTTCTGGTCTACACAAGTTTGAATAGTTTATTCAAGACTTTTTATACAAGAAAAAAATGCTATCAAAATAACAATTGGATCAGTAAATATCGTATTTTAAATAATTGTCGTAATTCACTACTTAATTGTTAGCTGTCATTAGTGCCAGAAACATTTTCTAAAAATTGTCAGTGAAAGTTATTCTACGGTACAATAGAGAAACGGTTAGTGGAAGTAGGAACAAATAGAGAAGTTTTATATTAGATATAGAGTTCTATAATTTAAGTTGATCAACCCATCTAAAACTACAAGAAAATGATAAAACGATTACCAATGTTTTGCCGCTAGTGGGTCAATCGACACGAAAAGCACAAATGAGTTTTTGAAGTGAAACTTCTTTAGGCGCGCTGGGAGTAAAAATTCAAGGCCGTTACACACGATCTAGCGTCACGACACGCGTCACGAATTGTGGTAACGTTTGAAAAAGTGGTAAGCCAATGAGGCTGAGATGGGTTTTTGGAGCGTCGCACGTTTAGGGTATATGGTAATACGGTATTAATTCAATAACGAATGTCGAAATGACAAATGATATTCGAATCATATTTGGTATACTTAGTAAGAGGTTTAAGTACTTTATTTTAGATATATATTTAATTTATACTTTGTTTTCAAATGTCAAATATTGACAGATAGTCACTTTTTTCCTATAAAACATCCTGTACATTCATTTATATTTGAAAATGCAAATTTTATGATTTGAAATGGTGATCATCTGTCAATATTTGACATTTAACAGTAGTCTGAAATGGCGCAAAAATGGCAAAAATTGTTGTGTCGATTGTGTCACAAATTAGCCAGTGCTACTACATAATATTAGATGAAGATAAAAAGTTAGCATGGTTGAGAGTATGATATAGGGTGAACAATCACTACAATTTTAAAATAACAATGAGCAATGATTGCAAATTTACTCTAGCAAATGTTTCTGTTATTTCTACGTCAGGTGGATAGCAAAGTTTTTTTGATGTTAAAATACGCTCATACGATGGGAAAATGTCACTTCCTAATTCTATTGCTGATTGCCTAAGAATACCGTAATCATGTTTTGATAACGACGTATCAACCACTAGGTATCACAAAGCTCTCTCTGGATGGTATGAAAGAACCTCATTTTGTCCTGTAATTTTCTTGGATGCAGCTATTATTAATTCATTTGAAACATTGTCTAAAATTTCTTTGATTTTTGCACGTTTGGTGGGTTCTGAGCAATCTTCAAAGCGTTTTTCAGGTCGACTAACTTGCGCAGAAGAGCATGATGGTTCTTCATCTGAGAATGTAATCGTGCATCTACCTTCCAGCCACTTACAATATCTGGTATAAACGTTTTTTTTTTGTGCGATTAGATTCTTGCCACCGTTTATTAAAATGTGATAAAATTATTTGACCTAAATACCTCTTTACAACATCGAGCTGGTCGAGAGTAAGTTGCTCGTTAAGAAATTTTATTCTTTCCACAATTTGTGTTAAATCCCGGCCACTTTCTAAAATTATTTCTACTAACTCGCGGTTTGAACACTCGAAAAAGAACTCCATTTTGCGACAAACAACAAGAAACTAAAGTGGGGTCCAAAATTGTATTCAAAATAATCGCTATCACTGGTACGTGAAGGTCAACCTTATTACTTATTTTCGATACATAAACAAGAGCGGCAGGTGACGGCAGCTAAATCTAAATGATGCTATTTAGTCTAAATAATATTTTTATGCTTGATACGTCACAGAGCATGGTGGAGCAAGCTAGTTATACCTTTCTGAACTTGAAAAACCTCCAACAATATGAATAACTATACTATTTAAAAAATTATAGTAGAAGAAATAGAAAAGGATAGCCTTGACAAAACTTCTGAGCACATTATACTTGAACTAACTCAGGAAAAATTATTGCGTGTTCGGCTTTGAAAGTATATGGTAGATAGTGGATTTGTTTTTTTGAAGGCAAACATCTTTAAAACGTATTAGTATAAATATATAAACTTAAAAAATGTAACATATAATTTTTTTCTGAAACTTCGAAAAATGGGGTTTGTGCCGCTCTCAGACCGCTCTCAGATGTGTCGTAACTCGGGCTCTATGTGAAGTACAGGTGTTGAACTGATATTTTGACGACGTTTCGTGGCGCTATAAAACCCCATCATCAATGGCGAAAATATCGTCCGATTTAACTGAAATTTAGTATGTCGATATATTGGACCAATGTAACTTGACTTTGTACGACGCACGTATTACTGTCACAGTTAGTTTTGACGTAAAAACGTCAAAATTTGAAGTCAAATTTGGTGGGTGGGCTATGTGAGCGACGGTGCACATGGTCCCACCCTGCAAAGTTGGATACGCCTTTCGTTTACATCTTCATTAGGGTGGGACTAAGGATTTGATATTGAAGGAAAATGTGGCTCGATTTCGGGATATTGGGGACGGGCTACAGGATGACGCCCTTGACGTTTCGAACCGATGACTCTAAATGGACGAAATTATCAGGATTTTTCTTAATTATGGGTCGATTGAAACCAAACTCGGCATGTGGATATAGGTACCCGAATAGAGTCCTTAGACGGACATACGGTTATTTTAATACAAATTTTGTGAAAGCGAATCAAATTATTTATTAATTTTTAATTTATTACTTTTTCTACATTTTAAACTACACTTTTTCAAAAAGGTCTTCCAAATTCTTCAGTTTAATAGCTGTTAGGAACAAGTTTCACTTCAAAAATGCGCACACAGAGCACACACAATTTTTCACCGTTTTTTTCACACAATACAAATCTGATTGCTTTTAACCAGCTAAATATTGTTTATTATATATTTTATTGCTACACTAGCAGATTTGGCCTGTAGATTTGGACTGCAGATTTGGACTGCATATTTGGACTGCAGATTTGGACTGCAGATTTGGACTGCAGATTTGGACTGCATATTTGGACTGTAGATTTGGACTGAAGATTTGGACTGCAGATTTGGACTGCAGATTTGGACTGCAGATTTGGACTGCAGATTTGGACTGCAGATTTGGAGTGCAGATTTGGACTGCAGATTTGGACTGCAGATTTCGACTGTAGATTTCGACTGTATATTTGGACTGCAGATTTGGACTGCAGATTTGGACTGCAGATTTGGACTGTAGATTTGGACTGGACTTGGACTGCGTCCGCCGATTTAATCGGCCAAAAATCTAATATAGGCAAGCTAAGTAGGCAGGTCAGATTGGGTACGAAGGTTTTGGTACGCGACATGCAAAGTCCGCAGATCAATGCCGCAAGTCAAATCTTCTGGTGTATGGCAGGCTATAGTATTGATTTTAAATTGAATATGCTAGAACCAAAAAGTAAAGAGGCAACAAAGCAATGCGATTTTTGAATGTCCGGAGTGCGGTAGACAGATAACATCACGTATCGGGCTTTTCAGTCACAGAAAAGCTCATGAAAGAAACCGCCTTGCGTGACCATCTTCTGATGCGTGTCAAATACTCGTCAGCGAGTAATGGCAGTATGTAAATTGAATATCACGTCAAATACGTCACGTATCACGTCAAAAGTACAGAGAAGTTATTTAGTTAATTATTAGTACTTACTCATGCCTAATTCTATTGAAGAGAAATAAACATGATGCATCTACTAAAGTCAGGCGTACGCATTTTGTGACACCCTGTAGAAATGTATATTCCTCCCACCGCATTAATCTTTCGTTAATTTTTTAATTTAAAGATTTAATCTGCGCTTCAGTATAAATCAAATCAAAACAAAACCAATGCGTATTAATTAAAACGGTTAACCCGCCATTAATGATTTTTGATTAAATATTTATTGGCCGATCGCCTGTTACGATCGAAGACTGTTAGAGACGTTGCGCATCGGCGTCTTTTAACGATTCGGTTGCGTGTGTCCGCCATCCAGACCGGCTCCGCTCTTAATATAACTTTAATTTATTCTAATTGGACGGATTTCTTGTAAAAAGCTTCTCTTAAACTGTTAATTTCTTGTAACTTTCAGATACGGCTAATTGTTTTGCTCTTAGATACGCATTGCGAATAATTAGTAATCCATTTCCTATAGATCTAATTACATATACGATTATATGGTAAAGATTTATCGGTAGAGTGAGGTTTAATTAAAAATAATTTGTACATTTATAAATTAATTAATCAATATATGGAAATTATTTGTCTACAAGGGAGAAAAAAACAGAGATTTGTAAATTAAGTCTCGTTCTATATACAAAGGGACCACGAAGCCCCACAATCACAATTCGTTCTCGGTCTGGAAAAATATTATCTAGTAATAAATGGTATGTTTGCGTTTATATACTGTTGGGTTATTACTTCTTCTGTGCTATTGGCATAGTATAAGGAAAAGAGTAGTTCCATTCTCTCAAATATTTATTGCCAGCCGACAAAATTCGGCAGATTGTTGGCAGCATGCAGATCGTTTTGTAGAATGTAGGATGTTTAGAAGGGGGATCAATCACCTCGACCTTACAGATCTATTGTGTGTTCCCCTTTCTTGAATTATAACGGATTATAACTCATCATACTGTCACAGGGCTTTGACAAAAGCCAGTATCTGAGACGGCTTCACAGAGGCCAGCTCTCCATCTTCGACATCAGCCGTACCAAAGTTTATGGCACGAACGGTTGTCGTCTCGGCGCACTGAGTTATAAAATAAATATCACTCAGATAAGGTGTTCTGGTGTATCCCCATTTCCCCGCACAGAATCTGCATTCGCCGTTGTTTCTCAGCTTCATTCTACTGAGGTGTTCGTTGAGGAGACAGTGTCCTGTTAGAAATCCCGTGACAATCCGAAGATTATTCTTACTTAAATCAAGGAAAATCTTTGATTTTTCTCGGTCGTAAATTCTGAGGAACTTTTTCGAGTGTCTTAGGCCGTTGGGGGATTCCCGTTCCAGGTTCTTCAGTTCCGCTTTAAGCTGGTTTCCGCTTGAAAAGCAGAACAGTCCTGGTCCAGTTAGTGGAGTGTTCGCTCCTTTTCTAGCTAGATCGTTTGCTTTTTCATTGCCTTCTATCCCTTGGTGAGCGGGCACCCAGAGTAAGAGGACTTTATTTTCTTTGCCTAATTTGTTCAATTTCTCTAGGCATTCTTTGACCAACTTTCGAATTAATGGTTACTGATTTGATCGCTTTTAGTTCTGCTTGACTATCGGATAAGATGGATATTTCCTGTTTTCGATAGTTCCTATCTAAGATAAATTGTACGCATCTTTCGATAGCGTAGATTTCTGCCTGAAGGCTGCTGGGGTAGCTGCCCATTAGTTTAGAGTATTTAGGTTTTCGGCCCAAATACACTTATCCCTATATTACTAAGCGAAACGGCTGAAAATAATTTGCACTGACATGTAGTTTAATCTCAAATATTCTAACAGTAACCTCCATAGTACGAATAGACCAAAAATAATAAAAACATTAGAAAATGGATGTCTAAGAATGCATTAGTCATAATAAACGTTAGACACACATTTTAATAGATTAAATTTATTATTCAAATTCGATATCTCTCTAATATTTTATTTAAGCGCAACCAAATCAAATCAATAAACAACAATAAAAGTTCTTTTAAATTACACTACTGCTGCCTGGGACTTAACGAAGATAAAGCTGACGAGTTTTATTTACCAATTTAAAATGTGAAATCGTTGCTCGCTTGATTGAAATGATTGCCATAAGTAATTTTTGAAGTATTTGAAAATAAATTGTCTGTGCAGTCGATGATGGTTTTTATGACCGATTTGAATGTTATAGAAAAACTTCTATGATAACTGTTTTATGCTAAATTAGATAGAGTCATAGTGTTACAGATAATGTTCACATAATAATTGATTTTTTTAAAAATTGCCGACGTTTCGAGGCGTATTCTAGTCTTTTTCAATGCTATTTTCAGCTAAAAAGTTCTTTTGTCTCAAATTATTAAGTAGCTTATATCCTGATAGTATTTTTTAAATAAAAGGTTTTTTTGTTTCCTGGTCCTAAACATGCGAACGCCATATCATATACCGGATGCGTCTCAAAAGTGGCTCACCCCCTATAACTTTTTTATTTTTTCATTTATAGAAACGAGATTTGGTATGTTAGTATATGACACAAATTAGGATTAATTGACTTATCCAATTGTTTTCGGTCACTTCCTGTTTCACCGGAAAGGACTACAATTTTTGATTTTTAAATAGCATCCTCCGTATTTTTTTTTACTTTATTCAATGGAAAATATACTCTGAATAGAACGACATATCATATGTCAACTTTTGACATTTCCGCATATGATTTATTTGAAATTATAACTTGCGGTTCTTAACGACAATTTGACTCAAAATAGTGTGTGGTATCAAAGTATCCGTAAAAAATTGATTTTTCCAAATATGCTAATGAGCCACCCTCGTTTCATTTGAAAAAAAATTGATATATGATTAAAAATACGATTTGGCTATTTTTTAACCAGGCGGTCATGACAAGACACTAAAAACATTAGACGATCGAATCTATTTTTCCCAGGCTCCTTGACTAAGAATTAGTGTATTTAACACACAGACAGTAGAAGGTGCCTGGTTTAAATGTCTTGGTGCAATTCCCTGGCCACTACAGCCAGAGACAAGACAATGAGTGAGATGCTTCTTAGACAAAGCCAAGTGCTAGAGGTGATTCCCCTCAGCACCCGACCAGGAGCTTCCCAACCAATGACAAGGTCTTGCATCTCCTAGGGGAAGAAAACTACATTAATAAACTATGTATTGATATTCTGAATAATTTTCCTTTGTATGAGGTGAAATAGAGATAATATGATGTAAATATTATATTTAAAGCCATATTTCTTCTGTTTTCTTAAATACATTATGTGTTTTTCAAGCTTCATCTTATTATAACCTCACCTCAAACCTTTGATATTTGAAAGTTACATACATAGGTTACATAAACTACATCCTCTACATAAACTACATCCTCTACATAAACTACATCCTCTACATAAACTACATTAACTACATGTAATGTAATGTAGTTTTTAAAAGTAACATATAGTTTTTCGAACCCTGACTGAGAGTCGGAACACTAGATAGTTTTTAGATTGTCGTGATTAAGTTAGTTATACACCAAAACATGAAAAAACTTGGATTGATTATTGGTACTGAAATGAACCGTTTTAAGAGGTAAAAAAGTATATTTTATAATGTACATACAAGGTGGGTCAAATTGGACGCTTTTAAAAAGAAACACCCTTTCCATAGGAGATAGACGAAAACAAATATCGGTGTCTGAAGCTCAATTTTTATCAAGAATATGATGGTGAAAACCGCACATCGATCATCGATATCTGTTACCGTTTCGGAGTTACGGGGTGTTTTTCAAAAATGTGAATTTTTAACAAATCGCTGAAACTTTTTTGCTATGGAAAATTTTGTATTTCTATGGTAAAACATTTCCAAAGCACCTTTTTTATGTAGAATTTAATGGTTTAAGTTAATTTTTGAAAATTAATAATTTAAGAGTTATCAATAGAAAAAAATATTTTTTATTTGGGACACCCTGTAGATTTTTAATTAACTGAAAAGTAGTTAAAATTCCTTTCTAAAAATATAGCGTACTTGATATTTTGTTATAATCCCTTTCGAAATACAGAATTTTTAAAAATTCGCCACTCTTTATAGTAGGCTTTGGATCCCTTATTGATAATGCCCCTAATGGAACTCGAAAATATATTTTTTCATCGCACCGCCTAAGAACGCTGAAGTTATCAGTAAATTTTGCAGTCAATTTCAAGAATAATTAAATATCTAACCAAGATCCCAGCTGTTGGCCGTCGAGGCCGCAGAAGTTAGTGTTTATAGATCTAATTTTATGGATATCTTTGTGGAAGAATAAAGGTTTTTATTTTTAAATTGGCTGTATAATCTAGACAAGAATTAGAAATACTTAGCATGAGAGGGTATCTTTCCTCTCCAATTGAATTCCGCGAGAAATATTCGAAAACGGCCCCGTCTGTCCATAACAGAAGTCGGTCGATATGTCGAACACCTGTAGCAAAATCTCATATCTTGGTTTGCTATTTATTTTGATTGTTATTAGATATAGTTTAAATGTGTTGATGTTGGTTAAATATAGTTTAAATTGTTATAGAATTCTGCATTTCTCATTGCAAATATTAATATCGTTTTAATTGATGCTCACAGCTAATTTTTTTTGCATTACAGCCGGCCGACGCGCAACGCCCAGGCCGCGCCTTTCAAAGACTATACTTATTTAAAGTGGGCGAATTTTTATAAACTCTATATCTCGAAGAGGAATCGATCAAAATATCAAGTGTGCTATATTTTTGGAAAGGTAATTTTAAATTATTTTCAATAAATTAAAAATATATAGGGTGTCCCATATAAAAAATCAAATTTTCTGTTCATAATTCTTAAATTATTAATTTAAAAAAATATATACTTAAATCATTAAATTCTACGTAAAAAGGTGCTTTAGAAATGTTTTCATAAAAATACAAAATTTTCCATAGCAATAAAGTTACAGCGATTTGTTAAAAATGTACATTTTTGAAAAACACACCGTAATTCCGAAACGGTAACAGATATCGATATGCGGTTTTTACCGTCATGTTTTTGACAAAAATTGAGCTGCAGACACCGATATTAATTTTTGTCTATCTCCTATAGAAAAGGGTCCTTTAAAAGCGTCCAATTTGGCCCACCCTGTACAGACAAGATAATTTCTTAGTATTTCACAACGATACATACGCACTTATCTTTGAGAGGATTTTTTACATTTATTTTTTATTTATCGACAATAACATTCACCCTTTCGAATGATTTATTAGGGAACACATACCAAGATATTCATAAATTTGTCAACATGAAGAAAATTATGGGAAGGGGTTATCGTTTATACTCTTATTTAATTTGATTAAAATACCATCACCGGTAAGTGGTTTATTTGAAGATTACTAGCTAGCAGGGTTGGGTTAATCCATGATATATGTATTTTTAAAAATATGTGTCATTTAAGAAAATGTCTTCTTTATGATCACACAGAATTTTTTCTAGAAATAAATTAAATAAAAGCATATTTTTTACCTTAATAAATTTATAAAACTTTATATATACAGGGGGTCTCAGAAATAAGTGCAGATATCTTAATGGTAGTATATTTCGACCCAAGAAAAATGTGATGTTTTTCTGCGAAAAAAAATGGTTAAAAATTTAAAATTTTTCTTGACATTTTCAGGGAAATTCTAAAAAACTTTTTAGTGTCACTTGTTTATTCACCTGAAACTTCTCTACTTTGTGTAAGTTATAAGTCGACATTTTTAAATTTCGACAAAAAATAATACTTCAATAATTAATTTTATTTATTGTAGATTTTTTAATCATTGTAGATTACTATTAAATAACTCAATTTATTTTTAAAATGGTAAAGAGAAAAGATGTTTCTTTTGACCAGATCTATAACCTCTTAAAATATCTGCACTTAAATCTGGGACACCCTGTATATAATTATCTTTTATAATTGTCACGTTATCAAAAACATAGAATTTGTTGATTTGCCATAATTCCAGGTTACTTGAAAAAGTAAGCTCAAATAATCACAAATGTTTTGTATGCTAGGAAGTAATCTATAAAATGGAAATTATTCTGGTAGAAAACGAACAATTTGTTAATAAACGCACTTTAACACTTCTTATGTTTTTACACATTGTTATTACATTCGATCATCACATTCCCCATATACAATGTAATTTTATATATAAAATGACAGCGATCTTCATTTCAGCTATTGCAGGAGCCGTTTTTTTATTATACCGGGTGCGTCTCATAAGTGGCTCACCCCTATAACTTTTTATATTTTCAGATAAAAAACGAGATTGGGTATGTTAATATATGACATAAATTAAGATTGATTGACGTATTCAATTGTTTTCGGCCACTTCCTGTTTCACCGGAAATAACTACAACTTTCGATTTTTAAATGGCACTCTCGGTATTTTTTACTTTATTCGATAGAAAATGACACTCTGAATCAAATGACATATCATATGTCAACTTTTGACATATTCGCTCAAAAGCAAATTGTATTTTAGATTTCAATCTAGAGTAAAACACTAAAAACACTAATGTTTTATCAAGGAGCCTTGGAAAAATAGATTTGATTGTCTGACGTTTTTAGTGTCTTGTCCTGGTCGGTTCAAAAATGCCCAAATCGTATTTTTAATCATATCTCATTTTTTTCAAATGGAACGAGGGTGGCTCATTAGCTAATTTGGAAAAAGCATTTTTTTACGAATAATTTGATACCACACACTTGGTCTTTCGAGTCAAATTGTCGTTATGAACCGCATGTTATAATTTCAAATAAACTATATGCGAAATGCCAAAAGTTGACATATGATATGTCATTCTATTCAGAGTGTCATTTTCTATCGAATAAAGAAAAAAAATACCGAGAGTGCCGTTTAAAAATCAAAAGTTGTAATCATTTCCGGTGAAACCGGAAGTGACCGAAAACAATTGAATATGTCAATCAATCCTAATTTATGTCATATACATTATGACATACCAAATCTCGTTGTTGAGCCACTTTTGAGAGGCACCCGGTATTTTACTATATTTTCCATTTCAATAAAATTAAATTAAACATACATTTTGACAAAAGTTTTATATTTATCCAAAAATGTAATTTGCTCCACAAGTTTTCTTATAAGATGTATTACAAGCGGAATCCAACCCTGTCAACTACGCATATCGTGAAACGACGCAATAATTATAACGTTAATGATAATGGTGTATAAGATAAGCGACAGATAAGCCGAAATTATTTATAGGGGTTACTTATGAATTTCGGCTTTTATTTGGTTTTAATTCTTCACGTGATAAGGGAGTTGTCAGCGGGTTTCAGCCCCTCTTTGTTCCACCGGATATTTATAGTGGCGATTAGAGCTAAATTGTCGGGAGTTAAGTAAAATACGCGAGGCCACTATTTTGCATTTATATCTCGGATAATATTGCCGGTAAAACACGGGTAAAAGGGACACTTAATAAGTCGGACTGGTATATGTACATAAAGTTAGGAAATAATTAACTCTTAGTGAGGGAGTTAGTTTCTCTCGCCAGTTGTTTTGCTAATTTTCAGAGCGTAGGGTAGTGTAAGACAGTCAAATTTGCAATTAAAGGTGTACGAAATGGGAAGCAAAATAGTTAAATAGGATTAAATTTATTAATTCAATTGTGAATAATAGTTCCGACTTAAGCTTGATTTTCATGCATCCGTTGTCCGACGATACGATGATACGATATTAATTTTATTGGTTGAATTTAAAGACTTCGATTGGTTAGAAACGGTTATCCAATCGAAGCCTTAAAATACAACCAATGAAATTAATATCGTACCAACGTATCGTCGGACAACGGATGTATGAAAATGAAGCTTTAACCGGACGTAATTTTAAATGACACCCTGTATATTTTTACATGTAGCTTATATATTATTATATAATACCTATATAGCTTAAAATTTTCCCTTCAGTAATGTATCATGGTATTGTTCAAAATGCAATTTATTTCAAATTTACAGGGTGGTCCGAATTGTATTCTGGAAACTTTGGTAGCATATTCTGCACACAAAAATAAGTAAAAAAGTCCATATAAATTTATGTCCTAAAATATTTAGTTTCGGAGATACAGGGTGTAGAAGTTTCATTTTTATTTCGATTTTTTTCCAAATAATTTCTAGACTAACGTCAATATTTGGATGAAAATTGGTGTCTGGGAGTTTTTTAACTTGAGAAATTTGATTTTGATGTCAATAAGACTCGTACTTGTAGAGGGCGCCACCTACATATTTTTTAATTGGTTTGAAGCGTAATAACTTTTCTTCTGCACCTGCATAAAACTACTGATTAAAAAAATATACATTTACGACGTTTTTACGTAAAAAAGGTCTCTTGGTAAAAATTGCTACGAGTAATAATTCTCGAGATATTTGGAATCAAAATTATCAATACCTGTCTTCAATGACGCAAATTAAACGTGTTGACTAAATAGTTATTAGACTGAAATCATAAATTTGAAATGTTTTTGTGCCAATAGTTAAATAAAACAGAAACTGTTTTATCATCATTAATTTTAAAAAAAGGGAAAGAAAGTTCTTAAATGTATTATTTCAGTCAAATACCTACTCGACATGTTTATTATTTTGTCAATAATGACATGTATTGACAGTTTCCATGCTAAATATCTTGAAAACGGTTGCTTGTAGCGATTTTTAGCAAGAGACATTTTTTACGTGAAACATCACGGAAATGTATATTTTGACCCACTAATTTTATACAGGTACGGACAAAAAAAGTTATTACTCTTCAAAACAGTTAAAACACATGTAGGTAGCGCCCCCTACAAATAGGAGTCATATTGAAATTAAAATCAAATTTCTCATGTCAAAAAACTCCCAGATGCCAATTTTCATCTAAATATTGACGTTACTTCAGAAATTATTTGAAAAAAATCGTAATAAAAATGAAATTTCAACACCCTGGATCTCCAAAACTAAGCATCTTAGGACATAGATACATTCATACGAACATTTTTACTTATTTTTATCTGCAGAATATGCAGCCGAAGTATCCGGAATACAGTTCGGACCCACCCTGTATAACCAATTAATAATCGTTCAAGTCAAATATACAGAAATTCTATAGAATGTCTAAATGGTTTTAAATTCTTGGCTTAAATACCGATAAAATAATTCTAAACTATACCAAAAGTTATCTAATCTTTCTATCTAAAACTCACTAATATATTTAATTATTTAAATGTTTAATTCCAAGTCAATAATCTAAACAACTGTGTTCGGTCCACGGGAAAACACGCACATATTTAAAATAAAACCTACTTGAAAGTTCTCATTTAGGAAAGAATCCATTTACATATCAAATAGTTATTGGAAATGTTAAGTGTCGAAAGGAAAGACTCGATGCAGAAAAAAATGAGAGAATTAAAAATAGTTCTGTAAACTTTGATTCAATTTAATAAATTTCAAAAGTAAAAGAAAACTCATTTTAAGTTGAAAATTTTGGCGTTAGTATTAATTTTATTTAAATTAAATATAATTTAATAATGATATAATAATAATGAATATATGTAAAAAAATATAAAATAAAATACCTAAAAAATATCTATACCTATGTGGCGGATTCATCTTTCCAAAAAATCCTATATGAGTATTTCGCCACTGCAAGAAAATCTACAAAATAAAATAGTTATTTTTTGTAAATACTTCTGGCGTTAATCCCAAACGGAAACTACTTGTCAGAAGTTAGGTTT
Source organism: Sitophilus oryzae (assembly GCF_002938485.1). Classification (NCBI taxonomy): domain Eukaryota; kingdom Metazoa; phylum Arthropoda; class Insecta; order Coleoptera; family Curculionidae; genus Sitophilus; species Sitophilus oryzae. The sequence continues at coordinate 12,404,862 of NW_022146055.1, forward strand.
ACAGATATACAAATTTGCCTAACGAAAAATACAGACACAAAGAATAAAGAAAAAAAAAACTATTTAAAATATTTAAAAAAACTATTCGAGGACACTTTAGTTTTTTGAAACAGATACGTCTACAAAAACCTTTGACGTTCTGTCAAAATGACATTATATCAAGTTAAACTTCAAAATTAACAATTACTACCTGATAACAATTACTTAATAAGGTAAAACCAAAAAGCACCCCAAACTTTCTGTATGATTATTTTTAATTTTTACGTACGTATGTTATGTTTATTTATGTTATGTTCTTTCCATCTTTCTTTCTTCTTCTTTAAAATCAAAGAAGCAATTGCCATACATTACTAACATCTACAGATGCATGAGTAAAAATAAATTTATTATTTTTATTATTATTTATACAGTACATTTATTTTTATTAGATTGTATTAAAAAGCCTCTTTTACTTTTCTTTTAGAGGCTATCGCTTCTTTCATTATAATTTTGGCGTTATTAAAATTTATTCTGTGCCCTGTGTCTCATGAATGCTGACAAATCTTAGATGTGTAAAAATCTCCCTTTCTTAAATAATCTTTATGTTCTTTAATTCGAACATTTAAGGGTCTAGATGTTTGACCAATGTAAAATTTATCGCATTCGCATGGTATTTGGTATATTACATTTTTTGTTTGTTGTTCTGTATTCATTGGTTTAGTATGTGATAAAATGGATGGATCTAAGTAAAAAAGACTAAAATACCTAGTTATAATTCAACCAACTTGTCAGCGGTATATATTTCTTTCCGTTGTCGTCAGAAGCAAAAAACACAAAGAATAAATATAAAAACTATTTAAAATATTTAAATACAACTCTCAAGAAACTTTAGTTTTTAGCTGCCCATACACGGCAAGGGATGTTTGAAAGATTTGTTCCGCCGCAGTCTATACCTTTCATTAATAGATGTGTGTCGGTTAATGGACTACCACGGATAAATATGGGATATGTGACAGTTCGATAGCACGATGAATTCCGCCACAAAACAAATTATTTTGACGTTAAATTAAAGGTTAATATCCTTGAACTTCAGATATGAAAGATCATATAATATGTATATATCACTGTAAATGTCCGAAATGCGACAAAACCTAGGATAAGCGCGCTAAACCTAGGATTTACCAAAAGCAAGTGGTAAAAGCTCGAAAACTTCTTTATTTTGCTTCCATTTCGGACTTTTATCGGACCCAAACAGTAAATCTTAGGATTTACCACACTGCATTGGTAAAAGTACGAATTATTTTTCTTATAGCAACAATATCGACAAATTAAGGATGTCGATATACAAAGACATCTCTGTTTTTCTTTACTTAGGCATTGAAATTTTAACGATTACCGTTTTACGATATCGATTTTTGTAACAGTCGTAACAGTATTCAGTCTTATATTTGTTACTGTAAATGTCCGAAATGCGGTAAAACCATAGACTTAAAATAAAATATAGACTGAGCATCTCATTCATAAATAGCTGGAACATGCGGTCAGACACTGTCTTGTTATTGTTGTGTTATTGTTTTAGGTTATAACGAGTGCGACACGAGCGATAGATAGGTTGTCTCTGTCGTAACGGTCGTTCCCTGACGACTCTGCCGAGAGAACACAACACTGTCTTTCGTTCTCAAGTACACCTGAACTCTCCGTATCATAGCCGGGTAATTTTTTTATTTTAATGAAGCTATAATTAAATTAAAAATATATCGTATTTAAACTTTTTTATATTTTATTAAGATTTTTTAAATAAAAGTTTAGAAAAAACAATTTAGAGTCCAAAAAGGATAAAAATAATAAAATACACGTTATAGAAGAAATTTTATCATCGAAATTAGGTAATTTTTGAAATTAATAATAAATTATTAATTTTAGTCAAACATTTACAACCCCTAATATTAATCAAAACAGGATCTATTCCACAGATATAATAGAATCGGCAACAGGGAGAGAAAAAAAATATGATTGTTGTAATTTTTTTTCTGGTTAAGTGATGTCTTATTATGTAAATTAGAGCAAACATAAATCTGTTCCATTAAAGCAAGGAAGGTGATAGGAAGTGGATAAAATAAAAACTACATTTATAACTCGGTACTGTCTTTATTATACCGGGTGCGTCTCAAAAGTGGCTCATCCCCATAATTTTTTTATATTTTCAAATAAAAAAAACAAGATTTAGTATGTTAGTATATGAAATAAATTAGGATTGATTGACGTATTCAGTTGTTTTTGGTCACTTCCTGTTTCACCGGAAATGACTATAACTTTTGATTTTTAAAAGGCATCCCCGGTATATTTTTACTTTATTCGATAGAAAATGAAACTCTAGATAGAATGACATATCATATGTCAACTTTAGACATTTTCGCATATGGTTTAATTGTAAATTGTAACACGCGGTTCCTTAACGACAATTTGACTCGAAATACCAAGTGTGTGGTATCAATATATTCATAAAAAAATGCTTTTTCCAAATATGCTAATGAGTCACCCTTGTTCCATTTGAAAAAATTGACATATGTATGATTAAAAATATGGTTTGTACATCTTTTAACCGGCCTAGACAAGACACGAAACCTATTAGACGATCAAAACTATTTCTCCAAGACTCCTTGATTAAAACTTAGTGGATTGAAAAAAACCGGATTGAAATTTAAAATAGGATATGTTTTTAAGCGACAATGTCAAAAGTTGACATATCATCAGAGTGTCATTTTTTATCGAATAAAGTAGCAATATACCGAGGGTGCCTTTAAAAATCAAAAGATGTAATCATTTCGGTGAAACAGGAAGAGACCATAAACAATTGAATACGTCAATAAATCCTAATTTATGTCATATACCTACTAACATACAAATCTCTTTTTTATCTGAAAAAATAAAAAAAGTTATAGGGTTGAACCACTTTTGAGACGACCTGGTATATTAAAAATATTGTTTCATAATGTAATATCATTTTAAAATTCTTGTATGTTATTTTTAGATTCTGAAGATAATTTTAGAATAAACCGGAATATATTTTTAATAAAAACATTATTAATTATTAACAGGGTTATAATTATGATTTTGTTACAATGTAAGTAAGTAAATAATGTAATGTAAAAGAAAAAATTCAGATTTTACATTTTACTAAAATATTATCTAAATAAGCGCCTTTGCAAATTTGGCACTGGCGAACCATATTTTATAGTTTTTGAACACAAAAAGGCAATAAAATAAACACTTAAGGACTACAAGCTAAGAAAATGCGTTAATACAGCCGGGGAGATAGCGGCAACAAAGCTTTACCGCACACGTGCGACACGTACTACAAGGTAATAAATGAATGAATAGGCTCCCTCGCCTCTAATCGGTGTTGTCATATTGTAAAGAACTTATCCTTATTAAACAGTATCCGACTTATAATTTAGTAGTATAAAGACTATTTAATACATCTATGGAATATTAAAACCTACTTTATTAAACTGTAGTATTAATATCTCAATATATGTGTATAACAAGAAAAAAAATATTGATAATATTAAAGACGTGACAACATAGGCTGGATGAGGAAGACTCGGTCGACTGTACCCAGAAGTAAACATGTGTACAAAAAAGGTTGTTTGTCCGCGTTGAGATGTAAATAGTGTAGTCTATACTTTATTTTAAGTCTATGGGTAAAACCTAGGATAAGCGCGCTAAACCTAGGATTTACCAAAAGCACTAACTAATTAGGTTAGCCTGGTTATTTGGAGGGTCTTAATGCATTGGTTAACCTGGTTATTTGGAGGGTATTAATGCATTGGTTAGCCTGGTTATATGAAGGGTGTTAATGCATTGGTTAGCCTGATTATTTGGGGGGTGTTAATGCATTGGATAGGTGGTTATTTGGAGGGGTTGGTTGGTTTTTACTACCACTTGCTTATTCGTACTTTTACCAATGCGATGTGGAAAATCCTAAGATTTACTGTTTGGGCCCGGTAAAAGTCCGAAATGGAAGCAAAATAAATAGTTTTCGGGCTTTTAGCACATGCTGTTGGTAAATCCTAGGTTTAGTGCGCTTATCCTAGGTTTTACCGCATTTCGGACATTTACAGTAACATATACATATTATGTGATCTTGAATGAATATCAAAATATCTGTATTTCGAACCACCGAGTTGGCGGATATGGAGTGTCATATCTGAACTGATCGCTTAAAAATCCCTTGCGTGTATGGCGGGCTATTCAGTCGCAAGTAAAAGACTACGTAATACGGTATAACGAGAAATCGAAAATGCATTTTATGTGAGCTCGAAGTGGCCGTATTCCGGCCTCATCTCGTTGACATTTTACTGCTTCGAAGATTTAGATGCGTTAGATGCATATCGGCCATTATTTTAATTAACCAATTAAACATTCACGTCTTTTGTAATTGGGAGAGAGCTCTTTGACAAGGTTAGACTCGAACAATAAAAATCGAATTCAAAATTAGCCTCGGTTGCGATCATAAATGTTTAATGGAATAATTAAGAAGCTAAATAAAATGGGTAGTGTAACTGTTTGACAATAAAGTACTCACATAGTAGTTTGTTACAACCCTAACACTGACTCCTATTTATATTGCGTACGCAGTTTAAAAGTTTAGTAATGAAGTACAACATGATTCCAAAAAATCCTAAATGGGTTTTTCGCCACTGCAAGAAAATATAGAATAGTTATTTTATGTAAACACTTACTTAATTTTTTTTTATTTATTTATTTTTTTTATTTTTTTTTATTATTTTTTATTTTTTTTAACAGAACGTCAACGGTTTTTGTAGACGTATCTGTTTTAAAAAACTAAAGTGTTCTCGAATAGTTGAATTTAAATATTTTAAATAGTTTTTTTCTTTATTCTTTGTCTTTTTTTGCTTCCGACGACGGAAAGAGATAAACTTTCCGAAACGTTAAGCATTTTTTTCTTCGTTAGGCAAATTTGTATATCTTTAAACCTAACTTCTGACAAGTAGTTTCCGTTTGGGATTAACGCCCAGAAGTGTTTACATAAAATAACTATTTTATTTTGCAGATTTTCTTACAGTGGCGAAAAACCCATATAGGATTTTTTTGGAGAAATGAATCTGCCACATAGATATAGACATTTTGTACAACATGATGTAAAAACTGAGTTGCTGTTAATAAGCACCAGAGATATGGACCCAAAAGTAATTAAATAGCTTATATTAAACAGAAATGTATGACGAACTGTTATAATAAACTGTAAAATTTAAATTGAATAATAACTTATTGCAAACGATTTATTAATACGTATCTTTGATTTTTCTCGGTCGTAAATTCTATAGAGATGGAGAAATTAAGGCCATGTAAAAAGTACAATTTAATAATTTAAATAATACTAAGCCGAGGACAGACCTAGCGAAAGCTACCATTTGTTCGCATTGATTCACATTTGCGGAAAAATCTTTCTCAGGTGTAGACATGCATTCTCATCTTCTGTGTTCAAGTGAATAGATCCAACAGCCACACAAACATTTTCCGCAGCACTCATCATCAACCACCCACTAAAGTCCACTGCTGGACGTAGGCCTCCCTCGTTTGCTTCCATAACTCCCTATCTTCAGCTATTTGCATCCAGTGATTGTGGATACGCCTTAAGTCAACGGACGACGGCCTCTGCTTCTGAATACATCATGTCTTGGTCTCCATTTTGTTATTTTCTTCCTCCATCGGTCATCGTTTTTCCTTGCAAACTGCCCTGCCCAATTCCATTTTATGTTCTGTCACCCCCCCCCTTACTTCGATATTCGGTACTTTGTCTCTTAGAGCTTGACCAACATTGATCTTTACATTGCTCTTTGAATTATTCTGTTGCTTACTGTTTTCTTGGTTAATGTTAGGGTCTCCGCACCATACGTTAGAACAGGTAATATGCATTGATTGAATCTTTATCTTCAAACATATCGGTGCCCAACAAGTGCCCCTTTGGAAATGTATTTCAAACATAGGCGGTCCAAGTCAGTCCTATTCATATGTTCAGCTCGCAAGTTTGGTTATCGCGGCTTATGCATATTTCGTATCCCAAGTACTTGTAAGAAGTTGTTTCTTCTATTTGATATTGGTTAATATATATGTTACGGTTAAGGTCCGATGTCCGGTTAATGTCGACTTTACACCCGGTTAATCTCGAGAATAACACACAACAAAACAACCAAAAACACAACCAAATCTAAACATTAGGTAACCTGTTAATGTCGACATTAACCGGACATCGGACTCTAACCGCAACATATACACCGTCATTTACATCATTTGTGTTTTTGAGATGTTGATTTTTAGTCCCATTTGTTCAGAGGTATTGGAGCAAATTATTGAATCTGGATAGGTGGTTATTTGGAGGGGTTGGTTGGTTTACTACCACTTGCTTATTCGTACTTTTACCAATGCGATGTGGTAAATCCTAAGATTTACCAGGTTTGGGTCCGGTAAAAGTCCGAAATGGAAGCAAAATAAATAGTTTTCGGCTTTAGCATGCTTTTGCAACTTAGTTTAAGTGCGTTTATCCTAGGTTTTACCGCATTTCGACACATTTACAGTAACATACATATTATGTGATTTTTGAATGAATATCAAAATATCTGTATTTCGAACCACCGAGTTGGCGGATATGGAGTGTCATATCTGAACTGATCGCTCAAAATCCCTTGCGTGTATGGCGGGCTATTCAGTCACAAGTAAAGACTACATAATACGGTATAACGATAAATCGAAATGCATTTTATGTGAGCTCGAAGTGGCCGTGTATTCGGCCGTATTCCGCCCCATCTCGTTGACATTTTTTACTGTTTCGAAGATTTAGATGCGTTAGATGCATATCGGCCATTATTTTAATTAAACAATTAAACATTCACGTCTTTTGTAATTGGGAGAGAGCTCTTTGACAAGGTTAGACTCGAACAATAAAAATCGAATTCAAAATTAGCCTCGGTTGCGATCATAAATGTTTAATGGAATAATTAAGAAGCTAAATAAAATGGGTAGTGTAACTGTTTGACAATAAAGTACTCACATAGTAGTTTGTGTACAACCCTAACACTGACTCCTATTTATATTGCGTACGTAGTTTAAAAGTTTAGTAATGAAGTACAACATGATTCCAAAAAATCCTATATGGGTTTTTCGCCACTGCAAGAAAATCTACAAAATAAAATAGCTATTTTATGTATGCAAGCTATTTTTTATGTTTTTCTGCTTTTTTGTCTTTTGAGTAGAAAAAATAACTTAATACAGAACATTTTAGAGGACACCCAAAAATACAAGACAGCAAACCAAACTAAAGGCTAATCCCATAAATAATAAAGGTGGCGTAGAGGTACAGACTCTCGTCTACGAATCTCAAGGTTGTGGGTTCGAATCTCACAACCGGCATTTCATCAGCCGACTATTTTTATCAAAATAAAAATAGTTTGAGTACCTAGGCCGACTCAACCTTAAAATGAGTACTTGGGATTCATAATCCTGAGGTAATAATAGGCGGTTGAAGCGCAGTGCTAGCTGGCAAGCTGTACCTTGCTACTCCCAAGGCGCAAAACGCTATAAAGGGTGGTCCGAATTGTATTCCGGAAACTTCGGCAGCATATTCTGCACATAAAAATAAGTAAAAAAGTTCGTATACATATATGTCCTAAAATGCTTAGTTTCGGAGATACAAAGTGTAAATTTTATTTTTATTTCGATTTTTTCCATATAATTTCTGAAGTAACGTCAATATTTGATAAAAATTGGTGTCTGGAAGTTTTTGATACGAGAAAATTGATTTTGATGTCAATATGTTTAATAGTAGGGGGCGCCACCTACATGTATTTTAACACTTTTGAAGAGTAATAACTTTCGTCCGTACCTGTATAAAACTGCTGAGTGAAAAATATACATTTCCGTGACATTTTACGTAAAAAATACCTCTTGGTAAAAATCGTTACGAGAAACAGTTCTCGAGATATTTAGAATGGAAATAGTCACTACATGTCATTATTGACAAAACATAAACACGTTGAGTAGATAGAGTTTTATTTGACTGAAATAATAAATTTGGGAAATTTTCATTTTTTTAAATTAATGATAAGTTTTCTGCGAAAAATGATGATAAAACAGTTTCTGTTGAACATTTGACACAAAAACATTTCAAATTTATGATTTCAGTCAGTAATAACTATTTAGTCAACATGTTTAATTTATGTCAATGATGACAGTTATTGATAATTTTGAATCCAAATATCTCGAGAACCATTACTTGTAGCGATTTTTACTAAGAGATCTTTTTTACGTAAAAAACGTCTTAAATGTAGACTTTTTTACTTAGTAGTTTTATACAGGTACGGACGAAAAGTTATTACTCCTCAAATCAGTTAGAAATATACAGGTGGCGCCCTCTACATGTAGGAGTCATATTGACACCAAAATCAAATTTGTCATGCCAAAAAACTCCCAGACACCAATTTTCATTCAAATATTGACTTTACTTCAAAAATTATTTGGAAAAAATTGAAATAAAAATGAAACTTCTACACCCTGTATCTCCGAAACAAAGCATTTTAGAACATACATTTATAGGAACTTTTTTTTACTTATTTTTATCTGCAAAATATGCTGCTGGAATTTCCTGAATACAGTTCGGACCACCCTGTATACGGGAGCTATTATTATTATATCCCATAATAAAAACAGGACAAATGGTCAGCTATTGTTACATTTTATTAGAAACATTTGATCTCATTTCGAGGTCTTAAATTGTTCATCGTCACTAATGTCAAGATGTTGAAGTAAATCTATCTTAAAATTTGTAGCTTCACCCTGTATATTTTACTACTGACAGTCAAATTTTTCAAAACTCTAAAATAAAGTATTGGCTTGTTACCAACCAATAAATTGTGCATGTCGGCAATCTGTCATAAATCCAAATGATTTAAATTACTAAGGAAAATTTATACGGGCCCACATATTCTTGAATGAACACATTTATTTATAGCTCCCCGAAAATTTTGTCACATCGGGAATTCTGCCACGCCTCAACGTTCTGACGTAAAGTGGATTTTAAATCAAAGTGTCGTTAAAACTTTCAAGTCAAACGACCCGATTTTTCACAAATTAAAAATGAATTATGGCATAATTTCCTCTCTACACTTTAAGCTTTGCCTTCCCAGCGACATCAAACGTTTCTTTTTCTTTTCTAGTTTGAGGCGCTTAAACTCATTTTTTAGTTTACGAATCTGGCTAGAATAACCGCTTAAACATTACAGGTAGTTTGAATATTTCATTTAGACGCGGTTGTAGATACTCGGTTCAGGGTGATTACGGTTGAGGTTTGGAACCTTTGGTGTTACAACAGCAAAATAAAACACTAATTAACCACAATACATCAAAACGCTTTACTTTTGGACTGGACACGAGACGCGCGTTTCGCTAACCATGTTAGTATCATCAGCAGATGATTAAAACTAAACTAATATCTACAAATTGAGCGTTTATATACTTTTATATACAGGGTGTCCCAGAAATAAGTGCAAATATTTTAAGAGGTTATAGATCTCGATAAAAGAAACATATTTTCTCTTTATCGTTTTTCAAATAAGTCCAAAATAACGGAGTTATTTTACAAATTTAAACAAATGTAAAAATTTCCAAAAAAATGATTTTTTGCTAAAATTTTGAGAACCAATGGATCTTTTCTGGATTTTCTTTCTTGTAAATTTAATCTAATACCTATGTTGCCATATTATCAAGAAATTATGTTTATTAACTAAAAACTAAAAAAAATTCCAAAATTTTTTTCAAAAAATTTAGAATTTTCAATTTTTTTTTGCGAAAAAAACCTCACAGGCGTGTTTCTGGGGTTGAACTATACTACCAGTTAAAATATTTGCACTTATTGCTGGGACACCTTGTATATAGATTTTGTTTTTCGTGTCATGTCTAGGCCGGTGATCTTTTACACAAATCGTATTTTTAATAATATGTCAATTTTTTCAAATGGAACAAGGGTGACTCATTAGCACATTTTTCAAATAACAAGATTTGGTATGTTGACTGAGTGAGAGGGGGTTAATCACTGCGATCTTAAAGATCTATTGGTATGTTATTTATTATTTAGTCATGTTAGTATATAAATTAGGATTGTGATTGACGCATTCAATCGTTTTTGGTCTCACTTCCTGTTTCGCCGGAAATGACTATAACCTTTGATTTTTAAATAATGCCCTCGGTATATTTTTACTTTATTCGATAGAAAATGACACTCTGAATAGAATGACATATCATATGTCAACTTTTGACATTTTCGCATATGGTTTAATTGAAATTGTAACACGCGTTCATAACGACAATTTGACTCGAAATACCAAGTGTGCGGTATCAATATATTCATAAAAAATGCTTTTTTCAAATGTGCTAATGAGTCACCCTTGTTCCATTTGAAAAAATTGACATATTATTAAAAATACGATTTGTGTAAAAGATCACCGGCCTAGACATGACACGAAAAACAAAATCTATATACAAGGTGTCCCAGCAATAAGTGCAAATATTTTAACTGGTAGTATAGTTCAACCCCAGAAACACGCCTGTGAGGTTTTTTTCGCAAAAAAAAATTGAAAATTCTAATTTTTTTGAAAAAAATTTTGGAATTTTTTTTAGTTTTTAGTTAATAAACATAATTTCTTGATAATATGGCAACATAGGTATTAGATTAAATTTACAAGAAAGAAAATCCAGAAAAGATCCATTGGTTCTCAAAATTTTAGCAAAAAATCATTTTTTTGGAAATTTTTACATTTGTTTAAATTTGTAAAATAACTCCGTTATTTTGGACTTATTTGAAAAACGATAAAGAGAAAATATGTTTCTTTTATCGAGATCTATAACCTCTTAAAATATTTGCACTTATTTCTGGGACACCCTGTATATAAAAGTATATAAACGCTCAATTTGTAGATATTAGTTTAGTTTTAATCATCTGCTGATGATACTAACATGGTTAGCGAAACGCGCGTCTCGTGTCCAGTCCAAAAGTAAAGCGTTTTGATGTATTGTGGTTAATTAGTGTTTTATTTTGCTGTTGTAACACCAAAGGTTCCAAACCTCAACCGTAATCACCCTGAACCGAGTATCTACAACCGCGTCTAAATGAAATATTCAAACTACCTGTAATGTTTAAGCGGTTATTCTAGCCAGATTCGTAAACTAAAAAATGAGTTTAAGCGCCTCAAACTAGAAAGAAAAAAGAAACGTTTGATGTCGCTGGGAAGGCAAAGCTTAAAGTGTAGAGAGGAAATTATGCCATAATTCATTTTTAATTTGTGAAAAATCGGGTCGTTTGACTTGAAAGTTTTAACGACACTTTGATTTAAAATCCACTTTACGTCAGAACGTTGAGGCGTGGCAGAATTCCCGATGTGACAAAATTTTCGGGGGAGCTATAAATAAATGTGTTCATTCAAGAATATGTGGGCCCGTATAAATTTTCCTTAGTAATTTAAATCATTTGGATTTATGACAGATTGTCGACATGCACAATTTATTGGTTGGTAACAAGCCAATACTTTATTTTAGAGTTTTGAAAAATTTGACTGTCAGTAGTAAAATATACAGGGTGAAGCTACAAATTTTAAGATAGATTTACTTCAACATCTTGACATTAGTGACGATGAACAATTTAAGACCTCGAAATGAGATCAAATGTTTCTAATAAAATGTAACAATAGCTGACCATTTGTCCTGTTTTTATTATGGGATTAACCTTTATTTTGGTCTGCTGTCTTGTATTTTGGGAGTCCTCTAAAATGTTCTGTATTATGTTATTTTTTCTACTCAAAATACAAAAAAGCACAAAAAGGTAAAAAATAGTTTTTTTGTGAATTTTGGCGTATTAGTCCTTGCGAATATAATAAACCGTTTTTTTTTGTTGCTCGTCGGTTACGAAAAGGCATTTTATATTATCAGCCAACAAAAAATGTTCAAATCTCTAGTTGATTAGTATAGATCATCGGTACATGATAATGATTAAACATATACCGGGTGGCATTTTTCCGTTTCCTATACGGCTAGCGCAACCGATTGCGTTAATCGCATAGGAAACGGACTTGATACCTGCAACTCCGTTTACTAAGTGGTCATCGCAACCCATGCAAAGAAGCGCTTGCAATGAACTTTCTAGGTATGCTCTATTTATAGTCACTTAGGACACAGAAAATGGGATACTCAATATTACTTGTAACCACTACACTATAACAAAACTCTAAGAAATAAGATTTAAACAATTAAATTTGACAATTAATCAAATAAATAAAGTTACAAAAATATTATTCCAACAACGAAAATCATAATATTTCCATTTATTGATTTATATAGGGTGGATTGCGATAATTGTAATGCCATGTACGTATGTCAAACAGGTAGATATTTAGATATAAGGATTAAAGGACATATAAAATCTATTAATAATCTCCAGCAAAGTTCCGGTCTAGCAACTCATTGTATATTAAATAGTCACACAGTTAATGAAAATTCAATTAAGTTATTAGATAGAGAAACAAAAGGCAGATGCTTAACTTATCTAGAACAGTTAGAAATATTAAAATCAGCTAAAAACTACAATAATGTAAACGACAAGGATTTCTAAACACATTTTTTATTACCTCTGTTGTAAACTCCTTAAATCCGCCACCATAGCAAATATATTATATATCCTTAAAATGTAGTTAAACGGTTAGTTTTTAAAGAACTCTTAAAAATTCAACCAGCCAAACCAAACCAAACTAAGTTACTCTTTTTAATTTTTTTTTTGATACATCTAAAACCGTGTTTTATTAAAATTCTTATATTTCAACGATGTTTCACAAGGAACCAACCACCGACTCAGCACTATTTATTAAAAAAAACAGATTGACATATCAACCACGTCTTAAAGCGGTGTTGCCGAACTGCCTTGCTAATATTAGCATATAAAACGTTAAAAGTTACCTATTAGATTTATCTCTCAATAATGTTGCTTTTTTTGGAATCCAGAATAAAAATACCTCATTATTAATTTACATTTATTAAATTTAACACCTATGCAGGTCCACCTGTCATAATAATAATATTATGACTCATTATAATAATATCATTTGCATTGGTTGCGTTAACCACTTAGTAAACGGAGTTGCAGGTCTCGAGTCCGTTCCCTATGCGATTAACGCAATCGATTGCGCTAGCCGTATAGGAAACGGAAAAATGCTACCGGGTGCGTCTCAAAAGTGGCTCACCCCTATAACTTTTTTTATTTCTTCAGATAAAAAACGAGATTTGGTATGTTAGTATATAACATAAATTAGGATTGATTGACGTATTCAATTGTTTTCGGTCACTTCCTGTTCCACCGGAAATGACTACAACTTTTGATTTTTAAATGGCACCCTCGGTATTTTTTTACTTTATTCTATAGAAAATAATACTCTGAATAGAATGACATATCGTATGTCAACTTTGAACATTTTTACATATGGTTTATTTGAAATTATAACTTGCGGCTCGTAACGAAAATTTGACTCGAAATACCAAGTTTGTATGGTCTCAAATTATTCGTAAAAAATTCTTTTTCCAAATATGCTAATGAGCCACCCTCGTTCCATTTGAAAAAATTGAGTTATGATTAAAAATACGATTTGAGCATTTTCTAACTGACCAGGATAAGACATTAAAAACATTAGAGGATCAAATCTATTTTTCCAAGGTCCCTTGATTAAGAATTAGTGTTTTTAACAAAGCCATGGCACTCTAGATTGAATAATAAAATACGATTTTTTATTAAGCGAGAATGTCAAGTTGACATATGATATGTCATTCTATTCAGAATGTCATTTTCTATCGAATAAAGTAAAAAAATACCGAGCGTGTGAAGAGGGGGGGGAGTGAAGATACTAACAACTTCCACATAAAAAAAGGTGTTCGGCAAGGCGTCACCATCTCTCCAAAATGATTCAATAATTTGCTCCAATACCTCTGAACAAATGGGACTAAAAATCAACATCTCAAAAACACAAATGATGTAAATGACGGTGTATATGTTGCGGTTAGAGTCCGATGTCCGGTTAATGTCGACATTAACAGGTTACCTAATGTTTAGATTTGGTTGTGTTTTTGGTTGTTTTGTTGTGTGTTATTCTTGAGATTAACCGGGTGTAAAGTCGACATTAACCGGACATCGGACCTTAACAAAATGTCAAAAGTTGACATATGATATGTCATTCTATTCAGAGTGTCATTTTCTATCGAATAAAGTAAAAATATACCGAGGGCATTATTTAAAAATCAAAGGTTATAGTCATTTCCGGCGAAACAGGAAGTGAGACCAAAACGATTGAATGCGTCAATCACAATCCTAATTTATATACTAACATGACTAAATAATAAATAACATACCAATAGATCTTTAAGATCGCAGTGATTAACCCCCTCTCACTCAGTCAACATACCAAATCTTGTTATTTGAAAAATAAAAAAATTATGGGGGTGAGCGTGGGAGTGAGCCACTTTTGGGACGCACCCGGTATAATAAAGACAGTACCGAGTTAAATAAATGTAGTTTTCATTTTATCCACTTCCTAAAAGCTTGCCTTTAATTATCATATCTATACCGGGTGTTGCATCGTCGAGCGGGACATAGGAAATCCCATGTAAATTTTAATGGGGTCAATTATTGGCTTCCCTAATTATTTTAGAGAATAATTCTATTTAGGTTTATTGAAGAGCACTAAAACCCACATTCAAAAGAATAACTTTAGATATTTTTGATTAGCCCGTTTACGAGTTATCGCCGATTTCTTTTTAAATATTTTTCCTTTCTTATGGCCCTGTATTTACTTATGAGCACCAGTCAAGGTAAAAGATAACTATCAAATGAAGTTGTCATTTAATAGTACCTAAATTAATAAGTTATTGAATATTGTAATAATACTATAATTATAACCTTGTAATGGATTACTTTATTTTACTTTAATTCATATTAATTTGTATTTATAAATACATCTTGAAGATTTCCGATGTAGGAATGAGTTTTCAATAATAATAAAGCACTAAATAGGTAAATTTCTGAAATGACAACTTCATTTGACAGTTATCTTTTACCTTGACTGGTGCTCATAAGTAAATACAGGGCCATAAGAAAGGAGCAATATTTAAAAAGAAATCGGCGATAACTCGTAAACGAGCTAATTAAAAATATCTAAAGTTATTCTTTGAATGTGGGTTTTAGTGCTCTTCAATAAACCTAAATAGAATTATTCTCTAAAATAATTAGGGAAGCCAATAATTGACCCCATTAAAATTTACATGGGATTTCCTATGTCCCATCCGACTATGCAACACCCGATAGAATAGATCCTGTTTTGATTAATATTAGGGTTGTAAATGTTAAAATAATTTAATATTAATTTCAAAAATTAAATACTTAATTTCGATTATTAAAATTTCTTCTATAATATGTCTTTTATTATTTTTATCGTTTTTGGACTCTAAGACGTTTTTTTCTAAACTTTTATTTAAAAAACCTCTCCTAAATCTGAATAAAATATAGCCACATTAAAATAAATAGCTTCATTAAAATAAAAAAATTACCCGGCTATGATACGGAGAGTTCAGGTGTACTGAGAAACGAAAGACAGTGTTGCATTTCTCGTCAGAGTCGTCAGGGAACGACCGTTACGACGGAGACAACCTATCTATCGCTCGTGTCGCACTCGTTAAAACCTAAATCAATAACACAACAATAACAAGAATAAGACATTATCTGACCGCATTTTCCAGCTATTTATGAACGAGATGCTCAGTCAATAACAGTTTACGCACTGTAAGTAGAGTTTCACAAAAAGTGAGCCTAATGATAACAAATTAGAACTTTACATTTTTCAGCTTTCATTCAGAAAACTTGCTTATAACTTTATTTAATTAGAATTTGTTTGTGTAATAATCATAGTAAAAGTAATAATGTAGATGTCATCTTTAAAAATGCAGTGAAAAATTGGTGACAAAATTAGGAATTCAATTTGACACTTGTCAAAAATAGAAGGAGAAAAAGTAGCCTTGGCAACAATGCTGCACGCCGCAACGTTAGCTATTTTGATGACCAGTGGCGGCTCGTCAGGGTAGGCGAGGTAGGCGGCGCCTACCCTAAGATTTTGGCAGAATTTAAGCGGTTTATTACATTACATTATTTACTGTTGATGTTGTCAATACATAAAAATACTGTTAATACACGGAAGTGTGTTTTAATAATCAATATTATTTTAATATATTTGTGGTCTTGTATATTAAAATATTCACTACAGCTGGCGGACGATGACTGTGGCGCTGCGTTAGGGTACGAACATAGTGGAGGCAGGTTTCTGCTTACCGGCAACCAGCGTAGTCTCAGGGTACCTATTCTTGATCATCCGCATCTTCAAATATCGCTCACATCTCGCATCTCCGAAAAAGCCATATCAATACACGTGATGCGTAACTTTGCGTATATGCATCACGTGTATTGTTATATGGCTTTTTCGAAGATGCGAGCAGGGTTCGGAAGTAGTTAATTAAGAGGAAATTTACTTGATTAACTAACCTAACCTAACCTAACCATATTTAAACGCTGCGCCCGCCGCGCCGCGCCGGCGCCCACATAGGGGTATTTATCTTGAGTGTATTCTGAATATTTCTAAGATTATAAAATAGTGGAATTGTTTGTAGTGCTTTTTTTTTGCATATTGTTTATAATAACTGTTATGATGGATACAGAGCCAGCTGGCAAGTCCTGTTGTATGCCATATTTTTATTTTGAAACGTTTCTTTCTATTCTATTTCTTTATAATGTTTTATATTTAAAAAATCAGAGGCATTTTTATAAGGTGTAAGACTATTCGGCAATATTCCGCATGGAAATTAGTATCCGTGCTTAAAGTCTCCAGCTTTGGAATATGTACAAAAATCTTGCCAATATTTGCCACTGCCAAAAAAAACATTGATTTAAATAGATTCTTAAAGGAAATAGCCTTTGCACTATAACATTCTAAAATTCATTCTAATTCTACACTATAACACCCATCCTCGCTCAAATATCGTCTATAATATACAACTTACTTTCTTGTTCTAGCATATTCATCCAATTGCTTGGTTTTGCTCAGAATGGCCCTATTTGATCGGTGTAAAGGGTTTCAGAGTAGAGGAAAAAATATTGTGTAGGAAAAACAAAATGGGGTTCCATATTAGCACCCTCTCCTCTAATAATTAATATTACTAGCAAAAAAATCATAAAACATAATTTTGGCCAACTTTTAGTTCTTAAACAACTTTTAGTGCAAAAACAGAAATAAATAAATTTTCGTTCCGGTAAAAGCGAGAACGCCGAAGAACGCTGGTTGACGGCGCCTACCTGCTTTCACTGTGAACTAGCCGATTTGATAACACGCTTTAATTTTTCAAGGTTATAAGCGCGAGGCGGCGCGGCGCTACTATGTACCCATATACAGGGTGTTCCAGAAATAAGTGCAAATATTTTAACTTAACTGGTAGCATAGTTCAACCCCAGAAACACGCCTATGAGGTGTTTTCGCGAATTTTTTTTTTTGAAAATTCGGAATTTTTGGAAAATTTTTTTGGATTTTTTTTAGTTTTTATTTAAAAAAAATAATTTCTTGATAATATGGCAACATAGGTAGTAGATTAAATTTACAAAAAAGAAAATCCAGAAAAGATCCAGTGGTTCTCAAAATTTTAGCAAAAAATCTCCTTTTTTTTTGGAAATTTTCAAAGTAAAATACCTCTGTTATTTTGGACTTATTTGAAAAACGATAAAGATAAAATATGTTTCTTTTATCGAGATCTACCACCCCTTAAAATACTTGCACTTATTTCTGGGATACCCTGTTTATAACAATACACGTGATGGGTATACGCACAGTTGCGAACGATGTCAAGAATAGGTACCCAGATTGGCGCCGACTACCGGTAAGCGGCAAACCTGCTTGCACTGTGTTCGCACACTTAGAAAACAAAATAATTTTGACCGTTGGAGTGCTTTTGTTCGGCGATTTCTACATCGCCTACTATCAGAGTCGATGTACGACGTACGGAAGTCTTCTGTCTCTATCTAACTCATCGTGCGGTAGCGACGCGATGTAAGTTGGAGTTGTATCGTATTAAGGCGGGGCTTAGGCGAATTCTCCGGTCGCCTTCGCATGAAGTCGTGGAGGCTCGGTAGGCTTGGAAGTTAAGGGGATTTTCCCGATATTTCATAAGGGGATATATCACATTTCATTAAGGGGATATTTCATATGATTCATTATACGTAGCATTTAAAACTTTTATATGAAAATTGAAAAAAAGTTTAAAGCAAATTGGAAACATCTTTCGAGCTTGTCCGAGATTATTAAAAATGATATAACCGGTTGTATTTTAGAATAACATGCCACAGAAATAAAAAAGGCGAAAAAAAGCGCGTTATTTTATTCGGTGCAAGAAGACGATACAACAGATATTACAGAAAAGTCTCAGTGTGCTATTTCAATTCGATATGTTAATAAAAGCGGTTAAGTCAAATATCTTTGCGAATTTTATTTTATGAAATGGGGGGGGGCGCAAATAGACACAACTAAAATTCTGTCGCCTACCCAGTCACACGGGTCACGAGCCGCCACTGGTAGGTACGCCAACTTTTATTGATTATCCCGACTTGAGATGGACCAGAGAATCATTATTATTGTGATAATATAATAAACACATAAAGTTGAAATATAGACAGTTAACAATCTAAAATAGGCATCTAATTAAACTTTACCACCTATATTAAGTAATTATTTATTGTTAATTGAATTCTTATGTTCCATAATTATGTTTCACGGAAAATAAAATATGTAATATTCTGTTTTTGTTATTGAATACGTATTAATATATCCAATTTGTCGTAAATATTTTCCATATCTGCAGCGCATCTAATGCATATAAAGATAAGTTTTTTTAAATACTGACGACTTAAGATGTTACAGGAATCTCTTAATGATGTAACCGTTTTAAACAGTTTAATTTTCGATATTTGGTGAAGTCTCAGGAAGTCCTTAATCAAGATGGGGGACCGGTTGACATTCCCGACATATAATTTATTACCTGATTATTAGATAATTATTTCATAAATGTCGTCTTTGGGCCGAGAGCTTCTAAGTAGGGCCGTTCTTGCGCATATAAAGAGTTCGGGTCACAAGTTGGAATCTAGATTTACGACGTTATAATTCATGTTTATTCCCATCCCCATCTGGGACATAAAAACTAATTATAAACAAACATAAATACACAGGCTCGGGCTTGCTTCTTTTGTTTAGACAGGGAGCGTATGGTACGGTTAAATGCCTGATTCGGATGAGGGGAAATTGATACAATTATGTGAAATATCCGGTGGATTTTTCGGTGGTTCTATAAAAACAGTTATAATTAAGTAAATAGAAAGGTGGTAGTATGAACATTCTGGCCAACTAAAACAAGCAATAAAATGAGGAATTTGATTACAAAAAATAAGGGGCTGAGATGACCCAAATTTCTTTATATTCAAAACATTCAGTTTTAAGACATTCTGTGTATACAGGGTATCCCAGAAATAAGTGCAAGTATTTTAAGGTTGCAAGGGTTTTTTTTTTAAAATTCGGAATTTTTTGAAAAAGGTTTTTTTTAGTTTTTATTTAAAAAAAAAATCTTGATAATATGGCAACATAGGTAGTAGACAAAATTTACAAGAAAGAAAATCCAGAAAAGATCCAGTGGTTCTCAAAATTTTAGCAAAAAATCTTTTTTTTTTGGAAATTTTCAAAGTAAAATAACTCGGTTATTTTGAACTTATTTGAAAAACGATAAAGAGAAAATATGTTTCTTTTATCGAGATCTACCACCCCTTAAAATATTTGCACTTATTTCTGGGACACCCTGTATAAAAAAATAGGTAATTATTGATTTTTAAAATATTATACATAAACTAGGGAGAGATAAATCAGACAATGAACAGAGATGAGAGCTGTTAGGTAATAGCTTTTAGACTACCGTTCAAAACGCATAGATGTTGTTTAGGTTTGGAAGTTTTGGTTATTGTGACAAAGAATGTTATTCAAGGTAAAGTAAATGTTTCCTCATTATTATTTATTATTTATCTAATGTTAACTAAAGCAAACTGTATAGTAATATTTTATTTTCCTGTTATAATATTCTGTTCTAAAGCCTTCTATCTTACCTTATTTTTTTGATCTGACAAAGGTAATATACAGGGTGAGTATTGGGTTATGTTAGGTTAGGTTAGGTTGCTGGGGTTTGGGATCATATTTGATCCCTCACTCGGAGGCCTTGGGCCCATTGCGATACCCCTGTATTGTTTTACCAAACCTTCCTCTCATTATTTCTTTGCGTTAAAGCACTAGGGACAATTGCATAGGGCGCCGTCCATATGGGCAAGGTCGTGCGGCGCACGACGGCGCCAAAGCCCCAAAGGCGCCTGCGGTCACTGACTTTAAATAATAATAAAACCATTTTTTGGAACTTATCAACAAATTAACATAAAATTTAAGTAATACTTTTATCTATGAACGCCAGTGGTGAAAATATATTATCCACCAATGTCGAGTGCCGCACCGCTGGTCATTAGAAATTTTGGCTTAATGTTATAATATTGGAGAAAGGCGCCTACCCTTATTTCGCACGACGGCGCCGAAAATACTTGGCGCGTCCCTGTAAAGCACTTCCAGCTCTTTGCAAAGTTCCCGATGTCGCTGATGTTGGCTTCTGCTGCTTCCTCTAGTCCCTCCAAAAAACCTTGCCCTAAAGTTTTAAAGCGTCGGTATTCCAGCGCCGGACAGTAGCATAGCAGGTGCTCTGGGTGAGTATTAAATAAGTGTCAGGGCTGGTAAATCTCGATAAAACACATTTTCTCTCTACCGTTTTTCAAATAACTCCAAAATAACCGAGTTATCTTATTTCGAAAATTAAAAAATAGTGACTTGATTTATTAGGAGTAAAAATGACACTTTTTGTGGCGAGGCTGTACGTTTGACATACAGGTGAACCACAAAAAGTAATTTTTACTCAGAATAGAACATTCTATTATTTTTTCGCCGGTATTCGTTATAAGCCAAGATTTTCAATTTTATAGTTGCCGAACCAATTATTGATTTTTATATGATTCTAAATATAATGTGAACGACCTTTTTAAGCACTTTAACGAATAACTGGAAATATTCACTTTCATTAAGGGCTCGAACTCACTGACGACCAGGTCGCAACGACTTGGCCGTCGGCTGGCCGGATGTATTGCGTTTTTAGCTGCGGCCAGATGAACGACCAGTTTCAACAGAGTTGTCAAATCTAACTATTTTTTACATTTTACCAATTAGAAAATATTGTTTCAGAAATGTTAAAATATCCAAGTTAACTAAAAAGCGAAGTTGCTATTCACAACAAACAAAAAGCATTGTGTACGCGCGACCGACAAAAAGGGAGATATTCTGTTTCTTTTTTCTACTGATATGGCGCCCTTATCGACTTTAGAAGTAAAAATATTAGGGCCATCGTAAAAAAAGATCGTCAGACACACACTGGCTCTAAATATAAGCAGGTAGAAAGTTTAGCTTCCAGTTATTTCAATGTTTACAATATAACGAAGAATCTACAACAGTAATTACTTCTATTTTTATGAATGTTTAAGTTACTTTCTTATTTTTTTTTCAAAATAATGTACCTAGTAGAATGTAGTCTAGTGAACCCTGTTTGAATAACGTTAAATTAAATATAATATTTAAAATACAGTTGTCCTCCTTGTACATGACTACAATACAATTAAAAAAACTAATTTAATAAAAAAAACAAGTGGTTGTAGAAAAACTTTAAATATTATTTTTTTTTTATTTTTTAACATCGAAACTCAAAGGTATAGTAACAGGTATCATACCAACCATAAATAGAGTAGGTATGTCATATAAAAATGTTTTCAGTTTTTACTAGAATCGACCCTTGATAAAAAAAGGGATTAGATTTAAGTTTACCTTTGATCCAGTCTGTATACTATTTCTTCGGATTTTCTGCACGTGTGCAAAAACTACACTAAAACACTATATCTTATAGAAAATAAAATATTGTGCCTTGAATTTGAGGGATTTCGTCTGAACAATTATTAATTTGGAAGAACCGGTAACAAGCGGCAGAAAATAATAATATTTCCGTGCAGTCTTCTGGTCGCAACGACCAACGGAGGGCCAGGGCTTTAGTGTGCGCTATATCATTTGATTTAATGGGTTTAGATGTAGCTGCGGCCTGGCCGGTGCGACCTGGTCGTCAGTGTGTTCGAGCCCTAAGTGTGTGTTGCTCGTTACGATTAAAAAAATCGTTTAAAAAATCTGCAGTATTTTGAAAAAAAAGAGGGAGAATTATAAAGGGCTTATAAACGTTCAATGCTTCTTTTGTTTTGTAGATATTAGTTTAGTTTTAGTTATCTCTTGACGGTGCTAACATTGTTAGCGAAATGCGCGTCCAGTGTTTAAAAATGAAATGTTTTAGTGTATTTTGCAATATTTTGCACCATTTTATATTTATGTGCACAATACTACAGATGTTTATTTATTAGTTACAGAGAATTTGTGGTGTGTTAATAGATAAACCGTATATCTTGTTGCCCCATCATACGTATATAAGTATTTCTAAATTATTATAGATTTACAAGAGCATCAATCTCATTCGATAATCGAATTGATTAATACCATAATACCGAAGATCTAATAACATATTTTTTGTTGCCTGACTGGGTGTTGTGATATTTATGTTCACGTCAACCGATTCAAATTTATTCATTTTTTATTGTTGTTTATAAAATAAATTAATAAATTGCCTCGGTGGAGCTGGCCTCCGCTCCGACGATCTTATAGCTAACCGTAAAAAAGCCACAGGTTATAAATATGCGGAGGCCCATCATAATTGTAACTTTCTATTTAAATCTTTTATGGCTCCCATAAAAATATTATTGGATGTAATCATGAAGTCTACCTTTTAAAAAGAAATATGGTCTATTTAAGTTTTATGATGTTCTGTTTTAAAGTTAAATATTAAGAGCGGGAAAGTTTTGTAGGTAAATTGGTGGCAGCTTGTTTAATAATGACACTAGGGTTGGATCCAAGATTAATGTAATTAATAATTTTTTACATAGCTTATCTACAACCGTTTAGTTGTAACGTTTTTACATCACTATTTTTTTCGTATTTCAGTTACGTTATGAGATTCATAACACAACTAGTGGTGTTATGAATCTATAACACAACTAGTTGCTATAATAATGAAAAACAACTACGAACATCTAAATATATTAACTTTTCCGGCAATAATGATTCCGTGGCACGTACTGCTGCAAGCTCTACATCTGAAGGGAGACTTTCGGATTCGCTCATCGTAATTTTTAAAATGATTTTTCTGGGCAAAAAGTGCTCGCGTTTACTTGACAGGGCAAACTGACTTTTCAGCATAAATGTGACAAATGTCATAGTTAAAGATGTTAAAGGTGGGCGACTAATAAACGAAAATTAAAACAGCATTTTCTTATTTTTCGTTGTAGATAAAACGTTGTACATGACACGCGCGTTTAAACATGATTACACCACTCGTGTGATTAGAACGACTCGGTCTACGACCTCGTCGTTCTAATCGTTTACACTCGTTGCTGTAATCATGGTCATAAACACACTTGTACTGTAAATAACTATTAATCGGTAAATTGATAATTGTATTGCGTCTTAATATAAAAAAAAACAAATTCGAGCAAGTAATAACACAGATTATAAACTTATCGTCAAAAGCATTGTTTTTTGTGGTTCCAATTTTCGGAGTCGCGCACTAGTTACGTTACTAGTTTGCGCACATAGCACGCCCACTTATGGCCTCTAAAATTGTGCACAGCGCCTGACCGGCCCAGTCATTACGCTGTTTAAACGCGAGTTTATTTTTGCACAGAGGAAATTTTACTCGTTTGCTCATCGTCATAAAAAACAATTTTCGTACCACGAATTAGGGACAATATTTTTATCTGTATACATGTAGTATATCTAATCTGTGGTAATGCCGTTTATGCAGTATGTCCCGGATCGTCTTTACAAAAGGAAATATTATTTTCAACATTGAAAATGTTTCTGTTATCCTATATAAGGGAGCCCAAATCGAATTAAAATGCTACATTTGCCACACCATGACGTCATATATACAAGGGTATAGCAAATCTCGGCGCAGCGGCGGCAGTCGGCCAGCGCGCGCAAAAACCATTACATCGCTAATTGTTTATTGATATATCTTTATTAGTTTAAAAGCAAAAAATATGGGCTTTGCTTTGATACCTTGTCAAGACATAAGCGAAACTTTTAAATTGTTTCTTTTTTTTATTTAGGCCTTCGTTTTTCGTTAAATGAAAGTTATATTAAAAAAAATCTATTTTTAAACCAAATTTTCGCATGATTGAAATTATTATTCATGTTTAAAGTTTTTTTTTGGTCATAAGCGCTAATGGAAATGTTTTTTCGTAAATAATTATAAAAAATTACTCCCTACGAAGACTTTATTGTGTACTGGATCAAAAAATAAGTATTTGTTTTCTCTATACGGTGGTATTAATATATCGATTTTTGATGATAGTGCCTTTTTACCCGGTCTAATTTTGTACTACTTTCGGAATAAGGGTCCCCATATCATGTACTGTGATGTACTGTACTTCCATCCCTGAAAAATTCAGCTTGTGACACCGAAGTGAGAGGTAACGTCAAAATAAGCTTTAATCTACCTACATCATCATAGGTAGGTGTAGGTACTCTAGGTAAATTCTACCTAGACAGTAGCTGAACTAGCTGACAGTAGTAATTAATTTGTTATCCGATAAGTAGTTGTCATTATATAAGTTTAATCGTCTTATACCTCCTATAACGGTAGGTTTTGGATTTTTCCTGATTGGTTTGTTAAACAAAAATATACTGGGCATATAAATGTCTGTTACAGGTTAATTCGTTAAAGAAATATGTTACACACATATTATTTTAATAATAATAGTATAATAGTAATGGCTATATTATGTTATAACACATTATTGAATTAACAATTGAAAACAGTATTGAATGTACTTATTTTAACCAATGCATTGTTTTGTTTTTTTAATCTCACAAATAAGAAATATTTTATAGTTTTTATTATAAAAAACAGTGATTATACAATTTATTTACACCCCTTACACTGTTTTCTGTAAGGGGTGTAACCAGGAGTATATTTCGTAACCTTTTACGATATAAGAGGGCACAAAGTGTTTTATTACTTAATGCTTAAAATTTAATAATATATTTGTACATAAAATAAAATAGACTAGAAAGTCAATTAATTAATATTGACGTAATTACTAAATAAGTACAAGATTTTTTTTCTAATTATTTTAGTGTATTTTTAGTCACCCAATTATAAAGGAGAGATATCCAACCATTGCATTATTTTACTCACAAATAAATGTTTTATGGTTTTTATTATAAAACAACGATTAATTTATTATACACCCCTTAACCCAAACACTCCAAGGAGGATATTTCGTGACCCCGTATTTAAAGTGGACAAGGTTTATTAGTCAATGTTTTAATTACCCAGCGTCTTTAATAAAAATCTAATGTAATTTTTCATAGAAATGATCTGACATAAAAAGCAAATTTTATCAAAAAACTTTTTGATTATCTACAAGGAGTAAACCGCTGACAAATGTCTGTATACTAATGCCAAAGTAATGCCAAAAATACAAATTAATACCAAAATTTCTCATATAATGCCCCACTAATGCCAAGCTGATTCCAATATAATACCACTAATACCACGAATAATATGTAACACATTTGTTTCACGAATTAACCTGTAACAATACTGGTAGGTACGTGCACAGATTTTTTCCTAGGTAACTTAAAAGTCGTTAAAAAGTCTAATTATATTTAAAGAAGATATAATTCCAACAAATTACATTATAAGGCCAATAATGCACAAGTAATACCATTAAAATTTTAGCGTTTTTAACTTGTGTAACATATTTCTTTAACGAATTAACCTGTAACAATAGTGGTAGGTACGCGCACAGATTTTTTCGCTAGGTAACTTATTAAGTCGTTAAACAGGCCTATAAAAGCTATAACAACATAGGTAACTAATATTTATAATTTAATTCGAGTTTTAATCTCAAATAATAAATGTTTTTACTGGTGTATTTCTGAAGTGTTCATTATTAAAAGTAGATATTCTTCAAGTTATGCGAAGTAATAAGTAATGTTTCCGGTGAGACCGCGTATATGTCACCGGATTCTGGTTAGTATAAAGACTTTTTCTATAGAAAGAGTTTTTTCTATATTTTCCTTTCAAAATAAGACTAATTTCTTCTTATTCTTTTAAATATTACAGTGTTTCTTTTTCCTAAAATGTTATACTTAATTTTCGCTTAAAATTAAAAAATCACAAATGGAGGAAAATATACGTTATTGAATAAAGTTTATACAAATCACTTTACCATAACAAAAAAGTAAAAACATGTCATGGCGGAAGATATTCAGGTGGCATTTCACACATTTATCTATTAAAATCGAGATTAAAATAATAAACTTGCGTAACATGTTATACACGAGATAGAAAGTTTCAGAATCGATTAATACGCAATACGCTACGCAGTCAACTTATTCCTATGCGCGGATGAGCGTCTTCAAGACTCTTCCTTCGGCCAGGGTCACGACGCCGCCGAAGAGGAATCGGCCTACGTTTGGCTAAACAGGCTGGACACGGTGGAGTACGATATTGGCGAGTCTGAATATTTATAAAAATTTGCAAAGTAAAATATGTTGGAAAAATAATTAATCCATACATATATAAAAGCTCAAAGGGTTTTTTTGTTGCATCCATCCCGCCGAAACCGCTTTACCAATCTTGATGATTCTTTTTTTAAATGAAAGGTATATATGTGTAGATTTGTTATGAAGTATTTTTATAGTGCTTAATGGCTATTTCTTTGTGTAAAACGACTAAATACTAAAACATACCTGAAAAACACCTACACACAATACCTCCAGAAATAAATTATTTGTCATTGTCAGTGGTGTGTCAGTTAGATTATATATTACGTTTTTAGATATTTTAGAGTGAGTTCATGCCGCCAGCTTTAGATACATAAATATTAGCACAAAGGTTCGTTTAAACGACATTAGTGAATTAGCTACACAAAGCGATTTTAGGAAATTCATCCTCTTAGAGAGTAAAATTATCTCGGAACAGTTTGTTGTATGAAAATTCCTTACTATTTGGTCTAGAAGAATGAAATCCTACAAAAAGAATTAGAAGAAATTTTTGAAATTCATCAACCAAATGGGTAAAGTTAGTAAAAATTTATATAAAACTTGGTGACCTCTGGATTATACACATAAAAATTGGCACAAAAGTAAAGCGAATTTATGAAATTTATACCCTTAGGGAGTAGAATAGGGAATGAAAGTTTGCTGTACGAAAATGCAATACTATAACGTTATAAACCAGACAGTATAAAATTTTATACAAGGGATTATTTAGTGACATCATAACGAAATATATCTTCGTCAATTATCCTTCAAAGAATAAAAAATAACCTATAAAGAGAATATTAGTGCTCTTAATAAGTAAAAAAAAAGATAAAAACTAAAAAACATCTATATGCTCACTAGCTCTCTATAAAGAAATAAAAAATCATTCAAATCAATGCATAAACGAGTCGAGGTGTAACGCGAACGTAGTCGCGAGAAAAAGCTAGTAATTTATTAAATTATTTTATTTAACTCATTAATTTTAACTGAAAAGGAATTTTTGTAATTCGCCACTATATTAGTTAAAAACTAAGAAACTCATATCAAATTTAAGTTTTGCGATTTTGACTTATACTTTTTACAAAATCTGAACACATTTTAAAAGAAAAAAAAACAATTGATAATATTTGTGTAGATTGACTACAAGTTGTATAACATAAATTTCTACGACCGGTCTACCTAGTGGTCTGCAGCATCGCCTTGTGGTGCAAACGTGGGCCTGTTAATCTGTGACGTGACGCACAACAGCCAAGAAAAACAAAAGCGTGGCTAAGAAATTTAGTAATATAAAAAAAAGTCTTTTAGATACAGCAGTAGGTATTAAAAAGATTTGTGTTTAAATGGGGTTTGCCTTTAACAGGTAAAAAGTTGTATCGTAAAGTGTAACTTTCCGTAAGAATTCTTTATCTGTCATTGATCATGATCTGTCATCATGTTAACCTGATGTTTTGTATGTTATTTTGTTTTTTTCGAGGTTTTTTTGCTTGCTTGTTTTACGGATAGGTGCGATCGCATAATTATTATTGATAATGTTATATTTAATGTTAACATTACTACTTTTTCAGTGAATCTTTAAATCTGTTTTTTTTTGTTAAGTTCGTTATTTAAACATATGTATGTAATACACTCATATTAACACTAATCATATTTTTACGTTGTTATTCATCATTTTCAATGCCCCCCCGGTTGCATCTTTTAAAGGACTGTGAATTTTTTTATTAACACTTTGAGATAAATGTTAATATCGTTTATACTTTTCGAAATTTTCATATCGTTTTAAAGAAGAATATAAAAATCTGAAAATATACAGTTCAGACCAAATAAACTTTTAGTGACGTGATTAAGCTTGACCGGCACAGCGTTGCCAACTTTTATATATTTTATTTTAATCAAAATATTTTTTAGTAAACAAAATAAATTAATCTATATACTAATATATAAAATCCTTAAGTGACTGACTCACGCATTAATCACGATCCTACTCAAACCACTCAACGTAAGAAGCTCAATTTTGGCATACAGGTTGATTCTAGGGTGTAGAGGTTCGATAAGAAGGGATTTTTCGAAATTCCAGTTCCAAGGGGGTGAAACCACCCCTCAAATATTACAATATTTTTTATTATAAAACGGCCAGATTTCCGAAAAAAACACATATATTTTATTTTGTTTTTTTACATATTTTAAGATTTTTTAAAAATGTATACAGCGTGTTTCGTAATATCTGGTGATTGATTAATTACGATCCTGCTTAAAGCGCTTGACGTAAAAAGCTGATTTTTGGAAAACGGATTAACTTTAGGGTGTAGAGGTTCGATAAGAAGGGATTTTTCGAAACTCGAATTCTAAGGGAGTGAAACCAACCCTCAAATATTAGAATATTTTTTATTTAAAAACCGGGTTTTCGGAAAAACTCTTAAATACGTGTATTTTATTTTGTTGTTTTACATATTTTAAAAATTTATAAAGGGTGTTTCATGAAATATGACCATTGAGTAATCACGATTCTGCTTAAACTGCTTGACGTTTAAAGCTGATTTTTGGTAAACAGATTGACTCTGGGGTGTAGAGGTTCGATAAGGCGGGGTTTCTTGAATCTCAAATTCCAAGAGGGTGAAAACGCCCCTCAAATATTACAATAATTGTTATTTAAAAAACGGTTAGTCTTTCGGGAAACCGCTTGGACACGCATAATTTATTTTGTTTTTTTACATATTTTGAATTTTTTTAAAAAATCATACAGGTTGTGCCAAAAAGTTAGGTAATTGATTAACCACGATTCTGCTTAAACTGCTTGACGTAAATAGCTTGTTTTTGGCAAACGGATTTTTCGAAAGTCAAATTCCAACGATATAAAACTACCCCTCAAATATTACCAAGTTTTCAATATATTTTTTTTCATATTTCAAAATTTTTCGCAAATCCACTTTGTATGTTAATGGAAATTCTTGCATTGCTTTATCATCACCATTACAAATGATTAGTTCGACGCGAACGAAGTCGCGGGTACACGCTAGTTATAAATATAATATAAACTATTATTTACATCAACTAGTAAATTACTTTATAAGACTTAAGTCTTTTTGAAACTGACTTGTTGCAGTTCTGTTTACTCTAGAGTAAACGCTTAGTAGTAAACTTTATCTAGCAATGCTGGAATAGCCGTCCATCGGGCTATTACTAGGATACTTAAAAATTATTACTAAAATATTACTAGGAATTAGATTCAGAAATATTATAATAGTACAATAAAAAAGCTACGTAATGGTTTGCAAAATAGAAAAAATCAAATATTCGTTATGTTAAATCGAAAATAAAAATATTCTGATATTTACCCATCCCTGATTGTTGTTAAATTGGTGGCATCTTTTTTATAATGATACCTTCTTTAAAATTGATTCTTTTCTCTTTGTTGTTATTGCCTATAATTTAATCCAGAGTATAAATGATGGCCGCGATATTCACATATAATTACCGGTTCGTTCTCAGAACTGATGTTAATAATTTTTTATACAGTATAAGTACCCAATTTTTTACTAAATAGTATGTAGTTTATAATCGTATCCGTTATAGGTGGTTTAACATAATTTTTTACACTACTCGTAGTTGTATAAAAAGGCAATTAATAAATACGTTTTGGTTGTAGAGGATATTGCTCATAGTCTAAGAGCTGGCTACAAAAAAAAACTTATCATCGTTACATGGCTAATGTTTCTTGTGAAGTCTCCTTATGTGCAGCCATTATGAAATAGTCATGTCCGCCAGCGCGATCTTGGGACTTAAAGCGGGGGGCGGGGGCGGCCAATCGAAAGGGTGAAATTTTGACACTAAAAATGTTATAAGGTACACCAGTTATAATTGCGAAAATAGCTTTTATTTAATATTAAGGAACGTGAAAAATTGTTGGCAGACAATTTTCTTGTCGCTCAAATGTCGGCAGAAAACGCGAAAGAGGCATGAAATTTTGAAAAAAAAAATATGGCTCACATGCATGCCGATTTGTGGAATGTCATATTTATTCATTTTAAAAGCCGTATGCAATGTGTTCAGAATTCGGACTCTAAAATCCTCGCTTACTGGCCTAGTTCCATAAGTGCTGTTAAGAAGGTGAGTTTTATTGATGTAAATGGTAACTGTTTATATATTTATAAGTAATTTATTTTTATTTCCTAAAATATTTTCATTAATAAAAGAAAATATGTAAAAGCGGACAACGGTGTGCCGGTCAAGCTTCACGTGACTAAAATTTTATTTGGTGTAAACTGTATATACATAATTAATATCATTTTTAATACTTTTTTTGTTAAGTTTATTACATATTTCAAAATTATGATATTTAATTAAAAAGTTGGATAATATTTATATAAACAAATGTAAAGTTCTCAAAATAGCGTTGCAAAGTACGTTAGTATAAATTTTCTCATTTTCCAGACATACCTATTCGCCTTAAAAGTTTGAAAACTGTAGAATTTCCCCGGCAGAAATAAAATCCGGGCATTTAGAATTCTGGCCGTCTAAACAGTTAGGTACGTATAGTCGACATAAAGAACAAACACTATATAACAGAGTGCACGTTCCGAAAATATAATATTTCGTCCGACAAATAAACGCTTTTGTGGAGCCGTATATACCACACAATTATAACCCAAAGCGCTGACCAGAATATAGAGATTAATTTATTTTTGTACAAAAACGGAATTTTGATTAGGTTTTGAAAGCTTTTGAACTTCAACGAGCATATTCGTATACGGCATGTACGATATGGAGGTGTACATACACATGCATATACAGGAAAAAACTACACGAAGCAGTGGCGTCGAAAAAAATATTTTTTAATTAATAAAATTTTCGTTAATGTTTTAAAAGTATTTTGATAAAAAATCTTTTGATATCTTCTGATGATTGAAAATCTTCTGAGAAACGTGTAACGTGTATTATAAATTATTGCTCAAGCTAATAAACTTTTTAGATTGTGACGGTCTTTCTCTGGAGATCTTCACTGACGCCAAGATTTCTTACGGTTTGTAGTTATGGCACAAATTACCTAGTTATGGTAACTGTAGTTCTCGGGCGCCACCTCTAAATTGTTTAAAGTGGTTTAGAGGCACCACTTTTGCCAGTACGGGTAACTTTTAGGCAGTGGAGAATCCAGGAAGTTGGGGTGAAAGCCAGTAAGACAACAAACGGTTTTAAATGTATTTATTTAATAAAGAAATCACAAAAGGTATTTAATTAACTAAATTAAAATATATTCTATCAGTCTTAATGCGATAAATAAGTGATTCAGAGGGGTGTAATCAATGCTATTAATCAATCTTAATATTTTTAATTTATTAATGAAAACAAATCAGAGAGAAGTGTGGCCGGTTTATTTAGAATTTAATATACCTTTAAATATATCGCCGGCACAAGCGGTGTACAGCCGAGATTATAGGTGGGACAGTAGACGGGACGGTAGGTAGGACGGTTGGTATAGGACGGTAGGTAAGACGGTATGTAGGACGGTATATAGGACGGTATATAGGACGGTAGGTAGGTCGGTAGGTGCGGTTATCAGGAGATACTGTTGGTTAATCGGTGTACGGTAGTATCAGTATCTCATAATTGTGGCGTTCGTCTCGCGTTAAATAGTAGTGAAAAAGGGCTTTTGGGACTTCCGAAAGAGAGTTCGGTTAAACTCGGGCAAGCACCAGTCAGGCTTCTCTGTTAAAAATTAGACAATAGTTCTTTTAAATTTACACATTTGTTTATATAAAATCTATTCGCTAAATAAATAAGTATTGCAAATTCCTTTACAGTAAAAATGAAGAAACATCTAATATTATTTCTAACAAATAAATTAATTATTCATCCATGGGATATATTATTAATTAATAGCAAATAAGAAATTATCTTAGTCTAATTAATAATTAATAACTTTATAGCAATGTGACAATAACTAAAAATATATTATTATCTTAGTTACATACAGTATAGCCAATAAACAATGAATTTACATTAATATTGCAGTTTAAAAATAGAATAAACAGTTCCATTTTTATATTAGTAATAAACTATAAATTTACATGAACAGTATTTTAAATAATAAAAATAAAAAAGTATTTTTGCCACGGCCGGGAATTGAACTCAGGTCTCTCGTCTCTCGCTTCCTAGCTTAAAGCTTAACCATTGCTCCACGGAGACCTGATTGTCAAAAGATTAATAACGGTATATAAACGAACGAAATAAAAAAATAGAACTTCTTTACAAGAGTAGTTAACTACGGTAGCGTTCATAGTTTTTATGCACCGGATTTGCTAGTTGGGCCATAACTAAGGCTATCTGAAATATTTTAAAAGTACCTACACAATTATAATTTTAGAACACGTCCATAAAAAAATTAAGCACTAGAGTTGATTAAAAAGAAGTATTAATATTGATTAAATTATATTTTATCCTCATAGACGCCTACTTGGGCCTTACGGGCTGGTGAGGCGGACTAACGATAGGTGGAAAAAAAATCACAAACCTTAGGTATGGCGATGACACCTTAATTCTTGCATGCTCTGAGGAAGAATTTGTTCAAATAATGTGGAGTAAGATCAGTGCGGAACATGGCCTTATGCTGAACAAAAGGAAAACGCAAGTCATGATAATAGACCGAAATCCTACTAACATCAGGGAGATTGATGGTTTTGAGGTGGTTGAAAAGTTCAATTACCTCGGATCTCTCATAACAAACAAGGGAGGCTGTGACGAGGAAATCAAACGCAGACTAGCAATAGCTCGTAACTCGACTATAAAACTAACACGAATATGGAAAGACTCTGCAATATCCCAGCACAACAAATTAAAATTAGTAAACACATTGATCTTTCCTATCGCTACTTATGCATCGGAGATCAGAGACCTGGAAAACTACAAACAATAGATGCTTTCGAAATGTGGGCCTACAGAAGAATGCTGCGATTTTTATACACAAAACATCGGACCAACGTATCAACTCTAAGGCAGTTAACACAAGGCAGTTAACATAAGACTTTCAACCAAAATAAACCAGTCATACCTTAGGTACTTGGGGCACATTTCGAGAAGAACAGATGGACTGGAAACAATCATAATCGAAGAGAATATTAATGGCAAACAACCAAGAGGAAAATGTCCGACGCGCTGGGTGGACCAAACCAAAGAAATTTTTGGTCACGGCCTGCAAGAGGCTTCTAAGAGACCGCTCAAGATAGAGAGGGATGGAGAACAACAATCCGAGCAATTGAGACATGATGTCACCATACTCTTTCGAGAGTTAACAGACGAGAAGAGAGACGCCTTCTTAATTTTTACATTATGTAATGAGTAACGGGTACTTGGTTTACTCACTTTTTTCGTCAAATTGCCTGAATCCATTTTGACTTTCAAATCGGAGTGATAAAGCTGCGAAGTTGTAAAATCTTGTTCCAGGAGAGTTGTATTAAGTGTTACTCAGTTACTGTACCCAACAACAACGCAATTTTGCTATCCTTGTCACCTCACTTATAAATGTGGAATATATGGTTGCCTCAAAATATTATTTGAATAAAACAGCTACTTCAAATTTGCGATTCTTTCAATGAGGTACACTCTGGAAACTATTTTTCAAGGCCTACTAGATCTGGTGTTGGTTTTGATTATGTTGGTATAATGTCATATGTTCTACTGATCTTTCCATTTTCTCTGTATAAGATTTTCTCACTAAAGATCTTATTTCATTTGATCAATACTTTTAGTTTTTTTAAGGCGGTCCTTAAGGTTTGAAGATCATGATAGTCTGTCTTGATATCTATACTAATATAATAATATAAAATCCTTAAGTGACTGACTCACTGATTAATCACGATCCTGCTCAAACCACTCAACGTAAGAAGCTCAGTTTTGGCATACAGGTTGATTCTAGGATGTAGAGGTTCGATAAGAAGGGATTTTTCGAAATTCCAGTTCCAAGGGGGTGAAACCACCTCTCAAATATTACAATATTTTTTATTTAAAAAACGGTCAAGTTTCCGAAAAACGCTTAAACACGTATATTTTATTTTGTTTTTTACATATTTTAAGATTTTTTAAAAATGTATACAGGGTGTTTCGACTGTGGGGTGTAGAGGTTCGATAAGGAGGGGTTTCTCGAATCTCAAATTCCAAGAGGGTGAAAACTTCCCTCAAATATTACAATATTTGTTATTTAAAAAACGATTAGGTTACGCATAATTTATTTTGTTTTTTTACGTATTTTGAATTTTTTTAGAAAATCATACAGGGTGTTCCAAAAAGTTGGGTAATTCATTAATCACGATTCTGCTTAAACTGCTTGACGTAAAAAGCTTTTGCAAACTATTTTTGCAAACGGATTTTTCGAAAGTCAGATTCCAACGAGATGAAACTACCCCTCAAATATTACCAAGTTATATAATAATATCGCCATATTGTTTTTTTCTCATGCTGGCATAAAAGTGAGAAAATTTTATCCAGTTTGTATGTTAATGGAAATTCTTGCTTTGTTTTATCATCACCATTAAAAATGATTAATTCGACGCGAACGAAGTAGCGGGTACACGCTAGTATATAATAAATCTTCAGGGGAGAAATACATTTTTATTGGTATACCTCAGAATTTATTTCTGATATCTTGTAAATTTTGTTTTCAATAAAATTTAATATTTTAAATTTTTAAAGTACTGTAAAAGTTATGATACAAAAAAGTAATAGTCCAAGAAAATAGGCCTTTAAATACAAAGTTTTGGTAAAAACTTGAATTTTTGATTAAGTTACTTTGAAAGAACTAAAAACGAATTGTGAAAGATTTTTTTTAATATTCACCTCTAATAAATAAATAAAATTATTTTTTCAAAATTTCGGAGAAACGGTAAGAACTAAAAAAAAGTTCAAATAAGTTCAATTATGGAGCGTCAAATTTTACACAGAAATGATCTATTTACTTTTTTTGCTCAGATCAAAATTAACCCAGATAAGAGCTCGAACACACTAACGGCCAGGTCGCATCGGCCAGGCCGCTGCTACAGCTAAAACCATTAAATCAAATGATACAACGCACACTAACGACCTTGTCGTTGGCTGGTCGTTGTGACCAGTAGCTAAGAATATTATAGTTAACATGTAGTAGCCAGTTTTCGTAGTAGAATTATCTTTGCCAGTAGACTGCAGGAAAATATTATAATTTTTTGCCGCTTGTTGTCGGTTTTCTTCCAAATTAATAATTTTTCAGAAGAAATCCATGAAATTCAACGCAAAATGTTTTATTTTCTGTAAGA
This sequence comes from Sitophilus oryzae, assembly GCF_002938485.1. Classification (NCBI taxonomy): domain Eukaryota; kingdom Metazoa; phylum Arthropoda; class Insecta; order Coleoptera; family Curculionidae; genus Sitophilus; species Sitophilus oryzae. The sequence goes on from NW_022146055.1 coordinate 12,441,025, forward strand.
ATATAGTGTTTTAGTGTAGTTTTTGCACACGTGCAGAAAATCCAAAGAAATAGTGTACAGACTGGATCAAAGGGAAACTTAAATCTAATCGAGGGTCGATTCTAATGAGTTCGAGCTGTAAGGTGGCTAAAAGTTAGGGGATGATAGTAGAAATTTAAAAAGAAAATATAAGTTGCTGACAAATTCATATATTTAACATTTTTATTCAATTTGTTTGGAAAACTATAAATTTCAATTAAGATTTTTTTAAATGTGAAAAATATAAATAAAGTGTTTTTTTTCAAATTTTAGAGAAACGGTAAGGAATTTTGATTTGAGCAAAAAAAGGACTGAGACCATTTTTAATATTCTACAACTTTTATTTGAACTTTTTTTTCAAGTCCTTACCGTTTCTCCGAAATTTTGAAAAAATAATTTTATTTATTTATTTCACCCCTGTGCTTCGGGTGGATTTAAAAAATCTTGCACAATTCGTTTTTAGATCTTTTAAAGTAACTTATATCAAAAATTAGTTTTTACCAAAACTTCTTATTTGAAGGCCTATTTTTTTGGACTATAAAAGAATTTCGGACTTAGTCATTAAGACCATAGTCTTTATTTATTTTGCTTACACAACGTTTAGGTCATTGATATTTGTGACCGAAACGTTGTGTAAGCAAAATAAATAAAGCCAATGGAAGTCCGAAATTCTTTCAGTTTTAATAATGTATCATTGTCTACAATATTCAACAAGTAAAGTTATGATGTACTTATAGTGTAAAAAAAACGTAAGAAATATTTGCTATGACAAACTACGATATGAAGCTAAACCTAAAAAACTGAACCTTTGAATAGAATAATAGGTGTTTGGAACTTTCGGCACGTTAACTTTAATGATAATCGTCCGTTACTCGACATTTTGACTTCTGTGATGAATGCATCTTTTTCTTTAGTCCGAGTAAGCGTTCAAGTTCTCGAGTGACATCAATCTTCATTTAAAAGTAAGCAACGAGCTTGGAATATCAATCTGATCCTTGGGAAAAAATGGGTAATTTTATTTTGTTTTTGTAATATTTTTATTTGTTTTGATTTTCCACTTATATTTATATGAAGTTTTTAAAATTAACTATATATATCTAACAATAAAACCTGCATGTATAATGGGTGCAATACGGTTTGAAAAAAAAATATCAGATTATCAATGAATAGGTAGAATTAACGAGACTGAAATTTTCACTGTTACAGAGCGAATTCATTTAGTATTTTTTCAATTCGACAATAAGTAGGACCATACAATACCAAAATCTCACTTAATTAAAATATGAATGTAAAACAGTCAGCACAAAAATATTTTTATACCGTATGATCGAAAAAAAAAACGGAATCAGCGATGGCTATGAAATGAAGATCCTTGTCATTTTATAAGTATATGTTTTATTGTAAATTTTCATAAAATCCATTCAGTAGTTTTTGCGTGAAAGAGTGACAAAGATCTATACATCCATAATCCAAACAAACTTTCGCGTTTATAATAGTTTCGTTCCAACGACGCGCGACGGAGAGAACCGTACTCTTCTGCGCAGTGGAGAAAATGCGTTCCAGTCACGAGAGAATCGTTTAGTGAACGATAACTTTTGCGTCCCAACAAGAGTTGTCACCAGCTTACTTCGGGTTTCTCTTATTACCGATTCTGAACCGTCCTAGAACTGTGACGCGTATGCGCAGAAGGAAATATGAAGACATTATTTCATTTGCGCATGCGCTGCAGGGTTCTAGGACGGTTCAAAATCGGTAATAACAAGAACCCGAACAAAGCTACCGTTAGTGAGTCGATTCCGGAAGCGTAATTTTGATACCAGCCTGAAAGCAAGAATCATGGGGACTGACCTGCGCATTAAGAGTGTGTCAGCAGATTATTGATTTTTTGTGGACTCTTTTTAATTTTGACAGTTTATTTATCTGTTGTTTTGACGACGTTTTGAAGCTTAAAGTTTTATTTGATGTCGATCGTGTATTTATTTTAAATAATTCTCTATTTTTGAACTATGATGAGTGACGAAGTGGACAGTGATATCGAGTCTTTGCTGGATACCAGTGAAAATGATTTGAACTAACGATTCAAACGTACAAATATAAATAAATCTCCCTCCCAATTTATTAATTATTTTGAATCTTATAGTGTATAGTTCAAGCACATAAATACCGTACAATCGAGAAAAAAACGGCGTCCAGTTAGCTTGGAAATGATAATCAATGCCATTTTCCATATAAATTTTACATATAAAAAATGACAGCGATTTTCATTTTATAGCCATCGCTAACGTCGTTTTTTTTTGATCATACGGTATATTACTCATTTTGAATCTCTTAGATAATAAAAATCGTAAAAAAAATTATATCTAACCCTTAGATCTAACCAATAACAATAACAAAAAATAAGGATTATGAATTATGAATTGGATTCCAGCGTAGCCACAGCGGCCAGGGCGAATTCTAAAATCGATTCCCAAACCGTTCCAACTGCATTTAATTTTGGTATCGTAACAGACCTGTCCTAGTCGACACATGCGCACAAATTCGATCCCGTTATGTACCAATAACCGTTCTAGAACGGCCCTAATTTCTGCGTTGGAACAAAGCTAATATTAGTAAGGATTGCTAAACACACAATTAGAATATATCATAGAAATATACACAAATTATTTAATTTTCAAACAATTAGAATCGTCCAACAAAACACTATTCATTTGCCAAACATTAAGAATACACACAAATTGAGCATACTGTAAACATAGTTAATGACGATCTACTCTCTTTTGATTCGTGGTGTAAAAATCACGGGCTAGTGGTCAACTTTAGCAAAACAGTTGCTCTTTGCATTGGTGGTTTAACTAATAGTACACTAATTTCAAATAACTTTTAGTTAAGTATTAATGGTTGCACTATCGAATGGGTTGAATCGGCAAAGAATTTGGGAGTTTATTTGGATAGCAGTCTTAACTTTCAAAAATATTGTACTGAATACAATAATATAAATAAATATAATAGTGTATAAAAGATCTAATGTATAGATTAAAATGTCTCTAGTCTGAAACATCAATTAGATGAACAAACCAAATTATTATTGGTTAAATCACTTATCTATCCACACATTGATTACTGTAGCCAGGTTTACTATAACTTTTTGCCAAACTATAGTTGCATAAAATTACAAAAAATTCAAAATGCATGTGTGAGGTTTGTGTGTGACTTGCCTTAAGGGTTACACATATCTCCCTATTTGGAACAACTAAAAGAACCACGAATTTCCTTGCGATGTCAATATTTGTATATGATATTGTTGTATAAAGTGTTTTGAAATTGTATTTCTGATGATTTGTATAAGCCATAGATTTAGTAAGAACAGATATCACATTGTGCATTTTAACCCGATCAAACAACCGGAGGTTGACTACGTACTGTAAAAACCAACTGAGATAGAGAAGGCGACATTGCCACATCTCAAATTTGCGCCTATCTACTTAGTTTGATTTGCAGAAAAGGTGACTTTAAAACCTTCACCGGATATCAATAAATCTCAATTTCTTAATTAAATTAATAGTTTATCTTTAAAGAAGCATGCATAATAATATGTTATTAACCAGAGGATCTATGCGTTACTATTAAAGGACATGTTTACTGTTTAATGTGCTGAAACGTCTAGAACTATTGGCAACGTCGCTGCTTGTCTTCCAGAATGAAATGAGCCGTCCGTCCCACTACCCCTCGCGACGGCCCTTGGTCCGTTATAGCGTACTACGTTTAGCTTACGGTGTGTTTGAAGTCGGAATCAAGGCCGAAGTGAACTTTTCAGTGGTTTTCAGTAGTTTTTGTTTTTGTTTAACGTACTTTTGAATCTGCGAATTTTCCATATGGTAGGACAGTGTCAAATGTGTAGAAAAATAAGCTCAAATTACCCGAATTTGTCTTTTCACAGGTAGGTATTTTTTCCGCCGTAATCGTACATAGGCGTCCTACAAGGGAGCCTCTCAAAATTATAATAATTTCTAATTATATTTGTTGAATTTTGATCTATTAAAACAAGAACGTAGTAGCCGGTAATTGAATTATAATTCGTCTCAATTACTACCTAACTGTTGTAGATCATAACAAATTTGAATGTAAACGTTGCATTTGAAACTTTATTATATACCAGAAAGTGACATTTTTTTAAATTGCGTCATATTTTGGTCATTATATACGATATTCTAAAGGAATTTTGCTCAACAAATAAACAAAGGTGTTTACCCGACCTTTTTTACATTTTATTGCTTAATTATATCTTGTATCTGCCCCTTCGGTCTTGTTTAGACAAGTTTTTACCACCGTACAATACAAATACCTCTTCCTAGAGTTATTTGTACGGTGTGTTTACCTTTTTATTTTTAGGCTACTAGTTTTATACATACCTATATACAGAGTGACCCAGGCCTCCAAAAAAGCTTTTTACCTATTACGTTTTTGGTTTGTGATTTTTATTTCAATCTTTACATAAGATCGGGGCCATTGTAACGCACATTTTCAAAATATTTTTGTCAACATACAGGGTGATTCAATACATATGCTTAATACAGTTCATGAAGATTGGGACGTTTAACTAAAATTTGATTGTCTGATTAAGCTACCTAAGTAATGGATTTGTAAATAAACGTAATATTCATTATTATGCGACAGAAATCCCATACTGTAGCACACAGATTTGATACTTTTAATGATAAATGCCCTCTATTGAGAGACTAAAAGGATTAAAATAAATATTGATTTTAGATATAGGAAGTTATTAATAATACAAGATTAAACAACTATTACACAGTACTTCACAGGAAACTATCGATTGCGAACTAACTAAATCGTTACTAACTACTAGTTTTGAAAAGTTCTTTTTAAGATCAAAAAAGGTAAAACTAAAACCTAAACTATCATTTGAGATTAAACGGGAAATTCTAATCATATTCGAATGATGTTGCCTATTCTAAACAAGAAAAATTTACTTATAAGTTTTATAACACCTCTAATTAAATTTGGACGAAAAGAATATTTCTGTTTGCTGTAGGTAATTTTCTCAGAGATTAAACGGGAAGTTCTAAGTTATCTTCTTCTCTCAGGGAAAATACGTAAATAAAAATGACTTTTTAAGTCAAAAAAGTCAAAAGGACAAGTTATTCCAAAAAAGGACTGTCCTTTTCAAAAAAGGACAGGTGGCAACCCTAGGTATTTCTGGAATGGAAATTTAATGGCAAATCTACAACTTTAGTTTGAAAATATGTTCCGGCCACCTATGATTACAAAAATGTCTAAAACGTGCTTTACCATTGCCTCCATATTCTAAAAAAAAATTGAAAGAAAAGTCACTAACCACAAACCTAATATAGAACTGTTTCGGAAGCCTGAGTCACCCTGTAAGTATTCAAAAGTAACTGAGTGTTTATATAGAAGTAACTGAAAGTTTAAATTGAATATCGACGTTTGGAGCGATTTTCGAAAACTATCTACTAACGTTTCAACATAAGTATATGTGGGATATTAATTATATTATTATATTAGACCTTATAACAAAACTCATCTAACGAAAAAGTGTTAATGTAGTATATTAGTATGGAGTAAAAATTTTACTAATTACTTTACTTTTACTTTACTAATTAAATTCGTTCCAAAAAACGATACGCCACTGGCCATTAGAACAATCCAAATGCGCCTAGTTGCCGGGGTCGGAAATTTTAGACTTCTCTGTCTCTTCTGTCCTTGTTTGACACATTGGAATGTTTGATACACTACCAACGAGTATTTATGAATGAGATGTTCGGTCTATCTTTATAATGTCTTTGGTATAAGCTAGTTGTAAAAAGATCACAAATATATGAAAGATGCGTTAGAACTCATTCATTCACCGCTTCACAAAATATACCGCGGCACTTTTCATTTAAATATAAGGGTTGTTTTTCGTATATGGCACCTCGTTGCCTTAACAAAATTTTGGAATTGTTGGTGTTGCCACTATCATTCTTTAAAAAAGAGATTAGGTGTCGTCAATTTACATGAAGGTGTAGTCTTTTTTTGTTTGGATTTCGTTTCTAGTGGATATATTTAATTTTTTCTTACTATTAAACTACCATTACTTTTTTATTATGTTTTCATTTGTATTTTGGATATTATTGTACATTATTATTAATATAGAGACGTGGTTGGGTTTATAATGTATGTATTTTTTTTGTATTTCTATATTAGGTATTTACTTTGCTGTATATTTTGTTATTTCTGGGTGGAGTGGAAGAGTGGCTTTACGCCAAATCTCTTACCCTTTGTGTATAATTATGTACTGTAATGCATTTTACACAATAAATCATTTTTATTTATTTATTTATTTATTTATTTAAATTAATCTTGTTTATTATGCGAATCACTCCATACTAAGATACGGATGATAAGAGGTATGGATGAGGTTTTACGTTACTTCAAGCGATATCGCTGTTTCGGTGTTGATTTGCGATGTCGAGGTCGCGACAGCCAATATTCATTTTACATAAAAATGATCCCAGTCCCTGTAGTATTTTCAATACTAAAAACAGTCAGAAATTTCGTGGATTTTTAAGGATAGGTGATTGTTATTAGAAAATTTTGATCTATAACTGTTTGTTTTAGTAGCCGTAGTTTCTGAAATATCAGCTGTAGGTATAGTTTATATATTGAATTGGTCATAAATTTTATGTATGACACCCATTTCTTTCTAAGTTTATGAAATACGATCCATAGAGAGTTTATCATTCTGTTATCTAAGATATTTCCACATACTGTGTTGTTGGATACTATTTGTTTATAAACTGGCTTGATTCTCGTAACATATGGGAATAGATTCAATTTCCCTCAGGATTTAAACATAACTTGTTTTGACTTCGACACCAAAATGCCACATTGAAAAATACATCGCCATGTTATATGCTTAATATATACACACCATAAATCAACCGTGTTTTAACCCTATATCTTAAAATAAAAAAAATATCAATAAAATAATACTATTCTGAAAAAGCAAGGGTTTTCATTATTTGTCAAATACTAATTACCTAGCTAATTACGTCCATTTAAAAGACTTATTTTTAATGAGCTTTCATCTGAGTGAGCTTTACTTGGATGACTTTTTACAGCTTTCGTAAATTAATTATTATTGTTCTGAAAACTTTTACAGAGGTTTGAGAAAAAAGTTTTTTTCTGTCGGAATAAAGTAAATAAGTTCTTCAAAATATCAATGAGGATAAAGAGTAAAAATAAATACTTTAGAGTTAGTAAAGCTGTATTAATTATAATATTTTCTCACATAATAAAGTGAATCATTAATATTCATTAATTTTAATAAGTACTTATTCTTCTTATTTTATAAAGATTTATACCGGGTGGCGTCTCAAAAATGACTCACCCCTATACCTTTTTTTATTTTTTCAGATAAAAAAAAACGAGATTTGGTATGTCATTATATGACATAAATTAGGATTGATTGTATTCAATTGTTGTCAACCGGAAATTACTACAACTTTTGATTTTTAAATGGCACCCTCGGTATTTTTTACTTTATTCGATAGAAAATGACACGCTGAATAGAATGACATATCATATGTCAACTTTTGACATTTTCGCATATGGTTTGTTTGAAATTGTAACATGCAGTTCATGACGACAATTTGAAATTTTTTTTAAATGTTAAATATATTGGTACCAAATTGTTCGTAAAAAAATGTTTTTCCAAAAATCATCTTCGTAATTATCCATTTGAAAAAATTCAGATGATTGGGGAAGCACAAAATATGACGTTAATTAAAATTCTCTCAATAATTTTTTTTTAAAAAAAAAACGCCTTTTGATATTTAGGACTTAAATCAATCATATTTTAGGAAAAAAAAATCAACTGTATTTTCATGTTTTTCTTTATTTTCTTTAAAACGGTATGGAAATTTGGAAAAGTATATACAGGGTGTCTTAGATTTTAATCGGGAAAATTTAATAGACGATAGAACTTGCAAAAATAAAACAAAAAGTTCATATCAACTTGTAAGATTTAAAGCTTCCTTTTCGAGATACAGGGTGTTAAAGTTACTTAAAAAAGAAAAAAAATTAAGATATTTGAAAAACTATTTAATCGATTTTGATATAACTTGACCCCTTTATAATGCTTACTATGGGACTTAATTTGATGTAATTAGATTTAAGTTTAATGGCCAGGGGCGGCGGTGGGGCATCACTGTTAAATTATTTTAAAAGGAAAAAATAGGCACGCCACTGCTTTTTTAGAAGTTTAATATTATTTTTGGATTTAGTAGGTAATTAAAAATTTTATTTTTTTTGTCTCCTGGCTTTTTTCTCTATCTTGCTTACTTCTTGCGAAAAACAAAATTAAATGGTAATTAATATTATAATTGGTATTCTAATGGTACCCTGTATCTCGAAAAGGAAGCTTTAAGTCTTGCAAGTTGATATGAACTTTTTGTTTTATTTTTGCAAGTTCTATCGTCTATTAAATTTTCCCGATTAAAATCTGAGACACCCTGTATATGGAATTAACCATTTTTGAACAAGCAAAATTTTTTATGAAAAATTATTTTGATTTTCTCAAAATGTAAAAAAGTTTTTCCTCTTGTAAAGACGACCGGGGACATACTGCTGTATATGTCAAAAAATTGATATACAGGGTGGCGCACCTAATTCACCTCGGTTGATTATACGAAAACGGAAACATGTAGAAAGAAAATATTTTATGGGCATATGTGGGGAGACAATGTGGCACAATTTAAAATTATTTTGAAATATACTGGGTGTTTCAGAACTAAGATCCATACCAAAGTTATATTTTTTCTTATGGAACACCCGGTATTTTATTTCAGTTTTGGATTCCTGGTCCCCAAAAAAAGGCTTTTATTATAAGGGTTAAATATGTTTAAAATCTTTGGTTTTTGAGATATTTAAAGATATTTAAATTTGCATGCTACAATAGAATAGGTTATTAACACCCTGTACATTATTTTTCAGAATTGATTCTTATGCTGTGTTTAAAGGTAGAGAAATAAACTTTACTAGAAAATGGTATTGCTTCCTTAAATTTATACAGGGCTATCAAAAGTTGCTGATCTGTTTTAAGGATATATTTTATATAAAAACTTCGTTATTTCAAAGGTAACACCCTGTATTTTTTAAATAGATCGAATCAGATTCAAATGTTTTTTCAAACTATATTAGGGTTTCCTATACCTATCTAGCTCAGATTTTGAATAAAAAGCGATTTTTAAGTAAATTTGTAATCAAGATGGCTGGTGTCGCAATGACAATTTTATAGTGACAGTTAGTAGCTATTTTCAAAGTCGACATTAGTTTATGGACATTATTATTTAAAATTTATAACATTTTACTTAAATTTACCTCTAATAGTTTAATAAGTAAGTATTCATTATTTTATCAAGAAAAGTAAAGCAGTATCTGCTGGTGGACCGAATAGATATGTTACTAGTGATTTTATTTTGTGAGGGAAATTACTTCTTGGTTTATATGCTTAAAGATATCCAATTAGGAATCTTCCTGTTAAGCGTTCCTTTGAAAAACTACTTGTCCTATTTCGCAGAGCGGGTAGTGTGGTTTCTAAAAACCTATTGGGCAGAAACCTGTCGTTGGAAGTGAAGAAAATGAATTTGCCATAATTGGCTCTTTTATAGAAAATCCATATATCTACAAGACATCGTAAAATAAATCAAAGAACTACTTCTCTAATTTCCATGTTTTTCAGAAACTTCTTTAAAGAATCCATATATCCTAAAATTTGTCCATAAAAAATGACAAATGCATGTTAAAAACGATCACTAATTTGTTATACGATATGCGCTTAAAAAGCAAATTATGCAAAATTCCAAGTGGAAAATTCCAAGCAACAAAACCCGTGCGTACTATGATGTGCGACCTATGAAATGCAACATACGACTGATCGAACTGCCGACTGATTGTATATACCGTCCTTCGTCATCGTCTTTGCGTGTCGTTATTATTTTTCATCAAAAGAGTATTTAGCTATTGGAAAAATGGCCATGTTTCTTGAATGAAGTACTTCCTAGCGTTTTTTTATTATCTTAAAACATTTTTCTTATTATCTTAAAACAAAGTAACTTGCACTTGGTTGAATGAAAATAGATTCAAGAGAAATTTTCGAATTTTTTAAGAGAACCAGTTTTCTTGAGTTAAGAGAGTTTTTCTTCAGGCAAAATATTTTCTTTTACACAAAAATAAATTGTCTTGCCACAAAATTTTTTTTTCAAGAACGATGACGACTTTAGTTCAAGTCTATCTTTTTTATCAGTGTACGTGAAATATTACATCCTGTAAATGAATCAGGATTCACACACAGTTGTGGATCTCTGCTACCAGAAATCAACAGAACAATTAAGTTAGCATGGAGTACTTATGGAAGAAAATTATATTTAAATCTAGAATGCCATTCTATCTAAACAAGAAAACATTCGACTATTGTGTACTACCAGTGATGAACTATGCATGCGAAACCTGGACATCATAAGGAAACTGCAGGTCGCACAACGCTCAGTGGAATGAAATATGCTGGGAATAACCAAGAGAGACTGTAAAAGAATTGAATGGAATTGTTGTATATCGATATTTTTTTACGTCGTTATTGAGTGAACACTCTCTTACGCTATTGGATTATTACGTTTTTTAAACATTACCACTGCGAACAGCAGCTTTTCATCGGAGAGCAGTCGTGGATACTGTATTTTACTGGAGAAAAACTAATTAACAATAAAAAATAAAAAAATATGAATATTGGGCGCCAGACATGAACAGAAAAAGAAAATACAGTTGTATATTACTTAAAACTAATGACTATATTTATTCATGATGGATTCTGATGGTAAGTAGCATTATACAATTTTAATAATTATAGTGGTTATATGTCGAGTAAAGTTATGTTAAAAATAGTATTAAATATGCTCTATGAAAAAGACTATAAACCTATCTCGAAATAATTAATAAAGCAACTGTCCTATCTTCCATTCAACATTCTGGCATTCACACAATATTGCACATACATTCTTCCATTCACACAAAATCAAAAGAACACCAACGTGCCAGCAAAATACAAATACGAGTTAAGTTAGACCAATCCAAAACTCTACCCTAAAAATACTTAGTAATAATAACGAATCTAAAAAGATAATATCTCATCTTTACACCTGTAGCTTCGAAATAGCAGCTGATTCAGATTATGCAGCAAGATTTAAATAATTACCATTTGTCTAAGCCGGGATGTTGATGGCGACAGACCGGCCAAACCAAAAAGTGAGGTTAAAGCGCAGAGGGACGCCTTGAAACGATGTTGACACCCCAACACAGAAGCGGTGAAACGATAACAGGGTTGTCGACTAGAGAACGTAAAAGTTACGCCAAGCGTGTCAAATAAATTATCAGGCCTGAACGATACGGAATCCGGTGACAATACGCCAGACATCATATATCATATACAAAAGACATGTAACGAACTAAAAACGTTACAGGATCCTTGAGATACTCTTTCAAATGAAGAGTGTATTCCAAATATTCGCTACTTACGACAAAAGACCCAGGTAATAGATGTCATCCACAGTCAAATCCCTCAAGTTGCAATGGACACTTGGCAAGAAGGACGGACAACACATGGATTACAAAAATTACAGCATGGTATCCATGAGGAATTAAGAGACCTAGAAGAAGACCAAACCTGAGATGGAACCATGATATTAGGAAATTAGCAGGGATAACTTGGGCCCGCATAACGACAATGGGCCCAACTACAAAGGGAGTATCTAAATATGTGAGGGAGGCTACACTATAATTGGAAATGGTTGAATAAGCTGAAAATGATGATGATGATGACATAATATGCACATTTTCCGTTCCTTTTACACAACGTTTTATCCTTGGTTTTATCATATGGAAGGATAAGATATTGTACGTAAACGGAACGGAAACTAATCCTAAGTTATAGTAGCCTTAATTTTTTTTAATGTCATTAAATAAAAAGTTAGTCATTGTTAAATAAGTTTATATCATTGTTGTGCATTATCTCGAGAAGATCACAACACTGCTATAAATATCGGAGAAGAACTATTGGAATATGTAGCGGAATTCAATTACCTCGGCAGTTTGATTTCGGAAAAGGCCAATTTCGACTCTGAAATTCGGCACAGGATTAGCAGCGCCTCAAGAGCATTCTGGAAATTAAAATCTGGGTTTTCTACAATCATGACTTGAGCACAAAAACGAAACATGTAGTGCACCGAGCAATAATAATCCCCACCATGTTTTATGGAAGCGAAACCTGGGTGCCGATGCCGTACCGCTTACACATGAACACATTAAACAAGTTGTAACAGAGACACCTTAGACAACTCTTAAGAATCAAATGGTTCTATCATGTCTCAAACGTATCGGCCCTTGAAAAATCTAGCTGCGAGAGCGTTGAGGTCATGATTAATAAATCCCGTTTAAGAGAAAACCGGGTGGGCAACTCAAAAGGTACAACAGCATGCAGAATCAGTATGCAGAAGCATGCGAAGAATCGAGAGAATCATGCGAGAGAATCATGCAGAAGCAGCGCACAATAGAACGCAGTGGAGAAGGATTGTAAAATCAGTTAACAGAGACAACCAAAAAGTAAAGAGGCAACAAAGCAATAAGATGTTTGAATGTTCGAAGTGCGGAAGAGAGATAGCATCACGTATCGGGCTTTTCAGCCACGGAAAAGCTGATGAAAGAAAACGCCTTGCGTAACCATTTTCTAATGTGTGTCAAATACTCGTCAGCGAATAATGGCAGTAGTAGTAGTAGTTAAATAAGTACTCATTGATTCCTCATCAAGAAATATGAAAACATATCTTTACAACATAACAGTGTCTAAATATAGGTACGGAAATGCATAGTTTTAAAGTTACAGGATGTTAAAACTTTTTAAAAATAGATCTTTTCTAATTATCTTAAATACCATTATTTTTAAAACTAAATCCATTATTTTTGTTGAATTATTATATTTTTTTTGATTTTACATTATATTTAGTCAATGATATACAATTTAATAAAATGTTATAATATATTAGATGAAATAAAAATTTGTTAATTTAAATTTATTAATTTTGATTAATAAAATTTCGTTTATCTCATCAAGGAGATGTAAATGGACAAAATATCAAAATACAACTTTTAATCGGCATTAAATGGTCTATACAATTTTGCTAAAAAGAGAAAACGTGTCGGCGGCGCACATGTTTTTTTTTAGAAAAATATTCCGTGATAACCCATATGCACGTCCCTGGTGAAACTTTTTTTTTTTGTGGGGGGAAAATCTGCAAACCGGAGACCGTAAATGGTACTGTCGGGGTGGTTGAGGTATCTTACCGACTAAAAAAAACTCCACAAATCGCTTTGAGTATCTCCCCAAGGAACTACCTTTCGGCATTACTTCTGGGGGAGGCAGCTTTAGTGTGATATTGCATGTAATTGAGCACTTCAGTGAAAGTTGGACACTAGCGAGTGTGGTAAGTACAAAGCAGCACTAGAGCAGTATGGTAAGTACATTCAAATTATTCTTCTTTTTTTACTTTTCAAACTTTTTGGCTTCGTTTTCCTTTGCAGATATTAGCGCCTCCATATATTCCCGGACTGCTTTCCAGTTCTCATTTAACTTAAGCATCGTTGGAACCAAGTTAGTGTAAGTTAGTTCCTCTGTATTTAGACTCTACATTAATAATTTATTTCTTTCATAGGTCCACCTTTTGCACTCCAGGATTGTGTTCTCTGAGGTGTCGTTATCGTGGTCACCGTAGATGCATTTTGGACTATCGGTAAGTTTCATTTTATATAAATAATTCTTGAAGCATCCGTGTCCTGATAAACATTGTGTCATAGCGTAGGTAACTTCTCCATGGCTCCGATCTATCCAGTTTCTTATATGTGGTATAAGTTGTCTTGTTCACTGCGCTTTCCCGTCTATATTGTGTTTCCATCTGTCGCTCCATGTGTTCAGTATTTTTTCTCGGTTATACTCTCGCGATCTATCCGGACACGCCTCTCTCTGCATCCTCTCTTGTATTAGAAGATCTATCGGTATTATGCAACTAATTTCTTCTGCCGCATCTGCTGATATAGTGCGGTACCCTCGACATATTCGCAGCGCCAATCACCTTTGAACTGCCCTTAACCTTTCCCTATTCGTCTTCACTTCAACGGCCTTTCCCCAGACCTCGGAAGCATACAGAATGGTAGACGTCTGAACGGCAGCCAACATTCTGCGCTTGGTTTCCCCCATAATGGACCAGTTCGGCATAAGCTTTGACAATTTGCGACCTCCTACGAGTGCAACATATTCTGTTTTTTTTAGGGGCAATTTCCAATCCCACCTCCTCCATCCAGAAACATACCTGGGACGTTGTCTGTTCTGCTATCGCAATTATTTCCTCTGCGCTTCTAGCCCTAATAATTAAAGCGATGTCATCAGCGTAGGCCAGTACTTCAGTTCCATAGGGGAATTGAAGCTTGAGAAGTCCGTCATATAGAATATTCCAGAGAAGCGGACCTAGTATGGATCCCTGGGGCACGCCTTTTGTCATTTCCATGTCGCAGTCGGCCACCAAAATCGATCGATCACTTAAATAACTCTTGATGCATTCAATTAAATACTGGCTAACATTCTAATATGACGTGAGTTCATTTATTATTACTTTCCAGGATGCTGTGTTGAAAGCATTTTTAACATCTAATGTTATAAGCAGCATCACGTTCCTGTTTGTCAAGCTAATTTCCTTCAGATTTTACAATAATTCCCTGGTGAAACTGCCGACACTCTTTTAGAAATAAAATAGCACGTCTAAGAACTTTTGCCCTCAAAATTTCATTCAAATCAATAAAAGTACTCGGAAGAAAATTATAATAAATCGAAGAAAAAAAACAAGACTTTAACACCCTGCGGCTACGAAACAAAGCAGAATCGGACCTATGCTGATATAAAAAAATTAATCTCATTTTTATGTGAGGAATCTCGCAATCCACGCAAGATAGCATATGTTTTTTGATACACCCTGTATAGAGTGTAAAATTACAACAATATATTTATCAAAAGATATTGACGACATTGACGATAAGTGGTATTAAAAAAGATGCATCCAATATCCAATATTAGTTGGTCAGGGAAAGTACTGGAACTATTGTAGATGAACTGTATTGGTTATTTTAATTAAACTATTTTCAGCCTTATAATCAGAAATAATATAGAATTATTTTAAAACGGAAATATAATATTATTTCCAACCGCCATACGTGTTATACATTTTCGAATTTACATTTTACTATAATCGAATATTTTTTTTATACAGATCAATAACACATAAGGAAGAACCAATAGGGTTATTGGTCTTACGGAGTTGCTCTTTGTTGGCATGCGTGTCTGAAAATCTACCACGGTAATTTATTTGTTGATTGTAGTTATAACCAATATTTGATTTTCTATTGCCGTTTCCAGTTGAAACGAGAAGACTGGCTGATATGTGCGTGTATGCGTAGCATTAAGTTACAAGCCTTGAGCGATTTGCGAGAACTACGTAATTCATAATGTACTATTTTATAGAAGTATTAACTTCATGGACAATTGTTATCGTTGCAATGTAAATTGATTATGCTAATAATATATTAGAACATCGAATAATAAAAGAAAAAGAATAATTCTAGGAATATTAGAAACTGTATATGATAAGTAAAAGGTAACTAAGAACTCTGGAGAGTAATTAATTGGAAAAGTAAGTAGCTGTAATAATTAATTGTGTTTATATCAACCATAATTAAATAAATTCTTATTATTTCGGAAAATTTACCGAGAAAGATATATTTCGAGGTAATTTAATACACACATAGTTATTATATTTTCTTTTAAAGCTTTTATAGTCATTTCATTGATGTTTTGCATTTACCTTACCTTAGAACATTGTTCTGATAAAGTTAAAAAGTTTTGTGGCAGACCATGTTCAATCAAAATTAAATCAGTGTTACGTTTGTTGTAGGTCAGAGGCTTGAGTTTTATGGTTACTAAATCCCGCTTAAGATGGGCTGGTCACGTATGCAGCATGCAAGAAAACCGCCCACCGAAATCTCTTTATTATGTGAGCTTGTAGACGGTAAGAGGAAACTGGGTGGACAACTCCAAAGGTACAAGGATATTTTCCATGAAAACCTAAAGGGATTAACATGCAGAATCAGTAGGAGGAAGCAGCACACAATAGAACGCAATAGAGAAGAATTGTAAACTCAGTTAATAACGACAACCAAAAAGTAAACAAATTAATGAGATTTTTGAATGTCCAGAGTGCGGAAGAGAGATAACATCACGTATCGGGCTTTTTAGCCACATAAAAGCTTATGAAAGAAAACAGCTTGCGTAACCACCTTCTGATGCTTGTGAAATACTCGTCAGTGAGTAATGGCAGTAGTAGAAGTAAGTAGTAGAGGCTGAGTTGTCTATAAAGGAGTGCAATGGAAGAAACGAAATTTTAAAGAGACTGTTAATAAATAATAACACACAAACAATAATAATAAATTCGTCCAGTATCCAGTATCAACAGTTTAGAAAATATTTTAATGACAATAAAAGCAAGAGCCCTTGTCATACAATTCTTGACACAAACATGTCTTTCATCTTTGTCTATCATCTTTAAACAAACATTAAGATAATTAGAAATAATACAAAGAGATACTTGGAAAATTGAAGACTATTCCATGGATGTCTTTTCAGTCGTTTATCTTTAATGCTTCATTGGGAATGTCGCTTTGATTACAATGTTAGATGAGTACATATTTTTCAATCATTTTAGGCAAATAATTTAGCGATAAAACTTGGTATAAAAACTGTTTCGGTTTATAGAGGGTAGTCCAATTTATATTGGGGAAACTTCGGCAGCATATTCGGTAGATAGAAATAGGTAAAAGGTTCGTATGAATTTATGTCATAAAATACCTTGTGTTTCAGAGTGCTATTTCGATTTCTTCAAAATACTTTCCGAACTATAGTCGATATTTGGATGAAAATTCTCTGGGTGTTTTTTAACATGAGAAATTTGATTTCGATGTCGATATGACTCCTATTTGAAGAGGGCGCTACTTAAAATGTTTTTAATCTAAGCCTCGAACTGCGCATACCGTATACTAACCGTAACATCTATATATCTTATCTTCTTTTTTAGTTTCACGCACCATCATAGCCAGTTAAATCGCCAATCTCAGAAGGGAGACAGCGACCTAAGAAGAAGAATTGATTATTTCGATTCCAAATACAATAATCAAATAATCATTACCCGTACAGCATTTTACCAAGAGAATTTTGTTATGTAAAAAAAGAACTTTTTACTTTTTTTATCTGCATCATATACTAGTGTTGCACAAGACAAGAATTCTTGTCTTGAAAATCAATTTCTTTTCTTGTCTTGAAATTCGAGACAAGAAATTTTCAAAGTCTTGTCTTCCAGATTTCTTGAATGGCAAAGTCTTGTCTTGTCTTGCAAGACTCTTGAAATTTCTTGTATTGAAAAATGTTACATTCTAACAAAAAGGTAATAATATTTCTATATTTTATTTCATACAAAGCGTCGTATACAAAATGTTATTTTAAGCTAATTTTAGCACAAAAAAATCTTAACGGACCGCAAACGAACTATGTTAACTCGCCCGTTTGACGAAACAGGAGCCATTACCAAATAAAAGCTGTTAATTCTTGTTTGTTACTTTAATTTTTTATGGTATTTATTTTATTTTTTTTATTATGGAAGATTTGTTGGAAAAGTTTGGACACAGGGTATACGAAAAGGTCTTGCTAGAGTGTATATACTATTTGCGCTATTTGATACTACTTTTTGTTCGCGGGCCAATTTTGTGCATGAAAAGTAGTACCAAATAGCGCAAATAGCGTGCTCCACGAAGCCACAATTAGTTTCAACTACCGTTTGTTTTTTTTATAATACCATTATACCAATATAAGGTTTGTTGCCTCGACTTTATTTTATTTCATTCTCAACTCTAAAACACTGGCTTTGATAGAAAAAAAAATGACCACTGGTCAATATTAATGCCGGTTTTATACAACATTTGCATAAGTCGTAATCATAATCATAGTGTTAATCATCGTCACAATCACAACGCAGTTTTAATGTGCGTTTATAGAACATTTTCATAATCATAATTTTTATATCTCAGTGAAGTTGGGTAACATAATTAAAGGCTAAGTTCATGGTAGATGTCAACAGGTTTATAAGAAGTGGATAGTTTAACTTTTATGATTATGACTATGATTGTGATTACGACTATGTAAATGTTGTATAAACCCGGCATAACTTAAGCAAAGACCTAATTATCACTTAAAAAAATGTATCATTTCTAACTTTCGAGAAATCTTGCAAGACTCTTGAAATTTCTTGCATATTAAAGTCTTGTCTTGAATTTCTTGCAAGAGTCTTGGTCTTTCAAGACTTTTTCAAGACTCTTGTGCAACACTATCATATACTGCCGAAGCTTCCCGAGTATAATTCGGACCACCCTTATATTTCCATTATAACTATAGATGTTTCAATTTATTTTAAAGTTATGTTTTAGCTCTAGTAATCTTCTTTCTATTCCATATCTTCAATTTATAATTATTAATATAATAGCCTAATTACTGAACTACTTGAAATAAATAACGGCTTAGTAAATATCTTGCATCAGTATAGCCCGACTTCCGTTTACTGCCGAAGACGTAAAAAATTGATCTTTTACGGCTTCTCCAGCGACGTGCTTATCGTATTCTCGAGTTCTCTTTCGGAGTCGGCGGCGGCTCGTTGTTTTGTTGCGGTTTTATTACTATATTTTGCCGCTTTAAAACTTTTGGTATTACAGGGCGAGAACTTTACTGCACTCGAATTAAACTATTAACTTTTGTTTTGGCTGCATAATAATACGTTCGTCTTCGGCATTACATTGTTTTTACGATTCGTAATGATAGAATTAGCCAGGGTTAGTAAAAGTAAAGACAATGTTTAGTGTTCTTTTTTACGAGAATATATGAGTAACTATGGAGATATTTTTAAAATCTGAATATAGCCAGACAAAGGGCCAGACATTTTTAAAATTTCCACTCAAACTATAATTGGGTTGCTTAGTTGAATATATAGTATATGGAAATTCTTCTGTACTTCTGTTTAAAATTATTTTCATTCTGAAAAATAAAGAATTTCGGACATTCATTCCCTTTAATTATTTTAACTTACTCAGTTGTTCTTCTTACATGTATTCTACACAAGAAGTATACTTACTGCTACTTACAGTAAACCGTTTGATGCCTGAATCGGTCTGATAATGATTCTACAAATTTGGAGTTTTCCATTGTCAACCATTGTCTTTATTTATTTTAACTTACATAACGTTTTGGTCAAATGTATCACTGATACATTAACATTTCGTTATATGCTTAAGATTATATAGGTCTCGTCTCCATAAATAAGTACAATGTAGTTCCCTTTTCTCCGTGCAGCGACCACACATTTTAAAGCCTAAACAAACAAATTTCAACATGCCCCTCGCTTCCCTGCTCCCTTACCTCATTATATGCCCTTGCATCATTTCTTATTTAGTCTTTTTTTGTGTGCGGTACGACCCACATCGAATGTCGCGTAAAAGATATCGATCGGCTCTCGCTCCGTAGAGCGGAGTGTTTTAGATTATCTTAAACGGATGGTAAGCGATTAAAGTTATTAGAAAATAAAAACATGCATAAAAGAAAAAGATTAGTGACAAGTTCGGAAGAGGAAAGTGTAACAAGTTTTGAGAGGCAGGCGAATAGTAGTGATTATTCGCAAGATTCTGAGGACGAGATTAGAAGCAGTGTTTGAGATGTTAGAAATAAAGGTAAATAAACATATAACATATACATATACAATACCTGAATAGTAGGGGGAAATTTCTTCTAAGCTTGGGTTTCTTCTAAGGTATTGTGGGTGAATACCTTAGTGAATGCTTATATTATCTAGATTTTTCCACTTATCCTTATATTACACTAATATGGCAGAGTACGTTGGTGGTTACTCTAGCTTGGTTTATAGGACATTAAATTTATTCACGTTAATTGTAGCGGAGTACAGTGGTGGTTACTCTAGCTTGGTGTGTAGGTATTGTTGGTGAATACCTCAGTGAATGCTTATATTACCTAGTTTTTTCCCACTTATTACATTAATACAGCAGAGTACGTTGGTGGTTACTCTAGCAGCATATATGTATTATTGATGAATACTTGTCATAGCTGTCTTATTATATAATATGGCAGATTACGTTGGTGGTTACTCTAGCTTGGTTTATAGGACATTAAATTTATTCACGTTAATTGTAGCGGAGTACAGTGGTGGTTACTCTAGCTTGGTGGGTATGTATTGTTGGTGAATACCTCAGTGAATGCTTATATTATCTAGTTTTTCCCACTTTTTACAGTAATACAGCAGAGTACGTTGGTGGTTACTCTAGCTTGGTATATATGTATTATTGGTGAATATTTATCGCATGGCTGTCTTACTACAATAATATGGCAGAGTACGTTGGTGGTTACTCTAGCTTGGTTTATAGGACATTAAATTTATTCAAGTTAATTGTAGCGGAGTACAGTGGTGGTTACTCTAGCTTGGTGTGTAGGTATTGTTGGCGAATACCTCAGTGAATGCTTATATTACCTAGTTTTTCCCACTTATTACATTAATACAGCAGAGTACGTTGGTGGTTACTCTAGCTTGGTATATATGTATTATTGGTGAATACTTATCGCATGGCTGTCTTGCTTTTATTTTCAAAGTTGGTAGTCCCATAAGGGCACGTTGGTGGTTGTCCTTATGGAGTGACGTTTTGCTAAGCTAGCTGTATAAGATTTATAAACTCCTTAAGCATGAGTTAGCCCCAATATGTGTTTACATATCAGATATTTTCTTATAGGTGAAAGCGCTAGTACACTTATTGAAAAAGGTATTGGAAAGAGCCTACCTAAACCTTTCTAGGAAGGTTTATTAGCGGTTTTAGGAGATAAGGTAGACGGGAAAAATACCACGACACCACCGATTGAACCGGAAATTGCAGAAAGATACATACACATCGCAAAAACCGGCCTTGAAGAACCCGTTCTTAACCTATTAATGGAAAAGTACCCCTCTCCAGAGAATGCCACCTCTTTAGGACCACCACAGTTAAATTTAATGGGGAAACAGGCCATACATGATAATGTGGAGTGCAGAGATGAAATTGGCTAAAATTCAATCAAGATTAGCAGCCAGTTTGTCGGCTATAGGCCAAGTAATGGCAAAAATTTTAGAGGAAAAGGGAAAGGGGGGAGAAAGGAATATAAAGCATTATATAGAGACCCTAAACGACACAGAACGTTTTATAACTGGTGTTATCCATTCCAAGTCAATATCGAGGAGGGAACTAGTGTCTTTCGATTTAAATAAAAATTGGAAAACCACTCTAACGGAATCCCCTTTGGATACCTGGTTATTTGGTGAGGATTTGGAAGGAAGATTAAAGGCGGGCAAAGAGTTGTCCGCCTTTAACTGTCATCCAGTCAGTTAAAGACTGTCAGAAGTACTCCAGGAAGAATCGTATCAAATGCAGCCAGATCTCGGTCCACGCCGCATTTAAACTTCAAAAGTCTGCCTCAACATCAGCAGGGAGGGAAACGGGACAGACTCAATGTTCGAGAAACTTCCTACAACCGCCCACGTCAAAGGCGGACCTGGAACCGAATACAACACTTCGGCGTAAGGTCGCGTTCTCAGGGAAGATGTATAGGGATAATAGATGTATTATGGCATGGTTGCAAGGTTTTAAAATTCCGTTTGTGACGAGACCATCACATAACATAATCTCAGGTAGACATAAATGGTCGGTGCAACAACATAAGACAATTGAGGGCAACGTTCGGAGATTGCTTAGTATAGGGGCTATTTCTAAGGCACAGCCATGTAAAAATCAGTTTATTACAGAGATATTCACGTTTCAGTTGTTTATTTAGATGATTTTTAATTACTAGGAGATTCTTATGATGCATGTTTAGCAAATGTATTAGAAACAATTGGACTACTCGAATATGGGGTTTATTGTAAACTATAAAAAGAGTATTATCTCCACAAAAAATTGTGACGTTTTTGGGGTTTAAATTAAACTCTATGGATATGACTATTTCTGTTCAAGAGGAAAAAATCACAAAAATAATTTTGCATTTAAAAAAGTTTTTAAGATGGAAGAAATGCACTACAAGGGAGTTTGTAAGGCTAACAGGGAAGTTGATATCCATATGTCCAGCCATAAGTACGGTTATTTATATACCAAATTGTTTCGAGAGAGAAAAAAATTTAGCGTTAAAGAGTAATAAAGGAAATTATAACGGAACTATGAAAATTTCTAAGAAGTTATGTGTTGATACCGATTGGTGGATTCGAAACATACCTATTAGCAAAAACTTATTATCATATAGTAAATACTCTATGGAAATATTCTCTGACGCATCAGATATTGGATGGGGTGTTTGTTGCAATAACATAAGTTCTCAAGGTCTCTGGCCTACCTACGAATGAGAAGAACACATAAATTTTAGGGAGTTACAAGCTGTTTATTTTGGCTTGAAAGGCTTTGCTAATGACTTATCTAACGTTTCTAGCTTGTGCAAGGTAGACAGTGTTGTCTACCCTATATGCCAGTGCAGTAGTGTTACTGCACTGGCATATACCTATATTACATAGAACATAATGTGTTCAATTTCCAAGTTAAACAATATCCCTCGAATAATTTGGCAATGGTGTGAGGAAAGGAGATTATTTATCGTAGCCTCTTATATTAGATCTCAAGAGAATAAGGAAGCTGACAGGGCTTCCAGGGAATTTAAGGTCGAGACAGAATGGAGTTTAGCGAGCTGGGCATTTGGGAAATTGGTCACTATAAGTGGGGTTTACCGGAAATAGATTTGTTTGCTACGCATATAAATGCTAAATGCAAGAAATACATATCGTGGCACAGGGACCCAGATATGTACGCCATTGATGCCTTTACAACAAACTGGGAAACATTTTATTTTTTGCTTTCCCTCCATTTTCAATGGTCCCAAAGGCTCTGCAAAAAGAAAAAAAATTATTTCTGATCAGGCAGAAGGTATAATGGTTGTACCCAACTGGGTTTCGCAACCTTGGTATTCGGTTTTAAGGGCGATGTTAATAGATGAGCCGATTATTTTTTTAAATTAATAAATATTTACTTCTTTTAGCGGATCTCCCCACCCGTTAGCCAACATCTTTCTCTGACGGGAGGTCCGGCTATCAGGCAAGCCTTGCTCTTAGGGAATGTTCCAGAAGAAGCGCTGGAAATTTGCATGTCTTCAATAACAAGTAACACCTTAAAACAGTCTAACTCAGGGCTTAAATAATGGTGGGAATTTTGTAGCGTTAAGAACTTAGATCCCTTCTCGGTTTCGGGTTCCAACGTTCTAATATTTTGACTCAACTCTTTAACGAAGGCGCATCTTTTAGCTCATTAAGTTCTTATAGAGCAGCCATAGCACAGATAGCGGGCCCAGACCTCTTACAAGATTTTCGTATGCAAAGGTTTTTTAAGGGAATATATATGTTGAGACCTAATAAGCCCAAGTCCGAAAATACCTGGGATCCTACGTACGTAGTACTTAATTATTTAAAAATAAAAAATAATTATGAGTTAACCTTGGAGGGGCTTACGCATAAATTAGTGACATTACTGGCCTTAGCATCGGGTCAACGTTTACAAACACTATCGCTTATTGATATAAGGGAAATTTTTCGGAAGTTAGGGGAAATACATATAAAAATTAGCGCAAGATTAAAAACATTCGGTAGAAATAAGCCGCAACCCTTTTTACGCTTACCTTATTTCAAGAAAGACGCTAATTTATGCGTAGCTAGCACGTTAGTAGAGTATCTAAAACGAACAGAGAGCATTAGAGGAAGTATAACTTCTGTTTTCGTAACAATCAAGAAACCGCATAAGAAAACATCCACTCAAACCTTGGGGAGCTGGATTAAAATTGTCCTAAATAAGAGTAGGATTGATACGGATCATTTTACCGCTCATAGTACACGGCATGCTGTAACTTCAGCAGCTGCCAGGAAAGGGTTAAATTTTGATACCATCAGACTCGCTGCTGGTTGGTCTAAAAATTCTAGAATGTTCGCTACTACACAATAGATCCTTGATGGATAATGAGAATAGTTTGCTGAAATTAATCTTTATATATTTCAATATAAGGAGAAAAGATATGTTGTTGTTATTACTTTAAAAATCTACATTGTACTTATTTATGGAGACAGAGACCTATATAATCACAAGATTAAACAGACTTACCTGAAGTGAGAAGTTCAATCTTGATTATATGAAGGTCTCATGAAATAAGTTCCCTCCCACCCTCAACCTCAATTTACAACAACATAATAAGTATCTTTAAATTGACTAAATAAGAAATGATGCAAGGGCATATAATGAGGTAAGGGAGCAGGGAAGCGAGGGGCATGTTGAAATTTGTTTGTTTAGGCTTTAAAATGTGTGGTCGCCGCACGGAGAAAAGGGGTCGCCGCACGGAGAAAAGGGGCCAAACCAAACCAAACTACATTGTACTTATTTATTTCGACGAGACCTTCATATAATCAAGATTGAACTTCACTTCAGGTAAGTTCGTTTAATCTTGTGATTTTCATGCTTTGAGAGCTAAAGATGTTATTATTGCTAGATAATTTTCGCTTTTGGAGGGGGACGGGGAGGTGCGGGTTCTTTACCAAAAACCTAAATCCTACGATGGTGTGACCAGGTCAAAGGGCTATGTGTGGCTAGATTGAAGACTAACCTCTACTGGTCGGAACCTTGGAGCACCAAGGGCATCCCATTGTATTCTTTTCTCCCTTACTTCTACATGTGGGGCTGTAGAAGTGGACCGACTAACCCTTGCTGTGAAGCTGGAGGCAAACACCCTCACAACACTGAGAACAGTAAACACAGGTAACAGTGCAAGTTCCAAGGGACCAACTCCAAACGAAACTACAGGGGAGGCAGCTGACACTTGCGCGAGACCAGTCTCCAAAAGTTACCACCTCCTCTAGTAAGTACCTCTAGACCGTTTCCTCTACCCAGCCTGGGTCAACTAGGCGGGCTAGACGACCCGCTGAATATGGATCTCAGCGGAGCAGGAGTACGGAGACACCTCTGATTGCTCAACAAAGGATTTGCTCCATAGGAAGCAAAAGTGAAAACACTCATCGAAAAAGAGGAGAGAAAAGGAACCTAAAAACAGCCTGGCAAATCTCCACCAAAGAGTAAGAGAGAGCGCGAGAACCTCTCACCTCGGCTCCGAATCTGTAATGAGAGAAAAAGCCAGGATGGAAAGCCGTTCAACACCAGGAAGCAAGCAGGGCCGTATGACCAGCTTTACCAGAACTCCAATGTAAAGACATCGAATTGGCCAGTCATCAACTCGAGGGAGAAGGGCCATGGTCGGGTCCTCGGAATAGGAATTGACCTTAAAATCAACGAGGCAATAGAGAACAACACTGGTATCAGGTTGAAGGAGGGACCAAGTTAAAGAGGTGGATTAGAATGTAGAATGTGGAATGTTTAGGCGGGGAGTTAATCACCGCGGCCTTACAGTGTGTGTTCCCCTTTCTTGAGTTATAACGAGTTATAACTCATCATAAAGTCTCAGGGCTTTAACAAAAGCCAGTATCTGAGACGGCTCCACAGAGGCCAGCTCTCCATCCTCGACATCAGTCGTACCAAAGGTCATGGCACGAATAGTCGTCGTGCCATGAGGTGGATTAAATGGAGACAGATCCTCCAGCCTCCATCTCACAGGTACCTCAACCAGAGACAAGCTTCTCGACTGTGAAGGGCACGGAGGGCCAAACCCCAACCGTGGAAGAGTGTGTACCCTCGTAGGAGGTAGATGTCCACTGCTCTGAGGAAGAACATGTGTTGTCAGAGGAGTTTGAAAATCCCCATTTATGATGTTATAGACGTATGACGGATTATAACTCAAGAAATGTGAACACAATATAACGTTAAGGTTGCGGTGATTAACCACCCTCCTACTCATTCTACCGTCTACATTCTTCATCAACTAAGTTTCTAATAAAGTTGGATATTGGGAGAATCATTTTATATTGGGATAAAATTTTTAAAAAAATAAATAATACGTATATTGCTTATTTTCGATGTAATCAAATTACAATTGTCGGTCAGTTAATGTCCTTTACATATAGCAGCTAATTACGCGCTTTTGGTATTAGCATTAATGTTAACACTTAACCGTTTATCGAAAATTAAACATACGACTGTTATCAGGCCGAACTAGCCCGCTATATAACCCCTATTTTACATCGCATTTAATATCTATATTTGTACAGCGCCGCTCTTTGAATTCCATCCATCTCCGAGTTTCGCCCTATCCTGTTGTTTAGTTTATGCGCTTTAAAGGAGAAATTATTGCCTGCAGAATAGAGACTTGAATCGATGAGCAATGTTAGATAGTTAAAATTAGCCTCCGTAACAGCACTGTTTATTGAGACTGCCGGCGGAATTTGGCATTAAATTAGCATGTGAGCGTAGCTTGCGTGTTTTTAAACTTTTTTGTATCTTTTTTAGTGTGAGATAAAATAAAAAGGGCTAAAGTTATGGAGGCGTTATACTCTGTTTTATTATTCAGGTAAGATTTCGACAGACGATGACCAGATGACGTCCATTTCAGTCCATTTATTTCACTAAAAAACATTTCTAATATTCTTCAAGTTAACTATGGATGGGTAAATTCACATATAAATTCGAAATGCGTCTTCTCTTGTTGTTTAGAACCAGTTTTATTAGTTTATTTTAAAAATGTCAGATCATATTTTAATATTATTGGAGTGACGGACCGATGACCGATGCACGGACGTAGATGCGTATGAACTCGACTTATAATTTGTGTCAAATTTTGCCAAATAACCTGCGTTTGGAAGATGATGAATATTTGCGAATTGCTTTTGCATTTTGGTTCGTGTTATTATGTGTGTTTTGTGTTTTTTGAAGTTAAGTAGAGGAAAACGTCGAGTTTTATTAGCAACCAATGAAGTTACCACCGATAAAGTTTGTATACCATCTCGTATATGGTGCTAAAAACTGGAGTAGCTGCAAAATAACATCACACGACATGTAAATAACATATTTTAGTACTGCAGAAAGTTGATGTCAAACGGTACCGGTTTAATAAAATTAAGATTAAAGTTAATTGTGTATTGTTTAGTGTGTACATGGTGAGTCAACGATAGAGTAAAGTCCATTATCTCATTTGTTTCGAGGTTTACAAAAAAAGTTTGGTTTGGTTTGGTTTGGTTTGAAATTGAATTTTAAAATTATTATCGAGTATACAAGGTGCTTCAAAAAAGTGTGGCGGATATAACATATGTTATTTTAAATGCAACGCCCTATTTTTTATTTTATTTTTAGATTCTGCGTAAAATTCCATAACTTTTTTATATATAATGTTATATATCTAAAATTAATAGTTTTTGTAATATTTTAATTTGTTTAAACAAATGTTAAATTGCAGTGTGGTAAAAATTTGTCAGTGGTGCCATTGTTTCTGAAGTCGGAGTACCAAAATTTGGTAGAAGAGTTTTATAGAGATGAACAAAAAGATATATATAAAGATATTTTAGTTAAATGATACAGGGTGTTCAAAATATATTTATGAATTTCAACTACTGAAAATTAAAAAATCTCAAATTGTTTAAATGGGACACCCTATATTTTATCATTTTTTCTGATAGATTTTACAAAACTCTTCAACTTTTATTAAGTATGTCATATACCTATTTTTAATAGTTTGCGATTTATTCCAATTTTTTCTATTTTTACTCATATTTTTAATACAATTACCCTATAAAATCATAGTTGCCATGACAAAACAAACTATTTATTACTTAACAAGTTTATTTATTCTTTAACAAGTAGCTTAATAATTAGTTACAATTGTTGGTATTAGTTAAAATTAATTATCTTTACTCAAATAAACTAAAATCGCAGTCGTGAATTTCTTGGTGTAAGTATTTCTATATCATGAAAGATGACACTACCCAGATTAGGGTAATACTAGATTACCTAATTGTTGAAGACTACTGATATAGGAATTTTCTTCGACATACAGTAAAGTTTTTTTTTCTCGTAGTAATTCCGGTTTATATTTCATTTGGTAAAGCCAACATTACTACTGCCGCGAAACTGTCCCATTACACACTGAAGATGTTTTCTAGATAATCTACATCTATTCTTATACTACTTAGCAAAGTACTATATAATATATAGTACTGAACAAAGAAATATATTTTTTGGCTTGTTCGTGTATATCAGTCACCAGTCACATTGACTAATTAATTTCAGGAAAATCTCTTATTATCTCTACAATTTATACTTATTACAACAAATTAAACTAAAATTCAAATTTTGTTCTTAACTTGCTTAACAGACAAGAAATTTTGATAATTATTACTTTTTGGCATGGTAACTATGATGTTATAGGGTCATTGTATTAAAAATATGGGTAAAAATAGAAAAAATTGTAATAAATCGCAAACTATTAAAAATAGGTATATGACATACTTAATAAAAGTTGAAGAGTTTTGTAAAATCTATCAGAAAAAGTGATAATATATAGGGTGTATCATTTAAAAATTTGAAATTTCTTAATTTGAAATAGTTGAAATTCATAAATACATTTTGAACACCCTGTAGCATCTAACTAAAATATCTTTACATAGGTCTTTTTCTATATCTCTATAAACTTCTCTTACCAAATTTTAGTTCTCCAATTTCAGAAACAATACCATCACTGACAATTTTTTATCACACTGTAATCTAACATTTGTTTAAACAAATTTAATTATTACAAAAACTATTAATTTTAGGTATAAAACATTATATATAAAAAAGTTATGGAATTTTACGCAGAATCTAAAAATAAAATAAAAAATAGGGTGTTCTATTTAAAAAAACATATGTTATATACGCCGCACTTTTTTGAAGCACCCTGTATAGTCTGTAATAATTTTAAAATGTGTATCTTAACCGTCGCTATAACTTTTATATTTAATATTTTTTTGTAAACCTCGAAACAAATGAGATAATGGACTTTACTCTATCGCTGACTCACCCTGTACAGTGTGCTATTTTTTTATGAAACTAAAAATGCTAAACACAGATTTGATCTGGCCCTTTTAGTTCGTGAAATACAGGGCTAATTTGAAAATGTTGCATTTTCGACCTCATTTTTTGAAGATGTAAAAATTAAATAAAATATATAGTTTATATAAATACCTGTGACATTTGAAAACGCACGTACGACCCTTTTAGTATGAGGAAATTAAAATAACTTTCGGTGCACGCCATCATTGACACCATGCGTCGTCTTATGGAGTTTGCTGGTGGTCGTATTATGATGTGCAACCAAAGTTATTTTAATTTCCCTTTATTGCCTTAAAAAAAATTGCCTTAAATGTAGTAAAACTTGATTAAAAACCTTATAATTTGTTTCTTTAATAAATCTACTAGCTCAAAAAAAGAAAAAGGCAAAACCTATTATGTTTAGGACAAAATATAAATCTAACATTATAGTATATTATCTGTTACATTTGAACAGAGATACACCGTGTGATCGAAAAAAAACGGCGTCCAGTTGGATTGGAAATGAACCATTAGTCAACCAATGACAGCGATTTTCATTTCATAGCCATTGCTGTCGCAGTTTTTAAGATCATAATGTATATCGGTCACTGCATACCTAAGTTTTCTTCAAAATAATGTAAATTGATCATTAACTCGTAGTAGGTATATTAAATACATTTAGTATATTAATAATTAATAGCATACGTTTTAATTATTGTAGTTTTAAAAAATTATACCTTATATCTTTTACTATGCTCTCTAGAACAGCAGTCTGACTGCCGGTAAACGTTGCGTTCCCTACTGCGCATTGAAAGAGTATCCTATATTTTTATTAGTCCTTTAAATTCTAGTATTGAATATAAATCGAACATGTCTCCATAGCGCAGAGAGTTTCCGACTACGAACCGAGGATTCAGAGTTCGAATCCGGGTCAGGGCAAAGACTTTTTTATTTTATTTTCGTTTACATTCTGATAGTAAAGTATTAAATATTTTTTTTTGAATCATCAGAATTATTTAATACTTTAGTATCAGAATATAAGCGAAAATAAAATAAAAAAGTCTTTGCCCTGACCCAGATTCGAACTCTGAATCCTCGGTGCGTAGTCGGAAACTCTACGCACTGCGCTATATGGAGAAATGTTCGATTTATATTCAATACTAGAATTTATAGGACTAAATTAAAAAATGTAGGATCCTATTCCGATGCGCAGTAGTGAACGCAATGGGTATCGGCAGCCAGACGGGCCGCATACTGTTCCAGAGAGCATAGTAAAAGATATATCAAAGAGCCAGATGTCTTAAAATACTTTGTAGAAAACGTTGCTAGCTCTTAGACTTTTACTTATCGCAAAATAATCTATATTTCATATTTTTTAAGACTCATGCATGTTTACGTTCCATTTTTCTTGTCTATCTCCCATTTATCGTTCGGGTCGATCTGTTCGTTCGGGTCGATCTCACCTTCTCTCACATTTAAAATCCAACTCTTTAGTTCCGGCCCAGCGCTAAACAAACAATTTCCAGATCCATCAAAATTCCGCCCCATCGTTGTCGTCGTCATCATCGGCTTGGGCCAGATCCCAGACGCGCGAGACACAATAAATAAAGCGATTGAGTTTCTATGGGCGAGTTCGAACTTGGAGCTTTTAGCAAAGTTGTGTTAGTTTAGACCAGAAGCAGACAATTAATAACTTTCCTATTTCTTTTTTCGCCGACTCTGATTAAATGTACACAAAAGTTTTTTTTTTGTAGTTTAGGTTTTATTTACCTACTTAATTAAATGTGGACTAACAAAAGTTATGTTGGTGTAATAGCTGATCCTTCTATATTCGATACCAATTAAACTTTTAGTTACGTAATCGAGGGCGCAATTTTTAAATTCTTTGTTGCCAACCATGGACATTTGGCGTCGTGCTGACTAACTGGAGTTTAAATTTCGCGCTGGGAATTCAGGTGGTAGCTCTGCTGTAAAAAATGGCAAATTGCCAAATTTATTTATTTATTTCCTACATTGTCATTCGTTTTGACACTTTAGTTTTGTATTACGAGTTTTTGGTTTAAATAAATGGTGTTGTGATACCTACTTTAAGCTTAAAAATGTCTACTAACATACTTTGCAGTTGAACCATGTGATACAAGATATTTTAACAGCCGTAAAAAAATGATCGCAGCTTTATTAGAATATTTTAAACGGAAAAGCGGTAGTAATGGTCCTTTATGTCCCTTAAGTGCTGTTAAGCAGTGGTGTAGCTACTTAGGGGCTAGGCGGGGCAGTGCCCCGGGGCACTCAAGCTCAGGGGGCCCTCGAATCCTTACCAGATATCTTGATCGAACTGAACTTTTGGAAATTTCTCCCATTTTCAAAATAAATATGACAGGTTGCAACCCCACTTTAATCATGACAACTCAGTTGAGAGAAATTTAAAAAAGTTATGCCTAGGGAATTCCCCTAAATTCTTTCTATAGGTTGGCAGTGTTGTCAATTTGACGGATAGTGATATGTGCGTTTTATTATTCATCAATGTGCGATTTATTGTGAATGCGAGTTAAGATTTTTTTTTCGAGAACGGTTAAAAAATTAATGCTTTATTAGGAGTAAGTAAGCCAATTTCAATAAATTTTTTTGTACTGGTTAATATAGTGGTTCAATTTTATTTGATTTTACCACTCATATTGATGTCCGTTAAGTCAATAAATCGTGTCAAATCTATAGATTTCCTCACCGATTTCCAAACCGAGAAAAATATTTAAAATTGAGATTTTCAATAATGTACTGCACACAGTAATATCTCAATTAGATACACGTTTTATTGGTATGAATGCAGTCTGTCATATATTCGATTTTCTAACACCAACATTTTTATTACATGTTGATGCAACTTTATTACAAAAGTGTGACGAATTCCAAAGAAAATATTCAGATATAATAGGCCCTAGTTTTTCACTTTTTTTTTTTTTGAGGTTCAAGTTAACGTCTCCTTTCTGCTGCAATGGCTAAACTGGACGGGACCTACTTGTTTACGCGGAATCCGAACCGCGGTCCTCGGCCATATCATGGTCAATGGCCTACCGACTTAGGAAGTGTCTAAATTAACTCTTACTCACGAGATATCCGATCTCATCCGGCCTTGAACCGGCGTGAATGAGCAGTGTGTATCAATAGATTTTACACTTTTCCCTTTTGGACAACAGCACGATGCAAAGTTTCGAACCGGTCACCCGTCCATCCACTAGCATCGCCTTACGTCGCTTAACTTCGGTGTTCTAATGGGAACCGGTGTTTCCACGTAGCTGGGCCGTTGCCGTTAGTTTTTCACTTCAATTTACTAATATTTACCACCTAGTTTTACTTCAACTAACTCAAGCATGGACTGTTCACCAATTATGTAAGGAAATAATGAGCAAATATGGAGTGCTAGAATGCGACCTAACGGGAGTATTTACAGCAATGTTATTATTCCTTACAATTTCTGGCACTTCTGCATCAGCTGAAAGGTCATTTAGCAAATTAAAAATAATAAAAAATTATTTAAGAAATGATATGGGCCAAACTCGACTCCGACATTTATCGCTAATAGCAATTGAAAATAAAACCGCATCAAGCCTGGATTTAAACGAAGTCATTGATACTTTTGCGAAAACTAAAGGTAGGAAAAAATTGTAAATATAATTGTTATTTAGTAAGTTGGTAGGCCCGACCTTTATACAGGGTGTCCCAGAAATAAGTGCAAGTATTTTAACTGGTAGTAAAGTTATGAGGTTTTTTTCGCAATTTTTTTTTGAAAATTCGATATTTTTTGAAAAAATTTTTGGAAATTTGTTTAGTTTTTAGTTAAAAAACATAATTTCTTGATAATATTACAACATAAATATTAGATTAAATTTACATGAAAGAAAATCCAGAAAAGATCCAATGGTTCTCAAAATTTTAGCAAAAAATCATTTTTTTTTTAATTTTTAAAGTAAAATAACTCCGTTATTTTGGACTTATTTGAAAAACGGTAAAGAGAAAATATGTTTCCTTCATCTACCACCCCTTAAAATACTTGTATTTATTTCTGGGACACCCTGTATAATAAACCCTTGAATCTTCTCTATTTCGTTTTATTAGCCAAACCTACACCAAGTATTAATTGTAAATCTAATCAGTATACATAGCAGTGGGGCCCCATTTTTTAATTTGTCCCAGGGCCCTTGGTTACCTAGCTACGCCACTGCTGTTAAGGTAGGGTTGCAAGCCGTCCTCTATTCCAGAGGACAGTCCTCTTTTTGATGGTACTGTCCTCTTTTCTCTCACGTATTGAGAAAGTCCTTTTTTACACACAAAACACAAAATTGAAAAAAATATTCGTATATCAAAAAAATGCTTAATAAAGTTGTTATTTGGCGACAATGTGTCTTTCGCTTCTCCCACTTGTTCGTACAGGAACGAAATATTTATGTACCAGAAATATTTGTGGAAGCATGCATGTTTAGCTTTTTTATGTTTAGTTACTGAAATATGAATATTATATTACTATTATGAATTAGTATTTTGTTGCAAATATTGTGAAAAGTTCTTGATGTTAGAATAGGTAGGTAATATTAAATACACCAAAAAACTTACTTCTGTAACCCTTGAACCTGTTAACAAAAATGTGGCTATGGTATGGATAAAGATCTACAGCGTTCCACATACAGGGTGTCCCAATATTCTGTGGACATAGAACTACTATGTATTTTTGGAACCAAAATAAGTTCATTGGACACAGTCTATCTCTACAAGATTGCTTCGTATGTTTGTTAGAGGACATCAAGCTTTAAAAAAATAAATACATTTTTTAAGATATTAAGAACCGATATTCGGAATCGAATAACACCTTGGGGTGCCTATGTTTTGCTAAGCGCTGTAACATTTGACTTTCACAGAAAACAAGAAAAAGTACAGGGAGGTGTAAAATCTCCACTCCTACATAAATTTTAGTAGAAATATTTTACAGTTTCACATACCGATGAGAAATTTTTTTTTCTGTAAAATGGTCTTCCTAGTATTTATTACATTTCTAAAAAAACGCCACATTGCAGAGTTTAAGGAAAAAAAAATGGAGATTATTTTCCACAGCAGATCTACAAAATAGGTATACGGTTCACATATATACAGTGTGTCCCATAAATAAGTGCAATTATTTTAACTGATGGTAGTATAGTTCGACCCCCGATAGGTAATATTCTGGCTGGCCGCTCACCATGGGATAGAGAGCAATGAACAAGCAAACGATCTAGCTAGAAAATGAGCTAACACACCGCTAACTAAACCAGAACGGTTTTGCTTTTAAGCGGAAACCAACTTAAAGCGGAACTCAAGAACCTGGAGATTCCATCTGTAACCAGGAAAGGGAATCCTCCAACGGTCCAAGACACTCGAAAAAGTTTGTGAGAACGTACGACCGAGAGAAATCAAAGATTTTCTTTGATTTAAGTACAGTACGTCTAACAGTACGTATCTATTCTCTCTCCGTCTCTCTTTTCGTAAAAAATTAGCCGACGTGTCCCATCAATAAAAATTCCACAAATTTAGTTTTTAGCAAGTAGCCAATGAAATGAAAGAGTGTTTTGCGGTGACATACTCTTCAAGTTCACGTGGACTCTCTGCCGCTTCTATTTGGGTATTTGCGATTTATAAAATATATTGCTGTTTATTTAAATGTTTTTCGTCCGCATTTGTTTCATAAACGCAGATCTAGTAGACGTACTTTAAGAACAATCTTCGGATTATCCCGGGGTTTCTAACAGGACACTGTCTCCTCCACCAACACCTCAGTAGATTGAAGCTGAAAAACAACGGCGAATGCAGATTCTGTGGGTAAGATGGGGAAACACCAAAACACCTTATTACTGAGTGCGCCGAGATGACAAACGTTTGTACTATAAACTTTGGTATGAATGATGTCGGAGATGGAGAGCTGGCCTCTATGTCTCAGATACTTTTGTCAAAAACTGCATGATGAGTTATAACTCGTTATAACTCCAGAAAGGTGAACACAAAATAGATCTGTGAGGTCGCGGTGATTAACTCCCCACTTAAGCATTCTACCACCAGTAAATATAAGTATATACAGATCAGATCAAAGCTAGTGTGAGCAACCAACTTCAAGAGGATACTTGAATGTGGTAGACAATGAATGAGTATTGATATACCAGGATTTTGATTTCCTTTTGGAGTTCATTCTTGACAACAGTCATTGATACATCTAACAACAACGTTGTGCAAGTTAAATTAGATAGAGACATTGAAAGCCGATATTTTTTTAGTATCAAGGTGATTCTTACTCGAATAATTTAATTGCACTGTGATGTGATGTTTCAATAAATATCAAATAGTGGTCTAGTCAACGATTGTCATCCGGTATAGTTTAAAAATATTTATCACTTTCGGGATCGTAATTTTAACTTCTAAAAAACTAAACCCATTTCTTTTAGAATTCTACCTAAAATAGGAAAGTTAATGAACATAAAAGAGCATTTAATTTATTTAGTTTTATCTGGGAAATTAATTAAATGTCGGACCCAGTGAGATGGTCGTCGCTGGTTAGAAATGTGGTTCGTGTTGTGTCGGTAACTTTGCCGTACTCCATTTATTTAGACCCGTTTAATCTTAATCGATTTTCACTAATCTGTGCCGTGTCCTACCGATAAGCACAGCGAAGCTGTACAAACTGAATAAATAGGGTCGGTGTGCTTAATTTGCAGATATCATTATTTATAACATGACACGGGAACATAATGTTTTCCATTACGCCTGAACATGAAAACATGTTATAATATCGAATTTTGATAAAAGCATGCACAAATGTTAATAATATATTTATTCTTATCAAGCTGGATATAACTAAGTTAAAAAGAAAGGGCATGGGTAACACATTTTTTTTAAATAAAAATATTCTATCCAGTGTCGGACTTTAAATAAAAAAGTGCTGTCCAGGGTAGTCAGGGTGGCGATAGCCAGCCTGGCTCTAGCCTTCGCGGGTCCCCCTGTCTTAGGACCTACATGTAAAATAGCTCATTATTTATTTTTAGATAGAAGTGAAACAGAAAAAATTGACGGTAATATTCTGAGGTTATCCCGATTTTTTTTTATTAACAATATTTACATTTGCATTGCATTTTAGTTTGTACTACATTACGGGTAGTTTTCTGATTTCAAACATTAACAACAAATCAAGAGGAAAAATTGTGCAAACCACAAGGCGAAAAAATACGTAAAAAACGTCACCCTGATGGCCCCTCCTCACAATGCTATCCAGGCCGCATATTTGTAAACAATTTGTAAACATGATCGCGATTCGGTTCTAGGCCGAACGATGCCCCGTAAACAGGTAAACCGTTAGGTAAATAGCATCCGTGATTCAAAATTTGAACTGCCTTAACTCCTCTTATAAACAGCAGACGATATCGCAAAATTTGTTGATTGGTTGCTCTTAATCAGCATTCAAGATCGCAAAATTCGCAAGTGCAAGATATCTACCAAAGAATATAGTACTAAATAATATTTTGCAAAAAAAATATTTTTTAACCCCGAAACCAGGAGTATATAAGTTAATAGATAAAGAAATTATTAGAACACGTTCCGTTAAAAAGGAAGAAATTGAGGTAAGTTACAGAAATTAAAAAGAGTAATTATTCAAAACAAATTAACTTAAAAAAACAGATTATAAATCGAAATAAAAAAATGGCTGAAATGAATAAAGTTACAGAATGTTTTAAATTTCCAAGACATTTTACCCAATGCTTAGAGAATAACGTTTACTTCAAAAATTTAAAATAAAAACTACACTTTGTGTAGTTTCTTTGCAGCTAAAATTTGACTTTTTCTAGTACAAGAAGATCAAGAAGATTGTAACTTAACTAATAAGTTTCTTCTTGAATATTTGTTATGGTTAACGACACATCTTTTTTTAAGAAAAGTTAGGTATTAGAAATTTATATTGATTTCTATGGAAAATATAATATATCTCTATTTTGTTTTAAATAATTTGCATACGTATGTAAGTTGGATGAAAATAAAATAGTGTCATCTGGGAACCTATTTTCTTGATTTCTCGACACGATTTTAGGTTTTACTTAAAGTTAAGCAGCAATATGCGTGGTTGTTATTGGAAGGGGTGGCCGCTTGAAAACCCTCTTTTTTATTTTTAGCTTGTTTAATTTGTGTTGACAAACAAAATTTGCGATCCTGAATGCTGATTACGAGCATTTGGAATCACGGATGCTATTTACCAGACGGATTTGCGATATCGTATGCTGTTTTCGCGGTATCGTTTGGCGTGGTTCGGCCTAGAACCGAATCGCGATTATGGACGTCGTTTACAAATATGCACCCGGGCCCCTCACTCCGACCCTTGTGCTATCTAATCCACTTTTAATATGTTTCTTGTAAAAAAATAGTCCTTATTATTAGTTACTGTGACATTCGAAAGCTATGCCATTTTTGGTATCACGTTTTAGTACCTCTCTAAACTCAAAAATATAAAAATTAAGTCTGTTAAGCACGAGACACAATAAAATATTATTATTGTACAATAAATGTTATTTACAATATTCATTCTTACAAAAAAATAATGTATATTAATAATATTTATAAAATTAAAACTAAATGTCATGATACAAAAAAAAATAAATGATGAATCTTATCTTATTTCTACAGTTTCAGAATCTTGAAATTTGACATTTGTTATGGTACTTACTATGAGATGGCTAAATAATAGTATTATGGAAGACTTTTCTTGGGTTCCTGGGAAATGTTTCTGAAAAAAATACCAAAAAATCAAAATAGATACATTTTTTATTGAAATTCCTGTAAATCAATAAAATATATTAAGTTTTCTAAGGTAATCAGAATACTTCATTTATTTATAATGAAGATTTATTAACGACGAAACATTTTAATGCAAAATAAATTGCAAGACTTCTTTCTTCAAATTGTATCATCCAAATTTAGAGAATGTGCTTTTCGTAACGTTTTGACCTTGAATTTAAAATTATATTAACTCCCATATTACATTTAGACCATTCATGATAGACTAAATAGTGTCTGCATGCGGCAACATGACAAAATAAAAAAGAAAGATGATAGTTTGAATTACCAACACACATTACAGTTTCAATTAAAATCCTAAATCGCCGGCATCAGTCAACAATATAGAACTTATTAGCTGTAGAATGTGGAATAAATTAGTCCAATCTCATATCTATGGAATTCTTGGTCGGATTATTGACTCACTAAATGTTTAATCATGTATTTGAATACCAAATATGGTTTAATGGGAAGGTGTAGATGTATATTTTTACAGTTTTGTTTAAAGATGAGTTATGAAGTAAATAAGTTTAACAACAACAATCATTTTTATTCAAATTTTTGGCGAATTTTTAAGAAATAAGTGATAAAAATTCAACATACTAATTAGTACAAATTAGTTTTAAAACAAATTTTTTAAAAGTGTTTGGTCAATTTTTAAGCCTTGGTTTTAAGTCTATTCTATATGTATAAAATGGGATTTATAAAACAATAATAATCATTGTCATCATCATTATTAAGCCTTTTATAAACCACTAGTGCCCTTAGACCTTCTCGAAATATATTCAGTTTCGTCGAAGCAGTTGTGGTCTAATTTTTTCGTGTTATTTTGATATCATTGGTCCACTTTTTAGGAGTTTTTGTTAAAGCTAAGTAACATTAATTATTATTAATGTTACTTAGCTTATCTGCTCTCGGTCTACCTACCAGGATTATTGACTTTCATAAAGTCTTGTCTCGTCTCGCCGATAAAATAAGAAGTCTCTTATCGAGTCTCGTCTCGAGAGTCTCGTGAAAGTATCGAAATTTCGTCATGCATAATCCTTGTTCCAGTTCAGTACGGGATATGTATTTATAGTTTGTACAAAATAACCTTAATAACGTGACATTTGTAAAGAAACCGGAACATTTTTGTAATTTATCTAATTTTTCTTGTTTATTTTTTATTAACCAATCGATATTTATTAGGTTACAACTAGCATTGGACTACAACTAGCATATTAGCAATTATTAGACTACAACTAGCATATGTATTAGGGTACAACTACTACTAAACATTCAGTGTGCGGACTTGTGTAAAAAAAGATTGATCTCAAGTCACGTGTTCCCAAAGTTTGGTTTGGTTTTGTTTTTGTTGGACATAAAGATCATATATGTCATAGTAATACGTAAACACAAAACAAAAACCAAAAACTTAACATTAATTTTAAAAATATGTAAAAACAATAATATAGGTCCTAATAGCCTTCTCGGTCGCAAACGTTTTTGTTTTTCACCCAGTCATTTAGGCATAACAAACATCGTGCAGATTATTAAGGCGTAATATTATTTCTGTGTTTTCTAATGGTTAACGCAGCACGAGAGAATAACCTTTTCGCCGGGACTGAGGTAGCTGGTATACTCAAGAGATCAAACTTAAAATCGCCATCAAACTTAAAATGGGAAGTTCAGAAATATGAGTTCTCCACCATTGTAATATACCTGTGTCTTTATTACACCGGGGAATTGAATAGTATTTTTGAAGCTCCCGCATCCATTCTCCTTCGGCAGGGGTAGGATTTACTGCGTGCATGGCGTCAAAATCAATTACAAAGTCCGACTTTTCAGGTCCAGGATTTTCTCGTTCTTGTTGCGCCACCGCTGTTTCTGTCGAACGTTGTCCCTCTAATTGATGAAAATAGACTTTACAAATATCTTGAAATTTCTGAATCGAATTATCTTTTAATTCTTGGCTCCATTTTGTCATATCAAACGTTTCTAACTTATGACGTGGATCGAGAATTAAAACTGCAGCATAAATCCAGTTCGTTTTACGTAAATGCTTTAGTATTTTGTCTCTCGCAGCCTGAAAACCAACAATAAGCTGCTCTTCGACAGGGGTTCGATTTGTTTTTCTGTCCCATTCATATATTTTGCTCTCAAGATTATCTATTAGTATATTGATACATACAACCACCAGAGGTAAGTATTTGAAAGTTGATTAATAATTTGTGCACTTCTTCTAGCAGTATCCATTCTTCATCTCTAAGAGCATATGGTTTTAAATCAACAACATTTTGAGATAATATACCGAGTCCATGTCTGCCTTGAAGAGCTACTTGCAACATATCATCATTGGAATTCCAGCGTGTAGTGTCAATTGCCGAGAATTATCAGTTGCTTCAAACGCGCTTCGGAACTTAAGTAAAAGTTGGTTTTTAAGTAAAGGTTTTTCAAGTGTTCACCTGCGAGACTCTCGTACGAGACACGAGAAGTCTCGCACGAGACTCGAGACGAGACCATTAATGGCCGATTTCAACTAGGCGCTCAAGTCACAGTACGCTCACTGTCCGCTCACGGTCAAAATTTATTATTCAATGTAATTTATACGGAGCATCCACATTTGCAAATCCGCTCACGGTACGCTCACGCTCTTTGACCGCGGAATTTCTCGGAGACAATATTTTGAACAGATCGAGACCTGACTGTCGGATGACTGGACGGCAGTGTGAATATAGTGCGATCAGGTGCCGGCCAAATTCAGTTCTGATTCTGCGTTTGGGGTAAATACTTTCGTCCCCGTGAATGTGTTTTTCAAATTTTCAATATAAAATGGACGAACAAATGATAGAGGCAGTGCGTGACAATGCCGAATTGTATTGAATTGTTGAACGCAAAAATTCGGAAAAATCAGAAACAGAAAAAGATCATTTAGATCTAATTTTCGATAGTATTAAGGCAACGGTGCGTAATTTTTCACCCGCCGATATTCACACGACTAAAAAACAAATATTTAATTATGTGTCCGATATTGAAGACAAATATATTTGGATGCGTGACCGCCCTAATAATGATCGAGGCTGTGCTGATCAACCTGCTTCAAATTCCACTTCCCGTCATACTTCTAATACGATCGAGCAGCCACAAAGATACCAACAAGACTCCATTCATGATTTCCAATCCACTTCCAGTTTCATTTGCATCGAGCAGCCACAAAGACATCTGCAAGACTCCCTCCATATTGCTCAATCCACTTCCGGTCGAACTTTTAACAGCATCGAGCGTCTAACGACGATCACCAACAAGACTCTCTCCATGATTTTCAGTCTACTTCTGGTCCTAGTTTGAATAGAATCGAGCAGCCCCAAAGAGAATACCAAAAATTACCACTTCAAACAAACACAGATGGTACTGTAACTACGTCTACCCCACTTTCCTCAGCAGCTTCATCATATTATGAAAATTTCTCGTGTGAAGAACAAATATAATTTCACAGCTTTGTAGGTATTATTAAAAATAAAAGGGTTTTGTAGGGGCCTATAATCCGATTTGTATTCAATTTAGTTTTTAACAATAATTTTATTTATTAAAATAAGTTATTTTCTTACCTTAAACAAACACATAATTTCTCCAGTGGTGTGATAGATTCTCAAAAGGTGGTATTTTTTCTTATCAAGTCCGACGAAATTTTATTTAAAATATAATAAAATGCGCATTTCTTCATACAAAAGTATTGAAAAACTTTTATTTCGTCGTTATGTAAAGTGAAAAATTCACCTTCGGTTTTTTTTAACATATCATGGATCCATATCTTCCGTTTCTTTTTATTTTCATACTCTTCTTCATCCAAACATATTGCAATAGCAGCCAATTCACTATTCGAAAAGCTTTTAAACATTTTTTAAAATCAGTTTTACAACTTCGCGACCACACAAAATTGAACGACGTTTGATTGAAGAGTGTAAATACTGTCGAAAAATCTTGACCGTGAGCGGCCATGAACGTACTGTGACCTGATCGCCTAGTGAAAATCGGCCTTAAAAGTCTCGTCTCGTATTCTCCAAGTATCGTCTCGAAAACGAGACGAGACCATACGAGACTCTCGAAAACGAGACTCTCGTGGGAATCACTAGCTACGTGCATCTTACTTCTTCAATGCTTGTATAGTATTGACTATTTTCCTAAGTTGACAGCTAACCTACTTACTTTGATGTGAAAAATCCTTCCAACTCGACTTGGATAAAACAGTCAATACTAACCAGCATACAAAGGAAACGCGCGCAGCATTATCAGTGGTATTATTATAAATTCAGTTATATCGAAGAGTATTTGGTCAAGGACGCTTGGATCTTGTCATCCCGCATTAATTGTCAAACCAAGTAGTAATATATTTTGATTCATTTTATAAGACACGAAAGAAAAAAAAGTTTTCCTTAATAT
This sequence comes from Sitophilus oryzae, assembly GCF_002938485.1. Classification (NCBI taxonomy): domain Eukaryota; kingdom Metazoa; phylum Arthropoda; class Insecta; order Coleoptera; family Curculionidae; genus Sitophilus; species Sitophilus oryzae. Next base: position 12,483,565 of record NW_022146055.1, read on the forward strand.
ATTTTTCTCTATTAAACGTACATATTAATATGTTTCGCTCATTATACTGCACTTAGAATGTAGCATGAGTATGGTTTATCACCGCGACCTTTCATCTATTGTGTCCCCTTTTAATGAGTAATAAATATAAACTCATCATATATGGTGATTTTTCTGTTTTAGGGGGGACAGAGTATTTCCTCTGACGGAAGATGTTCTTCCTCCAAGGAGTGGACATCTACCTCCTTCGAGGATACAACTGTGATACAACCTTTCACGGTTGGGGTTTGGCCTTCCATGCCCTTCGTAGTTGAGAAGCTTGTCTCCGGTTGAGGTACCCGTGAGGTGGAGGATCTGCCTCCATTTTCTCCATCTCTTTAACTTGGTCTCTCCTTAGACCCGATACTGGTGTAGTTCCGAATCTATAACAGAGGATATACCTATCTATATTTCTCTGTGAAGTTTGATTTTGACCTGACCATGGTCCTCCCCCCTCGAGTTGATGTCTCGACAACATGCCACACATTGGAGTTCTGAGCATGGATAAGGATCAGCAAGTAGGTGGTCGCTTTCCCTTTGCTCCTTGGCAGAAAGACCGTAATGGTCGCGTCTTTAGAGATGTTTTCTCTCTTCACTGCAACCAGTCCCGGCCCCTGTCAATTTTTAAGCTTAGGTACGTTTCCATCAACCAATCCGCCGATTTTTGAGATGTACAATTTATGAGAAGCATGCCCACCGCAAGTGTATCCCCACAAATCGCAGCTAACCCACATTTTGTGGATCGTTGTGTTGCAATCCGCTCGCTACTACTTCGTCCTGTATTATACTGTATACCTACCTTTTAGGCTTGTGAAATTCGTTAATAAATATCATGTTAAAAATAATGTTCAGAATGTTTAGGAGAGGAGTTAATTAATCACTGCGACCTTACACATCTATTGTGTTAAAAATAATACTCGTATATTAAAATTATAATATTAAAATTTGCTTCAAAATATCCACTTCTCTTCCACCAACTAACGAGTTATTTACTGGTATTGAACACACATTTCTGTTTACTGCAACAGTGTTAGTAAATTTGTTCGGAAGATTCGGAGGTTTTGAAATAGGTTTTTATATTGAGGAGAAATAGAGGTATAACAACTAAAGTTCAAATTTTCTACTCTTTTTTATCAAGGAGATATTTAATTTTAATTGATTAAAATAAAGTTAATTATCTTGTCATAGCTGAGCTCTAGGACTTAAGTTATCATAGATTTTCATTCCTCAGCAGTCTATGACGCCGTTTTTTTTTGGTCATACGGTATTTATTTTATAACAGAGTTTGTTACGGGATTTATATTCTCATAGATTTCTTTTATAATTTTATTTATTTTGGGCTCAATATTGCAATTTTAGAGACATTTCTTGAATTTAGTTTATTGTTTTATCAAACCTGGAACATTCGCCATTTCTTTAAAATCTAAAAACAAATTGGTAAATAATATAATTTCTAGTCTAAAATATGTTTATTTACTGTTGCCTTACACTTTTTCTTTTAACAACATAAAAAAAAGGATCTAATTTTACTGTAAATTTCTCTGTCTCGTACTGCTTTATAGTTCTTCGAAGCTAAATACGATGCCTTCTATTTCAACAAGCTAAATTTGGTTTATATTATCATATTTTACACAAATTCCTTGGAATGTACCATTATTATAAAAATGCTATAGTTTTTTCCATGATTATAATACGCATTTAACTTTATTTTGAATCGAACAAGTGTTGATATCAGTGTAGCACATTCAATTGTTGAACATCATAAACTAAAAGTAAATAAAACGTTTAGTAATTATTAATAGGTACTTTTACTTAAATATTACTTACGATGTGTGGCTGATATTTAGTCTCTTAAAGGCTTGCAAAATCGTAATTTTATTAAAATTAGCTTGAGTAGTGTTTTGACAGCGATGTGTTTACAGCGGAATAATATTTGAGGTTATTTTGTAATTTCTTATTCTGCGGCAACGTAAATATCGAGCATATTAGCATTAGTTACCGAATTATAGGGTTTGATTGACAGTTATATATGACATTTATATATGATGGTGACTTTTTGATTGTTTACATTGTATATTGGTTGCGTAATATTATTTTCTGTAGTACTTTCGATTTCATTCTTCGATTTTCCTTTACTTTCAATACTTTCGATTTATTCATTTTTTATATTTTACGTATTTCATGTTTTGCTCTTAGGGAGTATGTTATTTGGTTTATTGGCAACATTGATTTGCTGTGTTTTTTTACTGCCCTTTTGTCCGGTGTTCATCCATGATTCTTTCTTCTAGAACGATCCGTCCGGTGTGTAGACACGTTTTGGGATCAAAGCCTTGTGCTGATTTAAGTTCTAGCAAATTCTGTTAAATAATTACTTTGTGAATAGTTTTGCCGTTCTGCACTATTCAAGTGGAGTTTTCCGATTTTCCCAATTATTTTAACAGCAAGAATTTGAAGAAAAGAGTTAATGAATGGCCACATGACATCTCAGGCAATTTAATTTAATTTAATTTAATTTAGTTGGATTTATTTGGATTTAATTTAATTCCTATTTAATTCTATATTCATTTTGGATTTTGGTTTTGACCATTTTGTAACATTTGGTTACGTTTTATTTGGTATGCTGCCGTTTTCTTGCCAACCAGTATCCAGTTTCTTCACCATGTGGTTCTGAGCTAACCATCACCTCATCACCTAGCTCATTTGACCCAGAAGACCTTCTGAGACCGACCACTATGGGATATTGAAGCCAGCTCACCGTCCGCCGTCTCCATAAGCAGTCAAAAAGTCAGCAACCATCTGAGTCACCGACCACCGAGATTCTGGAATGTCCTGATAAGTACCCATTTCATTTCATTTTACTGTTTATTGAGTTTAACTATTTAATTTGCGTATTTGAGATAGTTATAGTTAACTTCTTTAGATTTTTTTCTTGCGGCTCGATCTGTGAACTTACTAGTAAGTATCGCGAGTACGTATTTCCGTTTTAGTAATTTATAGCGTTTGTTATATAACTATTCTGAGATTTAGGATATCGATTTAATTGTTTTGAGTTTAGACACTTTTGTTCAAGTTACCACTGCTGTACTGCTGATACCTTTTGAGCTGTACTGTTTTGTAGTTAATTACTTCTCATTATTTGCCTTAGTATAAATGTACTGAGTTATTAAGCTTATTCCAGTATAAGATTTAAATAGTTTTATTTGATATATTGGTAGATTTCTATAATTTAATTTGATATATTGACAACTAATTTTCCTGTTTTTGAGCCATACATACAATATTTAGAGTTTTACCTTTTTATCGTGATTGCTGCTGAACCTTCTTTATTAAATGAGTTAAGTGATTCCTATTGTTTTATTTAGTATTTTGTTTCCCACTTTCTTTCAGAAATATCACTTTTACTCTTAGGGCCCAGAAAGTGGGTGGCGCTTATTTATATTTAATTTAGACACATTTAGTTACAACCCCCCCTACTCTCCGTAGAAGGTACCGATTTGGGCATTGACCTGTTTGAGGAGTAAGAGTTAAATAATTAAATAATAACTATTAGTTTGTTACTGTCTCTTTTTCTTTATCTTTTGATTCATATTATCTCACCGTAACATAGTTTTATTTAATTTAACACAGCTATAATATAAATTATAGTTTTTCTGTTGTCATAAGAGAAAAAAGGTTTTGATATTTTGACACCCCCTTTTATAGAGCTTTTTGTATCAGTAAACATAATTTTATAGATTTTTAAGTTACCTCTTTCTTTCTATTCTTATTATCTTATTTTCTTTTCTTTTTTTTTCTATTATTTTTTTTTCTTATGACAAGTTTTTCATTTATATTTCATTAGTGACAACTATTTATTGTTTAGTTTTAAATATTGCGTCTATATGTTGCCATTTATAAAGTTTCGCGGATGATTTGGCCGCGGTCCAGAAATGCGCGGCAATTTTTATTCATGGGCCGAATTTATGGCCTATTTTGAAAACTTCTATACCTTGGTACACGTTCTGCATCCATTATTTTTGGCTTAACATCTCCTTTAATGCATTATTCATGTGTGTCGGTGGGTCCCACTCTAACTTCTTTCTCGGGCGCAAAGTTTGTTTTTTAATTTCGGCTTCTAGTCGCTTCTGGTAAATGCGGCCGGGATGGATCGACTAGGAGAGAAACATCTCGGACTTTGCAGTTTCTGTAATTAAAGTAGTTTGCGGTTCTTTGTTTCGAGCCTTGCGTTCGACGGACAAATAATTAGATTCGTTATAAAATTTAATTCGTCGGTATAATACGTAATGAAAAAGCAAAATTAAATATATTTGCAATAACGATGAAAATTTAACTTTTTGGAGGTATTGAATTTACTGTAATGGAAATTTACCGAACAAGTTTGTATAACAGAACTTTAAAATAGGTATACACAGAGTACCTATACTATAAATAGAATTATATTTAATAGAATATATTTTACGTTATTCTCATTAATAGTATTAATAGAATATACACACAACCAAACTTATATGGAATCACTCTTTATTTCTGACTAAATTTCTTACAAGGATAAAAATTGGTATACAACTTTAAGATAAAGCTTTTTGTTGTAAATAAACATGATAATAAAGAATAAACGACTGCTGCGATTTATTTTCTTTTGAATGTTGTGTTCAGTAGTAAAATCACGATTGTGTGTTGGTAATTTTTATTCAATCCAAAAAAATTAAAAAATGCCTTGTGTTGGATTAATAGATGTATAGAGGGGAAGAATTATTGCTCTAACCGAACAAGGAATGCTTCAGAGAGACGTAGCAGAGATAGTAGGCGTTACCCAGGGTGTTGTATCGAAAACATATGCAAGGTACTTGAAATTAGGAACACACAAAGATAGGCCCAGACAAAGTCGTCAAAGAGTCACAATTGAACAACAAGACCGCCTTGTGTGCTAAATTGCTAGAATAAATTCCAATGTTTCTCACCCAGACCTACAAAGAGAATTTCTGGCAGCTACAAGTGTGAACGTTTCAGTTGAAACCATAAGAAAAAGGCTTCGTGCACGAGGGTTTTACAGTAGGAGAGAGTCACGGACCCCACAGTTATCTCGGCAAAATAAAATTGACCGGCTACATTGATGCTTTCAACATCACAACTCTACAACTGAGAATTGGCAAAATGTTCTTTTTTCGGATGAGACCAGAATTGACCTAAGATCAGATAACTATCAAATTTGGGTTCTCAGAGCTCCAGGAAGAGGAGCGAGACTCCAGGCTGCCAAATCTGTACTAGGAGGAGGAACTGTAATGTTCTGAGGAGGTATTATACTAGGAGCAAAAACTCCATTGTTACCACTTCAACAAATTTTAACGGGTCGGAGATATGTTGATTTGGTGCAAGAACCAATCGTTAGTCTTTGGAGAGCTGCAATTGGGGATAATTTTAACTACATGCACTATAGTGCACCTCCCCATACCAGCAGAGTGACTAGAGAATGTCTTTAAATGGAAGGTGTCATAGTTTTGGACTGGCCTGTCTATTTACCAGATGTAAACAATATTGAATACTTGTGGGACTAGCTCAAAAGAAGGGCTCGTCGAAACAATCCAGGAAATCTCGCACAGCTTATTGATGCAGCATTAGCAGAATGGGAAAATATACCCCAAGACAACGTGGATAATTTAATAACAAGCATGCCAGCGGGGATAGAAGCTTGCATAAGGGCTAGAGGTGGCAACAAGGAATATTAAAATTATCAATTTTCTTTTTTTTTTATGCTTTATGGCCATTAAAAATTTAAATCTTAATTTCGTTTCAGAATCCAAAAAATGCCATTTTGTTTATTTTGGGAACTGTTTAATTTTTTTTAATTGCTATATGGATTATTTTTCATTAAAAGTCATTGATAAGGACTGAGTTTTATTCATAAACAGAAAATTTTCATACATCTCAAAAATTATGAAAAATAATAGATGATTCCATATAAGTTTGGTTGTGTATATTTGATACCAATTAATCTTTTAGTTACGTAATCGAGGGCGCGATTTTTAAATTCATTGTTTCCAACCATGGACATATTCTGCGCCGGGCTGACTAAATGGAATTTAAATTTCCTGCTGGCGATTCAGGTGGTAGCTCTCTTGTAAAAATGTCAAGTTGCCATATTTACTTATTTATTTCCTGACATTGTCATTCGTTTTGACACTTTAGTTTTGTATTACGAGTTCTTGGTTAAAATAAATAGTGTTGTGATACTTTAAGCTTAAAAATGTGTAATAGCAGACCTTGCATTCGAATATTGTTCTTTTTAGAAACTCTTTTAGTGCGAAGTGTACAAGATAGCTTAATACCCGTAAAAACTCATCGCAAATTTATTAGAACATTTTGAACGGGAAAGAGGTAGTAATGGCCCTTTAAGTCCCTTAAGTGCTGTTAGGAAGGTTAGTTTTTGTTAAAAAAAATAATAAAAATAAATATTGAATTGAAAGAAATATTTGCATTTATTTAAGACTCACCCTGTATATCTTCTCACTAGGTTGTTTTTTAGCGGCTTTTAAAGATGCTGACACACAACATAGCAAAAAATTTGACTTGCCTGCCTTTTTCCCCTGACCCTTCATTTATGAAATGGAAATATTTTTCAGTGTAAAATATTATTATTTTTCAATACAACTATGACTTATTTTCATCCCGGTCGGTGTTCAAAACCCGATTAGAAATTGAACGTAATCTGCGAAGTATGTGTTAATTTTGTGCACCGTTTAATTATTTATTATAGTTATTTTTTATACAATTTTATCGTCGACCGAAAAGATCGACGATTTCATTGCTCGTGAATTAATTTCGGGAGACGGTAATGCAATTTTATCGTCGTGAATAAAACAATATTTTTTTCCATAGCGAGTTACGTTTTAAAAAATATTCAGAAATTATTATTTCAAGGAATTTATTACGAGTAGAAAAAATATTGGGCTGGGTTGGCGTTGGTTTCTATGTAATTTGACAAATAAATAAAGCTGTCTCTTTAGTCGTCAGTTTTGAGTCAATATTTTTTAATTCTCTTTCGTGTCGATTGCTGATTGAATTGGAGCCAGAAATGGCTCAAAACGAAATAAGTCAATTACCAACAGATATTCAGGCTGAGGCGACAAACGCCACGCAATATTCAAACATCTTTAATTTAAATATGAAAAAATAACTTATGAAAACGAATAAAAAAAAATTCAAAAATGGAAGCGATTAAAAAACGTGCGAGAAGAAATAAAGTTTTTAACCTATCCTCGCTGTTAAAGTATCATTTAATCAACCCTTGCGGTTAAAGTACTATTTTATCTACTATTTTTGATAGATATAACGCAATTTTAACAGTTGCCATGGAAAAAAAAAATAACAAAATACATTTGGACCGGTTCGATTGGACGATTTTAAAATATCGTTTACCAGGAGGTAACAAACGAAAATGAAACAATATGATAAGCCTATATAAATTTATAAATAAAAAAAAGTACATTTTGCCTTTCAAATCTATAAAAATGTGTAGAACTTCCTACTACTATATTCAAATGTATTTTGTTGTATACCGGGTGTTTTTCAAAAGTGACTCACCTCTATCCTATATCAACTTTAGGCATTTTCGCTTAAAAAAATAGTATTTGAAATTTCAATCTTAGGATATTGTCTTAATAATAAAGAATGCATCAACGTCAATTTACGGTTGCCTTTATTATATTTATAAGAATTAGATATAATGAATAATTAAAGAGAATAAAAGTGTAAATAACGTCGCGAAACTTCTAATTAGATTTGATGATTAATTACCCTTATTCAAATCAATCACTGTCAATATAAAAGTATAATTAATTTAATTGCTATTTTTAAAGTTAAACTCCAGGTACATTGCTAAGCATTTACTTAACATAAATACAGCTTTTATTAGTATTAATCATGAACGTATAATAAATCGACAAATGTTTGAAATTATGTACATGTAAATTTTATTCTACATAAAACGATTTATACACGAATACAGATAATTTTACGACCATTTAAACATAAGTTAAATATATTAACCGTAGTTCGACATCATAAATCTATCACAAACTAACGTAATATGTAAATACGCTTTCAGTCATTCGTGGTGATTGTTTTATTGAATTAAAATTCTTTTATTTTTTTGTGACGATTTTACTGTTATTTGGGAAAGTTGCCGGTATGGAAATACCATAAATAGTTATTTATTTAATTTAAAGGTATACAGGGTGTCCCAGGCTGAGCGTGCATTAGAAGTTTCTAGAGAAATACAAAATCTAGCTCCGAGATTTCTTGCACATCATAGTTTCACAACGAGACCTATCGATCAAAAATATTTTCAATAGGGCGGCACTTCCAGAAATACCGGAAGTTGACAACAACTTTCTTATTTTAAATGGGTGCGTTAATAAACGTCAAATTTAGTGATTACCACGGCCACTGTGCCATAAAGAAAAAACATATGGCTATCTATTTCAAAAATTAAATTGTTCTAATGTCATATAATCATGGCCATAGCTGTCATAGAATTGAGCGATTAAAAAATTATGATAAATCATTTTTTTTAAATGGAAACCCACTTTTTTTATTTCATTAGTGAAAAGGTTTTTTAATTCGTTACTTTTTGAATATACATGTTCCTATACCAAAAATAAATGGTTTTTAAGTTATTTAAGATTTAGTTTTGAAATAGACTAAGCAGAATTCCATATTTCTCTTTTGCCGTTTGACTTCACTTTTTAGAGATTAGGCTGAGTATATTTATTATACGAAGACGTACAATCAGACGCAGTAGGTACAAAAATTTGTAGAAACATTTAAAACTAGTTATTTTGATAGCTCTCAGAATAATCTGCAAAATCCAATACCAGGAACAGCACCGAGGTTTCAGAAAGAAGATACTAACGAATTCGATTTAGATTCTGAATTAATTTTAATTCAGAATAAAAAATGTGTTCAATAAATCAAAATATTTTTATATTTGAAAGACTTCGCTGATAATGTGACAAAACTTTTCACAAATAAATGCATTTAAGCGTTTTCATTGTTACGTCAAGGGATTTCAAGATTTCCTGATAAGAAGTCTTTGTATTCACTTAAACTTTCTTGCCTTGTCTTGAAATCTAAACTTACTTTTTGTCTTGATCTTGACATTTTGAAGAACATCAATTTTTTTTTCAAGAACTTGGCGACCTCATACTTAATCTTCTCTTTCAACGCTCTGTTCTCTAATATATATTAGCACGTTTAACACCTTATCTCTAAAATTAGTCCTTAATATCGTGACCAATTATAAACACTTTTCGCTTGGTTTATAAAATCTGGCCCGTTAAAATGATAAAGGCCCATAATAACTTGATTTCGGCGGGCCGTAACGTATATAAATCGCCCAAATTGCATCGAACTTGCCCAAATTTGAAAAAGTTACTATTATTAAGGCCATTAAGCCGGTAAAATATCGTTAAATCACGGGACGGTGGCATCATTTTATGGGTTTATTACCGATCGCAAATTTAATGTAACAGTGATTGGTTACGGGGTAATTTCGGAACCATATTTCGGCCTGGAAATTATTTTATTTTCACGCACTCAACGACTCCTAAAACGAAAATTAACCGCTAAAAAATTAAATATTATTTTCATATCATTTTATGTTCAGAGATTAATAGTAGATTTATAGAATAGGTTAAATTAATAACGAATAATTGCGATTAGCATCTGCACAGGGTGAACCAAATTAGACGCTTAGGAGGCCTTATAGAAGATAGACGAAAACTAATATTGGTGTCTGGAGCTCAATTTTTGTCAAAAATGGAGTTACGGGGTGCTTTTAAAAATGTAAATGTTTAACAAACAGCTGTAATTTTTTTTCTACACTGATAAAAAAGACAGACTTGAACTAAAGTCGTCATCGTTCTTGAAAAAAAAATTAGTGGCAAGAGAATTTATTTTAGCGTAAAAGAAAATATATTGCCTGAAGAAAAACTCTCTTAACTTAAGAAAACTGGTTCTCTTGAAAAATTCGAAAATTTCTCTTGAATCTATTTTCATTCAACCAAGTGCAAGATACTTTGTTTTAAGATAATAAGAAAAATACGCTAGGAAGTACTTCATTCAAGAAACATGGCCATTTTTCCAATACTTCTTTAATGAAAAATAATAACGACACGCAAAGACGATGACGAAGGACGGTATATACAATCAGTCGGCAGTCCAATCAGTCGTACATAGTACGCACGGGTTTTGTTGCTTGGAATTTTTCCCATATATACAATCAGTCGGCAGTCCAATGCCTAATGCCCTAATGCACCTGTTTAGATAATGCATGCGTGACTATGGATAGAATAAGAATATTGGTATAGATTTTTTTTATGCAAATAATTACAAAAATTTTAGAATTTCAAGTCGTCGTATTAAAAAATTCAAAATGTGATCAAAGCTTATAATTTTAATAATTTATTTGTTTTACTTTGATGAATCGTGATGTAACATTGTTTTGTAATTTGTAGAGTGATGAACCACCCCAAAAAATACCAAGGAGTGAAGAAGCAGAAATAACTACTATCGAGAAAAATAATATCACTTTACTTACTACAGACCAGGAAAACCAAAATTTATCAGAAAATAATATACCTCGTATTAATATGCCTGTATATGCCTGTGTATGATATATAGACTTCTCTTAGATCAAAATAAATTTTAGTTGAGTCAATAGTATTCGCTATTTGTTTAAGAAAAGTGTCTCTTTAATCATGAAAAGTTCATTTTCAATCAAGAATTTTTGCATGAATCAAAGAGACTATTGTTCTTGTAGCAAGAACTTCTTTGCATATCCATTTTGGGTCAAGAGGGAAATACTTTGGACAGATAGATTCTTCTATTCTCTAAAGTAATTTTTTAAAGCTTATGAAAAGATAGTTAATGCTTTGGGCAAAGAAACGTCGTTCTTGGCCCTATTGAAAAGCGCCAATCTTTTGGGTTAAAGTCATATTCATTTCGACTGAGAGATCCTTTTTTTCAGTGTATGAAAAATTTTGTATTTTTATGAAAATATTTCCTCTGTACATTTTTACGTAGAATTTAATGGTTTAAGTATAATTTGTTTAAAATTAACAATTTAAGAGTCATCAATAGAACATTTGATTTTGTTATGTGGTATATTTTTAATTCATTGAAAATAGCTTAAAATTACCTTTCCAAAAATGTAAAATATTTGAAATGTTCCTCGATTCCTTCTCGAGTTATATATCTCTCTCCAATCGTTCCTCATAGCTGCGAGTCGTGACTTCTATGAGAATAATACTTTTTGTGTTATAAGATCTTTCGAGGCTAAACTGTCTTCAGCTCGATGGATAGCTGAGTGTAGGGGTAGACCCGTTGTTTGTCTTACTTGATCGATCCATCTTGTTGGGGACCGACCTCTACATTTTTTTTCTTGGACATCACCAGTTATAATAATATTTTCCATGTTGTCGGCGGGTCTTCGAGCAATGTGCTACTTTGGGCACATTGAGGATTCGTTTCAGACAGATAGCCGACAGTCGGGTGCTTATGTTAAGCTCATTAATTATTGACACATTAGTTCTTCTAGCTGTCCAAGGGTATTCTCAGCATACGTCTGTAGCACCACATTTCAAAGCTGTCTATCATGCGCCTGTCCGATGATTTGATGGTCCAGGATTCCACTCCATATGCAGCAAATTCCTTTTTGTGTGGGTTGTTATCACTCTGCTCTGCCATATTATTGTAAGACGCGTTGTGGCAGTTTTTGCTAACTGTATTCTGCGTCTAATTTCTATTTTACAATTGCTTTCGGCGTTTATGTTTGATCCTAGATAAACAAAATCATGAACCACATCGATACCATTAAGCTGGAAAGATCGTTGTAGGGTTTTTCCTCCGTCCACGAACATACATTTCGTTTTTTTTGGCGGTTGATAGTTAGTCCCATCTCAGCACTTTCATTTTCTACTCGCAACAGTAGACCCGCCATTTCTTCTTCACTGGTCGCAATTAATGTTGTGTCGTCTGCAAATCGTTGTTGATTTTAGCTCCTCCTACACTGATACCTCTATCACAGTCTTCCAGAGCTCTCCGCATAATATATTTCCCATATATGTATATGTATATATTAAAAAGGATGGGTGAGAGTATACACCCCTGTCGGATGCCTTTGTGTGTTTGGAAGTGTTCAGACATGTGTTCATCAACTTTTACCATTGCTGTGTTATTAGTATATAAGCTCTCGATCAATGCTACAAGATGTTCTGGTACCCCCATTTTTCTTAAAATCCTCCAGAGTTTTATCCATTTCACACAGTCAAATGCTCTGTTGTAGTCAACAAAGCAAATGACAGCTGGTACATTAAATTCTCTGCACTTTTCTATCAGATGTCACACATTGGTTATTTGTTCACGGGTATCTCTGCGTTTGACAAATCCTGCTTGTTGTTTAGGTATTTGGGAGTCGAGGTAATAATTCAAACGCTCATTTATTACATTTAACATTATCTTGCTTGGATGTGACAGAAGCGAGAGCGTTCTATAGTTGTTGCACTTGTTGGTTGAACCTTTGTTATGTTGTAGAGGTATGATAACTGAAGTTGTCCTCTTTGAGCCAGATATTGTTGCAGATGTTACAGATCTTTCTTATTGCCTCATTACCCAAATTTTTCAAAAGTTCGCTAGTTATTTCATCTGAGCCTGAAGCTTTATTATCTTTAAGTTTGTGGATAGCTTTTATGATTTTACTGGTCATTTCAGGTTCCTTTTCAATTTGTTCTATGCGATCTCGAGATATAAAACTTTTTAAAAATTTGCACGGCGCCGGTCGTGATGCAGAAAAATGATAGTTCTTAGCGGCAATTATAACGAAAATAATATTTGCAATGAAAGACGCAGAATTTTATAATAATTTAAACTATATTCAACACATTAAAACTATATCTAATAATAATAATTAAAAGCAAACCAAGACATGAGCTTTTGCTACAGGAGGTGTTCGACATTACAGTAGCCGTTCGACCGTCTTCTCTTTATGCACAAATTTCATCCCCATTGGATTCTTTAACTCAGTGGGGGAGAAATATACCCTTGGATAACTACTAAGTACTTCTAATTCTCGTCTAGAGTATACGCCTAACTTACTGTTAAAATACTAAGTTAAGTAATAAATTTATTTTTATGTGAAGCCATTTAATAAGAAATAAGTGCCATAAGTAAAACGCATATCTATAACTAACTTTTCCCTGAATGTGACAAAACTTTGCTCACTATGAATTCTGTGAATTCGCATCCGATGTAACCTTCTTAGCTTTGATTTACCATTGAATAACATAATAAAACAATAATGAAGGTTTTCATTTAAAATAAATTAGATGGTGAGAATCATTTAATAAACAGGTTATGCCAAAAACCATTATAAATAATTATATCCCACTTTGTATCGGTAAATAATATTTAATATGAATTAAATTGAAGCATATAAATTTCTACCAATATAAAAATTCATGGGTGGCCCCATCTCTTTCTCGCCAATTAATCTATTCGTAGGAATGTTAAGAGTAATAAATATTTATGTAAGTAGTGTAATTTATTCCGGTTATGTTTTTGTTATTCAAATTAAATAATATGTATTTAGCATATAATTTTATTTTTAAACACCTTGCCTAGAGGTTTCAGATTCCTATCTGTAACAAGAAATCTAAGACATAATAGTTGTTGTAATAAAATAGTTTTGATTTTCAGGTAAGAAATTGGGTGTAGGCCCCACACGAATTAGATGGAGAAGGACCATTCTTTCGTATACTTTTGTATTAAATACTTGGTAGGTAAGTGTCTTATTTAAATTTATTATACAAAACGCTCTTTTCAATTACGCATTTTTTTATAGAAATTGTTGGGAATTTGTCACGAAAACTTATTTAAAATATTATTTCTTTTCTTAAAGATATTAATATTTTCTCTTTACAAAGAGACAAATGTATTTTTTGTTTTTTTTTTTGGAAACATATTGGCCATTTTATTTATCGTCTTTAGTATGTTCTAATTGCTTTTAAGGAGAATCGTATTTTTTTAACTAACAATTAAAGATTAATTAAATTAAAAAATTTAAAACTTTTATTGGATAATAAATATAATAAACTAACTACATCAATTAATTACTTAATGACAGTTTTAAATAGTTTTCACGAAAAATAGAAAAAAAAGTTCTGTTTTAATATATTTTACGTGCAACTGAAGCCTGTACCTAATTAAATAAAGAGCATGTCTTTTATTTTGTTTTTGAGGGTATTAAACATATCATTCGCTCTTTTTAATCCAATAATTAAAAGGATTAGTGGGTTATACCGGGAGTGATCAAAAATAATTTCCTACTTTGGTCATGAAACTAGTTATACCGGGTGTTGCATCGTCGGACGGGACATAGGAAATGCCATGTAAATTTTAATGGGGTCAATTATTGGCTTCCCTAATTATTTTAGAGAATAATTCTATTTAGGTTTATTGAAGAGCACTAAAAGCCACATTCAAAAGAATAACTTTAGATATCTTTGATTAGCTCGTTTACGAGTTATCGCCGATTTCTTTTTAAATATTTCTCTTTTCTTATGGCCCTGTATTTACTTCTGAGCACCAGTCAAGGTAAAAGGTAACTGTCAAGTGAAGTTGTCATTTCAGAAATTTACCTCTTTAGTGCTTTATTATTATTGAAAACTCATTCCTACATCGGAAATCTTAAAGATGTATTTATAAATACAAATTAATATGAATTAAAGTAAAATAAAGTAATCAATTACAAGGTTAATTATAGTATTATTACAATATTCAATAAACTTATTAATTTAGGTACTATTAAATTGTTAGAACTTTAGGATTTAAGATGTTCAAATATCCTCCATCGACTGCTAGACAATAACCCAGGCGATCATAAAATTCTCTTCTTACATTCGCTAGTTGGTAAACTGAAATTCTATTGAATTCGGCAGAAATAGCATTTTTTAACTCTAACTCTAGATTTGGGTATTTTTTATCCTTGTATATCCTGTTTTTTAAATGGCCCCAGAGAAAGAAATCATTTGACGAAATATCAGGAGACCTTGCTGGCCAATTTACTGTATGATTTAGGCCAATGACGTTTCCGTTAAAACTATTGTTTAAATATTCCCGAATAGCCAGGGTACTATGTGCCGGGAAGCGATCCATTTGGTACCAAACTTCCTGATTTTCCCTAGCGGCATCATGTAAAGCAGGTAAAATATGATTTTCGAGTAGTTCCAAATAATATTCTGCATTTAAATTTCGCGTTAGAAATAATGGTCCAATAATATTGTGTCCGAAAATATCGCTGCCCAAACATTTACTTTCTGTGGATATTGCGTCCTTGTTTCGACAAACCTGTGTTGGTTTTCTTTGTTCTAATATCGATAATTTTGAACGTTGTGTTCATTATTTAATATAAACGTGCATTTGTCAGTGAAACTTTTTTTAAAAATTCCCTATCCGTGTTTGCTCTTTCCATTATATCAAAACAAAACGCTTGCCGCCGTATTTCGTCCCCATCTCGTAGCTCTTGGTGTTTTTCATATTTGAAGGAATAGTATTTATGTCGTTTCAAAATTCGAAACGCTGTCGTGTGATCTATTCCTATTTCATCCTCAAGTTTCCTTGTGCTAATCTTTCCATCGTTCTCTTCCATGCACAATAAAACTTCCAAGTCGGAATCATCTCTTGCATCTTCTCTTTGTTCGTATAGTCCTATAATTAACAATGCGGTCCCAATTAAAAGAACAATCTGTTGTTTGAAGATATTTTACCAAAAATACTGATAAAATTTTGCCAATCTGCAATGTATGTAGCAAATTCGCTCGATAGGATCGCTTGCGTTCGTCGCTCGTTCATAATGGAGCGATGTCGGTTATTTCAATAATCGAGCACTCGAGCGAATTTTCGCTCGAGTTATCTCATCACTGGTTTTGTGTAAAATATCGCTTCAAACATTTGCTAAAACAGTTTTTGCTTATTATCTCGAAACAAAGTTTTTGGGATAAGACGGGTTTTGCAACTTGACGCCTCAACTGTATTTTATTTAATAAACAAATACTTATATTAATATATTTTTCGAGTTTATTGGCCCAGAAAATATCGAATTGGAAATCAAACCTTCAACGAAAAAGGAAAAAATTAATTAGCACCCAAGCAAATTAAACTTTGTTTCTAGTCGACTGTCCCGGTACATAATACCGAAAGCCGAACCCGAACCAAGGCAGATAACTTTAACTCACATTGACAGCAAATCAGTCCGATGTTCATTGATTTCATTTAAAGGGGCATTAGAAGCGCAAACGAATATTTAAGGCACTTCCCAGTTCGACGGCACGAGAAAGACGAAGACGGAAACAGTATACATATCGGACGGTGTGAAATCCGATGACTTGCTTATTTTGATATAAGGTTTCAAGCAGGGTTGGGTTCGTAGCTACTCGTATAGCTAATAATAAATTACATATATTTACTTCGAAACAGTCGGCATAAGGTCAAAGACATCAGTTAACAGATAGAATAAAACAATCTAGAAGATAGAATAAAGGTTGATTCTCGCTATAACTTCCGTTTCCATTCCATATCCGTTCCGTATTTTTTATTGTATTAATGCTATACGTAAGCTTCCGTTCCGTATCAGTTCAATACTTTTTATTATACAGTTTATATCATTACGAAAGTTTTATTTTAAAAATTTGTATCTTTTGAAATAGGTAATAGATTTAATTAAGAGTTGAAAGAACAAATAAATATTAAGCAAAATTTTAACTGGTACAAACCTGGGTGCAAATGTAAAAATTTGACAACGCTGTTTCCGATACGCTTCAGTTCGTCCGCCAAAAAAATGTATGGAAGGAAATGATATGAAACGGAAGGGAAACGGAACGATAGTGTGCATTGTCCCATTCATTAACATAATATAATATTTTATGTAAATGGAAGGGAAACGGAATGGAGCTGATATTGAAGGTACAGTGAAAATCAACCTTAAAACAGTGGCCTTTGAAGCGATAATGCAATGATAATTATTAATGATGCATTGATACTTAAATGTGACGACTGTAAATCATTAGTGGCAAATGTGTTTGGGAGCTATTCGAGAGTACCGGGTTTGACCTCCAGCCCGTATAGCCATTTTGTTTATCTAAAATAACGCTATTTATTTATCTAAGTAAGCTAACGATCAAGCCGTTACATCGAAGAAGGCATTGGCAAACCACCTTGAGAATTTTTGTCTATGAGAGTCCCTCATATTATTCGTTAGGATTCGGCAATAAACTGCATCCGTTAAAAGAAAAAAAAAAACATTAATTCAAAAAAAATCAAAAATGAAAAAGCAAAAACGGATTTATACATGACTAGCGTGTACCCGCGACTTCGTTCGCGCCGAATTAGTCATTTGTAATGGTGATGATAAAGCAAAGCAAAAATTTCCATTAACATACAAACTGGATAAAATTTTCTCACATTTATGTCAGCATGAGAAAAAACAATATGGCAATTATAACTTGGTAATATTTGAGGGGTAGTTTCATCTCATTGGAATTTGACTTTCGAAAAATCCGTTTGCCAAAAATCAGCCTTTTACGTCAAGCGCTTAAGCAGGATCGTGATTAATCAATGACCAGATTTTTCGAAACACCCTGTATACATTTTTAAAACATCTTAAAATATGTAAAAAACAAAATAAAATATACGTGTTTAAGCGTTTTTTTCGGAAACTTGACCGTTTTTTAAATAACAAATATTGTAATATTTGATGATGGTTTCACCCCCTTGGAACTGGAATTTCGAAAAATCCCTTCTTATCGAACCTCTATACCCTAGCTTCTGACGTTGAGTCGTTTGAGCAGGATCGTAATTAATCAGTGAGTTACTTAAGGATTTTATACTAAGGGTCAGCATCTTTGGTCTTGAGTGGCGGTTTTCATGTGTACGAAGAGTACGGTCAACACGCTTAGTAAAATAAGATGTACTGAATAAAGACAGAAGGCGAGTATTTTCCCAAGCGCATGGAATCTAGAGCCAGATTAAGTAGTTATGTAATAAATACTTCGTATTTTTGCTCACTCCGACTTACTAGATTGCCATAACGACTCACTCCTATACATGTAAACGCCGACCTAAAAGTTCGCTTGCCAGCGGGGTATATGTATTAGTATAGATTATCACTCAATGTGTCTTGAGAGCTTTATATTAATAAAAATACCAATAGGAATCACTTCTAGAATCGCGATGGATATTGACTAAAAATTCCAAAGCATGTGGCTTAAGTTATTAAATTGTAAAGCAAATAGCGCCACAAATAGCGCTTAAATAATTATTTTTGGACCAAACTGTGTCTCTTGTATGATTATAAAGTATTATGATCAAGCGTGCTACATATGTGTAATAACAAATAAACTATTTTTATTTTTAATTTAGCTAAGTGACGAACTGATTAAATGCTTCCATTACGCAAGCTGTTAATGTTGGCTTTTGGATTTCTTTCTCACTGCCTCCATTTCGGCATCTACTCTATCGATATATTATGGACAAATAGTTTCAGAAATTTTCTCGATAGTACCTAAGGTTAGTTATTTATTTATTAATAAGATCTTCAAAGTGTACTACCAGTCATATATGCATGCGAAACCTGGACACTTAAAACGGATATTATAAGGAAACTGCAGGGCGCACAAACGCTCAATGGTGCAAAATATGCTGGGTATAATCAAGAAAGACAGTAAAAGACAAGAGTGGATACGACAAAAGATACAAGTAATAGATGTCATCCATATACAATCAAATCCTTCAAGTGGCAATGGGCAGCACACATGGCAAGCAGGACGGACAACAGATGGACCACAAAAATGACAGCATGGTACCGACGATGAATTAAGAGACCTAGAGCTAGACCAAATCTGAGATGGGACCATGATATTAGGAAATTAGCAGGGATAACTTGGACCCGAATAGCCAATAATAGACAACAATGGACCCAACTACAAAGAGAGTATCTAAATATGTGAGGCAGGCTACACCATAATTGGAAATGGTTGAATACACTGAGAATGATGAAGATTTTTTAATATTCTACTTCAACTACTTCTTTTTGGAATACGTCCTTTCGTTGGAAAGGACCACAGGAGAAAAATCGAAAAAAAAGTTAAAATTTAATAATATCTGAATATGTAATTTTATACTTATAGCAATGTTCAACCATCCTGTATATTATTTTTCATAAACAGCGTTTTATGTTAGCAAATATTTTAACTAAAGGTAAGTTTTGCGATCATTATCTTATCAGTGAAAAGAATAACATTCATAGTAGTTCTGTATATTATGGAGTTAAACGGTACGTACTTAATTGAAAGGAACTATGGATATTGTTAAACAAGGAATTTCCTTTAAATTTATTTCTAAACAAGTTCGTGATTGTTTAGTTTTTATTTATTTTTTAAGATGATTCTTAAATGGGTATAAAAATTTTACGTTTTCAAACTTCAAAAGGAATTTAAAAAACATACCAAAACATATCGTATTTATTGAATATTTTTGTTGTCAGATTCATACACTTTTAATTTTGTATAGTTCACCTGCGTCTGCTTGCGACGAACTTTATTTTATAATACTTTTCAGATGGAGTAAAATTGATAAGCAATGCCGATCTGGTTAATACTTGGCTTGATCATAAGGACAAGAACTCAAAATTATTTGTATTTCAAAAATGTGTTCTTTATTAAATATTGATGAACCTTCCAGTCAAATGAGACACCACTTTTGCCTGAAAAAGCCCACTATGTTGGAGCGAAACGTCGCATAAAAAAAGTTTCCATCTTTCAATTTATTATAAAACCTCATACCCAAGAAAAGGAAAAAATAATATATGGATATGGTCTATTAAAGAGGTAACTATTAACATCCGAACCCCTCATACCAACAAATAACAACGCCAAAAATTAACATATTAGAAAATGATGTACAGAAATATCTTATATGTGAGGATACTTCATCTACCTGTGATTTGAATACTATAAATTTGGAATATTCTATCAGCAGTGATTCTTCTGAATCAGAGTAGTTACGATCTATGCATTTTGTTGTCCTAAAGTAAATTTATAGTATCTTAAGTTTTTTTTAATTAAATATAACATTAATGTTTCTTTTTCATTAAAGAAAAACATTTTTATCTTATATTAGGCTTATATTGTAGGAATCATGTTCTAATGTTATTTCAATTCTTTTTTATCACAGGGATTTATTTAATACTTACACCGTTTTCATACTATAAATTATTATTTCCTTAGATGGAACACAGCTCCAACATTTTTATTATTTATAAGATTCTTTTTCATAAACGTGGGACTAAGAACATCATCATTTAGTACAATGAGAGTACTCATCATTTGTGTCAAATAAACCTAGTTTGAATAAATTGCCTACTATAAAAGGGAAGTTTTGCATTTTTGTCCTCTAGAGCCATATGTTCGAAGCACTGTGGGACGTATCTATAAGTCTTAGTAATTACAAAACGGAAGCTTAGTAATTACAATAAATTTGTTGCAATGCATATGGATTTTTACCTACATAACATTTTTTTGCCATTGTATTCTCCAGCATTCATTCATTTTTGATGAGTTCCCGTCATCATGTAGCACTTGATATTTATTGCTCTTAACGTGTTAAAATGACTACCAGTTTGTATCTTTCTTGTCAAATTTTCTTCTAATGCACGGGTAATATACAAAAATCTTCCACCAGTGCGATAAGACTTATAGTTTAAAACCTTAAACTATATATAGGCTCCAAGTCAAGTTAATTGAAGGGGGGGGGGTCTCTTTTACTTTGGGGTAATTGCTTAATGTTTGAGGCATTGTAGATCAAAAGGAGCAATCTAAATGATAATATTTATCCGTGATTTTTTATTGTTAAAATTCTCTTGAACAATTACTAAATTAATTTAAAATTTTTAATAATATTAAAAATTACTTTTTTTACATAGTAAGTTAAGAACAATAAACAAACCATACGCTAACATAAAGATTTTAGTATTTATCCATCCCTGAATTCTAGACACACACAGCCGGTTTCATATACGTACACGGAGTATTTACTGGCTTTAAAGCTTATGAAAGAAATATAAATATTAACGCCCTATCGTGAGCAGTTCTGTTGTTGTTACTTCGAATTACCATAATTCTTTGGCTACGAGTTTGACTTTTTCCACGTTAGAAAAAGTGGTATTGTGCGAGGTTGAAATTTTATTAGCATTTTATAGCATTTCAGGTTGCTTGATCGACGTTCGTTCTGTCTTTCTTAAGGCACAATTAAAACGAGCAGAGATAATTCATTCGATGGAGGTTGAAATTTAGGAAATAAATCAGCTGTATTAATAAATGTCACTAAATTTTGATTTTTATTTTAATTTAAATTTCAGTAATTTTAAATTATTTCATCTGCTTCTTATTTCAATTCTTTTGAAATTACAGATTTATTCATAATAAAATTATGTCTACACATTGAGATGCTGTAGCATAAGGAGTTATAGAAAAAGATAAAATGTTTTTTCGTACTCGCCAACCGAGTTTATGAAGACTAATTTTTGTTATGATTTAATCACAAATGTGTAGTTTATAGATTTTTCCCTATACTTGGTTGTAAAATATGGTATACTTGTAAAAAATTCGTAGTTCTAGGTCAACGGAAAATACCCTATAAATTTTGATTCCCTTGAGAGTGTCGAATACAGGTAGTATCATTTTTTACGTTAACTTAGAAGTTTGATTTTTTCACTGCTCCAAGAGACTGTAGACTGCAGACTTGCGAGTTTATGAGTTTAGTTTCAACTCGATACTTACAGCTTAACAAGTATAGCTAGAGACGTGAGAAATATAAAATAACACGCGACCGGTGCTATCCCCAAGTCTCTTCCTATATTTGTACAACTGTACACGCGTTCGCGGGATAAAGGGTCATGACTATTAATGTGCATTACGATTCTTTTTAGTGAATCGAATCACACGATTCAATTTCTCATATTGAATCGACTCCTATGATTCGTTCATTTGTCTTTTTCAACGAATCACATGCATAATTTACGTTTCATAAAAACAAGAATAGTAACTGGTACTACCGGCATAATTTTGTCGGATAATTACTTAAGGGACCAAAAAAAATATACTGTTCATTCATTTGTTTTTCAATACTTTATGACACTGGGGTAATTGGATAGATTATTTTACCAATAATATTAAATTATCAATCCAATTCATATATATTTTATTTATTAACGACTTCTTAATACCAATTTAATATTTTTAGAGTCATATTTTAATTCCGATTTAGTAATCATAATAAATAGTATATGATATACTAAAAACCGCAGGTAAATACCGCATGATCGAAAAAAATGGCGTCCAGTTGGCTTGGAAATGAACATCGATCCCCATATAATTTTACATATAAAATGACAGCGATCTTCATTTTGTAACCATCGCTGACGACGTTTTTTATCATATTGAGCAGAGGCCAACAATATTTATATGGAGACATTAAATGGTTTATAGTCGGTAATATTATTTTAACAAAAATATTAATGTGAAAATTAAATACCTTACAGATACTCCCGTACTAAGCACAGTATGAATAAGTTTTTTTCTTGTAAATAACTTTCTTATCGTTTGCATTTTATACCCAAGATGTTTGTTTAGGGCTTTTGTTCAAGTCTAAATATTGGTGCCTGACTCTATGCCTATATCACCGCCGGCGCCGCACCATAGAAACGAACGATCACATTGTGATTCGATTCAATTGTCACGATTCTTTTTTACGGCTGATCGTTCAAATCTTATGGATCCGTGCCGGCCACGATTCAATTGAACGAACCGTATTGTAAGAAATGAATCAATTCTCACGACTCTTTGAACCAACGGCAACGATCGCATTGTGATCCGATTCAATTCTCATGCACAATTCTTTTTTACGGCTCCTCGTTCAAATCGTATGGATTCGTGCTGGCCAAGATTCAATTGAACGAACCGTAATGTAAGCAATGAATCAATTCTCACGACTCTTTGAACCAACGATCGCATTGTGATCCGATTCAATTCTCAAGATTCTTTTTTACGGCTCATCGTTCAAATCTGATGGATCCGTGCTGGCTACGGTTCAATTGAAACAACCGTATTGCAAGCAATGAATCGAATCTCACTTTTCATTTTTAATACCCGGCTAAAAGTTTATTTGGTATGATCTATAGAATTAAATTAAATAGATTATTTATTATATAATATTTTTAAGGAGTGTTACAAAAGTATTTGATAGGATGGATAATTGAGAACCCCAATGGACAGAATCAATTAACAGTATTTTCGACTCGCACCTCGTAGAAACCGTTGATTAATGAGATGACAGAAATAACTTTTTAAATAAGTAGCAAGTCTTTTAGGAGTCAGTAGTAACTCAATGTTGGATTAACAATCTCCGCCGACAATAGGAAATAAATTAGTACATTAATTTTAGAAATAATTCTATTTTTTCCCGTCCCGGTTCGCACGCACACTGGCGCATTTTGTCACGCCTAATTAACAGCTCTATTTTGGCCGTTCGTCTTTCGTTTTGAAAATAAATGGTCCATGCCGATTTCTGTTTTGAAGAATGAATGGTGGTAGCGTGGCGGCTTGAGGTGGGTGGTCTAATTATTCCGATTTTTATTTTGACGACAGTTTGGCAATAGATGTCGCTTCAAAAGTCTTCCGGAGGCGTCTGCATATTTATGTTTGTTTATTTATTTTGAAATCTTTTAACTCTGGTTTTGGAACAGATATATATACAGTCTGCAGTGGCGGCTCGTGGTCATTATTGTAGGGAGGTTAATATCTAAAAATATTGCGTCGATTTTTTTTAAGACGCGCCCTCGGACGCTCCCAAATTTAATTGGTTTCTTACAAGGTACCTACTTGTACGTTTAGTTAAAGGAAAATAAATCTAAAAATAAATATAAATTCTGTTAAAATGAAACCTACCCTTACATTTTTTGTAAACAGGTGGTCTAGTGCCATTTCACTAAAAATCCTATATAGAGTATATGGTAATATTAGATAATATCCCAAGCAAACCAAAGAAATTAGAAATCTTTTTTTATACAATCTCTCTCAAAACTTTATAACTGGATATATGATTATCTAACATACAGCGTGTAAACAAAATCTTATAATTCTTGTCAAAATAAAGCCGTCCTTCTTGAAAACAAATAAGCACCTAGACTTTCAAACAGTATAAATCTGGTCGTCGTTGCTCTAGGTAAATAAAAATTTCCACCTTTCCTTAAAAAGGAGATATCAAACCCTGTTATCAAAGAAAGTTTCGAAATAGTGAAACAGAAGCCCTTTTAATGCCCTTACCGCCGAATAATCTCACATTTTTTGGGACGCGCTGTGCATACACATATTTCAGACAACAGAGGAATAGTTGGGGCAAAGTTGGAGTTTCCGGTATAATTTTGAAATTTATGGCCCCCGTGTTCTAGGCGCAGAACTGTTTTAGTTTGATATAAAGTGTACACTTACCTAACTCACATAAAGAGATAAAACATGGTAAAAGATAAATAAAAAGTTTTAAATTAAAGTCAGTATTTACAACGCTTAGGTGTTGTATCAGTAAGAGGTCCATATATATTTTCTGTTGGTGTAATTGTGATTGTGCCCAGAATTAAGTGATCTTTAAATTACATGGAGAAATGGAATACTATAATTTTCTTGCATAAAAGTTTTTAGCTGTTAGTTTTGTGTCAGGTAAACAGAAAGACCGATTTTTACAACTCGCTTATGGAAGATGCTATCCGTATTAGTTTTTGTAAATTTTCTTACCTATATTTTTCTAGTGGAAGGCAAATTGACAATTTTGTTGGAAAACTGAATGATCCGATCGCAGTTGTCTTCCGTCTTAATTCATCTCAAGGAAAGCGGACTTTTACTTGATATAATTTCAAGGCTTAACAATTTTTTATTAAAAATTTCTAGTGAACTTCCGTACAATATGCATTATATTATTAGTCTGGTCTTTAGTTTATCTATATGGTTGTTTTTTACCGATCTCATTTTATATATGATATAAAATAACTTATAATATTTGTGTATTTTTTTGTGGAAGAAATCATTAAACATATATAGTATATTATATATACGTGTTATGTATGATATATTAAAAATTATGTATAATATACTAGAAGACAAAAAAAATAATAACTAATACTAACTAAAAGACTTATCAACGTTGAAAGAGCATGCAACAGACAAAATAACAAACTAGCAACCTATTTTATGCAAAGGGATACTTACCTTCATCGAGCAATATGCGACATTGTCCGAGGCTACTCTTCCTTGAACTTGGACCGGTTCAGGAACAGCTTCGCGGAAAGGCTCTGCATGGAAGGTATGCCAGGCAAAAGGAATTGATAAAAGTGAATCTATACAATTCCTTAAAAACATTAACCTCATGGGAGAGACCGAGGGATATGTGCAATACAAGGTCAAGTGATTAGCACAGGAGGCACATTTTAAAACAAAACATACCAACTGACAAATCTAGAGTACCGTAAAATGGGGTGAATAGAAACAGTTTCGTAGGCTATTAGCGATATACCGGTTGATAAAAATGTGGTATTATGTTCCCGAATATTTTAAAACATGGGTCTCTGTTTGTTCTTTGCGTATACATATAATTTGATTTTTGAAAAATATGCATATAAATATTAAATAAAAATAACTTTTGTGTTTCTATTCACCTGCTATTCGGGAGAATAGAAACACACATTGATGTTAAGGTTTTTATCTATTCTATTTCCAACAAGGTGATTAGAAACAGATAATTATTACATATTCAAGTAGGTTTAGCAATAATTAACAATACATATAATATAACAACTTACATGTACCAGCTTAAGTATTACTTTAAAAATAAATATTTTATTTATAAAGTTTTCGCGCCATACAAAATAGGTGATAAACCGATCTCACATTTATTGATCAGCTGATTGACAGAAACAGTGCTGCCACAGATAAAAATATAGTTTTTACATTTTATTGGGTATTACCAATGATAGAAAAATTAGATATGTCGACTCTTTTTACTTTGAATATTTTTAATCGTGATTTGATTTTTTTCAGAAATTTTGTTTCTATTCACCCCTATGTTTCTATTCACCCCATTTTACGGTATGCCATAAGATTAGCGAATCCATCCAACACATCAGCTCTGGATGTGAAAGTCTTGCGTCAGTCCACTACACGACAACATAGCAAAGATTATTCGCCTAGAAATGTACCTAAAAATCAAGAACCCTTAACAGAAATATTATGAATACAGGCTACAAGAATTAGAGGAAAACGAACAGCATAAACTATACTGGAATAAGCAAATACAGACAGACGGATCAGTTGTTCATAATAAGCCGGATATTGTATGCATAGATAAAAACGAAAAGAAAGCCACTTAATCGACATAGCTGTACCACTAAAAATTTAAAATTTTCAAAGTAAAAACCGAGTTATTTACTTTGAAAATTAAAAAAAAATTGACAACTATATTCAACTATATGTTCATCTTTTTTTAATTTTCTCTAAATTGGTCTCACAATGTCAATAATAAAAAAGTTTTTCCTCTTGTAAAGACAATCCGGGGACATACTGTATTGTTATTTTATAATAGTTTTAAAATTTGCTATTAAATATTAGAACCATATTATAACCATACTAAAATCGCAGTTTCATAACTTTTAGTATTTTATGTAAATTTTAACTTTATCTTAAATATTTTAACTTTAACTTTTAAATGTTTATTTTATTTTATTTTTTTTTATTTTATTATGTTTTTTGTTTTATGCAACCTAATGTGTGTGTATATGAAAAAGAGGTATGCCAACTACAGGATGGCGCTTTTTTCAGATATCATAAGGTAATAAACCATTATTTTAAGAAGTTTGAAGTAAAAGTAAAGTTTTTAAATTCTGAACAGCAGTATTTATTTTTCTTGCTTTTGTTTAATTTAATAACATTAGGCAAAGAAAATAAAGTCCTCCTACTCTGGTTGCCTGCTCACCAAGGAATAGAAGGCAATGAAAAAGCAAGTGTTCTAGCTAGGAAAGGAGCGAACACTCCACTAACTCGACCAGAACCGTTCTGTTTTCCAAACGGGAACCAACCGAAAGCGGAACTGAAGAATCTGGAAGGCTCCATCCGTAACTTGGAATGGGTGTCCTCCAACGATCTAAGACACTCGAAAAAGTTCCTCACAACTTACGACCAAGAAAGATCAAAGGTTTTCCTTGGTTTAAGTAAAAACAATCTCCGGATTGTCACGGGGTGTCTAACAGGACACTGTCATCTCAATGAACACCTCAGTAGGCTGAAGCTGAGAAACAACGGCGAATGCAGAATCTGTGGGGAAAATGGGGAAACACCAGAACACCTTATCACTGAGTGCGCCGAGACGACGACCATTCGTTCCATGAACTTTGGTACGGCTGACGTCGAGGATACTGGCTTTTGTTAAAGCCCTGAGACTGTATGATGAGTTATAATAAATCGTTATAACTCAAGAAAGGGGAACACACAATAGATCTGTAAGGTCGCGGTGATTAACTCCTCTCCTAAACATTCTACATTCTACAAACCATAACATTAAATTGTCGAAATGCACCATAGCATCTTAACCAAGATCAAATTAGTTTTACTCTAAAATGTTTCGAAACACATTTACTTGCATACCCCTGAACATAGATAAAATGAAAATTGTTTCATTTAAATTCTTTTAACCTCGATTCGTACGTCACATGCAGTGCTTAAAAAGTCTCATTTGTGTTTCTTTCTTTTTACCTTTCTCAGTTTCGCGCGGCAAACCGTTTTTATTTATTTCCGCAGATGTGATAATTAAATTTTACCGTTGCGGAAATAAAACACTAAAGACAGGAAGGAATTTCGAGGTTGGGGGAGATAAAATAAAGTAGTACCTGAACAGCAGTCTTATTTTATCTTTATAGGTATTAATCGATTTTTTTTTCTTTAAAAGTTGGTTTTCTGCTGTATCATAAAATAGGGTGGAAATTTAATGGACTGATATTATATAACGTGTCTCTTAAAATAGAAAACTACGTCATACAGATATTTCTAGAGCAGGTGGGTGTATATTATTATAACACGTGGCCATATAAAATGTTATTCTTACAAAATTATAAGGAAAGTGATGAGAGAAAAAATTAAGAAAAAAGTTACTTTTTATGGTTCTGTACCCAAAGGGTAAAAACGAGAACCCTATTACTAAGACTTCGCTGTCCGTCCGACCGTCCGTCTGTCACAAAAGTCTATCTTATGAACCGTGATAGCTAGACAGTTGAAACTTTCACAGATAATGTATCTATGTTGCCGCAATAAGAACAAATTCTAAAAACACAATAAAAATAAATATTTATAAATTAATAATATGCATTATATTTTAAGAATCATAGGGGAGGTCGGGGCATGATGACGAACGGGGCAAGATGACAAAGTACTGATTTATAGAAAACTGTACATCCTAAAAATCCCATTTATTTTTCTATAAATTCCTTTAGGTGTATAATACGTCGGGTTACACATAAATGGAGCTATCAGTTTTGCATCGGGTTTAAAAAATCATAACCGCTTTTCACACTTGTTAGATGTAAACATCCAGCTTCAGAAAATAAGCAATTTCGCAGGTTTAAAGAAAAATAGAAGCCCCTTTCATAGTTAATCTTGATTATTGAACACATTTTAAACATTAGAATGTAAGATATAACCTAATTTCACTTAATTAATAATTTAATGTTTGCCGTTTCCTAAAAAATGTTTCCTGGGGCAAGTTGACGGAGGCAAAATGACGAATTCGTCAACTTGCCCCACTGTGTATAAAATTAGTTAAATTCATTTTTTGATGTTTTTACATGGTCAGAACTTATAAACAGAGTACAGATAGACGCTCTTGGTCAGAACTGTATTTTGCATGACCGTAAGTCAGTTAATGCTGCCAGTATTGAGCATGGAATCCCGGAAGCAACATTAAGACGTTATAAAAAAAAGAAAAATAACAACGAACCAATCCCTCTTAGTGGTGGGAGATTCAGAAGAACGTTTTCTGATGCTCAGGAAGCTCAGTTTGTGACCTACCTAACTGACCTGAGTATTAGAGCATTTGGAATTACGTCAGTATAATTTAGAAAACTAGCCTACGAATTCGCTAAACTTAACAACATAAACCATCGGTTCTGCAAAACCACAAAATTGGCAGGCACGGACTGGCTTAAGTCGTTCATGAGTAGACATAGGATGAGCCTTAGGACCCCAGAGTCGACTTCACTGGGACGATTATTCGGATTTAATAAAGTTGAAGTAACTAGATTTTTTGAGTTACTTAGAGAAACTAGATTAGAATACAATTTTACTGCTGACCGCATTTATAATGCAGATGAATCGGGATTATCAACGGTTCCCAATAAAAAGCCAAAGATTTTATCACACACTGGTTCTAGGAGAGTATATATACCCAACAAAGAAGAACAGGAAACGAAAAACAATGAAAAAAACTTAAAAGAAATTAAAACAAGGAAGGTTGATTCTGTGAAAGTCAAGAGAAATGTATTTCAAGAAAATCGTGAAAAGCAGGTAGGAAAGAAGAAGAAAACTAATGAGATTTTTTGTCCTGGCTACCAGGAATCCTATATTGAGCCTCCTACAGAAGACTGGATTCAATGTAACACGTGCGAGAGTTGGTGGCAAAAGTCGTGCACAGCCTACGAAAAAGATGGCACATATACCTGCGACATTTGTTTATAATCGTCCCCGATCTCCCCTACATAGTAGTTTTGCATAACAATTTCTAAGTCCTCGGTCACAAATTACCTATAACAGATGCGAAAGAAAGCGACTGCATCGGAAACCGCTCGGCAAACCCCACGCGCCTATTGAGTGGTGTAAATACACCAGTCGTTTAGTCCGGAAGCCTATGCTGTGTCGTATTCGCTTGCTGGAATGACATAGTGCGTGGTTTGGTTTTATTTAACAAAATTTAATTAAAAATGTGACAAAATAGTACCTTTCTATTGGTCCTATCGGACTTTTTTCGACTATATAAATCTTTATTTGTAAATTTTAATACATCAAATATTTTCAGTCTAATAAATCATTTAATGATGTAAATAAGAGGAAATTTCTCACATGGGTGGTCAAATTCTATAGTTTTCATTATATCAAACAGCCTCTGAGAAATGTTTTCAACTCAAAATGCCTTTAATTATGTTTGACTACATCAATTAAAAGGGTCTTCAAATACATCAATGTGATATTTGTCTAAAATTTGCAAAAGAATCCGAATCTCTGGATAACTCGAAATTATTTACCCATTTAAAAGCCTTTGATCATGAAAGTGGAAAAATTTGTTCATTTTATTTACTGGAAATGGAAAAGTTATTTATATTAAATTTTGATGAGTTTTGCACTGAAGAAAACATTCAGAGGCTGTTTGATATAATGAAAACTATAGAATTTGACCACCCATGTGAGAAATTTCCTCTTATTTACATCATTAAATTGTTTATTAGATTGAAAATATTTTATGCATTAAAGTTTACAAAAAATAAAGATTTATATAGTCGAAAAAAGTCCGATAGAACCAATAGAAAAGTAACTATTTCGTCACATCTTGAATTAAATTTTGTTAAATAAATTAATTTTTTATACTATAAATATCTTTTTTTTCTAATCTCCTACGAACTGATATAATATGACGAGCAATCTATTAAATTACTGTGAGATTATATGCCTCGATAACATATTGGTGCAGATTATTTTCACCCAAACAAATAATAACCCAAACTATACATTGATGCGGATTGTCTATGAACTCTTTCTGAAGGTCACAGAAACCTGAACGTGTAATTCGGTGTTCTTTCGCATCTGTTATAGGTAATTTGTGCCTCGGTAGCCGGTCTCGGTGGTTAAAGCGTTAGGACTTTACGCTGCTATGACGTTGGAGCAGCAGTAAGGCAGGTTCGAATCCTAGTCAAGGCGACTTTTTCTAATCGTTTTTTTTTAATTTTTACATATTTACATTTTATTATTGGTATTAATTTAATTGATTAATTTAAAATTGATTTATTATTTTACATATTTATTATAGATTAATACAATTTTTAGTAATGTGTTTCTTCATTTTTTTTTTAAATTACTTATACGCGCATTCAAAATTTCAGCTAAATCGGAAAAAAGTTTATAATAATATAGTGTCTAATGTTGTATAGATAATGAATGGTACGGAACCCTTCGTGCGCGAGCCCGACTCGCACTTGACCAATTTTTTTTAGTCTGTTATGCATTAAAATTAAAGGAAACCACTTTTCATGATGTATTATAATTTAAGGGATGAGATATAGATATAATATAAAGAGACAAGAGATATAATATAGGATGTATTTAGCTGGTGAGGCTGAGATAGAGTGGAAGAGTGATATTTAAAATGAATTATTTCCATTTTTTTATTATTAAAAGGTTTTTTATCCTAACTTTAATTTCAAAAGTTTGATAAAACCGAATTAAGCAACCTGCAATTTATTTAAGATGTATGTCTAATGGAAATTAATAGGTCTTAATAAGTACCGACTTGTGTCTAACGAATTAAGATTTCCAAAACTGACTGTCTCTTATATTATACAGGGTATCTATGGCTATCGCGGAAACTACTGGAGACTCGTTCAAATGGAAAAAGAATTGCAGTTTTGTGAGGATAAACATATATGTGCCTTTCGGATTTTTAAAAAAGTTTATGGCCTGCTAGATATTTAGGAAAAACATTTTTCGGGTATTTTAAAAATGCTCCCTAGTTCCATTACAATCTATTTTGGACAAAAAGTTATTAGATAAAAGTTGTAGATAATTCTCCGTTTTTTTCTAGAGCCTGGCATTTTTGACGTATGACACAACTATTGTTTTCATATCGAAACAATAGTTGACTTAAGTGACATATTCAATAATATGTCTTTTTTTAAATTACTCAGTTATAGGCAATTCTTATATTTTTCAAGCAATTTAACTTAGTTAGCCATGGAACAAGTTCAATCGTTGTTGCTCTCAGAAATGTCCAACTATCACATTCAAACAAAAATATTTTTCTCTCCAAAAAAGTCCTATGGGTATTTCGCCACTGTAAGAAACTCTACAATATAAAATAGTTATTTTTTGTAAACACTGCTGGCCACATTATACAGGGTGGCCCATCCAAAACGTTCCGCAAGGCATAACGGCCAGGATAATTTTTTTTTTCAGGAAATTCAAAAACACGTCAATTTTGTTGGTGAGTGGGACAACTTTTGTCCCAAAAATGATTGCAAAATATTCAACCCTGTAAGCGGGGGTGTCATCCTCCAATTTTTTTCAAATGGCAAGGGGGGTCAAGTGGTACCGCAGTGAAAAGGGCTTTCTATTCTCTATACTTTACCGCTTAGCTTTTGAAAACCGGTCGAGTCATTGAGAAAATATGAAGGATTGAAATTTGAAAAGTTTATTTAAACATTTATCAGAGTAAATGATAAGGATAAATTCCTTCGACCAATTTGCTGTTTTTTATTATTATTTCTAGATGTTTACGCATTTTTTCACTTGCCACAAGGTTGAACAATCAGGTGTGGTAGTTGCTAGATAGCTGTTCTGTGACTTGTGCGTTGAAGTTCTTCTCAATATCGTTAAACTTTTTAACAATTATGGTGTTCTCACTTGCAGAAAAATTGGATATAATCGAACTTTATTTTAAAAATAATGAATGTAGCAATCGGGTTGCGCAGATATTCAATGAAAGCCATCCTGACAAACACTTTTATGGCATAATTGTTCTCGAGTTAGTAGCAAAATTTCTCGAAACTGGTTCTGTTATGAATAAAAAGAGGCAGAGGGAAAATCCTGTAGTAAATGAAGCTATGGAGGTATTCGTATTGGGCCAAGTTGCCATGGATATTACGCTGAGTACAAGAAAATTAACCAATTAGACCGGCGTGAATCGTACAAGGAAGTGTCCAAAGGATATTAAAAAAACACAAGTTCCACCCGTACAAAATTCAGTTGGTACAAGAACTCAACTAAGACGATTTTGATCGTCGCTTGCAATTTTGTGAAACTATCAGTGAACGAGTGGCGAATGATAATAATTTCCTATTTAATGTGTGTTTTTCAGATGAGTGTACTTTCTTTTTGAACGGTGTAGTTAATCGGCACA
This sequence comes from Sitophilus oryzae, assembly GCF_002938485.1. NCBI lineage: Eukaryota > Metazoa > Arthropoda > Insecta > Coleoptera > Curculionidae > Sitophilus > Sitophilus oryzae. Next base: position 12,516,886 of record NW_022146055.1, read on the forward strand.
ATTGTCGGTACTGGGCTGAGGACATCCCCGGGGTTTTTCAGGAGGTGCACATGCACACAAAACCCTCAGAAATTGAACGTGTGGGCTGGTATTTTTGGAAATTCTATTGTGGGTCAGTTGAACGATATTGAGAAGAACTTCAACGCACAAGTCACAGAACAGCTATCTAGCAACTACCGCAACTGATCGTTCAACCTTGTGGCAAGTGAAAAAATGAAAAAACATCTAGAAATAATAAGAAAAAACAGCAAATTGGTCGAAGGAATTTATCATTATCATTTACTCTGATAAATGTTTAAATAAACTTTTCAAATTTCAATCCTTCATATTTTCTCAATGACTCCACCGATTTTTAAAAACGAAGTGGAGAAATATAGAGAATAAAAAGCTCTTTTCATTGCGGCACCACTTGACCCCCCTTCCCATTTGAAAAAAGTTGGGGGATGACACCCCCGCTTAGAGGGTTGAAGATTTTGCAATCATTTTTGGAGCAAAAGTTGTCCCCGTCACAAACAAAATTGACGTGTTTTTGGATTTTTTGAAAAAGAACTCTGGCCGTTATGTCTTGCGGAACGTTTTCGATGGGCCACCCTGTATTATGTTCTCTGTGCTGTTGCATGAATCCCACGGAGACTAATTGTCAGCTGTGGTTTACTAATAAACAAATTTACCTAACGGACAAAAATGCTTAACGTTTTGGAATGTATACGAATGGAGCTGGTTAAATGTTTGGTTTCTTTTATAACATCATATTTATGTGAATAAGTTTCTTATGTATGACTACCATTAAAACAAAAGTTGAAAACCTTCTCGTACTTGAAAACGATATAATTAAGGTGTATCTCAAATACACAGTCGAGATTTGAAAGACTACTAGGTTCAAAAAAACAAGCACATGCGTCTCATAATATTTGACTGTATTTTTATCTATTATTTTTACAGACTTGTTAATATTGAATTTTATGTCTTGTTTCATAATTAGTTGCTAATTTTTATTTATAGCATTTAAGTGGCACTTTTTTATTAATTTGGAAAATCTCAGGTGTACTACATGCTGTAGAATATGCATGTTATTATGAACAGCTGTTCAAACGAGTCAAGAAAGAATTAATAAAAATCATTTCCAGTGCATGTAATACATATTAATTATTTCTGTTTTATTAATTATTATATTTAATAAATTATTTACCTACTATATTATAAAAATATTTGATTACCGTCATTAATAATATTTGTTCGGTTCCGATCAATTTCGTGGCATTTTCGAGTATTTCCAGATTTATCACATGTTAAATCTGACTAAAATAATATTTGTTTGGGTTTATACCTTAACAAATACTATAGTATATTATGTTTACAGTCAGCTTACTGCGAGAGTCGCTTGTTTATTATTCTGTGTCAACAATGATGATTAGGTAGCAGATAGACATGCACGAAAACTAGTTTTTAGTGATAATGTTTATAAGCGTATATACATAAAGAATTAGTTCTTTTATCTACATCGTAGATTAAAATAGAAGAGACTGTACTGGGTGATAACGGAATCGTCCCTCTAACCGCCCTTTGAGATATGTTTGTTTAGTTCGTTGTTGTGTGTTCTAAGTTCGTAACGTCTAACAGGGAGCTTTTTTTGTTACAATCTACGAATTACCTATTGATGTAATTTATTCTCTTTATTTTTGTTTTCGTTTTTATTGAAGTATTTTTTATACTAGGTCGGCAATAACGGTTCTTGAAATATTTGAAGAAATGAATGAATGAATTATTTTTTTAAAGTTTAACTTATTTCGATTCCAAATATGCGTAGTAATTCTATGTCCACAGAATATTGGGACACTCTGTATATTATAAAAAATTGCCATAGAATAATTTCGGCAAAATGGTTGCTTATTTGAAGAATTTTATATATGAAATAAAATTATATAAATTATCTGAGGACAATTAAGTAATACATAAAAAAATACTTTTATATGCGAAGTATTATGGAAAAAGCATATTGGTGAAAGAGCACCAATTTTATTCAGCATACAGAAATGTTTATGCGAAATCTAATATTTCCATGTCATATTTTCATAGAGACTACCTAATAAATTTGTATGATGCTTGGTCATAAACGTGTCTTTTTTGAATATCTCTTAAAATGTCACGACAAATTCTGTAACGCACCGTTTGAGAGCTAACAAATGAGCTGCTGACTAAGCTATGTTTTAGTTTGTGGTAAAATTAGAAAACATACTATTTACTTACACATTACTCACATTACTATAATAAGTATTAGTAATTCGTTATTAGAGTAATTCATTATTCAAGTTTATTTTTGACAGACATGTATTTTTATTATTTTTCAGAATTTACTCATTTTTTCTTAAATCTGCTTTAAACAAATTAACAGGAAAAGAAAAACATAATATTCTCTTTATGGCGTAATATTCTTAAAAAATGCAATGCAATGTTACAATATTGGATGGTATTATCTATGTTTGTTTTGTTTTAACATAATACACTTAATACAATAAATGGGTAGGTACATAAAACAAATTATTACCTCACTCAATCAATATTTAACGTAAAATACAGTAACCAATCATTACATATATAAGGCATTTAAATTTAAAGCCGTTATTTAATTTAATTATAGTTTACACGGGGAAACGAGTAATAACCATAATTAAATGTTTAATCAAAATAAATAAGTTGCCTTTACCCCGGAGTAATAAAGTTTAATTATTTTAGTACTAATTTTCTAATATAAAATAGCGACTAAATTCTTAATGTTATAGTGTACTTAGACGTATATTATTAGACGACATTCTGCATACCATTAGTCGCCCATACACGGAAGGGATTTTTAAGCGATCGGTCTCGCAGTTCAGATATGACATTCCGTATCCGCCGACCCGGTCGTTTAGAGTAGATATTTTGGTATTCATAATCGCGCATATCGGATCTTTTATCAGGTTAGCCTGGGACTGCCACATATCCAATATTTCTCCCCGGTAGTCCACTAACGCAGAGATATTAATGATCTTTTAAAAATCCCTTGCGTGTATGGGTGGCTATTGTAAAATCAGGTTAACCAGGTTTTTACAACTTACACTGACGTAGTGATAAAGTTGTGTAGTCAGTAACGTAGTCCAGTTTAACACACAGTTCACAGACACCTTTATGGAATAGTATAATCTTTAAAGTAATTTAATTCAAGAATTGAATTTTTATTCATATACTACGCAGAAATAGAAAGATTATTTTAGTGAGAAACATTATCAAACAAACCCTCTGTATGCCTGCAGGGTTCTCCAGAGATATGAGTTAATTTTAGGCCACAGACAGTCGGTAAGACTGTTTATTTACATTTGCAGATGTTCGCTGTTGTCAGGATGTTTCTGATCTATTGAGTCTACGAACTGTTACAATTAACCGTGTATAGCGTAATCGTGTACATAGTTTCTTGCTGGGTACATTAAATTACTCCTGAAAATATATTGTTTCTTGAATATACTGAACGTTTTATTTGCTATTTTTGTTGTTTATACTAGATACAAAGAAAATTTGTTTGTTTTATCTTTTTCTATTATATTGACTATTGCAATATTTTTTATATCTTAAAAATTAATATTTTTCATTTTTTACAATCATTTACTGGACAATACCGGTAAAATATGTATTGTAAGTGTTTTTTTCTCGGATTTACTTTGTTTTATGAAATTCTGCTAAAAAATATATTATATTTTTTCTACAAACGACAGTAAAAATGTAATTTTTAACGCATGCTGTCAGTGCCTAAAATGTCACTGATGGTAAAAGTCATTTGATTAATAATAAGTCACGTGATTTACTTTTAACATTGAAGCGATAATTGAATGTTTGGAATAAACCATAAACAACCATAAAGTTCATAATTAATTTGATTTCAGAATGACATATATTATGAATTATTCATTAGCGTAAAATGTAATAATACCTTGATATATACGAGTATAAACTTTTTATTTTATTTTGTTCGAAGGGATGGGACACTCTTCCCTTCTCACAAAATAAAATACTACTTTTTGCACTTATATCATAAATAACTATTGTAGTTTTTTAATATAAAAAACTAGTATAAAATAAAACTATAAATAACTTTTCCCATGATACTTTTCGATCTTATGATCTAACCTCACTATTACATGATGATTACATGTTTAAATGCCATTCTTTAAAATTGTTCCCAATACATTTGTCGCATGACATATGTCAAAAAAATTGTTATTTTGTGGATCTAAACAGATCCCACGTAAAGTTTCTGTATCTAAATAATATTTTTTTATTTATAAAATAAGTTGGCTTTCTTGTATAAAAAAACATCTGGATATTGAGCCACTGAAACGTAAACTTGAATTCGTTACCCAACTTAAGAAATTGCCAAGCCTCTGACCAATAAACCAAACATATGGCACATTAATAAAATTATGACTTTATTTTTTTTTTTTCATTTAATCTCATTTGCGTTTTGCCTTTTATTGAGGGTAGTAAAGTATGAAACATATAGAACATATTATAGAACATTTGTACTTTGTATCTCCGAAAAGAGAGAACGACATAAAAAAAACATAGGTTCAAATAATTTTTACAAAATCATCTCATGAAAGTTGAAAAACAACCCAATATTATTGCATTAAATTTTACGAGAAAATCTTCAATTTGAAAAAGCAATAAAGTTGAGATTAAATTAATACTAACATTTATGTTTATTTCAGCAGCAAATAAAAGTTGATTTACGATATATATACGATTATCTGTAATAACTTCCTCTAGGAGATGCGAGACCTTGTCGTTGGTGGGATAGGAAGCTCATAGTCAGGTGCTACGGGGAATTCCTTCTAGCACTTTGGCTAGGTTTAAAGAGCATCTTAAAAAATATTCCGATCCACCTACACTTTTTTGAGTCAGCCTGTAGAAGTTAAAATATTCTCCTGAACTACATCCTAACACATATACTTCAGATCTGGCACCATATTAAAAGTGTATTTCATAAATATACATAAAAAGGAGCTTTTGATTAGTTTTAATGAACAACATGATGAGCGTAATATTCCTGCAGACGGATCTTAGACTCTTATTGATCAAGTAATGCACAACAAGAGCTCTATTCAACATTTCTCAAACACACCCTAATTAGAAAAAAGGACAAAGCGGAGCTTAACTTTATATCAATATTTATCTTTATTTCGATGGTAAATAGAAGTAAATTTCTCCCGTATCGGCGCCGACAACACAAAGACTAATTAAAATTAGAAATATATATGCCGTTTAGGGAGCAAACTGTACGGTTCTGCGCATCGTCGAAACTTAATGGCGTTTAATATTTATCTTTTAAACTGCTTTAATCGTTTTATAAACATCGTATAACCGGGATGAGAAATCCGATACGAGCGAGAAACGACGTCTGCTGGCACGGTGGCGCCCTGCGGGACTTTAGGGGGGAAGCGAGTTGCATTTCGACAAATACTGTTTTATTTTCGGTTGTATATAGCTCGCAGACAATATGATACAGTAACAACGTAGTTTGGGAAGCTTTCTGATGTTATTCAGCGAGATTCTTGGTTCATAGAAGTTCTGTTTAAATCAGTTTGGTTCTATCTACTTTGTTTCGGATGTAATCTATGATGCAGTATTACAGCTGGTAATTATTTCTAATAGTAATATCAAATTGCGTTCCCAATATCAATGCAGCGTATAAATATCTCTTTAACCAATAAAATTGAAATATTTTTATAATCGAATGATTTGTTTCCAATATTTATTGTTTTATAATTTTAAATTGGATAATATATTTGGCATTGTTAATATTAGTGCTATATTATCAGTAGAAACATTAGACAATATATCTTTCAGGGCGCTTTATGGACATATATTTTTTCAAAACATAAAAGTAAACGAAAACCTTTAAGTATAAAGACACAAGTATTTACAGAATACAACATTGTAGAGAGAACTTGTGATCCAAATATGTATATGGGACTTTAGGGCTTATAATGGAAGGAGATTATATTCTTCCAGTACCCCGTATCTCTATACAGAGAACATTACAAATAGAACATCCAGTAAAAGTAGTCTAATATTATTAATTTTTTATACACCAATATACTTCCTCTAGGAGATGCGAGACCTTGTCGTTGGTGGGGAAGCTTCTGGTCACGTGCTAGGGGGATTCCCCTCTTGCAGTTTGTTAGTGGTCTAAGGAGGGTCTAAGGAGCATTGTCTTGTCTCTGGCTGTAGTGTCGTGGCCAGGGAATTGCACCAAGTCGGATAACGATGCCGGATGGGACTACCTGTCCGTCATACCAGGCACCCTCTACTTTCTGTGGTCATGTATCACGGGCAGAGGGTGTGGGGGATTCTTAGCTTAATCTGTCTGGACCAAGAGTAGACAACCTCACCAAAAACCTAAATCCTATGATGGCGGGAGCAGGTGAATGGGATACGTGGCTAGATAGAAGACTAGCCTCTACTGGTCTCAACCATGGGGCATTAGGGAGCAACCCATTGTACTCGTCTCCCTTACTTCAGCGACTTCAGTACTCGTCTTCTCTTTACTTTGCGAGGCTTTGTAGAAGTGTACCGACTAACACTTGCGGTAGAAAATCGTGATCATGCCATTCACCAGAAGAAGAAAAATAGACAAATTGAAACCGCCCGGTGCCCACTCTTCTTGGTGAGACAATTCCGTTTACAGAGGAAGTTAAGTATCTAGGATTAAACCTGGATTAAAAACTTAGCTGAACCTCCCATATAGAATAAAGCTCAAAAAAGGCTTGTCATGCTCTATGGGCATGCCGCTGAATTTGCGGCAGAGACTAGGGATTGAACCCCAAAAATATGTATTGGCTATACGTGACAGCCATAAGACCTACTATCACGTATGGTGCAGTTGCCTGGTGGCAGAAAGCCAACCAAACAACGGTAAAATATAAATTGTCGAAATTACAACTAGAAGTTTGCTTAGCGGTGACTGCTGCTTTTGATTCCACGTCGTGGAAAGCTATGAAAACCCTACTCGACCTACCTCCTCTTCAAATTCTTTTGGAAAGAGAGGCGAGATGGGGTGCATATAGGTTTATAAATATGACACGCGAATAAGAACAATCAAATTCATACCAAACCAAACATACCAAACAAAGATACCAAACGAAACACCGACTAGTAGACGAACTACAGTCGGATGCAGTAGCGGATACAGAGGGGGGCCCATGGGGCCCGGATCCTCCTTAAAATCTGTAAATTGTGTAAAATATTAGGCTTTTGGGATAAAAATGGCGCCCTAAAAAGCGTATTCTACATTGCTTTTCATTTTGGGCCCCCCTAAAATAAATTCCTGTATCCGCCCCTGAGTCGGATGAGATTCTGGGAATGGTCTCAGATATCATACCGCCGGCACCGGTCCAGCTCTTGATACGCACCTACAATGTCCTGTTTCCGGATAGGGACGAATTTGATAAGCCGAGAAACGGTCTATTACATGCAGAAATGTGTTGGTGCACGGACAGATCTAAGAACGAGAAAGGTCCTGGCGCAGGAATTTACTGCAGCAGTCCAAAAATTGAGATCTACCACAGTCTTGGAAAACACACCACAATTTTCCAAGCTGAGCTTTATGCTATTGAAACCTGTGTGCAACTTATGGTAGAACAGAAATACACCGGGAAAACAATAAGCATATTTTCGGATAGTCAAGACGCATTGAAAGCACTAGAGGCAACGAAAAGCACGTCTATAACGATTGTTCATTGTAAGAAACTACTCAATACATTAGGAGATAGGAACAAAGTGTTGCTACTATTTATACCGGGACCTGTAAGCCTAGTACATAGGTCCAGGGGAAAACTTATATAATAAATTGGCGCAATAAGCGCAAATTTTTTAATTTTAGAGTTTTACAATATCATAGTAGGTGTATCGGTACTACTGCTCGAGAGCACCAAATCCAAAATTGAGAGTAATATTGAAATTACTCTCGAATGTGTAATTATTTTCAAAGTGGATCCAGTACACGTCGCAAAAAAACTACTAGGGTCAACAACAACACGTATATTGGCAAATGATAAAACTTTAAAAACGGTAAATCAAACTGAAATTAAACAAAATCACTGCAGCTTCCCATTAACTTAAAGGTAAACTTGATATATAAAATACCTACAATAAATAGGTGAGAGAGAGAAATAACATTGCCTAACTGAGGCGAGAGTAATATTGCGAGAATTAGCGAAAAATGTACAATTCAGAGACTAAATTAATAGGTGTGATGCTGCCTGAGAGGATTCACGGGCGTCTCTTCGTGACAAAATAGAAAGTTAAGATCTGCCATTCGAACAAGACAAAAAAAACACATGGCCGTCAAGGGTGGTATTTTAAGTGTTTTGCAGGTCAACTTAGCGAAGCGTGTGAAAGCATCCCTTCGTGATCAACTTTCTATTTTGTATACATTAGGTAGTAGGATAATTTTAACATATTTACAAAACTAATACTAGGTGTTTATCAAAATAGTAAAAAACAAATGCGTTAGAGTTGTATTCGAACAGTAGGCCTAACTGGTCCCTATAAAATGTGCAAAATCTGCAATGCAGTAAGTTGTTAAATCCTATGATATATGCCTAGTAAAAATCTAGAATACACGGAATGTATCTGATAACCACCAGCAGCCCAGTGCTCTCCTGTAAAATTAGTAAAATTATGCTTATCATGTTTTTCCCCTGGACCCTTCATATTGTTTAATAATGTGTTGGGCTCCCTTGAAGTTGTATACATTCATTGCTTGTCTGTCTCCTTGTGGTATTTCCTCCTATGGAAATTGTATTTTATGGCGTAAGGTCTTAGATCTGGATATTTCTGTGGTCAAGGTAGGAGATTTACATAAACGTTATTTTAAAATTAACCGAGCAACATGCGGGTGGGCATTATTTATTGAAATATGGGGTGGCGGAGCGTTCGTAAGCATGATACTATTATAGATATGCATCTACACTTTTTAAATATAGCTTTCTGTTGCCATATTACCTATAATAAATTTTTGAAGTGACCTATTGCCGTTAGTCGTGTTAATTTTCTCATGACCGATTACTTAATAAACTTTTATGTTATTTTCATTAAAAAATTCATTTTTTTATATATTTTACGTTTCAAAAACTAAGCCTTGCTTGCTGATTGACAAACTGCACCATCATTGAATAAAAATAGTAGTACAGAAAGTATCGAAAAAAAAACGGGAAATCCCGGTTCCTTAAAGGCGTGGTACCAAAAGAAAAACAGTTTTGTTTCCGGAAACCCTACTGACTAATCAAAGACTGTAATATTTATATATTTATATGTTTTGATTCAACAAATCAAATGTTTAAATTTAGAATCCTATATAAGAACTATCTCTCTGCGTGAAATAATTACTATATTTAGTACCATATATATTAAAGACATGTTTAACATACCTACAGTATGCCACACTAATATATCCCAACACCAACCGCGACACATATCTGATTAGCATTATAATAAGAAATAAACATTTTATGACAGCTATGCAACAAATTAGACTGCAACACGTGAGTAAGTACTAAGGCCCGAGTCGTTTACAACGACGCCATTAAAATGTCATAAATTTAGGAGCTAAACAAAAAACGGAAGCAGTTAGTAATAAATAACATGCCAGACCAGTTAACACCCTGTTTAATAATTATTTTTTTATTGCCGGCACGGAATTCGATAGAATGGGATCGGTTTTAGTAGTTGACGCAGATTGTTCGATAAAGACTGGAAGACAATTCCAAAAATAGGTCTTTTATGACTTTTGGGTAATCTGGATGAACAGAATGATTACAGTTGAGGGTTGGAACCTTTGTTGTTACACAGCAAAATAAAAACACTAAATCACCACAATACACCAAAACACTTTTACTTTTACACTGGACGCGCGTTTCGCTAACCATGTTAGCATCATCAGCAGATGATTATAAGCTAAGCTGGTTGTTTGTTTAAGTAAAATTCGTTATTTCATCGATTAGTTTATAATCATCTGCTGATTATGCTAACATGGTTAGCGAAACGAGCGTCCAGTGTAAAAGTAAAAGTGTTTTGGTGTATTGTGGTGATTTAGTGTTTTTATTTTACTGAACAGAATGATTTTTGTATATAAGTTTTGTCGATTTTGCGGGGATGCACACTTTCGGGTGGGCATAGATTTTGCATCTGAAGAATTGGAGGATTGTTTGGTTGAAACGGCACCTAAGCTTATGAATTGGCAGGGGCCGGGACTGGTTGCAGTGAAGGGAGAAAACATCCCTAAAGAGGCGACCATCAGGGTCTTTCTGCCGAGGAGCAAAGTGAAGGACAGCACCTACCTGCCGACCCTTATCCAAGCTCCAATGTAAGGATATTGAGTTGACTAGTCATCACGTCGAGGGAGAAGGGTCATAGTCAGGTTTTCGCATTCTTCTTCTTCCTGAGCCTTGTGCTTAGCCGCACGTTGGCGATTGTCTGTACTCTTCATACAATGTGTAGAGTGCCGTCCTCGGCGCTTCGAAATATGGTGGCTGCGTCGCTGATGTTACACCAATCCCGTATGTTTCTTAGCCAGGAATGTTGTTTTCTTCCTGGGCCTCGCCGTCCCTCTATTTTTTCTTGTAGAATCAGCTTAGGAATGTAATATTTGTCTCCTCTAAGGATATGGCCGAGGTCTGAAACTTTTCTTTATTTAACTACAGTACCTCTGTCCGTTCTGTAGCTACGGGGTATCCGTGAGAGGGGAAACGATATTCTCTCGATGTTTTTCGTAAAAAATTAGACGACGCGTCCCATCAATAAAAATTCGACAAATTTGCAAGTGGCCAATAAAATGAGTGGGCGGGGCGATTTGCGGTGACGTACTCGTCAAGTCGACGTATAAAATATATTGCTGTTTATTTGAATGTTTTTTGTCCGCATTCCTTTCATAGACACAGATCCAGCAGATGTACTGTATATTAAGCATTTCTCGTCCTGCCTTCTTTTTTCGTAACCTGCAGTTCTTAAAACTTCTTCGTTGGTGGCATGTATGGTCCATGGAACACGTAAGAGTCTCCGGAGAGTGCACATTTCGAAAGCTTCGATACGGTTCAGGGTTCTACCCTTGAGAGATCACGTTTCTGCGCCGTATAGTAAGATGGGCCATATGTAGCATTTTACTACCCGTAGTCTAAGTGCTAGCGGGAGACTGCGTGCTAATAGGAAGTTTTTAAGTTTAAAAAATGTTGATTTTGCATAATTCGTTAAACTTTAATTTAATTAAAGTTTAACTTCCTCATCGCAGTTCCATCGTTCATTGATCATAGCACCTAGATATTGAAATCGTGGTACTCGCTCTGAAATATTTCTATCCACCGTCAATGCGGTGTTGATTATAGGCTGGCGTCCTATTACCATAAGTTTGGTATTGTTAGCGTTGATTTTAAGACCGAAACGATTTCCCATGTCCTCTATCTTATTTATTATTTGCTGGAGATCCTCTAAAGTTGGTGCTAGGATTGCCGTATCATCTGCATATCTTATATTGTTAATTGGAACTCCGTTAATCTTAATTCCTACACTTTCTCCTTCCAGAGCCATTTGAAATATCTTTTCGACGTATATATTAAAAAGTATTTTATTATTGGTAAGAGTTTACAGCCCTGGCGGACTCCTTTACACATATTGAAGGTGTCTGTGGATATATTTTTGTTGACTCTTATCTCCGCGGTTTGGTTCCTTCACATTAATTGACCGTCTTCACATTAATTGACCTCAAATTCAAAGCAGAAATAGAGACAGATACTCCACCCCGCACCTCATGAGTATCTCAACCAGAGACACAAAAAATTAATTTTTAACGACCACCCTAATATACATGTTTTGCTAATAATCTTATTTTATCAAGAGATTATTTTAGTGGCGTTATTTTTCTGCACTGTCTCAGGGATTAGACCAACATTTTCGACATGTAATTTTCTACAAATAATAGTACTTATTTTATTATTTGTGTGTTTCTTAAAGGGTTTAATTGATATAAATTGAAGCTTATCTAGTAAACATCTTTAATTTTGTGACTGGTAAAAGTCGATTTCTCAAGACTAAAGAAATTATTTCAGGATTTCGAACTGATGCATCTAATCGACGATCTTGACAATACATCGTTTCGTTTTCCCCGGGCACTTGGATTTGTTTAGCATGCCTGAGATGCTTTACAACGCTCATTAATTAGCTATGGTATGAATTTTTATATATTTAAATATATAGAAGAAATACATACAGGGTGCTACAAGTTACAGGTGCTACAGGGGTGAGGTACGCGAATTGGTATCTCGGTAACCGTAATAGATACGAACGTGGTTAAATCGGCGCAAATTTGCGCTTTAAGATGTTCACCAAGCTGCCATGAAAAAAGTTTTAAAAATTTCATGGATTGCTGAGTTTTTTTGGAAAAAAAACGGATTTTTTTTGAAAATTTATTTTATTTTTTCCTGTTGTTATTTTTTTGAAAATCAAAAAACTAATTGCACATTCTCATAGCAACTTTATTAGGGCTATCTGATGGTATTTTTGGATTTTCAAATTAGCTCATAATTTGGGAGATACAGAGGTCAACTTAATTTTTTTAAATACGGACCTGCATTTTTTATTTCAGCTTCTGAAAGAACTCGGTCTCGTGAGTATAATGATATGCCACACTTATTATTTTTTTGTTTCGGACATTTAAATACAATTTATTTAAATTAATTTCAAGTCCGGCTCTGTTTTTTTTAATATTTAATCTATTTATCCTTACAATATATATAAGCCTTCAAACTTAACAATGACGTTGGGTAAAACATTGAATACGGAAAATCAAATGCAATAAAAAATAATATAAACATAATATAATATAAACAATCAAATCATTTCGCCGGAAGATGGATTGGAAATGGTAGAGCAGTATAATGGCCAGAGAGGTTTCAGTAGCCCTCCTCAAGAACCAGAAGGAGGTGGGCATTACTTGACGTCATTTGTAAAAGTGAAATTAATATGTTCAAAGAGCTATAAATAAAATTGAACGAATAATAAATTTGTAGAGTATTAGACACTAGTTTGTAGAAGTTGATTTATTTATAATAACTACGAATAATATTATGCTTATTATCAGATCGTACACTGAGATTTCAAATTCACAATAAAAAAAAGTTAAAAATAATATCTTTAAATTGCTGACCTGGATATTATTTATTTGAATCTTTCATTTGGCTCGATTTTCCTTATTCAATGTTAATTAGTGCTGATCAATATTGTTGCGATGAATATAATCAGATTAAATTTGAAAAATCAGAGTCGAACTTGGAATTATTTTAAATAGTATATAATTAAATAGTTTTGTTGTTGTGAAGGTACCCAAAACAAAAAAAATATAGAGTGTGGAATATCATTGTACTCAGGAGACTGCTTTCAAAACCTGAAATAAAAAATGCAGGTCCCTATTTAAGAAAATTAAGTGACCCGTGTGTTTGGAATTTTACGTGTGGCTTAACAAGGCAGGATCGGGCTAAGCCTTAGGGCAGATTTCTGAAATATAATATATATTTCCTTCGGCCAGACATCCGCTTTACCCGACCCCTGAGAGCAACCCGAAAGTACAGCGTAATAGACTCTTAAGAGACCATAGCCAATGGAAAAGTTTTAAGAGGTAGGTAGTCAGTTTAAAGGCGATTCACAGAATCTGAGCTCGTTTACTAAGAACGAGTGCCTCTTAAACGGATTTTTTCGCTGACAGTAACTAAGAATCTGCTTTATATCTGCTATGCTATGACTTTCCGGATTGTCATGAAAGTTTAAGTCAATAACGAGAAAGAATTTCATGCATTTAATCATCTGAGCAGTCGCTCAACGTCTCGACGCGCTCTAGCTTCAGGCATTTATTGCGTTTCGAACGAAATATGCCCGGCGTCTGCCTTTTCACGTCTGTGTAACTCTTAACCTATACTTAAGCGAAATAATAGCGGCTCGTCAGCGACGGTTCCATGACGGGCGTGACAAAAAGAACGTCGACGGCCTTCTTTGAACAGTAATTAATTTAATGAGAATAGGAAACCTCTTTTGACGGTGATTCCTTCGGGACTGGAAAAGGAGTTGGAAACTTTATTAGGACGTCGCACAGTGATGCAGAAGTTTCCAATAGCGGCAAAAAATCAAAATATCAGAAGTTTTTATTTAATTATAATTTCACCCGTATACTTTTTAATAGTCCATATTTTCAGAATCGTGAAGATTTATGAATAAAAACGGGCCCATTAAGTTTGTTTCTCACTATACCTTCCATTTCCATTCCATATCCGTGCCGTATTTTTTTTATTTTATTGACGGTATATGTAAGCTTCCATTCCGTATCAGTTCAATACTTTTTATTGTACAATTTATATCATTACGAAAGTTTGCTTTTAAAAATTTGTATCTTTTGAAAAGGGTAATAGATTTAATTAACAGGTGAAAGAATAAATAAATATCAGCAAAATTTTAACAGAGCTGGTACAAATGTAAGAACTTGACAACGCTGTTTCCGATACGCCGTCCCCCAAAAAATGTATGGAACGGAAGGGAAACGGAACGGATAGTGTCTTTGAATAAGAAAACTAAGAAAGGAGCATAATGCTATCCATGTATTCATGCACGGTGGGAGGAAAAAGGACTCTAGGGTGGGGATCCTTGACAGTTCTGTTTGACGATTCATTTGACACATTTGAATTTGATTTGAAATTTTGTGAATTTGTCAGTCTTTACGAAGCTTATTTTATGTTATTTATTATTTATTCTACTACTGATAGTTGTATAAAGGTAGTAAATCTAGATGGATATTGTGGCAGAACTTAAATTAACAGTGACACTATCGCGATTTATCGAAAAAGACTCTAACATAGTTGGTTGTGTACCGTGCGGTAGATCTCGGCAAAAATCGAGTGAAATAATGGAACAACTTTTCGTGAGTTAAGTGACTATATAATATACATACGTGTAGTAAACCGATCATTTATGAAATACACTTAAATTAACAAATTATATATTTTTTCTTGCATTTTTGCTTGTCAAAGATTAGATGTTAAAGAATTTAGATACGTCAATTTGACTTACCTGCGTCAGTAGCGTATCGGATGTTTGTGTTAATAAATAATTATTATAACTTATCTATTTTTATTAGAATTTTATATGTTCCTAACAATTTTAATAACTACCAACATTTATTCACAACGTAAAATAAAAAAAATATCGAGTCTACCCCACGTCTACCCTACATCATAGTTTTACATTTTTTAAATAAAATTAGAACGGCACTGATAAACCGGAATTGATGTCGGCAATATTTGAGGCCCATCGCGTTGGACCTAAGATTTTTGATATGCTCCTTCCATAGTCTTCTTATTCAAAGGATAGTGTGCATTGTCCTATTCATTTACATGATATAATATTTTGTATAAAAGAAATGGAAACGGAAGGGAGCTGACAGCCAACCAAACCAAATCAACCTTTATTAATCCCTCGTAAGAAATGATCGAGCTTATAAGATTATTAACAGCAGCTAAAATATTTTGATTAAATAAAATTAGTGCGTTTAACGTTGGTGATAAATTAACTAAAAACTGATGGTACTCTGAGAAAGGACAATGTTTTCAACTGTTTTGCCTCATGGTAATTCTAGTTTTGACTTCCCTGGTACCATAAAAAATTCAATAATGACCTTGATATAATTAAGAACTGCTTAATCTAAAATCACATTTTAGGCAAGCTAATACAAAATGCTCTAAATTGCTCCAAAAAAATATGATGTAGGTTACAATTATTAGCCTTTTTTCTTCACAACTTTTTTTCATGACCAACATTTTTCCACAAATACCCTTTAGTTTGCCTAACTCTTCCGAAAACCATGATATAGGTAGTTTCCCAAAATAATTTGCTTATAACAGTACAGGGTGGCGCCTCTCATACGCCGCGGAGGCTCCAAGGAGAACGACAGTTTGTATTGAAATGAAATTTTGTGAGCATATGTAGGTTAATTCAGAGCACTTTTTAAAAATATTGTTACGGATTCCGTGGGTCCACTATTTAAACTCACGATAAAATACTTAACAAATTTATTTGTTTCACTCTGTACACACAACTTATACTATTTACAACACAACTTATGCAACTACTATTACTCTCACGGTATTTCGCGGTATTTTCAAACTTCAGACTATCTTCAGACTTTAGACTTCAAACTTTAAAACTTGTCCAACTGTCAAAGCGCGGGCCTTATATACCCCCTGGCGGTTGTTTCTAGATTTTTCTAAAGAATTCTATAATTTTCTAAATTAAATAAAAACTACCTAAATTGGAATTTACCCGGTATAGCCTAATATATAGTTAAATTAACTATTTTACTATTAAATCAAATTAAAACTTGATCCAAAAAGTTACACAGGGTGGGACAAAATTAATATTAAACACTGGTCACCTTTAAAAGAATGTTACTCTTTTATTTTAAATGGAACACCCAATCTATTATTCAAATATTCAATAAAGAATTCATGTCTCTTCAAAATACTATTAGGGTTGCCTACCCCTCAAACAAAGATTTTCCTAGATATTTTCATTTACATGATTTGATCTGAGTAGATCTTTATTATTTGATAAAATCTAGGTGTATATGATATGTCTGACGTTACTTCAACATAGCTGTCTAATTAGTCCAACTTTGCTAACTAGTTATCATTTTGTGTCAGTTAAAACAAAAGAATTTCTCAGAAATTTGCCGAAAATGCAAACTTATCCTACATCAGAAAGAACTGATATGATCCTATTAGTTGGTGAATGCAGTATGCATTCGCCAATTAATAGAATACTTAAATGCTCCTGACTTGATCTAGTCTGGATTTTTTATGGGAATATGTTAAAGACAGTGTTTACAAAACTCGACCAACTATTGTCAACATGAGAGAAATTATTGTAGCTGCTTTTCCAGGTAGACTTCCACATAAATGCCTTTTAAAATGAGAAGATCCTTTTGAAAAGGCAATAATTTTATGCAGTTAACGAGAAAGGAAGCATTTTGAACATTTGATTGTTAACGAGAAAGGAAGCATTTTGAACATAGCTAATTTTTGTCACATAATTATAGGTTTATGTCTAGTTTTAGTTCTGTAATAATTATAAAATATGTTTTAAATGTGTATCTTTTCATTTCCGTTGAGTATTTTACTCTACAATCTTTAATTTTTGTTAAATTAACAAAAGGTATACCACACAGCCACCTAGATTTTTTCAAATAATAAAGATCTAATGACGCAAAATCATAAAAATTAAAATATCTAGGAAAATCTTTGTCTGAGGGGTAGGCAACCTTAATAATATTTTGAAGATATATAAACTCCACATTGAACACCGGAAAAATATACTGGTGTTCCATTTAAAATAAAGGAGTAACTTGCTTTTAAAAGTGACTAATGTTCCATATTAATTTTGTCTCACCCTGTATAACTGTTTGGCTCAAATTTCAATTTGGTTTAACATACATGGTTACTGTAATTAAATATCAGGCTATACAGGGTCAACTAAAATTTAGATAGCTGTAATTGAATTTTAAAATTTACTTTTCATTTTCACAAAATGTGAAATATGTCAAAATTTTTAGATTTTAGGTATATGCTTCTTTAATAAAACTCACCTTTATTTTTTTCCTAGAATCCGAAAATCAATTAATATATAGGGTGTTCCATTAGAAGAAACACAACCTTGATGTGTAACTTTTTTTGGGGACACCCTGTATAAGTCTATATATTTTTATAAAATGCTTTCAGTTAACCTACATATGCTGCCAAAATTTCATTTCGATATAAACTACCGTTCTCCTTGGAGCTTCTGCGGCGTATGAGAGGCGCCACCCTGTATATTACTGGGTGTTTCTTAGGAGCTGTAAAATATTGCTGTTGGTTATTTTTGATTAGTTTTAGAAAAAAAAGAACTAATTAAAAAAGAATTTTTAATTAGTTATGGTAATATATTTTATTTTATTCAATTTAATTTTCGATATACAAGGTATTCAAATTTAAAAATAATTTAACTTTCACTAGTTTTTCCCAGCTATAAGCCTAAGTTTTTATTCGTTGTGCGCTTATATGACATTAAATTTAATATTATTAGAAACCTCATTAATTTTGAATAATTAATTATTATTAATATTTACTACAAAGATGTGTCACACATGTGTTAATGTGCCTATATGATGTATCAACATTCAGTCAATAACTTTTAGCAAAAATGTCATATACCGTCTGCTAATTTTCTCGGATGTAGTAAGAGATCACCAATACCTCTTCTATCAAGAAAAATAGAACAGCATCCTGAAGCTCTAAAACTTATTATAAATTAAATTATTCTATTTTTTTGATCCATTTGGTACTTACCTTATCTAGAAGCTTTAAGGATAATTTTTAGTTTCTTTTTCTTACGCATTAAATTCTTGTAACTAAGTTCTAATTATAATCTAAGTATAATATTTTTACCACAGATAATTACAGATATTTCTAAATTATAGAACATTTAGAAATATAACTAAAATTAAATGGTTGTAAGTAAACAACTCTTTACATCTAATCCGAAAAGAGCACTCAGTCTTTTAGATATCTTGGTGTTACTTTCATTAATAGGTAACTACATAAAATATATACTATGTATTTAGTTTCTTTTTTTTTCTTTTTTTCCATGGATATGAACATAAATATATTTTTAAAAAGGATTAATTATATTAAAAACGAAATGCTAATTCTATTGTAATGGGCTGAAAATAAACCTTTTTTTTGTTTTCTAAACTTTACAAAGAATAGAGTATCAAATTAATATGCTATTACAGACAAAATAATACACATACATTTTTTACAGCCAATTAAGTACACTCTTTTTGTACTTAATTCAATTTTCTGAATTCAAAACATCACTTACTTATATACTTAGAAAACCACATTTAACAAAAAATACTTTTAAAAAATGTAGTAATAAGTTGGGAAATTATTTTTTGCCATTTCTAGCGTTTTCGGCATCACTGTGCGTCGGGAGGGGGAATAGAGGAGGTGGAAAGATGAGCGAAAAGGCGGGAGACGCGAAAAGTAAGACAAAAATTAATTAGACGCGGCAGAGATGATTTAATTAACATGCACGCATGGGAGAGTTCTTTCACAGTTGAAAATGTTCATCTTTTGGTGGCGGTTACCGCAGTCTGCGCGCTGCTACGCGGACTTATTGTGCTTTAAGGCAAAAAGTTCTCGTTGTTGCGAAATTGTATGGGGACTGATGTATTTATTCTTGACTTGTTTGAAAGCGGGCGAAATCTTTGTTTGTTTCGGCTGTATCGTATACTGAAATACCGTGCCAAACAAAAACTTATTCATTTTCAGGCGAATACTTTTAAAGAAATGTGTTTTTCTTGTTTTAATATACCTGAAAGTAAAGAACGTTTGTTTAACTTTGGGTACGTAAAAATGAAATTAAAGCCAGCCGGCATTAAGTAAATAGAATATGCAATGTGAAAAATATACCGAGTGGTGCATCGTCGTTGGAATCATAGGAAATCCCATGCAAATTTTGAACTGTCTAAATATTGGCTCTCCTATTAATTTTAAAGCTAAGTTGTAAAAAGGTATTTTAAAAGTCTGCCTATGCTGAATACACATGCCAAATTTGAATAATTTAGGACAAGCCGATTTTAAGTAATTTAAGAAAAATTGCATCTATTTTTAAATGAAAACCGAACATTTAATTAATTTAATGAGAATAGGAGACCTCTTTTGACGGTGATGCTTTCGGGACTGGAAAAGGAGTTGGAAACTTTATTAGGACGACGGGAGGGGGATAGAGGCGAGGTGGAAAGATGAGCGAAAAGGCGAGAGACGCGAAAAGTAAGACAAAAATTAATTAGACGCGGCGGAGATGATTTAATTGACATGCACGCATGGGAGAGTTCTTTCACTGTCTAGAATGTTCATCTTTTGGTGGCGGTTACCGCAGTCTGTGCTACGGGGACTTATTGAGCTTTAAGGCAAAAAGTTCTCGTTGTTGCGAAATTGTATGGGGACTGATGTATTTATTCTTGACTTGTTTGAAAGCGGGCGAACTTTTTGTTTGTTTCGGCTGTGTCGTATACTCAAAAATACCGTGCCAAACAAAAACTTATTCATTTTCAGGCGAATACTTTTAAAAGAATGTGTTTTTCTTGTTTTAATATACCTGAGAGTAAAGAACATTTGTTTAACTTTGGGTACGTAAAAATGGAATTAAAGCCAGCGGCATTGAGTAAATAGAACATGCAAGGTGAAAAATATACCGAGTGGTGCATCGTCGTTGGTACCGATACTAGCCCTCCCAAGAAATTCTTTTTTGATTTAAAAGCAAAATAATGTTATGAGAAGGCTGACGGTCGGGTACGGATGACTAAGGTCTATGGCTAACAAAAAATGCATTCTTTACGTAATTGGGAATAAAATGTGCTCGATAAAGTATGATAATGATACTACGGGTGTATATCAATTTGGACGAGGACACTCATATAATTCAGAACGAACTTCCTACAGGTAAGTCGTTTGTTCTTATAATTATACTTTATACTATGTCGGTATTGTAGCACATTTTCAGATAACTTATTTTTTTAAGATTTTGATGGTCAAACATCAACAAAATATACTTTATGTTTGGATTAAATTTTCTCGAAAATAAAGAAATAATTTAAAATACCGTTACAATACCGACAAAGATTGAAGTTTTGTGATTACAGTGATATATAATTTATATGACTTTGTAACAAAGTGCTCGCTATTTTGTGGTAAAGGCTGAAGCTCTGCAAGCCTTAACTAAGCCTTAATCAAAGCACGTGTGTTTGGAATTTTAGGTGTGGCTTAACACGACAGGATCGGGCTAAGCTTTAGGCAAATTTCTGAAATATAATCAAAAATTTCTGAAATATAATAAGCGGAGAGCTTCTAGGAGGGAGGTTTGCCGCCCCTACAGAATCCGTCCTGTTTAACCCGCTTTATCCGACCCCTGACTTAGCCTGTGGCTGAATACACATGTCAAATTTGAACAATTTTGGACAAGACGATTTTAAGTAATTTAAGAAAAACTGCATCTATTTTTAAATTAAAACTGCACAGGTAACAGGTGATTTATATCTTTAGTCAAGTTCAACATAAAGTTTAAATTATTTAAATCTGAAATCTTTGACTTAAATCATTTGCTTTCAAGCCAAGTCAATTTCGTAAAGACTAAGTAGTCTAAGTACCGGGTGTCCCACTAAGAATAGCTCTCGGCTGTATCTCGGAAAGTATTAGTAGTAGGGTTTACGGAAAGAAATATTTATAACTAAAGGGGCTATGAGAAATTGCTGGAAATTATTTTCAAGTTTGTAGAATGACCGCTAGGGGGCGCAACTGCAACAAAAAATATGAAAATGGAGTTTTTACACAATTTTGCCTAGATAAGGTGTACTATAAGTAATAGCTTCACAATCTTTAGTAAATTTTGAATATTTTTTGTTAGAGCTATTTTCCCCTATCTACCAAAATAAAGTGGTGGGGGGAGGTTAGATCTGTTTTTATTTAAATATTAATAACTATGGACTGGATGATCGGAATCCAACAAGCGAGGGCTCGTTTAAAAGAGCGATGCTTGCTCTATATTGTACCATATAAACAATAATAATAAGCTTTTGAACGTAGACGCTAGGGGGCGTTGTCTTACAATTTAAGAAACATTTTTTTGCGCGTTTTTTTAAAAAAAAATAAATGCAATTGTATATGTAATTTTAGCTGATAGTAAAGAGTAGTAAAAGCTTAAAAAGTCAGCGAAAACGACATTTTGATATCTTCTTTCAAACCGAAGATATTAGCAAAATTATAATAAATACCAAAAAATAATCCCCTTATTTACCTTATTTTTACAACACGGTATCAGTAGCCCTTTTAATTATGCCCATTCCAACAAAAAAATAAGGTAGAAACAGTGAGTTTATTTTAAAATCGACGAAATACCAGAATACCATAATACCAGATGTATTAATATCTAATAATTAAGATATTAATAACAGTGAACAAGAAACGATGATTCAGTGAAGTCATGGTAGGCTTTGGAAAAAAGTTGCTTTTTAAAAACAAATGCTGCTGTTAAAAATTTGACATAAAATATACAAAAATTTGTCTTACGTCTTGTAAAAATAATTAAATCTTTTTAACGAGTTAGTCTTTTCCTCGGTCTTTTCTGAAAATACTTAAATCTTTTTCTATTTCGGAATAAAGATCGCTTTGAAAAAGACTTAAACTTTAAGTCCAAAGTCAAACTTTAAGTTATTGAAATTATTTAAATAAAAAAAAAGACTTAAGTTTTCTGTGAGCTTGCAGCTCTGTCTGTACACCATCTTAAAAAGTCATGAACGATGTACAATTACAAAATGTGCAAATGGAAAACCTAACCCTTAAAAATTATCTTGTTCAATCGAAACTCGAGACATAAAACCGGGAAGAAATATAAAGCTACGTTTCGGAAATTGAATTCTCTAACCGTAATTTTATCGATAAGATTTTACGTCATTCGCGAGTTATAAATCCGTCACCAGGGCATCTAAATCCTGATTGGCTTGCGAAGCGTGGGAAGATCGCGTTATCTAGTTAACGTGCCATTGTTCAAACATAAAAATAACAGCTAATTTTCAATTTGTTTTTATTTGATGCCATTAAATTTTTGCCCGACGAAAACGTCCTCATTTTTATTATTATCTTTTTTAATAACATAAATTAATATTACAGTTTCCTTTTGTTCTTTTAATTATGAGTTTATACGAGCTTTGAATAGCGTGCAGGAAAAGTAACAGAGTTGTTCGGCACAAATTGTGTTTTAATGATTCTTTGTTTTTTATAATTACATTATGCGTTACCGTAGTATATTATTGAAGCGTAACTAATAATATTTTCATCAAAGAGGGGCGATGCTGAAGACAAAAACACATTTTTTTATTTCGTACGGTCAAAAGTCGTAGAATCAATCATTTTTATACAATATTTTGGTTAATTTTATTACTGAGAAAATTTTATAAGGAATAATTTATCACGAAGTGTTTGCGAATCAAATACTGCTCATTTGGGCTCATTTCAACTATATCCTTATTTTTTACTCTAGTCCTCTGTGTTACCAATAGTACTCTTATAAATTAATGCTCAAGAGTTTGTTCTGTCAAGTTGCCTTATTGACATATCCGCGTGGATGGTCACAATTTTGCCAATGAGACTAATTTGGGCCCCTTTATAATAGCTGTCCAATTAGGCTTATTTATTTTGATTTTTGATTTTCGAGAGTGATAAGTTAGTGATTTGGACCTCATCAGTGAATCTTTGATGGTGAAGATGAAGATCTGCCTTCATTTATGTTTGCCAAAATTATTGAAGTGAAGATGAAGATTTCAGTTAACGTCTCCTTTTTGCTGCCAGGGCTAATCTGGACGGGGTCTACTTTGTTTACGCGGAATCTGAACCGCGGTCCTCGGCAATATCATGGTCAATGGCCTACCGACTTGGCAAGTGTCTAAATCGACTCTTACTCACGAGATATCCGATCTCATCCGACGTCGAACCGGCGTGAATGAGCAGTGTGTGTCAATAGATTTTACACTTTTGCCTTTTTTTTGGACAACAGCACGATACAGAGTTTCGAACCGGTCACCCGTCCATCCACTAGTATCGCCTTACGCCGCTTAACTTCGGTGTTCTAATGGGAACCGGTGTTTCGACGTAGCTGGGCCATTGCCCCCAAAATTATTGAATTGGAAATTTTGTTTTGCTCTGTTTTCTGAAATTCGGGGGAAATTTTCTTCAAACATTTTTGTATATATTTGAGATTTTCTGTGACTGAAAAGCCCGATACGATGTTATGTCTCTTCGGCACACCGGACATTCTAAAATCTCATTACTTTGTTGCCTCTTTATTTTTTAGTTGACGTCAACTGAGTTTAGAATTCTTCTCCAATCAGGGGCGGATACAGGAATTTATTTTAGGGGGGGCCGAAATAAAAAGTCATGTAGAATATGCTATTTTGGGCGCCATTTTTTACCCAAAAGCTTAATATTTAACCCATTTTACAGATTTTAGGGGGGGCCCGGGCCCCATAGGCCCCCCCTCTGTATCCGCCACTGTCTCCAATGCATTCTATAGTGCTTCTGCTTCTGCCCACTGATTCTGCACGCTTATCCCTTTTAAGTTTTGGTGGATAATATTCTTGAATTTTTTGAGTGGTCCACCCGGTTTTCTCTTACCGTATAGTATACAGTCTTAGAACTTCTGACTAAAGCTAGTATCAGAGACGGTTCCACAGAGGCCTGCTCTCCATCTCCAACATCAGCCGTACCAAAGTTTATAGCACGAACGTATGGTTGTCCTCTCGGGGCCTTCAGCAATGAGGTGATCTGGTGTTCGCCCATTTTACCCACAGAATCTGTTGTTTCTCAGCTTCAATCTACTGAGATGTCCTGTTAGGAACACCGTGACAATCCGAAGATTGTTCTTACTTAAATCAAGGGAAATCTGTCCGAAGTTCTGAGAAATTTTTCCGATTGCCTTTAATCGTCGGAGGATTCCCATTCCAGGTTACGGTGGAGTCTTCCAGGTACGAATTTAATTCTGAACAACTTTCCTGTTTCCAGCAATTTTGATATGATATCATCTCGCCCCACTATTGGCATGATTCATGAGCATATTTTGTTTTGTAATATGCAGAAACGTGACGTATCTCAAAATTGGCTAATCATTAAATGTGATTAGTATATTTATTATATCCTCTCTATTTATAAGTCGTTATTTTCATACTTTGTCTGTTTCACGAAAAATATTGGTGACAAGTTCATGTTGACATAACAGGCTTATGTCTGGCCACCATTTTAAGGTGAATTACAATATTTATTAAAAGAATCAAAGTATTTTATTAAATCTCTTCAACATTCTTTTATATGAAACTAAAATATTTATGTAAATACTTTCAAAACGTATTTTAATACCTGCCCAACTTTAAACAATATATTTTCGCTGTCGGTATCTGGAAGTTAATTAATAATATTTAACAGAGACGCCGATGCCTAAACGAATCTGGAGCCGCATGCTGCGCGGTTCTTCGCTCCGGGGCTCGCACTCGTTAATTGATATTTTATTTATTAAATTTGTTTGTTTACATATTTCCATTGTGTTTGGTCTTTACGACGAACGGACGGGGGTACGTATGGACGGTGGTCACGAAAAATGCCTAGTTATATATTTATGAGATTCTAGCGAACAGGGTAGACGATGTTTTAAAGCAGCCGGAATATACTGAGCGTATTTTAGAAACTTTTTTTTTCACCGCGACCTTACAGATCTATTGTGTGTTCCTCTTCTTGAGTTATAACGAGTTATAACTCATCATACAGTCTCAGGGCTTTAACAAAAACCAGTACTTGAGACGGCTCCACAGAGGCCAGCTCTCTATCCTCGACATCAGCCATACCAAAGTTCATGGCACGAACGTTCATTGTTTCGGCGCGCGTACTCAGTGATAAGGTGTTCTGGTGTTTTTCCCCATTTTCCCCACAGAACCTGTATTCTCCGTTGTTTCTCAGCTTCAGCCTACTGAGGTGTTCGTTCAGGAGACAATATCCTGTTAGAAATCCCGTGACAATCCGAAGATTTTTTTACTTAAATCAAGGAAAATCTTTTTTTTTCACGGTCGTAAGTTCTGAGGAACTTTAGTTAGTTTAGTTTCGAGTGTCTTAGACCGTTGGAGGACACCCAGTCCAGGTTACGGATGAAGTCTTCCAGGTTCTTCAGTTAGGTTAGGTTAGGTTAGTCCGCTTTATGTTGATTCCTGCTTGGAAAACAGAACAGTTCTGGTCCAGTTAGTGGAGTTCGTTCGCCCCTTTTCTAGCTAGATCATTTGCTTTTTCATTGCATTTTATTCATAGACTTAAAATAAAATATAGACTACACTATTTACATCTCAACGCGGACAGACAATATTTTTTGTATACATGTTTACTTCTGGGTACAGTCGACCGAGCCTTCCTCATCCAGCCTATGTTGTCACGTCTTTAATATTATCAATATTTTTTTTCTTGTTATACACATATATTGAGATATTAATACTACAGTTTAATAAAGTAGGTTTTAATATTCCAGAGATGTATTAAATAGTCCTTATACTACTAAATTATAAGTCGGATACTGTTTAAAAAGGATAAGTTCTTTGCAATATGACAACACCGATTAGAGGCGAGGGAGCTTATTCATTCATTTATTACCTTGTAGTACGTGTCGCACGTGTGCGGTAAAGCTTTGTTGCCGCTATCTCCCCGGCTGTATTAACGCATTTTCTTAGCTTGTACTGCTTAAGTGTTTATTTTATTGATTTTTTCTGTTCAAGAACTATAAAATATGGTTCGCCAGTGCCAAATTTGCAAGAAATTTGACTTAAATAATCCATTTAAGTCTTGAAACGACTTTTGACCGGTAGGCAACTCTCAATTTACCCATTGGGAGTCAGTGGCGTTGTTGTAGAAAGGCGCTTATTTAGATAATATTTTAGTAAAATGTAAAGTCTGAATTTTTTCTCTTACATTACATTATTTACTTACTTACATTGTAACAAAATCATAATTATAACCCTGTTAATAATTAATAATGTTTTTATTAAAAATATATTCCGGTTTATTCTAAAATTATCTTCAGAATCTAAAATAACATACAAGATTTTAAAATGATATTACATTATGAAACAATATTTTTTAATATACCGGGTCGTCTCAAAAGTGGCTCACTCCTATAACTTTTTATTTTTTCAGATAAAAAAAACAGATTTGTATGTTAGTAGGTATATGACATAAATTAGGATTTATTGGACGTATTCAATTGTTTTTGGTCTCTTCCTGTTTCACCGAAATGATTACATCTTTTGATTTTTAAAGGCACCCTCGGTATATTGTTACTTTATTCGATAAAAAATGATACTCTGAATAGAATGACATATCATATGTCAACTTTTGACATTGTCGCTTAAAAACAAATCCTATTTTAAATTTCAATCCGGGGTGCCATGGTGTTGTTAAAAACACTAAGTTTTAATCAAGGAGCCTTGGAAAAATAGTTTTGATCGTCTAATGGGTTTCGTGTCTTGTCTAGGCCGGTTAAAAGATGTACAAATCGTATTTTTAATCATACATATGTCAATTTTTTCAAATGGAACAAGGGAACAAGGGACTCATTAGCATATTTGGAAAAAGCATTTTTTAATGAATATATTGATACCACACACTTGGTATTTCGAGTCAAATTGTCGTTATGAACCGCGTGTTACAATTACAATTAAACCATATGCGAGAATGTCAAAAGTTGACATATGATGTGTCATTCTATTCAGAGTGCCATTTTCTATCGAATAAAGTAGAAATATACCAAGGGTGCCGTTTAAAAATTAAATGTTATAGTCATTTCCGGTGAAACAGGAAGTGACCAAAAACAATTGAATGCGTCAATCAATAGCATAATAATAATAATTTATTATTAATTTCAAAAATTACGTAATTTCGATTATAAAATTTCTTCTATAACGTGTATTTTATTATTTTTATCCTTTTTGGACTCTAAGACGTTTTTTCCAAACTTTTATTTAAAAAACCTGTCCTAAATCTTAATAAAATATAAAAAAGTTTAAATACGATATATCTTTAATTTAATTATAGCTTCATTAAAATAAAAAAATTACCCGGCTATGACACGGAGAGTTCAGGTGTACTTGAGAAACGAAAGACAGTGTTGTGTTTCTCGGCAGAGTCGTCAGGGAACGACCGTTACGACAGAGACAACCTATCTATCGCTCGTGTCGCACTCGTTATAACCTAAAACAATAACACAACAATAACAAGACAGTGTCTGACCGCATGTTCCAGCTATTTATGAATGAGATGCTCAGTCTATATTTTATTTTAAGTCTATGATTTTATTCCTTGGTGAGCACTCAGAGTAGGAGGACTTTATTTTTTTTTTGCCTAATTGTTGAAGCTTCTCTAGGCATTCTTTAACCGACTTCGAATTGATGGTTTGACTCAAGAACGGTAAACTAATAGGATTGCTCATCCTCATAAGACGTACGTTTGAGCTTCAACGACCCGCGCTTCAGCTGACAGTTGTGACGTCATTGTAGTCCTTGTCAAAGCCTTCGTGGCCTTGTCATGATAGTGTGTATTCTTAGTTGCCTATGGTAAACTTATAAAAATAACAGCTGAGAAATTTTGAGTTAATTATTTTGTCAATTTTAAATGTGAAAAAGGTGTCTTTAAAGTTTTTAGAGCTATAGAGTGTATAAATACGTTCATTTTGTGTTGTGGATTGTGACAAAGTGCATACTAAGTGCCCACGATTTTGTTTATTAATTATTTTAAAGCAAAATATGGAAGTACTCTAAAAAGAATGATTGCAAAAGGTGATGCTGGGACCTGCTGTTCTTAAAAATGCATTATCCGAGTATTTAATACGATTTATACAGTTAATTTTCTATACTGCATACATATAAGGTGTTTAAATAAATAAACTAAATAATGAACGTTTTGCATTCGGTAACCAATAATGCACGTGTGTGTATTATTGGTTGCCGGATAAGGACTAATAACCATGACAAGGGCTACAATGACGTCACAAAGCGAGTAGATTTCGCATGCACCTGGCGGACACTTTTGGCTGAATGAGCAGTCCTATTAGGTTAACTGTTCTTGGGTTTGACTGATGAGGTGTCGACTGAGTTGATCGCGTTTAGTTTTTTGTACACATCTTTCGATACGCCGACGCTGCCTGAAGGTGCCCATTGATTCGGAGTATTAATTAATTTATTTATTAGGAGTAAAAATTACATTTTTTCTTGCGAGGCTGTACGTTTGACATTACAGGCGAGGCACAAAAACTCATTTTTACTCCGAATACAACATTTCAAACGTCGCAAATAGTTTTTAGACAATTTTAAACGTCCAAATAATATAAAAAGATTTAAAAGTAATACATTGTAAGTAATTATACATATATCGAGAAACTATGGTTACGCTCGTTGAATTTGACAATCTGTCAGTTTAATCACAGGTTAGGTATAAAACACAATAATAATCACAAGTTAATTAGGACACAGGAAAAAGTAATTTCTATACCTTCTAATAATGCTACAAATCGTAATTAAAATCTAACATGTGTTAGTAATAATGTTTTTATAGCTAATTCGATAACTACTGTTTATAGCAATTTGCTTTATTACATTTGCAGTTATATTAAACCCAATATCAGATTTTAATTATTGAAAGCTCTTGGAAACATCGTTTAATAAGATTCGTTTGCTTTCCTATAATATATTTTATAAAATATTTTCGGTATTAGTTCAATATATATCTTTTTCTAAACAAGTTTATTTGATAATTATCTCCCCAAAAATATATACATACGTAAGTTAATAAGGCCGAATAATGTTCCGAAAAATATAGGATTAATGTATCTTGTCGCAAAATATCCTATCAAGTTTTTCAATCTTATTAAAACTAATCCCCCTGGTCACTGGCCAAAACTGATTGATATACATCTTTCATCGTTAATTTGCATAATACATTTTATTTATTTCCATCTTAAGTTTGACATATTTAATTTTTTTTATTATTGAACCTTAAGTATGATTTGCAACTCAATAGGGACTAGGTTTTTGATCCCATATCAGTCCAACTATAAATTAGATCTATACTAATATATAAAATCCTTAAGTGACTGACATACTGATTAATAACGATCCTGCTCAAACCAACTCAACGTAAGAAACTCAATTTTGGCATACAGGTTGATTCTAGGGTGTAGAGGTTCGATAAGAAAGGATTGGTGAGTTTTTCGGAAAAACCCTTAAACATGTATATTTTAGAAAGAAATTGCTTTATTGTCATAAAAAAATTTTACAATTTTGTTGACAAAGCTTAAAAAAAAAGAATATAAAAAACATACAAAACTTCACTTACCAATAGAAAAACATATAAAACTAACAGCAAACATACAAAACTAAAACAATACTTTATACAATTATAGAAATTGTACATTGTCAAAAATTTATTTAATTAAATATAAATAAAATATAAACATACATGTAAATAAACAACTGTATATAATGTCAATACTAAATTTAAATGGATAGAAAACAAAATCATTTCTTAAATTTAGTGAATGTGTGTTAAATTTAGAACCCTAGATATTAATAAAAAAATCGTTAACCGCGTAAAAGGCTTTCTCCAGTAAGTATCTATCCAGTAGTAGTTTATCTTGTTGTTTTACATATTTTAAGATTTTTTATAGATTTATACAGGGTGTTTAATAAAACATGACCATTGAGTAATCACGATTCTGCTTATGATTTTTGGCAAACGGATTGACTGTGGGGTGTAGAGGTACGATAAGGAGGGGTTTCTCGAATCTCAAATTCCAAGAGGGTGAAAACGCCCCTCAAATATTACAATATTTGTTATTTAAAAAACGGTTAGTCTTTCAGGAAAACGCTTGGACAAGCATAATTTATTTGTTTTTTTACATACTTTGAAATTTTTTAAAAAATCATACAGGGTGTTCCAAAAAGTTGGGTAATTTCGTAACCACGATTCTGCTTAAACTGCTTGACGTAAAAAGCTTATTTTTGGCAAACGGATTTTTCGAAAGTCAAATTCCAACGAGATGAAACTACCCCTCAAATATTACCAAGTTATATAATAATATCGCCATATTGTTTTTTCTCATGCTGACATAAATGTGAGAAAATTTTATCCAGTTTGTTGTTAATGGAAATGCTTGCTTTGCTTTATCATCACCATTACAAATGATTAATTCGACGCGAACGAAGTCGCTGGTACACGCTAGTAGTCTATAAAGGGAGGTTTAAACTCTCAGATAATTGGCTGAAATTGGCTTGTGCAAGCCAAATTGTACTAGTAAATTGTCAAGTATAAACTGAAATCGTTAGTTTGTGCAGTTCAAAAATTTGGCTTGAGTAAAGTCTGTTTTAGCTGTCTCGTCTTAATTTTTAACTCAGCATTTTTGGTTAAGATTTAACGTCAAGATTTGTTTATCGAATGTCTTTTTTGTCGTTATTTAAATAAAAACTGTCAGACATATAGCACCAACTAACTGAATGTGTTAATAGATATTTACGATACAAGTGAGTTAACAGCATCATTAAAGGCGGGTTCTGACTTGTCAGTTTCGCTGACGCAGTCCAACTGATTCTGTGATACTGAACAAATAATGAACGTCAGAACATATTTTCATGTTAAATGATCAGTACATTCGTACTTTCAGTTAAAGTGAAAACCAGTTCTACTTTTTTCATTTTTGACTGATCATTATCGAATAATGAATAGAAACTGAAGCGTGAGAACTACATTTTCGTGATTTGTTCAGTTCACAAGTTTTGAGGTTAGATTAATAATTCGCGTTAACACATCGCACATCGTTATTCAAAATGGTTTTCCGATGGCGTAATGAACACATGGATGCATTTTTGGACAATTATAGAAAATATGAGTGCCTTTGGAATATCACTAACGACTCATACAAAAATAGGGTAGAACGAGAGAATGCCTATGTCCAACTTCGCAACGACATGCAAATACCAGAGTTAACGGTCGCTGATGTTAAAAACAAGATCAAAACGATAAGAACAAATTACTATTAATTACTTAAAATGTTTGGACCAACTGAATACTGAATGTAGCAAAACATGAAACGTGTGAATACAATCGTTGTTTTTTATTTTTCATTGATAATGAATCAGTCAGGCTGCGTCAGCGAAACTGACAAGTGGGAACCCGCCTTAAGGCACGCGTGTGAAAATTGCACGAGTGCGTAACACGAGTTGTGTAACCACACAAGTATTTTAATGGAGTTAACTCGCGTGTATTGTACAATATTTTATCTACGTCTAACCTTAAAATAACAATGAATTTTAAAAATTATTGTACTTAACAACTTAACTATATACCTATCCTAAAAATCAATTACCTTAATACTTTTGTTCAAATAACACCATGCATGGCAATGTCAATATGACAGTAAATAATATTGATGTCACTAGTTTAATGAGCGTTTCGGAAGGTATTCCCTCTGACATTGAAGAAGAGGCATTTAGAGCCATTTCTGAATTGCTTCCAGCAAGATCGAAACAGAAGTATGAATATTATATACATACTCTAAGTATGTAAAATGGTGCACCGAAAAAAAAGTACACAACATGTTATTGAAAAGGTACTCATCACATATTTTTCCAATTTAGTGGAAAATAAATGTTTTACAAAATATTTTTTTTCTCTTTGGTAGTCATCTGAACAAGGAGTGCGGTAATGAAAATGCGTGAGTTAAGAAGCTTTTAACTCACTCAAAATGCGTGAGTTAAGAGATTCTTAACTTACTGACGTAGATAAAGCAGATTTTATCACATTTTAATAAAAAAAACAACTATTCGTGAGTCGCTTTTTTTGGAATTTCCGGAAAATGTCGTAAACAAAAGAAAATTGCATAATTACGAATAGTCGAATTGGTTTCTTTTTACGAACAACGAAAAGAAAATGTCAGGATCTTTTTTTTTTAGCTAAGAATTCAATCTTCCATTTGGCGATCATCTACATGCCATATTTTGACCAATATTGGCGGAAAACCCGTTCTTTGACCATTTAGGGCCGTTTTTAACCGTTTTCCTGGGACTTTACGAAAAAGTGTCAGACCTTTTTTATAGATAATGACCTAAGCTCCATTTTTTATTTCCAGAAAAATTTTGTAAATTGCATATTTTGGCAGATATTTGCGAAAAACTTATTTTTAGGCCATTTGGAGCTATTATGGCCGAGCACGGTGTTTTATCACAATTTTTTCCCCTAACCTAAAACTACTCCCCAAAAGATACACAACCTGCCTGAAAAGTCTCATTTCAACCTTCATTTACTGGACTAAATGATAAGATTATCAAGACAAAGTGTGTTATAATGATATACTACTACAATAACGATCAAATATGCAACTAATTATGTTATTAATTATTAATAAACTATTTTTATCAATAATAAATACAAATATCTTGACATCTTTTGCTATTAACGACGTATTTATGTGACAGGTTTATCTTATCCTTTTTAGGTTAAGACAAAGTGAATGTTTAGCTTTTCAATTTCTAGATCTGTTTTTTTTTCAAATCTCAACCAAACACATATTTTATTGTAAATTTACTCACTTGACCTTATTAGATCTCGGTTGTTGAATCTTATAGTAATAAAAATATTGGACGTATTTTGTTTTAAAAATGCATTTTTATACAGCATGTGCCCCGATTTTCTTTACAAGTGGAAACACTTTTTTATTGTTGACATTTTTAGAAAATGCATTCTTTTTTAAAATATTTGCTTGCACTAAAATGGTTAATCCCGTTTACACTTTTCCAAATGTCCATAACTTTTAGAGAAAATTAAAAAAATTGGCGCCGGGAGGCACGTATAGCCGCCCATACTAAAATATGTTAATAAAAAGTTGGTAGGCAGTTCTTTTAGTTTCAAAGTGAAGGAATTTTTCCATTTTTTTTATCTCAAAAACTGCGACTTTGACTGATTTTGATGTTATTACATATTTTGTTGCAAATATTATACCTAATCTTAAATTGAAAACCGCGTTTCGCTAGCTACTGGAATTTTGGAGTTACGATTTTTTAAAATTTTTAATCCCCTCCCATACCCCCGAGGGGTGTCTCACTCGGGTAAAAATGTACACGTACTGCCAAAATATCCTTCCACTGCTAAGCGACTGCCAATGACTATGAAGAAGACTGCCTATGACTGCCATTTAATTATTATAGGCGGCGGCCATAAGACTGCCAATGACTGCCAGCGACTGCCAAGAAAATGTACATGTAATTCCAATAGTGAGACACCCCTCGCATACCACCTTACCAACCCCCCACCCCCACCAAAAACTAATAGCCAGATTCCATGGTGCCACAGTATTTTTGTGCCAAATTTGATTAAAATCGGTTTAGCGATTTAGCAAATAACTCATTTTGAGTGAAATTAAAAAAAATTGCCGATTTTAATAGCCTACCATACCTACTGGTATGGTCGGCTAAAAAGCATGAACTTATGGTTGAATTTTATAAAGCATTAAGTCCTAAAAAGGCGTTTCTATGGTAATATAATTTCGATTTCATTCTTTGATACATGGTTATTATTAATTTTGATAAACATCATATTTTTTTTTACTGTTAAAACTACTTATTAGCAGCTTTTTTCTGAAAATTTCAATAATAATATATAATAAAGTTTTTCCTCTTGTAACGACAATCCGGGGACACACTGTAGATCAGTTGGATTTAATTGCGTCGTTTGTAACAACGTTACAGCTAATCAAATAATGTAAGTATATAATATAATTGCATTAAATAAATAATTAGCAAATAAACGAGAAACGTTGTAAATCTTCTTTTTACATATAAAAGATCGAAAAATATTCATTAAACATTCTTCTAATCATTAAAAATGTAAAAAAATCCCCTTTAGATAACTTAATTGGAAAATCAACATTACAATCACGAAGACTTTAAAAGAAAGAATTCTGAATCGGTCCTTTTATAGGCAAAGCAGGTTTAAGTTTATGAAGTCATTAAATAAGTCATTTACCATCCACGGTTCATTTACGCTTATTAGCTTTTACC
This sequence comes from Sitophilus oryzae, assembly GCF_002938485.1. Classification (NCBI taxonomy): domain Eukaryota; kingdom Metazoa; phylum Arthropoda; class Insecta; order Coleoptera; family Curculionidae; genus Sitophilus; species Sitophilus oryzae. The sequence continues at coordinate 12,551,669 of NW_022146055.1, forward strand.
AAATTATAGCAATTGCTTTATTTGAATGCTGTTTTGAGTAGATAAAGTTACATTTTTGGCAATTTCTTTTTAATTTTTTACATTTTTACTTTTTAGTAGATCTTTTAACATGGGAATCAAATTTGTGAAATATTACTGAGAAAATTAATTAATGCTATAGTCTGGTCCAAAGAGAGGATATATGGCAATTCCAGTGGTTGTATGTAATTTTATGTCAAACCTAATTTTTTGTTGTCTCGTTGGATACACTTTATCAGTGGGAATGTTAATTAGTTACTTACATTTTGCAAATTTAATTTAATATGTTATAAAATCAGTCCCAACTAGCAAAGCAATACGACAGGGAGATACGATATCCCGAAAGCTGTATCGCGTCTCCCTCAGCAACACTAGAAGAAACCTTCCGTCAACTGGACTGGATCAACAAAGGATTAAAAATAGATGGAAAATAAAGATATTTTCCATGGTTAAGAACCATCTAAGATTCGCTGATGACTGATGTAGTCCTAATAGCCAATAATCCTGAAGAACTACAAGTCCAAATTAATAAACTAAATACAGCCAGCAATAAAGTTTGTATCAAAATAAATTTTGCAAAAACTAAAGTAATGTACTACGGACTAGCTGACAGAAAAGACATTCTAATAAATAACACAAAACTGGGAATAGAAGAAGAATACATATATTTGGGACAACTAATACACAGCTTTGGATCTCTACTACCAGAAATCAACCGAAGAATTAAGTTAGCATAGAGTACTTATGAGAGAAACTCAATCATATTCAAATCTAGAATTCCACTTTATCTAAAGAAGAAAACATTCGACCAATGTGTACTACCAGTCATGATCTATGCATGCGAAACTGGACTCTTAAAATGGACATCATAAGGAAACTGCAGGTCGCACAACGTTCAATAGAACGAAATATGCTTGGAATAACCAAGAGAAACCGTAAAAGGGTAGAGTGGATACGATAAAAGACCCAGAGTCAGATTCCTCAAATGGCAATGGGCAGGACACCTGGCAAGAAGGACGGACAACACATGGGACCGCAAAAATTACAGCATGGTATCGAGACCTAGAGGAAGGCCAATTTAGGAAAATAGCAGGGATAACTGGGGCCCGCATAGCCAACAATAGACAACAATGGCTACAAAGAGAATATCTAACCATGTAAGGGAGGCTACACCATAATCGGATATAGTTGAATGAGCTGAGAGTGATGATAATGATGATGACTTATTTTACAATGTAGTGGCAATATTTCAAAGTACCTATTACATTTGTGTCTAGTTGTAATTGATAGTCTATATATGGAAGGCCGCAACAAAGGGTAGGTGGACGTACCGTTTTCTACCTCAGTTGAATGTTTGGCTGAATCGAAAACATGGTGAGGTCAACTACTACCTGACATAGATGATCTCAAGACATTGTTGCTTCCGAGCATATCTTCATCTGAAGACGCGGAGCACGCATGTTTCAACTTAATTCGTAATCATCTGGAGATTGTCCTCGAACAGAGACACTAATTGCTGCGATGCTTTCTTCGAAGGCATCCTAGAACGCGACCAATACTTTCGCAACAAAAGTGCTCCAATACCTGCGTTCTATAGAGAGGAAACGAGCCAGCAACAAGAACGGTTAGAGGAGAAGCATTGACTTCAATTAATGGGAGGAAAAGCAATCAACAGATCAAGCTAGATCCTCTCCCTGCGAAGTAATTGCTAATGCCTAACGCCGGTTTCCGCGGAGAGTGCAGAGGCCGAAAAAAGAGGAGGTTTTTAGTCGGTATTGAAACCTGAGTCCGACATACCAGGCCAATCATCTGGCTCTGAGGTACGCAAATGTATTTTCCTACCTCTATAAAAAATGATAGGCTATAAAAATGTTGTTTGACAGATTTTAACCTAACAATATGTTATTTTATTGCTCTCCTGGTATTTATCTTTTTATTTTTTTTATCTACAACCGTTTAGTTAGAACGTTTTTACATCACTATTTTTTTAGTATTTCAGTTACGTTATGAGATTCATAACACAACTAGTGGTGTTATGAGGTGTTATCTATAACACAACTAGTTTTTATAATAATGATAAACAACTACGAACATCTAAATATATTAATTTTTGATATAAATTCCTACTACTAATTATTATAAATATTAATAACACATTTTTTACACTTCTTAAAAACAATTCCTGCTGCTGATGATGATGACGATGATATAGTGAAGGTCTAATGAAATATATTGGGCTGTTGATCGGTTTGGCTCGCACTCGGACTGGCATGCTTCCTCGGCGATTCTTGATCCCAAAATGTGCTGCGCAACAATTTCCTTGTTTTCTTTGTGGTTCGCAACATAGAATAAAACGTCCGTAGACTTGATGCGCTGTATTTCCGTGCAAGATTTTCAAAAAATGCTAAAATTACTTTTTCATAGCATTGATTTTTCACCTTTTTATCATCACACCATGTCAAAAACTGGTTGTATGTTTTTTTCCTATTTTGATCGCGACTTTTCCGGCAATAATGATTCCGTGGCACGTACTGCGGCAACTTCTACATCTGAAGGGAGACTTTCGGAATCGCTCATCGTAATTTTTAAAATTATTTTTCTGGGCAAAAAGTGCTCGCGTTTACTTGACAGGGCAAACTGACTTTTCAGAACAAAAAACTCTCTACTTGATAAACAACGTTTGTAACTATAGTCTGAAGCAGGTCACAATTCCCCACAATCATAATTAAAAAAATGTGACAAATCTCATAATTAAAGGTGTTAAAGGTGGGCGACTAATAAACGAAAATTAAAACAGCATTTTCTTATTTTTCGGTTGTAGATAAAACGTTGTGTTGTGTGAGAGACACATGCGTTTAAACATGATTACAACACTCGTGTGATTAGATTAATAGTGATTCCAATCATTCACACTCGTTGTTGTAATCATGTTCATAAACACACTTGTACTGTAAATAACTATTATAACATCTTTATAAATTATAGCCTATATATTACTATTATGATGTATCTATGCAGTAGTTTTTGTGTGAAAAAGTAACAAATATTTATACATCCATCCATACATACAGACTGATATTATTGATAAGCTTAAAATTTAAATTAAAATAACCGAATCATTACTTCTTAACATATAGATAATAACCAAATCATTTTCAGTGTAACAGCTCTCAACATTGTATCGACGCTGCTTTTCGGTTAATGACCTTAATCGCAAGACCGAAATCACAATTACCCTGGCCTTTACGTTAAGTACCTAATTTTTTACGCCATAGTTTGCTAATACACGGCAAATCGTATACTTAAATAATTTAGTACGGCGCGTTCTGTAATAAGCACCTGACAAGAAAAGGGTCATTTCGAAATGAGCTTTTGAACGGATAATTGGCTTAATACGTCTTTGCTATTAAATTCTATTCTGCAAATTGGCAAAACTTTGCAATAACACAATTACGGATTGTTAAGAACCATTTTTTCGGCGTAAAACGACAATTAAATCGAAATACCATAACAGTATGCAAATTGAGATATTAGAACGGTTTAGTAAACGTTAGTAAGCGTAAATGGACGGTGCATGCTAAATTACTTATTTAATGACTTTATAAACTTGAATTTGTTTGCTATAAATGGTTGGTTTAAGCATTTTTTCTTTTGAAGAATCGTGATTGCAATATTGATGGGCTTATTATACCGTCCATGGAGGACATGTTACATTTATTTTTATTTCGACACCATATTTTTATAAGAGATTCAACATATTGGCATTCAGCAGAATAGTATACTGAAAATAAACAACACAGAAAAAAATGTAAACCCCACAATTGTAGAAAACACTGCGGCATTTTCCATCTAAAATGGTACTAGGCATTACGTTGTAGCTTTTATTTCTATCGTTTTGTATTTTGTATCATCTCCAAAATAGTTAAATATGCTTGATTTTAACGAAAATAGCGAATAAAAAATGAAATCTAAATGAAAACCATTATTACAAATTGTAGCACCACTATCTAAATTTTTTGAGACAAATTACTGTTACTATAGTTATTAGGCACTATTCATAATGAATTGACTCTTACGATTTGAACGAACTACAAAAAAAAATTGCCTGTCAATTGCTCTGAAAATTCATAGTTTCTCAGACATTTAAGTTGAAAGATTTGTCGGTTTTCTGGATATTCCTTTGAAAAATATAGAATTTTTTATTTATTAACTTTTTCCATTTTTCTCGCCTGGTTTTTTAAAATGTTTATGTAAGATTTCTAAATGCAATTTAGAAGCGACCAATTTGTCCCCTTTTTAGGTTTAAAAAATTGCCGAAAATGAAAAAATCGGTTTTTATTTTTTTTACCCTGTATGTACTTTTTTTGACAAGTGATATTTGACTGTGTATAATAAAAAAATTTAACTAATCAATCTTCATCGGTCCACGCCCAAAAATCTTTCAAATCCGAATAAGTGAAAAACGTTCGATTTTGGCCTGGAAAATCTTTGGAAATTTTCGAAAAAAAGTTTTAACAGGGCGTATCTCCAATCCTGTCAATATACAGAGAGGAGTAAGACACGGATGTGTGTTGTCTCCTTCGTTGTTTAATGTTTATTCTGAGGCGATTTTTCGGGAAGCTTCAACAGATTGTGGTATTAAAGTCACTGGCGAAGTCATTAACAACATTAGATTTGCCGATGACACAGTTCATATTGCTGACTCTGATACTGGACTCCAGAGTTTAGTGGAGCGACTTGAAGGCTCCTGTAAGAAATACGGGATGAAGATTAATTCCTCTAAAACCAAAATCATGGTATTTGGAAAGAACCAAAATGTTCCAATTCCTATTAAAATAGAGGGTATTTTAGAACAGGTCTACTATTCAATCTACTATCTACTAGGTTCAAATATTTGGGATCCTGGATAGTTAACACCTTGAACAACGACGTGGAAATAAAATTCACTGTCCTTTACAAAGATGCAACCGGGGGGGCATTGAAAATGATGAATAAAAACGTAAAATTATGATTAGTGTTAATATGAGTGTATTACATATATATGTTTAAATAACGAACTTAACAAAAAACAACAGATTCACTGAAAAAGTAGTAATGTTAACATTAAATAAAACATTATCAATAATAATTATGCGATCGCACCTATCCGTAAAACAAACAAGCAAAAAAACAAAATAACATACAAAACATCAGGTTAACATGATGACAGATCATGATCGATGACAGATAAAGAATTCTTACGGAAAGTTACACTTTACGATATAATTTTTTAACTGTTAAAGGCAAACCCCATTTAAACACAAAACTTTTTAATACCTACTACTGTATCTAAAAGAAATTTTTTTTAAATTACTAAATTCTTAGCCACGCTTCTGTTTTTCTTGGCTGTTGTGCGTCACGTCACAGATTAACATGCCCACGTTTGCACCACAAGGCGATGCTGCAGACCACTAGGTAGAGAATTTATGTTATACAACTCTTATCTAGCTTTTTTTCTTTTAAAATGTGTTCAGATTTTGTAAAAAGTATAAGTCAAAATCGCAAATCTTAAATTTGATATGAGTTTCTTAGTTTTTAACTAATATAGTGGCGAATTACAAAAATTCCTTTTCAATGAAAATTAATGAGTTAAATAAAATAATTTAATACATTACTAGCTTTTTCCCGCGACTACGTTCGCGTTACAACTCAAATCGTTCATGCATTGATTTAAATGATTTTTTACTTCTTTATAGAGAGCTAGTGAGCATAGATGTTTTTTATTTTTCATCTTTTTGTTATTTATTAAGAGCACTAATACTCTCTTTATAGGTTATGTTTTATTCTTTGAAGGATAATTGAGGAAGATATATTTCGTTATGATGTCACTAAATAAACCCTTGTATAAAATTTTATACTGTCTGGTTTATAATGTTGTAGTATTGCATTTTCATACAGCAAACTTTCATTCCCTATTCTACTCCCTAAGTGTATAAATTTCATAAATTCGCTTTATCTTTGTGCCAAATTTTATGTGTATAATCCAGAGGTCACCAAGTTTTATATAAATTTTTACTAACTTTACCCATTTGGTTGATGAATTTCAAAAATTTCTTCTAATTCTTTTTGTAGTATTTCATTCTTCTAGACCAAATAGTAAGGAATTTTCATACAACAAACTGTTCCGACATAATTTTACTCTCTAAGAGGGTGAATTTCCTAAAATCGCTTTGTGTAGCTCATTCACTAATGTCGTTTAAACGAACATTTGTGCTAATCACACCACTGACAATGACACACCACTGACAATGACAAATAATTTATTTCTGGAGGTATTGTGTGTAGGTGTTTTTCAGGTAGTATTTAGTTGTTTTACACAAAGAAATAGCCATTAAGCACTATAAAAATACTTCATAACAAATCTACACATATATACCATACATAACATTGACTAATAAAGCTTGTCCACTTTAAATAAGGGGTCACGAAATATCCTCCTTGGAGTGTTTGGGTTAAGGTGTGTATAATAAATTAATCCAAACCAATCAAGAAAAACCAATCAGGAAAAAATCCAAAACCTACCGTTATAGGAGGTATAAGATGATTAAACTTATATAATGACAACTACTTATCGGATAACAAATTAATTACTACTGTCAGCTACTGTCTAGGTAGAATGTACCTAGAGTACCTATACCTACCTATGATGTAGGTAGATTAAAGCTTATTTTGACTTTATGTCTCACTTCGGTGTCACAAGCTGAATTTTTCAGGGATGGAAGTACAGTACATGATATGGGGACCCTTATTCCGAAAGTAGTACAAAATTAGACCGGGTAAAAGGGCACTATCATCAAAAATCGATATATTAATACCACCGTCTAGAGAAAACAAATACTTATTTTTTGATCCAGTACACAATAAAGTCTTAGTAGGGAGTAATTTTTTATAATTATTTACAAAACAATATTTCCATTAGCGCTTATGACCAAAAAAAACTTTAAACATGAATAACTCATTTCAATCATGCGAAAATTTGGTTTAAAAATAGACTTTTTTTAATATAACTCTCATTTAACGAAAAACCAAGACCTAAATGAAAAAAAGAAACAATTTAAAAGTTTCGCTTATGTCTTGACAAGGTATCAAAGCACACCCCATATTTTTTTGCTTTTAAACTAATAAAGATATATCAATAAACAATTAGCGATATAATGTTTTTTGCGCGCGCTGGCCGACTGCCGCCGCTGCGCCGAGATTTCCTATACCCTTGTATATATGACGTCATGGTGTGGCAAATGTAGCATTTCAATTCGATTTGGGGTCCCTTATATAGGATAACAGAAACATTTTCAATGTTAAAAACCGGAATAGAACAAGCAAGAAATGCATTTTTAAAAATGAAGAACGTTTTCCAGAACCTCAGGTCCAGACCTTGAGTTGAGAACTATTATACGGAGCAGAAACATGGCCAGTGAAACTTCAAGATATAAATCGCCTCGAATCGTTCGAAACATGGAGATATCGAAGAATGCTTAAAATTCCATGGATAGCCCAGATCACAAATACCGAAGTCTACAACAGAAAGGCAAAGAAAGAGAATTGCTCAATATAATAAAAATAAGAAAAACATCATACTTAGGGCATATATTGAGAAATGAAAAATACCACGTCTTACAATTAATACTTAAGGGTAAAATTAAAGGAAAAAGAGGTCTCGGCAGGAAGAAACTATCTTGATTAAGAAACATCAGAAATTGGACTCACCTAACGTTTGAAGAAGTCATAAGGAAAGCCGAGAATCGTGAAGATTTTGCCAATGTGATTGCCAGCCTCCAAGAAAGAGATGGCACGTAAAGAAGAAGAAGAAGAATATGGATCTCCACTAGCTTCAACCATAGAGGCTTCACCGGTCGTTTAGCTACTTACCGTTTCCGAGAGGAAACGTCTTATTTTTATTTACACCTTTTACTTTTTTTTGGCTTGAATAATTGAAGGTACATGTGTCTAGTTGCAATTGATAGTCTATTATAGCACCTAGCACTTGAAAGTTCCTATTCCTAGCACTCGAAAGTATCTATTCTATGTGTCTAGTTGTAATTGATACAATAGAGATCTTTTGGCAGAGTTTAACCGAACCTTGTGTTACTTTATCGCTCTACTGGTATCTATATATTTTAATATCTTTTTGTTTTCACTCTTGGCTTTAGGTCGTTGGGGTTGCAAAGATGTTTCTAGATTTTGTTCATTATTTTTTTATTTTGTGACGACGTTTCGACAGTATATGTCTTTTTCAAGCCTCTTGAACGTAGATTCTTACAGAGTTAAAATATTATGTTAAACTGGACAACACAATAACACATATCAACTATTGTTTTTAATTGTTTTTGGACATTACACTTTACTACGAGCACGTACGTATTTCCTTGCCGATCGCTCTGTATAAAACACATTTATCGGTTCAATACCCGATGTCTACTCTCATGTACGTTCAAGATGTCTACTCTGAATCTACGTTCAAGAGGCTTGAAAAAGACATATACTGTCGAAACGTCGTCACAAAATAAAAAAATAATGAACAAAATCTAGAAACATCTTTGCAACCCCAACGACCTAAAGCCAAGAGTGAAAACAAAAAAATATATAGTATACAGGTCAAAGAAACGAAACAAAAAATATTTTAATATCTTTTTATATCATATATGTTATTCTGATGTATAAGCTATATTATTGTAAAGTTTCACTAAAATCCATTCTGTAGTTTTTTTTGTGAAAGAGTAACAAACATCTATACATTCATACATACAAACTTTGGCGTTTATATTATTGGTAAGGATATCAGCGATCGGCATTTTCTAATAAAACTTAATACCTGTTTATCATACTCCATTTAAATGCTTTTGTAATTTATTATCTGTTAATTTGGAAAAATTATATAAATTTATTATGCCGTGCATAATAATATGATTAACTTTCTCATTTAAATTTTAATTTATATTTATCCTCTTACCTCACGTCCAATCATATCCAGAGTCTACCGCAATAAACCGGACCACGGTCATAAATCATTTATTAATAAACTCGTAAAAATCTATCGAAAAACTACGGACGATCGTAGAGAATAATCTTTCTATTCGGTCGACGTTCATAAATATTAATAGCCCCAAGTGTTTTAACTGAGAGAAAGAGTGGATATTTTCTGCATAATTATAAATTGACCACAATGCAATTTAACGATTTACATAAGTAATTACTAGTGTTTGGTCGGTCGGTATCACCTTCGTCTACTTAAAGAAGAATATGGGCGAGTCGTTGCGCTCGCCTTATCAGTTCGATGTGGAGCAGAACGAGATTTTCGCATTTTTATAAAGGCTTTAATAGGGGCGGCCGCGGCCGGCAATCGAGATGTCGACCACCGGACAAAGAGCTCGCTCGGCCTTCGGTCGAATTGTCTTCATTAAAGGATATTGAAGACGTCGAGTCGAGGCGTGTTAATTATTGTGAGAAGTTCGGAAATAATGTACGAATCGATTCAGATTTAAAGGCGACAAAGTACAAGGTGGCCCAATAATAGAGCTCGTAGGCTATTACTAGGGAACTGTGATGAATGATAGATAGTAATGGGCAAAAATACAAGATCAATACCAAGACTTGCTTGGTCTTGGTCTTGCATTATAATAGTAGTCTTGATCTTGGTTTGCAGTGTCCAGTCTTGGTCTAGCATCAAGTCTCTTCTAAGTCTTTTTTTATGGATTTTTACTAAAAACACATTTACATAGAAAATCATTAAATAAATAGTACCTATTCCAGATAACACTAGAACCTTTGCCTATGCAGATGACCTAGCAATAACAGTTAAAGGCAAAGGATTCGAAGATATCGAGGAGAAACTAGAAACCGCCCTAAAAGCAATGTCAGCTTATTACAAAAAGAATTATTTAAAACCCAACCCCACCAAAACTAGAGTGAGTACATTCCACCTGAATTCGAGACAGGCGAGCCGCAGACTTAATGTCACTAGGGCATACAGATATGCCTACCTATCTTGGCGTCGTGCTGGACAGGAGATTGTCTTGCAAATATCACTGCAAAAAAACACGCTAAAAAGTAGAAGCACGAAATTCCCTAATAAGGAAGCTGACCAATAGTGATGAGTGAATGGCGAGCCAAACCTATCGTGGTCAGAACTTATGGGCAAGCTCTATATTTCTCAACTGCTCAAGGCATATTCATGCAGAATAGTGACAGGTTGTATGAAACCCACCCCGTTAGAAAACCTTTACAAGGCCGCAGGTTTTACAAGCCCCAATTTACGCAGAAAAGCTCATGAACATACTGAGAAGCTAAAAAAAACCTTTGATGTTCGTCACTCAATTTTTGGCCAAGAGTGCGGCCCAGGTACTTAAATCCAGACACCTTTTTCTAGCCACCCCCTGGATGAACCTTCCTCTCACTATCCACTTAGAGAGGACCCACCAAGTGGTGTTTCTAGCGATTGGAAAACCTGGAGTATGCTCATCCGTATCAGAATTGGGGTGACCCCAGTAAAATCCAACCTGATCAATTGGGGTTTGCTGGACAGAAATGACGACAAATGCGACTGCAGCGCCCTTTCAGGACATAGAATATCTTCTTCAATGTCCTGCCTGCCCCCACAGATGTACCCTCGATGACCTATGGCTGGCTAAACGGGAAGCATTGGACGCATCCCATTACTGGGCTAACAAACTATAATCCGGATACGAAAAAGTAAAGTAAAGTAAGCAGAAATAGGATTTAAATAACAGAATGAAACTTTTTGAAGGAAGAAATAATATTTTTCCAACGAAAATTTATATTTTTCAATAAACAGGGTGGTCCGAATATTAATTGGGAAATTTCTGCAATATATTCTGCAGATAAATAAGTCAAAAAGTTCGTATAAATTTATGTTCTAAAATCCTCCGTTTCGGAGATACAGGGCGTAGAGGTTTTATTTTTTATGTCGTTTTTTTTTAAATAATCTCTAAACTAGCGTCGATATTTGGATGAAAATGAACTGTCTGGGTGTTTCTTAACACGAGAAATTCAATTTTGATATTAGTATGACCTTTATTCTTCTTCTAAGAGATGCGAGGCCTTGTCATTGGTGGGGAAGCTCCTGGTCAGGTGCTAGGGGGAATCCCCTCTAGCACTTTAGCTGTGTTTATGGAGCATCTCATTTTGTGTTCCTAGTTGTAGTTTCGTGGCCAGGGAATTGCACCAAGACGTATAACGATGCCGGATGGGACTATCCTGTCCGTCATACCAAGCACCCTCTACTGTTTGTGGTTATGTATCACGGGCAGAGGGTGTGGGGGGGTCTTAGCTTAGCTGCCTGGACCAAGAGGAGACAACCTCACCAAAAACCTAAATCCTATGATGGTGAGACCAGGTCAAATGGATGCGTGGCTAAATAGAAGACTAGCCTCTACTGTTCTCAACCTTGGGGAACCAGGGGCAACCCATTGTATTCTCTCGTACTTCTACATGCGGGGCTCTGTAGAAGTGAACCGACTAACCATTACAGTGTATATGACCTCAAATCCAAGGCGGCAATAAAGAAAGAGGGATGCATCATCTATTATAAATTGGGGACAACACCGGTATCAGGCCTAAAGAGGGAAAGTTACATTAGTAAATAGATTGGAGACGTACATAAAGAACTAACGTAGATGTAGAATATTTTTAAACCATATACTTTTTTAAAATGAAACAATTCATTAAGTAACAAAATCTAAAGAATGCTATTATAAACAGTATTGTATAATGAAGCAAATGTAGCTATTAATTCTCGTTCCAGTTCTTGTTATTTCACAAAATATGTACTCTTATTTACATTGTATCAAACTTCCAAGTCTGTCTAACAGACATTGACTGACAACGGAAAATATATGCAAACCACAAGTATTTCACAGCGATCTTTTCATTATGATACATACGCTCTTTATTTCGAAGTGCTTTTGCAGTTCTAATGAATTTAAAATTCAAGAACCTGCTAATGAACGAACAGTAATGCCTTTTGTCTCATATTTCTCTTTACTTGAGAAAACTTATTCTGATTATCTCGTTGAAATGAACACTTACTTATGCTTACGATTTTTTATTGCATTAATAAAGTCTAGTTTTTTAGACGCATAACGGTAAACATCTATTTAAGTAGAGAAATTCTAATGACTGCTGGCTCAAAATAAGAATTTACTGAAATGTTCACTTGTAAAGTGGAATTTTTGCCTAGTAGTACAAGATACTACATAAATTACATTTAATACCAAAAGTATAGAGAAAATGAATTAGTTTATTATTATCATATTGGACAAAATTTTAATGGACTCCCTGCATTGGTTAGTTATCGAAAGATGCGTACAATTTATCTTAGATAGGAACTATCGAAAACAGGAAATTGACATCCTATCCGATAGTCAAGCAGCAACGCGATCAACTCAGAGACCATCAATTCGAAGTTGGTCAAAAAATGCCTAGAGAAGCTCAACAAATTAAACAAAGAAAATAACGTCCTCCTACTCTGGGTGCTTGCTCACCAAGGCCTAGAAGGCAATGAAAAAGCAAATGATCTAGCTAGGAAAGGAGCGAACACTCCACTAACTGGACCAGAACCGTTCTGTTTTCCAAACGGGAACCAACTGAAAGCGGAACTGAAGAATCTGGAATACTCCATCCGTAACTTGGAATGGGTGTCCTCCAACGGTCTAAGACACTCGAAAAAGTTCGTCAGGACTTACGACGGAGAAAAATCAAAGGTTTTCCTTGATTTAAGTAAAAACAACCTTCGGATTGTCACCGGTTTTCTAACAGGACACTGTCTCCTCAACGAACACCTCAGTAGGCAGAAGCTGAGAAACAACGGCGAATGCAGATTCTGTGGGGAAAATGGGGAAACACCAGAACACCTTATCACTGAGTGCGCCGAGACGACGACCATTCATGCCATGAACTTTGGTACGTCTGATGTCGAGGATGGAGAGCTGGCCTCTGTGGAGCCATCTCAGATACTGGCTTTTGTTAAAGCCCTGGGACTATATGATGAGTTATAATTCGTTATAACTCAAGAAAGGGGAACACACAATAGATCTACAAGGTCGCGGTGATTAAAGGTTGTCGCCCACTAGAACGCGGCGCGGCGCGGCGCTGGGAAGAGATTTTTTTCCGGCTGCGAAGGGACTGCGCCCACTATAGCGCGCTTTTGAAACGCGGAAACGCTATTTAGTTAGTCGAAGTGTTTTTTACTTACTTTACTGTAGTTTAGTTTTTAAAGCAATGAGTTCATGTACGGACGAGGCGTATTTTTGTGCTCTTCTAACACGGAGGAAGAGCAGGTGAAGAAGAAAAGGAAAGTTTGGACTCATAAGATTAGCAAAAAAGGAAGAAGTTTGGAGAATTTTACCATCTTTTCCTTATTTAATAAAAGACAAGAGCATTTTTTTCAGTATTACAAAATATAAAGGAAATATTTTACGCACTCCTCAATTGAGGGTTTTAGAAGCAAAACACCGGATATCTCTACTCATCATATTTTTTCAGAAGAGACAAATTGCTAATACTTTTGATAATTCTTATTTATTCTGATGTGTATATTAGTTATGTGGTGAAAAAACCCTGATCTTTTTTATGTATTTAGGTAATTAGAATTTAAAAATTGGATATTGTCACTTTTGTTAAAAAGTGGAGATTGCCGGTTTTGCCTCTACATCCCTCAATTATATTAAATCTTTGATAGAAAGGCATTTCGTCCATTTGTCTCTAGTGAGGGAAGACTAAAAAAAATATCATATTATTTTATGAAAATCGATTTGCCTAATTTACCTTTAAAAATACAATTCTACCAGTGATACGTATCACTAGTTCCTAGTCAAAAAGCCAACTGAAAAGACTCGAATGCAAAATTATTTCCCTTGTGAGTACGCACACTGCAACGCGCCAAAACGCGGGAGACGGAAAAAAGTTGCTAGAGAAGTCTTCCGACTTCTTGACGGAAATCCCGCGGCGCGCTTCTGCGCTGCGCGCTCTAATGTGCGTTGGTCCATTTAAATACATGGCAAGCAGACAAAAGAAATTTCCACATGGCGCCGCGCCGCGTCGCGCCGCGGTCTAGTGGGCGACAACCTTAACAACCCTCCTAAACATTCTACATTCTACATTGGTTAGTTGGATGTTCAGTCCATACAATGCAATCGTGTTGCTCTCCTTTCCGATTGCCTGCTAATCGTAAGGTGTATAGAACAATTGTAGAGGGTTAGTCAACAATAGAGTAAAGTCCATTATCTCATTTGTTTCGAGGTTTACAAAAAAATGTTAAATACAAAAGTTATAGGGAAGGTTAAGGTACATATTTTAAAATTATTATAGAGTATTCAGGGTGCTTCAAAAAAGTTTGGCAAATATAACATATGTTTTCTTAAATACAACATCCTATTTTTTATTTCATTTTTAGATTCTGTGTAAAATTCTATAACTTTTTTATATATAATGTTATATACCTAAAATTAATAGTTTTTGTAATATTTAAATTTGTTTAAACAAATGTCAAATTGCAGTGTGGTAAAAAATTGTCAGTGAATACTAAAATTTGGTATGAGAGTTATATAGAGATGAAAAAAAAGATATATGTTAAGATATTTTAGTTAAATGCCCTACAGGGTGTTCAAAATATATTTATGAATTTCAACTACTTAAAATTAAAACATCTCAATTTTTTTAAATATTATATTATATATTTTCATTTTTACTGGTAGATTTTGCAACGCTCTTCAACTTTTATTAAGTATGTCATATACCTATTTTTAATATGTAAATTTTGTGTTTCTATATAATTAATTAAACTATGTAATTTTATGTTTCTAATGAAAATATTTCCAAATTACCTTTTACGTAGAATTTAATGGTATAAGTATAATTTTTTAAAATTAATAATTTAAGAGTTATCAACAACAAATTTGATTTTTTATATTAGACACCCTGTATACTTTTAGTTTATTGAAAAGAACCTAAAATTACCTCTCCCAAAAATATAGCATATTTGTTATGTTCCTTGATTCATTATCGAAATACAGAGTAGGCTTTGGAAGGCGCCGGGCGGTAATGCAGAGAACAAATGCTTGCTGGTAGCAACACTTAAAACGAAAATAATGAAAGATGTACAGAATTCTATAACAATTTAAATTATATTTAACCAACAACAACGCATTTAAACTATATCTAATAACAATATTAATAAACAGCAAACCATGATAAGATATTGACGGCAAACGGCTGGAATTATACTTAAACCATTAAATTCTACGTAAAAAGGTGCTTTGGAAATGTTTTCATAAAATCATAAAATTTTCGAAAGCACAAAAATTACAGCGAGTTTGTTGAAAATGCATATTTTTGAAAAAAAAAACACCCTGTAATTCCAAAAAGGTAAGAGATATCAATGTACGATTTTTAAAATCATGTCTTTGATAAAAGTTGAGCTCCAGAGAGTTTTTTAGAAGTGTCCATTTTGGCCCACCCTGTACATACATGCATTTCTTCTTCAAATGATACACAGTACTTTTTCTTTTTTTTTCTAGAAATTAATAGAAAAATAAAATTGTACCCAAAATTTTAAGAGACAAGAGAGACGTTTTTATCTTAAGATACATTACAAACACTATTGTACTGTAATTGACTAAATATGGTGATTTTGAATTTAATGCTTATACAGGGTGCCTCAGAAATAAGTGCAAATATTTTAACTGGTGGTATAGTTCAACCCCAGAAACACGCCTATGAAGTTTTTTTCGCGAAAAATGTTTTTTGAAAATTCAAAATTTTTTGAAAATTTTTTTGGAAATTTTTGTAGTTAAAAAACATAATTTCTTGATAATATGGCAGCATAGGTATTAGATTAAATTTACAAGAAAGAAAATCCAGAGAAGATCCATCGGCTCTCAATATTTTAGCAAAAAATATTTTTTTGGGAAATTTTCAAAGTAAAAAAACTCCGTTATTTTGGACTTATTTGAAAAATGATAAAGAGAAAATATGTTTCCTTTATCGAGTTCTACCACCCCTTAAAATACTTGCACTTATTTCTGGGATACCCAGTATAACTTGAGTATTCAACTGATATACATTTTTACTTTATAAACTGATTTTCCGTTCCCTTAAGTCAAAGCCTCCCATTTTTTTCCGTCGAGTGCGTCGTTCAGCTGCATAAACTGCAAGACCCATCTAATTGGCTCAACCCTTCTCCTTTCTTGCATCGACCTTTTGAGGGGCGCATTCCACGCTCTCAACAAGCCAATCGTCGACGATTCAGGCCTTAGAACAATAGCCTTACTGTGCAAATTAAGCCTGAATGGGGCCAGCAGCGGTTGCACTGGTGCCATGCCGGCCGGTTTGACGCGTTTCAAACAATCCGTTTGTTTGGGCCGATTTTCGTTTGGGTCGAAACACTTCAATTTAGACGAACTTGTGTTTATATCAAATTAGGAAAATGATGTAAAATATAATCCAAGTCAACCAATTTGATATAGGCATGACGTCGACGAGATATGTAATCAATATACAAATATTTTTATTAAAAATCTCTATACCTATGTAGCGGGTTCATCCATTCAAAAAAGTCCTATGGGTATTTCGCCACTGGAAGAAAATCTACGAAATAAAATAATTCTTTTTTGTAAACACTGCCGCGTTAATCCAACGGAGACTAATTGTCAGCAGTGGCTTACTAATGAACAAATTTGCCTGACGGACAAAAAAATGCTTAATGTTTCGGAAAGTAGATATATCTCTTTCCGTCCTCGGAAGCAAAAAATGCAGGAAAAAATACAAACAAAGAAAAAAGCTAAGTATTATAGTGTGTCTTAAAATGATCTAAGTGTACACTTAGATCATTTTAAAACGCACTAAACCAATATATTTCTATATATACTGCCATTACTCGCTGACGAGTATTTGACACGCATCAGAAGATGGTCACGAAAGGCGTTTTCTTTCATGAGCTTTTCTGTGACTAAAAAGCCCGATACGTGATGTTATCTGCCTACCGCACTCCAGACATTCGAAAATCTGATTGCTTTGTTGCCTCTTTACTTTTTGGTTGTCGCTGTTAACTGACTTTACAATTCTTCTCCATTCCGTTCTATTGTGAGCTGCTTCTTCCCACTCATTCTGCTTGTTAATTCCCTTTAAGTTTTCGTGGAAACTATCCTTGTACCTTTTGAGTTGTCCACCCGGCCTCCTCCTACCGTCTACAAGCTCACCGTAAAACAGAGATTTTGGAATGCGGTTTTCTTGCATTCTGCATACGTGACCAGCCCATCTTAAGCGGGACTTTGTAATCATGACTTCAATACTCTCGCAGTTAGCTTTTTCAAGGACCGATACATTTGAGACATGATGGAACCATTTTATTCTTAAGAGTTTTCTAAGATGTCTCTGTTGCAACTTGTTTAATGCGTTCATGTGTCGGCGGTAAGGTTTCGCTTCCATATAACATGGTGGGAATTATTATTGCTCGGTACACTGCAAGTTTCTTTTTTGTGCTCAAGTCATGATTGTAGAAAACCCTGTCTTTTAATTTACAGAATGCTCTTGAGGCGCTGCTATCCTGTGCTGAATTTCAGAGTCGATATTGGCCTTTTCCGAAATCAAACTGCCGAGGTAATTGAATTCCGCTACACTAGCTCTTCTCCGATTTTTATAGCATTGTTGTGATCTTCCGGGTAAGTGCACATGATTTTAGTTTTATCGATGTTTAGCTTAAGTCCCAAAGCCTCGTATGCCCATGTATATATTACAACAACATTTCTACAATTGCTGTAACGTATTTGCAGCTAGAGCACAGTCATCAGCGTCTTGAAGTTCTGTGATGAATTTTGTACGTGTTTTTGCCCTGAGTCTTTTTATATTGAACAGACCGCCGTCGTATCTGTATCTAATGCCAAAACCTCTCTCCTGCAGTATGCTGTCCACTATAATGGAGAGCGCTGCCATGAATATATTGAATAGGAGAGGCGCTAAGACACATCCCTGCCTAACGCCTGTGTTGATAATGACACTCTTAATTTGTTGTTGTTAGATCGATGAATGCAACGTAAAGTTTAGACTGCTGCTCTTTTTTCCTGTAGTTGGCGGATGGAGAATATGGAATAGACGGTACCGCGGTTGGTGCGAAAACCCGTTTGCGATTCTAGGAGGATTTTTTCTATATGTGTGTGCAGGCGGTTTGACATAATTTTTGCAAGAATTTTTCCTCCGATAGCCAGTAGTGAAATTCCTCGGTTCAAAACCAATAGACACTGGACAACAAACAAAAAATGTAATATACAAAATACCATGTGGATATCTATAATAAATTTTATATTGGTGAAACATCTATATCCTTAAATTTTCGAATTAATGAACATAAATATTATTTATGAAAGGGCGACTTTCACAAATTTATTTGGAAATCATTAATTAATATTCTTGGAATATTCTCAATAATGTGAGTGTAAACACTACTAAATTTACAAACAATTCTGATATTACAGTATTACAGTCCCTATGTTGACCTACATTATATGAAATTTCTGATTCCATAATTAGTTTAGAAATTTGTTATTGTTAAGTTTCCTTAGTGATATACTGTGGCGGCTGGAATTGCAGCTTCAACTTCAGTTTGGTCGAATGCGCCGAAATAACTTGAATAATTATTATTGTTTAGACAACAATCCATATATACGAGAAACCTGTATTAGTTGGGATCTAATGGGATAATTATAGTTATATCTAATTAATTAAGGTAATAGTTAAGAACAAATGTTATATGACTGTGTTTTTTTTTGTTAAGTTTGTTGGTAATCGTATTGTGACAATAGATGTTCAAGGAGATCAATGTTTCACTTAATAAATAATAAATATTATATTAAATTACTATTTCCTTGAGTACATTTTTAAAGAAACTACATATATTTATTTATATACGGAAAAATAAAATATCGGAATTTATAAACTTATACCTTGAAATTTAAAAATATATGTTGCTTTTAATGGAGAATGCTTGCAAAATATTTAAATAAACTTTTTCCAATTGATGATAAGTTAACTTTCTTTACTGTTATAATTATTGTATACGATTTTAACTAAATACATCAAAATGGTCTAGGGGACAAAGGTAAAATTGATGTAGAAAGCTCGATTCTCACTCTTAGGTTTTCTCACTATACCTTTCGGTTTCATTCCATATCAGTTCCGTATTTTTATTGTATTGACGCTACATATAGCGTCCGTTCCGTATGCGTATCAGTTCCATACTTTTTATTGTACAATTTATATCATTACGAAAGTTTTATGTTAAAAATTTGTATCTTTAAAAAAAGGTAATAGATTTAATTAAGAGGCAAAAGAATATCAGCAAAATTTTAACAGAGCTGGTACAAATGTAAGAACTTGACAACGATGTTTCCGATACGCTTTAGTCAATCCGCCAAAAAATGTATGGAAGGAAAGGATATGGAACGGAAGGGAAACGGAACGGATAGTGTGCATTGTCCTATTCATTTACATGATATAATATTTTATGTAAACGGAATCTGGAGAATGAGTCTGATTGGGACGAGTGGTAGCAGTGTTTAAAGAAAGTATTAAGTTTAAATTAAATTTGTCCCGAAATATATTGTGACTGGAAAAAATAAACTTGTATTGGTCTGGATTTTCTATTTTGATTGGTATTATTTTTGTTGTAATATTATTTTATACACACATTTAATTTAATTACCCCAATACCCCTTTAATTATCCCCAATCCCCCCCGTATATGCGTCACTGAACTCAGTCGAGAGTCATAAGCATGATATGTGTGAGAATAGTGGGAATATAAGGGACAAGGCAGCCCGCAGTAAACTCAACCAGAACTACCATAGGTCGTTTGTGGAAACGTTATAGGGATACTAGTGAAGTGAGGGAAAGACATCTCGACCCTAGAAGAGTAACTTTGTTAGCTTGTACATACCAGACTCATCCTGATTTAAGCACTTCGGAACCCAAACCTTACAGCTACTCAGATAAGAAATGGGCTGCTAAATGTCCTCTAACTAAACGTCAGTGTGGACAATAGGGACAGATTGCATGTTGACCGTCCCGTTAGTGTTCCTGTGTTGGCGCGTGGAAAGCGCAGAAGGTGATTAGAATGGATCGAAGATCATGTTAATTAAGAAGAATAAGACTGGACTCGTGTGCTTTACACTGATGGATACAGATGTGGTTTGGGACCAGAATCCAGAAGAATAAAGGCATGAAAACGGCCAGGAAACGCTACTCGTCTGGAAACTGACCATGAGGTCGATCGGAAATAGGGATGAACCATTATGGTTTGGGCTGTATTGGGAATTTGCCGACGGACTTACCTCGTTTTTCTCGAGGGGTTTCTAACGGATGTTGCTTATCGTGACACAATTTTTCACACCATTGTTCTTCCTCAGCAGGGCCTATTTTTCATCTGGTCGGGCTCTAAGGCCAAAGCAAAAATTCGGACCCTCTTTTCCAATAAAATTCAAAAATTCTTTTGTTAGTTTGGGTTAAAAAAATAAAACAATTATTTTTATTTTAATTTTTTTAATAATTTTAAAAAATAAATAAACATTATATTCAACAAAATAAATAATGAAAAAGAAAACAACAATTAATTATAATTTTAAAGAATTTTTTTTTTCTAAAATGCATTAATTATATCAATCTAAAGCTTATTTCATTTAATTCTATTTTCCTTATCAGAGGTAACTGTTTTTTTTTCTCTGCTATGTAAATGCATTCTCTGCTATGTAAATCTATTGAAATTATGAATATTTTACAACCTTTAACGGGCCCCCCAGACCACGGGCCAAAGGCCTGGGCCTTCCTAAGTGGATAGTTAACGGATTCAAAAATGAATAAAGAAGAAAGAGATCGTATTTTGAAATTTTTAAAGAAATTCTGGCAGTGAGTTCTACTGCTCAGTCCCAATAAATATCGAAATACGATCAAATTTTGTTGCGCAGCAAGTATCCCAGAATGGATAGGCATAACGAAGATGTGACTCAGAAAGGGCATAATAGGCTATTCTAGAGGTTGATAAGTTAAGTTCAGTTAGAAACTGATCTTAGCGCAAAACAGGCAGAGCTTAGTTTCTTTGATAAAGCTTCGATATGCAAGTCCCATTTTAACGAGTTGTCTACAAGAAGTCCTAAGAATTTCGCAGAGTCCACGACGTCAATATTGGTGTTATTAAGTACAAAATGTTGTATAGTACTATAGCACTTTTATATTACAAAACTTTAGTTTTTGCTAGGTTGAGGCATAGAAGATTAGAATCGCACCAAGATTTAATGGTGCGTGAGTCACTGGATATAGTATTATATAGTACCGTAACATCTGGGCCGTTCCAAGTGAAACTAGTATTGTCCGCAAAGAGGCAGATTTTACCGCTAATGTCTAGATTTGCAATGATTTCATATAAATTTTAATCTCTAATTCAAGAAAAAATATCTCATTCTTTCATCTCAAATTATATTATACAATTCTATGTAAATCCGGAGATAACTGGTACCCTCAAATTTCTACAGACATATCTAAAAGAATATAATATGATTAAACATAATATCTTAAACATTAAAAAATTACCAATATCATTTGTATGGACAATCCTGTCACTCATATTCTATTCTAAATAAATATCTGGTATTTACTTTTAGCGTAGTCAAGTGATAGTATTCAAGTCGGTCTGCCCCTCGTCTTCGTTAAATCAATTATAATCAATCATCGACGCAAACCGGTGTATAATTCTTTGTGATTTTGGACGTACAATTTAAAATGCCGGACGCTCTTTCTCCTTCTCCTGTCTCCTCCCCTCACTGTGTCTGTGTGTATAGAGATAATTATATGTTGTTGTGCACTGACACAAGGCGGGTTGAGTGAAAAATAATAAGCGCGCGTTTCTTTTACGGGACTGTCTGGCTGAAAGGATGCTGTGGGTACCGATTTTTAAACGTTTAAGATGGGACGGAACTTTGATTTATTCCCAACCCAATGACAAAGCTTGAAAGTATCGTTGTTGGGAATATTTGGTTTCCGTAGAAGTTTACTAAATATAAATGGAAAATTTGGTATTGGTCTTAACCAGAGAAAAGTCGCACGAAAACCAAATATGCCGTCATTTTTTTTAGTCTTGCGAAATTACTAATTCTTTATTACACAAAAGTTATCACTCATTGGCAGTTGGATATAAGAAAATGATAACAACCTTTTTTTAATCATAAGCCCGCAACGGATTGATGAAATAAATACCTAATGCACTATTATTTTTGTATAAATCTTTAGTGTGACTTAGAAATGAAAATAGGAACTACCATCAAGGCCAACAGCAAGAGAAGTGGCAACACCATGAGGACTGCACTACAGCTCGAAGACTGTGGCCAATCATAGATAGCAAACAGACAAATCAACCACTAGAGCACAAAAAGAACTTAGTACGCATAATTGTAGTTGTCATAATTGGAAACTGCCCCACGGGGGTAAACCTCGTGAGATGGAATATTTCCAACGAAGACTACTGCAGAGAATGCGGAGAGGAAGAAGAAACAATAGAGCACCTGCTGTGCCACTGTCCGGCACTGGAATACCGACGCTTTAAAACTTTAGGGCAAGGTTTTTTTTGAGAGACTAGAGGAAGCAGCAGAAGCCAAAATCAGCGACATCGGAAACTTTGTAAAGAGCTGGAAGTGATTTAACGCAAAGAAAAAATAAGAGGAATGTTTGGTACAATAATACAGGGGTAGCGTAATGGGCCCAATGCCTCCGAGTGAGGGATCAAACATGATGCCAAATCCCTTCAACCTAACCTAACTTAACCTAGAAATGAGTCATAAGAAATGAGGTATGTTTAAGAATTATTGCTGCTAAAGTACGAGTACTATACATATACATGGAAAACAGAAAATAGCTGGTTTAATGTTATTAATTTTAATTTGAGCATATGGTAGATTTGTATATACTCAAGTAGATATCTTTTTAAATGTAGAATATGTAATTATTGACCTTTTTATTATTAATTATATAATTTCTTAAATCGATCCAATATATATTTGTCTTGAAAAGATTGCTACATCATTTCGAGAAATGGAATCGTTTGCTCCAAAATGATATAGTATTGACACAGCTTACAGAATAATATAGCTTGGACACTCGCCAATTTTTCCCACGCTCGAATTTAAAACGCCCCACTCCGACGATGCTTAACTGAATTAAGCGAGCGACAGTCAGCCTCATTCAGTCGATGCATAACCTCCACCGGTGACGTGTAGGGCCGTATTACGGAAGATTTTAATTCGATTTTTTCTTATATTTAACCATAGGTATTTGTGCTTTTATTTCAATTTTATTTTTATTGTTGGAATGGGAAAAGGTTTTCCGGGATGTGCGGCTGCTGGTTACACAAATAATTATGGAAATAATTCAAAATATAGTCTGTTTAATTTTCAATTCAATTCAAAATTAATGTTCAATTCAAAAGTATTCACACTTTAGAGCTTTTCAAAACGATAAAGACCACTTATTTGGAGGCTTGCTAATGCTAAGTGACCATTTTTTTCTTTAGTGTCCTCATTGGAGGCTATTTTTATAAGCTTTGTATGTAACTATCTATGTATGTATGTATGTTTTTGCGGGGCAAATCTTGTAAGCTAAATTAGAACCACTTCCTTTTATTGTAGGAGATTGAAATTTGGCATGTAGGTTCAGACCCTATGACAATACATTTTTTGCAAGGCATGACCCGAATTTTTGACAGCTGTCAAAATGGCGGCATTTTTGAGGTTTTTGATTTTTTAAAATTCTATTTATGAATGGATCGGGCTAAAATTATATATATAGGTATATTGTGGGTATACAGGTTGTTAACTCGACAGTTACTTATAGGGGAACAGAATGGCAACACTGCCTATTGAGAACGCATGCATTATTGATTATTCTGCCGACTCGTTCCGTGGCGTCGTCTATCGACGAGCGGGCCGAGGTTGCCATATTTCAACCATAAAGCTCTTGCCGCACGTAATGAACAAATTAACAACCTGTATACATATGAAAAAAATATATGGACGGCCATCTTGAAAAAATGACAGTTTAATGACATGTCAAAATTTCAAAGTCAACCGATTTTCATAAAAATTGATAGAAAAAAATTTTGAGCTGTCAAATTTGACAGCTGTCAAAAAAATTTCAAAGTTGTCCGATTTTGATAAAAATTGATATATAGGACGGCCATGGGCGAAAATGAAAGAAAAAAATTTTGAGCTGTCATATTTGACAGCTGTCAAAAAAATTTCAAAGTTGTCCGATTTGGATAAAAATCGATGATGGCCATGGGCTAAAATGGAAGAAAAAAATTTTGAGCTGCCAAACTTGACAGCTGTCAAAAAAATTTCAAATTTGTCCGATTTTGATAAAAATCGATATATTGGATGCCCCCTACCCCATAGTCGATTTTCATTTTATTTGTCTCACATTTGGACTGTCAAATTTGACAGCTGTCGTTTTTTTTAAGTTCTCCTTTTTTAATGAAAATCGATATACATATTATTAGGATGCCCATAGAAAGTTATTTAAGAAAAAAATTGAGTTTAAATGTGTGGCATTGAGAAACCAGCATAACTAAAAAGTAGAAAATAAATTTTACAAAATAAACTTTTTTTAAAAACAAGCTTTTATTTAAATTTAAATACACTAAAAAGAATAAAATAAACTTTTTCTTTAAAACTTTTATTATGAACTTATAACGCCTTTACACAATTTTAATATTATATAAAAGCTTGTCGCGAGATTTCTCTACATCGATTAACAAGTAAATTAACTAAACCTGTGTCTACCCTGTCTCATTTTCAAAGTTTGTGTTATGATAGACCACTAGACCAGGAATTACAAGATAAAGTTGTCGTACCAGATTTTTATGAGTGCAACTGTACACTCAAATCTCGTAGCAAGCTTTTATATATTAATATTAAAATTGTGTAATGACGTTATAAGTTCATAATAAAAGTTTATTTTATTCTTTTTAGTGTATTTAAATAAAAACTTGTTTTTAAAAAAGTTTTTTTATAAAATTTATCAGAACAATTTTGAAGAACTTTCCTTAAATGAAAATATATTATGTAAATTCGTTAAATTATTTCAGACAATTAAATTCAACCATCCTTGTCAAAATTTTCCTATAATGTATTTTTTGTTAAAATTATACGCAAAAGTTAATTTATTAATACCTTAAAGAATATTAATAAGAACTTAAATGTAGCAAACAAAAACAAAGCTCCTAATTTGGAAACATTCGTAAATAACTATAAGTAATCAATGTACCTATTTCATTTTGCTGTTATTTCTAGAAATAAATTAATTAATTTGTTTTTTAAATGTTTTTCTTTGAGAATGCATATTTATTTAAAGTCAACAATTTAAAAAACGTGTATCTAAATTATGTTCTAGTACCAGTCGAATAATTTTTTACGTCACGTGTAAAATTTTTTTTAATACATCTCTGGGCTGACTGCCGCTTACGCGGCTATTGGTTGTGGCGAGAGACCTCGCCGCTCTAGTGTTCTCCCCCTTTCGAATCGCAAATCTGAGCGTAAAAAGATCAAAGCGGCACGCTACACTGTCCGAGCTGGTTTTTACTTAAGCTGTGGTATTGAATTATGCGTTTGGCAACGAATTATGCGTTTGGCAAATTTAACTTGAATTTTCAGAGCTGAAATCGGAAAATCCAATATTTCTAATATAAGATTAGGTAAACAAGAATACGAGGTTTGAATTTTTTTCTCATTTAATTTAGCAAAAATTTTTATTCTTAAAATTTACATTCTCACAAGAAATTTAAATAAAACAACGTACCTACTTATAACCGTTTATTTTTAGTCGAAAAAACCGCTTAAATTAATTTGAGGTTAGAAAATTTTTCTCTTCTCACGAAAAATTTAATTTTCTATCACCTTAAGCTTTATTTTTCTCTTAAAAAACTATATACTTTTTTATTTTTTAAAGCTTTTCTTAATTTCCAGTCAGCTAATAGGAAATAGACTTGAATAAAAACAAACTTACCATTAAATGTTTCAATAATATTTTGAGAACAACCCCATTCTTTGAGGGTACTTTCTACTGCATCACCTATCATTTATTTAGGATTACAACCTCAAAGTACCCTGACCGATCTTTTGTGACGCTATCTCTGCCCTAGCTCTCACTAATACCAACTAAAGATTTTTAAGTTTGATTGATATGCTGTAACACATCTTACATCTACGCTGAAAAATCTTACTATCTTTGTGTTCTACAGGGTTCTACTAAAAAGATGACAAATAATGCAGATATTAGGTACGCGTCATTATAAAATATGTAAAATCATAATTTTATACTAAGATTCCAAAATTTTATTTCAAAATTAAGTTAATATTAAAAAAAATTTCCTGCTCTAATGGGGAAAATGCAATTTTTAAATAGAAACTTATAATTTCATCAAACTAAAGTTAAAGATATTTCTTGAGAAAATGGAATAGTGGAATATAGGTTTAAATTTACGAATATTTTTAATTGTAATATATTTGCTTGCTTCATCCACGTTATCGTAGATGGAGCTAAGAAGACTTAGGTAGGGTATATATAATAAATAAACAAAAATAAAGCAAATAATGTATTATATTTGCTTAAAATGAAAATATACACTCTAAATTCAAGCAAATAAGTTTGAAGATATTCGTATACTCAATCTAAGACATTATTTTTTCTGTGTACCTACTGTTTGATTTAAAAAAAATGCACAGTCCTTTACAAAGATGCAACCGGGGGGGCATTGAAAATGATGAATAAAAACGTAAAAATATGATTAGTGTTAATATGAGTGTATTACATACATATGTTTAAATAACGAACTTAACAAAAAACAACAGATTTAAAGATTCACTGAAAAGGTAGTAATGTTAAAATTAAATAAAACATTATCAATAATAATTATGCGATCGCACCTATCCGTAAAACAAGAAAGCAAAAAAAAGAATTCTTACGGAAAGTTACACTTTACGGTATAATTTTTTAACTGTTAAAGGCAAACCCCATTTAAACACAAAACTTTTTAATACCTACTACTGTATCTAAAAGACTTTTTTTTAAATTACTAAATTCTTAGCCACGCTTCTGTTTTTCTTGGCTGCTGTGCGTCACGTCACAGATTAACAGGCCCACGTTTGCACCACAAGGCGATGCTGCAGACCACTAGGTAGACCGGTCGTAGAAATTTATGTTATACAACTTGTAGTCAATCTACACAAATATTATCAAAAACTTTTTTTCTTTTAAAATGTGTTCAGATTTTGTAAAAAGTATAAGTCAAAATCCCAAAACTTAAATTTGATATGAGTTTCTTAGTTTTTAACTAATATAGTGGCGAATTACAAAAATTCCTTTTCAATGAAAATTAATGAGCTAAATAAAATAATTTAATAAATTACTAGCTTTTTCTCGCGACTACGTTCGCGTTACACCTCGAATCATTCATGCATTGATTTAAATGATTTTTTACTTCTTTATAGAGAGCTAGTGAGCATAGATGTTTTTTATTTTTCATCTTTTTTTATTTATTAAGAGCACTAATACCCTCTTTATAGGTTATTTTTTATTCTTTGAAGGATAATTGAGGAAGATATATTTCGTTATGATGTCACTAAATAAACCCTTGTATAAAATTTTATACTGTCTGGTTTATAATGTTATAATATTGCATTTTCGTACAGCAAACTTTCATTTCCTATTCTACTCCCTAACGGTATAAATTTCATAAATTCGCTTTACCTTTGTTCCAATTTTTAAGTGTATAATCCAGAGGTCACCAAGTTTTATATAATTTTTTACTAACTTTACCCATTTGGTTGATGAATTTCAAAAATTTCTTCTAATTCTTTTTGTAGGGTTTCATTCTTCTAGACCAAATAGTAAGGAATTTTCATACAACAAACTGTTCCGAGATAATTTTACTCTCTAAGAGGATGAATTTCCTAAAATCGCTTTGTGTAGCTAATTCACTAATGTCGTTTAAACGAACCTTTGTGCTAATATTTATGTATCTAAAGCTGGCGGCATGAACTCACTCTAAAATATCTAAAAACGTAATATATAATCTAACTGACACACCACTGACAATGACAAATAATTTATTTCTGGAGGTATTGTGTGTAGGTGTTTTTCAGGTATGTTTTAGTATTTAGTCGTTTTACACAAAGAAATAGCCATTAAGCACTATAAAAATACTTCATAACAAATCTACACATATATACCTTTCATTTAAAAAAAGAATCATCAAGATTGGTAAAGCGGTTTCGGCGGGATGGATGCAACAAAAAAACCCTTTGAGCTTTTATATATGTATGGATTAATTATTTTTCCAACATATTTTACTTTGCAAATTTTTATAAATATTCAGACTCGCCAATATCGTACTCCACCGTGTCCAGCCTGTTTAGCCAAACGTAGGCCGATTCCTCTTCGGCGGCGTCGTGACCCTGGCCGAAGGAAGAGTCTTGAAGACGCTCATCCGCGCATAGGAATAAGTTGACTGCGTAGCGTATTGCGTATTAATCGATTCTGAAACTTTCTATCTCGTGTATAACATGTTACGCAAGTTTATTATTTTAATCTCGATTTTAATAGATAAATGTGTGAAATGCCACCTGAATATCTTCCGCCATGACATGTTTTTACTTTTTTGTTATGGTAAAGTGATTTGTATAAACTTTATTCAATAACGTATATTTTCCTCCATTTGTGATTTTTTAATTTTAAGCGAAAATTAAGTATAACATTTTAGGAAAAAGAAACACTGTAATATTTAAAAGAATAAGAAGAAATTAGTCTTATTTTGAAAGGAAAATATAGAAAAAACTCTTTCTATAGAAAAAGTCTTTATACTAACCAGAATCCGGTGACATATACGCGGTCTCACCGGAAACATTACTTATTACTTCGCATAACTTGAAGAATATCTACTTTTAATAATGAACACTTCAGAAATACACCAGTAAAAACATTTATTATTTGAGATTAAAACTCGAATTAAATTATAAATATTAGTTACCTATGTTGTTATAGCTTTTATAGGCCTGTTTAACGACTTAATAAGTTACCTAGCGAAAAAATCTGTGCGCGTACCTACCACTATTGTTACAGGTTAATTCGTTAAAGAAATATGTTACACAAGTTAAAAACGCTAAAATTTTAATGGTATTACTTGTGCATTATTGGCCTTATAATGTAATTTGTTGGAATTATATCTTCTTTAAATATAATTAGACTTTTTAACGACTTTTAAGTTACCTAGGAAAAAATCTGTGCACGTACCTACCAGTATTGTTACAGGTTAATTCGTGAAACAAATGTGTTACATATTATTCGTGGTATTAGTGGTATTATATTGGAATCAGCTTGGCATTAGTGGGGCATTATATGAGAAATTTTGGTATTTAATTTGTATTTTTGGCATTACTTTGGCATTAGTATACAGACATTTGTCAGCGGTTTACTCCTTGTAGATAATCAAAAAGTTTTTTGATAAAATTTGCTTTTTATGTCAGATCATTTCTATGAAAAATTACATTAGATTTTTATTAAAGACGCTGGGTAATTAAAACATTGACTAATAAAGCTTGTCCACTTTAAATAAGGGGTCACGAAATATCCTCCTTGGAGTGTTTGGGTTAAGGGGTGTATAATAAATTAATCGTTGTTTTATAATAAAAACCATAAAACATTTATTTGTGAGTAAAATAATGCAATGGTTGGATATCTCTCCTTTATAATTAGGTGACTAAAAATACACTAAAATAATTAGAAAAAAAATCTTGTACTTATTTAGTAATTACGTCAATATTAATTAATTGACTTTCTAGTCTATTTTATTTTATGTACAAATATATTATTAAATTTTAAGCATTAAGTAATAAAACACTTTGTGCCCTCTTATATCGTAAGAGGTTACGAAATATACTCCTGGTTACACCCCTTACAGAAAACAGTGTAAGGGGTGTAAATAAATTGTATAATCACTGTTTTTTATAATAAAAACTATAAAACATTTCTTATTTGTGAGATTAAAAAAACAAAACAATGCATTGGTTAAAATAAGTACATTCAATACATATGTATGTGTTATAACATAATATAGCCATTACTATTATACTATTATTATTAAAATAATATGTGTGTAACATATTTCTTTAACGAATTAACCTGTAACAGACATTTATATGCCCAGTATATTTTTGTTTAACAAACCAATCAGGAAAAATCCAAAACCTACCGTTATAGGAGGTATAAGATGATTAAACTTATATAATGACAACTACTTATCGGATAACAAATTAATTACTACTGTCAGCTAGTTCAGCTACTGTCTAGGTAGAATATACCTAGAGTACCTACACCTCTACCTATGATGTAGGTAGATTAAAGCTTATTTTGACGTTACCTTTGACGAGCACTTCGGTGTCACAAGCTGAATTTTTCAGGGATGGAAGTACAGTACATGATATTCCCTATATGGACCCTTATTCCGAAAGTAGTACAAAATTAGACCGGGTAAAAGGGCACTATCATCAAAAATAGATATATTAATACCACCGTATAGAGAAAACAAATACTTATTTTTTGATCCAGTACACAATAAAGTCTTCGTAGGGAGTAATTTTTTATAATTATTTACGAAAAAACATTTTCATTAGCGGCTATGACCAAAAAAAACTTTAAACTTGAATAATCACTTCAATCATGCGAAAATTTGGTTTAAAAATAGATTTTTTTAGTATAACTTTCATTTAACGAAAAACGAAGGCCTAAATGAAAAAAAGAAACAATTTAAAAGTTTCGCTTATGTCTTGACAAGGTATCAAAGCAAACCCCATATTTTTTGCTTTTAAACTAATAAAGATATATCAATAAACAATTAGCGATGTAATGGTTTTTGTGCGCGCTGGCCGACTGCCGCCGCTGCGCCGAGATTTCCTATACCCTTGTGTAGGTTATATGACGTCATGGTGTGGCAAATGTAGCATTTTAATTCGATTTGGGCTCCCTTATATAGGATAATAGAAACATTTTCAATGTTAATATTCCCAGGCATATTATATGGCTATCTTGCACCCATTCATCCATGCTAATATTCTTTAGTCATAAAACATATGGTATATATAGCAGTTAAAAATACGAATTTAATTGTTCCATAAATAATTTTATGTTCACTAGATTTCTTCATTCCAATGAATTAAGACCCAAATTAATTGACATTTGTTTAGCTATCTGAAGTTCTCGATTATAAATATATTTAGGATATAAACAAGTGGAACATCCTTACTAATATTATAAACGCGAAAGTTTGTTTGGATGTATGGGTGAATTTATTACGTCTTTCACGCAAAAACTACCGAATTGATTTTAATGAAACTTTACAATAATATAGCTTATACATCAGAATAATATATTTATATAATGACTCTAAAAGCCTAAAAGGCTCATGACTTGATTGGTACATTTGTTTCTGTCTTTCGCCTTTATTCTGGTTCTCGGTCTACACCTCCTTCTCTTTCCACCTATTTCACGTTTCATTATTATACTAGGAATTTTTGCTTCAGCCATTCTTTCAATGTGTCCCAGCCATCTCAGTCCTTGTGCTCCTGCTACTCCTGTTATACTGGGTGCCCGATATAGTTGTTTTAATTCTTCATTTGTTCTTCTGGTCCATATCTTGTCTATCTTCTTTCCTCCAAAAATCTCCCTCAGTATTTTTCTTTTCCAAATCTCTAGCCTCGAACTTTCCGTTGCATTGAACGTTCACGTCTCACATGCATACAGCACTATTGGTCATATCATTGTTTGGTACATTCTGATTTTTAAACTTCTAGAGATGTTCTTACTCTAGAATAACATATAAGCTATAATTTATAAAGATATTATAAAAAAATAAAAACATAAATACCACAGTAAAGTAACATATAAGAGTTAGTTTAAACTCTATCAAACGACTATCTTTATTTATGGACTATCAATTACAATTAAACACATATAATATATTAAATAGTATTTCAAATATTGCCATTAGATGCTATAATAAATATTACACTTTATAATAATAAAATTCGAATTTTTTGCGGACGAAGTCGCGGGAAGAAACTGGTATTATATATAATATATAATGATATAAAAAAGTAAGTAAACTCTTCAATGTGTGTTTTGTATAAACTGCAGAAAGACCAATGAAAAAATCATTACAGCTGAATAAGAGATTAGAATGAAAAATGAAAGGAAATGCTTATTCAGAATGTTTATTCAAAAACAGAATGTGACTTAATATCAGTGGGGTTTGTGTGCGTGCTCTAAATACATTGGATGAGTGTAACAGAGTTACGTTGGCCTAGATATCGGGTCACAAAAGTCATAAAAAAGAAGATGAAATGACCATATAATATAAGGCTCATCAATGCTATTCATATGCCCACGATCATTCTTCAAGGTGCAAAAGCAGCCACAAAAATGACCACAAAACAGTGGGCATCTAATATTAGTCACTTTACAATGATAGTGGAAAAGCTATATTTTCAGATTATGTTAAGCAATTGTAATTGGGAGTTTATGTTTTTTTAGGCAACTCACCTTTTTGATTCAAATATTTCCCAGGCATCCATATCTTATCTTTATGTTCATATTCTTTACAAATCAAACATATGGTAAACATAACAGTTCATGTTAAAATTGCGAACTTAATGCTCCCATAAATCTTTTTATGTGCACTCGGTTACGTGATTCGAACGAACCTTAAGTAGCTCAATATGCCCTCTTCGAAAAAGGCCTCCTTCTACCCGCTAGAAACCTACTTGTCTGGCTTTTCAACCGCTCTAATATTGGCCATATCTTTCTACCTGAACCTGTCTCTTCTCCCTCCGCCCTACTCGCTGCTTCGTTTACCTGTCAGTCAGTCACCGCCGTCTGCGAAACAAATTGGCCACTTCCGGGAGCGCAATTAGGTCCGGGATTTGAGCCGGGAACGGGTCGTCCAGGTCCACTTTTTCTCTCGCCAAACGAACAGATTCGTATATTGCGTGGGTTAATGAAAGGAAAACGTGCCTAATGAAGTTTTCGAGGGGGAGGTAGACGGATCGCTTGTCTGACTGATTGTGCTACAGTCTTTATATCAAAGCTTAATGGTTAATGCAAAGAAAAATTAAGGTCTTAAATGTTTGTAAGATAATATGAAGGGAGGCGCTTAAATTGTTTATAAAATTATTAATTGGACGTTATTTTTATAAACACAAACATATTCAAAAAGTAGCTTAGAATTCAGCAGAGCTGTAGGTCCACTTTTTCACTCGCTGGATCAAGAACTTTGAATATATTAGTTAAAATACGAGTTAATTAAAGGAAACATGCTTCATGAAATTTTTGAGGGGAAGGAGATATGATATCTTTCTGACCATTGTGAAACAACGTTTATATCAACTATACTCTGTTTTTTCTCTCAGTCTCGCAGGTAAGATTTCGACAGACGATGACAGAAGAAAAGCAGATGACGTCCATAGCAATCTATTTTACTAAAAAAAGTTTCTAATATTTTTTAAGTTAACTATGGATGGGTTTAAATATAAATCCGTCATGCGTCGTCTCTTGTTGTTTTTAACCAGTTTTATTGGTTTATTTCAAAAATGACAGATAATATTTCAATTTTATTGGTTTGACGGAACGATGAACGACAAACGGACCCCGATGCGTATGAACTCGCCTTTAGATATTTTAGGCTTGTCAAAGTCTTGCCAAATTATAGGTTATAATTTTGTGTCAACTTATGTCAAATATCCTGCGTTTTGGAAGATGATGCATTTTTATTCGTTTTATTACGTGTGTTTTGTGTCTTTTGAAGGAAAATTAACTGTAGATCCAGAGCACAGTATAGTTAATGTGTGCCCAGGCAGAAAGTCTTATACACCAATAAAGTTACCAACAATAAAGTTTGTATACCATATCGTCGTAGATAATTGCATCTGATATATGGTACAAGGATCGTACTAAACACATATACTAAAAGCAATACTGCCAAACGTTCGGGGCCCAACACCAGCAAAGAGAAGAGTGTTAGCATATGCGTGCCAGAATATTATTATGTATGGAGCACCTGTGTGGAACGAAGCAACCAATATGCACGTAAATAAAAAAAGACTTGAAGGTGCACAGAGAGTCATGGCTTTGAGGGTCTGCTCGGCGTATCGGACAACTTCAATTGAGGCAGCCTTGGTGATATCGGGTCTGGTGCGCCTGCATCTTCTCTCAAGAGAAAGAGAACGACTCTTTCTCAAGGGTGAAGTACAAACCAGGGCAAGCAGAGAGATGGAGAGAAACCGCACAGTGCAGCAGTGGCAGGCAGAATGGGAAGTATCACAAAAAGGAAGATGGACATATAAACTCATCCCAAATTTAAATATGTGGAAAGCATGCAGAGGTAAACTTCTATCTTACTCAAATATTGAGTGGTCACGGAAATTTTGGCAGTTACCTGTGTAAAATTGGAAAGAGGGAAGTCGCGGAATGCCGATACTGTGCTGAACCCAATGATACTCCAGAACACACAATGTTTGCTTGTCCAAGATGGGAACAGGAAAGATGTGAGGCACGCATGACGATTGGTGGCAACATCTCCGCAGGTACCTTCTTAAAATCGGTAACAGAAAGAAGAGAAAACTTTGAAGCCATCTCAAAACTGGCCCAAAATATACTAGAGGCAAAATACAGCGAAGAACAGGGGTAATGAAAAAAAAGGGACAGTCCGGCGCGGCGTCTACTTGAGGAGATGCGTCCAGCGGGTCCAGGTAGACGTGGTAGGAGCGAGGGGGTGATGTTTAGTGGGTAGTGTCCTCCAGGTAGCTTAAGGAGAGATTGAGTCCCACACTCCGTACGTAAAGGTATTTTGCACCTCCAAAAAAAAAACATATACTAAAAACTGGAGTAGCTGTAAAATATCGACATCACACGATAGGTAAATAATGGATTTTAGTACTGCAGAAAAATAATGGCAAAAGGTACTGGTTTAAAAAAATTAAGATTAAAGTTAATTAATGAAGCTTTAAGGTATAAAATGTGATAAGTGTTATTATTAATATAATAGTTTGTTTTATTTATGTTGTTTTATTTATTCCTGTGGAATATTACAAATTGGTATTTGTACATAATTGCATTACATTGGTATTTATACATACTGATAAAAAATCATCAAAATAGGTCTACTGGAACACAATATATAAAATGTTAAAATACATGAAAATTTTAAGGTGCCTCTTTTTCGTGCCGGTGAGTATATATAGGATGTTATGTTCTGAATTTATTTTCAATTTTGGTTCAAATTAGAACATATTTGTCATGAGTTAGTTCTTCACAAAGTTGACTTCAAAGCCAACAGTTTTGTGAGTACGTCATTTCCATCACTAATCAGTTTAGTCTATTACTTATTTATTTTATTATTTTTATTTAGTCTATTTCTGTTTAATTTATCCACGTCTAATCTTTTTAAACCGTTATTTTATGGGTGTTATAAAATTGTTTGGAGACATTTCGTCTCCCTTTTGGACGCCATTTTTGATACTAAGCTGATTTTGGTTTATGGAGGATTCTCACTCTAAACTGTTCCATGTTCATATGCTATACAATAGGAAAAAACGCTATCAGATTTGTTTTATTTTTTTCGGCTCAACTAAAAAGGAATTACCAATTTTTTAAACTTATCGTTACTGAAACACGTCTAATTATGGACAATATTGATAGATGCAATTATGAAAACACGAAAAAAAAAAGATCCCGGTCTTTCGCCGAACGAAAAGCTTCGTGTGTTGCGTGGGTTAATGAAAGGAAAACGTGCTTAATGAAGTTTTCGAGGGGGAGGTAGACAGACCGTTTGTCTGGTAATTGGAGGTTGTCACGCGCCGGTCTTCTTACGATAGGATGCACCGGTCGAAGAGAAGGATGCAATTGATGTGAAAATTCTGGAGAATCTATGTAGTAAAGGGACAATGAAAACCGCATATTTGTATTAAAATGCAGAGAAGCAAAAGGTATTTTTTATCCAGAAATATACCGAGAAACCGAGTAGATCACGTGAAATTCTTAAAAATATTAGAGTCAAGAGGTCTAGATAAAAGCGATATTGCAATCATCAAAAGCTTGTATTGGGATCAGACCGCTGTAGTAAAATATAACAATATAACAACTGAACCAGAAGACATACAAAAAAGTGTCCGACAGGGTTGCATTTTATCACCAATGTTATTTAATAGATTTCTCAAAATACCTTGGACGGCACATCATATTCACAAACGAAGAGGTGCTGATGCGAGCCCAGTGCGAAAGAGAATTAGTGCACATAGTCAAGAAACGTAAGACAGACTATCTGGGTTATATAATGCGTGGAAGTAGATATGAGCTGTTAAAATTGATAATGGATGGAAAAATTGAGGGCAAGCGGGGTATAGGTAGAAAGAAACATTCATGGTTGAAAAACATCAGAGATTGGACGGGTATGGATGCACACTCGTTATTTCGAGCTGCCCAAGATCGTCAGAAGTTCGCCGAGATTGTTGCCAACCTTCAATGAACAATTAAGACGGGACTCTGAGAAGAAGAAGATCCAGAAATAAAAATTGGAGTCTGAAAGAATAATGATTGTTTTTCGTATATCCAAAAAAGTTCGAAAATCCGAAAAAATCTAAATTCAAAATGAGAGTAGGGAACATTGTAGTAGAAATACTGTAGTGAATATTGTTTTCTATCCTATAGATTTTTTTAATTGGTTAGACGTAATAAGATATCGCAATTTATGTCACTCAACATTCAACTGATTATTTTGGTAGTATTAAAAACATTTACTAACTCGGTAAGAATTCGTAATAAGTAGTTCTAAGTAGTATCCCATAAAAAAAATTAAAAAATGCCAAGTCTAACAATGCAGTTCATCCACTACAAAAATTTCTGGGATCTCATGTAAACCCAAGTCAGTTGCTTTAGTAAATAGTGTCTCTATGGAAGAATCTATTTAACAACTTTGTTAAGAATCATTATCGAATCAATTACTTATAGTGACCGTATCTACTTAGTAATCGGAACTGTTTTTTCTGTTTGCAAAGTTTGGGCAATACCATCTATGGTTAGATTTATTTATTTTACAGTTTAAGCTTGGTTGGCTATTGCTTTTTTCTTTTTGAAAGTAACAGATTTTCTTTAACAGGAGTTTCTGCGGATGATGAAGGAACCAAAATATTAGGGCAATTCAACTTTGACCTATTTAGAGACTGAGTTAGAATTAACAAATTCATCAATATCAACAGTGTTCGTGCCCGATTTTTTATTTTGAACTTTAAGATGCATTAAACTAGACATAATGTTTCCGAACATTTCGCCACTTTTTTGGAGGATTATGTCAGTATTGAAGGACATCGACACTCGATGCTTAAAGTTGCATTCTGATTTGTTATCTCAGTGATCCTACATTTTAAAACAAAATATGTTATACTACAATTATTATTACACACAATTTAACTACAGTTATTACTATTAAATCTTTTAGTAGTTGCACTGCTGCGGTTAAAAATTATTGTTTATTTTTCTGCGCCAATTTAACTCTAAATAATATACCGGGAAAAGTTACAAAAACGAGATTTGGAACGTTAGTATACGACATTAATCAGAATTGATTGACGTATTCAATTGATTTCGGTCATTTTCTGTTTCACCGGAAATTACTACAACATAGGGTTTTAAATGACAACCTCCATGTTTCTTTACTGTATATGATAGAAAATGACACTCCGAATAGAATGACATATGATATGTCAAATTTTGACAGTTTTGTATATGGTTTATTTAAAATTGTAAAATGCGGTTCGTTAGGAGAATTTGACTCGAAAAACCAAGTGTGGTAACAAATTATTCGTAAAAAAATGCTTTTTGCAAATATGCTTATGAGCCACCCTCGTTCCATTCAAAAATTCCAAAAAAATGGGTTATGATTAAAAAGTCGCAGTTTGCTATGGAAAGAAATCGCAGGTTGCGATTGCGAATTTACAATCGCTGCGATTAAATCTCAGTTTGCGATTTTCTGCTCATCTCTATGTCAGAGTATCATTTTCTATGAAATAAAGTAAAAAATACCGAGGGCGCCATTTAAAAATCAAAAGTAGTCATTTCCGGCGAAACACGAAATGACCGAAAATAATTGAACAAGTCAATCAATCCAAATTTATTTCATAGACTAATATATCCAATCTCGTTTTTTTATCTGAAAAATTAAAAAAGTAAGCCACTTATGAGAAACACCCTGTATTTTATTTTCTACGAGATTTCTTGAAAACAGGAATAAAAATTATGACTATTTTATTTTTTTGATGATTTTGATTATTACATATTGTAATCAATCATAAATAACAGTTCGAAATAAAGGCTTCGGCCTCTAATATTTTCTGGCAAATTTTGGCCAATTTGGCTTCTACACTGGTGTATATTCTTTTTAAAGATGACCGAAATTATCGGTATTTGAAGACGATTTACTGGTAATATTTTACCGAGCTTTTAGTACATTTTAAAGGTACGCGCACACCGACCAGAGCCGCACTCGCCGCATCGACCGAAGAAAAATATTGTTTGCGTTACTTTCAATGAAGGTTCGCACACTAGCCAGAGCCGCACGAATCGCATCGACGAAAATGCGGCCAGCATTGTTGGGCCAGAATGATTTTCGGTAAATGCGGCTAGTGCTGCTGACCTCACACGCAATTCCTTCGAAAGTTCGCAAATTTTTCATGGCTCATATTGAAATATTGAAAAATTTCTAATTCATCCTCAATTAAATATGGAAATAATGTGGATTTATGCTAATATTGTGAATCTATAACTTTCGATTCTTTCTCGTGATTTCTTCTTCTTCTATTAGCAATGAGCTCATAATTATTTCTTGTTCATTGTCATTTATTGTCGAGAAATATTAAAAAACACGCTTATCACCGCAGACAGGACTCCGGAAGCGACTGATGAGAAATTCAGATTGGCAAATACGGGTGTAGGTGTAGTAGGGGCAAAAAGAAACAAAATAGCGAATAAAGGAGGGCGCGCACTGCATCGGATCGGACCGACCAGCAAAAGCGACTGCGACCATCGTACATATAGACGGCGCCGGCGTCCACTAAAACATTTTGGCCTGTAGAGGCCAGATTCCTACCTCTACCTATCTACGATAGTCGAGTCACCGCCTTCGCCGTTTCTCGTCGGACTGGTACCGATTCAGTGCGCGTACACCTTAAGGCTCCGCGCGCACTGCATCGGATCGGACCGACCAGCAAAAGCGACTGCGACCATCGTACATATAGACAGCGCCGGCGTCCACTAAAACATTTCGGCCTCTAGAGGCAAGATTCCTACCTCTACCTATCTACGATAGTCGAGTCACCGCCTTCGCCGTTTCTCGCCGGACTGGTACCGATTCAGTGCGCGTACACCTTAATGCGGCGCGTTCGGTATGGCTCAGTGTGCGCGCCAATAAAAAAACTGCGATTCGTGCGGCGAGTGCGGCTTTGGTCAATGTGCGCGTACCGTAACGCAATCCCTACCGCCCTAAAAGCAAAATTAATGGTGACAACTGAAAACAGGAAGCATTTTTTATGTATTAAATCATAAGAATTCATAATAACATAAAATAGAAAAAATAACAGAGGATTTCTTTAATCCTACGTTAATTTATTTCCCTCTATCCTCTTACGGTTTATCATAAACGAGTCGGCCGCAGCCGCTGCGCTAATGTCAACGATAAAAAATGAACTGAAAAGAGCAAAGGCGTAACTTTTTTATTATTTCGAGGGTTGTAACGTTTCAGCGGCCATCATTAATCACATGGAAGTTATTAGGTTAAATTCACTTAACCGAGAGATAGGCATCGGCGACGGGTTAATTTTTGAAGGGCGGGTTTTTAATATAAGGGTAGTATTTGGGTCTATTAAGACTTATGAAAATACTTTGGACTAAAGACCGGTGCTGGTCATTAGTTATATTTGAGTAAAAGCATTTTTACGTAATAAAAGATAATCATCAGATGTTAAGAATGTCTTATTTTATTGGTTAGAAGTTCTAAATTAATTTTGAATTTTTTGTTGGCATGACAAAATATGTAAACAACAATAAATTAACACAGTTTAGTAGTGTAATACAATAATTGTGTATAATTTATAATTTCTTTTTTCAAAAAAGTTGTTTTTCAAAAATAGTCCTTTGTTAGCCTTAACTATCATGTTCCATCCACATCTGATGACATACAAGAATTTCAATATCCTTTAGTAGTGTAATACCAATGCAATGTGTCTAAATTATTTTTTCTTTATTGTTTCCTACAAAGGGACTTGGAACCTGCAATTTCTCTCTTCTTTCAAAGTGTTGGTAGACCAACTTTTCAGGAGAAGAAAATAAGTGTTTGTTTTTCTAATTTTCCATGTTATATTTTGCATTTATGGGAATTTGTTATTATTTCTATGTTTATTTCACAAAAACGGATTAAATAATGAGTTAAATTAACATAGTATTTTAAAAATTTTAGTTAGGAGATATATTGCAGGATACGAGTTGATATGCTATCCAGATCTAACGACATGGTGAACTTTTTAACGCTCTCTGTTAGTGAAACCCCATGGTGATTATTTATTTTTATTTAATAAATTCAAACAAAACTGCAAACAAGTTAATTGAGTAAATAAGGTAATGAAAGAAACTAAAGAATTATTAAAAGTATACTGCTACCTGTCTCTTGTTTTATTTGGGGAGCCACTAATAAATTCTTTATGTATTAGGGACACTTAACTCTCTACCGCTATTTGTAAATCTTGGAAGCTATCGTACCGGAACTTTTAGATATTCCTTTAGCTAATTTACGGGAAATATACTTTCAGCAAGATGGGGCTCCCTCTCAAAACTTTGAATGTATTAAAATTTTGTTAAATTATATTATTATTCCTTAAATCAAGGAATTGGAACCAATTGACCCATATGATGGCCTCACTGATTCCCGGATTTGTCCGTTATCATTTTTGATTTTGGGTATTTTTGAAATATGAAATATATCGTGGCCACTACAACAATGTCTGCGATTTGAGAGATTTCGGTTTTTGACAAAATCGACAGGGGGGTACCGAGGAATGTTTTCGAAAAATTTTGGAAAATCGATTTTGCTTATTTCGTAATATGTTGTAGCGCTGAATGTGTACTTTACAAAAACGGTATCGTTTTTGAGATTCACACCTTTTGTTCCAGAGATATTTGGTGTTAAATGTTTCGAAAAACAGAAAAAAATATTTCTTTTGTAGATTTTCTCAAATAACTCGAAATCTGTTAGAGATATCGGAAAACGGTTTTCAGCATTCAATTCTACATTAAATGAACTATCAGTGGGTATATTTTAGTTGCGATCTGAGAGATAGCGGTTTTTGACAAAATCGACAGGGGGGTACCGAGGAACGTTTTCGAAAAATTTTGGAAAATCGATTTTGCTTATTTCGTAATATGTTGTAGCGCTGAATGTGTACTTTACAAAAACGGTATCGCTTTTGAGATTCACACCTTTTGTTCCAGAGATATTTGGTGATAAATGTTTCGAAAAACAGAAAAAAATATTTCTTTTGTAGATTTTCTCAAATAACTCGAAATCTGTTACAGATATCGGAAACTATTTTTAGCACTCAATTCTACATAAAATGAACTATCAGTGGGTATATTTTAGTTGCGATCTGAGAGATTTCGGTTTTTGACAAAATCGACAGGGGGGTACCGAGGAATGTTTTCGAAAAATTTTGGTTGGTAAAGGGTTAAATCTCTTAATTTTACATAATTATTTTTCCTTTAAAATATGGAAATAATGTAAATCTAAATAATACCATTTATGATAATCTTCGCTTTTCGGTTATGCTGTTGTCATGAGGTGATTCTTCTCACAGTTAAGGTTGATTCTCACTATACCTT
This sequence comes from Sitophilus oryzae, assembly GCF_002938485.1. Classification (NCBI taxonomy): domain Eukaryota; kingdom Metazoa; phylum Arthropoda; class Insecta; order Coleoptera; family Curculionidae; genus Sitophilus; species Sitophilus oryzae. Next base: position 12,593,740 of record NW_022146055.1, read on the forward strand.
CCATATCAGCTCCCTTCCGTGTTTCCCTTCCGTTTACATAAAATATTATATCATGTAAATGAATAGGACAATGCACACTATCCGTTCCGTTTCCCTTCCGTTCCATATCCTTTCCTTCCATACATTTTTTTGACAGACGAACTGAAACGTATCGGAAACAGCGTTGTCAAGTTCTTACATTTGTACCAGCTCTGTTAACATTTTGCTGATATTTATTTATTCTTTTACCTCTATTATGGAAATTGCTTTAATAATGCAAGGTTCTAGACATTTTTGCAAACTCATCCCGTTATAATAAATTCCCTTATACAAAAGAGAAATATACCGGGTGCGTCTCAAAAGTGGCTGACCATTATAACTTTTTTACTTTTTCAGTTAAAAAAACGAGATTTGGTATTTTAGTATATGCATAAATTAGGACTGATTGACGTATTCAATTGTTTTTGGTCACATCCTGTTCCACCGGAAATGACTACAACTTTTGATTTTTAAATGACACCCTCGGTATTTTTTTACTTTATTCGATAGAAAATGACAATTTGAATAGAATGACATATCAGATGTCAATTTTAGAGATTTGCGCCTATGGTTTATTTGAAATTATAACATGGCGGTTCATAACGAAAATTTGACTGAAATACCCTCGGAAATACCAAGTGTGTGGTATCAAATTATTCTTAAAAAAATTCTTTTTCCAAATATGGTAATCAGCCACTCTCGTTCCATTTGAAAAAATTTAGATATGATTAAAAATAGATTTGGGCATCTTTTAACCGGTCAGGACACTAAAAACATTAGACTATCAAATCTATTTTTCCAAGGCTCCTTGATTAAAAATTAGTGTTTTTAACATAGCTATGGCACTCTAGATTGAAATTTAAAATACTATTTTTTATTAAGCGAAAATGTCAAAAGTTGACATATGATATGTCATTCTATTCAGAATGTAATTTTCTGTCGAATAAACTAAAAAAAATCCTAGGACGTCATTTTGAAAATTTTGTTGACAGCATCTTCCGTTTGACAAAAAAGTTGGACAGGTTTGTGCAAACCGCACCCTGTTATATATAGTATTTTTGATTATTTTTATTTTTATAGTATTTAGTTATATATTATCATTTTTAATATATGTTAAGACGATTCCTCCAGGATTAGTAATATTTAATTGATTAAAAATTACAAACAAAGAAAATGTTGTAGTCGCAAAATATCTGTGTGGTCCTATTGCACGCGTAAAGCAAACGACAAATCGCCATCAAAATATATACGGTAAAATAAATAACCGACTACGACGTAATCCCAAATTAAGCTGCGTATAAACTGACTAATCGGACCAGTCCATTCTTTCCATAAATAATGCATGTTGTCTGGACGGTGTGCTTGGCTCTGTGTATGTGTTTGTGTCGGGGTGACACCCAGGGATGGGGAATCGTTTCGATTTTTTCATTTTTTACATTCATCTAATTATTTTGATATTAACCGTAGTAAATGAATAAACAGAACATGAATTGATAATGATAATAATACTTTTAAATGTTAGAAAGCTTGTTCGACAAATCTAGTGTTCTATGATAATAATAAACCAGTGAGAAATTGCAGACTTTATTTACTTACCATCGTAATATGCTATTTAAACCATTTTGTTCCACCTGTTTTCTAATATCGTACACCCATTTTTGATTAGGGCTTCTTGGTTGATTTTTGGTTGACCTATATTACTTGTCAGTATTTGTCAACCAAAAATCAACAAAGAAGCCCTAATCAAAAATGGGTGTACGATATTAAAAAACATGTAGGAACAAAATGGTTAATTGCAGTTGCTTACTGCGATTAACATATACCAACGCACGAAAGTTCTTTTCTTTTTTTTAAAGAACTCTTTAAAAGGAAGAAAAATGTACATTGTTCAATTTGAATACAATCTTCTACAGAGATCTGTCAAAAATATCTTAAGTTATATTCTCTATGAAGAGTAACAAAAAGTACTTTGCAAACATAATAGAATCTTTAAAAAATCAAATATATTTCGTAGATACGTACACTACTAGGATCCCTATACTACTTAGTAGGGAAATTTACTCCTACTATTCGTACTAGGAAAATTTATTTATTAAACACTAAACAAATTCACTATTAAGTATTTGTTAATTAATTATTACTTGTTAATTAATTATCACAGTTGGGGGTTGGAACCTTTGGTGTTACACAGCAAAATAACACACTAAATCACCACAACACATTAAAATTTTTAATCATCTGCTGATGAGGCTAACATGGTTAGCGAAACGCGCGTCCAGTGTAAAAGTAAAAGTGTTTTGCTGTATTGTGGCGATTCAGTGTTTTATTTTACTTATAAATTATAAAATGGGGAAAATTTGCCCTACGTTCGTCACCTCCCGTCCAATAATTCTTGGTGTTTCTAAATATTTAAATGACTTAAAATTATGCGTCTTCCAAATTCGTCAAGCAGTGGTACGGTGTTTTTCGACTATTTTTCCAAGTATTCTGATACTTACTTTTTTTATCTTCTACTTGTAACAATATATTTAATTAATTTTCTTTTATAGTATTTATCCATGATCCTTATCAATTGTATTCTTCTTTTTATATTTACAGTCTTTAATAATTATTCCTGTTGGTCTTTCTTTTCATATTTATAGTCTTTAGTAATTATTATTGTCTATTTGTAAAATGCACAGAACATAAATCATTTACAGCCTATAGACTCTTTCGTTAATAATACCTGTTTTAATAAATCTTGCATTACTATTGAAAATTGACACTCTAAAAATGTGGCAAGGCCTAATTGAGTATTGTCGTAGATGCGTGTAGACTGTATTGTCGCAGGTATTGTAGACTCAACTAACTGGTCCAGAACCGTTCTGCTTTCTAAGCGGAAATCAACTAAAAGCGGAACTCAAGATGGCTTCGGAAGACTCCATTCGTAACTTAGAATTGGCATCCTGCACCGATCTGAGACACTCGAAGAAGTTTCTGACAGCTTATGACCAAGAAAAATAAAAGATTTTCCTTGATTTAAGTAAGAACAATATTCGGATTGTCACGAAGTTTTTGACAGGATACATTGTCTCCTTAATGAACATCTCAGTAGATTGAAGCTAAGGAAAAACAGCGAATGCAGATTCTGTGGAGAAAATGAGGAAACACCAAAACACATCATCTGTGAGTGCGCCGAGACGACAACCATTTCTGCTGATATTGGAGATGGAGAATTACCTTCTATAAAATCGTCCCAGACACTGGCTTTTGTCAAAATCCTGGGACTGTATGATGAGTTGTAACTCAAGAAAGGGTGGGGACACAATAGATCTGTAAGGTCGCAGACAGAGATGGCGCTTTGGGCAATTATGAAAAATTTCGGGGTACCCAACAAATTTCTTACAGTGTGTAAAAGCCTCCATAACAACAAGTCAAGAGTGTCACCATCATGGATCACAACTTCCTAACAGGGGTTAGGCAGGGATGTGTCTTCTCTATGGCGCCTCATTATTCAACATATTTATGGCAGCGCTCTCCATTATAGTGGACAGCAAACTGCAGGAGAGAGGATTAGGCATTAGATACGGATACGACGGCGGTCTGTTCAACATAAAAAGACTCAGGGCAAAAACACGTACAAAATTTATCACATAGAACTTCAATACGCTGATGACTGTGCTCTAGTTGCAAACACGTTACAACAATTACAAGAAATGTTGAACACATATAGCTGGGCATACGAGGATTTGGGCCTTAAGCTAAATATCGACAAAATCAAAATCATGTGCACTCCCCCGGAAGATCACAATAATATGTGGCGGAATTCAATTACCTCGGCAGTTTAATTTCGGAAAAGGCTCTGATATTGACTCTGAAATTCAGCACAGGATTAGTAGCGCCTCAAGAGGAGCATTCTGGAAATTAAAAGAGAGGGTTTTCTATAATCATGACGAGTACAATTTTTACGAGTTCAAAATATTGAAGTCATTGTTACAAAATCCCGCTTAAGATGGGCTGGTCACGTATGCAGAATGCAAGAAAACCGCATATCAAAATCTGTGCTTTACGATGAGCTTGTAGACGGTAACAGGAGGCTGGGTGGGCAACTGAAAAGGTACAAGGACATTTTCCACGAAAATTTAAAGGGTGCGAAAACTTAAATGCAGAATGAGTAGGAAGAAGCAGCCCAAAATAGAACACAGTTATCACCGACCACTAAAGAGTAAAGAGGCAACAAAGCAATGCTATTTTTGAATGTCCGGAGTGCGGTAGGCAGATAACATCACGTATCGGGATTTTCAGTCACAGAAAAGCTCATGAAAGAAAACGCCTTACGTGACCATCTTCTGATGTATGTCGAATACTCGTCAGCGAGTAATGGCAGTATGTAGTGAGGTAACCCTACTCATTCTACATTGTCGTAGATACTGTATTATTATACATTTTAAATTACTACACACCCAACCCTGGTGACCAGTTTAAAAAATGACCGGAGTCGAAAATGCCGATCTCCATGGGCCCCAACCGCTGCCAGTCGCGGAGCGCCTATCTGTTTCCTAAATTTTACGATGATTTACATGTTTGTTTTAATCGTCCGATAGACTATTAGAAACGAGAATAGGTCCGTATAAAAAGAGGTAACTAAATACATAAAAGTGGTTTATGATCGTTCGTGACTGGACGATGCGTGAGAAGATCTACTGTAATCGAAAATCGTGGATACAATAAACATATAAATTTTTCCAATTTGTGTCGTAATAAAAATTAATATCTCTGGATTTAATATCCGATTGATTTATTAGGTTTCGGTAAAGTTTTCAAGTATAAAAGGATGAATAATAATTAAATAATAAATATTCTGATTAGTAAAAATTTAAAACATTTATTTCCAGATTCATTTGAAATCAATATTTTTAGATATGTGTAGTCTTATGCTAATAACGCGTGATCAAAAAAAACGGCATCAAGTTACATGAAGACATAAATGACGACCCATGACATTTTATAGGTATGTAAAATTATATGATGAATTATGATTATTGTTTATACCCAGTAATTAATATGTAAAAGAAAATCGTGGGTATTTGGGAAGGCTCCAAAGAAAACAAATATGTTTTTTTGTGACGTTTCGCGACTTTATTGTCGCTTCTTTTATGTATAGTATGTTTTAGGTATGTTATAGGTATGTTTTAGTGCCTGAAGAAGCGACAATAAAGTCGCGAAACGTCGCAAACATATTTGTTTCCTTTTGAGCCTTCCCGAATACCAACGATTTTTTTTCTCTATATGTGATTAGTGATTTAAAATTTCCGGAAAAATTGAGTCATTGAAAAAAAAACGGTTTTTTTCGGGGGAAAAACAGAAAAAAAATGAAATTGTGTTAAAAATCAGTGTAGAATAGTCTGATAAGGAAATTAGCCTATATAAGCCTCATAAAAAATTTTTTAAATCATTTTAAGTACTTTTAATAAAAAATTTGTGCCTGCCAAAACGAGGTGGATTTGTTTGTTTATGGCTGTGGATTCTCTTTTGAGAAACAAGGAAGCTCTGTAGACACACTATTGTACTAATAAAACACCTGGCGTGGAACGAAATATTAATGAAGTAATATTAGACGACGTTTTTTGGACCAATTTACAATATTTCAAACAGATACTCCATCTTATAGCCATATCAATAAAAATATTAGTCAGATAGTTCTCTGTTATCAGAAGTGATGTATATATTTAACTACATTAAGAATACAATAGTGGAATCAGAGGAAGGTAATTTTAAGGAAAAATTATTGGAATATTTAGAAAACCGTTTCAAATTTTGTTGTAAGCCCATTCATTTTCCTGCAAATCTTCTTGATCCTCGTTTTAAAGGGAAACAATTAAATGATGACGAAGTGATGATAGCAATATCATTTCGCAATTGGCAGATCTGTCAAATTTAGATGTAGGAGAAGTTGTGGCTACTCTGGCCCACTTAAGGACAGAAACATGATTTTTCAGTTGAAATTCATTATGGACAAGTGCCACCAGTACTCAGCCAGTTATACCTATGGTGGAAAGGTTTGTGTACATCACAGCCGCTTACGAAAATTGCCTCCCGGATTTTAAATGGGCCTCCATCCTCTGCCTCTTCAGAAAGAAATTGGTCCTTACATGGTTTTATACATACTAACAAAAGAAATAGATTGACACAGGATAAAGTTCAAAAATTGGTTGCTATTCAATCTAGTTTAACGTGCTTAAATCTATATGAAAATGGCAAATATATGTATAATCCCAGACCATTTCCGCTTTTAGAACAGTCTGAAAACGTTGTGGATTTAATTCAAGATGAAGAAGAGGGTAATGTGGAGGCAGATTCAGATGCCAATGCTTACTCAGAAGCCGAAGACTCAGGATCGGACTCGTAGGAAGATCTTCCTCTTAGTTTTTTTGCTAAATAATGTTTCTGTTTTTTGAAATGATAATTTAAGTTTGTTTTTTTATATTTTTTTACATTTATTTTGTTTAAAAACTTGAAACCAAAGTTATTTTTATATTATAAAAAGAAAAATTTTATTTGATTTTGACTATCGACCCCGCAAGAATGTATAATTTGGTTAATTTATGTTTATTTGTGCTTCTATAAATATAATTTGTGGTTTTTTTAATTCTTCCGTTTTTTTTTCCAATTTTTCGAAGGTATGTGAAAAAAAAATGGTAAAAAACCGTGTTTTTTTCCAATTTTTCCCATTTTTTTCCGAAGCGTTAAATCTCTATATATGATATATGATGATTGATGAATGTCGATGATTGTAATTTCGAAACTATCTTTTTCTGACACCGTTTTTTCGATCGTATGGTACTTATAATTGGAGATACATAATATACAACAAGATATATTTAAGGAACATTATTATAAAACCAACTTTTTTGGAGTGCTTATTTGTAAGTATACAATATGTCCCAATAATATGTCCCAATATTCCATCGACATAGAACTATACATATAATGTTATTTGAAATGTTGAAGTAGAATGTATATATACATTGTTATGGAAACCAACTTTTCATTGTCCTCATATTGTGATAATCTTGTCATAATCTTATTTCCATTGCGTAACGACGCTTTTTTTGCGTTTGTTATTTTAAAAATTGTATTAATTACTCTTTTATCGATCATTTTTATATAGCCAAGGATGCAAGTGTGTTCAGTGAGAAGTTAATTTTAAGTTTGTGCAATTATATTTCTATTTTTTTATCGTTGGACGTTCTAAATATTCGTAAAAATGACTAGAAAGTGTTTGGTGTGGAAGTTCTAATATATAGGTCGCCGAATTATCTTTTCATAGGCAAGTAAAGTATTCAGTTGTTCATTTATTTATATTAAACCACACAAGATTGATATTCGTTCGGAGTGGCTTAATGTATTATTTATATAATTTAATTTTTTGAGACAGTAAACTTTCAATTTTTGTTCAAATATATGCATTTTACAAATTAAATTTTTAAAATTAATATTCAAATTTGGCGCGTGGACGATAGGTCCTCGACAAGGATAGATGGAGTAGAAGCACCGCGTATGCAACAAAGAAAAAAGATAAATGTATGTCGTATGTCGCTGATATGTTTGCGACAGATTCCATAGTGATTTACGTATTCACGTAAGAATATATATATGATTTAGGATCAAAACATACTACAAAATAGCTCAGCTTTGTATATATCGCTATATACATATCAATAAATTTAGATAAACCATAAAGAAATTTCCTTTGTTGGTAAAATACTTTGGGTTATTTTAGACACCTGACACTACGTTTCTATTAACATTGCATAAATTCGAAATGCGATAACGTAATATTATCCAGCAGACATATTTCATTCGGTCGAATAAATAGTTTCTACAACATAATAATAACTCTTAACCCTACTGGACAGGTTTCGTATGAATTTATCGAACATGGTACCTCGATATGAAAACAGTCATATTAATATTTTCATTTAAGCGTACCGGCCGTATCTGATAGAGTGAAGGTTACCCGTCTACACGGTACTGGGCGCCGAGTTCATATATAAAACACCTTTCCTATAATATTATGCAAATGATATGCTCCGGCAAATAGTAATTTCGCCATTATGATTTTCTCTCGAAAAAAGAGCGCACACTCTAGAAAATTGCCGCCCTTATTAAGATCGTCTTCGGAATTTGAGATACATAAAACTGATCTGATCTTATTTATAGAGTGTAGCACAAAAATTCAGATTTTTCAATATTGCTTATTAAGTTAATAAATTTATTTATTTAGTATTATTAGTATTAAGTTAATAAAATTTGTATTTTTTTAATATAGATAAGATTTTTATTAAATATAAATTAAACTGACAGAAATAAGTCATAGTTTTTTGGAGGTTATATTTATTTTTGTTTTTTTATGCCGGGTCCAGACCAAGCAGACAAAACAACGACAAGACAGAAACATTTATGTTTTACGACAAAATTGCGACAAATCCAATACAAAAAATGTCTAAGTATACGTATGTGGCGGATTCATCTCTCCAAATACCATGTGAATGCGATAAATTTTACAATGGTGAAACATCTAGACCCTTAAATGTTAAAGCGAGATTTTCACAAATCTAAGATTTGTCAGCATTAATAGGACACAGGGCACAGAATAAATTTTAATAACGCCAAAATTATAATGAAAGAAGCGATAGCCTCTAAAAGAAAAATAGAAGAGGCTTTTTTAATACAATCTAATAAAAATAAATGTATTGCTCATGCATCTGTAGATGTTAGTAATGTATGGCAATCGCTTCTTTGATTTTAAAGAACATAACATAAATAAACATAACATACGTAAAATTTGAAAATAATCATACAGAAAGTTTGGGGCTTTTTGGTTTTACCTTATTAAGTAATTGTTATCAGGTAGTAATTGTTAATTTTGAAGTTTAACTTGATATAATGTCATTTTAACAGAACGTCAACGGTTTTCTTGTAGATGTATTTGTTTTAAAAACTAAAGTGTTCTCGAATAGTTGAATTTAAATATTTTAAATAGTTATTTTTTCTTTATTCTTTGTATTTTTTTTTGCTTCCGACGACGGAAAGAATTAAACTTTCCGAAATGTTAAGCATTTTTTTCTTTGTTAGGCAAATTTGTATAACTGTAAACAAAACTTCTGACAAGTAGTTTCCGTTTGGAAGTGTTTACAAAAAATAACTATTTTATTTTGTAGATTTTCTTGCAGTGCAGTGGCGATATACCAATATAGGATTTTTTGGAGAAATCCAATACATTTCTGCGACATTTTTATCTCATTTTTGTTTTGTTTCAAAATTCGGAGACTTTCCGTTGTCCCGTCTCGAGCCGGTAAAGTTCAAAGTGTCTATGTTTTGTTCGTATATTTTACGACAAGTTGTCGGCGCAGTGTGGATGGCGTGTGCTGCCACCAGTAGGAGACCAGTGAAATCACACATGGTTAATAAAAGTCATTCGCAACAACTATAATAAACTTTTGACTTTGTGGTACTTTTGTCCTTGCGGTATGGACAATTTGTCTCAAGTTTGTCTTGTCAGAATTCCCCATTTTTTGTCGCAAGTTTGTCTTGTTTTTGTCTCAAAATCGTGTTAACTTTTTGTCGCCTTGGTCTGGACCCGGCATTAGATGTTCGTAGCTTGTATCTACTATCTACTAAGTCAATAGCCAAGGAAAAAATGAATAAATAAGAGTTCAAACGCATTGACGACTAGGTCGCAGCGACCAGCATTTGATTCTACGTTATTAGGAAACGCAGCTGCGACCAGTAATAACATTGAATCAAATGCTGGTCGCTGCGACGTGGTTGTCAGTGCGTTTGAGCTGTAAGAAGAAAAATAAAAATACATTTTGATATTTACTAATGTGGAAATAAGGTTCAAGTAGGTACAATTTTCAATTTCATGACTTTGCTTCATTTTAGTCAATCTAAATTTAGTTTCTCTTTAAAGAATTATTATGTTATTTTAAGGAATTATTATATGTATAATGTAAATTAAGGTAATATATATATCATTCACAGGAATCAAATTCCTCAAGTGGCAATGAGCAGGACACCTGGCAAGAAGGACGGACAGCAGATGGATCACAAAAATTACAGCATGGTACCCACGAGGAGTCAAGAGACCTAGGGAAGACCAAACCTGAGATCGGACCATGATATTATTAGCAGGGATAACTTGGACCCGCCGAGCCAACAATAGACAACAATGCGCCCAACCATAAAGTGAGTATCTGAATATGTGTGGGACGCTACAGCATAATCGGAAATGGTTGAATTAGCTGAAAATGATGATGATGCTGATGAAATTCAAAACTTAAATTTTTTGGAACTTTTAGAATTTTGGTGAGTAACTATCGAAATTAAAGAAGTTTGACTAGCAATAATTCACAAACTTGTAATTATTATTATTATTGTTGTTACATTGATATGAAGAGTCCAGGGGAAAAACTTGATAAACGCCAATTTCTTAATTTTAGGATTTTACAATATATATAGTAGGTTTAAATGGTCCCTACAAAATGTATATATGTTACGGTTAAGGTCCGATATTCGGTTAATATCGACATTACCTAATAACACACAACAAAACACCCAAAAACAAAACCAAAACCAATCATTAACCTGTTAATGTCGACATTAACCGGACATCGGACTTTAACATATATACTCTATATATGTTACGGATATACATATGCCTAGTAAAAATATAGTAGATACACAACCACCAGCCGTCCAGTGCTTTTCTGTAAAATTAGTAAAATGCCACTTATCATGTTTTTCCTCTAGATCCTTCATATATAAATAAAATCCGACAATATCAAATCGATTACATAATTCTAGATTTGTAACAACTGGAGAGTCAGTTACCGATAGTGGCTAGATACCTAACCATAAGGATATTTTGAAATTCTTCATTTTTTTATCCTCTCGTTATAAGCTTAAAGCTTTCTATAAGCTTCTTAATTTGAAGTTTGTGGCACTTCTAGAAGGACCTACCTAAGAATTTTGAGGATGTGTCAGTGAGTCACTGTCAAAATTAAAGAAATTTACCATGCGATTATTCATAAACTATGAGGTATTATTACTAAATATATTAGCAATGTAGATACAGTATGTCCTCTTGATTGATTGCTTCGAAAAAGAGATAGTAGGTACGGCTGTATTCGAAATTGGCGGGGACATTGCAGGGTCCCCAGATTCTGATAATTTTTATATAGCGAAGAAAATATTTTCTATGAAAAATTACTGTAGTTAAATTATTTTTGATGCAGTTCTATGAGAAGAACCGTTTGCTAAATAAAAAAGTCCCCTTTAATAGTACTCAGAAGAAAACTCAAAAATTCTCTTTTATATTTTTCCTATATCTACTTTATTCATATTTAATTTATTTTAAATATGTAATTCAATTATTTCTTGTTTTATTCAATAATTATTCACTGATAAAAAAATCCCATTTGTTGTGAACTCTGCGGCGTTTACTATATTTTAATTATATTTTTATGATGCTCTAGTAATAGACATTTGGTGATCTATCAAGTCTCGAAACAAACAAAATAGAATACATTCTTTTAGAAATTCAAACAAATCAATTTCAATCACTTAATAGGTCTAAAGAGCCATAACATAAGTCGGTAATTTAATCGTCGCACAGTGCTTCGTCCCATGGACAAAAATCGAAAAAAAAGTTAAAATTTACTAATATCTGTATATGTAATTTTATACTTATAGCAATGTTCAATCATCCTGTATATTATTTTTCATAATCAGTGTTTTTTGTTAGCAAATATTTTCACTAAAAATAAGTTTTGCGATCATATATCAGTGAAATTATCTTATATCAGTGAAAAGAATAACATTCATAGTAGTTCTGTATATGGAGTTAAACGGTACGTACTTAATTGAAAGCCACTATGGATATTGTTAAACAAGGTATGTACTTTAAATTTATTTCTAAACAAGTTCGTGATTGTTTAGTTTTTATTTATTTTTTAAGATGAATCTTAAATGTGTATAAAAATTTTACGTTTTCAAACTTCAAAAAGGCATTTAAAAAAAAACATATCAAAACATATCGTAATTATTGAATATATTTGTTGTCATATTCATACACTTTTAATTTTTGTATAGTTCACCTGCGTCTGCTTGCGACGAACTTTATTTTATAATACTTTTCAAATGGAGTAAAATTGATAAGCAATGCCGATCTGGTTAATACTTAGCTTGATCATAAGGACAAGAACTCAAAATTATTTGTATTTCAAAAAATGTGTTCTTTATTAGATATTGATGAACTTTCCAGTCAAATAAGACACCACTTGTGCCTGAAATAGCCCACTATGTTGGAGCGAAACGTCGCATAAAAAAAGTTTCCATCTTTCAATTTATTATAAGAACTCATACCCAAGAAAAGGAAAAAATAATATATGGATATGGTCTCTTAAAGAGGTAACTATTAACATCCGAACCCCTCATACCAACAAAGGGAACACGCGAAACAACGCGAAAAAGTAACATATTAGAAAATGATGTAGAGAAACATCTTATAATATGTGAGGATAATTCATCTACCTGTGATTTGGATACTATAAATTTGGAAGATTCTGTCAGCAGTGATTCTTCTGAATCAGAGTAGTTACGATCTATGCATTTTTTTTGTCCTAAAGTAAATTTATAGTATCTTAAGTTTTTTTTTTAATTAAATATAGCATTAATGTTTCTTTTTCATTAAAGAAAAACATTTTTATCTTATATTAGGCTTATATTGTAGGAATCATGTTCTAATGTTATTTCAATTCTTTTTTATCACAGGGATTTTTTTAATACTTACACCGTTTTCATACTATAAATTATTATTTCCTTAGATGGAACACAGCTCCAACGTTTTTATTATTTATAAGATTTTTTTTCATAAACGTGGGACTAAGAACATCACCTTTTAGTACAATGAGAGTACTCATCATATGTGTCAAATAAACCTAGTTTGAATAAATTGCCTACAATAAAAGAGAAGTTTTGCATTTTTGTCCTCTAGAGCCATATGATCGAAGCACTGTGCGTCGTCGAGGGCTTCAATATTTCCTAAACACATATATTTCATTAAATGATTTGATCGTTTTGTCGACCGAAATATCAACATATGCAGTGCTGTGCCAACACACTGGCCACTGCCCTGTCTCCATGACCACTCAGGTGCACAAGTTTATGTCGGCATTTGCATAAGAGAAGCAATATTGGAGATAAACACACTATATGATGCACAAAGTGGCTATTGCTTTTAACGCAGAGAACTTTATGTATTTATTAATCTTTAATTCTTTTTATTTTTTCCGTGGCTGGTTATACATAATTTTCGGTTTCTTTCATCTCTTTCCGTTGTATTCTTAGTTCACAAGTTTGATCATAATTTTTTACATTACTGCCAAAGTTGGATTTTCTTAATAAAAACATTATAGATAATACCAAAATAATTAATTATGGTAGCTTTGAATAACAACAAGTCCATAAATGACCTAATTTAAATACAAATATTTATATGTTTTAAAAGTTTATTGTTCTCATTACGTCCAATTTATAAAAAGAAATTTACTTAAATGACCTCAAAAGTATCATTAATGAAGTGCTTCAAAACTTAATACAAAGATGATATAAAAATTGAAATATCACATATAAAGTCTATAAGACATCACAATGGTTACTTAAGAATAATGCAATATACGAGACCAAATATGGAAGAACTATCTATACAGGGTGAGTCTTAAATAAGTGGACATATTTTCAGTATTGGTAGCTCTCGATAAGAGAAACATAATATGTTTCTCTTATTATTTCTTGGGTTGTAACCAGGGTTGTAACCCTTTCGAACATGTAGAGAATTGGAAACTAGTTTGTAGAAATTGATTTAATTATAATAACTACGATTAATATTATGCATATTATTAGATGAGATTTCAAATTCATAATAAGAAAAGTTAAAAATATTAATATATTTAAATTGCTGACCTGGATATTATTTATTTTAATCTTTCAATTTTTCTCGATTTTCCGTATTCAATTTTAATTAGCGCTGATCAATATTATTGCGATGAATATAATCAGATTAAATAATTTAAAAAACCAGAGTCCGACTTGAAATTATTTTAAGTTTTGTCATTGTTAAGGTACCCAAAACAAAAGGAAAGGATCAAGTGTGGCATATCATTGTACTCAGGAGACCGAGTTCTTTCAAAACTTGAAATAAAAAATGCACGTCCGTATTTAAAAAAAAAATAAGTTGGCCTCTGTATCTCACAAATTATTAGCTAATTTAAAAATCTGAAAATACAATTAGTTTTTTAATTTTGTGTGCAATTAGTTTTTTAATTTTCTAAAAAGTAACGACAGGAAAAAATAAAATTGATTTTGAAAAAAATCCTTTTTTTCTAAAAAACTCAGCAATCCTTGAAATTTTTAAAACTTTTTTTATGGAATCTTGGTGAACATCCCAAAGAGGCAACTTTGCCCCAGTTTAACCATCTTCGTATCTATTACGGTTTCCGAGATACCAATGCTCGTACATCGAATTTGTAGCACCCTGTATATGAAACCCATTTATAATATAATTTAAATAAGAATATTATAATATAATAATAATAATAATAATAATATTATAATATATAATTCATACTTCCTAGTGTTTTACGTTTTACCTCTTAATACATTATATTAACGTGATAATGATGCTTACATATGAATGATGAAATTCATACTACATTATAAATTGAAAGATACTTTATACACGTTAATTAATAATTAAAATTACTTTATACAGAACAAAGCATTTTACTTACAAATATTTACAGAAAATTGCTCTAGCAACACGATAGCGGACAGGAAAATTTTAATTTGAACATCAGTATGTTAAAACAACAAAGCAGACAATGTGTACTTTAAGATTCTGCATGTACCCTTTAAGAGATTAAAGATATTGTTTAATTTATAGACTGCCACCAGAGCAAGCGAAGCGTTAATGTTAAATGGGTATACATTTTAATAATGTTGTTTATTGTATCTATTATGTAGGATTTATTATTCTGATATTATTTTTGTTCTTGTTGATAAATGACATTCTTTGTAAGTATGTTAGTAGACCTTGTAGTGAATTATTATTAATAATAATATATTAATGCTCCAATAAGATAACTTTCGTTGTTAGGGCACTAATTATTATAAATTAGAGGCCTAACACCAATTAATTTTATTTCCAATATTCTACGACATTAAAGTCACGATTCATATTTTTCTATAAAATTTATTAAACAGTATTTATTAACAGATTTCTATAGATACATTTTATCCAATTAACAAAAGAGTCTATGATGAGGTATCACAGTTCATATACCTAGGAATAGATATGTCGCAGTACCATGATCCAGAGAAAGATCTGAGAAGCCAGATATAGAGAACAACGGCCATGTCAGGATGTCTGAGGCAAATAGTGTGGACAAACCCCTTCATGCGAACAGACAGCAAAATTAAAATAATTTATAAGACCTGCATCAGACCAATAATGACATATGGCATAGAAATCCGAGAGGAAACAAACAAGATCAAAAGCATGTTAAGAGTCACTGAAATGAAGAACTTAAGAACCATAATGGGGAAGACTAGAAGAGACAGAATTAGAAACACAAATAACAGCCCACAATGTGGAATACAGGACGTAGTGAGATGGGGTAGACAAAGAAAAAGGCAATGGTTCGCACACGTAAAACGCATGGAAAAAAACAGGCTACCACGCATAGCCCTTGAAGGGAAACCCATAGGTAAGAGAGAGCCGGGAAGACCTCCAAAAAGATGGCAAGACAGTTGGCAATCCATCTCCCAAGAACTCTTACAGAGGTAATCTTAAAATTAACAGATCGAAATATCTCAAATAAGTAAAAGAAGAACAAAAGAGTCAATTCTCAGCTAGCCCTATTTTGAATACTTAAAATTTGTATAATTTTTAAGTTTTTGATTAAGATTGGTTTGACGAGTCATTACTTATTCTTGTTGACTTCTTAAAAATATGGAGGGATATATTTTTATTGTTGTATTTTAATTGGATACATTTTTAATTATTGTATACTTCTATTGGAGATAAAAATAATTTCCATTAGCTAATAATTACAAATGAACATTGAACCATTAACTGAGGAAGTATGGTCAGATAAAATTTTATTTAAAACACTCAAGTCTAACTATGACAAACCTAATTAAGCTGTATATTTAGCGGAATACTTGGAAACTTAGAAGAGAATGTTAAGGAATGGATCCATCAGCAGTAAACCAATTAGCCAAAAATAGAGCGTTACAATCAAATTATATTTATATTAACCAAAAATCAATTTAATATATTCAAATTTCATTATGGTAAACGCACATTTTTATTACATCCTCCTAAAGCACTGTGAGCTCCGTAACCGATAAAGATTAACTAAGAAATAACTTTCAGAGCCCAGAAAATTAATTTAATATTGCACATCTATATTTTTGGAATAGTCATATTTTGCCAATACAGAACAAAAGTTGATAGCAATTGACATTGGATAACCAAAAGTCTCCATCAATCCAAAAATTTAGCAATATGTCTTCTTGACTGGACTTCAGGTACATATGATGGCTGGAAACTTGTTATTTGTAGGGTGAGATTTATTGATCCTTAGCTCGGTTTTGAAGATAAAAATGTGACAATTGTAGGTGCACTGCACACTGCACATCGTTCTCAGCTTCTATTTCCATTCCTTCTGTCTCTCCCGTGATAAAATTTAAGGAAATATTTTCCTCTCAAGACAAAAATAGGAAGTGGATTTTTATCCTTCTTATCCTAAAGGTTCTGATGTCAAAAACAAGTATGCTCAAAATGAATTCAGGAAAAACTAACGTACAACGAACTAATGGAAAGAAATGACATTCTAATAAATATATACAGGGTGACGCACCTCATTCGCCTCGGTTGATTATACGAAAACGGAGAGATGTATATAGAAACAAAATATTTTATGGGTATATATGGGGAGACAATGCGCACACTTTAAAATTATTTTGAAATATACAGAAATATAAATATACAGTGTTTCAAAACTAAGATCCATTCCAGAAGTTATATTTCTTCTTACGGAACACCCGGTATTTTATTTCATTTTTGGATTCGTGGGCCCAGAAAAAGGCATTTATTATAAAGGTTAAATATGTTTAAAATCTTTGGTTTTTGAGATATTTAAAGATATTTAAATTTGCATGCTACTATAGAATAGATTATTAACACCCTGTACATTAATTTTCAGAATTAATTCTTGTGCTGAGTTTAAAGGTAAAGAAATATACTTTCCTGGAAAATGTTATTGTTTCCTTAAATTTATACAGGGGTGTCAAAAATTGCTGATTTAACTTAAGGATTTATTTTACACAAAAACGTCGTTATTTCAAATACAACACCCTGTATTTTTTTATAATAAATCGAAGCAGATTCAAATGCTCTTTCAAACTATATTAGGGTTTCCTATATATATATATATATATATATATATATATATATATATATATATATATATATATATATATATATATATATACCTATATAGCTCAGATTTTGAATAAAGAACAATTTTTCAATAAAATAGCAACCAAGAGGGCTAGTAAGTGTCGTCATGGCAGGTTTTTTATTGACAGTTAGTAGCTATTTTCAAAATCGAAATTAGTTTATGGACTTATTTAAATTTATACCAGTTTACTTTTATTTAATTTACCTACAATAGTTTAATAAATAATAATTATTAAATATTTATTTATTATTCTATCAAGAAAAACGAAGAAGTAGTTCTTTGATTTTCTATAAAAGAGACAATTACGGCAAATTCATTTTCTTCACTTCCAACGACAGGTTTCTGCCTAACAGGTTTTTTATAAACCACTCTACCAGCTCTGCGAAATAGGACAAGTAGTTTTTCAAAGGATCGCTTATCAGGAAGATTCATATTTTTGAATACCTTTGAGCATAAGTTCTTGAGGCCAAAAAGCAATTTCCCTCACAAAATACAATCACTATAGAAACATATCCATTCGGTCCACCAGCAGATACTGCTTTATTTTTCTTGATTAAATAATGAATACTTAAAATACGTAAAAGAATAAGATAAGAGTGGATACGACACGTGTAATAGAGGTCCTCCATAGAATCAAATCCCTCAAATGGCAATGCGCAGAACACCTGGCAAGAAGAACGGACAACAGATGGATCACAAAAATTACAGCATGGTACCCACGAGGAATTAAGAGACCTAGAAGAAGACTGAGATAGGACCATGATATTAGGAAATTAGCAGTGATAACTTAGGCCCGCATAGCCAACAATAGACAATAATGTGCCGAACTACAAAGCGAGTATCTAAATATGCTGAAAATGGTGATGATGATGATCAGTGGTTTAGTATCGATTTATCCTGGCAGATTTAGTGTTGAGTTCTGAGGTGTGAGGCCAGAATACACCACCTCCCTTTATTCAAGTTTGCAATAGGCTTGCAGCCACGAGAATATAGGGGCAGGGGCAGCAATCTTTCGTAAGTCTTGACAATTGATTGTCCGTAATTCCAAAGCCCTAACATAAACTACGGTATGGTTTTAGAATCTTAGTTGATATTAATATGTGCGGTGGTGTATGTCTTTATAAGAAGATACGAGTAAATTATATAAACGAAAACAAACTATTTATACATGTATTCGTTAACAAGAAATATAGTTACCTACCTATTTTTTTCCGATAAAAAGTGGTGCCTGTACAATTTATACAGCCACCCTGTATAAACAAGTAGTTATACGAGCGGCCGAAAGGGAAAATTTTTATACGCCTATTACAAGTATAAAGATTAGCTATTCATAGCGTTCGTGGCCACGTAGCCTCAGGTGGTACTACTACCTGCATGGTCGTTGTGTAAGTCGGTGCAAAATATGGGCTCAAAAAGCGAAAGTCGAGATCGGGATACAGATATTTATCGGACCGTTGGGAGATGGACAGCTCGTCATCGAAGATGCGGCAAACAAGCAAAAAGTCCCGCAAAAGGAGCGACTATGCCTATAGAGAGTATTTAGTTGATGACTAGGCAATAATGTATGACTTTTTTCGATAGATGAAGAAAAAATAAGCGCAATAACGTCGGAGGCATTTATTAAGATACGGCATTAATTTTTGCAGCAATAAATTATTTTTTATCTTAAGATGAAAGGCACACAATGTATATCGTATTTGAATATTATAATAATAAAAACCATGCTTCAGTTATTTCAAACGGTGACCATATTTTCCAAAATGTTTTATCATCACTGTTATTATCTTCACTCGCGATGGGACTAAAAATTCAAGGCCGTGACACGCCGCGAACTTGACACTTCACGGCCTTGACAGTGGTAAGAATGGTGGCCTTGACAGTGGAAAAAAGTAGTAAGAATCGCATGATCGCGCAAACACCAAAAAACATTTGATTTAAAGCTAACAAAAGCATTATAATATACAGGGTGGCGCACCTCATTCACCTCGGTTGATTATACGAAAACGGAAAGATGTAGAAACAAACTTTTTTATAGGTATATGTGGGGAGGCAATGTGCACAATTTAAAATTGTTTTGAAATGTACAGGGTGCCTCAGAACTAAGATCCATACCAAAGTTATATTTTTTCTTATGGAACACCCGGTATTTTATTTCATTTTTGGATTCTTGGGCCCAAAAAAGGCATTTATTATAAGAGTTAAATATGTTTAAAATCTTTGGTTTTTGAGATATATAAAGATATTTAAATATGCATGCTACAAAAGAATTGATTATTAACACCCTGTACATTACTTTTCAGAATTAATTCTTGTGCTGAGTTTAAAGGTAAAGAAATAGACTTTACTGAAAAATGTTATTGCTTCTTTAAATTTATACAGGGGTACCAAAAATTGGTGATCTATTTTAAGGATTTATTTTACATAAAAACTTTGAAATTTCAAATGCAACACCCTGTATTTTTTTAAATAAATTGAAGTAGATTCAAATGCTCTTTCAAACAATATTAGGGTTTCCTATACCTATCTATCTCAGATTTTAAATAAAAAGCGATTTTTAATAAAATGGCAATCAAGATGGCTGATATCGCCATGACAATTTTCTAGTGACAGTTAGTAACTATTTTCAAAATCGACATTAGTTTATGGACATTATTATTTAAACAGTTTACAAAATTTAGCCACAATAGTTTAATAAGTAAGTGTTCTTTATTTTATGAAGAAAAATAAAGCCGTATGTGCTGGCGGAACGAATGGATGTGTTACTAGTGATTTTATTTTGTGAGGAATATTCTTTTTTGGTCTCAAGAGATTATGCTCAAAGATATCCAAATAGGAATCTTCCTGATAAGTGTTCCTTTGAAAAACTACTTGTCCTATTTCCTATTTCGCAGAGTTGGTAATGTAGTTTATAACAGATTTATAAAAAAAAAACCTATTAGGCAGAAACCTGTCGTTGGACTGAAGAAATTGAATTTGCGGTAATTGGCTATTTTATAAAAAATCCATATACTTATCTACAAGTTATCCTAAAATAAAACAAAGAACTATTTCTTCGTTTTTCTTAATAAAATAATAATATATTATTTATTAAACTATTGTAGGTGAATAAAATAAAAGTAAACTGGTATAAATTTAAATAAAGTCTATAAACTAATTTCGATTAAATAGTTACTAACTGTCAGTAGAAAATTGCCATGGAATCTTGATACCAGCCATCTCGATTGCCATTTTATTTAAAAATCACTTTTTATTCAAAATCTATGATAGATAGGTATAAGAAACCCTAATATAGTTTGAAAGAGCATTTGAATATGCTTCTATTTATTTAAAAAAAAATACAGGGTGATGCATTTGAAATAACAAAGTTTTTATGTAAAATAAACCTTAAAACAGATCACCAATTTTTGGCACCCCTGTATAAATTTAAGGAAGCAAATGCCTTCCCACATATACCCATAAAATATTTTGTTTCTATATCTTTCCGTTTTCCTATAATCAACCGAGGCGAATGAGGTGGGCCACCCTGTATATGAACTTGATACTTTGGCTGTGTGCTAGGAAGTACATTTTCATACATATTTCCATCGAGGGGTTTATACATAGCTTCTGAATAACTGTCTAGGTAAAGCATCTAGCACATTTGCTAGCTCAGAATTATAATTATTAGAGTTAAGCAACTTGCATTTTCATTGGAAAACATTGTTATATTTATTTCAAACCAATAATCAACGATAATATTCGTATAATTTAACAAAATTACTGTAAATCACTGTAAATATGAATTGTTGGTTAGGTTCAAAATTTTTTTCCTTTCTTAAATAAATTTAAGCGTTAACATTATTAGCACAGACTAACCTAAACAGATGCGACAAACAATGCAAATGTGAAAATTACATTTTGGCGAATGCGCCAGGCAAATTTTTCCGTTAGATTTGTCATGTAGGCGAATTTTACAGCGGACCAGCAAAGTAACCTCCATTCGTCAAGCCACGCCTACTTTGTGTAGAAAATAGAGAGGGAATTTATACCGGGTGTTGCATCGTCGGACGGGACATAGGAAATCCCATGTAAATTTTAAAGGGGTCAATTATTGGCTCCCTAATTATTTTAAAGAATAATTCTATTATTTAATTCTATTATTTAATTCTATTTTTAGGTTTATTGAAGAGCACTAAAACCCACATTCAAAAGAATAACTTTAGATATTTTTGATTAGCTCGTTTACGAGTTATCGCCCGATTTCTTTTTAAATATTTCTCCTTTCTTATGGCCCTGTATTTACTTATGAGCACCAGTCAACGTAAAAGATAACTGTCAAATGAAGTTGTCATTTCAGAAATTTACCTATTTAGTGCTTTATTATTATTGAAAACTCATTCCTACATCGAAAATCTTAAAGATGTATTTATAAATACAAATTAATATGAATTAAAGTAAAATAAAGTAATCAACTACAAGGTTTATTATAATATTATTACAATATTCAATAACTTATTAATTTAGGTACTATTAAATTGTTAGAACTTTAGGATTTAAGAAGATGTTCAAATATTCCTCCATCGACTGCTAGACAATAACCCAGGCGATAATAAAATTCTCTTCTTACATTCGCTAGTTGGTAAACTGAAATTCTATTGCATTCGGCAGAAATAGCATTTTTTAACTCGTCTAGATTTGGGTATTTTTTATCCTTGTATATCCTGTTTTTAAATGGCCCCAGAGAAAGAGATCATTTAGCGAAATATCAGGAGACCTTGCTGGTCAATTTACTGTGTGATTTAGGGCAATAACGTTTCCGTTAAAATTATTGTCTAAATATTCCCGAACAGCCAGGGTACTATGTGCCGGGCAGCCATCCATTTGGTACCAAACTTTCTGATTTTCCCTAGCGGCATCATGTAAAGCAGGTAAAATATAATTTTCGAGTAGTTCCAAATAATATTCTGCATTTAAATTTCGCGTAAGAAATAATGACCCGATAATATTGTGTCCGAATATCCCTGCCCAAATAGTTACTTTCTGTGGATATTGCGTCCTTGTTTCGACAAACCTGCGTTGGTTTTCTTTGTTCCAATATCGATAATTTTGAACATTGGGTTCATTATTTAAGGTAAACGTGCATCCGTCAGTGAAACATATGTTTTTTAAAAATTCCCTATCCGTGTTTGCTCTTTCCATCATATCAAAACAAAACGCCTGTCGCCGTATTTCGTCCCCATCTCGTAGCTCTTGGTGCTTTTCATATTCATCTCGTAGCTCTTGGTGCTTTTCATATAAATAGTACTTATGTCGTTTCAAAATTCGAAACGCTGTAGAGTGATCTATTCCTATTTCATCCTCAAGTTTCCGTGTTGATCTTTCCATCGTTCTCTTCCACGCACAATAAAACTTCCAAGTCGGTATCATTTCTTGCATCTTCTCTTTGTTCCTGCCTTGCTTCACATCTGCAGTTATTTATTAGGGTAACTTTGCTCTCAAATCGCTGGATATTCCTTGCGATTGTAGATTTTCCAGGTATCGGTCTATTCGGATACAGAGCAGCAAACATGTCCGACACCTTTTGATAACTATTTCCTTGATAATACCATTTAATCACCAATATTTTTTCTTCGGTAGTGTAATGCATGGCTAATATTTTCGATGTAGGTATGAGTTTTTAATAATAATAATAAAGCACTAAATAGATAAATTTCTGAAATGACAACTTCATTTGACAGTTATCTATTACCTTGACTGGTAACCAAACCAAACCATAAAAAAGGAGAAATATTTAAAAAGGAATGGGCGATAACTCGTAAACGGGCTAATAAAAAATATCTAAGTTATTCTTTTGAATGTGGGTTTTAGTGCAATCCAATAAACCTAAATAGAATTATTCTCTAAAATAATTAGGGAAGTCAATAATTGACCCCATTAAAATTTACATAGGATTTCCTATGTCTCGCTCGACGATGCGGTATGTCACTTTTTTAAACATGTCCTTCAAATCCTTCAATTTAATAGCTGTCAGTATGAAGTTTCACTTGAATTATGCGATGCGCACATAGTGCACACACTGTTTTTTTTAATAAAACACTGAAACAAAACTACACCTTTTTAGGCAAGATTAAAATTAAATGTAGTATACTGAAGTGTTTTCTAAGAAACATATATGGCATTATTTCTGTTCAGTATCTTTTATATTATAATACTTGTATAATCTCTCGTGTCTCATTTTTGCATAATATTTTACTTTATATAAATTTTCTGTCAAGGCTTTTAAGTATTAAAATTTTTATACTCTGCAGGTATTCAACCGGCTCTTCTTATATCGAAACTACAATTTTTTACTTATGACTAACCAACAATTTTCTAGGACCCAAAATATTAATGCACAAGTTATTCCTCTACAAAAAAATTATCAAGCATACCGATCGTCTGAAAAAAGGTAATTTTTTGGCATTTATTAATTATTTTTTGGTTTTGCTGGATGCGATCCATAGCGAAACCTTGAATTTGTTAATTGATCCCATTAGTCTGCGGTTGCATCGTTCGATGTGGGCTGAATAGATTTCGCACACCGTTATAATTTTACAGATATTTCCTAGAAATGCTTTTAGCTTGCTCTAAATTATAAAAGAGAATGCAGAGTTTATTGCATTTAAAAATAAAATAAATATTATTTATTGAAGCGCACTAGTACGCAATGTAAAGGTAGTTTACAAAATATAATTTAGTCAGTATGAAATTGAACGCTGCAATATGCAAATCTACACAGTTTTAATAAAATGTGCACGAACAAAACAATTGCAATGGAAAAGTTTTTTTTCAAATATAGGAAGTTTAATATTATTCTATACAGGGTGAGTCTTAAATAAGTGCAAATATTTTCAGGGTTGGTAGATCTCGATAAAAGAAACATATTTTCCCTTTACCATTTTTCAGATAAGTCCAAAATAATTGAGTTATTTAAGTTGGAGAATTTAAAAAAAAATGTTTTTTTTTTTAAATTTTGAGAGCCACCGGATTTTTTCTGTAATTGCATCCCTTTTAGTGCCGTAACCATAGAGTAAAGCCGTAACTATGGTAATATCAGAGATTAAGAAATTATACCGTGGGAAAATTTGCGGTGAACGGGCAGTTCTAAAAAGTTTTCGGAAAATATACTGGGAAATTTAAAAGAAAATGCACGATTTTTACCATCTTTTTTTGCGAAAAAAAACCTCATAGACGTGTTCTTGGGGTCGAAATATACCACCCCTGAAAATATTTGCACTTATTTAAGATTCACCCTGTAGACCAGTGGCGTAGCGCTACTACCGCAAACCCCCGCAGCTGCGGGGGGGGCCTAGTCCCAAAGGGGGCCCGAAACCTCTGAGGTCCGGGAAAGCCTTTAGCTATGACCAATTTGTTTTTCCAAATTGAAAATCATGAAAAATTATTATTATTTACGAAATAGTTTCTCTCAGCCAAGGTAACTTAGAAGGCACAAGAGGCGGAAAAAATGGATAATACTCAGATAATAAAAAATTTTGCGGAGGCAAAAGCTAGAAAAAAACAATTTACCACCTGAAAATAACGGTTTAAGAAATTCAAGTTTTTGTCACTTAATTTTAAATATTTTAGTTTATAAGTCACTCTTGTTTGTCAGCGTATTATATATTTATTTTTATCCTAGTGAGACACCCCTCGGGATTTCCAATGTTTCCAACGACCGACGATGCACCACCCGGTATACGGTATTTATATTGAATATTTATATATTCCAAGAAAAAAATGGTACGCCACTGACTTCTCTTAAAATAAACATTAATTTCAATTAGTTTTGGCTTTAAAAAATTAAAATTATTTTTCTTCAGGGTGAAATTGCTAATACAAAATGCATAATTACAAAAAAGAAATATTTATAAACATTAAAGTGCTTATTTCAGTGTCGATATCCCCAGAAAATGGCAATTTTTTTTTAGGTTATGGTTAGAAAGTATGCATTTCTTTCTAATTGTCTTTGTTATATTTAGATTTTTTGTTGTTATATTTTAGTATATTATACACAGGATTGTTCACCACATACGACACGGAGTATTGTAGTTAAATTATTAGATTTTTACAAATTGTAAATTTTGGGTTCGTTGAAGGACTACTCGAGCTACAATTTAAAAAAATGTTTACAAGATACAGAGTAACCAAAATAAATACAAAATATCAAAGTTGTATTTTTTTTAAATGGAACACCCTGTATATTATAACATTTTTAGTTTCTACGATTAAAATAAAGGTAAATTTGATTAAGGTTTATTACACTTAAACCTTACCGTTTTTGAAATATTTTCAATTTTGTGAAATTGCAGTAAAAATTTTAAGGTTTCATTTCTCCAAGAGTATCAAAGTTTTTAATACTAAATATTTACTGAAGTCTATTTATTGACCAGTTATTGTGTTGCAATAATAAAAATAATACTACCTCATACAGAGTGTCTAAAAATTTATTTTAAATTATTTCTAGCTTTAAACGGCAATAACTTGTTTAATTTAAATGGAACTCCCTGTATATTTTAGAAGAATCAGATGCACAGTTTAATTGTCTATCAAATTGTATTACCACTTTTTACCTATCCCTTCAAGTTTTCGTCAAAAATGCATTTTCTTATAATTTAGACCTCATTTATCAATATACCCATGCAGAATATTGACATTTTAGATTGTTTTTAAAGCAACAAATGTACAAAATGTACAGGCTAGTAATATTATCGTTTTTAGCAAAATGATAATATTACTAGCTCATTTGTATGCAAAAAGAAAACTATTTAAATCTTTATAAAAGAGTATACCATTAATTAAATATACCACCATTATTTCCGCCCAAATACTATTTAATTACATACTTAATTATGTTCGTTAATAAATTATTCTAAATAAATGTGGATTTGAATCACAAATCAATATAATAATAAGTTATGAAAATGAATATCTCTGTTGTTATAAATAAGCATTTGTCAAAAAATGAAATATCATTTTTAAGGTGTTACTTTTTACCACACTGTCTAATACACATACAAAATTCAGTTTTTTAGTATTTGGAGCAATTATTATTAATCAACGCAAACAGTCAATTAATGTAGTTTGAATACTGGAATCATATTAATTATTGGTCCTCTTTAACAAATATTTAAACAGTTTTTTTATTTCTTAATGAAATAAACAAACTATATCGACAATATTGGATCTGTACTCTTTAAAAATTTGGTACATCTTTAAAAATAATCTAAAATGTCAGTTTTCCATGGGTAAATGAGTTTTAAATTACAAGAAAATGCATTTTCTAGGGAAACTTGAAAAGATAGGTAAAAAATGGTATAATACAATTTGATAGACAATTAAATTGTGCATCTGATTCTCATAAAATATAGAGGGTGTTCTATTTAAATTAAACAAGTTATTGCCGTTTAAAGTTAGTAATTATTTAAAATAAAATTTTAGACACTCTGTATAAGGTAGTATAATTTTTATTATTGCAACACAATAACTGATCAATAAATAAACTTCAGTAAATATTTAGTATTAAAAACTTTAATATCCTTGGAGAAATGAAGCCTTAAAATTTTGACTGCAATTTCACAAAATTGAAAATATTTCAAAAACGGTAAGATTAAAGTGCGGTAAACTGAAAAATGAAATTTACCTTTATTTTAATCGTAGAAACTAAAAATGTAATAATATAGAGGGTGTTCCATTTAAAAGAATACAACTTTGATATTTTTTATTTATTTGGGACACTCTGTGTCATGTAAAAATAATTTTAAATTGTAGCTCTAATAGTCCTTCAACGAACCCAAAACTTACAATTTGTAAAAATCTAATCGTTTAGCTACAATACTCCGTGTCGTATGTGGTGAACAACCCTGTAGAATCCAGTACTAAGTCTTCTTTTTATTAAATTAGCAAGAATATTAATGTATTATCTAATATTATCTTATTAATGTATTAAGCATTAACGCTCTACAAGTAGTTGTATATCACAAGATACTATTATTTTTGAAACGTTTAATATTTACCATTAATTTTTTGGTTTGAAATCTATTCCAAAATTTAAAATTTGTTAACTGATCTCATTAAAGTTGCGGTTGAAACACGCAATATGTTCGTGAATAATTCCTATTTTCGCACATAATTATAAATTTGCTGTTATTTGCTCGAATCGCCACTATTCTAAATAGCAGCATAAAAATACAGTGATATGTTTCATTTTCTGGTACAATTCCATATTTGAAAACATTTCCGATTAATATCGAATACAATCCCCTTTGTAAGTACCTATATTTTGCATATATTTAATTTAACATAATAAAAATTATTTCCATTTTTCAGTTGAATATTTCCTCTCTTTAAAATAGAACTGTAGTTACTTATTAAACTAAAAGTAGCTGTATAATATAGCATACATAAAGTTTAACCAAAATGATCACAGAAAAGGAAATTGATAAGGAATATAATAACTGTCTTCGTATTACCGACAATATTCCTTATAGGCTGTAAAGATTATGCGTTTAAACGTAGTTTATTATTATAAAAATACACTTAGTGAATAGTTAGTTCTTCTACATGGTATTCAAAAATATGGTATAAACTCATTTTCTAAATTCATAGATCTTCTGTAGAAACACGTGTAGGTTTAGAATTTGATATGCAACTTCTTCAATTGAGTTAGACCGAGCGTTAGATTATAAAATCTTCATATCCACATTCACATTATCGAACATTATAGTACTTACTATTTAGAGCAAAATAAAAACACTAAATCACCACAATACACCAAAACACTTTTACTTTTACACTGGACGCGCGTTTCGCTAACCATGTTAGCATCATCAGCAGATGATTATAAACTAAAATACAATCTACAAGTTGAGCGTTTATATAATCGCTCAGTGGGCACCGAGTGGGCGTGGCAAGATCTAGCCAACCGAGTCAGAGCCCACCGAGCGTAACAGTTAAATTTCCGCCACTAGAGTAGTAGGAACAAAGAACTTGAAGGAATTGGACCGTTGTCCCTGTTCATACTATCTTTCATTTATTAATTCTGATGCTTTCATATGCATCTAATTGCCTGTAATTTGAGACTTATTTAATTAATTTTAAATTATTAAGATCTATACAATGTTCTTTATCAACAATATGTTCGGCAACGCAAGATTTATCCGGTCTACCTATATCTTATCTGAGCTAAATGTTCTTTAAATCTACTTAATATTGATCTTCTAGTTTGCCCAACATATTTCTGATTACAATCTTTACAAGAAATTTCATAAATACCCGACCTTTCCAGTGGAGGTGTTTTATCCTTTTGATTACCTAATAATTGTTGTAATTTATTGTTAGCACTATACACAAGTTTATAATTGACATTCTTAAAAATTCCTTTTAGACCACGGGATAACTCTCTATCAGACGGCATTCAAAAATATTTTGACGTATCTTTCTCCACTTGAAAAGTCGAATTTTCAGAAATCATTAACCTATACCTACGTTTTCTAATTATTTTATCAACTAGTGAAGGAGAATATCCATTGCACTCAGGTACATTCCTAATGTAATCTCTTTCTATTTCATATCTTTCACTGGAAAGTGGAAAACTAAGTAATCTATTACCTAAGAAATTTAAACTAGCCATTTTATATTCAACACTATGATATAATTCATTAGGAATATATCTGCGTGTAGTTGTATTTTTCCTATAGATATCAAATGCCAGGCAATTATTAGTATTTCTAATAACTAATACATCTAGAAATGGTAATCTGTCGTTGTTCTCAATTTCATGCGTAAATTTAATGGAAGGAAAACGATTATTTAACTTAGAAATAAAATTATCTATAGTGTCTGAATGTGTGTCAAAAACAGCAAAAATATCATCCACATACCTAAACCATACTCTTGGAAAATACCCAAACTGATTCTTAGCCTCCACTTCAAACCTGCTCATGAATAAATTAGCCAAAAATGGAGACAATGGATTACCCATTTCTGTACCTTCCCGCTGTTCAAAAAAGTTGTTATTAAATTGAAAACAATTTTGTTTCATACAGAACGATGTAAGCTCAATATATTCACTCACAGTTTTGTTGTCGAGACCATTTGCGTTCAGTAATTCTTTTAAGTAGCCTAAAGTATGTGGAATTGGAACACTTGGGAACAACGAAGATACATCCAAGGAGACCAAACATACATCAAAGGAGACACATTCAGACACCATAGATAATTTTATTTCTAAGTTAAATATATTTTCAAAGCTCAATATATTCAATCACAGTTTTGTTGTCGAGACCATTTGCGTTCAGTAATTCCTTCAAGTAGCCTAAAGTATGCAATGTTATATCTTTAATTTTGTTAATGAATTCAATATTATTTTTAACTGAGAAAGAGGGTTCATGAACAGCTAAACTTTCGAACTCCCTTGATAACGATTTTGCCAAATTATAAGTCGGAGAACCTACAGCCGAAACAATTGGGCGCATAGACTTATCCGGCTTATGAATTTTTGGTATAACGCATAAAATTTTGGTAGAGGTATTTAGAGTAATC
Source organism: Sitophilus oryzae (assembly GCF_002938485.1). Classification (NCBI taxonomy): domain Eukaryota; kingdom Metazoa; phylum Arthropoda; class Insecta; order Coleoptera; family Curculionidae; genus Sitophilus; species Sitophilus oryzae. Next base: position 12,623,886 of record NW_022146055.1, read on the forward strand.
TGAAACAAAATACCTTACCAACCCAGTGAATAGCCTTCCATTGAAGAAGATGACACAACAAATGACAATGTTGACCACAAAATGACGACGTTTTATAGCAGTTTTTATATACCGGGTGCGTCTCAAAAGTGGCTCACCCATATAACTTTTTAGCCGACCATGGCTATTAAGATCGGCAAAAAAAAGGTTTTTTTATTTCACTCAAAATGAATTATTTCATAAATGACCTAAATACAAAAGTATTTAGGTCATTTAAAAACCTTAAGGATTCCTTAAGGATTTCATAAAATTTTCATGGTGTCTGTCTGTCTGTCCGTCTGTAACACGATAACTCAAAAACCGCTAAACCGATTTTAACCAAATTTGGTACAGAAATACTGTGGGACCCGAGAATCTGGCCATTAGTTTTTGGTGGGGGTGGGGGGTTGGTAAGGGGGTATGGGAGGGGTTTAAGAATTTTGAAAAATCGTAACTCCAAAATTACAGTAGCTAGCGAAACGCGGTTTTCAATTTAAGATTATAAATAATATTTGTAATAACATCAAAATCAGTCAAAGTCTCAGTTTTTGTGATAAAAAAATTGGCGCTGGGAGGCACGTATAGCCGCCCATACTAAAATATGTTAATATCTCGAAAACTGCGACTTTGACTGATTTTGATGTTATGACAAATTTTGTGGCAAATATTATTCCTAATCTTAATTTGAAAACGGCGTTTCCTGCAACTAACAATTTTGAGTTACAATTTTAAATTTTAGCCCTCCTACCCCTTACCAACCCCCACCCCCACCAAAAACTAATGGCCAGATTCTCGGGTACCACAGTATTTTTGTGCCAAATTTGGTTAAAATCGGTTCAGCGGTTTTTGAGTTATCGTGTTACAGACGGACAGACGGACAGACAGACAGACACCATGAAAATATTTTGTATTTATGTCATTTATGACCCAAATAACTCATTTTGAGTGAAATTAAAAAAACCTTTTTTTTGCCGATCCTAATAGTGTGCTCTAATAGCCTACCATACCTATTGGTATGGTCGGCTAAAAAATTGGAAAAATACCTTTAATTTGAAACTAAAAGAACTGCCTACCAACTTTTTATTAACATATTTTAGTATGAGCCGCTATACGTGCCTCCCGGCGCCAATTTTTTATTTTATCAGTTAAAAAAACGAGATTTGGCGTGTTAGTATATGACATAAATTAAGATTGATTGACGTATTCAGTTATTTTTGGTCACTTCCTATTTCATCGGAAATGACTACAACTTTTGTCTTTTAAATGACACCCTCGTTATTTTTTTTACTTTATTCGATAGAAAATAACACTCTGAATAGAATGACATATAATATGTCAACTATGGACATTTTTGCATAGGGTTAAGAATTAGTGTTTTTAACATAGCCATGGCACTCTAGATCTAGATTGAGATTTAAAATACGATTTTTTATTAAGCGAGAATGTCGAAAGTTGACATAATATGATACATCATTCTATCCAGAATATCATTTTCTATCGAATAAAGTAAAAATATACCGAGGATGCCATTCAAAAATCAAAAATTGTAGTCATTTCCGGTGAAACAGGATGTGACCAATAACAATTGAATACGTCAATCAATCCCAATTTATCTCATATACTAACATACCAAATATCTTTTTTTTATCTGAAAAAATAAAAAAAAGTTATAGGGGTCACCGGTAGATAAATGTTTATCGGAATCAGCCCCGAATCTAAGGGGGGTAACCGGGGCATCTGCCCCGGGCGCCAGTGTCAGGGGGCGCCAGAATCATAATATAATATGGTTGAAAATAAAAAAAATTGCTTCTAAAGTTCACACTCTAAAGTTTCATTCAGAACCTCGCAATTAGTGGAATAAATTAGCGGTTTCAAATAATTACAGTTTTTACTTCTTAGTTTACGATCATTCACAATGTTTAAAAAACACAATTAAAATTAATAGAATATCCTAGCAACAGCTTGCGGTAGTCAGTTGTATCCATAAAGAAAGCCAAATATTTAGCTTATAAAACAATAAACTAACCACGAATTTCTAACTACAATTTCTCTTGATGGATGCTAATCAATGGCGAAAATGACATTTCCCGCAAAATTTGAAGTATAATTAGTAGAAAAGTTAAAAGTTTGTTTACTTTTTCTACTAAGTGAAAATGCCTACCACTAATTTAGACGTTCTGAATGAAATTTAAGGGCTCATTCTGTCCCGTTTACGAAAAATACCTACCTATATCTAGATATTTGTAAGTTTTTTAAATTAATTTATTGCAAACGCTGGAGAGAGGGGGCGCTACTATCGATTTTTTGCCCCGGTTCAAAAAAATTGTAGATCCGGGGCTGATCGGAATAAGGATAATATAATAATTTATTTTTAGATGATCGATCATTCCAATCCAGAAAATATATTAACAACCCTATCCAAATGACACAAATTATTATAAACAAAATATAACATCGGATTTAACAATGACAAGTTCATATTATTGCTAGTAGGTATTTTAATTGTGGCTTTCTCTGGGACGTATTATAAATATTTAGTAAATCGTATTTTTTTATCAAAACTTCGTATTTGAAGGCCTATTTACTTGGACTAATATAGACCATAAGAAACAGCATGCCCATCTAGAACATAGCAGGTAGTATTTACTCAAAGCACCTAAAAGGGAATGGGAAATAAAATAGCTTACCTACGCAGTAAATCTGGATCTGCTCGATATCCATTCGTGTCTTCTTAATCATTCGGAAAGTAATGTATATATAGTACGTAATTGTATTCAAAAGGGATTATCTCTTCCCCGGCTGATCTTTAATTTAAACGAAACAAACACACGACGAAAAATAAGAACCGCGCGCACGTTAATTAAAATTCCGACCGTATCAAAAATTATGTTCGTATCTTGTGTAGGTCCGTGCATGTGCGACATCCCGTATCTTTCGGTCATCAAGCGGCGGCGGCCGTCACCGCGCGCTCGTTTTCCGCCATTTTCGAACGAAATTAAACAAGAATCAATTGCTTGTCGGGCCAACCTTTATTTGGAAGACAAAGAATTTTATGGTCGACGTGGAAAGGGCCGTAACTACGCCGTTGAATCGGAACGAGTGCGAGAAATTTCGTGTTCGACATAACTGGATCCGTGTTTCGTTTCGGATTTAGCGTTATTAAGAAAAAATTACGGAAAATACCTTGGGACAATTTGGATTCGTCCGGTCAAGTACAGTTTAACGGATGGGTTTGCTCTCTATATTTACTGCACCAAGCAGCTGGTATTTTTCATTATGTGTAGTGAGACATGATTATATGAATTAAATAAATTATTTTGCCAATTTTCTATTTTTTGATAGAAAATTAATTAACTAATTGACAAACAAAACCGATGTCTTATTACGGTCTATTGTAGAATTGTAGAATGTTTAGAAGAAGTTAATCACCGCGACCCTACATATCTATTGTCTGTTCCCCTAACTCGTTATAACTCATCATACAGTCTCAGGGCTTTGACGAAAGACAGTATCTGAGACGGCTCCACAGTCGTACCAAAGTTCATGGCATCAACGGTCGTTGTCTCGGCGCACTCAGTGATAAGGTGTTCTGGTGTCTCCCCATTTTCCCCACAGAATCTGTATACGCCGTTGTTTCTCAGCTTCAGCCTACTAAGGTGTTCGTTGAGGAGACTGTCCTGTTAGAAACCCCGCGACAATCCGAAGATTGTTCTTACTTAAATCAAGGAAAATCTTTGAATTTTCTCGGTCGTAAGTTCAGAGAAATTTTTTTAAGTGTCTTAGATCGTTGTAGGAGTCCCATTCCAGGTTACGGATGGGGTCTTCCAGGTCCGTGAGTTTTGCTGGTTCTTGGTTTCCACTTGAAAAGCAGAACGGTTTTGGTCCAGTTAGTGGAGTGTTGGGTCCTTTTCTAGCTAGATCGTTTGCTTTTTCATCGCCTTCTGTCCCTTGGTGAGCGGGCACCCAGAGTAGGAGGACTTTATTCTCTTTGCCTAATTTGTTCAGCTTCTCTATGCATTTATTGATTAACTTCGAATTGATGCTGCTTTACTATCGGATAAGATTGCTATTTCCTGTTTTCGATAGTTCCTATCTAAGATATATTGTACGCATATTTTGATAGCGTGTAGATTTCTGCCTGAAGGATGCTGGGGTAGGTGCTCATTGGTTCGGAGTATTTAGTTTTCGGCCCAAATACTTCTATCCCCGTCTCTGCTTTGGTTTTGGAAGCATCAGTATTCCACGTTATGGTATGGTCTCTTACATGCCGAGCAAACGTTTCTCCCTTCCGATCCTCCTTTTTATTGCTAATACTACAGTGAGGTGTTTCTCAAAATTGTACATCCTTTGTATGTCATCCACAGGGAGTTGGAGGAGTGGTATTTTCTTTTTGAGGGTGTTCCAAGCCTCTGATCTAAAAATTCTCCCAGCACCTACCGTTTCTGTCAATGACCATTCTGATCATTGTAGCATTGGCATATCTACCGACGACAATGTGCAGTGGTGTTAGGTCTAGGATGACCTCCATTGCTTCTGTTGGTCATGTTCTCATGGCAACTGTGATGAAGTTGCGTGCCAGTCTCTGTAGTTTGCACAGGTTTTGCTTTGCTGTCTGTTGCTCTAGTTTTGTGTACCAAGCAACTGCTCCATAGGTAATCATGGGCATATCAAGTACTATCATGGTATACATCCAGCGTAATATGTTAGGGGGCAGCCCATATATTTTCCGCCAGTCTTCTGCATATCATGAGGTAATGTTCTTAATATGCTTGTTATGCCTGTTATGTATAGAAGTTTACTGGTTACCCAAATCCAGGTTTATTCCCAGATATTTAACTTCCTCTGATGGCAGTATTTTCTTTTCATCTAGATGAAATGGAAAATTCTTGTGAATGGTACTACCGCGGTTTTGTTGATGCTTAGCCCTATAGTCTCTGTTAGTAAGATCTATACTTATATCACTAGCTAGAAGCAACTTAAGCATGATTTTTATACATCCGATATCCAACGATACCAGTACTATTGGTGGGTCGAGTTTGTAGACTTATTGGTTAGAACATTCTGCAGTTTTTGTAGAATATGTATCGGTGTACGTTTTCTGTATCAACTAATGAAGGATATTCGATGTTGACTTAGAAACACAAGTTGAGAAAAACACGTAGAGGCAACCAGTTCTCTAGAACCTAACCTTCCGAAGGAGTCTTCCGCCATTAGCTAGGCGCTATATTTGTTTCGGAGAACGAACAATTCAGACGTAACTCTAGATGGAATAAGAATAAATAAAGTCAATTAATTCATTCAAGAAATTAATGAAATTTTAAATAGATATTCTGCTAGGGAAGCATGATATTTTTCTAGAGAAGACTATATATGGCTAGTATAGGTTTTTCTCTATCAAAATGTTATAAGTTTATCTTAGTGTTTATTTTACTTTTTTTATATTTATTAGGTATAGTATCTCGACTAAGTTAACACAATATTTGTTTAAATTGCCTCTCAGTTAATGCAATACCTTGATTCTTTGTACCTATCCGACAGTTTTTTGATAATCTAAATATCTTTAACGTCGTTAAATGACGAAAAACGAAAATCTATTTTTATCTTATACCTTGATTGTCCGACAAAGAGTTAGTGTTTATCTGAAGATAGTCGACGACTCCACATTGACTGCCTTAATAAATATCTTATGATCGAAAAATATTGGCGTCTAGTTGGCTTAGAAATGAGTGTCAGTGACATTCCTCATATAATTTTACATACAAAATGACAGTAATCTTCGTTTACAAACCATTTTAAACATATTTTCGATCCATTTTATGCAATATTTGTATCAAATTTGAATCAACTAAGATATTTATTAAGTTATAAGTTTATTCTTTAACATTATACGCAAACACATTAGTAAACGGATGAAGGCTTTCTAAGTTTTGGCTAAACCTCTTCTCAACGTTTTTAATCTAGCACCCGACCCCACCACGCTATCACGTTCAAAGGGCTGCTTCCTAAATTGCGAACGATGTCTGTATGTGCTGCGCGCCTTTACGGCGAACAGCTAAACAGCATCGCAGTCTTTTGTGCGGCACATCTGCTGCTATATATAATGATGGCCAGACTATTCAGGGTCGGATCGAGACAAAATTTGGCGGATCATTAAGCGATAAACGATAGACCATGACACGCGTGTGAGGGCCTATAAAGGAATTTTTAAGGTGGACCGGTGGAGGCTGATGGGGTCAGTAGAGGAAAGGTGTGGGAATTTGAGATGCCACGTGTAGGTAAACTGATCATTAACAGTTGATATATTACTCTTTATCCGGATTATTTCTATACATCTACCGTATAGACATAATAAGATTATATTTTATTTTCTCTTAACTATACCAAAATAAAAATTTAAAAATGAAAACTCCCATCTGTCAATTATATGCGGAGATACAAACACCTAGGTGCATCTTTTCTCGATAGTTAAAATTAAAACAATGTTTTTGCTTTTGGTCCCAGTCAACAGACCTATAATAAATAGTGTTTATGAGTAATATCACTGTTATTGAAAAATAAAAAAAAACGCTTTATTGTGCAAAAAGCCAAAATAGCTTCATCAACAAAGCATTTACAAAACAAACAAAAGTACAAAAAAATATACAAATAATAAAAAATACACAATACAAATCATACAATTCAAAAAAAATTTAGTCATTAAAATTACAAATAGAACATACATGGACAATTGCAGAACACAAAAAAGGCGTATCTCTAAAATTTTACAATAGGAAAATTGTAAATGGATATAATTTTGAGAGTTATAAAATATTAAATACTCGACCTTTGATCAGTGTGTGAGATGATCAAAATTTTAAAATTCAAAATTGTTCATGATTAAACATCAACAAAAAGTCATTTATCGCATATAGGGCTCTCTCCAGTAAGTGTGATTTCAGAGCTTTGCGAAATGCGGGAAAAAATGAAAGTGACTTGATATTCTAAGGCAGATGATTGTACACTTTTTTGGCATTGTACAGTATTGAGCCTTTAACTAGTTCTGAGCTCGGGGTTGGCAGATAAAGATCGTGCGTCCTAAGTGGATAGTTGTGAGATGGCCTTTCGGGAATAGCAGATATGTGCTTGCGGATTAAGCAAACGGATTCTAAAATGAATAAAGAAGGAAGAGTCAGTATTTTGAAATTTTTAAAGAAATTCTGGTAGTGAGTTCTACTGTTCAGTAGAACAATACCTAAATATCGAACTGCTCTCTTTTGAAGTTTGAAAATACAATCAAATTTTGTTGCCCAGCAGTACCCCAGAATGGAGGGGCATAACGAAGATGTGGCTCAAAATAGGTTATTCTAGAGGTTGATAAGTTAAGTTCCTTAGAAACTGATTTTAGCGCAAAACAGGCAGCGCTTAGTTTCTTTCATAAAGCTTCGATGTCCAAGTCCCATTTTAACGAGTTGTCTACAACAATAATAATATTATTGTCTGTTGGCTGTTTGGCAGTTACTCTAGTAGGTAGAGATGTAGAAGTTGTATCTGCTATAGTGCCTTTAATCAGATATGATAGAGATCAAAATTATGTCGCTAACAGATTTAGGTCTACACAAAGTACAGTATAGTCGCTTCTTTGAGACAAGTTAATATGCTCGATGTCCAGGAACCTTCGTATAAGAACTTCGAATTGCGACGATCGACTTATTGTAAATTTGTAGCTGAGAAACCGCCGTTTGTTAGCTTTTCAAATTTATAATGAATTGGACATAAGAAACGTACATACATCTAAGTGAACGGACTGTAAGAAGAAGATTAAACGAAGCAAATTTTATGTTCAGAAGGCCAGCTTTGGAACCAGCATTCACTAGGTCTGTTGACTAGAACCGACAGCAAAGGCATGATTTTAATCTAAAAATTACGAAAAAATGTTACAATAAAAAAAAAAGCTATTGAGATGAACTAAAAAACAAACTATCGAGAAAGGATATACCTAGATGATAAAATAATTTTTAAATTCCCGTGTTTCAAGCTATCACCAAAATATCAACATTTTGTTTTCCCTCTCCCTATAGATGGGAACATTTATCTTTAATTTAGAAAGAAATACTAAAAAATCAAATAATTTAGCTACATACTGCTTAAAAATTCATCAAAATCGGCTCACTAGAACAAAATATATTAAACTTTAAAATACAACAAAATTTTAAGGTGCCCGTTTTTCGTACCGTTGAGTGTATGGTATTGGTACTTGGTGTATATAAAAAGCCATTGAGTTTACAATTTATAGAGACTCATTTCTAGGTTGTTTTATATTTGAACACGAATTTGTCTAACAAAAAATATATTTAATACTTTCCCTGTTTCTTCGAGCCAATAGACATATCTAATTTTAAACAAAATCAACCAACCAAGACAAACAGTGTTTTCAGATAAATATATTGATACAGTTAAAGATATCGTTGAACTGAAAATTCTGAACTGATTTGATCGCTTGAGGGAGGACACTTAATAAAGACTGCAACATTAAAACTCCAGTGGCTTTTTTTGTTCATCTTTCATCAGGATAAGTATTCGCTTAGGGCTCTAGCAAACATAATTTATAATGAAGCGTAATATAATGGATCTTTAATTGGCGATGAAGTCGATGTAGTCTCATATAGGACATATCTAACGAACTCGTCTTCCTTCCAAACAGTAAAGGTTGATTCTCTATATTATACCTTCCGTTTCCATTCCATATCCGTTTCGTATTTTTATTGTATTAACTCTATACGTAAGTTTCCGTTCCGTATCAGTTCCATACTTTTTATTGTACAATTTATATCATTACGAAAGTTTTATTTAAATAGTTTGTATCTTTTGAAAAAGGTAATAGATTTAATTAAGAGGTGAAAGAATAAATAAGTATCAGCAAAATTTTAACAGAGCTGGTACAAATGTAAGAACTTGACAACGCTCTTTCCGATACGCTTCAGTCCGTCCGCCAAAAAATGTATGGAAGAAAAGGATATGGAACGGAAGGGAAACGGAACGTATAGTGTGCAGTTGTGCACTGTCCTATTCATTTACATGATATAATATTTTATGTAAAGGGAAAGGAAACGGAAGGGATCTGATATGGAAGGTATAGTGAGAATCAACTTTTAGTCGTTTAGTTTTATTGTCTGAAGGTGTCCATTGAGTTGACAATGTCCGAATTTAGTTTATTAACTGATTTTAGTCAAGATCGTTAGGCGCATAGAGAAGGTTTTCGAATGTTCTCGTATGTACGCGTCCATTCTAGTGGGTCTCGATTCTTCTCGAACGAATGAATCATTGCGGTGTCTATGCGATGTTAAGGTCATCCGAGGGCGGGCCATATTGTGAGGTTAGGTCGAGTCCACACCGGCTCGCAACAATATGCAAGACGCTCTAGTATATGTACTATATGTCTACATCAACATAAAACATACAATACGATTATGCGTTAGGTTGAATTAGTCACATAATAAATAAACAACTTTAGATACACTAAAGCAAAAGGTATGAAGATGAAGTGAAATGTATAAAGTTATTAACAGATACTTCGAGGAGATTAATGAGATACTAAATAGAACTAGACATTTGGAAAAGAAATTGCAACTTTTTACAAATATAAAATATCTAAATAAACATTTAAAAATTAGTTATTATAAAAAATTAATTTACTTATTCATAGTAAATCCATAAAATATTAATTTTTACAGGTTCATAAAGAAATATTAATATTTATAAACTATATCTTTAGTGATACATAAATGTTGTTAAAAAATTTCTATACCTATGTGGCGGATTCATCTCTCCAAAAAATTATATATGGCTATTTCGCCACTGCAAAAAAATCTACAAAATAAAATAGTTATTTTATGTAAACACTTCTGGCGTTAACCCCAAACGGAAACTACTTGTCAGAAGTTAGGTTTAAAGATATACAAATTTGCCTAACGAACAAAAAATGCATAACGTTTCGGAAAGTTTATCTCTTTCCGTCGTTGGAAGCAAAAGAAAATTACAAAGAATAAAGAAAAAAAAATATTTAAAATATTTAAATTCGACTATTCGAGAACACTTTATTTTTTTTTAAACAGATACGTCTACAAAAACCGTTGACGTTCTGTTAAAATGACATTATATCAAGTTAAACTTCAAAATTAACAATTACTACCTCATAGCAATCACTTACTAGGTAAAACCAAAAAGCCCCAAACTTTCTCTATAATTATTTTTAATTTTTACATATGTTATGTTTATTTATGTTATGTTCTTTAAAATAAAAAAAGCCATTGCCATACATTACTAACATCTACAGATGTATGAGCAATACATTTATTTTTATTAGATTGTATTAAAAAAGCCTCTTTTATTTTTCTTTTGGAGGCTATCGCTTCTTTCATTATAATTTTGGCGTTATTCAAATTTATTCTGTGCGCTGTGTCCCATGAATGCTGACAAATCTTAGATTTGTGAAAATCTCCCTTTCTTAAATAATCTTTATGTTCTTTAATTCGAACATTTAAGGGTCTAGATGTTTCACCGATATAAATGTTGTTGCGGAGTTAGATATTTTTATCATAACTTTACATTATGAAAGTTTGTTTTTAATCTAATGGAAATGGAAATGCCTAATACTTTCTGTTCCTATTAATTATCATTAGGTGCTTGGAAATAAATTCAATCGTAAGAATACTTACAAGATTTATTTTTAGTAACATTTTTAGATGCTTTAAAAGCATATTCACCAATCAATGTGTGTGTGTGTGTGATTCTCTTCTATGATTACTAACATATTGACACCCTAAGTTATTCATGTATAATGTTTTAATATTCTTCAGTATTATTAACAAACAACTTCGCCTTTCTCATTTCCATTTTAATAGTTAGAGATTTATTTAAAGCTGACAAATGACCAACCCCCATGTACCAAACTGCAATCAATGACCTCCATCTGCTAGGAACAAATACGTACAGTCCTGTCCCAGCGGCCCTAGACACAATAAAGAGCCCAACAATAAGGAGGAATTGGCAACAGTTGCAAACAGTTTCTAATATCGGCGAATATCGTTTGTTTCGATATTTTATTGGGGGACGATACGCCCGAATCGCCAGTTTCCCTTGGGCGCGCTAAATTATCACCCGGACATGACTCGATAAAAGGACGACTTTAAAATTAAATATATGTATGAATGCTTTGTTTACCGCTTGAAATTTGCCAACAATTCTAGATTTTATCTGTTACCAAAATATGATTTTTTTTGGAATAAATTACTTTTAGGCGACAGACGACATCTAAAAAAATACATAAATATAACAGGGTGTCCCAATATTCCGAGGACGTCGTTATTTTTGGAATCGAAATAAGTTTATTGGCCACAATTTACCTCTATACAAAAGTACTTCGGTCGTCCGTTAGAGGGCTTTAAAAAAACACTTTAAAAAAATAAAGAGATTTTTTAAGGCATTTTAAGAACTGATATAATTTGAATGAGATTCAGGGCCTATGTTTTGCTAAGCGCCTTAACACTTGATTCTCATTAAAACGAGAAAAAGTACGGGAAGGGTGGAAACTATCCCCACCCCTATATACATTTTAGTAAAACTATTTTACAACTCCATCGACGACTATTTTTTTTTTGTAAAACGGTTTTCCTTGTATTTTTCTACAAATGGAAACGAAGTTCCTTGTAAAAAACGCCACATCGCATAGTTTTTAAGGAAAAAAAATGGATCGTTGAAAAATTTCCAAAGCAGAGTTACAAAATATACAGTGAGTACCAATATTTCGTGGAAATAGAACTATAGTCTCTCCAACGACAAGATCCTTGACAGTGATAGATGTGTCTGTCATTTTAATTTCAAAGTAGTTTATTTTATTTTACAAAGAAATAAGTTGGTAGAACTGGAACGCATAGCTGAAAATATATTTAAAATTTGACTCACAAGTGATTACTTCAAAATATTGTGAAAAAACGGGAAAAAACTGTATAAAACTGAAAAAATGTAATCGAGTTATTTTATTTAACAAAAAACGGTATGTGATAAGACAAAACAAACAAGAACAAGACACTAATAAAAAGACGAATAAAACAAACTATTTTATTAATAATAACACTTACAAATTTTATACCTTAAAGGTTGATTAATTAACGTTAATCTTAATTTTTTTAAACCAGTACTTTTTGACATTATTTTTCTGCAGTACTAAAATCCATTATTTACCTATCATGTGATGTCGATATGTTACAGCTACTCCAGTTTTTAGTATGTGTTTAGTATGATCCTTCTACCATATACGAGACGAGATGCACTTATCTACGACGAGATGGTATACAAACTTTATCGATGGTAACTTCATTGGTGTATAAGACTTTCTGCCTGGGCAGCGAGTATTAACCATAAACTGTGCTCTAGGTCACTAGGTCTACAGTTAATTTTCACTCGATTTTTCCTCGACTTGATTTCAAAAGACAGAAAACACACGTAATAATACGAATCATCTTCCAAATCGCAGGGTATTTGACAAAAGTTGACACAAAATTATAACCTATAATTTGGCAAGACTTTGACAAGCGTCAAAAATGACAAAAATCTAAAGGCGAGTTCATACGCATCGGCGTCCGTTTGTCGTTCATCGTTCCGTCAAACCAATTAAATTGAAATACGATCTGTCATTTTTTAAATAAACCAATAAAACTGGTTAAAAACAACAAGACACGAAGCACGGATTTATATTTAAACCCATCCATAGTTAGCTTAAAAATTACTAGAAACTTTTTTTAGTAAAATAAATAGATTGGTATAGGACGTCATCTGCTTTTCTTCTGTCATCATCTGTCGAAGTCTTACTTGAGAAAAAAAACAGAGTATACTACATATTTTTTTGAATCAAATTAAGTTAATTGTACATACACAATTTACTTCTATATATACAAAAGTGCTATACGTTTTGTCTGTTAGAAGGTATAAAAAATAAACCAGAACATTAATTTTAATATAAAATTTATTTATTTTTTTATGAAGCTTATCGTCAAATATTATTTGTGAACATTATTCGCCAACTATATTATTAGCGCATAATAGATGCGCCTACAAAGCTTGATGTGACAAGAAACTTTTTTGGAAGTCAGCTTTGGGAGAATATTTTTTCCCCAAAAAGTATACGCGATAGTATTTTTTTCACAATACCAGAAGGATCATTTTACAAAAAAAAAATCGGTAAAAATACATAAACTCACAGATTTTTTTAATGTCTCCAATTTATTTCATTATAGCAACTATTTTTGGAGGGAAATATCCCATCACTAAAAGTGAATTAGAAGTATTTAAATAGTGTGTCATATGACATCTTCAGGTCTGTTGTTGTTAATATCACAAGTATTTTTTTTTAATTTAATCGAATTAGTCAATACTTGGTTGAAATCTACAACTAACAACTATGTACATATACCATACGATCAAAAAAAAAATTTTTTTTCTTTTACACTTTTTCTGTTCATTTTTGGCAGTTCTTCTGAGGAAATCCATTCCAGTTACTAAAAGCTTTCCTTTCATAGACTATCATACTTCCCCCAGTCAGCGACATATGTAAGTGTTCAGTCAAACATAGTAACGTATTTTGTTTGCAATATTAATTTTTTTGCCAAAAAATAGAGTTTAGTGTCTTGACTGAAAATCGCTGTCATTTTATGTTTAAAATTATAATACCAGTCCTCTTTTCCAAGTTATCTTGACGCCTTTTTTCTTTCATGGAGTACATGTATTGACTGAATCTGTTACAAAGGACTTATGTTTGGACTAGATGTTTAGGAATTCTTGCATTAAGCAGTAATAAATATCGTATGTAATATAATGGTGTTGAAATATCAATATAAACGATGTAAACAACATAAATTAAATTTATTAATTGGTATAGACCGATAATAGATGTTAATTTCTTTCTAGTTTCACCACACCTCTCGATTCTCAGCTATTTAGTTCTATTTCTTCTATAGAATTGATACATGTGTGCATTTTTAATGATAAAGATTGATATATCTGAATCATTTCACATCGAGACATTTATTACCTGTAAAGAACATGCAAATAGATTCCAAATGTTTCTTAGGAGAGTACTTATAAAATTGTGCTTAGTGTCGTTATTTTAAATACATATACGGGTATCGTCATCATCGTCATCTACAGCTTATTCAACCATTTTCATTTATGGTGTAGCCTCCCTCAGATATTTAGATACTCTCTTTGTGTAGTTGGGCCGATTGCTGTTTATTGTTGGCTATGCGGGCCCAAGTTATCCCTGCTAATTTCCTAATATCATGGTCCCATCTCAGGTCTTCTTCTAGGTCTCTTAATTCCTCGTGGGTATCATGTCGTAATTTTTATGGTCCATCTGTTTTCCGTTCTTCTTGCCAGGTGTCCTGCCCATTTCCATTTGAGAAATTTGATTCTGAGGATAACATCTATTACTTGGTTATTTTGTCGTATCCACTCTATTCTTTTACGGTCTCTCCTGGTTATTCCCAGCATATTTCGTTCCATTGAGCGTTGTGCGACCTGCAGTCAGTATGCGAGTATACTTAGCTAAATATATTTTATACCTCGTTTCAAACTGTAAAAATTAAGAGTTTCAAAACCTAAACATAGAAATTAGTAATAGTTTATTGCTTTCATACATTTGGTTGTTAGGAAATAACGCAAGGAAAAAGTTAAAAATAAAAATAGGAAATTTATGAATTGGATTAAATAGAATAAAAAAGACGATAAGGGTTATATACAGGGTGGCCCATCGAAAACGTTCCGTAAGGCATAACGGCCAGGGTATTCTATTTTTCAAAAAATCCAAAAACACGTCAATTTTGCTTGTGAGGGGGACAACTTTTGCCACAAAAATGATTGTGAAATCTTCAACCCTCTAAGCGGGGGTGTCATCCTCCAACTTTTTTCAAATGTGAAGGGGGGTCAAGTGGCACCGCAATGAAAAGACCTTTCTATTCTTTGTATTTCCCCGCCTCGTTTTTGAAAATCCGTCGAGTCATTGAGAAAATATGAAGGATTGAAATTTGAAAAGTGTATTGAAACATTTATCAGAGTAAAGGATAAAGATAAATTCTTTCGACCAATTTGAGGTTTTTTCTTATTATTTCTAGATGTTTACGCATTTTTCGCTTGCCACAAGGTTGAACGATCAGGTGCGGTAGTTGCTAGATAGCTGTTCTGTGACTTGTGCGTTGAAGTTCTTCTCAATATCGTTAAACTCACAATAGAATTTCCAAAAATACCAGCCCAACCGTTCAATTTATGAGGGTTTTGTGTACATGTGCACCTCGTGAAAAACCCTGGGGTTGTCTTCAGTCCAGTACCGACCAGTTGTGCCGATTAACTACACCGTTCAAAAAGAAAGTACACTCATCCAAAAAACACACATTAAATAGCAAATTATTATCATTCGCCACTCGTTCACTCATAGTGTCACAAAATTCGTCTTCGTTGAGTTCTTGTACCAACTGAATTTTGTACGGGTGGAACTTCCGTTTTTTTAATATCCTTTGGACACTTTGCTACTAACTCGCGAACAATTTTGCCATAAAGGTGGTTGTCAGGATGACGTTCATTGAATATCTGCGCAAACCGATTGCCACATTCATTATTTTTAAAATAAAGTTCGATTATTTCTACTTTTTCTGCAAGTTAGTACACCATAATAATTGTTAAAAAATTTAACGATATTGAGCAGAACTTCAACGCATAAGTCACAGAACAGCTATCTAGCAACTACCGCACCTGATCGTCCAACCTTGTGACAAGTGAAAAAATGCGTAAACATCTAGAAATAATAAAAAAAACAGCAAATTGGTCGAAGAAATTTATGCTTCTCATTTACTCTGATAAATGTTTAAATAAACTTTTCAAATTTCAATCCTTCGTATTTTCTCGATAACTCGACCGATTTTCAAAAACGAAGCCGGAAAGTATAGAGAATAGAAAGCCCTTTTCATTGCGGTACTACTTGACCTCCCTTCCAATTTGAAAAAAATTGGGGGATGACGCCCCCGCTTAAAGGGTTGAAGATTTTGCAATCATTTTTGGGGCAAAAGTTGTCCCCCTCACAAACAAAATTGACATGTTTTTGAATTTTCTGAAAAAAAAAATTACCCTGGTCGTTATGCCTTGCGGAACGTTTTCGATGGGCCACCCTGTATAAGTAATGCTGTATATAATCACGTATGATCTCAGCATTCTGGAACTCCGATAAAGGAGAGAATATAATCGGTTGTGTAGAAGAATTATCTGTATAAAGGGAATGCAGAAATTATCCCAATATAGAGTTATTCGGAACTTAATATAATATTTAATATATTTTTTAAAATAAGTGATATGAACTAACTTTAAGTTTTATCTATTTTCTATCAACCCGTCAACAACATCAGTTATTTTATCTAAATTATTTTTTTGTTCATTATACCTATGCTTCTACGGTATAGTATACGCCCTCTTGGCTCCATTACAAGCATCTTAGTGGGATCCCAAATAGAATAGGAAAAAAAAACGGTGTATATTAAGCAACTATATTAATACGCTGGAGTTATCTAGTCGCGTCGTAGTACCGTCAACCTACAGGAACCACAACGTTTCTAGAACAAAAGTTTCGTTGTTATCTCTCCATTTTAAGTGAGCCTGTGCCGTTAGAATGTTCTGGTTAGAAGTACGAAGCCGTTAATTGAAAATTTTCGGTGTGGGAGTCATTGTTTTGAAGATTTAGATTTGATGTTCGGTGAAACTGTATTGTCGTAAATGTAAAAAGAATCGGGTGCCGACACTTATTTTTCTATTGGATGTTTTACAAAGGTGTAAATGTCTTACACACTTTCAATACAATAAAATGCTAGTTTAATATTTCTAGCTGTTCGAGGTAATTTAATTTATAATGTTAAAATTGGTTACAACGATGAAAGTTTAAACGATCAATAAGAACTTTTAAATATATTTTATTATTGCCTCCGTTGTAAACTCCTTAAACCCACACCCATGTAGATGTAGATTGCATGGGACAGTCGTACGAAAATTTATGGCACGAATGGTTGTCTTCTCGGCGCACTCAGTGATTAGGTGTTCTGGTGTTTCTCTATCCACAGAATCTGCATTCACCGTTGTTTCTTAGTTTCAATCTACTGAGATATTCATTGAGGAGACAATGTCCTGTTAAGGACCCCGGGACAATCGAGAAAAATCTTTAACTTTTCTCGGTCGTAAATTCTGAGACATTTCTTCAAGTGTCCTAGAGCGTTGGAGGATTTCCATTCCAGATTACGGATGGAGTTTTCCAGGTTCATGAGTTCCACTTTAAGTTGGTTTCCATTTGGGAAGCAGAACGGTTCTGGTCTAGTTAGTGGGGTGTTCTCCTTTTTTATTAAAGTGTGTCCCTTTTCCAGCTGGATCGTTTGCTTTTTCATTTCACTCCCTTGGTGAGCTGGCACCGAGAGTAGGAGGACTTTATTCTCTTAGTCTAATTTGTTCATCTTCCCTATGCATTCTATCACCAGCTTCGAATTGATGGTTAGTTAGTTGATCGCTTTTAATGCTACTTGACAATCGGATAAGATTTTTATTTTTTTACTAGCGTGTACCAGCGACTTCGTTCGCGTCGAATTATTCATTTGTAATGATGATGATAAAGCAAAGCAAGAGTTTCCATTAACATACAAACTGGATAAAATTTTCTCGCATTTATGTCAGCATGAGAAAAAACAATATGGCGATATTATTATATAACTTGGTAATATTTGAGGGGTAGTTTCATCTCGTTGGAATTTTACTTTCAAAAAATCCGTTTGCCAAAAATATGCTTTTTACGTCAAGCAGTTTAAGCAGAATCGTGGTTAAGAAATTACCCAACTTTTTGGAACATCCTGTATGATTTTTTAAAAAATTTCAAAATATGTAAAAAAAACAAATAAATTATGCTTGTCCAAGCGTTTTCCCGAATGACTAACCGTTTTTTAAATAACAAATATTCTAATATTTGAGCGGCATTTTCACCCTCTTGGAATTGGAGTTTCGAAAAATCCCTTCTTATCGAACCTCTACACCCTAAAGTCGATTTGTTTTCCAAAAATCAGCTTTTTACGTCAAGCGTTTTAAGCGGGATCGTGATTAATCAATGACCAGATTTTTCGAAACACCCTGTATACATTTTTAGAAAATTTTAAAATATGTAAAAAACAAAATAAAATATACGTGTTTAAGCGTTTTTTCGGAAACTTGACCGTTTTTTAAATAAAAAATATTGTAATATTTGAGGGGTGGTTTCACCCTCTTGGAACTGGAATTTCAAAAAATCCCTTCTTATCGAATCTCTACACCCTAGAATCAACCTGTATGCCAAAATTGAGCTTCTTGCGTTGAGTGGTTTGAACAGGATCGTGATTAATCAGTATGTCAGTCACTTAAGGATTTTATATATTAGTATAGATCTTTTGTTTCCGATAGTTCCTATCTAAGATAAAATACGCATCTTTCGATAGCGTAGATTTCAGCATGAAAGATGCTGGTGTAGGCTAAATTTACATCATAGGAAATATATTTTGTTACACTGAAGTTAGACGATTAGTTTTAAGAAGTTCTTGAAATAACTAAAAGTGTGTTTTATAATTCGAAAAATGATTGAAAATGATGTAAAATAATCATAAATTTTTGGGCGAGTGTAACAGGACTGGGCCTATTTTATTACAATAAGTTAGTAGGAAAATATTAAGCATCATAATAAACTCATTTTGGAATCTATTTAAAATGCTAGTTCTTAGCCAAAATCCATATGAGGATTCTAAAAGATGGAATCTAATAAATAATCATAAAACTGTATCTGTTTTCCATTATTTTTTATTACTAAGAGCATTTTAAGTTGTAAGGACTACTTTCTGTAATAAAATAATTTCCATTTATAATTTTCTTCATTTTTCGATATTACTTTTATAAATTTAATGTGGAATCAATGGAATAATATATATATATATATATATATATATATATATATATATATATATATATATATATATATATATATATATATATATATATATATATATATATATATATATATATATATATATATATATATATATCCATTTTAGTTTTAAAATTAAATAAATTGTTTCACAAAATAATTTAGAATTACAAATGTACCATTTGCGTTACGTACGTCAAGATACTTGCTTTAACTCTTGTTTACACGACAACGCAACGGCAGACGTAACGTAGGTTTCTGCGTTACGTGTTGAGAGATACGTATACGTATTGTGCCTTGCTTTAACTGTCTATTATATGGTTGTTTAACCTAATGGTTAGACTTACTAAATTTACTTCTTCCAGCTCAGATTAATTGGTTTGTTTTTTGTTAATGGTCATTTCAAGTCCATCTGTTTTAGCTGGCATTGTATTTATTATTCATTAAATATTGAATATCAATGAGCTATGTTTTGTTGATACTACCGGTTTATAAAGTGCTTTTCTTTGGCAGCGAATCCGGGCTTAACACTCGGCAAAAACGATATTCAATTTCTGAACAAGCTCTCCGGCGTATCGATAAAACTATGTCTCATCGCGCCGTCGAGAGAAAAACACTCTGCGAAAGTCCAATTCCTCCTGCCGAATCGGCGATAAAGCTTAATTTTTGGCCCGTCGGCGTGGTCGGTCCATTAGGCCGCTCGATTTCTACTATCAAGATGTCATATATTTATAGGACGTCCTGTCGTCCTCTTTGGTCGGCGGACACGACGCATCTTGAAATGCCATCGCTGCCCGCCTGACCGTTTCAGTTAAAATGCCACCGGATTGACGGTTTTATTTCAACGTTTTTATCTTGTTTATGGCGTTTAGACTGGTTCGAATCGTGTATCTGTCACTGGTGCTGCCCGGAGATGTTGGCCGAACGCGGCCGCTCAGGAGCCTCTCTTAAATTGACGTAATTTTTCATGGGAGATAATGCAAATTTTTCAGATATTCAAATTTACTTCTTATTTCGTCCGCATATATTAAATCTGATCCCAGATTACAATAATGTTGTAATTTGTTACAACGTTGTAATGACGGTCGCCCAGACGTTAAGTATAATGGTTGTTTGAGGAACAGCTGCCTGTTTGTTAATTTGTTAATAACAATTAAAGTAGCATAAAAGGTATAACATTTAGTCTGAGAATTTATCAGTGTGTCCAAATATTTGTAAGAAACCACCTTTTGTATTATAGTACATTTAATTAGTATTGCAATTGACTTGGTGTCCCCATTCGCACTGTTTAGCACCTCTTTAAGTATAGCTTTTTAGTAGATATTAAAAAGGATTATAGAGAGTCTGTCTCACTCATCTCTTTATTTGCACAAGGTCTGACGTCTTTTTTCAACTCTTACTTCGACGACTTGATGCCAGTAAAGGTTTTTTTTTTTCAATAATAAGGTACTGTACCGGAAACACTACGACCTGTGGCGTATTGTGTTTGTCCTCTTTCAATGTCTGCACTTACTCTCCTATCTCTGTACATTGCACAAACTTGTGCAGGTTCTTCATAGTACCTCCTGTTCTATAGCCTGGCTTTTCCAAATAGGAAGTATCTCTTGTGATCAAGAGACTACTGCTACTCGCAGTGACAAAGTATACTGGTATGTGCTCCGCTATTTCAGGATCATTATCACAGAGTTTGCAGCAAATACTTTCTTAATGCAGGTTGAGCTCGTGCAGGTAGCACTTGACAGCCATATATCCTGTCAAGAGTCCCGCTATACTCCGCACTTTTTCCTCGCTAAGCATAGCGGTTCCTTTGTGGTTTTAGAATTAGGTCATTGGATGAAGGCATTGCCATGCCTGTGTTCTTATCTGTTTCTCTAGTAGTCAGTTTGCTTTTCCCTGATTCAGAATTCATGTTACTGCACTACTGGCTATATATTAGGGTATTCCCAGTACTGGCTCTGGACCAAGATAACATTTCGATTATTTGCTTTCAATTAAAATGCCACCGGATTGACGGTTTTATTTCAACGTTTTTATCTTGTTTATGGCGTTTAGACTGGTTCGAATCGTGTATTTGTCACTGGCTCTATCCGGAGATGTTGGCCGAGCGCGGCCGCTCAGGAGCCTCACTTAAATTGACGTAATTTTTCAGAGATAATGCAAATTTTTCAGATATTCAAATTTACTTCTTATTTCGTCCGCATATATTAAATTTGATCCCAGATTACAATAATGTTGTAATTTGTTACAACGTTGTAATGACGGTCGTCCAGATGTTAAGTATAATGGTTGTTTGAGGAACAGCTGCTTGTTTGATAGTTTGTTAATAACAATTAAAGTGACAAAAGAGGTACATCATTTCAAACTAATTCAAAAGTACTACATAACTTTAACTAATTTTGTATTTTGAAAATATGCACATGAGTTTCTCCCTCCACTGCATGTATTCTTCAGATTGATTCTTAATTTTCTCAATATCATATCGCCGTCGTAAACTTCAGGTTATTAAGAGTACCTTATGTTCTAGCCTGGCTTTCCCAAATAGAAAATATCTCTTGTATTATAAATTTTTTGCATCAAAAATTGCAAATATTCTGAAGAATCTCTGATTTATTTTAAACGAAGTAAATGTGCACATTGTAAATTGTAATAAACTTCTATGTCTAAACGTACTAGAAATTAAATTATCTATTAACTCTCAAATTAAATTATTCAAAAATTCATGTTTATTTTTTATACTCGTCCATCAAATCAGAATTAAGATTAAAATAATGCCGTAATTTGTTTAAAACGTTGTAATGAACGTCACCAAACATTTATTTTAATGAACGGCGCTAAACAGTGGAAGCGGTGGTATTTTGGGCTTTGTTTATTTTTCAATAATAAATATTTTGACATAACATAAATTTAAAAAAAATATGGCCTAATATTTAGCACAAAAGCAAATTGAAAATTTGAATGTTTAATATGAAAGTATATAGCGATTTTTATTCACAAAATAGAAATAATATAAATTAAAGTATGTACCTAATTTTTATGCTATTTAAAGAAATAAAGCTGTAAAATTATTAGGTATATAGTAGGGATGGCGATCCGGGGATCCTAGGATTGAGTCCCTGGATTAGATGTATAAAAAAGTAAATAATATGACTATATATATATATATAATAGTAAATAATATGAATAAAGAAAAAAACTATTTAAAATATTTAAATTCAACTATTCTAGAACACTTTAGTTTTTTTTTAAAACAGGTACGTCTACAAGAAACCGTCGACGTTCTGTTAAAATTACATTATATCAAGTTAAACTTCAAAATTAACAATTAATACCTGATAACAATTACTTAATATGGTAAAACCAAAAAGCTCCAAACTTTCTGTGTGATTATTTTTAAATTATACGTATGTTATGTTTATTTATGTTATGCTCTTTAAAATCAAAGAAGCGATTGCCATACATTACTAACATCTACAGATGCATGAGCAATACATTTATTTTTATTAGATTGTATTAAAAATGCCTCTTTTATTTTTCTTTTAGAGGCTATCGCTTCTTTCATTATAATTTTGGGGTTATTAAAATTTATTCTGTGCCCTGTGTCCCATGAATGCTGACAAATCTTAGATTAGTGAAAATCTCCCTTTCTTAAATAATCTTTATGTTCTTTAATTCTAACATTTAAGGGTCTAGACGTTTTACCAATGTAAAATTTATCGCATTCACATGGCATTTGGTATATTACATTTATTGTTTGTTGTTCTGTATTCATTGGTTTAAAGTGTATTTTGTGTTTTGAAGGATGTTCGTATGTTATATTGTTTTCCTATCCTTTTTATTTTTTCCGAAACGCCTCGTATGTATGGAATTGTAAGTTGTATATATTTGATTTTGACAGAACGTCAACTGTTTCTTGTAGACGTATCTGTTATAAAAAAACTAAAGTGTTCTCGAATAGTTGAATTTAAATATTTTAAATAGTTTTTTCTTTGTTCTTTGTATTTTTTTGCTTCCGACGACGGAAAGAGATAAACTTTCCGAAACGTTAAGCATCTTTTTCTTTGTTAGGTTTACAAAGAATAACTATTTTATTATGTAGATTTTCTTGCAGTGCAGTGGCGAAATACCCATATAGGATTTTTTGGAGAATTTAAAAAGTCTTTGTAGATAGTAAAAAATAAGTTTTAGGTCTATAAGTTTTAAGCTTGATTTTCATGCATCCGTTGTCCGACGATACGTTGATACGATATTAATTTCATTTGTTGTAGTTAAAGGCTTCGATTGGTTAACCGTTTCTATCCAACCGAAGTCTTTAAATTCAACCAATACAATTAATATCGAATCATCGTATCGTCGGACAACGGATGCATGAAAATCAAGCTTTATAAGTTCAGCGTTTATAAAGTGGGGAATTGTAAGATAGCTGAAAAGTTGGTTTTTACGTTTATTATTTTAATTGCCTAATAGCGAAATGAACAAATTAATATATGCATAAAAAATACATGGGAGTTTGCGTAATTCTTATTTACGTTGTGTGATCCTAGTTGAATCCCTTAGAAAATGAAAATCGTATAAATCTGTCTTACCAATAATAATAATAAATACAAAAAAAAATAAGTTATGAATTGGATTCAAGTGTAAGACCACAGTTGCCAGGACGGAATCTAAAATTGGTTCACAAACCCGTTCCAACCGCATTTAATTTTGGTATCATGACGGAACTGTCCTAGTCGATACATGCGCACAAATTCCATACTAGCGATACCAATTACAGTTTTAAAACGATACACATTTCTGTGTTGGAACGAAGCTATTATTTCTACATTTAATGCATCAGAGTGATTTGAATCAGAACGGAATACGAACAACAAACAGTAATAGATAGAGATTTTAAAACAAACAAACCATACAACATGAGTACAATGCCGCAAAACGCGCACGATAGCAAAGACCTAAATTACCAATCTGTTATCGAAGCCGACAACTTTGTTTACAAATTAAATGTAGGTGAGTTGTTAAGGTAAAGTTTCAAGAGCAGTTTCGACGCAAATTACCGCAATGGTGTTCTTTTTAAGTGCTTTTCAAGTGCTGCATAACATTAACTACCTGTAATACTGCAGCTGACTGTTGAATTTAATTAGATTTAGTTACATATATGATGTTATTCTCGAACTTTGAATTGTTCCACTTCTAACAAACGGATTCTTTGGTCCATTTAAATGTTTGCCGTGCTAAAACAATTTCTCTGTGGCGCTTGTTATTGCAATTAGACCGTGAAATAAGTACAATCGGGTCGGAGTTAATTAACTCAATGTATTCCTACATATTGCGTTATTTTTATGTTAAATTTCTGCAAATACAATATTTATTGTAAATCTAAATAGATGGAGTTAAATGTGAACAGTAGTAGAGTTTTAATACAGAGTTGAAAGTTGAAAGCCATCATGCTGAATTCAATATTGTAAAGATATTTGTATTATCTCGATCTGCCGGGGATAACTTAAACCCGCACCCACAGCCCATAGTAAATATATTTCGGTTAGGTTACCCAACAAGCAAAATTTATTGGTGGAACATTGCCAAAACTTCGCAAAGCAAGATGTAACATTGCTTTTTTCATTGTAGGGAGGTTTATGCAAGGTAGCAGGTTAGCTTAATCTTCCGCCAAATAACATTGCAGTGCAAGGTTGAAAAAAATGTTGATGCAAGTTTATTGAAACCTTGTCACAACCTCGTGAGAAGATTTCACAATATTATTGAAAACGTTGCTAATGTAACGTTCAAGAAAGTACTAATTTGTGATTTATTAGCAATATTGTTAATTTTATGTCAATACAATATTGGTAAAATTATATTGTACCTATGTTTCAAAACTTATTGTCCATTAAACTTTCTATTTTGTTATAACTTATTAACTGACTTATTGCCCAAATAATATAGCAAAAAATTCATAATGTTCGCAATAAAAAACCATTTCATTCATCGGAGAGTATACATAGAAATGATTTTTTAATATTTACTTATCAATTAATGAAAAAGTTTTTTCTTACGAACATTAGCAATTTTCTGTTAACAATAATACATCAGTAATAGGTTATAATCAACAGAAACATTAATGGGTTTTAAATTGTAGACTTTCTGGTAGGTATAATATATTTTTACTAATATTGTATAGACGAAAAACAAACAATATTGATAAAAATATGCATATCTTTATATCCATTGACTCAGAAAAATTAAAAATGCTCGGTATAAATATATCCCTACCAAGAAAGTCGAATTTGTCAAACAAATTGAAAAAAACAAATAAAAATTAAAAATTTATCACTTACTTGTTTCAAAAATAACAAAAATACTGTCAAGTACTGAGAACTTACTGATCTTTTCGGCTGCTCATTAAATAAGGAATTACACAACTCCGACCTCTGAGTCGAATTTCTAAAAAAAATCTTGAATTGTTGAAAGTTGAATGTCTGAAATAATACAAAATATAATATAGGTACAGTATAAACATTATTATATATTTCTTATTCAAAAATACAAAAGGAAAGTATAACATTAAATATATGTACAAGGAAAGGTAAACTTATATTTTAATTGATTTTTTGGATCTTTCATATTTTGTCTTCGCATGTTGAATTGTCTTATTCATGGTTTCAAATTCCTCTTCGCTAAAGTTTTGAAATCTATATCCAATCATTTCTAAAGTAGTAAAAATAAAAACAATCAGTTGTAATAAATAAAACAATGAGTAACTTACCTCTTGTGACAGTAATCTTTGAAGTTGTCCTTATTTTAAAAATCTCAAATGATTAAAACATCATTAAAAATATATTATTGAGAATAATTAATACTAAATATTATTTGTGATTTTATCATTAGATTGATATACTCGTATCCTGGTTTTATCCATGTTTTATCTACTTCAATTTTCAGTTGGCTAAAAGCTAACCTAAGTCAAAATTGAGCTTATAAACAAACTAAACAAAATTTGTTATACTTATTCATGGATTATTAAGCATTATTAAAACACACATGAAAATGAAATTATACTTACATTTACATTCATTAAAATCTCATTCGAAAAGCATAAAACGTGATACCAAAAACGTAAAAAAACAAGTGCGTTAACCTAACCTAACTTCGCTGTCATTTTATATGTAAAATTATATGGGGAATGTCATCGATATTCATTTCCAAGCCAAATAGACACCGTTTTTTTCGATCTTATGGTATATTTGTTATATTATTAATTATTATTAACTTGCGCGGATCTTTCATTTGAATCTTTGTTGCAATGTTGCAGAAAAAACGTTTTAATCACCATTCAAAAACAAAGTTTCTGTAGCAAGGTTTCATCAATCACGACACAACGTTTAGAAATTAACATTACAAAGCAAACTGTTTGGGATTGACTGCAATGTTGCAAATGTAATGTGAGGTTTTTTGCTTGGTGGGTAGGTTAGGTTACGCGACGTTTAAGTTTAAGAAATACCTGTTGTTTTAGAAACAACTCTAGCAATCCGAAACATATGTAGAGATAAAACTATTCTCATTAAAATTGAAACATCAAAAAGGTTGTTTTTTGAAATAATATGCTGAATTCAACTGCATTGTCTTCTCATTCATCATCATCTTCTCTCTCTCAACTGCATTGTCAACATTCATTGTAATCCTTTTTGTGGTTTTAAATACGCAAATAATATAGAAAATGTAAATGGTATGGTAGCGCCAATAGAAGCAATAGTGGCAAAATCAATGATCTTGACAAAGTTATATCATTATCAGCATCATCATCTAATATACAGGGTGGTAATATACAACTGTATTCCGCAAACTTCGGCAGCATATTGTACACATTGAGATAAGTAAATAAGTTCGTATAAATGTATGTCTTAAAATGCTTAGTTTCGGAGATACAGGGTGTAGAAGTCTCATTTTTATTTCAATTTTTTCAAAATAATTTCTGAAGTAACGTCAATATTTGGATGAAAATTGGTTATAAGTGTTTTTTGACATGAGGAATTTGATTTTGATGTCAATATGACTCCTACTTGGAGAGGGCGCCACCTACATATTTTTTAACTGGTTTAAAGAGTAATAACTTTCTGTCGGTACCTGTATAAAACTACTGAGTAAAAGAATATACATTTACGATGTTTTTTATGTAGAAAAGGTCTCTTGGTAAAAATCGTTACCAGTAGTGCTTGTCGAGATATTTGGAATCGAAATTATCAAAACATAAATTAAACATGTTGACTAAATAGTTATTAGACTGAAATCATAAATTTGAAATGTTTCTGTGTCAAAAGTTCAACAGAAACTGTTTTATCATAATTTTTTCGCAGAAAAATTTATGATTAATTTAAAAAAATAAAAATTTCTCAAATGTATTTTTCAGTCAAACAACTAACTCTACTCAACGTGTTTATTTTTTGTCAATAATGACATGCATTGACTATTTCCATTCTAAATATCTTGAGAACAGTTGCTCGTAGCGATTTTTACCACAAGACAATTTTTACGTAAAAAGTTACGGAGATGTATATTTTTTCACTCAGTAGTTTTATACAGGTACGGACAAAAAGTTATTACTCTTCAAAACAGTTAAAAAATATGTAGTTTGTAAAAAATATAGTTTATTTGGTTGGATATTTGACTGAAATGATAAATTTGGGAACTTTTTATTTTTTTTAATTAATCATAAAATTTTCTTCGAAAAAATGATGATAAAACAGTTTCTGTTGAACATTTGGCACAAAAACATTTAAAAAATGTATGATTTCAGTCTAATAACTATTTTTACGTATTTAATTTATGTCAATGATGACAGGTATTGATAATTTCGATTCCAAATATCTCGAGAACCATTACTCGTAGCAATTTTTACCAAGAAATCTTTTTTACGCAGAAAACGTCGCAAATGTATATTCTTTTACTCATTAGTTTTATACAGGTACGGACGAAAAATTATTGCACTTCAAACCAGTTAAAAAATATGTAGGTGGCGCCCTCTACAAGTAGGAGGATAATAATACCAGAATCAAATTTCTCATGTCAAAAAACGCCCTGAAACCAATTTTCATCTAAATATTGACGTTATTTCAGAAATTATTTGGAAAAAATCGAGATTAAAATGAAACTTCTACACCCTGTATCTCCGAACTTAACGTTTTAGGACATACATTTATACGAACTTTTTTACTTATTTTTATCTGCAGAATATGCTGCCAAAATTTCCGGAATACAGTTCGGACCACCCTGTATATTAGATTATTATAATATCATCTAACACATTTTTTAGATATTTTAAGAACCGTTATTACTACTTGATTGATATTTTGGGTTACTATATGTTTTGCTTTAACATTTTACTTCCACAAAAATCAAGAAAAAGTACGGGAAGGACGAAAACTACCCCCACCTCAACATAAATTTTAGTGTAAATATTTTTCAACTCTACCGATCACAGATTTTCTTTTCATAAAATGGTCCCTCTAGTATTTACTATATTTTTTACAAAGCAGACGTACAAAATATACAGGGAGTTTCAATATTGTGTGGACTTATAAAAACTACGTATTCTTGAGTCAAAATAAGTTAATTGCACGTAATTTGCCTTTATACAAAAATACTTCTTTTGTCGGATAGAGGGCATCAATAAAAAATAAATTCGAACGTTATTTATTTATAACTTTATTATTTTTTTAAGTTTTTTTATGAAGCTTATTGTCAAATATAATTTGTGACACTAACATAAAATGATTATATAGGTATATTTGCCATATTTTTGCCAACTAGATTATTAGAACATAATAGATTTTATGCGCTGCTATAGCTTGATGTGACAAAAACATTTTTTGGAAATTAGCTACGGAAATTTTTTTTTCTCAAAAAGCTTGCGCGGTGGGTTTTTTACAAGAGACAATAAATGTGGTAAATAACAGGAGGACCATTTTACGAAAAGAAAAATCGGTCGTCGGTTGTGTTGGAAAATATTTATTCTAAAATGTATGTAGAGGTGGGGGTAGTGTTGACCCTTCCGGACCTTTTCTCGATTTTTGTGAAAGTCAAATGTTCTTAAGGCGTTCGATTAGGCACTTAGCAAAACATAGACACCGAAATTTTCGAAAATTTGTATAGAGGTAAAGTGTGTCTAATTTATTTCATTTAATTTTTTTTTATTTTTCTTATTTTGATTCCAAAAATACGTAGTAGTTCTATGTTCACGGAATATTGAGACACCCTGTATATGTATTGTTTCTCGTACTGTTTGACGCCACTTCCTTCTTGATTATCTTCTAGATTAGATTAGATTAATCGAGGTGGCTATTCTACTTTCCACTGCAACCTTTGCAGATCTGTTGTGGTCCTCTTCGGATCCTTAGATCCTACATTCTCCAGTCTGTATCTCAGAAATTACTTATCGTATAATTTTGGGAAAAAAATTCTAATAAGTAAATCAACCAAGAGAAATCGCTGAAAATTATTTTCAAGTTCGAAAAATGTCCGCTAGGGGGCGCTCTGATAACCAATCAGAAAACAGGGTTTTTCTCAAAAATATGCAGGTGTTTAATAACAGGTATTTTAAATATTACTATTGTAATCATCGAGAAATTTGTAATTTTTTGATATAGAGTGTTTTGCTCTATCATAAAATAAAGTGATTGGGGAACGTTAAACTTGCTTTTTTAAAATGGGGATAACTCTGGTTTAGGTTAACCGATTTAAACAAACTAGGGCTCGTTTAAAAGAGCTTTTTTTTCTTAATGATCTCCAGTGTAAATTTTGTTTCCATAATTTTTTTCGTGGTAGCTACAGGGCGCTGTTTGACATCATAATAGATATTGCGCTTTTGCATCAAAAATTTAAATAGGAGGCTATATTTCTCTTTGCACAGTTAAATAGAGCACAAAATTTCCAAAATATCAGAGCAAACCGCAACTTTCTATCTTGTCTCTAACCGGAGATATTAAGAGAACAAATTATGTTAGGCTGCCGCTTAGGATTATGGTCTAAAAATTATAGTAGTAGGCTAGGAAACAAAAAAAGGCAAATTTGTTACATCAAAATATCAAAACATATATTTTAATTTAATTTTAATAGAATTTAATGTTATTTATCCATGTTGGTTCTTGATTCGACCACTTAAATTAAAACCCAGGCATATTGAATTCGAAGATCTAGCTGGCCATGGAAAAATGCCTCTCCAGCGTCTCTATCTACTAAAGTAAGTGGTATCCAAGAAGCCCCACACATTCATAACAAAATAAGCGACACAATTGCACCAACTGCATCATCTACACCAACTGCATTCATGCTGATGAAATTGCAACGAATGCAATTTCATCATGATGGATCTCCTAACAAAATAGGCAATTCATCTCAAAAATTATAGATAGTTCATTTCATTCAGATAATAATTCGGCCACCCTAGAATTCCTGCCTAAACATGTACCGACCAAGAG
The DNA here is from genome assembly GCF_002938485.1 of Sitophilus oryzae. NCBI lineage: Eukaryota > Metazoa > Arthropoda > Insecta > Coleoptera > Curculionidae > Sitophilus > Sitophilus oryzae. Next base: position 12,654,366 of record NW_022146055.1, read on the forward strand.
TTTTGGTGCTGAATTACTTGCATCCAGATTTGGACCAGTAGTGCATATTGTTAACATTTGCACCTTCGGGGCTATATGAAAAGTGACCCCAACGACGTAAACTTTATAATATAATAATAAATAACGCAAACAACAGGTAAAACACGAAAACAAGTGAAACCAAGGACGAACTTGGATTAATAGCTTAATGACGTTACATGAAATAAACCCCTAGTTTTCAGCCATACGAAATTTGGCCGTTTTCTGTTAAAATCAATATGGCGGCACAAAATTCCTAGAAATTTTAATAAAATTATTGACTGTCCGACTTTCGGACATTATAATCTGAGAACTATACCTATGTATAATTAACCAAGAAATTTGTAAAAATTATGTGGATGGACGATAATGTTACAGAAACATGTTTAAAAATTTATGACGTCATCTTTTTTAAGAAAACGCCAGAAATTCGGATGCATGAAAACTGAATTTAAACGTTTTGATATTTTGACGTAACCAATTTATCTCTTTTTGTTTCCGAGCCTACTACTAAACTTTTAGACTATATTTATAATCCTAAGCGGCAGCCTAACATAATTTGTTCTCTTAATATCTCCCGTTAGAGACAAGATAGAAAGTTGCGGTTTGCTCTGATATTTTGGAAATTTTGTGCTCTATTTAACTGTGCAAAGAGAAATATAGCCTCTTATTTAAATTTTTGATGCAAAAGCGCAATATCTATTATGATGTCAAACAGCGCCCTCTAGCTACCACGAAAAAATTACGGAAACAAACATTATACTGAAGATCATTAAGGAAGAAAAGCTCTTCTAAACGAGCCCTAGTTTGTTTAAATCGGTTAACCCAAACCGGAGTTATCCTTATTTTAATAAAAGCAAGTTTAACCTTCCCCCACCACTTTATTTTATGAGTTGAAGCAAAACACTCTATATCAAACAAATTACAAATTTCTCGATGATTATAACAGTAATATTTAAAATACCTGTTCACCTGCATATTTTTGAGTAAAACCCTGTTTTCTGATTGGCTATCAGAGAAACGCCCCCTAGGGGACATTTTTCGAACTTGAAAATAATTTCCAGTGATTTCTCTTGGTCGATTTACTTACTAGAATTTTTTCCCCAAAGTTATACGATAAGTAGTCTCTGAGATACAGCCGGCGTCCATTCTTAGTTGGCCACCCGGTACAAAGAATCGTACATTTGCTAGGCTGTAGCACCGCATTAATTATGTCCTGTCATCTCTTCTTCAGATTGAAAAAATCCCGTCAGCTTTAGATGCATATTCAGCGTACCATTAGCTCTGTTACTAGCTACTATTATTCATAGCTCTGTTAGTAGATCCACTACATCTTTGCTTATTTGCTAACGTTGTGTAGTTCCATCTCAGATTAGGGCATCTCCTTCTCCCTTTTATGTCTCTTTGGTGGATTATCTTCTGCCATCTCTCTAGATGGTCTCGCTATTGGTATTTAAGGGAAAAGGGTCTTTCCTATTCCTATTGGTATTTGAGTGAAAACACACAAACATATATTTTAAAAATAATGTTTAACATAAAAATTAAAAAACCTGCAGAATAAAACTAAAAAATATAACAAAGATTTTTCTAGTTAAAAATATATTTTCATATTTTTTTACCTCTTAATATTGTTAATTAAAGTAGTTAACTCCTGATGATGACCTAAACATGGCAAGTCGTATGTTTGATGATGCATATTTTTCGCATTAACTAAATTCTTCACGTAGTTATACTAACCAGATCCAATTAGACCGAGAGATTTCTTATTGATAATGGTAATAAATAATGACTTGCAATGACCATCTGACAAACAGCATTAACTTTATTAAATGTGGAAAATAGCTTTAAGAATATAAATATTTAGATGATAATAAGAAGATAATAATTTACTACAAAGCGCATTTTTTTATTGTATTGTTTAAATTTACTGAAGAGATATTAAAATATTACCTCAATTTTTATTGAAATTATCAAAGTATTTTTGGTAGCACTAATAATTGTCATCGAAATATACAGGGTGAATTTTAAATAAGTACAAATATTTTTAGGGCTGGTAGATCTCGATTAGGGAGATATATATTTTCTCTTCGTTAATTCGTTTCTCAAAGTCCAAAATAGTCGAGTATTTATACTTTGAAAATTAAAAAAAATGTTTGCTAAGATTTTGAGAACTAATTTTTAATCTAATTTTAATCTACTATTTATCTTGCCATGTTCTTTCTTCTCAACTTTCCAAATAAATTTTGGAAAAATACAAAATTTTCAATTTTTTTTCGCAAAAACAAACTCTTAGACTTGTTCCTGGGATCGAAACACGTCACCCCTAAAAATGCACTTATTATATTAGCCCCTTAAAATTGCACTTTTTTAAGACTCAACACATAAAAGGAACAGTATTTTGTTAATGAGATTTAAAAGAATTTAAATAGACTTTTGATTGACAAATATAAAAATGTGAGTACGTTGTACTACCGTATGATCGAAAAAAAACGGCGTCCAGTTGGTTTGGAAATGAACATCAATAACAGAATAAATAAAAGTCACTAATAAAGGGAAATTTACTAGTCTTAAGCTTAAGAGCCTTTATCGACGATCGATAAAGTTAGTGTGTTGGCCACAGACGGTACGATTTCGCCTTCATATCTGGATCCCCAAAAGTCGTAGTCAGATGTGCCTAACGACCGACTTAATGACTAAGTAGGGTAAAATATCATTTAATAAATTAATTTAAGGTAGGATTACAAGGTGATTTAGAAACGTAATACACAGATTTAAAACGTAATTGTTTACGTGGACAGCAAATCTAGAAAGCAACTTGGACCCACATTTATTTGTATGTAATTGATTTATGTTTAGACAACTATTAGTATTCTATTCTACTATTTTTTAGGAACATTAGTGTTGTGTGCAGTTTTATGCAATAATTATTTATATTTTATTGATTTTAAAGATCATTTCTTATTTTATTTCTTGTAGGAATGCAGGAGCTGGCTTTCAAAAGACTCTCCTTCTCAGCCTGGTTCCATCCAGTGTTGGATTCTCTAGGTTTTTTTTATGCTTCGCGATCTCTAGCCAATCTTATCCATTGTCTTCCTGCCACTGTTCTGACGTCATCGACCCATCTCTTTCTTTGGTCGGGATGCTGTCTTGCCACATGCCCTATCCATTGCCACTTCAGACTTGCCACTCTTTTAACAACAACTATTAGTTTTGTTTTTTGACGTATGTGGGTGTTCCGTATTTTATCCCTAATGGTGACTCCTAACATGATTTCTTCCGTGGCTCGTTGTGCTACTCGTAGTTGTTCTGCTGTTTTTCGGGTAATTGCCATAGTCTCTAAGACCTACGTAAGCACAGGTAGAATGCAGCTGTCGTAAGCCTTTTTCTTTAGGTTGATGGGCACCTTTTTATCCTTGAGAATATCGCTCATATTTCCAAATACTACCCATGCCAAATGGATCCTGCGTTTGATCTACGTATTTTGGTTCTTTCTACCCAGCTTGATTTTATGACCTAAATATATATATTTCTAAAAAACATTTCTTTAATATTAATTGTGCTTCTAGTTCTTTACTATTTAACATAAAACATTTTAAGAGCGTTTGCATATGTTATGGCATCTGAATATGTTACCTATATGGCTCTGGTATTTATAATTACTTCAAAATCACACAACATGTAGAATGTAGAATTATTAGTGAGAGGGGTGTTAATCACCGCGACCTTAAAGATCTATTGTGTTCCCCATTCTGGAGTTGTAACTCATCATACAATCTATAACTCATCATGTATGAGGATTTTCCGGTTGTAATGGGGAGAGGGTATTTCCCATCTTTCTCTGATTTTTCTTCCTCTGATGTTTCTTCCTCTGTGAGTGAACATTCGCACATGTAACATATATCTTTGAAAACCACTATCTCTTATAAAAAAACTTTAAACACTTTTGTGTTTACCTCATTTCAATACTTACCTACAATAGGTAGTAAAGTATATTATTTTCTGATTTTATCACATTTAATGACAATTTGTCTCAATCAGTTAATGACAAAATCTTATTTTAATGTTTTCTTTTTTTAGGTTAAAGAACTGACGAAGTTATGGATTTTCAATACTGAAGAGGATTCTTTTAAAATAGATTTATCATTTTAAGATAATTTTCTCGATGGACTATCGTTGAACACACAAAGGTAAGATAAAAAGTTTATTGTTTAGCTCTATTATTTAATGGAGTAACAACTAATTTTACGATCAAAAGAAATAAAACTGTTAATTAAAATTTTTTGAAAAAACAAGCTCTTTTCTTCTTCTGTGGAAAGGATCAGTGACTCTGGAAACATCCAATTCCCGATCCAATCCAGATATGGCCACTTGCCCTTACAGCATTCAGCCAGCAACACAAAAACACTACAAAACAAGCTCTTTTGTTTACATTCTTTACAAAGAAGAAAACGAACTTGGAACTAAATTAAATATTTCAATTTATTACATTATAAAATGTACCCTATATCATATAAAACTTCTCACGAGATTTATCTGTATAGATAAACAAAAATACAATATGCAACTTGATATTGACATAAGTAATTCTAAGGCAAAAATAATATTTTATGTAATAGTTACCTATCATATAAAGCGGGTAAACCAAGCCACTTTTTAACTAAGGACTTCAGACTTATTAGCCTATCATCGTTTCTACTGAAAACACTAGAGAGGCTGATAGATCTACATATTAAGGAGACTACAGATATTGAGAAGCAATGTGCTGCGCAACACGCATACCTTTAAGGCAAGTCAGTCGAAAGTGCTCTGCATTCGGTAGTAGGTACAATTGAAAAATCACTCAGGGATAAGGAATACACATTAGTGTCTTTCTTAGACATAGAGGGTGCTTTCAATAATGTAAAGATAGAGGCGATAAAAAAAGCCATGGAGGAACTAAAGGTAGAGCAGTTAACCATCAACGGGGTGTTAGAAATGCTAGGAAACAGGACTGTCACATCGGAGATGGGAAACAGCTCAGCCAAAAAGTGTGCAACAAGAGGCACGCCACAAGGAGGGGTATTATCACCTCTACTGTGGCTGATTGTAATGAACCCGATCCTGACCTCTCTGACAATGAAGGGAATTAGGATAAAGGCATATGCAGACGACGTGGTAATATTGATAGTTGGCAAAAACTTGCAGAAGATCAGTGACATCATGAAATCTGCTCTGAAGGAGCTAACGGAATGGGCAAAAAGGAACGGTTTGGGCATCAACCCAGACAAAACCGAACTCATTCTGTTTACAAGAAAATACAAGATACCCAAGTTCACGCTACCAAAGCTGGAAGGGAAGACACTTGTACTTGCTAAGGAGACAAAATATTTAGGAATCATTCTGGACTCGAAGCTTTCCTGGAATAGGAACACGGAGGAAAGGATGATAAAGGGAATAAATGCATTCTATGCATGTAAAAAAAACTATTTGGAAAGAGATGAGGTCTGCAATCGTACATTATACACTGGATGTACACTGCTATAGTTAGACCAATCATCACTTATGGAGCACTAGTATGGTGGGAAGCGGTACTTAAAGAGACTAATAGAAAAGGCCTCACAAAAGTACAGCGATTAGCAGCTCTAGGTACAACTGGAGCAAGGAACAGCACAGCGCAAGCTGCGCTAGAAGCAATTCTGGACTTGCAATCAATCGACTGGCTCGAGAAGGACCTGGCCGCTAAGGGTGCCCTAAGATTAAGGGAACCCAATCTGTTGAACCCAAACCAGACCAACTACGGTCACTTGAGGATATTGCCAGTGATAGGAAAAATCATGGTGAACACGAGTCCACATCTGCTAGACCAGAAAACGGACTATATGCTCACCAAACATGATTTTGTAGAAAAGATAAGGATTCGCATCCCGACAAGAGAAGAATGGGAAAGCAACCGAGTAATGAACACTCAAGAGATAGCAGTCTACACAGATGCTTCCGCAAATTCAGGGGGCACAGGTGTAGGCATCTTCTCAGAGAAACTAGATATCCGACGATCTTTGAGGCTATCGGATGGCTGTAATGTTCTACAAGCAGAGGTTTACGCCATAAAGGAAGCAGCTAGATGTATACGAGAGAAATTTGCTGATAGACCAATAGGGGATATAGTGATATACTCTGACAGCTTGGCCGCTTTAAGAAGCATCACCATGTAATCAGTGAGATCGAAAACTGTGATGGAATGTCGAGAAGCACTGTCCTGGCTGCGTCAGGGCGAGGCTACTCTGAGTTGAGTGCCAGGCCACCGCAATGTGGTGGGTAATCAGGAAGCAGACAGACTCGCCAAAGACGGAGCCAGGGGAGAGGCCGTGGCAGATGACCCACCACTTGTGACGATCAACACACCGAAGGAGGCTATAGGAACTACAATCAAAGCCAAGCAGCAAGAGATGTGGCAACACCGTGAGGACTTCGCTACAGTTCGAAGACTATGGCCAGTTGTTGATAGCAAAAAGATGTTGATAGCAAAAAGACAAAACAACTACTAGAGCACAAAAAGGACCTAGTACGCATAATTGTAGGTGTCGTCACTGGAAACTGTCCAACGGGGGTAAACCTCGTAAGATGGAAAGTTTCCGACGACGACTACTGCAGAGAATGCGGAGAGGAAGAATAAACCATAGAGCACCTGCTGTGCTACTGTCCGGCACTGGAATACCGACGCTTTAAAACTTTAGGGCAAGGTTTTTTGGAGGGCCTAGAGGAAGCAGCAGAAGCGAACATCAGCGACATTGGGAACTTTGCAAAGAGCTGGAAGTGCTTTAACGCAAAGAAATAATGAGAGGAAGGGTTGGTAAAACAATAAATGGGTATCGCAATGGGCCCAAGGCCTCCGACTGAGGGATCAAATATGATCCCAAACCCCAGCAACCTAACCTAACCTAACCTATCATATTCGTATTATAAACACGAAATTTGAGCCGATATGAAAATCAGTCTGTTCAAAATTGTTCAAATTTGGTATGTGTATTCAACACACACACATTCCTTTAAAAACCCTATTTACGATTTTGCTATGAAATTAACTAGGGAGCCAATATTGGGACAGTTGAAAATTTGCATGGGATTTCCTATATTTTCAATGACGATGCCATCATCCATTATACATTCTACATTAATTTTTTGTTTCCTAATGGCAATTGCTTCATTCTATGGTGTGTACGTTAATTATTTTTAGATTATTACAAGTTGCTAAAAGTATTATTGTAGAAAATAACTTAAGAGTCCATTACACTAGTCCGAAAAAGTAGCAAAATAAGCGGTCTGGTTTAACGTTTTATGTAAAACAGGCTAGGTATTTTTACACAAATGAATAGGGAAATTAAAGATAAAGGATTATATTATATCCATATTGTAGCACATTTTTAGACAACTTCTTTATTTTTAAGATTTTGAAAAAGTTCCTTATGTTTGGACTAAATTTTCTCGCAAATTGAGACATAATTTAAAATTCCGTTACAAAACGGAAATAGATTGAAGTTTGGTTATTATAGTGATATATAATTTTATTTATATGGTTTTGTAACAAATTACTCCCTATTTTATGGCAAATGCTGAAGCTCTGCAAACCTTAATCAAGGCACGTGTGTTTGGAATTTTGGGTGTGGCTTAACACGACAGAATCGGGCTAACCCTTAAGCAGATTTCTGAAATATAATATGAGAGCGACCCAAAAGTACAGCGTAATAGACTTAATACTTATTTGAAATTCTATTTAGACCTTGCCAGTATATTTTTTATGTACTTCGATTGAACTTTAAATTTTCCGCACAGATAAGTTGAAATATTGCTACTTAAGGGGCATCTCGACTACAGGAATCGGTGAACGCGCCAAGAAGCTAATAAAAATGACTTTGTGTTTACTTTGTCGAATAACAATGGCGCGGAATTCAGATTCGTTTGGAAACTCTTAAACAAAGTGCTTCTTTGGACTTCCTACAGGTAACCATCTGTCCAACGGCGGACAAAGATTCCATCAATCACCGGCGAACCATCTTCCACTTGCGACGTTTCCGTCTCCTTCTCGCTCCCGTACTCCGTATCTCTCCGCGCTCGGACCAAACGCAGTCAATAATTTAGTTGTATTTCCAATTAAGGTGCACAATTTTCCAGTTGCCTTATTCCACATTACTTATGCGACACGTCGATTTGAATATGCCGTTAGCGGTATTGTATTAATACTGAAATCCGGATTATTTGACTTATTGGATGGAGTTGGTCAGTGGCGGGTGTCGTTAATGCTGGGTTGGTCGGCTACAGATTGTGATGACCGCACAAAATTACCTGTTAAATTTTAAGCATTTTATCTGGTAAATTACTTTATTCGCTACTAGCTGACCCAGTAAACTCGTATCGCCTTAAGGTACGCGCACACTGACCAGAGCCGCACTCGCCGCACGAATCGCACTTTTTTTTCTTGTCGCGCACACTGACCCGTACTGAACGCGCCGCACTCACCGCATTATTCGCTCTTTTGTTTCTTTTTGCCCCTACTACACCCGTATTTGCCAATCGAATTTCTCATCAGTCGCTTTTCGCATCGGAGTCCTGTCTGCATGATAAGCGTGTTTTTTTTTAATATTTCTCAACAATGAATGCCAACGAACAAGAAATAATTATGAACTCCTTGCTAATAGAAGAAGGAGAAATCACGAGAAAGAATCGAAAGTTATGGGTTCACAATATTTGTAAATTTTTTTTGCAATCTCCTAAAAATGAGGGGAATTCCACTGACTGATGATTCTTCACTTTACTAAATTTTTATCAAAGCCACCTAATATGCTATTTTGCCTCATTCATGGTCCGGCAATAGTGCTTCGGGCATATGTAGCTCCTATAATAAAAAATTAATAATTTTGTTTAAGTGCAAACATAAAGTATGTATTAGGGTGTATTTCAGGAAAATTTTTTACTCTTACAGGTTGGTTTAAAAAAGTGTAAGTGGGTCGGAATGATTTTTTTCAAATGTATATAAAAAAATACTTTTTTTTTCTTCCTTTAAAAAAATATCAAAATTACAAGAGATTTCCTGAAATAAAAAAAAATATACTAGGTATTTATTATAGTTTAATCTCTACTTACTTTACTGTAAATATCGTAATCTTAAATTATACAGGGTGTTTAAAATTGTATGCCAAACATTCTAAAATATAAAATAGTTTTTCTCCGTTTCCATCTTTGTTAGATGGATAATTAAAGAATGAACATTTTTTGTATTTATTAAATTTTTTTATTATTAAATTTAAGTATTTCAAAATTTTTAATGGTTTTGCAGATATTCGCGGTTTTATATTTCATATGGCATTTTTCAACAGTACATTTTTATCAAAGCCACCCAATTATTTTTCTCTGGTATTTTACCGTTAAAAGAGCAATAATATGAAATAAAACCGCGAATATTTACGAAACCGCTAAAATTTTTGAAATACTTTAAATACATTTTTTTTTAATTATCTACCTAACAATGGAATATACAGGGTGTTCCATTTAAAAAAAAACGAAGGAAAACTATTTTATATTTTAGAAAATTTCGCATATAGCTTTGAACACCCTATATGGTTGAAGATTACGATATCTATTGGAAAGTGAGTACAAACTAACTAGAGTAAATACCTAGTATAGTTTTGATTTCGAGATATTTCTTGTACTTTTAATATTTTTTTTAAAAGGATGTACAACATATATTTTTTTTAAATTTATTTATTCATATCTCTAAAACTATTAAAACACATTTCATAATATCTTACGATTATGTAAAGTGATCAGAAAGAAAGCCAATTTAAATAATACACAGGGTGTTACTATTGAAAAGATCATCCCGATCCGCTCACACCTTTTTGAGCCACCCTGTACAAGTTAAAATATTTTCCTGAAATGCATCCTAATTTATACTTTAGGTTTGCACTTAAACAAAATTACTGTATTAGTGAAATAGGTCAGAATTTATACTAATTACGCATTACCAGATAAGATTGTCGACACTTAACCAACTAAAATTTATTCAAAAATTTTATTATACAGGGCGTAAAATGTCATATAATTAATATGCAAATAGAACGCTCCCGATATTAGAGCCTACATAGATTATGCTTGTTTATTTACTAACTGGTTTAAACTACCATTATTTACAGCTGTCTGGCTGTATCATTCTATATAACCATGATGTAATACCATAGTTTGTCTAAAATGCATTAACAGAAATGGAATACTAAATAAAATTAAAAAATTCACAGTCCTTTACAAAGATGCAACCGGAGGGCATTGAAAATGATGAATAAAAACGTAAAAATATGATTAGTGTTAATATGAGTGTATTACATACATATGTTTAAATAAGGAACTTAACAAAAAACAACAGATTTAAAGATTCACTGAAAAAGTAGTAGTGTGAACATTAAATAAAACATTATCAATAATAATTATGCGATCGCAAAATAATTGCATATGACTATTGTAATTTTTGTGAGGTTTCGTTTCTACAAAAATTATATAAAAAAGTAGTTTTCACGAATGTATAAACCTAAAAAAGTTTATCGATTTGTGGTACTTTAAAATTGAAATTATATTTGAATGTTCTCAAATAGATATCTGTTAAATGTTTTCAACCAATAATCGCATCTATACGAAACCTTTTACAAAAGCTATTGTAGATATTGTTTCTTAAAAGTAATAAATCCCTATTTAAAAAACTTAACGGATTTCTATCTTTTTTGTCCTTCTCATAGCCTAATTATATTTTGATACCTATCCCACATAGTAATGTCAGCAATCAAACAAATATTTAAAAACTCTTTCCTGAATTCATATTTCTTGAGCACCTATTTATGTTTCTTAAAAAGCTCTAAAAATCACTCTGCCGATAGAGAAAAAAGACTAATATAAAATTGTTTGAGGGGTATCGTTTTAACCAAATAAAGTTTTGCCTGCTTTTGTACGTCTGGCTTCTCTTTTTAAAATTCCAAAAGTGTTGTGCCACACCAAGAAGTTTTGCGAAATGATAAAATAAATGGTTTATGTAAATTGGTTCTAAATATAAGAAATGCGGAATAAATAAAAGATAGCCTGCGGAATGATTGATGTTATTTTTGTACGCTTTCGGTGGGAGAGTTACCTGAAAGAGGGCAAGAAGATTTTGGTAAGGCCTCTTAAGAATAAATTTACTAAAGCTACTTATGTGTCGGTGTTATCGGCACTGCACATATTTATATGACAAAATACTTCTATCTTCTATATTCTCTGGTTTTAAGAGAGTATTTTTGATATAAATCGTCTTTTATATACTAGGACTGGCTGTGGCGGATACAGGAATTTATTTTAGGGGGGGGGGCAAATAAAAAGTAATGTTGAATATGCTTTTTAGCGCGCCATTTTTAACAAAAAAGCTTAATATTTAACCCAATGTAGAGATTATAGGGGGGGCTTGGCACCATGGTCCCCCCTCAGTATCCGCCACTGGTCTGGGCAGGATACACTAAACTAATTTTCTAAAAGTATAAGGAAAACAAATTTTTTTAGCTCTATTTAAATGTCTAATATATTAAATTTAATATCAAAAGAAGCGTTAATATTACAATTTTTACTTCTATTTCGTCGTTATTTCAGTATTTTTCACTAAAATTTTTATACGAAAATATAATGATTATAACATTTTAGTGAATATTTGATGAGTATAGTACAATATGTGCTTTGTGTTATGAAAATATTGTTAGAGACTTTTTCAAAGAAACTTTTGTAAAAAATAATTTAGTGTGATATACGTTATTGTAAATCGTAATGCCATGTAATAATGGATTATAATAGACTATGTATACTATTGGTTTGTTTACGTATTTGCTACTTTGACAAAAAAGCTGAAATCATTAGTTAAAAATAAATACACATACAACACCTGTAGTAAATATTATTTGCATATTATTTCATATATTTAGTTTTATTATTGTACACGTAATAATTACACATAAAAACAATTTAGATATAAAACTAATTGTAAATAAATAAATAAATAAATAAAAGCCTATATTGTCAAAAAAATTTACAATTTGTAGACAAAGGTAAACTAAACAAACGAAGTAAACAAACAAGGTACACTAACAAACAAACAAAAGATAATACAAAACTTTATACAAATAATATTGTCAGTCTTATTGTTTAAAATAAACATTTATAAATGTTTACAATGTCAAAGAATAAAAAAATAAAAATAATATTCAAAAATATTTAGTTAGTTTATAGTAAATATCAACCGATATAATTGTACCGAACACTCACTGACAAAGATAGCCAATTTTTAAGAGTAAATATATGTTGGAATTGGTAGAATAAAAAACAGTGTGTGCACTATGTGCACACATTTGACGTGAAACTTCTTTAAATTGAGAAACAGCTATTAAATTGAAAGAATTGAAGGGCATGCTTAAGTGACATATAATGCTGTTTTAATATAAATATTATTTTCTAATTTTCTAAGTATATCTGTAATCTATGCATTTTCTGTTTCCTCAATAGCCTGCAAATTTTGTCAGATACCACCCAAAATACACACTTTTATGCAAATGCCTAATAATGTTAACGCTTAAATTTATTTAAGAAGAGAAAAAATGTTCAACCTAACCAACAATTCGTATTTATATTGGTTTACATTAATTTTGTTAGATTGTAGGAATATTCTCGTTGATTATTGGTTTGAAATAAATATGCAATGTCCTCCAATGAAAATGCTAGTTGCTTAACTCTAATAATTCTAATTCTGAGCTAGCAAATGAGCTAGATGCTTTACCTAGACCGTTCTTAAGAAGCTACAAACGTATCGATGAAAATATGCATGAAAATTTACTTTTTATCACCTAACACAGTATCAAGTTTATTATAATGATTTTCTTAGCTATCAATTCAATTTTTTGGGGAGTTTGCGCAATGCCTACCAACTTTTTAGACTTTTAGTAGATTTTACACTTTTGCCATATAACAACAGCCCGACAGAGTTTTCGGTCACCCGTCCATCTACTCGCATTGTCTAACGTCGCTTAATGTCGTTGATCTATCGGCAGACGGTGTTATCACGTAACTAGGAGTTGCTCAGGAAGAAAGTTTGATCAAGAAGAACATTACGTAAATAAGTTTCTCAATTAAACCTAATATAATTTTTACAACTTTATATAGCATAATATTGTTACCATATGGTATATAATTTATAGCTTGACAATTTTTTTAATTTTTATATGGTTAAAAACGACACAAAAATTAACATTAATCCAAAAATAAAACATAAAGCAAAATGCGAGTCAGGTACAACTGAATTATGAAAATTTAAATTGAATAATTTGAATACGTGAAAGAAATAATTGTGCCTGAAAAGAATAAAATAAATTTAATTTAAATCTTTTCATAAAAAAAAGTTTCAAAAATGCTATTAAATAAGCAGAAGTTAAAAATCGCACAATACATTCATACAAATCATTTTATTAATAGTCTGTACTAATAATTGTTAATGTTGATTTTCATGATGCTGCCCTAAATCATTCGAAAGAACTTATATATTTTGAAGTAGGATTGTTCTAAGCTAATTTAATGGTATTAAACCATACCTTGATTTGAAACTAAAATAATTTCGGACTTCCATTGTCTTTATTTTGCTTACACATCGTTTCGATCAGAAGTATCACTGACCGTTATCAAGTGTAGACGTTATCAAGTAGTTCACACTTGATAACGATCAGTGATACTTCTGACCGAAACGTTGTGTAAGCAAAATAAATACCTAAAGACAATGGAAGTCCGAAATCATTTAGTTTCAATACTGAATCATTGTCTACCGCATTCAAAATATACCTTACTTTTTAGTACGCATATTTATAATGTTAGATATATAAAAAGCATTTGGCTATAAAATTTGGCAATAACAGCTTCCGAAAACACCTTCATAACGGAATTTACACTATAAAGCTATTTCCTCAACATCCCCATCGACTCAAAATAGTGACCGACAGAAATTTATCTTTATAATAACCTAACCTTTACAATCTGATAAGAGCGGGTCGGTTCACAGTTTTTCGTCCACAAGGTTCACGAAGTAAAATGTGGGTGGAGCCGCGCTACACGCCGGCGACCCGGAAACGACCGAATCGTGACGATCGGCCCCGATTTCCTTCTGCCCTCAGAGCCTGCTTGATGACATCTTCGCTTGGTCCGCTAGTCGCGCTGGATGCAGAGTATTGGTGAAGTTGGTTCGCGACGGTCGGTTTCAGATTTGTTCGCGTCTCGCGCTCCTGCTGAAAATCCGTAAATATCAACCGAAATTTCACGTATTCACTCGAAATTCGTCCGCAGTTTAGAACGTTTGTTTCAGAATCGACTTTAATCATCCGAAAATATAAACCCATTTCAGTGTTTTCGGACAGGACATTTTTTGGTTTAAGAACGTGCCTTTTTGTTGAAAGTTTTTGTATACCTACCCATACATTGTGTTTTGTGCATCTACCTGCTCTTCTACATAACTGACATTTTTGCGAGTACTAGGATTATATCAGCAGTTCTGTGGTGCAATCAATAGTTGTTTTTTGTGACAGTGATTTTCAAAATTATACGGATAAATCGCACTAGTGTATTATTGTATTTTAAATTGGATACCGTCATTTCTCACTAGCGGATGTTCAGAAGTAAGTACTTTTTGTTGTGTTTTGTTTTTATATTCCGATCTTTTCTGGCGTTTCTGCGGTAAGGACTGCGGTTAGCAGGTGGATTTCACACATTCTTCCTGCGGCTTGAAATTATTGTTTTACCTGCTAATTGTGTTGGACTTGATTAGTCCAGCTTTACAATTGGTTCCATTAGAATCCACAGCATAGAAGAATACTTTTAAATTTTTAATTAGGTATATTTTAAATTTTGGTTGTTTTCTATTCTGTACATATTTAAAGATAAAAAGTCCTTGTTTTTTAGAAGAAAATTATTATAAAAATATTATAATATTACAACCTCAGCCTGAATATCTGTTGGTAATTTACTTATTTCGTTTTGAGTCATTTCTGGCTCCAGTTCAATCAGCAATCGACACGAAAGAGAATTAAAAAATTATTGACTCAAAACTGACAACTAAAGAGACAGCTTTATTTATTTGTTAAATTACATAGAAACCAACGCCAACCCAGTACAATATTTTTTCTACTCGTAATAAATTCCTTGAAATAATAATTTCTGAATATTTTTTAAAACGTAACTCGCTATGGAAAAAAAATATTGTTTTATACACCACGATAAAATTGCAATATTGTCTCCCGAAATTAACTCTTTTCGGTCGACGATAAAATACCATTTATTTATTTTTTATCGTCTTGTATAAAAAATAACTATTAATTTGTGGCTTAAATCATCAAAACATATTTTCTCTTCAAAATTATTTTTAAAATTAGATTTCCTGGGATAAAGTCGATCTTTCATTTTACTGAAAATATTCGAATGATGGTGAAGTGACTGGATTAGGAGATTGATTTTAAACCCTTTTCCATGTTTTAATGAAGATATTTGTGTAATTTAATTTTTCGACCGATTTTAACCCAAAGAGTTGAAGTGATATAGAATATGAAGTTTGAAAATGATGCAGAAGAGGTGAAATGAGAATCTTTAAATATCGCTCGGTTAATATCCTTTATTGTCATCTTCGCTTGATAAGCTCCGTAAATTGAAGTCTCAAAGCCTTTAATGAAGTTTTAAGCAAAATTGAATATTAATCCGTTATAGTCGATACAGTTATTCGTTTAAGCCGTTGATTAGCCATTGGGTATAACGGTCATTGTAAATAAAACGCAAAAAAAGTTAGCTAAATGAATTGAATTGTATGTTTTTTATTGTAAAGATAAATAACGATTGTTGGATGTGATACATTTTTATTGTAATGAAGAATCCGAGGAAGAATCTTGCAATTATAAGTGCTTTGGAAAAACTTATTCTTACCTGAGTTCTTACCAAAACCTCACTCATACATGAGTAGCAATTGCAACAAGAAACATATTTTATCGGTTATCATAATAGGTATTATCTTGACAAGACTCTTTCAACTAATAAAAGTGCCTGAAAATCTAAATTCACCGGAAAAATAATTTTAATGTGCAGTACATACATAAATATGACAAACAGATGAAATATTGCAATCAGCTCAAAAAAAACCCAGAGATAATAAAAGGTCAAAAAGTTTAATGATCCGCTAATCGCTAAATAAGTAATTACTTTTTTATTGCTTTTATTATTAACTTTAGTGAATAACCTAAAAATTAAATTTCATATCAAATACATTGTAGCTTAGAAATAATATAAAATGTGACAGTGAAATGCAAATTTAACTATACTTAGGTATACTAATATGTGAACTATTCATTTTTTATATATAGTTAAAGATGTGATAATATTTATTTCCTGACACTTTGATTTGCTTTGATACTTTAGTTTTGTATTACGAGTTTTTGGTTTAAGTGAATTGTGCTGTGATATTTTAAGTTTAAACATTAGGAGACCTTACAGTGGAAAATTGTTCTTTTTAGAATCGCTTGTAGTGTACAAGATGCTGAAGCAGCTTAACAGCCATTGCGAGGGCCATTGCAAAAAGCTCTTCGCAACCTTATTAGAATATTTTGAGCGGGAAAGCGATAATAATGACTCTTTGTTAAGGATGTGCCGTTTGTTGACGTAAACAATAACTGTTTATATATTTATAATTAATTCATTTTTGTTACCTAAAATATTTTGTAATATTTGATCTCTGTACCCTCTTTTCTCTCACGTATTGAAAAAGTCCTCTTTTTTACGTACCAAACTCAAAATCTTTTCGTCGAAAAAAAAAGATTCGTCTACCGCCACAATGCCTTAAAAAATTGTCCATCTTTGTCTTTCGCTACGCCCACTCATTTGTGAAGAGAAAATAAAACGAAGACATATTTATATTTATGTACAAGAAATATTTGTGGAAGCGATAAACATGTTTAACTATTTTATACTTATTTACTGTTAACTTATGTTTTAGAACAAAAAATTTTGTTGAAAATGGTTTGCTTTATTTTAACAAGTTTTGAGTATAAATATTTTTAAGAAAGTAAGAAAGACCATTAATCGCATACCGTTGACAAAACTTTTTGGTAAATTCTAGTCATTACGTTTCAAAAATGTTTCACATTCTTTTTTACCTTCTCGTCCTCTATTTTTTATTTTGAAAGTTGGCAACCCTAGAGTAAGAAGAGACATTTATGTTTAACATTAAAAGAACTTTCCTTTAAACTGTGGATGCGCTCTCCAGCTGCATTAGAATTTTGTTTTCGTTTTAGTTTTACAAGGTCCATAAAAACGAATAAACAAACATATCGGATAGACTACTAATGGGCCGGAGCGGCCTGTGGCGGTGGCTGCTGGAGGCCCTCTTTCTCAAAGGCCGTTTTCCCAGAATTGTGCGACGTCTGCCGAACCCAAAACAAATTCGAACCGCCTTTGCCGTCGGCTTCTGGCCTGCGCGCGCGTCGCTCTCTCCCAAACGGGTTCTTCGCCGGTTCTTACACGGAGAGAACAGCACTGTGAATTTGTGAATTTTGTGAAAATTTTCTCTTATCTTGTGACTAAATTAGGGTTGCAACTTTAAAATAAAAAACCGAGTGCTGACGGGTTCCATATATCGCCGGCTTTATAACGAAAAGGCGTATCTCGATTTTTACAACTTTTGGGGAGGGCAATTAAAAAATTCTAAATATTTATTAATTCTAGTATTTAGCATATATATATAAATAAATAAAATAAATAAGCGCCTTTATTGTCAAAAAATGTTACAATTTATAGACAAAGGTAAAGTAAACAAACAAAAGAGATTACAAAACAAGTATACAAATTACATTGTCTTATTGTTTAAAATAAACATTTATAAATGTTTACAATGTCAAAGAATAACAAAATTAAAACAAGATTCAAAAATATTTACTCTGTTCATAGTAAATATAGTAATAGCAAATATTAGACCAGTGTTTACCAGATCAAATTCGATTATTGAAATATAAGTCATTTACCGCGTAGAAAGCCTTGTCTAGTAAATAAGATTTCAATGCTTTGCGAAATGAAGAAAATGAAGTTATGGATTTGATTTCAAATGGCAGGTGATTGTGAATTTTTTTAGTGTTTGATTTTGAACTTTTAACTAACTCTGAGCGTGGGGTAGGTAGATAAAGATCTTGCTCCGCGTTCCTGAGTGGATAAGTGTGAGATGGTCTTTCTTGAGAAGCTGATACATGCTTACGTATTAGGCAAACGGATTCAAATATAAATAAGGAAGGAAGATTTAATATTTTTATTTTTTTTTAAAAAGTCCTGGTAATGAGTTCTGCTGTTTAGTCTCAGTGAATATCGAACAGCTCTCTTCTGGAGCCTGAAAATGTGGTCAAATTGAGTCGCACAACACGTACCCCAGAATGGAAGGGCATATCTGAGGTGCGACTCAAAAAGTACATAATAAACAGTTCTATATAGCCACTGACAAGCTAAGCTCCTTAAAAACAGACCTTAATGCAAAACAGGCAGAGCTTAATTTTTTCGATAAAGCGTCGATATGTATGTCGCATTTCAGAGAATTTTCTACAACAAGTCCTAAGAATTTTACAGATTTTACGACGTCAATGGTGGTGGTGTTAAGTACAAAAGGCTGATTAAATGTTGTTGAAAAAATGTTGATTTTCTTTAGGTATTTCTTAGCGTGTAGGTCAGGTTCCTACCGATTCTGAAGATACGGTTCCGTGCGACAATTTCGTTATCTGACCGAACCTTCGTTAAATCTGGCCCGGGTTCAGGCACGCTGATCCTACCAGAGATTTCTGACTTTTATGCGATTTTATCGCCTTTAAATTTCTGCTCGCAGTTTAATACGTCGACGGGGCTGTAGCTTTTCACGTTTAATGATGGAATGTTTTTATAAATACGAATTTATTCTTTGTTTTGTATTACTGACGTTTGGTTTATAATATTAGCAGTTGTTATTTTATGTTTATTTCTTCTAAATTTCTATTTTCTGTTTTATCAACTTGAAGTAATTTCATCAGTCATTTTTTATTAATACATAATTAATTTGTAATTTAATCTTTAGAGTATGTTTCTCAGGTTTTTTTACATGAACATAAATTTGTCTAACCTAAAAAACACTTTTTGAGAAATTTCCCCACTGAAACAAATCTATAAAATAAAAGCTTACTTTGTTACTGTGTTTGTACCTCGGTTTTACTTGTAAAGCAAATTTTAAGGAAAAGAATCAACAATAATGCATAGAAAAATAATAACACATATACAGGCTTATGATTATAAAAAATATATATACAAATATGAGAAATTCTGGTGGTTTATTTTTTTCTGATGGTATAGACCTCGATATAAAACCGAACTAAAAATATTTAGAGGAATAAAAAAATCAAATAAATTAAAGCTAATAATCTATTTCAAACAACCTACTCAACAACGTAGAAATAACGAAAACCAAAAAGAAACACTAAAAATTAAAATAATTAGTAAAAAATAACATTTAAAAATTATAATAAAAAACAGAGATATAGAAAAAGAAATGACCTCGAAAATAACATTATAATGAATTTATACCTGTATATGTCTCTAGTCTGCTTGTAATAACGTAGAATCTAGATGGACATAGATGAAATTGGTTTATGCCAGCCCGCATCGCAGCAAAGATTAGAGAAGGCAATGAATAAAACTTTTTTTGCAAATCCGTAAACGTCGTGTATTCGATTTTTATTTTTCATTGGAATACTTCAACCTCGACTTCAACATTAAAAAGATATAGATTTATAACATTTTAGGCTTCTAGTATAAACATTGACGAAAGTTTATACCAGTCTGCTTGTTGGTGAAGTTCATGAAAGAGAACAAGTCCAAATATTTGAGTAAAGTCTGCCCAGTAAGAGAATATCTGAGAGTGACAGCATTTTTTAAAATCTCTTTGTCAAATTCTTTTCTGTTGCGTTGGAGAAATTTTATGTTATTCTGGTTAATTATTATAGGTATATCCGAGTCTATATTCAATTTTATCACGGTCAGTTATTTAACAGTCTCCCAACAGTATTTTGAAAATGAACTTCTCTCTTATTGTATCTGTCCATACTCATAGTGATGCAAATAACGCCTTTCGAGCAGTACTGCCAAAAGCATGATCAGCATTACTTTTTACTGACTTTGGTTTATTTTATAGTGTTTTATTTTCGATTTCGCATGAAGGATCGATATGTTGGTTAATCCAACAGCCTAGGTATTTAAACTTCGCCACTCTCTCCAACGTTTCCTCATTCAACAATAATGAGGTCTCGGCGACATCTACTTTAATAACTATTACAATGAGAGATCTAAACATGTGAGGGAGGCTACACCATAATTGGAAATTGTTGAATAAGCTGAAAATGATGACGATGATGATGAAATGGGTCTACATTTGGTTTCTTATATGTATGAGCCTTTTTTCCTGATCGGTGTTGTAATTGCAGAAAAGATATAATTATAGTTGATAGAATGGAAGATAAATTTGATGGCTATTCCGAATCCTCTTCAAACTCTGCTTCTCATAGCAAAATTAAAGACATACTACTAACGTGATTCAAATAATATATAACGATAACGTGAAAAAAATAATGTAATTGATTAATACAGCCTCCGTCTTGGCGTAGTTTTTTTGTAAATCCGTAAATGTCTTGTTCTGGCTTTTTATCCTATATTGGAATATTTCAACATAAATTATTGGACCGATAAAAAATAGCGATGCCTTCTAAAAGCCTTTTCGGCACACCGGTCCTCTTTCTTTATTTGCAAAACGAACCGAAGAAGAAGTTCTCGGCGAACGAACGCGTTTCAAAAACTAAACTCGACCGAGCAAGCGGACGAACACTCGGGCAAAAACGTGCCCCATCGATCGACAACAGTTATTATTCCAACCGCTCTACGCCCGTCTCTCTCTGTCGCCCTGTTCCATTCGCTGCATCCTCTTATTTTCTTCATTTCGTCCTCCGCTGCCCTGTCTCTTTCTGGCCCGCTTTACATTTTAAATCTTAATCAAATTCTGACAAGCCTTGAAAGCTTTAATAATCGGGACAATATTGACTCTGGAAATTATCGTTTCTTAATCCGGAATATCGACGAGCGAGGAGACTTTTTCGGTCAATGGTTGTTCTGGATAAGTAATCGAAAATCGTCGATGAGCTCAAGTATTTGAATTCGTCTTATTAAGTAATGTAAAATCTCTGCAATACATATGTATATTTTAACTCCTAATCACATATTCTTCTTAACCCATAAAAAAGTTGTTGTATTTAAATTGTAGTTTTTAGTTGTATATTAATTTTTTTTTTCAGTGGATTTAAATTCAGGCCAAAATAAGACTCCGTTGTAAAATACACTTAGGAAGATTTAATTCAATTTGCTTAAGCTTCATTCAGAACCTCGAAATCAGTGGAATAAATTAGTAGTTTTAATTAGCCGTAGAAATTTGTTCACCTAATTTCAATGTAAGCATTCGGAACGTCATAATCAGTGGTAGTACTTTTCAATTATTGGAAAAATTTAACAACTTTTGACTTTTCCACTAATTATACAAAATTTGCGAGGAATGTCATTTTGGCCTTTGATTATTACCATGGATACAACAGACTACCGCAAGCTGTTGCTAGGATATTTTATTAACTTTAATTGTGCTTTTTAAACATTGTGAATGATCGTAAAATAAAAAGTATAAAGTGTAATTAAAACCATTAATTTATTCCACTAATTGGGAGGTTCTGAATGAAGCTTTATTCTAGGTACCTTACATACTGAAGAAAAAGAATTTTAAATAATTACATTTCTTCTAAAAAAAGTTGTAAAAATTCATGCTTTGCCACGTTTTCAAGAACTCTCATACTTTTGTTTCGTAAAAGCTACTTTTTAACAGTAGTTTCGTAAAAGCTACTTTTTAACAACTAATATATTCCATAAATTGTATTTAGAATTCGACATTAACTTTATCCGGCTGGCTCTTAGTGATGTTTTTAAACATTTCTAAAATATACTTTTTGCTATATCATTCTCAGATTGGTCTGAATGAAACTTCTGTTTACCTATAACAAATGCTACATAAACTGCTATATGCAAAGGGCTTTTTTCGTCGCCGACGCGACATGCGACATTTCGAAGTAGTATAAAAAATAAGGTGCAGATAAAATTATAATATAAAAATTTCTGGGTTTGTGTTTGCCATATAATTTTTTATAAGAATATTTATGTCTTAACTTTTCTGGTTTTGATGTATATTTATTGCCAATTGTATTTTATGAAAGAGCATGTTCCTGTCATAGCTAATCCGTCATATTAATATAAAACGTAAAAACCTTGGAATATCTGTATAGTATTATGTTTTATTGCATTATTTAATATATGAAAGTCAATTGTTGTTTTATAGGTTTGCTATTGTTTAGTTTGAAAAAAATACTTCTAATAGATGACATTATCAGGAACTATACAGGGTGAGTCTTAAATAAGTGCAAATATTTTCAGGGCTGGTAGATCTCGATAATAGAAACATATATTTTCTCTTTACCATTTTTCCGATAAGTCCAAAATAACCGAGTTATTTACGTTTGAAAATTGATTTTTTCTGAAAAAATTTTGAGAGCCACCGGATTTTTTCTGTATTTGCATTCCTTTTAGTGCCGTAACCATAGAGTAAAGCTGTAACTATGGTAATATTAGAGATTAAGAAATTATATACCGTGGGAAAATTTGCGGTGAACAGGCAGTTCTAAAAACTTTCGAAAAATATACAGGGAAATTTAAAAGAAAATGCGTGATTTTCAACATCTGTTTTTGCAAAAAAAAACTCGTAAGACTCACCCTGTATAGACTACTTAAATTAGTTTAAAATATGACAAATATTAGATTTAATATTCATTTTAAGTTTAAGCATACATAGCATTTTAAGCATACATATAAATTGATTTATTTTTGGTTTCTTTAGGTTCATATATCACACACATACCGGGTGGTGTATCGTCGTATGCTCAATTTGAACAATTTTGGACAATCCGATTTTAAGTAATTTAGGAAAAATGGAATTTAATACTGGTTCGAATGAGGTAAAAGCCTAACATTTAAAAAATACAATTTGACATCGCCTGACATTAAAATAGGCTTGTCCAAAATTGTTCAAATTTGGCATATCTATTCTCCATACGCAGACCTTTAAAAAAACATTTACCTCTTAGCTATAAAATTAATGGGGGAGCCAAAATTTTCATGGGATTTCCTATGTTTCCAACGTCGACAAAGGCTATAAGGAGGTTCAGTCACCAAGTTAATAGATTTTTTCAAAAGGATAGGATTGGAGAACATAACCTAGAAGTTAGAAGAGGACCATAATAGACCTGAAAAGCTCGCAGTGCATTTTAATATCTCATTTTAATATGAAATTAAAACAAAAATAAGTCGTAAATAGTAAAACATGTATATACAGGGTGGTCCGAGCTGTATTCTGGAAACTTTAGCAGCATATTCTGCAGGTAAAAATAAGTAAAAAAGTTCATTTAAATGCCCTAAAACGATTAGTTTCGGAGATACAGGGTGTAGAAGTTTCAATTTTATTTCGATTTTTTCTAAATAATTTTTGAAGTAATGTCAATATTTGGATGAAAATTGATGTGTGGGAGTTTTTTGATATGAGAAATTTAATTTTGATGTCAATATGACTCCTACTTGTAGAGGGCGCCACCTACATATTTTTTAACTGGTTTGAAGAGTAGTCATTTTTCGTTCGTACCTGTATAAAACTAGCGAGTTAAAAAAATATACATTTACGGCTTTTTTACGTAAAAAAGGTCTCTTGGTAAAGATCTCTACGAATAATGGTTCTCGAGATATTTGTAATTGAAATTACCAATACCTGTCATCATTGAAATAAAAAAATTTGTTGACTAAATACCGTATGATCGAATAAAAACGGCGACAGCGATGGCTATAAAATGAAGATCGCTGTCATTTTATATGCAAAATTATATTGGAAAGCCAACTAGATGCCATTTTTTTTCGATCATACGTTTAGTTCCCAAATTTTTCATTTCAGTCAAGTAACTATCTACTATCTATACTCAACGTGTTTATTTTTGTCAATAATGACATGTATGACTATTTCCTTTCTAAATATCTTGAGAACGGTTGCTCGTAGCGATTTTTACGAAGAGACATTTTTTACGTAGAAAATCACGGAAATGCATATTTTTTCACTCAGTAGTTTTATACAGTTACGGACAAAAAGTTATTACTCTTCAAAACAGTTAAAACACATGTAGGTGGCGCCCCCTACAAGTTTCCGGAATACAACTCGGACCACCCTGTATATAGCATATTCATAATTATTGGCACTATGGGTATGAATTTTATTACACTTGATATTATGTTTGTTGGGTATTTCCAACTACATTTGTTAAGGTGTTAATTCATTATTTTGGAAGTGTTGTATAATCCTAATTGCAATTCTTTCTAAAAGCAATAAAAATTATTTATTATTGACTTTTCGCACATTAATCATATCTATGTTACAGCCATAAAAGTTGAGTTATTCCGAGTTTAATTGATTTAACCAACGTATCATGTAGAATTTTCTCTGCTATACCAATTTTATCTCTCTCTATTTATCTTGCTCAATAGGGACAATCACAGCCATAATAACGCTCCGGTTAATTAAATCAATTAAACCACATCATTAAATTACACACAGACGATACGTTCTCAAACAACACTTATTTGTTTATTAATACGGGCCCTGATCCATCACAGAGAGGCGGTCGCAACAGAGTGGTCGGGTGTGTGTAGTCGCCTCTGGACATAGACCCTACAAATGTTTTAGCTCCATCGTATTCGGTGTTGAGTAGGGAATTATGTTAACAAGTAATATAGATTACGCTGCATAGAGGATAGGTAATGTAATTCTGGCTTTATTTTTAGTCGGGAATCAACAATAGTGTCAATAATTTGTAATGCAATTATTGTTGCCACATTTCTTTTTAAATTTTGTAATCACATTATTTTAATTCATAAATCAAATATGTGATTCTTGAATTGAAGTTGTATGTAAATGATAACATGTATACCAATGGTTAATTGACATTGGAAATTTTTTTTTCAGACGTCACAAAAGTATTAATTTTTGCGACGTGATTGACAATATGAAAAAAATTTAACGCCTAAGCAAAAAGTACGAAGATATATTAGTAAACTAGGGTTAGGTTAGGGTTGCCAACAGAGCAGTCAAGTAACCAACGCTGTACAGAGCAGTCAAGTAAGATTTATTAACTCGGTAATAGGCAATGACAGGCCAATACCAGGGAGCTACATGGAGGGTTCAGTCTCCAAGTTGCTAAACTTTGTGAAAAGGATAGGACTGGAGAATGTAATCTAAGGATCAGAAGAGGCCCACAATAGATCTGAGACGGTCGCAGTGGATCAAGCCGAAGCCACCTCTAAGAATCTAAGATTTATTAGAGGGCTCACTTGGAAAAAAGTGTTGCAAAGCTTTTGAATTTGAATTGGTTTGATGGGTTCATTTGTGAAACGTGAAAGAGGAGTTTTGCTAGGTTCGCACGTTTGCTGTTGCAAAAGATGGTAAAATTCTTGAACTTTTTTCAGATTTTCGATTCCGAAATCGTGCAAACCTAGGTAACTATTCACGTCAAATGAACGAATCAAAATAATAATTAGCCTTCCAATACTTTTCCAAGTGACTCCTTTAATTTGATTGGCATAATACTAATTAATTAATATAGAATATTTAATTATTATGTTCTAATATCTTCAACTTCAATTTTCCCACCTTTATTAACCACTTTCCTACCGACAAATTCAATAAAAACCATTTTCTCACTTCGTAGATGACAACATAATATTGATATTTATCAGATAAATATGAACATGCGAAAGGCTTCTCCGATTAAATTAATTTATCCGAACAATTTTCATTCTCTTGTAGCGATGACGCGTTCGTTGCAAGAAAAAAAGCAAATGGGAAAATTAAGATAAAGCATCTTTATGTAACTCGACATTAAGTTTAATTAAGTTGTAATTGGCAAGTTAATTATTGGCGGGGCTTATTACGTGGTATTCGAACTGTCTCAATACGTAACGTCGATTGTCAGTCAGGCTCCGTCCTTCGGGCGCAATTAGAAAAAGAAAATTGTTTCCTTTTAGGTCGTCAAAGAGCAAATTGCGCCGGAATAATTGATACACCGAAAAAAAAACACATTAAGCTTTCTCAACCTCCTACAGTCACATCAAAAATAAAAGTATTTTAACTTAATGTCTCCTTTATATTGCTAGGGCTAATCTGGACGAGACGTACTATTTACGCAGAATTCGAACCGCGGTCCTCGGCCATATACATATATCATTTTCAGTGGCTTGGTTTGGTTTGGTTTGGTTTGGTTTGTAATCTAAAATTCAAGTAAAGCATCTTACTCATGGATCGCTCATGTATATTATAAGCTTATATATGTAAATTCAAAATAAAAAGTGTTTTGCTGTAATGTTGTAGAGTAGGTAGTGATGTTTTGCAGTTAATGTTATTATGTTTGCAGTTAGTTATTTAACGCCAAATATTCTAAACTGAATTTCATCATGTATAGTATTTCCAAAGGCAATTGGAAATACTGAAACTCTTAAGTCCCTTGTCCAGATGACACCGACAAAGACAGTGCCGAAATTACGAGTATATTGGGACAAACTTTTGTTTCTTCTTTTTATTAACGACGTTGCTAGCATAAACATCAGTGGTAAAATATGTCTTTTTTCGGACGACACTAGCTTCACTTGGAGCAACAAGGACGTCACGGCACTTCATAGGATTATATTAAATGACTTAATCACCATTAAATCTTGGAGGTATTCCAACCTCCTGAGTCTCAACATTTCTAAAAGTAAAGCTTTGTCGTATTAAAACTCGCTGCAGCCTTTTGTACTTAACAACACCACCATTGACGTCGTAAAATCTGTAAAGTTGTTGTAGACAATTCTCTGAAATGGGACATGCATATCGACGCTTTGTCGAAAAAATTAAGCTCTGCCTATTTTGTATTAAGATCTGTTTCTAAGGAGCTTAACTTGTCAGTGGCTAGAACTGTTTATTATGCACTTGTTGAGTCGCACCTCAGATATGCCCTTTCATTCTGGGGTACGTGTTGTGCGACTCAATTTGACCGAATTTTCAAGCTCCAGAAGAGAGCTATTCGATATTCACTGGGACTAAACAGCAGAACTCATTACCAGGACTTTTTTAAACAATTAAAAATATTGACTCTTCCTTCCTTATTTATATTTGAATCCGTTTGCCTAATACGTAAGCATGCATCAGCTTCTCAAGAAAGGCCATCCCACACTTATCCACTCAGGAACGCGGAGCAAGATCTTTATCTACCTAACCCCATGCTTAGAGTTAGTTAAAAGTTCAATATTATACAACTTAGACAAAAAATGCATCACCTGCCATTTGAAATCAAATCCATAACATCATTTTCTTCATTTCGCAAAGCATTGAAATCTTATTTACTAGACAAGGCTTTCTACGCCGTAAATGACTTATATTGTGATGATCGAATATGATCTTGTAAACACTGGTCTATATATTTGCTATTACTATACTTACTATAAGTATAGTAAATATTTTTGAATCATATTTATATTTTTTTTTTATTCTTTGGCATTGTAAACATTTATAAATGTTTATTTTAAACAATAAGAATGACAATGTAATTTGTATACTTGTTTTGTATTCTCTTTTGTTTGTTTACTTTATCTTTGTCTACAAATTGTAAAAATTTTTGACAATAAAGGCATTTATTTATTTATTTATTTAATGTATTGACTGACTTCAGGAAAACTATAATTAATTATTTAAGCAGTTTTTTCAAAATTGTCAATATTTCAAGTTACAGAGGGAATTTGTTACTTGTATCTCTAACTGAACAAACACTCCCTTAATGATTGTTTTTCGTGCGTACGCAGCAGCGCTGAATGTTATTGAACCAAGATTCATACGGACTCGGAAGTGAGCAGCTAGCCGTCAGTTCGAGACAAGTTGTTTTTGTCCGTAGATTAATTATGGTGCTGGTTTGTTTCAGTATATGTTTTTATAATCGCTCGGTCCTCAGCAGGAAGGAATAGATTTCTGACGTAATGTAACATCTAGACCGAAGATGTAGCATAATTTTCCGATCGTTCGGGTTTGAATGATGGGCAGCGATAAAGTTTATTACAAATAGTTTTTATCGGTAAAAAAGGTAATTTTTCATTAAGGTGATTGATTATGTGTTCGGCGATGGTATGATTAGTACTTTTTTATTCATTGAATTACGGTAATGATATTTTTTTATTCGAATGGGTTATACATCTGGTGGGAAGAAACGAGCCTCGCTCGGTAACGGTTCTGTTAACTAGACATTAAAAATGCATTAAATTCTTTATTTATTTAAGGATGTGTATCGGATTTATGAAAGTGTAGAGGTATACTTCATACACTCAGATGCAAAAAAAAACGCAACGGAGAAATTTTTGGTCAAATTTAAAGTGTTATATTTTTGTTATTTTTAGTCCTATATTCATGATTTTTTTAGCAAGTTGTATATAATTATATCACCTTTTATTCGTAAACTCAGTTTTTTATAAACTTTAGTATTTGGCATATTATACAGGGTTAATCGAGGGGTTGCTTTTTTACCCTACCTTTAAAACACCTTGTGCAATAATTTCGTGTGTAAATTTTCCTAAAATATAATTTTACAGTCAGAACCATGTCTCCTGAGCATTTTGGTTTATGGATCATGTCAATACATGCCTTGGTTAATTTTTAAGAGCGAAATGAGCTTGCCACCAACAATTTCCCATTTTTTCAATTATCATTTCTTTTTTGAAGTTATTTTTCAATGTGACAAGGCGGTTTTGATGATTATTGTAAACTATATACTACTATGAACTGACCATCATGTTCGACGTTTGGCAAGTACTTGGCAGGAGGTAAAAGGTCGCGAAGCAGTATCAACTTCGTTAAATGAACTTCGCTTGGTCCTTAAAGAAGAATGGGAAAACACAGCGCAATATGATATACGCAGCCTCAATGAC
This sequence comes from Sitophilus oryzae, assembly GCF_002938485.1. Classification (NCBI taxonomy): domain Eukaryota; kingdom Metazoa; phylum Arthropoda; class Insecta; order Coleoptera; family Curculionidae; genus Sitophilus; species Sitophilus oryzae. The sequence continues at coordinate 12,683,562 of NW_022146055.1, forward strand.
AGTATGAACGGACGTATAAAGGCAGTAATAGCAGCCAAGGGCAGCAATACAAAGTATTAGGGTATTTTTACAAAAAAAATTTCTGTTTAGTGCACTTGAGTATTACAGATGTTTTATTTAATATCGTTAGTTCTGTCATCGTTATTAATGCTTATTAAAACCCAGGCTGTATCGTTAGTCTGTAACGTTTTTTTTTAATTTAGTGTAGAATTTCCAATTCAGTGTAATATGACGTTACGACAATAGTCACCAAAACCATCTCGTCATATTAGAAAATTACATAAAAAAGTAAGGATAATTAAAAAAATTGCAAATTGATTGTTATCAATTTGATTGTTCATTTCGTTCTTAAAAATTAACCAAAGCATAGTTTGACATGATCCAAAAAACAAAATGCTCAGGAGACTTGGTTCTGACTGCAAAATTATATTTTAGGAAAATTTACACATGAAATTAATGCACAGGGTGTTTTAAAGTTAGGGTAAAGAAACAACCCCTCTATTAACCCTGTATAATATGCCAAATACTAAAGCTTATATAAAACTGAGTTTAGGAATAATACGTGATATAATTATATACAACTTGCTTCAATTCATGCAAAAACTTCATTTATTAAAAATTCATGAAAATAGGCCTAAAAATATCAAAAATATAACACTTTAAATTTGATCAAAAATTTCTCCGTTGCGTTTTTTTTTCATCTGAGTGTATTTAAACATCTCGAGGAGACCATTGACAAAATCCGAGTTGACCTTTTAAATATCTAGCTCGCTATAAAAATACCTCCGATTTTTATTTTTGAACGTCGTTTGACGCTTCGTACAGAGTATTTCTGTGACTTCCTGTGCGCGAAAGAGGTCCCAAAGGAATGTCATTCAAAGCCAAAAATCCTAACCACGATTCGGGCTGTCAGAACGAATGTAGTTTTCTTTTTGTTGGTGGGATTTTTATGGCTGAAATGTGTAATGAAATGTTATTCGACTCTCTTGAATTAGAATATTAATGGAATAGACTTGGTCGTTAAAAGTTTATGGCCATAAATTTGAGTTTACAGGGAATAGTTTTAGGAACGATATAAATAAGGTAAAAATCAAGAATTTTTAGGACAGTTTTTTTAATGTATCTTATAATTAATTATTTCTAATGATAAGTTTCCATGATTTCAATAAATAAAGTAGTCATTTATGTTATTATTAAGTATTACCTAATGAGGAAAAATCAAAAGGGTTTTAAGTTACTAAGTATCTATGTTACGGGCGAGAATTAAGGGGCTCAGTTCATTAAGGTGAGTTAAGGTATCAGGACTGTGGGCACTCACCTTTATTCCCGTTCTGGACTCGTACCTGTTGATTTTTTGCTTGAACAAAAAGTTGTTTTTTTTTTACTAAAAGATAGCTAATTGGCTCTTCTAAAAACTGTCGTCGCCGAATTTTTTGTTTTTCATTTAATTAAAAAAAAATAAAAAGTATTTTTTTTCCTGATGTCGCATGTCGTGGCGGATGCGCCAGGTTCAACTAGTATGTTATAAATAGTACCTATAGTCTGTCCAACGACAAGATCCTTGACAGTGATAGATGTGTCTGTCATTTTAATTTCAAAGTAGTTTATTTTATTTTACAAAGAAATAAGTTGGTACAACTGGAACGCATAGCAGGAAATTAATATATTTAAAATTTGACTGATAAGTGATTAGGTACTTCTAAATAATTTGTGAAAAAAACTGTATAAAACTGAAAAAAAGTAATCGAGTTATTTTATTTAAAAAAAATGTGTTAATACAAAACAAACAAGAACAAAACACCACATATAAAAAAATATAAAAAAGAACTATTTATTACTTTCAAGGTTCAAGAAACTTCATTCCACAGGAATAAATAAAACAAACTATTTTATTAATAATAACACTTACCAAATTTTATACCTTAACCAGTACCTTTTGACATTATTTCTCTATCGTGTAATGTCGATAATTTACAGCTACTCCAGATTTTAGTATATGTTTAGTACGATCCTTGTACCATATACGAGATGCACTTATCTACGACGAGATGGTATACAAACTTTATTGATGGTAACTTTATTGGTGTATAAGACTTTCTGCCTGGGCACCGAGTATTAACTATAAACTATGCTCTGGATCTACAGTTAATTTTCCCTCGAATTCTCCTCCACCTGACTTCAAAAGACACAAAACACACGTAATAACACGAATCAAAATGCATCATCTTCCAAACCGCAGATATTTGACATAAGTTGACACAAAATTATAACCTATAATTTGGCAAGACTTTGACAAGCCTCAAAAATCTAAAGGCGAGTTCACACGCATCGGCGCCCGTTTGTCGTTCATCGTTCCGTCGAACCAATAAAATTAAAATATGATCTGTCATTTTTGAAATAAACCAATAAAACTGGTTAAAAACAACAAGAGACGACGCATGACGGATTTATATTTAAACCCATCCATAATAGTTAACTTAAAAACAATCTGCTTTTCTTCTGTCATCGTCTGTCGAAATCTTACATGAGAAAAAAAAAAACAGAATATAACAGCTTTGTCGATCATCTTATTCTGATAAACGTTGGTAAATATACATTTTCCAAAACGACAATTCTTTACTGCATTTTTTGTATGTTAAATATGTCACCTGAATCTAATTACTTCCGGATGCTTTTAAAAGTAGTTGAATATAATTTGGGTATTTAAGTACGTAAGGGTACCCTTATAAAAAGCTTGACAATGCCACTGCGATAACCCGCTGTTACGATTTCTGAGAAAACCGTAGCATACGTGCTAAGGCTGCCAACTACTTAGGTCCCTTAGAAAATTGTTTGCTTTAAGCATACAAATGATTTCAATTCCAACATGTCAAACTTAAAATTAATTTCTTTCAAAGAACAAAAAACTGAACACCGGTCACGATGAGGTAGATAATTAGGCAGGAAATTTAAATGTAGACTAACTAGAAAATGAAAATTTAATAAAGACACGACTTTAAAAGGTGGTACGATCATGACTCGTCTAATATCACGACCAATGTTGCCATAACGTCGTGAATAGTGCGTTATGGTACTTCATTTACTGATTTCTACGGCATTCCTTACAGTTAACTATTTTTTACGTTACAGAGGAGTGGATTTAATAAAGTAACTTAAATTGAATTATTTAAAAGATGTATGAACGATTGTCTGTATTGACATTGATCTGACCTATTGCAACCATAAATTTGAAAATATATCAAAATAAAGCATTATTTGTGAACTCTATGCCAATAGAGGATACTAATTATACTTCTTAATACGTTTATATTATTTGGTAGTATGCCATACACGACTAAAATAAAGTAAGTTTCTAATATCCATATAAAAATTCCAGTTTCCAGCTTCAATACCATTTAAAAATTTATCTTACCTTGACATATTTTTTAGAGTCTCTAATCAGTTGAACCAATATAACTGAACATGATTTACACTAAATGATTTGTTGCTTTCAAGTAAAATCATGAGAATTTCTTCTGTGCCTTTACCTGAATACTTTCGATCAGTGACAGGTAAAAAATAATTCTACCTGGACAATATAATTAGGGCAGTTTATCATTAAAATAATTGCTTTGAGGTTAGGTACTACCTGCGATCGATGGCGGACCACATTTCGGCAAAACTTTCTGATATAATTTAAAATATCTTAGGATTAGAAGGATATAACGTCCGTAGCTTTCTTCTGCTTTGTTGGAGATCATTATTATGTCATTAATTTTAGAATGTTTGGCATGGCAACTTTTTCGTTTTAATCTAGAAAAGAATTGTTGAGGTTTAAATGTTTGTTAATTTTCAGAATTTAATTTTGTTTTCTAAAATATTGATTAAGAGAAAGTAAAGATTTCCAGTTAATGTCTCCTTTTTGCTGCCAGGGCTAATCTGGATGGGGCCTACTTTGTTTACGCGAAATCCGAACCGCGGTCCTCGGCCATATCATGGTCAATGACCTACCGACTTGGCAAGTGTCTAAATCGACTCACAAGATATCCGATTTCAACCGGCCTAAAATATTGATTAAAAGAAAATATATAAAAGTGGGCAACGCTGTGCCGGTCAAGCTTAACCCTCAACTGGCGTGGTCAATTTCTCTAACGCTTACGGCCCCAATTTTTTTTTCAGTAAAAGCACACGATGAAGAGATTTTATAAAAAGCGTGTTATGTTAACACTGTTTACAATATATTCAAACTTGTGAACAACCAATTTCATCAATTTTCAACAAATTAATAAGAAAGGACACAAAAATAAAGTAAAATGCATTTTTTAGGAGTTTTTGACAACAGAAATATAACTTGGCTAAGAAACCCATAGAAATTAAAAACATATATATATATATATATATATATATATATATATATATATATATATATATATATATATATATATATATATATATATATATATATATATATATATATATATATATATATATATATATATATATATATATATAAAAAAAGTTTTTACCCTCCTTGGTTCCTTCAGAACCAACGGTGGTTACCTTTGATTAAATGTTTTTTTAATGATAATAAGCAATTTGCGTGGAGTGCACTGTCAGTTTGGTGCATTGCCTTTTCTTGGATTGTCCAAGCCGCACATTGTCTTTACCTTATCACTCAACTGTCTTAATTTGCTGATTTTGTTTGTTCCCCCCCCCCTTTTTGCGGAGTGTGTTTCTGTAGTTTTTTACACCTTATGTAATTTTGTAATTTTGGAAGTATTGCCAATACTATGAAAAGGTTTGGTTCATGAATTTCCTGTGAATTTAATATAAAAAATTGTGAAGGAAAAAAATTTGTACAATTTAATGATTTTTTGTGACAGTTTTTCACATTGATTAATATGAACATTATTGTCATATTTTCCTCATTACCTTCTTCACATTTGGCCTTTTCTAAGTGTTTGCATTGCACCTCTTGTCCTTTTTTCAGAATTTTTAGCACATCCTAATGTTTATTCAATTGCTTATAAGAAAATTCTTTTTCTGATTGCGCTCGGTGTATTTCTGGTTGCAGATATTTGGTGACATTTTCTGAATTGTAAATGTAATTGTATTTTTACCACCTAATTGTTTTTTGCTCTCGTTGCACGAGTAAGGGTGTTTTATTAATGTTTTTTAGTGTTTTTTTAGTGTTGTGCCTTGATCACTCCACTTTTCTACATGACCACCCACACCATTGGTTTTTTACATGAATACAATGATGGACATGCCACAGCCTTGTTCGACATCCATAGATCACTTTTACTAACTTGACTTCTGACAATTGACTTTTGACGTTTGGATGTCGCGGTTGTCGCCTGTCAATTGTTTTGCGCCTCCACGCTTCGGATTGAGACGCAAAAAATTCTTTAATTTAAAAATTTCTAACATCTCTTAATTATTCTAATGTTCTAACTTATATTTGGCGGCTTAACCGCCTTATAAGAGTCCTTGTGGTTGACTGGTCAGCGATGCTTTCACGGTGGAGTTATCAACACACACCATGTTTAATGTAGTTTTTATGAAGGTATTTTCTGTACCACGTTAAGTAAGTCTTATTCTTAACTTTTATAACAGCAATTGTCTAACTTGTATTTCCATTCTAGTGTCCTGAGGAAGGAATAAATAAATTCCGAAAGCTTGACAATTAACAAAGTGTATTAATTCTTTGTCAAACCCTTCCGACTGCAACCCCACTAAATCCCAGATTTTCTTTCTCACTAGTCAGTCGAGACTACTTTCTGTATATATATATATATATATATATATATATATATATATATATATATATATATATATATATATATATATATATATATATATATATATATAATATATATATATATATATTTTATGATTTTACCGTATTATTAAAAGTACAAACAACTGAAATGTGAAGCTAAAGTAACAAACATAAATTATTTTCAACAAAACTGCAAACCTTGACAGGGTGGGTCAAATTCGACGCTTTTAAATGGAAACACCCTTTTCTATAGGAAATAGACAAAAACTAATATCGGTGCCTGGAGCTCAATTTTTGTCAAAAACATGATGGTGAAAACCCCATATCGATATCTGTTACCGTTTCGGAGTTACGGGGTGTTTTTCAAAAGTATGCATTTTTAACAAATCGCTGTAACTTTTTTGCTATGGAAAGTTTTGTATTTTTATGAAAACATTTCTAAAGCACCTTTTTACGTAGAATTTAATGGCTTAAGTATATATTTTTTTAAATTAATAATTTAAGAATTATCAACAGAAAATTTGATTTTTTATATGGGACACCCTGTATATTTTAAATTTATTGAAAGTAATATAAAATTACCTTTCCAAAAATATAACACACTTGATATTTTGCTCGATTCCTCTTTGAGATATAGAGTATATAAAAATTCGCCCGCTTTAAATAATTAGGCTTTGAACGGCACCGGCTGTAATGCAAAAAAATTCTATCTGTAACCATCAATTAAAACGAAAATAATATTTGCTATGAGAGATGCAGAATTTTATAACAATTTAAAAAATATTTAACCAATATCAAGACATCTAAACTATATCTAATAACAATAAAAATAAATAGCAAACCAAGACAAGATATTTTTGCATAGGATTAGATCCATGTGGCACATGTGGCCTGACTTAGTGCACATGGCATGTGCACTAAGTCAGGCGGCCTCGACGACCAACGGCTGGGATCTTGGTTAGCTATTCAATTATTCTTGAAATTGGCTGCAAAAATTTGCTGATAACTTTAGCGTTCAGAGGCGGTGCGTCGTCTTGCTGGAAAAATATGTTTTCGAGTTCCATTAAGGGCATATCATCAATAAGGGGTCCAAAGCCTATTACTTAAAAGTGGCGAACTTTTAAAAATTCTGTATTTCGAAGGGAATTATAACAAAATATCTCAAGTGTGCTATATTTTTGCAAAGGTAATTTTAAATTCTTTTCAGTTAATTAAAAATATAGAGGGTGTCCCAAATAAAAAATCAATTTTTCTGTTGATAAATCTTAAATTATTAATTTTAAAAAAATTATACTTAAACAATTAAATTCTACATAAAAAGGTGCTTTGGAAATGTTTTCATAGAAATACAAAATTTTCCGTAGCAAAAAAGTTACAGCAATCTCTTAAAATTGCACATTTTTGAAAATCACCCCGTAACTCATAAACGGTAACAGATATCGATGTGCGGTTTTCACCATCATGTTTTTGATGAAAATTGAGCTCCAGACACCGATATTAGTTTTCGTCTATCTCCTACAGAAAAGGGTGTTTCCATTTAAAAGCGTCGAATTTGACCCATCCTGTACTTTTTCAAATATTACAGTTCATGCTAATATAGGATCTGCATTTGCCGCACATGGATCGTACACATTTGATTCATGAGATTTTTGTTTTTTGTCACTACACCATCCTAATAATGAAACACTCTTGGCGTGGTGGTGCCACACAGACCCCATTGAAACTTTAGCCTCCGTTGGTAGGAACAATACTTGATATAAATCAATTGCTGAAAACTGAAAAGGAAAACTTTAACAGTTGCATATTGATACTCTAACTACCTAACTTAAAGGTAAATGGCGCGGCGAGGCTTAATTCTTAAACGTAAACATTTTTCAGAGGTATAAATAGTGCTTGGGGTCCGCTGGACCCCACCACGCCAGTTGAAGGTTAATCACGTGACTAATTGTTTATTTGGTATGAACTGTAGATATTTCGCCTTTTGATTCTGGTACATAATATCTTCCATAAATCATTAAGATTCCATTAACTTCAGAATGTTTGGCAACTATGGCTCTAATGAACCCAACTCGAATGTCCAGCGACCGTTCTTCTGCCAGCCCCTCACCCCTCCGTCTTAATGCATGTAAATTGGCATGTAACGGCTGAGACACATTAAAATAAAGTTCTAAAGGAACTAATTGAAATTTACAAGTAAAATCAACACGTTGCGTGCCCCGGCTCGGTAAACGTAGAGCATCCCGCGATGGCATAGCCTTCCTCAAAAAAAAGACCAAGTTAAATATAGAAAAGGCCGCTTTCGTGTGCAGGCTCCAGTCAACTTTACCAAACCGGTCTGAATTTATACCTTAGACGATATAATACATAGAGACGCTTTTTCATCAACATCCTTTAACAGGCATTATTTATGGTATAGCGTTATATCAGGGAAAGAAGGCATTTTTATTCTGATTTTGTCCAATATGAAAGAGTACATTTTCTATTGAATAATCAGTTTCTTTGCTAGACGAGCCTTTAAGTTTGTATCTTTTTTGTGTTGAATCTTGTTTCTCTTGTTTAAAATATAAATATATACCGGGCGATTGTATCGTCGTTGGAAACAGGAAATTCCATGCAAATTTTGAACTTTCCAAGTATTGGCTCCCCTGTTGATTTTACAGCGAAGTCGTAAATAGGGTTTTTAAAGGTATGCTGAATATTAGGGTGAGCCAAAAAACGTATAGAAAATATTATTGGACATTCATAAAATTATAGGACATGTTCAGTTTTAATTTAGAAATAGATGCAGTTTTTCTTAAATTAGATAAAACGGGCTTGTTATACATAGGCCCGAGCATAGGCCTTAAAAATCTATTTCGCTGTAAAATCAACAGAGGATCCAATATTTGGACAGTTCAAAAGTTGCATACGATTTCCTTTGTTTCCAACGACATTCCACCACCTGGTATATTGAGAGAGAGATATAGTAAAATTATGAAATAATTAATTTCTTGCATCAAATAATTAAAGACATTAAATAATAAATTATTTAATAACCAAGATTGGGGTATCTCCCTTCAAGTTTGCCATTGTAAACATGTAGCTTCCACTACATCCTTCTACATAGACTTCAGCTCGATGGATAGTTGAGTGTAGGAGTAGACCCTTATTTGTTCTGGGAATTCACTTCTTTCTGGGGATTCACTTCTACGCTGTTTTTCTTGCACATCACCAGTCATAATAATTATGTCCATGTTGCCAGTAGATCTTTGAGCAATGTGTTTAAAATACTCAAGTATGCATTTCAAACATTGATTTTCAATATGAATAAATTTTAATTTTCAAGGTGTCATTATTTATGTTTATTCAACAATATTAAACCAAAATTGTTTCACAAATCAAAATACTGTAATTTATATTTTGCAATATAAAAAGCATTATAATGTCACGATGGACAACAGTAAAAAAAATCTTATATTACATATGATATATCAGTATCTACGAAGTATAAATGGTCTAGACTCTTCCAATGTTTAAGGTAACATAGCTATTATTTTGTTGAAGTTATTGCTACTCTACTGTATATGGTCGAAGATTTATACGAAGAAATATGGGTCCGGTTACGGTTGATCGAAGGGTATGTACGATGGGCGTGATTGTCGCGTCTTGCGGTCCATCAGGGAGTTACCGAAATGTATGAGGTTTTTTGTCGGATGGGAATTGATGGCGAAATATAAATACCATTTAGGTCGTTTTTTTCGCATAAGTTTGGCCTGACGTAACCGGTTTTTTTTTATCGTGGAAGTTATTTAAACTAAATTTAATTATATTATGGCGATTGAATTGATATTCGTAACATTTTAATAACTAATATGTGTACATGAAGTGGAATAACTCTAACTCAGGAGCTTGGAGTCATTATCAGTACTGAAAGACGGGAAACGGCGCCTTTGAACTGAGTATGATGTTGTTTCTAGGTTGAGCCGTTTTTGACAGTCGATGAGTTTATGATTTTGGTGCAAACTTTTTGTGCAAGTTTAGCCCCCACCCCTCCGTTAAAAAAAGTTTAAATTTTTTACTGGCGGAATTTATTTTTGGTGGAAGATTAACCTTGTAATTGCTGATTATGTATTGAACCAAAGACATGCTTCTTTAGATCTATGAATTTAAGATTTTATTTTTTAACTAACTCTAATTTTAACATTTCATCTCACCAGGGAAACAGTTAAATATATGGTTTGCGGTAAATGTTAGTCAAAATAATGTGAGTTATCAGCAAAAAAAACAGTATCCTTTAGACAAAAATCTACGTTATTGAAAGATGCGTACAACTTATCTTAGATTGGAACTATCGGAAACAAGAAATAGCCATCTTATGTGATGGTCAAGCAGCATTAAAGCGATCAACTCAGTAACCATTAATTCGAAGATGGTCAAAGAATGCTAGAGAAGATGAACAAATTAGGGAAATATAATAAAGTCCTCCTACTCTGGATCCCAGCCCACCAATGGATAGAAGACAATGAAAAAGCAAACGACCTAGCTAGAAAAGGAGCTTGAACACTCCACTAATTGGACCAGAACCGTTCTGCATTCCAAGTGGAAACCAACTTAAAGAGGAATAACTCAAGAACCTGAAAGACTCCATTGATAACCTGTAATGGGAACCTTCCAACTGTCTAAGACACTGGAAGGATTTTTGCAGTACCTACAACTGAGAAAAATCAAAGACTTTTCTTGATTTAAGTGAGAACAATCTTGGACGACCATCTTAGAAGATTGAAGCTAAGAAACAAGGACGAATGCAGATTCTGTGAGAAAAATGGAGAAACACCTCATAACTGAGTGCGCCGCGATGACAACCATTCGTGCCATAAATTTTGGTACGACTGATATCGGAGATGGATTACTAATCTCTGTAATACCATCTCAGGTAGCGGCTTTTGTCAAAGCCCTGAGATTGTATGATGTGTTATAATATAACTCAAGAAAGGCGGACACGATAGATCTATAGGGTCGCGGTGATTAACCCCTCTCCCATATATTCTACATTCTACATCAGTAGAAAAGGTAAAATTAAATCCAAACACTGCAGAAGAAATATTTTATTTGTTCTGTTTATGCATTCTAAGAAAATGTATCGTCGTCTTCTGAACGGTCTCGTCTTTGTTCCTCTCAATCGTATCGTGCCGCATCAGCGTCTTTTTGGTTCCATCTGTGGCGTGTCTCATTAAAGAGACCCCCTTTTTTAACGAGAGATTCCCGATCGCGTGTTTTTTCCTCGAAAAATGCCATAACTCGTTCGGCGGCGACCACGCGCGCTCCTCCGCGCGCACGAAAGCCCGACCCAGCGGGCACCACTGCTCCGATTATTAATATTTACGTAGAAAAAACGGCCCATCCATAAATAACAACTAGAAAGACGTAAATAATGAGCCCGTCGAGTAAAACATCGAAATATAGGAATTTCTAGATTTAATTTCTAACACATAACATGTTTTTATACGTACCTAAAACAGATGAGGTTCTATGGTAAAGGTGTTCTTTTTTGTGGGCGGCATAAACAGTAAAACGGTGTCGAAGAGTGTTCGAACCGCGACTAGAATTCTAACTGGACATTAATAACTTAATACAAATTACGCTAAGTGACACTGACCTTGATGTCAATCAGGGAGGGAATTTCTCTCTTCAGAATCATTCTGGATGAATTCTGGCACACATTTTTGAATGGTGTCTTAGACGATGTCTTTCTCATGAAGGAGTTTGGGTTTGATGAATGGGGTTCAAGTGCTGCATTCTTTTTGGATTTGACTAATTCCATCGCGCATAACCGATCCTTCTCTGATGATGACGTTTTAGCTTTGAAGGCTTACTTTGTTCATACGAATAAATTTTCTCTTCTCGTCCGTTAACTCTCGAAAGAGTATGGTGACATCATGTCGCAATTGCTCGGATCGTTGTTTTCTATCTTGATCAGCTATAGAAGCCTCTTGCAGGCAGTGACCAATAATTTCTTTGGTTTAGTCCACCCAGTGCGTCGGAGATCTTCCTCTTGGTCGTTTTCCATTAATCTTCCCTTCGATTATGTTTTTTTTCAGCCCATCTGTCCTTCTCGAAATGTGCCCGAAGTATCTAAGGTATGACAGGTTTATTTTGGTTGAAAGTTCTGTGTATGAAATTCTTCTGTAGGCCCACATTTCGAAAGCATCTATTTTTCGTCTGTTTGTAGTTTTCAGAGTCCAGGTCTCTGATTAAGTAGCGATAGGAAAGATCAATGTGTTTACTAATTTAATTTTTTGGCGCTGGGATATTGCAGAGTCTTTCCATATTCGTGTTAGTTTTATAGTCAAGTTATGAGCTATTGCTAGTCTGCGTTTGATTTCCTCGTCACAGCCTCCCTTGTTTGTTATGAGGGATCCAAGGTAATTGAACTTCTCAACCATCTCAAAACTATCTCCCTGATGTTAGTAGGATTTTTGTCTATTATCATGACTTGCGTTTTCCTTTTGTTCAGCATAAGGCCATGTTCCGCACTGATCTTACTCAACCTTCTCATTATTTGAACAAGTTCTTCCTCAGAGCATGCAAGAATTAAAGTGTGATCAGCATATCTAAGGTTTATGATCTTTTTTCCACCTATCGTTAGTCCGCCTCGCCAACCTTGTAAGACCTTTCTCATTATGTACTCTCCATAGATGTTGAAGAGTATGGGTATATTTTATACTGCAAACTTTGGTATGGGGTGATACTATACAACCTTGTCTCACACCACGTTTCGGACTAAAAGACTTAGAGAGAGTGTTGTTGACTGTGATCTTTCCGGAGCTCTTTGCGTAAGATTTTTAAGTAGAAATATAACATGTTTTGGTACTCTTATGTTTTCCAACACCAGCCTCAGCTTCTTCCACTCTACACAAAATATAAATTTTATATAGATTTAATTAAAAAGAAATCACAATTGTTTAACATATCTCGTAAACTGTTGTTGAATATAGAATATAGATATATGAATATAGATAAATTGAACAGTTGAAATATAGTAATAATTCCAGCTTTAAAACAAGCGCAGCCAATTTAAGATGGTGATGGTACGACATTTTACCGACTGTTAATGCTGAACAAATAAAATATTCTGTTCCGTTCGAGTGTGTTTAATGTTGATTTAGCGACGAGCGCAACTGTTGAACAAGCTATTTCTTTGACTTCTTTAAGGCTTATGTTAATTGCATTTATTGCTGGAATTATTTTAAAACTCCAGTTAATACGACTGGTAATGGAAAATATCATTTAAACGGCTACTGCTTTTATCGATAGAATTTCATAGATGTTAATATAGGAAAACTAAATTGTTGGTTTATATCTAAATATCACACAATATATTGGTTGTCATGGGCATGCATTGTATATTTTATTCAGATATATATATATATATATATATATATATATATTTTTTTTTTTTTTTTTTTTTGTTTTCACTCTTGGCTTTAGGTCGTTGGGGTTGCAAAGATGTTTCTAGATTTTGTTCATTATTTTTTTATTTTGTGACGACGTTTCGACAGTATATGTCTTTTTCAAGAGTCTCTTTAAGTACATAAAAACAGTCAGTTAAAATCAATAAGATAAAATGTCAAACTAAAAGGTCTTACCTTGAACGTAGATTCTTACAGAGTTAAAATTTGTTAAAACTGGACAACACAATAACACATATTAACTATTGTTTTAATTGTTTTTGGACATCACACTTTACTATAGAGCACGTACGTATTTCCTAGCAGATCGCTCTGTATAAAACACATTTATCATTTCAAAACCCGATGTCTACTGTTTTTAGTGCGTAGAGGATCGACAGATATATTTTGCTTAGATTTTTTAGGTCTTTTTTATCATTTACCGCGTTTTTGTAGCGTTTTTTTGTATCTCCACCATTTCATAAAATCCTCTCTTTTTTTGGTGATTTTCTGTTTTTAAAATTTTAGTTTTATTAAAATCGAATGTATGATTTTCTGTTGACACATGATTTGTGAGGGCGGTTACATTTTTTTATCATACTTGTGCCCTTTCAGTCTATTTTCTAACCATTAGAAGTTTGTCCTATGTAAACTTGGGCGCAGTTCGAACATGGAATTTCATATATAACATTGCTTCGTTTGTTTAACGGTGTTACAGATTTTAGTTTAGAGAAATTATTAGCTAACAAGTTATGTGCTTTATAACAAATCGTTATATTATACTTTTTATGTAACCCTTGTAATTGTTGAGACAACCCATTTACGAAGGGGAGCGCAATATATCGTATATCTTTTTTAATCTTTTTATTTTCTATTTGATTTTGATTGTTTTTTGTGTTTAAGAATTTTTGGAGTCTATCTTTGAATATTTTGTTTATTAGTTTTTGTGGATGGGTATTTTCTTTTAATGCATTTTTTGCTTTTTTTATTGCAGCATCTCTATATTCTGGGTCGGATAGACGAATTGATCTGTCCGCCAAGCCAATAGGGTTACACAAAAAGTATAATATAACGATTTGTCATAAAGCACATAACTTGTTAGCTAATAATTTCTCTAAACTAAAATCTGTAACACCGTTAAACAAGCAACAATGTTCCTGCTAATTCCATGTTCAGCAAACAAGCATTAGAAAGACTGAAAGAACAATATGAATATGACTCATGTGTCAACAATCGCTACATTCGACATTTAAAAACAGAAATCACCAAGAGCCTATGGTGGTGGAGTGCGCGACAAAAAGACAAAATCTAAGCCATCTGTCGATCTCACGTGAACATCGTGTGCACCGATGAGTGGCGTTTATACAGAGGCGATCGGCAATACGCGCGAATGATGTAATGTCAAAACAATTAAGAACAATGGTAATATGTTGTGTGTTGTCCAATTGCTGAAAATCGTTCAGGTAAGACAGCCCAGACGACCTCTGTGTTAACGACTGTTTATAACAGAAAAAGATATATATCAAACGTCGTCTAAAATAAAAATGAACAAAATAAGCTACGAACAAAAAAACAAAAATATATATAATACAGGTCAAAGAGCCAGAACAAAAAAAATATATATATATATATATATATATATATATATATATAACCTTATATATGTAATAATATATATATATATATATATATATATATATATATATATATATATATATATATATATATATATACATTTTTTATAATAATTTTATTTTACCTTGTCTTAATTTTTCATTATTTTTGATAGCGAATGGTATATACAAAATGGTTTTACGTTATTTCTTGTAATAAGTTATATCAAAGATGGGGAAAATAAATTATTTGTTATTTAAGCAGATAATTGAAAGATTGGACACAATTTCTTGTATGGTTGACTTGATGCCGCACATGCACCGTTGCTAGCTAAATCATAAAACGGTTAAATCATTACCACGTGTATTAAAACGGACATAAATATTTTTCTCTCACATTTTTTCTGCTCGCACTCAGATTACATATCTGTACATCGAAAAAAAGCAATTAATATAAAAACATTTACAGCTGTGTAAGAGAGTTTTTTAATACTTCATTATTACCTCTTATGACGACACTTTGTTCGAGCTTTTAACTCCTAAGTATCAAAAAACGGGCTTGCAATTTCGTGGCATTAATAACTTCAGGTAATAAAGTAGGCACAATTCTGGTCATAAAAGCTGCTATAAATTGAGATAATAAGCAAGTAATTCATGAATTTGTGTATCATAAACCTATGTAATTGTGAAAATACGGCGGTTTGTATTAAGAAAATAAACTACATCTAAATTGTGTTATCAATACGATCGAAAAACAAAATGCCGTCAGACTTTCTATGGAAATAGAGGTAGTTATAATTTTATTGAGAATTTTATATTTAAAATATAATGGCGAATTCAATCGACCGTCATTTCCAAACCATCTTGAAATCGTCTAGAATATAGTTAACTTCATCTACAGACAAGTGCATTCGAATAACTCATACAACCATAGCATACCGTTATAAAACATCATTTTCCAGCCATAATATATGGCTAGAAAATCTGGACATTGATACAAAATCTTCAGTTAACACAAAGTGCCCGGAGCGCAGTCGAGTGTTTTCGCCTTGAGTCTTTTAATGTTGAAAAGACCGCCGCGTCATACCTGTACCTAACACCCAGTCCTCTTTTCTGCAGTGAAATTGGTATCGACAAAGTCTTCGCTCAATCTCTATGCTGGCTTCCTGGATATCAATGTTAGTGTGGAATCCGTACAGTCTTGGTGTATAGTAGTTAGTCGTTTTTAGAGCACTTCTACTGTTTCTGATTTAGTGCTAGGTTTCGTTTCACATGAGGCGGAGGGATGTTAGAGAGGACTGGTAACCACTGGGTTGGGATCGATTTATAATAGTTCCTGTTAATAACCTAATAGTATCATTGAGTTGGGTGTCAACTGTATAAATACAGCTGTTAGCCCGACTAGCCGATGATGATAACGATATAATAATATTAAGTAATAACATTTTTACACTAGATACACTAGGAGAATTTGTACAATCCGATGGATAAATACCAAATGGATTCTGTATCTTTTCACTCCCTTATTGAAAACGATACTTAGAGCATATTTTAGATTTATCGAGATTGTTTGTTGTTCAGTATAGTAAAAGATGATCAGTCCTTAGATGCTGGCGATTCCTCTTTACAAAAATTCCGTCGAGTGGAGTGCTTTTGACACAATACCTATTTCATTGTTTTCGAAAAATATTAACAAATAAAACAGACACTAAAAGGATGAGAGTCTATACATATACACACACCGAGATGTACACACACACTCAAAATCAAATACAAATATCCAACCCAGCTTTTAATATTGTTTGCCTTTCTTCTTAGGACTGGGCTGAATTTTATTTGAGTCTCTCTTTTTTTGTGGTGGATCTGGAGAGGTCTGTTTATTTTGGTGATTTAACGGCGAGTTCGATGAAATGAATAAAAAATATCGTAGAGAATAAATTTCGGGAATTGAGGAGCAGATGGCTAAGCATTTTTTAAAGGATTTTTTTTCTGTTAGAATTACATTCCAAATCGTTTGGAATTTAATTTTTTGTTAGAAAGGTTCAGGAATGTATTCAGGAACTTCGAGAACGCAAAAAAAAGAAAGATATACTTATAAAGTGGGTAAGTTTGTTTTCCTTTTATTGTTTTTATGATCAACATCAGACGCTAAATTTATCTAAGGGACATTAAGTAAACTTTTCAAAGGAATTATGTAGTATATTGTATTCAGTAACATTGAGATTTAATTTCTAGAAAAGAGTTTTTGATTTGGAGGATAACTACTCCTAGAAATCAAAACACAAACAGGATGATGTGATATACCTGTAACTTTATATGAAATCACAAAATACTGATCTTACTTAATTTACTGTCTATTTGAAAATTTGTTAATTATTTTGTAATTTTACGAAATAATGCCTAAGGTGTTTTATTTTCTGTATTTTGCTTTATGCTACAGTAACTTTAATTGTTATATATATTTCATAACAGGTATCTATCTATACGGTCCAACGATATTTTGCATAAATTATCGACACACAGGCGTAGAAAAAATGATTTAACAAGATAATAGTCCCAGAGGCATTTAATTTTATTTAAAAGCTATAATTATATTTTTCTAATTTTGATTGTTAATTAATTTATTTTCTAATGGTGTTATTATAGAAATTATATTTAGTGTAGGCAAGATAAGCATTCAAATGCCAAGACTGTGACAGACGGCGGATATGTATTGCGATAATGTATTTTTTTAACTCTAGATTATTATGTATATTGTAACTGTACGACTATTAGGAAATGTATGTAATAGTTTAGCAACAATTCAATAATCCAAATAACACAGAAAATAACGTACTTTTACATTAAATAACACATTTCTCACTACTATCTATTTATGTATCGACGACAGTAGTTACTAAGTTAACAATTATTTTAACATCAATATTAACGTAAAACTCTCATCTGTACTTATTTTCAATTCAGAAATTATTTGTTTGCGATTATAAGAATAATACCAAATGAAATATATTGGTCAGAATTAGAGTTAATTTAATAATTTTTAGTCATACAATTTATTGTAAAGAGAGGTAAAAGAACGTTGCGTTGCTCGGGAATATTTTTCAAACTCTTTAAGTGTCTATCTTTAAAATAAGTCAATCAGCAGATAGAAATAAAATGTTTAAATTATTGAGGAGAAATTGAAATTTATAAAATAAAGTCAATTTTAAACAAACTTCTTTTTGAAAATATGATAACCATGATTAATGATTAAGAAATAAAAATTTTATGGTAAATTTTTATATGCCGAAGAAATTATTTTTAAAATTTGCTTTAGGTGGTGTAGATATCATTCCACGTAATCAAAACCAGAATATATAAGTATATATTTTAAATATCTTAATCTAACTAAAACTAGATCTTTTTTTTGTATTTAAATGTTCTGATAATTAGAGTTAAGTATTATAAACTTATTTCCCCATTTATTGTTATATTTACCAAATATTTAATTCTCTCCCACTACAGGTATGCCTGTCGCCATTTTGAGATTCCTTTTTAAACTTAACACCAACATTCACTGCCAACGTATACCACCTGCGCGGTTAATGGGTCCCGCCCCTTGGTCAGCCCTCCCTTTCCCGGGCACCCCTTTAACAATAAATAAGGGGACCCACCCCAGTATATTTATTAATTGGACGTAGGATTGATGAATGGACTTAATGCGTCAAAGGTAACTGTCCTTCAGGTAGCTTTATGGTGCACAAATTACCTATACTAAGGGCGATTGTGTTTGCGCGCGAAGCGGTGTGGAAAGCAAACAATTTGGCATCAGTGTAACGTGACGCTATTAGTTCAGAAGTCCCGTGAGAGAACGGTTGAAGTTTTGAATTTTGTTTAATCAAAAATAAAGATTATCATTTAGTGTAGCCAATATCATCATCTTCAGCTTATTCAACTATTTCCAATTATTGTGTAGCCTCCCTCACATATATTAATCCCTCCCTTATGTATAATATTAACTCCCTTTGTAGTTGGACACATTGTTGTTTATTGTTAAAATTAAATCTATTACCTGGGTCTTTTGTCGTATCCTTATATGGTCTATCTTGGTTGCGACTGATTATACAACTTGACATAATGATGTTCAGAAAATAAAAAAAAGTGGAGGATTATACATTTTGCTGCTGTCCTATATGGATTGGTTAATATCTTCTTCTTCTCGTCCGTTAAATCCCGAAAAAGTATGATGACTTCATTGTCTATCTCTCTCATTGCCTCTCTTGAGCGACTAAGAAGAAGCTCCTTGTAAACCATGATCAATAATTTCTTTAGTTTACTCAGGGCGTCGGAGACCTTACTCTTGGTCGTTTGTCATTAACCTGCCAGTCCATCTGTTCTTCTCGAAATATGCCCAAAGTACCTAAGGTAATGACTGGTTTAGTTTGGTTGAAAGTATTGTGGTAACTTTTAACCGCCTTAGAATTGAGACGTTGCCGTTGGTCCGATGTTCTGTATATGAAATTCCCAGCATATTTCTGTAACCGCACATCTCAAAAGCATCTATTTTTTCTTCTGTTTGCAGTTTTTAGGGTCCAGTTCTCAGATGCATGAGTAGCGATAAGAATATTGCAGTCTTTCCATATTCGAATCTGTTTTATTGTCGAGTTATTGCCAGTCTGCGTTTGATTTCTTCGTCACAGCCTTCCTTGTTTGTTTGGAGGAATCCGTTTCAACGAATCCGTTTCAATCCGAATCAGGTTTGTTTTCGAAACCTCAAAACCATCGGTCTCCTTGATGTTAGTATTTTATAGATGTATATTGTTGATGAAGATTTCTGTCTATTATCATATTATCAATTTTAGCATAAGGCCATGTTCTGCACTAATCTTACTCAGTTGGTTAAATATAACAGAGCACAATTAACCAAACCAAAACAAACACAGCAGTGCTGCATATAGCAAAACATTATGCTGGATTGGGTTAAAAAATGGTAGACCTTGATGATCATGTTTTATTAAAACTGAAATGTAGTTATGTTGGAAAACTTAGAACGGCTAGGTTACAGTGATCCTTGTCTCTCACTTAGTCTACCATCTGAACAACTGTATCCTTCATGCTTCCTAAAAAAATACCGAAAAAAATTTGCCAAAGAAAGTCATCTCACTAATGCAGTTATCACGACAAAAAATAAATTCATTAAATTAAAATAAGACGGCTCGAAAGTAATTTATTTATAACTGTTCGTAAAATAGGATTAGAAGTGGCTAATTAACTTTTTGCTCTTTTTTATGCTTCAAGTTTATTGATCTAAAAGGACTATATATCTAACTAAAGCTTACAAGAACTGTTATGTTTTAATTGGGTTTATAAAATCAATTTCAGGGATTCCATAGACGTTACATGCGATGTAACTGAGGCAATATTCAAATTCAATTTGTTGGATTATTGTCAGATGAGGTTTAGTAATTGCTGTTTCATAGAAATGCAGACGTTGGTTAAATATAATGTTTGTTTCAATATAAAATTGGTTCATATAATACTATATTAATGATTATTTTTTTTGGCACAGCTACGTCGAAACATTGAAGGAAAATCTGTTTTATATTTATTTAAATTTGGATGGTGAAAAATGGGTAATTTATTATCAAATCTTTACTCGTCAATCTCATCAGATTGTATCTAATTAATAATTAAAATACTTATATTTTTAAGTCCTATCCTAAATGACTAAATCTTCTTAACGTCAGTCAGGAAGTCAAGTCAACTCAGTCAAGAAGTAGGCATGACTATCTTAAGTCGAGAATAATATTAGTGCCATCTAATGTCCAAAGTGCAAAGTAGTTATTGAAGAACAAAATGTCAGTAGATTTATGCGGTAGAAATTTGGAACGAACTAAAAGATACATTGGAGAAAGCAAAACTTAGCTTGATCAGTATACATCTGTTCCAAAAAAGAAATAAAACAGCCTTGACCGTTTTTGACATTGATTACACATACTCTGGTATAAAAATATAATTTAACATCACAAGAAACTAGTTCTGCACTAGTTTGCGAGTGAAAAGTATTCGAGAACTGGATTTCAGTCACTTCACGATTTCAAAATAAATATCTGCCGTTTAGAAATCTAATGGATTTACAGGAAATCAAAATGGATCTAATATTTTAATAGATGAATAAATATTAAGTGGGTGTAATATGTGTTATATCTTTTACGAATATTTATCAAAAGTATTTAAACCATACCGTAATATTTTATTTGATGAATAGATATAGGGTATATTTGTTATAGGAATAGTCTTTTATAGCTTTATAGAAAAAGTTTTTATAATTTTTACAGTTATTTTTCGGTTTATTATAAGTTTTTTAAACAAGTTGATTTTTTTATTTAAATCCCTGATTAAAATAAAGAAAAATCCGTTGATTTAAATCTTGATCATCAAGTTGATTTAGTGGCCGGCCGTAGCTCCGCGGTAGTGTGTCGATCTTCGGAGCGAAAGGTACTGGGTTCGATCCCCAGCCAGTACGATCGCTTTATTTATTTAAATAAAAATATTTATTTATCTAAATAGAGCGACCAACGAGCAGCCACCTCAAGGAAGGCAATGGCAAACCACCTTGAGTATATTTGCCTTGTACAGCCTCTCAAATAGTGCCGTTCGGATTCGGCGATAAACTGTAGGTCCCGTGTACTTGCGAAACACTGATGACACACATTACAAGTACATGCGAGCGGTAGCCGACGCTCTGTATAGAGTATGGCACTGTAAGAAGAAGTTGATTTAAATCACTGCACTGTAGAGTCAAAGATATGGATAACTGTGTCCTTCAGTTTCAGGCTTGTGGCATGGCTTCGTGATGGCTTATAATTTTCTTTCTTTATCTAATTCTTTCTCTGGTATATTCACTACGCATTATCCATTTACAATCCACGTATTATTCACTCTGTACAGGGTGGGTCAAATTGGACGCTTTTAAAGCGAAACACCCTTTTCTATAGGAGGTAGACGAAAACTAATATCGGAGTCTTGAGCTCAATTTTTATCAAAGACATGATGGCGAAAACCGCACATCGATATCTGTTACCGTTTCGGAGTTATGGGGTGTTTTTCAAAAATGTGCATTTTAAAAAAATCGCTATAAACATACAATATAACGCTTTTTTGCTATGGAAAATTTTGTATTTTTGTGAAAACATTTTCAAAGCACCTGTTTACGTAAAATTTAATGGTTTAAGTATATTTTTTTCAAAATTAATAATTTAAACATTATCAACAAAAAAATTGATTTTTTATATGGAACACCGTGTATATTTTTAATTAGTTGAAAATAATTTAAAATTACCTTTCCGAAAATATAGCATACTTCATGTTTTGCGCGATTCCTCTTCGAGATATAGAGTTTTTAAAAATTAGCCCACTTTGAATAAGTAGGCTTTGAACGACGCTGGCTGTAATGCAAAAAAGTTCTAGCTCTGAGCAGCAATTAAAAGGAAAATAATATTTACAATGAGAGGTGCAGAATTTTATAACAATTTAAACTATATTTAACAACATAAACATATTTAAACTATATCTCATAACAATAAAAATTAATAGCCAACCAAGACATGAGATTTTGCTACAGGGTACTACAGGTGTTCGACATGTCGACCGTCTTCTGTTATGGACAGACGGGACCGTTTTTGAACATTTCTCGCGGAATTCATTAACTCAGTGAGGGTGAAAGATACCCTCGCCTAACCGATAAGTACTTCTAATTCTTGTTTATATTATACGGCCAATTTTAAAATAAGAACCTTTATTCTTCCGCAAAGATAAAGTTCGACGGCCTCGACGGCCAACGGCTAGGATCTTTGTTAGCTATTCAATTATTCTCGAAATTGGCTGCAAAAATTTGCTGATAACTTCAGCGTTTTGAGGCGGTGCCTCGTCTTGCTGAAAAAATACATTTTCGAGTTCCATTATGGGCAGATCATCAATAAGGGGTTCAAAGCCTACTAGTTAAAAGTGGCGAACTTACAATGTGTCCCAGAAATAAGTGCAAATATTTTAACTGGTAGTATAGTTCAACCCCAGAAACACGCCTATGAGGTTTTTTACCCGATTATTTTTTTTTTAAATTCGAAAGTTTTGGAAAAAAAATTTTGGATTTTTTTTTAGTTTTTAGTTAAAAACCATAATTTCTTGATAATATGGCAACATAGGTAGTAAGTTAAATTTACAAGAAAGAAAATCCAGAAAAGATCCAGTGGTTCTCAAAATTTGAGCACAAAATATTTTTTTTTGGAAATTGAAAACTTATTTGAAAAACGATAAAGAGAAAATTGTTTCTTTTATCGAGATCTACCACCGCTTAAAATACTTGCACTTATTTCTGGGACACCCTGTATTGATGCAAAAATCGAAACAAAAATAAATCGAACCATTAGGCTAAAGTTGGAAAAAATAATAAGATTTCCATTTTCGTCGTGAGTTTGCGTAAACTGATTGTATAAGAGTGGCATTATTCACAAGACACTGGCGTACAATATTGATTTTGTATGGATAAGGATCTTGATTAATTGAGGCCTCGCAGCAACGTGTCAGTTCAATTTGAGAGCTGGAATAAGTTGAGTTTTGCTCGCATGGGCCGCCTGTTCCACCTTAAAACGATCGGAGGCGACGGCTGATGGCCTCCTTTATCTTCTCCGAATTCAAATTATAAAATCGGTCATTGCCTAGAAGAGCGGGCGAGACGAGGAACGAGATAGGGACAGATGTAGAGAGGGAAGACTTTAAATTGCTACCGGCTTTTATTACGTTTTCGTGTGGATTCCGAAGAGAATTCTACCGGGGCCCAATCGATAGTACGATCACGTACTGTTTTTGGATCCGATGCGATTTTATCCGATGGCTTCGGTCAATTTTCAAATTACTTCGAGTTTGTACGAGTTAATGTGGTATAATGACTGTTTGGTAATTGATGTTCACCGGCTATTTTTGTCTTGACCAATAATTTGGCTGTTTGGTTTCTTCAACGAAGATAATGGAAACAGCAAATTTGATATCGTATTTGATGTAATTACTGTATTTTTTGAATACAGTATTTTTTTTTTTCAAATACCATTTTTCGGTTTCCGATAGATTACCGATGTTAAGCGACGTTAGATGATGCGAGAAGATGGCTAGGTAATTGTCTGGAAACTCTGTCCTGCTGTTGTTCTATGGCAAGATTGTAAAATCTATTGACACACACTGCTCATTCGCGCCGGTTCAAGACCGGATGAGATCGGATATCTTGTGAGTAAGAGTCGAGTAACTCGGCAAGTCGGTGGGCCACTGACAATGATATGGCTGAGGTCCGCAGTTCGGATTCCATATAAATAAAATATGTCGTCTGTGGATTAATCTTGGCAGCAAAAAGGAGACATTAATAAATACTTTCTTTTTTTCACATTCTTCAATTTCTGTATTACTGACTGAACACTTACTTTTCTTGATTCTTCAATGACGATATTTGATATACCTAATTTTATACATTTATTGGTGTTATTACAGCTAATAGACAATTATTGCCTATATTTTCTGTGTGTTTGTAACTTGTTGTTCTTGCATTTTTCTGTTATATTTGATGTTGCTATTGGATTGCTTTGGAATTCAATTCGATAATGATTTAGGTCAAATTTCAAACTACTTCGGGTTGTTAAAAATACTAGTATTATTTCAAATTCATCTTCAACATATAAACTGTTACTTTTATTCCCTTAAAATTTTTAGCGCCGTATAAAATTAAGTTTAAATAATACATCCCCATTGTCATTTTAACATTTTAAAAAAGTAAGAGTATAGTATAGTATAGTAATTTTAAGTTAGAAAATAATGAATTAAAAAAAGTATTTTAACGCGACATTTTGTGTTTTTAGTATCTTTTCAGTAACATCCATCCTATGGCAATTTACATTATACAGGGTGGTCCGAGCTGTACTCGGAAAACTTCAGCAGCATATTCTGCAGATAAAAATAAAAAAAGTAAAAGTAAAGTTCGTATAAATATATGTTCCAAAATGCTTTGTTTCGGAGATACAGGGTGTAAGTTTCATTTTTTTTCAATTATTTTTTTGAATTAACGCCAATATTTTGATAAAAAATTAGTGTCTGGGTGTTTTTTGACATGAGAAATTCGATTTCGATGTCAGTATGACTCCTACTTGTAGGAGGCGCCACCTACGTAATTTTTGGCTGTTTTGAAGAGGAATAACTTTTAGTCCGTACCTGTATTACACTACTGAGTGAAAACATATACATTCCTGTCATTTTATATTCAAAAAAGTCTCTTGGTAAAAATCGCTAAGAGTATTAGTTCTCAAGATATTTTGAATCGAAATAGTCAATATATGTTATAATTTACAAAAATACATGTGCACACTGGAAAGTTATTAGTGTGAAATAATAAATTTGAAATGTGCTTGTGCCAAAAATTCAACAAAAACTGTTTGTCGTTTTCTTCTAGGATGATTGGCTTAAAAAAAATTAAGTTTCCAAAATTTATCATTTCAGTCAATTAACTATCTATTCAACATGTTTATTTTTTGTCAATAATGGCATGTATTTACTATTTCCATTTCAAATATCGTGAAAAAGTTGCCTCTAGTGATTTTTACCAAGTGACATTTTTTACGGAAATATATATTTTTTCACTCAGTAGTTTTATACAGGTATGGACGAAAAGTTGTTTCTCTTCAAATCAGTTAAAAAATATGTACTTAGATGGTGCCCCCTACATATAAGAGTCATATTGATGTGGAATCAAAATCGCATACCAAGCAATACCCACACCCCAAGTTTCATCCAAATATCGATCTTATTTCAGAAATTATTTGGAAAAAACTGAAATATAAATGAAACCTCTACAACCTGTATCTCCAAAACGAAGCATTTTAGACATTTTATAAATTTAATAACTTTTTTACTAATTTTTATCTGCGGAGTATGCTGCCAAACTTTTCCTAATACAATTCGGAAAACCCTGTTTATAATGATTATAATAATTAATAATACAGCAAATTATCCAAATATCCGCAGTTTAATTTTTAGAAAATGCTGTATACTTTATTTGCCAAACAAAAAAGAAAATCGAGCAAACGCATTGCAGAAATCGTCTACAAGAAGCGGACGAGATGATTGCACAAAGAAGCAAATAACCAAACCACCATTATACCGCATTAACTTGTATTAGCTGCAGGTAATTTGAAAATTGACTAAAGCCATTGAATCAAAGGTGAACTCGTTCAATTTCGAACGACGCTAGACGTGATCGTACTTTAAACTAAACAGCAGAATTATTGCCGAGAATACAGCAATAAAGCAATAAACTTAAATAAAAAGAATTATTTTCTTTGAAGAATAAATTTATAGTTGGTTTATGGTAATGTAAACGATTCAGTTGGTGGGAGTTGCAATGTTATTATAAATACCACTCTTATTTTTTAAATGTAGAGTAAATACATTACATTTTAGTCTTACTTTTGAGTCTTTATTTTTGATGTTATGGGATAGGCAGACTGGAATAGAAATTGAAATTAATTATTGTTGTATCATCAATAATATTTTTTCTCATATATGTATTAACATCATTCACCAACATTACACAATTTGGGACATTTAATTTTTTAAACTTTAAACGTTAAAATATTTTTTGACGAAGATGATATGCAATATATGCTAAGAAAGCTTATTGAAGGATACGGAGAATGGGGCTTGACAGTTAACATACCCAAAACAAAATATCTATGTATAGGCGCACAAGAAGGAAACTTGAACTTGGACAACGGTCACGAAATTAAGCAGTGTCAAAAGTATGAGTACCTGGGAATTACATTTGATAACACTGAAACTGATGGCAGAGAAATAGAGAAAAGGATTATCAACGCGAAAAAAATAATCGGATGTCTAAATGGAATCTTATGGAGCAAATTAATAACAAAGCGAAGAAAATTCAATATATATGAAACGATGATAAAGAGCAACCTCCTGTATGGAGCAGAAACATGGAGAATAACTGAGAGATACAAGAAGAGGATAGAGGCCGTAGAAATGGATGTCATTCGAAGATCAATGGGAATTTCAAGACAACAACGAATAAGAAATAATACCATAAAACAACAAATGGGTATAGAAGCTACGATAACACAGGATATAGAGAAAAAGCAGCTGATCTGGTACGGACATGTAGAGCGAATGAAGGACACTAGATGGCCCAAGAAAATAATCAATTGGCAACCAAAGGGCAGAAGAAAACAGGGAAGACCGAAACTGGAATGGCAAAAAAGCGTACACAAAGCGATGAGTGAAAGAAACCTGTCAACAGAGGATTGTACGAATAGAACAGGCTGGAAATTGGGTATCGGACAACGTAGAAAAACGTTCTAAACCGACTAATATATATATAAAATATTTTTTGTCCTCTGATGAAATTGCCAAGGAGTGTCCCTGCTACCACAAGGCCGCAAAAGTAAGTTGTTTTTCAATCAATTCCGTTTTGACCTATGGTATAGTTATTTCAACCATGACCACGCAAAAATATAGATCAAAGGAAAATACGTAGTTCGTTGCTTGGAATAACCATCTGAGAACCTACGAAAAATGAGGACCGAAGGCCCAAAATTAAAATGACTAATGTTGAATGGTCAAATTAAAGTGGACCAAAAGAACTTTAGAATGAAGACCTCCCAGAGATAAGCGAAATAGATTCAAATTCTGTCATTGAAACGATGACCTAAAAAATTGAAATACAGTGGATTTAGCTAGTCAAGTATGAAGTTATTAGTTTTATAATTGAATTATGAAAATTATTTATACTATTAAATTAGTTAGTCAATTAATGCCCATAAAGGAGCACATTGAAACAAGCCAAATTAAAATATTTTTTCCTAAATATTCTTCTTGTTTTGTATGATGAGTCTAGGCTCGTCTGGAAGGTATATTTCAAAAATAATCAGCCAATTCTTATTCGCTACGTTCGTTGCGCTATCGAATAAATTTTTCGAACCACTTAAGTGCTTATTTTCTGCGGGGCAAGCAAGAAAGCTAGCAGAGTGTGTCGCGGGGTGCATTAAGGCAATACATCAGACACCTAGCTGCGGCCGCCAGATAAAGTCTTATTTAATCTTATTAATTTATAGAGCAATTTCGTTTTAATGTGAACTGTTCTGAGCCACCATTTAATAGGAGAAACACAATAGCGTAGGTAGTACAAATCGCTATACTCAGTGGTGGGCTAAATATATAATTATAAATCTATACATTTTTCGAAGGTTTTAATTCTTGGGATTGTGGTTCGTACATAAATATTTTAAGTCAAAAGCATTTCATCAGTGTTGACGTTTCGATCTTTATCCTATCTTTATCAAAACAAGATATTGTTATAAACTTGGACATCAAAAGGGGGGAATAAAACTGTATAGTTACATTTTAATACAAGACACATTAAACAAACGTACAGGGTGGCCGATCGAAAACGTTCCGCGAGGCATAAACTACACCGTTCAAAAAGAAAGTACACTCATCCGAAAAACACACATTAAATAGGAAATTATTATCATTCGCCACTCGTTCACTCATAGCTTCACAAAATTGCAAGCAACGATCAAAATCGTCTTCGTTGAGTTCTTGTACCAACTGAATTTTGTACGGGTGGAACTTGTGTTTTTTTAACGATTTTTAGTAAGCTACCGTTTAACGGCAGTTTAAGTACAGCCTTTTTTTAATATCCTTTGGAAACTTGTACGATTCCCGCCGGTCTCATTGGCTAATTTTCTTGTACTCAGAATACTGTACATGGCAACTTGACCCAATACGAATACCTCCATAGCTTCATTTACTACAGGATTTTCCCTCTGCCTCTTTTTATTCATAACAGAACCAGTTTCGCGAAATTTTGCTACTATCTGGCGAACAATTTTGCCATAAAGGTGTTTGTCAGGATGGCGTTCATTGAATATCTGCGCAACCCGATTGCAAACATCTAGAAATAATAAAAAAAAACAGAAAATTAGTCGAAGGAATTTATCCTTATCATTTACTCTGATAAATGTTTTAAAAACTTTTCAAATTTCAATCCTTCATATTTTCCCAACGACTTGACCGATCTTCAAAAACGAAGCAGGAATGTATAGAGAATAGAAAGCCCTTTTCATTGCGGCGCCACTTGACCCCCCTTTCCATTTGAAAAAAGTTGGGGGATGACACCCCCGCTTAGAGGGTTGAAGGTTTTAGAATAATTTTTGGGGCAAAAGTTGTCCCCCTCACAAACAAAGTTGAAGTGTTTTTGAATTTTCTGAAAAAAAATTACCCTGGCCGTTATGCCTTGCGGAACGTTTTCGATGGGCCACCCTATATATACTTACGTCAGTCTATAAGTTTGTTTGATGTGTGTTCTATTAAAATCAGGATGCAAAAATTTAAATCAACTTGACCTCATTTTGTTCTGCAATAAGTACTTTGCACTTTGAACATTAGATGGTACTAATTTTATTCTCGATTTAAGAGAGTCATGACTATTTTCAAACAAAATCCCTTGATTTAAGCGGGCGACTTTTTTAGTGGAAATAGAGCCATTGGCAAATTTTACATATTTTGTACTCAATATATAAATATATCGATGACCGATGTGAAAAAACGACACGCGCCGTAGAAATGTTAATATTATCGATATCAGGCAGATTTATGAAGATTTTGGAACCGGAAATGGGTCTTGGAAATTTGATTTTAACAGAAAGTTTATTAAAGTCAAAAAAATCCAATTAAAATAAAAAAAATCTGATAAATTTTTTTTTTTATTTTTAAGAAAAATTATGATATTTTTGGACCCTGATTAAAATTTATTTTTTTAAAATTGCATTATACAGGATGGTCTGAACTGTATTCCGGAAACTTAGGTAGCATATTCTGCAGATAAAGAGCGGTAAAAAAGCTCTTATAAATACATGTCCTAAAATGCTTAGTTTCGGAGATACAGGGTGTAGAAGTTTCTTTTTTATTTCGATTTTTTCTATATAATTTCTGAAGTAACGTCAATATTTGGATGAAAATTGTGTCTAGTAGTTTTTTGACATGAGAAATTTGATTTTGATGTCATTATGACTCCTATTTGTAGAGGGCGCCACCTACATGTGTTTTAATTGTTTTGAAAAGTGATAACTTTTTGTCCCCACCTGTACAGAACTACTGAGTGAAAAAAATTACATTTTCGTAATTTTTTAGGTGAAAAATGTCTCTTGGTAAAAATCGTTACGAACAACCCTTCTCGAGATATTTAGAATGGAAATAGTCAATACATGTCATTATGGACAAAAAATAAACATGTTGAGTAGATAGTTATTTGACTGAAATGATAAATTTGGGAATTTTTTATTTTTTAAATTAATCATAACATTCTCTTCGAAAAAATGATGATTGATGATTTGGCGCAAAACATTTCAAATTTATGATTTCAGTCTATTAATTATTTAGTCAACATGTTTAATTTATGTCAATGATGACATAAATGTCAGTAGTTTTATACAGGTACGGACGAAAAGTTCTTACTCTTCAAACACGTTAAAAATATGTAGGTGGCGCCCAAAATCAAATTTCTCATATCAAAAAACTCCCAGACACCAAATGTCATCCAAATATTGACGTTACTTCAGAAATTATTTGGAAAAAATCGAAATAAAAATGAAACTTCTAAACCCTGTATCTCCGAAACTAAGCATTTTAGGACATACATTTATAAGAACTGTTTTATTTATTTTTATCTGCAGAATATGCTGCCGAAGTTTCCGTTATACAGTTCGGACCATCCTGTATATTTAGGACTTGGTAGAAATAAAACCTTTAGGAAAAATTTTAACTAATTTTATATTTAAGTCTATTTATTAAATCTTTAGGTCAAAGTTAAAAAATAAATTTTAAGAATAAATTATTTTAAAATCCGCAAATTCCAGTATAATAATTGTTTTATATTAGAGGCAACATTGCAAACGACGCGACATGGTAAATGTATTTTTAAGGTTGTTTATCATACGATAAAGCTGAACGGAATGCTAGCGGTATGTTTTATTAGACATTACAATAAAGTGTCGCCCGTATATAGCATTAAATTATTACGATGGAGAGGGCTAACATACAACGCTAATGTTATCTGACTATCAAATCGTTAAAATTTAATTTTATATGAACCTGAGGCCATAATTATTTTCAGAAATAATTATTACACTAGTAGTTATAGCTCTCGTTAAATTAGTTCCACAATATATTTAATGCCATTTATTAATTTTCATGCCTATTCGGTTTAAGCAACAATATTTTCTGTAGCAAATGTTTAAACTTGGTATTAGAATAACGAATCCTACGTTTCTAAAAATATTTGTTGTTTTTGATATTAATTTTACAAATAATTATGAAATTACCTTTTCAAAGAAGTTCATCAATTTACAGTTTTTTAGTTATTTTTTTAATCTTTCTTTATTAATGCAAATTTACCTTTACTTGATATTTTTTAATTACTATTTTAATTGATGATGATATTTTCCAAAATAAATCAGTTGTTTATGATTCTAAATTATCTGTTTATATAATTTTGGCTCATTCATAATTTTTCTATATTTGATTCTCCGCTAGTTATAATTTTATTACATATTCGAGACATATTTTTTAATATCAAATTCGCGTTATTGTTGCCAAAAATAATTTTAAATATTATTTGTTTAAAGTTATATGGATTTTATTCATGTCAAAAATAATTTATACCGGGTGCGTCTCAAAAGTGGCTCACCTCTATATTTTTTTTTATTATTCAAATAAAAAAACGAGATTTGGTATGTTAGTATATGACATAAATTAGGATTGAATATAATATAATTCGGTATTTTTTTACTTTATTCGATAAAGAATGACACTCTGAATAGAATGACGTATCATATAGCAATACGAGGTTCATAACGACAATTTGACTCGAAATACCACGTTTATATTACCAAATTATTCGTAAAAAAATACTTATTGTAAATATGCTAATGAGCCATTCTTATTCCATTTGAAAAAAATGAGATATGATTAAATAAACGATTTGGGCATATTTTAACTGGCCAGGATAAGACACGAAAAACATTAGATGATCAAATGTATTTTTAAAAGGCTCCTTAATGAAAAAGATGAAAAAAGAGGGTAATATTGATAGAAAGCATAAAATACTAATAAATGAAAACTAAATAAATATTGTATTACAAGTTGAAGAAGAAAAACAAATAATTCCCATAATTATTGCTTGGAGAAATAGTCGAAAATATTGTAACACTCCTTAGCGAATTTTGAAATAGCATTAATGTAAGTCATTTGAATATTTCAAAACTATGAATTATGGGACAATGATGAAAAACGTAGGCCATGTCTCTATTTTCAAATGATGAAGAGGCAAATTCCTCCAGTGATTTTTTAATGTTCTTCGTTTAGATTATTTTGTTTTTAGTTGATTTAGTACATATTTCTGTATCTCTGATAACTCAACAACGAATTCGTATAAACCTTTCAAAATGACAAATTTGCTTTATTTTAAGAAGTTCTTTAAAATTCGAAACTAAGTTTTTCTCTCGGATTTTCTCTGAAATAAAATGGAGAACTTTTATTCCATGAAACAGATATTTTATTTAAGTTTATGTTTTATCCTTAATAAGATCAAATATTTGTCAATAATTTTGAACTATGAAATTTTTTTGTTTACAAAGTTATTTATAATCTTAGTATTATGTTTAAAATTCCATATATTTTTTTTTCAGTTTTTCTGGCTAGAGGGATTATTTTTAATAGAAAAAAAAACTACGATAGGGCAGGTACGGATTTGGCATTCTATATAAAAATACACAAACCCGTTGATAGGATGATCTTTTCTTCTAAAAGTAAATGTTTTCAGATGCAGGTAGAAAAACGTGATTGGAACTATAGAACCCAAAGGAAGCATGTTCATCTCAAACTTTCGATACAATAACGTGGAATAGAACTTTAGTATTTTACAAGGTTTTGTGATATTTATGACACAGGCAACAGCTGCACCAATATATTTTTTCGGAATTAATCAATACCGAACTCCCTCCGATTTATTAGTTTGTTATGGAAAATAAACAAATAAACAACACAATGCGGGTGGTTAATTAGAACACTACTACAACAAACAATATGTCAACTATCAACAGGTTTCAACAATTTAAACTAATGATAGCTTATTTATAATGTTAATTAATGTCTATTGTTACTGCGTGGTTTCCACTAGAATTGATTGAGAAAATAGTATTGCATGAGAGTTATTATTATTTCCAAGCCAACTCTGACACCGTTTTTTTTATTTTTTATTCTGTGATTTAGTTAATATGCAAGTATATTAATTCAGGAATGTAAATATAATTTAGTAATTCTTTTACCTATCCTCAAACTATGGACAAATTTCCAGAATTATAAACTTTGCTATGGTTGATTTGACAACAATATAGTTCCTGTTCATATCAAATAAACTTTTAGTCACGTGATTAAGCTTGACCGGACAGCGTTGCCCACTTTTACATATTTTGTTTTAATCAAAATAGTTTAGGAAACAAAAATAAATTAATTATAATTATATAAACAGTTATTATTTACATCAACAAAACTCATCTTCTTAACAGCATTTAAGGGACATAAAGGCCATTACTAGCCTTTTCCCGTTCAAAATATTCTAATAAAGTTGCGATGAGTTTTTTACGGCTATTAACCTGTACCCCACTTCACACTAAAAAAGGTTCTAAAAAAATGTTCCCCTGCAAGGTCTGCTAGTAAAAAATTTTTAGCTTAAAATATCACAACACAATTCATTTAAATCAAAAACTCGTAATACAAAACTAAAGTGTCAAAACGAATGACAATGTCAGGAAATAAATAAATAAATGTGGCAACAATTTAAAAGCAATTTTTTACAGCAGAGATACCATCTGAATCACCAGCGGGAAATTTAAATTCCAGTTAGTCAGCCCGGCGCTGAATATGTCAATGGTTGGCAACAATGAATTTAAAAATAAACTAAATGTTACTAAAAGTTTAATTGGTATCGAATATATATCTAGTGAATCTGTTATGTATTATATACCTGGGTAAAATTCAGCATTAGTCCGAAGCGTTGAAATAAATGAGAATCTCCCTTTAGAATAGAATTAAACGTCCTTGTCCACCGTTATCGCATTCCAATGATTAGGTCCGGTGTTTATCTATTTTTTATTCTATCTAGCCAGGTGTAATTGCCTCTATTAGACACAAAGACTAGGAGGATTTTAAAATAAATGACGGTAATTATTAAGCTTTCTGTAGGTGGGCTACGCTACTGTAACAGTTTTCGGTCATTCACCAATTAATTTCAAGAGAACACCCAACATTATTCCAATTAAATTGTTTCACACATTTGGCCTATTCACAAATAATGTGAAGAAAATTTTGCTCATTTGGTTAGTCGCTGAATTTTGATATTATACCTTGCAAATGTGTACGAATTCATTTTATTATTTTTATCTTAGGTTTGTTCCAACCCGTCGCAGAACCGTCACCGAACGATCACGCTCGTGCGCAGTAATTCATATGTATTCCAACCGAGATTTGATGGTTATCGGACGATCCTATTTGCTACCAACCTACCTTGGGATCGTTTAGTTACGATTTCAGAACGGTAATTTCGGTATATGGTCCAAATTGAGAACTGTTTGGATTGGCTTGCGTATATTGGCAGGTATTATCGATTTTTAACAGCTGATTCTGGTCCGGCGTCCGACTGAAGCTTCTGTCTATTTTTTACAAATTCGAATACATGTGCGTTATAATTTTGCTTGTGAGTTTCTGTGGAGTAAATCGTTCGGAAGTTTTAATTAATTTTTTATTTATAAAATAATGTCCAAAGATCCTACCACTGCAATGAAATAACAAGAAACTACGCATAACAGGATCATAAAAGAGAGGATAGGTAAGTGAGTTAGTGAGAATACAGTTGAAACAACACTTATCAACAATTACTGGATTCTGATTCTCCATTACAAGAATAATAATTATTATATTATTGCAAATTGCAAACAAAAATAATAGGGTTATGTTATGAAATTCTAAACAAAAACAAAAAACCGATCGATACACTCACGCTTGACACTTTTGACAGTCCCTAAAACAATCCACAAAGCGTTTTCGCCACAAGCATATTCGAAGTCCGCGCATGCCAACAAAGTGCAAGAAAACCGATTCGAGTACGATTTCGAAATGATCCCGAAATGTTGGTTGGAACAAACCTCTTATTTCTTTAATCTTTGAAAGTATCTTAATGTTCAAAACATATTTTTGTATCGTTATAACCAAAGTCTTTAGCAATTTAAACGTTACTTAGGGAGCGTTTTTTAATTACGTGAGGGAATGACGGGGGGAAGGGGTCAAGCCGTATCTCACTAAATCTTGAAGAATTTCGGCATATATACTTATCACGTAATTTTTTTCGTGTAAAAAATAGTATAAAAATATGAGTAAACTCTCTCAGAGTCTTCTAGGTTCTTGAGATGGCAAGCAGAACGGTTCTGGTCCAGTTAGTGTAGTGTTCGCTCCTTTTCTAGCAAGATCATTTTAAAAAACCCGTGACAATCTGAAGTTTGTTCTTACTTAAATCAAGAACAAAGAAAAGCTTTGATTTTTCTCGATCGTAAATTATCGAAAACTTTCCGTTGGGGGATTCCCATTCCAGGTTACGGAGTCTTGCAGGTTCTTGAGTTCCTCTTTAAGTTGGTTTCCGCTAGACGTTAACTTAAAATACTTTACAATCTTTTTAATCTGTATTGTATAATTTTATCTACTTAGCATATCGGGCGAATAATTATGAAATATATATTTTGAATAAACGAGATCTAAGTTGAGGGAAAATCCATTATTTGAATTAAATATTTTAATTAATTTTGCTCCATTCCCAGAGATGACAGAATTCAAGTTGTTGTCACACGCATTGCATTACAATTTCGGTTTTGTAATATGCAACAGAAATTATTGTCCATGGCCGTTCATGCATTTGTCGCGTGATCCTTTCAGAGCCTGCTAGATTAAACCCTAAGCCGTATTAGCTTTCCATTCAAATCCCTTGTATTTCAATAAAGAGTTTTTTAAAATTTTAAACAAACATTGTACCACACACATATATCAGTTTATATATGTTTAAGTATAATGGAATTTATTTAATTTAAATTTTTAATTAATTTTTGAATGTAATGTTTTCAAAAATTGTCTTTCGTCGTCTTCCAAAGCACGCTTGATCATTAAACTTTTTGATGGGTTGGTATACTTATATTCATTTAAAACTTCCCAATATGGCGGACTTCAGTATGGGAGGCTTAAAAAACGAAAATATCTAGACTGGAATCGACTGTAGTTCAAATCGCTCAAATTGATAATCTGTGTTAAATTTAATTGAACTCTGACACTTAGCTGACAGTGACGTTTACGGCCCCTTTTTCTAAATATTTTCATTATTTTTTGAGTTTCTATTCACAGATTCTACTTGATTTTGTTCTTTTATTTAACCTGCAGTGCTAATTATATAGTTATCAATAATATTTTCACTGATCAAGAACTGAGGAATAGACTGGAAGATATTCAAAATGTGTAAAACGCTTAAAATATATTAGAAAACATTGACTCGTCCACAAATTCGTGAAAATAAATCAGTCCAGATGTTAGTAAAAAGGTCTCTAATTATTTTGAGAGGTTTCTTCGAATCAGTAATTTTCAGGTTTGTAATATGTATATGATAATAAATTGATTAAAACTTATATTTCAGGAAACAGCGCGGGCATTAAAGATTGTTTGTAAATCAGTTTTAAAATATAAAGAAGGTTTAAAAGTTGAGTTAGTAGAGAAGACCTCAAGAAGGTAATGTCGGTAATAGGTTTGTAATAGATGTAGTTAGAATATCAAACACCAAACCAAACCAAAAATTATGTTTTATTTTACCGGTATTCCTCACATTTGAAAGGAAAGTCACTTCATAAATAAGCAGAAGCAGATCGTATATTAATAATTCTTTTTTATCCTATACTTGTTAGTTGACGCATCACTTACTAGGTATAAAATTTAGTACTGAGTCCAAACCTATAGTTGTGGTTGTGACATATTCTGATGTGTTTCTGGCAATTTAAAATAAGTTAATATTTAAATAAACATTTCTGGAGTGGATAATGTTCTGATTATTACAGTTTGCATGGATGACTATTTTTGTATGTTGTTATTTTTAATAAAGTGTATTTAATGAGGTTTTGAATATTTCTTTTTTTCCTCAGAGGATTGTGTTCTAATCTATATATAAATTTTCGAAAATTATATCTACAAAATGTATTACCTTATAACTTTTTGTTAAAGACTTTGTAGATGATACAGTTTAACAGTATATAAAAAACTATCTAAATAAGATTTTTAAAAATATATAGCTGTTTTTGCACACTTCAATTCAATTTGTGATTAACTGTACTGAAATAAACACAACTTATTATCACATCTATAATTATTCAATAATCTTGATAATTCTAGGAACTCTCGAATATCGTCAAAACATGAAAACAAAAATTCACTTTCTATAGTTCTTACGTCTGTTTAACTGAGATATAAGAAACAGGGGAGTTAATATTCTCACTGAGAAAAGTTTATAAAATACCTTTAAGTAAAATCTCTTCCGATCTGCGATAAAATACCTTTATTCTTATTTAAATAATTTCAATAATCTATGTTTTTATTTTAGACAACCACCTAATAACCTAACAACCTAACTTTAACGTCAACTTGACAATCCTGAAAAATGTTGTTAACCAAAGAGTAAATCAATTCTGAATACGCTAACACCAACTTATTTTTCATTAAAAAAAAATACCAATTTTCGTAACTAGGTCGGCCATATTGAGGAACTTTTAAAAGAATTGTACTATATATTCCTCAAACTAATTTAATTTTCACATTCACACAATTTAATTACATAAATTAAGCTTTCTCTAATATGTAATGCTAAAACTTTTATAAATCAATCCCATTTAAATATAGCTTTCATTGTAAAATGCCGGTTAACCTAAAAAATATGAATAAAAAATTATCCATTCTAAATAACACAAAAGCGTTTGGAAATGGATCACTATAAATTTATTATTATTATTTTTTACGTCGTTAAGTTTAATGGCTCATTTAGGAAGTTTTAAGACGTTAATACTCTATTAGGACAGGCAATTAAGCATTCACCTCGTGTGAACTCATTTTTCTCTAACATAATATTAAATATATGTTAATTTGTGAGAATTATAAATAATTGAAAATAATTAACTACACATTTTTACTTCAGCGCGTTGATTAGAGCATCTTAATGACAAATATAAAAGCTGTTATTAACATTAGATTACAATTAACGTAACTTTTGAAAGTTTTATGATATCCGCTCCGTTTTATCTACGCATATATTTCTGGAAACGGTTGGTATTATGTCCAAAATGGATGGCTTAATTAAATTGTATATTATTCGTTTTTGTTGAGTAGAAATAATGTTGTTAAGACTTCTAGATTCAATATTATTAACAGGGTTAATAACAGGGAAGTCTTGAAAGTAATGTAACTGTATTTGCACATTTTATTTAGTTATCTTCTTAGAGTTAGAGAAATATGTATAAAACTTTATTTTCTTTTTGGATATAAGTAACATCCATAACTCTAAAATGATTTTAGTCAAATGTTTATGGAAATGTTAAACCTATAAAGTTGACTTTATTGACATCTAACTTGTTTCGAAAACTAAAGATTCATTCAGAACCTCCCAATTAGTGGAATAAGGATGGCTGCAACTACGTCCTGCCATCCTGCTGTTAAAACATAACTGCTGGTTTTTATATATAAAAATCAGTTGTATTATTTTAACAGCAAGATTACTGGACGTCGTTGCAGCCACCCTAAATTAGTGGTTTCAATTACACTTTATACTTTTTAATTTACGATTATTCAAAATACCTAAAAAACATAATTAGTAGTTATTTTTTGTACAAGATGATAACATGGTATTTTATCGTCGACCGAAAAGATTAATTCACGAGCGATGAAATCGCGAGTTAATTAATTTCGGGAGACGATAATGCAATTTTATCGTCGTGTATAAAACAATATTTTTTTCCATAGCGAGTTACGTTTTAAAAAATCAGAAATTATTATTTCAAGGAATTTATTACGAGTAGAAAAAAAAATATTGTGCTGGGTTGGCGTTGGTTGCTATGTAATTTGACAAATAAATAAAGCTGTCTCTTTAGCTGTCAGTTTTGAGTTTTGAGTCAATATGTTTTAATTCTCTTTCGTGTCGATTGCTGATTGAATTGGAGCCAGAAATGACTCAAAACAAAATAAGTAAATTACCAACAGATATTCGTGCTGAGGCTGAGGCGTAGTCTATTGTATCCATATAAGCATAATATTTACCTTATAAAACAATAAACTTTTGATTTCTAACCAAAATTTTTCTTGACGGGCGATAATCAAAGGCCAAAATGAGATTCCTTGCAAATTTTGAAGTATAATTAGTGGAAAAGTCAAAACTTTTTCCAATAATTGGAAATTACTACCACTAGTTATGGTAGTTCTGAATGCTTACATTAAAATTAGGTGAACAAACTTCTACGGCTAATTGAACCTACTAATTTATTCCACTGATTTCGAGGTTCTGAATGAACCTTAAGTATCTAAACTATGCAGCTAAATGGTATTCCAAAAAAAAACGGTGTGTGCACTATGTGCGCATATTTGAAATGACACTCCTTACTAACAGCTATTAAATTGAAGGATTTGAAGGACATATTTGAAAAAATGACATAATATAATGCTGTTTTAATATAAATGTTATTTTCAAGTTATTTCTGAAATCTGTAAATTTTCTGTTTCCTCAACAGCCTGCAAATTTTGTGGAATAACACCCAAAATACACTTTTATGCAAATGCCTAATAATGTTAATCTTTAAATTTATTTAAGAAGAGAAAGAGTAAGAGTAGTGGAGTAGTGGGTTCGAATCCCACACCCGGCATTTCATCTGCCGACTATTTTTATTAAAATAAAAATAGTTTGGGTACTTAGGTCGACTCGGGATTCACAATCTTGAAGTAATAATAGGCGGTTGAAGCGTAGTGCTAGCCATATTACCTTCCTTGTATACCGAACGGCTCTAGTATGGCAAGCTGTACCTTGCTACTCCCAAGGCGTTAAACGCTATATACGGGAGCTAATATTATTA
The DNA here is from genome assembly GCF_002938485.1 of Sitophilus oryzae. Lineage (NCBI taxonomy): Eukaryota > Metazoa > Arthropoda > Insecta > Coleoptera > Curculionidae > Sitophilus > Sitophilus oryzae. The sequence continues at coordinate 12,723,640 of NW_022146055.1, forward strand.
AGAATTTTGAACTTAACCAACAATTCGTCCTTAGTAATCCACTATAAATACGAATTGTTGGTTAGGTTCAAATTGGCTAGGTACCCAAACTATTTTTATTTTAATAAAAATATAGTAATTTTGTTAAATTATACGAATATTCTCGTTGATTATTGGTTTGAAATAAATATGACAATGTCCTCTAATGAAAATGCGAGTTGCTTAACTTTAATAATTCTAATTCTGAGCTAGCAAATGAGCTAGATGCTTGACCTAGACCGTTACTCAGAAGCTACAAACCTATCGATGAAAATATGCATGAAAATTTACTTCATAGTACACAACCAGAGGATATTGGTACACAGGTTAAGCATCAAGTTTCTTTAAATCAAATGTTTTTTGGTGTTTGCGTGATCCTTTCCACTTTTTTTTGTCGGTAGCTCGTGCGTCAAGGCTGCGTCGTGTGAATTTTTACTACCATCGCACAGTGGTTCCCAGATAGGTCATTACTTAGAAATAATAATTTCAAAATGTTTACATGAAACTGTTGCTAATACTATTCTTATATTCCCCTGTAAACGATACATAATAAATAACAAAATCAAGTAAGCCTAGTGTAGCGCTTTTTTATTAGAAATGTCACATTTTTGCTACTGGTATCAAGTTGACATAAACAGTTTTCAGATAACGCCAATTAATTACTTATTTTTTTAAAATTGATAAAAGCTGTTGCCTTTTCTGTAATGGACGTTCGAAAAGAAGGTAAAAAGAACTGTTTTTTTTTGCACTTAATTAAACCTAAGTAATATTAGTTTATGGCAATTTATTTAAAGGCAACAAAAATAGTACTTATTTTTACATTTTTGCTTGTCACTCTTTAAGACTTTTAACTACTTTCCCTTTCAAATCATCTTAAACGGCATGAAAATACTTGTTGCTTAAAGTATATTGCATATAAATTAATTGCCACTGGCTGCCGCGAATTACCGCTGGATCTTATACCGGGTGGTTAAAGATTGACTTTTCGTCTTCGTGTCTGATTGACTTTTTCCTCTTCGTGTCAACTTATTTCGTGGACACACTGTACATCAATTGACAATAAAATTATATTTATAAAATGAAACAACAGTCTCTTTTATTTTTTCAACATCTAAAATAAATTTGTCCTCTTCAATATGAAAAAACATGTACATATGTGCAAACATAATCTGTATACCTTTCCGAATAGTTAGAACTTAAAATGCAAATCACACGAACTGGGCCCAATTTTTTTAATACATATTACATTACCAATTTCTATTAAAAAGGTGCAGTCAATCTATATCTAGATATCTACCAGTTATGACCGCGCAGCTAATTAAGGGGAACCACTGTGCATCATCTAGTTCAATTTTTACTACCATCGTGCGTAAAGAAGTTCACCTCAAAAATCTATATTTGCAAATATCAACATATTTTTCATTTTCACTGTATATATTTGGAATTTACAATAATGATATCAATACGACATGCAATAAAACTTTCCAATAAGATTTTAAATAGCAATTACTTACTAGTTTGTCACTTATCAATGGTATTCAGTGGCTGTTATAGGATGAGGAGCAATAAATCACAAATAAAAAAATGTTTTGCAATAACTTTCACCCATATACAAATTATTTGTGTATTCAAATCTTTTTAAAGAGATAGATACACTTTCTCTATAATCTCAAGACGCCGCGCCGGTCAAACTCTTATTTTTCATTGTAATATAGGAATGTTAAGTCATAAATCATGTTTGTTTCCTATACCGTCTCTCTTCTTATGGATACATTATTTAACTTTACTTTCTTATGCCTATAACATTGATGTGATATTTTACAATCTTCCATTCTTTGCATTGATGATTTTTTTCGGTATATTACTTATTTGCAAGCATTTAGAGAGGCTTTTTTAGAGGCTACATAGTTTTTTTAGAGTCGTGTCAATGAATTATGTTGATCTTAATAAATCTTAAACAAGTCTTCCTTAGCAATTATACCACGGTATCGGAAAGTGAGATCCTTAATCTGTATCTTCTTCGAATTTGAGATAAAATCAGTCATTGTCTAGAACGTTGTCTCGTTAGTGGATTTTATTGTTTTGTAAATCAGTTTCATTAGGTTACAAGCAAAATTGGCTAGAGCTCTTCTAATCAGTAGAAAATATAATAAAACATAAAAACTGTCTATACCTATGTGGCGGATTCATCTCTACAAAAAAATCCTTTATGCGTATTTCGCCACTGCACTGCAAGAAAAATCTACAAAATAAAATAGTTATTTTTTGTAAACACTTCTGCGTTAAACCTAAACGGACACTGCTTGTCAGAAGTTATGTTTACAGTAATAAAAATTTGCCCAACAAAGAAAAAAATGCTTAACGTTTCGGAAAGTTTATCTCTTTCCGTCGTCGGAAGCAAAAAAAAATACAAAGAATAAAGAAAAAAAAACTATTTAAAATATTTAAATTCAACTATTCGAGAACACTTTTTTTTTAAACAGATACGTCTACAAGAAACCGTTGACGTTCTGTTAAAATGGCATTATTATTATTATTTTATTTTGTAGATTTTTCTTGCAGTGCAGTGGCGAAATACCTATAAAGGATTTTTTTATAATAAAATATATTGTAAAAAAATATTGCATTTTCTTTAATATTTTTTTAGTTTAGTCTAGTAAATAAGGACATGAAAAGACCTAAGTTTCGGCGTAATTTGTCGACCTTGACTTTTAAGGCGGATTGTGCACCTTTTGGTGAGTAGTTTTAAGGAAAAAAAATATAACACCATGCTCGGCCGAAAAAATGGCCCCAAATGGCCAAAAAATCAGTTTTTCGCAAATATCTGCCAAAATATGCAATTTACAAAATTTTTCTTGAAATAAAAAATGAAGCTTAGTTAATTACCTATTATGGTCCTTAATTTTCCTGAAAGTCTTAACGCTCCGGAGGTAGATTTCATACGCGTATCATTGATTGATAGGACAAATTGTTTAATAACTCGGTTAAAATTTATTATTTTTTGATGATACAAAGTTCATTTTAAAGATAGAATCAACACATTTTGGAACTTGTTTGAATTTTATTTTATTTTATGATAACAAAAAACGGGCAAACATTCCTTAGCCCAAAAATGTTCAGATTTTTACAAACTTATTCATATTTTCACTAATAACAGCTTATGAACTCTATCTCCGGAGCGTTAAGACTGAGAGAAAATTCAGGGATTTTCGAGGCGGAATATCTCGAAAACTATTAATTTTGAGTAAAAAAATATAAAGACCATTATTGTAGGTAATTACCTATTTTTCATTTTTTACTCCAAGAAAAAGTTTGTAAATTGCATATTTTGGCAGATATTTGCGAAAATCTGATTTTTTGGCCATTTGGGACAATTTTTCGGCGAAAGCTGGCCGAGCACGGGGTTAAAATTTTTGCCCCGAACTTTACTCCCCAAAAAGTACACAATCTGTCTGAAAAATCCTGGTCGACGAATTAGGCCGTGGTTTCAACTTTCACATATGATATGTCATTGAATTCAGAGTGTCATTTTCTCTCAAATAAAGTAAAACAATATCGATTTAGCAATCAAAAGTTGTAGTCATTTCCGGTGGAACAGGAAGTTATCAAAAACAATTGAATATGTCAATAAATCCTAATTTATGTCATATACTAACATAGCAAATCTCGTTTTTTTATTTGAAAAAAAAGTTACAGGCGTGAGCCACTTTTGAAACGCACCCGGTATAATGCAAAAATAATTCATAAAATTTCATTTTATTTATTTTGCCTCGCTCTTCAGAGACACACCTTATACTTAAGTATTTTTAAGCTAGCTGGTTATTTCTAGCAGAAGAATGAACATCAAAAGTGCTGTAAAACAACGTAAGATGATTTACATCCTTTCGTGTCTTCTGAATATTAAATATGAGCGTTTTCACGCAATAACCTCTGCATTAAAACAACATTAAACTTACATTGGAGCTATTTTAAATCATCTAATATAAAAGTCTATTGTTGATGATGTTTTATATATTATGCATTGTTATACAGATAGTTAACGTCTCATATTTCTTGTGCAAGTATAAAATACTGCCCACGGCAAAACAACGCTGGGTAGGTACCAAATTACAAGTCGCATGTTTTACAACCGAAAGCCTTACAAAAGCATTTTTTATATTGCAATTCCCATTTGTACGTAATAAAATGGATCTGACCACCTGGTAGTAAAAAGTAAATATGATTTTATATATTCTATGCTAGAACTTCTATAGATATTCTATTAATTATATCTTTTGGATATAATAATTAATGATTATCATCATCATTTTCAGCTTATTCAACCATTTCCAATTATGGTGTAGCCTCCCTCATATATTCTCTTTGTAGTCGACAACGTTAAACACGATATTCTCCTAAACAGACTGCGCGAAATAGGAATAGACGCCAAAGACATTAGAATCATACAGGAGCTCTATTGGAACCAAACCGCGGAGATAAGGTTAACAAAAATGTATCCACAGACACCTTCAATGTGTGTAAAGAAGTCCGCCAGAGCAGTATACTGCCACCAATGCTTTTTAATATATACGTCGAAAAGATATTTGAAATGGCCCTGGAAGGAGGAAATGGAGGAATTAGGATTAATGGAGTTCCAATTAACAATATAAGATATGCAGATGATACGGCAATCCTAGCACCAACTTTAGAGGATCTCCAGCAAATAATAAATAAGATAGAGGACATGGGAAATCGTTTCGGTCTTAAAATCAACGCTACCAAGGCCAAACTTATGGTAATAGGACGCCAGCCTATAATCAACACGGCATTGACGGTGGATGGAAATATTATAGAGCGAGTACCACGATTTAAATATCTAGGTGCCATGATCAATGAACGATGGGACTGCGATGAGGAAGTTAAACTTAGAACGAATTGTGCAAAATCAACATTTTTTAAACTTAAAAACTTTCTATTAGCACGCAGTCTCCCGCTAGCACTTAGACTACGGGTAGTAAAATGCTACATATGGCCCATCTTACTATACGGCGCAGAAACGTGGTCTCTTAAGGCTAGAACCCTGAACCGCATCGAGGTTTTCGAAATGTGGACTCTTCGGAGACTCTTCGGTGTGCCATGGACCGCACATGCCACCAACGAAGAAGTTTTAAGAACTGCAGGCTATGAACGAGAAATGCTTAATATAGAAAGAAAAGTTTTTTACCTCGACCATATCCTAGAGGAGACAAATATTACATTCCTAAGTTCATTCTACAAGGAAAAATAGAGGGACGGCGAGGCTCAGGAAGAAAACAACATTCCTGGCTAAGAAACATACGGGATTGGTGTAACATTAGCAACGCAGCCACCATAATTCGAACAGCCGAAAACGGCACTCTACACATTGTATGAAGACTACAGACAATCACCAACGTGCGGCTAACCACAAGGCACAGGAAGAAGAAGAAGTTGGGCCCATTGTTGATTATTGTTGCCTATGCGCGGACCCAAGTTATCACCACTAATTTCCTAGTATCGTGGTCTCTCATTTCTATATCATTGTCCCATCTCAGGTTCTTCTACTTTTAGGTCTTCGACTCTTAATTTCTCGTGGGTACCATGCTGTAATTTTTGTTGTCCATCTGTTGGCCGTTCTTCTTGTCACTTCTTTGCTTGTTCTTTCTTTCCACTAGTTTATTGTACATTATTTTACCATGGAATACTTATGGAAGAAACTCAATCATATTCAAATCTAGAATGCTACTCTGTCTAAAGAAGAAAACATTCATGCAATGTGTACTACAGTCATGCATGCGAAACCTGGACACTTAAAATGGACATCATAAGGAACCTACAGGTCCCACAATGCTCAATGGAATGAAATATGCTGGAAATAACCAAGAGAGACCGTAAATGAATAGATTGTATACGAAGAGTCAAATCCCTCAAATGGCAATCCCTCCAAGGGCGGGACACCTGGCAAGAAGAACGGACAACAGATGGACTACAAAAATTACAGTATGGTCCCACGAGGAATTAAGAGACCTAGAAGAATACCGAAGCTAATTTTTTTCCGATAGGTAAACCTGTGGCTCTCGCTAAATATTTCTGAAAACCCTCTAGGAATTTTTATACGACTATTTTTCAAGAAAAGGAATGACAAAAAAAAGTCATATTCTGATTCGTGTAATTTTTAGTAGTTCTTGTAAAGATTTAAAATAATTAGAAATTATCAGGGATATATAAGAAACAGGCATCACGAGAAATGCACATTAGCGAATATTTCGCATACTTGATTCCTTTAGGCAAGCTATAGGCCGTCCTCAGCTGCCTTAATCTGTTATCCCTACAGAAAAATTCAAAACGATTTCTAAAGTTTTCGGAACCCCAGGGCAATTCCCATGTTAAACGCCGCGTATGTGTGTACCTTATTTATTATGAAATAGGCCTTAAGTGACAATGTGTAGCGAACAGAGGATATTAACGGGTTGATTGCTATTGTTTATGGCGAAACACCTGAGAGGCTGGTGTATGTTTGATATGCAGATTTAAGTAAATAAATAAAGATACACGCCTTAATAGAAGCGGCGGAAGCACGTATAGGCGGCGCGAATAGAAGACGTATTGCTAGGATAGATTGTGTTTTGGAAGAGAAATTGAAACTGGAAGTATTTAATCAGTAGACGGTAGTTGTGGTTATATCCTGTTTAGAGAAGAGATGACTGGTGCGGAGATGACTGTGAAGCATTGCTATTGAAACGGACGACACATATACTTGTTTATAATTGGAAATTATTATAAAAAGTCACTTTTTATGGCCCTTTTAAGGAGAAACTGTGATATAATGTCTCTATATCTAAAAAAATTAAAAACTCAAAAATGGCTGAATGATGACTGATGTCCATTTAAAGGTTGATTCTCACTATACCGTCCATTTCCATTCCATATCCGTTCCTTATTTTTTATTGTAGGTATTGACGCTATACGTAAGTTTCCGTTCCGTATCAGTTCCATACTTTTTATTGAACAATTTATATAATTACGAACGTTTTATTTAAAAAAATTCTATCTTTTGAAAAAGGTAATAAATTTAATTAAGAAGTGAAAGAATAAATAAATATCAACAAAATGTTAACAGAGCTGGTACAAAATTGACAATGCTGTTTTCGATACGCTTCAGTCCGTCCGCCAAAAAAATGTATGGAAGGAAAGGATATGGAACGGAAGGGAAACGGAAGGGATAGTATGCATTGTTATTCATTTACATGATATAATATTTTATGTAAACGGAAGGGAGCTGATTTGGAAGCTATAGTGAGAATCAGCCTTAACAAATCACGATCCATATAGTTTTTTCTTTTTTCTATATTATAAAACATTGCCAATTTTTTATATTAATTTTTACATTATTTGAGGTCGATTCTACTTAAATATTATTGCCATTTATTTTTGATCATATGGTTTCTTTATACATATTTTAAGTGTATATTATGTTTGTCAAAAAGTGGTTTTAGATAAAGTGTCAAAAATCTAGCTTATTGATATTTGATTAATTTTCTTCCCATGTAAAAATTCTTTAGTTGGTAAAGCTAATAAAAATCTTATATATGAACAAAACTACTTCATTAAAAAGACAATAGGGGGTATATTGTTTTATTAGGGGTAAAAATGATAGTTTTTGTGGCGAGGCCGTGCGTTGGCCAAGATTGCACCGGTACGTGTCAGTATCTGAGACGCCTTCACAGGGGCTAGTTCTCCATCTCCGATATCAGTCGTACCATAGTTTATGGCACGAATGGTTGTCGTCTCGGCGCACTCAGCGTGCATCCACATTATCCTAGAAAAAACGGATCGGCGTAACGACCTTGAATAGATTTCCAGTAATTCTATTGGCTGAAAAATTCATCTGTCAAAAATTTCAGCCACTAGAATTACTGGAAATCTATTCAAGGTCGTTACGCCGATCCGCTTTTTCTAGGATAATGTGGATGCACCTTCAGTGATGAGGTGTTCTGTTGTTTCCCCATTGTTCCCCACAGAATCTGCATTTGCCGTTGTTTCTTAGCTCCAATCGAAAATTGTGTAACTAATCGTAAAGATCGAGGGCCTTGACAAAAGACAGTATCTGGGACGGTTTTACAGAGGGTAGTTCCCCATCTCCGATATCAGTCTTACCAACATTTATGAAACGAATGATTGTCATCTTGGCGCACTCAGTGGTGAGAGTGTTCCTGGTGCTTCCACATTGGTACCCACAGAATCTGCATTCGCCGTTTTTTCTTAGCTTTAATCTTCTGAGACGGTCTTTGAGGAGACCGTCTCAGAAGTCCGATAATTAATTGTTATTACTTGAATCAAGGAAAATCTTTGATTTTTCTCGGTCGTTCTGAGAAATTTCTTCGAGTTTCTTAGAAAAAGTAAAGATTTCAGTTAACGTCTCCTTTTTGCTGCCAGGGCTAATCTGGACGGGGTCTACTTTGTTTACGCGGAATCCAAACCGCGGTCTTCGGCTATATCATGGTCAATGGCCTACCGACTTGGCAAATCGACTCACGAGATATATCCGATCTCATCCGGCCTCGAACCGGCGGGAATGAGCAGTGTGTGTCAATAGATTTTACACTCTTGCCTTTTTTTGGACAACAGCATGATACAGAGTTTCGAACCGGTTACCCGTCCATCCACTAGCATCGCCTTACGTCGCTTAACTTCGGTGTTCTAATGGGAACCGGTGTTTCGATGTAGTTGGGCCGTTGCCCAAGTTTCTTAGACCGTTGGATGATTCCTATACCAGATCACTGATTGAGTCTTCCAGGTTCTTGAGTTCCGTTTCATCATTAACATTCACATCATTAAGTTTCACATCTTCATTAACAAAGATACGCTAACAATGTACCATTTATGCATACGCTATAAGTACATATCAAGTAATATATTGGTGGTATATACATATACCACCAATATATTACTTGAAAATGAAACAAAACGAACAGTGCTAAAAATATGTTGGAAAAATTAACGATTATGAACGCACACAATTTACAAACACTGTCGCAATATTAACTCATCCGGCACACCCATAGCCCATAACTGCCACAGCGTACACCGCTTGTTCGGGCCCCGTAAAAGACCGAGGCAGAATACAAACAGGCGAACTGAAAAAAAAACAGAACGAATCGACAAAAAACAATGCTCAAAATTGTTATTTCCCTCCGACTAAATTAAATTTATCGGTTATAAAAACTGACAACGGGCACGACGAGTGGGCCACAATAGTACATAAAAAACTCACGCAGCTTTGCCGGTCCTAACAATGTACTTTAGGCGCATAAATATATCGTTAAAGAGTTGGGACCGCGCGCATAAAATTTTTGCCATAAACTGACCGAAAAAGTCGCATAATATATTCACTGGCGCGGCGATCTAAACAAATATAAAACTGGGCAGTGTATATCTCAGAGTAATAAAAAGACATTGTTTGCATACATCGAATCAATATATGAAATATACTATATTCTAAAATACACACATATTTGAAGTGAAACTTCTTACAAATAGCTATTAAATTGAAGGATTTGAAGGACACGTTTGAAAAAGTGTAGTTTGAAAATATTTTGATTCACTTCCGCAAAATTTGTATTAAAATGACCGTCTGTCCGTCAGAGGATTTTTTTAGATAAAAAGCGAGTTTGGTATGTTAGTATATCACATAACTTAGGGTTGATTGACGTATTCAGTTATTTTTGATCACTTCCTGCTTCACCGGAAATGACTACAACTTTTGATTTCTAAATGGCACCTTCGGTATATTTCTACTTTATTCTATAGAAAATGACACTCTGAATAGAATGACATATCATACGTCAACTTTTGACATTTTTGCTTAAAAATATTTTAAATTTCAATCTAGAGGGCTATGGCTTTGTTAAAAACACTTGAGGAGGAGCCTTGGAAAAATATTCCAAAATACTTATATATATCCACCAAGGAGCCTGGGAAAAATATATTTCATCGTCTAATGTTTTTCGTGTCTTGTCCTGGTTGGTTAAAAAATGCCCAAATCAAATTTTTAATCATATCTCAATTTTTTCAAATAGCTTATTAGCATATTTGGAAAAAGCATTTTTTTACTAATAATTTGGCAACACACACTTGGTATTGCGAATCAAATTGTCGTTATGAACCGCGTGTTACTGTTTCAAATAAACCATATGCGAAAATGTCAAAATTTGACATATGATGTGCCATTCTATTCAGAGTGTCATTTTGTATCGAATCAAGCAGAAATATACCGAGGGTGCCATATAAAAACTAAAAGTTGTAGTCTTTTCCGGTGAAACAGGAAGTGACCAAAAAACATTGAATACGTCAATCAATCCTAATTTATGTCATACACTAACATACCAAATCTCGTTTTTTAACTGAAAAAATAAAAAAGTTATAGAGGTGAACCACTTATGAGACGGACCCGGCATACTGTCACCTTCACGTAATCTTTAAAAAATTTTGGACTATTAATCAGTCTATTATATCTGTCATTTAAAACCTGTATTCCGTTTATTTTTACTCTGAATGATGGACGATAAAAAATACAGCCGGACAAAAAAAGAAGATCTGATCGTTAAATAAAAATTTTACTGCGACCGATTTTTGTTTTTGATTATTTTGGTGCATCGAATCGACAACGAGCGTTCGCATTAATCGAATTGGCAACGAGGTAAAAAAACAACAGTTTTTTTCTTTCGGAAAATCCTAAAATGGTGTTACGGCAATGCTGTACTGTAATCTATAATTACATTTTCTTGATACTCAATATTATTATTTAAAATTATTAAATATTCAAGCTTAGACTCTTGTAGTAAAAATCTATTTATTTTAAATCTATTATAGAAAATTTTCTTTATTCTATAATAGGTTTGTAAACTTGAAGAAGTCCCTCATAAAAGTAGGAGAAACATGGAGTTTATTTTTCAACACAACTGGGTACAAAGTAAAAGTAAAGTAAAGATTTCAGTTAACGTCTCCTTTTTGCTGCCAGGGCTAATCTAGACGCTGCCTACATTGTTTACGCGGAATCCGAACCGCGGTTCTCGGCCATATCATGGTCAGTAGCCTACCGACTTAGGAAGTGTCTAAATTAACTCTTACTCACGAGATATCCGATCTCATCCGGCCTCGAACCGGCGTGAATGAGCAGTGTGTATCATTAGATTTTACACTTTTCCCTTGAACAACAGCACGATACAGAGTTTTGCACTGGTCACCCGTCCATCCACCAGTATCGCCTTACGCCGCTTAACTTCGGTGTTCTAATGGGAACCGGTGTTTCAACGTAGTTAGGCCGTTGCCCAACTGGGTACAAATGTGGGAAATGATCTTACAGTTACCGGTCATGGAAGCCTTTATCCCAAATATACCATTATAGTCTAAGAGTAGAATAAAGTAATTGAAGAGCTTGCTGCAATAACCAGGCAGCTCCATTTTCACAAATTTTGCTGGCCAAACCAGACAGTTCTAATAGCTGTCCAGTTCTTTCTGCAAACAGATAGCAAGGTAGAGGTCCAATAACGTTGCTACATATCGTCGCCCCACACAAATAAAGTAAAATTGTTAAATTATTATTCAACTATTTCCAATTATGGTTACAATCATTTCCAATACAATCTAACCTAACCCTCACATATTTAGAAACTCTCTTTGTATAGTTGGACCCATTGTTGTCTATTGTTCGTTATGCGGGCACAAGTTATCCCTGCTAATTTCCTAATATCATGGTCCCACCCCTTGGTTTTTGGTCTTTGTGGGTACTATGCTGTAATTTTTGTGGTCTCTCTGTTGTTCGTACTTCTTGCCAGGTTGAGGGATTTGGTTCTGTGGACTGTCTTGTAGATTGTCTTTTGTCGTATCCACTCTATTCTTTTACGGTCTTTTTTGGTCGGTCTTATTTCCAGCACATTTCGTTCCACTGAGGATTGTGCGACCTGCAGTTTCCTTTTAATATCCGTTTTAAGTGTCCAGGTTTAAACCCATAAAGGGGTATTCCAGATTTGAATATGATTGATGATGAATTGATTGATATGTTTCTTTTGAGTGCTATGTTATTTATTAGAATGTCCTTTTTGTTTACTAGTTCGTTGTGCATTACTTTAGTTTTTGCTAAATTCCTTTTGAGATCTACTTTATTGCTGGCTGTATTTAGTTTGTTAATTTGTACTTTTAGTTCTTTAGGAGTATTGGCAATTAGGGCTATGTCATCAGTGAATCTTAGACGGTTAAGATATTCCCCTTCAATTTCAATATGACAACACAATTTAAACATCACAACTTTGATATCTTAAACGGATGTTTCTTTTTTTCCTAATTCCCTATACAGGGTGGTCCGAACGATACTTCGGTAGTATATTCGGCAGATAAAAATAAGTAAAAAAGTTCGTATAAATTTGTCCTAAAATGCTTAGTTTCGGAGATACAGGGTGTAGAAATTTCATTTTTATTTCGATTTTTTCTAAATAATTTCTTAAGTAACGTCAATATTTGGGTGAAAATTGGTGTCTGGGGTTTTTTGATATGAGAAATTTGATTTTGATGTCAGTATGACTCCTATTTGTAGAGGGCGTCACCTACATGTGTTTAAACTGTCTTGTAGAGTAATAATTTTTTGTCCATACCTGTGTAAAACTGCTGAGTAAAAAAAATACACATTTACGACGTTTTTTTACGTCAAAAAGGTATTTTTGTAAAAATCGGCACGACTAATGGTTTTCGAGATATTTGGAATCGAAATTATCAATGCCTGTCGTCATTGACATATATTAAACATGTTGACTAAATAGTTATTAGACTGAAATCATAAATTTGAAATGTTTTTGTGGCAAAAGTTCAATAGAAACTATTTTATCATTTTTAACAACATTTAAAACACATGTAGTTGGCGCCCCCTACAAATAGGAGTCATATTGACATCAAAATCAAATTTCTCATGTCAAAAAACTTCCAGACACAAATTTTCATCCAAATATAGACGTTACTTCAGAAATTATTTGGAAAAAATCGAAATAAAAATGAAAGTTCTACACCCTGTATCTTCGAAACTAAGCATTTTAGGACATACATTTATACGAACTTTTTACTTATTTTTATCTGTAGAATATGCTGCCGAAATTTCCGGAATACAGTTCGGACCACCCGGTATATTGAAAAAAATGGAAAATAACACAACACAAAATGGAATACACTTATCTTGTTTGGTATCACTTGGAGGGACAGTGAATAAGTGGAGAAGTTCTGGAGAAGTGGAGAAGAGATCTCTGATCTAACGTACACCACAATGAAGCCTAAAAGGGCGGTGAGCCAGATATATTCTTAGGATCAGGTTAACGGATGGACAAGTGAAACCTAGAGTAGAGCGCGTGAGCCTCTGCGAGAGACACCAAATATTGATAAATTAAATATAATGCACTTAAATATTTAGTAGAACTAGAAATATCGAAACCAGATAACGTTAAAACCGGAGAAATGCAGTGGTAAAAATAATAGCAACGGGTATTTCTATAATAAATAATAGAAAATTCGATATTACCTTATTGGTGGTGATTCGATTTCACGTCGTCGACTGCTTATTTATTTAAACGGATTCGGCTGGATCCGAGCTGATAAATTCAGCCGCGTTCTGTGTTTGGTTTCTAATCGGGTTTCTGGTGTTTTGTCAAGCTGCACGGCTGGCGCTTTCAGCTTATTGTTTCGTTTTAATCTATTTGTTTTGAATAATTCAGTTACGAATTGCATCTGCAAATGTTCCCATGTTTAATTTAATAAAACGACGGCTTATAGTTGGAGCGACGCGACGAGGCGCGATGAAAAAATATCGACGTTTCGCATATTTCCCACTAAAAAAATAGGGTTTAGATTTTTCGGAGTGGAAGTGCACCATTTCGAATGGAATTTATTCGGAACGGGATCGAAAACGTCAATAATTGTTAGGGTGGTGACAACCAACAAGAATTAAAGTAATCTAATTTTAATTGGTATGTCTGCTTGGTATTGTCACTGCTTTGGTAGTGTATAATTAAATTAATTACAGTTTATTGAATTTTATTTTTTCCAATAGACCAAAATTAACAGTGTTCAAAAAAATATTTTAACATTATGCTTACTAACTGTGATACAACATTTACTGCATTATTCCAAATTTTACATATTACATTCACCACCGCGCACCGGCACGAAAAACGGGCACCTTGAAATTTTGATGTATTTTAAAGTTTAATATATTTTGTTCTAGTGGGTCCGTTTTGATGATCTTTTAAGCAATATGTAACTAAATTATTTGACTTTTTAGTATATTTTTCTAAATTAAAAATGAAAGTTGCAACCTGCCAATTATACGAGGGAAATCAAAATCTTGATATTTTGATGAAAGTTTGAAATACCATGTGGAATATGTTAAGACTGCAAGGAAAATGTTATCATCTAGGTATATGTTTCTCGATAGTTTTCTTTTTGGTTTGGAATGTAGAATGAGTGGGAGGGGAGCTAATCACCGCGATCGACCTTACAAATCTATTGTGTCCCCCTTTCTTGAGTTATAACTCATTATACAGTCTCAGGCGGTTTTACAGAGCGTAGTTCCCCATCTCCAATATCAGTCGTGCCAAAGTTTATAACACGAATGATTGTCATCTCGGCGCACTCACTGATGAGGTGTTCTGGTGTTTCCCCATTTTCCCCACAGCATTAGCCGTTTCTTCTTAGCTTCAATCTACCGAGGTGTTCTTTGAGCAGACAGTGTCCTGTAAAAAACCCATTGACAATCCGAAGAATGTTCTTGAGTTTCGCTTTCAGTTGGTTTCCATTTTAAAACAAAACGGTTCTGGTCCAGTTACTGGGAGTGTTCGCTCTTTTTCCAGCCAGATTATTTGCTTTCTCATTACTTTCTATCCCTTGGTGAGCTGACATCCAGGAAGACTTTATTCTTTACCTAATTTGTTGAGCTTCTCTATGCATTGTTTGACCAACTTCGAATTGATTGATTCTGAGTTGATTTCTTTTAACGTTGCTTGACTATCAGATAAGATGACTATTTCCTGTTTTCGATAGTTTTATCTAAGATAAGTTGTAGGCATCTTTCGCTCGAAAATTAAAGTGAAACAAGCGTCATGCTCGCTATAGTCCATGATGCTTATTCCATTATCAATTTTTCTTAATATCTATTCGTTGGATATTCGTTTTTATATAGGCAGTTTGAATTTGGAAAAGGCCAATATCGACTCTGGAATTCAGCACAGAATTAACAGCGCCTCAAGGGCATTCTGTAAATTAAAAGACAGGGTTTCCTATAATCATGACTTGAGCATAAAAATGAAACTTGCAGTATACCGAGCAACAAAAATCCCCACAATGTTATATTATGGAAGCGAAACACGCATTAACGCATTAAACAAGTTGCAACAGAGATACCTTAGACAACTCTTTAAAATCAAATGGTTCCATCATGTCTCAAACGTATCGGTCCTTGAAAAAGCTAACTGCGAGAGCGTTGAAGTCATGATTACAAAATCCCGCTTAAGATGGGCTGGTCACGTATGCAGAATGCAAGAAAACCACCTACCAAAATCTCTGCTTTACGGTGAGCTTGTAGATGGTAAGAGAAAACCGGGTGGACAACTCAAAAGGTACAAAGATATTTTCCACGAAAACTCGAAGGGAATAAACATGCAGAATGAGTGGGAAGAAGCAGCGCACAATAGAACGCAATGGAGAAGAATTGTAAACTCAGTTATCGATAACTAAAAAATAAAGAGGCAACAAAGTAATGAGATTTTTGAATGTCCAGAGTGCGGAAGAGAGCTAACATCACGTATCGGGCTTTTTAGTCATAGGAAAGCTCATGAAAGAAAACGGCCTTGCGTAACCATCTTCTGATGCGTGTCAAATACTCGTCAGCGAGCAATGACAGTAAGTAAGTAAGGATATTTTGTCCACCTATGTAAGCCCAAATCATCCTGTAGCTACAATTTTTAATTGATTCTTTTCGAACGCCACCTCAAGTTAATTTATCAAATTCCTTTTTGAGTAATGACCTTCCTGCGCCTCGGGTGCAACAACGCCGTTGCGCCGAACGTGTTAATAATGAAGCGCATCTATTCGGCGGCGCGATGCCACCGTACGCCCGAGCGAACAATCGGGCCCCGTCATCTTCAAAAATCGCATAATTGTAATTGCCACACATGGAGCCGCGGCACATAAATCGCCCGATACGCGTTTCGAAAAAAGTTCAATGGCGAGAGCGTAGCGCGCTGCCGATTCCACCGCTGCCGCTGCTGCCTCGGCCGTAGATTTATCGGTTATTGTTCCGCGGTTTTTGTTCTTCGCTTCGCGTATTTGTTCGGCGGGTCATCAGTTTCTATGTTCGATCTACAGAAAGGTCGCATTGAAACGACGCCGGTCGCTGTAGCCGGCCGGGGATCTATTATTTCGTTTCGAGTGGAATCGATGTCTACGGTTTAATTACCGTAAATCGTCGTCGATGATATGGGTAACTGTGTCTTTTAAATAAAGAATAAAATATAGAATAACCCAGTCCTCTGATTTCAAGGAATTAATTTTTAATAATTGTGTCACTGCAAGTAAATTTCAGACTGGAGGGTGAATATTATACAGGTTATCCTAGAAATAAGTGCAAGTATTTTAAGGGGTGGTGGATCTGGCCAAAAGAAACATATTTTCTTTTTACCATTTTTAAAATAAATTAAAGTAAAGAAGTAAAGATTTGAAGTTAACGTCTCCTTTTTGCTGCCAGGGCTAATCTGGACGGGGCCTATATTGTTTACGCGGAATCCGAACCGCGATCCCCGGCCATATCATTGTCAATGGCCTACCGACTTGGCAAGTGTCTAAATCGACTCTTACTCACGAGATATACGATCTCATCCGGCTTTGAACTGGCGTGAATGAGCAGTGTATTTTACACTTTTACCTTTATTGGGCAACAGCACGATACAGAATTTGGAACCGGTCACCCGTCCATCCACTAGTATCGCCTTACGTCGCTTAACTTCGGTGTTCTAATGGGAACCGGTGTTTCGACGTAGCTGGGCCGTTGCCCTAAAATAAATTAATAATTACGGAGTTATTTAACTTGGAAAATTCAAAAATATAATGGTAACATTTTGAGAGCCGCCGCACACACGACAAACTTGACAAAAATCGAAATTAGAAATATTTTTTTCGTATGTTCATCCACTCACTGTCGTTCTTATAAAATCTGTGGATATAATTTTAAATGTTATAATTTTTTCCAAGCAACTAGAACGGAGCAAGTGCTACTGAAAGTTGATGGAGTCCGAACTTTCAGGGAAGAGCATTAGCCTTGCACAAAGGTGGAGCGCGAAAGTCATTTACACCCAGCACAGCCATTTGAAAATTAATTATCATTATGGACAATATAACTACAGACATGTAGTACAATTAAATAACATCAATATAATAAATTTGAAGTGTCTTGAATGTAGATAATAGTTATTTATGATATAAGTGCTAAAAGTGGTATTTTATTTTGTGAGAAGGGAAGCTTGGGACACGACGCCGTGTCACAAAATAAAATCACTAGTAACATATCCATTCCTTCCGCCAGTAGATATTGCTTCATTTTTCTTGATAAAATAATAAATACTTACTTATTAACCTTATTTTAGGTAAATTAAATTAAAATAACCTGTTATAAATTTAAAGGAAGTCCATAAACTACAGTCGATTTTGAAAATAGCTACTAAGAAACTCACTAGAAAATTGCCATGGCGACAACAGCTATCTTGATTACATTTTTTTTTGAAAAATTGCTTCTTATTCATAATCTGAGCTAGATAGGTATAGGAAACCCTAATATAGTCTGAAAGAGCATTTAAATCTGATTCGACTTATTAAAAAAATAGAGAGTGTTGCATTTGAAATAACGAAGTTTTTATGTAAAGTAAATATTTAAAACAGACCAGCGAATTTTGATACCCCTGTATACACTTAAGGAAGCAATCAGATTTTTTTGTTAAGTTTATTTTTCTGGCCTGAAAGTTAGCACAAGAATTAATTTTGAAAAGTAATGTACAAGGTGTTGACTTTTTTATTATATCATGCATATTTAGATATCTTTAAATGTCTCAAAAACCAAAGTTTTTAGACATATTAAACCCTTATAATAAATGCCTTATATTATGCCCAAGAATCCAAAAATGAAATAAAATCCCCAGTGTTTTATATGAAAAAATATTAAATCAATAACTTTGGTATGGATCTTAGTTCTGACACGCCCTGTATATTTCAAAATAATTTTAAATTATGCACATTGTCTTCCCACATATACCCATAAAATATTTTGTTTCTACATCTTTCCGTTTTCGTATAATCAACCGAGGCGAATGAGGTGCGCCATCCTGTATATCTAACAGTTAAAATACTTGCACTTATTTCTGAGACATCCTGTGTATACTGTTCCCCTCTTTTAGAGAAATTTAGATATATTTCAGCTATCCAGTCTGAAATCATTGTGGATATTTTTAGAAGGAGCAAATTTGGATCTATGTAAATGCAAAAAAAATGCAAAAAATTTTAATTTCAGTTACAAAATATAATATTTTAGTAATGTGGCAATAGATCTAATTTAGAGGAATGAAAATTCACCCTGGAACTGCGTGTCGTTTTTCACTCACCCGCGCTTTTTATTAGTAGGTACCTAATTTATGTATTGTAATTAATTTGGATTTAATAGAAAATTTGAATTTGAAAATATAGAAAAATCAGTTCCACATGCATTTTGTGCCGGTTAAGGAAATTTCTTTGACTAATAAAAATATAGATACCCTGTATATCTCCAGTCCCAGAAATAAGTGCAAGTATTTTAACTGGTAGTATAATTTAACCCCAGAAACACGCCTATGAGTTTTTTTCGCGAAAATTTTTTTTTTCTAAATTCGAAATTTTTGGAAATTTTTTTTTGATTTTTTTTAGTTAAAAACCATAATTTCTTGATAATATTGCAACATAGGTATTAGATTAAATTTACAAGAAAGAAAATCCATTGGTTTTCAAAATTTTAGAAAAAAATCATATCATTTTTTTGGAAATGTTCAAAGTAAAATAACTCCGTTATTTTGGACTTATTTCAAAAAGGATAAAGAGAAAATATGTTTCTTTTATCGAGATCTATCAACCCTTAAAATACTTTCACTTATTTCTGGAACACCCTGTATAATAAGATATTTTTCCAGTGGCGAAAATACCAGAATTACTGTCAATACTGTATATTTTATAAAACAGTCTGAATAAATAGTAACATCTTTATTTTGTTAAAAAAAATGTTTCTAATCATTTGCACCAGAAGGTACGAAGTACATACATAATGTGCGATAATTCAATTACCGGTTTCGGCTTTTTTCCTTTCCGCTTTGGCTTCCTGAAGGTTGCCGAGGTCGGCTTCACTCTAACCAACCGCTTTGCAGAATCACGTACACATTCCTTGATCTACTGCGTCTGTTAGTTGCTGCTGCTGCTGCAGGTAATTACAGGAGAGTGCGAACTGACTGATGTCATAATCTTACGGAAGCTCGACCGACGATGGATGGTTACTCGTCACCTAGGACGTGTGCAATCAGAATAGGGCATTTCAATCGGCGGCTCTGGTCATTTTCCTTTGCGGAACATTTTAGATAGAATTACCTTGTATCGAGTGAAAACCACGTTACAGTGAGGGTAGAAATTAACATTCAAATTTAAGGTTTAGTATTCATAGTATTTCTATTGCAGATGTTCTTTATAATGTTATATAAGTTACTAAATTTATACTGTTATATGAATACTAACTTTTAGGTAGTTTTCAGTGTTGAAATTATATATATACTTCCATTTTAACTTCACTTAGCGGCGAGATTTTAAAATAAGGGCATACTTTTTGTGTCGTTTTTTATGAATGTTGTTTATTATATTTTATCCCCACTGATTTAGTGCTAATCAGAGATAATACCTATAACATGTCACTACTGTGTGCCATTTAACTAATGAATATTCGACAAACTAAATGCGGTACTCCATAATATCCAGATTGAAAATTAGTTCTAACAATTATCACAGAGCAAAAGTGGCTCATCTCTATAACTTTTATATTTTTTTTAGACAAAAACAACGGGATTTGGTATGTTAGTATATGACATAAATTAGGCTTGATTGACGTATTCTATTTTTTTGGTCACTTACTCTTTCACCGGAAATAATTGCAACTTTTGATTTTTAAATGGCACTCTCAATATATTTCTACTTTATTCGATATAAAATGACACTCTGAGTAGAATAACATGTCATATGCCAACTTTTGACATTTTTGCATATGGTTTATTTGGAATTGTATAACATGCGGTTCATAACGACAATTTGACTCGAATGAATGAAATACCAAGTATGCGGTATCAAATTATTCGTAAAAAATTCCTTTTCAAATATGCTAATGAGCCACCCTTGTCCCATTTGAAAAAACTGAGATATGATTAAAAATACGATTTGGGCATCTTTTAACCGGCCATGGCAAGACCCGAAAAACATTAGACGATCAAAACTATTTTTCCAAGGCTCCTTGACTAAAAATTAGCGTTTTTAACACAACCATGACACTCTAGATTGAAATTTACACGATTTGTTTTAATACGATTTGTTTTTAAGCGAAAATGTCAAAAGTTGACATATGATATTTCATTCTATTCAGAGTGTTATTTTCTATCCAATAAAGTAGAAATATTTGTAGTCAAAAAGTTGTAGTCATTTCCGGTGACACAGGAAGTGACTAAAAACAATTGAATACCGTCAATCAATTCTAATTTATGTCATAATATATTAACGTACCAAATCTCGTTTTTTTTTATCTGAAAAAATAAAAAAAATTATAGGGATGAGCCACGTTCGAGACTCACCCGGTATTTCTATCATCTATCCATTTTATAGTTATACAGTTAAGCAAATTTCTGCAGATATACCAATTAAATAAAAAAACAGACCTTATTTAAACCTTTCTCCATCAATGACCTTTTTTTTATTATGCCAGTATATAAGTTAAATCAATTCTATTCTATTTCTTTGGTTTTGCTCCTTTTCTTCCTTTTGCAATTCTATCTGATTATTTACGTCATCTTTCTATATCAATACATGTCGAATACACGTGAGTTGAATCAATTATGTTCTCCTCTTTCATTATTAAGCGTAGAAATTAAATGTCAGGTATTTAATACTAAAATAGTCAATATTATTTTTTTACACATAATATATTTTTTACATTTAAATTATGTGCTTCGAACACATTTCAGTTGATATTATAGTTGAGAAATACAGTAATATTAGTTATCTACGTCAGTGAGTTAAGAAGCTCTTAACTCACGCATTTTGAATGAGTTAACAGCATTTTTATTACCGCACTCCTTGTTTAGATGACTATCAAAGAGAAAAAAATATTTTTTAAACATTTATTTTGCAATTTTTTTTTTAAATTGGAAAAATATGTTATGAGTACCTTTTCATTTCCATAGTTGTGTACTTTTTTTCGGTGCACCATTTTTCATAATTGGAGTATGTATATTCATACTTCTGTTTCGATCGTGCTGGAAGCAATCCAGAAGTGGCTCTGAATGCCTCTTCTTCGATGTCAGAGGGAATACTTCCCGAATCGCTCATTTTTTAAACTAGTGACATCAATATTATTTACTGTCATATTGACATTGCCATGCATGGTGTTATTTGGACAAAGGTATTAAGGTAATTGATTTTTAGGTTAGGTATATAGCTAAGTACAATAATTTTTAAAATTAATTGTGTGTTTTTATAGTTAGACGTAGATAAAATATTGTACAATACACGCGAGTTAACTCCATTAAGATACTTGCGTGGTTACACAACTCGTGCTACGCACTCGTGCAACTTTCACGCGCATGTCTTAATGATGCTGTTAACTCACTTGTATCGTAAATATCTATAATATTTGCTGTATTTCTATATTAATACAATTCTTTTTTTAATTATAATGGAACTTGCGCCTTCTCTCTATGAGGTTCAGAAAGAATAAAATTCTATACAATCTCACTAATAATTAGTGAATAATAAACTATATTTAATAGTAAATATATTTCAGCTAGTGTATTTGTTTAGTAGGTATTAAGAAATAAATACCAAAGCATGGATTTTGTACAAATAATATGTTTGTAGTTTAATACATACAGGGGAAGTTTTTAACTGGTAGAATAGATAATAGAATTTTTGAAGTGAAACTTCTTTACGCGCGCTGGAGTAGAAATTAAAGGCCGTGACACACAAGTGCGAGACGAAAAGTGATAAGGACATAGAAATAAAAAATGAACGAAATTATTGGGCAAAATCTACAGTAAGATTAGCCATGAAAACATGACTAAAATATGACTACCTGTAGACACTTAGTGTTTCTGCCTTCCGGCTTCATCAATACGTCAGGAATTAGCAACAATGAATTAGTGATCCTGAAAAAGTTCGTTCTTTTTTTTTATTACAGTCCCCACGATACATGGGCATAGAAAGACGTAGTAACGCGACCTGTATTTTTTACACACACACACACACACACTCCACGTGATAGATACTATAGACTATACATAATTACTATACAATGTAGACGTTTTAATACAAATTTTGTGAAAGTGGATCAAATTATTTATTAAT
Source organism: Sitophilus oryzae (assembly GCF_002938485.1). Taxonomy (NCBI): domain Eukaryota; kingdom Metazoa; phylum Arthropoda; class Insecta; order Coleoptera; family Curculionidae; genus Sitophilus; species Sitophilus oryzae. The sequence continues at coordinate 12,746,353 of NW_022146055.1, forward strand.
TTTCTTAATTTATTTGTTTTTCGACATTTCAAACTACACTTTTTCAAACATGTCCTTTATATCCTTCAGTTTAATAGCTGTTAGTAAGCAGTTTCACTTCAAATATGCGCACATAGTTCAAACACAATTTTTTTTAAATGCTTCACTTCTATGCTGAAGAATTTTACATGCAAAAATGTAACCTGTATTGTGATAAATAATTATTATGGTAAAGGCCACATAATATTGGTGTTAAAATAAATATTGTGAAAATAACACGTTACCTAATGAGACAAAAACTCGGTGGAAAGCAGCGGCCGAGTTGTAAAAAATAATCGGTAATTCAGCATGTAATTGCGCACGACTCACTAATTGCATGGCCAATATAACCGATTTTAACGCCTTCTAGAATCCACAATGTAAGTGAAAACGTCGAGACAATGTTTTGCGGTTTTTGTTGTTGCGAATATTTTATTCTTTTGCTTAATCGCCAGTTTTTTTTAGCTAGACAGAAAACTAGGAAAAGGCCGGTTTTACGAAATACGTTACACGGTTTGCAAAACGAGAGTGGCACACCGGTCTTGTAGTATGGAGTTGGTTCCCAGCCAGATTATCTTGTATCTTGTCAGTGTCTCGTCGAAATTTTAGAAATTGGCCTGCCCACTTCCTATTAGGTTTTGCAATAGGCGAGGAGGATTAAAAAATTATATTTTCTAAATGTTTTGACATAATTAATGGTGTTTTGATTCGTCTCAGTTTGTACTAGATAAAATACTTACGGTTTTCGGTGAATCTACCTATAAATAAAAGGGTAAAAGTCTGAAACGTATGAATTACATACCCATTACTAAAGTAAATTATACAGGGTGCGTCTTAAACAAGTGCAAAAATTTTCATGGCTGGTAGATCTCAATAAAAGAAACATGTTTAACAATTAACTTAACATTAATTAACAATTAACCTTAACAATGGTAATATCAAAGATTAAGAAATTATACCGCAGGAGAATTTGCGGTGAACATTTCTAAAAAGTTTTCTAAAATATACAGGAAAATTGAAAAGAAAACTTACGATTTTCACATCTTTTTTTGCGAAAATAAAAATAAAAACCTCATGGATATGTTCCTGGGGTCGAAATATACCACCTCTAAAAATATTATCACTTATAGCCTCCATTATTAACCATACATGACAGAAAAATACCAGTTAAATTCTATTGCTTACGATATTTTTTCGAATATTGATATTTCTGGCATGTATAAAAATACATTCAGAATAGAGTTGGTTAGGTTAGGTTAGGATAAAATCATTTTTATTTTTTTATCGGTGTGTACATATGTATTAATTATATTTCTTTGTTTTTTTTAGATATGGGCCACTGAATTGACTACCGGTAAGTTAACTTATGATTTCAGTTTACTTTTATAAAGATTCCGTGATCCATTAAAGAAACACCACTTGCACGCCACTTAGTGTTAGTTTTTTAGATACATCCAGCATAATAGTGTTTTCTTTTCAAATTTTATTAGGCCATTATTTGTAACATATTTTAAATAGGTAGTTTATTTTTTCAGAAGGAATTTTATTGTAACACTTACATAACATGGCAGGTTAATTCGTATTATCCAAAAGGTTCTACTATTATCTAATTGACAGTTTGGCCCAAAAAACGTTAGCTTTTTTAAATAGATAATAAAAGTGAAAGGGGGTAACGTCTTGAAGTGTGAATGAAACATTCTATTTATCATTTTGAATAATTGCAGATAATCAACTTGATGGATCTGAACGTTGAATGCTATAAATAGGTGTTAATTATTTGATAGTCTATATTTATTTTAATAAAACTCCTATTTATTTTATATTATAATCTGAGTAATTTAGCACATAGATACTATAAGTTTAGCAACAATTTTTATAAAAATATGTAGCAGCAAAATATCAAAAAAATGTGTATACTTAACAAAACAAAATAAAATTGTTAGATTACATGTAATAGTTGATGTCGGCATTTCTGTAGACCGTAGCGATTTTATTCAGAAGGATGAAAGCAAAAAAAAATGCTGATAGAGCACCATTTTAAAGATCACATACCACATACTACCACAGAAATTTTAACGTGATATGTATGTTGAAATACAAAACCAAAGTCAAAATTACAATAATATTGCCCACTTAGCGCTTATTACAAGTACACCTATCAGTAGCTTAGTTTCTTTTTTCTTTGTGTGTTTGGCAAGGCAAAGCTAATAAAGCAGTTACAGCAAAGTTGATAAAACTAAAAAAATACTGTGAACTTTGGATACACATATAAAATTATTATTCAATGGATAGATAAGGAGGAATGCAAGGTTACAGCTCTTTACTGCGATAGCACTATGAAAGGTAGAGGTAACGAGACACATCTCATGGGACTTTGTTTGAAAAAGTGGTCACCGGAAAGGGGAAAATAAGGTTCACTAAATAACCACAGTGGCGCTAATAAGCAATAAAGCTGGATTTATAAACTCGGGAGTTGAGGTTCAGTTGCCGTTCAAAATGTTCAACGCTATGAAATGAACGCGCGCATTTATAAAGTCAGTTGGTCGAAAAGTTGGCAGTTCGTTTTACGTTCAGCGGAGTTCAAAGATGGTCAATGTTTATGTCGGCAGTTGCGGGCAGTTGGCGACCGCTGGCGACGTTCGGCGACAGCCAATGAATAAGCGCCTGTCGATCACGTGAAGCACAGGACGCCGATGCATTGGAAAATGACCCTTATTGTTGTTTCATTATTTCTGTTAATGTGATGTTTATATTTTGCGTAATCGTGGATTACTGTGTTTGAACTTTGACAAATACCAGAAGTATTTTTAAATCGAAAGAAAAACGTTCGAAATCTTCACAAATCTAAACCTAACCTACAACCGAAACTGACAGTTTATAAATGCAAAAATATTGAACCTCAACTGCCGCGAACATCCAACTGCAACTGAACCTCAACTGAACGCCAACTTCCGAGTTTATAAATCCAGCTTAAGGGATCGAACTGAACTTAACGGTTAGAACTTAGCGGAACGAAGAGCATTCTTCTTACCCCTACCCTCCATAGATACCACCGAATATTTGTCACAAGTCACACTGTTATTGCTGCTGTAACACTTTGTTTTATCGTTTTTATTTATTATTTAAATAAACAAAACTAACCGTTCGAATCGGCCATCACAGCACATTTTACATCGTATTAGAGAGAAGATTAATGGCAAGATTAAATTGCGCAGGTGACACCCACATTAATTTCCAGCTAGGCAAAATAATCATGGAGAAATATTTCGTTGTCGGTCTACGAAAAAAATGAGGACTGCCTTTGATTTTTGTTTATTTTCGTTTAATTATGCAAACGATTCCATATATCAAGTGGCAGGATCTCGGGGATTACATATTTTTTATTAAATCGCCGATTCGTTTCATTTTTATAATCCTTCCGATGGGGATTTCTCATTAACGTCAGTCAGTCACGTCCATCGTAATGGGTGACAACTGACTTAAGATGTTTATTTCCATTAGAATACATCAAGACGGATTAAGATGTACAAATAATCAATGTTATTTTTATACTTTCAAATTTAAGAATAAAGGCGCGTTTACAAGTGCATTGATCAAGTCACTTGAATTTAATTTGCTTGAAAGCATATTGCGAGTTTACACGTTTCATGTCAAAATGCTTTGTTACTTGATTCAAAATGGCAACAGTGCGTAAGGCCGTTAGGTTAGGTTAGGTTAGGTTGCTGGGGTTCGGGATCATGTTTGATCCCTCACTCGGAGGCCTTGGGCCCATTGCGATACACCTGTATTGTTGTACCAAACCTTCCTCTCATTCTTTCTTTGCGTTAAAGCACTTCCAGATCTTTGCAAAGTTCCCTACATCGCTGATGTTGGGTTCTGCTGATTCCTCTAGTCCCTCCAAAAAACCTTGCCCTAAAGTTTTAAAGCGTCGGTATTTCAGTGCCGGGCAGTGGCACAGCAGGTGCTCTATGGTTTCGTAACTGCCAAAGCCGTACTTGTAACTACCAAAAACTCATTGTTGAGTTCGTAAATCTAACAAATCTAATAAAAAAATACCTTTACCAAGTTCTAACAAATCTCTATTACGCTATTTTTACACTTACTTTTACGTATCCGGATATTTGTTAGCCCAATAATGGGCTACCTCCAATGCTTTCCGTTTAGTTAGCCGTAGGTCGTCGAGGGTACATCTGTGGGGGCAGGCAGGACATTGAAGAAGATGTTTCCTGTCCTGAAAGGCACCGCAGTCGCCTTTGTCATAATTCCTGTCCAGCAAACCCTATTTGATTAGATTGGATTTTACTGGGACCACCCCATTTCTGGGGGGGTTCATCCAGAGCGTGGCTTAGGGAACGTCTAGATCTAGAAAGGCTTAGCGTCTGGATTTGTAAGTCTGCTAGAGCTGCACTCTTGGCCAAAAATTGAATGACGAACATCAAAAGCTTGTTTTATCTTCTCAGTATATTCAAGAGATTTTCTGCATAAATCGGGGTTTGTAAAACTAACTTGTAAAGGCTATTTTTATAAATTACATTTATACTCTTTTAGTTACAAATTTTGTAACTAAGTGTGAGATAGGGGTGCATACTCTCTCCCACCCTCTTCAACGTTTTTTCAGAAAACATATTTAGATAATCCGTATGTGGCCAAAAAGGAATTGTAATAGGAGGAGAAATAGTCAATACTATCAGATATGCCGTCGATACCATAACTATAGCAGAAAATGTCGTAGATCTACAAGAATTAGTAAACAGAGTCAATGAAACTTGTAAGAATTGGAGGCTATCTATTAATATAAATAAAACTAAATATATGGTTGTGAGTAAACTAGATGTCGGCGAGACCTCATTATTGTTGAATGAAGAAACGTTGGGGAGAGTGGCGAAGTTTAATTACCTAGGCTGTTGGATTAACCAACATATCGATCCTTCATACGAAATCAGATATCGCGTAGAACAAGTAAGAAATACATTTCAGAAGTTTAAGGTCGAGTCAATGAAACTTGTAAGAATTGGAGGCTATCTATTAATATAAATAAAACTAAATATATGGTTGTGAGTAAACTAGATGTCGGCGAGACCTCATTATTGTTGAATGAAGAAACGTTGGAGAGAGTGGCGAAGTTTAATTACCTAGGCTGTTGGATTAACCAACATATCGATCCTTCATACGAAATCAGATATCGCGTAGAACAAGTAAGAAATACATTTCAGAAGTTTAAGTCGCTGCTCTCAAATAGTTCACTAAACATCAAAATACGGGAGAAATTTACGAAGTGCTATGTGTGGTCGATTCTTTTTTATGGATGTGAGACGTCGACACTTAATAAAGAAATGATAAATAGAATCGAAGCATTTGAAATGTAGAAGAAATGAAGAAGTTCTTCGAAGAATGGAGCACAACAAGCTACTTCTGAAGCTTCTTGGCCGTATAACCAGTGGACCTCGATATGAGTTTCTCCGACTGATCCTTAGCGGAAAAATCAAAGGAAAGAAATGGATTGGGCCCAAGAGGCTTTCGTGGTTGAGGAACTTGCAACAATGGAGAGGCTTGGGCGCGGATGAATTACTCCATACAGGGCAAGATCGAGAGCGATACAGATATAGTTGTTAACATGGCAGTCGCCAACGTTCACTAGGAACATGACACTTGAAGAAGATTTTGTAACTTTTTGAACATTAAATCGCGCTTTTCTCAGTCTGGAGAGAAATTTACTTTTTTCCCCTGACCTTTCAAATGAGAAACAACTATATAATTCTTTAAAGCTCCACTCAGTACCATATACATACGATGATAACCTTAAACTTTCCCCATTGATCCTTCCAACGCCTCGCCTATATTACGTACTTTGCTTGAGATAGAGTTATATTCTAATGTCACCCCATTATCTCGATACCTTCACTCAAAATCACGCAGAATGTATAAATCTTTCGCCGATAGACGAGCAGTCCGCCGCCCGTCACGGCTTCGTCCAAACAAACGATTTTCATCATCGGTCGGGAAATCGCCTTATTTTCTCGTCTTCTCCATCGAGACCTTTGCCATTCGATTTCTGTAATTGACGTGTCCGTCATTCGACGGCCTTTTCACTCGCGCGCTGTCTTTTGAAATAGAAACATTCGTTCGCCGCGACATTAATATTAATTTTTCATACACGAGCTTTATTCCAAGACTAGACGAAGTGGAGAAATATTTATATCGAAATATGATTAGTTCGGAAACTTTAGTTTTGTATTATTTTGATGACAGTTTTCACATATTATTAATATTAATACTTGATTTACTGAAGATTACTTAATTTTGTTTTATAAGAGAGGTTCCAAGAAATTTCCATGCATGTTTTTTTGTACAATCTAGAACGATTGTTAAGATAACTAAGTGCTAGTTAGATAGGTCTCATTGAGCCTCTCGAGCACCTTCCCCGGAAGATACACATCATATAAGTTATCAGTTAAGCTAATTTGTAATGACGATGGCAATGTGACTCAGGAAGTCTCCCGCAAATTGGAAGCTGGCCTTTAATGGACGACAGGACTGGGCTATATATTTATAAAGTAACCATATTGACTCCAAACTACATTCTGTGAAGCCAAGCTGGTGAAATGGGTATATAAATCTTCTGAAGGAATTTGCATAAGTCGCTCAGTTAGCTCTGTTCAAGCGTAGTGCGCAAGCTTGGATTTTGAATTATCCATCGGATAACTAGACCAATCACAATTGGCTAATCCTCTAGTACCAGAGCTAGCAACGTCGGAAAAACAAGTATTTTAAGACGTCTGGCTCTTTGATATATCTTTTACTATGCTCTCTAGAACAGCATGCGGCCCGTCTGGCTGCCGGTAAACGTTGCGTTCTCTACTGCGCATTGAAACAAGATCCTATATTTTTATTAGTCGTTTAAATTCTATTATTGAATATTAATCGAACATGTCTCCATAGCGCAGTGCGTAGAGTTTCCGACCACGAACCGATGATTCAGAGTTCGAATCCGGGTCAGGGCAAAGACTTTTTTATTTTATTTTCGTTTATATTCTGATAGTAAAGTATTAAATATTTGTTTTTTTTTAATTACCAGAATTATTTAATACTTTACAATCAAAATATAAACGAAAATAAAATAAAAAAGTCTTTGACCTGACCCGGATTCGAACTCTGAATCATCAGTTTGTGGTCGGAAACTCTATGCACTGCGCTATGGAGACATGTTTGATTTATATTCAATACTAGAATTTATAGGACTAAATTAATAAAAAATATAGGATCTTCTTTCGATGCGCATTAGTGAACGCAACGGGTATCGGAAGCCAGACGGCATGCTGTTCCAGAGAGCATAGTCAAAGATATATCAAAGAGCCAGACGTCTTAAAATACTTTCTCGAAAACGTTGCTAGCTCTTAGACTATTCAGAGCAAGGCTAATCGATATTCGGAATTTTGGAGTTGCGCTGTTGCGCCAGTATCTGCCTAACAGAAGAACTTATGTGAAATATACATGGACTGGTTTGGTTCTAGTTGTCTCTAACTCGGCTTCAACTCCAACAGATTGCAGGGATAGGCGATAATCTGTATATATTTGATATGTATATGAACTGGGCACTCATATTATGTTATGTTGATTCGTGTTACTTACAGACTACCTAATGTTTTTCCTAGTTTTATTTTCAAAGGTGGTCATTAATTCGTCAATGTCTGGTTAGTAATCGTATATCGAGCTTAGGAGACATGCATTCTGGACAACGACGACACAAAGGCCATTTTAGAAAAAAAAATATTTAGCTTTATAACTGTCTATTTCATCCCAGCCTTTCTTAAAGTTTAGTAGATTACTGATTTTGAGTATATACCGGGTGTTATATTGTCATTGGAAACATAGGAAATCCCATTCAAATTTTAAACTGTCCAAATATTGGCTCAGCTGTTGATTTTACAGCGAAGTCGCACATAGTTTTTCTAAAGGTCTGCATACGCTGAATACACATATGCCAAATTTGAATAACTTTGAACAAGCCGATTTTAAATAATTTAAGGAAAACTGCATCTATTTTTAAATTAAAACTGAAAGGTTACAATGCAAAACCAAGCAAATGTCAACATGCCTTAAGTTGTATACCAATGATTTTATCATTGTCAAATTAAATTTGTTGTGCTATCTACACTAACTATGTTATATGTTATAGTATCTACGGTTAGTCTCACATAAATGCAAATTTGTAATTTAAAACTTGTTAAAATAACGCAAAACTCTAAAGTAGAGAAAGTACAATTTGACATTCACAAACTCATAGGTTGACCACTTAAGTTAGCATTTGTCTGGTTTTGCATTGTTACCTGTTTTAATTTAAAAATAGATGCATTTTTTCTTAAATTACTTAAAATCGGCTTGTCAAAATTATCCAAATTCGGCATATGTATTCAGCAAATGCAGACATTTGAAAAACTATTTACGACTTTGCTGTAAAATCAACAGGAGAGTCGATATTTGAACAATTCAAAATTTGCATGCGCTTTCCTATGTTTTCAATGACGATGCACCACCCAGTATGTCATCGCTGCGTTATTTAAAACGGCTGCTTTCTTAAATGTGACAAGTTATACAAGGTCTGTTTCCAATCAATTGTATGCCATGCAAATGTATTAAAAAAGTGCAACGGGCTAGACTCTTGCAGCAAGAAGAATACTTATTAGACTGCAACAAAACCAAGACAGTCTTGGCCTTGCTCTTGCATTTGCTCATCACTAATTTTATGTTCAACTAATTTTTCGGTTGTAATTTTTTTGTGTGAAATTTTTTATATCAATGTTTCACACAAAAAAATAACAACCCAGTATTTACTTGGTTTCTTTTACTAAATTTTAATATTAATAAGTTAGGTTCTAAAATGATAAAGTCTATTAATAATACCAGGACGATATCGTAAATTTGTTATTTTATCTAGAAATTAACGAAATTTTAACAATTCAAACTGTTTATAAACTTTCGACGTAGCCAGACAGCCATCATTCCCGCATATCGATACGCGTTGATGCCTTCGAAACTATCACCGTGTGGTAAATTACCCGTATTTGCCTCCCAAATTACAGGGTTCCCTACGCATTATTACCGACACGTTATCATTATACTCGGATATCTAGCGCCCGAAAAAAAAGTTTCCTTTTATTTGAACCATCCTCACGAATAGTAAAGAGAAATAAAAAGAAATGAAAAAACGTTATAATCAGGTCGGAGATAACGATCTCATAAGATATATACTCGTTCTGTTCGAACGTAAAGTAAAAATGTCGAATACATTTGCATAAATTCGAAGTTAATATTTAAGAAATAGAATTTAGAGAGTGTATTTATTATTTTAATATAATACACTTTAGGAACGAAATGAAGCTATACTTAATGGACATACATATATTTTAACTTTTATTGTATAAATAGTAGTCGTAAAAATACTATTGTAATAGTGTATAAATAGTGTGTATCAGAAATTAAAAAAAAGCATTTAAGATTTGACAGCATTCATGGTTTACAGGACACAGGGATTCTAACAATGCAAAAATTACGATAAAGTTACGAGTCTTTATATGATAAATAAAAGAGTTTTTTATCTCTGGATTTTCTGTAGAGGCATCAATATACAGAAAGTTTAGGCTTTTTGGTTTTACTTCATTACGTAATTGTTAATCTCAAGTTTGATTTCATGACTTTCTGAACCCTGAGACGTTAAGTATTTTTTGTTTTTAAATTTGTTTTACAAGTAATATAGCACTCACATGTTGGTCTTCCTTCTTAAAACATTCAATTGTAAATCTTAGGCAATAAAAAAAATAAAGTCTACCTACTCTGGATACACGCTCACCAAGGGATAGAAGGCAATGAAAAAGCAAACTATCTAGCTAGAAAAGGAGCGAACACACCACTATCTGGACCAGAACCGTTCTGCTGTCCAACTCAAGAACTGGATGACTCCATCCGTAACTTGGAATGGGAGTCCTCCAACGGTTTGAGACACTCGAAAAAGTTTCTCAGAACTTACGACCGAGAAAAATCAAAGATTTTCCTTGGTTTAATTCAAAACAATCTTCGGATTGTCACGGGGTTTCTAACAGGACAGTGTCTCCTCAGCGAACACCTCCAGTAGATTGAAGCTGAGAAACAACGGCGAATACAGATTTTGTGGGGAAAATGGGGAAACCCCAGAACACCTCATTACTGAGTGCGTCGAGACGACAACTGTTCGTGCCATAAACTTTGGTATGGCTGATGTTGGAGATGGAGAGCTGGCCTCTGGCGGAGCCGTCTCAGATACTGGCTTTTGTCAAAGCCCTGAGACAGTATGATGAATTATAAGTCTTTATAATTCAAGAAAGGGGAACACACAATAGATTTGTATGGTCGCGGTGATTAACCCCCCTCCTAGTCATACATTCTAGGCAATAAAATATTTGGTGGATCGGATAATATTGTTCTTGTGAATTGGTGAACCGCGCTTGAATCTTTAGGAACCGCCGATTTAGTGTATAAAAGTATATATTCTTGTCCTTGATGAGAAGATTAATATGTCTTTCAAACATTTCCAAACATGTAAAATTTAATTTAAAAGTCTGGAAACAAATATTAATAACTGTTTTTACTAGATCATTTCACACTATCGTTTTTTCTGTACATAATTCTTATATAAGATTGCAGTTAAAATTAATTTTACCGACATATCCTGTCACTTATTACGCCATGTTAAGAAGTTGAAAAGCAACAAAAAAACACTGTTTAATTGTATAGTAGCCTTCTTCATACTTCGCACATTTCCGCTAAAGTATATACTTATTTTCATATTAAGTATAACGTGAGTGCTATAATTCGAAATAATTGACCAGATCGAATTGATATTGTTTTTAAACATTTCTCTCGTGTTAATTAAAAATATAAAAGTAATACTTGTAAAAGATGGAGGAAATGTTTTATTAAACTATAACTATATACCGCCAATTTACGTTTGTTTTTTTCGTAATAACTAGAATTCTACGGCCAACGACCGGATGTTTTAGTTGTTATCCACTGTTTAGGTGAATAGATTTATTTCTTGAAACTAAAATTAACGACTCGGAAAGGAATTGCTCAAAAATTTTCTATGCTTGATTTAATTTCTTTCTTTTGTAATCCAATTAATTTCAACAGGTTCTTTATGTTAAAAAATCTGTCATCGAATAACCTGTTTTCTTTGATTACTTATTTAGATACGGATGACGTTAGAATGTCGCTTTTCTAAATATTTAATATAATAATGAAAACACAATTCTTAATTATATGTATTGAGTTTTTTTTATTTATTTGTCAGAACAACACATTAAAATTTAAAATTTATTAATATTTTCTCAGTTTTCATAATACACATGCGTGTTTTAATGTATAGTATGGAATATCATGCAATATAAAGTTGGTTAATAAAAGTAAACAGTAAATAAATAGGTATGTAATTTAAAAATCTTCAAAGGATGCTTAAAACAGCTGTAGTAAACTATACTATAATTGTTCTTAGGAGATCAGAAGACTATGAGTGATTAATATTGTATTAACTGATGCCAGAGGCCTTTGAAAATTGCATGTAATTTTCTGTTTGTTTAAGTAGGATAACTTGCTGGTTATTTTATTAACTGTAATTTTTCTCTGGATATAATGCTGCTCTCTGATTGCTGCAGAAGATTGACTTATAATTAATTTGAATAAATGAGAATTCTATATCTAAATATATGTACATATTCTCTTTTTTCACTCTCTTAACTTTTTTATTATTATTTTAGACATCTTCAGTCGCATTTGTGAACATTGATTATGACTCTGGATCACTTCTATAACTTTGAAGCAATGGACTGGTTTTGTAATGCCTTTTGTAGCAACTGATTGTAGATAGATATTACACAGTACCACAATTGCTTCTATTTAAGCTCCTTTTAGAGGCGCAAATGTTAAAAACAAGAACAAATATGTTTACAAACAGCAACCAAAACAGTCCACAATTCTGATAATTTGCATAAAACATCCTAAAAAGAAATTATACACAATTTATGGATAAAATGAAAAATTTACAACTTTTTTCCATAGCAACTGCATTGCCTTATATCTATAAAAAATAGTAGATAAAATAGTTAGTACTTGAACCGCAAGGGTAGATTAAACAATACTTTAACAGCGAGGATATAGGTTAAACACTTTATTTCTTCTCGCTTGTTTCTTCTCGCACTCCATTTTTGAAAATTTTTGTATTCCTTTACATAAGTTATTCGAGATTTAAATGGAAGTAGTTTGGATATGGCGTTTGTCGCCTCAGCCTGAATATTTGTTGGTAATTTGCTTATTTTTGAATGTCCGGAGTGCGGTAGGCAGATAACATCACGTATCGGGCTTTTCAGTCACAGAAAAGCTCATGAAAGAAAACGCCTTGCGTGACCATTTTCTTTATGTGTGTCGAATACTCGTCAGCGAGTAATGGCTGTATATATATATAATTTGCTTATTTCGTTTTGAGCCATTTCTGGCTCCAATTCAATCAGCAATCAACACGAAAAAGAATTAAAAAATATTGACTCAGAACTGACAACTAAAGAGACAGCTTTATTTATTTGTCAAATTACATAGAAACCGACGCCAATCCAGCACAATATTTTTTCTACTCGTAATAAATTCCTTGAGATAATAATTTCTGAATATTTTTAAGACGTAACTCGCTATGGAAAAAAGTATTGTTTTATACACGACCAAAATATTGCATTATCGTCTCCCGAAATTAACTCACTTGCGATTTCAACGTTCGTGAATTAATCTTTTCGGTCGACGATAAAATTAATTAATTTTATATCGTCTTGTATAAAAAATAACTATTATATTTCTGACATTTTAATGTCACCAACGGCCATTATTTAACTCTAAAGTAACGGACACACCAATGGAAGGGTTCAAACCAATTTCTTAATTTTAGAATTTTACGTTATTATAGTAACTCAAACTGGTCCCTACAAAGTGTATAAACTCTGCAGGGCAATAAGTTGTTAAGTCCTATGATATATGCCTAGTAAAAATAACGAATACACGGAAGGAGCCGATAACTTATACCAGCCGCCCAGTGCTCTCCTGTAAAATTAGTAAAATGGCGCTTATCATGTTTTTACCTTTGTACCCTTCAATTGCTATACGCATACACCATATTAAGTTAATTGTAATAGCCTAGATATTATCTAGGGACTAACTGAATCCCAAATCATAGTTTTTTGGGGGTAATCCTATCTTAATCTTTTATTATTGTGTCTAATACGTGTTTGTACTAAGTACTTAGCGCTTTAGGAATAAAAATGAAATTACAGTTGAGCACGTGTGAAGTTCTAATTAATAACATAACTATTTTTTTAAGTATGTTTTTTATTTTTTAAGCACCGAGGGAATTTGCTTGCTCGTCCATGAAATATACTTGCATGCGTGGTAAAAAGTTGGTTCGGCGGGCACATACAATATATCGTCGTGATAAATAGCTTTACATTTATAAGGAAATTTCAGACGAACAGTCTTGTTGACTAATTTATAGTTAATTCAAACATTAAAAATTTACTTATGATCACGATTTAAGATTAATATGTACAAGTGTTATTTTATTTTATTCAACTATACGTTTCTGATACCGAGTGATACTTCTTCTTCTTATAGTACCATCTTCTAATGATGGTTGGCAACAATGGCGGCGAAACACTATCTATCCTGTGCAGCTCGAAACAGTTCGTGGGAGTTCAGTCCGGTCCAGAGTCTCGTAAGTTTTTCAACCAAGAGTGCTTGCGTCTCCCAAGTCCTCTTCTGCCTTCTACCTTTCCTTCTATAATCAACTTCAGAAGCTTTGCTCTGCTATTGCGCATGACATGGCCCAGGTATGCTGTCTTTCGTTTTTTTTTATATTTGCAAGTAATTCCCTTTCCTGGTTTAACCCCCCAAGAACCTCTTCATTGCGTACATGTCCAGGGTATTTTCAAGAGCCTTCTGTAGATCCACATTTCAAAAGCTTCCAACCGTCTCATGGTGTTCATTTTAAACGCCGATGTCTCACAGCCGTATATATAGGGTGAGTTTCCTACGATGTGTTTTTCTATGTGTATCTCGGAAACTACTGGAGATAGAGAGACGGTTAAATGGGGAAAGAATTGGAGTTTTGTGGGGTCATAAATATGTGCTTTTCAAATTTTTGAAAAAGTTCATGGCTTACTAGATATTTCGAAAAAAACAAATTTCTGCTAGTTTAAAAATTGCCCCTAATTCAATTATAAGCAATTTTAGACAAAAAGTTTTCAGATAAAAGTTGTAGATAATCACATCTTTAATGAGATTGTGCCCTCCGTTTTGTTCTAAAGCCTGTCATTTTTGACATATGACACAAACATAGGTTTTTTTTAATGGAAACCATAGTTGACCATGACTTCATAAAAAGCGCCATTTTTAAGCTTTTCAGCGATATAAGCTATAATATGTTTTTTTTTTCGAAAAATTACTGAGTTGTAGTTAATTAAACTTCTCTCGTACCGCCACTTCGAGTGCGTCTCTTAATTCATAAGTTTTTTTGTAAACCTTATTGTTAACCATTCGTATAAAAAAATCTAAAATGGATAGGTCAGGTGATCGAGAAGGCCCATGCAATAATTGGTCCACCTATCCCTGAGTATTCCTGATTGGTATCCTATCCCTGAGTTTGCATAATTATGATATAAATAATTTTTAACATTTCTTTCATTATGGGAGGAGGGGAGTTAAGTTTAATTTTCATGCATCCGTTGTCCGACGATACGATGATACGATATTAATTTTATTGGTTGAATTTAAAGACTTCAATTGGTTAACCTTTTCTAACCAATCAAATTCTTTAAAATCAACCAATAAAATTAATATCGTATCAACGTATCGTCGGACAACGGATGCATGAAAATCAAGCTTTATAATGAAAGTCATGTTGGAACCACTCTATTGATGCGCTGTATCTGTATACATATAACAATGGACAAAATAGATACTGTCTATTAAGTGATACTTAATAGATATAATTAAATGGTACTCATAACTGCTATCTGTATTGACTAAAACTTACTTTGCCATTTCCATTCTTCTATTGAATGCCTGGATGAAATTAAGCCGCAAGGTAAAGTTGCTTTGAAAAAATGTCGGATTTTATCGACTTTGAAAGTTGATTTCACAACTTACAAAGTCGAAACTTCTGAATTACTATTAAGATAAAGAAACTACACGTAAATACATAATTTAATAAAAATTTTATCCATTGATGGTTTGTTTCAGCATCAATACAAACCACTAATCTTACAATCCTCTAATACAGAATTGCCAACTTTTTCCATCATTGTTGATCGCTCCGTATCCGTTATATTGCATATTTATACAACTTTATAAATATTTTTTTGTTAAATCAGGAATAATCATTTAAAATTAGTTTATTTGCTGTGAAATTAATACAAACCATTTTATTTCCATTTATAAGAAATATCGCGGCATTCTGTTTTATTTAACTTATGCTTATACTTTATTTAACTTATTAATTTACTTGCGCCGATGTGGCTTATATCGATTAGCATAACTATGTTTTTTGGTAAAAAAAAAACTATGGAGCAATCGCATTTCGATCTCAACACGAAATAGTTATTTTTCTGAGGTGCGTGCGGCTAATCATGTTGTCGTACAGTGACAAAAATTTGAATATTCCGTATATTTCGATAAAACTATTACCCATATTAAATTGCAGTCGAGTGAAAATGTGTTACTTTAATCCGAAATAAATTAGACTAGATTAACAACAGAACAATATTTACATAAATAATCAATTTAAACGTTTATCATTTTCTCAATTTAATTTCAATCTTGCCTTCTTTGACTTTATTCTGCTGGTTAAATTTACACATCTTTGACATTAATAATAAATAATTTTTTACAGTTTATCAATCATTAAAAAAGTATTTGTATGAAATAGAATCATTTAATTGTGATTATATTAAATAATTAATATTTTTTTACTGGATTCCATATATGAATATTTAAAATGTGTCTTATATAATGTTATTAAATTAAGGCTTAATTTCAACTTCAAACCAAAACATAATGACTTTCAACTATTCTGTAGATATTAAGTGTTATCCTATTGTCCACGGTATGTATATCATATGTATCCATTCTGTGCAGCAGTTGGTAAAAAATTAGATTGTGGATTTAGTATTATCTTGGTATTATTTAGTATATATAAAAAATTAGATTGTGGATTAGTATTGTAGGATTTAATATTATCTACACCAGGACTCGCTATTATTTGAGATAGCTATTTAAAGCTTTTCGCGTCTCATTAAGGGACAACACTCATTCCTCAGAATTTACAATCAGCACAATCTGAAATGGAGAAAAAAACTTCCTTTTTTCCCTTGAGCAATCTATCTCGGTCTCTCAGGTACGTTGTACGCGGAGACGTACGTATTTGTATAGTACCGATGGCGAATAAAAAAAGTTAAAAAAGGAAATAGTGGTTCCGCATGTATGGGAGCGTTGCAGGTTGTTAGTAGCGAGTGCTAGATCTCTAGACAAGCAGATCAGGCTACGTCCAGATCAGCCTTGGCAAGAAAAAGGAGACGTAAACATAAAATATTTCATTTTTTATATAATTATTAATAAAACTGCCAAGAAGGTGGTTATTAGAGATTAGTTAAAATAGCGGGTGGTCCGAAGTGTTTTCCGGAAACTTCGCCAGCATATTCCTCAGATAAATATAAATAAAATAGTTCGTATAAATGTATGTCTTAAAATGCTTAGTTTCTAGGATACAGGGTGTATAGGAGTAACGTCAATATTTGGATGAAAATTGCCGTCTGGGAGTTTTTTGACATGAGACATTTAATTTTGATGTCAATTTGACTCCTACTTGTAAAGGGCGCCACCTACATATTTTTAACTGGTTTAAAGAGTAATAACTTTTCATCCGTACCTGTATAAAACTACTGAGTAAAAAATATACATTTACGACGTTTTTTACGTAAAAAATGTCTCTTGGTAGAAATAGTTACGAGTAATGGCTCTCGAGATATTTGGAATCATAGTTATCAATACATATGTCATCATTGACATAAATTAAACTTGTTGACTAAATAGTTATTAGACTGAAATTATAAATTTGAAAAATCAAAATGTTTTTGTGTCCAAAGTTCAATAGAAACTGTTTTATCTAAAACCATTACTACAACTAGCCAAACTTACCATTTCAATCAAATAACTATCTACTCAACATGTTTATTTTTAGTCAATAATGACCATGTATTGACTATTTCCAATCTAAATATCATAAGAACGGTTGCTCGTAGCGATTTTTACCAAGAAACAATTTCTACGTAAAAAATCACGGAAATTTATATTTTTTCACTCAGTAGTTTTATCAGGAGTTTTATGCAGGTATGGCCGAAAAGTTATTATTCTTCAAAACAGTTCTACGCCGAACTTCTACACAAATCTCTACACCCTGTATCTCCGAAACTAAGCATTTTAGAACATACATTTATACGAACTTTTTTACTTATTTTTATCTGCAGAATGTGCTGCTGAAGTTTCCGGAATACAGTTCGGACCACCCCCTATATTATGTACCATTCAAACTTATCAAATCTTAAAAGCCAATTCAAAGCATTTTTTCTTTGTTTAAGTTCAATACTGCATGTTGCATATAATGGCAACAATAACATTATAACACTTCAATGATCTTACTTGCTCTCCTCTGAAATTCAGGCATTAAAAAAATCGTCAAATTTAAAACGTCATTCTCCACCAATTCAGGAACAGATTCCTGACCCGATTTTCCTATGCATTTTTATAGCCGGGATTAATTTCATTTGAGCGAGTTCGCAAAAAAAAACCGGCGGGGTGTGCTTTAAATCCCCCCTTTTGGGGGCACCGGGCCCGCCCTCGCGAAACGCCATAAAATTTTTAATTAATGCGATCTGGGTCAGAGCTCTCCTGTTTCGAATTTGCGCGCCAAGTCACCGCGAAATTGGGAGACGGTTTTTTGCCGCGAGTAGCGTCGAGTGTACCTGCGAAGCCCGCGTACATGCGGAAACTCTATTTCCTTTTTCGAACGCTTTTGTTCGCCCTACGTACTACTATATGTATATTAATACGTATGTCTCTACGTGCACGTACCTGCGAGACCGAGATAGATGGCTCAGGAAAAAACGACGTTTTTTTCTCCGTTTCAGTTTGTGCCGATTGTGCTGTTCTGCGAGGAGTACGCTGTCCTTTAATGAGAAGAGGGAATTTATGTAATAACGAAACATATGTATTATTAAATCTAGTTTCTGCTAAATTACTTTACTAATGTGTTACTATTTGTTATGTATGTTAATCGCATGAGATTTTCCCTTGCTTTATATTACTACTTGTACGTGAAAATCACACGTCATTATATGACCGAAAAACTGCATTCCTTCGTCTCTTAGTAGCACTTACATATGACTAGATATCTATCATAACACGTTCCTTATAAAGTGATGGGCGAGATTGGTATTGGTTAATTTTTAAGAGCGAAATGAACTTGCTAACAACAATTCTCAATTTTTTCAACTATCATTACCTTGTGATGTTATTTTTTAATATTATGGTTTGGTGACTAATTGTCGTAAACCAAACTTAAAAAAAAAAAGTAACGATACAGGCTTGTGTGGTTTTAATAAATATTAGTAGCAGTAACAGAACCAAAGATATTTAAAAAAACTGTAATAAGTAAGTGTACAAACAAAAAACTTGTAAATAATACTGTAATACTTTGTATTGCCTCCCCCGGCTGCTATAATTGTCTGCGAACGTCTGTTCATACTGTTAATGAGGCTGCAAGTATATTGTGTTATGTTGTCCAATTCTTCTTCAAGGATCAAGCGAATATTCGGCCATCTTCAACTAGATCAATAACTTTTGTACAATCTTCAACACTAAGCACCATATTCAGTCGTAGACAACAATAATCAACCATCAATACAATAAGCCATCTCGTCATTATGAAGAATAACATCAAAAAGTAACTATATTAATTGAAAAAATGGCAAAATATTTGTGGCAAGTTTTCATTTGCATTTTTTTTTGTTGACATGAGTCAAAAAACAAAATATTCAGGAGATATGGTTCTGACCGAAAACTATTGTGTTGAAATTATTTCACAGGGTGTTTTAGAGATAAGGGTAAAAAAACAACTCTTCGATTAACCCTGTATAAGAAGTCAAATACTAAAGTTTATAATAAACTGAATTTACGAATTAAAGTTGATATATTTGTATACAGTTTGCTGAAGTAGTCAAGAAAATAGGACTAAAAAGAAAAAAATATAACATTTTAAAAATTAGATCAAAAATTTTTCTGTTACGTTTTTTTTGCAACTGAGTGTAAATAGGATCGCAAATTTCATTGCAAAATACGATAAGTTGACAGCTGCCATTGAATAGGACGTTCCTGTATCAAATGGGCATGTTTAGAGAAGACCATCACTATATTATGTTAATATGGATTTTAGTACATGCTTCTAGATAATGAGCAGATCTTCTACAAGTACTAGTTGGTTTGCACATATTTTCTGTGATTATGAGATACTAGCCACCAGCTGATGCTATGCGACGAGCCAAGCATAGATACATCAGATACAATGATTTAAGATACAATGCAGGATATGTTTAGTCTTAAAGCTTCAAAACAGCTTATAAAACAATACACTTTTGATTTCTAACCAAACTTTTTCTTGACGGGTGATAATCAAAGACCAAAATGACATTCCTTACAAATTTTGAATAGAATAGGAATAAATTAGTATTTTCAATTAGTCGTAGAAGTTTGTTCACCTAATTTTAATGTAAGCATTCAGAACGTCATAATTAGTGGAAAAAGTTAACAAACTTTTGACTTTTCCACAATTATACTTCAAAATTTGCGAGGAATGTCATTTTGGCCTTTCATTATCACCGTCAAGAAAAATTTTGGTTAGAAATCAAAAGTTTATTGTTTTATAAGCTAAATATTATGCTTTCTCTATGGATACAATGGATACAACAGACTACCGCAAGCTGTTGCTAGGATATTTTATTAATTATAATTGTGGTTTTTTAAACATTGTGAATGATCGTAAACTAAAAAGTATAAAGTGTAATTGAAACCACTAAGTTATTCCACTAATTGGGAGGTTCTGAATGAAGCTTAAGACAGTATAAATATTTTTGGCAGATCATAACATCAAACGCGTTACGATTCTTTTCTTTATAATTGAGATGCTTAAATTGGATTTAAATAATAAGACTAAAAGAGAACTAATATATTTAAATATATAACTGTTTTAAAAAGAAAATGGTGAGTGAATAAAGTTTAGTGAAAATTAATTTGGATGAAGTGACAGAAACTAGAGACAATTTAGTTAGTAAATGTTATAATATATTTCAAGAGTAGATTACCGGTTGTTGACTGAAATCAGTTTGATCTTTTTAGGGGAATTGACTAGAATGAAATTACATATATAAAATACATATAAAGCCGGGTCAAAAATCAGTTCTGAATAGGTAAAGCATCACGTTAAAATTTTGACGATTTTCGTTGACTTGAAATTGAATGAAAATAGACAGCACTAAGGTTATTGAACTGTATTAATACATAGATTTTGTCGGGAATGGTATTTTCTTACCAAATTCAATAAAGTAAAAAGAACAGTTCAGTAGTAAAGTTCAAGTATTTTACCATTCATTAATGCAATTGATGATTCGTAAGTTATGGTGCATATTTTATAGACTTGTTTTTAATTTGAAAAAAATGGTGTTCTGTACGTTATATTTTTTGAGGATCCTATTGTGACCTATTCCTCTGATCTCTAGATTACAAAACAATCTAGAGATCTAAAGATTAGATGTATAGATTTCTTTAACCTCTTGGAGATTGAAGCATCTATACAACTCGTTTTAATTTGAAAAAAATGTGTTATATAGATTAGATTAAATTTTGAGGTGGGGCTATTGTCCTGTTCTACTGAAATATTTTCATGTCTATTGTGGTCCTCTTCTGATCCTTAACTTACATTCTCCAGTCGTATCCATGTCAAAAGTCTAATAACTTTGAGACTGAACTTTCCATACAAGCAGCTCTTTGCCATGGCTTATCATCGCCTGCTACAAAAGCTATATAATCTACGACACTTAAAACTAAATAATTGTTTTTTCAAATGTCAATTAACTTTATGAAGTTTGATTTAGCTATTTCTACGAATTTTACAATCTTAGTACTCGATTATTGTTAAAAGAATCTCCGATAAGGTTATTTAGTTTTACGAGATGCAATTATCGATATAAATCTTATTAATAAATCGTTAGAGATATTACTCGTCGCGTTTATTGCGCACACATGTGTCGACTAGTTTTAAAGCATTTCCAAGCGATATTCCATAGTTAATAGATTGTAGATGTTTTTCTCTGATCGGAACTGGCCGCCGGTAAACATATCGCGCGCATAAAATCTGTTAATTTAGCATTTTTCCGCCACCTCGCGATTTAGATTATATGATAGTAGAGATGGGCGAATATGTATAATCTGCAATATATCAAATACAGGTGCAACAAATTTTCTTGCTATATTCATATGTAATTCAATTTATTTTACTTTATTCATTTCCTACTAGAATAATGGCAAAGATATAGGTTCTTAAAATTTATTGTATGTAATTACATATTATCGGTGTTCTTATAGTTCGATTCAGAAATATGACGAAGTTTACACCAGCTGAATTTTCTAACGAACTATGAAGTGAACCATAACAGTGAGAAATTAATTCCAACCTGTCGTTTACGATAACTAAGAATAAAAGCCCCAAAAGAAAAATTTATCAACCTTTGTTTGATGTATTTTAAAGTTTTATATATTGTGTTCTATAGTGGACCGATTTTAATGATCTTTTAAGCAGTTTGTAGTTAAATTATTTGACTTTTTAATGTCTCTTTCTAATTAAAAATGAAAGTTCCCATCTATCAATTATACGAGGATGCACAAAATGTTGTTATTTTGGTGAAAATTTGAAACACCTTGTGGAATATGGATTAAAGCCCAAAAGACTAGGACCAAAAGCAAAGGCATGGTTTTAATGTAAAAATTGCGAATTAATATCAAGTAAAAGATTAATGATATTTGTCTCTAGATACTTGTTGATATGTAATAAACGTTGGTCTCGCCATAAACAGGAAAAAATGCTGTTACCTAAAGTCCTAAAATATAATGTCTAATTGAAATATTGTGAATGCCAGTATGAAATGTCATATAATAGTCTTTAAAAATTAGGTTATTATCATTTTAATGCAATTCAACTGCAATTTCAACAATATATCAATTAGACAAAATGCTACTAGATAAAAAGTAGCACATCATAGCTCCACAATTCGATATATGTATCTATCAGCTTTAAAAGAGCCATATTACAATAGCAGCAGGAATACACTGACCAATGCTTGTCATTACAACTTCTATACCTAAGTTGGTTATAGTGCAGTTACTCGAATATTTATATGTATACTTTCTGCAACGTCAGGTGATACAAACTAGCTAATCATTTTTATTGTTTAGTCCTCAGAACAATACGTAAACATAACCGTTTTGCAACACGTTTGAAAGAACAAGAATAAATACCCGATAAATTGCGCGTAATGCATGCATGCCGGTTATAATAACTTCATTTAATGAAGACCCATTAGATATTTTGAATATTAATATAATATATCTGTTTTTCTTGTTGCTCCTAACTGTAAACACTCGTAGAATAACGAGACCTGCTAGACAATTAGAATAAGGTTTGATTCGGTTTATATTATGAGATTGATTGGTTCGATTTGCTTTATCTGATTATTACATTCGATCGGCTCGAAATGGCAGAAGGTAATCGATTGGTTGAATATAAATTGCATTTGTTTTGTTGTTTTAGACTTGGTTTTTTTTTTGGAAACACTCACTAGGGCAAATACTAATTGAAGAGTGGAAATACCAAAATAAGTCAGTGCCAAATTTTTCAATATTAAGTTATTGCATTAGAAACGTAACCAATACCATATTGCATGTCCTAGCAAAAATTACAAGTGCCAAGCGAAAGCGTCTATTTTTCATGTAGACACAACCAAACTTATATGGAAAATCATCTATTATTTTTCATAATTTTTGAGACGTACGAAAATGTTGTGTTTATGAATAAAACTCAGTCCTTACCAATGACTTTTAATGAAAAATAACCCATATAGCAATAAAAAAAATAATCAGATCCCAAAAGAAAAAAAGGTATTTTTTTGTTTTCTAAAACGAAATTAAGATTTAAATTTTTAATGGCCAAAAAGCAAAAACAAAAAGAAAATTGATAATTTTAGTATTCCTTGTAGCCCTTATGCAAGCTTCTATCCGCGCTGGCATGCTTCTTATTAAATTATCAATGTTGATTTGGAGTATGTTTTCCCATTCTGCTAATGCTGCATCAATAAGCTGTGCAAGATTTCTTGAATTGTTTCGACGAGCTCTAACCCTTCTTTTGAGCTAGTCCCACAAGTGTTCGATAGGGTTTAGATCTGGTGAACATGCCAGTCCAAAACTATGACACCTTCCGTTTCAAGACATTCTCTAGTCACTCTGCTGGTATGGGGATGTCCACGAAGTTAAAATTATCCCCAATTGCAGCTCTCCAACATATCTCTAACCCGTTAAAGTTTGTTGAAGTGGTAACAACAGAGTTTTTGCTCCCAGTATAATACCTCCTCAAAACATTACTGTTCCTCCTTTATATATGGTACAGATTTGGCAGCCTGCGAAGTCTCGTTCGTCTTCCTGGGGCTCTGAGAACCCCAGATTCGATATTAGTCGTTTCTGAGAAAGTTTTTCAAGTGTCTTGGACCGTTGGAGGACTCCCATTCCAGTTACGGATAGAGTTTTCCAGGTTCTTCAGTTCCACTTTTAGTTGGTTTCCGCTTGAAAAACAGAACGGATGGCGCACTCAGTGATAAGGATTTATAAAAAGCCAAATACTAAAATGTATAAAAAACTTTGTTTACAAATTAAAGTTGATATATTTATATAAAGTTTGAAGTTTGCTAAAAAAATCATGAAAATAGGGCTATAAATACAAAAAAAATATAACACTGTAAATTTGACGAAAAATGTTTCTCTTGCTTTTTTTTTATTTACGAATATTCATATACTTGTACAATATACCGTATGATCAAAAAAAAGCGGCGTCGGCGATGGCTATGAAATGAAGATTGCTGTCATTATATATGTAAATGTATATGGGAAATGTCATCGATTGTCATTTCATAGCCATCGCTGACGCGGTTTTTATTCGATCATACGGTATTATACAATATATTGTGGCTTGTAATATTTTCAGAAAAAGTTGCTTGGCTAAAAAAATTCTGGATAAATAATTCAGTTGTTGATATTTAAATGTGCTAAGATTTTTAATGCTTTTACTATAAATATTCTGCAGCTGGAGATGTATTTCTAAAAGATAGATAAGATATGATTGAGCTGTGAGACTGATTAGAGGCTTGCCATCACATCCGTTTTTACAATGGTAACGATGACGGAATTCCACATTGTCCTGCCGGCAATGCTTCGTTGACCAAAGGTGTTCGATGTTGTTTCCTGTTTTAAAATTGAAGACAACGTTAATTCAAAAATAAGTGTAGTTTCTACATAAATGCCTATAGTTAGCTTATACATATAAATAGTTGTAATATACCTCTTAATATTAACGCGTCAGGTCTTAACACAAGCGGAAGGAAAGAGTGCGACTAGAACTTGCCAAAAGCAAACTACATATACAAAAGCGCCCAATTAACGAGTTAGTATGAAAACACAGTTTAAGAAGTTTAGTCAGAAGTATTATAATAGAAATTAGAAATTATAAAATATAAATGTTATAACTCTTGAAATAAATTACTTGCCTAGATGGTTATTCACATTAGTCTAAGAGCTAGCAAAACGTTTTCGAGAAAGTATTTTAAGACGTCTGGCTCTTTGATATATTTATATTATACTATGCTCTTTGGAACAGCATGCGGCCCGTCTGGCTGCCGATACCCGTTGCGTTCACTACTGCGCATCGAAAGAACATCCTATATTTTTTATTAATTTAGTCCTATAAATTCTAGTATTGAATATAAACCGAACATGTCTCCATAGCGCAGTGCGTAGAGTTTCCGACCACGAACCGATGATTCAGAGTTCGAATCCGGGTCAGGTCAAATACTTTTTTATTTTATTTTCGTTTATATTCTGATAGGAAAGTATTAAATAATTCTGGTAATTAAAAAAAAAACAAATATTTAATACTTTACTATCAGAATATAAACAAACATAAAATAAAAAAGTCATTGTCCTGACCCGGATTCGAACTCTGAATCATCGGTTCGTGGTCGGAAACTCTACGAACTGCGCTATAGAGACATGTTCGATTAATATTCAATACTAGAATTTAAAGGACTAATAAAAATATAGGATCTTCTTTCAATGCGCAGTAGAGAACGCAACGTTTACCGGCAGCCAGACGGGCCGCATGCTGTTCTAGAGAGCATAGTAAAAGATATATCAAAGAGCCAGACGTCTTAAAATACTTGTTTTTCCGACGTTGCTAGCTCTCGTACTACATGGAACCATCCTGAATTAACGTAAGAGTTTATTTAAGTAATCTTTTTTCTATAAAACTGCTTTAAAGATAAACTCGAATCGTACACCGCATAATACTTGTACATTCGAGGCAAGTTCGGAGTCACCGGCGAGTAAACCCGATACAAAGCGCGCACTCTCCGATTTCCTTTTGAAAGCCCATCAAATATCACACAGGTCCGTGGCCCTTCACGACAGAACAGATTTCGGTATCGCGCCACGGCTAATAAGATCCCACAACTGTCGTCGGTTGTCGTCAGCACCGACCGAAGAGGCAGCCAGCAGGAAGAAGAAAAGACGAAAATACACCGAGTGGAATGAAGGCTAGACAGAGATGGCGAGAGGGTCCTCTGGCCCTAACCCTCCCAGCGGCGACCCCCCTAAAACGAAATTTTACACGTCAGAAGTCTTTTGTGTATGCCGAGATGGGAACAACTGCGTTCACGATTTCCTTTAAAACTGATTAAATATACGATGTGTTTTATTTTCTAACGTTAAAATACCTAATATTCGTAAGTAATTATTATATACTCATTCAAGAATATTATAGATTAATTCGTTCTGCTTACAGTGCCATACTCTATATAGAGCGTCGGCTACCTTTCGCATGTACTTGTGATATGTGTCATCAGCGTTTCACAAGTACACGGGACCTACAGTTTATCAACGAATCCGAACGGCACTATTTGAGAGGCTGTACAAGGCAAATATACTCAAGGTGGTTTGTCAGTGCCTTCCTTGAGGTGGCGGCTCGTTGGTCACTCTATTTAGATAAATAAATATTTTTATTTAAATAAATAAAGCGACCGTACTGGCTGGGGATCGAACCCAGTACCTTCTGCTCCGCAGATCGACACACTACCGCTGGAGCTACGGCCGGCCATTAATATAAATTCGTTATTCGTTATCTTTTAACAGAAATATTTCTTCTTCTTTCTCAGCCTGGTTCCATCCAGTGTTGGATATAGGCCTCTTCTAGGTTTTTCCATGCTTCGCGATCTCTAGCCAATCTTATCCATTGTCTTCCCGCCACTGCCCTGACGTCATCGACCCATCTCTTTTTTGGTCGGCCCACACTTCTTGTTGTTCCCCTAGGTCTCCATAGGATTACTTTTTGGGGCCATCGGTCTGGATCTGTCTTGCCACATGTCCTATCCATTGCCACTTCAGACTTGCCACTCTTTTAACGACATCTATTAATTTTGTTTTTTGACGTATGTGGGTATTCCTATTTTTTCTCTAATGGTGACTCCCAACATGATTCTGTCAATGGCTCTTTGTGCTACTCGTAGTTGTTCTGCTGTTTTTCGGGTAAGTGCCATAGTCTCTAAGCCATACGTAAGCACAGGTAGAATGCAGCTGTCGTAAGCCTTTTTCTTTAGGTTCATGGGCACCTTTTTATCCTTGAAAATATTGCTCATATTTCCAAATGCTACCCATGCCAAATGGATCCTGCGTTTGATCTCCGTATTTTGGTTTTCCTTGCCCAGCTTGATTTTATGACCTAAATATATATAATGGTCTACGTTTTCAATAATAACGTTGTCAACGGTAATGTTATGGATATTGTTGCTCATTATCTTGGTCTTCTTCAAGTTCATTTTAAGGCCAATTTTCTGGGATTGGTCATTTAGCTCATTTAGCATGGTGTTTAGTTCTTGAATGTTGGTGCTCCGAAATAGAGTGCTCCGAGCTAGAAATATTTCGGCTATCATTAATTGCGAAGCTTTTTAATGAGTGACTAGTGTCCAAAAAGGCTTTCTAGACAAGAAACAAAGCAGCTCCATCTCGTTCTCACAAAAAAAAGGAAAATAGTTGAGCGTGAAAAAATCAATATTTCCAATGTTACCGCTCTTGCGGTAATATTACGTAATATTATCAAAATTAACGGTAATGTTACCGCGGTAATATTACCCTTTATATCACTAATCCGTAACACAATTTTCTTTTTTTTTCTCTATTACAACACTGCAATTATCTAAAATTGTAACAAGGACTTGTATTTCATTATTTTCTCAATGTAAACTGACTTATCGAGAATTTCAATATGAATTTCGTAAAACACGCCTGTCACATCTACTTACCGTTCTAAGAGAAGCAAGCGGATTTTATTATATTGTTTTATCACGTAGACTTTTCCCCGCATATTTGTAAACGAAACACGCGGAAAACTTTACGTATATCTCCGGGTATTTCAATTTCCCGACGGAGTTGCAGGCGGTGGTGGTAAGCAAAACTAATAAAAATATTGGAGCGTTTTCGATTGTTCGGCTTCCGGCTACGAAAGAGCCGACAAGCAACCCTTCTTTTTCCATCGCATTCCTAATAAACATATAATTCCATAAAATGCCTTTTTAGAATAACGAAATAAATATTTGCGTATATCTACGAATGGGAAATATAACAGTATTTTGTATTTTTCATTTTATTACGGGGCCTTTTTACTTTTTAAGATTGCTGGTTTATTCACGTCAGCTGAAAATAGAATACAAAAACTTGGATAAATAGTATAACTGTAAATACTGAATAGATAATTATTTAGCCATTTTAAATATATTTTTTAGATATTTGTTTTAGTCTCTCTACTTCAAGTTTTTTTTTATTTCTTTATCAAATATACTATTAATATTAATTGTAATTCAAAATTGCATCTATTTTTAAATTAACACTGAACAGGTACCTAACAATGCAAAACCAAACAAATGTCAACCTACCTTAAGTCCTCAAGCTATGATTTTGTCAATTTGTTGTACTGTTGTACTACGTTATAGTACCTACATTAGTGTACCCGAAATACATTTCTCTAATTTAAAACTTGTTAAAAAACAGGCAAAAGCCTAGAATGTAGAATGTTTAGCAAGGGAGTTAATCACCGCGACCTTTCAGATCGATTGTGTGTTCCCCTTTCTTGAGATATAACGAATTTGTAACTCATCATACAGTCTCAGGGCTTTAACTAATGCCAGTATCTGAGAATGGCTCCACAGAGGCCAGCTCTCCTTTCTCAACATCAGCCGTACCAAAGTTTATGGCACGAACGGTCGTCGTCTCGGCGCACTCAGTGATAAGATGTTATAAAAAGCCAAATACTAAAATGTATAAAAAGCTTAGTTTACAAATTAAAGTTGATATATGTATTTATATACAGTTTGCAGTTTGCTAAAAAAAATCATGAAAATAGGGCTATAAATAATACAAAAAAATATAACACTGTAAATTTGACGAAAACGATTTTAAATTAAAAAAAAACGAAAAATACATTTTTTTCAATATGTTCCTTGGCTCATATTAATAAATACCATGAAATTTTGTAAATGCAATTGCTTTGGTCTGTAGTATTTTCATGTTTTGTTTTGCCCAAAAAATAAGTACCGTAAGTGTTTTAATTTTGTAACTGCAATTTTTTCATGGTTCTTCTTTGGAAGTTTGATGTTGTTTGGAAGTTTGATGTTATGATGTGTCTTAGCGCCTCTCCTATTCAACATATTCATGGCAGCGCTCTCCATTATAGTGGACAGCAAATTGCAGGAGAGAGGATTGGGCATTAGATACAGATATGACGGCGGTCTGTTCAACATAAAAAGACTGAGGGCAAAATACGCTGATGACTGCGCCCTAGTTGCAAACACGTTACAACAATTACAAGAAATGTTGAACACATATAACTGGGCATACGAGGTTTTGCGCCTTAAGCTAAACATCGACAAAACCAAAATCATGTGCACTCCCCCGGAAGATCATAACAATGCTATAAAAATCGGAGAAGGACTATTGGAATATGTAGCGGAATTTAATTACCTCGGCAGTTTGATTTCGGAAAAGGCCAATATCGACTCTGAAATTCAGCACAGGATTAGCAGCGCCTCAAGAGCATTCTGGAAATTAAAAGACAGGGTTTTCTACAATCATGACTTGAGTACAAAAACGAAACTTGCAGTGTACCGAGCAATTATAATTCCCACCATGTTATATGGGAGCGAAACCTGGGTGCCGTACCGCCAACATATGAACGCATTAAACAATTTGCAACAGAGACACCTTAGACAACTCTTAAGAATCCGGTGGTTCCATCAAGTCTCAAACGTATCGGTCCTTGAAAAAGCTAACTGCGAGAGTGTTGAAGTCATGGTTACAAAATTCCGCTTAAGATGGGCTGGTCACGTATGCAGAATGCAAGAAAACCGCATACCAAAATCTCTGCTTTACGGTGAGCTTGTAGACGGTAAGAGGAGGCCGGGTGGACAACTCAAAAGGTACAAGGACGTTTTCCACGAAAACTTAAAGGGGATTAACATGCAGAATCATTGGGAAGAAGCAGTTCACAATAGAACTCAATGGAGAAGAATTGTAAACTCAGTTAACAGCGACAACCAAAAAGTAAAGAGGCAAGAAAGCAATGAGATTTTTGAATGTCCGGAGTGCGGGAGGCAGATAACATCACGTATCGGGCTTTTCAGTCACAGAAAAGCTCATGAAAGAAAACGCCTTGCGTGACCATCTTTTGATGCGTGTCGAATATTCGTCAGCGAGTAATGGCAGTATATGTATGTATGTGATGTTGTTTCCTGTTCTAAAATTGAAGACAACGTTAATTCAAAAAGTGTAGTTTCTACATAACTGCTATAGTTAGCTTATATACATGTTACGCTCAATAGTCGCATTCGGGCAATGCCCGAAAAAAAAACGCAAATCTAGTTTTGAGCAAGGAATATTTCCCAAACCCGAAAAACCAATTAACCAATGAATTATATAACACCCTCCAAATAACCACGCTAACCAACTCGCCAAATAACTAAACCAATCCAACCAAAAAGAGTGAAACCAATGCAATCAAATCACACTATAAGCAAAAAAAAAATAATCGAATAAAATTAATTTTTCGGGTTTATGAAATATTCCTTGCTCAAAACTAGATTTGCGTATTTTTCTCTATTATAAATAGTTGTAATATACCTCTTAATATTAACGCGCCTCAGATCTTAACACAAGCGGAAGGAAAGAGTGCGACTAGAACTTGCCAAAAACAAACTACATATACAAAAACGCCCAGCGTCTCCCCGAGGATACGAACCAGGACGAGGAGCAAAGTTTTGTTGTTCCCGGTCGGACGGTCTTGGGGGACTTCCACCAAAGCACCTTCGGTGGATGGAAGCAATAAAAAGTTACGCCGAAAGCTGGAAAGAGAAAAAGAGGGAAAACAGGGAGACAGATAAAAGAGGGGTGGGTTTACGATCAGGGGTGGGGCACAGGGGAAGAATGGGGCCAAAACAAATTGTGCGGTTTTGAGGGTGGCGGACGGACACCTACCGGGTACAAAGGTAATCGGTTCTTTAAATAAAGGAAGGAAAATTGGGGAAAAGATTGCCGCTTTTGGATATAAATTCTGAATAATCCCCTTGGAATATATAGGTATACGACTGAGAAAAGATGTCGTTGTTTTGAAAACAGTACGAAATAGAAAGGTTCTGAATGGTCCCTGTTTGATCGTTAAGAAAAAAAAAATCGTTTTATTAGTGTCTGCAATATAGGTGGCACGAAGATAGTTTGCCAGCCCTTTTATTATTATGCTTGTTTTATTTTGTGTATTTATACGATTTAATACATAACTTTTTGAATCCACCAAATGAATTGGATTTGGAATAGTCGAAATCTTGAACTTTAATAGATGAAGAGCAAGGGAAAAACCGTCACAAAACTGACTCACGGAGAAAACCATGGTTTAATATTGCCGAATAACATGTTAAAGGTACAAAAATTTATTACTGTATGGGTTATTATTTCGATATCGTCTGTTATATTCAATTACAGTTTTACATGCATTTGGGACTTGGCATTCTCATTAAATTGAGTTAATTACTTAAAAAATTCTATAAAATAGACATTGTCAGTTTTCCCTCTATTTTTGCGGTAAACATTGTGGTCTTTGGTTTGTTTAGTATTGCCTTTCATTCTTGTCGAACTTCTGCTACTATTTTCCATTGATTCGCTAAAATTTTCTCCATGTCTAGAACGTGAAAGGTTTAGGACTTAATTATCGGGGTTCGAAAGATATATGTATATCAAGACATATATTATGATATTTATAGTTTTATATATATCCGATATATTCGATAATATTTATTTACTAAATTATATATGTTTTTATTCTGGGGAACTATCTATATCTGTTGATTCTGAAGATAGTGTCACTGATAGAGAACATTATTGATATTAATAATTCATTAGATGAGGGTATGACCATATCAGTGTAAATAAAATAATGTAACAATCTGTATATCTATTCAATAGTTTTTATTTTTCGTCTGAATTAGAGGTATTTTGTTTTATTATTTTTGTGTAAAAATATAATTTTTACATAAATTATGATATTTATATCGGATTATATCCTATTTATATCATGCGGCATGATATTTATATAAATATCATTTAATTTTCGAAAACTACTAATCATGGAACACTGAATCATTACAGTACACAGAATAGCATGTAATGCTATAAAAATCGACCAAAATTTATATTAATTAAAAAAAATAATAAAGTTTTTCTTCTACATTGTACGAAAGTGCAATTAAGAATTGTTTTCATTTTGTTTAGCTCACTAGTAAGAATATATTGCGAAATAAAATACATACTCGTACATGTACAAACGGGCAATTTTAACTTATAAAGTGCAATGAATAATTTATTAAATCGTCTCCATATTTGTATAATGGTGGGTTTTATTTGAATTTACTTACCATTACATTTTCTATTTATATTAATTTCATGTTAAATTACTTTCCTGAAATGCAACAGAACAAATACTGCAATTCCAGAACAAATACTGCAAACCAGTGTGCATTTGTATAAATCTATTTTTGATGTATATTTTAATGTATTAAAAATGTGTATTACAGTTGCGACAAATATTTAATAATTAAAGAATTTATAATTCTTATTTATTTATACGTACATAGAGTATACATATATAGGGTTCTCTACTACCAGAAATTAACAGAAGAATTAAGATATCATGTAGTACTTATGGAAGAAACTCAATCATATTCAAATCCAGAGTGCCACCTTATCTAAAGAAGAAAACATTCGACCAATGTGTAGGTACCACCAGTCATGGACACTTAAAACGAACATTATTAGGAATCTGCAGGTCACACAACGCTCAATAGAACGAAATTATGCTGGGAATAACCAAAAAAGACCATCAAAGAAAAGAGTGGATATGACACAAGGACCCAGGTAATAGATGTCATCCACAGAATCAAAATCCCTCAAGTGGCAATGGGCAGGATTCCCAGCCAGAAAGAGGGACAAGCGATGGACCAAAAAAAAATACAGCATGGTACCCACGAGGAACTAAGAGACCTGGAAGAAAACCAAACTTGAGATGTGACTATGCTATTAGTAAATTAATAGGGATAACATGGGCCCGCATAGCCAACTATAGACAACAATGCGTCCAACTATACAAAGAGAGTATCTAAATATGTGAGGAAGGCTACACCATAATTGAAAATGGTTGAATAAGCTGAACATGATGATGATGATGATGATATGGAGTATAGAGACTTTGATTACGTTACTGTTAGTTTAGTATACCATTACAACGGACTGATAACTAAGTTTTAGACATATTTTTTTGAAAATTGATTTTAACACTGAAACTGTTTCTGTTATTCTATATAAGGGAGCCCAAATCGAATTAAAATGCTACATTTGCCACACCATGACGTCATCACGCGTATACGTATAGGAAATCTCGGCGCAGAGCGGCGCGGCGGCGGCAGTCGAAGCCTACCTTGTCAAGACATAAGCGAAACTTATAAATTGTTTCTTTTTTTCATTTAGGCCTTCGTTTTTCGTTAAATGAAAGTTATATTTAAAAAAGTCCATTTTTAAACCAAATTTTCGCATGATTGAAAAGAGTTATTCATGTTTAAAGTTTTTTTTCGGTCATAAGCGTAAATGGAAATGTTTTTTTGTAAATAATTATAAAAAATTAATCTCTACGAAGACTTTATTTTGTACTGGATCAAAAAATAAGTATTTGTTTTCTCTATACGGTGGTATTAATATATCGATTTTTGATGATAGTGCCCTTTTTCCCGGTCTAATTTTGTACTACTTTTGGAATAAGGGTCCCCATATCATGTACTTGTACTTCCTTCCCTGAAAAATTCAGCTTGTCACATCGAAGGGGGATACATATATAAAAGCTCAAAGGGTTTTTTTGTTACATCCATCCCGCCGAAACCACCTCACCAATCTTGATGATTCTTTTTTTAAATGAAAGGTATATATGTCTAGATTTGTTATGAAGTATTATTATATCATTTAATCGGTATTTCTTTATGTAAAACGAATAAATATTAAAACATACCTGAAAAACACCTACACAAAATACCTCCAGAAATCAATTATTTGTCATTGTCAGTAGTGTGTCACTTAGATTATAGAGATTATATATCAAGTTTTTAGATATTTTAGGGGTCAGTTCATACCACCAGCTTAAGATACATCAATATTAGCACAAAGGTTCGTTTAAAGAACATTAGTGATTAGTGAATTAATTATGCAAAGCGATTTTAGAAAATTCATCCTCTTAAAGTGTAAAATTATGTCGAACGATTTGTTGTATGAAAATCATTTACTATCTGGTCTAGAAGAATGAAATTCTACAGAAAGAATAAGAAGAGATTTTTGAAATTCATCAACCAAAAGGGTAAAGTTAGTAAAAAATTATATACACCTTCGTGACCTCTGGATTATACACATAAAAATTTGCACAAAGGATGATTTAAAAGACATGAGTTAATTATTTGAACATAGGAATTTATGAAATTCATACCCTTAGGGAGTAGAATAGGGAATGAAAGTTTGCTGTACGCAAATGTATTACTATAACATCTAGAAGTATAACATATTATACAAGGGTTTATTTATAGTGACATCAATAATATGAACGAAATATTTCTTCTTCAAATCATCCTTCTAGGAATAAAAAATAACATATAAAGAGAGTATTAGTGCTCTGGAAAAATAAAATAAAATCAGGGCAGTATATCAAGAAAAGCGACAATTAAAAACTTTATATGTCAAAGCTATTTATTTTAGTAATACAGTTTATATGGGACCATAGGTAGGGTTCTATCCATAGAGGGTAAATGTCATTTCACTATTTGTTATTTTCGAGAGATCTTTTTTGAGATTTTGCAAAATCTTTGGTTAGGTTAGGTTAGGTCGAGTTCTAAACTACTTTTCTTTACTACTTTTTCCGTGAATGTTTAAATCTGTTGTTTTTTGTTAAGTTCGTTATTTAAACATATGTATGTAATACACTCATATTAACACTAATCATATTTTTACGTTTTTATTCATCATTTTCAATGCCCCCCCGGTTGCATCTTTGTAAAGGACTGTGAATTTTTAAAATGATCTAAACTAATTGCACTATTTCATCTGTGTGATATATATTTGTCTTATAACATTACTGATTTGACATAGGTTTAATATATAATTTTAAGCTAGATTTCTCACCAGTCGTATAAATTCACATTCAATTCAAAACATATTAATAATTTTCTATCTACTGCAACTTGTATTAGCAATCAGACTGTAAGTACATGACATAAAAACTACGGTTAGAATGGGATTGCCCTTAATATATTCTTAACTTATCTGTGTATGATTCATTTTTATTAATTTTCAACGAAGTTTTCATACATTTTTTTTCACTACAAAAGGTAGAATTTATATATTCCAGGAAACAATATTGACAGACTTACTAAGTGCCGGATGATAACAAAAACAATGTCGTGTTCCGTGTATAATGCAGATATCTCGGATATGCGTCAGATTGATCGATACACAACGTTACCCCAGCCCGCTAGATGTTTGGCAATAGGATTTTTTATCACTAGTCGCATATTACCTCAAATACAAATCGATGCTTTATTGCAGTTCACAAAGCTCGCGTTGTTAGTTCGTCGGCGACATTAAAAACTTTTAAAACTATCATTTCCCCGAAATTATTACAACGGAATCCTAATATTTTTCGACGGTTATTCAAATAGTTTGGAGTGTGTACATTAAAAATACTTAGACAAGGCACGGACTAATTGTGTTTGTTTATCGTTTTTTTCCTAATTGGTGAGTAAATAAAGCGAATGCACATTTAAGTTATAAACTTGGTCGTTTTATGCGTGTGTGATGTGTAATTATGTGGATATAACGAGGATTTACGACTCGGAGGGTGCAATTTTATTGTCTTGCAGTTTATTGCGGCCCCGCCAGACATATGGATTGTATCTTGGTTATTTAGTTTTCCTCTAAACTAAATAACTATCTTCATAACTAAGTTAAGTGTAATGGTTTAATGCGGTTTCGCTTGTCGAAAATCGTTTTGAATATCGTGGTATCAATCATCCGTGTCAATATTCGACTTTGATATACGTTATAATATCAGTTTTTAAGAGTCCATTTCACTAGTCCGAAAAAGTAGCAAAATAAGCGTTTGGCATTTAAAGTTTAATGTAAAACTGGCTAAGTATTTTTACACAAATCAAGAAGGAAATTAAAGATAAAGGATTATACTATATCCGTATCCGTATTGTAGCACATTTTTAGACAACTTCTTTATTTTTAAGATTTTGATGGTCAAACACCAACAAAATATTCCTTATGTTTGGACTAATTTTCTTGAAAATAAAGACATAATTTAAAATTCCGTTACAATACCGAAATAGATTGAAGTTTTGTAATTACAGTGATATATAAGTTATATGGTTTGGCAACAAATTGCTCGCCATTTTATGGCAAATGCTGAAGCTCTGCAAACCTTAAGCAAGTCTTAATCAAACAAAGCACGTGTGTTTGGAATTTTGGGCGTGGCTTAACACGACAGGATCGGGGTAAGCTTTAGGTAGATTTCTGAAATATAATATATATTTCCTTCGGCCACACACCCGCTTTACCCGACCCCTGA
This sequence comes from Sitophilus oryzae, assembly GCF_002938485.1. Lineage (NCBI taxonomy): Eukaryota > Metazoa > Arthropoda > Insecta > Coleoptera > Curculionidae > Sitophilus > Sitophilus oryzae. The sequence goes on from NW_022146055.1 coordinate 12,783,053, forward strand.
GAGTAACCCGGACAGTACAGCGTAATAGGTGTTTAATGTATCTATATTATAGCATAGAAAACAAAACTAACAAATTTAATTAGTGACATACTCGTAGATGTTTTTCTAAATAGGCATATTTCTCTAATCTTTAAGCCTTTTGATAATTAGATTTATTAATATGCGATATTTTCAAGTAAAATATTAAACTAATAATTAAAGAATCAAATTATTAGATATTTAGGATTAAAAATACAGATTAATTATATTAGATTTAGATAGATATCTATAGGATAGATAAACATTATTGCACGGATTATTCTTTGTGTTTATATGTTATTTCCATCGTAGGTTTACATCTTTATCTCTCTTATCAATATAGTATTTTAGGTTATGAATAAGTATTTTAGGTATAAATAGTATAGTCTTTACACTACAACACATAAAATATTTTAGGGTAATTTTTAAGTTTATATGAAAGGATCGTAAAAAACACAAATTAACATAAATTCTCACAAAAATATTAAATAACTGTAAAATTATTTTGGTATATGAAAATAGTTAATTACCTTCTCTGAAAAAAAGTTAATTCTAGAGCAAATATACCGTATGATCGAATAAAAACGGCGTCAACGATGACTATGTAATGAAGATCGCTGTCATTTTATATGTAAAATTATATGGGAAATGTCATCGATCGTCATCTCCTAGCCAACTGGACGCCGTTTTTTTTCGATCATACGGTATAATACAATAGAAAGAATTTAGAAATTCTGTTTTTATTTTCTAAATTTTGTTTTATTTATGTCATTTAGTAACATACGTTTTATTTAAAGAAATACAAATGTAGCAGGGTTGAGCCACTGTTGAAGAACACCGAGTACCTATAGTATACAAAATAATTATTTTTTTAAAGAGTTCTCTAAATAAGGGTGAAAAACTTTTAGCAAAAAAGCGTTTAGGCGATTAACTTTCAAGTTCGGTTGTTTGGTAATTCATTTTTCGCTTAAATTTCCAGCTCAGAAAGAAGGGATTTTTCTTTTACACATTTTACAGTAATAAAACAGAAAAAAAAATAAAAGAGAGAGAGAAAAAAAAAAAGAAAAAACGTTAAAGCTCAAAGCGCAAAAAGCGTCGGATATACTTCAAGAAGCTCGTTCGGAATCTACAAACTAGAAGCAAAAAGAGGAAATAGAAAGTCGGATGTCCGAAAAAATAGGGAATTGTCGTCGTGTATGGTCTCGGTAACGGGCGAAGGTCTATTTTTTAAAGATAGTCACTAAAGGCTAAATCTGACTGGAGGTATAATGATTTTAGATAAATATTCCAAGGTATCCGAGATATTGTTAGAATTCATTAAATAAAAGCTCTAGAAAATGTTTATTTCATTTTAGAATTTGTTTTATGCAATGTGTATAAATCTGGAAAAATAATAATTTTTGTTTTTGTCAATTTAGAAATTTTTTTGCTTTAAAATATGTATTGATAGAGAGAGAAATTAAATTTGTAACAACGTAGTATAGACAGATATATATTTTTCACTATCAAAATAATTGTCGAATGTCTCGCTTAAGTGGATTGGACCATGCAACTATTTAGCTTTAAGGAAAGGTCAGTATTCTGAAATACTGCACTAGTATCAGATCGAACATAGATAAAATACACACATGGCCAAAATTATTGCATATATCGTTTAAAAATACACGGAAAGGAATTTAAAGAATCTTTTTTTATACATAGCTTTGATAATCTGTAATAAACATTATTTTGGTAAAATGGATATGGTGAACAATGTTTATCGTTCAGACCCAATATTATTACAAATTTTTGCACATTTCGATTTGTGGTCTCTTGGGTTTCAGAAGAAATTTGACCATTGTTTTGGCCTTAAAATGCCTAGAAACATTATTTCACATTTTAATAGAGTCAGAATAGTAACACTCTCAACAAGGCTGCCGGCAAGTTGCAATAGCTGAAATTGTAGGAGTTAACCAAAGCGATGTTTCGCAAATATTAAAAAAAATCAGGGAGACAAACGAGGTTACAGACCGGCCTGGAAGAGGTAGAAAGAGAGTTACTACTGCTGTGCAAGACCGTCAAATATCGCTAATTGCACGACGCAATCCCATGCTTTCTAGTACTGCTATTAAAAATGAGTTAGCTCGCCTTGAAGGAGTAAATGTTTCAAGAAAGACCATAGCAAGAAAACTCCATGACAGAGGATTACATTTAAGGAGGCCTTGACGTGTTCCAAAGCTTAGTTTACAGCACAAAATTACGCGACTACAATAGGCTGAGGAGATGAGAGCAAATGGACCTAACTGGAATTTCGTCAGGTTTAGTGATGAAAGAAGTGTCCTAGTGTCAGACTCTCGACGAATTTCGGTCTGGAGAGCATCTGGAAGACGAACACGCTTGAATGCAGCTCAACCCCGTGTCCCGTTTCAAGGGGGAAAAATGGGCAGGTATAATGCACGGAGCTCGAACTCCTCTTGTTTTTATTGGTGACACAATGACACGTGCCTCATATCTTAGAGACGTTTTAGAGCCTATTGCGTGTCCATTTTGAGGGGCAGTAGGGGATGAATTTGTTTACATGGACGATAATGCTCCTCCCCATCGCACTTTAGCGGTTCGTGAATTTTGTGAGGAAGAGGGTATAAGAAAACTGTGGTGGCCACCGATGTCTCCAGATATGAATGCGATCGAGCATGCTTGGGACATGCTAAAACGCCATATTGCCAAAAGGAATGTACCCCTGTACCTTAAATGAATTGAGAATTGCTGCGCGCGAAACATGGGAAGCATTCCTCAACATCTTCTGGACAACTTAAATGAGAGCATGTCACGTCGCGTCGTCTCACAGCTTGCATTGAAGCTCGAGGAGGCAATACAGACTTAGTTGTGAGAAATAATTAAAATTGTTTTCAATATTTTCTGTTTAAAATGAAATTTCTTTTTGTTGATTTTCACTCATTATGAAACAAAATTATAATAACAGCCTTGTTGCACTTAGATTTTTAATTTTATATTAGTTAGTCGTGTAGTAAGCCAAATATGTCCAAAATTATAAAAAGAATCATATTGGGTCCAAAATAAAATAAAAATATCGTTATGTGCAATAATTTTGGCCATGTGTTTAGGTCTTAATTAAGAATTATTTCAAATCCACCAGGATGCTTATTTTCCACGAACTTTTCCAGTTTATGTAAGCCTACCTGTAAAGCGTACCTGTAAATCCCTATTAGAAAAAGACGTGACGAGAAAAAAAAAAGAAAAACAAAAAAACTCACCCACCGACGCCTATTGAAAAGACGTCGACTCAGGCGCGCCTGGAATCGATTTTAACTTGAGGTCTTAGAGTATCTAGGTGACAAAAAAGGGACAAAAAAGGGACAAAAAAGGAACTAGTCCGCTAATGAGGCATTACTCCCTCTTGAGCCTACGCCGACCTGAGCGAGGTCTTTACCCCCGAATATTTCGCGATCTTTTTTCCCAACTTTTTTTTTCGGGGTGCACTTGCTTTACGGTGAATTTTAATGTTCCCTTTTCGTTTGAGGAAGGAAGGAAATTCTTAAACAGAGATGCGAGCGGTTAGCGGCGTGGCGGGGAGTGATGTGATAGTGCTTTGTGCGCTCCGGCTCGGAAAAGCCTTTTGAACACGTTTCGGATAGTTTTGAGAATGGACCGTAATAATTCTGATAAGAATCTTGGGATATATTCTGCGCTCTAGAGGTGCACTTAGGTTATTGCTTTGTTGAGTCCACATCCAGAACATAATGACGCTTTTTACTACGTTGTCTAAGCCATATAGGTCACGGTAAAGACGTTTTTATTTGTGTATAGTCTTTAAAAACATAGAATGTAAAAAATGTGTCCCAACAAAGTTCTTCCACTATAAAAAGTCGTGAGATCTCATACTATAGAAACAAGTCAGTTTATTTTATTTAGTTTCTCTTTAAGCACCTATTCCACGATTTTATGATAAATTGTTAATATCTTTATTTCTGTAATAACTAGAATGGCATGTAATAACTATTTCTGTAATAACTAGAACTTGGCAATTGCACGATATGATATTCTTTACTAATTAATAAACTTTATTCTTAAGAACACTGTTTAGATTTACTTAGTAATCGAAATGGTAGATTATTACAGTTGGGGGGTTGGAACCTTTGGTGTTACAACAGCAAAATAAAACACTAAATCGCCATAATACACAAAACACTTTACTTTTGCATCATGGTTGCTTATCTAAACGCGCGTCCATCAGTGTTTAAAAGTAAAGTATTTTATAACATTTTTTTTATATACAGGCTGTCCGAGAAATAAGTACAAGTACAGGTGGTATAGTTCGACCTCAGAAACACGCCTATGGTGTTTTTTTACGAAAAAAAAGTTAAAAAATTTATATTTTTCTTGACATTTTCCGGAAAATATTGAAAAACTTTTGAGTGTACTTCTTCAGGTTTCGGAAATTTGTTTATAGTGTTTTGAGAGAATGCAAAGTTGCCATCTCCTACGTTATCCGCAAGTCATAAGTTTACATTTTTAAATTTCTACAAAAAAATACTTAAATTAATTTTATTCACTGTAGATTTTTGAATTATTGTAGATTACTATTAAGTATAGTGCAACATCTACTACTTTCAATACATTTTTTACAGTTAATGGAACTCTATACAGGGTGGTCCGAATTCTATTTCGGTAACTTCGGCAGCATATTCTGTAGATAAAAGTAAGTAAAAGTTCGTATAAATGTATGTCCAAAAATGCTTAGTTTCGAAGATACAGGGTGTTGAAATTTCATTTTTAATTCGATTTTTTCCAATAAATTTCTGAAGTAACGTCAATATTTGTATGAAAATTTGTGTCTGGGAGTTTTTTGACATGAAAAAGTTGATTTTGATATCAATATGACTCCTGCTTGTAGAGGGCGCCACCTACATATTTTTAAGTGGTTTGAAAAGTAATAACTTTTCGTTCTGAATAAGAAAATATACATTTACGGCGTTTTCTACGTAAAAAAATATCTTGGTAGAAATCGATACGAGTAATAGTTCTCGATATATTTGGAATCGAAATTATCAATACCTGTCATCATTGACATAAATTAAACATGTTGGCTAAATAGTTATTAGACTGAAATAATAAATTTGAAATTTTTCTGTGCCAAAAGTTGAACAGAAACTGTTTTATGATCATTTTTTCGAAGAAAAATTTATGATTAATTTAAAAAATAAATAGTTCCCAAATTTATTATTTCAGTCAAATAACTATCTACTCGCATATATTATGTTTATCTTTTGTCAATAATGACATGTATCGACTATTTCCATTTTAAATATCTTGAGAACGGTTGCTCTTAGCGATTTTTACCGAGAGACGACATTTTTTACGTAAAAAATAGCAAAAATGTATATTTTTTCACTTGGTAGTTTTATACAGTTACGGACGAAAAGTTATTACTCTTCAAAACAGTTAAAACACATGTAGGTGGCGCCCCCTACAAATAGGAGTCATATTGACATTAAAATCAAATTTCTCATGTCAAAAAACTCCCAGACACCAATTTTCATCCAAACATTGACGTTATTTCAGAAATTATTTGGAAAAAATCGAATTAAAAGTGAAACTTCTACACCCTGTATCTCCGAAAGGAAGCATTTAGGACATATATTTATACTGACTTTTTTACTTGTTTTTATCTGCAGAATAAGCTGCCGAAGTTTCCGAAATACAGTTCGGACCACCCTGTATAATTAACAATTATACACATCATAAAGTTCTACATAAAAACATTAAACACTATCTACCGGCGGCGCAGGAAGGCACATAGAATTCTTTTCAATTTTTTTGAATCTGCGCCAGCGCCTGCTATTTGATACGTAGATAGTCAAAGTTTAGCCTACATTTATTAAACAGACCAGCTGATTTAATCAGCTGATATTATGTTTAGCTGATGAATTTTAGGTTATCCAATTCATATGAGATTTTGCTCAAAACAGTAAACCTCTGACAAAACTCAAAAAAATTGGCAAATATAAGTTAAGCCTGTAAAAATACTTTTATTATTAAAATAGAAATATCAAAAAATGTTACCATTATTTTTTTTTAATTTTAAGTTAAATAACTCGGTTATTATGAATTTATTTTAACAATGATAAAAAGAAAATATACTTGGCCAGATCTACCACCCTTTGAAATACTTGCACTCATTTCTAGGACACCCTGTATATAGTAGATAGATCGAGTTGCTATGAATAATAGCAATGGAAAGTCACTTGTTTTTAGATAATTGTCAAGTGAAGTTCATAAATCACGTTGCGAATCGCTATTGTTACATTCGCGTCATTTTACGCATAGTTTGACTTTTCTAAATTAGCTCGGTACGTAACTTCTGCACCACAAAGGCCTTTTTTAATTGTTTCGAATTTTCAAATAAATTATGAGCGATTTTTTACGCCAGCTGTTGTGACACATCCTAGCCCGCGTTATTTATTAGCTAGAGTGCGTTTTCAACAGCAACGTAACGGCCATTGTGCCTATATCGGACTGGGCAGCTCGTGCAAATATGGCAGGTATGAATCGTAATTCTAGAATGTCCTTATCGTCGCCGGGTTTTATTTACGTCGTCGGGCTGGAATTTCCCTCTTTAAAAACTGGAATATATTTCCATGCGTTTAAGAATTAAATGCACATTTCTTTGCCGGCCATTATAATCCGCAAGCCCTACGTAAACCCGAGAAAGCAGTAGGTTGGCGATCCAGACCAGGATGTAAATGACACCGTCTGTCTCGCATTTTTACCTTGTCGATGTTTGTATGTAAAGTCCTAAACGAGGTAACGCCAAATTTGAAAAATCAGATTAAAAATTATCACTTTTCCAATGTTGGCAATATTATTTAAAATTAGCCGGTGATATACAGGGTGGCCCGAGTTGTATTCTGACAACTTTGGCTGCATATTCTGCACATAAAAATAAGTGAAAAAGTTCGTATAAATGCATGTCCTAAAATGCTTTGTTTCGAAGGTACAGGGTGTAGAAGTTTCATTTTTATTTCGGTTTTTTTTACGAATTTCTGAACTATAGTCGATATTTGGGAACTCTACTCGTTGAGTGCGCCACCTAAATGTTTTTATCTCTTTTGAAGAGTAATAACTTCTCATCCGTACCTGTATACAAGTACTGAGTCATTTCTGTCATTTTTTCCGTAAACAAAGTCTCTAGTAAAAATCGCTAAGAGTCACCGGTCTTAAGATATTTAGAATGGAAATAGGCAATACATGTCACACTATTGACAAAATATAAACATGTTAAGTAGATAGGTGTTTCTCTGAAATGATAACTTTGGGAACTTTTTGTTTTTTTAAATTAATCATAAATTTTTCTTCGAAAAAAATATGAGAAAACAGTTTCTGCATTATTTCAATCTAATAACTATCTATAATTGAAATCAATTAAACTTTTAGTTTCGTTATCTAGGGCGCGATTTTTAAATTCATTGTTGCCAACCTTTCGACACCGGCGCCGCGCCGCCGCCGTGCTGAATAAGTGGAATTTAAATTTCATGCTGCGGATTCAGATGGTAGATGGTGCTGTAAAAAATGTCAAGTTGCCGCATTTATTTATTTATTTCCTGATATTGTGATTTACACTTTAGTTTTCTAATAGGGGTTTTTAGTTTAAATAAATATTGTTGTGATACTTTAATCTTAAAAATGTTTACTAGCAGACCTTGCAGTCGAACATAGTTCTTTTTAGAATCTCTTTTAGTGCGAAGTGGTACAAAATAGGTTAATAGTCGTAAAAAACTCATCGCAACTTAGAATTAGAATATTTTGAACGAGAAAGCGGTAATAATGGCGCTTTATGTCCCTTAAGTATTATTAACAAGTTTTGTTGATGTAAATAATAACTGTTATATATTTATAATTAATTTATTTTTGTTTTCTAAAATATTTTGATTGAAAGAAAATATATAAAAGTGGGCAACGCTGTGTCGGTCAAGCTTAATCACGTGACTAAAAGTTTATTTGGTATTAACTGTAGTCAACATGTTTAATTTATGTCAAAGCCTATGATTATTTCGAGTCCAAATATCTCGAGAATCATTATTCGTAGCGATTTTTTTCAAAAAACATTTTTAATGTTTTGTTATTAATATTGTTGATTAAAATCTGATGCGTTTTTCTAACGATTTCAGCTTTAATCATCTGCTGGTGATGCTAACATGGTTAGCGAAACGCGCGCTCAGTGCAAGAGTAAAGTCTAGTGATAAAAGTAAAGTGTATTGGTGTAGTGTGGTAAATTAGTGGTTTTATTTTGCGCCAAACATTTTAAATTCTATAATATTGGTATGTCTGAAGATTATGAATTAAAATTTATTTATGTTGTCTTCTTCCAATGTTACTTTTGTATTCGACCATGTACTCGAATATGCTTAATTTTTTAATATGTTCTAAAATTTTCTTCTTCTTCTTCTTCTTTACGTGCCGTCTCTTTCGTGGAGGTTGGCGATCACATTGGCAAAATCTTCACGATTCTCGACTTTCCTTATGAGTTCTTCAAAAGTTAGGTGAGTCCAATTTCTGATGTTTCTCAACCAAGATAGTTTCTTCCTGCCGAGATCTCTTTTTCCTTCAATTTTACCCTTAACTATTAATTGTAAGACGTGGTATTTTTCATTTCTCAATATATGCCCTAAGTATGATGTTTTTCTTATTTTTATTATATTGAGTAATTCTCTTTCTCTTCCTATTGTGTTGTAGACTTAGGTATTTGTGATATGGGCTGTCCATGGAATGTAAAATTCTCTAACATCATTTATATTTAACAGCCATATATATATATATATATATATATATATATATATATATATATATATATATATATATATATATATATATATATATATATATATATATATATATATATATATATCTATCTCTTTGTTTTTTAGGGTTCCGTACCCAAAGGGTAAAAACGGGAACCCTATTACTAAGACTTCGCTGTCCGTCCGTCCGTCCGTCTGTCACAAAGGTCTATCTTATGAACCGTTATAGCTAGACAGTTGAAATTTTTACAGATAACGTATCTATGCTGCCGCTATAAGAACAAATACTAAAAACAGTATTAAATAAATGTTTATAAATAAAAATGTACTTTCACTAAACATTATCTTTTAAGTAAGAATTTTACATAGAATCTTTCAAGTCCTCGGTGGCCGCGTGATTAAAGCGTTAGGACTTTACGCTGCTATGACGTTGGAGCCGTAGTAAGGCAGGTTGGAATCCTAGTCAAGGCGACTTTTTTTAATCGTTTTTTTTTTTAATTCATACATATTTTTACATATTTATTTTTACTTCTTACATAGTTGTTATTGATTAATACAATTTTTAGTAATGTGTTTCTTCATTTTTGTAAATTAGTTATACGCGTATTAAAAATTTCAGCTAAATCGGAAAAAAGTTTATAATAATATAGTGTCTAATGTTGTATAGATAATGAATGGTACGGAACCCTTCGTGCGCGAGTCCGACTCGCACTTGACCAATTTTTTTCAAATATATGAGGCAACATATGCACATTGAACTTGATATATGCGATTTGTATGAAACATTGATTGATTGCTCTTCAGATGATAATGTCTCGTCTTTTATTAAGTAAGTCCGGTTGCACCGGATATTAGAACATAAGTAAACTGACGATTATAGATAAAACCACAAAGTTACTGTATTTTATCATAACATATCTAAAAATCAGTAATAGTAAATTGAGAATATTTTAACTGAATAGTATAGATTTCAAGACACTGTTTACATGACATTTACGTTAGTGTCGAGCTCTATAAAGCCGTATTGGGCCGTCGACGGTGTCGAGCCGCGCTTTGTCTTAAATTTCCAACCCGCACCTGCCCCAACATTTTTCATTCTTCACAAATCGATTTAATTACTGAAAACTCAGTCGCTTTACCGCTAGACCGTGCGAAATTTCGGAGTTTTATTTTTTTATAATTGACGAGAAAAATGATTTTTATTCAGTAAATTACAGGGGATTTATGTTTTTTTATTATTTTTTTGTTTGTGTTTTTTTTATGGAAAAAACATTTATTCTTTGATTTTTATGTTTTTCTACAACCATATCAATTACAGTGATGCATATTCTTCTTTTATTTTCATTTATGTATTTCGATGTGGCACTATTTGATGCTATTTTTTTCCTGCTAGATATACTTAAGCCTTGTTCATGTAGACGCGAATCGCGGATCGCGATTTTGCGAAACTGCTCTCATTGGTCCAATTTTAATGATCATGGCGGCGCTGTCAGAAATTTTAAGATTTTGGCCATTCGCAAAATTTAAAATTTGGGGGGCGGGAAAGTTAAAGTGTGTTCAACTTTTTGCGGATATTCGCGCGATTTTAAGGTTTGCGTTTGCGCAGAACAGTGTTGTGATCCGGTTATCGATTATTTTGACGACGCTGCCACAAAGTAACTGAAAGCATTTCTCCAGGTGAAATGGGTTCTCGTGCATAATATGTTTTGATATATGGTGACAATTTTTCAACCAAGTTATCAAACTCCTGTACAGACAATCTGTGAAAATTTTTAAGACCTCTCCTTTGTCTCAAGACCAACCTCGAAGTCAAAACGTCACAAGAGGTTTTCTTCTCAATGGTCAAACGACCCGTTGCCTTACAGTACATGCAACTTTTATAGTCAAAAGACTCGCAACCCCCAAATATCAGCTCTGTGACAAAACACAACATAACAGCCGGCCGGCCCGTCTACTACTGATCCGCCGCCGGCCAGCTAAGCCTCCTCTTACATCACAATTTTACCTGATCAGAAATATTTACATCGCTTGCCAATTAATCATACTATTTTCTCTAATCGACTTTCATATAGAGCGTTTTAGCATTACTAGATAAATAAATAGACAGTTTCCAAAGGAATGCATATTCTTTATTAGAATAGTGAATAAATAAAAGCATTATTATAACGAACTTATTTTCCAAGTTTTACAAAAATCATAGTGGACTTGACAATAGGAATTAAGAGTATGATTTTAATTACCATCTTAACACATAACATTTACATATCTTTTACTTACAGAAACAATTGCCTCCGAGTTTTTGCTTTTTGCACGTAACTGGAATTGATTGGAACAATTTGATATTCACTCAGTTTATTATAAACCGCTGGGAATTTCGTTAATTCTGATTAAAGCCTCCGACCTGAGGAGTGATTAGTTTTAAAAATTGCCAAATGACTTTTGAATTAATATTTCAGATAACTGTCATAGCCAATCTTCTCTCATTAGATGGATCATATTAAAATCTTTATGCGTTATTTTTAATTATTTAAAAAATAGCTTCCATATTGCTATTTAATATTGTAAAAGAAGTATACAAATGCAGGTGTTTTTTTCACTTTTATTCATAAGTTTTAAAGTTACGACTTTTTTAGTTATTTACTAAAGCTAGGGTACAAAAGGTTGCTGATTCATGCTTTTATGGACACTTTTAATTCGACCGAAAATATCTGCCAAAGCTGCATTTTTGTCGTTTGGCCGAACTTTCACTATCCCAAAACGAAAGTAATATCGAATGCGACGGCACGTCTTCTATTTGTCCCATCATCAGCGCTATTACAAAGAGACCTGGCGGCCTCGTAAAGGACCCTAATAAAGGACGTCAATTTCGCTGTCGTCGACAGCATCCCAGTTAGTTAACCGAACGCGCAAACAAAACCCCTTTTTAATTCGGTCCTGGAACTTGATGGCCTTTATGACGATTTCCGGACTTTGGTCCTTTCCATTGAAGTTTTTTTGTTTGGCCTGGACATCCAACGACACACCGTACACACCTAATCGACAAGCAAAATTAGCAGAAAACATTCTGTAAACGATCTCCTTCTTTAAAAATTATGAAATGGGTTAAGAATATTGTTCCTATATCTTGATAGAGAAGATTTTTTTGTCTCGTAGTCTAGTAAATTAAGGTTGAAACCAAAAAAAAATCGGTTCTAGGCCGAATGATGTCGCGTAAACAGCATACCAATATCGCAAATCCGTCTAGTGAATAGCATCTGTGATTCCAAATTTTAACTATCTTAACTCCTGCTATAAACAGCAGACGATATCGCGAAATTTGTTGATTGGTTGCTACGTAATCAGCATTCAAGATCGCAAAATTCGCAAGTGCAAGATGTCTACCAAAGCATATAGTACTAAATAATATTTTGCAAAAAAATACTTTGCCCCCAAACCACGAGTATATAAGTTAATAGATAAAGAAACTATTAGAACACGTTTCGTTAAAAAGGAAGAAATTGAGATAAGTTACAGAAATTAACAAGAGTAATTAGTCAAAACAAATTAACTTAAAAAAAACAGATTATAAATCGAAACAAAAAAATGACTGAAATGTTACATAATGTTATAAATTTCCAGGATACTTTACCCAATGCTTATATAGAGAATGACCAGCTTTACTTCGAAAATTTAAAACAACTACTAGAGCACAAAAAGGACCTAGTACGCATAATTGTAGGTGTCTTCACTGGAAACTGTCCCACGGGGGTAAACCTCGTAAGATGGCAAGTTTTCGACGACGACTACTGCAGAGAATGCGGAGAGGAAGAAGAAACCATAGAGCACCTGCTGTGCCACTGTCCGGCACTGGAATACCGACGCTTTAAAACTTTAGGGCAATGTTTCTTGGAGGGACTAGAGGAAGCAGCAGAAGCCAATATCAGCGACATCGAAAACTTTGCAAAGAGCCTGAAGGGCTTTAACGCAAAGAAAGAATGAGAGGAAAGTTTGGTAAAACAATACAGGGGTATCGCAATGGGCCCAAGGCCTCCGAGTGAGGGATCAAATATGATCCCAAACCCCAGCAACCTAACCTAACCTAACCTAACCTACTTCGAAAAATTAAAATAAAACCACTTAAAAAAACACTTTCTGTAGTTTCTTTGGAGATAAAGTTTGTCTTTTTCTAGTAGATAGAAGTAGATAGAAGAAGATCAAGAAGATTGTAAATTAGTTCCTTCTTGAATATTTTTCATAGTTAAGGACACATCTTTCTTTTAAGAAAAGTTAGGTATTATAAATTTATATTGAGTTCTATGGAAAATATATTATATCCGAGATTATATCTCTGTTTTGTTTTAAGTAATTTGTATACGTATGTAAGTTGGATGAACATAAAATAGTGTCATCTGGGAATCTATTTTCTGTTGATTTTTCGACACAATTTTAGGTTTTACTTTATAGTCCTCTATAATAATCGAAATTTTTATGACTCAACAGCACCAAAGTTAGTTACCATCGCCAGTTAAAATTTGGAATCACGGATGCAATTTACCAGACGGATTTGCGATCTAGTATGCTGTTTACGCGATATCGTTCGGCCTAGAACCGAATCGCGATCATGGACGTCGTTTACAAATATGCGACCGGGACTTTTCAGGCGGATTGAGTATCCTTTAGGGGAAAATACCGTGCTCGGCAAAAAATGGTCCCCAATGACCCAAAAATCAATTTTTCGCAAATATCTGCCAAAATATGCCATTTACAAAATTTATCTTGGAAGAAAATGCAATGAAATGAATGAAACAAATCAAGCTTAGGTTATTTACAAAAAAGATCCTTATCATTTTTTACTTAGAATTAGTAATTAAAAATCTCTGAATTTCCAAGTCTTAACGCTCCGAAGATAGATTTTATAAGCGTATCATTGATTGATAAAACAAATTGTTTAATAACTCAGTTAAAATTTAATATTTTTTGATAATCCAAAGTTAATTTAAAAGGTAGAATCAACAGCTATCACATTTTGGAACTTGTTTGAATTTTGTCAGATTTTATGATATTAAAAATACCGGGCAAACATACCTTAGCCCAACAATTTTCAGATTTTTGCAAACTTAGTCATATTTTCACTAATCATGCTTATTTGTCAAGATTTTTTAACAGTTTTTCTTAGAGTCTCTTTAAGCAACTCAGTATTTGTTTAGTCTCATTTTAATAAAAAAAACATATCGTGAGTGGCTTTTCCCCCTTTTTTAGGATTTCCGGAAAGTGTCGTAAACAAAAGAAAATTACATAATTACGAATAGTCGAATTAGTTTCTATTTTACATTAATGGAAAGCTTAATTCTTTGCCTTTCCAATGGTATTTTTTCCGTTTCTTCCATTTGGCAACCATGAAAATCATCTACATGCCCTATTTCGGCAAATATTGGTTGAAAACCCGGCCGTTGACTTTTAGGGCCGTTTTTAACCGATATCCTGGGACTTTACGTAAAGAAGTACAATTGTTTTTTGTAGATAATGACCTAAGCTTCATTTTTATTCTAAGAAAATTTTTGTAAATTGCATATTTTGGCAGATATTTCCGAAAACCCGATTTTTAGGCCATTTGGAGCCATATTTTCGGCCAAAGCTGACCGAGCATAGTGTGAATCCGCCTAAAAAGTCAAAGTCGACGAATTACGCCGAGACTTGACTCACTGGACTATCGTTTTTGGATCTATGAACAAAAATATCTTTTCTGTTCTTTACTGACAAACAAGTTTGTTTTTTATAACCTTTGTCGGCTAGAAGTACAAGAAATCTATCCAGAATATCTAAACTATCTACCTAGAACGAGAATGTTTTTATTGAATGTAATAAGTTTAATAAGTTTATTGTTTCAGATAACTTTTTCGGTTTTCCGATAACTTTTTGAGCTTATAAACTTAAAGCGGTTTGAAACTTGAGTAGTAAAGAACTATTTATCATCTCTAAAATATTTAATGGCTTTAATTTTTGTTTAATGCAATATAAAAAGAACTGTATAAGTATGAGACATTATTAAAATTTTGTTTAAATTGTAATATCGATCTTTGGTCCTCTACCTTTAGCTCCGATTTTGTTCTAAATGATTCGGGTATAGTTAGATAAACCTTATTCAAAATCCGCATTAGCCAAATAAATCTCGTTCAATTTCCAGAGATCTTTTTACACCGCCTTTTAATAAATTACGTCCCCATTGACCCTCTTTATTGAGGTCGAGATACGGGTCAACTGAAAGATTTCGTGTTTTTTTTTTCCAACGTTATTCTCTCGTCTTCTTGCCTTTCCCGAAACTTCTATTCCCCGGGAATCGAGTAAAAATGGAAGTACCGCTACGGCTGTTTCTAAACCGCCAGTTTTTTCTCCTCTCGTTGTAATTTACTTTATACGATCTTAACGTTGGAGAAGATAAATATGCATGAGACTTCGGTACCTAGGGGGTACAAGAGCAAAAAGACGCTCTAAAAATAATTACATCGTAATGATGCTATTGAGATTTATTGTTGTAACTGTAATGGGTCGAGCGTTATGGTGTGGCTTTAAGGCACCAATGATAAGGTTTAATGTTTTAGTAATATTTTACTTTTCTTTGTAGATGGTGTTTGGAAATGTATGGCGTAAGAAGGTGTTAATTCTCTTGTTAAACGGAATTACGTTGTTTGTAACAATGTTAAAGTAAAGCAATTTAAAATTTTCAAGTTTTTATTTATTTTTGTTTATTCTTCTGTTCTCCAGACATTTTATAATTATTTAAAATGGTTAATGTAGAGCAAAAAAAAACGAATGGAAGAGAGAAACGTTTGCTCCACAACAGTAGTAGCATATTTGATCTAATACGCGTATTTACATCTATTTCAAATAGAAAGCTGTTTTTTTACCAATGTGAACTAAATAAGTATTCTAGAAATAATTAAATATTGCAATTTTTTTTTTTTTTGTTAGTATTTTTGGTTTTGACAATAGTGGTAGATAAAACTCCCGAAATATCAAATAGGTATATTTTTTAAGCAGACTTGTCTAAAATCTAAAAACTACTGAGGAGTTAGTTGTCATTTTAATCAACCTAATGGCAAATCCTATATTTTTCATCTTTCTGTATCATTGCAACTGATTTCAAAAACTACATTGTTTGCTGTTTGCTGAATATCAGTTTTATTTAATTTTAAAGTTTATATACCTATAAATGGAATTTTATAATTCTCCAGTCCAGAAGGGCTTCCTTTGTGATGCCGACATTTTCTGCTTTTGTTTGAACAAAGATCCATATTGACAAAAAGTGGAAGCAAAATGAGTTGAAAGGAATCATAACTAAGTATTTTCATCATAAATCTCCAGTCGCAATTAAAAAATGACATATATCAGCATTAATTTACAATATCGACTAGTGAAGCTAAATATTTTCAAACTTAGAATAATCTATAGCTGTCCTTACTTCTTAGTCCGTCTAAAACTCTAAAACGTAACTCCTATAAAGCGTCTCATCCTGAAAGACGATAGAGAAACGAACGTCTTTGAAAGACGCTTTTGCCATCGAATCTCGTCTTACTTAAGCTCCGTAAAGACACACTTGTCCTCTGCCAAATCCGATGCCAACGTCGCAACGAAGAAATCCCTAATTTAATGAATCCACCCTTTCGAAAAACAGACAGGACGAGTCTCGAGTCGAGAAGGACTAATTTTTCGGAGAGGTCTGTCTCTTCGTGCATCGCAAAGAGATTTAAGTCCTCGATAAGCGGCCCTCGCGTGCACCATAGAGCCGGCTCATCTAAATCCAGGGGTCCTTCTAAAAAATTTGACCCTCGTCAAAGAAAATTCGTGAGGCCGGGCTCGTGCAACCCTAGCGCATTTTTAATAATCGCTATAGTGCCCGGCTCGCGGCAACGGATGAGTGCTCTCCAGATTTTTAGAGTTGCTCTGGATATGCGGAAGATACGGAGACGAGTAGGACCTGCCTCAATGTCTCCACGTGATACAAGACTTCAAAAAAAAGGCTAAATATGAGAAGAGGGAAAGAGAGCGTGCTTCCTTTGTAATGCCGACATTTTCGGCTTTTGTTTGAACAAAGATCGATATTAACAAAAAATGGAAGCAAAAGGAGTTGAAAGGAATCATAACTACTTACTTTCAATGAGTTTAATTTTTGAAACAAGTCATTAATCTAAAGCTGATTCTTATTTGAATAGAACCACAGTTTATTTTCTTTAAAAAAAAGAGACAATGTTACAGAGAAAATAAAAAATTCTACCTTTGAACTAAAGTGACGAATATCGCCGTCTTTATTCTAACGTTGGACTGTAACATATTAATATGCCAATTTACATCTATTTCAAATTGAAAGCTGTTTTTTTACCAGTGTATAACAATATTTAAAGTGTGTTGTGATATTGACATGTAAACTTTGGTACGACTGATATCGGAGGTGGAGAACTAACCTCTATAAAACCGTCTCAGAGACTGACCTGGGACTATATGATGAGTTATAATTCAAGAAATGGAGAACACAATAGATATGTAAAGTCTCGGTTAGGTTGTAGCCCTCTCATACATTTTACATGACATTGACATGGTGATATCATTTAATAACTTAATATACTCTGTCATAAAAACAAAAGGGTTATTTAAAAATATATTTATAAGTTTCTGAGTTGTATCTCGCTCTCTCTCTCTCTGTCTTTATTCCTACAAGAGGAATGTAGTGGTCAGGTGATGTGTGATGTTTGTGTCCATAATTCCCTGTCTTGTGCTTCATGTACAAGCGTGTGCTTGTGGGTGATCTTTGATAGCTGGTCTATCCATTGGGAGGGCGAGCGGCCTCTTGGTCTTTTTCCTGTAACCTTACCCTGTATAATCAGTTTTTCCATACAGTCAGTATCCCTCCTCATAACGTGACCAAAATATTTAAGTATACGTAACTGTATAGAAGTTGAGAGGCGTTCTGTGATGTTCAGTTCTTGGATTATGGATTCATTGGTTCGCCGGGCAGTCCAGCGAATTCTGAGCATTCGTCGCCAATAATACATCTCAGTTGTCAGTGTAGATATAGTATCTCTGAGTTGTATATTCTACTATAATTTCTTTAGCATTTTTGCCTCAAAGAGCAGATTTTAATGTGTTTTTTCTTTCGTTTTCAGAATGAAGTAGTCAGTACTAAATTCGGCCCGCTGAAACGGGCTGACTACCAGCAAAATGGGATTCGTGCTGCACACGTTGCCTTTTCTGGCAATATTGATCAGCTGGATCAACGCTGAACAAGGTGAGTTTATAATTCTTTTTTGTAGATACTAGATACTATAATGTCTTCGGTTAATTTTGGTATTTTATTAAAAAAAAAATGTATGGATTATTAGATTTTGGATTCTGCAGATATTACTAACAAATTAAAAATGAAATTTATGTGTGTAGGCGTCACTAAAATTCGTTATTTCATTATACAGGGTGGTCCGAACTGTATTTCGGAAACTTTGGCAGCATATTCTGCAGATAAAAATAAGTAAAAAAGTTCGTATAAATGTATGTCCTAAAATGCTTAGTTTTGGAGATATAGGGTGTAGAAGTTTCATTTTTATTTCAATTTTTTCCACATAATTTATGAAGTAACGTCACTATTTGGATGAAAATTGGTGTCTGGTAGTTTTTTGGCATGAGAAATTTGATTTTGAAGCCAATATGACTCCTATACTCGTAGAGGGCGCCACCTACATATTTTTTAACTGGTTTGAAGAGTAATAATTTTGCGTCTGTACCTTGTATAAAACTACTGAGTAAAAATATACATTTACGACGTTTTTTACGTAGAAAAGGCCTCTTCGTAAAAATCGCTACGAGTAATGGCTCTCGAAATATTTTTAATCGGAATTATCAATACCTGTCATGTTGGACATAAACATGTTGACTAAATATTTACTAATAAACTGAAATCGTAAATTTGAAATGCTTTTGTGTCAAAAGTTCAACAGAAACTGTTTTATCATCATTTTTGCATAAAAAAATTATGATTAATTAAAAAAAAAAATTCGAATTTATTATTTCAGTCAAATAACTATCTACTCAACGTGTTAATTTTTTGTCAATAATGACATGTATTGACTATTTCAATTCTAAATATCTTGAGAACGGTTGCTCGTAGCGATTTTTACCAAGAGACATTTTTTACGTAAAAAGTTACGGAAATTTATATTTTTTCACTCGGTAGTTTATACAGGTACGGACGAAAAATTATTACTCTTCATAACAGTTAAAACACATGGAGGTGGCGCCCACTACAAATAGGAGTCATATTGACATCAAAATTAAATTTCTCATGTCAAAAAACTCCCAGACACCAATTTTCATCCAATTATTGACTTTACTTCAGAAATGATTTGGATAAAATAAAAATGTTTCGTTATCGTTCGATGATTTTGTCGACACTGTATAGAAATGCGCTTGGTGTTAGAACTGAACACCTCCGCTTTTGTGGGCATTGGCAAAACTCCCGAAGAGCAAACCGGCCGCGGCATTCCAACAACCATAATAAGTGCCTATTATTGTTTGATATCAGTGTATTTGTAAGTCCATCTTCGCATCAGATCGTAATTAGTAATTATCCAAGCACAGTTACGTCGGTAATTGCCCTTAATTACTGTACTTGCCGCAAGATGTCCCTTTTAATGTCCGGGTTGAATAATGTCGGCCGCCGAAGATGATATATACGCGGAACTTGATATTTGTTTTGATAAAAACGCAATTTAACAAAGCTGAACTGGATAGGACACGGAAAAAACAAGAAACTGCAAGAGTTTTCTTGAATTTTGATTTAAAATTTTTCAAATTTGACGTTTTAAATAACAAATGGCTAAAAATGGGTTTTCTGGTGGAATTTCGAAAATTTTTCTTTGAAAAAGTTGTTTGTTTTTTAATTTTATATAAGCTTACGAATTTTTAGCCATCTACAGTATGCCACCGTATGTTATAGGTACCTACATTACCACAGAAACGCGTTTTAATTTTTAGGACTCGACTTTAGGATCGATTTTAGAAAATCAACCATATTTTCATACGTTTTTTAATTTTCTCTAAAACGGTATGGAAATTTGGAAAAGTATAAACGGGATTAGGGGTCTGGGAGTTTTTGACAGGAGAAATTTGATTTTGATGATAATATGACTCTTATTTGTAGGGGGCGCCACCTACATGTGTTTTTACTGTTTTGAGGAGAAATAACTTTTCGTCCGTATACCAGCATAAAACTATTGGGTGAAAAAATATACAGTTTTGTGATTTTTTACGTAAAAAAATGTCTCTTGGTAAAAATCGCTATGAACAACCGTTCTCAAGATATTTAGAATGAATGAAAATAATACATGTCATTATTGACAAAAAATAAGTATCTTGAGTAGATAGTTATTCGACTGAAGTGATAAATTTGGGAACATTTTATTTTTTTATATTAATCATAAATTTTCCTTCATATTAACATCAAAATTACTACCACTTATTACTTTAAATGTCGGATTTGACAGATACCCGTGAATAACAGCGTACATTTTCTTATGTAATTTTTAATATAAATCAAAGCAAAAACTATCGACGTAAGATCGGAAAAAAACCGAGAAAGAAATGAAGATCGCTGTCATTTTATATGTAAAATTATATAGGGAATGTTATCGATATTCATTCCCAAGTGAACTGGACGCTTTTTTTTTGATCATACTAATTAAAAGTTCAATATGGTGCGCACCTTATCTGTGCACTGTACGTTATTTGACCGGATAGTAAGAATATTCGGCCAAATGTTGCATATGAATAACAGTAGCCGAATACCGAACAGTAGCCGAATATTCGTAGCATCTCGATTATTTATTTATAGGATTATTATTTGTCGAGCTCTCACCAACTATTCTGGAATTTTCATACCGAACGCGTTTTCCTCCAGGAATCATTATTAAAGAACGTTCCCGGAGATTATTTCCATGCTAATGACTTTTCCAATCACTTTCCCATGCGGCTAGAACGTCCTTAAACGTTAGAAAGATCGTACGTGCGTAGCGGTAAAAACAAAACGGCGGCGCGGCGCTGGCAAGCAAAAAAGAAAGCGTAATAAGTTTCGCGTAGCAGCACCGTCCGTTGCCGACGATGGGAGGAATCAGGAAGTGGCCAATCGATATCTTATTCTAATCAGATTCGATTCTAATCGACCGTTTATAAGCGCTGCCAATTATCTCGCATCAAGTCGTATTTCTATAAATGGGACGAGCACCTTTCCGCGTATCCACTATAAGAGGCACAACAGTGGAGACGCACCGAGCAATATCTCTTTCACGCACGCACAACCGAGTAAAATTGCTCTGAATTGCCTCAAATTGCCTCCGAATGTATCACGAACGATTTATTGCGAACGCACCTATATCATGATTGACGTAAAATAAGAAAAAAAAACATCTTCATATTAATTTAGAATATGTTCTATAAGTAGATTAGATTTCACAGGTGGCTGTAGTCTATTCCATTGCGACCTTTTCAGATCTATTGTGGCCCTCTTCCAATGACTAAAGAATATAAGGACATGTAACGCCCATATACGGGCTGCAGCAGAATTTGTGAGCTTAGACGCCATTCTTTTGATGGCAAAGAATGAGTCATCATCTGGTCACCATGCAGCGACAATTTTAGCGATTTTTAATAGTGTGTGTGTAGTGAACTTTGTATAAACTTTATTACAATGGTGATTAGTTGTTCAGCTTTCAAGCGTAAAAGCAGCAGCGATAAGAACGAGCCAGTAGTTACGATTCATAGGTAAATAAACAGTCCGCTCCATCTTTTTAGCGTTTTCTTAGTTTTCTTATTGAATTCGATAATTATTTTTCTGATATTTTGATGTGTGCTATACGTCGATACTAGTTTTGTACCTTTTGTTAACATTTTAATACGTTTTTTTCGTAATTAATTAGTATGATACCACCATATACACCATAGGCGTAGTCAAAACATTTATCAAAAAATATAAATATCTCTTCAAACAGCTGGGTTAAGAAAAATATGTGCCACGATACTGTGTGGTGACATCGTCACAATTTGCTTTCGGGTGTTATTTGTCCTTGGATTCTTTAGTCATTGCCCTCTTCTGATATCTGGGGATAATCCGGGGATATACAGGATATTCAATACACATTCGCTAGTTTAAATATCTTATGGCAAAGATTAACTGTCTTCGCATTCAGAAAGGAGAGTGCAAGAGACGAAGACACTGTAATAAGAAAAAGAGACTTAGAGAAATATAAATTATGTGAGAACGAAGATAGGCGGCACTCAGAAATTGATAGAAAATATAATATAAATTTGAATCAATTGGCAGGCAAGTATCTCTGTTAAACATTTTTGGGTTAATTTTTTTGCGATAATACTCTAGAGAAATTGTGAGCAGCCTCTCTGCTGAAAAGACACTTCAAAGTTATAGATTTACATTTTCGAGTTCTTGATACTTCCACTTAATGCTGCCAACTTCATGTGGCACTTTCTTTTATTATTGAATATTATGATGAGAGATTGAGAATTAAATTATTGTCTGTAAAAGAATGAGCGATTTTAGAACTAATAAGAAAATCTTTGGCTAGAGAACTCTTGTAGTGCTGAATATATTCCAAAAATTTCGTTAGGGATGGGATAATAGTAATTTTAAGTTTCATTGATATAGCAGACTTCATAGAAAGACATATTATGTGGGTTTGTAAGATAAAAAAATCTACAACAATGGCTCGGATTAGAGTTCTAAATCACAGCCAAAAAAATATATTAAAAAATCTTAACAATTTGGAATTGAGGGTTTTATTTTTTTAATGGTGCTAGCGAATGAAATGATTTGCAATTAAGTAAAAGGTGGGCAACTGTTACAATTACATAGCTAATGCAAATCGCAATATGGTCAACTTTTAATTAAATTTAGTCAGGATTCTATAAATTTCTACTTCTATCTCTGGCTTCTAAATTAATAAAAACATATTTATTATTATGTACCTATATATTCATAAATATCGCCAAAGGTGATGTAATAAACCTACAAAAAAGAGCAAAATAAAACACTAATTCATAAGTAAAAAACATACATCAAGATTTGTATTTACTTTTGCACTGGACGCGCGTGACTATGTTAGCATCACCAGCAGATGATTAAAACTAAGTCAACTTCAGTATTATTTTGCTATTGTATCACCAAAGGTTCCAACCCCCAACCGTAGTAATAGTAAAAAAATAACCCAACAATTAATAAATAAATGATTCATTTTTAATCGGAATACCGGACACCGTTAATATTTTAATATTTTAGAGTTAATTATAAAATTTTAATTTTGATTTCATCATTAATAATTCAAACCATCCCTCCTTCTGGAGAATGTCGGCGAGTTATTAAAACGAAATTTATAAGACTTCCGGATAAAAATATCCTAATATAAAGGCATTAATTATGGACCCGGTCGCTCATATTTAATACCGTTTTAATCAAAAAGGTATTAGGCACGCATAAGTGCGCATGGGAACGTCTCCGTCGGCGGCGGCAGCACATGCACCGGCGGACACCGACGCGACGCATTATTCATTCACACACTAATTATTTCGCCACCCCGATCCCATCCGAATTATTCCGACCCTTACCTGCGGTGGAGCGGCAATGGCGCCCTCTATATATGGAAACGTGCGAATTTAATGCGTTTTAGAGTTTATCTCGGCGTGTGTCTGATGAGCCTTTGACAGGATTCCGATAAATCCTGCTGCTTCGTGTAGGGTGATTCGTAAAAGCAATAAACTGACTGCATTGTATCAATAGCTGTTTAACCGAGCATACTTGTAACACACAATGAACTTTTGACAGTATTTAGTAAAGAATATGAAGGAACTATCTAATATCTTAAGCAATTGTTTCTCTATATTATATATGTCACATATTCTGATTTAGTATATGTCACTGCTAATCGTTAGATTGCAAAAATAGAAACCATTAGAGTCTACAAAATTATCGATGATATCCAGAACTGGACAAATAAGTAGATGGATAGTTGCTTTTTGTAATTGGGTATAAAATTTTTGACACTAGTGGATAAGCAACAGTATTCTAATGAATAATACTGATCCATTTTAATGATCTTGAATTGTCGCCTTCAATAACGTACGCCCTTTCATCATCACCTTTAGTAAAATTAAAAGGAGAACATCGAAAACTTTTAGGAGAAAATATTCTTTGGGAAAAAAGTCTGGGATTGTAGTATGAATAGATACAGTTTGTATTATGTAAGAATATATCATCATCATCATCATCGTTTTCAGCTTATTTAACTATTTCCAATTATGGTACGGGCTCCTTCATATATTTAGATAATCTCTTTGTAGTTTGGCCTATTGTGGTCTATTGTTAGCTATGCGGTCCCAAGTTATCCCTACTAATTTCTTAATATCATGGTTCCATCCCAGGTTCGGTCTTCTTTTAGGTCTCTTAATTCCTTGTGGGTACCATGCTGTAGTTTTTGTGGTCCATCTCTTGTCCGTCCTTCTTGACTGGTGTCCTGCCCATTGCCACTTGAGGGATTTGACACTGTGGATGACATCTATTACTTGGGTCTTTTGTCGTATCCTCTCTATTCTTTTACGGTCTCTCTTGGTTATTCTCAGCATCTTTCGTTCCATTAAGCGTTGTGCGACCTGCAGTTTCTTTATAATGTCCGTTTTAAGTGTCCAGGTTTTGCATGCATAGGTCACAACTGCGGTAGTACACATTGGTCGAATGTTTTCTTCTTTTGATAAAGTAGCTTTCTAGATTTATATAATGTGATTTATATAATACAATATGATTGGAGTTTTTTGCATAAGTACTCCATGCTAACTTAATTCTTCTGTTGATTTCTGGTAGTAGAGATCCCGAGCTGTGTATTAGTTGTCTCAAATATATATATTCTTCTACTATTTCCAGTGCTATGTATTTCCAATGTTGTGTCTATTTCCAGTATCAGAATGTATTTTCGGTCGACTAGTTCGTTTTATGCGTTTATAAAACATGTCCGCGTTTATAAAACTTTGATGAATTATTCATTCGTAAACTAATTACTTTTCACCCCATTCGGAATGATTCCAACCCTTAAATGCAGTGCGTTGTTACCCTTTTTCAATATTTTTGAATGTGCGAATTTATTGTATTCTGGAGTATTTGCCTGTTGGGATGCTTTCTGCATCTCATTGTATGAAACACTTTGTGTTCTGACATGACGGAACATTCAATACAAAAAAATCAGTTTTATGGTTTTAATACCTTTTTTAGTGCATAGAGAGATTTCATGTCTAATTAATAAATTTGTATTATTTGCTAAATATTACATCTATCCGCTATGCTAATGTGAATCATGAAGCCTGCTGCGTTATTAATGCCGCATTGTTTCCCATCATATTTTTCATCCCTTGTGGTATTATTGCAAAACCCTTTTACTAACAGTTTATTTGGGGCCCAACATAGTCTCTCTCGGCGTCAAATTGCCCCATAATCTACCGTGAATAATTAAAGAGGGGGGTTTCAAAATTTAATCGCAGGTATGTTGTTCGTTTGTTACTAATAAACCTATTAATTATTCATTCAAGAGTCTACCGGGGATATTTCATTTTTAATATCCATATTTGTTTCGTTTGTTAACCTTAATTAAATTATTACAGTTGTGGGTTGGAACCTTTGGTGTTACAACAGCAAAATAAAACACTAATTCACCACAATACTCCAATACACTTTACTTTTATCACTAGACGATTTGCTGATGATGCAAATAGTTAGCGAAATGCGCATCCAGCGTTAAAAGTAAATTGTTTTGGTATATTGTGGTAAATTAGTGTTTTATTTTGCTTTTTCTCTGAATTTATTTTGTTGATTATTATAAAAACTAATGTAGAATAAAATGTAAACATGTAAACATTAAACATTTAGAGCATAATATTACAGAGTATCAGCAATTCCGTTCAGCAGAATGATTTTGCATTGCCAATCTTGAATTATTTTGAAGTTGATTTGATTCATAATATTCCCATAGAAGGTTTTGGTTTAAGAATTTGGATCGATGTTTCCAGAACCAAAATATCACACTCATCAGGATTTCATATTTCGATCAATCTTGAAATTGAGTTTACTTGTGGAGAGACGAAAATAATATTGAACATTTATTCAAGAAAATTATTGCTATAATGGAACAAAATAATATGATGTATGTGGTTCTGAAATTTGTTTTAAATAAGATTATTATAAATCAAAATGCATATAGTTAAATAAGAAGAATAATACTGGTGATTATAAATATTATCTAAAGAAGAAAAAATTCGGTCAATGTGTACTATCAGTCATGACCTATGCATGCGAAACATGGACACTTAGAATGGACATTATAAGGAAACTGCAAGTCCCACAACGCTCAATGGAATGAAACATGCTGGGAATAACCAAGAGAGACCGCGAATGAATAGAGTGGATACGACAAAAGACCCAGGTAATAGATGTCATCCACAAAGTCAAATCTCTCAAATGGTAATGGGCAGGACACCTGGCAAGAAGAACAGACAACAGATGGACCACAAAAATTGCAGCATGGTACCGACGAGGAATTAGGAGACCTAGAGGAAGACCGAACCTGAGATGAGACCATGATATTAGGAAATTAGCAGGGATAACTTGGACCCGCATAGCCAACAATAGACAACAATGGACCCAACTACAAAGAGAGTATGTGAGGGATACTACACCATAATTGGAAATGGTTGAATAAGCTGAACATCATGATGATCAGATTTGATAATATTTTTAATATTATTAATCAATGGATATAGAATTAATGAGTCATTAAATAATAGATAATTCTGATAGCTAACCAGAAAGTTGGAATCTTGCTTTGGAGTTAGAGAGTCCATAGTAGATTAGATGCTAGTAGAGAATCTTATAGTTGAACTACCAACATTATAGTTTTTGTTTAAGTTTACATTTTTATTTATATTCTATTTTTTTAATGTGAATGGTAATGTTTGAATATATTGATTATGTCGCTAGTATCAACAACACATTCAAATAGGAACAAAAACATTGCGAAAAATGTTTCACAAAACAACGAAAATGGATAAGGAAAGGGGATATTAAGAAATCGAAACATTTGGTGTGCGTTTTCTTTAAATGAGAGACCAATATGGCGGAATAAATAAATACGAAAGGGGTCTTATAGGGGTCGTTGAAAAATTGTCAGCGTAGGTCTCATGCAACGCGAGACACAATGGGCCGAAAGAATGGGAGGCGTGTCGAATGAGGACATTGCGGAAAATATCGGAGTCATACAAAGTTCGATACGGTGCCACAAAAATACAAAGACGATATTTAAACGTGCCTTAAATGCCCGTCATCCCATATGCATTAACCATTATTACACATTACGTCTTTTCGATAATTTATTTTGAACTCGAAATGCTTCGTTCATTGGTGGGTGTAAGCATTAAATTGCACAAAATAAAATATTTTGTTAAAACATATTGTTATACGTTAAACTTATAACAATAATAAGATAGTTATTTTTTTTCTTTGATATTTAAATAAAACGTTTATTAAAAAAATATGTTTTAATAATGACGACCTAAGTTAGTTTATTTTATCTAAGGGAAGAACTCTAGGGAAGGGGCCAACGTCAGGTTCTCACAATAGGAATTAACCTGAAATCCAAAGAGGCAATAAAGAAAGAGGAATATATCCTCTATTATAAATTCGGGAAAACCCCGGTATCAGGTCTAAGGAGAGACCAAGAGGTCCGTCAGAGACAAGCTCTTCGACTGTGAAGGTCACGGAGGGCTAAACCTCAATCTTGGAGGGGTGTATACCTTCGTAGGAGGTAGATGCCCACTCCTTGGAGGATGAACAGTCAGAGGAGGATGGGAAATACCCTGTTCCCCTTTCAAAAGGAAGATCTCCATGTATGATAATATGTTATAGACTGTACGATGAGTTATAACTCAAGAAAGGGGGACATAATAGATCTTCCGCTCATTCTAGTTTATTCTATTCTTTTTAAGTTAAAATCCTATAATCTAGACTGTCTTGTAATTTAATTATTGAATTAATACCGAATCATCAAATAGGTAATTGATTATTTTGGTTTTTGTGGCATATCCACAAAGAGAAAAATTATCACGTTAAATTGACCACAAAAATTTTACTTAAATCAAAAAAAAATCTTTGTGTGGACATATTTACAGATATTTTTGTAGAATATACTAAATACTTTTAGTCTTAAGACAAGAAGAAAATAATAGTCCAGTATCACTTTTCACTTAGTCTATTATTAAAAAAATGCATCAAAACGATCAATGATTCAAAATTAAGATTTTTTTAAATTTTCTCCTCTTTTAATATTCGATACCAATTAAACTTTTAGTTATGTAATCGAGGGCGCAATTTTTAAATTCATTGTTGCCAACCATGGACATATTCAGGCCGCACAGTGGGCCGGAGACTGGGCGCTAGTAAGACGAAACTTCTAGGACAATCTGATTCAACGCAACTTAATAATTTCTATATAAAACTATCTAGTTATGTTTATTATTTTCAAAATATGCCAAAACTATTGATTTTGTGGAAAATAAAAGCTGACTAAATACATAAAATACTAGTGAAATGAACTCATGTTGTATTAACACGTTTAAAAAATTTGCAAAATAAACTAAAGCTGCTAATTATAAGTACAAAGCTACAATCTACAGTCTAAGTAAGTATAAGGCTACAAAGTTAAATACAAATCTACAATCTACAATCAAGTACAGGGTGTTAATTTATAATGTGCCCCCCTTTAACTTCTTTGTTTTTCGCATTAGAAAATAATGTTATAGACAAAAATTGTAGGGTTAAATGTAAACTATTTGCAGCGTATATTTTTCATATACAGAGTCTTGCGTAAACGTGTGACAGGTCAAAATTATATATTTTTAAACAGAACACCCTGTATATTATTACATTTCTAAAACATCCACAAAATTTTAAATACTTTTTATATAATATGACATATGCTTAAATTTAATAATTTCGGATATATCCGCCTGAGAATAATTATATAAAAAATAATTAAAATTTTGTGAAGGTTTTAAAAATGTAATAACATACAGGGTGTTCCATTTAAAAATATACAATTTTGACCTGTCACGCGTTTATACAAGACCCTGTATATGAAAAAATATATTGTGCAAATAGTTCACATTTAACCCTACAACTTTTGTCTAGAACATTTTTTTCTAATTAGAAAAACAAAGAAGTTAAAGGGAGGCACATTATAAATGAAACTTGATTGTACCTTAAGTTGTACTTTTTAGTGGAATTCTTTAACAAACTCGTTAACTTAAAAAGTGTTTTATTTATTTTATTTTTATGCTGTTAGTTGTAAGCCTTTTTTAATAAAGTAATATTTCATACCC
Source organism: Sitophilus oryzae (assembly GCF_002938485.1). Taxonomy (NCBI): domain Eukaryota; kingdom Metazoa; phylum Arthropoda; class Insecta; order Coleoptera; family Curculionidae; genus Sitophilus; species Sitophilus oryzae. The sequence goes on from NW_022146055.1 coordinate 12,812,311, forward strand.
CAAATTTGAAACAAATCGATTGATAAATAAAAAGTCTGCCATTTGGATCCGCCATTAATTTTTACCAACAAAAAAAAGCATATTAAAAAGTAGAACATATTTTACTAATCATAAATCTGAAAACCGTATGTTCATATCTGCTTTGGTTCGAATGTTATGAATTTATTCCTTTTACAAATGCACTAAAAGATTTGATTAGCTTCACAGCAGCAACAGTGCAATATCGTTAAAAATGGCTAAACGGGCAAGAACGGGCAAGTGATCTTGACATTATGTTCAAGAGCGATTTATAAAGTTTTATTTAAAATGAGAATTAAATAGTACTTTGGATTACTTTGTATTTCCACCTCTGTCAATTGGCAAATTTATTAAAAAATAAGTAATTATATATCAGTCCAAAAAGGCAAGAGTGTAAACTAGGCAACCACTATAATAATTAAAATCTATAATGATCTGAAGCTAACTTACCTCTATTATATTCAACCACCACAATATGTTTTATTTTAAAAATAACTTCCTCTCAAAAATTAGTGTCAAAATGTTGCTGTCACTTTCAATTGTTTATGGTATGCTCAAAGCCTACTACGAAGATATTTCGAGATGTATCGAGCAGGATAAAGTTTTTTAACTTTAATTCAGTAATAAAGTCTTGAAAAGGGGCTAAAAGAATAGGAGGTTTTGTCTCGCCGTATCATCCGCCTTCGCCTACTGTGGGCCGGGCTGACTAACTGGAATTTAAATTTCCCGCTCGGGATTCAGGTGGTAGCTCTGCTGTAAAAAACTGTCAAGTTACCACATTTATTTATTTATTTCCTGACATTGACATTCGTTTTGACACTTTAGTTTTGTATTACGAGTTTTTGGTTTAAATGAATTGTGTTGTGATACTTACGCTCTTTTAGTGCAAGGTGGTACAAGATATACTTAATATTGGACGTTGCAAAAACTCATCGCAACCTTATTAGAATATTTTGAACAGGAAAGCGATAGTAATGGCACTTTGCGTCCCTTAAGTGCTGTTAAGAAGGTGAGTTTTGTTAATGTAAATGATAACTGTTTATATATTTATAATTAATTTTTTTTGTTTACTAAAATATTTTGATTAAAAGAAAATATGTTAAGGTGGACAACGCCCTGCTGGCCAAGCTTAATCACGTGACAAAATGTTTATTTGATATGAACTATATGTAGAATTGAAATTGATTAAAAGGCTAATCTAGTAACCCGAAACATTATCTTTACAAGCATTAAATGTATTATGTTACAGTAAAAGTTGTAAATCAGTGATTGTTAGCAATTACTAGTAAAAGTTCACGTTAAATGATTTGCTAAGACTACGATAGTATAAGCTCAACAGCTAAAATGTTTACTATGATTTCCCTTTTAATATTTAGAAGGTTATGTCGCTATTTTCTATAAGTTTTAATAAATATACCAAAGCAGTAAATTGTAATTTTAAGATATGTGGATCAGCTTGAATATTAACGTGATTCAATATTCTTAAAAGTTTTACTTGTTCTAACTTCAACATCAACATTCTTCCTCGCCACGCTCGCCCTGTACAATAGAATAACTTTTACTAGCAACCTTTAGTAAATGTTACTTTCACTATAGTGAATGTTAGAAATTACTAGGAAAAATCGACAAATCTCATTAAAATACCACATTCACTGGTCCAATCCGTAATTGCTAGCATTTCCTAGTGAATGTTAACAATCACTGAATTTCCGACTTTCACTGTAACATATACATAATTTTAAATTACATCGCATTAAACACAACGTAGTTACTATTATTTTATCTTTTTATAATTCCTAATGGTAAAGTCAAAATTGGACTTAATTTACTAAAATTTAAATTAAGCATCGTTTCAAGAAGCTTTATTTCATCTGTTATCTTTTAATGTTCAAATTAACTACAGCTACTCTGAGAATACGTATTTTAAGACCCTTTTTAAGGGACTATTTATTTCCTCCGCTACTTTATATGCCGGTTGGCTACTTGTAGCAATTTGGACCGGTCTCAGTCATCGTGTCACAGTTTCTCTCGCACCGTCACTTTCGCGAGGGTCCTAAGTCGACGGTAATTTTTCAACCACCCCTATAGCGCACCCTTTGCTCCGACGACGTGTATATAGAGCTGTGCGCGGCGCGTATTTATTTATTCTGCCATATTCGCAGCAAGTTAAGGGATATAACGTGCACTAAGTGCCTTCCCTTTTAATTAACTAAAAGGTTAAGAGGCGCATTAATATTTAGGAACTGCTAAAAAGGTTTTCATTAGGGTCTCGGGACAAATATTGATCACTATTTCGCGGTCCGTTAAACATGTGGGATATGCATCGAGTTTGCTTTTAAACTGGTACTTAGAGATGGATAGGTCGAGGGTAGAGATGTGCATAGAAAAACACACGTCGGTGTTTTAGATGTAAAGTATCGCAAACTTGCATCAATATTTTATAATTATTATAAAATATAAACCAATAAATAACGAATACCGATAAGAGGATAATAATAGGTGACTAAAAGTAAATTCCTCATTAAAAATTTGGATTCAAATTTAACTAATTTGAAGCAGCAAAAACCGGCACGAAAAACGGGTAGCTTAAAGTTTTGATGTATTTTAAAGTTTAATATATTTTGCTCTAATGAGCCGATTTTGATGATTTTTAAGCAATCTGTAGATAAATTATTTGACTCTTTAGTGTCTCTCTTTAAATTAAAAATGAAAGTTTCCATCTGTCAATTATACGAGGGAAAACAAAATGTTGATATTTTGGTGAAAGTTTGAAACACCCTGTGGAATATGTTAACGAAGCAAATAATTTGAAAATTATTTTATCATCTAAGTACGTATTTTCTCGATTATTGGAGATATTCGTTTTTGAATAAGACAGTAGGTAACGATTTACAGCAATTTTAGCATTGATTCTGGGTCCTCATCAACACACTTATAAAACAGTATTTACTGATTTTGCAATGTCACTATCATTGAAGAGTCATATTATTATTGATTATTGACGTTTACTCTAGTAGGGATGGTTTTAAGTTCTGAAATATCGGACTACTGCTGCATTAATTGATCGTTATAGAGATAGAGATCAACTTTTAGAATTAAAACCATATCTGCTAGAGTAGCTGCTCAACAGACAGTAATTATATGATTTTTCAAAGACAGTGACATTATATAAATCATAAACACTATTTGACAGGTCTGTTGACTAGGACCAAAGGCAAAGGCATGGTTTTAATGTAAAAAATACGAAAAAATGTTAGTGTCTCCTTCAAAAGCGCCGAATATGTCCAAAAAAATAAAGCTATTGAAATGAATCAAAAAACAAATTATCGAGAAAATATATACTTTTACATGATGAAATTATTTTTAAATTCCTTGATTAGTTAACGTATTCCACAGTGTTTTTTAAACTTTCACCAAAATATCAACATTTTGTTTTTCCTCGTATAATTAACAGTTGGCAAATTTTATTTTTAATTTAGAAAGAGTCATTAAAATGTCAAATAATACACCGAAAATTAGATCTGTTATAAAAAAACGTTCAAGCAGCCTTAAAGCGACAGGTTGCGATACTTCGAAATCATTGAGTACCTTAATTAAATATCGATGTTTTCTGTAGATCGATTCACATCGAACATCTCTAGTCGAGGGTGGTATACGATTTTCCGGATGAGGTCGTGATTAATTTTCATCTGTTTGATTTCTTGAGGTAGGTGCAGCGCCAGTGCTTAATAAAATATAATCAAACGTTAATTAAGAACCGTTATGTATTTATAGTTAGTGAAGCGTTAAATTCTACTTTGGCTTATTGTTATAACAAAACTATATCTCTTGAATGTATTGTGCCCTTTGCAGATAAATTTATGGCATTTAATGGATCAGTCTCTCTTAATGACAGAACATTATTTTAAATATATGATGAACTCAGTAGCGGTTCTTCCGTATTACATTACATTAGTTCTAATTAGTCATACCCTTGCCTTCCGCACTCTAAGGTGGTCCTTATAAAGGTCGATTCTCACTATTATACCTTCCATATCAGCTCCCTTCCGTTTCCATAAAATATAATATCATGTTAATGAATAGGGCAATGCACACTATCCGTTCCGTTTCCCTTCCGTTCCATATCCTTTCCTTCCATATATTTTTTTGGCGGACGGACTGAAGCGTATCGGAAACAGCGTTGTCAAGTTCTTACCAGCTCTGTTAAAATTTTGCTGATATTTATTTATTTTTTCACCTCTTAATTAAATCTATTACCTTTTTCAAAAGATACAGATTTTTAAAATAAAACTTTCCTATTGATATAAATTGTACAATAAAAAGTATGGAACTGATACGGAACGGAAGCTTACGTATAGCGTCAATATAAATAAAAATACGGAACGGATATGGAAGGGAAACGGAAGGTATAGTGAGAATCAACCTTAATCCATGCACTTACAGCTCATTATAGGAATTATAAGCATCTTATTGGTTCTTATTATTTCACGAACAAAACTACAATAGTTTTCATTATTTACAGTAAATTTTAGTAGACATGTTATTAAACTTTTAATAAAATAAAATCATTACGATTTGACAGCCCAAAAACCGTACTTTTTGAGCATGGGTGTGTGACCATTTCCTTTCTAGTTGCGCCGTCCAAAAGTATTGAAAGGTGCATGCCCGCAATTGGATGAACTATATACCGATCTGGTCATCGAAACTATGTGGTCTGGATTTTAACGTGTAAGACAGTGATGTAGACAGCTCAATTGAAAATCAAATGTATTAAAAGGAGATAAAAGTTGGGTAGATACATTTCTTCTGCGCTGTATTGCCGAATTTTGCATCAAAATTTCAAATCGCACAAGTAGGCGTCTATGAAAAATGTTGCATCCAGGGTTATAACTGTATTTTTCACAATTACTTGCTCATTTTACTATAGCTGTAATAGATTACATTTAGCATGAAAGTTTTTAAAATATTTTTTTTCTATATACATTTTCCTACAAACGTAAAACCGGCAACACTGTATGCCGCCTTTTATTTTGTCTCTCTGTCTGTCAACCGGTCATTTATATTTATCTCTGTCGCGTTAAAATACAGACCACGCAGATGAAGTGAACAGACCTAGTACAAAGTTATGTGTTTTATGAAAATGCGATTAAAAACGTTTATTTTATTAATTTTTTCAACTAATTAAAAAAAATAAACCCTGCCTCTTATCTCCTGTCATCGTCTTATCTCCAGCCTCGTACTCACTATGCATCGATTTGATTCGCCTATGTGTTCATGCACGCATAGTGAGTATGATGCGCTATGTAGAAGCGATTCGTTAGAAAATTCCATCGTCCATTCATTGTTGTGATATTTCTTTTGATGGTTCGACATTCCGCCGAACCGCCATGGGTCCCCTCGTATTTACGCATTGGCGCATCAAATCTACGCATTGATGAACCGCATCAGCGCATAGTGTGTATGGGGCTTTATGGGCAGCATTTACAAAAATTACATAGCATGGAATTACTTTTAGATTAACAAGATATTTAGCATCAAATCGGTTACGTAGTAAATAGTGATTAATAGTGTAGTTAATACCTTTTTGTGTAATAAACCTATGTCGTATGTAAAATCCTATCATGAAATATATTTTTCCGGTTTGGTTTTCTTGTTCACCTCAGCTACGCCTCGTTTACAGTATTTATGCTTAATCGAAATAGTTCAGCTTTCCACGTGTGTTAACGCAAACAAGCAAAACGCATTTGCAAAACGATCGTAAATAAGTTCTTATAGTAGTTTTCTGCTATTTATTTTTAATTAATGCTTTATTTGTGCTTTTAGTCGGAATTTATAGGTCGATTTAAATCTTATGCTCTACTGTCATTTCATGAATAATAATTAAAAGCGTTTTTTTATAAATAGCTTTTTTACCTTTTTTGGATTCAAAACTAATATCTAAAACATGTAGTATACGCAATTCAGTAATTAAATATAGTAGTTGTATGTATCAATAATTAGGCAATATATATATATATTTTTTTTTATTTTTATTTAGTTTACTACATAATGGGTGATAAGGAAATTGTTGTTTAAATCACCATTTGATTACATTTTATGGATTACATTAAAAAATTGATTGGAAAGTGCAAAATATAAAATGTCAAAACTTTTGATTTTTAAACGGCACTCTCGGTATTTTTTACTTTATTCTATAGAAAATGACACTCTGAATAGAATGACATATCATGTGACAACTTTTGACATTTTCGCTTACAAAAAAGTCATATTTTATATTTTAATTTAAATTTTATTTTTTTTTGTTTTGTTAAAAATACTAATTTTTAATCAAGGAGCCTTGGAAAAATAGATTTGATCATCTAATGTTTTTCGCGTCTTGATCGCCTTTTTAATCATAACTCGATTTTTTCAAATGGAACAAGGGTGGCTCATTAGCCAATTTGGAAAAAGCATTTACCAATAATACTTTTGTACCACACACTTGGTATTTCGAGTCAAATTGTCGTTATGAACCGCATGTTACAGTTTCAAATAAACCATATGCAAAAATGTCAAAGGTTCACATATTATGATATGCCATCATATTCAGAGTGTCATTTTCTATCAAATAAAGAAAAAAATTCCGAGGGTGCCATTCAAAAATCAAAAGTTGTAGTCATTTCCGGTAAAACAGAAAGTGACCGAAAACAATTGAATAAGAAGATCAATCCTGATTTATGTCATATATACTAGGATACAGAATATAGTTTTTTATCTGAAAAAATAAAAAAGTTATTGGGGGTGAGCCACTTTTGAGAAACACCCGGTATATAGATTTAGAAAATAGATATTCTGTTAAAATTAAGAATTTACTTAGTTCTATATTTAGAAGGAAAAGTTTGAAATGCTATTCCGTGTAAGAAGTTTGTGCCTTTGTATCGATGAAAATTTAATGTCTTTTGGATAAGTCGCCAATATAGCAAAACAATATTTTCGAACTGCAGAACGGCTGTTACATTGTCGCCATTGTGCAAAAAGTTTTATGCCTCTTAAAAAAAAACATTTTTAGGAGACGAATACGAGATTTTTTTGTTTTGGCCACAGTAGCTATTACAGAATACACATCCACCACGCGGCTACCTCTTCACCAGTTTTGATGATTCTTTTCTTAAATGAAAGCTATACTCGTATTATATTTCCAGATTGTTTATAAAACATTTTTATATTGTTGCTATTTCTTTATGTAAAACGAATAAATATTAATAAATACCTATGAAAAACCTGCCACACAATACCTTCAGAAATCAATTTTTTATCATTGTTAATGGTGTGTATATTATCTTATATTGAGGTCTTTTGAAAAACATTTTTATGGGGATTATATCAAGAAAATCGACAATTGGATCTTAATACAGTTTTATCTTAAATATGTCAAAACAATTCATTTTAGAAATACGGTTTATAAAACACCCTATACATAATAAAGATATAAACAAACTGCTATGGAAGGGCCCCATCCTACACTCTCTATCCAACCATATAACAAATAAATTTGAAAAAAATGTGTAAAAAAGCAAGATTTCAAAATTATTTTCAGGCCAAAATTGAAGATTATTTATTTTAGAAGAGTATAATGTGGTACTGTGGTATTGCTACGGTTAAGGTCCAATACCTGGTTAATGTCGACATTACAAAACAACGAAAAACAAAACCAAACTTAAACATTAACCTGTTAATGTCGACATTAACCGGAAATCGGACTTTAACCGTAACAGTATAATCAAAAGTTATATATTTCGTATACAAAGTTTCAGTTATAAAGTCATATTACAGGGGATGAAAAAATAAACGGTTTTTAAATTTTCGGGTTTATTTCACTGCATAATAACGTATAAATAGGATAAAAATGCTCTTAGTATTGTGATATAGATGGCTTTTGTTATAAATTTTAAGTAAAAAAAAATAGATTTTTTTTGAAAGGTTATCAATACCCAGAAGATCGAATATTGAAAACTTTCATCTGAAATACCTTTAAAACTATTAATTTTCGAAACATACTTTAAATAGTGCAATTCTTTCAATCCATAAAGGAGTAAACGATTATTTAAAATATGCACATGAAAGAAAAACCATGAAGGAAATGCATGAACGATTCGAGGTATAGGTAACACGGACGAAGTCGAGTGAAAAAGCTAGTTTTTTAAATGATGTGTTTATTTCCTTTAGCGCCTTCAAGTAACGACGTCAAATTTTCGCACTTAGTGGGCAAACATTCATACCCCTGCCGTTACTTAAATAATGCCTTTAGAACTACGCTAGAAAATGAACTTTATTATTTGAGAACGGGCTCTCTTGTCGAGAATGAATAAAATCGAGTTTAGCTATAAACCGGGAAAAGTCAAAGTTCGCCAGGTCACGAAGCGTGTAAGCAACAAGAAGAAAAAAAACGGATCTTAGACGGTGGGTCGGTGAATTTCGACCGTGTAACTTTAAAGCCTTCATTTAAAAATCTTAATCCGCTTCGTTGCTACACTCCCGAAAATAAAACTTAAAAAGCTCTAGTCGGTTCTCTCATTTTCTCTTTCTTGGTTTACACAGAAAAAAAGTTCTGTAAGAGTTAGTATTTGCCTACATGTCGTACCTACTTTTTATAAATAATGTCTATACCATGTATGTATATACCATTGTGGCAGATTCAGTTCTTCTAGATAGCCTTCTGGGTATTACGCCACTGTAACTACTTTTTGTAATTATTACTTTTTTGTATAAAATTTTAGTTAATAGTGTTCTCCTGCATCTTACAGTTTCAATTATTCCATTATTCCATTTCAGTACTACATCCATTCCTACACGATTACCTTACGCCATATTCAGTCAGAGACTGTATTCTGCGTAACTTCTGGACATACTGTGGTCGATTTCCTGGAGACATCCCAGGGTCACATTGCCATCTTCTTTTTTAAACTAGGTTGGTTGGTAGAAAAGACGGTGTTATTCTTGCAAAGCAGAAGCTCAGGATGTCCATATAATGTAAATATGTCCATATAATGTAACATCCTATGTGCTGCAGTTAGGGTTGGCAAAGGTTTTACACCAAATGGTATAAAATAAAAAAATGGTAAAATTAGTATTATACTTTATATTTAACTTATCCAGTATTATACTAAATTGTATTAAACTATTAAATATCAAAACATTGTCTCACTGCCTTTGTTGTTGGGAAGATTTTGTAGTTACATCCACGCACAATTTGACCAATAGCTTAGATCCCAGATTTGGTGGACAGTCGCTTAACGATACAGATAAAACCGAGGCCGTTTCGAATTTAGAATTTTATATAAAAGATGGATTTTGGGAAAATGAAGCACGACGTTCAAATATATTTTCTTCATACTTTAAATACATACAAAAAGAAGGCCCTTTTAAACCCTGTCTATACTGGGATGCCAAGAACACGTCTAATCCAGTCACGTGGTGGAAAATGTTCCAGCATTTTTCAGAGGTTTCAGACCTTGCAACAATAGCTATTAGAATATTGTCGGTTCCATCATCAAGTGCATCTGTTGAACGGGAGTCTTCCCGTCAGTCTCGCATACATACCAAGGATAGAAATAAACTTTCTAACGAAACTGTTGAGAAGCTGCTTGCCGTAGAACACAATTTAAGGTTTCTGGAGCTAGATGTTCGCAGAAATTAGTACGAAACTTTTTTATTCCAAGCCAAAAAAGGCAGTTTGACTTGCTTTGTTTGTTTATTGGTTTTGTTTTTACATTTTTTTAAGAATAATAATTGTTTTTATTTAGTTTTATTGAATAAATGGTATATATAAATAAAAACTTGGTATAAAACTAGTAAAAGTTAAATACCAGATTTTGCCAACCCTAGTTGCAGTCTATTTGGACTCTTTTCCTTCTAGATAGAACAATGTATCCATTTCAATATGTCTTATAATATAGGAATCTTTTCGATATCATTCTCTGGTCGTACTCCAACTATTTTCGCTGCGTCGCTCTTATTTTCTTATTTGTTTTTATATTTAATCTTTTAATTGGAATCATTATTAATATAAATAGAGTGACTATCTGTCTAGTCCTTCTTAAGTAGTAGTATTCGGATTTGGTAAATCGTAGGTCTTATGTCAAAAACTTAGAATGAGACACATTACAAGCACATGTAAGAGATTGTTTACGCTCTATCTATTGTGCACAAACAATATTTTAAATAATGTTCGTAACTTTGTTGTTAGGTTTATTATAATAATCTTTTTTGTTATTATTTATTTCATTAACTTCTCTTTCTTTAACTTCCCTTGGGTACAAAAATAAGAAACCATGCACGTAAAATATTAAAAGAAGTGAGAATTAATTTCAGAAATAACATTTCAAATTGGGTACTTTTTCTGGATGTATTAAAATTTTTATATCTGGGTAAATTCATTTATTCAATTTGACGACGAATTTTTTTAATGTAATTTTTATCATATTTATCTAATCCCGCATAGTTCACCGAAGTTAAGCGATGTTAGTCGATGTGAATGCATGGACGGGTGACCGTCTGGAAACTCTCTTGTGCTACTCAGCGAGCAAAGCTTTGTCACATTTAGGGAACATTATTACAATATAACAATATTATTTTTCTGTGGGTGTCTTCCTTTCTTTGCTTAAAAACATATTTTGTACCTAAAATATAAAAGTTGGTGTATAATTCTCTCTCACATAAAATGTCTAAATTGAAGAGAATTTAATTGTACATGTGGAATGGAATGGATTTTACATAAAAATAAACTAAATAAATGAATGCATTCATTAACTCAAAATGGTCTTTAATGGAAGCTTGATATTTTAGTGTAAAAATAATATAATAATTTTGAATTACAATTTAGTATTTTTATAATCAAATTATTACCATCGCTATGTTTTTTACCTGTAAATATATTACATAATAATATGAAATATTTTAATATTTAAGCCAAAATTGACATTTGCAGATCAGAAAATAGGTAATTTTTTAGTGATATTTGAAGAAAAAAAATATTTGAAGTTAAGGTCTCCTTTTTGCTGCAAAGACTAATCTGGACGGGGCTGCTTTGTTTACTCGGAATCCAAACCGCGATCCTCGGCCATATCATTGTCATTTGTCAACCGACTTGGTAAGTGTCTAACTCGACTCTTACGGGATATCCGATCTCATCCAGTCTTGAACCGGCCTGAATGAGCAGTGAGTGTCAATAGATCTTTCACTCTAGCTATGGGACAACACTCAACTTGGGACAAATGTGTTCCAGGTGACGTAGTTGTTATGTTACCATTAGGCCCTTCTTGTGCCTGATAAAGAGCAATAAAACGCAGATACGTAACTGTTCCCTAATGTTCCCTAAATGTGACAAAGCTTTGCTCGCTGAGTAGCACAAGAGAGTTTCCAGACGGTCACCCGTCCATGCACTCACATCGACTAACATCGCTTAACTACGGTGATCTATGCGGGATTAGATAAATATGATAAAAATTACATTAAAAAAAATATTGAATAGTAACACATTTTGTACTTTGAATAGTAAAACATTTTGAAGCTAAAACATTTTGTTGCTAAACTAAAATATTTCAATGCGATTTTCTACTTATTTAGGCTTACATGAATCACATTTATATTATTTGTGGCATACTTTTCTATGTGTATGTAATATGTTGAATCCTTTAATCGTTTAATTTTCTTCTGCCGCCTGTAGTGGTATGTTTGTTGGGAGTAGTTTGCGATGCCAGTTTAACCCATACAAATGATGTTTGTAAACATACGTCGGCGGCTTCACTTTACCTAAGACGGATTGGCTCTGGGCGTTTAAAAATAAAACCAGACGCCTGTCATGTGAAGTTTGCCACGTACAAGGAGGGCTTAGTTACCCTTGCTCCAAACACCGTTATTCTTTTTTGTTTTTTTTTTGGAAAAGGGGATAGATTTTTGTTTGATTGCTGTTGAATAATAAGAATATTTTATGGCCTTGTGAGTGGTTAATATTGAGAGTATTTTTTAAACCATACAAATTGAGACATTATAAATATTTTTTTATATATATTTCTTAAATAATTAGAGAGTAACGATTCATTTTTTCGTTCTGAATTTAACTTTATTTTCCACTCCATCAGTTTTCTTTATAGCTAGTTAACATTTTTAGTAGCAGGTTACACAATTTAAATATTTGGGATGCATGGTTAACGAAACGTGGGATCCAGATCAGGAGATCAAATGCAGGATCGAACAAGCAAGACCTACTTTTCTGAGACTGCGAAGATTTCTCACAGATAGAAACTTGAACTTCGGCCTTAGATACAGAATGGTGAAGTGCTATATCTGGTCCGTTTTGTTATATGGTGTGAAAGCATGGACACTGAAGGTAGCAACAATAAACCGAGTTGAAGCCTTCGAAATGTGGACCCTACGACGAATGCTAAGAGTGCCTTGGGTCGACCATGTGAGGAATGAAAACATTCTCAGAAGAGCTGGTCTAGAAGAACGTGGACTCTTCGAGATCATCAAGAAGAGGAAAATAGCCTATTTGGGACACATACTACGTGGAGAACGCTATCACTTTCAGCGTCTGATTCTCCAGGGTAAAATAGAGGGGGGAAAAGGGGGAATAGGCCGAAGGAAGCATCCTGGCTGAGAAATATTCATCATTGGACAGGCATACAGGACTTCCAAGCACTCCAAGTCGCTGCAGTTAATAGAACCATCTGATGAAGAAACGGCGCCTTAAGAAGAAGAACATTTTTAGCTAGTTTATACCTTTGTATATTTCTGAAAAAAAGGCTGGATATTTCGCACTCAGTTTTCTTTTTATTATGTAACTGTCGTTACCTAGCAATTGTGAATTTGAAGTTTGCCTCTATGTAAAGCTAATTTATTAGACCGTCAAAGCATTTAATAGAGGCGACTAAGGCAAAATGCTTAAATTGAGAGGCAATTGTTGAGGCGCGTTCTACTTTAAACTTTGTCATTTCTAAATGGCACCTAATGCATTTATATCGAACGGTCTAAGACACTCGAAGAAATTTCTCAGAACTTACGACCGAGAAAAATCAAAGATTTTCCTTGACTTAGGTAAGAACAATCATCGGATTTTAAGGTTTTTTTTTAACAAGACACTGTCTCCTCAACGAACAATAGATTGAAGCTAAGAAACAATGGCGAATTTGCAGATTCTGTGGGGAAACTGTGGAAACACCAGAACACCTCATAACTGAATGTCCCGAGACGACAACCATTGGTGCCATGAAGTAATATCGGAGAAGGAGAACCAGCCTCTGTAAAACCGTCTCAGATACTGGATTTTGTCGAAGCCCTGAGGCTGTATGATGAACTGTAACTCAAGAAAGGGGAATCTAATATATCTGTCCCCATACAATAACAAATAGATTTTTAGTAAAATAGTCAGTTGTATTATACTTATTTTTTTATTTCTGACAAGATAATATTTATTTTTCTATATTAATTTATTAAATCTGATCACAAAATACTGAAAATACATTGTTTCACATTGGACGAGATAGTTATAAACCTCCTTGCGATGGTCTGTGAAACTCTTTTCTTTTGTATGTATTTTATCTACCTAGCTATCTTCCCGCGCTGTCTTTTAATTATTTACTTTTCACAGCGCCTATACGGGTGTGTTAAATGGGAATAGTTTGTGAAGTCGGTTTAACTTTTACAAATAAGGTTTATAAACAGACGTCAGAGAGATGGCTTTGTCTAAAACAGTTTAGAACAGAGCAACTAAAAATAAAATTCGGCTCTCTTTAACGGTTATGTGAGACTAACCACATACAAGAAGGGCTTTGTTACACTTTCTTTAAAATATTATATGTTTTTCAAGTTTTAGGTTCATGTCAAGTAGTAAAAATATTTAATAATAATAATACATGGCTAAAATTATGCATGGTGCGTGAGTTATTTCAAAAATGACATCTAATTTTGATACTAAACAACTTGAAAAATATTTTTTAAGTTATCCTGTGGTATAATAATTAATTTTAGCTTATTTACATTTAGGTATAGGTTTGAGGCTACAACTACCATGAATATTAAGAAGAAATAAGAAATGTAAAATAAAAGTTTATAATAATTTGGCCAATTAACACTCTTTATATTAAAACTTCTATTCATTTCTTTAGTGATCTATACCTACAGGGTGACAATTTGAAAACGAACAGTATTTAATATTGCCTCTACTGATGATAGTATGAAAATTTGGCGAAACACGTCAATTTATATATCAAGGGGGGCAATTTTTGAGGCATTTGTTGTCGTGTTACTTTCAGCCCCTTGACCCCCAGGGCACCTACCTCTAAAATTTTAAAAAGCAACTCCTATTTATTTTACCATTTTTGTGTTTCTTATAGAATTCTACATAAACTGCATTATTTTTTTGTCAAAATTGTGATGTTTAACCTCAAAAATGAATGAAATGTAATTTATGTATGCATCTCCTTGAAAAATTATGATAACGATAATGAAATAGTGGGAGGCTTACCTTTACTACTTTATGAATTTTTCAAAATGGGTTCCATTCTTCTCCAAGGACAAGTACAACCGGTATTAAACTGTTCTCGGACGTTTTGAAAAATTTCAGGTGAAATAGCTCTACACTCCTGTACAATTGTTTGTTATAATTGTTCAATGGAGTCTGGTTGAGTTTTAAATACAACGGATTTCAAGTGGTCCCATAAGAAAAGATCCAGCGGTGTCAGATCTGGTGACCTAGGTGGCCATAATATGGGTCCCCTCCTACCAATCCACTGCTCTGGGTAATGATTATCCAACCACTCTCTTACTGGGCGTACAAAATGCGGAGGCGTTCTTGTACTTGTGTCCAACATTTCTTTCACGATGTCTTTCGTTGAATGCGGCCGCCGTTCTTGCAAAGCAGCGATTTTCAGCTCCATAAATGAAAATCATTTCTACGCGTTCAGCAATAATGTAAACCATTTTAAGAAACAACACGAATAATTGAAAATTATTGAAATTGTTTATGAAATTAACTTTCACAGCTTATTTCACTGATTCTGGAAAAACATGAAATAAATAATGAACACCAGGAGTCGGAAAATAAAGAACAAGTACCTACCTATCATTTGTTCGAAATATCAGGAATAAGCAAAACGAGAATCTCGTTTTGTCGAAAACGGCAAAAAAACTAAATTACATTATGTTTTGTAGTGGCGATATCGAAGACGAAATGTAAATAAATAAAGGAATTTGGAATGTATTGGTAGGTACAAACATTTTTAAATGATGTTCTATGAGACGGTGAATGCAATCCTTTTTAAAATTAGATATTAAATACATTTCATTCGTTTGTGAGGTTAACTATCACAATTTTGACAAAATAATAATGCAGTTTATGTAGAATTTTATAAGGAACACAAAAATGGTAAAAGAAATAGGGGTTGCCATTTAAAATTTTAGGGGTAGGTGCCCTTCAAAGGGTTGAAAGTAACACGACAACAAATGCCTCAAAAATTGTCCCCCTTGATATGTAAATTGACGTATTTCGTCAAATTTTCATACGATCATCTAGAGGTAATATTAAATACTGTTCGTTTTCAAATTGTCACCCTGTATATTCAAGTAACGTAACATTAGCATAATTCGTATACCTAGGGTAATGTTCCCAATACAGCGGTTCCTACAATGACAAATTGGATTTTCCAAATATCGGAGTCATGTACAAAACCCGGTATTCGAATTACATTTCCTTCAATGCAGGTGGAAATTGGCACGTCTTTGTACTGAATTCGAGAAGTGCGAACAAATTTATCGACTAAAGAAAACTCTACCGACAATTTAACTCGAATAGCATTTTCTCACGTGCTATTTATACATATCGATATGATATTCAAAAGCGATCTATCTATCTTATTCCGCCGAATGATTTAATTTAAGCATTTCTTCGGAAATGTAACTTGACAATAGCATTATAGCTTTTATAGTTTGAATTATTTCTATTATTAGTAGTAAATTTGTTAGAAGCGAATGAGACAAAAGAAAGCCAAATATATGGAAAATAAGAAGATTTTTAAGTCTTAAAATTTTAGGAATAATTAGTTTACAATTGCAACTTTTTTCCTTTTATAAAACAACAAGGTTATTTTTCTAATCTGACATTTTGAAGTCGAGACACCATCATCAACTCTTTTAATAACCGAAGTTAAGCGACGTTAGACAATGCGAGTGAATGGACGGATAAGGGACTGGAAACGAGATCAATGATATGGTGGAGCGCTGCAGTTCGAATTCTAAGCGCTTTTAGA
Organism: Sitophilus oryzae; assembly: GCF_002938485.1. Lineage (NCBI taxonomy): Eukaryota > Metazoa > Arthropoda > Insecta > Coleoptera > Curculionidae > Sitophilus > Sitophilus oryzae. Next base: position 12,828,612 of record NW_022146055.1, read on the forward strand.
CGCTCAGCGTATATGACGGTAATTTTTGCCTAGCGCGCACTTAACTACCGATTTGGGTATTCTCATTTGATGCGCTTAGCGTCTTTACCCATTGCGCTAAGCGATTCGAAAACGGATACCTAAAGGATCGCTTTGCTTGTCGAATGTCGTTTTTGAGAAAAAAGATTAAAATTTTTGGAGGAAAAAACTACCTGTCAAAATAATCTGTCAGAAAACGAATTATTTGAATTTCCTATATTAGAAATGCTGCTTGCCTTAAGAGTTTAAAAAGTGTATTTATAAAACTATATCCCGCATTTACGCTCTTTAGTGATATCTAAAGTTGATATTATTAATAATATTTCGTATGATCGGAAAAAAATAGCGCTAAGTTGGCTCGGAAATGATGCTGCTTTTTTAACAAAGCGTCACAAGTTTTACATCACTAACTTGACGTTTAAAGTCATAGACTAGTGGTTAAAATCAAAAAAATATACGCTTTAAAACTAAATCTTAAATAACTTAAAAACGATTTATTTTAGGTATAGGAACATGTATACTTAAAAAGTAACGAATTGAAAAGCCTTTTAACTAGTGAAATAAAAAAGTGGGTTTCCATTTGAAAAAAATTATTTATGATATTTTTTTAATAGCTCAATTCCATGACAGCTGCGGCCATTATTATATGACATTCAAACAATTTAATTTTTGAAATAGATAGCCACATGTCTTCTCTTTATGGCACAGTAGCTGTGGTAATCACTAAATTTGACGTTTAGACTATACACACATTTTTGACAGGCAGTAATTTTTTTTACAGCCTGTTTAAATATTGTTTTTCTCAAAAAACGGTTAATGTTAGGTATACAGGGTGCTACAAATTCGAGGTACGAGCATTGGTATCTCGGAAACCGTAAGAGATACGAAGATGGTTAAATTGGAGCAAAGTTGTGCTTTAGGATGTTCACCTAGATACCATCAAAAAAGTTTTAAAAATTTCAAGGATTGCTGAGTTTTTTGGAAAAAACGGATTTTTTAGAAAATCAATTTTAATTTCTCCTGGCGTTACTTTTTAGAAAATCAAAAAACGAATTGCATATTCTCATGGCTACTTTATTAGGGCTACCTGATACTATTTTTAGAGTTTCAAATTAGCTGATAATTTGTGAGATACAGAGGTCAACTTAATTTTTTTAAATACGGACCTGTATTTTTTATTTGATGTTTTGAAAGAATTCGATCTCCTGAATACAATGATATGCCACACTTAATATTTTTTATTTCTGGCATTTGAACACGATTTAATTAAACTAATTTCAAGTCCGGCTCTGTTTTTTTTTTAATATTTAATATATTCATCGTTACAATATTGGTAAGCTTTCAAACTTAACAATGACGTGGAGTACATTGAATACGGATAATCAAATGCAATTAAATAATAAAAAATAATATAAAATTATTGGGCATTACTTGATGTCATTTTTAAAAGTGACAATACATTTCAACATTACAATAAAGAGTACAAAATGCAGACGGAAGTATAAGAAGAAGATGTTCAAAGAGCTGTAAATAAGATTGAACAAAAAATACATTAATTTGTGCATTAGGGGCGGTAGTAACCCTTTCGAACATGTAGAGCATTACTAGTTTTAGAAACTAGTTTGTAGCAGTTTACTTATTTATAATAACTACGATTAATATTATGCATATTATTAGATCGTACACTGAGATTTCAATATCACAATAAAAAAAGTTATAAATTATATTTTTAAATTGCTGACCTGGGTATTATTTGTTTGAATCTCTCAATTGGCTCGATTCAATGTTAATTAGCGCTGATCCATATTGGTGCGATGAATATAATCAGATTAAATAATTTAAAAAACCAGAGTGGGACTTGAAATTATTTAAAATAATAATTAAATAGTTTTCTTATTGTTAAGGTACCTAAAACAAAATAAAATATCAAGTGTGACATATCATTGTACTCAGGAGATCGAGTTCTTTCAAAACTTCAAATAAAAAATGCAAGTCCGTATTTAAAAAAATTAAGTTGGCCTCTGTATCTCACAAATTATCAGTTAATTTAAAAATCCAAAAATACTATCAGATAGCCCTAATAAAGTAGCCATGAGAATGTGCAAATAGTTTTTTGATTTTCTAAAAAGTAACGCCAGGAAAAAATAAAATTGATTTTCAAAAAAATCCGTTTTTTCCAAAAAACACAGCAATCCTTGAAATTTTTAAAACTTTTTTGATGGCATCTTGGTGAACATCCTAAAGCGCAACTTTACCCCAATTTAACCATTTTCGTATCTCTTACGGTTTCCGAGATACCAATGTTCGTACCTCGAATTTGTAGCACCCTGTAGAGTGTTTAATATCAAAATTCATACAATTTTATAGAGAATTTGTATGTAATAAAAAATGGGGGCACCCATTTAAAATAAGAAAATTGTTGTCAATTTACGGTATTTCCGGAAGTGCCGCCATATTGAAGATATTTTTAATCGATAAATCTCGATGTAAAACAATGATGTACAAAAAATCTCCGATCTAGATATTGCAGTTCTCTAGAAATTTCTAATGCACGCTCAGCCTAGGACACCCTGTATACCACTGTGACGGATTCATCTCTGCAAAATGTATGTGTAGATTTTCTTACAGTGGCGAAATACCCATAGGACTTATGGGTATTTCACCACTGTAAGAAAATCTACAAAATAAAAGAGTTATTTTTTGAAAACACTGCTGGCGTTAATCCAACGGAAACTAATTGTCAGCAGTGGCTTACTAATAAATAATTATAATATTATTTGTAATATTTATTATTCTATTAAGTTTACATTAATTAAAACATAATATATAAATTAATATATAGGTAGGTAGCAAAACAAGTTGATTAACTGATATAATATGAGAGTAATGTTGGTAATGTCAATAGTTCCAGTAGGAATAACACTAATCTATGTCTAAATCCATTCGAAAAAACATACAAACGATATATTTAACGTATAATACGATAAATTTTCATAACCTAAATATAAATGGGCGCGCAATATTCGCTATCTCGAACTGCAATAATTCATATAATAGGACATTACTCAAGCGGTTATTTAGAACAGCAGAACAAATCCGATACCGTTTTCGTGGAACCTATATAATTTATTATTATACTTCGCAGCCTCGTCTCAGATTATAAACACCCTGTAGTTGCAGCGCGACTATCCTATCTACGACGTTCAAAGAAAAATAACAATTTTTTGCTTCCCTGACTCAGCGTACCGGGCCACGTCGAGCCTCGCTGCTGATAGTTTATTCATTGTATCGTGTCGTATCCTATCGGAGAGTGCGTTCAAAAATGCCTAAGCGTAAAAGTGATGAGTTTTAAGGAAAACTTAATAAAAAGCTTAAGGCGTACAACATGGTAAGTATATTATACTAATGCTTCCTTTTTGTTTTAGAAAAGGCGATTTGAAAATCAGCTTTTTAATACAAATTTTAAACGCATGCTCTCTGTGTTTAAAATCAATTAATTTATTGATGTACCTGCCTTATTATATGATGATTAGAAGTGACATGCAATAATAATATATAGGCAAAGGTCAGAGGGGCCGTAAATCTTAACAGCAGGAACAAAATAAAAACATCGTAGTGCAATAATAATAAGTATTATTTCCTCCCGAATACCAATCTTGGTTTTTTCGGTATGACCCTGAGATTAACACTGAAATACCTATTTCATGCTTATCTTAAAGAAGCAAAGGTCAGAGGGGCCGTAAATCTTTACAGTAGGAACAAAAGAAAAACATCGTAGTGCAATAATAATAAGTATTATTTCCTCCCGAATACCAATCTAGGTTTTTTCGGTATGACCCTGAGATTAACGCTGAAATACCTATTTCATGCTTATCTCACAGAGGCAAGGGTCAGAGGAGCCGTAAACCTTTACGGCAGGAACGGAATAAAACATCGTAGTGCAATAATAGTAAGTATTATTTCCTTCCGAATACCAATCTTGGCTTTTTCGGTATGACCATGAGATTAACGCTAAAAGTTTTCATGCTTATCTCGCAGAGGCAAAGGTCAGAGGAACCGTAAATCTTTACGGCAGGAACAAAATAAAAGAATCGCAGTGTTTTATCTGTAATATGCGATTTCTTTGTGTTAATCAAGGTAATCAATTGGCAGTCAGTCTTGTTTATTCCTATGGATAACGAATATTTAAGAAAAGTAATTTGTGGATATTATATTCTTTAACCATTTACTTTTTATTAATTGTTATATAAGTATACTTATAGATTTTAATCACACGCCTGTGTGGTTTAAATTATTATAATATTATATGATTATTGTCCTCCCGAATTCCAATATGGGATTTTTCAGTATGGCCTTGAGAATCACGCTGAAACATTTAAGCTTGTGTCTCGTAGATAAGGGCCAAAAGGAGCCGTAAATATTTACGGCAGGCACAAAAAAATAAACAAACGCTTATCGCAGTTTGAAATAAAGAATAAATTAAAAATATGCAGTTTCTTTAGCTCAGCTCATAGGCGGGCAACATTATTGTCCTATGAGTAAAGGGTTATTTGAATAAAAATATTAAAAAATGTTTTTATGTATAGACCCATTGAGAATGAACTGTCACATTAAATCTGCTCAAGAATTTAAAAGCCGGAGGGGAGCAAGGGGACCAGAAGCTGAGGAAGAGTTGGAAAATAATGGATTTCAGGAAGTAGTCGAGTTAAATAATATTGGTTATCTAAGTAACTTTTATAGTAATTGGCAAAATATTACAAAAAATCCTCTAGTTTTAGAATGGATTCAAGTTACAGACTTCCTATCCGTAAAACACTTTTACAAGGTGGTTTGGGTCGAAATCCCGTTACTCAATTTTCACATCAAGAATTCAGTAGACTATTGCTGATCTTTTTGATATTGTTGCTATATCTAAGTCTTACCTTGAGACAGATTAATTTATTTAGTTTTTTTTTTATAATTAAAAATCTATGGGTCGTTACAGTTTATATTAAATCTTAAAAGTTCACCTATTTGGTAGACCCGCCACACTTTATGTAAAAAAAAAGGATTATAGAAGTGTTGAAGTTTTTATTCATCAAAATACATTTTTATGCAAAATTGACTTAAAGAATGCTTAATATTCAGTGAAGATTGACGATTAATATAAAAAGTATCTTAAATTTGAATACAATGGGCAGCTGTTCTTTAATCGCTTACCATTTGGGCTCTCTATTGCACATTATATCTTAACCAACCTATTAGGACCAGTCTTTACGTACTTAAGAATTTAGGTATTGTATGTGTGGGATACCTAGATGATATTCTATTAATATCATCAAGTTATGAGTAAGGCATTAAAAAATGCTAATAAAGCTGTACAATTGCTGACGTCACATACGTTCCGTTATAAATTAAGAGAAAATATATTATTTCCCACACAGGAATTTAAATGTCTGGGTTTTCATTTTAATACTGTTACAATTAAAATGTCGTTACATTTCGAGAAAAAGAAAAGATTGTAATAATCTCTGATCAAATTCTTAATCGAAAGTCCTGTTATATTCGTGAAATGGCAACTTATATTATTGGTGGTGCCTAGTGGCAGCATGTCCTGCAACACAATATGGTTGGGCAAAAAACTCTTAGAAAGGGCAAAATATTTAGCGCTATAAATAATTATAATAAAAAGATTGAAATTCCTTTATCTATTAACAAGGAAATTTCTGTGGTGGCTTAGTTGATTAATATCAATGAAATAAAATATCAATTAGAAATTTTCTCTGGATTCATCGAAGGATGGGTGGGTAGCCGTATGCAATTCTACACGTACGAGAGGATATTGGAACACTAATGCAAAATTATCATAAAATATTTTGGAATTAAAGGCTGTATTTAACGCTCTTAAGTCTCTTTGCTTTAAGTTATTGCTAAAGGTAGACAACACTACGTCAAGAGCGTATATACAGGTTGTTAATTTGTTTATTACTCGCGGCAAGAGCTTTATGGCTGAAATATGTCAACCTCGGGCCGCTCGTCGAGAGACGACGGACGCGACGGGACGAGTCGGCAGCTTAGCTCAGTACTCATTTGAATTAGATGCAGTGTTGCCATTCTGTTCCCAGTTAACAACCCATATATGTATAAAAATTTTAACAAGATTGCACAGGATATTTGGGAATATTGCGAGATTCGGAAATATATGTTTTCGCATCCTATATCAGCAAAAATCATAATACAATGGAAGTCCAATCTAAGTTATAATCCAGAAATCTTTAAATTCAGACTAAATATGAACTTTGAAAAAAAAAAATAAAAAAAATATAGTTTTGCTAAAGTATAAATATTTTAAGCCTCCAGAAATAGATTTATTTGCTTCGAGACTTAATACAAAATAATACTAAATGTAATTTATATATCTCATGGAAACCTGACCATTCCATTGCAGTTGATGCCTTTCTTGTATCATTGGCATAGATGGTTATTTTTATGCTTTTACTTGATCGTTATTTTATGCTTATTACATTACAAAGTCATATACAAAAAAAAAAAAAAAAAAAAAATCTTGACACAACTAGCATTATAAAGCAAGTGGAATTCTAATAGTTCCTAGACGACACTACAGTCAATTCTGGTATCTCTTGTTTCAAAGGCCTTTATTTTGTGTCCAACAAAAACTTATTGTTGTCTCCTTTCAGAAAACCTCACTTTCTGCACAAACAGCTTATCTGGGTTGCAGGGAGGTTATCAGAACATCTTTCCTCAAGAGATCCGTTCCTGATGTTGGTATAAAGCCATTCTTGTCTCAATAAATGAAAAGTACCCATCGACAGTACGAGTGTGTCTTTAGAATATGATGGAGTTATTGTGGTAATAATCTATATGACTGTTTTTTCATATAGTTCTTCATAGTTATTTTTCGGGAATTTTTAATCTAATATTAATACCTTGCCTTCAAGGAAGAAGATCAGTATATCATAAAAATATTTTTAAAAAGGAATGTATAATGGCCATCCCCAAAACCTAAATAGGTACAATGAATTTACATGGGATCCACACTCGGTATTAATAAAATAGCGGAATGGTACCCTTAAACAATTATGTTTTAAGGTGGTAGTATTGTTGGCCTTAATATCCGGGCAAAGGTTACAGACCTTGACAAAAATCAATATTAAACATATTAATCAGACTAAAGATAATTTATTTAAGTTTTTGTAATAGAAAATATTAAAATATCGGGGAGACAAACCTCAACCAGTTTTAATGTTACCATTTTTTTTAAGGAAAAGCCCGAAGTCTGTTTAGCTTCTGTAATTATTGAATATTTAAAAGAAACTATATCGTTACAACCAGATAAAAAAAAAAAAAAAAAAAAAAAAAATTAATAATAAAAAAATGCTGTCTCCACTCAGACGATTGGTTATTGGATTAAGAATATTTTAGGTATCTGTAGAATAGGCACTAGTATTTTTTCTGCCTATTGGTGAAGACATGCATCCACATCTGTATCTTTTAAGGGTAATGCGAATATTGAGTCCATAAAAGCAGCAGGAGGACTGAACGGTCTAAAATGTTTTCTTTTACAATAAACCAATATTGTTAAACATTTCCGACCTTACAAACAGTATGTTAGAAAGTTCAGGGATTATTTAAATAATTACTATTATACCAAAAATAGAAAATATGTGTTCTTACTACATAGATTTGTACCTTAATTTGTTATGTTATTATTACAAATGTGTTTACTATCTAGTCATATAGTACGTTTGTTTGTTATATCTTTATTATTATTATTGTTCTGTTATATTCTTATTATACTATCATCAATATTTATGTAGATTATTTGATATCATATTATTAGAAAATTCAAAGGATGTAAACTGTCCTTCGAATAAAATAAATATATCTTATTCTCAACATAGGGATTTCAGTCTAGATTGCCATATTCTTTAAACATCTACAGGGTGTTTATAATCTGAGACGAGGCTGCGAGAGTATGATTATGATCAATCCAGATTCACTGTAAGGAAGAGTGATCTAATTATACGAGCAGCCTCGTCGAAAGATTATAAACTTCCCAACCCTTATTGACATCACATGTTGAGTTGATCCCTACCCTTGGCAATCTAGACCTTTCTTACAATGAATAAACTATCAGCAGCGAGGCTCGACGTGGCCCGGTACGCTGAGTCAGGGAAGCAAAAAATTGTTATTTTTCTTTGAACGTCGTAGATAGGATAGTCGCGCTGCAACTACAGGGTGTTTATAATCTTTCGACGAGGCTGCTCGTATAATTAGGATCACTCTTCCTTACAGGTAAGTCGATTGATCTCATAAATAAATATTTAAGCCGGTGAAATCGTTAAATTATAAAATACTATAAGATATTAATAATTGGAGAGTTGTATATGTCTTGTCTGCGGTATTACAAGTTTAGATTTAAAGCCAATTAAAAGAAATAAAGGAACCTATAAATAAATTAAAGACATGCGTTTTTTTCGTTAACAATCTGCCGCTGTGCTTGGCGCTGTTGCACCTTCACCACTTTTCGAATCACGATTTCGCTCCACTTTTTTCTTGGCGAACAAATCGTAAAAAAAACGCTGCGCAATACACATCGACACGTTTCGAAATGCCTGTTGACAACGGAACCTTGTCAGCTCTTATAAAGGGTACCCCAGATTCGGTAAAGCTTATTTCGAGTAACTTATTTTGTACAATTACTGTGAGAAAAAAAAGAAGTAAAACAACGTTGTGAAACTCGAAGAAAGTATCAGGTTTAACACCTTTTTAATAATGTTTCGCTTATGTGTAATTATCGCTATTTTTTGAATCAACATATGTATTGTTCTTTTTATTTAATTATCTACTAGATGCAAATATTCTATGAGACATCGGAATTTTTAGCTATACTGCACCATGTGAATTTACAGCTAGGAATTGTTTATATGCCTCACAAAATGAATCAGAACTTGAAGTAGGTCAGGATATTTACGTCATCTATTTTTCTTTCTTGCCTGATACAAATTTCAAAAAAAAGCAGTACCTATATTTTGTCCTGTTTCTGCCGAAACTAAGCCAAGAGCTTGAAGAATAATGGAAAATTCTAAAGATGGTATATCTAATTTGAGAGACTTATCTATAAAAATTATTTATTGGAAACAGAATTTCTCTATTGAAGCAGAAAACATTTTTCGATATTGGATAGAAATTGCAAGAATATTTTTTTGACAATAGATTAGTCAGTTGATTTTGTTTTAAAATGCCAATATCTAATGACAGACTCAGGACGTCAAAAGTCAACGGTTTAAATAATATAATTATTTATGCATAAAATGTAGAAGTACTTTTTTCATTTTATTGCTTGTGACAGTGGATGTGAGGACTATATTATTTTAAACGTTACGGGTATTTGATGACTATAGGCTTGGTGCAATCTTCGCCAGTGCTGCCACCACCGGAGAATATAGTAAACAATCGGCATATACAAATACACGGGTTTACGAAAAAAAGTTTATATAATTATTTTATTCAGAACTTCGCAATTAGTGGAATAAATTAGTGGTTTTAATGAGCGTAGCAGTTTGTTCCTTTAATTTCAATGTAAGCATTCAGAACGTCAACATTAGTGGTAGACATTTTCAGTTAGTAGAAAAAAGTTTAGCTTTTCCACTAATTTTACTTCAAAATTTGCGAGAAATGTAATTTTGGCCTTTTTATTATCTTCCGTCAAGAGAAATTGTGGTTAGGAATCAAAAGTTGATTGTTTTATAAGCTAAATACTTGGCTTTCTCTATGGATACAACAAAATAAAAAAGTATATAATGAATGTATATAAAAGTATTTATTATGAAAACTAATAATAAGTTTTTAGATAAGTTCAACTACGGTAGAGAGCATAGTTTTACGCACCGGTTTTGCTAGTAAGGACATAACTTGAGCCATTTGGGCTATAATGATATTTTTTGAATGTTCATAGTTATAATTTTAAAAGATATTCATAAAAAAATTTTGATCGGTGTGAGAAGCTGTGAAGTTATAAAATGTTTGGGGAGAGTTGAATATCCGGGAAAGTTGAGTTATTGAAGGTTATTGCACCCAACAACCACATAATAACGCTCTTCTTTACGTGTTAATATTTTTTTCGACAATTTTATTAACATTTGAAATTGTCACAACTCAATGAGACGCCCAAATCAAGTTCTACTTCACTTAATTTTTATTACCCGAAACAGCGTTACATCACACAAACTTCCTATCTGAATGTTTTATAGTTTCAATAACTGCACTAGCAACAAACTAAAACGCATATTATCACAGAGCCACGATTTCAATATTATATTAATGCTGATTTCTGCCGTTTGAGCGCTGCGGTCGGAATATTTTAAAATCAGCCTGAAATTTGCCAAGCCTATACAAATCTTTTGATTATTAAAGAGCCGGAGAACTATTTAAAAATTAAAATATAATTTAAAAAACGGTCTTTATTTGTGAGACAATTTTAAATTAATACATTAAATTTAATGGCTACATTAATTTGTCAAGCAGTCATATAAATTGCATTAAAGGTCATAGAGGCTGATTGTGTAAAAACAATATCGCAGGGACATTTCAATGTGAGATAAAATTAATTCTACAACATTCTGTATACAATACAAACAATTTATTAATATAATTCAAGCGAGGGTATACTGTCTGCTTTAAAGTGTGTTCAGAATACCGGCGTAACATTTCTCATAGCCAGCCTGCCTTCGAGATTTTCAAGCGATAAGCCTGGCCATAGATAAAAAATCAATAGTTAATAATAACGACTATAGAGAATACCTATCTACTTTATATGCGCAGATCGCACACATGCAATATTTATGAATTAAGTAATCGGCAAAAGTACCGGGTTCGCGATCAGATAGAGGCACATCGTATTGTTTTACTAAAAGGCAGAAATAATAATATGTGTGGAGCGTTAGAATGCAACGGACACGTAATAAACCTTCCTTGAAATGTTCGTTATATTTATCTAGATGGGTTTACTGTCTCTTTTTCTATTTACTAAATGCTAAGCTAATTAAACAGTAGCATCCCTGCTTTGAATATTTGAAAAAAAATAAACTTTAAATCCATTGAGGAAAGGGGAATAAAAAATGTACCTTCGAATTATAGTTTTCTAATTCGGCTTTTACCAAGATATTGAAATAATCAAGAATAAGACGGAACATGGCATAATAATGATTACTTTTTGTAACGGTGTCATCCTCCTCATCATCATTATTGATGATGCTTATTCAAAATTGCCTATTATGGTGTAGCCTTCCTCACATACATACTATCTTTGTATTTGGGACCATTGTTGTCTATTGTTGGTCATGCGGGCCTAAGTTATGTCTGCTAATTTCATAATATAATGGTCCCTATAATCTCATACCGTTCGGTCTTCTACTAGGTCTCTTAATTCCTTGTGGGTACCATGCTGTAATTTTTGTGATCCATCTGTTGTCCGTTCTTCTTGCCAGGTGTCCTGTCTAATGCCATTTGGGAGATTTATTCCAACTCTGTGAACTCTGCGAATGACATCTATTACCCGGATTCATTGATGGTCAGTCATCATCAGTAGATATGCCACTAATCGTGATTTTAGCCGAATACCGAATATTCATTTAAGCTCGGCCACCCTGTATATCCCCGATTACCTAGTAAGCGGGATATCTCCATCATAGTACGAATATTCCATGTTCCTATTTGAGTCCTTTTTGTAGCGATTTTCGTCAACAATAAATTCAGCTGGTTTACATTTCTGGATGAGTCAAACCAGATTAACATTTGGAATGCTCAACAATATTTGAAATATTTGAAGATCTCAAACTCAGTACTCTCAAACTTAACAAACCGAAAATTTTAAAATCGGTATTGTCATAAGTCAGTGTTGATGGTGCAGAGACCTGGAAAATTACACCTCCGTTAACTAACAAACTCCAAGTATTCATACACCGCTGTCTGCAAAAAAATATGAAAATATTTTGGCCAAACACTTTTAGAAACGAGGATTACAACAATCTTTACCAACTAGAGTATTATTAATTAATTAAAAAGGAGATCCAAACAGTAAACCGATCATGGCGAGATGTTAAATCAATTTCAAACAGTTGAACCTGATGCAGAACATTTATTGAAGCTCTATGCTCCACGTAGGTGTAAAGGACAAAATGAATGAATGCATATTATAATTTAATGCTGAATTAAAAGACGTACCAATACCTCGATTTTTTCGTCCTTCATTTCAACAACTATGAAAGATAAATATATTTTTAAAGGATTAATATGGGAAATCTGCCCCCGCGGCTTTTTTAACTCGCACCCAGCGGATCGTTTTGGTGTCGAATCAAAATAATTCACCTACATTTTTATCTCTTTAACTCAAACGGTTTTCGAGATTTTCAAAAAACCTGTTTTTTCAATTTTATTTTTATAGTAAAATTCAAAATTAATTAAGGATGCTTTTTTTTAATTCTTACAAGTCTAAGACATAAAAAAATAATATAATCATGATTCTTAAGTGAAAAGCCGATTTTTAGCCGAGGAAAGAAAATTAAAATCTTCATTTTTTAACCTTCGTGAAATATGTCACTCACTATAAATTGTCAGAAAATGTCTTTTATACTCCTTTACACTCAGGAGTTATTTAGAATTTTTTGAAGTGGTGGAACAATATGAAAAAAATTAAAAACTCAATTTTTTTTTCAAAAATTTTGACTGATTTTTTTTAATAATCCTTATTTTATTACTGCCAAGAACGTATTTTTAATGAAAATACTTTTTTTTTCTACTCACTTTTTTAAACTAAACAAAAATATAAGTTAGTTAAAACAGAAGATTTTAGAAAAAAAATGAGTTTTTAATTTTTTTCATATTGTTCCACCACTTCCAAAAATTCTAAAAAATTCTTGAGTGTAAAGGAGTATAAAAGAAATTTTCTGACGATTTTTAGTGAGTGATATATTTCACATAGGTTAAAAAAATGAAGATTTTAATTTTCTTTCCTCGGCTAAAAATCGGCTTTTCGTTTAAGAATCATGATCATATTATTTTTTCATGTCTTAGGCTTCTAAGAATTAGAAAAAAAATCATCATTAATTAATTTTGAATTTTACTATAAAAATAAAAATAAAATTGAAAAAAACAGTTTTTTTTAAAATCTCGAAAACCGTTTGAGTTAAAGAGTTAAAAATTTAGGTGAATTATTTTGATTGGACACCAAATCGATCCCTTGAGTGCGAGTGAAAAAAGCCGCGGAAGCAGATTTCCCATATTAATCCGGCTATACTCTTTCTTAAAAAAATCATATTGCAGCTAAAATTTAAAATATTTTTATGAAGTTTACTGTTATAATCTAGAAACCATGTATTTCTAGTATCTCAAACACGCTTGAACAGCTAAGTTGGTTTGAATTATCGATACAAACATGATATAGAGATTGTAGATTGTATGGGAAGGGGGAAAATTGATCACCGGGACCTCCTCAGAATAACCGGGAAGTTTTTGACAAAAGCCAGTATCTAAGACGTTTTACAGAGCTTAGTTCTCCATCTCCGATGTCACTCGTACCAAAGTTTATGGCATGAATGATTATCGTCTCGGCACACTCAGTGATCAGGTGTTCTAGTGTTTTTCCATTTTCCAAATAGAATCTGGGCCGTTGTTTCTTAACTTTAATCTACTGAGGTATTCTGTTAAAACCCCGTGATAATCTGAAAATTCGGGAAATAAGCCAAGGGAAATCTTTGATTAAAAAAAACAGGCAAATTTGTGTTGTAACAAAAAACGATGAAGTGATTTGTCTTGCCGATTTATATTATTCCAAAGTATTCCGAAAAGCTGCAGTTATAATAAGCCCGCCACAAAGTTATAGACGTTACTTACACGACCGGATTTATAAGCTTGGTCGTTTATCTAAAAGTCTAACGAACGAATTCTTCAAAACTGACAAGTCGTCCCGAAAATCCTCAACCCTCGGCCCGTACTATAAAATTCACTTGTCTGAAAGGCTCTGTATTATTTATAAACAACCGTATTTTATCCGGCTGGCGTTGTAAAAAGAGAGTAGAACGTTGTGTGTGCCGGGGATGAGTTGCAGAATTCCGCCTCCTTCGATCCGCTCGCCTCTCTTCAAACGAGAGGCTTGTTTAAATTTCAATGTTGAGTTTCGATCCTTTCATATCAGGTTCATTTGGCCCCGGCCCGATGATTCAATTAAAGTTTATTTATTGATTTAAATAGTGTGGATGTGTGCGTCCATTTATACGCCGGATCTTTTAGCCTGATTGTTATCGGTCGTTGCGGCTTTTTGTCCGGCCGTTTTCACACCGTATATGAATTCGCAATTTTGACTTTAGGGCCGAGCCAAAAGGGTAACACTTGAGCGATTCATTTGTATTTTCAAGCAGCTTATTAAGTCCTAAATCGATATTTAATTGCCCATTAACCACTTGAGATTTTTAAAGTATCGCTTAAATATACAAATAATTGTGGCAAAGATTTGTAACAAAAACAATTTGTAAATATATTACATAATTCTGGTTAGGTTATTACATAATTCTGGTTAATAATCTGGTTTCTCTCAAATTTCAATTTTGTCAGACTGGAATATTAGATAACATTGCGTTTTAGGAAGTAAGAAAATTAAAATACTAAGGCCCGGTTGCACAAACATGGCTTAAACTCGAGTTCACACGAACTCGAGTAAAATAACCTATTAAAATTTTGAACTTGGAAATTTGAACTCACCTTGACCCGAGTATGTACAGGGTGGTCGAAATTGGTCTGTTTTCAGAGAAAACCTATTTCCTGGCTAGATAGAGCAAAACCGACATAGATGTCATGGGCTCGATTTCTGAGACACGTTTAATGGCGTAAACTGCCTGTTAATATTTTCACTGCCAAGTGAGATACGGGGTCTATTTGAATTTTTTACCATTTGGAAAATTGCCCATAACTTTTGTATTTTGCGGAACAATAAAATTCTGTAAAAACGTTCTTAAGGCACTTTTTTAACCGCAATCTAGTGGCGTAGTCAGTTTTTTTCTATGCTTCCTCTCTTTGTTAGAAATAATAAAAAATATAATTTTTTAAATAGAAATCATAGTTGGCTATCAACTTAAAAAAATGCTGGTGTTTAACCCTTTCCAAATATATAAAGTTATGGGTATTTATTTCTAACAATGGGAGAAATATTAGGTTTTTTATCTTTGTATCGAAGCGGGCCTTGATTTTATGTTGACCGAGTTGCCTAATTATTTTTTATCACAATTTAATATTCTATATTATTATTTATCTGCATAATTAAAGACTTTTGAAAGGGGAAATCAACATTCTATATTAGTATTACCAATTATAATTAAAACGCCAGGGTTACAAATGAACTATTAAAT
This sequence comes from Sitophilus oryzae, assembly GCF_002938485.1. NCBI lineage: Eukaryota > Metazoa > Arthropoda > Insecta > Coleoptera > Curculionidae > Sitophilus > Sitophilus oryzae. The sequence continues at coordinate 12,844,031 of NW_022146055.1, forward strand.
GGAGAATTTGTAGAGAATTGGGTTAGAACAAGGGGCTCATATCTTGGTCTGGTAGATCCTGTGATTTAACTACTTTCGACTTTTTTTATGAAATTAAAAGACGTTATATATAAGGGAAGAACCATTAGGGCGAGAGAAGAATTGCAGAAGACTGCTAGGCAAGCTTTTGGACTTATTACACATGTTTGCCTAATAAATCGTTGTAACTCTTGACGATTTCAATGATTTTTTTTAGAAAACTATATTCGTCACTCAAAAAATACTTTTTAGTTTTGTTCTTTATTTATTGTATAGATTTTAATTGTTATTACTAATACTAATATAGAATGTTAATTTTTACTTTCTGAAAAGTCTTTAATTATGCAGATAAATAATAATATAGAATATTAAATTGTGATAAAAAATAATTAGGCAAATAGGCCAACGATATAAAGATAAAAAACCTAATAAATTCTCTCATTCTTAGAAATAGATACCCATAGAGAACTGGCCTCTGTGGAGCCGTCTCAGATACTGGTTGTATGATGAATTATAACTCGCTATAACTCAAGAAAGGGGAACACAAGTAGATCTGTAAGGTCGCAGTGATTAACTCCCCTCCTAAAGATTCTACATTCTACACCAAATGTTCCAACCCTTAACTGACAAAGTGGAAATTATTTTCTTCCCTCATTTTTTTTAATCCTGAAATTTTATAAAACAAAAACCGTTGATTTTTGTACAGTTTTTGAAATAATTATGATTAGTAATAAAATATGATAAAATAAGTAACAGTTAATACATAATTTGGTAGTACATAATTAAATTCTAATCCTTCTGTGGGTATAACTAATTTAGGGAAGAACGCATAATATAAAACGAACTTCTGCCTGAATATATTTTTAATATTTAATCAAGATAATTCTTTAATCCTTTCCGTGAATATTAACAAGGTGTGAAGTTATTCAACATTGAAACCCTCAAAGGGTCTTTTTGAGTATTTCGTTAAGTGCAAAATAAATAATCTAAAATATTAGAATTTAAAATATAGAAGAGTAATTTATTAAGTAACTCACATTTTCCCAGTCATAAGAGAGCTAATTGAAATTTTAATTTACTCACAGATATGAGAAGCCAATAACAAAAGCATCTTATATATATTTGGTATTAAATAAATATTTGTTCTTGAATATTTTGCTAAATATTATCATCCTTTCAAATACACTACTCAAAACAATTATCGCATATTTGAATAAAAGTAATTATTACATATTTCTAAATGAAGCATGCATTTTTCTGTCTTTCTCTTTTAATTAATTAATTAGGTAGTTTTTAGTCGGCCGATTATTTAGTCGCAAAAGTGAAAACAATACATTCTTATGGAGCCGATCGGCCCAATATTTGCGTAGCTTTAGGCTATGCGCTGACATCAGGCAATTTTTAATCGGCCGACTATTTAGTTGGATATTTGAAACCGATATATCCTTATGGAGCCGCGCTGACAGGGAATCAAATAGTCGGCCGATCGACTTCATAAGTATGTATTGTTTTCACTTTTGCAACTAAATAGTCGGCCGAGTAAAACTGACAGTTCAGCGCATAGGCTTATTGATCAAATATCCCTTCACAGTGTCCGTACACTATTTAAAATCGTAAATCAGGGAACTCAAAGTTTTTCAAATTATTATATGTCTTTTAAAAAATATGCAATAATTGTTTTGAGTCATAACGTTATTCAAGTTTGAAAATTAAAAAAAAAAATTATTTTTAAAAAATGTTGAGAGCCACCGAATTTTTTCTGTAAATACATCTTTTTAGTGCCGTAACCATGGCAATATCAGAACCTAGCAATTAGTGGAATAAATTGGTGGTTTCAATTACACTTTATACTTTTTAGTTTACGTTCATTCATAATGTCTAAAAAACACAATTAAATTTAATAGAATATCCTAACAACAGCTTGCAGTAATCAATTGTATCCATAGAGAAAGCCTAATATTTAGTTTATAAAACAATAAACTTTTCGTTTCTAACCACATTTTATTTTGACAGATGATTTGGTTTATATCGATAATTGGTTTCTTTTGACGGATGAATCAAAGGCCAAAATGATATTCCTCACAAATTTTGAAGTCGTGAAGTCCTCACAAATTTTGAAGTGAATTAGTGGAAAAGTCAAAGGTTTGTTAACTTTTTCCACTAATTGAAAGTTCCTACCACTAATTTTGAAATTCAAATTAGAGGAACTAATTTCTACTTTAATTGAAACCACTAATTTATCCTACTAATTGCGAGGTTCTGAATGAAGCTTCAGAAATTATATCATGGGAAAATTTGCGGTGAACAGGCAGTTCTAATACGTTTTCTAAAATATAAAAGAAAATGCACAAGTTTCAACATAATTTTTTGCGAAAAAAATCCCATAGACCTGTTTCTGGGGTCGAAATATACCACCCTTAAAAAAATTTGCACTTTGATATTTAAGACTCACCCTGTATAAGTAAAGGAAATTACAAAGTATAATTATTTAATAAATAATTTGGTAGTAATTAAAATCCAAGCCTAATGCATAACTAATTCTAAAAAGAACAACAAATCTACCTTAATGCATTTTTAATATTTAATCAAGATAATACTCTAATCCTTTCCGTGAAAATTAACAAGGTGTGAACTTATTCAGAATTGGGCCTTTTCGACTACTTTAATAAGTGTGAAATAAATACTCTAGAATATTAGAATTCCTAGGAAAGAGAAGAGAGTAATTTTTATAATTCCGTCCAGTCATTATTTTCAGAGAGCAGCTCGGAACAATAGGCCGGCAGGCAGGCTTTTAACATTTATTTTAATTAACGATAGACCTCAAGTGCGACGTGAAAAGTGATTTAATTACATTAATTGAGCGATGGATAGGATTATCGTGAAGATTATAAGCGTACAAGGCCGTTGGATTTGTGATTTTTAATTCGATTTCGCAACGGCATTGTGGCTTAGATCAGATGTTTTGCATTCGATGCAGCATAATAATAAGCCTCATTGCTAATAGTTGTCGGTGCGTAATGAAGTATTAGTATAGTCAGTGGCGGTTCTTAAAAAATATAAAGAAGAATTTATACCGTATGATCTAAAAAACGATGTCTAGTTGACATGGAAAGATTTTTTAAAGTTTTTAGTTAAAAACATAATAATATCTTGATAATATATGGCAACATAGGTGAATGAAAACCTAAAAAAATCCGGTGATTCTCAACATTTAAGCAAAACATATCTTTTTTAACTTACAATGTGTAATAATTGGGATATTTTTGGACTTTACCGCAAAAAAAACAAAACCACGAAAAAGCAAACAGAAAATATGCTTCTGATTCGAGATCTACCAGCCCTGAAAATTTTTGCACTTATTTAAGACTCACCCTAAATAGGTGTTATCTCTAATTAGCTCCGATGTAGAATGTAATGGAGGGGGTTAATCACCACTACCTTACAGAATTGTGTCCCCCTTTCTTGAGTTATAACTCATCATACAGTCGCAGAGCTTTGACAAAAGCCAGTATCTGGGACGGCTTTACAGAGGTTAGTTCTCCCTCTCCTATATTAGTCGTACCAAAGTTCATGGCACGAATGGTAGTCACTCAGTGAGGAGGTGTTCTGGTGTTTCCTCATTTCCCCACAGAATCTGCCTTCGCCGTTTTTTCTTAGCTTCAACCTGTTAAAAACCCTATAACAATCCGAAGATTGTTCTTACTTAAATCAAGAAAAATCTTTGATTTTTCTCTGTCGTTTATCTTGGATTATCTTGGAATAGTTTCATTTGAAGAGATATTTTAAAATAAACCTCTCGTCATTCCTTTTTCTCTTGAGAAGATGGTACAGTTATATCTTAAATCTAACATTTCATTTTACCTGGATTTTTATAGCCGTTTTTAAAACCTCATGACCTCTCCAATGCAATGATGTCATCATAATTATCCAAAAATGTCCGTTATTGTAGAAGTTCCAGACAGATTTAACATTCACTTTCACCATCTTATAAAGAGAAAAATGTATCATTTATAAAGTGCCATTTATTTTAAAATATCTCTTCAAATAAAGCGAGGAAAAAATAGAAACTAAAATACCTGAAATTTCAGTTTTCACGCCGTATTTCCGGAAATGATAAAAATAAGTTCAATTACTCGACGGATTATCATTAGCCTCATCGACATTAAGTAGTCGAATGTGAAACACTTGGTATATTAAATTTGTACAGGGTGTCCCAGAAATAAGTGCAAGTATTTTAAGGGGTGGTAGAGCTCGATAAAAGAAACATATTTTCTCTTTATCGTTTTTCAAATAAGTCCAAAATAACGGAATTATTTTACTTTGAAAATTTCCAAAAAAAAATGATTTTCTGCTAAAATTTTGAGAACCACTGCATCTTTTCTGGATTCTCTTTCTTGTAAATTTAATCTAAGTAATACCTATGTTGCTATATTATTAAGAAATTATATTTTTGAACTAAAAACAAAAAAAAAATTCGCGAAAAAAACCTCATATGCCTGTTTCTGGGGGGTCCAACTACACTACCAGTTAAAATACTTGCACTTATTTCTGGGACATCCTGTATAGAAAACTGATAGTTAAATAGCAACTGAAACTAAAATTTTAAGGTCTAAGATTCAATCAAAAAAATATAAACGATACGCCTCTGGATAGAATAATGGTATATATTTTTTAAGAATAACATTTCATTCTTTATTGTTAATTAACTAAGGTAATAAGAAATCAAAGGATTTAGAATTACGAGACAGGTTAACTAACCAAACGAAAAAAACATACATGCTTTGTTGATTGTCTCCGTAATAGCGTTGTAAATAACGCTGATTGGTGTATATCGTTTGACTTGATTATAAATACTTGCGATAAAATAATATATTTAAATTATTTATATTACTGTTTTGACAGTTATTTGCCATTACGCGTTTCTTATAGTGGTAAATAAGCATTGGAAACGAGATTGAAATAAACGATTTTTCATTAAAAAAAATCTAATATAAGAAATTTATTACTGAACTGGTATTTTATTATCGTTGAACTCTCAAGTAAGAAAAAAATAGTAAATTGTTTTTCAGTGATAAGCTCATTAGTAATAAATATTTCATAACTAATTATTTGGGTTAAAAATTGAAAGTAGAAACGTCTTTTATTATACCGTATGATCGAAAAAAAAACGATGTCCAGTTGGCTCGGAAATGACGACGAATGAAGTGACAAAAAAGAATGATCGTTTTTTTGTGATTTGATTTTTATGGTTTCGTACCCAAAGGGTAAAAACGGAATCCCTATTACTAAGACTTCCCTGTCCGTCCGTCCGTCTGTCACAAAGGTCTATCTTATGAACCGTTATAGCTAGACAGTTAAAATTATCACAGATAATGTATCTATGTTGCCGCTATAAGAACAAATACTAAAAACAGAATTAAATAAATGTTTATAAATAAAAAAGTACTTTCACTAAACATTATCTTTTAGGTAAGAATTTTACATAGAATCTTTCATGTCCTTGGTGGCCGCGTGGTTAAAGCGTTAGGACTTTACGCTGCTATGACGTTGGTGCCGAAGTAAGGCAGATTCGAATCCTAGTCAAGGCGACTTTTTTTTAATCGTTTTTTTTATTTTTATATATTTTTACATATTTATTTTTACTTTTCACATATTTGTTATTGATTAATACAATTTTTAGTAATGTGTTTCTTCATTTTTTTTAAATTACTTATACGCGCATTCAAAATTTCAGCTAAATCGGAAAAAAGTTTATAATAATATAGTGTCTAATGTTGTATAGATAATGAATGATAAATAATAAATAAATAAATAAAAACGCCTTTATTTTTAACTCGGCGAAATTCAGCTGAGCTGTTAGTTAGAATGGTACGGAACCCTTCGTGCGCGAGTCCTACGCGCACTTAACCAATTTTTATATGTTTTGGTGCTAGTTGTTATATCAATTTTATCATGGATTGGCCATTTGAAAGACGATTTTTTCTTACCATACCTTTCAAATTTTTCTGACAAAAAAAATAATTAAATTACTACTTTTGAATTACTTTTATCTTTTTTACCATTTATAATAAAAGAATGTATCTCATTATTAGTTCTTTTACTATATATGTTAGAGGTCATGGCTCCTCCTTACCTAGGTCACCATGATGACGCTCGAAGAAAAAAAAAATCACTCGACTTTTGTGAAATATTTTTGAAAGTAGCTTTTCTTTTAGCCACCGCGCGCCAACGAACTTTTCATTGAAACGTTATCTCGTCGCGGATGATCTTTTTCTTCCGCAACAAGCTGCAGTCACCTTCCCTGATAAAACCGAAAGATAAAATACTATTCATAAGCGAATGCCCCGGCTTCGACGTCGATTCTAAGATTAAAGTAGAATTTAATATTTATGAAGGAACGAGAACGACTAGCTAGAGAAGTATGTTAGAACCACGTCCCTTGGACGTCTTGGACTTGTAGCCTCTAATGCGAACTTCACGCATGGCCTCTGGGCTAAAAGATAAGGCAGCTAAGTCCGTTTCGGAAATATTAATGTTCAAAGACTTGGAAATTGGAACTATTTATAGTTGAATATGAGGTGTGAAGTAAATTTGATGTGCTCGAAACTCAGTATCTTTATAACTGATTGTTATTATCTGCTAGGATAGACAGTCTTTAGACAGTGGAACTGTTATTCGAATCAAAAACCATTTATTTTGATATTTTTATAAAATTGATAATAACTGATACTAGATACTAGATATATTTACTAGTAATGTCTTTAATTACTATTAAACACATTTTTAATTCTGTTTTATAATTTTAAACATTTTCGGATAAAGTAAAGTAAAGATTTGAAGTTAACGTCTCCTTTTTGCTGCCAGTGCCAATCTGGACGGGGCCTACTTTGTTTACGCGGAATCCGAACCGCGGTCCTCGGCCATATCATGGTCAATGGCCTACCGACTTGGCAAGTGTCTAAATCGACTCTTACTCACGAGATATCCGACCTCATCCGGCCTCGAACCGGGGGCGGCGGCGGCGCGGCGTGAATGAGCAGTGTGTGTCAATACATTTTACACTTTTGCCTTTTTTGGACAACAGAACGATACAGAGTTCCGAACCGGTCACCCGTCCATCCACTAGTATCGCCTTACATCACTTAACTTCGGTGTTCTAATGGGAACCGGTGTTTCGACGTAGCTACGCCGTTGCCCCCATTTTCGGATAGATGTGTTAATTTTTGTTTGTTATTGGAAATAAGAACTACTTTCTTATCTTAGTGCTTCCTCCATTAAGTTTCTCATCGCATAACTCGTGCTTCTAATCATTTAATGATGTGTTATTTAGATCAAAACATCTTCCAGTTTTAAGTATTTGACTGTACAATATCATACATGGTTGTAACTAAAAGAATTTCGGACTGCGATTAACACAACGCTTCGGTCAGAAGGATCACTAACCGTTATCACGTTTAATATCTCTTTCTAAATTAAAAATGAAAATTGCCTGAAAATCTGTCAATTATACGAGGGAAAACAAAATGTTGATATTTTGGTGAAAGTGCGAAACACCCTGTAGAGTTCGTTAACAAACCAAGGAATTTAAAGATTATTTTATCATTTAGGGTATATTCTAGATAGCTTGCTTTTTGATTCACGTTAATAGCTTTATTTCTTTTTGGAGATATGGAGATTTTTTCTTATTTTTACCTTAAAACCATGTCTTTGCTTTTGGTCCTAGTCAACAGACCTATAAAATAGTTTTTATGATTTATGTAATGTCAATGTCTTTGAAAAATCATACTATTATTGTCTGTTGAACAGTTACTCTAGCAGATATGGTTTTAATTCCAAAAGTTGATCTCTATAATGATCAATTAAAGCATTAAAGCTTCATTCAGAATCTCTAAATCAGTGGAATAAATTAGTAGTTTCAATTAGCCGTAGAAGTTTGGTCACATAATTTTAATGTAAGCATTCAGAATGTCATAATAAGTGGTAGTTATTTTCAATTAGTGCAAAAAGTTAACAAACTTGTGAGTTTTCCATTAATTATACTTCAAAATTTGCGCGGAATGCCATTTTGACTTTTGATTATCACCCGTCAAGAAAAATTTTGGTCAGAAATCAAAAGTTTATTGTTTTATAAGTTAAATACTATGCTTTCTCTAGGGATACAACAGACTACCGCAAGCTGTTGCTAGGATATTTTATTAATTTTAATTGTGTTCTTTAGACATTGTGAATGATCGTAAACTAGAAAGTATAAAGTGTAATTGGAACCACTAATTTATTCCACTAATAGGGATGTTCTGAATGAAGCTTAATAGTTATTACTTCAGAACTTAAAACCATATCTGCTAGAGTAAACGTCAATAAACAATAATAATATGACTTTTCAATGACAGTGACATTACATAAACAATAAACACAATTTATAAGTGTGTTGATGTGGACCTAAAATCAATCCTGAAATTCCTGTAAATCGTTACTGTCTTATTCAAAAGCGAATATCTCCAACCAAAGTAAAGCTATTGAGATAAATCAAAAAACAAACTATCGAGAAAAGACGTATCAAGATGCTAAAATGCTTTTTAAGTTCCTTACATTGTTATCATATTCCACAGGGCATTTCAAACTTTCATCAAAATATCAACATTTTGTTTTCCCTCGTATAATTGACCGATTGAAACTTTCATTTTTAATTTAGAAAGACATACTAAAAAGTCAAATAACTTAGCTACAAACTGCTTAAAATGTCATCAAAATGGGCCCACTAGAACAAAATATATTAAACTTTAAAAAACATCAAAATTTTAATGTGCCTGTTAAAAATCTAGTTTTGAGCAAGGAATATTTCCCAAACCCAAAAAACCAACTAACCTATGAATTAACACCCTCCAAATAACCACGCTAACCAACTCGCCAAATAACTAAACCAATCCAACCAAAAAGAGTGAAACCAATGCAATCAAATCACACTATAAGCAAAAAAAAAATAATCGAATAAAATTGATTTTTCGGGTTTGGGAAATATGTCTTGCTTAAAACTAGATTTGCGTATTTTTCTCGGGCATTGCCCGAATTCGACTATTGGGCGTAATGTATGTATTATAAGATGGAGTAGGTACGTGGTAAATTCGTTTGTTGGATATGCTGATGACCTTTCCTATTTCTCTTAGTTTAATTCATCGATTGTCTAGCACTATTTGGTGAACTTGAGCAGTATCTGAGTGGATGCTCGTGATATGTAGTATAAGAATTTATGTATAATAATGAAGTATAAGAATTTATGTAGTATAATGAAGCTAGCACAAAAGTGCATGCACTAATTTCGATCGAATATAGTAGTTATTTATATTTATTGTGACAAAAACAGTAATTTTCACAAACTTATAGACCTTTGCTTTCTAATGATCCGAGCTTTTGAACAGTATAACATACCGTACCATAGAAACTCACTGGAAGAACATCATATAGCGAGTTTTATATCCCGTATAGAGATTACGTTTATGTTAATAACATGTTATTTTATCTTTTCTACCGGTAATAGCCAATATTTTCGAGTCGCTCGCTATCTCGAATCGTTTAACATTTTTATAAGAGCGGCCCAGAGCGAAGAGGAGCCTGCCTCTCTCTCGCTTCGATTTTGTTTTTCTTTCCGATTCCATTTCTTTCTCTAACTGGCGACTTTACGTTTTGACCACCTGTGTTTTATTATATTTTATTGTTAATGGAGCTGATATTTCACCGGCTGGTTTTCGTGGACCACATGCGGATCGCTTATGCATAAATTTTATTTTAAATAGTCGAAAACAAATATTATAGGGCCGGTGTGTGGCGTTCGGGATATCGGGGCCCGGCCAAGATAGGTGTATAATTTTCGAATAAAATTTTGTAATAATTTGTCAGGATAGGGGGTAAATGAACGAGAAATGGCCTTCAAGAGCTATTTATTAAATATGCCGGCGCCTAGACCTAAAATTGATTGGTTGTTTGTTTTGTTAAATATAACACAACGTAGCCTGTTTGAGATTTCAAGATATATAAGATACACTTATAGAAAAAAATACGCCTCGAATATTTTTACGTTATTATGTATTTTAAAAAATCGGAAAATTTAAGGGTATTAATTATCTAAATTTGTTTTACTCAATTCATTAAATCAGGTCTTCAAAAGGAACCTTTTTGCCAATTTCTATGTGTATAATTATATATTGTAAGGTTATAATTTTTATGTATATTTTTAACTGCTGAGCATACGTTTTTCTCTTCCAATTCCTCTCATGTAGTTATTTCATTTTTATTTCGATTTTTTGCAAATAATTCCTGAAGTAACGTCAATATTTGGACGAAAATTGGTGTCTGGGAGTTTTTTGACGAGAGAAATTTGATTTTGATGTCAATATGACTCCTATTTGTAGGGGGCGCCACTTACATGTGTTTTAACTGTTTTGAAAAGTAATAACTTTTTGTTCGTACCTGTATAAAACTACCGAGTGAAAAAATATACATTTCAAATTTTTGATTTCAGTTTAATAACTATTTAGTCAACATGTTTATGTCAATGATGACAGGTATTGGTTATTTCGATTCCAAATATTTCGAGAACCATTACTCGTAGCGATTTTTAGCAAGAGACCTTTTTTACGTAGAAAACGTCTCAAATGTATATTTTTTAACTCACTAGTTTTATACAGGTACGGACGAAAAGTTATTACTCTTAAAATCAGTTAAAAAATATGTAGGTGGCGCCCTCTACAAAGTAGGAGCCATAATGACATCAAAATCAAATTTCTCATGTCAAAAAACTCCCAGACACAAATCCATATCCATCCAAATATTGACGTTACTTCAGAAATTATTTGAAAAAATCGAAATAAAAATGAAATGTGTACACCCTGTATCTGCGAAACTAAGCATTTTAAGACATACATTTATACGAACGTTTTTACTAATTTTTATCTGCAGACTATGGTTCCGGAATACAATTCGGACCACCCTGTATATTTTGTTACATTTTGTTATTATTTCACCAACCCCTCATTTCACACCCTTAAAGGGCGAATTTCCAAAAATCCTCCTTACCGGTCAATTACTGCCCAGTTATACATGTTTAGACTATGATTTATTTTTTTTTAGTTTCCATACACCATTCCCGCAAATCTGAAATAGGAAGAGGTTCATGGGGTGGTAGTGTGTATTTTTTAGAGCGTTGCGTTGCGGTTTTTTGATCTTGCTTTTTTTGTCCTTCCGAAATTTAGCTATAACAATCTGACAACCTTAATTATGATTGATATGAAACTTTAATACCATCCTTTATGATCAGAATAAATTGTATTCTTTACTTTACATGAAATAAATGTTAAAAAATATTTTTTATTTTCGAATTAAAATGGGTTATTCATCTCCAATGTTTCTGTTAAAAAAGTAGTGTATTCAGTATTATCATTTGGGAACAACGCGCTTGAAAATATGTAACAAAAACCTCTGGAATTTAAATTTTTCGTTAAACGTTTATATTTATGTGTTTGTTTTGCACGTTGGTAACGGGCATTTTTTATTTCAAATGTAATGATAACACATTTGTTTTTTTTTTTTTAAACTTGTATTATTTATATTTGTTTAAAATTAATTTTTTCAAATACAAAAATTAATGATTGGTTATTTAATTAGCATTTTTTTATTAATGGGGTGTATTTTTGTTTAATTTGGCATCTAATTACTTGAATTGTCGTTGACTGCACATTTATATCTATATAGGTATGTATATATGTCGCAAGCGTATGGAATAGCTCGGCATTTTGCAAAAAGACTAGGCAAATTATAAAATAAGTTTTTAACAACAGAAGGATATTTTACAAAGAGCCTATCTGTTTTCAGTCGCTTTGGAAAATGCCTAATGAAAACTAGTCATATTGCACAAAACATTTTACGCGGGATTGGTAAAACTAACTTAAATTTATCCAACATTTCTTGAACTTCTCTTTCAAAATTAGGAAATAATAGCACAAAAAAGTGATCATTCTGTTAAATAGATTATGGACGATTATTATAAATATCTAAATTAATTTTATTCTAAAGGATTAATAGTTCCACAGGAAAGCAAAGTTCCACAAAGAAGCAGCCCTGTACACTGAATCGAATTACAGAGAATTAAATGAGATATTAATATTAAGGTTTTAATATAACTTGTATTCAAAATTATGTTGCTTATAATTATATTTTATGAAATAGGGTTCAAGTTGTTTTCGTCTAAACAAAATAAAATATTGACAAAAAATATTTATTTTTTATAGGAAAATATGGGGTATTTTTATTAAAGCGTAAATTATGCAATATGCTTATACTCATAGCTTAGGTACTAAAGTTTGATCATTTTTTAATCTGCCATATCTTCGTATTTTATCTACTTAAATTTTAAACTCCCTATATCTTTCTATAAAAAAATAAGAAAGTAGATATATTAAGATAGATTTAAACCAATAAATTTGGCATCGTAGAATTTAAAAAAATTAAATATTTAACAATTATTAAAAATATCAGATTCACCGGACCAATGGTTAATGCTCTGAGCTTTAGGTATCCAATATTTAGCAAATATACTCAGGAATTTCCTGAAAAGTTAATAAAACGAAAATTGCTCAGTTATCCAGTTTCGGTTATTTATATTTTGTATTAAATGTCAGTCTGGAACAATAAATAGCTGTTTTAACGTGCGTCATAATTACGATTGATTGTAAGAAACCGCTCGTAAAAATTTAACTTTTATTATCTAAAACAATTCTTAATGGTCATCCAGTTCATCCTTTTTTCCATTATTTTCGAAATGACCTAGGAAAAGATAGACGTTTATGGGGTTAATAATTATATTGTTAGAAAATTTATGACTATAAAATCTATAATAAAGCGTGGGGCAACGGAAAAATAAGACTAAAACGTATTATTCCGGTGATGGTTTTTTAATATGATTTTAATTCGGCCATATATTAGGTCTCGACAACGATGGTTTCTTTAGATTAACAGCCATTACGTGAAAACTTAAACAGTTTATAGAAGAAACAGCCGCTCGAATACCCGCTTTTATTGCCAGTAAAGTTTTTGTGCTATAAAATATTTATAGGAAAAGTGTACGATGAAAAGAGTCGCTTGTGTCGTCAGCCTATTAAAGATGATTGTTTGATAGGTGGTGGAAAATGGCTTAGTAAATGACGAAAAGAATATTATTATGTTTTTTTTTCAAACGTCACAAAAGTATTAATTTTTGCGACGTGATTGGCAATATAAGAAAAGTCATTTTAACGCTTAGGCATGAAAGTAAAGCACATTTACGCACAAAAGTACAACAATGTTTTTTTTAAACTAACAACATAGAATAAAGGAAACTTGTTCTGGAGCGCATACGTTGTGCTGTAGCAGTTGCTAAAAGCAATCGCCAAACATGAACAGAAATAATTATCCCTTGTCGAAGTCAGAATCTTCAAAACTTAATAAAATCTTTCAAAATTTAAACCGCCCTCATTGAAAAAATACAGAAAAGTGTTTAAAGCATTCCAATTAAGTCCATTTTCAAAGTAATTATTGCTATCTTGTGAGAAAAAGTGGCACTATAAAAACTTAAAAAGGTGTGCGAACTGTGAACTGCAAAAACCGTCGTGGATCGTAGCATAAAGTCGGTTTCTAATGTTTCATAGGTATTTCATACATGTCCTTATATCAAATAAAGTTTCTTATATGCAACACACTTTATTTTATTTAAAAAAATTGAAAGAAAATAATAATAAATTTGAATAAACAATATTTGGCGACATGACTCCGGAAAAAGCCGAACCGCTCGGAAATAATTATCAAAAGCTTTGGAGAGCGACCGTTCTAAGAATAGCGCCAAATAGTATTTACATTGTCCTTATGGGCACTTCCCAAACTAAACTTTTACTATAACTTTTACTATTATCTAAACTTTAGCTCTTTTATCTATGACTGACATAAAGTGTCAAATTCAACGAGTGTAACCATAGTTTCTCGATATACTTATAATTACTTACAAGGTATCACTTTTAAACCTTTTTTTTATATGAAATAATAGTATATTAAACAACGAGTTTCGAAAACGACGTTTTGCACACGAGTTCGACAGTTTATTGGCTCGAGCCGCAGGCAAGAGCCACAAATCGAACGAGTGTACAAAGGAGTTTTCGGACGAGTTTTTTACGCTATTTTTTCTACGACTACAAATTAGCAGCTGACTCACTCAGATTTTGACAGTTTTGTGGAATAATTTGCGATTTAATGATGACACTTTTCTGACGGCTGACAGCTAAACATTGGAGGTTAAAAATGTTAAAAGTGACACATGTCGTGTGCACTAAGACACATGTCGTGCGCTAAATTCTTAGCACACGACAGTTTGCAAAACGCCAATTTCAGATCGAGTTTTCCGTGTGTCAAACTGCATTTTCTAGGCTAGTCGTAGAAAAAAAAATTGTTAACGCCACAAATAATTATTTGTAAATTAAAAAAATAGCTTGTTTTCTCGTAGTAAAAATGGCTTTTTGCACCTCGCCTGTAATGTCAAACATAGAGCCTTGCCACAAAAAGTATCATTTTTACTCCTAATAAATCAGTATACTATTTATCGTGGCGATATTGAACCATCAAATTTTCGAACATTTTTAGAAATTTAAGGAATAGCTTTCGTAAAAGCAAGTTATTTAGCAAGTTATTTTCCAATTTTATTACCTGTAAAATTATTTTGTTAGGAATACATGTAGGTAAGCCGATTTTGCTTATTAAAAATGATTTTTATAATGTAATCATTTTTTTTGATAATGGCACAATAGAAACGCAGAAAATATTTTGTGTAGTAAGGCTTGTAGCTTACCATATAGTTTTCTAGAAATTTAGGGAATTTATTTAGTGAACAATCAAGATTTTTATGTGCAGAATTTTTTCTGTACGGTTAAATATTTTAACGTATCTATTAAAAATGGTTACAAAATGGTTATCATGAATTGTTATATTATGCTTAAATTTTTTTTCTGTCCCTTTTGGGACTATAAACTATACATTTCCAATGCATTTTTTCGCTCCAAAATGTATGATTCCTGTATATTAAATATTATTCAAAAATATGGTTGCTAAGCAAAATTCAAATAACACACGGGGAATATATTTCGGATCCAGAGAATATTTTTTGACACAGTTGTCAATTTTAAATAAATATTAACTATTTTCATGTATTGCTGATTGATTTTGACCCATGTCAAAAGTATCGAATCTTGAAATTGTAGAACGCTCCGTTCCATCTGAAAGCGCTGTTAGGTTTGTTTATGAGATAAAAAGTAATGCGTGCACCTTTGTGGAATAAAAAAAACATTTTTTCCATCATCAAAAGAACCAATCTCCACCATCGTCCAATAATGTTTTAATTTTTTAATTGCAAAAATCGACTGCTATTGTTTAAAAGCAATTAACAAATGTTTCACCTAAATGAAATTTAAAGCACCGAGTTTTCAAATACTTTTTATTTGATAACAACCGCATTTTTTTCCATTTCTTTTTTTATTTGATAGAAACCCGAGAGTAGTCTACTAAATTTGTTTTAATCATAGTTAATCTCATTCAAAGCAAAACTAACGCCAAAATCACATTTTACCTAAAGCAATAAACAAAAATTTCTATATGATATGGACTTCATCTGTGTTACTGTTAAAAAAAACCAAGCCACACTTAATTTTATTTAGGTCGACCCCTATTTAACAGTTATTAAAACTAGCATAAAAATTGTCACGAATTGGAAATGGAAAAATACTGAGAAATGAAAAAAAAAGTTTCTATCAATTTCTATAAATACATAATATAAAGGTGAGATCGTCAAAAACTGTTATCGATTATCCTTTCAAGAGCCATTTTAACGCTGTTTATTTTCCGATCACACGGTATTTAAAGTTTAACGCATAGATAAATACATATACTGATTAAAACATTTCTTTTCTTGCACAATTACACATTTATAAATGTTAAAATATCTCTCTTTTTTGTTATGACGCAATAAAAAAGAAAGCTTTTCTTTGTACCATTTTTTATCAAAGCCCTTTCTAACTACCCAATACGACCTTACCGTTCGTTCCTCAATATGAAACGAGTTACGCCTGGGTGCACGTGTTACTTATTTCTATAAACACACGCTTGACAAGCATAGCTGGCATGATGCATAGCTGGCATGTGTTTAAAAGGAATTTTTCTTTCAAGACACTTGACAAATATGTTCATTTTTGTTGTCGATTCTCACATAACAAGTGTTTCATCGTAAATCACGTCAAGGTTATACTAATAAACATATCAGTTTTTTACTGATTTATACGTTATCGACTAATGGATTTTATTTGATTTCAGCGATTTATTTTATACAATGAACATTTATTTTTTTTATAAAATCTAGGTATAACTAGAAATTCCAAATATGATTGTTTTATTTAACTATTTTGTTATAACTACTTTACTATGAAATCAAACTATTTAAATTAATTGTAAATATATAATTTTCTCTATTGTTTCAGGTGAGTGTCGAGCTTCTGCAAAAGTCTGGAGGGTCTGAAAAATCTGGTAATCTAGTTTGGTAAATTAAATAAATTCATTTTTATTACAGTATTTCTCGTATTTGCTTTATCTTTATTGGATTATAATTCAGTTGCTTGTTCATTAATAAACTGGCTTGATGAATATCTAGAGAGTAGATATTTAAAGGTTGCATAGAGCATAACAGTATGTGCTAGTGTAACAGTATTAGTTAGTATAACAGTTTATACAAATATATACAACAAATTGGAATTTTGGAAAGAAACTAATTTTAATAAAAACTAAATATATAATACATCTATCAACTTTTTCTATTTATGCTGAATTAAATACAATAATTGTATTTTTGCCCCAAGATTTTTTCAAGTCTATTTTTAATGAAGCATGCCAGTGAGTTACATTATTGCAAAAAAACATAGGACTGTACTTTATTTGGACTTCCTTACTAATTTTTGGTTTATACATTATGAAATAACGTATTAGTATTATTATCGAAAAAAAGTACATCGTATTTAGAATTCGGGAAGCTTTAGCACCAAGTGTAATCTCTACTAGATAAAGTTCAAATAGGGGATTGAAATTTAAATACGATTATTCATACTGCAAATACTGTAATGAGAACTGTGACCACCTACTGAAAACAACCAAGTTATAAACGTATACCTGTTATCTACCCCTCAATCTTTTATCTATAAAAGCATCATATTACCCCGTATTACCGCAACCTGCGAACTGTGCTTTATGTTACCTCAAATAAAGCAATAAGGAATAAAAGCTTTGACTTTGTTTCACATTTCTGTATTTGTCGAAGACATTAGACATGTTTGTTTTGGAAGAAGTACGTTTTTGACCTTCTAAAAGGTTTTAGGTTTTTTAAACACAACTCTTAAAGCAAACTGTTTGATTTACTTATTATGTTGAACCATGCGTTATTGTATACTATTGTAATATTAAACATATCGATTTTATAAAATCTGCTATTTGTTAAAAGCGATGTTGTAATTATTATTTTTTAATTATTTATTTAATAATATAGTTTAGGATACTTTAAAACAACATATAATTTATAACAAGTTATTTTTGAGCTTTGTTAGAGAATTGTACTTAATGTCTAAATTTGTGAATTAAAAGATTATACTTGTGTTGTTTAACATGAATTTGATTTGCGGTACCAAGATTTTAGAATAGTGATGATTTAAGTGAAGCTTCAATATTTTGATTTTTTAAATAAGGTTCATGTAAACAGCCACTGGGCTCACAATCCACTAAGTGAAAA
This sequence comes from Sitophilus oryzae, assembly GCF_002938485.1. Classification (NCBI taxonomy): domain Eukaryota; kingdom Metazoa; phylum Arthropoda; class Insecta; order Coleoptera; family Curculionidae; genus Sitophilus; species Sitophilus oryzae. The sequence goes on from NW_022146055.1 coordinate 12,861,885, forward strand.
TTCTCATAAGCTCTATATATTTTATTATATAATTGCCAAACTTATCAAGATACGCCTAAAAATACCAAATAAAATTATAGCTAACTAGCCAATTAAAACTTAAAATACACATAAAAATTTATTATGCAATCAATAGGTATATTATGACATACTATTTCTAACTATAATTAAAAATATTTATAAAAATCTACGAAACGAATGATAGCTACATCTAGTGAAGTAATTAACATTCAAGATCACCATAAATATAGCCAACACAATGAAATTAAGCTTTGAGAGAAAAATACCACTACCTACTCGAGAGAAAAATACACTACCTACTCGTTTAATGCAACTTTTTTCATAATTTTATGAAATCGTAAATACGAGTAGTAATAATAAAAGTACCGGTTAAGACCAATTTTAATTATGTTTCCGTACGTTAAAACGTATCTGTTTTAAATCTAACTATTTAATTGCTTCAGTTCTTTGCCCAATTTTTTCCATTTTAATCTTGTGAAACTATACCGGATGTTTCTCAAAAGCACATCTCTCTCACCCCTACAACTTTTATTTTTTTAGATAAAAAACGAGATTTAGTACGTTAGTATGACATAAATCAGGATTGATTGACGTATTAATTTGTGTTCGATAACTCCCTGTTACAGGAAATGACTACAACTTTTGATTTCTAAATGACACCCTCGGTATTTTTTACTTTATTGGATAGAAAATGACACTCTGAATATATTGACATACCATATATCAACTTTTGGCATTTTGGCATATTTATTATTTGAAATTGTAACGGTTCATAACGACAATTTGATTCGAAATACGTGTGTGGTACCAAATTATTCGTAAAAAAATGAATTTTAATATACTAATGAGCCACCCCCATTTTAACAGGCCACGATAAGACACGAAAAACATTAGACGATAATATTTATTTACCAAAACTCCTTGATGGAAAATTAGTGCTTTTAATTTTTAACACAGCTATGGAATAATGGAATCGTTTTATGAGAAATTCCTTATGTTAATGGATACATGGATGCAGCCACATTCTAGAATGAAATTTAAAATACGATTTTTTAAGCAAAAATGTTAAAAGTTGATATATGATATATGTTATTTTCTATCAAATAATATAAAAAGATATAGTGAATAAAATATAAAAGTCAAAAGTTGTAGTAATTTCCGGTGAAACAGGAAATGGCCGAAAACTATTGAATACGTCAATCAATTTCAATGTAGGGTTTGGTTACATACCAAATGAAGGGTCCAGGGGAAAAACTTGATAAGCGCCAATTTCTTAATTTTCGGATTTAACAATATTATAGTAGGTCTAACTGGTTCCTACAAAATGTATGAACTATGCAGGAACTCAGCAATAAGTTGTTAAATCCTATGATATATGCCTAGTAAAAATATAGAATACACAGCAAGAACCTGATAACTACCAGCCGTCTAGTGCTCTCCTGTATAATTAGTGAAATGACGCTTACCACGCTCTTTCCCAGGACCCTACAAATCTCGTTATTTTAGTTTAAAAATAAAAAAAGTTAAAGGGGTGAGCCACTTTTGAGAAACACCCGGTATGTGTAAGATCATTCTAAACAGCTTTTATCTCAGATGCGACCTTATATCTTATATTCTGCATCTATTTTTTAATTACACTATTTTCCGATTCTGCATAATTTATCAAGAACACCATAACGAAAAAAAATGTTTTGTTGGGAAATTTTTGATTGGCTTACCTCTATTAATGTTTTCATCAAAATGCCAGCAATCGTACATATTAAAAATAATTTATCTATATGTTTGGTTTGGTATAGATCTCCCTCTCTCTGTCTCTCTCTATCGGTAAAAAATACCCGTCAGAAATGAGATTTACGAACCCACCATTCCCGAAAACTTCTTCCCGGCTAAGACGATTAAATTCGAAAGAAAAATATTTCCTTTCTCCCGCACGTAATTCCCAATCTGGAGAGTTGCAGGGCATAAGCTGCACATAAATCCGAAAACTTAGGTCCATTAAAAAGAAACTTCCGATATATCGATGAGTGGTGTGTCTTCGGTAATAAAACTTTTCCCACCCTCGCAGAAGAAACGCACATGCCGAGAGCTCATATCGAACAGGAACAGTTCCGGAGTTGTTCTAGGACGAATGGGCGATCGTAACCGTGGCTGACAAGTGAAACAAATTGGATCCGATCAATTTATGTCGACTTCCGCAAATTCAAGACACTTAGTTGGGCCAATATTTAAGCGCGTGTATGAATAGACAGAATAGGGACTGTCGAAGGTCTATATAGATATTTAATTCGAAATTAGTCGTAAATAATACATAATTTGATAACAGTATTTGATAATTTATATTGTTATACGTATAAAAATTCCTGCTGAAAGAGTACCACAGGGAGAGGCTATATCCTCAAAGTTGTTTAGACAGAAGAGAATAGAATTAGAATTTTGTTAAAGTACAACCTTTTTTGTATATCCAGTAGAATAATAGTAAGGGACTCGGCACGAGAATATAGACAGTACTTACTTTGTAAAGTAATTCCGACTTTACATAAAGTAGCAAATTAGAGCGAACGACGACGAGACAATATCCAAAAAGGAATTTCTCATAAAACGATTCCATTATTCCGTTCGTTCCTTCCATCGCTCGACCATTAACATTCCTTGGTTTTCCTCCTCCAGTTTCGAGCCAGCCGCAGCCATAACCTTGTACGATCGTCGTTCGAATTTAATTAAAGAGTGCATTATCCCATCGCGCCCGCCGTATAAAATTAACCGCCAACTTTTTAATAAACCACAGATCTATCCAAAATTTGCTGCGAAAAAAAAGTTTGTAATAAACTTTTTTCCGTTATTTAGAAATGTAGATTTCATTTAGTACTATACAATAAAAACACGGCATCAAAAACGGTTGAGGAATGATATTGAATAACGACGAATCTTTTTCTTGTGACTAAAATGACCGTGTATTTCGTCGAGTCAAAAATCTAACATTCTTCGTTATAATAGTTAAACAGAGAGAGAGAGTGAGAGAGAGATAGCGTCTTCACATACATCTGGAATTGAAAAACCCCATACCCTCTGTTTGTCACTAAAATGTATATTTTTCCATAGCAACTGTTAAAATTGCTTTATATCTATCAAAAATAGTAGATAAAATAGTACTTTAACCGCAAGGGTAGATTAAATGATAGTTTAACAGCGAGGATGGGTTAAAAACTTTATTTCTTCTCGCACGTTTTTTAGTTGCTTCCATTTTTGAAATTTTTTGTATTCCTTTTCATAAGTTATTCGGGATTTAAATGGAAGTAGTTTGGATATGGGGTTGGTCGCCTCAGCCTGAATATCTGTTGGTAATTTACTTATTTCGTTTTGCGCCATTTCTGGCTCCAATTCAATCAGTAATCGACACGAAAGAGAATTAAAAAATATTGACTTAAAACTGGCAACTAAAGAGACAGCTTTATTTATTTGTCAAATTACATAGAACCCAACGCCAACCCAGCACAATATTTTTTCTACTCGTTATAAATTCCTTGAAATAATAATTTCTGAATATTTTTTAAACGTAACTCGCTATGAAAAAAAATATTGTGACGACGATATTATACACGACGATAAAATTGCATTATCATCTCACGAAATCGTTTCGGTCGGCGATAAAATATCATTTTATCGTCTTGTATAAAAAATAACTATTTTTTCTTCTTTTTTTTCCCTGAAAATCAGATTTCAAAATTTTCTATCTTCATCAAAATCATGTTTTTCACCCTCCCACACTGGCAGCTTCCGGCTGCCTATAAGGCTGTTTCAAACTATTTCAAACCTGCTGCCTGAAACTATTTCAAACCAGTAACAAACAAAAATAATCTAAACGACTGATTTTTATATAGTATGGCCTTCGACGTTTCTCGCCAACGAGGAAGACAGAATCTTCCATCAACATAAAAGACAGAGTGGAAAGGGGCGAATTCGAAAAATTATGAAACTAATTTTTTAAAACATTTTTTTATCGAAAATATTTATTATCAATAAAATCATATTTTGCACCTGTTGCATACTTTTTTCCGGTGAACGTGTAAGGTAATACAAAGAAAGGAATGAAAATAAAATTATTTTTTCAAAAAATAGCATAAAGTTATCTAGAAGTTCTTTACCGGCAAGCAATACGGTGTTCGATACGCCGACAACATAACTGGAATATTTTATCCTAGCCCGGTGCATAGGGCGTAGCAGTGCGGCCGGTGGTTTCAGTGACCGGGAATGTCATTTGACGAAAATGGCAATTGAAAAAAGAGCCATACGCTAGCTAGGAAATAAATAAACACGGTGACAGAGGTCATTAAGGTGTAGCGTTATTAATCATCGGGTGTATTCGGCGATAGGCCGTGCTCAACGGGAGATAAGCCGGTTGTACTAACACAGAGAGACCAGCTGATAATTTTATATCACGGCCAAGAAGAATAATGCCCACGCCATTCCTAGTTAATGAATGTACCTCAAGTTCAACGAAAAAAGGAAGTTTGCAGCTAATTTTTCAAGATTCTAGAAAAATTCTGATTTTTTTTTAGTTTGGCTACATGTCTCCAGAAGATAATATTGCAGTTAATCAGATAGATTAATGACGATAACATTAAAGAATAATAAATAAGTTGGCGCTATTTTAAAGATTTGGAAAGGTGGTCAAATATCAACAGGCAGCTGGCACTATACACACACACACACAAGTCATGTAATATTCCTTTACTAAACTGAATTAACTCGAATCGTCATCAATCAATTCGTTGTTATAGTCCCCATAATGTTCATTGTTTATTTTTTGTCTCTGATCATCTTGAAACTGCTTGAAATCAATAAGAATTAAGTGTTCCAATCGTAACTTGGGTTATGTGACTAATCATCTAAATCAAACTTATAACACGAAAACTTTTACCTTAACTTTAAAACACCCTGTGCAATAATTTCGTTTGTAAATTTTTCTAAAATATAATTTTACGGCCAGAACCATGACTCCTGAGCATTTTGTTTTTTGATTCATGTCAATACATGCTTTGTTTAATTTTTAAGAGCGAAATGAACTGATCACGATCAATTTACAATTTTTTCAATTATCATTACTTTTTGATGTAATTTTTTAATATGACGAGATGCTTTTGGTGACTATTGTCGTAACGTCGTATTACGCTGCATTGATTAAATACTCTATATACTAAATTTAAAAAAAACGTTAAAGATTAACGATACTGTCCTGGTTTTAATAAACATTAATAACAGAACTAACGATATTAAAGAAAACATCTGTAATACTCAAGTATACAAACAGAAAAAAAAAATTGTACAATATACCCTACTACTTTGTATTGCCTCCCTTGGTTGATATAATTGCCTGTATATGTCTGATCATACTGTCATTGAGGCTGCATATACCATATTGCCTTATGCTTTCTCATTTTTCTTTAAGAACCTAACGAAGTTCATTTAATGAAATTGGTATCGCTTCGCAATCTCTAATCCTCCTGTCAAGCATTTCCCAAACGTCGAACATGATGGTCAGTTCATAGTAGCATATACCTATAGTTCACAATAATTACCAAAACGGGCTTGTCATATTGAAAAATTACTTCAAAAAGAAATGATTATTGAAAAAATTGCAAATTGTTGGTGGCAAGTTCAGTTCGCTGTTAAAAATTAACTAAGGCATGTATTGACATGATCCAAAAAACAAAAAGCTCAGGAGACATGGTTCTGACCGTAAAATTATATTTTAGGAAAATTTACACACGAAATTATTGCACAGGGTTCTTTAAAGTTCGGGGTAAAAAAACAACTCCTCGATTAACCCTGTATAATATACCAAATACTACTAAATATGTAAAAATATGCCAAATACTACTAATACTACTAATACTAATAATACCAAATACTAAAAAAAACTTAGTTTACGAATTAAAGTTAATTACATAAAGTTTGGTAAAAAATTCATAAAAATAGGACTAAGAATAACAAAAATATAACACTTTAAATTTGACCAAAAATTTCTCTGTTTCGTTTTTTTTTTGCATCTGAGTGATCATTAGATACATTTTATTTGCCCCCCCCCTTAAAATAAATTCCTGTATCCACCCCTGACAACCATCTATCAAAGAATGAAATCGAAATTATATTTCCTTTTATTTTTAGGACCATTTTAGAAAAAGCAAAAATTTTTATGAAGAATGCATTTTTCTCAAGATGCCAATAATAAAAAAGTTTTTCCTCTTTTAATCCGGAGACATACTTCTGCTGCTACTGACTTAAGTCTGCTTCAAAAATCAGCGTTTTCGAAAAACGGTTTGAGATCGTCACTGGAAATGGTAAGAAAAGAATCAGTGGGACACCCCTCTGCGGTGGTCCGCCAAGGAAAACGAGCGATGGAAAAAGGAGTCCTTCTATCGCAGACGTTTGCATTTCAAGGCATTTTTATTTCCAGCGGCGCAGCGGAGCAGTAAACTAGCGAATTTATATGGGCGTTTTCGCAATAGCGACTGCAAGAGACCTAAATGAATACAATAAATTCGAGTTTTTTTCTCCCTCATTCGCTTTCTTTTTCTCTCTGTGTCGCTCTTCTCTGTCTCTCTCTTGTTCTTTTTTCTGTTTTGGTTAATGCGGCCAGTTTACGAACAGACGCTGGAACGTTAAACTCGTCTCGGTCGAAACAATTTATTTTCCTAGCGGATAAAAACTAAATACGACTTGTCGTACATCAGCGATCGGTGACGGAGAACGGGGCCACTTTTTTGGCCTGCCGTTCGTTCGGTCGTTCCTTCGCCGGACGACGTCGATGTCTTTGCACTTTTTCGAAAGGCCGCGCCGGACCATGCCGCCGACATTCTTATGGGAAAATACAATAAAAATTAATGATATAATATTCCTTAAATATACACACCAAATTCATCCTGTATGATTTGCTGAACTAAAATCAGAAGCCTCATGCTGGCCCAGAATATCATCATCATCTTTTTCAGGTTATTCAACCATTTTCAATTATGGTGTAGCCTCCCTCAAATATTTAGAGACTCTCTTTGTAGCTGGGCCCATTGTTGTCTATACTGTTGACTATGCGGGCCCAAGTTATCCCTGTTAATTTCCTAATATAATGGTCCCATCTCAAGTTTGGTCGTCCTCTAGGTCTCTGCACTGAAAAAAAGGATCTCTCAGTCGAAATGAATATGACTTTGACCCAAAAGATTGGCGCTTTTTAATAGGGCCAAGAACGATGTTTCTTTGCCCAAAGCATTAACTATCTTTTTATAAGATTTAAAAAATTACTTTAGAGAATAGAAGAATCTATCTGTCCAAAGTATTTCACTTTTGACCCAAAATGAATATGCAAAGAAGTTCTTGCTACAAGAACAATAGTCTCTTTGATTCATGCAAAAATTCTTGATTGAAAAGGGACATTTCTTAATTAAAGAGACACTTTTCTTAAACAAATAGCGAATACTATTGACTCAACTAAAATTTATTTTGATCTAAGAGAAGTCTATACATCATATACAGGCATATTACGAGGTATATTATTTTCTGATAAATTTAGGTTTTCCTGGTCTGTAGTAAGTAAAGTGATATTATTTTCCTCGAGAGTCGTTATTTCTGCTTCTTCACTCCTTGGTATTTTTTGGGGTGGTTCATCATTCTACAAATTACAAAGAAATGTTACATCACGATTAATCAAAGTAAAGCAAATAAATTATTAAAATTATAAGCTTTGGTCACATTTTGAATTTTTTAATACGACGACTTGAAATTCTAAAATTTTTGTAATTATTTGCATAAAAAAATCGATACCTATATTCTTATTCTATCTATAGTCACACATGCATTATCTAAACAGGTGCATTAGGTAAATGTCTCTTACCTTCATAGCAAATAAATGCTCTAATTTCCATTTTTTCAGAAACTCCTTTAAATAATCCATATATCCTAAAATTTGTCCATAAAAATGACAAATGCATGTTAATAACGATCACTAATTTGTTATACGATATGCGTTTAAAAAGCTAATCATGCGAAATTCCAAGTGGAAAATTCCAAGCAACAAAACGCGTACGTACTATGATGTACGACTGATCGGACTGCCGACTGATTGTATATACCGTCCTTCGTCATCGTCTTTGCGTGTTGTTATTATTTTTCATCAAAAGAGTATTTAGCTATTGGAAAAATGACCATGTTTCTTGAATGAAGTACTTCCTAGCGTATTTTTCTTATTATCTTAAAACAAAGTAACTTGCACTTGGTTGAATGAAAATAGATTCAAGGGAAATTTTCGAATTTTTCAAGAGAACCAATTTTCTTGGGTTAAGAGAGTTTTTCTTCAGGCAAAATATTTTCTTTTACGCTTAAATAAATTCTCTTGCCAGTATTTTTTTTTTTCAAGAACGATGACGACTTTAGTTCAAGTCTATCTTTTTTTATCAGTGTGGACAATCAAAAATCTTCCTGGGTTTAAGTAAGAACAATCTTCGGACTGTCACGGGGTTTTTAACAGGACACTGTCTCATCAATGAACACCTCAGTAGATTGAAACTAAGAAGAAACGGCGAATGCAGATTCTGTGGGGAAAGTGGGGAAACACCAGTACACCTCATCACTGAGTGCGCCGAGACGACAACCATTCGTACCATGAACTTTGGTACGACTGATATTGGAGATGGAGAACTACCCTCTATAAAACCGTCCCAGATACTGGCTTTTGTCAAAGCCCTGGGACTGTATGATGAGTTATAACTCAAGAAAGGGGGACACAATAGATCTGTAAGGTCGCAGTGATTAACCCCCCTCCCACTAATTCTAAATTCTAAAAATTCTAGGTCTCCGGACTCCTCGTGGGTACCATGTTGTATTTTTTGTGGTCCATCTGTTGTCTCTCCTTCTTGTCAGGTGTCCTACCCGTTGCCACTTGAAGGATTTTATTCTGTGGATGATATCTATTACCTGGGTCTTTTGTCGTATCTCACTCTATCTTTTTACGGTCTCTCTTGGTTGTTCCCAGCTTATTTCGTTCCATTGAGCGTTGTGCGACCTGCAGTTTCCTTATAATGTCTATTTTAAGTGATCAGGTTTCGCATGGTTCTGGTAGAACACATTGGTCGAATGTTCTCTTCTTTAGATAAAGTGGCATTCTAGATTTGAGTATGAACGACTTTCTTCCATAAGCACTGCATGCTAACTAAATTCTTCTGTTAATTTCTGGTAGTAGGGATCCCGAGCTGTGTATTAGGTGCCCCAAATATATATATTCTATATACTATTTCCAGTATTGTGTTATTTGCTAGAATGTCTTTTCTGTCTATGAGTTCGTTGTACATTACTTTAGTTTTTTTCTAAATTCATTTTGAGGCCTACTTTATTGCTCGCTGTATTTAATTCGTTAATTTGTGCTTGTAGTTCTTCGGAACTATTGTCAATTAGGACTATGTCATCAGCAAATCTTAGATGGTTAAGATGTTATTTAGCCCGGAAAATATTTAGGTATATATATCCGTTTCAAAGGTTTAAATTACCAAATTATGAATGATTATAAATATAGTCTTTGTTATTATCATCGTTAAAGAAACAGAGGTAATGACAAATATGGACGGATTCATTTCATCAAAAAAAAACTTTCTGGGCTTTACGATACTTGTAGGAAAATCTACAAAATAAAATAGTTATTTTGTTTGTAAACACCCTTGCGTTGATCCAAGGGAGACCAAAATTTCATTTTTAATTTAGAAAGAGGAAAAATTAAATAATTTAGCTACATATTACTTATGACGTCATCAATATCGGCCCACTAGAACAAAATATATTAAACTTTAAATACATCAAAACTTAAGGTGTCCGTTTTTCGTACCGGTGAGTGTAGTTAGCGAAATATTCGTCTAGATTGTTAACCCTCGCGTGGTGGGGTCCAGCTGCGGACCCCAAGCACTATTTAAACCTCTGTAAAATGTTTACGTTTAAGAATTAGGTCTCGCCGCGCCATTTACCTTTAAGTTAGGGTACCAATATGCAATTGTTAAAGCCGCACTTGATTTTATCAAGTATTGTTCCTACCAGCGGGGGCTAAAGTTTCATTGGGGTCTGTGTGGCACGATCACGCCAGGAATGTTTCATTATTAGGATGGTGGGTAGTCTAGAAAGTGTGCCTCACTGGGACGATAATTTTGAGGAAGCATTAAATTAAGTGGTTTGATGAACTTAAAGAGGCTTAAGTGAGATGAAGACCATCGAGATATTGATTTTTCTCCGAAGAGTAACCATAACTCCGATTCTGAATCTCTTACTTATAGAAGAGAGAAAATTGTATAATCAATACCAGAAAAGAAAGAGATGTGGTATGTGGCAACCATATGTCAATGAAGAAATGACAAAAAAGAAAAATCTCATAAATCAAATGTACACGATCCATGTGCGGCAAATGCAGATTAGCATGAACTGTATATACATTCAAGGTTTGCAGTTTTGTTAAAAATAATTTATGTTTAATACTTTAGCTTCACATTTCAGTTGTTTGTACTTTTAATAATATGGTAAAATCATAAAATATATATGTTTTTAATTTCTATTGGTTTCTTAGCCAATTTATATTTCTGTTGTCAACTATTCCTAAAAATGCGTTTTACTTTATTTTTGAGTCCGTTCTTATTAATTTGTTGAAAATTAATGAAATAGTTTGTTCACAAGTTCGAATATATTGTAAACAGTGTTAAAATAACAAGCTTTCTATAAAATCTCTTCATCATGTATTTTAAACTGAAAATTTACCTTAGCGTGCCATAAGCGTTACAAAAAATTCACCACGCCATTTGAGGGTTAAAATGACGTTAGTAAATGCAAGAACTTTCCTTGTAGTTTTTTGATGCTGTCCAAATCCTTTATTATTTCTAAAAAGAAAAAAATATGTCAAAGAAAATCTACAGTAAATCGGCACCCTGATGCCGAGTCCCAAAACGCAATACTCACACACGAAATCCCATCTAACGATCGACACATCGCATTGTTAGAGAGAAGAACAGTCCCACGAGCACTAAATCCTTCAAGACGTATAAAAATAATTGTCAGCCGTGACAAATCGAATACCCCAGAGATCTAATATTTAACGGTTCTCCTCTACGGTCTTCGCTGCGATGTTATTTTCGTAACAACAACAACATATCGGAAAATTAATTAGTGGAGAAGCGCTAACACGAGGGAGGTGCCGAATTTATTGGTCGTGTCAAGAAAAGGAAATAAATTGATTTTCGTTTGGGAACAACGGAAAGAAAGCGAAGAATTTTTATTTAAGAAAAACGACCAAGCAAATTTAAAGATCGAGACGACGAGTGTCTCGATGAACGAGGAGTGTAAAACTTGTTTGTATTTAGTACAATTGGTGTCGAACCTTTTCTTTTTTAGTACAATTTTTGTCGAATGTTTTAGTTAATTCGGTTAAAGCCATTTTAAGTAAATCTCTGTCCTTAAAATTTATTATTCGATTTTATAGGTTCGTCCTATACCGAAACAATTTTATTATTATTTGACTTTTAAGTAAGAAAGCGTAGAGCTAACTGAGTAGCATCATTGAAAAATATTTTTAGCAAAATTTACATTTTTTCTGTAAATTTACACTTTTTCTGTAAATTTACACTTTTTCTGTAAAATTACAGATTTTCTGTAAATTCACACTTTTTCTGTCAATTTCTGCGTTGACAGTGGTGCGTTATTCTACGAGTAGTTCCCATTGAATTGTTCGTTGATATTTAGATGGATAATTATTGATTTTATTTGCGTTTTTATATTAAGAGTACTCTTAGTCTAAGAGCTGACGACATATTTAGAGAACATAATTTAGGCAAGATAGAACAACAAAAATTTATCGTTTATTAACTGGTGAACCCGGAACCCTAAGTCTGGCAGAGGGTTTGTGATTATTTAGCTACTGCGCAACCAATGACATTTAAAAAACAATCCAAAAAATATTTTTTAGGCAACTTGAAATTTGTTTATTCTTAAATTTTAGCATATATTTAACCCAGAAATAAGTATGCCAGTTGGTTTTAAAGTGTAACCAGACCATTCTAAACATATTTAATAATTATACCTGGAAAATATACTTTAGGCAATTTTAGGCAAAAATTTTATAGCGTGTTTATTAGATAATATTAAAAAATATGTGTTAATCGCCAGACGAATTCCACGGTTTTTAATACCTGCCAGACGCGAATAAGGATTTTAAATGAGCATCTAAAAGCGCGAGAAAGATAGTTTATTGAGACCTGTCGGTAGCCGACGCGACTGATTTGAAAGTACACTTTAATGTATTCGTCCATAATCTCTGGTTAAGTTACACACACACACAATGGCAACTTAACCAGGGGAAACAAGGCTCACTTGTAACTACTGAGTAACGAACAGGTTGATGCCGAGACGTCCGTCGTCTTGCTGGGTAGAAACTACAGAAAAAGTGTAAATTTACAGAAAAAAGTATAAATTTACAGAAAATCTGTAAATTTACAGAAAAAGTGTAAATCTTGGTAAAATTATTTTTCAATGTTGCGATGGCAGCTCTACGCTTTCGTATTTAAGATACTAGTAAAATAGTTTGTTGTCATATTTTATCCGAATTTTAATGTAACTATGGTAAAATAGATTTTTTGTTATATATATGTCACCAATATTTCTTTTTTACAAAAAAAAATTGGTAACGTATACAGGGTGGTCCGAACTGTATTCTGGAAACTCCGGCAGCATATTCTGCAGATAAAAATAAGTAAAAAAGTTTGTATAAATGTATGCCTTAAAATGCTTAGTTTCGGAGATACAGGGTGTAGAAGTTTCATTTTTATTTCGATTTTTTTCAAATAATTTATGAAGTAACATCAATATTTGGGTGAAAATTGGTGTCTCAGAGTTTTTTGGCATGTTGAATTTGATTTTGATGTCAATATGACTCTTAATTGTAGAGGGCCACCTACATTTTAGTTTGAAGAGTAATAAATTTTTATCTGTACCTGTAACTACTGAGTAAAAAAATATACTTTTGACGTATAAAAAGGTCTCTTGGTAAAATCGCTACGAGTAATGGTTTTCGAGATATCTAAAATCAAATTTATTAATACCTGTCATCACTGACATAAATTAAACATGTTGACTAAAAAGATATTAGACTGAAATCATAAATTTGAAATATTTTTGTGACAAAAGTTCAACAAAAACTGTTTTATCGTCACTTTTTCGCAGAAAAAATTATGGTTAATAAAAAAAATCCCAAATTTATTATTTCAGTCAAATAACTATCTACTTAGCGTGTTTATTTTTTGTCATTAATGACATGTATTGACTATTTCCATTCTAAATATCATGAGAATGGTTGCTCGTAGCGATTTTTACCTAGAGACATTTTTTACGTAAAAAGTCAGGGTGATATATATTTTTTCACTCAGTAGTTTTATACAGGTACGGACGAAAATGTATTACTCTTCAAAACAGTTAAAACACATGTAGGTGGCGCCCCCTACAAATAGGAGTCATATTGATATCAAAATCAAATTTGCCATGTTAAAAAGTAAATTCCCAGACACCAATTTTCATCCAAATATTAACGTTATTTCAGAAATTATTTAGAAAAAATCAAAATAAAAATTATACTTCTACACCCTGTATCTCCGAAACTAATGATTTTAGGACATACATTTATACGAACTTTTTTACTTATTGTTATCTGCAGAATATGCTGCCGAAGTTTCCGGAATACATTTCGGACCACCCTGTATAACAAAAAATCGATTTTCCAGAATTATATTAAACTTAAGTATACCTTACACCTTCGGGTAGAAATGTTTTTGATTATATATATATATATATATATATATATATATATATATATATAACTATATATATATATATATATATATATATATATATATATATATATACATTAAACTTATATTTTTCGAATTAAAGTAAGACACAAATTTAAAGGCAGAATCGACAAAAATAGGCGAGTTTTGTGATATCTACCATATGGTTCAATTTTTGAAAATAGGGAAACACCTCATCACTAAGTGCGCCGAGACGACAACCATTCGTACCATAAACTTTGGTACGACGGATATCGGAGATGGAGAACTAACCTCTGTAAGACCGTCTCAGATACTGGCCATGAGACTTTATGATGAGAACTCAAGAAACGGAGACACAATAGATCTGTAAGTTCGTGATGATTAACTTCGCCCCTGCCATACATTTTACATTCTAATGTCAAATATGGATTTAGTGCCTCTGTATTTTCTCATTGCATATATGTATATGTATACATTCCACTGCAACATAAATATGATTCTGGTGAACGAATTGTGTGCTGGTTCACTTCACGTAAATACCACCCCATAGTTACAAATTAATTTCAAACTTTCCACTCAGGCAATTTGTTTTCGAATTTTCTACATTTCCGACTTCAACGCCTTCTTAGTGCGGCACTCGCAAAATAAGAAGTTATTAGTATGACTTCCTAACTCCATTTCACACTCCGGAAAGGAGTCGGGCACACACATTTACTAAAATATAACCCTCTTACGGGGTAATTTATTTTCCAATATACTCGACGTTTACTATTTTTCTTAGTATTTCATCCCCTCATTTCACCCCGAGATTAACGCGAGGCACGTATTAGGCAATTTTTAAAGAGGTAATGGATGTATACAAGGAAACTACATAAACAACTTTGGAGATGTTATTTAAATGCTAGAATAGAATAGATTCTGTTTCGGTTTTTATCTATTTTTTATTTATAATAGCGGGTTTTTTAAAAAGTGGCTCACCGCTTTAACTTTTTTATTTTATTTTTCAGATAAATAAACGAAACTAAATAGCATTTTAAATTTCAATCTAGAGTGCCATGCTCGGTGCCATGGCTGTGTTAAAAACACTAATGTTTTAATCTTGTCTTTGGGTCTTGTACTGGCCAATTAAAATGTGCCAAAAACGTATTTTTAATCATAATTCAATTTTTTCAAGTGGGACGAAGGTGGCCATTAGCAAATTTGGAAAAATTATTTTTTATGAATAATTTGGTACCACACATTTGGTATTTCGAATCAAATTGTCGTTACATTTATGGCTATGGCACAATAAATTGAAATTTAAGACGCTATTTTTTTACTAGAAAATTGAAAACTTGACATATGATAGGGCATTCTATTCAGAATGTCATTTTCTATCAAATGAATTGAAAAAAATACCGAGGGTGTGATTTAAAATTCAAAAGTTGTAGTCATTGCAGATGAAACAGGAAGTGACGGAAAACAATTGAATACGCTAATCCATCCTAATTTATGTCATATACAAACATACCAATTATCGTTCTCTTATCTGAAAAAATTAAAAAAAGTTTTAGGGTGGAGACATTCAATGAACTGTAATAATACCTAGAAGAATTATAAAAATTATTATTATTATAATATTATTATAAAATTACGAAATCATATCTATATCATTAACTTTGTGGATACAGTCTGTATGGAATTGACTATTGTGTTTGTGTTGTTGGTAAAGTCTCCCGATCAAAATATGTGGTAATGGTCGAAAATAAAGAATACTGCGTCTGCACTTCAGATATTTTAAATTTACATACACACAGCGTTAAAACAACTAGAATAGTTAAGGAAAGAAATATATAAAGCAAAATATAATCCAAGTTTCATTATTGTACCAAAAAACATCTAATTTCGTTTTACTCCGATAGAGGAAATCAAAATCAGAAACTTCCAGGAAATCCAGGAAAAGTCCCACTCAGCAGCAACAGTAGTCTTGGCGTTCGAAAGCTTCGAATTTATAGATTTAAGCGGATGAAAATTTCGAAACTCGTTACCCGCCCAAGCTCCTTTAAAAAGTCGTCGACTCTGTGTGGTTTTTCTGCAACGTTTACGACATTTCTCTTGGAAAATGACCCTATCCAGACTTACTTGCCCTTTTTCTCCCTTGGATATCTACTGGAAGGTATAAATAAAATATCCGAAAAAAACGCTTGTAGTCGTTGAATTTGGGACCTTTTTTATGACCGTATATCCTACCTTTGCATGCATGCATGAATAAATAGAGCTATTATTTTTCATTTCATAGTCATTTGGATGAGAGAATAATTAGATTAAGCAAAAAGTATAATAGAACTACTGCAGATCATACTTCTGGGCAAAATTATTTATTTCAAAAATCATTAAAAGGGTAAAATAGTCTTTAATAATTATAAAAATTTAACAAACAGGGCAATTTATTTGAAAAACGGTAAAGAGAAAATATGTTTCTTTTATCGAGATCTACCAGCCCTGAAAATATTTACACTTATCTAAGACTCATCCTGTATGACAAAAAAAAAATCAGAATAGAATAGAATAGAATAATTTATTGATGTCAATACCATACAAATAGTGGCGTACATAAGTCAAAATATAAAATAAAATACATATATAAAACACAATTAACTTAAAAATTAACACAAAAGACAAAGTTAAAACCATCATATTAGATGGGTATACAATGACAGTTATATATTCTAGTTAATACATTGTAATATAAATATAGGGTGGGAGTTTCCAGTTCCCACATTCTGTTGTAGAAGGAGTTTCCATCAAGTGAGATTAATATGTATATCACTTGAAAGAAACTCCGTCGTGTCATACAGTGGATTTTCAAGTAACCAACCACGAACCCTGCCTTTAAACACCTTATCGGACAATAGTTTATACCCATCCGGGAGTTTATTGTAAAACTTCACACCCCAGTATCTAGGTCCATCTCGAGACCTTTCTAATCTATGTATAGGGATACTGAGGTGCTCCGCCCTACGAGTGTCATGAGAGCCGTGCTGAGCATTTGTGGGATATTTCTTCGTATTGGCTTTAACATATAATAGATTTTCCAATATATAAAGATTTGGGAGAGTAAGTATATTTAACATTTTAAAGGTTTCCCTGCAATCATCCCTGTAGCCCAGACCTCCGACAACTCTCACAGCCCTCCTCTGAAGCGCGAAAACCCTGCGCCACTGAGGTGCGTGACCCCAAGCCAAAACAGCGTAGGACATCACAGAATGAAAAAGAGCGTAGTAAGCCGTCCGCAATACGCAACAGGAAACAGTACCTGACAAATTACGCAGAATGAAGAGCGCGCTTCTTAACTTCTGCATAGTTGCTCAATATGAGCATTCCATCTCATTTCACTGTCCAACTGAACCCCTAAAAATGGAACAGATTCCCTGGAGAAGCGACAGTCCTCAGGCACACTCCTCAAAGAAAAAATTACACGATTTGTTTTGGCCTCATTTAAAACTAGGTTATTTTTCCGGAACCAGTCAGCCGCCCTCGCTTGAGCGTCATCCGCGCCTCCCTCTAGGTCTTTTAGTTCTTTTCCTCTGACCGAGACCGCTGTATCATCTGCGAATAAAACGTAGTGGTCGTCACGTCGGATATGTGGTAAGTTGTTTATATAAATCAAAAAAAGTAAAGGGCCCAGTACTGAGCCTTGTGGGACACCATTTTTAAGAGGTCTTGGGTTCGACCACACACCATCAACGACCACTCTCTGTATTCTGTCCTCCATGTAGGATTTCAAAGGGGCAACACTACCCTCACTAAAATTATAATAGTCGAGTTTTTTAATGAGTAACTCGTGAGACACACAATCGAAGGCTTTACTTAAATCGCAAAATACCGCGCCAACATGTTCCCTACCCTCAAAGCCATCCAAGATGAATGACACGAGGTCCAGAATAGCCAGCACAGTGCTGCGTCCGGACCTGAAGCCGAACTGTTGGTCGTCCAGCAATAAATTCTCTTCAAGGAATAACGCCATTCTTGAGGCCATACATTTCTCAATGATTTTTGAAAAAACAGGAAGCAGTGAAATCGGACGATAATTAGATATATCATTCTTGTCCCCCTTTTTGAATACGGGTAATCAACTAATAATTACTTTAGTAAAATATAAATTTATTAATATAATAACATTATACTCTAAAATACAGAAACATCGCATGAACGATGAAGACAAGTAACAAAATATCCCTCATAATCCACTTTTTATTTCATGTCTCAAAACTAAAAGGTCTGAGTGATGGACATAAAGGCACATGTGAGGAAAATAAATAAAAATGTATGAAAAGTTCGGTAAACGACGATCTATCATGAGGGGAAAAGGTCGACACCAACTTTACTAAATACAAAGAAGCTGTCGTTCCGATCTTTAAATTTGCTTGCTCATTTTTCTTTTTTTTTTTCGTCGTACCAAAGTTTATGGCACGAATGGTTATCGCCCAGACGCACTTAGTGATGAGGTGTTCTGGTGTTTCCCCATTTTCTCGACAGAATCTTCTAATTCACCAATCTTTTTTCAATTCTAAATTCACCGTTGGACATTAAAAATTGAACAATAATTTGTAGATATCACAAAACTCGCCTATTTTTGTCGATGCTGTCTCTAGAAATTCTGTAACTACAAATAATTAACAGCTACTAAAATCTTGTTCCTATGTGTATATTTTTTATTGTTATTTGACTTTTAAGATTCCAGTAAAATATATTTGTCTTACTTTTATTCGAAAAAAAGTTTTATATAATTCTGGTAAAATATATTTTCTGTTATATATATGTCACCAATATTTTTTTTGCGAAAAGAAATATTGGTGACATATATAATAAAGTTGCCTACCAAGCAAAAAACTAATTTTTTTGAATGACAATCTTTTTCTGCTACGACAACAACAACAAAACAAATGTAGAAGATTGAATAGAAAATAAAAGAATGAATAACTATCTATTTTTATATAAAAAAGTATTTTTTAGTTAAATAAAAATATTGTAGTTGAAATCTTGTTGCATGGAATTTCTAGGTTTTACTTTTTACTGTAAGCAAGTAAACTGTATACAATTTATAATGCATATTGAATAAAGTAAATATTATTTCATCTATTAAGGTCCTCACAGACGCACAGTTTTCGCATTAGCCCCTGTCAAACCTGATTTGCGCATTTTTTTGGAGTTTTTTAAATTAAGTTAAAAAAAAACATAATATCTGGATAATATGTCAACATAGGTAGTCAATTATATTTACAAAGAAGAATATCCAGAAAAGACCCAGTAGTTCTCAAAATTTATGCAAAAACTATGTATATTTTTTAATTTTCAAATTATAATAACGGTTATGAATATTTTTTAAATAACTTCTTCGGATAAAGAGGAATATTGAATTAATATTTTCTTAAAACGGGTTGTAATTTTGCTATTTTTTTCTGTGTGTGTGATTGGATAAAAAAAGGAGCATATTGTGGTCCTTCCTAACCTAAATTTACTTTATTATTGAATACATTCAACATTTATTCCCTTCATTATAGGGAATGGAGACAACTTATATTTTATTGCTTTCAATAGAATCCTATATAAACTAATCGAAAAAAGTTAAGGATATTGTGTTTTCGCTGGAAGAAAATTTTTCGCTGTTAGAAAAAATGTGTTATAGCTATTAATACCTATGTCGTTTGTGTTTAAAAAGATACTGTTCGTAAACATAAAAAATTGTACCCAAAAAAATAAAAAGCATTATCATCAAAAATGTACATTTAATTTTTGTTTAGAATATAATTTGTTTGCGTGTTGCTATGTGGCAGTTTTCGATATAGTGGTTATTCTGTCATCGATAATATAAACAGACGCCATTTAACAGAGAGAAAGCAAATCAAGCCATTAGGTTGCTTCTTGGCGGTGCGCGACAGATCGATGTGGCTGATCGATTTAAAGTCACAACCTAAAGTGTAATTTCTAGACTTAAAAACCGATTTAATGAGACTGGATCTGTCATGGTAAGGCATAAGGAGGGTAGACCAAGGTCGCCAAATGCTAGGAAGGACCGAAGCTTAATGAGAGGAGCTAGGATGGATCCTGCAAGAAACTACACGTTGCTCAGCCAGGACCTATTGGATGCCAGCAGGGTACGTATTACCCCTCGGACGGTCTTAAATCGATTAAAAAAAAGCAGGTTTACATTGCTATAGGCCTTCCGTGATCCTGCAATGATGTCGTCAGCATAAATTTCACCTGTCATTGTACTTTCACAGATATACAATTCCGTTCGGCCTCCGTAGAAAATTCCACCCCAGATCATTATTACAGCTCTAACTCCAAAGAGATGCCCTTCTTGAACATATCGGTCGTTAAGTCTTGTATTTCTTAGTCTCCACACACGAACTGTACGTCTATCAGTACGAAGACAAAACCGCCATTCATCGCTGAACATCGCAGTATGCCACTCATCATTCCAGTTAGCTCTTTCATTACACCAGAGCAAACGTTGAGCAAGCAAGTTTATCAACCTGACTGTCGCGGTCAACAGGCGGTTTGAAAAAATATAGCATGTTCTATTTGGAGTAAAAATGACTTTTTGTGCCTCGCCTGTATGTCGGTCAAACGTACAGCCTGGCCACAAAAAGTATAATTTTTACTCCTAATATAATAATATACTATTATTCTAAAACAATATAAAATATGCTGCTTGGTTTGATCCTGTATAAACATGAACTCTAGACTTATTTCAAAACTTTTTGAACTCTCTCCCGAAGTAATATTTTCTTATCCGAAATTCTTTAATCGCGCTTCTTTTTAGCATCTAATTTCAGTTAAAAAGGCATAAAATATCGAAGCAACCGCCAGAAGGCATTCATTCAATTTCTTGGCGTTCTTCAGGCACCATCCCGCCTCCCGAGAGATGTTAATAAAATTGATCTTTGCTCTTTAAGTCGCAGAAGAATTCGGTGGGGTGCAGCCCGGTCGCCATATTTTATTCATTAAATTCCCGGTGCATTTGGGGGACCCGGGGGAGTCAAACCGAATGAAATATTCAAAAAAATTCGGACAGACCTCTGTGACGGAACGATGGATAGGGAGAGCGTCGCTTGTAGATGAGGGGTGATTTTTTTCCGTTCGGTTTTAATCGGTTCCGTTCAAAGGGATGTTTCCATTGAGATTCGGTATTAATTTTGATATTCGGTCGGTTTTGGGGAGCGTGTATGCTTCGTTTACATATATTTACGACGGAGTTATTACGGTGAGTGGTTTATGATTCAAGCGTAAAGTCAGTGTTGCTAAGCTTACGCTTTTGTATTTTAGAAAATATTTATATCAGATTGTAGATGGTATGATTAAACATTTACTATACAGGGTGCGTCGTAAATAAGTGTGAATATTTTCAGGGCTGGTAGATTTCGATAAAAGAAACATATCTTCTCTTTACCGTTTTTCAAATAAGTCCAAAATAAATATCCGAGATATTTTACTTTTAAAATTTCAAAAAAATTGATTTTTTGCTTAAATTATGAGAATCATAGGATCTTTTCCGGTTTTTTTTTTCTTGTAAATTGGACCTAATACCTATGTTGCCATATTATGAATATATTAGGCTTGTTCCAACCCGCCGCAGAACCGCCACCGAACGATCATAGTAATTCAAATGTGTTCCAACCGAGATTTGACGGTTATCGGACGATCCTATTTGCGTACCAACCTACCTTGGGATCGATTAGTTACGATTTCAGAACGGTAATTTCGGTACATGGTCCAAATTGAGAACTGTTTGGGTTGACTTGCGCATTAAAGCATATTGGCAGGGATTATCGATTTTTAACAGCTGATTCTGGTCCGGCGTCCGGCTGATGCTTCTGTCTTGGTTATTTTTTACAAATTCCAATACGTGTGCGTTATACTTTTGCTTGTGAATTTATGTGGAGTAAATCGTTCAGAAATTTTAATTAATTTTTTATTTATAAAATAATGTTCAAAGATTCCACTGCAATGAAATAACAGGAAACTACGCATAACAGGATCATAGAGAAGATAGGTAAGTGAGTTAGTGAGTATACAGTTGAAACAACACTTACCAACAATTACTGGATTCTGATTCTCCATTTCAAGAATAATAATTATTATTATTGCAAATTGCAAACAAAAATAATAAGGTTATGCCATGAAATTCTAAACAAAAACAAAAAACCGATCGATACACTTTTGACAGTCCCGAAAACAATCCACAAAGCGTTCCAACGTTGATACTTTTTGCACCGTCACGAAACTATTCGAAGTCCGCGCATGCTAACAAAGTGCAAGAAAACCGATTCGAGTACGATTTCGAAACGATCCCGAAATGCTGGTTGGAACAAACGTATTATGTTTTTTAAATAAACATTATTTTTTAAATAACACATTATTTTTAGTTAAACATTATTATTATTAGCTTTATTTTAATATTAGTAAAATACAGCTGTTGTTATCCGTTGGATTTAAAGCAGCGGTGTTTACAAAAAATTAGTAGCAGCATTTAATAAAATAGCAGATGATTAAAATTCCGATCAATGAAAAAGTTCTAATTATATGCTAATGATGCTAACATGGTTAGCGAAACGCACGTCCAGTGCAAAAATAGAAGTTTTTTGGTGTATTGTAGTGAATTAGTGTTTACTTTTACAAAAATGTCAGTCTTGATTGATCACATATTGTATATACCTTATTTTTTTCGCCGAAAAATTAATATAAAATAATGCAAAAAGTAAAGAATTACGTTATAGTAATTTTACAATCAATATTATTTTAAATATCAAACCAAAGAGTATTCGCTTAATACATTTTACAAAGGCCTTAGCTTATTTTCAACCTATTACGAAGTCCGATAGATTTTAAACAATCCTTTAGAATAATTTTGTCAGATAATCTGCGAGATCAAAGCGAGAGCATTCAATCAGAATACTTTTAATTAAGTCCGGAACTAACCAGAACTCAACAAAATTGGTTTTTCATAGACTTAATTTTAAATTAAAACTTTGTCGTATCTTGGCTCGAAATTAAAATCGTGTTTTATTTTGAGAACAGAGCAGAAATATCGTGCTCTTTATTAATTGGAAATAAAGGACTTTAGTTTATTTCAAGTTTCGTTTGATATCGTCAGCGAACAGTCTGAATTATTATTTTCTGTGAAAATCCAGCATCGCTTTTGTCGAGATTCGATTTAGTAAAACTTTGTACCAATTCGAGGTTTTTCATAATACAAAATATTAGAATTGTCTGTTACGGACAGTGATTTACAGAAGGAATATAAATTAAAAGCCTTCTTTACATTTAGTAACTTTTTTGTATAACAAATATAAGAAAAGTTCTGTACAGTAACGTCATCATCATCATTTTCAGCTTATTCAACTATTTCCAATTATGATGTAGCCTCCCTCATATATTTAAATACTCTTTTTATAATTGGTCCAATTGTTGCCTATTGTTAGCTATGCGCTATGCGGGCCCATGTTATCCCTGCTAATTTCCTAATGTCATGGTCCCATCTTAGGTTCGGGCTTCTTCTAGGTCTCTTAATTCCTCGTGGGTACCATGCTGTAATTTTCGTGGTCTATCCGTTCTTTTTGCCAGGTGTTCTGCCCATTGCAATTTGAGGGATTTGACACTGTGGATGACATCTATTATCTGGGTCTTTTGTCGTATCCACTCTATTCTTTTACGATCTCTCTTGGTTATTCCCAGCATATTTCGTATCATTGAGCGTTGTGCGACCTGCGGTTTCCATGATGTCCGTTTTAAGTGTCGAGGTTTCGCATGCATATATTATGATTGGTAGTACACATTGGTCGAATGTTTTCTTCTTTAGATAGAGTGACATTCTAGATTTGAATATGTTTGAGTTTCTTGCATAACTACTCCATGCTAACTTAATTCTTCTGTTGATTTCTGGTAGTAGAGATCCCGAGCTGTGTATTAGTTGTCCCAAATATATATTATTCTTCTACTATTTCATTGTTGTGTTAGTTATTAGAATGTTTTTTCTTTCTATTAGTTCGTTGTACATTACTTTAGTTTTTGCTAAATTGATTTTGAGACCCACTTTAGTGCTGGCTGTATTTAGTTTATTAATTTGTGCTTGTAGTTCTTCAGGACCATTGGCAATTAGGACTATGTCATTAGCGAATCTTAGATGATTAAAATATTCTCTATCTATTTTTAATCCTTTGTTGCTCCAGTCCAGTTGAACTTCTTCTAGTGTTGCTGTAAATAGCTTTGGGGATATCACGTCTCCCTAACATACTCCTTTACCAGTTGGGAACTTTGGGGTTGTTTTATACCGTATGATCGAATAAAAACGGCGTCAGCGATGGCTATGAAATGAAGATCGCTGTCATTTTATATGTAAATTTATATAGGAAATGCCATCGATCGTCATTTCCAAGCCAACTGGACGCCGTTTTTATTCGATCATACAGTATATCATTCATATTCATGTTGTGCTATACAGGGTGGTCCGAACTGTATTACGGAAACTTCGGCAGCATATTCTGCAGATAAAAATAAGTAAAAAAGTTCGTATAAATGTATGTCCTAAAATGCTTAGTTTCAGAGACACAGGGTGTAGAAGTTTCATTTTTATTTCGATTTTTTCCAAATATTTTCTGAAGTAACGTTAATATTTGGATCAAAATTGGTGTCTAGAAGTTTTGTGATATGAGAAATTTGATTTTGATGTCAAGATGACCTACTAGTAGAGAGCGCCACCTACTTGTGTTTTAACTGTTTTGAAGCATAATAACTTTTTATCCGTACCTGTATAAAACTACTGAGGAAAAAAATATACATCTCTGTGACTTTTTACGTCAAAAATATCTCTTTGTAAAAATCGCTACGAGTAACCGTTCTCAAGATATTTAGAATGGAAATAGTCAATACATGTCATTATTGACGAAAAATTAACACGTTAAGGTAGATGGTTATTTCAATGAATTAATAAATTTAGGAAATTTTTATTTTTTTAAATTAATCATAAATTTTTCTTCAAAAAAATGATGATAAGACAGTTTCTGTTGAATTTTTGGCACAAAGATATTTCAAATTTATGATTTCAGTCTAATAACTAGTTAGTCAACAATGTCAACATGTTTAATTTATGTCAATGATGACAGGTATGGATAATTTAAAATCCAGATATCTCGAAAACTACTACTCGTAGCGATTTTTACCTAGAGACCTTTTTTACGTAAAAAACGTCGTAAATGTATATATTTTTACTCAGTAGTTTCATACAGGTACGGACGAAAAGTTATTACTCTTCAAAACAATTAAAAAATATTTAGGTGGCGCCCTCTACAAGTAGGAGTCATATTGACATCAAAATCAAATTTCTCATGTCAAAAAACTCTCAGACACAAATTTTCATCCAAATATTAAAGTTACTTCAGAAATTATTTGGAAAAAATCGAAATAAATATGTAACTTCTACACCCTGTGTCTTCCAAACTAAGCGTTGTAGGACATATATTTATACAACATTTTTTACTTATTTTTATCTGCAGAATATGCTGCCGAAGTTTCCGGAATACAGTTCGGACCACCCTGTATAAAACAACAGTGATGTAAACATGATTTTCACAAAACTTGAAATATAGAAACTATACTATACTACTAATAGAAAACTATTGTTATAAAATAGAAACATAATAGTAAAGGTATCATAATCTTTACAGAGAGTCAAGTTTAACACTAGAAAGGAATAAAACCAATTATATATTTTTATGCACCATCATTCAAACTTATTGTCTTTTAACATAGAGTCATTAATTTATCATTTCCCGTTGGTTTAAGTGGAAAATATAAAACCACGAAGGGTTTATTTGCATTGAATAGCAACTCAAAATAATAAACAATCAATCGTGTGCTTGCCGCTTTCGACGTAATAGTTAGTGGCCAAAACGTGCCAAATATGTTATTGTGACATACTTTCAACGACCCCACGTTTATATTTACATCGCAGTTGAAACGTCAGCAAGGTGGAATATAATTCTTACTTTTCTAAGGAAAAACTTTATGTTTTTATGTTAATGTCGTAAGGACATTCGCTGTAACTTAAGTTGTAGCTTTGCAAATATAGGTACATTTTAAGAAATATATTTCGCTTCAATGTTAGTTTGTATACAAAGTATTATTAAAGCCTGTCCAATGAGGGAATGCCTGTCGACAACAGATCAAAATATTCGTTTTTAATTACAATACAAAAAAAATTGTTGGGGGATATTCCAATTAATTCCAAGTTCCTTGATTAATAAAAAAATATTTACTTGCATTGCGAATTTTATGTCTATTAAGCAAATATTTTAATAAAATATAATTTAATCTTGGCGGATAAAAAATGGCCAATCAATTTAGAGCCTCTCTGTTATGTAATTGATTCGACTTTTTTAACGCTTAAAATGTGTGTTTTGTTAGCCAGATACCTAGTAATATACATTCTAGCTTCGCTTTTTTAGCACATTTACCGCATATTATGCAACCGTTCATCTTTTATGTCGCGTTAATGATGTTTTTTAAGGCGGTTTCACGCGAAACCAACATCGTTCGTCTCTATTGAAAACTAACGAACTGGGACAAATATTGTGGCAGCTAACAGTACTTAGCGTTAAGGATTCCGATTTAGTGTGGCCACAAAAATTGTTTGTAATGCGCGTGAAGTCTATTTAATACCAATGAAAGACCAACGTTTTAACGCCTTATAGCATAGGATTAGGTAGTGATTACACTTCATATTGTTAATCGCTCATGGTAATAATGGAGGGAAAATTTTCAATCTCCATGTACCACGTAATCTTCTTGAACTTTATATGTATTTTTTTAATTGTAATAACGTTCTTACTCAGAATGGAAAACATGTTTTTTTTTGTATTTCTGTTTTTAGAAATATTATTTTATTCCTTATTGGATTTATTAACATAACTGCGCAGTTCATGTAAAAGTAAAACCGTTTAAAATAGTAAAAAGTATCTACGATATTAAAAGGAAACAACATGTTTCTTATAAAACAATTACTGATTTTAGCACAAAGTATGAAAAACAACACAAAAAAGATTTTATGTACATAGTTTTATATCAATTTAATATTTATTTAATGATTAAACAATATATTGCCGTGACAAAATTGAATATCGAGAAGCGCCATAGCAAATAATAACGTTACCATGACTGGGCATATTACGGTATTAAAAAAGTGTTCTTTCAATATTGCTAAATTTATAAATCAATTTTAGTTCTCAATAAAAAATGATTTTATATGAATATCTATAACCAAACTTATCAATAACGCAGAAAGGTTACTCATAATTGCGAATCATAGTGGTCTAACAATAGACGCCGTAAAAAATGTCTATATCTATGTGGCGGATTCATCTCTCCAAAAAAATCCTATATGGGTATTTCGCCACTGCACGGCAAGAAAAAACTACAAAATAAAATAGTTATTTTTTGTAAACACTTCTGCGTTAAACCTAAACGAACATTACTTGTCAGAGGTTATGTTTACAGTTATATAAATTTGCCTAACAAAGAAAAAAATGCTTAATGTTTCGGAAAGTTTACCTCTTTCCGTCGTCGGAAGCAAAAAAAAATACAAAGAATAAAGAAAAAAACTATTTAAAATATGTAAATTCAACTATTGGAGAACGCTTTACTTTTTGAAAACAGATACGTTTACAAGAAATCGTTGACATTCTGTTAAAATGACATTATATGAAGTTAAACTTTAAAATTAACAATTACTACCTGATAACAATTACTTAATAAGGTAAAACCAAAAAGCCCCAAACTTTTTGTATGATTATTTTTAAATTTTACGTATATAATGTTTATTTATGTTATGTTCTTTAAAATCAAAGAAGCGATTGCCATACATTACTAACATCTACAGATGCATGATTGTATTAAAAAATCCTCTTTTATTTTTCTTTTTGGAGGCTATAGCTCCTTTCATTATAATTTTGGCGTTATTCAAATTTATTCTGTGCCCTATGTCCCATGAATGCTGACAAATCTTAGATTTGTGAGAATCTCCCTTTCATAAATAATCTTTATGTTCTTTAATTCTAACATTTAAGGGTCTAGATGTTTCACTAATGTAAATTTTATCGCATTCACATGGTATTTGGTATATTACATTTTTTGTTTGTTGTTCTGTATTCATTGGTATAGTATGTGATAAAATGGATCTAAGTGTATTTTGTGTTTTGAAAGATGTTCGTATGTTATATTGTTTTCCTATCCTTCTTATTTTTTCCCAAACGCCTCGTATGTATGGAATTGTAAGTTGTATATATTGTGTATTGTTATCATTGTGTCTATGATTGGGGGTTTGTATTTCGTTTAATGTATTGTCAATAAAATATGGTGGATAGTCTTTTTTTATTAATGTATTTTTTATGTGGTTTATATCTCTGTTTAGTGAAATGTCGTCTGTACATCTTAGGCATCAGTAATGATAGAACTTATTGAAAAAAATATATTTATGAGTAAATCGGCCAAATTATTTTTAAATTTATGAAAGTTAGTACACTGTGGGGGGGGGGGGCTTAGAAGAGCATAATCGAGAACACCATTTTCTTAAAATTTCCTAATTGGCCATTTTTGTATATTGTCAAAAATAGTAGATGAAGACTAAATATTTTTACATTTGAATATTGATATATGTCTGTTATTATAGATAATTTTAATCAAATTGGTGTTGAAATAACTGCTTTATTTGCTCTACACGTGGACCCGATAACCGCACCCAATAACTTTGTTAGTTCTCACTAAATTTCTCTAAATGACAAAATTCTCCAAACTATGTTGATTTTCTCACAAAATTCAAAATAGTATGCTATGAAATTTTCCCTACTTAAAAAAATAATGAATTAAAGCTTTCCTGCTAATCTATCTTCCTATTTATCTCTACTAATGCTCATACAGAAAGGGTTTTTACATTAAGCAATAAATTGTAGTCAGGTACAGAAAAAACACAATTGTCTCTTTTTAGACACAATTGTTTTTCCAAACAAAAGCTTTTTGCTTTTTTGATAAAAAAAAAAAATCTTATAAGATAGTAATTAGTATAATATAGAGCGCTAATAATATAGATGTTTTTCTAGGTCTGGACATATCTTCATATAGTAATGGCTCTAAAGAACTACAGCTTCTGATTATATTTTTACCTAACGGATTCTAGTAATTTTAACAATTATATCGCGGGCCGTACAATACGATGACGTCCATTTTTTAATAATAGATGATGTTAAAGATGAGAGAACATGAATGAAATGACTTTGTCCTATTTTTTTCTATTTCTTTTTAATGTCTAATGGACGATAATTTCAAACGGAGTAGCGTGAGAATAGCCTTCTAATAGAATTTTATATTTCTTTCTAATAACAGTTATTTTTTATGTATTAGTTTTGTTTTAAGTATTATTATTGTTTTACTTTTTTAATGATTGTTAAGTTATTCTGAACAAAAAAACGTATAAAATAAAAATAAAAATTGACAAAAAAATGATATTAATAATGATATTTTAAATAATATGTCAAGATTATATTTTATTTCCAAAAGTATAAGTATCCTCAGATTTTAATGAGTTATTTAAATTTTTTTATAGAAAGAGAAGCTGAAGTATATTGGCTTGATAAAAAATTACTGCCCAATTTATTAAATAACTGCCAAGAACTAGCTCATATTTACAATGACTAGTTTTTTTATAGAAGAGTCCTCTGTTATTTCTTGTCCATTGCGCTTCATCATTAGTAGCAGGAGCTGAATAAAATTGACCAATAAAGTTCAATTTTGATCTCTAAAAAACTTTAAAGCACATTTTCCACCGTCATCTATTAAAATTATATAGAATTATTGTTTTATCGACTGAGAGATCTGATCGTTTTTTTTTGTTTCAGGTAAGAAAATTCCCTACTCCCGACCTTAATGGATTCAGATGTCTGCCGCTCCGTGAGTAACTTCCATTTTTAGGCCTTTCTACTATAATAGCTGCCATATATCTAAATTATATCTCGGGGATAGTAGTCGTCCCCTATATTGCCCGCGTCCTGTAATGTAAAAACGGCCTTAAAACACTGCCCTTCGAACATAACTCAAATTTCGTACGTTTTATGCTCCCTAATGCACCGTCGTCCCTATAATACGACGGTTTTGTATCTAAAGGTAAACTGGCTGTTAAGGGGCCCTAAGAGGTATCTCCGGAACAACAGCATTTTAATTTTCGTTATTTTATTCATGAATAATAAGGGTTCGTTTAAAAATATATTTCCTTGTTTGGCGTTGGGGAAGAAAAACTCGAAATGAATTTATTACAAAAAAGAACAGGGTGTCTTAATTATCCTACGTAGAAAGATACTTTGGCATTCAGAATATTATTTAAAGGTATTTGATATTATATTGAAAGTAAAGTATTTATTATTATTAATTTAACTGTACAGGGTGGGTCAAATTCGATGCTTAAAGAGAAACATCCTTTTTTATAGGAGATAGATGAAAACTAATATCGGTGTCTGAGCTTAATTTTTATGAAAAACATGATGGTGAAAACCGCACATCGATATCTGCTACTGTTTCGGAGTTACGGGGTGTTTTTAAAAAATGTGCATTTGTAACAAATTGTTGTAACTTTTTTGCTATATAAAATTTCCAATTTTCATGAAAACATTTCCAAAGCATCTTTTTACTTAGAATTTAATGGTTTAAATATAATTTTTTTAAAATCAATAATTTAAGAGTTATCAACAGAAAAATTGATTTATTATTTGGGACGCCCTGTATATTTTTAATTAAATGAAAGTAACTTAAAATTACCTTTCCAAAAATATAGCACACTTGATATTTTGTTATAATCCCCTTTAAAATACGGAATTTTTAGCCACTTTTAACTAGTATGGTTTGACCCCTTATTGATGATCTAGCCCTAATGGAACCCGAAAACATATTTTTCCAGCAAAACGAGGCATCTCCTCAGAACGCTGAAGTTATCATTTAACTTATGCAGCCAATTTAGAGAATATTTGATTAGCTAACCAAGATCCCAGCCGTTGGCCGCCGGACTTAGTGCCTATGGATTTTTTATCGAAAGAATGAAGGTTCTTTTTTAAATTGCCTGTATAATCTAGACACGAATTAAAATCACTTAGCGGTTATGCGAGGATACCTTTCACCCCTATTGAGTTAATAAATTCCGCGAGAAATGTTCAAAAACGGTCCCGTCTCTCCATAACACAAGACGGTAGTCGAGATGTCGAACACCTGTAGCAATATCTCATGTCTTGGTTTGGTGTTGATGTTGTCAAATATTGTTTAAATTGTTATAAACTTCTAAATAGAGATTTGGCAATTTAAATGAAAATAATATTTGCAATGAGAGCATTGCAAATATTATTTTCATTTAAATTGCTGCTCACAGCTACAATTTTCTTGCATTACAGCCAGCGTGGTTCAAAGCCTACTTATTCAAAGTGGGCGAATTTTTATAAACTCTATATCTCCAAGGAATCGAGCAAAATATCAAGTGTGCTATATTTTTGGAAAGGTAATTTTAAATTATTTTCAACCAATTAAAAATATACAGGGTGTCCTATATAAAAAATCATTTTTTTTCTTCATAATTCTTAAATTATTAATTTTAAAAAAAAATATACTTAAACTATTAAATTCCTCGTAAAAAGGTGCTTTGGAAATGTTTGCATAGAAATACAAAATTTTCCATAGCAAAAAAGTTACAGCGATTTTTTAAAAATGGGCATTTTTGAAAAACACCCCGTAACACCGAAGCGGTAACAGATATCGATGTGCGGTTTTCACCATCATGTTTTTGATAAAAATTGAGCTCCAGACACCGATATTAGTTTTCGTCTATCTCCTATAGAAAAGGGCGTTTTCCTTTAAAAGCGTCCAATTTGACCCACCCTGTACATATACAGCATATACTCTTGGATTTGTATCAATTGATGAAGGAAAAGCAATAGAAAAAAATCCTAATTTTAAACAATATTTATCTGATGTTGTGAAAAATAGCAGTAAAACCACCCTTTAACACCAGGGTTTACAACCTTTATACTTTATAAAGAAACTGTTTCCAATTTGGGGTCTTTTAACCGACCAAAAAAGACACGAAAAACATTAAACAATCCAATTATATTGTCATTGATTAAAAAGTAGTTGTTTCGTCATAGCCATGATGCTCTAGATTTAATTTTCAAATGCTTTTTTGAAGTGAAACTTTTACGCGCCATGACACACGAGACGCGAGAGGAAAAGTGGTAACGATCTTGGAGCGTCGTAACTCTGGCTCTGTGTTAGTTAGGGGGCTAAAACTCGGAATGTAGATGAGGCTCGAAGAGACTCACCTTTATATTGGTAACGTTTCGTGCACTATGAAACTCAATCGTCAAAGGTGAAGAAATCGTCCGATTTAAGGTTGATTCTCACTATATCTTTCGTTTCCATTTCATATTCACTCCATATCCGTTCCGTATTTTTGATTGTATTCACACTATACGTAATGCTTCCATTCTGTATCAGTTCCATACTTTTTATTGTACAATTTATTATTACAAAAGTTTTATTTTAAAAATATGTATCTTTTGAAAAAGGCAATAGATTTAATTAAGAGGCGAAGGAATAAATAAATATCAGCAAAATTTTCACAGAGCTGGTACAAATGCAAGAACTTGACAACATGATTGTCTACAATTTTTATGGATAACTAATAATTTATTTAAATGTAGATGCTTTTTTTCAAAGACTTGAAAGAAAATTTATATATTTTCTTTTCTTGGAATGTAAATATTTCACTGTTATCCAAGCGGAATTAAATGTCATTTTAAACCATTTCTTGTAAGATAATCTACATTTAATGGATATCGTTTCGATTTTCAGATACATTTTTAATATAGGTACTTTCCAGAAAGAATTGTAATATTACAAAATTGCTGCTGCAAACGCTTTATCGAGAACGTTCATTATACTTTTTATTTTCTGAATGTTTATCAAACAATAAAAACTAGAATAAATGTTTAAATTGCGCCGACAAGAAAGTAAACTTTTATGAAATTTTCGTACAAGACAAATGTTGTCTTAAAAAGTACTTTCAGTTATAATTAAATTTTAAAATTGTTAGTAGTAAAGTTAAGAATATAATTCGGAGGAAATTTGAAATGGTAATTTTTCATTTTTGCAGGAAAGTAACTAATCTAATAACTGTCGTTATAATTTATAAAAAACTTAACTAGGATAAAACTTTGGAATTTTTTTTTGGAATAAAACGTGTTTAAAAATTGGTTGTTTCCAAGTTTTATATATTTTTGTATGAGATATAGGTAAAATTACAAATAGATTAAAATTTCTAGGTAATTTAAAGTTTAATATACAGGGTGTCCCGATATTACATAGAACTACTACGTATTTTTGGAATCAAGATAAGTTTATTGACCAAAATTTACTTCTATACAAAAGTACTTCATTAGTTAAGGTGTGCCCCTCACAACTTAACTTTCAACGAAAATATGAGAATTTTGTTAAATTATTATTTCTCAAATCAATGAATTGGAACCTATGGACCTATATGATGGCCTTCCTGATTCCCGGATTTGTCCGTTCTCGATTTCTGAATTTGGGGATTTTTTAAATATGAAATATATCGTGGCGACTAATACAACGTCGAACAGCTCGAAAATGCTTTAATAATGCAAGCTTTTAGATATTTGCAAACTCCATCCCGTTATAATAAATTCCGTTATAAAAAAAATATATTCAGAGATTCAGTGGTAACAGTTCGAAAGTAAAATATATCAAATAAATAAAAATTTAATATATGTATGACTATTTTAGTAAATACCATTTTGACTACGTCAGTGTATTCTACGTAAAAAGTTCTACAAGAATCAGTTTTCACCTTCTCGATATCATCCATAATAACGGAGATACGGGGGCTGTCCCAAATTGCAAAATTTTTGAAAAGACCCTGTAGCTCAAAAACGAAGAGAGCTATGAAAATTTTGTTGACAGCATCTTCCGTTTGACAAAAAAGTGGAACAGTTTTGCGAACCGGAACGTGATATTCGTGAAGATAGAACGACCGGATCGTTCTATCTTCACGAATAACGGAGATACCGTATGATTTCAACCAAAATGGACACCCTGTACATGTTCACATTTTGAAGAAACTTTCTGTATGAAACGGATGATCTGTTTCAGGAAATATTCAATTTGCCTACGAAACATCTTACGCATGCAGTCCGCTCGCCAAAATCTTCTTATCGCAATCCAACAAATGTTGCTCTTTCTTAAATCGGACGCACTAAGAATATAAATAAAATGGTTTTACACCCCCGACCCTGTTCCGTGATTTAATGTCGGATCCGGGGGGCTTATACGGAACAAATAAAGGTTTCCATCATACCCTTACATATAAAATTATTTTACGGCTGTTTCTCTTGTTATTTCTTACTTTTCCATTTTATATCCGGCTTATCTTCGCTATCCAGCGCACGAACTTTTGTATTTAGGAGCGAGAAAAAAGACGAAAAAAACCGGGGGGGATGGGGAGGTGAAAGAAGGTGGCGGAGCATACGAGAGGGAGGAAAAACCTTGAGGCGAGAGGACCGTAAAAAAGCGAAAAAATAATAGTGAGCTTACAAATGAAATATCGCCCTGTTAAAGGAAATTTATATTGTTTGTTAAAAACCCTACCTAGCAAGGGAGAGTGGTTGTATTAAGGCCGTTTATTTGACGGAAATGGACGTCCCCCTGGTAGGGGAGAGGGAGCACGGAATTGAGTTCTCTATGAAAATAAACTTAACGCGATTTATTATTAAATTGGTACGCTATTTTTTTCTAGATAATGATGTAGAAACACTATTTTAACAAAAAAAAATTGTGTGTGCGCTAAATGTGCATATTTGATGTGAAACTTCTTACTAACACCTATTAAATGGAGGGATTTGAAGGACATGAAATGTTGAAAAGTATGTGTAAAAATAGTTTTTTACGTGTAACAAATAGTTTTCTACGTGTAACAAGTAGTTTTTTACGTATAATAAATAGTTTTTTACGTGTAACAAATAGTATTTTACACGCAAATTTTTTTTGTGTGTAAAAAATAATTTTACAAGTAGTTTTTTACACGTAATAATTTGATTCTCTTTCCGAAAATTTGTATTAAAATATCAATATTTTTGATAAACACGTGGACTTCTCACAAATACAGGGTATCCCACAAGAATAGCTCTCGGCTGTATCTCGGAAAGTATTAGCCGTAGGGGCTGCGGGAAAAAATATTTATATCTAAAGTGGCTATGGGAAATTGCCTTTATTATTTGAAATAGTTGAAGTTGTTGGCATTTTGAAAAAGCAATCAAAAGATAAATAACGCTGATAAAACTATCAAAATGTTGATCTAATAACAATTTGACGTTTATACTATTACATCAAAAGCAACTTTTTTCCAAAGCCTACCATGACTTCACTGAATCATTGTTTCTTGTTCACTGTTATTAATATCTGAATTATTAGAAATTAATACCTCTGGTATTATGGTATTCTGGTATTTCGTCGATTTTAAAATAAACTAACTGTTTCTATCTTATTTTTTTGTTAGAATGGTCATAATTAAGAGAGCTTCTGATACCGTGTTGTAAAAATAAGGTAATTAAGGGGCTTATTTTTTGGTATTTATTATAATTTTGCTAATATCTTCGGTTTGAAAGAAGATATTAAAATGCGGTTTTCACTGACTTTTTAAGCTTTTACTACTCTTTACTATCAGCTAAAATTACATATACTATTGCATTTAATTTTTTTGAAAAAACGCGCAATGTTTGTTAAATTGTAAGACAACGCCCCCTAGCGTCTACGTCCAAAAGCTTATTATTATTGTTTATATGGTACAATATAGAGTACGCTACGCTCTTTTAAACGAGCCCTCGCTTGTTGGATTCCGATAATCCAGTCCAGAGTTATTAATATTTAAATAAAAATAGATCTAACCTTCCCCCACCACTTTATTTTCGTAGACAGGGGAAAATGGCTCTAACAAAAAATATTCAAAATTTACTGAAGATTGTGAAGCTATTACTTATAGTACACCTGATCTAGGGAAAATTGTGTAAAAACTCCATTTTCATATTTTTTGTTGCAGTTGCGCCCCCTAGCGGTCGTTCTACAAACTTGAAAATAATTTCCAGCAATTTCTCATAGCCCCTTTAGTTATAAATATTTTTTGCGTAAACCCTACGGCTAATACTTTCCGAGATACAGCCGAGAGCTATTCTTAGTGGGACACCCGGTACACGTCGCTTCACTACGTATTTCTAGACCGTAGGCTGTCCTTACCACTATTTCGATCGTTACCATTAGCTCTTATGTGACAGTCTTGAATTTTTACTAAAAGAAAGCTAGTTTATTGTACGTAGGTACACTGTTTTCAGAGATATTTAGTTCAATACCTGCTAATTGGTATAAAAATTGGTAAGATTTTGATTGTCAAACATCAACAAAATATTCCTTCGTATTAAATTTTCTCGAAAATAAAGACATAATTTAAAATTCCGTTACAATACGGAAATAAATTGAAATTTTGTGACTACAGTGATATTTATATAACTTATATGGTTTTGTAACAAATTGTTCGCTATTTTATGGCAAATGCTGAAAAAAAAATGCTGCAAAAAAAATAGCAAAATATTGTGAAAAATAAACCTATTTTAGTATACGCTCGATATACGCAATGTGTATCTAATGGCCTACTGAGGAGCGGTCGCGCGTCTTGTTCCGAGGCCTTCTTGTCTAGGTGGTATTGGCTTAACACGACAGGATCGGGATAAGCCGTAGGCAGATTTCTGAAATATAATATACTTCCTTTACCCGACCCCTGAGAGCAACCCAAACCGTACAGCGTAATAGACTCTTAAGAAGAAAATTATATCAACTTTTATTAATGGAACACCCGGTATATTTTAATTCTTCTTTTAAATATTTTTCTTCTGAATGTAAATATACCTATACAGGATGAGTCTTAAATAAGTGCAAATATTTTCAGGGCTGGTAGATCTCGATAAAAGAAACACATTTTCTCTTTGTTGTTTTTCAAAAAAGTCCAAAATAACCGAGATATTAAATTTTAAAAATTTCCAAAAAATATATTTTTTAGGTTTTCATTCTTGTAAATTTAATCTATTATTATTTATATAAAAAAAAATCCGAATTTAAAAAAAATCGCGGAAAAAATCTCATAGGCGTGTTTCTGGGGTCGAAATATACTACCCATTAAATTATTTGCACTTATTTAAGACTCAACCTGTATAGTTTGGAGTTTGGTTGGTAAGAGTAAAGAGCAATGCAAAGAGCAATGAAAAGATCAATGTTGGGGCTATCTTTGAGAGACCAAGTACCGAATATCGAAGTACGAGACAGAACAAAAGTCATTAGAATTTAGAATTTAGAATGAGTGGGAGGGGGGTTAATCACTTCGACCTTACAGATCCATTGTGTCCCCCTTTCTTGAATCATAACTCATCATACAGTCCCAGGGCTTTGACAAAAGTCAGTAACTGGGACGGTTTTCTAGAGGGTAGTTCTCCATCTCCAATATCAGTCGTACCAAAATTCATGGCACGAATGGTTGTCGTCTCGACGCACTCAGTGATGAGGTGTACTGGTGTTTCCCCATCTTCCCCACAGAATCTGCATTCGCCGTTTCTTCTTAGTTTCAATCTACTGAGGTGTTCATTGAGGAGACAGTGTCCTGTTAAAAACCCCGTGACAATCCGAAGATTGTTCTTACTCAGACCCAGGAAGATCTGTGATTTTTCTTGATCATAAGCCCTCAGAAACTTCTTCGAGTGTCTTAGACCATTGCAAGATTTCCATTCCAGGTTGCGGATGGAATCTTCCAAGTTCTTGAGTTCCGCCTTGAGTTGGTTACCACTTGGAAAGCAGAACGGTTCTGGTCCAGTTAGTGGAGTGTTCGCTCCTTTCCTAGCTAGATTATTTGCTTTTTCATTGCCTTCTATCCCTTGGTGAGCAGGCACGCAGTGTAGGAGGACTTTGTTTTCTTTGCCTAATTTATTCAGCTTCTCTATGCATTCTTTGACCAATTTCGAATTGACTGATACTGAGTTGATAAGAGAGATAAGATGGCTATTTCCTGTTTCCGATAGTTCCTATCTAAGATAAGTTGTACGCATCTCTCGATAGCGTAGATTTCTGCCTGTAGGATACTAGGGTAAGTGCCCATTGGTTCGGAGTAATTAGCTCTCGGCCCAAACACTCCGATCCCTGTTCCCGTATTGGTTTTGGAAGCATCAGTATACCAAGTTATGGTATGGTCTTTTAACTGCTGGGCAAGCGTTTCGCTCTTCCAATCCTTCTTATTGCTCAATACTACATTGGCATGTTTGTCAAAGTTGTACGTTCTTGGCATATCGTCCACTGGGAGTTGCAGGAGTGGTATTTCCTTTTTGAGGGTGTTCCAAGCCCCTGATCTGACAATTCTCCCAGTACTAATTCCGTTAGTGACCATTCTAATCATTGTCGCATTGGCATATCTACCAATGACAATGTGCAGTGGTGTCAGATCTAGAATGACCTCCTTTGCTGCTGTTGGACAGGTTCTCATGGCTCCTGTGATGCAAACACATGCTAGTCTCTGGACTTTGCATAGGTTTAGCCTTGCCATCCGTTGCTCTAGTTTTGTGTACCAGGCAACTGCTCCATAAGTAATCATGGGTCTTACTGTCATGGTATACATCCAGCGCAAAATGTTAGGGGAGCAGCCCCATCTATTTCCATCCAGTCTTCTGCATATCATGAGAGCCTTTATGGCTTTGCTGGTAGTGTTCTTAATATGCCTGTTCCACAGGAGTTTACTGTCCAGGGTTATTCCCAGGTATTTAACTTCCTGTGTTGGCAGTATTTCTTTTCCATCTAGTTGGATTCTTTTCAAGTTTTTCAGACTTCGCCTTCTGGTGAATGGCACTATCGCGGTTTTGTCTGAGTTGATACTCAGCCCGACAGTCCTACACCATCTCTCAGTGATACGGAGTCCTCTTTGGATAATATCACACAAGGTGCCTTCAGAACAAAAGTCATGGATGCCATAGAGAAAATAACCACTTTGATATGGAATTGAGCAGGGCACATTGCAAGGCTAAACGATGACCGACGGACGAAGAAAATGATAGAATAGAGACCAAGACACGATGCATTCAGGAGCAGAGGCCGTCCTCCAACCAGATGGCATGACGACTTAAGGCGTATCCACAGTAACTGGATGCAAATAGCTCAAGATAGGGAGTTATGGAAGCAAACGAGTGAGGCCTATGTCCAGCAGTGGACTTTAGTGGCTGGTTAATGATGATGATGTATAGTTTGTTTATATTTGGGTGAAACTTTTTTGAATTATTTTGGTTTAAATATATATTTGCAACAGATACTACATAAAACCAGTTAGATAAAGAGTTTGGTCTCTAAGGATGAATTTTGAAGCGATATATAGGGAAAATGTATAGAATTACGTTTAGAAAAACGCAGAACTATTTTATATTAATTTACATTAAATTCTAAAAGCTTTTCATGAACGGTTGCGTTGCGTTGGCGTGAAAAATTCGGTATACCTACTACATGTATTTTATATTTTATTTTTATGTAATATATTTTTTATTACTCGATTTTATTAGAATGCCTTGAAGTTTATACTCGGTTATCTAGTATTTTATGAAAATTATTTTTATCATAAAATTGTCCAAACTCTAATTTATTTTTGCTCATATATCTTGTTTAATATATTTCTTTTGTTTTATATACGGACAACAAAAATTACGACTGACAGGTAGTAACAAAATGGGTCGTAAAAGTGGAGAATTACATTTTGAATTAAAATTTTTATAGTTGGTTTTATTTCCATCATAGGGGAGCTCAAATTTAGGTTTTCCTGTCGCAAGGCAAATATATAATTTAACTATGCTAATGTGCATTTAACATAATTTAATCTTAATAATAAAAGTAAATTAATTTCTCTCTATGATGCTTTTTATTATTTTGTCAAGTAACTGAATTCATTCCTCATAAAAAATATATTTCTTGAAAGAATCCTGGTTATTTCGCGACTGAAACAAAAATCTAAAGGTTTTTTTTTGTTAAGTTATTTTTAGTAGTTAGTAATGGCTTAAACCAGATGTATAAACTTAAATAGAAGTTACTTTTTTAAGGTAGCATCATTCGCCTATTCAACAATTTTCAATTATGGTGTTGCCTCCGGCATATATTGTCTATGTAATGTCTATGTAGTTGGGCCCATTTTTGTTTATTATGTTGGCTATGCGGGTCCAAGTTATCTCTGCTAATTTTTTAATAGCATCTAGGTCTCGTCTCAGGTTGGTCTTCTTCTAGGTCTCTTAATCCCTCGTGGTGCTGTAATTTTTGTGGTCCATCTGTTGTCCGTCCTTCTTGCCAGGTGTCCCGCCCATTACTACTTGAAGGATTTGATTCTGTGGATGATATCTATTACGTGGGTCTTTTGTCATATCCACACTATTGTTTTACGGCCTTTCTTGATTATTCCTAGCATTTTAAGGTATATACATTATTATTTAAAAAGTTCTTTATTTAAAAATCTTGCTAAACATTATTTAGAAGTATCTGTCAATATTTAAGTCGTATCAATAACACTATTATGAGTAATATGTCTTATGTCTATACGTATTAACAATATTTTTGCCGCAATATATAGAATCTCCTTTCGAGTATATTACCATTTAATTTCGTGCTGTTACTGAACGAATATCACCATCCATTATCGAACCCATTGCGGTATCTCGGCATCACCCCTCTGACGACGTCTGACGTCTATCGGCCCTCTGGTGGCGTTTTTACCATCTGCACACAAAAGACAAACGGCCCTTGACACTCAATTTACCCAATAGAAGGCGATAGGGAAAACCAATAAATGCAATTACGACTTTATAATGGCCAATTTCGTTGACGTATTAGGAAAATTCTGTTTAGCTTTTGCTAGTGGCTTTGTTAGGAGCGGATTATGTTTTTTATTACTTAGTAGTGATTAAATAATAACTTGTGACGTCATTCATTTTAAACTAATAAAGATGATATTTTTTCTAACAAAACGTTTACTTAAACGATATTTAAAAATATTGGCAATGAATCCTATTTTAAAATAAGACGGGATTGGCACGGTCCATGTGTACTTGGACCAAGACAACGACGAGTATCGTATCAACTGTTTTATCCAAGTCAAGTTGGATACGACAGAAGCAGCGTACTTGTATTATAAGTACTGATATATGGCAGCATCCAAGTGTACTTGGTCCAGGTAGACTCTCGTTGACTTGGTCCAAGTACACTTGGTCCATCATACCAAAAATCAGACGCTCACAGCATCCACACATACTTACATGGCAGCTGTAATCTATAACTATACTTGGCCCATGTATACTTGGACCTTGCCAACCGGGGAAACTATACTTAGATGGTTCTATGAAATCCAAAAAGTGGTATTGGAAAATTGACTTTGCCGTCCATACCAAATATTTAAAAATTATTACTACGTCTGGAACCTAAACCTTCATTTTACTGGATTAAAAAACTAATTTAACTAAAGCTAAAACAATATTTCAGAGGAACTATTTTATAATTTTGTATGAAAATGTATATAAAGATTTTATAAAAAAAGGTTTATATTAGAACATTTGATCCATCATTTCTGAGGCTACTGGTGAAGTTTTTAATATATTTCATAAAATTTTTAATATATTTAACAAAAGTGATGGTACACTGAAGGGTTAAAGACGGAATCCGCACCAAAACAGTTTTAAGAAATAAACCACTACAGCAAATATCGCACTTCAGCTTCTTGGGATGCCACATAACCTATGATAAAGATAATGACTACATGAAAAATATAAATAAATTTGAGTCAGTGTGTGGAACTATCGCAAAAACTTTTAAAAACAAAGCACGGCTAGAAACGCAAGTAAGACTATATAATACATTAGCGGTACCGATAGTATTATACGGAAGTGAAGCCTGGACTACCACAAAAGTTAAAGAACGAAGACTCAGAACAACGGAGATGACGTTCTTACGAAATATAAAAGGAATAAGTAGAGAAGATAGAATAAGAAATGACACAATAAGAAATGAGCTAAAAATACAACGATTAGAAGAAAAAGTGAGAGTATATTATATAAAATCAAATGGAAGGAACACGTAGAAAGAACGTCAGATGATAGAATTCCACAAAAAATGTTACGATATCAACATCCAGGAAGGAGAAGTATTGGACGACCAATACAGAGATGGTGAAGCGGAACAGGTTTTTAAACCTAAACCGAAAAAGGATACGACGATCCGACGACGATTAGATTATCAAAATTCTCCTTGATAAATTCTATAATAATTATTGTCTTATGATGTTAGTTCATCTTATTCAGAATAAAAAAAAACAAGATGATTTATAATAACCATTCACAAAGGTTATTGCAAAATAGGAAAGCGCTCTCGGCTATAGCTGCTTGTATTGTGTATTTTTATAATTAAAGGTAGAACTTTATAGATGATTTAATAGGTTAAGGTAGTGTTCGAATGCTTGTACATGTACACGCTCTGTGTTTTTATCTTGTTTAGTGACAGAAATCTTATTAAACGGTTTTTATTACTAATAGTTCACCTGCAATATTAAATTTCGTGTTAGAAGTTGATTTGTTCATACAAAGGCATTCAAATACGTTATGTTTTGTTTAATATTACAATAAATCTGCTAAAGGTGTGTTTAGAACACGACATCATTAACGGACAAAGAAAAATATTTGCTTGTTCGTACTTAGCCGAAGAAATCTAAAATATCTTTAATATTTTAAATTGCTCAAGTACGTTATGTGAAGTATAGGTTGTTGTAAATTATAATCTAGAGGTATATTAAAATCTAATTTATTATACATGAAATAATTAATTGGTAATATTTGTGTCTATATAAATAGTAGTGTGTTTAGGTATACAATCTAACTGTTGCTTAACAGGGATAAAATGCAAATTTAGTTACTGGAATTAATTTACTTTACTCAAATTTCTGGCTCAAAATATCCAGATACTTTAATATGATTTTTATAAAATACTGATATCGAAGAAAAATTCTAGAGGTTACAATATAATACGGTCGGAAAAAAATGGCATCAAAGACACCTGCGGAATGACAATCGATAATAATTTAACGAGATCAAGCACTAGACATCATCTATTTGGCCTGCGATCTTCTTTTTTTTTAATGGCGCTTAATTCGTTGCAATTTATTTTTATGAATTTTAAAAGATGTAGTTTAAAGTTGCAGAAATAAGAAATTTTTGGAAATAAATGTGTTTGTTTTCTATCCTTTTTTAATCTATTGATAATTAAAAGTAAAATAAAACACTAATTCACCACAATACACTAAAACACTTTACTTTTAAACATAGTTAAAAACGCCCGTGTGTTGTGGTGAATTAGTGTTTTATTTTGCTGTTGTAACACCAAATGTTCCAACCCCCCAACTGTAATCTATAATTAGTATTATTTTTTTAAAAGTTTTAGTCAATTTTTAATAAATGACGTCTAAATATTGTCCTCGCCGAA
Organism: Sitophilus oryzae; assembly: GCF_002938485.1. NCBI lineage: Eukaryota > Metazoa > Arthropoda > Insecta > Coleoptera > Curculionidae > Sitophilus > Sitophilus oryzae. The sequence continues at coordinate 12,905,399 of NW_022146055.1, forward strand.
ATTATTGTCGATTGTCATTCCCCAGCCGTCTTTGACGCTATTTTTTCGATCATATGGTATATTATATATGCAGCATATCCCCGGATGATTTTTGCAAGAGAAAAAATCTTTTTATTATTGACATTTTGAGAAAAATGTAATCTTCATAAAAAATACGATAAAATCCTTGACAGTGATAGATGTGTCATTTTAATTTCAAAGTAGTTTATTTCATTTTACAAAGAAATAAGTTGGTACAATTGGAACCACGGAGGAATAAGAAAGCGGAGTCGCTACTACACGTATTTCTGTAGGATAAAAACAGTCTCACTTCGTTGTTTGGGCGGGGCCAAAAGTGTACCCTTTGGACAGGACCTGATTGAGTAAAACTTCAAATAATAAAAACAAACAATGATGAAAATTTGCCTTGAACTAATGTAAAATTATTGTGTAATATTAATAGTGTGTATCGCAATGAACAAATTACTTGGCATTACTACACCAAACTTAAAATACGCATAAAATACTAATTAATGTTCATTCGTTAATTCGGTCATTACGGACCTGCACACTGTTTATCTAACCTGTGAAATGTTACGCGGGTGAGTTTCTTCGAGTCGATTCCTTTCCTGCTCCTACAACTGCGTACAGCACACAACACCATGGTTTTAAATGTTTTTGTAATAGAAAACACTCAAATTATCGATGAAAAACATTAAATTTCGAGAAAAATGCACAAATTACAAAAAGTACCACAATCTAAGATGGCGGGCGGCTAGGTGAACCTCTTTTTGCAACAGCTGTAGCATCTCCCCTCTCTTATTCCTCCGTGATTGGAACGCATAGCAGAATATTAATATATCTAAAATTTGAGTTACAAGTGATTACTTCAAAATATTGTGAAAAAAAAACCTGTATAAAACCTGATAAAACTGAAAAATCTAATCGAGTTATTTTATTAAAAAAAATACTGTTTGTGTTAATAAAAAACAAACAAGGGTACCTATATTTTAAACCAAAACACCACATACCAAAAAATAAAAATAAAAAGGAACTATTTCTTACTTTCAAGCTCAAGCAACTTCCTGCATTTATTATTACTAGTTGAAGCCTGGCGCATCGGCCACATCAGAAAAAAAATACTTTTTATTTATTTAATTAAATGAAAAAGAAAAAATCCGGCGACGACAGATTTTAGGAGAGCCAATTATCTATCTTTTAGTAAAAAAGCAGCTTTCTAGAGCATATCGTTACTTCAGTAGAGACGACACAGATAAACATTAGCATTTTATATATGTAGATATTTATCAATATAAGTTATGTACAAATAAAAAAAATAATATTGAAAAGGAACAAATAAAACAAAATAATAAAAAAGTGTTTCCACTTGTAAAGCCAATTTGAGGATATACTGTTGATAGTACTAGCAATATCTCGACAAGAAATACTACCTCGTTCTTAAACAGATATCAAGGGACTAGAGCATGAACTGATAATTATTAGTAACCAAAACTCAGAATTACTAATTTCTGATTGTTATCGATATTTTTTCTATTCGTAAAGTACTAAACCATCATTTTCTTTTTCTTTATTATTATGAAGCTGTAAAATGTTACGAAACGTTCTCGAGAAAAATTTCAATAATTACAATATCTTTAGTGGAAGAATTTCACGGTGAAAAGTTTATAAACGGCTTTTCTAAGCGGCCGACGTTGGCCGGAACCAACAATGCGAAATTGCATAAAATCGCGCAATTAGTTGTATATAATAGGGACGTGCTCAAGGAGTGAAGAGCACTTTACGGAGCGCTGTTCAGCGTTAAATAAACCGTATGCGGCGTGACGCAATATTCCTCATAACAATTCAATGTTCGCGTAATTAGATGTCGTTGAAAGTCACCGCATTAATTCTTGGCCAGTTGTTGATTCCGTCGATCTTTAGACGGAGGCCTAACAGGTGTGAAGTGACTTTCGGATATTTATAGATGACAAAAGCAAACAATGACTTTTATTAATAAAAATTTTAAAACGTTATTATATTATAAAGGGTGGTCCATTCTAATATACTTAGTTTTGAAGTTACAGGATATAGAGGTTTCATTTTTATTTCGTTTTTTTATTCTTCTTTTTCTAGTGCAGATCCATTAATGGATATTTGCTATAACATTTTCTATTGCTTCTCTGTTCTGAGTGGTGTGTATTAAAGACTGAACATCGTGTAGCCCTGTCCATTGTCTAATTTTCCTCAGCCAAGACATTTTTTTCCTTCCGATTCCCCTCCGATCTTCGATATTGCCTTCGATCAACAAATGCAAGAATTGATATTTGGGGTTTCGCATTATGTGATTATGTGCCCCAGGTATGCGTTTTTTTTTCTTTTTAATCAATTCAAATAATTCACGCTCTTTATCAATACGTGTGAGAACTAACTCATTTATCAACCTAGCCGTCCAAGGTATCTTCAGGATTCTGCAATATAGCCACATCTCGAAAGCCTCCAATTTGTTGATGGTAGCTGCTTTCAATGTCCAACCTTCATACCATAAAGGAGCACCGACCACACATAACACTTTACGAATCTTAATCTAAGGCTAAGTTCAAAATCAGAACAGACACGTACTTTTTGAAACCTCAAGAATGCCTGCCGAGCTTGTTCCATGCGACATTTAATTTCCTTGTCTGATGTCCAATCTTCCGAGAGCCAGATGCCCAAATACTTAAATTTATCTACTCTTTCTATGGGCCTTGAGTTAAATGTTAGGATGAAGTTTATAAACATATCTGGGTTTCTGGATATTATCATAAATTTAGTTTTCTTGATGTTGACTTTTAAACCCATTGCTTTGCTCTGTTCTCCTACCTTGTTGACCAGTTGTTGTAGGTCGTGTATATTGTCTGCAATTATGACCGTATCGTCGGCGTAGCGGATATTATTAATCCACACTCCATTAACTTTGACTCCCATTTCCACGTCCTCCAGAGCCTCTTGGAAAATAGCTTCTGAGTATAAATTAAATAGCGGTGGAGATAGCACGCAACCCTGGCGCACTCCCCTTCTAACTTGTATGGGTTTGGACATGGTACTGGACAATTTGATTTGTGCCGTTTGGTTCCAGTATATCAGTATATAGTTTTTTTTATTACTATTTACTAAATTAAAGTGATTAAGTGCAAATTATTCTACAACTCATGATCTCCTAACATGAGAAATTCACAGGTATGTATTCATCATCATCATTTTCAGGTTTTTCAGCTTATGGTGTAGTCAAAGATGAGAGAGAGACTCCCTCACATATTTAGATATTCTATTTGTAGTTGTACCCATTGGTTGCCTATTGTTGGCTATGCAGGCCCTAGTTATCCTTGCTAATTTCCTAATATCATGTATATATACATATATACATGATATTAGGAAATATATATATATATATATATATATATATATATATATATATATATATATATATATATATATATATATATATATATATATATATATCAGGTTCGGTCTTGTTCTAGGTTTCCTAATTCCTCGTGAGTACCATGCTGTATTTTTTGTGGTCCATATGTTTCCGTTCTTCTTGCCAGGTATCCTGCCCATTGCCGTTTGAGGGATTTGACTCTGTGGATGATATCTATTACCGGGGTCTTTTGCATATCCATTCTATTCTTTTACGGACTCCCTTGGTTATTCCAAGCATATTTCGTTCTATTGAGTTGTTTTCCTCGCCCTTTCGTGCGCCCTGCATATTATGATGTCCGTGTTATGTGTCCAGGTTTCGCATGCATAGATCATTACTGGTAATACACATTGGTCGAATGTTTGCTTCATTAGATATAGTGGCATTCTAGATTTGAATATGATTGAGTTTCCTCTATAATAGTACGAGAGCTAGCAACATCGGTTTAAGAAAGCTGGCTCTTTAATATATTGTTTACTATGCTCTCTGCAACAGCATCTGGAACCTACTGCGCATATTGAAAGAAGATCCTATATTTTTATTAGTCCTTTAAATTCTAGTACTGAATGTAAACCGAGCGAGTCTCCATAGCGCAGCGCGTAGAGGTTCCGCCTATCCAGCGTAGAGAGTTCGAGACCGGGTCGGGATAAAAACTTTTTTATTTTATATTATGTAGTAAATAGTAAAAGATATATCAAACAGCCAGCTTTCTTAAAATACTTTCTCGACAACGTAGCTAGCTCTTAGACTACAAGTACTCCGCACTAACTAATTCTTCTGTTGATTTGTGGTAGTAGAGATCCCGGCTGTGAATTAGTTATCCCAAATATATGTATTCTTTTACTGTTTCCAGTGTCGTGTTATTTATTAGAATGTATTTTATTTTCACTAGTTCGTTATACATTACTTTAGTTTTTGCTAAATTCATTTTGAGACCCACTTTATTGCTATATCTATCTTTTTTGAATCCTTTCTTGGTCCAGTCCAGACGGAAATTTCTTCTAGTCTTGCTGTAAACAGCTTTGGGGATATTGTGTCTCCCTGTCGTACTCCCTTGCCAGTTGGGAACTCTGGGGTTGTTTTATATATCATCCTCTTGCTTTGGCTTCTTTGTATATATTGGCGAAAGCTTCTATATAAGCCTGTCAATACCTTGTCTCGCCAGGGCTTCTTCTATTTTTTATCTTAGGATATCTAGTCGAATGCCTTCTCAAAGTCTATAAAGGCTATGGTTAGTGGAAGTTCGTATTCTTTTGTTCGGCTGATAGTTTCTCTTAGTGTATGTAAGAAGTTACACCTATATGAACTAATCAATTTCCAGTCATTCTAAATTCGGAAAAATCTGACTGGATTTTTGGTATTATTAAATTTACGGCATGGTTGTGAAATGACCATGATGAATATGATCATGAATGAATATATCATAGAATGGAACGGTGGAATATCTGTGGGGGCAAGAGGATAAATAAACCTGAGATACGCGGATGATACCGTGATTATAGCTGCCAGCAAAGAAGGGTTGCAGGAAGTCATGACTGCACTGTGTTCTATTAGTGCAGAATATGGCTTGGAACTAAACAAACGGAAAACTAAGACGATGATTGTTTACCGCCTCCGCAATAACCAACCTGATGTCCGAACCGTGGCTGGATACGAGGTTGTGAGCCAGTTCAACTATTTAGGTTCCATGATAGCAAACTCTGGAGAATGCGAGGCTGAAATCAGGCGCAGAGTGGCAATGGCGAGGAATGCAACAACAAAGCTGACTAAGATGTGGAAGACTTCAGCAATCACACGAATAACTAAACTGCGCATTGCGAACTCCCTCATATTCCCCATAGCTATGTATGGCTTCGAAACATGGACACTAAAGGAAACTGATAAGCAAAGAATAAATGCCTTGGAGATGTGGCTATATCGACGGCTACTGCGAATACCATGGACAGCTCATCGAACAAACATTTTCATTATAGAGGAACTAAAAATTGAGACACGTCTGGTTACCAGATTAAATCAGTCAATCCTCCGATATTTTGGCCATATTGCCAGGAGTGGCACCTCAATTGAGAGACTGATGGTGGAGGGGAAGGTAGACGGAAGACGATCATGTGGAAGGTCACCTAAGAGGTGGGTGGACCAAGTCAAAACCCTAGTGGGCCACAACCTCCCCGAAGCTTCACATATGGCGCAGTGTCGAACAACTTGGGCCGAGGAAGTGAGGGGAATCAACACATGATATCACCATACTCTCACGTAGGTGAAGGACTGAAGAGAGTGTGAAATAACGACACTAACTTCTTTTATAGTATCCAATTTGTCAAAATCTTGAAATGCAAAAGATCTTCCGATACAAAGTTCTAAGAGAAATCTTATATTTTGTGAAGTTGGAATACAAGGGAATTTAAGATGTTCTTCATATGTATTTTATGTTTCCAAGAATAGGGAATAGATAAAATTAGATATTTTACTTATTTCAAATACCATTATTCGTTTAGTTATCCTATACTTTTAGATCTAGATAGATAGATTTTAGAATAGTGTAGAACAAGTTAGTATATAGGTCTTATGTCTTATATTTCATTCCACGTTATATTACATCCAATAGAGGAGGTAAATGAATCTAACAAGAACATATGCGAGAAGAAAATACGAGAAAACGAAACATGGAATTTGTTTTAATTCCGTATTCTAATAGAAAAAAATCTAAATGGCTGTGCATTCGTCGAAATATTTTTATATCGTGAAAAATTGTCGCCATTCCAATCCCGCATTTTACTTGGCGTTCGCTCGATCCACTTTACGAACCGCCGACCGTGAACGTATCGCGACAGAGTTTTTCACTTTGCCGCCCTTGCACAGAATCTGAGAAGAAAAAATGGTGCAGCCGGCGCAACCTTAAGGGCGCCAGATTTTTCTTTTGTGACGAATTTAACGGTCCATTTGCTTCTCTGGGGCGTGTTTATATTTTGGGCGGTTTTTGAGCTAACAAGTTCAGCTTTTTTAAGCGGGTGTTGGGTTTTGAGCGATCGTTACAGGTCTTGGTTTTATAGCTAGGGGTAGAACGTATATAGTACGTATTGAAGTAGCATTTATAGTAAAATAAGAAAGTGTTTAGGAAATGTCTATTTTTAAAGAAACACAAAGTGATGTAAGTTAAAGCAGCCAACCAATTTTGTTTCCAAAAACTTTTTAAGCCAAATTTATTATGGGTTATTATCATAGCCATTTATGGGCTAGTATCAAAATGTATGTCATATTACTGTTATCTACTAATTTTTAGTGTAATATATTCCCAAAGATTACAGAGATTCTGGAGTGTAACTATAAAAATTTTAATAATGTTGAAATGGTTTGCAAAATATTCATATAATTTTCTGTTTCAATTTCAAAGGTTCCAACCCAAATTGTGATAATAATTAGTTAGGTTAGATTGCTGGGGTTTGGGATCCTGTTTCATCACTCGGAGGCCTGGGGCTCATTGCGATACTCCTGTATTATTGTACCAAACCTTCCTTTTGGCCATTCTGTGCGTTAAAGCATTTTCAGCTCTTTGCAAAGTTCTGCTGCTCTAGTCCCTCCAAAAAACCGTGCTCTTATGTTTTAAGGCGTCGGTATTCCAGTGCCGGACAGTGGCACTATCGCAGATGCTTTATGGTTTCTTTTTCCTCTTCGCATTCTCTGCACTAGTCGTCGTTGGAGAGCTTCCATCTCACGAGGTTTACCTTCGTAGGGCAGTTTCCAGTAACAATTGTGCCTACTATGTTCTTTTGGTGCTGTAGTAGCTGTTTTGTCTTTTTACTGGCCACGATCTTCGAGCTGCAGCGCAGTGCTCACGGTGTTGCCGGGTTTCTTGCTGCTTAGCGTTGATGGTAGTTTCAATAACTTCCTTCAGTGTTTTGACCGTTACAAGTGGTGGGTCATCTGCCTCGGCCTCTCCTGTGGCCCCCTCTTTGGCGAGTCTATCCGCGTCTTGGTTGCCCACCATATTGCTGTCTCCTGACACCCAGCACAGAGTGGCCTCGCCTTGACCAAAATTTACAGAATAAAATATCTGTAAACTTTGCCGTGACGCAGCCGGGACAGTGCTACACGGCAGTCCATCACAGTTCTCGATATCACTGATTGCATGGTGATGCTTCTTAAGGCGCCCAAGTTGTCAGAGTATATCACGATACCTCCTATTGGTCTCTCAGCGATTTTTCTTCGTATACAACTGGCTGCTTCCTTTGTATAAGAGGGAAAATCGCTGATAGACCAATAGGAGATAGATAATGATTAATTAAGTTTAAAGTAATTTATAAAAACATAAAGATACTGAGTTAATTTTTGTAGAATTCAGTTCTACAGTCTAGAGTTCTACAGTTCTAGAGTTTTTATAAAAACATAAAGATACTGAGTTAATTTTTGTAGAATCCAGTTCTACAGTCTAGAGTTCTACAGTTCTAGAGTTTTTTTTATATAAAACGGTACTTTTTTTTGAAACTTGACCTTTTTAAATTTGATTTCTTTTTATTAGGCAGTTTTGTATTTTATACCTCAGCAATTTCTGATTTTTTTTTGGAATCAAATAGCGAATCTTATAAAAAACGTTTACGTAGAACAAATTTAATTTCTAACATATCTGGCATTGAATTATAATCAAAATTGTCTATTTAACATGAAACAAAACTCTTTTTCGCTTTTAACACACTTATTTGCTAAATATATAAATTGCTAAAACGTCAATTGCGCAATAGATATTTTAAAAGCATAAACGGATTTATAACTATGCAGTAATTATGACATTCTTAACTTGTAATCTTTAAACAATGCGGTTACCTTGTATTAAAACAAAGAATACGATTTGAAGTATACTTTTGAATAGGTTTAGTTAGTCTCATTTTATTAGGAGAAAGTGACATAATTGGTTCAAGGCGCTTTATAATTGAAGCTGATGTTTTACAGGTTTCTTTGATCGAATACAAACAGTAATTTATTACAATATTTTGCGATGTTTTACGCGAGATTGCACGTTAAATTATTTTAATGAACGGTTTAATATTAGTAAGGTACCACGCTTTATTATAGTTATTAATGAAACAAGACCGGAAAATCATAGTTTGCTGACCAGCGAACCAGTAAAGAAGTTGACCGGATGTGTTGTTTCTTATAGATAAGTATTTTACAAGTAGATATTATGGGAAAATTAAATGTTGTGAGTTTTTTTTCGCTTAATTTTTCTCTTTGCGAGGTACAGAACAGGGCTAAATTTAAATTAAACCGAATTGAAAAAGGTTATTGTTTTTTTAATAAATTAAAATGTAAATATTTCTTTTTAGTTCATTTTTTTATTAGGTATATCGAATAAGTACATAATCATCATCATCATCATAATTTTCAGCTTATTCAACCATTTCCTATTATGGTGTAGCTTCCTTCACATATTTAGATACTCCCTTTATAGTTGGGCTCATTGGTTGTCTATTGTTGGCTATGCGGGCCCAGGTTTGGTCCCATCTTCTAGGTATCTTAATACCTCGTGGGGACCATGCTGTAATTTTTGGTGGTCCATCTATTGTCCATCCTTCTTACCAGGTGTCCTAGCCATTGCCATTGGAGGGATGTGATTCTGTGGATGACACCTACCTGGGTCTTTTGTCGTAGCCAGTCTATTCTTTTACGGTCTTGGTTATTTCGTTCCCTTTAGCGTTGTACGACCTGCAGTTTCCTTCTAATGTCCATTTTAACTGTCCAGGTTTTGCATGCATAGGTCATGACTGGTAGTACACATTGACCGAATGTTTTCTTCTTTAGATAAAGTGGCATTCTAGATTTGAATATGATTGAGTTTCTTCCATAAGTACTCTATGCTGACTTAATTTTTCTGTTGATTTCTTGTGGTAGAAATCCCGAGCTGTGTATTGGGTGTCCCAAATATATATATATTCTTCTACTATTTTCACTGTTTTTTATTGGAATATCCTTTCTGCACTGAAAAAAAGGATCTCTCAGTCGAAATGAATATGACTTTGACCCAAAAGATTGGCGCTTTTCAATAGGGCCAAGAACGACGTTTCTTTGCCCAAATCACTAACTATCTTTTCATAAGCTTTAAAAAATTACTTTAGAGAATAGAAGAATCTATCTGTCCAAAGACTCTTGACCCAAAATGAATATGCAAAGAAGTTCTTGCTACAAGAACAATAGTCTCTCTGATTCATGGAAAAATTCTTGATTGAAAAGGGACATTTCTTGATTAAAGAGACACTTTTCTTAAACCAATAGCGAATACTATTGACTCAACTAAAATTTATTTTGATCTAAGAGAAGTCTATACATCATATACAGGCATATTACAATGTATATTATATTATTTTCTGATAAATTTAGGTTTTCCTGGTCTGTAGTAAGTAAAGTGATATTATTTTCCTCGATAGTAGTTATTTCTGCTTCTTCACTCCTTGGTATTTTTTGGGGTGGTTCATCACTCTACAAATTACAAAGAATGATGATGTAACATATCACGATTTCAAAGTAAAGCAAATAAATTATTAAAATTATGACTTGAAATTCGAAAATTTTTGTAATTATTTGCATAAACAAATCGATACCTATATTCTTACTCTATCTATAGTCACACATGCATTATCTAAACAGGTGCATTAGGTAAATGTCTCTTACCTTCAAATATAGCAAATAAATGCTCTAATTTCCATTTTTTCAGAAACTCCTTTAAAGAATCCATATAACCTAAAATTTGTCCATAAAAAATGACAAATGCATGTTAATAACGATCACTAATTTGTTATACGATATGCGTTTAAAAAGCAAATTATGCAAAATTCCAAGTGAAAAATTCCAAGCAACAAAACCCGTGCATACTATGATGTACGACTGATCGGACTGCCGACTGATTGTATATACCGTCCTTCGTCATCGTCTTTGCGTGTTGTTATTATTTTTCATCATAAAAGTATTTAGCTATTGGAAAAATGACCATGTTTCTTAAATGAAGTACTTCCTAGCGTATTTTTCTTATTATCTTAAAACAAAGTAACTTGCACTTGGTTGAATGAAAATAGATTCAAGAGAAATTTTCGAATTTTTCAAGAGAACCAGTTTTCTTGAGTTAAGAGAGTTTTTCTTCTGGCAAAATATTTTCTTTTACGCTAAAATAAATTCTCTTGCCACTAAATTTTTTTTAAGAACGATGACGACTTTAGTTCAAGTCTATCTTTTTTATCAGTGTGTCTACTAGTTCGTTGTACAGTACCTACTTAATAGTTATGGACGTAATAAGCAAACATATTTATTGCTTACATGTAAAAATGTAAAGACAGACTTTGAAGGTCAGAAATCAGTTTTTTTTAATAAAATTTAAGGGATCCTTTGTGACTATTTCTCGTTAAAGTGAATTCGTTCAATCAGTAGTCTCGGAAGTCAGGATCTGCGATACGAAATAGTTTAGCTTTTTATCAGTCACGTCAAATCGCTAGAGACGTTAACATTTCTACTGTTGGTCTACGGTATTTCTATTTTTTTTTCTCTTATTTATCTGGTATAGTATAGTGTTTTTCTTCTGGTTACAAAGATAACCCTATTGTACAAAACCTTTGGTTGAAGGAAGTTTATATTATTTATGTTCTAGTTGTTTGATATAAAGTAAATTTTCTATTTATTTAGTATTATGACTATAATATCTTTCATTTAATTCTTCGTACTTAATTAAAAAGCACTCCCAGTAAATAAATAAGGTAATTTAAAGAGAAATATTGAATAATTCAGTATAAATAAATAAAAAATGTGGATTATTTATAGTTTTTATAAACTTTTTATTCGCTTACTTCTATAATAAATTCAGAAATAACTCTTATGCATTTACTTCCATATTTTTGCAGAAAAATAAGCCAGAAAATATTCAGATATCATTAAAATTTATTGCGATTATAAAGTTACATTTAAATTAGTTTACGTGAATTTTACCTTAGAAGGCGGAAATTCGTGAAAATATTTTCGCAGAAATACTTTAAAAATTCAATTTTCACTGTTACACTACTATTTATGTACCTATATATAGGCGAATTTAATTTTAGAAATCTTATTTCCGTTTTATTCCTGTAAATAAATATTAAATAACGTGTTGCTGAGGGTATTTAAGAGGCATTGGATTAGAGAATTTAAATCAACATTTACTAATCTTTTGAAACTTTTTATTTACTATTTTGATTATTTTTAATGATTTATATTTGATTTTTAATACTCTAAATTCCATTCGGATTAAAAGTTAGTTTATTATTTTACGTTTCCCTCTGCACAAAAAAGAAGAACAACTTTGATGGCGAGACATCGCGTGGCATATGGAGAAATTAATTAATTTTGACGTGGGAGGGACCAGACCAAATGGATTTTGGCAAGTCGTTTCGTCGTGTGTTGACATCCTATAAATGACAGATTTACAGTAATGTTCCGCTTAAAATAGCTTTAAAGAGTTTAAGCCGCTTGTATATAAACTCATTAATTTATTTAATTAAAACAAATGTTCTACTATTATAGAAAAGTTTTATCTAAGTTATGCTATTTTTGATGTGGAGGAACTATTTATTTTGATAATCTCTGTTTATTTTTTTTAATTAGATGTTTCTTAACCCTCAACTGGCGTGGTGAATTTTTGTTAACACTTATGGCGTGCTGGGGACCTCCGGACCCCAATTTTTTTTTTCAGTTTAAAATACATGATGAAGAGATTTTATAAAAAGCTTGTTATTTTAACACTGTTTACAATATATTCAAACTTGTGAACAAACAATAAAATTTTCAACAAATTAATAAGAAAGGACACAAAAATAAAGTAAAACGCATTTTTTAGGAATTTTTGACAACAGAAATATAAATTGGCTAAGAAACCCATGATATTAAAAACATATATATATTTTATGGTTTTACCGTATTATTAAAAGTGCCTACAAACAACTGAAATGTGAAGCTAAAGTAATAATCATAAATTATTTTCAACAAAACTGCAAACCTTGAATGTACATAACTTTTTCAAATACAGTTCATGCTAATATAGAATCTGCATTTGCCGATCGTGCACATTTGATTCATGAGATTTTTATTTTTTGTCATTCCTTCATTGACATATGGTTGCCATATGCCACATCTCTTGGTTTTCTGGTATTGATTATTCAATTTTCTCTCTTCTATAAGTAAGAGATTCAGAATCGGAGTTATGATTACTCTTCGGATAAAAATCAATCTATGGTCAGTAAAAATCAATCTATGGTATATCAGTCTCTATGGTCTTCATCTCACTTAAGCTTCTTTAAGTTCATCAAACCACTCAATTAATGCTTCCTCAAAATTAGCGTCCCAGTGGGGCACACTTTTTTTAGACCCCAATGAAACTTTAGCCCCCGCTGGTAGGAACCATACTTGATACAATCAAGTGCGCCTTTAACAGTTGCATATTTGTACCCTAACTTAAAGGTAAATGGCGCGACAAGGCCTAATTTTTAAACGTAAACATTTTACAGAGGTTTAAATAGTGCTTGGGATCCGCTGGACCCCACCACGCCAGTTGAGGGTTAATGAAGTTATTTTGTTGAAAGATGCGGAAATTTAAATGAAAATCTGAAGCATTATTTTCAAAGCATTGATAATTTATCACACTAAAAATCCACTTAACTAAAGTTTTTTTTGTTACCTGCACGCTTTGGAAGGAATATCCTTTTTTTGACAAAAAATAGCAATTGGGAATATCTTATAGACAAAATATACCGGGTGACTATTAAATAAGTGCAAATATTTTTAGGAGTAGTATATTTCGACCCCAGATACACAATTATGAGGAATTTCGGATTTTTTTGGAAATTTCTTTAGTTGAGTTAAAAAACATAATTTGTTGATAATATGGCAACACAGGTAGTATATTAAATATACCGTATGATCGAAAAAAAAACGGCGTCCAGTTGACTTGGAAATGACGATCGATGACAGTTCCCATATAATTTTACATATAAAATGACAGCGATTCATAGCCATCGCTGACGCCGTTTTTATTCGATCATACGGTACAAGAAAGCTACTGCGTTAAGTAAAGTAAAGAATCCAATAAAGATCCATTGCGGTTCTCAAAATTTTGCCAAAAATTCTTTTTAACTCGGTTATTTTGGATTTATTTGAAAAACGGTAAAGAGAAAATATGTTTCTTTTATCGAGATCTATCATCCCTGAAAATATTTCTATTATTTAAGACTCACCCTGTATAAGTAAGACCTCAAATACATATCGGAGGATTGGAGGGCGAACACAAATTAGTCACTTTTTGACCAACCTCTCTTCGTTCTTTAGATCGCAGCTACTTCAACATTTATAATGCGAACCGTCTGCATTATGTGGAAAATATCTTTTTTCTACAAACGTCAGTAAAAATGTAATTTTTAACGCATGCTGTCAGTGTCTAAAATGTGACATTATGTCACTGATGGTAAAAGTCATTTACTTTTAGCACTGGTGCTAAAAGTAAGTCACGTGATTTACTTTAACATTGAAGCGATAAATTACCCTAGCAACCATAAACTTCATAATTAATTTGATTTCAGAATGACATATTATGAATTATTCGTTAACGTAAAAAGTAATATAGTAAACGCCACGAATGTTTGGGAGTGATTCATCGCTTGATGAAGTTAGAATCGACACGCGCGCTATAATTTTTACATTAAAAACGTAATTTTTTACCTCAGACATAGGTTTTTAAAGGCCCGGTCTAATCATCTGCCTGCGCTCCTCCTACTTATTCTAAAATGTTAGCGTGATTAACAAAGACGATACTATATCGCGTTTCTTTGATTGATTCGTTTTTGTGCATCAGTCCATTGGTGTGCTTGCAGTGCGACCAATGGAGCATTCCGTTTTATATTTATAACCAAATATATGTTTTGACAAGACTTTGACAGTTAAAACAACAAATTACAACAGATTATATATTGATTATTATATGACTTGAAACACCACGGCACTGGAATTAAGTTTTATGTGACCTTGAACATATTAGTTCACATGGTAGCGACTGATGAATCACTCCCAAACATTCGTGGCGTTTACTATAATACCGTGATATATACGAGCATAAACTTGTTTGGAGAAAAAAGAGTGTATGATATGTGTGCTAAAAGTGATTTTATTTTGTTCGAAGGTTCGAAGGTTTCCTTCTCACGAAATAAAATGCCACTTTTAGCACTTATATCATAAATAACTATTTTCTACTATCATGCAAAAAGTAGCTATTTTTTACACTATCTATTGTATTAAAAGTCAAATATTTTGCACTAGTGCAAAAAACACCTTGACACTATTACCATATTACTAACAACGAGTTGAACTAAAGAGAAAAAAATTGTAAATTTTCGTAAAAAATTGTCAAATCCTGGAAGTTAAACCTAGCACCAGTACTGGATACCTCGCAGCAACATTCCGGAAAAGAGTTTTAAGTGAAGAACAAGAACCCGAGACCTCCACGAGCAGAAATAAGAATAAAATTAAAAAGACTACTGGAAATGAAGTATGTCCATCAATTACCTTAGTAAATTGTTCAAAGTGCGACATTAAAATTAAAATCAATCCAAAAAAACTTATATAATTAATAAAATTAAAATAATATATGTTTAGAGAGTCATTGTTACTGGTAATATTAATGGTTAGAATTTAAATAGGAATTTCAATTCGATCGTAGAAAAAATGTTGTGTGCAACATGTGCAAAAAGCATATTTGTTGCACTCAGCATGATTGCAGCTCGAGACGAAGTCGAGCAACAAATCACTTTCACAAACTCATGCGTCGTGCAACAAATATGTGCTTTTTGCACTAGTCACACAAATAACTATTGACATTTTGACAGCAACATTTTTGCAAACTGAAAATCTTCAGTTGCAAACTGAAAATCTTGGAGAAAGTTTTCAGTTTTCTTGGAGAAAAAAATTTGCGTAAAGATCTGCAAATATACATTGGGAAACCCGAAGGGGAATCCAATGTTTCTCTTCCATTCCTCCGAAAGTATTTTTGTCTAGAGAGATAAAAATAGATTTTGAAAAGAAATTTCCGATTGTAAAAACCCTGTAAACCAATTTGTAACCTCACTTGTACCCTCGCTTGTAACCCTGTAATCCGAAAATTCTTCCCAGATGGAAATACAGTCTATATGGGTTTGAATTTTCATTTTGAATGGATTTTTCCAGCTAGTCAAATTTGACTCATTATCTTTTTGCTTATAACACACACCTTTACATCATTTTTGGTTGGTAGAATTAAGTATGCATTTTAAACACAGAGTTAAGAAGTTATAAGAATATCTTTAACATATACATTTTTATTGATTATTTAGAAATTAAACTTCTTTACTGTAATTTATTAATCCAATTACTTTTACAAATGTAATATTCAGAAAACATATCGTTGAGTATACCAAAAATTTAATTAATTTCTCGTGGGTGGAGTCGGAGTCGACCAAAACGGATTTTGGCAACCCGTTTCATATGGCGCAGCGTTTCTCTGACCCTCCGCACGAATGGAGAGAGACTCGCAGCCTCCAAATAGACCTGCCAATTACAACATTAAAAAATGGGCCCCGTTTAAACAAATATAAACGTTCTCTTTTTCCATTTTACCTTTCTGGTTGGGGGAAATGAGTTTCGGGTTCGGAATTTATTGCCCATTTTGTGTTTGAGCGAAAATGCAAATGCGAACTTGTGATACTGGTCCGGTCCTCTTTAACATTTTGATTGGGTGTATGAGTTATGGGGCGTCTTCGGTAATTTCTTTTCAATATTTGTTTTTTATCGTTTGCATACAATACGGCCCAGGTCTCGTATGGTACCATTATTAATTTGCATGGACGTGGCATGCACGGCCGAAACTTTGTCCCTAATTATACAGGGCGGTTTTGTGTCCGCTTAAATGGTACAAGCGGTGGGTCGGGAATTCGTCTTGGAATTATCGTCTGCCCAAAAGACCATTGTTTAGTACAATACGGTTTTTAATTACCTGATGTCGTTCGTGTCCTTTATTTTTTAATCCGAGTGGATTTTAAGCGGTGCTTATTGAATAGACCTGATCTTTTTCGGTCTACCGGTTGGATATCGGTATTTTAATTCATGAAGGTTTTTGTATGTTACCCTGGTGTTTTTTGAAATATTATTAAAACAATTTAAATTGTTTATTTTGTTTTTAAATAATAATATGTGTTTACATATATTCTCTATTAGTAGTAACATAATAATAATGCGCAAACTTTATTAGGTTAGGTTCTATTATACAGGTTGTCCCAGAAATAACTGCAAATATTTTCAGGGCTGGTAGATCTCGATAAAAGAAACATATTTTCTCTTTGCCGTTTTTCAAATAAGTCCAAAACAACCTAGTTATTTTAATTTGAAAATTTCCAAAAAAAAAATATTTTTTGCTAAAATTTTGAGAACCACTGGATCTTTTCTGGATTTTCTTTCATGTAAATTTAAGCTACTACCTATGTTGCCATATTATCAAGAAATTATGTTTTTTAACTTAAAACTAAAAAAAATTCAAAATTTATTTAAAAAAATTCCAAATTTTCAAAAAAAAATGTTCGCAAGAAATACCTCATCTATTAGCTATTGCATTACCTATTGGCTATTGCATTCCTAACATCCTCACGAAACATTATTTATTCTTCATCTTAAGGCATCCGTTGCTTATTATATTATTGGTCATATTGAATGTTTAGTTACAATTTCATTTTATAATAGTTTGTTGTTGAATCTTTTTTTTAGAACTTGTTTATTTAAAAAACTTTGTAGAAATGTGTCGCTTTTTATATTTTATTATTTTTTAGACGGTGTGTAAATGTTTTATTTGTATTTGTATTATCAAAAGAATACCACCACCACCACTAAATATCGTCAGTGAAACGTGATAACCTGCTAACTCCATTTTTTACGTTAATAAGTTTTTTTATATCATTAGAAAGAGAAAAAAATACTCTATAAGTAGGGAAAGCAAACACATTTTTTCCCATTAAAGAAAAATTTTTATTTTAACTCAATAATATCTGCTAACTCCTAGTGATCTGAAATAGCCACCGAAATGCTGCTATCTCCATAATTTCCGTTACGATCACGCTAGAGCAAACACACAGATTTTTAGTCGCATGTTTTTTTAGTACAGTACGTCGATCCAGGGTCGCACTAGGTAAAAGGGGCCCGGGTGGCAATGTAAAAAGAGGCCCGTGTGTTTTTTTGGCGTATTTTTTCGCCTTACGTTTTGGTCAATTTTTCCCTATTATATACAGGGTGAGTCTTAAATAAGTGCAAATATTTTTAGGGTAGTATATTTCGACCCAAGGAACACAATTACGAGGTTTTTTGTGCGAAATTTTTTTTTCAAAATTTGGATTTTTAAAAAAAAAATTGGATTTTTTAAAAAAAATTGGATTTTTTTTTAATTTTTAGTTTAAAAACATACTTTGTAATATGGTAACATAGGTAGTAGATTAAATTTACAAGAAATAAAATCCAATGATTCTCAAAATTATAGCAAAAAATTGGAAAATTTAACAGTGAAATAACTCGGTTGTTTTGGATTTATTTGACAAAACGGTAAAGAGAAAATATTATGTTTATTTTATGGAGATTTACCAGCCCTGAACATATTTGCACTTATTTAAGACTCACCCTGTATAGAAATCAGGGAACTACCCTAATGCAAGGTAAACCAATGCAATGCAAATTCCATAATGCAATGCAAAAGCAAATATTGTTAAGAATAAATAATGAACTATAAAGGGGGCCCGCGAAGGCTAGGCCCCTCCTAATAGTTATCTATATAATATGGCCAGTCCGACCGTGCGTCGATCCGTTCTGTAAATACGGGGTATCCGTAAAGGGTAAGGGGGAAAACGAAATTCTCTATATACGAGCAATTCATCGGCATGCTATAAATAGTTTAAATAACCATTACTTACTTGTACAAGAATTTTCATAATACCTACAGCTCGTCTGCTGGATCTGTGTCTATGAAAGGAATGCGGACAAAAAACATTTAAATAAACAACAATATATTTTATACGTCGACTTGACGAGTACGTCACCGCAAATCGCTCCGCCCACTCATTTTATTGGCTACTTGCAAATTTGTCGAATTTTTATTGATGGGCCGCGTCGTCCAATTTTTTACGAAAAACATGGAGAGAATATCGTTTCCCCTCTCACTGATACCCCGTAGCTACAGAACGGACAGACGTACTGTAATCAGTTTTATTTTTTTCAACGTTTTTTCACGTAAATGATACATAATTTTTATAAAAATTAAAAAAAGAAAGAGAAAAGTAATAAAAATGTAATAAAATCACGCACTGTCTTCCAAGCTCGGTCTACTACCGTTGTATAAAAATTAGGATAAGCATGGAAGGATTCTACCATATCTTCTAAGAATAATAAGTTTAATTTTATATTCATTAAGTCCAAAATTTGCTTACAGTTCTTTAAAAATGCAAAAATTTTAAAATTTCCATTAAAAAATTTATTCGTTTTAGACTTGTATGTTTTCCTTCTAGACCGACGATATTATAAATATATGGTTATGAATATCATTTTTTAAATTTAATTGATTATTTATAAATCTGTTTGGGTAATATTCATTTCCATTTTCAAAATTTCAAACAATAAAGGTTGCTATCTCCAGAAGTATATTTTTATTTCTTATTTCTGCAAGACGAATATCTGCTATCTCCCTATTGTGTCTGAAAAAAATGACGTAACACGAAATATTGAGTTTTATTGTTCCCCAGTAAATAAAATTCTTATCTCTTTATCATATTAACGCATCAAAATACTTCCCACATGTGTACATTTATTTTGTACCGTTTTTTTGCTCTCCTGTAAAATTAGGAATAATTGAGTTAGCAGTTTATCACGTTTCACCGACGATATATATATATTTTCATGACAAAACGCTGAAATTGTATCAGTAAGTCTGTTAATATGTTCATGACTAAGCTTATTACCATACATTTTTGTTATATTCTGACATACCATAGACCATAACAAAATAAAATATTAATTCACCACAATAAACCAAAACAGTTTACTTTTGCACTGGCCAAGCATTTGGCTAACCATGTTATCGCGCGCGTCATCAGTAGATGATTAAAACTCAATTGTAATACTTATTATAACTAGATATACAAAGATACCATTTGAAAAGTAGAAATGTAGAATATCTTTTAGACAAAAAATATCATCAAATAATATCGGTGAATTGGAGGGAAAGCCAAATTGAAGTACTTTTAGCCTTACCGCATTTTAATCATCTGCTGATGATGCAACATAGTTAGCGAAATGCGCGTCCAGTGCAAAAATAAAGTGTTTTGGTGTATTCTGGCGAATTAGCGTTTTATTTTACTGTTGTAAGAACCAAGGTAACACCAAACCCTCGACTATTACCTCTTGGAAGGAAACGCGTTTTATTAATATGAATCACTTTGTTTGGCATATCGCTGATTTCCCTTTACAGTTTTAGAAAAAAAAAATAAATCGTCTGATTAGTTTTTGAGATGTCGATGTATTCAAAGGTAAGCAAAATACTAGTAATTTTGCCTTTGTCTTATACTTGTCTTATACAATAAATTGTGACGGAAAGGTATCAAATAAATATTGGGCAACCTAATGTAATATCTTTTCGATCCTAAGACATACATTTCAAATTCTTACCTTGTATGTTGACATACCTATTATGCAGTAGTGTGTTTCTAAGAAGTTGTTCAGATGCATAATATCAATGTGCAGCTGATAAAATATAAAAAAAAACAGTTGTAGGTTATAAAGTAATGTATGTAATATAGGAAACTTCATAATAGCATTTTTATTATGACTGTTTTTTTTTAATCTACACCCTTCTATCAAATTTCTTTTAATGTATTAACAGTAAGCAACATCACCATAATGTATTTTTGAATATTTCATTCGGCGGTTCTGAGTGTAATACACTGTAATGTCGAAAGAATTCTTGTCGACTCAATGTTTTAGGTACACCGTCCGATTTTGTCCCAGAAAAACCGTTTTTCTTAACTCTATCTAGTTCTCATCTCGTGGCCTAGGCCATTGAAGTTAGAAGGAACAAAACTCCGATCTTTTTGTATCGTTTTCTACCAAAAAGAACGACATCGAATATCAGATAAGAGAGGAGAGTGAGAGAGAAAGAGAGAGGTCAGTAAACGTCGTGACGCTCAATCGAGGAAATAAGAGATAAGCTGTAAATCGTGAAAGAGAGCGCTGTCCTATGCCGGACGCCTAGAGGTACTGCGATCATCACAACCATTGTTGCCAAGTTTGACAGTGTTTTACCAGATTTGTAGAACATTGGCATTCGATATTTTCTTAAACTAGGGGGAAAATAGTTTTTTTGGTGAATTACTAATCAAATTATTGACAGTTACTAAATTTGTGCTATACAGAAAAGAGCAGTTGATATTTTTCTTACTTTACGAATTTGTTTGGTGTTAATTATTTAACGAATAACGGTAAGATGAAATAGAATAACTCAGTTACTACTTACTGCAATATCCATACTAAGTAACTACGCATTTTAATACACATTAAATAAAATGTCAACAAATGTGAAATGAAAAATGAAAAATGCGTTTTAATGCTAAAAAAGTGTCAATAAATTCATCAGGGACGTGCATATGGGTTATCAGTGGAATATTTTTCAAGAAAAAAACATGTGCGCCACTGACTTTTTTTCTTTTGATATCAAAATTGTGTAGGTCGTTTAATGCCAATTAAAAGTTATCTCTTGATCCCAATTCCAATTCGGCCTCCTTGATGAGATAAACGCAATTTTATTAATCACAATTAATTAATAAAATTAAAATAAAAACAAAATTAAAAAATATATATTTTACCTAATTTATTATTAAATATTATTACTATTAGTTATTATTACTATTAGTCCAATATACAGTAGGTAATTTCAAATAAAAAAAAAATAATGGTATTTAAGATAATTAGAAAAAAGCTAATTTAAAAAAAAAATTAACATCCTGTAACTCTAAAACTATGCATTTCCATACCCATGTTTATCGAAACTTTTTTTCATATTTTTTTATGAGAAATCAATGAGTACTTATTTAAGACTTTCGCAAGTTAATGATTTTAATTTTTTTTTAATGTTGCTATTAGACTTGGATCAAGGCAAATTAATAAAATTGCGTTTATCTCACCAAGGCAAGGAAGCCAAAATCAACAAACTATCAAGAGACAACTTTTAATCGGCATTAAACTGCTTACACTATTTTGCTAACAAGAGAAAGAAAGTCAGTGACGTACATGCTTTTATTTAGAAAAATATTCCAGTGATAACCCATATGCACGTCCCTGGTGAATATGTAACGTTTTTAGTTCGTTACATGTCTTTGATTATGATATATGATGACTGGCGTATCATCACCGGATTCCCTATCGTTCAGGCCGGATAATTTATTTGACGCGCTTGGCGTAATTTTTACGTTCTCTAGTCCACAACCCTGTTATCGTTTGACACAACCCTGTTATCGCACTGTGGAGGCGCTGTCAACATCACTTCTGTCAACTCTCTCCGTGCTTAACTTCACTTGGCTTTGACCATCCTACTGTCACCATCAAAAAATCCTTGCTTCGAGAAACTGCAATTATAAAAATCTTGCTGTACAATTTGAATCAGCTGCTATTTCAAAGTTACAGGTAAAATGAGATATTATCTTTTTTGATTCGTTATTATTACTGCGTATTTTTAGGGTAGAGTTACGGATGGCCCCAACCTAACTTGTATTTGTATTTTGCTGGCACGTTGGCGTCCTTTTTCTATTGTCCTCTAGAATGTCACATGGTCATATTGTCCTCCAGAATGTCACATGGAAGAAAGGACAGGTTCATTTTGTTTATTAGACATTGTTTGATTTTAAACAAGAGTTTGGTATTTTTAGGGTCTTATGGACGGACTGTGTCCAAGGTTATGGTCCAAGGTTATGGTCCAGGTTATGGACATTATCCAAGGTCCTAGTAGTGTTCCAAGGTACGGGTAGTGTCCCCATATTGCCACAGTATGGATGCAGCGTAAGCCCCATGCTGCTTCGCTCCCACATTTCTAAGCCTAGTCAGTAGCTTATATTGTATTGATTCATGATGTCCTCATTCTGGCCTCTTTTGTTGTTTTGACCAACAGGATCGCCGACAGACAGTACAGAGATATGAGCCCACCTCACGCTGCTACTCTTTGAAACAGGATTGCCTCAAGAACAGCTAAGTGTAGATTTAGGTTCTGGTTTTCAGTCGATTTTCAGTCTTAACTTAACGTACATTTTAAATAATATCGTACATACTATATTTAGTGGTTAGATTATTAAGAACATTTATGTCGATTTAGTTGTTACAATATGATTTAGATTTTAGGTTTCATTACATTACGCCTTGTAATAGTATTACTTTCTATAGATATTATTATTGCGCTATATTAACAGATGAATAACGAGACATAGATTCTAGAATCTAAAGGTTGCAACATATCAGATTTAACACCGCATAAAATTTAACAATTTAAATAAAGTAATGCTACCTTTCCTATATTTTCTATAACGTTACACGCATTGTATTTTTTCATAGCCCTTTCATAGAACATATTTAATATTATTTACATACATAGCTTTTACTCGACATATAACCACTATAATAATTATTAAAATTGTACAATGCTATTTACCATCAGGATACATCATGAATGAATATAGTCACTAGTTTTAAGTAATAAACATTTGTGTTTTCTTTCTCTGTTCATGCCTGGCGCCCGATATTTAATTTCGAGTTATTATTATTAATTAGTTCTTTCCAGTGAAATACCTTATCCACGACTGCTCTACCAACGAAAAGCTGCCGTTCGCAGTGGTAATGTTTATAAAAAACGCTACAAATATGTCGACACTTTTTTACCTTTAAAATATGTCGCATTTATAGTTACTTTTACTATCAAAATTTCATTCGAAATGCTAAAAGTACTTGGAAAAAAATTATAATAAATCAAAAAAAATATTAAGGACTTAACGCCCTGCTACGAAACAAAGCAGATTCGAACCTATGTTAATATGAAAAATAAATCTTATTTTTACGTGATGAATCTCCCAACGAGAGATGGCACATGTTTTTTGAGACACCCTGTATATTATCAATTTATTGACATTCTTGTTATTTGTTATTATTTATAAGCATTATATTATTCATAATCATCAGAAATTTCATTATAATAACAAATTAAAAAGGGAAATCTGGGTATATTCTGAAGTCTGACATATATTTTTTTCTTTTGGCAACACTGCTTTCGACGTTTCTATTAACGTACTCCGGCCGGACAGCCTCTTATTTAAATTTATTCTTAATCTCTCCCATTTTAGATAGCCGACATGATGCTCTGCCGTACGTGAATATATTCCTCAAACGAGCGACTAGACGAACTGCATCAATATAAAACAAATTAGCAATGATAATTGGATAATTTGAAAAGCTACGTCTCATTTAAATTTCAAATCGGCCGATATCAGTGGTTATTTTAGTAGGCACGGTTGAGTTATAGGATCTGCGTATACAGGGTCACGCAAGTTGAGAATACTAAGAAATATTGTATGTTTTATGTAGGTTAGAAACAAAAAAGTAAAATTAAAATTAAAAGTTTTTCGAAAAGGGAAAATTCTCTTTGGTGGGATACAAAAAAATATTAACGACTCTGATCCACCAGCAATAGAACATCCAGTTATGCCTAACTGTGTTGACCCTGTATAAACCATCGCTGGTAGATGCAGAGCGGCCCGATTATGTGTGAGCGATCCGAAATTTGAAAGTTTGATTTTATGTAAATAAAACATGGGCGGTAAATTCTCGTTGAGAATACCCTTGATGAGTTTGACGTCAAGTATGTAGTTGTAATGGTGTACTGGCATGAATAACAGTTTTGTTCGTCAAATTCTTCTGCTGGCATGATAGTAACCTCTTATTTATATACTCTGTTTATCTAGGAAGGAAATATTGTCATGTCACGTTAGTTTATCTGTCTCTATCTCTCTTAATTTCAAGTAAATTGCATTTCTCTCTAATAAAATATGTTTTGCTGCAGTTCATATGCTTCAAATGTATTTCATATTTTTTTAAAGCAACTTTACTAGAATATTTTGAACGGGAAAGCGGTAGTAATGGCCCTTTATGTCCCTTAAGTGCTGTTAAGAAGGTGAGTTTTGTTGATGTAAATAATAACTGTTTATATATTTATAATTCATTTATTTTGGTTTCCTAATATATTTTGATTAACAGAAAATGTATAAAAGAGGGTAAAGCTGTGCCGGTCAATCTTAATTACGCGATTAATAGTTTATTTGGTATGAACATGAGCTATAAGTAGGTATATAGTATAATATACCAAAATTTAAATAGGTGATATTGTATGTGGTAAGTAAATAACTTACTTATATGTATAAGTAACGGTTACAACTGTTAAATTCTGGTTCTTGCATTGATAAATTCCGCAAAAGTTGTTTTCAATGAGGAACAAGAATTACCTTAAATTCGGTTGGTTTACCATCTGCAGTCACCGCAATATTTTAGAATTAGAGACTGCCGACAATAGCTAATTATTAAATTTATTATTTAAATCCTATCAGCCAGGGATATTTATCAACCTACACTTGATCGGCACCGTTAGTATTGCTTTGAACCTGATTGACTGTGTCATACCGGATAAAATGTTTGAATTACAATCGCAAACGTATTTTTTTATAAGTTGTATACAATATAATTAAAAGTTATTATTATTATAATTGCAAATAGTTTTAATAGGCTTCACATCAAATTAGAAACAGAAGGAGATAGAGGTGTTTACTGCCACATGTTAATTATATTTAGGGTTTTAACGCCAGAACACCTCATCACTGAGTGCGCCGAAACGACTACCATTCGTGTCATAAACTTTGGCATAATTGATATCTGAGATGGAGAACTAGTCTCTGTGAAGCCGTCTCAGATACTGGCTTTTGACAAAGCCCTGAGACTATGTGATGAGTTATAACTCAAGAAAGGGTTACACAAAATAGATCTGTAAGGTCGAGCTGATTATAACCTCCCAAACATTCTACATGTCTAATATTGATGCTGGAAGGTAATTGATTAGATAAAAAATTATTACAAAGTTGTTAATAGGTGCTTGCATAGACGCCAACTAAAGTAACTGACTTGGTTTTATAGTATATAAACAATTAAAAGTTTGAAATAAAGATAGTGGAGTGCTTTAAGCCCTTATGGGATACAAATCTGGGAATTAATTTACTGTGAACGAATTTTTATAAAACTTTTTGCATTTAAATTCGTTGTTTTCACTTTAGTATTTAAATAAACATACATATATACAAATGCAAACATACAAGATGGCTCCGTGTTCCGAAAAAGTTCTGTATCAGGATTCCTATTTGAGATTTTCACTCCAACCTTTTACAAAATATAGGTATGTTTAATGATACTTCACGTTTCAAAAATATTTTTATAGAGATACAGGGTGAGTCAAATATATTTTTACACTTAAGTTTTAGTTTTTCAAATGAAATACTTTATATTTGTTTAGTTCAGCGAATTTGCTATAAAATTCCGGTTCCAAAAATACCTTAATACCATAGAGTATACTGAGTGGTTTTTGAATTATGACCATGTCCATGAGGAAGCCAATCTAGACGTTCATGAACCTTCGTATGAGAACTTGTAATCGAGACCATCGACTTATTGTAAGTTTATCGCTAAGAACCCGCCGTTTGCCAGCTTTTCAAATTTATAATGAATTGCACCTAAGGAACGTATATATTAACTAACGGACTATAAGAACAATACTAAAAAGTAAAGCAAATCTTATGTCAAGAAAGCCTGCTTCGGGACCAGAACAGTAGTCATTGGGCCACTTGAGCCAGACAGACAGCCAGATATCCGATATGGATAAATAGGAGTGTGATGTAAATCAGGTAAGAACAGTTAAAATACGCTAGTAAACAAGAATAAACAGGTTAGAACCACTTTGAACCGTTTTTGAACTGCTTTGAACCGCTTTTAGCTTAAAACAACAGACCTGTTCATTTTTTGCTCAAACCTGTTTATTTCTATTTTAAAGCGGTTCAAAGTGGTTCTAACCTGTTTATTCTGGTTTATTAGCGTATTTTAACTGTTGGCTAATGGCTTACCTGATTTACATCACACTCCTATTTATCCATATCGGATATCTGGCTGTCTGTCTGGCTCAAGTGGCCCAATGACTACTCAGAACTTACTAGCTCTGTTGACTAGAACCAAAAGCAAAGGCATGGTCTTATTGTAAAAATTACGAAAAAATGTTAATAAAGCTAATCAGATGAACCAAAAAACAAGAGATACTAAAAAGTCAAATAATTTGGCTACATACTGCTTAAAAAAACATCTAAATCGGTCCACTAGACCAAAATATATTAAACTTTAAAATACATCAAAGTTTTAAGGTGCCCATTTTTTGTGCTGGTGAATGTATTTCAAAAACTATACATTTTAGTCATATACTAATGAAACTCGCCTTTATTTTTTTACTAGAATCCAAAAATCAATTAATATATAGAGTGTTTCATATTTCAAAAAAACACAACTTTGATGTGTAACTTTTTTGGGGACACCCTATAGAACTCTATATAATTTTAGAAAATGCTTTAAATTGACTTACATAAGCTCACAAAATTTCAGTTCAATACAAACTTTTGTTCTCCTTGCAAAAACCGCGTCGAGTATGACGCACCACCCTGTATAATTTCAATCAAAATTTCAATGATTAGAACATAAGCAGAATAATAGGTATAGCTTATGCATTAGATTCATTTATTTCCATAAATTTACTTAGAAAAAAATCTAAAAAATCAAAAAATTATGAAGAAAATAACTAAGAATTTACTAAAATTACTAAGAATTTACTAAAATTACTAAAATAAATTAAAAGCAACGAAAAAAAATGGGTAAACATTTTAGTATTTTATTTATAAAACACAACAAGCATCGTAGTTTTCAGTTTTAGTTTTTTTTTTCGTTTCTATATTATAAACCAACTACATTCATATCGGTGTGTACTGTATACTGTACTAATATATCGTCTGAATATAATATATGGTTGCCTATTTTGATGGTTATAGATCAAATAAATCATGACAACGTTTTTATCTCAATCTCCACCTGATTTGATTGTGAAATTATCCAAATCGAGCAAGTGTCTGCTACTACTCCTTTCCCAATTTATTAAATTGAATGTCTAAAAAACTAGCAACAATAAATCTATTGCCGGGCGACTAATTTTATCGAGGTTATTCCGGCAACGGACCCCGACTTTCGCAACTATTTTCTATCCACGAAGTTTTGAAAAATTGTCAGCCATTAATTTTACACGAGCGCTTTGTGTCTAGAGCTAGAGTTCTGTTGGTTTTGCCTTAAACTTAATGGCAGCTTATTATTTTTTCGGCGACTTTTACTTTTTAACGGACGCCTAGTCATAAATTTTCGGATTAGAGTGGTGTTTTTCTTAAAGTTAAACCACCGTGAATTTGTATTTTTTTTTACTTATAACTTAAATGTAATTAATGAAAATTGTATCAGTAATTAGATGTATATGTTACAGTAAGACTCGGAAATCAGTGATTGCTAACAATTACTAGTAAAAGCTCACATTCATTGATTTGCCTCAGACTACGCCAGCAAAAGTCCAACAGCTACTTTCGAAAACAACTTTTACTAATGAAGGCTGGGGGAATTCCCTGAAGGATTATTACACTCTTAAGCTTGAATATTAAGGTGATACAATATTCTTAAAATTTTTATTTGTTCTAACTTCCACCAACCCTCTTCCTCACCGCATTTACCCTGTACAATAGAATAACGTAAATGTTACTTTCACTAGTGAATGTTGTAATGAGAGGCTAATTTGTTTTATCAATAAAATTCCGCTGACAAGTTGGTCTCCGTTAGATGGCAGCGGTGTTTACAAAAAATAACTATTTTATGTTGTAGATTTTCTTACAGTGCAGGTAGCGAAATAACCAGAAGACTTTTTTAAAGAGATGGATCTGCCACAGTATAGACATTATTTATTGAAGTAATTATTACACTTCATTGATTTTATGCATTATTATCTACCCATTTCAAAATCTAGGACATAACATTTAACTATAACCTAACCTTGCAATATATATTTTATAATCCGTATAACAATTTTGACTCGGAAAATTTTACATTTTTTAAATTACAGATATTAGTCGGAAATTTTTATCGAGTCTAACTAGACTCTTCTTATTATTTCTTAATGTAACAACCTTCGCTATAATTTATAAAGGATAGATGGCAAACGTCTACCGTGCTCGTTATTCCTTTAAATTGCGTTAATGAGAAACAACTTTAAGTCGGTATAAAAAAGAGCGTTTTAGTAGACATGAACAAATTATTTTAACTATTTCCACATGTGGATTTTGACGCAGACACATTAGCGTTGCATTTAAATGGGAAGAAACTGTTCTCTTTTTATACTTCTCGAAATGATAGCGGGGATTTTGTAGAACATTTAATTTAATTATGAATAATTAGTACAATAAAATAACGTGAACAAAAAATAAAACTAGCTGGGAATGTATAATATTATCAATCAAGTTAATAAGTTAATTTACAGCCAGTTTTAATGAAAATAATATTAAGAGTCTATTTCACTCCTGAGTTCACTAGTCCGAAAAAGTAGCAAAATAAGCGTTCAGCATTTAACGTTTCATGTAAAACTGGCTAGGTATTTTTTACACAAATGAAGAAGGAAATTAAAAATAAAGGTTTATACTATATCCATAATGTAGCACGTTTTTAGATAACTTCTTTATTTTGAAGATTTTGATGGTCAAACATCAACAAAATATTCCTTATGTTTGGACCAAATTTTCTCGAAAATAAAGCCACAATTTAAAATTCCGTTACAATACAGAAATAGATTGAAGTTTTG
Source organism: Sitophilus oryzae (assembly GCF_002938485.1). NCBI lineage: Eukaryota > Metazoa > Arthropoda > Insecta > Coleoptera > Curculionidae > Sitophilus > Sitophilus oryzae. The sequence continues at coordinate 12,934,888 of NW_022146055.1, forward strand.
TGATTACAGTGATATATAATGTTATTGTTTTGTAACAAATTGCTCGCTATTTTATGGAAAATGCTGAAGCTCTGCAAACGTTCATCAAGCCTTAATCAAAGTACGTGTATTTGGAATTTTGGATGTGGCTTAACATGACAGGATCGGGCTAAGCCTTATAGACGAAGAGCTGGCTACATAAAAAACCTTATCATCGTTACATGGCTATTTTTTTGTGTGAAATATCCTTTTGTGTAGCCATTATGAAATAGTCTTGTCTGCCAGCGCGATCCCGGGGCTTATAGCGGGGGCGCGGGCGGCCAATCGAAAGGGTGAAATTTTGACACTAAAAATATTATAAGGTACACTTGTTATAATTACGAAAAAAACTTTTATTTATTATTAAGAAGTGTAAAACTGTTGACAGACAATTTTCTCGTGGCTAAAATGCCGGCAGACAACCCGAAAGAGGCATGGAATTTGACAAAAAAATCATCGCATACATGCATGTCGATTGGTGGAATGTCATGTTTATTTATTTAAAAAGCTGTATGCAAAAGGACAAACAAAAAAATCGTGGCTCAATCAGCGGTAGACAGTTATAAAAAACGCGATATTACTCTACAGGGTGAATCTTGAATAAGTGTAAATATTTTCGCAGTTGTTCGCAGCAACAAATAGTTTCGAGTTGGTAGATCTCGATAAAAGAAACATATATATTTTCTTTTTACCGTTTTCCAAATAAGTCCAAAATAACCGAGTTATTCAAGTATGAAAATTTAAAAAGAAATTGATTTATTTTTAAATAATTATGCGAGACACCTGTTTTTTTTTCTGTACTTGCATCCATTATTTTAGTGTTGTTATAACCATAGAGTAAAGCCGTAAGCATGAAAGGTTAAGAAATAATTATAAGATTGTACCGTTGGCAAATTTGCGCTGAACAGGCAGTTCTAAAAAGTTTTCTAAAATATATAGGAAAATTTAATAATAATGCACGATTTTCTACATCTTTTTTGCGAAAAAGAACTCATAGACGTGTTCCTGGGGTCGAAATATATCACCCTTAAAAGTATTTTCACTTATTTAAGACTCACACTGTATAAGCGTTATCAATTGAAACATAATAAGTCTATAAAAATTTTACGGTGCAGATATCGACTCAGAAGAAGACCGGAACCAGGGCCATGTAAGTGAAATATTAAAAATGGTTCCAGCAAAAGTTTCCCAATTATGACGGATGATGGCGCTGATCGTCAAAATTTTTGGACAGGGATTTTGCTTACCGACAATACGACGTGAGCTACGACCGGACCAGGACCAATCAGAATGATCAGTCTTTCTTGGACATTTGCCGCGAAAGTGTGTGTTAATTTCTGTTGTGATAAAAGTGTGGTTGTGTTTGCAGTTTGATTTTTCGGTTTTGATATTATGTTAAAATTAATTTTGAAGTATTGTATCACCTGTTTTTATGTAATAGTACTTTTTTTAGTTCTATGATCTGATATGTTATGATTTGTTAATGTTTGTTTAACAATGTTATACCAAAGAGGTTATACTTTTAATATACTTATCAATTTGCATAGCCTAACTTTTTTATCAATAGACTTTGTAGATTTTCAGATTATTTAATTCCTTTTGTTTTGTTTGTAATTTTATTTTTTAAGACATATTATGTGATTGTTTCACATAATATGTTTTAAAAATAGCGAATAAAAATAATTAAAATAAAAAAGTGTATTTTACAATTCCCCCCGGCCCCGCACCCCTTTGGCTAACCTATAATGTCAGCTATGTCGAGAGATGGCGTTACGAAAATGGAACCGATTTATTACAAGGAACTTGGGCTTCTTTTTCGTTAGTATATTCTCTGACCGGAACCACCGTAATAATGGAAGACTCGTTTGTGAGAGCGGGGATCTGCAGTACGAGTCATATACAAATAGTGAGACAGAATAATTAAAATCAGAGTAAATGTATGATATCTGTTTTGAAATAATAAAAAAATATATTTATAATATAGTCGTATACATACATAATTTATCTATACTTAAATGGATGAGGCTGCTAGCGTTCCCTGAAAGCGCTAGAGAGTAATATCGCGCTTTTGATAGCTGTCTGCAGCTGATTTAGCCACGATATTTTTGTCTGCCCTTTTGCATACGTCTTTTAAAATAAATAAATATGACATTCCACCAATCGGCATGCATGTATGCCATACTTTTTTTCATTCTTCAAATTTCATTTTTTAACAATTATCGAGATAATTTTTAAAATTTCATGCCTCTTTCGCGTTGTCTGTGGGCATTTTAGCGACCAGAAAAATGTCTGCCAACAATTCTCCACGTTTCTTAATAATAAATAAAAGCTATTTTTGCAATTATAACTCGTGTACCTTATAATATTTTTAGTGTCCAAATTTCGCCCTTTCGATTTTCCGCCACCGCTTTAAGCCCCGGGATCGCGCTGGCACACATGACTATTTCATAATGATTATACAAAAGGATACTTCACACAAAAAATTGGCCATGTAACGATGATAAGGTTCTTTATGTAGCCAGCTCTTAGACTATTATGCATATTACTCAAATATAATATGCATATGTTACGGTTAAGGTCCGATGTCCGGTTAATGTCGACATTACCCGGTTAATCTCGAGAATAACACACAACAAAACAACCAAAAACATAACCTAAACCAAACATTAACATGTTAATGTCAACATTAACCAGACATCGGACTTTAACCGTAACATATATATTATATATATTACTCCTTCGGCCACACACCCGCTTTACCCGACCCCTGAGAGCGACCCGAAAGTACAGCGTAATAGGCTCTTAAGTTTTGAGAATCAGTGGATCTTTTCTGGGTGTTCCCTCTTGTAAATTTAATCTACTCCCTGTGCTACTATAGTATTAAGATATACTGTTTTTTAACTGAAAATTAAAAAAAAACGATTTTTTTTCTGAATATTCCAAATTTTCAAAAAAAAACTCGAAAAGGACCTCATAGACGTGTTTCTGGAGTCGAAATATACTACCACTAACAATATTTTCACTTATTTAAGGCTCACCCTGTATAATACACAAATTCTAAAACTGCCCTCAAATGCTAAAAAGTTTTAGGAAGATTTTTGTAAGATCATACGGATAAAGAACAAATAGTTCTACTAATATAATAACAAAAGGGTTTGATTGCTATTTTTTCTGAAGAACCTATTACATACCTACATCTAATGACATAATTTTAAATCTCAAATTAAACTTTGTCATATTTTTTTTATAATCATTTGACATATTATTTTAAAACTGCCTTTTAATACAAAAACATCTTTAGGCGGCCTATTTATTTAGTGATATCGTGCTAAAAAGAATAAAAAGGCTCCATTAATAATAAAACTACTCACCTTTGATTAGTTTTTTTCCTGAAGAGTTTCCCGTTTCATTCGATATTCTCTTTAAGTGTGGTAGTAAGGGGAGCGGTTCTCCATTCAACAAGTTCATATCTTACATTATTAATAACCTGTCAAGGAGGTGGCGGTATTTTATTCGAAATAGAGGTGCGAACTGCTCTCAACTTCCGGTGGCGCGTCCCCTAATCCGGCGTGACGACATCGCCCCTACAAATATAAATAATTGAGATGTTTTCCGACTTTTCGCGGCGCCGAAGGTGAATTAAATGAAAATAGTTTCCACCAGATCGACATAGTGCTGACTATGAATTTCCGGGAATTTGATTAATTTAATTTGTATTTTTCATTACTCTCATGCTCTATTGGATTTTTTATCATGGAGGTATCGAGTTGGGAAATTAAAATCAAACTTCTAAGTTAATTTACATTACTATGTCGACTCGTATCCTGCAATATCTTCTAAATGACATTTTAAGTCAAAATACCATATTATGTTAATTTCATCATCATCATAATTTACAGCTTATTCAACCATTTCCCATTATGGTGTAGTTGGTTCAGTATGTTCACATACTCTCTTTATTGTTGGGCCCATTGTTGTCTATTGTTGGCTATGTGGGCCCAAGTTATCCCTACTAATTTCCTAATATCATGGTCCCATTTCATGTTCGGTCTTACCCTTAATTCCTCGTGGATACCTCGTGGATACCGTGTAATTTATGTGTTCCATCTGTTGTCTGTTCTTCTTGCCAGGTGTCCTGCCCATTGCCATTTGAGAGATTTGACTCTATGGATGACATCTATTACCTGGGTCTATTGTCATATACTCATTTACGGTCTTTCTTGGTTATTCCCAGCATATTTCGTTCCATTGAGCATTGTGCGACCTGTAGTTTTCTTATGATGTCCATTTTAAATGTCCAGGTTTCGCATGCATAGGTCATGAGTGGTAGTACACATTGGTCGAATGTTTTCTTCTTTAGATAGACTGGCATTCGAGATTCGAATATGAATGAGTTTCTTCCATAAGAACTCCATTCTATAACATGGGAAATTAGAAAAACAAACACTGATTTTCGTCCTCTTAAAAGATAGTTATGAAAAACACTTACAGGCCCCCAGTCGATATACTATATATATATTTTTATTCAAACTTAAAAATAGATACAGTCATTGATAGTCTAGAACTATGAACTATGAAATTTGGCAAGTAACTATAGATATCTAGAACTATGAAATTTGGCAAGTAATTCCGTCTTATACTTCAAATAGATATAGGAAAAAATCTACTATTTTATTTGTAATTAAATCATAAAAAATATAGTTTTTAAAGTAAGTCAATTATCATCGCGTTAAGAAACGGTATGCGCAATCATAATTATTGTATGGGTGACCAAATCTTTTTGTAGAATTTTTTAAGCTTTTACTAATTTCAAATGACTTCCAAATGGATGAAAGCTTCATATCATCGGTTTGCTGAAAAAGAAGTAATTGAAATACTGATATCACTTAGCAGAAAAGTTAGAAATGAAGATATATAAATTAGATACCTAAAGGTGAATAATTTCTATATACTTTCTTGCCAGATTTAATGTTGTAGTGTTTCTTATAATGCTATTTTTTTCAATATATAAAAGGATATGTGTTTGTTGACTAATTAGATCTAATGGCGTTTAATTCTATGTAATTATATCCATTTCCACCGATAATTTATGTCATTTCTTTGCTCCTTTCTTTAATTAGTGATCGTAAACTTATCTCTTTAAAGGTTAAACAAAAAATTACTAAATTACCGACAAGCAGCAATTATGATGTGGGAAAAAACTTGTAATTGACTTGCTTTGATTTTATTCTACATTTATAAGTAATTATTATTAAATATCACACAGAACAAGAAAAATAACTTAAATAGCTAATAATAAGACAGGATGACAGATTGTCGGTATGAATAATTAATTTAATAGAAAATTTATACTCCATTTTTTGTGTTCCTGCTAAAAATGAAAGTGTTAATGTTAAACGTAGTGAAGAAAAACACTGTTTGTGAAGTTAACCACCTCAAAATGCTTTTTTTCTGGTTTGTTTGTCAATTATTTTCAAAAAAATGGCAGATGAAAAAAGATGAATCAATCACGAAAAGAAAAGTTCTGTAATAAGTATATTGAACTTTAAAAAAACAATATTTGGCATTTTTACTATTTTATCAAACTATTCCGTATTTTACCGATCTCTCCGAGATTTTACCGATCTTCGTCTAATTTTACCGAGATCTTTCAACCGATACTTACTAGAATATAGAATGTAGAATGTTTCTCCTCCTAAACATTCTATATTCTAGGGTAATCACCGTGTCAAAAATTGGTTGTGTAAGAAAACATAACATGATTCAAAAACTTTCTTTTGCCTCTACTGTAAAATTTAGTAATTTTGAGTTTTGCCACTCTTGTCGGAAAGCAGCGACATATATTTCGGACTAATACATAGCTCGGGATCTCTACTACCAGAAATCAATAGAAGAATTAAGTTAGCATGGAGTACTTGTGGCAGAAATTCAATCATATCATATTCAAATCATAAACGATATATATTATATAATAAATTAGATACATTACCTACCTTTGTGGCGTGATCAAATAGGCATTTCTGAAACAGAAATCATCAACAAACTCTTAACGTTTCAGAGGATAAAGAACTTAGCGATAGACACTGTAAACTTCAAATTGAAATATTTATCCACGCCTACCGTAACGTCGTTTCCATTCAATTACCAAGGTACACCCACTATAAAAATCTGTAATTTATCATTAGTGTGAAAAGATAAAACTTATTTGATACAAATTGATTCTTCAAAGTATGTTTTTTAATGTTCTAAATTGCGAGTCTTGGCTCGTCGTCTTATTATTAATTCGATACTCGACTCGATCACTGAATTATTAAACTGCTAATTACAAGACGAAAAAATGACTAATTAATCACATCGGTTTTATTCATTATTTATGAGATTCAATGCAAATCAGGACAAAAGATGATGATAACTACGTTAGAAAATTACTGGTGTAGGGACAAGACGACAGGTAATCGATATGCAAAATTTATTAGGCCAAGTTTCAGTAGCAAGCAAGTTTCTTGGAGTGCCTAGTCTAAAAATAAAATATACAGTGTACACAGAAAGTATACACAATGCACAGATTCACACGTGATTATTGCTATTTTAGAAAATAGGAGGGTTTTTTTTGCATATTTTCTAATTTATCATATATTATGTCTATATGTAGAGGACAGTCAGCTTGTGAGGGTGGATACCACGTTGTCTTCTAGGAAGCCAATAGAATGTGGAGTACCACGACAAGGCTCAGTACTCGGCCCTATTTTGTTTCTTCTTTTTATTAACGACATTGGTAACATAAAGATCAGTGGTAAAATATGTCTTTTTGCAGACGACACTAGCTTCACTTGGAGTAACAAGGACGTCACGGCACTTCATAGGATTATATCAAATGACTTAATCATTATTAAATCTTGGTGCGATTTAACCTCCTGCGTCTCAACATTTCTAAAACTAAAGCTTTGTCGTATAAAAACTCGCTGCATCCTTTTATACTTAACAACACCGCCATTGACGTCGTAAAATCTGTAAAATTCTTAGGGCTTGTTGTAGACAATTCTCTGAAATGGGACATGCATATCGACGCTTTGTCGAAAAAATTAAGCTCTGCCTGTTTTGCATTAAGATCTGTTTCTAAGGAGCTTAACTTGTCAATGGCTAGAACTGTTTATTATGCACTTTTTGAGTCGCACCTCAGATATACCCTTCCATTCTGGGGAACGTGTTGTGCGACTCAATTTGACCGCATTTTTAAGCTCCAGAAAAGAGCTGTTCGATATTCACTGGGACTAAACAGCAGAACTCATCGCCAGGACTTTTTTAAAAAATTAAAAATATTAACTCTTCCTTCCTTATTTATATTTGAATCCGTTTGCCTAATACGTAAGCATGTATCGGCTCCTCAAGAAAGGCCATCTCACGCTTATCCACTCAGGAACGCGGAGCAAGATCTTTATCTACCCACCCCACGCTCAGAGTTAGTTAAAAGTTCAATATTATACAACTCGAAAAAAATGCACAATGACCTGCCATTTGAAATCAAATGCATAACATCATTTTCTTCATTTCGCAAAGCATTGAAATCTTACTTACTAGACAAGGCTTTCTAGGCCGTAAATGACTTATATTTTGATAATCGAATTTGATATTGTAAACACTGGTCTAATGTTTGTTAATGCCAAACCAAACCAATGACATCGAGGTAAATTTATCTAGAGGTCATTGATATTTAGTATAAACTTACTAAATATTTTTGAATCTTATTTTTATTTTTTTGTTCTTTGACATTGTAAACATTTATAATGTTTACTTTAAACAATATGACTGACAATGTTATTTGTATAATGTTTTTTATTCTCTTTTGTTGTTTGTTTGTTTACTTTGTTTGTTTACTTTACATTTGTCTACAAATTGTAAAAATTTAAACAATAAAGGCATTTATTTAATATAAATATTAAGAGCTCAAATTTTAAGTGGTCTCTTTTTACGTACAAATTGAAATTTTTGAGTCTGTTTGTGATAAGCAAAAAGTTATATGGAAACTTCTGTCTCGAGTTATTAAGACTTTGTTAAAATGATACTGGAAAATATAATCTAGAAATTGAAGGTCCATAAGAGATCTGAAAAAGTTGCAATGGAATATATTAAAGGCCACATCATACAATTTTAATTTACGTTGCAAAATTATGGAAGGAAATTATACAATGAAGTCATCTATGCCACTAAACGAGTCAAAATAAATAAACATCAACGTCAAAACTACAGCGCATTAAATGCTTTTACTAGAAAAAAAAAACGACAGAGGAGGCATTATTTGCAACCAAAAGACATTATGTATGCATAGAATAATAATGCATCGATGAATAAAAAAGATGTAATAGTTCGGCGCGCGATTATTAATGATGGTTAAAATAATATAATAAAAAAACCTATAAAATCTAGTCAAAGCCATTATCACCAATTAAAAACGAATATATAAGAAAAAAAGAAAATTAAATTAACCCTGCCGGATGTTTCAGTTAACGAGTGGTGTTTTTGAATAATTGTTCGCCAGTCATTTACATACTAATGCAAGCTGGTTGCAAAGACTAATGGACGTGTAGTTAAAGCTACATCTAAGAAATATAATTTTATAGTTGATTTACAAGATCGGCCACGACAAGATAACGTACGACTTTACATTGGCGACAAAGTTGTTCTGGTGGGTTGTTACACCGTTATCATCAATTAGTTCCATAATATTCTTTCTATTTGTAGAACCGGCCGTTTTTTTTTTCATTTTGCTTCTGGTTAGCTAATCTACATGCAACGTTTATTTTTCAAAGTGGAAAAATTTAAACAGCGATGCTTTATGTATCAGATATAATGTATTCGGTTCCCACATGTAATTTTATCTTCTGGAGTAGTTATATTTTTAAATAAACGCACATTGAATTACGGTTTGACAGCCAGCTACTTAAATGTAGATTTTAAATGCGCGTTTCTAAAGGGATTATATTAAGTACCGACCATAACCTGATCGATTTGCATTAGTAATAATATTTTTTGTTTCTGTTTCAGGTAATTAACCATACTATGCATGTGCCACTAGATAGGCTGTAACGGGTAAGTTTGATATATTGTTGTTCTTAAACATGTTATTCTTAAACTCAATTTGATTGTCACAGATTCTACGAGAATATTCTATTTTTGTCTTATAATGAGATTCTGGACAACAATTTTGATTTTTTTTCCTTTAACCAAAAATATTACAGGAGGTACGTCATTCATTCACAGAACGCTTATCTGGTAGTTACAAAAAAGTTGAAAATGAAATGGCTATACCGGGTGCGTCTCAAAAGTGGCTCACCCCCTATAACTTTTTTATTTTTTCAGTTAAAAAAACGATATTTGGTACGTTAGTATGTGACATAAATTAGGATTGATTGACGTATTCAATTATTTTCGGTCACGTCCTGTTTCACCGGAAATGACTACAACTTTTGATTTTTAAATTACACTCTCAGTATTTTTTTACTTTGTTCCATAGAAAATAACACTCTGAATAGAATGACATATCATAATATGTCAACTTTTGACATTTTCGCATATGGTTTATTTGAAATTATACCTTGAGGTTCGTAATGAAAATTTGACTCGAAATACCAAATGTGTGGTATCAAATTATTATTCGTAAATAAATGCTTTTTCCAAAATAAAATAAAAAATATGCTAATGAGCCACCCTCGTTCCATTTGAAAAAATTGAGATATTATTAAAAATACGATTTAAGCATTTTCTAACTGGTCAGGGCAAGGCACTAAAAACATTAGACGATCAAATCTATTTTTCCAAGGCTCCTTGATTAAAAATTAGTATTTTTAACACAGCCATGGCACTCTAGATTGAAATTTAAAATTTAATTTTGTTTTAAGCGAGAATGTCAAAAGTTGACATACCTATTATGACATGTCATTCTATTCAGAATGTCATTTTCTATCGAATGAAGTAAAAAAATACCGAGGATGCCATTTAAAAATCAGAAGTTGTAGTAATTTCCGGTGAAACAGGAAGTGACAAAAAACAATTGAATACGGCAATCAATCCTAATTTATGTCATATACTCACATACCTAATCTCTACAGTTGAGGGTTGGAACCTTTGGTGTTAAACAGCAAAATAAAAACACTAAATCACCACAATACACCAAAACACTTTTACTTTTACACTGGATGCGCGTTTCGCTAACCATGTTAGCATCATCAGCAGATGATTATAAACTGGCGTCCAGTGTAAAAGTAAAAGTGTTTTGGTGTATTGTGGTGATTTAGTGTTTTGATTTTGATACCTAATCTCGTTTTCTTTCTTATCTGAAAAAATAAAAAAGTTATAGGGGCTTTTGAGACGCACCCGGTATACAGAGTCGCTGATATGTATGGAAACGGTCGATTATTAGATAAAATATACAAGGTACCGCAAAAAGTTACATACAAAAGTTATAGGGTTTTTAAATGTATATTATCTAATAGTAAATTTAAGTATACAGGATCGGTCATAAAGTTGTGGAACATCTTTTTTTTAAATACGACACCCTTCAATTTTAAGCAATAATCGTAATACACATTCACTAAATTCAGCCATTTTCGAATTATGAAGTTTTGATTTTGAAATGTTAAACGAAAATTTTGTAATTTCCAGACTTGATATAATCTCATTTTGTACATCTAGAAATGCTAACTTGAAAACTAATGTCAAACATTATCAAATATCACAGTTTCCGTAGAATTGCATGGTTAAATGAAACCGAGCACATCGAAATTAATTAAATCGAATTGTTTAAGTGATATTTTGAAAAGTGAATAACTCGAAAACGGTTGGTTTGAGGTACATTGCGTGATTTCGTTTTTTGCTTAGAATTGAAAACTTTGATGTGCCAGGACTTTTTATATTCTATGACCTTAAATTTATTACTCTTTAATAGGCATTTAAAAACTCTATAATTTTTTTGCGGTACCTCGTATTTTTCAGCATTTTAATTCATATCAGCGCCACTGTATATTTTAACACCATTTTTGAAGGTGATGAGCATGTGCAAGATCGTTACCAAGGCCTACTTAGTCTTGGTCTTGCAATCTAGTGAGTAGTTGTGATCTTGCTCTGCTAGTAGATTTTTACTAGAGGCACTTTTCAAATAGAAATTTTTGAAATAAATTGTTTGCAAATTAAACTTTAAACAAGTAAATACTATTTGTCTGATTACAGTTTTTATTTTTTGGTATTAAGGACTAGTATTAATCAATCCTCATTTATGTCTTATACTAAAAAACCAATTCTTTTTTTTATCTGAAAAAATATAAAAGTTATAAGGTTGAGCCCCCTTTGAAATACCCAGTATAATATTCTACATCCTGGTTAGATTACATTTAAATCGCCTACATATAAGGATCATTATTATTCTTTTTGTCGTGGAATGAGATTTCGATTGGTATATTAGTTCGAATTTTACGGTTTCGTCGGCCGTATATTTCAAACATAACCTAATTCGCACGATTCTATTGTTCCTTTGGATCGTAAAGTCCTTTTTAATCACACCAATAAGAGAATATATAAAGTATACTATTTTGTATTCGTCACTGGCCATTCGCAAACAATGACATACAGCCAGGGACAGTGACGTGTTTTACTTTTTTTCTGGGAAATATAAATGGATTTATATAGATTTTTTCTGTGGAAGTCAATTTCTGACACAATTATATTGATCATAATATAGGAGTAGTTGTATTAACTTTGGTTGGCGATATTCGGTTTTGAATAAGAGAGTTATATACGATTAAGTACAATATTATATGTATATTTTTAACCAGTGCCATTTTCTAAACCAGTACCTTGCTCTACAGTCTAAAATTTACTCCGAAAACTCCAGTTTTTGGTACTAAATACGAGATGGTATACCAACTTTTTTGGTGGCTAATACCAGAGACAACATCTTTGCTAATAGAGCTTTCTAGGCACCAAATGTAAACTGTGCTCGGGGTCTATACTTAATTTTCCCTCGACTTTTCCTCCACTTAACTTTAAAAAACACAAATCGCACGTAGTAGCTCGAACCAAAATACAAAAGCAATTTGCAAATGTTTATGATTTTCCAAAACGCAGGTTATTTGACATAATATGACACAAATTATAACCTATAATTTGTCCAGAGTTTGACAAGTCTCAAAAATCTTAAGTCAGATTCATACGTATCTGCATTCGTGCGTCTTTCTTTTTTTAAATAAACCAATAAGACTGGTTAAAAACAACAAGGGATGGCATACCGGGAGCGTCTCAAAAGTGGCTCACCCCTATAATTTTTTTTCAGAAAAAAAAGAAGATTTAGTAAGTTAGTAAATAGTTTAGTAATATGACATATTTTGATTACTTCCTGTTTCACCAGAAATGACTACAAATTTTTTGATTTGTAAATGGCACCCTTGGTATATTTCTACTTTATTCGATAGAAAATGTCATTCTGAATAGAATGACATATCATATGTCAACTTTTGACATTTCCGCATATGGTTTAATTGAAATTGTAACATGCGGTTCATAACGGCAATTTGACTCGACATACCAAGTGTGTAGTACCAAATTATTCGTAAAATGAGCCACCCTAGTTCCATTTGAAAAAATTGAGATATGATAAAAAAATACGACTTGAGCATCTTTTAACCGGCCAGGAATAGACACAAAAAACATTACACCATCAAAACTATTTTTCCGAGGCTCGTTGATTAAAAATTAGTGTTTTTAACACACCCATAGCTCTCTAGATTGAAATTTAAAATACGATTTGTTTTTAAGCGAAAATGTCAAAGGTTGACTTATGATTATGTCATTCTAATAATATTCTATTCAAAGGTTGACTTATAATTATGTCATTCTAATAATATGTCATTATCTATCGAATAAAGTAGAAATATAGCGAGGGTGCCATTTAAAAATAAAAAGTTGTAGTCATTTCCGGTGAAACAGGAAGTGACAAAAAACAATTGAATACGTCAATCAATATTAATTTATGTCATATATTAACATACCAAATCTCGTTTTTATCCGAACAAATAAAAATGTTATAGGGGTGAGCTATTTTTGAGACGCACCCGGTATAAACCCATCCATAGTTAACTTAAAAATTATTATAAACTTTTTTAGTGAAATAAATGAATTGGTATAGAGGTCATCTGCCTTTTTCCTGTCCACCGTCTGTCGAAATATTACTTGAGTCCTAAAACAGAGTATAAAAACTATTTTATCTACAACCGTTTAGTTATAACGTTTTTACATCACTATTTTTTTAGTATTTCAGTTACGTTATGAGATTCATAACACAAATAGTTTTTATAATAATGAAAAACAACTACGAACATCTAATTATATTAATTTTTGATACAAATTCCTACTACCAATTATTATAAATATTAATAACACATTTTTTATACTTCTTCAAAACAATTCCTGCTGCTGATGATGAAATAGATTGGGCTGTTGATCGGTTTGGCTCGCACTCGGGCTGGCATGCTTCCTCAGCGATTCTTGATCCCAAAATGTGCTGCCCAACAATTTTCTTGTTTTCTTTTGAACTACTTCTCCAATCTCCATGACGTTTGTAACTATAGTCTGAAGCAGGTCAAATGTGACAAATGTCATAGTTAAAGGTGTTAAAGGTGGGCGACCAATAAACGAAAATTAAAACAGCATTTTCTTATTTTTCAGTTGTAGATAAAACGTTGTACATGACACGTGCGTTTAAACATGATTACAAATTACAACATTCGTGTGATTAATTATCGTTCACAGTTATAATCGGTCACACTCGTTGTTATAATCATGTTCATAAACACACTTGTACTCTAAATAACTATTATCAAGGTGCATCTTTTCTGGATGGTTTGTTTTCTCAATAATTTCAATGGCTTTTTCAAGTTTCTTCTTTACTTATTCATGTTTTAGTAGGATTAAATTCACAGGAGACCCTCCTATAGATCCGCCCCTGTCCAGGAACCGAACGGTCGACAATGAATTTGCGTTTTTAGATCGACTAATTTGAAATTCGAACAGAAACAAATTGGTTACTTTTGCATCGTCGACTTAGTCGGACAGATATGGGATAAGTTTACAAATTAAAACTGACAGGAACATTAAACTTTTATTATGCTTTCACGATAACAAGTCGGAGTACCGAAAGTTCCGAAATTAGGTCGTGAACTCTGGCTTTGTATTTGTTCGAGGCCCGTCGTAGATTTCTGCACGCGGCGAGATTAAAAAGCTTGCGCCAGTACTTCATTTACACTCAGTTTTTAAGATTCTGAAATTTCCATGGCCTGTAAATTTAAAACGAATAGATTTTCATCCAAAGCGCTCCAGTTCAAAATATATAATTAAATAAAACGAATAATACAGGGTGGTCCGAATTGTATTCGGAAAACTTCGGCAACATATTCTGCAGATAAAAATAAGTAAAGAAGTTGATATAAATTTATGTCCTAAAATGCTTCTGAGAAACAGTGTGTAGAAGTTTCATTTTTATTTCGATTTTTAGATCGGCAAAAAAAAGATTTTTTAATTTCTCTCAAAATGAGTTATTTGCGTCATAAATGACCTTATACAAAATATTTGTTTGTCTGTTTGTCTGTCCGTCTGTCCGTCTGTCTGTAACACAATAACTCAAAAACCGTTAAACCGATTTTAACCAAATTTGGCACAGAAATACTGTGGCACCCGAGAATCTGGCCATTAGTTTTTGGTGGGGGTGGGGGGTTGGTAAGGGGGTACGGGAAAAGTTAAAAATTAAAAAATATCGTAACTACAAAATAACAGTAGCTAGCGAAAGGCGGTTTTCAATTTAAGATTAGGAATAATATTTGCAACAAAATTTGTAATAACATTAAAATCAGTCAAAGTCGCAGTTTTTGAGATAAAAAAAATTGGAAAAATTCCTTTACTTTGAAACTAAAAGAACTGCCTACCGACTTCTTATTAACATATTTTAGTATAGGCGGCTATACGTGCCTCCCGGCGCCAATTTTTGTTCGTACTTCTATAAAGCTACCGAGTGAAAAAATATTTTACGTATATATGTATTTTTTTTTAAATCGGCTACGAGGAACCGTTCAAAAAAATATTCAAGTTATTTGGAATATAAATTAACAATACATGTCATCATTGGCCAAAAATAAACATAATGACTAGGTACTTATTTGACTAAAATGACAAATTTGGGAACTTTTTATTTTATTTTAAATTAATTTTAACTTTTGTCTAGAAAAAATTATGATAAAACAGTTTCTGTTGAACTTTTGACACAAAAAAATTCAAATTTATGATTTCAGTCTTTCAACTATATTATGTCAACATGTTTAATTTTTGTCAATGATGATTTAATGAAATGTATTGATTATTTCGATTTCAAATTTCTCGAGAACCATTTATCATAACGATTTTTTACCAAGGGACCTTTTTTACGCAAGAAGATGAAAATGTATACTTTTTTACTTAGTAATTTTATACAGGCACGGACAAAAAGTTATTACTGTTCTGAAAAAAGATGTAGGTAGCGCCCTCTGGAAGTAGGAGTCAGCATCATTATCATTTTAACAAAATAAAATAAAACTCTCCAAAAAAACCTTTATGGGTATTTCGCCACTGCACTGCAAGAAAATCTACAAAATGAAATAGTTATTTTTTGTAAACACTTCTGCGTTAAACCCAAACGGACGCTGCTTGTCAGAAGGTATTTTTACAGTAATAGAAATTTGCCTAACAAAGAAAAAAAATCCACCACATAGGTATAGACATTTTTTAAAAATAAAACTTCTACAACTTGCATCTCCGAAACGAAGAATTTTAGGACATACATTTACGCGAACTTTTTTACTTGTTTTTATCTGCAGAACATGCTGCCAATGTTTCCCATTTATTCAATTCGGACAGATGTCTACATATAGGACAACTTCTCATTACCTAGTATCATCTTTTCTTGTTTATTTCTTAAATATCTCCGTAGATCAAGTGCAGTTAATAGTAATAATTAGTATCATATTAGTATCATAGTAATCACCATTGTACAATCAATCACCACTGTACAATTATGATAATTTTATTTGGCAATATTAGTTTTATTTCAATAATGTTATGAAAATCAGTTAATAACAATATTCAATTCGGCACCAACGCATGTCATCTTGGCATCAAATCAACCGTTTCGAGAATGAAGAAATTTGAATTTTCCATTTCCATACTTACTCCCTATTTACATACATTTGTCATGTCAGCGGTTATGGGCGAACTAACTCACGGCGAATAAAGAATAGACTTGTCGACAGATGAACATTTTAGTAGGTGTACGGAGCATAGAGTTGACTTTAACAGCGAACACCGCCATCACGCCTGCGTTTCACACTGTCCATTTTGTCCTTATTTCAGGTAATATGATATGATATAAAGACGTATACTGCTTTTATACCTGGTGATTCCGGCAAAGTAAAATTGAAAAAAATAATTTAAATATTATTTTAATTACAGTTTTTTAAATATTCTCATTGTATGTGTCATTTCTAAATAACAAGACTCTTTTGAATATGTACTTACCGTACGATAAAAAGGAAAAAAGATGGCTGGAAAATAACAATCGATGATAATTTTGGCGAGGTTAATGTCTACACGACATTTACTAAAAATTGGCATAAAATTTGTCAAAAATTAACGCTAATTATAAAAAGATTAAAAAAGCATAGAGCGTTTTCAGATACACGAACTTATTTCCAAGTAAATATTTTTTCTGGAATTTTAAACTACATAATTTAAAAATGATTTTTTTCCATAGCAACTGTTAAAATTGCCTTATGTCTATTAAAAATAGTAGATAAAATAGTTCTTTAACCGCAAGGGTAGATTAAATGATACTTTAACAGCGAGAATATGTTAAAAATTTTAGGATAGGTTAAACAGTTAATTTCTTCCCGCACGTTTTTTAATTGCTTCCATTTTTGAAAATTTTTGCATTCCTTTTCATAAGTTATTCGGGATTTAAATGGAAGCAGTTTGAATATAATGTTTGTCGCCTCAGCCTGAATATCTGTTGGTAATTTACTTATTTCGTTTTGAGCCATATCTGGCTGCAATTCAATCAGCAATCGACACGAAATAGAATTAAAAAATATTGACTCAAAACTGACAATTAAAAAGACAGCTTTATTTATTTGTCAAATTACATAGAAACCAACGCCAACCCAGCACAATCTTTTTTCTATAATAAATTCCTTGAAATAATTGTGTTATACACGACCATAAAATTGCATTATCGTCTCCCGAAATTAATTCACTCGCTCGTGAATTAATCTCTTGGGTCGACGATAAAATATCATTTTATCGTCTTGTATAAAAAATAACTATTACTCAATATAAAAATAAATTACAACCTTCTTAAAGTCAAATGGCAGTAAACTCTATTAAAAAAAGAAGAGTACGAGCCAAGTAAATGACGTCTAGGGCTTGACCTCGCTATAATTATTATCGATTGTCATTCCCCAGTGTTCTTTGATGCCCTTTTTTTTCGGTCGTATTGTAAATTGTTACGGTATTTTGTTATTGATACTATCTGTTTATTTCAGTTTAATATGGAAGTAATGATATTGAATTGCAAAAGAAAAACGGCGTCGCATTAGTCTTAGAAATTATTTAGAAATTTAGAGAGAGAGAGAGAGAAATCATATTTCCTATTAAAACCTTAAATTAAAACAAGTTTTGCCGACACAGTTTAGATATATTTTATTTAAACATCAACACATTGTAATTTTTAAGTTGTATTTTTTCCTATTATTGCTAACTGATTTTAAGTATTTGCTTACATTTTTATGGTGTTGGTAATAATACCAAGATTGCAATAAAAGTTACTTAGTATTTACTTTGGATGGCTTAATATAAATGGGGATATTTACTTTTTGCGAAGATTTCTTGGTATTATGGGTTTTCTGTAATGTGAGCTATATTTATTCAGCTTATTAGAATTGTAAGAATTGATATTTAAATGCTGTTGTAATAAAATTAGACATTATTTGTGTCATACAAGCTCTTTTTTATATTCATATTGTATTTATTGAACAAAATAAAATATTTAATATATACATAATAATAATAATAATTTATAAATAAAATTATTAAAATTTACATTTAAAATGTACCAAGTATACTTACCAACCCTGTAAAAATAAACAAAATATGTATATAAACTTTGAAAGAAAGGCTTTAAGGTTATCTCAACTGAATATTTTTTTAAATCATAAAATTGTTGGTTTTACAATAACAGAATTTAATAGCTGGCGATTTTGAAAAGAATGCTTATTTATAGCTATGAAATTATTCCAATTTTAGAGATTTATTGCTTACTTACCAATCATATTTCACACGAATATTTGATTTATTATAATTACGTATTATACTTAAATCTGCTAACACAATATCGTTTTAGATGGGAGTATTAAGTTGATTTGCTATTAACTAACCAATACAATTTGTGTTATTGTCAATATTACCATTACGGTTTGTACTAATTTGGATAGGATTGGTTTATTGAATTTAGATCATCAGTAATTACTCTTAAATAATATTAGTTACGGCATTCTCTTAATAGTACATAGTACTCTCAATCATATAGAAGTTTAATTCTAATTTAGTATATTTCTAAATTATATTATCTATATTTAAATAATTTGAACAAAAATAATAAACTGTCGAGTGGGAGTAGCAAAAGACACAGATTAACAATTTTTTAAAGTGTAAAATCGCTTATTTCTGGGCTTACTTAACCGGGTCTCACAATGCAAATTTACCTCAAATATCCATTTAGTTGGTCATTGACAAGCAGATTCTCATTGTACATGAAAATAACAAAACAAACATTTACTGATCTGGATAAAATTGATAGTTAAATAGTAAAACTCACCCGGGGGTACTCCGCCCCCTAGCCACTGACATTCTATTCAAGATATCCCGCATTCCATATCTTCCATCTAATTCAAATATTGTTCGGATCTATTGGTTAATTTTCAACAACTAGCTGGTGTCACCGGAAATATGTATAGGGCCTTCCCCCGGACGCAAATCTGCCGCTAAACAGATTCGCATCCCTAATAGTCAAAAAGACTCGCAACCTTAATAGTCAAAAGACTCGCATCCTTAATAGTCATAAAGACCCGCATCCTTAATAGTCTTAAAGACTCGCATCCTAATAATCAAAAGACTCGCATCCTTAATAGTCATAAAAACCCGCATCCTTAATAGTCAAAAGACTCGCATCCTTAATAGTCAGTAGTAGACGGGCATCCATCCTAATAGTCAAAAAGACTCGCAACCTTAGTGAAAAGACTCGCATCCTTAATAATCATAAAGACTCGCATCGTAGTAGTCAAAAAGACTCACAACCTTAGTCAAAAGATTCGCAACCTCCAAATGTCAGTTCTGTGACAAAACACAACACAACACTACACTACAGTACAGTACAGCCGGCCGGCCTGTCTACTACTGACCCGCCGGCAAGCTAAGCCTGTCCTCTCACATCACAAAATTGATCGCAAATATTTACATCGCTTGCCAATGAATCATACTATTTTCTCTAATCGACTTTCAAATAGAGTGTTTTAGCATAATAAATAGGGAGTTTCCGAAGGAATGCATATTTTTGATTAGAATAGTGAATAATAAAACCATTATTATAACGAACTTATTTTCCAAGTTTCACAAAAGCAATATGGCTAGAGACGAATATTTTTTAGATTTTGAATTTGGTATGTAAAAAAGAGGACTTTTACATACCAATACGCGAGAGAAAAGAGGACAGTAAGAATACTGTCCTCTGGAATAGAGGACGGTTGGCAACCTTAACTGTCATAGGCAAAATGTGTTTGTTCAAATGGACGAATCGTAAGTCATCGTAAGAGTCAATTCATTTTGGGCAATTGCATCGTGTGATTCGATTCAATAAAAAGAATACTAATGCCCATCACTAATTGGAAGGTCTAGACATATTATCTTCTTTGACTGGCTAACTTGATGAGATTGAGTAATTTTTTATATTAGATCTCGGATTGCTATTTATGTTCAGGTAGGAGGTATTATTCATTCGCACGTATTCCATTTTCTACTCTAGCACCCCCATTGGATTGGCCGAGAGACAATATCTAACTAGAGCCGTTACCCGGGAACACACTCAATGGCAAACTACCTAACTTTAGGATTAACTTTAAACATAACGAACTTGAATGTAGTCGGCATCGGGCGGCCGAGATGCGAAATTCTGTTTAACAATCTGTCGCCGTTGCGAGGACTAAATAAGTTTCACGCCCGACACTGATTACGTAACTATGGAAGTTTTAAAGTTTCACGCGTAAACGCTAGGCGGAGAAGAAGCTAACTCCGACCGATACCTCGAGAAAAATGAGGAAACTTATATTGCCATTGTATGCATATGCATCTGGTGGTATCGTATGAACTTACTTTGGTAAAGTTGGCGAAGAGAGTGGAAAATAACATGACCGCTAACATTAAGTTTAAATATATTTTGTTAGATTATATTAAAACTTGGATGCCTTGAAACTTTTCATACAGCTTTAATGTTGTTTCTTTTTTTATTCAATTTTCTTTAAACGTTTTGTCATGATTTCAAAAAGTTACAGATATAAAATTCATAATATCTTTGTCTCTGTACAATAGTGCGTCGAGCATCTATAGCTCCTAGAAGAAAAAGCTTGGGAATTTTGTTTAAGTGCAAACCTAAAGTATGTACAGGGATGCCATCATCATCATCTTCATTTTCAGCTTATTCGACCATTTCCAGTTATGGTGTAGCCTCACTCACATACTTTCTTTGTTGTTGGGCCAGTTGTTGTCTATTATTGGCTATGCGGGCAAAAAGATATCCCTGCTAATTTCCTAATATCGTGGTCCCGTCTCAGGTAGGTCTTCTCCTAGGTTTCTTAATTCCTCGTGAGTACCATGCTGTAATTTTTGTGGTCCATCTGTTGTTCGTTCTTCCTGCCAGGTGTCCTGCCCATTGCCATTTCAGGGAGTTGACTCTGTGGGTTACATTTATTACCTGGATCTTTTTTGTCATATCCACTCTAATGTTTTACGGCCTCTCTTAGTTGTTTCCAGCATATTTCGTTCCATTGAGCATTGTGCGCCCTGAATGTTACTGCATTATTGACTTCCTTTCGCAGATCACTTTACACAATCCTAAAATATAAGGCAATATATTTGGATTATTTCAGAGATATTACTTCCTTAAAATAATTATTACAAATACAAGAATTGTTCTGAAATGAAAACTATATTAGGTATTTACTTTAGATGGTCTATACTTACTTTGCTATAAATATCATAATCTTAAATCATACAGAGTGTTCAAAATTTTACCCCAAACTTACTAAAACAAAACAATTTTTCTTTGTTTTTTTTTGTATTTAAAGTATTTCAAAGTTCTTAATGGTTTCACGGATTATTATAACGTATTATCTCATACGGCAGTATTATCTCATACGGCTCTTTCAACGGTAAAATGCAAAAAAATCATTGGACCGCTTTGATAAAAATTTACTATGGAAAATGTCATATAAAATATAAAACCGCAAATATTTATAGGCTTGTAGTATTGGACAACAAAAGAAGAGAGAAATGTTTGCTCAGAAGTTAAAAGATTGTACTATAACGTGCTATACTGATGCTTCCATAACTAAGAAGGAGCAGGGATAGGAGTTTTAGCCGAAAACTATATACTCTGAACTAATTAGTCATTAAGAAAATGTCTCCATTAAGAAATCTACGATGTCCAAATATGCATACAACTTATATTAGATAGGAACTATCATAAATAAGAAATAGTCATCTTCTCCGATAGTCAAGCAGACTTAAGAGCTTTCAACTCAGTAACCATCAATTCGAAGTTGGTCAGTGAACACCTAGAGAAGCTGAATTCGGCAAAGAAAATAAGGTACTCCTAGTCTGCCAGCTTACCAAGGGATAGAAGGTAATGAAAAGATCTAGCTGGAAAAGAGGAATGCTCACACTAACTGGACCAGAACCGTTCTGAAGTGGAAACCAACTTATAGCAGTATTTAAAAACCTGCAAGACTCAAACTGTAACCTGGAATGGAAATTGTCCAACGGTCTAAGACACCCGAAGAAATATACTGAGTAGATTGAAGCTGAGAACCAACGGCGAATGCAGATTCTGTGGGAAAGTAGGAAAACACCAGAACAACTTACCACTGAGTGCGCAGAGACAACAACCATTCGTGCCATAAACTTTGGTACGACCAAATACGTTTAAATAAAATATACGACGGCCTCCCCATAAGAGCAATGAGAGGATTTACGTCCCAGTATTGAAGGAGGACAGAAAATCGAGTCGAATGGTTTCAAGACATAGGTTCATCCTTGTTTAGTCAAACCTCCTACAAACCAAGGATAGACTTATGTAGGAAATGCATTGAAATTCTATAGCCATCCTTCAATATCGGGATAGGAATTTAACGTATTTGGGTACGACTGATATCGGAGATGGAGAACTAATCCCTATAAAACCGTCTCTTTTTATCAAAACCCCGAGACTGTATGATGTGTTGTAATTCAAGAAAGGGTGACACCAGAGATCTATAAAGTCGCGGTGGCAGTCTAAAATCTACCCTAGACATGCTATTATTATTATTTATTTTTAAACATTTTTTAAAATGTTCTAGTAATCGATTTTTAAGGCATTGTTTATGCATTGTTTAATGACAAAGTTCTGTCAGGTTCAAACGTCGGCGTATTTCCTACAAAGTTTTGTGAAGAAATGAGTGATAATGACGAGTCTTTGGATATTCAAGAAGCTTCTGAAACTGCGCTATCCACGTTAGTCGAAAAACTATATCCAAGAAGTCGAAAAACTTATACCAGATCATCTACAATAACTTTGAAACCTGGGTAAAAAAAACATGTTGAGAATTTCACAGAAAAGGTATTGCTAGCCTATTTCCTGAAGTTATCCACTACTTTTAGTTATCCACTAAAGCAAAGTTTACAGAATAAAATATAAGTTCCGTCACTTGTGCCGGCGGCAGGAATCAAAAGCCGCTTCACGCACGTGTTTCACTGTGTGGACTTTGGACCCAGCATACACGGCGGATCACGTTCGGCGTATTACTCTGATTTTGGCGTTATTACAGAGTGGTCTCGCATGCATATGGAATTATTTTTCAAGTGATTATTTAATTTTCATTGCAAAATGTTACTGATCACATTAGCCTTAGTTAATCATTTATTAGTTTATTATAAAAAAAGCATAATTATTTTTATTATTTCTTAAAAATAATATTGAGTTTTTTGCCACTGGAAAAAAAATATTTAAAATATTTAATTATAATTATTCAAGAACACTTTATTTTTTTACACGAAAA
Organism: Sitophilus oryzae; assembly: GCF_002938485.1. Classification (NCBI taxonomy): domain Eukaryota; kingdom Metazoa; phylum Arthropoda; class Insecta; order Coleoptera; family Curculionidae; genus Sitophilus; species Sitophilus oryzae. Next base: position 12,958,335 of record NW_022146055.1, read on the forward strand.
ATCATATACTGGGTGTGTCTTAAAAGTGGCTTATCCCTATAACTTTTTAATTTTTTTAGATAAAAAAAAACGAGATTTGGTGTGTTAGTATATGACCTAAATTAGGATTGATTAACGTTTTCAATTTTTTCCGGTCACTTCCGGTTTCACCGAAAATGACTACAACTTTTGATTTTTAAACGGCAACCTCGGCATTTTTCTACTTTATTCGATAAAAAATGGCACTCTGAATAGAATGACATATCATATGTCAACTTTTGGCATTCTAGCTTAAAAAAAATCTTTTAAAATTTCAATATTGAGTGTCATAGCTCTTTTAAAAACAAAACTTTAATCAAGGAGCCTGGGAAAAATAGATTTGATCGTCTAATGTTTTCCATGTCTTGTCTTGGCCGGTTAAAAGATGCCCAAATGGTATTTTTAACCATATCTTAATTTTTTTCAAATGGAAAGAGGGTGGCTCATTAGTATATTTGGAAAAAGTATTTTTTTACGAATAATTTCATGCCACACACTTGATATTTCGAGTCAAATTGTCGTTATAAATCGCGTGTTACACTTTCAAATAAATCATATGTGAAACTGTTAAAAGCTGATATATGATATGTCTTTCTATTCAGAGTATCATTTTCTATCGAATAACGTAAAAAAATACTGAGGATACCATTTAAACATCAAAAGTTGTTGACATTTAATAGTTTCAGCTTTGAATTTTATAGTGTACGTAATTCGTGTTGGAAAACCATATTACGCATTCATGAAATACTGCACTCGTGCGTAATATTATTTTTTCCAAAACACTCGTTACGTAATATACTTTTACGTTATTTACTGTTGATATTGTGTAGCTTTATTTTTTGTGTTTGTTTTTAAAATTTATTTTATTTTTGCTATCTTTTTTATCTTGCCATGTCTAAATATTTATATGTAATACACCAATAAACTAATTTTGAAATACCCCACGTTCCCCTGCACCTTGACGCACCTTGCGATCGGTAAAAATGCGGTTTCTATTTACCCCGGCTTCCACTCCTGTTTTCATCGAAATCCGGCGTATCGGACGAGGCGGCTTCTGGCTTCTGATACGCGATTTTCAAAGTGCCGATGCTAAGTGACCGAACTTATATTTTATTCTGTAAACTTTGACTAAAGCAATCAACTCTGAGGAGTAAATATTCGATCCTTATATATTCTTTCGAAATATTAGATATCCGCACCATGATTTACCTGAATAGAAACGTAGATATTAGCAAATTCACAAATCTTATTGCATTTTTAAAAATAAAAGCTTATATAGTCTATATACCCAGCTATATAAATAAGTGTCCAAGAGATACGCACGTGAAGGAGGAATTAAAGCACGAGTCCGAGAATTTGCTCGTAAGAAATTAAGTAAACTATAACCGCTCGTTACACGAAGCCCTAAAATGTTATCGACAAGGACGTATAAATAATATAGGAAAAAAAGGTCCGAGAGCGGAGAGAAATACGAAATGTTAGTTTGCGCCGAGAAGCTCGATCGCAATCTGAAATTCAAATCTGCGGGCCGTTTTGATTTGTTCACTCCCACGTCCGGTGCATGTCGCTGTGCGAACGGTGTTCGGGCCGCAACGCATTGATAGTATTAATCACGCCTTATCTGGCGCATTAAAGTCAGCAAATTGGCAGAATAAAAAACGGCCGCGTCCTTAAACAAATATAAATATTTTAGCCGGTCGCCGCCGACGTGTGTGCATCGGCTCGAAGGACCGTCTGAAATTATGTCTTCTGGACGAACGGGCCCAGATGCAAATTAGATTCGACAGCTCGACCGGAGTCACGTCCATTCGAACTTTGCTTTATTCGCAGTAATAACTCGATATTGATCGAGAAAAAAAATATGACTCAACATAAAGCGTTCTGAAAGTCATTAGCTAGGTTTTATCCTACACGGAACGCGCGTCCTAGTTGTGAATAACCTATTTTTTTAACGAAACAGATTCCTATAAAAAAGATGCAAAAAATCTCCATTTGTTTTAATTTTGATTAAAGAAATAAATTCTTTAAAATTAATAATGATACTATATTAGGCATTCTAATATATAACACAAAACTGGAAATAGTAGAAGAATAAATATATTTGGGACAACTAATACACAGCTTGGGATGTCTACTATCAGAAATCAATCGAAGAGTTAACTTGGCTGGAATAAATAAGCATGGAATACATATGGGAAGAGACTCAATCATATTCAAATCTAGAATGCCACTTTATCTAAACAAGAAAACTTTCAACTAATGTGTCGACGACGAAATATGCTGGAAAGTGTTCGGGACGAAATATGCTGGAAATAACCAAGAAAACCCGTAAAAGAATATAGTGGATACGACAAAAGACCCAGGTAATAGATGTCAACCACAGAATCAAATCACAAACAGATGGAAAATTACAGCATGGTAACCACGAGCAATAATTAAGAAACTTCAGGGAAAACCAGAATGTCCACTGGAACTACAACTGGATTGCTAACGACACAACCTATGAGCCGAGAGTTAAATTCGGTAGTCAATATCTAATGTATGTACAACGCCCTTGTCAAAATATTTGGGAGTAACTCTCGACCTATCTTGGTCCAGAGCCAGTACTGGGAATACCCTAATGTATGACCCGTAGTGTACTAAAAATCTGGATCAGGGAAAAGCACAATGTCCATTGGAGAAACAGACAGGGGCACAGGCACAGCAAGGCTTTTATACCTAGCTCGAAAGCCGCAAAAGAACTGCTAATGCTTAGCAGGAATAAAGTGCGGTTTACAACAGGCCTCTTAACAGGACACATGGCTGTAAAGTGTTACCTGAACAAGCTCAACCTATATCAAGGAAGTCTTTGCTGCAGACTCTGCGATAAAGATCCTGAAACAGCGGAGCACATAATATGTCACTGCAAGGCTCTGGATCGCAAGTGACACTTTTTATTTGGGAAAGCTAGTCTAGAACAGGAGGAACAACGCTCCCATCCTATCAAGGACCTGCATAAGTTAGTGCCTGGCACAGGGATAGGAGAATGGGTGAGGATAAATATAGGAAGGGGACAAACACAATAGGCCTCACAGGTCGCAGTGTTTCCGGCAGAGGACGGCCTCTTGTTATGAAAAAAAAACTGAGATGGGACCATGATATTAGGAAAATAACTATAGACAACAATAGGCCCAACTACTAACAAAGTATCTAAACATGTGAATAAGGCTACCCCATAGTTGGAAATGGTTGAATAAGCTGAGAGTGATGATGATTATATTAAAACGTCAACAGTTCCATACAGGTGTGTTGAAGTTAAATTTTGAAATTTTCTCTGTAGTCCAGTATTCGATATATTTACAATAATTGTAAGTTGAATCATTTAGTGTTACAACAGCAAAGTAAAACACTGATTCAGAGTTTTAAAGTTCTGCCGATCATCTACTGATGATTATACTTTCTATTTGAAATATTTGATAAGCGTGACATGCCAAATTTTTTTTGTGGGTTGAGCAATTGGCTTTAGAGATGTTTTTTCAAACAAGCACGATGGGAAGTAATTCAAAACATACACTTAACAATGGGACTTTTTTTGGGAAATTGCAGGGAAATTGATCATATTCATGTGTACGAAAAAGTAAAGTAAAGATTTCAGTTAACGTCTCCTTTTTGCTGCCAGGGCTAATCTGGACGGGGCCTACTTTGTTTACGCGGAATCCGAACCGCGGTCCTCAGTCATATCATGGTCAATGGTCTACCGACTTGGCAAGTATCTAAATCGACTCTTACTCACGAGATATCCAATCTCATCCGGCCTCGAACCGGCGTGAATGAGCAGTGTATGTCAATAGATTTTACACTTTTACCTTTTTTTGGACAACAGCACGATACAGAGTTTCGAACCGGTCACCCATCCATCCACTAGTATCGCCTTACGTCGCTTAACTTCGGTGTTCTAATGGGAACCGGTGTTTCGACGTAGCTGGACCGTTGCCCTCATGTGTATGAAGTCGAAGTTATTTTCCAACCTCAAGAATTTACAAAATTAGACTCCAGCTCCGCAAATTAATCGCCAGCTAGTAAAAAACTTGCCTCTAATAATAATGTCTAAATATCTGAAATATTAAAATCCGAAACCTCACTAAAATCTAAAATGGCTTCGAAAATGCTGTCCGTTCTAATGCCTTTTTAAAGGAAGAGTTCTCTGTTTAGTCTCTCTGAAAGTCTGTTTGGCATCTGTTGTTCCAGATTTTTGTTTATAATATTACAATATTCCTTCGAACTCCACGTATCTATAAATCAAACTTATAAAAAAATAGTTTAATGCAGGTATTGTATATCTGATCTGGTTAGCATGAGCAGCAGTTTTTCCTAATTTTTCAGTTTTATTTCCTTTATTCCACAGTTTTGTCTTTACGGACTTGAGTAATGAAAATTAAATAATATATTCTATTTATAATTATAACAACCTTACTTTCAAATACTAATGATGTTAAATAAAGTCACGAATGGCAATATAGTAATACTAGAGTGTAGATAGTTACAAGAAACGTTTTATATTATCGATCCGTACGTTTGTGTATGTATTCAGGATCGTGGGTGTAAACAAATACAAACTGAATATAGATTTGAATTTCAGATTGTGAGCTTGTCTTTGAAGTCAGCCAACTTTTCGTGTTTCAAATTGAAACATTTATTCCATACTATTTGTTCGACCTTGTCGGTAATATTTTAGTGTTATGTACCAAATGGCAGTGTCCATAAACTTTTATACTTATAGTACTTTATTTGGTGCTGAATAGAATTAAACAGATTTTTATAGAATACATAATATTTTCCATTTACAATGTAAACCAATAATACATTGCAAGAGTTTTGAACTACTAACTAGACTGTTTGAAGGTGGGTGGGTGATGTTTCATTTAAAACAAGTGCTTTGTCGAACTTGTCTTTATTTTCTGATTTATACAATTACAAGATAGTTATTTAACTTTTTCTGTTATGCAAGTACTAAAAATAAATAACCAAAGCTACACAATTTATACATAAGTTGGATACTGTGAAAAAATGTTGCGCAAGAAGATGCTCCAATCGTTTCTTTCAAAAGTTTTCCAAGCTCTTGGTACTACACTGATTGGTTGGTTGAGTTTATTCTCATTGTTTTGAATATTAAGACCCTTTTTTAATACAGGGTGTCCCAGAAATAAGTGCAAATATTTTAACTGGTAGTATAGTTCAACCCCAGAAACACAGGCCTATGAGGTTTTTTTTGAAAAAAATTTTGAAAATTCGAAATTTTTTGAAAAATTTTTTGGAAATTTTTTTAGTTTTTAGAAAACATAAATTCTTGATAATATGGCAACATAGGTATTAGATTATATTTACAAGAAAGAAAATCCAGAAAAGATCCAGTGGTTCTCAAAATTTTAGCAAAAAATCTTTTTTTAATTTTCAAAGTAAATTAACTCCGTTATTTTAGACTTATTTGAAAAACGATAAAAAGAAAATATGTTTCTTTTATCGAGATCTACCACCCCTTAAAATATTTGCACTTATTTCTGGGACACCCTGTATATGCTTTTATCCAAGCTTTAACCAAGCATGTAAGATTCTTGCGATTTTCACGTTTATAAGATGTAGATTTGCTTTTAGATTAGCTTTTTCGAATTTTTAGTTGAAACATTTTATTCCAGCTCTACTCAATTTTAAAATCCATTTCTATCAGTAATCTAGAAATAACCTTATTCCAATAATATTTCAGCTGTTTCAAATAAAATTTGTACTAAGGAAATCGCTTACTGCGTTAAGTAAATTTTGCGTTGAAAATGGGGCAGTAATTTCTATTAATACAAATGCCATTTTATATGGTATAGCGTTAAAATTACCTAAAACAGTAAAAGTTGAGATTTATTGCCGTTTTACAAGTTTTTGCAGCGGAAGCGCGCTTAAAAGCTTTGCAGGGTGGCAAAGTAAGTAAATTTGCCGAGACTTTTTTCGTAATTTACGTTAAAGGAACATGTGTATCAGGTGAGTTATTGCTCAATGCTTTACAGTTTGTCTAGAGAAATTACTTTTGAATTATAGTGTAGAGAAAGTTCAGTTTAGAAAGAAAGAAAGAAATATTCAATTTACACATGTTATATATTCTTATTGATGTAAATAACAATAACTACACTGACCAGCGCGAAAATTTGGAATGGTTGAACACAATAAGGAATTAAGGAAATACTTTATCATTAAGGCTTATTTTTTTCTCGATAATTTCTTTTTTGATTTAACTCAATAGTTTTTTGTTGAATATAATCACTTTTGAAGAAGACTGTAACAATAATTAATAACTATTTAGCATTTAAAGGATGCTTGTTGTGGTCCTCATCAACATACCTCTGAATTTATTATTTTTCATTTTTACTGTTATTGAAAAATAACATTATTATTGTTTGTTGACAGTTGGCAGTTACTCTAGCAGAGATGGTTTTAACTCCAGAAGTTGTATCGGCTATTGTTGGCGACTTTTTCAAGCACTCATGAAAAAGTACACTAAAAAAAATATAAACTCTATTTCATATGATGGGAACCAAAATGAAGGCATGCTATGCTAAAATTGCTGTAATTCGTTAATGTCTTATTAAACAAAAGCGAATATCTCCAATAAAAATAAAGCTAATGTAATGCACCAAAAAAGAAACTATTGAGAAAAAAGGCACTTAAGTGCTTATGACTTGTCTTGTTAAATAATTCCACATGGTGTTTCAAATTTCAAACTTTCGCTAAATAACCACATTTTTTTAACTTTGACAAATAGACAGAAATGAGGACTATGTGTATTTTATACGTATGTACCTATACAGGGTGTCCCAGAAATAAGTGCCAGTATTTTAACTGGTAGTATAGTTCAACCCCAGAAACACACCTATGAGGTTTTTTTTCGCGAAAAAAAAATTTTGAAACTTTTAACTTTTCAAAATTTTTTTAAAGCATTTTTGGAAATTTTTTTTAGTTTTTAGTTAAAAAACATAATTTCTTGATAATATATACAAGAAAGAAAATCCAGAAAAAAATCCAGTGGTTCTCAAAATTTTAGCAAATATTCAGTTTTTTGGAAATTTTCAAAGTAAAATAACTCTGTTATTTTGGACTTATTTGAAAAACGGTAAAGAGAAAATATGTTTCTTTTATCGATATCCACCACCCCTTAAAATACTTGCACTTATTTCTGGGACACACTGTAAACAAAATATACAGGGTGGTCCGAATTGTATTCCGGAAACTTCGGCAGCATATTCTGCAGATAAAAATAAGTAAAAAAGTTCTTATAAATGTATGTCCTAAAATGCTTAGTTTCGGAGATACAGGGTGTAGAAATTTCATTTTTATTTCGATTTTGTCCAAATAATTTCTGAAGCAACGTCAATATTTGGATGAAAAATGGTATCTGGGAGTATTGTGACACGAGAAATTTGATTTTGATGTCAAAATTACTCCTATTTGTAGGGGGCGCCACATACATGTGTTTTAACTGTTTTGAAGAGTAATAACTTTTCGAGCGTACCTGTATAAAACCACTGACCAAAAAATATACATTTTCATGACTTTTTATGTAAAAAATGTCTCTTGCTAAAAATCGCTACGAGCAACCGGTCTTATATTTAGAATGGAAATAGTCAATACATGTCATTATTGACAAAAAATAAGCACACGTTGAGTATAATTATTTGACTGAAATAATAATTTTTTATTTTTTTAAATTAATCATAAGTTTTTCTGCGAAAAAATGATGATTAAACAATTTCTTTTGAACTTTTGACACAAAAAGATTTCAAATTTATGATTTCAGTCTAATTACTATTTAGTCAACATGTTTAATTTATGTCAATGATGACAGGTATTGATAATTTCGATTCCAAATATCTCGAGAACCATTACTCGTAGCGATTTTTACCAGTTGTTATACAGGTTTATACAGATACCGACGAAAAGTTATTACTCTTCAAAACAGTTAAAACACATGTAGGTGGCGCCACCTACAAATGGGAGTCATATTGACATCAAAATCAAATTTCTCGTGTCAAAAAACACCCATCCACCAATTTTCATCCAAATATTGACGTTTCTTTAGAGATTATTTGGAAAAAATCGAAATAAAAATGAAACTTCTACACCCTGTATCTCCGAAACTAAGCATTTTAGGACATACATTTATACGAACTTTTCTACTTATTTTTATCTGCAGAATATACTGCCGAAGTTTCCGGAATACAATTCGGACCACCCTGTATATAAAGTACATGAAAATTTTAGGTGTCCGTTTGTCTTGCCGGTCAGTGTATATAGGTATGCAATATTTTTTCACTTGGTAATTCTTTTTGGCAGAGAATTTGGAAATAGATATTATCAAGATTATTAAAAATGTGAAGGTAATATTAGAACACGATTTTTTAACAAAAACTTGTATACTAGAATTGTGTTCTTAAACCTATTGTTTCGGTATTTCGAAATTATGATACTTGATCGCCATATCACAAAATTCGTGGGTGGTTTTGAACATTAAAAATAAATTTGGACCATTATTTTCTTTGAAGTTGCAAGGCTATGGTATAGGCTATTGCATAGAATTCCATTATGTAAATTGTAAGATATTTCAGTTTATATTAAAGCATAATACTATGCGTCAATCATTGCTTCGCAACTTTCATTCAAACCTGTTTTTTTATAAATAATGACAACGAAACGAAATATAAATAACAACAATTGATATTCATTTTATTATTTTCTACATATTTTGCAATCGAGCCTATAGAAATAAGCTGAAATAAGCTTGCTAGCTGAATGTATTCTTAAAAGTTTGTTTTTAATATTCTTTCTAATTAGCATACAATAGATATTTAGTTATTTGTCAAATCCGACAGAAAATATTTTAATCGCACTAAATATGATATGGTGTATTCAAGTTCACTGACTTTATACACCTTTGTTGTTTGCTTTGGGAATTGTAAGTGCATACATTTTTTATCATCTCTAGAATGTATATACCGGGTGCGTCTCAAAAGTGGCTCACCCCTATAACTTTTTTATTTTTTCAGTTAAAAAAAAAACAGATTTGGTATGTATATGACATAAATTGGGATTGATTGTCGTATTCAATTGTTTTCGGTCAGTTCCTGTTTCAGCGGAAATGACTACAACTTTTGATTTTTAAATGGCACCCTCGGTATTTTTTTTATTTTATTCGAAAGAAAATAACACTCTGAATAGAATGACATATCATATGTCAACTTTTGACATTTTCGCATATGGTGTATTTGAACTTATAACTTGCGGTTCGTAACGAAAATTTGACTCGAAATACCAAGTGTGTGGTATCAAATTATTCGTAAAAAATGCTTTTTCCAAATATGCTAATGAGCCACCCTCGTTCCATTTGAAAAAAATTGAGATATGATTAAAAATACGATTTAAGCATTTTCTAACTGGCCAGGACAAGACACTAATAACATTAGACGATAACTAATAACATTAGATTTTAAAATACAATTTTTTATTAAGCGAGAATGTCAAAAGTACGATATGTCACGAAATGTCAAATACGATATGTCATTCTATTCAGAATGTCATTTTCTATCAAATAAAGTAAAAAATACCGAGGGTATCATTTAAAAATCAAAAGTTGTAGTCATTTCCGGTAAAACAGAAAGTGACCAAAAACAATTGAATATGTCAATCAATCCTAATTTATGTCATATCTAACATACCAAGTCTCGTTTTTTTATCTGAAGAAATTAAAAAGTTATAGAGGTGAGCCACTTTTGAGACGCACCCGGTATACATAGGTGTTAACAGCTTACAAAAGGATTGATATATACTTAAGAAAAAAAAGCAATAGAACTTGATCATAATAGAAAAACGGTATTAAAATGCTTATGGTAAAAATCAAGATGGTAATAATAAGTGATATTGATCAACAAACAAATAAGATTATTAACTACTTCAGATGTTTTCTTTAAATAAAGCCTTAGGTTGATATAATATTGAAAAGTTTCTATTATATCTACGAGAAAACATATAAATGTCATGTCTTTTGTTTAGGGTATTGTCTCCTCTATACAGTTTTTCAGCAAAAAAACTGTGTCTATTTTAATTTATTACCCATTCCTGTCGCATATAAACAAGCTGAAAACTAATGTTACCAGTCAAACAACAACTTTTGCATATGTGCTTACCGTTAGAGTGTCAGCTTGTCAATTTTATCTTCGAAGCCTATTTATTACTTTCGTTGGAAAAAAATCCTGTAAAAAACGGAAATTCTCGAAAGCTGCATATGTTATGCCGTCCTGTGTAATGAGATATCGTTGATTTTCGATGGTATTCGTAGGATTTGCAAGATTTTTCTCTTTCTATAACTGAAATAACTGAAATTTCTCTTCCAATAACTGAAATTGAATTGCTAATCATTTTATTCAGATAGTAAAATATAACACTAATTCTACCGAAATACTTTATTTTTAATACTGTTTCATAGTGTATTATTTTGCTGTTATAACGCCAAAGGGGGATTCCAACCTCAACTATACAGGGTGAGTCTAAAATAAGTGCAAATATTTTCAGAGCTGGTAGATCTCGATAAAAGAAATATATTTTCTCCTTACCGTTTTTCAAATAAACCCAAAATGCCCGAGTTATTTTACTTTGAAATTTTCCAAAAAAAAAAATATTTTTTGCTAAAATTTCGAGACCCACTAAAAGACACACTAATCTACTACATATGTTGCCATTTCATCAACAAGTTATGTTTTTTTGTCTAACTAAAATCTAAAAAAAATTCAAAGAATTCCTTTTTTTTGCGAAAAAAACCTCATAATCGTGTTTCTGGGTCTAAAAATATACTACCCCTTAAAATATTTGCACTTATTTAAGACTCACACTGTATAACTTATTCTGATGCTAGTTTTTAAGAGTTTTAACGAGAGAACATATATTTTTTAGTCGACCATACCAACAGGTATGGTAGGCTATTAAGATCGGCAATTTTTTTTTTTAATTTCACTCAAAATGAGTTATTTGGGTTATAAATGATCTAAATACAAAATATTTTCATGGTGTCTGTCTATCTGCCTGTCTGTCTGTTTGTCCGTCTGTCTGTAACACGGTAACTGAAAAACCGCTAAAGCGATTTTAACCAAATTTGGCACAAAAATACTGTGGCAACCGAGAATCTGGCCATTAGTTTTTGGTGGGGGTGGGGGGTTGGTAAGGGAGTGTGGGAGGGGGTTAAAAATTTTAAAAAATCGTAACTCCAAAATTACAGTAGCTAGCGAAAGGCGGTTTTCAATTTAAGATTAGGAATAATATTTGCAACAAAATTTGTAATAAAATCAAAATCAGTTAAAGTCGTAGTTTCTGAGATAAAAAAAAATTGGAAAAATTCTTTTACTTTGAAACTAAAAGAACTGCCTACCAACTTTTTATTAACATATTTTAATATGGGCGGCTCTACGTACCTCCCGGCGCCAATTTTTTTAAGTTACCATACATAAAATATATTAATCAAGCAGATTACTTTTAATTTAGTTATTTTTTATACTAATGTTGGTATGGTATTTCTTTATATCATAAATATCAATTACTAATGGTACTTATTATATCTATGAGTAGTACCTATCTAAGAATTCTATTTGTTATATTTTTTTCTAGCTGCTTGTATTTTGGAACAATTTTATATATATTCTATCTAAGTATATTTCTAAATATTGTAATAAATATAATTTAAATTTTACTCTTTTTGTTTCAGGTAACTAAAACACTACAGTCCAGTAGAACATAAAGGTCATGGTAAGAAATAAGAATATATCATATTTCATAGAAGCTTTACTGAAGCATATTAAATATTATTGTTGAAACTAAGAGGGAATTTCGGGCTTCCATTGTTTTATTTATTTTAACTTGCACAAAGTTTCGGTCAGAAATATCACTGACCATTATCAAGCAGTATAAACAGTATAAACGAATGTAAATCCTAAAACTACTGAGTTCTGAACTTTTTTACTAGAGAGGTGGCGCCCTCTGCAAATAGGAGACATACTGATATCAAAATCAAATTTCTCAAGTCAAAAAACTCTCAGGCACCAATTTTCATCCAAATATTGACGTTACTTCCGAAATTATTTGGAAAAATCGAAATGAAAATGAAACATCCTGTATCTCCGAAACTAAGCATTTTAGGACAACTTTTTTGCTTATTTTTATCTGCAGAATGTGCAGTTCGGACCACCCTGTATACTAAGGGTCGCCATTTCTGGTCTTGGGTGCCGACTTTCCTGTGTACGAAGAGTACGGTCAACACGCTTAGTAAAATAAGATGTACTGAATAAAGACAGAAGGCAATTATTTTTTCCAAGCGCATGGAATCTAGCCTCAAATTAAGTGATTATGTAATAAATACTTCGTATTTTTGCTCTTCCCAACTTACTAGATTGCCATAGCGATTCACTCCTATACATGTAAACGGGCAATGGCCTAGCTACGTCGAAACACCGGTCCCCATTAGAACACCGAAGTTAAGAGACGTAAGGCGATACTAGTGGATCGACGGGTGACCGGTTCGAAACTATGTATCGTGCTGTTGTCCAAAAAAGGCAAAAGTGTAAAATCTATTGACAAACACTGCTCATTCACGCCGGTTCGAGGCCGGATGAGATCGGATATCTCGTGAGTAAGAGTCGATTTAGACACTTGCCAAGTCGGCAGGTCATTGACCATGATATGGCCGAGGACCGCGGTTCGGATTCCGCGTAAACAAAGTAGGTCCCGTCCAAATTAGCCCTGGCAGCACAAAGGAGACGTTAACTGAAATCTTTACTTTACTTTACTTTACTATACATGTAAACGCCGACCCAAGGTTTTGTTTGCCAGCAGGGTATAGAGATGAACAGTTTTACATTTTTCATTTAATTTTGTTCACATTTAATTCGTTTTTTTTTTGTTTTTTTTACGAATATTATTAAAGCCAGTTAAAGATGGTTAAAAAACGTTAATAACGAAATGTCTTATTTCAAAATAAATGTTTGTTATGAATGCTGCACAATTTATATTCATTATTATTATTATACATTTCCCGTTGCGTCTACAGCCTTTCCTTTGCAATAATTCCGCAACACTTAAATCTCACTTTATTAACTTCACTTTTCAAACTATTAAACGGGCTTGTTACTACTGACAGTTAGAGCGTATGCGATATTCATCAACGCCAATTTATTAACAATTACTTCAAGTAAGTTCTTGCATCGCCTCTTTTTCCTCCGCGGCTTTTCTTCCACCGTGGAAAATAAGTAATCGCGCGTTGTTGTTCGTTTTCCTCGACCAATCCTGAAACTTGATATGCGCGTAATGAGCCGGCTTCGATTTAGCATAACCAGGAATACATTTGCGCCAAGTAAAGTTAGATGTTTAATGGCAGATGGCAACGAAATGTATGCGGTGTAACGGTACGCACACTTGGCGAAACCTTTTTGTTTCTAGTATCTATCGGATTAATTACTGGTAGAGAGGAGATCGCTATGATAAGATCCGATGGCTAATATATGAACATACCGTTTATTCAGTCATTTGAAAGGAATCTACTTCTTTAAGAAAATCAAACACTTTAGAAAAACATTATTACGCTGTAGGTACTGTTCGTGTCGCTCTCAGGGGTCGGGTAAACCGAGTGTTTGGCCGAAGGAAATATACAGGGTGGTCCGAGTTGTATTCCGAAAACTTCGGCAGCATATTCTGCAGATAAAAATAAGTAAAAAAGTTCGTGTAAATGTATGTCCTAAAATGCTCGGTTTCGGAGATACATGGTGTAGAAGTTTTATTTTAAGTTCGATTTTTTCCAAATAATTTCTGAAGTAACGTCAATATTTGGATGAAAATTGGTGCCTAATATATTTGATTTTGTTGTCAATATGACTCCTACTTGTAGAGGGCGCCACCTACATATTTTTTAACTGGTTTGAAGTGTAATAACTTTTCGTCCTTACCTGTATAAAACTACTGAGTAAAAAAATAAGCTTAGTCAACATGTTTATTTTATGTCAATGATGACAGGTATTGATAGTTTCTATTCCAAATATCTTGAGAGCCATTACTCGTAGCGATTTTCACCAAGAGACCTTTTTTAAGTCAAAAACTTCGTAAATGTATATTTTTTACTCAGTAGTTTTATACAGATACGGACAAAAAGTTATTACTCCTCAAACCAGTTAAAAAATATGTAGGTGGCGCCCTCTACAAGTAGAAGTCATATGGATATCAAAATCAAATTTCTCATGTCAAAAAACTCCCAGACACCAATTTTCATCAAAATATTTATGTTACTTCAGAAATGATTTGAAAAAAATCGAAATAAAAATGAAACTTCTACACCCTGTATCTCAGAAACCAAGCATTTTAGGACGTATATTTATACGAACTTTTTTACTTATTTTTATCTGCAGAATATGCTGCCGAAGTTTCCGGAACACAGTTCGGACCACCCTGTATATCACTGTAATCACAAAACTCTAATATATTTCCGTATTGTAACGGAATTTTAAGTTATGTCTTCATTTTCGAGAAAATTTGGACCAAACATAAGGAATATTTTATTGATGTTTGACCATTCAAAATCTTAAAAATAAAGTTGTCTAAAAATGTGCTACAATAGGGATATAGTATAATCCTGCATCTTTAATTTCCCTCTTCATTTGTGTAAAAATACCTAGCCAGTTTTACATAAAACATTAAATGCCGAACGCTTATTTCGCTGTTTTTTCGCACTAGTGAAATGGACTCTTAAGTACAGATAATATAATTGCAACTTTAATTTTTAGTAAAATTTTTGATGTAAAAACAGTAGTTTTGTGAAACTTTATCTTGATGAGCACTTATTAAAATTGCAACAATTTTTTAACTTTGTGTTCTAGTTAACTGATTTTTTAAGCAAGCTAAACTATTGGACTTTCTACTCCTTCTAGTGTTTTTTTGCTAAATTAAAAATGAATGTTCCATCTGTCAATTATACGAGAGAAAACAAGATATTGATATTTTGGTGAAAGTTTGAAACACCCTGTGGAGTACGTTAGGTATCAAAGCAAGGAATTAAAAAATTAATTTATCATCCAGGAGTATCTTTTCTTGATAGTTTGTTTTTTGATTCATCTCAACGGCTTTATTTTTTTTGAAAATATTCGCTTTTGAAGAAGACAACCCAACATGTTTTCGTATTTCTAACATTAAAACCATGTCTTTGCTTTTGGTCCTAGTCAACAGACCTACGAAAATAGTAGTTTTGATTTATGTAATGTTATTGTTTTTGAAAAATCATATATTATTGTCTGTTAGTTACGGCAGTTACTCTAGCAGATATGGTTTTAAGTCCAAAAGTTGAACTCTATATAC
Organism: Sitophilus oryzae; assembly: GCF_002938485.1. NCBI lineage: Eukaryota > Metazoa > Arthropoda > Insecta > Coleoptera > Curculionidae > Sitophilus > Sitophilus oryzae. Next base: position 12,973,749 of record NW_022146055.1, read on the forward strand.
CATGATCAATTAAAGCAACAATAGCCAATTATTCAGAACTTCAAACCATCTCTACCAGAGTAAACGTCAATAAACAATAATAATATGCCATTTCAATCACAGTGACATGACAAAAACAATAAGCACTATTTTATAAGTGTGTTGATTAGGACCAAAAATCACTACTAAAAATTGCGTTAAAATCGTTACTGTCTTATTCAAAAGCAAATATCTCCAATAAAAATAAAGCTATCGAGATGAATCAAAAAACAAACTATCGAAAAAAGACGTACGTAGATGATATTTTTTTATTCCTTGCTTTGTTAACATATTCCACAGGTTGTTTCAAACTTTCATCACAATATCAACATTTTGTTTTCCCTCGTATAATTGACAGATGAAAAATTTCATTTTTAATTTAGAAAAAGATAATAAAAAGTCAAATAATTTAGCTACAAATTGCTTCAAAAAAAATCATCAGAATCGATCTATTAGAAGAAAATGTATTAAACTTAAATTACATAAAAATTTTAAGGTGCCCCTTTTTCGTGCCAGTTAGTGTATTTAATACTGTAGAATACGGAAAAGTAAGCTGGATGGGAAAATCCTATATCATCGATTATATCAGAGATTCTCAACAACTGGTTTAAATTATTCTAAGTACCACATACGACACTAATGTTTCATTAAATAACTATTACTCTATCAAACTTTATAGGCTGAACATAAATGTACCGTTATATGCGATATAGGTAATACAATTCTCCTGATGTAATCTAGATACAAATTTCCAACCATCAAATGTTTCACTGCGACTGCATACATTTGTGGGAATTATAGTCACCGAACAGTTTTCTTTTTCATTCTGTATGACTGTTTGATATGTCAGCTAATGAGATATTGCGTAAACATTCGACTTGTCCGAATCCCAAAAGAATGTCTCCGTTTCAATTCGTGGTTCTTGTAATTTGTGGGAGTGGTGTGTGGAAGTTCTGTACGGAAAATAATAATTATAATTCAATTATCTGTTATTACTTTAACGATAAAAAGAACTAACGATGTCAACAGCTTCAGATGTTGAACTTGAAAACGACACAACCTATACTTAAAATGTCATCAAGCTGATGGTCCTTCATAATGATATAAAATGAAGGTTTCAGTCTAAGAAATTATCAAGAAAAAGGGCTTTAATGTTTAACTTTTTTTTACAAAGAGTATACTATTCAATACAAAATCTTAAAATAAGTATATACATTTAAGTTAAGCATTATACGTTAAATACATGAAATATGTAATGATTTGTAATGACCTGTAACGAATATCAACTTAAGTTCTTTTGATCAACTAGGACTTTTAATTGATGTAATCTTTATGTCAGTACTCTGTTGGTAGGTAAAAAAAAAATAAGATTAATTAACAAGTCAACGTTAAGTATGTTATCTACCAACTTTGAATATATTGAGATATTGGAGACAGATAGTTTTTTAGAAAAATATAACTGAGTTACTAATACTAATGTATCACCCATTCCTGGTGTGTATAGGTAACTTGTTTTGAACAAACTTTGGAGCTAAATGGATCGAAAAAAAAACGGCGTCAAAGACAGCTGGGGAATCACAATCGATGATAATTTTGGTGAGGTCAATCTCTAAATGTCATTTACTAAAAATTTACATAGAACTTGTCAAAAATAAACTCTAATTATAGAAAGATTAAAAAAAGATAGAAAGGTTTCAGACAAACAAATAGGTTTTCTCGAATTTTAAACTAAACCATCTAAAATAATTTTTAGGCAATATAAAAATAACTTACTATTAAGTTCTTACAGCCACTTAAGGCCACTTAGGTCACTACTGGCAGTAAGTGCCATTAAAAATAAAGAAGAATACTGGCCAACTAATAACGCCTAGGGCCTGACCTCGCCAAAATAATCATCAATAATTGTCAATCTCCAGCCGTCTCTGACACTATTTAGTAATATGACATTCTATATATTCGAATGAGTAAAAATATATACCTAAGTAGTTGAGTTCATATTCTATCATATATTTTTCTTCGTCCAATTCGTTTTAAATACTTCTGTACCTGTGAACACCGACTGTAATAAAATACAAAGTAAACAGTTTATCATATATAAATTCCGTTGTCGAAGAACGGTTCCTTTAATGTTCAACCTTTTAGCCGATTCCCGGACTCGCGAAAGAAAAATATATAACACTCGCTAAATTACAATCAGAAAGCAGACCCTATACCGAATATATATCTCGGTACCATTATATAATCTTCCGGTATGCCGTAAATAGCGCCTGAGCTTTATCCAATTACGCGGCTAAATAATAAATAAAGCCGTCGCCATTTTTAAGCCTCGCCGCCAGGGATGGGTCATTTTTATATTACTATATTTACGTATACCACCTATTTCCTACGTAGTAAATATAAGCCATAAAGGCGTAACAACTTATTGTTCAATCTAATTCCGATAGCTTGAAAAATAACTGATAGATCACTAGTTTTGAGCAAGAATTTTGAAGTTCTTTTGATAGATTTTTATCCTGATTTTTATAATACATACTACAAGAAAGACTGATGAATTCTAGTGGTAAACTACACTTATTTTATCAAAATAAGAAGTTATTAAATCAAAATATTTTAATAGCATCCACCATCTCCTAATACGTCTTTTTTGCTTCTGTTGCAAGAGTTTAGCGCAACTTAAAACTATCATATCAACGGCAATCCCAGCACTTAATATATTATCCATATCTGCTCAAGCCAAGAGTACGTACGACACTGAGTTGACTTCATAAATGTAGCGCCCTCTGTGCGTCCAGTTAAGCATCGCGTAGGAGACACATTTGCCAATTGCAATATTGTCGACAACTGTGTCAAATGTTGGTTCCAACGTTGGACGCATCGTGTAGGACCGTCTTTACCGTCTCATCTGGCCTCGAACCGGCAAGAATCAGCAGTGTGTGTCAATCGATTCTAAACTCTTGCCCTGGAACAACAGCACAACAGAGATTCCAGACAGTCACCCACTAAAAATTCCATCCCCTCTTATCGTCTAATGTCTAATTTAACAAATATACTTATTAATGCATAATGATATAAACAGAGATATAAACCACATAAAATACATTAATAAAAAACGACTATCCACTATATTTTATTGACAAAAAGGAAAGCAATATAACATGCGAACATCTTTCAAAACACAAAATAAACATAGATCCATTTTATCACCATACTAAACCAATGAATACAGAACAACAAACAAAAAATGTAATATACCAAATACCATGTAAATGCGATAAATTTTACATTGGTGAAACTTCTAGACCCTTAAATGTTCGAATTAAAGAACATAAAGATTATTTAAGAAAGGGAGATTTTCACAAATCTAAGATTCGTCAGCATTCGAGGGACACAGGGCACAGAATAAATTTTAATAACGCCAAAATTATAATGAAAGAAGCGATAGCCTTTTCAAGAAAAATACAAGCTTTTTTAATATAATCTAATAAAAATAAATGTATTGCTCATGCATCTGTAGATGTTAGTAATGTATGGCAATCGCTTTTTTGATTTTAAAGAACATAACATCAATAAACATAACATACGTAAAAATTAAAAATCATCATACAGAAAGTTTGGGCTTTTTAGTGTTACCTTATTAAGTAATTGTTATCAGGTAGTAATTATTAATTTAATTTTAAAGTTTAACTTTTGATATAATGTGATTTTAACAGAACGTCAACGGTTTTTGTAGACGTATATGTTTTAAAAAACTAAAGTGTTCTCGAATAATAGTTGAATTTAAATATTTTAAATAGTTTTTTTCTTTATTCTTTGTATTTTTTTTGCTTCCGACGCGACGACGGAAAGAGACAAACTTTCCGAAACGTTAAGCATTTTTTGTTCGTTACGCAAATTTGTATATCTTTAAACCTAACTTCTGACAAGTACAGTCTCACAAACGGATCTGAAACAACGGGGCAACGGTGAGGGGATCGCAATTTTCTAAAATCATGACCGATTTCATTCATAAAATATCCACGAGCGTGCGGTGTTTCATAAAAATATATCAGGAATTTTTATAATATTTTCCAGTAAAGTTTATAATATTATTTTACTTTAAATGTACCTACATTTTGTTTAGTCATTTGCCAAATATAGTAATATTTGTTAAAACGCGTGTACTAATTACAATAACCACAAATCAAGTTAAAGATATAAAACACAATACAATAACACCGCCACTGGATTTTTCAATAGTAGTGACTGTTTCTACTATTCCTAGAGAGGGGCATAAAGTTGGGGGGTAATGGCGGCAAGACGTGAGAGAATCTCGACCAATCAGACTGGTTGAATCCGGGATGCCATGATGAATTTTGTCAGCGTTGCCAGCTTACCCTAAGCGGACTTTATCTTAAGGAAATACTTTACCTTTTATAATAGACAGAATGAACGAAATCTGTTAATTAGCTAAATATACATTACTACAATAAGAACTACGTCAACATATTAGCATATATATAATTATGTATGCTGAAATGAACTAAAATATATTCAATTTATAGGTAATATCGAGCAACTTTGCTTTTCTATAATTAAACGTGACAACATCGACTTTTTTTGCCCGAATTCCTTCCGCTGTTTTAATTCGTTTGTCAGATATTAGTTTCCGTTTGGGATTAACGCAGAAGTGTATAAAATAAAAAAATAACACATAAAATAACTATTTTTTTTGTAGATTTTCTTGCAGTGGCGAAAAACCCTATATAGGATTTTTTGAAGATAGTGTTAATTTATTTTAACATTTACAGTATATCGCACATTAATCTTAAATTTATACACATATAATCACAAAAAATTGTTACTGTAGCTTCGTTTTCTACGATCACAACCCTGCATACTTGCTACAGTATTTTCACGAAAGCAACCGTGGTTCCGACCGCACTACCATACGATTTGTTTTATTTGCGACACTCGTACAGTTTAATAGTTTACTGCAGTCATGAATAGATCTCCAGGTGTGAAATGGTCAGAAATAGTTGGCAGGGAACCTTGTTAGGGCAATTAATTAGATATCCGGGGAGTTTTCCAGTTGCAATCCATAATAAACGCCATTATAAAGCAACATGGTAATGTCGCTAATAAAATGTATTAAAATATTACAGCAGCAGTATTATGTGAACTCTAGATTCACGGTGTAGAATTCGACAGTATAGGAATTATATCGGGTGGCACCTTAATTCGTGTACAGATGTATATATTTTATATACAGGGTGTTCCAGAAATAAGTGCAAGTATTTTAACTGGTAGTATAGTTCAACCCCAGAAACACGCCTATGAGTTTTTTTTCGCGAAAAAAATTTGAAAATACGAAAATTTTGAAATTTTTTTTGAAAATTCCACACCTGTAATTTTAACCAATCAAAACGTGTTTTTTGACAAATCACCATGGCAACGGATAAATTTTAGTGAAAATTTCACACCTCTACTTTTCAACCAATAACATGCTTTAATGTTGACTAGTTACCATGGCAACTGAAAAAATTTCCGGAAATTTTTCGAGGCGCCACGAAACTTTAGTGGAAATTTTTGACAGTTGAAAAGGTAAACATAAGATCTACAATCATAATGTGAATGAACTACAATGTCTATATATTGAAATATTACTCATTTGAGTTTTAGCATTTGATGTAACTAAGGTTAGTAATACCGTATGATCGAAAAAAACGGCGTCCAGTTGGCCATATAAATTTACATATAAAATGACAGCGACCTTCATTTCATAGCCATCGTTGACGCCGTTTTTCTCGATCATACGGTATTTTTTATTTAAGGAAATATGTTAGATATACCTACATATGAATTTCTTCGAAATTGCCATGTTCTAAAAAATATAGTTCTGCCGCCTTTATTTAACTAAAGCTGGTATTTTTCTATTTAACGAAATATGATGGATATATCTATATGATTTTTTAGAATTTATTTCATGTTGAATTATCTTCAATGCCAAATCTTTAATGATATCGACTAATATAGCAAAATAATAACAGAAACACATTTAGTAATTATAGGTTTTATTAATATTAAAAACACAATTATTAATACCTTGGCCAACTTAACAAATTGAAATTATTTTAAAATGTCATGTTGGATTAATATTTTTTTTTCAAATTTAGGTGTGAAATTTTCTTACCGAATACCACGCAAGCTTAAATTATTCCTGGAAATTTTCTTTCGGGCACGAATATTTTAGGAAAATTATCCCTCGTCTTCGACTCGGGATAATTTTCAAAATATTCGTGCCCTCAAATTTCCGAAAATAATTTCAGCTCTTGTGATATTATAAGTGAAATTTTTTTTTCTTGTGGGCACCCAACAGCGAATTATACTGGAAATTTTTTGACGTTTATAATGACAGAATATCTTTTTGAGAGTCTGGTTTTTATTTGTTTACATGATAATTTTGATACATTTCAATTACAAAGCTGAGGTGAAAGTTTGTAAACTGCTTCCATACGCTTGACTTCGATTTCCTAGTATTCGCGGGTGTCAACTGCTTAATCTCCTGGTGAATATTTTCTTTGCTTTCATGACCGAAGCGAAACATTTTTTAAGCCCTGCCGCTTGACAGCTTCAAAACTGAAATAGTTTTTATGTTTGGGCAGGGGCCGGAAAGTGAAATAGCAAAAGCGGTTCCACCGTTTCCACGGAAATTTCAAATAAAATAGTTCCAGCCTCGGGCGCTAGGTGGTGGTGCAATTAATTTTAGGTTAAGAAATTGCTATTAGTTATTGCCACATGGCGTTCAATCAGATTTTTTTGTAGTTTCCATAGTTTCCAACGGCCATTGTCATACTATTGTCAAATTCTCAAAAAATATTGTCGTTGTCATAGCGCCAATCATCAAAAATTATTATCAAAACGTTTTTCAAACTATAATTTGTTGTATGTGTTTTTATTAGACAATTCCTTTTGTTTGTGGCCCTAAAAATATAATGTAAGTCTTTTTTTGCCATCATTTAAGTACCTATTTATATTTAGTCCATTTACAAAACTTTGGGCGTATTACGTTGGTCTTGTTTTATTATAATAAACGATGTTTAAATATTTGACTTATAAATAAAAACTTTAAATAATAAATAATATTTACACATGTTTGGCTTTAATTTTATTTAATAATTATATAAATTATACTGTTAAATCATATTTTTTACTCATCACAACGATATTAAATAAAATAGTTTTTTAAGCCCTTTAAAGATTTAATAAGCAAATTTAATTATTTTATAGCAAAATTCAATAAATACGCTCATTTAAAAGCCCGCGCTTCGAACCATTTAAAACAAGCCCTACTTGATAGATGGCGCCACTTCTGCAGTACCATTTTTCAGTATGGCAGAGTCCATTCTTTTCTAGCTAGGTATATTCTTTGTGTTTGGGTGTCACTTAGTTATCATAGTAACTAAATAATCAATTCGATCAAAAACCGAAAAATACATCTTAATTATTTGATTATCAAACACAATTTGGTGTGGAATTTTCTTACCGAATACCACACGAGGTCAAATTAAATCCGGACATTTTTCTCGCTCATGAATACTTTTAGAAAATTATCCCTCGTCTTCGACTCGGGATAATTTTCAAAAATCATGAGCTCAAAATTCCGGAAATAATTGACCTCTAGTGTATTACTAGTGAAAATTGTTTACTTTTTAGTTAAAAAATATTTCTTGATAATATGGCAACATAGGTAATATAGGTATTAGATTAAATTTACAGGAAAGAAAATCCAGAAAAGATCCAGCGGTTCTCAAAATTTTAGCAAAAATCTCTTTTTTTTGGAAATTTTCAAAGTTAAATGACTCTGTTATTTTGGACTTATTTGAAAAACGATAACGAGAAAATATGTGTCTTTTATCGAGATCTACCACCCCTTCAAATACTTGCACTTATTTCTGGGACACCCTGCATAAACACATCGAAACTTATATGGAACCATTTATTATTTTTCATAATTTTTGAGAGTTTTGTATTTAGGAATAAATCTCCGTTCTTACCTAAGACTTTTAATGAAAAATATAATCCATATTATAGTTTATAGCAATAAAAAAGTTAATCAATTCCCAAAATAAACACAGTGGCATTTTTTTAGTTGCTGAAAGGAAATGAGATTTAAATGTTTAATGGTCAAAAAGCCAAAACAAAACTGATAATTTTAATAATCAGTGTTGCCACCCCTAGGCCTTATGCAGGCTTCTATCCGCCCTGGCATGCTTGATTAAATTATCAACGTTGTCTTCGACTCGGGATAATTTTCAAAATATTCATGAGCTCGAAAAAATTTCCGGAAATAATTTGACCTCTAGTGGTATTACTAGTGAAAATTGTTTACTTTTTAGTTAAAAAAATATTTCTTGATAATATGGCAACATAGGTAATATAGGTATTAGATTAAATTTACAGGAAAGAAAATCCAGAAAAGATCCAGCGGTTCTCAAAATTTTAGCAAAAATTCTTTTTTTTTTTGGAAATTTTCAAAGTTAAATGACTCTGTTATTTTGGACTTATTTGAAAAACGATAACGAGAAAATATGTGTCTTTTATCGAGATCTACCACCCCTTCAAATACTTGCACTTATTTCTGGGACACCCTGCATAAACACATCGAAACTTATATGGAACCATTTATTATTTTTCATAATTTTTGAGAGTTTTGTATTTAGGAATAAATCTCCGTTCTTACCTAAGACTTTTAATGAAAAATATAATCCATATTATAGTTTATAGCAATAAAAAAAGTTAATCAATTCCCAAAATAAACACAGTGGCATTTTTTTAGTTGCTGAAAGGAAATGAGATTTAAATGTTTAATGGTCAAAAAGCCAAAACAAAATTGATAATTTTAATAATCAGTGTTGCCACCCCTAGGCCTTATGCAGGCTTCTATCCGCCCTGGCATGCTTGATTAAATTATCAACGTTGTCTTGGGGTATGCTTTCCCGTTCTGCTAATGCTGCATCAATAAGCTGTGCGAGATTTCCTGGATTGTTTCGACGATCTCTAACCCTTCTTTTGAGCTCGTCCCACAAGCATTCAATAGGGTTTCTATCTGGTGAACATGCAATCAGTCCATAACTATGACACTTTCCGTTTTTTTTAAGCCACTCTGCTGGTATGGGGAGGTGCATTATCGTGCATGAAGTTAAAATTATTCCCAATTGCAGCTCTCCAAAGCCCAACGATTGGTTCTAGCACTAAATCAACAGACCTCCGACCCGTTAAAATTTGTTGAAGCGGTAACAATGGAGTTTTTGCACCCAGTATAATACCTCCTCAGAACATTACAGTTCCTCCTTTATATCTTGGTACAAATTTGGCAGCCTGGAGTTTCGCTCGTCTTCCTGGAGCTCTGAGAACCCAAATTCAATGGTCATCTGATTTTAGTTCAATTCTGGTCTCATTTGAAAAAAGAAAATTTTGCCAATTCTCATTTGTCCAGTTTTGATGTTGAAGGGACCTATTTAGACTGTGGGGCCCGTAACTCTCTCCTACTGTACAATCCTAGAGCACGAAGCCTTTTTCTTATGCTTTCAACTGAAACGTTTACACCTATAGCTGCCAGAAATTGTCTTTGTAGCTCTGAATGAGAAACATTGGGATTTCTTCTAGCAATTTGTCTAGTAGTTGTAGCCCTTTGACGACTTTCTCTGAGCCTGTTCTTAAGAGTTCTTAGTTCCAAGTGTGTGTACCTTGCATATGTTTTGGTTACAACAACCTGGGTAATGCCTACTATTAAGCTGATTTTTTCAGGCTTTCTAGATTAAAGTATTTAAAACCATGATAACTTTTTGATAACGTAAATTTTCCAATTTTCCAGTGTGAAATGATGAGAAAAATAAAATAAATAAAGGTTGTAATTAATTGAGTATTGATCAGTAAAATAAGATACTAATTCACCACAATATACCAAAACACTTTTTTTAAACACTGAAAGTACTACACTGAAAACATTAGCAGTGTTTAAACAAGTATTTTGGTGTATTGTGGTGAATTAGGGTTTTATTTTGCTGTTGTAACACTAAAAGTTTCAACTCCAACTGTAATGTAATTATTGACCAAATGAAGACAAACTTTAATAGTACTTACTATAAGAAATAAATTGCAGGAAACTACGTTTTTTCGTCGTAATTCTAACTGATATATCGCAAATAAATTGTTACATAAATCTTCGAAGATACAAATCAAAGTTATGTTCACTTTTTTCCCAGCGGTAGAAGAAATAACCTGCTCTGAATTATTTTATTGCTGCGCGCGTGGAAAAAACTGCGCATTTCTAGAAACTGTAAACTGCCCATAACATCTCCGTAATAAATTAATATAACTGTAAACGATAGAGATCGAGATTGACAATATTAAAGAGGGAACTGCGACTTATATGCGCTTATAAATCAGACGCGAGCTGTATCTGATCGAAATTAAACGAAGGTCTATCATTAATAAGTTTCAGGTTGAAATCAATAAAACTAACTGATACGTCATTGTCGGAATATGGCAGAAATTGTTGTTTATCTAATTGGGGGGGTTTACGATTATCTGTTTAGCTGTTTTATAAAAATAAAGTAAATTTTTAGTATACAGTGTGTACAGGGTGGGTCAAATTCGACGCTTTTAAATGGACACAACACCCTTTTCTATAGGAGATAGACAAAAACTAATATCGGTGTCTGGAGCTCAATTTTTGTCAAAAACATGATGGTGAAAACCGCAATCGATATTTGTTACCGTTTCGCAGTTACGGGGTGTTTTTAAAAAATATGCATTTATAACAAATCGCTGTAACTTTTTTGCTATGGAAAATTTTGTATTTTTATGAAAACATTTCCAAAGCACTTTTTTACGTAGAATTTAATGGTGTAAGTATATTTTTTTTTTAAATTAATAATTTAAGAATTATCAACAGAAAATTTGATTTTTTATATGGGACACCCTGTATATTTTTAATTTATTGAAAAGAATTTAAAATTACCTTTCCAAAAATATAATACACTTGGTATTTTGCTCGATTCCTCTTCGAGATATAGAGTATATAAAAATTTGCCCGCTTTAAATAAGTAGGCTTTGAACGGCACCGGCTGTAATGCAAAAAAAATCTAGCTGTGAGCATCAATTAAAGCGAACGTAATATTTGCTATGAGAGATGCAAAATTTTATAACAATTTAAAATATACTTAATCAACATCAACACATTTAAACTATATCTAATAACAATAAATAGCAAACCAAGACATGAGATTTTGCTACAGATGTTCGACATATCGACTGTTTTCCGTTATGGACAGACGGGGCAGTTTTTGAACATTTCTCGCGGAATTCATTAACTCAGTGGGAGTGAAAGATACCCTCTCATAACTGCTAAGTATTTCTAATTCTTGAAGAATAAGGAACCTTTATTCTTCCACAAATATATCCATAGGATTAGATCCATGGGCACTAAGTCAGGCGGCCTCGACAGCCAACGGCTGGGATCTTGGTTAGCTATTCAATTGTTCTTGAAAATGTCTGCAAAAAATTGCTGATAACTTCAGCGTTCAGAGGCGGTGCGTCGCGCGTCGCGCGTCGTCTTGCTCGAAAAATATATTTTCGAGTTCCATTAAGGGCATATCATCAATAAGGGTCCCAAGCCTACTAGTTAAAAGTGGCGAACTTTTAAAAATTCTGTATTTCTGTTTTGTAAAGTTTTACAACAGTTTCTTCAAAGTAATTTGGTCGAGGTTTTTATACAACAGGAGTTTAAGAGTCAATTTCCCTAGTCCGAAAAAGTAGCAAAATACGCGTTCGGCATTTAACGTTTTTTGTAAAATTGGATAGGTATTTTTACACAAATATGAAGAAGGAAATTAAAGATAAAAGATTATATCCGTATTGTAACACATTTTTAGACAACTTCTTTATTTTTAAGATTTTAATGGTCAAACATAAACAAAAACATTACTTATGTTTGGACTAAATTTTCTCGAAAATAAAGACATAATTTAAAATTCCCTTACAATACGGAAATAGATTGAAGTTTTGTGAATACAGTGATATATAATTATATATTGTTTGTAACAAATTTCTCGCTATTTTATGGTAAATGCTGAAGTTCTGCAAACCTTAATCAAGCCTTAATCCAAGCACGTGTATTGGGTGTGCCACATTTTCGGTGTAGCTTGACACGACAGGATCGGGCTAAGCTTTAGGCAGATTTCTGAGATATAATATATATTTCCTTCGGCTACACACCCGCTTTACCCGACCCCTGAGAGTAACCCGAACAGTACAGCCGTAACAGACTCTTAGAAAAACTCCATACTATAGTTAGATGTTCGTTTTCTTATTTGTATGTCAAATATACTATTGTTTTCCTAAATTTTGGTTGTCTGCTTTATCGAGTTGGATAAGTGTGATATATTTTAGATTTTAAGAAGCTGTAAGTTTTTTAAAAAAATCTAAGTTTATGTTTAATGGAATATAATTTTTGCTGATTGCTAATGAACGAAACATCAGATTATATATATAAAGCAGGAAATTTAGCAATGCAAATGTAAAATTTAGATTGTCATATCAAATAGAGTTTTTTTCTTAAATATCTTCAGAAGAAATTAGATTTTGTAAGATTTCCAAACTTGACATTGACGTATTCAGCAAAGCGCAACTTTTTTGTATTTGAATCACTTTTGTAATTTATCGAGTGTATATTCCTGTAGTGTGCATTTGCATATGAAACACCGTGTTTGTGTTGCTCTTTTTTACAGTTCGGTGGCTTTATGACAAAAGGTCCTATATCGAAATTTTGGCGTTTTTCTTGTTACATTTAATATGGCAATAAGTTCGATGATCCATAAAAATCATATGATTCCATTTGGCTTAGAATATCAAATGGAACCTTTTTAGTCCAAATAAAACCATATGATTTTTATGGAATTCGAAATTTCGACCAAAACACGTTTTTCGTGTTATAATAACATCGCAATAAGATTTCGATATATGAGCTTTTGCCATAAAACCACCGAGTGGTACAAAATAAACGTTTTTACGTTAATTTTATGTATTTCCAATAACTTTTTACAAATTCCTAATAAAAATATGTAGGTGTTACAACTGAAAATTTGGATAATATAATTAAAAGAAAGATAGAGCTAGAGAAAAGTCTCCTACAATATACAAAGATCTGATATAAGTAATATCACGACGTAAACTCTAAAACAAACCGTTAAGATGGCTTAACACCGACAACAATGGCAAACCACCATCAAAAATAACTTCATTTGGCGCTATTAGAGTTATTAATAAGATTATACTTGTTTTTTTTTCACACTCTCACTGCAATTTGAGCAAAAAAAATAATTGGAGAGAGAGAGACGTTTGCTCAACAGTTAAATGCCATACCATAACGTGGTATACCGATGCTTCTAAATTGAACCAATATCCTCCAGGCGCTATCGATAAATGCATAAAAGTTATCTCAGATAGGAACTACCAGAAACAAGAAACAGTCATCCTATCCGATTGTCAAGCAGCTTCAGAGCGATCACCTCAGTAACTATCAATTCAAATTTGGTCAAAGAATATCTAGAGAAGCTGAACAAATTAGGCAAAGAAAATAAAGTCCTCCTACTTTAGATGCCTGCCCACCAAGGCCTAGAAGGTAATGCAAAAGAAAACAATTTAGCTAGAAAAGGAGCGAACGCTCCACTAACTGAACCGGAAACGTTCTGCTTCCCAAGTGGAAATCAACTCACAGCAAAACTCTAGAACCTGGAAGATTCCATCCGGATCCTAGAATGGGAATTTTTCAAAGGTCTAAGATACTCTAAGAAATTTCTAAGGCTTTAGACCGATTTTTGAAATATTTACCTTCATTTAAGTAAGAACGATCATCGGATTTTCACGGGGTTTTTAACAGGACACTGTCTCCTCAACGAACACCTCAGTAGATTAAAGCTAAGAAATAACGGCGAATGCAGACTCTGTGGGGAAAATGGGGAAACACCAGAACACCTCATCACTGAGTGCGCCGATACCATAACCATTCGTGCCATAAACTTAGGTACTAAAGGGTACTACTGATATCGGAGATGGAGAACTAACCTCTGTAAAACCTTCTCAGATACTGGTTTTTGTCAAAGTCTTGAGACTGTATGATAAGTTGTAACTCAAGAAAGGGGGACACAATAGATCTATAAGGTCGCGGTGATTAACTTCCCCCCTCCCATACAATCTACAACGTTGCCGGCAGGGAAAAAAAGACTGGTGCGCTTTTCCGGCACGAGAAAAATGCCAGCAGCTTTCTAATTTGATCCGGTACGAAACGTACAATAGCCCCTATTACATTTCCATGTCAGGAGCGCGACGACGCGACGATTCGCCCCCGGAATTCTTCCGAGGAATTTCGGCTGCTTTTGCAAGAGACATATTTTATGCAGCGCAGAACAGTAGGAAGGTATATCTTGGCGTTTGACATTCTTGAGATATTTACAACCGCAGATAGGCATCACGGTTAAATTGAATTGAATTGCCCAACGCTTTATTTTATTATTCTTTTATGGCGCTATTTAACCCAATATACCGATTCCCATCTTCTATCTTTTATTTAATGGTTCATTTCGCTTCTAGCCAGTAAAAATTTTATGATGTAGAACATCCGCACAATGAAGTCATTCGTGGCGGAATCGTTAGAACCAATTAGAGGGATAATTTCTGATTGCTAAAAAGAGAAACTATTACCGTTGGTTTTATTGACATTTGACTTAAGTATTTTATTTTATTTTACAATATTTTTTTCATAAAAACAAAGGTCATTATTTATTTTACTACTTTAATTCTTCCGAGTGGTATGACTTCTTGGAGTGACGTTTGTGTGAATATGCTCTTATTTTAAATAACATAATTATAATTAAATTAAAATAAAAATTAAATATCTATATATACAAATTAAAATAATTATAATTCTTAACTTACTCTAACTAACTAAACACAGAAAATTTATCCTACAAAATACATTTGACTAATGTTTAAGTAAATTTCTTTAAATTGTGCATTGGAATATGATATAAATATTGTCTTATTGTGTTCTTTTTCTGTCATTTAAACTAATTACAATGGATTATATGGCTCCCCTCACGTGGGAAGTTCTAAAAACTTTTTCGTTTTTTGTTGAATTTAAATTTAGTATTATTACCCTTTATGATTGTAATTTAGTTGTTTTAATTTTCAAAGTAGGCTTGCCATAAGTTATCTGTGATTGAATAATTGTGATAGAAATAACTTTTTATCCTTTTTAAAAAAAATGTTAACCCTTTAATTTGTTTGTGATTGTATTTTATATTTTGACCTCTATATGACTTTATTAGAATTTGTTTACTATTCTGATTGTAATTATTTTAGCTTTCTGGGCCTGAAGATGGGAATTATTAAGTCCCGAAACATGTCGCCTCCTTCTTATTTTGAAGCAAATTAAATTTGAAATAAACATCTTAAAAGATTGTGAGTTTTTTGCCCCTACCCCTCGTCAGAGGTTTTACTGTCATTATTTATATTATGAATAAAGCTACAAAACTACAATGTATTTACCTACTTAAACTGCACGTCAACCAACGAATATAATTTTTTGAAAAGGATTCTTAATTTTAATAAAGTTACCCAGTTAAATAAAAATAAATATGGCTAAATACAGAAACTTTTTTGCTTGAAAATTTTTGGAGAGGAAAAAATGGATAGACTCATAATCAATCAACAAAAAAAGTTACAGAAGTATTTTAATAATCCCAATCATGCAGGCTAGCCTCTACCTAAGAAGATAATATGTTTATATAAAATTAAGTATTTTTTATAAAAAAATATTATCTTGATATTATCTCGATTTTCCAGATTATCACAACAAATTTATGTTTAAAAAAGTGATATACAAAGTAGTACATAGGCCTAGTTTATCTTCATGTCATTAAATAGAATATTAGCCGAAAATATAATATTGAAGATTAATTTTTTGATTATTTTTTTACATATTATACAGGGTGTGCCTTAAATAAGTATAACATTTGCAGAGCTGGTAGATTTCGATAAAAGAAAAATATTTGCTCTTTACCGTTTTTCAAATAAATCCAAAATAACCGAGTAATTTACTTACTTAGTTACTTTCCAAAATTTCCAAAATAAATATTTTTTGCCTAAATTTTAAGAACCACTGGATCTTTTCTGGATTTTCTTTCTTGTAAATTTAATTTACTACCTATATTACCATATTATCAAGAAATTTTGTTTTTTAACTAATTACTAAAAAAATTCCAAAAAAATTCCCAATTTTAATTTTTTTTTGCAAAAAAACTCATAATCGTGTTTCTGGGGTCGAAAAATACTACTCCTAAAAATATTTGCATTTATTTAAGATTCATCCTATTTAATTATAATATATCGTTATAATAATAATCATTTATCTCTTAATTAGTTTATTTAAGTAAAGTATTATTAAAACTTTCTTAATATCTATTTAATCCTACCTAAATAAAACATAGGGTTTGACTTAAGAGCGTTTAATGGGCTTAGTTTCATAAACCGTAGCAATTTGGAGATATATCAGTGATAAAATCTAGATGTTTATGAAAGCACATAAGCAGATTTGGGGCTACTTTCTTTCATAAATTTCAAACTTAATCCTATAGGACCCAACTTTTGGGTATATCTTTTTTTTTTCTTTTGACGGGATATCTTTTCTTTTTCTTAAATTGGGGTCTGGATGGCGTTTCATTAAAATATGACACATTTATTTTATTACTTCGTTATCTTATTACTTTGTGTTAGTGGGGTTCTTTTTAGGTCAATGGACTATTATAATTTAATATTATCAAAATGCGAAAGTAAGTTAACAATGTTAAGTATCTGCAACATTAAAACTATTAATAGAAATACAATCCTATAGATTGCTTAGGGGTTTAACATGTAGTACTCCGTCTCCAAGAGCCTCTTTAGCATCTTCAGTAAAAAGGACAGGCTTGTCGGTCTGTATGACTTTTGTATTAAGCCCGATACCTAGGTAATCTTAGATATATGACTTTGACCTTTGCCATCTTTCCCGTATGACTTCTCATGTCAAGCCAGCTTTGAGAATCTATGTGGTATTAATACTTCAATTCCCATCTGTTATAGTATGATATAATGTCATCTGTAGATATTTGTAAGGCTAACATTTATTTTTCTTGTCTTGTGACTTCTGTGGTTATTACTGTGGTTCTATGATTATACGTGATCGCATATAGTTATCGCACCGACAAAAATTACTGATTTTACACCACTTTATTGCGACTCCGAAGGTAACTTATGTTTCGTTTAGATTTTAAGCACAGACACGTCTATTAACGTATGGTTTTCTAAAGTTTTGGGAAAAAATTCGGAAATTGACAACTCTTATAAAAATAATTTTATATTTTTATCATATTTTTGAACAACCTATGTTTACTATCCTAATTGTAAAATAAAATTCAAACAGTGGACACGAGACTGTTATTTTCGATTTGCCTAAGAATTACCCTGAAGCGTTGCATCATCCTTTGGACAAATTCGGCGTCGATTTCTCTAATTTTTCTGAATATACGGCGTTGCAATTATTCTGTTCTTCGTTTTGTGCTTCCACCCGTTATTGTAGACTTTCCGACTCAATATTGCCCAGAATTCTTCGATTGGGCGAGCCTGAGGTAGGTTAGGGGGTTAGGGGGATTGTCTACTTTCGGTACAAAGTTGATGTTGTTCGCTTCATACTTCATACCAGGCCCTTGTGATTCTCGCGTAATGGCATGAAGCGAGATCCTGCCAAAATATTATTTCGTCATCCACATGATGCGTGTTCAAAAACTGAAGAAGTTTAGGGAGACAATTCTCGATATAAAGCTCTGCATTTAAGGCTTCACCCCGAACAACGCCTATGTAAGGATGTGAGATGAAGCCAGCCTCAGAAATGGCACACCATACCAAGATTTTGGCCTCAGACTTTTTCTTACTTTTTAATCTCACATCATTAGAGACATTCTCATAATTGTCCGTGTAGAACGCATCATTGCCCTTCATCTCAGAGTTGGACAATGTGAAATATTTCTCATCGTTCATCACGATCAACTTGTTGACGAAATGCACTCTCCTCAGCGCGCGGCAACATCTCGGAATTCTCTCTAGCTGGCCCTCTGTATATTTTGGAGCTTTCCTCCTTTTTCGGAAGACAATTGTTACTTGATAGGGTTCTAAACACCGTAGTCTTTCCAATATTAAATCTCCTGGCCAGTTTTCGCTGTGAGATCCCAATTTTGTGTTTTGCTGCTTCAATTAGTATTCCTTCTCTTATTTGGTTCAAAAGCCGCAGCCGACTGGATTTAGAGAAATTTACACATGGTATCCCTTCTTCACATTCTTTGATTGTGCGATAAATTGTCGATTTGCTGTTTTGATCCCGATAAATGACGGCAATATCTTGTTTCGCCTAACAAGATTATAAACTCCTCGACGAATATCAATTTTATAAGACATTTTAAGAAGCAGAACCCAAAATCTTTTGCTTTGTTTATTGAAGTGACATGACTGATGGCATTCCATTACCGTGACTACTTCATTAAATGCATTTTACCAACCAAACCAGATGGAAATTTTCCCAAAGGACCATACATTAAAACAATATCCACCATGTTTTTCGTTAAGAGCTCAAACTTCACCAGATTTTTTTTTCATGATCGTGAACGATATTTTCACTGTGACTAAAAAGATAAAAACCTTTTTTTGGTGCACCTTGATACCCAGTATAGTATACAATATAATCATAAAAAATTCGGAGAATGAAAAAAATAACATTTCTCCTAAATGGACTGTCGTTTATTCTGTTTATTTCGTAAAATTTGCGTTTGACAATAGAAAATTGCTTTTTTCCCATCGACTTGTTTGATAAAAAACATCCACTGATTCAGAATTAATCCAAACCTGTTACGGTTCCCTCTTTACTCAGTATAGACTGAATATTTTATTTATAGCAACAAAAAATACCTTTCGATTTTCCTCTTCCTGGTATGTAGTTATGTACAGGGTGGTCGAAATTGGTCTGTTTTAACAGAGAAAACCTATTTCCCGACTAGATAGAGCAAAACCGACATTGATGTCATGACTAAGGCACTTTTTAAGCACAATCCAGTGGCGTAGTCAGTTTTTTCTATACTTGCTTTTTTAGTCAGAAATAATAAAAAATATAACTTTTTAAATGGAAATCATAGTTGGCTATGAACTTAAAAAAATGCTGGCGTTTAACCCTTTCCAACGATATAAAGTTATGTGTATTTATTTCTAAAAATGAGAGAAATATTACGTTTTTTATCTTTGTATCGAAACGGGCCTTGATTTTGTGTTGACCTATAGTTGCCTAATTATTTTTTACCACGACTGCACTATTAAATGGAGAATTTAGAGAGAATTGGATTGGAACAAGGGATCCCATATCTTGGCCTGCTAGGTCCTGTGATGTAACTCCTTTCGCCTTTCTTTAAGGGAGAAATTAAAAGGCCTTGTATATAAGGGAAGAACCATTGGGACGAGAGAAGAATTACAGAAAGCTACTAGGCAAGCTTTTGGACTTATTACACCAGTTCGCCTAATAAATTGTTGTAACTCTGTGCGCAAAAGATGTTTATTGTGTATTCAACAAGGGGGTGCTCAGTTTGAACATCTTTTGACTTTTTTTAGAAAACTATATTCGTCACTCAAAAAATACTTTCTTTTAGTTTTATTCTTTGTTTATTGTATCGATTTCAATTGTAATTACTAATACTAATATAGAATGTTAATTTACCTTTTTAAAAGTCTTTAATAATTGTGCAGATAAATAATTATATAGAATATTAAATTGTGATAAAAAATAATTAAGCAAATAGGTCAACACCAAATCAAGGCCCGCTTCGATATAAAGATCAAAAACCGAATATTTCTCTCATTCTTAGAAATAGATTTCCATAACTTTAGATTAGATTGGAAAGGGTAAAACGCCAGCATTTTTTTAAATTCATAGCCAACTATGATTTCCATTTAAAAAACTATATTTTTATTATTTCTGACAAAAAGAGCAAGCATAGAAAAAAGCTGACTACGCCACTGGATTGTGCCTAAAAAAGTGCCTTAATAACGTTTGTACAGAACTTTATTATTCCGCAAAATAAAAAAGTTATAGGCAATTTTCAAAATGGTAAAAAATTCAAAAAGACCTTGTATCTCAGTTGGCAATGAAAATATCAACAGGGGGTTTACGCTATTAAACGTTTCTCAGAAATCGAGCCCATGACATCTATGTCGGTTTTGCCCTATCTAGTCAGGAAGTAGGTTTTCTCTGTTAAAACAGACCATTTCGACCACCCTGTATAATAATTGTTTTATTAAACAAACAATGCACTTCTTGTGCATATGTAGATTGTTCAAAATGAAGTAATAGACGTCACGACTTTTATCTGATCGGATATGGAACGCATGAAATAGAATTAAACAATGAGTCGGACCATCAATCATTACAGACGGCCAGTCGGATAAAATCATGGCATGCGTGAACATGTCACAAGTTTTTAGACTTTTACAGCAGTTCATGTGCATCGAGAAAGCTTCTTATCTGTGTCAATTCGCAACTTCTCAATGCCAAGATGGACAGCAAGGTTATGTAGCATGGATAATTTAAATTATTTGCTTAAATTCAAGCTTATTGAGATTCATTTTTAATCAGATGTTAAGCAACTAAAAAAAAATAAACTTTTGATAGTCAAGAAAATAAATATCATTAAATTAAAAATTGCAATTAAATTAAAAAAAACAATAAATTCTTTGTGGCTGATTCATTTATTCTTGAAGTCCTCAAAATAGATTCAAAGCAGTGGTGTTTACAAAAAGCATCCTTTTATTTTGTAAATTTTCGTCCAGTGACGAAAATCCCAGAATTTTAGCCTAGTTTAGTTAATCATTGCTTCTTCTTTCTTCCAACAAGGTTCCATCAGGTCCTGGTTCCATCGCCAAATGTATTTTTGATAAGATCCAATACAGGGTGGACCGAACTGTATTCCGGAAACTTCGGCAACGTATTCTGCAAATAAAAATAATTAAAAAAGTTCGTACAAATGTATGCCCTAAAATGCTTAGTTTGGGAGATACAGGGTGTAGAAATTTCATTTTTATTTCGATTTTTTCCTAATAATTTCTGAAGTAACGTCAATATTTGGATGAAAATTGATGTCGGGGATTTTTTTGACATGAGAAATTTGATTTTGAGGTTAATATGACTCCTATTTATAGGGGGCGCCACCTACATGCGTTTGAACTGGTTTAAACTCTTTGTCCGTATCTGTATAAAACTACCTACTGAATGAAAAAATATATGTTTACTACGTTTTCTACGTAAAAAAGATCTATTTGAAAAAGTCGCTACGAGTAATGGTTCTCGAGATATTTTGAATCGAAATTATTAATATCTATCATCATTGAGATAAATTAAACACGTTGACTAAATAGTTATTAGACTGAAATCATAAATTTGAAATGTTTTTGTGACAAAAATACGACAGAAACTGTTTTATGATTATTTTTTCGTAGAAAAATTTATGATTAATTTAAACAAAACCAAATTTCTCATGTCAAAAAACTCCCAGACCAATTTTCATCCAAATATTGACGTTACTTCATAAATAAAAATGAAATTTCTGCACCCTATATCTCCGAAACTAAGAATTTTAGGATATACATTTATACGAACTTTTTTACTTATTTTTATCTGCGGAATACGCTGCTGAAGTTTCCGGAATACAGTTCGGATCACCCTGTATATTGACAATAATATATCGATATTTTCTTTATCGATTTTTCGTTATATCGATAATTATTGGACGTCTCTACCCTTACGGTCGAGTTATTTAATTTTTTGTGGCCATAAATCGAGAGCGATCGACTACAAACGGACCTTCATCGACAAAAAAGATCCGCTTCTCAGTTTTCGTGTACGGATCGCATTGTATGCTGATTGACTTTGATTAGCTCCCACGTAAAATAACTTTAAACAATAACCGCCACCGAAGATTTACGACGTCACTCGACTCGATCTGTCTTTTTTCTGCGGCTCGTTCGGTTTTTAATTTATTGGCGGCGCAGAGTTGCCAAATGTCGAACGGATTTTGGATGGTGATCGTTTTTTTGAAAAGTTTCATCATGAAAAAGTTTCGACATATCTATACTAATATCACAATATATAAAATCCTTAAGTGACTGACTCACTGATTAATCACGATCCTACTCAAACCACTCGACGTAAGAAGCTCATTTTGGCATACAGGTTGATTCTAGGGTGTTGAGGTTCGATAAGAGGGGATTTTTCGAAATTCCAGTTCCAAGGGGGTGAAACCACCCCTCAAATATTACAATATATTTTTATTTAAAAAACGGCTAAGTTTCCGAAAAAACGCTTAAACACGCATATTTTATTTTATTTTTTACATATTTTAAGATTTTTTAAAAATGTATACAGGGTGTTTCCAAAAATCTGGTCATTTATTAATCACGATCCTGCTTAAAGCGCTTAACGTAAAAAGCTGATTTTTGGAAAACGAATTGACTTTAGGGTGTAGAGGTTCGATAAGGAATGTTTCGAAACTCGAATTCTAAGGGGGTGAAACCACCCCTCAAATATTAGAATATTTTTTATTTAAAAACCGGTGAGTTTTTCGGAAAAACTCTTAAACACGTATATTTTATTTTGTTGTTTTAGATATTTTAAGATTTTTAAAAATTTATACAGGGTGTTTGATAAAATATGACCATTGAGTAACCACGATTCTGCTTAAACTGCTTGACGTTTAAAGCTGATTTTTGGCAAACGGATTGACTGTGGGGTGTAGAGGTTCGATAAGGAGGGGTTTCTCGTATCTCAAATTCCAATAGGGTAAAAACGCCCCTCAAATATTACAATAGGTATTTGTTATTTAAAAAACGGTTAGTCTTTCGGGAAAACGCTTGGACACGCATAATTTTATTTTTTCACATATTTTGAAATTTTTTAAAACATCATACAGGGTGTTCCAAAAAGATGGGTAATTGATTAACCACGATTTTGCTTAAACTACTTGACGTAAAAAGCTTATTTTTGGCAAATGGATTTTTCGAAAGTCAAATTCCAACGAGATGAAACTACCCCTCAAATATTACCAAGTTATATAATAATATCACCATATTGTTTTTTCTCATGCTGACATAAATGTGAGAAAAATTTATCCAGTTTGTATATTCTGTTAATGGAAATTCTTGCTTTGCTTTCTCATCACCATTATAAGTTGCGGTGTACTCGCTAGTACTGTCAATAAAATAGATATTTAATAATAATTCAGCTTCTTAAATAGGTATTGGATTTATAATTTGGATAAATAATTACCAATATTTATTCAATTAATTGATATATCTGTTACAGTAAAAGTCGGAAATCAGTGTTTGTTAACAATTACTAGTAAAAGCTCACCTTCACTGATTTGCAAAGACTACGCCAGTAAAAGTTCAACAGCTACTTTTGAAACCAACTTTTACTAGCGAATGCTAGCATTCCCTGGACGATAGTAGTGAGTTTGAAAGATTCCACATCTTGTAAAATATATGGATAACTAAAGATAAGTTGAATAATAGGCAATATAAGGATAACATTAAATTGGGCTAAACGTTGGTAACGTTGACAGACATCTGGCGTAAATTCGCTTTGTTTTTTGTGGTTATGTATGCTTGTTTTGTTATCGCTGTAAAAAGTGCTGTGCAGTATTTTCCATATAGAAGAAATTTTCTGTGAAAAATTAAGGTAAACTAGGCACTGGCAAGAATGTAATAATGCTTGTTTTTTATTTTTGCCATATAATGAAGTCATAGCAAAAGTTAAGCATGCATGAGAAAGAAATATCAAGGAACCTAGTGACTATGAACTTATTAAATTTTTTGATATGCTTCAAGTAGCGGGTTTGAAAAAACGTTGAAGAAAATTCGGGCATACCTACTTTATTTGTTCCAGGATGAAGAACTTTATTAAAAATACCTTGTACCAATAAGTAATCTTATGTTTATGAATGTTTTTTTTAATTGTTTTGTACAATTTAAAATGTTTACTATGTTTTTCCTTTTAATATTTAGAAGGTTATAATATGTCGTGATATTCTATAATTTTTAATAAATATACTAAAGAAATAAATTTTAATTTTAAGATATGTGGATCAGCTTGAATATTGAGGTGATCCAATATTGTAAAAGTTTTGTTTGTTCTAACTTCTGCCAACATTCTTCCTCACCACACTCGCCCTGTACAATAGAATAACTACTGGCAACCTTTACTAAATGTTACTTTCACTAGGGAATGTTAGAAATTACTAGGAAAAGGCGACAAATCTCTTTAAAACACCACATTCACTGGTCCAATGCGAAATTGCTAGCATTTCCTAGTGAATGTTCACTGAATCTCCGACTGTCACTGTAACATATCCAAAACTCGGAGCCTTGTGGCGGGTTCATTTCATGAAAAGAATTCTGGATTTTCACCACTAGAAGAAAATCTACACAATATAAAAGTTACTGTTTGTAAACACCACTGATGCGTCGAATTCAAACGGAAAGGGTAAATGTGTATTTTTTACTTAAGAAAACCAAAATTTGTCAGAACATCGGTATACCTATACGAAATTCATATGGTCTTGTGTCAAGAAAAATTTTATCTTTGTAGTTACTCGATTTTTTTTGTTACGTATTAATACATAATAAATGACTTAATTTTTTGTATCGTTATCAAGATTATTCTAGCGTGCTATGTTTACTATTTTTTGCATGCGTGAACTGCGTGTTTCCACTTCAATTTAATTTTTTTGTAAAAATACATTCAGGTTGCTTAGTGAATAATATTTTGATGTTGGAAGTTCCGTTTTCCTCGTACATGCAAATATTTTCACTCAAACTTTAATTTCTTTTATTTGAATAACCAATATTTTAATAAATCCTGAATACCATATTATGTTATTATCATATATATGTAAAATGTGTCGCAAATTAAAAAAGTCACAAAAAATAAATGAATATTTTTGCGTAAAGATTTTACTTCCCATGAAATCGAAAATTGTGAAAATGTTTTGTGTTTTTTATGAGTACCAGCTATGAGAAATTTCAAAAATCAAACAAAAATTATTGATTTCTGATTTGGTAAAACTAAGTTTACAATAAAACAACTGGTAGTATGCTTAATCTCTCCATATTCGCATATCTTATTGATTTGCTTTAAAAGTTATCCAAGTAAAGAGAACATTCTAAACTTTCAAGACCATCTTCAGTATTTCTTCGATAGAACTTCGACTAAAATACATATCGATAATTGGAAATTTCTGCAAACTAATATATTCGGCGCAGCTTGGCTGTCGAATCGACACGGAAACAAATGTTTGTTGTCTTCATACTTTGAGAGGTGGTTAACTTTCCTAATTAGTTATCGTTGATTTTCCATTTTCTACAAGATGCTAGCTCTGTTCTCGCTATAGTGCGAACAATTTTCAATCAATCGAAGTTCTAAATTTCAACAAGAGAGAATAATGTAGTAAAAAAAGATATTTGTTTTATACGATGATTATTTTCTATGATATTGACATTTGAGTTCTAACATTACTATTAGATGCAATAGTTAATAATTTTCACTAAAGACCGGACAACATGGTCAAAGTTACTTGGACCAAGTATACAAAAGCCAAAGCAATAAGACTCTAAGTCTCGGTCTCAACAACATGTTGAGACCGAGACTTCGAGTCTTATTGCTTTGGCTTTTGTATTTCAAATCAGGTCTCTTTGGGTTCAATGGATGCCTTTTTTAAATTGGACCAAGTACATGTGGATGCTGCCATATAACTGTACTTATAATACTGCTGTACCCGTCTCACTTGTACGCTTTTTGTATAATATTGACAGTTTTATAAAAGTCAAGTCAGATACCATATAAACCGCTAAGTGCGATGGGGAGGAGCATTATCGTCCATGTAAACCAATTCATCCCCCACTGCCCCTCGCAATGGACCTACAATAGACTCTAAAACGTCTCTAAGATATGAGGCACCTGTCATTGTGCCATCAATAAAAACAAGAGAGTTCAAGCTTTGTGCATTATACCTGCTCATATACCATAATGCTTCCCCCTTGAAACGGGACACAGGGTTGAGCTGCATTCAAGCGTGCTCGTCTTCCAGATGCTCTCCAGACCAAAGTTCGTCGCGAGTCTGACAATAGGCCTATTCTTGTTTCATCACTAAACGAAATTCCAATTAGGTCCATTTGCTCTCATCTCCTCAGCCCATTGTAGTCGCGTAATTTTGTGCTGTAAATTAAGCTTGGAAACACGTAGGGGTCTCCTTAAATGTAATCCTCTGTCATGGAGTCTTCTTGTTATGGTCTTTCTTGAAACATTTACTCCTTCAAGGCGAGCTAAATCATTTTTAATATCAGTACTAGAAAGTAAGGGATTGAGTCGTGCAATTAGGGATATTTGACGGTCTTGCACAGCAGTAGTAACTCTCTTTCTACCTCTTCCGGTGTGAAACCTCGTTTGTCTCCCTGATTTTTTTTTTGATATTCGCGAGACATCGCTTTGGTTAACTCTTACAATTTCAGCTATTGCAACTTGCCGGTAGCCCTGTTGAGACAGTGTTACTATTCTGACTCTATTAAACTGTGAAATAATGTTTCTAGGCATTTTAAGGCCAAAACAATGGTTAAATTTCTACTGAAACCCAAGAGACCACAAATTGAAATGTGCAAGAATTTGTAATAATATTGGGTCTGAACGATAAACATTATTTACCATATCCATTTTAACAAAAAAATATTTATTACAGAATATCAAAGCTATGTATAAAAAATGATTCATTACATTACTTTCCGTATATTTTTAAACGATATATGCAATAATTTTGGCCATGTGTGTATACTTGGATCGTGTCAACCAAGCTTAAACTAAATGTCGAACCATTTATTTTAAATAATACTCTTTGCAGTATTTCTGCAATTAATATATTCTTTTAATTCAAAATCAATTGAATCTCACAGTTTCAATACACATTCAGATTTTTTTTTCTATACAGGGTCATAGTTTTAATAGAGTAATCGGAAATATATCTCCTAGGCGAAATCTTACGAAGAATTTTTTTTTCGGGAAAAAAACTCATAGATGTGTTTTTGCGGCCGAAATATACTACCCCTAAAAATATTTGCACTTATTTAAGACTCACCCTCTATTTCTGGAACTGGAATAATTTAAAACACTGAGAACTTTAGATGCGGTTGTAAAATGGCAGTAATGTGGGAGCGGCTTTTGGCTTTTTATCTTATTTTCAGATTTACCGCTTACAAAAGTATTAGCACTTCACAGGAAGTTCTTTGAAGTCGACGACCTCCCCTCGAAATGGATGTGACTGAGCATTGTCAGATCTTATTTATAAAGTATATTTATTTTGGTTAAAGAACTTAGTTTTATAATGCCCTATGTATGTATTTTAACCCTCTAATATAAGGCATTTGTAAATAAATTGTTTTTCAAACTTTTATCTAACTCTTTCTGTTAGACAGCTGCTATGCCGCAATAATCAATATTTGAACTAGTTTACTTTGAACCTAAATACAGTACGACGGTAGCATACATAAACTTTACCTGAAAAATCTGAGAGTTATTAAAAAATATATTTCATATTTGTGAAATTAATTCAATCCAACTTTTTTAGGCTAGATATCTTTTTGGCACCACATCGCTTCTTTGGAAAACACTAAACATTTCTACAAAATTTCACATTTCACCTTATTTTCGAAGAATTCTGCACTAATTCCTAAATCAGAATTCAGATTTCTGATCTTTTGTCTACGATACTGCACACTCTATTCGATATCACACGATGTGCACTCGTAGTGATTATTTTTTTTCAGATAAGCATGAAAGTGTAAATTCATTCTTTTACTTCGTACGTTTTAAGTTTTGGAAGTTATAAATGTATTTTTTTTTCAAACGTCAAAAAACTATCTATTATTTGTTGCGACGTGATTGACAACATAAAAAGTAATTTTAAGGCCTAGCAATAAAAGTAAAGCACTTTTACGCCTAAGCACAAAAGAACGAAAATATATTACTAAACCATAGATAAAAGAAAATAATCTACTATTAAGATAGATATGAAACTTAATAGTAAAATTTTGGGTCAAAGCGCTCCTCCGTGTTTTTAATGGAGACTACGTTTAACCCAGCGCCTTCGCCTTTTCTGCCGTAAATGTTTTTTATGTTTATATTTGAATTCAAAGGATTTATTTTTAAAGTTACACTGATATATTAGTATATCAGAGTAACTTTAATAAAACATAAGAATATATATATTTTACAATTTATTTTTTTATTTATTTTACAGAGTTTCATGTAAATGATCGTAAGTCGACTGGCTGTCTAATGAATAGACCGAGATTTATAGATTTTAAAGCGGACGAAAAACAAAATGAAACAACGAATACATACCATATATTTTCTTTTATCTAAGATACATACCTTATCGTCTTTTGGAAACACGTACATTTTTGCAGTTTTGTTAGTTTCTTTGCAAGATGCAACACAACAAGAAAACACCATTTTTACAGTTAATAAACAATAAAACTATTTCTGACTATGATATTTAAAATTTAGATAGATAGAAAATTAAAAAACAAACGAGTATTTGCAAACGCAGGCCCAAATTCAATAAAAATCAAAATTTTTCCTGCGAAAATCAGGCTTTTTTCACTGAAAATGTATCTTTTGATTTATCAGCAGTCATTGTCAAGTTGACAATATACAGGGTGTTTTCGAATTAGTCTAAAAAAATTATGGTGTAATTCCTCATGTGTTCTTAAAACAATTTTTATATAACCATTAGGTCTAAAGTACTTCCTTTCTGATCTACAGGGTGTTAAAAATTTAAAAAAATCGATTTTTTTGCTTAACATAAATGGTACACCACTGCTTTTTTAAAGAAAATAATTTTTTTTCTTGACTGGCCATCCTTTTTCAACAAAATTGGTCTTTTGAGTTTTTCTTGTTCATCAAACGGTTGTCGAGGAAAAAATAAATACCTAATAATCTACAAGGTGATCGTTTATATACTCGCCCAGTGGGCCCCGAGTGCGCGTGGCAAAATCTAGCCAACCGAGTCAGAGCCAACTGAGCGTAACAGTTAGATTTCCGCCACTAGAGTAGTAGGAACAAAGAACTTGAAGGAATTGGACCATTGGTCTAATAACTAATATATCTAGAAATGGTAATCTGTCGTTGTTCTCAATTTCATGCGTAAATTTAATGGAAGGAAAACGATTTTATTTCTAAGTTAAATAATCGTTTTCCTTCCATTAAATTTACGCATGAAATTGAGAACAACGACAGATTACCATTTCTAGATATATTAGTTATTAGACCAATGGTCCAATTCCTTCAAGTTCTTTGTTCCTACTACTCTAGTGGCGGAAATCTAACTGTTACGCTCAGTTGGCTCTGACTCGGTTGGCTAGATTTTGCCACGCCCACTCGGGGCCCACTGGGCGAGTATATAAACGCTCACCTTGTAGATTGTACTTTAGTTTATAATCATCTGCTGATGATGCTAACATGGTTAGCGAAACGCGCGTCCAGTGTAAAAGTAAAAGTGTTTTGGTGTATTGTGGTGATTTAGTGTTTTTAGATATTTACGATACAAGTGAGTTAACAGCATCATTAAGATACGCGTGTGAAAATGTACTTAACTATATACCTATCCTAAAAAGCAATTACCTTAATACCTTTGTTCAAATAACAGCATGCATGGCAATGTCAATATGACAGTAAATAATAATGATGTCACTGGTTTAAAAAATGAGCGAATCGGAAAGTATATTCCCTTTGACATTGAAGAAGAGGCATTCAGAGCCAATTCTGGATTGCTTCCAGCAAGATCGAAACAGAAGTATGAATATACATACTCTAAGTATGAAAAATGGTGCACCGAAAAAAAGGTATACAACTATGGAAATGAAAAGGTACTCATAACATACTTTTCCAATTTAGTGCAAAATAAGTGTTTTACAAAATATTTTTTTCTCTTTGGTAGTCATCTAAACGAGGAGTGCGGTAATGGAAATGCGTGAGTTAAGAAGCTCTTAACTCACTCAAAATGCGTGAGTAAGGAGCTTCTTAACTCACTGACGTAGATAAAATTATTTAAAAATATATCTGTGGTGTTAGTTTGGTAATATGGTTTTTAGTAAAAATTATTTTTGATGCCTCGCTTGTATGTCTTACAGCCTCGTCACAAAAGTATCATTTTTATCCTAATAAAACAATATACTATTTTTGCTCTTATATCATTTTGACCGAATTTTTAGGAAGGCTTGCCCGGGATGGACA
Organism: Sitophilus oryzae; assembly: GCF_002938485.1. Taxonomy (NCBI): domain Eukaryota; kingdom Metazoa; phylum Arthropoda; class Insecta; order Coleoptera; family Curculionidae; genus Sitophilus; species Sitophilus oryzae. Next base: position 13,004,212 of record NW_022146055.1, read on the forward strand.
ACTTTTCATCTGGTAACCTATGCACTCGTAGTGACTAAAATTTATTTTTTCATATAAGCGACGGAAGCATTTTTACTCATTTCATCCAAAAAATAGAATTCTTCCTTCAACTGCTTGTTTCATATTGATCTAACTCGTTCAAGTAACATGACGAAATTAATAATTGTTCTTATAGGTATGTATTAGACTCATTAGTATCATAAGTTTTACGAGACTAATTTTAACACTGAATCACTAGCATATCAATATCATTTTGGCACTACTTCGCATCTTTGGAAAACACTACACATTTCTAAATCAAAATACATTTTGTTCTCGGCTTATTGCACTTAATTCCTAAATCAGAATTCAATTTGCATTTCTGGTCTTTTACCTACTGCACACCCTATTCGAAATCACAAGATGTGCACTCGTAGTAACTAAAATTTATTTTTGCAGATAAGCAACGGAAGCATTTTTACTTTCATTTAATCCAGGAAATGAATTCTTCCTTCAACTGCTTGTTTCACTTTCATCTAGCTTTTTCAAGTAACATAACGAAATTAATAATTTTATTGTTCTTATACTATCCGGCAAAAAAACGGCCACTAAAAACTAATCCCAATTTCAAAGTTGGATTTCTCGCGAACCATTAGATTTTGATTTTTTTTTAAATTGTAAATTAATTCCTTCTTAACGGATGCTACGTCAAAAATTTTTATTCCCAATTTATTTTAAGCATATACAGGGCACAAAAATAAAAGTTTTTTGCCCGCACCCTCTAGGGTGCCACAGCTGTAGTAGCTATCGCTTAATCAAATCACATTGTAACCTCGTCATTTGTGAGCATTTTGTTTTTTTTAATCACGACATTATCTCTATTTGAATTGGTGATACGCTGCTTTAAAACAAACGCATCGAAAAAAGATTTAGTCCATAACTCAATATCCCAATTCACATGTAAACGCGCAAACTGAAGACGTGCTCGATGATGTCTTGGTAGTACTTGGGGTCCTGTGGCAGGCCTCCTTGCAGACAAGCTGTTTTCTTTTAGTCTTCGTCGCAGTGTTCTCTCACTGACTTGAGTTCTACGCACGCCTTGTAGCAGATGTTGATTCTGAAACGCTGTAATTCTACGATTTCGTAAAGTATTCAGGATAATAAAGCGGTCGTCAATTACATTTGTATTCCGTTTTCTTCCGGAACCCACTCGCCTGGTGAAATTTCCCGTTTCCATATACCGATTCCAGGCATCCTGGACTGTTGTTCGAGGTATACCCAGGGTATCGGACACATAACGTTGACTTCGGCCACCCTCAATTAAAGCCACAATACGAGCAACATCCGTCACAGATAATGGAATTTTTTTAAATTTGACAACCGTTGTTGTATATATATGTCCGGTTCTACAGCGTGATCCGCCTTCCGGTTCCTTTCCGCCATTGCCTTCTGTCCCTCCAGTCATCGGCTTGTAAATTGCGCAATGACATTGCCTGTGTTACCTCCTTTAACCATGTCTCTCGGGGTCTTCCTCGTTTTCTTTTTCCAGTTGGGATCCATTTAATTATATTCTTTGGTAGCCTCTCTTCTCCCATTCTGTTTACATGCCCATACCTGATTAATTGTTTTTTTTTTGGATTTCCTCTATGATGGTGATCTCTTTCTTCGTTATTCTTCTTATTTCACCGTTGACAACCGTTGTTGTCATATTGCAAATATTCATAAATTCCTTTTCGTCTATGTCGCCTTGATTATTTATAGATAAAACTTTCTGCCTGCGAAGCATTTTTCCGAGACGTTCGTTTTAAAGCAGCGTACCTCCAATACAAACAGAGATAATATCGTGATTAAAAAACATACTCACACAAGATGAGGCTACAATGTGATTTGATTTAGCAATAGCTACTACAGCTGCTACACCCTACAGGGTGTTACAAAGTTCCGGCAAAAAACTTCGTCTTATTGTTGTGCCCTGTATATGCTCAAAATAAATTCGGAATAGAAATTTCTGACGTAGCATCCGTTAAGAAGGAATTAATTTACAATAAAAAAAAAATCATGAAAATCTAATAAGTGGTTCTCGAGAAATCCGACTTTGAAATTGGGATTAGTTTTTAGTGGCCGTTTTTTTGCCGGTGAGTTTATTAGACTCATTGGTGTCATAAGTTCTACGATTAATTTTAACACTGAATCACCAGCAATATTGATATCTGTTTAGCAGTACATCGCGTCTTTGGAAAACACTGCACTTTCCTAAATCGGAATGCATTTTGCATCCCTGGTCCCTCGCTTGGCGCGCACCCTCTTCAAAAACACAAGATGTGCACTCTCAGCGACTAAAAATGAAACTTTATAAGAGCCCCTTCCGGCCTCCGCCGGGTGGAAAAATCAATACTAGATCAAGGGCATTTTCTCGGCGGCAGCGGTGGACGGGCCACGTGGCAACGTCGCCACATAGTGCATGCACGGGCAGGGTCAAAATAAAGCTCAAGGGGTTAACATTCAGGTTACGACTACACACCTGGACCGACGGCGCGAGAAGGCGTAATTTGGAGAATGGGTATAAGAGGGAGGGACCGATTTCTTTGCCTGAGCTTCTCCCGTTGTTTTTATTACGATTCCACTTTATTACCTATCCAGCGTCTGGCGTAAAATCTTACATAAACTGCGGTAGGCTAGACGATATCGATTACACTTAGTTGCATAACATATATCTCATCGTCTAATTGAAACAGTGATACTCACAGACTGATAATCTTTATAGATTATTTTTATAGCTCCAAAGAACAGAGTCTATCTTAATAAACGTAGTATAATTGTCAGCGGGAATCAATAAACTTCTCAGCGCCAGCGGTTGGATATTTCAATTCCAGTTTCTTTAACAGCTTTTGAAAAACTGTACTTTTCTATATCAAACATTCAATCAGTCTCTCCAAAAAATCCTATGTGGGTATTTCGCCACTGCAAGAAAATCTACAAAATAAAATTGTTATTTTTTGTAAACACTGCTGCGTTAATCCAAACGGAAACTACTTGTCAGCAGTTAATAAAAAAAAATTAAAAAAAGCCAATATTGTGTAGGTATATTATGCCAAAAAAAAACAAAAAATACACTTAGATCCATTCAATATGTAAAATACCATGCGAATGCGATAAATTTTACATTGGTGAAACATCTAGACCCTTAAATATTCGAATTAAAGAACATAAAGATTATTTAAGAAAGGGGGATTTTCACAAATCTAAGATTTGTCAGCGTTCATGGGACACAGGGCACAGAATAAATTTTAATAACGCCAAAATTATAATGAAAGAAGCGATAGCCTTTAAAAGAAAAATAAAAGAGACTTTTTTAATACAATCTAATAAAAATAAATGTAATGCTCATGCATTTATAGATGTTAGTAATGTATGGCAATCGCTTCTTTGTTTTTGAAGAACATAACATACGTAAAAATTAAAAATAATCATACAGAAAGTTTGGGGCTTTTTGGTTTTACCTTATTAAGTAATTGTTATCAGGTAGTAATTGTTAATTTTGAAGTTGAAGTTGATATAATGTCATTTTAACAGAACGTCACCGGTTTTTGTAGACGTATCTGTTTTAAAAAGCTAAAGTGTTCTCGAATAGTTGAATATAAATATTTTAAATAGTTTTTTTCTTTATTCTTTGTATTTTTTTGCTTCCGACGACGGAAAGAGATAAACTTTCCGAAACGTTAAGCATTTTTTTGTTTGTTAGACAAATTTGTATATCTGTAAACCTATCTTCTGACAAGTAGTTTCCGTTTGTATTAACGCAGCCAGTTTACAAAAAATAACTATTTTATTATGCAGATTTTCTTGCAGTGGCGAAATACCTATATGGGATTTTTTGGAGAGATGAATCCGCCACATATGTATAGACATATTTTATCATTCAATCAGTGTTTCTATGTAATTTTCTAGTAACTTACGACTGCCGACAAAAAGACTTGTATGGCGTATTTAGTCATGAAAATGAAAGGTATATCACTGAGATATACCATCAAATAACACACTTTGTGAAATATCTGGAACAACCGATGTGATAACTGAGATGAGAATATGGCTAATCTCTATAATAAACAAAATTATTTCTGTGATTCCTCCAGTATTATGATACACACAATTGGACGTGTGTATCATAATATCAAATACGTTATATTGGATTGTGAAAGATCTATAAAGCTTGATGAAGTTTCTGTGATAATACTTTTCTTCTTCTTAGTATTATTATAGATCTCTCTTCTTTCTTTCGTTAATTTTAGATACAAGTACAACAGGCCTACTTCTAGTACAGTCCATGGCGTTAATCCATTTTCTGCGTGTCGTCCAACAGTTTTATATAGTCTTGATCTCCACAGAGTATATCTTTCATGCCCAGTACAATACCACTTTTAACACAACTGGAACGAAATTAGATGTTTCGCATGCTCTACCTTTCGTTCGTTCTCAAATTTTATCATAATACGTGTATGTATACGTGTATGTATACTAAGTGATTTCAAATACGTATATAAATTGAGTAGGCCACCATAAACTATGGTAGCCAGAGAAATATGTCGAAGAAAAGCACAAAAATCTTGACAGGTAGTAAGCTATCACTTTTAACACTTACGGTACTTATTTCGAAACTTGAAACTGACTAACAGTTATGTATCAGGCACTCATTTCTGGTATCTTTTGGTCAACACTTAATATTTAATATAAACGGTGAATTTTTGCAATACGATGCGATGATTTGAACTGAAGATGAAATATTATACATGGTAGTTAATGGATAGATAATGTTATATCTTTTGTGCTTGTCTAAATTGCACTGAACTTTGCTGGCGGGGTCAAAATAAAGCTCAGAGGGTTAAGATTCAAATTACGGCCGCATACTAGGCTTTCGACGGGATAAATTTTAATTTGGAGATTGGTACGAGGATGGAACTGGATCGATATTCGTACCTAGAATTGTTGCTGTTCACCTATATTACAGTTTACAATTGCTTCTTCCAACGCAAAAGATCGTTGTTATAGTTCTAGAACATGAATGCATGTTTTAGCTAAATATGGATATAATTTATCCATTTTTATTTATTTTTCATATTTTTTGAATTGTTGAATATATATAATATAATTAATTCTTTTTTTTTTGTTTCAGGTAAGAAAAAACTTCTGCAAATATCGGTATGTTTACTTTTCTAAACATTGTGATTAAGTAAGTACAATCTAGGGTGACACAGGAATTAAATTAATTATCCAGGGTGTCCCAGAAATAAATGCAAGTATATAGTTCAACCCCAGAAACACGCCTATGAGTTGAAAATGCGAAATTTTTTGAAAAATTTTTTTGGAATTTTTTAATTTTTTTTTAGTTTTTAGTTAAAAACATAATTTCTTGATAATATGGCAACATAGGTATTAGATTAAGTTACAAGAAAGAAAATCCAGAAAAGATGCAGTGTTTCAGTTCTCAACATTTTAGCAAAAAATATTTTTTTTTGGATTTTTTCAAAGTAAAATAACTCCGTTATTTTGGACTTTTGAAAAACGATAAAGAGAAAATATGTTTCTTTTATCGAGATCTGCCACCTCTTAAAATACTTGCACTTATTTCTGGGACACCCTGTATGGTATTTATCTTACTTTGTTAAATATATTTTACAGTTTTGTAAAATGTTACCAATTTTTCTTGTATTATTGCTTTACGTTTACCTACATAAAAATTTAGTAACAGTCTGATTATAATAGATTCCCTAAATTATGATATGATTCTGATGTAATAATTCTTTTTAAGGAAAATAAAATACTAATTTGTCACAACAAACCAAAACACTTTATTTATTGCATTAGACGCGCGTTTAGGTAACCATTTTAGCATCATCAGCAGATAATTAAAACTAATAAGATTTAATCATGCTGATGAAAAAAATGTCTCTTCTCTGTGGTGGATTCATCTCTTCAAAAAGTCCAATGGGTATTTCGTTACTTGTACTGTAAGAAAATGTACAAAATAAAATAATTATTTTTTGTAAACACTGATGCGTTAATACAACAATCTATAAAAACCGTTGATGTTCTGTTAAAGTTTTTAATAGAACGTTAACGGTTTGTTAAAAATGATGAGCTTCATGAAATAAAGATCTGCTGATGTTACTAACATGGTTAGCGAAACGCGTGTCCAGTGTTTTGGTGTATTGTGGTGAATTAGTGTTTTATTTTGCTATTGTAACACCAAAGGGTCCAAACCTCAACTGTAATTCTTTTTAAGCAAAATAACATTAGTGTACCACAATACACCGCAAAATTTTAAACTTTGGACTAAAGGATGTGTTGTAATTAATTGTAAGTAGATTAAAAAGCAAATGGCCCTAGTAATACGAGTTTGTATATGACAGAATAGATAAATTTAGAGCGTTAGTTATATTTTTGATACAAATCATTGCACAGATGATAACAACTTAAAATTAGTGAAGCATGTATCTAATTACAGGAAATTGGAGCTATAATAATAAATATAGAGTGAATTTCCAACTTCACTTGTTGAGTTTTTATTTTATATTTTATACACATGAATAACTTTTAATTAATTATCCACAAGTAACAATAAATTAGATGTCAGTTTTATTATAAATGACTACTTGAACAAGTTTCAATTCAAACGAATTTTTCAGGTTAAATAATAATGTAGCGTTACGAAAGGTCATTGTAGGTTTACACTAAACCAATTTTTCTCCATTAGCCCGAGAATAGAAACAATTTTGCTCAACAATAATCTACACATATACCCACGATAAGCCGGAATTTGGACGATTTTGGACACGCCCGTTTTTGCTCTCTCGCCCATAGACTTTATCTGAGCGCGGCCGCGTGCTTTTATATTATTTGTATTTTAATTTATTGCCCAGAGAACGTACCGGTATTACAGTTATCTAAGTGGTTTACAGAGCGCCGATTCTTACTTCCACATTCTGCCGTTCGTTATCTTTTCTAGTTCTCTTTAACGTTGCCTCCGGTATAAAATCCGTGGATTATTTGAAGTAACAATAGTGCATTTTAGAGTTCTTTGCGCGTTTAAGATAGAAATGTTTAAAGGGTGTCACTGTTTAAGTCGGAAATATACCTGGTGAAGAATTTATGCTTTCGATTTAACTTTACTGTCGTTTCTAATTTTTTTAGTCAATACCATTGAGCAAAATAGAGAGGATAGATAGTAAAGCCTGTGCACTTTTCTGAAACACATGGTTTCATTCGACTCCCTCATTGACGCGGCAGAGCTGTACAGTCGCGTAGCACATGCTGAATTTTCTCCTCTGTCTGTTCACATTTTCTACAGGGTAGTATGTTACCTTTATATTGTGATGGACTCTATTTAGTTGGCAATATCTGGTTAAAATTCAGGCTGCAGTACTAAGTCTATTTATGGGCTGTCATTTTCATTCCTTATTAGATTACTACAAAGTTTCTTTTGTCCATTTATTACTCTCTGTTTCATTTCATTATACTTTGGATGAAACATACTCCATTCTTCAAGTTTTTTAGATCAGTTTGATGTCTTCAATTATATCTATCATCCCTGTGGAAGGCAATGAGAGACAATGAATTAGAGTTATAATGATATTTAAACTGGCTGCTTCATATGGTTAATATACTGGTGTTATGCACGAGATTCTGTTGTATAGATCATTAACAAGTTAAAAATAATTTGTTAGATATACTACGCCTGGTCACTTCATCTGCGTGGTCTGTATTTAATGCATGCGACAGATATAAATATGACCAAAAAGTGACCAGTTGACAGACAGAGAGACAAAATAAAAATCGGCATACAGTGTTGCCGGTTTTTACGTTTGTGGGAAAATACTACTGATACTACTAAAGATAATATATCTAAGCTAAATGTAATCTAATACAGCTGTAGTAAAATGAGTAACTAATTGTGAAAAATTGTGAAAAAAACCAAACCAAACATTTTTCATAAACGTCTACTTGTGCGGTTTGAAATTTTGATATAAAATCCGGCAATACCGCAAAGAAGAAATGTATCAAGCCAGCTTTTATCTCTTTACATTTGATTTTCCATTGATCTGTGTACATCACTGTTTTACACGTTAAAATCCAGACCACACAATTTCTTGAGCTGTTTATCATAGACTCTTGTCTCATTCTAAGGTTATTTATGCAATAATATATCTATTTTATAAATAAATCACTTAGTTTATATTGGGATTATAATCTTTTGAAAACCTGTAGTGCATCTAAAAGCCTCTAAAGCTAAAGCCAAAAGTGAAGTTAAAGTTGATTTTGTAAACCTGAAGAAGAAACGACATAACACGTTTTCTCGTCACAGTTGGTGCGACAACTTGGCAAATATGTAGTTCTTTTGTACTAGGCATTAATAGGCCATTAACAAAAAGCTATATGGATTCAGTCTACCAATACAGGCTAGACTTTTTGATAGGACTAGAGAATGTAGCCTAGAGAACAGAAGAGGGCCAGAATAGATGAATTACAATTGAATTATATACTGAAAAGGACGCAGTGAGAAGATAGTCAAATCAAAAACTCTAATCTAGTGATTTTTACTTTCAAGAGGTAGTAAGCTTTCAGAAAACTAACAGGCATTCCAACAGAAGATGCCTCTTTGATTTAACTGCATTATCGCAAGTGATCTCTATCATCTCTAATAAGGTCACATTTAACAGATGGCATATATTCACAATATCTTAAAAATCTAAAATTCGCTGATGATTTAGTCCTAATAGCCGATAATCGTGAAGAACTACAAACTTAACGAACTAAATACAGGCACCAATAAAGTGGGTCTCAAAATGAATTTAGCAAAAACTAAAGTAACGTAGAACGAAATTAAGAGAAGAATTAAGTTAACATGTCGTATTTATGAAAGAAATTGAATCATAATCAAATATTGAATGCCAGTTTATCTAAAGAAGAGAACATTCGACCAATGTGTACTATCAGTCATAACCTATGTCCTATGTATGCGAAACCTGGACACTATAAGGAAACTGCAGGCCGCACAACGCTCAATGGAACGAAATATGCTGGGAATAACCAAGAGAGACCGTAAAAAATAGAGTGGATATGACAAAAGACCCAGGTAACAGATGTCATCCACAGAATCAAATCCCTCAACTAGCAAAGGAAGACCAAACTTGAGATGGGACCATGACATAAGGAAATTTGCAGGTATAATTTGGGCCCGCATTGCCACTAATAGCGGGCTAACAACAATGGGCCCAACTACAAAGAGAGTATCTAAATATCTGGGAGAGGCTACACCATAATTGGAAGTGGTTGAATAAGCTGAAAATGATGATGATGATGATATTCAGATGGTGTCCAGTTAGAAAGTCTGTGCGATCCGTAAATTGATTTTGTTTAAATGTAAAAGAAGAATCTTAGTATTTTGCACCGAAGGTTTTTGTAATCTTTTCGGCCTAGGTTCAGAAGAACATCAGTTTTCCAAATAGCCATTTTCTCAAATATGTATATTTTTTTAATGGTTTTTAGTGAAATGTTTTTATGAAAGATTGAGGTCTACGCGGAAAGGAATATTACCATCTTTTTCTAAACAACCAACTTGTAACTTTCAATATCCACATTGCCTGGTAACCAAGTGAATGATTGTTTAACATTGTGTTATACGTTCAACAGACGTATATATTCAGATTAGTTCAATAGCTAAATACGAATGTTCTGTTCACGCTCCACTTTCTTATAACTATCTGCCGTGTATTCCCTTTCACGTTGCCATGGGTTCACCAAATCGATGGGTTCATTTGAAACAACGCCCTACGCCGCCGTAAGGTCACGGCACCGCATTATTTAAAGGCGAGCTTGCGGCAGAGAGGATTTACGATTTTCGGATGGATTTGGCGGGGAAATTGCCGTTTTAGTGTTTAATTTCGTTCGCGGAGCGGTGTTAATATTGCCAACAATTCCGACGTTCTATGGCATTCGAATTGAGTGGTTTCGATATAATACCGAGGACACAATCGCGATCTGTCGATATCAGGAAGTTTACTACTTTGTATATGTATCGATGAAAATGGTTAAACGTTTATACACTTAGAAGCAATAATACACAACGCAGAATTTTTTCGTCAAGTTTGAAGTGTTGTATTTTTTTACTTTTAGCCCTATTTTCATAATTTTTTTTATTAAACTGTATTTAAATCTCTCAACCTTAATTCATGAACTCGAGGATTTGGCTTATTAGACAGGGTTAATCGAAGGGTTGTTTTTTACCCTAACTTTAAAACACCCTGTGCAATAATTTCATGAGTTACTTTTCCTAAAACATTATTTTTCGATCAGAACCATGTCTCCTGAGCATTTTCTTTTTTGGCTCGTGTCAACACATGCCTTGGTTAATTTTTAAGAGCGAAATGAACTTGCCACCAACAATTTGCAATTTTTTCAACTATCTTTACTTTATGATGTTATTTTTTAATATCACGAGGTGACTTTGGTGACTACATACATCAGGAGCTTTTCATTCATGAGCTTTTCTGTGACTGAACAGCCCGATACGTGATATTATCTTTCTTCCGCACTCCGGACATTGAAAAATACCATTGCTTTGTTGCCTCTTTACGTTTTGGTTGTAGTTGTTAAATGAGTTTATAATTCTTCCCCATTGCGTTCTATTGTGCGCTGCTTCCTCCCACTGATTCTGCATGTTTATCCCTTTTAAGTTTTCGTTGAAAATATACACCCGGTTTCCTCTTACCGTCTACAAGCTCACCGTAAAGCAGAGATTTTGGAAGGTTGTTTTCTTGCATTCTGCATACGTGATCAGCCCATCTTAAGCGGGATTTTGTAATCATGACTTCAACGCTATCGCACTAGCCTTTTCAAGGATCGATACGTTTGAGACGTCGTAGAACCATTTGATTCTTAAGAGTTATCTACGGTGTCACTGTTGCAGTTTGCTTAATGCGTTCATGTGTCGGCGCCGTCGCGCGTCCGCGGTACGGAATCCATGTTTCGCTTCCATATAACATGGTGGGGATTATTATTGCTCGGTACACTGCAAGCTTCGATTTTGTGCTCAAGTCATGATTGCAGAAAACCCTCTATTCTAATTTCCAGAATGCTCTTGAAACGCTGCTAATCCTGTGCTGAATTTCAGAGTCGATATTGGCTTTTTCCGAAATTAAACGGCCGAGGTAATTGAATTCCGCTACATATTCCAATAGTTCTTCTCCGATTTTTATAGCATTGTTGTGATCTTCCGGGGGAGTTCACATGATTTTATTTTATCGATGTTCAGCTTAAGGCCCAACGCCTCGTATGCCCAAGCCTGTGTTCACCATTTCTTGTAGTTGCTGTAAAGATGTAATATTATATCGACACTGATTAAAATATAAAATAACAAATCTCTCCAAAATGGGACAATGTGGTAAATTACAATAGCCTCTTATTTCGGAGATCTAAACAGTATATACACTAAAATTAATAAAAGAGATCAAGATTCCATTTAGTTTTATAGAAACTAAAGAATGCTGCTGTATTAAAAAGAAAGTTGAATAGGAAATTAATGAATCGCAACGGCAAGCTTAAACGCGAACAAGTAAGACAGGGCAAACAAATTACTCTTTTGTTGACGAATTTAACAACACAGGAACTTTTCAACAAGTTTTAAATTCGAAAAAGTCGCATTTCGTCCGTCTAATTTCCGTACGCTACTGACAGTCCTAACTACCGAAAAGTTCCTTGCTACCGACTTGTTTTTATCTTCTTTTAATATTAAATTAAGCTTCCATAACGAAACACAATTAGGTATCTTTGTTTCTCGTCCGTTTCAAATGTAATTACAAAACCTTTTTAATCATAAATTCTGAGGGGGATTACAACTTTCCTCCCGCTCGGCAAAAAGGACTACGGATGTTTTGTATAAGTTTTAACCGATTTTTTTGTGTTGTTTCTTTTGCGCGGAGCGGAAGGAATTCGAAAGAGCCGAGAAAGAAGAAGATAAAAAGGTGAAATTATAAGATGCTTTTTGTTAAATGCTCCGCTTAAAACCGACCGCTTTACCTCAAAGAAATATATTTTCATTTGCGGAACGGTAACTTCGAACTAAGCAAAATCATTTCGACTGTTAGACCGCTAAGCTGTTTTCTTAACAGATTTTCATTTTTATTTCTTCACTTTTGGTTTAAAGTAACTCGTTAAATACAAAGAGGTTCTCTGTAAAAACATAAGTGTTGATTCTTTACTCTATAGAATTAACACCTTATTTTCTATTGTTCTATCTACCAATGTTTTGGAGCTAATACTTTTCTATTTTTTAATCTTTTTTTATAAGATGGCGGAAAGTATTGTTAAGATGCCAGAGATTATCAGTAACTTACGCACCATTAAATCGTGGTGCGATTCTAATCTCATATGCCTCAACCTACCAAAAATGAAAGTTTTGTCATATAAAAGTGAAATATCAAAAGTCATATAACTTTGTACTTAATAAAACCACTATTGACGTCGTGGACTCCGTGAAATTCTTAGGACTTGTAGACAACTCGTTAAGATGGGACTTGGACATCGAAGCTTTATCAAAGAAACTAAGCACTGCCTGTTTTGCGCTAATATCAGTTTTTAAGGATCTTAACTTATCAACCACTAGAATGACCTATTATGCCCTTTTTGAGTCACATCTTCGTTATGCCGTTCCATTCTGGGGTACCTGCGGAGCAACAAAATTTGATCTATTTTCAAACTTCAAAAGAGAGCATTTCGATATTTATTGGGAATGAACAGTAGAACTCACTGCCAGAATTTCTTTAAAAATTTCAAAATACTGACTCTTCCTTCTTTATTTATTTTTGAATCCGTTTGCTTAATCCGCCAGCACATATCTGCTATTCCCAGAAGGCCATCTCACAACTATCCGCTTAGGAATGCGGAGCACGATCTTTATCTGCCAACCCCGAGCTCAGAACTAGTTAAAGGCTCAATACTGTACAATGCCAAAAAATGTACAATCATCTGCCTTTGAATATCAAGTCGCTTTCATTCTTTCCCGCATTTGGCAAAGCTCTGAAATCATATTTGCTGGAAAGAGCCCTATATGCGGTAAACGACTTTTTTGTTGATGTTTAATCATGAACAATTTTGAATTTTAAAATTTTCATCATCTCACACACTGGTTAAAAGTCTAGTATTTAATATTTTATTACTCTTAAATGATTATATCCATTTACAATTTTCCTATTGTAAAATTTTATTGATACGCCATTTTTGTGTTCTGCAATGTTTTTTTTTGAATTGTATGATTTGTATTGTATATTTTTTATTATTTGTATATTTTTTGTGCTTTTGTTTGTTTTTTAAATGCTTTGTCGATGAAGCTATTTTGACTTTTTGAACAATAAAGCATTATTTATTATTATTAATATGAAATGAGATTTTGTGAGCAATTACTTCATTCAATTTATACTACCACAATTTAAAATCAAACAAAAAAAAGATCATTGTATTTACTAGAAAAATATATTATATTAATATTTAAAAAACTTAAGCTAATTATTTTGAAATTATATACATATTTTAATAAATATATAAATATAATAATATAAATATATAAATATATATATATATATATATATATATATATATATATATATATATATATATATATATATATATATATATATATATATATATATATATATATATATATATATATATATACTGTTATTTTCTCAGACTACTAACTTGATATATATCATATTATATAACACTGCAACATAAAGAGAGTAGAAACAAATATAAAAGAAATATATATTTTCCAGAAAATATTATTTTTTCTCCACTTATCGATATTCTCATATTATCTCAATGCTTTCTCTTCAAATATCTTTTATTGGATCGATACATCTACGTCGGAAAACGTCCATTTGAATAATTATTCTATTTTTTTCTTCTCTCTAAAAGTTATGGGGCCTTTTATACATCAAACCATTTCCGATCGATCCTTGGAAGGATATTGTAACGAAGGGATTTATTACAAAAGGTTAACCGAAAGTTGGTTTAATACGTTTCCGAGAGTTTTGGGGTTGTAATGATTGAAATTTAATAAGCGTTTATTTCATGTAAAAGAACGGGTTTTGGTGACTATTTGCCTTGTTAATTGTTTCGCTATTACACTAAATGATTAGTATGTATTTTTATTTAATTGTTTCGCTATTACACTAAATGATTAGTATGTATTTTTTTATTTTTTTTTATACGAAATATATTTCACCAGACATATATTTTTTGCTACTATTTTGGGGAACACTTGCAGACTTTTGCTTCAGTCATTATCTACTACGGCAATTACAAGCGAAAGACCACTGAACTAAAAATGATAGAAATGATACTATAAATAGTAGGATCGCACTGCTAACGAAGAGGCCAAACAAGGCTTATTCATAGGCCCAGAACCCTTTTGCGGCGTTTCAAAAGCAGTCATGAATGGGCACATAACCATAGATGGCCAAACAGTCTCTAGAATGGTGGACAAAGTAACCAGGGCAGAGATAGGCGAAAGAGTTCATAGTATACAGTATATTCGCCAAAATTCACGGCAGACCTGATAAGTAAAAGCAGAAAGACAGTCAAAGCTGTAGTGGATGTACTACTGCCATTACTCGCTGACGAGTATTTGACACGCATCAGAAAATGGTCATGCCAGGCGTTTTCTTTCATGAGCTTTTCTCTGACTGAAAAGCCCGATACGTGATGTTATCTGCCTTCCGCACTCCGGACATTCAAAAATCTCATTGCTTTGTTGCCTCTTTACTTTTTGGTTGTCGCTGTTAACTGATTTTACAATTCTTCTCCATTGAGTTCTGCTTCTTCCCACTCATTCTGCATGTTAATTCCCTTTAAGTTTTCGTGGAAAATGTCCTTGTACTTTTTGAATTGTCCACCCGGCCTCCTCTTACCGTCAAACAAATGGATGTACTAACAGGGCATTGTAAGCTGAATAGGCATCTAAGGCTAATGCATGGGATTGACCGACGGATCCATGTGCAGATTCTGGCAAATGTGCGGTTCTCTGTAATAAGCAATGATAGGCCATTAGTAGAGAAGTCTCCAAGTTACTAGACTTTTTTAAAAGGATAAGACTGGAGAATGTAAGTCGCAGTGGTCGCAGTGGATCAACCCGATAGACACTTTGAAGAATCTAATCTAATAAGAGTATATCTAATAATATTATTGCAACAGATCTGCGAAATGGTGCTTTATACGACAATTATATAGAGATTTTTAGTGGTCTAAACTAACTGCTTGTTTTAACTTAAAATAACATTATTATACACTCACCAGCATCGGCATAACGGGCACCTTAAAATTTTGATGTCTTTAAAGTTTAATATATTTTGTTCTAGTGGGCTAATTTTGATGATTTTTTAAGCAATTTGTAGCTAAATTATTTGGATTTTTAGTATCACTTTTTACTAGTCTGTCAATTATATACGAAGTAAAACAAAATATTTCGGTAAAAGAGACACCCTATGGAATAGGTTAACAAAGCAAGGTGTTTAAAAATAATTTTATCATCTAGGTAAGTATTCTCTCGATAGTTTTTTTATTCATCACAATAGCTTTATTTTTATTGGAGATATTTGCTTTGATAGTAATGATTTGCACCAATTTTAGCATTGATTTTGGGTCCTCATCAACATACATAAAATTTGTGTTTATTGTTTTTGTAATGTCACTGTCATTGAAAAGTCATATTATTATCTGTTATTGTTGTTTATTGACGTTTACTTTAGTCGGGATGGTTTTAAGTTCTGAAATATCGGCTATTGCTGCTTAATTGCAGAATACTGCTGAAGTATATTGCTATTTTATTGATCATCGTAGAGATCAACTTTTGCGCTTACCATATCTGTTAGAGTAACTGCCCAACAGACAATAATAATATGATTTTTCAAAAACAGTAAAGTTGCATAAATTAAAAACACTATTTTATGGGTCTGTTGATTAGAACCAAAAGCAAAGGCGTGGTTTTAATGTAAAAATTTGAAAAGATGTTAAGGTCCTTTTCAAAAGCGAATATCTACAAAAAAATAAAGCTATTGAGATGAATCAAAAAACAAACTATCGAGAAAAGATACACCTAGATGATAAAATGACTTTTAAATTCCTTTCTTTGTTAACATACGCCATTGGGTGTTTCAAACTTTCACCAAAATATTAACATTGTGTTTTCCCTTGTGGCAACTTTCATATTTAATGTATAAAGAGATACTAAAAAATCAAATAGGTTAGCTAAAAATTGCTTAAAGAATCATCAAAATCAGTCCGAAAATCGAGAAAAGATACACCTAGATGTTAAAATGACTTCTATCTATCTCCTCTAACTTTTTCGAGTGTCTTAGACTGGTGTTGGGTGTCCTCCAACGGTCTAAGACACTCGAAAAAGTTCCTCAGAACTTACGACCGAGAAAAATCAAAAGTTTTCCTTGATTTAAGTAAAAACAGTCTTCGGATTGTCACAGGGTTTCTAACAGGACACTGTCTTCTCAACCTCAGTAGGCTGTACCTGAGAAACAACGGCGAATGCAGATTCTGTGGGGAAAATGGGGAAACACCTTATCACTGAGTGCGCCGAGACGACGACCTTTCATGCCATGAACTTGGTACGGCTGATGTCGAGGATGGAGAGCTGGCCTCTGTGGAGCCGTCTCAGATACTGGCTTTTGTTAAAGCCCTGAGACTGTATGATGAGTTATAACTCGTTATAACTCAAGAAAGAGGAACGCACAATAGATCTATAGGTCGCGGTGATTGGCTTCCCTCCAAAATATTCTACATTCTACAAATGACTTCTAAATTCCGTGCTTTGTTAACGTACTCCATTGGGTGTTTCAAACTTTCACCAAAATATCAACATTGTGTTTTCCCTTGTATAATGAACACATGGCAATTTTCTTATTTTTAATGTATAAAGAGATACTAAAAAGTCAAATAGGTTAGCTAAAAATGCTTAGAAAATCATCAAAATCAGTCCAAAAATCGAGAAAAGATACACCTAGATGTTAAAATGACTTCTAAATTCAGTCCACTAGAACACAATATAATAAACCATTAAAATACATGAAAATTTTAAGGTGCCCGTTTTTCGTGCCGGTCAAATGATCTTGATCAAAAAACCTCTCCTTCATTGCTCAGCTAGTTATTAATTAAATTAACTGTGTCTTAAGAACAGAAATACGCAGCTAGAAAAAGAAAATAGCATGACCCAATCAGTTCTAAATGTCATATTCAAGCGTGTCACGTTTTTGTAAAAAGATATCGCCAGTTACGTTTCCACCCCCGATATATCACCCCTAACAAATTTTCACAAGCCATAAAAACTTTACTTTTTCTCCCCTTACTAAATTATTTAGATTACGTGACGCGATATTTCCTTTAAATGACTTAATTTTTCTTCGAGTGTAATTTTTCTCCGACCGTTATAGAGAAGAACGCATTTAAATAATATCTACGGAAGAGTTCCCTAACTATTCCAGCTTTTTTGTTCGTTTTTTACCGGCAAATGTAGTCTGGAAATCCTAAATCTTTCTTATTACGACAAATAATCTTAATTTACTTTTTTCTCGTTATGTACGTCTGGGAAATAGGTATTTTTTGTAGCTTTTGGTTTTAGATTCAAGGTTTATCACTGGATATTTCCCATATACACTCAGATGCAAAAAGAAATGCAACGGAACATTTTTTTCGTCAAGTTTAAAGTGTTAAATGTTTTTACTTTTAGCCCTTTTTCATGAATTTTTTAGCAAACTCTTTATAAATCTATTATCTTTAATTCATAAGAGTTGTTTTTTAACCTAACTTTAAAACACCCCGTGCAATAATTTTGTGAGTAACTTTTCAAAACATTATTTTTCAAACCATCTCTCCTGTGCATTTCCTTTTTTGACTCATGTCAACACATGCCTTGGTTAATTTTTAAGAGCGATATGAACTTGCCAGCAACAATTTGCGATTTTTTCAACTATCATTACTCTATGATGTTATTTTTTAATATCACAAGGTGGCTTTGGTCACTATTTTGTCGTATTGTCATATCGCCACTGATTAGAACTCTATATTAAAATTTAAAACATGTTAAGAAGCAACGATACAGGCTTGGTTTTAATAAATAACATTAACAAAACTATGGATATTAACAAGACCTGTAATAACCAAGTGTACAAACAAACAAAAACTTGCAAAAAATACTCTAATACTTTGTATTACCTCTCCCGACTGCTATAACTGTCTGTAGACGTTGGTATGTACTGTTAATGAGGCTGCTAATATATTGTATTATGTTTTTCCATTCCTCTTCAAGGACCATGCGAATATTTATGATTTCGGCCATCCTCAACAAGACTTATGACTTTTGCAGAATATTTGACACTAAGAACCATATTCAATCGTACATAACAATAATCACCAAAGCCACCTCGTCATTATGAAGAATAACATCAAAAACTAACGATATTTGAAAACATTGTAAAATGTTTTCGGCAGGTTTATTTTGCTCTTAAAAATTAACCCAGGCATGTGTTGACATGAGTCAAAAAACAAAGAGACATGGCTCTGACCGAAAAATAATGTCATGTAGAATGTAGAATGTAGAAAAATGTCCAGCTTTGCCGTTATTGCCGGACAAGTGAAAATGGCGGTGCTGCCAAAGGATTTCCCAGAGGTTGTTCTGACCACCGACCAGCAAACGTCTCTAGAAGTACTGGACGAAGTAGTGGCGATCGGATCGCAACACAGCGATCTACAAAATGTGGGTCAGCTGCGTTTTGCGGGGATACACTTTCTGGTGGGCATGATCCTCATAGATTGTATATCTCAAGAATCGGCGAATTGGTTGGTGGAAATCGCACCTAAGCTTAAAAATTGGCAAGGACCAGAACTGGTTGCAGTGAAGGGAGGAAACATTCCTAACGGGGCGGCCATCACGGACTTTCTGCCGAGGAGCAAGAGGAAAGACACCACTTACCTGCTGAGCCTTATCCAGGGTCAGAACTTCAATGTAAGGACATCGAGTTGGCGAGTCCTCAACTCGAGGGAGGAGGGTCATGGTCCGGTCCTCACAATAGGAATTGACCTCAAATCCAAGGAGGCAATAGAGAAAGAGGGACATATCCTCTATTATAGATACGGGACAACACCAGTGTCAGGTCTAAGGAGAGACCAAGTTAAAGAGGTGAGCTCCTCGACTGTGAAGGGCGGCACGGAGAGCCAAACTCCAACCGTAGAAGGGTGTGTACCCTCGGAGGAAGAACTGTTGTTAGAGGAGGATGGGAAATATCCTGTCCCCTCTACAACAAGGGTAGAGATGAGTTATAGACTGTGTGATGACTCAAGGAAGGGGGGCACAATAGATCTTTAAGGTCGCAATGATTAACCCCCCCCCCCTCTTACTCATTCTACATTCCACAAAATAATGTCATAGTCTTCATTTTTTTTGTTACAACAATAAGTAACGACAATGCAAAGGCAACACCGATTTTTACATTTTTAACAAAATATGGGGCATACATACTACAAGAAATGAAATTCAATTGCTGATTACAGTAAGGTGGAAGCAATATCCAATTTTGTTAGCCCTACCGTTATGTCAACCAAGTTGGACGTGTATAAGCCACTTTATACAAGTTTTCTAGAGTAATAAATACATGCATATTGTCAGTAATTTTTATAAACGATGTCATTTTTTCTGGCGTTACATATAACAGGCCGGTGTTATGGTTCGCCAAAACAAACGTGCAAATTAGCACATTTTAATTAGTATTGCGTGCTAAGATGCTCTAAGCGAAATTAATGGACAGCCGTTGATCGGATACACGCAAACTTGAATTAATATTTCGGTAATGGGGCTGTCATTATGCTAATCACCGGCAGGACTATATAAATAACATATTGTCAAGAGCCAGTTTCAATTTTGGATTCAGGCGCATAAATTTTGTTTGAATTTATGACCAAATAACTCTTTATTTACCAGTTTAAGCATTTTGAAAAATTTATTGTCTAAGATTTGCATTTGGAAAAAGAATTACTAAGTATCTTTGAATGTAGTAGACAATGATTCGGTATTGAAAATAAAAGAATTTCGGAATTCCATTGTCTTTATTTATTTTGATAAAAATAAATAAAGTAAAATAAACTAATTCATAAAACTACTGAGCTTGTATACTGCGGTGAGGCTCACCCGTGAAAAAGTTGTATACCGTCAACCGTTAGATTGTCCACATATAGAATGCCTGTTATCAATATAACTTATATACAAATACAATATTCCACTGGAATAAATAAAACAACATAAATAAAACAAACTATTTTATTAATAATAACACTTATCAAATTTTATACCAAAAGTTGATTAATTAACTTTAATCTTAATTTTTTTTAACCAGCACCTTTTGACATTACTTTTCTGCAGGTAACTTTATTGGTGTATAAGACTTTCTGCCTGGGCAGCGAGTATTAACTATAAACTGTGCTCTGGATCTGCAGTTAATTTTCCCTCGATTTTTCCTCCACTTGACTTCAAAAGATACAAAACACATGTAATAACAGGAATCAAAACGCATCATCTTCTAAATCGCAGATATTTGACATAAGTTGACACAAAATACCTATAATTTGGCAAGACTTTGACAAGCCTCAAAAATCTAAAGGCTGTTTGTTGTTCATCGCTCCGGTAAACCAATAAAATTGAAATATGATCTGTCATTTTTGAAATAAACCAATAAAACTGGTTAAAAACAACAAGAGAGACGACGTATGACGGATTTATATTTAAACCCATCCATTGTATTGTATTTGTATTTGTCTAAGAGTGGTAGTAGTAGTAGTGAAGTAACCCATCCATAGTTAACTGAAAAAATATTAGAAACTTTTTTTAGTAAAGTAAATAGATTGGTATGGGACCTCATCTGCTTTTCTTCTGTCATCGTCTGTCGAAATCTTACCTGAGAAAAGAATCAGAGTATGTGTATCAGATTCCTGTTTTTCTTTTAGCTCTTTAAAGGTACCACACCCAAAAAAAATATCTGTCTGGATCCCATTTTCAAGATTGCATTCTCCGATAACATCGTTCCTATAAATATACTATAAACGTACCCTTCGCTTGCAAAACAGATAGCATCAAATTCGGGTTTCACGTAACTACACATATATGCAGGCGTAAGTGTGTATCAAATTGAACTCCTACCTCCAGAGACCCTTCCTCTCAAACACAGTCGGATCCCAGGCCATTCCGCTTAACTGTACGAGGCCGAATATCGTTTCGACTACGCTAGTTTAAACTTAATCTTGAAGTTTACCGCATTTAGAACGCACACCTCTCTCCTAAAACGTCTAGATCCCTAACCGGCAACATCTCTTATTATTCCGAAAACTTTTGGGACACGGCGAATTCGAAATTAAAGTGTGGGATAACTGTACTTCGGCTCGAGGGGTCGGTTGAGAAGAGATTCGGGGGAGTGCAAACATTTTTAGGGGGCTATTTGCCGCTTCGATAAATCTACTATAAATTGGGTCGTTTTTAGACGCAGTCCTCTTGACCTTTTGTCGGGTGTTGTTTTGTTGGCGTTGGAATTTAGAGAACAAATTTAGCATTGTGACTGATTAATTTAGAGCTGTGTTTTCAAATTCAAATTTTTTTATGTTCTTCTGCTGAAAGAAGAAACTAATACTAATTTACTTGAATGTATAATAACTAAGGTAAGGTGTTTACAGCAGTGTTTTCATTTCTCTAGCCATAGAAATGAAAACAAACTATTTTTTTCTAAGGTTTACAGGGTTGTTCACCATATACGACACGGAGTGTTTTAGCTAATCGATTAGATTTTTGCAAATTGTAAGTTTTGTATAAACATAAGTATTTTTACAAGCTACTGTGTGTCCCAAATAAATAAAAAATATCAAAGTTGTATTTTGTTAAATGGAACACCCTGTATATTATGACATTTCTAGTTTCTACGATTAAAGGTATATTTGATTAAAGTTTACTGCATTTCTCTTACCGTTTTTGAAATATTTAGGTTTTTGTCAAAATACAGTAATAATTTTGCTTTATTTCTCTAGGCGTATTTAAGTTTCTAAAACCAAATATTGTACTGAAGTACATCTTATTTACTAAATTTTGTGTTGCAATAATAAAAATTACACTACCTTATACAGAGTGTCTAAAAATTTATTTTAAATAATTAGTAGCTTTAAACGGCAATAACTTGTTTAATTTAAATAGAACACCCTGTATATTTTAGGAGAATCAGATGCACAATTTAATTGTCTATCGAATTGTATTATACCATTTTTACCTATCGTTTCAAGTTTAGTTAGTAGAAAATGTTTCGTAGTTATCGTAGAAAGTATCGTAGTATATGTAACAAATTTTTAAAGAGTACTGACACTAATGTTGTCGATATAGTTCGTTTTTCATCAAATATTTGTTAAAGAGGGCCAATTAATAGGATTCCAGTATTCAAACTACATTAATTGACTGTTTGCTTTGATTAATAATAATTGCTCCAAATACTAAAAAAATGAATTTTGTATCTGTATTGGACAGTGTAGTCAAAAGTAACACCTTAAAAACTTTATTATGCTTATTTATAACAACGGAAACGTTAATTTTCAAAACTTATTATTATATTGATTTCTGATTGAAATCCACATTTATTTAGAATAATGTTATTATCTAACACAATTAAGTATGTAATTAATTAATATTTGGGTGGAAATAATGGTGATATACTTAATTAATGGTATACTCTATTATTAAGATTACATAGTTTTCTTTTTGTATACGAATGGGCTAGTAATATTATCGTCTTTTGCGTCTGTACATTTTGTACATTTGTTACTTTAAAAACAATCTGAAATGTCAATATTCCATGGGTATATTGATAAATGAGGTATAAATTATAAGAAATGCATTTTCTACGACAACTTGAAGAGATAGCTAAAAATGGTATAATACAATTTGATAGACAATTAAATTGTGCATTCTTCTAAAATACAGGGTGTTCCATTTAAATTAAACAAGTTATTGCCGTTTAAAGCTAGAAATTATTTAAAATAAATTTTTAGACACTCTGTTTGAGATAGTATTATTTTTATTATTGCAACACAATAACTGATCAATAAATAAACTTCAGTAAATATTTAGTATTAAAAACTTTGATACCCTTGGAGAAATGGAGCTTTAAAATTTTTACTGCAATTTCACAAAACTGAAAATATTTCAAAAACGGTAAGGTTTAAATGTATCTTATCTTAATCAAATTTACCTTTATTTTAATTGTAGAAACTAGAAATGTAATAATATACAGGGTGTTTCATTTAAAAAAATACAACTTTGTTATTTTTTAATTACTCGGAACACTGTATATTTTAAACATATTTTTAAATAATTGTAGCTCTAGTAGTCCTTCAACGAACCGAAAACTTACAATTTGTAAAAATATAATCGTTTAGCTACAATACTCCGTGTCCTATGTGGTGAACAACCCTGTAAATTATAGAAATATATCAATACAAATAATAATAATTATCAAGTTTTGACTTTATCAATCAACGATTATTGAAACCCATTTACAATAATAAATCCATAAACCGATATCACCAAGAGGCTCAGATCAATTTAAATCCCTCTCTTCAATTACGGAATTCGGGATAACCGGTACCGCAAAGACCCTCGACGCTCGGCGAAGGGGATCCTTATTCCCCCCAAATTTCCAGCCATTTCTCATATAAGGGCCGAACAGAAAAAAAAATACACGAATATTCGCCCAGGCAAATACGCTGCCGCCCATCTGCAAATAGTGTAATTAAATTTGCAGGATTAAAAAGCGTCGATTTGCACGCAAGAATTAATCCAAACCATACGGGACGAGCTTTTGATCGTCGATTTAATCACGTTAATTGTTAAAAACACTAAACAGGAAAAAAGCGGCGTAGAATTAACAACAGGCGCACAGGTTAAATCACCCCAATAAAGTGTAAGGTAAAGCCGGTCGGTGTTTTGAATTCAGGTAAATAAAGAAATATTATTAACAGAACTAACAGAACTCTTCCTAATGTTAATATAAGGTTATAAAAATGCACAAGAGTTGACAGCATAAACAATAGGGATTAATAGTTATTTTTTATACAAGACGATAAAATGGTATTTTATCGTCGACCGAAAAGATTAATTCATGAGCGATGAAATCGCGAGTGAATTAACTTCGGGAATGCAGTTTTATCGTCGTGTATGTCGTGTATAAAACAATATTTTTTTCCATAGCGAGTTACGTTTTAAAAAATATTCAGAAATTATTATTTCAAGGAATTTATTACGAGTAGAAAAAATATTGTGCTGGGTCAGCGTTGGTTTCTATGTAATTTGACAAATAAATAAAGCTGTATCTTTAGTTGTCAGTTTTGAGTCAATATTTTTTAATTCTCTTTCGTGTCGATTGCTGATTGAATTGGAGCCAGAAATGGCTCAAAACGAAATAAGTAAATTACCAACAGATATTCAGGCTGAGGCGACAAACGCCATATCCAAACTACTTCCATTTAAATCCCGAATAACTTATGAAAAGGAATACAACAATTTTCAAAAACGGAAGCAGTTAAAAAACGCGCGAGAAGAAATAAAGTTTTTAACCTATCCTCGCTGTTAAATTATCATTTAATCTACCCTTGCGGTTAAAGTGCTATTTTATCTACTATTTTTGATAGATATAAGGCAATTTTAACATTTGCTATGGAAAAAAGATAATTTGATTTATATTATAAATGAAGGAAAGTGGTTTTGATTTCAGAATTATAATTATATAATAGTTTATAGAGAAGAGTGCGAGCAAAACTAAACTAAGCGAAAATAAGATTTGTAAAAATCAGCTTCCATACTTTTTAATGCGTCAGCGGCTACTTGAGCGAAACAAAACGAAAATATATGAACGAAGATTCGAATCGTAGTTTAGTTTCGCTCGTTTTAGTTCGTGACAGGTTCCAGCGAATTTTTCGCAGCGGTTAGTTCTATGATAGCAGAGACACAATACAAAAACTTAGCTAACTACTGCGCGAAAATCGTTCCCAGTGGAGTTCCCATTTAGTTACCGTTTGTTTTCATATTTTTAGCTTAGTTTAGTTACGCTCGCAGGGGCCGCCTGCCTTAAGAGTGCCCTAAGTACAAATATTAACAAAGTCTAAAGTCAACAGATCAAAGTCTTATACAGGGTTGTTCACCACATACGACACGGAGTATTGTAACTAAACGATTAGATTTAGATTACAAATTTTACATTTTGGGTTCGTTGAAAGACTATCAGAGCTACAATTTAAAAATATTTTTACAAGTTACAGAGTATCCCAAATAAATAAAAAATATCAAAGTTGCATTTTTTAAACGGAACACTCTGTATATTATTACATTTTTAGTTTCTACGATTAAAATAAAGGTAAATTTGATTAAGGTTTATCACACTTAAACCTTGCCGTTTTTGAAATACTTATTTTCAATTTTGTGAAATTGCAGTGAAAATTTTAAAGCTTCATTTCTCCAAGGGTATCAAAGTTTTTAATACTAAATATTTACTGAAGTTTATTTATCGATTACTTATTGTGTTGCAATATTAAAAATAGTACTACCTCATACAGAGTGTCTAAGAATTTACTTTAAATAATTTCTACCTTTAAAGGGCCATAACTTGTTTAATTTAAATGGAACACCCTGTATATTTTAGGATAATTGGATGCACAATTTAATTGTCTATCAAATTGTATTATACCATTTTTACCTATCCCTTCAAGTGTTCGTAGAAAATGCCTTTTCTTATAATTTAGACCTCATTTATCAATATACCCATGGAATATTGACATTTTAAATTGTTTTTAAAGCAACAAATGTACAAAATATACAGGTACTAAAAACGATAATATTACTAGCCCATTTGTATACAAAAAGAAAACTATTTAAATCTTTATAAAAGAGTATACCATTAATTAAATATACCACCATTATTTCCGCCCAAATATTGATTTATTACTTACTTAATTGTGTTAGTTAATAAATGATTCTAATTAAATGTGGATTTGAATCAGAAATTAATATAATAATAAAAATAAACATTCGTCAAAAAATTAAATCAAATTTTTAAGGTTGTTTTTGTATGTGTATTAGACTGTAGGTCTAATACACATACAAAATTCAGTTTTTTAGTATTTGGAGCAATTATTATATTATTAATCAACGCAAATAGTCAATTAATGTAGTTTGAATACTAGAATTATATTAAAAAAAAGACGAATCTTTTTAAAAAATATTTAAACAATTTTTTTTATTTTTTAATTTTAATGAAATAAACGAACTATATTGACAATATTAGTATCTGTACCTTTAAAATTTTGTTACATGATTAAAAGCAATCTAAAATGTCAATATTCCATGGGTATATTGATAAATGAGGTCACAATTATTAGAAAATGCACTTTCTACGAAAACTTCAAAAGATAGGTAAAAATGGTTTAATACAATTTGATAAACAATTAAATTGTGCATTTCATTTTCATAAAATATACATATTTAAATTAAACAAGTTATTGCTGTTTAAAGCTAGTAATTATTTAAAATAAAATTTTAGACACTCTGTATAAGGTAGTATAATTTTTATGATTGCATCACAAAATTTAGTAAATAGAAATATTTCAGTACAATATTTGGTTTTAAAAACTTAAATACGCCTAGAGAAATGAAGCATTAAAATTATTACTGTATTTTGACAAAAATTTAAATATTTCAAAAACGGTAAGATTAAAATGCGGTAAACCTTAATCAAATTTACCTTTATTTTAATAGTAGAAACTAAAAATGTATTAATATACAGTTTTCCATTTAAAAAATACAACTTTGATATTTTTTATTTATTTGAGACACTCTGTATCTTGTAAAAATATTTTTAAATCGTAGCTCTAATAGTCCTTCAACAAACCCATAACTTACAATTTGCAAAAATATAATCGTTTAGCTACAATACTCCGTGTCGTATGAGGTGAACAACCCTGTAGATGGAATTCAGTTTGATTCAAGGAGCGAAGAATAAATTTGGAATCGAAATTTTGTTAAGGTTTAGCCCTGGCAGGTTAAATTTTAAATCGAAGTTTGAGTAACGTTATGACACAGTTAGGGTAAAAAGAGAGATTTTGGTACCTGCTTTGATCATATTTTGTACCATCCTAAATTAAAACTTGCTACGCCAATGGTCAAACATTTTACATTCAAATATTGATATATGTTACTGATTAACCAATTTTATTTTTAATTTATTTGTGTAACACAGTGTAGCTTTACAAAAGGAAAACATTATTTCCTTAATTTAACTACGTCTATTAATCATTAAATATGGCTTTTCTTATTTTGGATACGTTTGAACAAGAAAATAGCATTGTGTGTCTGTTTAGGATTATAGAGTTCGGAGATGTTCAAGCACAAACGGTATGTGGTTTGGACAAATTCAGTTTATATAATTAAACAGTATTCTAGAGCTGTTGCAGGCAGCTCTAAGAGCTTATTAAACGCTCTAAAATTTAAATGACCTCACCAAAGCTCGTATCTTCGTAGTTTGTACTCGAGAACGATGAAATACATAGTCTGACTCTAAGCAAAGATTACTGCATAACAACATATATTGAATTATATATTATTTTCTATTCTCTACAGAGTGAATCTTAAATAAGTGTGAATGTTTTTGGGGTAGTATATTTCGACCCCAGAAACACGATTATGAGTTTTTTTCGCAAAAAAATAAAATTTGGATTTTTTTTATCAAATTTTTGGATTATTTTTAGTTTTTAGTTAAAAAAACATAATTTCTCGATAATATGGCAACATAGGTAGTATATTAAATTTACTATAAAGAAAACCCAGAAAAGATTCAGTGCGTGTCTCCAAATTTAAGCAAGAACATTTTCAAAGTAAAATAACTCGGTTATTTTGGACTTAATTGAAAAACGGCAAATAGCAAATATGTTAGCACTTATTTAAGACTCACCCTGTATAACTGAAATTTTTTCATTAAACTATTTTACTAAAAATTTGCAGAAAGAAAATATGTTTTTTGTTTCTAAATTGGCTTGTAATTCTATAGTTTTCTAAAAAAATATAACTGAGCAAATATGTTTTTCCGTTGTCTTGATATTTTTGCATATTGGTTTAGGAATGTATTAGTATGTTGTGAACAAACTCTTCAAATTGAAAGTCAATGATCTTAAGGTGCTCTTTAGAATTTGCATAAAGGTATTTGAAAGCACATATTGTATACTTTTCTGGTTATATTACAGATGTTCAAGGCAAATAGATAAGCTGATAAATAAATTTGTTAGATGCTTATTTATTTTTTTATTCGTAATAATGATAATAATAAATTTGATATATTCAATTTTCCAACACAAAAAATACAAGAAACTTCTGAATTAAAGCTCAAAGCCAACTAATTTTGCATATTTGCAATTGAAGTATAATCTAATAAAACAAAATTTAACATGAGAGGATGTAGAAACTTAGAAAATGGGATTTAACTGCATTTTAACGACTACAGACCTAACTATATCCAGGCTAAAAAATACTCAATACAAAAAATGATATTCTATATTTTATTATGTATAATGTTATTAAATGTAATGTATCGGATAACCTACCAAAGATCATCTAAATAAATACTTAATAGAAATGAATTTGAAATGTATTTATCACAATACTAATGTTATTTTTTGTTTCAGGTAAGAAAATGGCATCAATTAATTTTCAAGAATATCATCAAGTTTGTAAGTACATAATTTTACTTTAGTGTCGTCGCATTTCATCAGACTTTAGTCAGCCCTATCGATTGCACTTATTTTATAATTATTATCTCAGTTACAAAATCAATCTTCAAATATTTATCGATTTCCTTTTTCCATTTCTCCTAATTTACAATGGGCTCTTTCACTATATTTTGGAATTCGCATAATTGAATAAAGCAAATAATTATAGAATGTTCTGCTATCTCACTTTCGAAAAACTTGAAGTCGTTCTTAAGAAAATAAATAAAAACAAAAAAGCCCAGAATAAAAATCCGCACTTTATTTTTAATACGTCACACCTGGCAAGTTGAAAAGCGGCAACACCGTCGGGCCACCATGCTGACCTGCGTAAGGTTATCAGATGATGACGCCTTTTCGAATCCAGGTTCTGGTACGACCATGATGCGACAAATTATCTAAAAATAACAATTTAAAACTTAAAATTGAATTACAAGCTTTCACAAACGGAGTAAACAAAAAAATTAACCTCAAATTTATTATTCAACATGCACGTCAAATCAAATCGCAATGTTGCCAGTTGTTGACTGGCGCACGAGCACGGTTTTCACGTTCATACGTCATCAATTGGCACTTTAAAATTATTCCAAATTAAAGCGATATTGAGGGCCTATAAAAAATTATTCAATGTCATGGAACTATTTTTTTTTTGGATAAATATACTGAAATGCGATAGTCTTCTATTTCAGATTTTGTCCTTGAATTGGGTATTTTATTTTTTGTGAAAGAGCCCATTCCGAAAACATCGATATTCAGAAAATAGGGCTTAACATTAAAATCCCTATTATCCATTGTCCATGCCAGTATTTCCATTTTTCTACGCCAACCAAATCCAATTCCATCGTATTGTATGTAAACAGATTTTTCCTCTATTTTTCGAAATTCCTCGTCAAACATCGAAAGAAAAATACCCTTCCATTCGGAAATTGACTTAACCCTAAAATCCCTATTATCGATAGGCCATGTCGGTATTTCCGTCTCTCCTACACCTACAGCGATCCGGGTTGCCGCCCCCCATTTTCCGGGCATTCCCGTAAAGCACCGCCATCGCCGCCGCCGCGCCGTCCAGAGGAAAATTCATGTGTGTAGTACGACGGGAAGCCGAGATAAAACACGTTTTATACGAAACACACTTGTCAGCCTCGAGAAGGGGTAGAAACTATTAAAGGAGCATTGTTACGGGATCGATTTTTTCACTCCCTCCAGCCGGTCTGGATGCACTCGAAACGTTGAATGGCGATGCATTTTTGTTTATTGGGGCGATAAAAACACCCAAAGGTAATAAACGTTCAGAACACATTTGAAATTTTTGGATTTTGCTTCTGATAATTTGTGTCTATTTTGATTATTCGATATATTTGTATATTCATATTTTATTAAATTTGTTACATTTACAGGATTACTTTTTCTCGTGTAAACAGAGTCTTTCTCTTGATTTGATGTTACCAGTTTTGTTTTTGTTATACCCGTTTTAGAGTAGCTAAAACATAATTTTAATGTTGTATGTACTGTGTGGCTATTTACTTGATATTTTTTGAAGAGCCATTGGACATAATCTTGTCGAGGGACTTTTTAGAGTCAGCAGTCTGAAGCAAATCCGTCTTAGTAACTATTATTTAGTTCAGCATCAAGATATATGTTATATGTTCAATTTATGTATCCAAGAAGCCATCTATAAGTCTTCTTCTTCTTTCAGTGCCTATCCTCTATGGATGTTGGCCCATATAATCCTATTGACAGCCGCCCTGAATTCTTCAATCCCTGACCTCTTCTACTATCTATTTTGCCCTGCAGTATTAGTTGGATAAGTTGATATTTATCAATACGCATCACATGCCCTACCACATCTATAAGTGGAAAAGAAAAACAGCATCAGGAATTGGGAAGTCAAATGGAAGAACTCATATTCGCAGATGGCCAGGTAATTGTAGCGGGAGATGAACACGAAGCAGACTATAAGTATGCTTAGAAAATTGAAAGAGGAATACGAAACTTAGGGTTTAGCTAGAAACATGGCTAAAACAGAATATACGTAGACAGGCATGAAGAAGATCCAGATCTGTATTTGCACCACTTGTTAATGAAAAACATAAGGGATTCAGTTAGCATGGAGTATTTGTGGAAGAAATTCAATCATATTCAAACCTAGAATTCCACTTTATCTAAAGAAAAAAAACATTCGACCAATGTGTACCTACTACCAGTCATGACTTATGCATACGAAACCTGGACATTTAAAACGGAGCTGAGGATCGAACCCAGTACCATCCTATCTCTCGCACCGCAGATCGACGCACTACTGCGTGCGCTACGGCCGCCCACAATGATCGGCCATCGCTGACGCCGCTTTTTTTTTCGATTATATTGTATTTGCTCTAGTCGTATCAAATAAAATTTCAGACAAAAATAAAAATTTACACAAGTTTTGTGGAAAGTAGATTAATTTATGGTTATGAATGCTGGAAACTTTCAAAGGAGGAGAAGATGATAGAAACAATAGAAATGGACTTCCTAAGGAGATCAAGTAATATTTCTAGGATACAGTATGTCCAAAATGAAGACATGAGAAGAAAAGCAGTTATTATGGCAATTTATGTAGTGAGGATAGACGAGACACGATGGCCAAAGAGAGCATGGTATATACTACATAAAAAAAGATGAAAAGGAAGACCAATAGCATACTGGATGGAAGAAAGTGTAAAATAGGTGAAAGATTCGAGTCATCGAAGAGGGGGAATGGAATAACGAAGGACAGGAAGAAATGGCGATATAAATGCAGGATGTAACACAAGCTGTATGACCACAGCCTATAGAGATGTTATGTTATTAAGATTTACCTGGTCACTGCATTTCATGTTTATTCGATGACATAATATTTTGACTATTGCTATTTTAGTTGAATGAGAATGGTTCAACTAAGAACTTACATATTGTCCCGTGTGTTGTTTCTCTATATACAGAGATGCTAATGGATCCACAGCTTCTACTGAGAGGAAAACCCAGAAACGGTAGGCAGTATCTGATATGATCGGTGGAGGAAGGAACCAACAAAGAGTCCAAGTTGGGACTATGGTACTTAGACCCTATTGGACTTTTTCGAAAACATTTATTACCAGACAACCTAACTTGCAAAAGAAGGTGGCAAAACGACTCAAGGGTATCTCTTCATCTAAACTGGGACTTCATCCAAAATGTCTTTCTCAATGTCTACAGGGCGGAGCAGTTGCATAGTACAATATAGAAACTTTTAAGTAAATCTCAGTGATACATTAGTGTCACTTTAGATTTATTTTGAAAATGTGTTCAATGAGCTGAAGCATGTTTCACTCTGTCGCCACAAATATCCTTGTTGTCTCCTTACTGGTATACTGCAAAGTGCCTCTAGCTCATTTGCAATTGTTTGTTTCCATTCAGAATTTCTTAGGATTTATCTGTCATCGTGAAATATTTATGCTATTATTTTTAAAATATGAAGTTTTTAAGTAAAAAATGATTTACACAGATTTTATTTTAAGGACATATAATAAGATCTTTAGAATATGTACGTCAATGAGTTAAGAAGCTCTCAATTAAGCATTTTTCTCTATAACTTTGACTTTCGTTCAGTGTTTTTTATGCCTCTACAGGATATCGATTTTTAGTCTCATCCCTAATGGCTCACGCTCTGTGGAAAAATGCGGAGGTTAGGCCGGGGTTAGACGTCCAGATCGACCTGTTGGGTAATTCGCAATTCTCTCTGCAGCGCTTTTGATCGAGACCAATTTTCTTTTGGGCGCTGGGAAAAAGTTGGAAGAGTTTTCGTTAGGGGCGAGGTGTTCTTTCCCTTTATTGAACTTGGGCTCGTCGACGGCCTCCAATCTCACTGATAAACGCGTGAAAAGAAAACCGTTTTTGAAGTTTTTTTCCTCTCTCGTTCGATGAGCGCCCGGGTGGAATAAAGGTTAAAGTTAAATCTGTAATGGGCTTAACGTTTGGCCGGGCCATATTGAATTCATTTTAGGAACTTTGTATTTGGCGCAATTGCTTTTTTCCGAGCGATTGCAGTCTGGTCGGGGTTGATAGGGACCTTTTAAGATTATTCGGCGCGTGGAAAAATTATAATGATTTTCTTCAATACACTGTATTTTGGTGGAAAAGCGAAAGAGGATTCTTTAATAAAAATCTTTTACGTAAAGTAAACCGATATTTTATATTACAGAAAATGTATTATATCCGATATATATTGTAGATTTTCTTTCATATTATGGCAGTAATCTGTCAGAAATGAACACTATAGAGACAAATAAAAAATAATGAAAAATATTATTGAAATTTTTAAATTAGAGTACAAAAACTATATCATCATTACTCTACCGATATTTGACAAAAAAAAGATTTTATCAACATTACACCGTAAAAAAACGGCTTCCAGTTGGCCTGGAAATAACCGATGGATAACATTCCCCATATAATTTTCCTTATAAAATGACAACGATCTTCATTTCATGACGCCGTTTTTTTTCAATCGTATAGTATATACACTCAGATGCAAAAAAACGCAACAGAGAACTTTTTGCTCAAATTTAAAGTGTTATATTTTTGTTATTTTTAGCCCTATTTGCTTAATTTTTTGGCAAACTGTACATAATTTTATCAACTTTATTTCGTAAACTCAGTTTTTTGTAAACTTTAGTAATTGGCATATTAAACAGGGTTAATCGAGGGGTTGTTTTTTTACCCTAACTTTAAAACACTCTGTACGATAATTTCGTGTGTAAAGTTTCCTAAAATATAATTTTACGGTAACAACCATGTCTCCTGAGTATTTTATTTTTTGGATCACGTCAGTGCAAGCTTTGGTTAATTTTTAAGAGCGAAATGAACTGATCACGATCAATTTCCAATTTTTTCAGTTATCATTACTTTTGAAGTAATTTTTTAAAAAGATGAGATGGTTTTTGGTGACTATTGTCGTAACATCACGAGTTTACAAATTAAAATTGATATAATTATATACAGCTTGCTAAAAAATTCATGAAAATAGGGCTAAAAATAACAAAACAGGGGTGAAAAGTTTACCCAAAGTAGGTATTATAAGTGAATTTACCTGAAATTTAAACAAATAATAATTTAAAATACTTTAATAAGTCTCTTTCAGATTAGAGCGTTATTTTTCCTGTATATATAGTTTGGGTATCGATTTTATTTAGAACGCAGAAAAAAAAATCGTGGGTGTTTGGGAGGGCTTGAAAGGAAACAATGTTTTTGCCATAATCTGCATATTAACTACTGGGAGCTAACAATAATCATAATGGAATACAACATGGGTTTATTTAGGACGTTAAAAAATAATACGGATATTAATTAAATAAATTTAAACGAAGTAATAAAATCGGAATATAATAAAAAAAGAGAAATTCATTATCCATCGCTCATTTCCTCTATAAATGATCAAAGATCGTGGAAGAATCATCATGTTTATAGATAAATTTATTAAGTTTTAATAATTAAATAAGGAAGATATAAAGCTAAATATATTTTTGAATCTAGTGTATACTTTCACTGGAAGCATTTTCACAAAGTTGTTTTAAAACCTTTGACCAAAGTACGCATCCTTACACCAATAACATATTTATTTTATGTACATAATATAAGGCGTATGGCACATATTATCACAACACTAACTCCAACTTCCCTATTCAAATATTTATCTATGTGAAGAAATTATCCCCACAATTGAACTTAATTCCGTTTCTCTGCACGTCCAACCCGTGTCTCCCCTAAAATCGATACGCGTCTCCCAACACACAGGGTCCTAGTAGCATAGAAAGAACTAAAATGCTACTCCAGTTCTTTTGTCATATTTTAAAGTATGACGATATAGAGCTTTCTTTAAATTCAACTATGCTTCATCTGTTTTCTGGTACGTGATATACAGGGTGTCCCAGGCTGAGCGTGCATTAGAAGTTTCTAGAGAACTGCAATATCTAAATCGGAGATTTTTTGCACATTACTGTTTCAGAACGAGATCTATCGATTAAAAATATTTTCAATATGGTGGCACTTCCGGAAATTGAAGCAACTTGGTGGTTGACAGCAATTTTCTTATTTTAAATAGAAACCCCGGTTTGGTATTACATACTTAAATTCTCTGTAAAATTATATAAATTTTGATATTAAACACTCTATATCTAACATTAACCGGTTTTTAGAAAAAAAAAATTTTGGGGGAAAAAACAGCCTGTCAAAAAAATCGGTATAGCTTAAACGACAAATTTATTGATTACTACAGCTACTCTGGCATAAAGAGAAGACATGTGGCTATCTATTTCAAAAATTTAAATTGATCATTTGTTGTATAATATTGACCGTATAGCTGTGAAGGGCGGGGGGCCGAATTGAGCAATTAAAAAATTATCATAAATAATTTTTTTTCAAATGGAAACTCCCTTTTTTATTTCACTAGTGAAAAGGTTTTCCAATTCGTTACTTTTGGAATATACATGTTCCTATACCTAAAATAAATCGTTTTTAAGTTATTTAAGATTTAGTTTTAAAGCGTATTTTTTTCTTGATTTTATCTAGCTTCTTTTGACCTAAAGTATCAAACCAGTGGCTGTGATAATCACTAAATTTGTTGTTTAGGCTATAACCCCCCCCCCTCCCATTTTATGACAGGTAGTTTTTTTCCGCTAAAATTTTTAAATATTTATGTTTTTTTCTCAAAAAACAATTAATGTTAAGTGTAGAGTGTTTGATATCAAAATTCATAAAATTTTACCCATAATTTAAGTATGTAATAAAATATGGGGGTACCCATTTAAAATAAGAAAGTTGCTGTCAACTTCCGGCATTTTCGGAAGTGCCGCCATATTGAAAATATTTTTAATCGATAGATCTCGTTGTGAAACAGTGATGTGCAAAAAATCTCTGGTCTAGATATTGTAGTTCTCTAGAAACTTCTAATGCACGCTCAACCTGGGACACCCTGTATGAAAAAAAAAGCCGCATTAGCTGCATATCTTGGACGTTTATAAAAAATGCACACCCATTCTTTCTGTGTTGCTTAAAATTTTTGAGAATCATTGTTTTCTATCTTTCCTTCATCTGTAGTCATGTACATAGTTCTAAAGGAACATTGAAAAATATGTTTTTTAAAAAAATGTAATCAACAAGTCCAAAAAAACAGTTCAATATCATTAAATCTTAAGAAAAGTTACCAATTGGGTCTATCTTTTCATGATTTGTTTTGAAAAAAAAAACATATTGGTCGTTTCTGCCTATTGATTTATAGGAACACACATTTATACCAGTGCACAAATTTGTGATATGCTCTTTGCTGTTTTCACTTTTTAAATATTTCACATGTTCCATTGTTCTATGTAGGTACTTTACTTTTGTTGTTATTTTTTTTATTAATAAATATACAATAATAGGTCGACTTCTACGCCAAAAATAAGTAGCTTCATCAATTACACAAAAATATACTTACAAAAATAAACCTATAAATAAAATTCTTTAATCAGGTGACATTTTCAACATTTTTTGTTTAAAAACATAAAAATAGACGGATTTATTTTGCGAAATTCGCGTTTCGCAATTTGCGTGTATTTATACAGGGTGTTTCAAAACAAATGCGAAAAACTTCAGGGGGTGATTCCTTGTTCAAAATAAAGGGTAGTTTGCTTCATTAACGTTGGGTCAAAAGTCAACCATTAGGGAGATATTGCGGTACAAAGATGGCGGAAAAATAATGTTTTTATTTTTTATCTTGAAAACGAAAAGAGATAGACTAATAAAATTTTAGGGAAGCATTACTGTTATGAAAACACACTTTCTGGTAATTTTTTCACTTTTTAAAATGAGTGGAAGGGGTTGAAATAAACTACCCCTATCATTCTTGTTAACGAAATTTAAAGAAAAATCTTATCAAACACATGCAAAAAAATTAATTTGATAGTTTAGTTTGTTTAGAAACTTTTTTATCTCTTGTATTTTTTTGATAAAACTCACCGATTTGAAATTAAAAAATAAAATATAAAGCATTACATGTCAGACAAAAAACATTTTCTGATAAAGAATCTAGTGGGCTGCTGTAATTTTTTTAGGAAAAAATCTAGTCGGCCGCTGTTACTTTTTTAGGATGTTCCTAATATTATTTTATTTGACATTACTCTACTGCAATACGTTATTATCTAGATGATTATTATTATCGTTATTTTCACTAGATTCTTAATCTAAAAATGTTTTTTGTCCTGACATGTAATGCTTAATATTTTATATTTTAATTTCCAATCGGTGAGTTTTATCAAAAAAACCCAAGAGGTAAAAAAGTTTCTAAACAAACTAAACTATCCAAATTAAAGCATTTGCATGTGTTGATAAGATTAATGATAAGATTTTTCTTTAAATTTCGTTAACAAGAATGATAGGGGTAGTTTATTTCAACTCCTTCCACTCATTTTAAAAAAGTAAAAAAATTACCTGAAAGTGTGTTTTCATAACAGTAATGCTTCCATAAAATTTCATTAGTCTATCTCTTTTCGTTTTCAAGATAAAAAATAAAAACATTATTTTTCCGCCATCTTTGTACCGCGATATCTCCCTAATGGTTGACTTTTGACCCAACGTTTATAAAGCAAACTACCCTTTATTTTGAACAAGGAATCACCCCCTAAAGTTTTTCGCATTTGTTTTGAAACACCCTGTATATTACAACCTACCTTTAATTATATTGCAAGTGAAAGCCAGTCATCTATTTTTCTTTAAATATAACAAAATTTTTCATTCGTTATTAGGTCACATAACGCATTTACAAATAATTGCAATTCTCTTCGCGTACTTGCCTAAAATCGATATGATTTCCCCTACAGGCAATCACCGACGCACCTACACCATCTCTAAAAAGAGATAATACCATTTCGGTTCTTCTTTCGTTTTCGTATCTCTCGTTAAGGGGCGGCCGATTGTATATACAAACAGGAGGCGCCCGAAACAAGCGAAATTCCTCATGCGTAACGTGCGCAAAATTCTGGAGGGTTTTGCTTTGTAGCTTTTATAGTTTCGCCGAGCCAAATTGCTCCTAAGAAATGCGTCGGCCGACTTCAAAGGGACCTAGACCAAAATTTCCCCAAAGAGAATAAGGCAGGGGAGCGGAGATAAGTGCAGGGCCCCCGTCTGGCCCGGGGCATGTAGGGGTGCATGAACCGGTTGTGCTCGAATTGGGCGTAATAATGACTGGCACAGTTGAAAGTGACATAATTTGAGCAAAACGGCTCACTTTTGTTCGGTAAAATGCGGTGGATTGGTAGGGTGTCGGTTAGGATGTGGCTCGAAGGAATATTTCGAATTACATCGTGGCAATATGGTTCATAAAGAGAAATAACACTAGTAGATTTAAGGTTATAATTTAAATTACTATACCTATAATATACGTTGTTGGAAACATGGAAATTCCATGCAAATTTTGAACTGTCCAAACATTGATTCCCCTATTAATTTTACAGCAAGTCCTAAATAGGATTTTTAAAGGTCTACCTATGCTGAATACACAAGACATGCCAAATGTGAACAATTTCGGACATGCCGGATTTCATAATTTAAGAAAAACTGCATCTATTTTTAAATTAAAACTGAACAGGTAGCAATGCCAAACCAATCAAATGTCAACATACCTTAAATTGTCAATCTATGATTTTATCATTGTCAAATGCAATTTGTTGTGCTGTCTGCACCAACTACGTTATAATTCCTACGCTTAGTTTTCCTGACATGTATTTTTGTAATTTAAAACTGGTTTGAATGAGGCAAAAGCCGAAAGTTTCGAAAATACATTTGTATTGAAAAAATAGGATGAACTTAAGGTACGTCGGTATTTCCCTGGTTTTGCATTGTTACCTTGGTCATTTTTAATTTAAAAATAGATGCAGTTTTTCTTAAATTACTTAAAATCGCCTTGTCACAAACCAACCCATCCCAAAATTGTTCAAACTTCGCATGTGTATTCAACAATCGCAGACGTTTGAAAAAACTATGTACAACTTCACTGTAAAATTAACAGGAGAGCAACTATTTGGACAGTTCAAAATATGACACAAAAACATTTCAGATTTATGATTTCAGTCTAATAACTATTATTTTTCTTAGTCAATATGTTTAATTTATGTCAATCTATCTATCTTATGGCTAAACATCACAACAAAACTCATGGATACAAATAAAAGTAAAAAAATAAATATGCGTGTAAATAATAAAATCGGACAGAGTTTAAAATGTACAGATAAATATA
Organism: Sitophilus oryzae; assembly: GCF_002938485.1. NCBI lineage: Eukaryota > Metazoa > Arthropoda > Insecta > Coleoptera > Curculionidae > Sitophilus > Sitophilus oryzae. Next base: position 13,043,345 of record NW_022146055.1, read on the forward strand.
CATATTGTCACGGCCCATTTTGTGGGTTATGACTAGGGGCATAGCAAATAATAAATACTTCAATTTAACTTAATAATCAATTTAATTAATCTACGAATAATAAAATAATTATAAAACTAAATGTGTACTTACATATTATATTTATGGACGAACATCATCACTGGCTCGGGGGTAGTGTCAGGGTAGTGTAACGCCAATGCCGGAATCTCGACCGCGACCCTATCGAACTTATTATCGACTATCGACTGTTGTTCCCCCAACAGGTGACATTTTTGTATTTATTGGTTCGTTACGTCGAATCATCGAATCAGCATTATTGGTCTATCGGTGCGATGACCGGTGCGATGACCGCGTTAGTGCTGATTTGATGATTTTATAAATTTGTAATATTGAAAGGAAATATTTTCGCAATTGCCAATTATGCTTATAACTTTGATTTTTAAAACTTTACTTTTGTTGCGTAAATGCTAATGAACTTTATTTATCTTATATTTCCTTTCAATCGAATTATTAATTTACGAAATATATTAATATTAAATATGTTACTTTATATATCGAATAATTCCATCCTTGACACTTCCCCGCACCTCTAAAGCTGGACCCAGCGATAATTCAAGATTTATGAAATTATACTTTTTTAACAATAATTATTATACATTGCAATAAATTGTGCTTAACGTTTCATAATAAAAAAATGTTTTAAGTATACAATATTAAAAAAAAATTAAAAAAATGTTTTTAAAGAAATTACTAACTAAAAAAAATATAAAAAAAAAGCTTCTCTATAAGTTTAAGGATGGCGATTAGCCGTTTACATATAGACAAAAAAAAATGTCTTTTAATACTGGCACTAACGTGAACTGCACAATACCTATATAGTTTTTAAGTTTCAATACTTTGCACTGACTTCGTTCATAAAACACCCACCCACAAATCTCGTCGGCTGCTCACGGAGGCTGAAAACTGAAGTTTTGATTGTAGTATCACCTTCACATCATAAACCTAACGAATGCACACATGCCTCCCGTTCCCTGCACTTTGAAAAGCTCTTTGTTTTGGTAAGCTGTTTCTCAATTCTTGCGTCCTTAGGGAGTTGTTGGTTGACATCGGTGTAGGCTGATAATGGAAACAAAATTCCAGTATGATTTTGTTTGTCATCTGGATTGGCGTCGAACTCATCTTTCGAAGAAGAGACCAGTTTTTAAAGACAATAAGTCTTCCTGTAGCTGCTTATATCACCAACCCAAATATCGACAGCACGTTCTGAACCCATTTTTGAATTGGACTACTTGCTTCGAACTGCATTACCATAGTGTACTGTTCACAAAGCTTCATAAACAAGGGTAGGCAGTTTGCATAGTATAGGCATGATGTTGTGGTACTACATTCTTCTTTCTCCTGGGGTTGAGTCTATACGTCGATTCTTCTCAGTGGTGTTCCTTGACTTGTTGCTTGGTATTGGCAGTTTTGACCAGTAATTACATGAAAAAAGAGAACAAAGAGTAAATATGTGCTCTTACTTACAGCTTATTGTATTAAATTATTATGTCTTATAAACTAGTTCTTAAAGTATATCAAACTTAATCCTATTTTAAGTTTGTTTGTTTAATTTCTTTTTTTCAACTTAGTTCAGAATATCATTTTTTTTTGTTCTTGACGGCAAGAGAGAATATAAAATTTTTATATGATTGGGCGTAAAACAAACAATAAACTTATATTTTCATTGCAAATTTGTAGGATTTATGAACACTCCTACCTAATTTGTGTGAAATATTCTATTAGTTAGACACGCAAGAAAGTTAAAAAAAATATTTTCATTTTAAAAATTACATCTATTTAAATGTTTTAAACGCCTACTATTTCGTCTTTTTTAACTTTATAAAGTGATTCCAAATACTATAAATAATTAAACATAAAAGAAAAGAATAAAAAAGTGCAAACTATCACAAAAGTATGTCATGAGACGTATCGTTATCATGTTTCACAGCTTAACTTTAAATCATTTGAATTACGTTTCCTAGTTTCATCTACTAAATTTAATTTTTGCTATAAATTGTGGTATAACGGTTTTGAATATAAAACTTTACTTCAAACCTGAGATTATACCTATTATAATTACGATTAAAATTACGATTTTTTTAATTATTTATACTTCTGTCACATAAAATTACTGTGTCAGCTAATGGTATATATAGAAATTAGAAATATATCACTCGATTTTACCTATTTTATATATTGAATTAAGAAATCTAAAAAAAATTTTGTGTATGTTCAGACTTTTGACTAGATAATTAGAACGAAAATGTAAACTTAAATTCTACTTTTATCGGTTTTCCTTTTTCGGGTACCTATTCTTCGCATTTTACATTTAATTTTGACTGTAAAATTTGACTATCTACAGCAATTCCAGGGAGGGTGGCTAGGGTGGATAATAATATCCTTTGCCATCATGACGTTTCGCTTCCTAGATATTATCTTTGTCCTATGTCTTCTTCTCGATGTATGCTCTTTCCATGGCATTGTATTATCTGTTTCAGGTTTATATTCTAAAACCTTTCGCTTTCTTGTAAATGGTAGTTCTTCATTTATGTTTTCTGACTCAATTATCGATTGAGGTTCAGGAAACTGTCTTTTTCTTCTTCTTCCAGGAATATTGTCAGAGGAAATAAATCTATTTTTTGCCTTATCTCTACTTAATATAGGCAAACTTGAGGAATTGCATTCTACTTCTAAGAGCTCATTCTGAATATTTTCTATTTTCGTACATTCTATTTTGCTAGGGAGGGTATTATCCCCATCCTCTACCTGCAAATATTCTCCAGCAACAGGGAGGGTATTATAGTCTTCCTCTGCCTGTGCATATTTCAACGCTACAGGGAGGGTATTATCATCTTCCTCTGCCTGCGCATTTTCTAAAGTGAGGAAATCCAACGTTTCCTCTTTATAGTCATTTACAAAATCATCCTCTTTTTTAAAAATATCCTCTTTTGACATCATTAAAATATTTCCTCCTGGTTACTATACATTTCGTATGGGAGAGTATCCTGATTATCACAACATATATTATTTGACGACCTAGTTGATTGTGAAAAATTACTGTACTTAGATTGACCTGCATTGTTTATTCTATCTGAACCATAATTATTATTATTATTATTATTTATAAAACTAGTTCTGCCCTTTAAGTTCGAATCTAAATGATTAGTAAAATATTCGTATTGAAAATCATAGCGCCTCTGACTGATATTTGAATTTACTTGCTGTGATTGTCTTTTATTTATGTTAGAATTTTGAGAATGATAAGAATTTCTGGAATATGCTGATGTTTTGGATTCTAATAATATATCTTTTAAATCGCTTATTTTATAGATTATATTTTTCAAACTCTGGAAATTCATATTTTCAGTAAGCAGAAGATAATAATGATAATCATACGATTCATGTAAACCATATTCGAATTGATCTTTAAATATTTCAAAATTTATTTTACCATAGATTTCATGTGCAATTGATAGTAAATCGTAATAATAAGATTTTATATCTTCATTTTTTCCCTGTTTCCGTGTACGGAATTTAGATTTTAGTTTGCGTAGTGATATTTCACTTCCAAACTCTAAAATAAAATCTTTTTTGATATCGCTCCAGACTTTATTAAAATTATTTTTGTCATTAAATATTCCTTATACCAATAAAAAGCAGCGTTTTCTAAGTAGCATTCTAAATATTTTATCTTAAAAGCATAATTCCAGCCATTCTTACTAGTTATTTTATCATATTCTCGAATAAAAGAAATTGGGCAGTCGATTGTAGGGTCAAAAGTAGGTGGCGGTATAAATTCCGGTAGAACAGGTGCTTTTACAAAAGACATAAATATATTTAAAAAAAATCAATTTAAATAATAATAAAATAAATAAATTCTAAACTATCATTAAAATAATTATCGCTCAGTATATCATGTAATGAAATACATTTTTTAACACACACAGACATATACTTTTTATGCAGTTCCAACTAAGTCAGCAGTATTTGTAACACGAATTAAATAAATATGGTCGCCTCCTTCAGCACTCATATTTCAAAATATTCCTAACAAGAATAATATTTTCTAGGTCAGTGTCATCCTTGATAATGATATTCAACCAACAGGTTAAATTGTACAGTTTAAAAATAACTGAAATAATAAAATTCTCATTAAAAAATTATGTTTATCATTATATATTTATCATAGCAACACTAAAAATAATTTAAAATATATATCATCAATATACTGGATGTCGTTTTATGTTTCGTATAGAATAAAAATAAATAAATTATTCTCAATAATAAAAATTCTCAACCTTCACAAAAATTATTACCATATGCAGTGATTATTACCATATGCAGTAAAGAAAAATTAAACAATAAGGATTCGACAGCATTTTCTATCTAAATAGTGTAAAAAATACTGGACATTTAATAAAAAAAAATGTTCCTACGCATTGAATTTATAAATGGTAAAAAATAAACAGTAAAAAATATTCAAGAAACATAGTAAAATAGACACACAGTAAAAATATGGAGTAAAAAAAAAATTAAAATAAGATTCGAGGAACCTAAAAAAGATATTATACCCTGATTCGCACAGTTGTATTAATGAAGTTTTCTAACTCGAAGTCGGCTCGTGCTATTTCCTTCCAATTTACAATTAAAATGTCAGCATAATACTTAATTTCTCCGTTTAATTTTCTCAGTTTGTATACGGTCTTTCCTATTAACGTTCTTTCTAAACATTGTATATCTATTTTAATTTTTAAGAGTTTCTTGAGAATTTTAACTATTCTTTTTTCATTCCCTTGATTTATATAAAAGGTAATTTTATCTCGGAGATATTCTAAAGCCTTAATTTTATTTATTTTTGCCATAGATAATATGAAGTTATAAATACGTGTTTAGAAATAAAATTAAAAAAAAATATATAAGAAAAACTGGAGTAGTATACTGTAATTAAATTATCTTAAAACATTATAGTTATAATTTGGAAAGAATAGCATTTGTAAATCAATAAACATAAACATAATTATTATTCGTAAATTAACTAACATCAATAGTCATAATATTTATTTAATTAATTATATAATTTTTATTTTATTATAATTATTCAAAAAGAGAGCTTGGCGCCTCCACCACATATGGAGGTGTATAAAAAGTTGTTATTAAAAAAGCATAGTTTTATTTTAATAGTTTTATAGAAAAAATTACATATTATCGCCGGGTTCGGCGCCTCCATCATATATGGAGATGTGTAAGAAATTGTTACTTAATAAAAACCGGCGCCTCCACCACATATGTCACGGCCCATTTTGTGGGTTATGACTAGGGGCATAGCAAATAATAAATACTTCAATTTAACTTAATAATCAATTTAATTAATCTACGAATAATAAAATAATTATAAAACTAAATGTGTACTTACATATTATATTTATGGACGAACATCATCACTGGCTCGGGGGTAGTGTCAGGGTAGTGTAACGCCAATGCCGGAATCTCGACCGCGACCTTATCGAACTTATTATCGACTATCGACTGTCGACTGTGCCCCCAACAGGTGACATTTTTGTATTTATTGGTTCGTTACGTCGAATCATCGAATCAGCATTATTGGTCTATCGGTGCGATGACCGGTGCGATGACCGCGTTAGTGCTGATTTGATGATTTTACAAATTCGTAGTATTGAAAGGAAATATTTTCGCAATTGCCAATTATGCTTATAACTTTGATTTTTAAAACTTTACTTTTGTTGCGTAAATGCCAATGAACTTTAATTATTTTATACTTCCTTTCAATCGAATTATTAATTTACGAAATATATTAATATTAAATATGTTATTTTATATATCGAATAATTCCATCCTTGACAATATAACCAATTTCACAAACAAATAAATAATAATAATAATTAAATTACGGATAATAACAACTAAATTACGGGTGTATTTGACTGCACTGTCTGTAGCTTCCAGGAAATCATTAAAGGGGTCGGAATAGGATCTTAATAGGCATGCTTCTACTATGTGCCAGTTAGTTTGTCTGTCGGTGTTGCAGTCACAATCTTGGAAAGCTGTTTTTCCCCATTTAAACATAGAATCAGCACACCTCCCATGATTTGTCCTTATTCTGTTCAACGCACACCGTGTTTTACGTGGCATATAAAAACCTGGTAGGTTCCGGGTTATCGCCGGCAAGACTCTACATTTAAAACCGTGTCAATGATGACAGGGATTGATAATTTAGATTCCAAATAATTCGAGAACCATTACTCGTAGCAATTTTTACCAAGAGACCTTTTTTGCTTAAAAAACGTCGTAAATGTATACTTTTTACCCAGTAGTTTTATACAGGTACGCACGAAAAGTTATTACTCTTCAAATCAATTACAAAATACGTAGGTGGTGCCATCTACAAGTAGGAGTTATATTGACATCAAAATCAAATGTCTCATGTCAAAAAACTCCAAGACAGCAACTTTCATTCAAATACTGCCGTTACTTCAGAAATTATTTGGAAAAAATCGAAATTAAAATGAAACTTCTACACCTTGTATCATTCATACGAACTTTTTTACTTGTTTTTCTTTGCAGAATATACTGCCGAAGTTTCCGGAATACATAGATATTAAAATATCTTCTTAACTTATCGTCAAAAGCATTATTTTTCGTGGTTCCAGTTTTCGGAGTAGAGCACTAGTTAGGTTACTAGTTTGCGCACATAGCATGCCCACTTATGGCCTCTAAAATTGTGCACAGCGCCTGACCGGCCCAGTTATTACGCTGTTTAAACGCGAGTTTATTTTTGCGCACAGGACATTTTACTCGTTTGCTCATCGTCATAAAAAACAATTTTCGTACCACGAATTAGGGACAAGATTTTTATCTGTATACATATAGTATACCTAATCTATGGTAGTATCGACTGACTAGCGAGAAAGAAAATCTAGGAACTAGTGGGGTTGCAGTCGGAAGGGTTTGGACTAGAATTAATACGCTTTGTTAATAGTCAAGCTTTCGGAATTTATTTATTCCATCCTCAGGACATCAACCTGATAAAAAAACCTTCATTAAAAATTAAATTAAAAAATAGGCTTGAGAGATTGATAATTAATTAAAACAATGGAAATAATTGCGAGATCTTCGAGCACATTTCATTTGCTTCACGATCTCTTTTTTCTCAATTTTTTTAAATATTTAAATATATCAAGATCATATCGGCTGAATTTACACTCTTTTTTGGTTCTATCATAAATTTAAACTTACGCTTGGAGATAAAACGCATACTATCATTAATACTGAACGACGGGAAATAACAATTAATGGACGAGGCAGAGTTTTGGTTGTCCAAAAATACACGAATTCGGGAAGCGGAAATGCGTCGCTAAAGACGATGGCGGCGCAAAACTGCCGCCCGCGTATCGATTCGCCGGAATGCCCTGGGGACACGAGTGTGTTTCTGCCGCCATCGCCGCCACCACCACCACCACCGAGAGGCAGCCGCCCGCCGCTGCGTTCCTGACGAGAATACTACGCAGATAACGTCGCGGAATCACGGCCCTAATGAATGACTCACCATTATTTTCGTTCGGATCTTCCACCGTCCCTTCCGAATTTTCTACTTTTATATTGCCAGCTTTTTGTTACGGTATTGGCGGAAATTGAGAAAATTTTATATTTTTCACGAATAAGGTCTAGTCTGATTCTTTTTTGTTTCATTTTTGGATGTGGAATGTATGGAAGGAGGTTTAATCACCGCAACCTTACAGATCTTTTGTGTTCCCCTTCGATTTATAACTCATCAAAAAAAAAGTCTCAGGGCTATGACAAAAGCCAGTAGGTATCTTAGACGGTCTTGCAAAAATTCTCCATCTTCGATATCAGTCGTGCTGAAGTGTGTGGTACGAATGGTTATCGTCTCGACGCACTCAGTAATGAGATGTTCTGGTGTTTCCTCAGTTCCCCAGAGAATATGCATTCGCCTTTGTTACTTAGCTTCAATCTACTGAGGTGTTTATTGAGCAAATAGTGTCCTGTTAAAAATGCCCGTAACTATCCGAAGATTATTCTTACTTAAATTTCAAGAAAAAGCTTTTATTCTTCTTGGTCGTAAGTTCTGGGAAATTTCTTGGACTTCATTCAACCGTTGGGGAATTCCCATTCCAGGTTACGGATGAAGTCTTCCAGATTCTTGTGTTCCACTTTAGAAGCAGAACGGTTCTGGTCCAGTTAGTGGGAGTGTTCCCTCTTTTTCTAGCTAGAACGTTTGCTTTCCCATTGCCATCTATCCTTCGGTGGGCTGGCGTTTTATATTAATTTATACTTGATAAGGCTCAGTGATACATCTGAACCGAAACGATATGTAAGTTAAGATAAAATCAGTAAAGACAAAAGACCGAAATTCTTTTAGATTCAATACTGAGTCGTTGTCCTACCACATTCAAAGAAACATAAAACCTATCTAGAGAATGTCAACTAAAATATAGATATTGTAAATGAACCAGAAGGGCAATAAAGCAGGCAGTGAAGATAAATATCATATTTTTTCGTTCTACATGAATCATTGAACAACATCCGTAAGGTTGACACACAATCTGTAGATATTGTGCTAAGGTTCCTGTAAAACGAAATAAGACGATACTATCTTTATTGAATGATTTATTTTATATCTCTTCTCTTTTTATAATATTTATATTATAATTTATTCTATCACAAATTAACATGTATTATATTAATTTGTGACTCCACTATCATTTTTTTCACAAAGCAACACAGTATATTTATGAAAATATGGAAACGGATATTCCGAAAATGCTTATGACATTATTATTATGGGCCAAGTAAACGAATAAAAATAATGACGACTTCTTTCGTATTTATATTCCGAAAATCTGGCCGATCTTTCTGCTTTATTGGTAATTTTTTGTGTGTAATCGAAATCGAGTCTGATTTTGTTGTGGATGGGGGAAATGAAATTTCCTCCCAGTTTTCATATTCTTTATAACATTTTTGGAAGAAATGGAATAATGAATGTAATAATAAAAGCATTCGAAAAATGATGAATGTGGTAAGCTCACCGTTTATTTTTAGTAGATTTTTTTTGGTTTGATTTTAAAAAAAAATCTCTTTCATTTCACGAAAAATTAAATTTTCTCTCACCTTAAGCTATATTTTTGTTATAAAAACGTAATATACAGTGTGGTCCGGACTCTATTCCGGAAACTTCGGGAGCATATTCTGCAGATAAAAATAAGTAAAAAAGTTCGTATAAATGTATGTCCTAAAATACGTTGTTTCGGACATACAGGGTGTAGAGTTTTCATTTTTATTTCAATTTTTCCTAAATAATTTCTGAAGTAACGTCAATATTTGGATAAAAATTGGTGTCTGTTTTGTGACACTAGAAATTTGATTTTTATGTCAAAATGACTCCTATTTGTAGGGGGCGCCACCTACATGCGTTTTGACTGTTTTGAAGAGTAATAACTTTTTGTCCGTACCTGTATAAAACTACTGACTAAAAAATATACATTTCCATGACTTTTTACGTAAAAAATGTCTCTTGACAAAAATCGCTTCGGGCAACCGTTCTCAAGATATTTAGAATAGAAATGGTCAATACATGTCATTATATTGACAAAAAGTAAGCACACTTTGAGTAAGTATAGTTATTTGATTGAAATAATAAATTTTTATTTTTTTAAATTAATCATAAATTTTTCTGCGAAAAAAATATGATTAAACAGTTTCTGCTGAACTTTTGGCACAAAAAAAAACTAATTTATGGTTTCAGTCTAATAACTATTTAGTCGACATGTTTAATTTATGTCAATGATGACAGGTATTGATAATTTCAATTCCAAATATCTCGAGAACCATTATTCGTAGTGAGTTTTACCAAGAGACCTTTTTTATGTAAAAAAAGTTGTAAATGTATATTTTTTTACTCATTAGTTTTATACAGGTATGGACGAAAAGTTATTACTTTTCAAACCAGTTAAAACATAATATGTAAGTGGCGACTTCTACAAGTAGGAGTCATATTAATATGAAAATCCCAAATTTCTCATGTCAAAAAACTCTCAGACACCGATTTTCATCCTAATATTGATGTTACTTCATAAATTATTTGAAAAAAATCGAAAAAAATGGAACTTCTATACACCCTGTATCTCCGAAACTAAGCATTTTAGGACACATTTATACGAACTTTTTACTTATTTTAATCTGCAGAATATGCTGCCGAAGTTTCCGGAATACAGTTCGGACCACCCTGTCTAGTATATTTTATAAAGCATTTCTTAATTTCGAGTCAGCTAATAAGGAATAGACCCATATGGGTACATTATGAAAACGAACTTAGCTTTAAATATTTCAATAATATTTCGAGTAATTTTTCAATAATATTTAAACAATCCCATCCTTTGAGTGTACTTTCTATCCCATTCATTTATTTAGAAGGATCACAATTTATTTTAGTGATTTTAAAATTTACAGTCTCAAATTAATAAATTTAGCAACTTGCTTAAAATTAATTTGCAAGTTACATTTTTAATAAAGTATAAAAAATTTTCGTTTTTTAAAAAATGAAAATGGGAATGTCGTTAATCGTTATTTTCTAAACCATCTTGACACCGGTACTGTCTTCTCTAGAGCTTTAAAGGAAATTAATCATTACAGAATCGAAATATTCCTCATCCGATTTCTAGTACCTACCTATTTCTAGAATTTATTATAGCTTCTAAATTATGGAATACACATAGCATCCGTGTATTAATTTACGGAATAGGAATATAAATCAGACGTGTTATGCAAAATGATTTACCGCGCTAAAAATTGTCTTGTTTTTTCTCCTCTTCCCGAAAATTTATATTCCTTAAGGTTTTCAAAAGACAACAAGTTTTCATCTCCGAAGCCCGGCTCACACACATACATATATATTTTCCTCTTTCCTCAAAACAAACCGAATTAAAAAAGGAGAGTGGAAACGGCAACGAGTGAAAGAGGGTACGAGGGAATTTTCAATATTTTCGCCCGTTTGAAATTTCAGTTTTCAACATGCTGACGCCACAGCTGCGGTTACATTTATCAAGGGTTTTCTACATCTGTGACGTGTTTCGTTATTCTCCGGCTAAAATACGAGCTATTTTTGCAATTGCGTTATTATTTATTGCTTATTTGTTACGGAAAACTCACATTCGCCCCGGTGAAGAGCTGTAAATTGAGTGGAAAATATGAAATAGCCGACGAAAAACGAGTCGAGGGTCCTTTTTTCGGCTGGCCGTGTGTTAATATATCGCAATTTGGGACACCAAAAATCGGACAAAATGACAAAAATTATTTGCTATAATAAGTTTTAAATTAATAGGAGATTAACAACAGGTATACTATAAATATACTGGGTGATCCGAACTGTATTCCGGAAACTTCGACATTGACTTTACTGATAAAAATAAGTAAAAAAGTTCATGTTCATGTACGTCCTAAAATGCTTAGTTTCGGAGATAGAGGGTGTAGAGGTTTCATTTTTATCTCGATTTTTTTCAAATAATTTCGGAAGTGACGTCAATATTTGGATCAAAATTGGCATCAGGGAGTTTTTTGATGTGAGAAATTTGATTTTATTGTCAAAATGACTCTTATTTGTTGGGGGCGCCACTTACATGTGTTTTAACTGTTTTGAAGAGTAATAACTTTTTGTCTGTGCCGGTATAAAACTACTGAGTGAAAAAATATACATTTCCGTGATTTTTAAAGTAAAAAATGTCTCTTAGTAAAAATCGCTACGAGCAACCGTTCTCAAGATATTTAGAATGGAAATAGTCAATACATGTCATTATTGACTAAAAATAAACATGTTGAGTAGATATAGTTATTTGACGGAAATGAGAAATTTGGGAACTTTGAATTCTTTTAAACTAATCATTTTTTTTTTCGAAAAAATGATGATAAAACAGTTTCTGTTGAACTTTTGGCACAGAAACATCGCAAATTTATGATTTTAGTCTAATAACTACTTAGTCAACATGTTTAATTTATGTCAATGATGACAGGTATTTCGATTAATTTCGATTCCAAATATCTCGAGAACCATTTACTCGTAGCGATTTTTACCAAGAGACCTTTTTTACGTAAAAAAACATCGTAAATGTATATTTTTTAACTAGCTATTTTTATACAGGTACGGACGAAAAGTTATTACTCTTCAAACCTGTTAAAAAATACATAGGAGGCTCCCTCTACAAATAGGAGCCATATTGACATCGAAATCAAATTTCTCTTGTCAAGAAACTCCCAGACACCAATTTTCATCCAAATATTGACGTTACTTCGGAAATTATTTGGAAAAAATCGAAATAAAAATGAAACTTCTACACCCTGTATCTCCGAAACTAAGCATTTTAGGATATACATTTATAAGAACTTTTTTACTTATTTTTATCTACAGAATATGTTGCCGATGTTTCCGGAATACAGTTCGGACCACCCTGTATATGCAAAAAAGATAAAAAAGCAGGATCTACGGATCTACCCGTGAACAAAATTACTTATAACATACTAGCATAGGTAAGCAAAACGTAAAAGGTGCCCATCAACCTAAGGAAAAAGGCAATACTATGGCAATTACATGAAAAACAGCAGATTGCGAACTACAATTGCACAAAGAGCCATGGAGTTAGAAGTCACCCAACCCAAACCAAAAACACGGAACACTCACATACATACGTAAAAAACAAAAGTAATAAAGATTGCTCAATAAGAGTGGCAAGTCTGAAGTGGCAATGGATCGGACATGTGGCACGACAGTATCTAGACCCAAAAAGTTCATGCTTTGGAGACCAAGAGGAACTACAAGAAGTGTGGGCCGACCAAAAAAAAGATGGATCGATGACGTCAAAACAGTGGCAGGAATACAATGGATGAGATTGGCTAGAGATCGCATAGCAAAAACCTAGAGAATAAACCTATATCCAACACTGGATGGAACCAGGCTGAGAAAGATGAAGAAGAAGAAGCACGAAAAATACATTAGTTTACAGACATACAGAAAACGAGTAAAGAGCTTTAGCGTGTAAAGCGTTTAGTCGCAAAAGACGCTTTAAATCATTAGCGCGCTAAAATGCTTTACTCGCTGTGGATGACCGTAGGCTTACTAGACAACAAAGCTATCATCATAGCAACAATTCAGAGGTCAATTTTTGACTAGTGTGGGATTGCTTGCGTGCTCTAACTACATTGGATGAGCATAGCAATGTTACGTTAGCCTGGGTACCGGAGCACGAGGGTTACAATTGTCATGAAACGGTAGATTAAATGGCAAAAAAAACAAATCTCTAAAACGGTGAAGAAATTTACAACTGCAGTTACAGGCAAAAAGTTTCATAGTAGAACATTCGCCAAAATTTACTGCAGATCTAATAAGCAAAGGCAGAAAGACTTTCAAAGATTTAGTAGATCTACTAACACATCATTATAAGCTTAATATATATCTAAAAGTGATGGGATTGACGAGCGAAGCCATGCGCAGATTTTATCAATCTGAAGAAGAATCGATAGAACCCTTTTTATGTAAGTATAGCTTGGCTAATGTGCGGCTATTTGTATTAGATATTGTTAAACCATTGCTAAAGAGCTATATGGAGGATATAGTCTCCAATTTGTTGATAAGAATAAGACTGAATAATGTAACCGAGGAATCAGAAAAGAGTCACAGTACCTTGCACAAGCCACCTCAACAAATCTAATCTAATGTCAACAATAATATTCAAAAAATCAGTAGCATTTAACACATAATATCTTTTTTTCTTTAGATGTCTGTTTTAGGAGCAAAATACCTACATAAATAAGTGATGCAGGAGATAAACTTAGTGAAGCTCTTGTTCAAAACTCACCTGATTACATAGGATAGACAAATTTAACGGCAAGCACCGAGCTCGTAAAAAACTTCTAGAAGCTAGTATTTTTACGGTTTACTTGTGTATGGAAGTTTCCCGACACCAATTTTTGCCGCCTCTCGTAAAAATTTCACAGCCAAATTACAAAAACGACATAAAGAATTTATTACGTCGGCATCGCTTACCTTGTTTTTCGCGATCGTTAAAAATATTTTGTTGTTTTTTACGATATTCCTATATAGATATTACGGACGAAATTAAAATGCTAATTTATTGAAATTTGACCAACAAGGAAAGTCTTATAAAATTTATTAGTGTAAGTTTGGCTTTGTTCTTTTTAACTAATGACAGGATATTTATATTTCGATATACTTTACTTGACCAAACAATGTTTATATTTATAATTTATCTACTCTATCTAAAGAAGAAAACATACGCCCAATGTGTATTACCAGTCATGACCTATGCATGCGAAGCCTAGGCCCTTAAAACTGACATCATAAGGAAACTGCAGGTTGTACAACGTTCAATGGAACGAAATATGCTGAGAATAACCAAGAGAGACCGTAAAAGAATAGAGTGGATACGACAAAAGATCGAGGTAATAGATGTCAAATCCCTCAAATGGCAAAGCAAATGGCGATTCGCTATGGCCAAATACGTTTAAAATAAAGTATACGGAGGGTACCGCTTAAATTCCTGTCCCGATATTGAAGGATGGCTATAGAATTTCAATGCATTTCCTACATAAGTCTATCCTTGTGTTGTAGGAGGTTTGACTAAACAAGGATGAACCTGTCTTGAAACCATTCGACTCGATTTTCTGTCCTCCTTCAATACTGGGACGTAAATCCTCTCATTGCTCTTATGGGGAGGCCGTCGTATATTTTATTTAAACGTATTTGGCTATGGCAAACTAGTAAGTAAACTCGACCTATAAATGTAAACGCCGACCCAAGCTTTCGCTTGCCAGCAGGGTATACAATAATTGTACCTATACTATGGAAAAAAAATTGGTCAAGTGCGAGTCGGACTCGCGCACGAATGGTTCCGTACACTGAAAAAAAGGATCTCTCAGTCGAAATGAATATGACTTTGACCCAAAAGATTGGCGCTTTTCAATAGGGCCAAGAACGACGTTTCTTTGCCCAAAGCATTAACTATCTTTTCATAAGCTTTAATAAATTACTTTAGAGAATAGAAGAATCTATCTGCCCAAAGTATTTCACTCTTGACCCAAAATGAATATGCAAAGAAGTTCTTGCTACAAGAACAATAGTCTCTTTGATTCATGCAAAAATTCTTGATTGAAAAGGGACATTTCTTGATTAAAGAGACGCTTTTCTTAAACCAATAGCGAATGTTAAAAAAATGTTACATCACGATTAATCAAAGTAAAGCAAACAAATTATTAAAATTATAAGCTTTGGTCACATTTTGAATTTTATAATACGACGACTTGAAATTCTAAAATTTTTGTAATTATTTGCTTATTTATTATTCTTATTCTATCTATAGTCACGCATGCATTATCTAAACAGGTGCATTAGGTAAATGTATCTTACCTTCAAATATAGCAAATAAATGCTCTAATTTCTATTTTTTTTCAGAAACTCCTTTAAAGAATCCATATATCCTAAAATTTGTCCATAAAAAATGACAAATGCATGTTAATAACGATCACTTTTCATTTGTTATACGATATGCGCTTAAAAAGCAAATTATGCAAAATTCCAAGTGGAAAATTCCAAGCAACAAAACCCGTGCGTACTATGATGTGCGACCTATAAAATGCGACATACGACTGATCGGACTGCCGACTGATTGTATATACCGTCCTTCGTCATCGTCTTTGCGTGTCGTTATTATTTTTTATCAAAAGAGGATTTAGCTATTGGAAAAATGGCCATGTTTCTTGAATGAAGTACTTCCAAGCGTATTTTCTTATTATCTTAAAACAAAGTAAATTGCACTTGGTTGAATGAAAATAGATTCAAGAGAAATTTTCAAATTTTTCAAGAGAACCAGTTTTCTTGAGTTAAGAGAGTTTTTCTTCAGGCAAAATATTTTCTTTTACGCTAAAATAAATTCTATTCTATTTTTTTTTCAAGAACCATGACGACTTTAGTTCAAGTCTATCTTTTTTATCAGTGTACCATTAATTATCTATACAACATTAGACACTATATTATTATAAACTTTTTCTCCGATTTAGCTGAAATTTTGAATGCGCGTATAAGTAATTTAAATAAAATGAAGAAACACATTACTAAAAATTGCATTAATCAATAATAAATATGTAAAAAGTAAAAATAAATATGTAAAAATTAAAAAAAAAACGATTAGGAAAAAGTCGCCTTGACTAGGATTCGAACCTGCCTTACTACGGCTCCAACGTCATAGCAGCGTAAAGTCCTAACGTTTTAACCACGCGGCCACCGGGGACTTGAAAGATTCTATGTAATTTTTTTACTTAAAAGTATTTTTTTATTTATAAACATTTATTTAATTCTGTTTTTAGTATTTGTTCTTATAGCGGCAACATAGATACATTATCTGTTAAAATTTCAACTGTCTAGCTATAACGGTTCATAGGATAGATTTTTGTGACAAACGGACGGACGGACAGCGAAGTCTTAGTAATAGGGTTCCCGTTTTTACCCTTTGGGTACGGAACCCTAAAAACGGCGCTGTTTTTTATTGTAAAAGTGTTTTGTAAAAATGGTTTTAAAGGGAGTGGTTTAAAATTAGAGTAAAAAAAATAAGAAACAGATTCGTGTGCCTGGAAACTTCTGTCCTTTTTAATTTTTCTATAATTATTTCAATTTTGACAAGTTTTATGTTAGTTTTTAGTAAACGACGTCTAGTGATTGGTCTTCCTAAAATTATCGTCGATTGTCATTTCCCAGCAGTCTTTGATACCGTTTTTTTTTCGATCATAGGGTACAATAATATAATTATTCACCCCCTGATGATATGTTTTAATAAACCCGCCTCAATCCGATCCATATTTTTTGCACGCAACGACAAAATAGAGACGTTGCTCTTCATTAACCAACGATATTATCAAATGACTAAGCACCGCGCTCTTAATAGCATTAAGGAAAAGGGAATATAATGCGAGAACCAACTAACCCATTGTACTGGAGCATGTCAACGGGGTTAATAACGCTTCCCCTCGACCACAATGGCCCCCGGAAAACTATTTACTATTAAAGCGCACACAAACAAAATTTCTGACTCTAATGAAAATTTTACGACGAAGAAATGGAACTTGGTATATTAATTTTTGTGAGAGTATAATGGTGTCAATAGTTAGGGAAGTTTCCGTGTTATTAACGTTAAGGATTTCTTAATATGTTTTTGGGGCAAACTTTGAAGGGTAGGACTTGTGTAAGTTGAAGAATAAGTATTTTAACCATTTATTTGTATGCTTGGAAAGAAATACTGTGTGTCAAAAATAGGATTATTAGTAAATAATTATTTTTCAAGAATCAACACAAATGTATTAAAAACAGTAGAGATTTAATGAGAAAACTTTTGGTTTAATGTGCAGGAATATATTTACAGTATTTTTATTACTTTTAATACACCTAAACAGTGATGAGCAAATACAAGAACAAAGCCCCTTTGGTCTTGGTTTTGGAGTTTATAAACATTGGTGGTCTTGCTTCACAAGTCACACTTTTTAAATAAATTTTCACTAGAGGTACTTGCTACATAGAAATAGAAAATCTAAATTAGTGATGGGAAAGACAATTAATTTCAATAATCAAGTACTCAAGTTTCAAGCGATTGCAATAAAGGAGTGATCGCTTGAGCGAAATATCACTCGTATTTAAAAATACGGTTTTCGCCCGTTGCTTCTTGTAAGTACTCGTTAACGCCATGCGCCAAGCAGTATAAGTTGCGTGCGCAGGGACATATTCTTTCGGTGATGAATGGCAAGTAGCAAGCGACGAGCGATTCGCTTGATCGCTTGCTTTAGTTTATTTCATAACATTGTCGATGTAGGTCGTAAAATTGTGTCCCTCAGATACTCAACGGATAAATATATATACCGCGTCATATAAATTTGCTACCAGCAATGTACGTAGAAAATTTGCTCGGCTTTTTATCAAGTATGTCACATTAAAATCGGACTTCAATTTATTTCATTCTACGATAGCTTGCTTTCGTCGCTAGTAACTCGTCACTTGCATTGCTCGTTCATAATCGAGCGAAATCGGTTATTTCAATAATCGAGTACTCGAGCGAATTTTCGCTCGAGTTATCCCATCATTAGTCTAAATAAATATTATTTTAACTAATGGAATGGAAATAAAGCTAGTAAAAATCAATATTCGTGTGGTAAAAATTTGTATTATGCAATATAGCAAGTAATATATTTATAAAAACCGAAGGAAAAATATTTGTGATACATTTCCTTCATTTTGAAGTTAAATGCAAGATTTATGATCCAAATAATCAATACATATAAATATAAAATTTAACACAATCATTGAAAATTATAATTTTAACATGAAAATTATTCTATTGCCTTGTTGGCAATTACTAATTTTTTATTCTTATCGATTTTCTCTTTTATAATATTCATCACTCCGTGTACCATGTGGCTGAAATTATAATTTTAAAAATATTGAACGGAATTAATTGTTTGGCTGTGCTAATTTTAGAATATTTTATGCCCTCACTAATATATTTATTATATTATAATTTTTCTAATTTAGTTTTTAATAATTTTATTGGTCATATCGTGCAGCAATTTTCATACTGATGTTATATTAGTACTTTAGAAATTATATTAAATCCTGAGGACAGTTTAAACATTTGAAACTTTAACAGAGGGCAATTTAAATGTCAGTTTTAAATTCAAATTTACGAAATAAATATCAACTAAATTTTCCATCACGACACTGGAAAATGTTCTATATAGACTCTAATTGAGTCATGCAACTGTTTAAGCTTTCATTATGGTGCTCTGTACTATTGCAATATTATTTATTTTTAATTGTAATAATGTATTTTTATTTGTTTCAGGTAACTAAAAGTGACACAGCATGAAAGAGCGTTAAGGTGATGGTAAGACAATTTTATCTCATCAACAAAACAAATTTATCTCATGGAGGTACTATGATAATGTCTCTAAACAACGACTATTCCGATGTAACTAAGTACAATGATTTGTTATCTGAATAAGTATTCGAATTTTCCATTGTCCACCATAATGCTTATGACCTTTACATTATTTGTAGTTATAGAACACCTGACTCTGACGTGCAATTATTCTGTCATAATCTACTAAGCTTGCTTGAGTCCCTACCCTTAAAAAGCAAATTAATTTTATGTGGTGATCTTAATAGTGACTTTCTTAGTGTATGTGCTGCTCAGGAGTTTCTTCAGTCTATTTTTGATTCTTTTGGAATAGCCATACATCAAGATGCTCACTTACCAGAATATCCAAAACCAGTTCTAGTACTATAGACTAAGTTGTGTCTTCTTTTGATCCTAACTCCATCGCCTGCAACGTCTTTAGCTCGGGTCTCTCTGA
Source organism: Sitophilus oryzae (assembly GCF_002938485.1). Classification (NCBI taxonomy): domain Eukaryota; kingdom Metazoa; phylum Arthropoda; class Insecta; order Coleoptera; family Curculionidae; genus Sitophilus; species Sitophilus oryzae. The sequence goes on from NW_022146055.1 coordinate 13,062,818, forward strand.
TCATGAAGCAGTTTTAACTAAATTTTCGGTAAATTTCAAAATCAAAGATGCCCCTCCTAAATTATGCCGTATTTTTTCCGAAAAGAATGCTCAAAAATTCAGCCACTTATGTAAAACAACCAACTGGGATACTCGCTCTTATGATGTCGACACCGAATTTTCTATTTTCGTAAAAACATTAACCAGTCTAGCGTTGTTTAATAATATATAAGGCTCTTGCTATAACAAAACATGAATTTTTTGATTAAATTAAGTAACAGCAGTTGATAATCAGTTGATAATACCTTTACCGTGCTACAATTGTGTAGCAAAATTTTCTGCTCGATTTTTTCCCGTGCAATGAAGTAAAACAATATGGCTGTTAATATTAGCATGACCAATTATTGGACTAATAATGTTTGTAATGGAATATCATAATGCTGAAAAATAGCTGTGAAAATAGTAAATTCTTTTGACATTCAAACAGAAAATCTGTTGGTCTTGAAGAACTATCCAGTATATAGGCAGAGCAAAAAACTGATTTATTCAAATTTGCTTCTAAATAAATTTAAACCCGTTTTAAGTGAAAAATAAACTTTGGAACTAAGCGAGTCGCTTGAAAATTACAACATGAAATCTACCAATAAATTGTCTCGCAAATGGAGGGGTCTTAACTCACTTAAACCAGTAAGTAAATAAAGCCACTTGCACTGTCATATTTTAAATACTTGCAAGTACTTTTCCAATCTTTATTACCTTGGTTGTCTTGAGTGTTTCAGGCTGTTTATTTTTTTTTTCTTAATTTGCACTGTTTGAGCATTTATTGATTTATTATAGCCACCTGAATCATTAGCTACCATTTTAATTAAGTAATCAATTATGGTATTTTTTTCTTTAAATAAACACGTAGAAGTAATAATTACAAGTCAGAGTTGTGAATTAAGTTATATTACAAATTTTTATCGTAATGTCATTAACATTTTTTTATTAGCTTGAACCATGTTTAACAATAATTTGTCCCTAGAACGGTAATTATCTGTTCTATAATAAGAGGCTAGTTCTATAATAATAGGATATAAGGGACTTTTTAATATACAGGGTGGTCCGAACTGTATTCCGGAAACTTCGGCAGCATATTCTGCACAAAAAAAAAAACAAGTAAAAAAGTTTGTATAAATGTATGTCCTAAAATGCTTCGTTTTGGAGATACAGGGTGCAGAAGTTTCATTTTTATTTCGATTTTTTCCAAATAATTTCTAAAGTTCCGTCAATATTTAGATGAAAATTGATGTCTGGAAGTTTTTTGACATGAGAAATTTGACTCTGATGTCAATATGACTCCTACTTGTAGGGGGCGCCACCTACATATTTTTTTACTGGTTTGAAGACTAATAACTTTTCGTCCGTACCTGTAAAATTAACGAGTAAAAAAATATACATTCTACGACGTATTTTACGCAAAAAAGGTCTCTTGGAAACTCGCTACGAGTGATGGTTCTCGAGATATTCGGAATCCAAATTATCAATACCTGTCATCATTGACGTAAAATTACTTTTGTTGACTTAAATAGTTATCAGACTGAAATCATAAATTTGAAATGTTTGTGCCAAAAGTTCAACAGAAACTGTTTTACCATCATTTTTTTGCAGAAAAAGTTATCATTAATTTAAAAAAATAAAAATTTCCCAAATTTCTTATTTCAGTAAAATAACTATCTACTCAACGTGTTTATTTTTTGTGAATAATGACATGTATTGACTATTTCCATTCTAAATATCTTGAGAACGGTTGCTCGTAGCGATTTTTACCAAGAGACATTTTTTACGTAAAAAATCACGGGAATATATATTTTTTTACTGAGTAGTTTTATACAGGTACGGACGAAAAGTTATTACTCTTCAAAATAGTTAAAACACATGTAGGTGGCGCCCCGTACAAATAGGAGTCACATTGACGTCAAAATTAAATTTCTCATGTCAAAAAACCCGCAGACATCAATTTTCATCCAAATATTGACGTTACTTCAGAAATTATTTGGAAAAAATCGAAATAACAATGAAACTTCTACACACTGTATCTCCGAAACTAAGCATTTTATGACATATGTTTATACGAACTTTTTTACTTATTTTTATCTGCAGAATATGCTGCCGAAGTTTCCGGAATACAATTCGGACCACCCTGTATAGCCTGATAAAAATAAATTATTTCTCATGCACATGTAGTTGTTAGTAATTTATGGCAATCGCTTCTTTGATTTTAAAGAATAAATAAATAAGACATAAATAAACATAATATACGTAAAAATTAAAAACAAATTAAAAATAATCATACAGAAAATATGAAGCAAATAGTGAGATTTTTTGATATTCATCCTTAATTATTGGTATTTCAAAGTTAATATCATATGCTTCACCAGTGGCTTTTTGCAGTCCAGTTTAAAACGTCTGCTATATCTTTAGATTAGATTTCATACTAAATCATTAATTTGCATCAGTAAAGTATTTAATGGCATAGCAGCTAATTACACATAACACACACTGTAGTGCTAGTTTATGTAAATTTTCTTTCGAAATTATTTATGTAAATTTCTGTTTGAGGTGGTAGAACAACGAAGAATGATTTTGAGATGAACTATCATGTAAAAATTGTGAAATTGTAATGTTTACATTATTATCATTATCTTTCTTATTTTTTACGTAATATACAAAACTAACAAATAAGTAGTTTTTGAAATGAAACTTCTTTACGCGCGGTTGGAGTAAAAATGCAAGGCCATGACATACGAGCTAGTGGTAACAATCGAAAAAGTGTTAAGCTACTGAGGAAGTTGAGGTGGGTCTTTGGAGGGCCGTAACTCTGGCCCTATGCGAGCTAAGAGGCTGAAACTTGGAATGTAGATCACTATCGTTCACTATGAAACCCCTCCATCAATGGTGAAAAAATTGGTACGAGACCTGTCGCTAGGGCAGTTAGTTTTGTGATGTCGTCCGATCGCGACAAAATTTGGTGGGTGGGCTATGTGAGCGACGTGACGCGACGCGACGTGACGCGACGCGACGTGACGGTGCACACGGTCCCACCCCGCAAAGTTGGATACGACGTTTCGTTTACATCTTCATCAGGGTGGCACTAAGGATTTGATATTGAAGAAAAATGTGGGTCGAAATAGCTGGTAGTAAGAAGTTTTACTTCAAATATTCACACATAGTGCACACACAATAATTTCTTTATGTATATAAAATGCTGCACTGACTTTTCAGAATTAATCAAACATTTCAGAACAACAATAGGCTGTTCAAGTGTGGGTTCACCTCGAGTAATTATGACAGAGCCATATTTCAAAAAGCGCACTAGTAATTTTTCAGTTTTAGACTGTCGAGGTACAGTCTCGAGTGTTTTGAAACCGTTTAGGAATTTTTACAATTAAATTTTACCAGCAATTAATCGGTGGCGGCTGTTTGAGCAATTACTCGCCATTAATTAAACGATTTACTTTTCTGCATTGTTGTCAGCTAATGGTAGGTAGGTTAACGTCTCGGTCGGTAGTAGTACTCCGGGCAGTGGATACGTGAAAGTGAAGGTTGCGCCGCGCTGTACCAACATGCACTTGTACAAGTATCGTGCTGGGAAAGTTATGTTTGTAAACTTGACAAAAACAGCATGGTGTTTTACGCGAGCGCGCTTTGATATATGGCGTTAATGCCAGATCGGAGAGGACGGGCAATTACCTCAGACAAATTATCTTTGTCTACCTACTACGAGACAAATTTAAAATATCTCTGGAGAAATTGCTTCGGTTTTTTTGCATCGCCAGAGCTGCTTTATTTTATTTTTTTTATTTTGAACTTGAATCTTGTATTCTTGATCGTTACATCTTTGCCCATGTTAAAATTTAGAAAAAAGAAAATTCTTTACATGTGGTATTCATAGAGGCCATTCTTAGAGGGCTTAGGAAGGATTGTTTTTTTGAGACGTAGTATTATATTTGCAACGGTATAAAAATAACCCGTATGCTAATGAGGAACTGATAAGTCATAAATCTTCAGACTACAGTGTTGCACCTATATTCTCCATCATTAAAAAAAAGTTTTCGAGGGTACATCTGAGGGTAGCGTTTTTTAATTATATAGCGAGTTGCTGATGCTTTAAAAATAGGAATTTCAACAATCCAAAGGATTGGAATTAAATGGATCGTAATTGATAAAGAGTTCAAGAAAAAATGGATAAATGCTGAAAAAACGGAACTCGCTTATAAGAACGTACACTGGGTGATGCATCGTTGTAGGAAACATAGAAAATCCCATGCATATTTTGAACTGGTATTGGCTCCCCTATTAATTTTTCAGCTAAGTAACTACCTATGGATCCTATGGCGAAATACCCATATAGGATCTTTTGGAGAGATGGATCCGCCACATAGGTACAGACATTTTTTAAGAAATTCAGTGTTATTATATGGCAAGTTCATTGAAAGGACAAACACGATCTGATATTGTTGATTGATGATGTTTTCGTTGAGCGGTATACTTTGAAGACTTTTTAGTTAATACTGCTGATGAAGGTATATTACCGTACAATTTTGGTAAACTTCGATAAAAAGCAGAAGCTTTTCGCTTCTCGACTGTGACCGTTCTTTTTTCGCGACCGTACTTTGATCTTCGCCACTTTTTAAAAGTCGTTTTGTCACCGCGATCGACCGAGGCGACGAACGATGAATCTTGAAGCGTTAAAAGCGAAATTATGAAAAAAGTTCGAGCGTGTCTAATGGTTCCGGAAATCGGTAAAAAATTTAGCGACCATTGAAGCGGCAAAAAGTAATAAGCGCATCCATGAGCGTATCGGCGGCGAAAGAAAACCGTGAAAAATCTGGCCAAGTCGGCGCGTAACTTGTTTGTTTCTCCAATAAAATGAGGTTTGACAAATTTGATAAAGAGGCTTAATTAAAAATATTATTTATCGGGACAGTGGTGCATCTTCATATTTCTTTTAGGTCAAAGAATTTCATAAAAATAATGTGGTTATAATTTTATGAAGGTGTGAGGATTTTATGTTGTAAAAAATTCTATACCTCTGTAACGGATTCATCTCTTCAAAAACATTTACGATGCGTTTCAGAAAAAATTAGGATAGGAAAACAATATACAGGGTGGTCCGAACTGTATTCCGAAAACTTCGGCAGCATATTCTGCAGATAAAAATAAGTAAAAAACTTCATATAAATGTATGTCCTAAAATGTTTAGTTTCGGAGATACAGGGTGTAGAAGTTTCATTTTTATTACGATTTATTCATAATAACTTCTAAAGTAAGGTCAATATTTGGATTAAAATTGGTGTCTGGGAGTTTTTTGACATGAGAAAATTGGGATTGATGTCAAAATATCTCCTATTTTTAGGTGGCCTACCTACATGTGTTTTAACTCTTTTAAAGAGTAATAACTTTTCGTCCGTACCTGCATAAAACTACCCAGCGAAAAAATATACATTTCCGTGACTTTCTACGTAAAAAATGTCTCTTGGTAAAAATCGCTACGAGCAACCGTTCTGAAGATATTTAGAACGGAAATAGTCAATACATGTCATAATTGACCAAAAATAAACACGTTGAGTAGATGTTATTTAACAGAAATAATAAATTTGGGAAATTTTTATTTTTTTATATTAATCATAAATTCTACTGCGAAAAAATGATGATAAAACAGTTTCTGTTGAACTTCTGGTACAAAAACATTTAAAATTTATGATTTCAGTCTAATAAGTTTTTAGTTAACATGTTTAATTTATGTCAATGATGACAGGTATTGATAACTTCGATTCCAAACATCTCGAGAACCGTTACTCGTAGCGATTTTTACCAAGTGACCATTTTTACGTAGAAAATGTCGCAAATGTATATTTTTTTACTCAGTAGTTTTTACTCAGTTGTATACAGGTACCGACGAAAAGTTATTATTCTTCAAACAAGTTAGAAAATATGTAGGTGGCGCCCTCTATAAGTAGGAGTCATATTGACATGAAAATCAAATTTCTCGTGTCAAAAAACGCCCAGACATAAATTTTCATCCAAATATTGATGTCACTTCATAAATTATTTGGAAAAAGTCGAAATAAAAATGAAATTTCTACACCCCATATCTCCAAAACTAAGCATTTTATTTTTTTCGTGTCCTGGTATCCAGGATAACGTAACATTGCTACACTTACTCAGTGTATTTAATCACGCACACGACCCCACATTAGTTTAGAACTAACCTATATGAAACTAGAACTAAAATGCTAGTATAGTATCCTGCCAAATATCTTAATATAAAAAGTTTTATTTAAGACTCTGAATATCGCAAATGTGATCCAGAGTTCCAGAAGTATATTCAATAAATAGATATTTTGGTATAGTTTGTGATAATTTTTGAAAATTTTTATTGGTACCACTAACATTTTAAACTAAATTGTATATTAGTTTTAGGATAGATAAAGAAACATAAAACAGTAAAATTTTACTGCTTATCGATCAATAGACATAAATGGCCCAATACTAAAAATCTAACGGCCCAATAACGCCGCGATACGGCACGAAAACGCAACATTTAAACCGACAAATTCCGAAGCAATCGTCATCTTTGGTTGCGCTTTTTCATTTAACCAGACGTCAATGAGAACCATAAATTCTGTTGGAATCGGTGATGCCAAGTTTAAGAATTATCTCTTAGATCTTAAATTTAATGATATTTGATGATGGAGGAAAAGCATTAATTGAAAGAAATTAAAATTATGTTAATTACATTAATATATTTTATATTTAAAAAAAAATTGCATATTTCGAATAAACTTAGAGAAAACAATGTCAAGAACCTGGCAACGCCGCCGCCAATAAATACACTTGCACTCTTCTCTCGAAGTCGTCCGAGAGAAAATTATTCTCCCATCATTTTCGACGTCACTCTTCATTGCTCACAGGAACGAGTGCAAAAGATGGTTCACAGTGATCGGTCGACCAGGGCGATATTATACAAAAGGAGCTACGGTCGTGATTAGGTGTAATAGAAAAGAGGATAATTGGAGGTTTCTCGGCTAACATCGCGCGCCGCAAATCGCGGGTGGTTGGTGTAATAGTCTGGCTGGACAAAAGTACTTTTTTCTTCATATTTTATACGTCCTCTAATCGGTTAATTTAACGCCAATTTTAAGATTTAACAGATGAACAACATGCTTGAGGGAAAGATATTTGTAATACCAACATTTTTATGTAGTAATTTTGTGAAATAATGATACGTGAATTAGATATGAGTTATAACAAATGAATACTAAGGCTTGGCGGCGATAAGTTTCATGTTTGTAAAAAGATATTTAAAAATATATAAATCGGAGATTTATAAAATCTCTTGAAAAGAGTGTCAGTTTTTTGCCACTATAAAAGATCTACAAAATAAAGAAGTTATTTTTTATCAACATTACTGCGTAGAATCCGAACGGAAACCAGCTTGCCAGTGGCTTTTTACTAGCAAATTAAATAATTTGGCTAATGGACATACCAAATTATTTTTCCGTTATTGATGATGGGGTTTTGTAGTGCACGAAACATCGTCAAAATATCATGAAAAATCAAAATCTACATTTCGAGTTTCAGCCCCCTTGTTCACGTAGGAGCCGACTTACGTGTTTTACGACGCTCCAAACACTCGCTTAACATTGGCTTACCACTTTTTCGATCGTTACCACTTTTCGTCTCGCGTGTCATCTAGATAGCTCGTGTGTCACGGCCTTGAATTTTTACTCCCAGCGCGCGTAAAGAAGTTTCACTTCAAAAATAAATCCGCCGCAAATGTAGAGACATTATTAGCAATTAAAATATTCTAATCATCGTCTACCAATCTCAAGGTAGTGGGTAGTGGATTCGAATCCCACACTCGGCATTTCATCAGCCGACTATTTTGATTAAAATAAAAATAGTTTGGGTACCTAGGTCGACTCAGCCTTAAATGAGTACTTGGGATTCACAATTCTGAGGTAATGATAGGCGGTTGAAGCGTAGTGATGAGTATACCGAACGGCTCTAGTATGGCAAGCTGTACCTTGCTAGTCCCAAGGCGTTAAACGCTATATACGGGAGCTATTATTATTATAAATATTCTAATAACTACAGGTAGTGTTACTTGAACAATTTCCTCAATGTTATGTTAGTTTTGGCCATAAAATAGGAAATTCGTACTCGTTGGACGCTGATTTTGCATTTTCTTTTTGCTGAAAGTGTTTTTGTTTAGCGTCTCCGCAGACAACGGGAAAGTCTGATTCTGATTTGAATATTACTTGCGAGTTTAGCTCATTTTCGGTTTTGTTGATCCGGGGCACCGCCTTTTTCCCTTATTAAAATGCTATTGTCGCGGATGTTTACGCTTATTATATTTCCTTTCGTAATTAAGCCTTTGCAAATTAACTAATATGTTTTTTTATTAACGAACGAAAATTAAAAAATTCTGTTTAAAGAATCTGTTTCTTTTAAGTTCAGGTAAATTGCTTTTTCTTTGAGACACAATGGAACTGTTTTTTGCTTTGTAAAAGTAGTAATTAGCATAGAAAACGGCTTAAAATTGAAGTTCTAACGAGGTAATCGGAAGCACTGTTGTAGTGTTTAAGCTATTTGAGGTTAAAGAATAAGTCTTAATAATTAAAGTCATGCATCTACCTTTGCTGTAATACATCGTAAAGAGTTTAAAATTTGAGTCAGAAATTTTAAAAGGAATGTTATATCAATTACATTATATATCTAGTATTATGTCATTAAAATCCGCTGGATTCTGCGTAGTAAAACTAGTGATAAACCAATGTAAGACCAATGGTTTTCCGAAAATCAAATGAATGTATCTCGTAAGTGAAAGATTTTTTAAGTTCTATTTTTTAAGGGAAAGAAAAAATGTTTCTATCCTTATAATTATTAACATATCGAATCAGATCTTTTGAATTTTGTTTTGATAAAAAGTAATGTAGAATATGCTTTTTAGGGCACCATTTTTATCCCAAAAGCCTAATATTTAACACAATTTACAGATTTTTGGGGGGGGCCCGGGCCCCAAGGGCCCCCCTCTGTATCCGCCACTGCCGCGGAGGCTCAAAGGAGATCGATAGTTTGTATTGAAATGAAATTTTTTTAGCATATGTATGTTAATTCAGAGCACTTTTTAAAAATATAGAGAGTTCTACAGGATGTCCCCAAAAAAAGTTACATATCAAAGTTGTGTTTTTGTAATGGAAAAATAAAGGTAAGTTTTATAGCCCTATATAACCTAACCTACCCTAACCTACATATGCTGCCAAAATTACCGTTATAAACTACCGTCCTTCTTGGAGCTTCCGCGGCGTATGAGAGACGCCACCCTGTATAAGAAGATCTCTTGTCTATTTTGCGATACCCAGAATGTTCGTAGGCATACTTACGCAAGTTTTTTATCTGCTGTTTGCATAAGCATATCTACTAATTTTACCAATTCTGGATACAAATCGCTGACTTTGTATAGCTTAAACACTCGTAATACCCTATGATCGAAAAAAAACGGCGTCCAGTTGGCTTGGAAATGACGATCGATGACATTTCCTATACAATTTTACATATAAAATGACAGCGATCTTCATTTCATAGCTATCGCTGACGCCGCCTTTATTCGATCATACGGTATTTTAGTAGTGATTATATTCTTTATACTTTGACATAAATACTAATTCTAATAGCATTCTTAAAATTGTTAGATAAAATTTATCTCTACTAAAGGTCAGATCGTTGTCAATAACACGTGTCGATTGTTTTTCTTGTCGATTCTTGAACGGCAAATCGTAATCTTCTAGTTGAGATTGGAAGAGGCTAATATAGAAAGAAAAATATTAGCCATATGGTCCCGGTCGAGCAGTATCGATTCTTCCTTCGTTGCCCTCTTTAATGGAACTTTTTATACGAAAACAATATTTCAGCATCTTTCCTGTTGCCCCAAAGAACGAAAAAGGGCGAAAAGCAAGCACGAAACAATCCTTTTACTTATTTTAGTTTCTTATAGATAAGTTATTTTACAAAAGTATCTTATTTTGTATTGTATTTTTGTAACAGTTTAATGAGATATTGACGGATTTATTAAATTTGAAAACATAGACATATTATACGAGACATACTATAAGAACTTAGGTATATTTATTTCTCTGTTTAAGATTTAGCAATGGTATAGTTCATCGCATTATGGCTATGAAGGGTGGTGATTCATTAATAAACAAATAATTTTAAAAAGAGGATTTTTGAAAAGGAAATATCAATATCAAGTCTCACTTGATTAATTGATTACCACTATATCTCACAAGGAGAGATATTTTTGCTGTAAAATATTTAATCCACGTGTATTATTGATTCGTATTCTATTTCATTTAAAGAATAATAAACAATTTGTGTATCATAGTATTAAGAATTATGCGAGATATGAATAGACTTATTCAAATTAAAATTGATTTAATTTTTAAATGTTTAAATATTTTTAGCAAGGTTTATTAATTTTGTAAGACATCACTAGTATTTTTTTCATGTTACTAAAGAGTTTCAATATTTTAAAGTGGGAAAATTAAAGGGGATTATTGTTGTTATAATGAATACATTTCTTGAAAAAATCCCTAATAATGAAAAATATTAGGTATATTTTATTAAATGCTACTCACTTGTTTCGTTTATAAGATTTACTGGAATTTTCTATTATTACTATACACTATTATTATGGAACACGGTTTTTGGAAAATATCTGTCATTATTGTCCCTAAACTAACTAGCGCAAAGGGCATCGGCCCAGCTATGTCGAAGCAACGGTTCCCCTTAGATCACCGAAGTTAAGCGACGTATGGTGATACTAGTGGATGGACGGGTGAAGAAATAATATGAAATTTAATAATTAATTAAATATCTACTACGTATACATACTATAAACGCGTGTTTAAACGCATTTATAGTATGTATCAAGTAAGTATCTTGTGGAATATAATATATCAAGTTCAAAGTAAGTATCTTGTGGAATATATATCAACATAAAATGAGATGTATTAACGTAACATCATCGCAACAACAAATATTTTAAAAACCTCTCGGTTTAATTATTTCACTGAGATTTATGAAAAAAAGTCCTTTGCCTCGGGTATAGATACCGACAAGTCGTGGAAACAGTTGGAGATGAAACGAAATTGAATGAGACACCTCGCCAATTTCACGAGTGGTTTCGAGGTGATTTTAAGAAACGAAATTAGGTTAAGACAAACTGAAATAGGTCAAAACAGCCGGAGATAAGCCTAAACACAACACAGTTAGGCGACAAAACACGACCTTGACCAGCTTCGAACTATTTTCGGAATAGTGTAGAGGATGTGTAACAGGTGATTTACGAATTATTTTATCGACATAAACTCCATTGAAAATGAATCACGCTTGAAATAAAAACTCTGTAATAAGAATATTGATATTATTTAATAAACGGTAATACATTGACATTTCTACAATTTTATCAAACTGTTCCATATTTTACTAATACTTTTAAGGAGCTACTGAGTGGTTTCCTTACCGCAGTAACATCCTGGGTAACCCAGTTTTAGAACGGAATAAAATCTCAGTAGAAACCAGCTTGTTAATGGCTTTCTACTCTTTAATTAAATAAATTTGTCTTAGTAACAAAAAACCGTTATTATTTTCAGATGATAGGTGCCTATATATACCTTCGACTGATCTTTATTGCTATAATTATTTATTACTCGTAGTAATTTTCTTTAAAATAATAATTAAAATAAATATTATACCCAAATGGTTCCAGTTATTATCTATCTTGGACCCTGAATTCGTTAAAACCCAAAGTAAGTAATCAAGAAGACAAAAATAAAAGAAGTGCATGTAAAATCACCGTTACTTATTATTTTTTGTTTATTTAGTCAAGTTGCAGGCGAGACATCTGTCGAATTTAGTTTGCTGTGGTTGTGGCACCTTTTAATTAAAAATGAGCACCTGTGTGTGGTCGGTCGATGCGAAGCGACGGCGGCGACAAAAATAATGAAATTCCAAAATCGTGCCGAGTCTTGTTCGCCCGAAACACAAAAGAAGCCGTTTTGAAATTTTAAATTAAGATGAGGGTAGTTAAAAATGATATTGCACATACCGACTAGTCGTAGTCGAAGCATGATCAATTCTTTTCAAAGTGGCTTTCCTGAACTATTTTTTTTCTTTATTATATCTAAAATGTCTTTATTATATCCAATTGTGCCTTATTGACATTGGTGACCGGCCGTAGCGCAAGCAGTAGTGTGTCGATCTGCGGTGCAAGAGATGGGATGTCCTGGGTTCGATTCTCAGCCAGACGGTTGCTTTATTTATTTAAGTAAAAATATTTATTTATCTAAATAGAGCGTCCAGCGAGTCGCCACCTCAAGGAAGGCAATGGAAAACTACTTTGAGTATATTTGCCTTGTACAGCCTCTCAAATAGTGCCGTTCGGATTCAGCGATAAACTGTAGGTCCCGTGTACTTGTGAAACACTGATGACACACATCACAAGTACATGCGAGAGGTAGCTGACGCTCTGTATAGAGTATGGCACTGTAAGAAGAATGTCTTATTACGGGAAAAGACTTGTTATTTTTCGTCAATAGAAGGCGAAAATCTAATCTTCTGAAATATAAAAGTTATTTTTTGTAAACAACACTGGGGCGTTGATCCAACGAGGACCAATTTGTCAGTGGTATTTTACTAATAAAACAAATTTACCTAATTAAAAAAATGCTTAACGTTTCAGGGGGTATAGCAACTCCCATCGTCGGAAGCAAAAAAAAACAAAAAAAAAACTAAAAGGGAAAAACTGTTAAAATATCTAAAAACAACTATACAAAAACACTTTAATTTTTTTAGGCAGATAAAGCTAATATAAACCGTTGCCGTTCTAATTTACGTTTATAGTAACGTTGGATCAACGCAGAGTGGTGTTTACAAAAAATAACTTTTGTATTTCGTAGATTTTCTTCTAGTTGCGAAAAACCCAAAAGTATTTTCAAGAATTGAACCCGTCACTAAGGTATAGACCCCTATTATATTATTTGTTTCATACTAGTCTAACAGAATGTAGAATTCGCGTTAGAAATTGTTATTCATGCAATTCTTATATATTTTTTGAATGAACTTAACTAAAAAACGATTTATTTTAAGTATATTCAATACCAATTAAACTTCTAGTTACTTAATCGAGGGCGCGATTTTTAAATTCATTGTTGCCAACCATGGACATATTCGACGCCACGCCGGACTGACTAGCTGGAATTTAAATTTCCCGCTGGGGATTCAGGTGGTAGCTTTGCTTAAAAAAATTCAAGTTGTCACATTTATTTATTTATTTCGGTAATTATTGGAAAAACTCGAAATCGTCCGATTTTCACCAAAATTGGTATACACACTATTTTGAGGTCGTAGATTACGAATCTGAACTTTTTTCTTGGCGGCCTCTTTCCGTTTTTCAGAAAAACGGAAAATTCTTTCAACATTGAATTTTTCTTTATTTCGGCCCTATAAAGTAATAATTTCACTATATTTTCATTATATTATTGTTTATCTAAAAGTTAAACTTTATTGGGGATAGAAAAATGTCCAAAATTTTACTGAAAAACACTTTTCTTAACAAAATAACAAAGAAAATTGAAGTTTGACATTTCATATATCCTTCTTTCTCTCTCCTATGTAATGAGACAGGCAAATATATTCTAGACCTAATCTAGAAATTTGAAAATTTACAACGTTGCCATATCTTCTATTTTTTCAGGTGATTAGGGATTTTAAATAAATTACTTATTATGAGATCGACAATAATTAAATATACCTATCTATATCCACAAAGTTACGCAGAAGAGTTTTGATTGCATTGGTTTCAACTTCTATGCGGAGGGGGTTAATCGTTTTTTTTGTTATATTTATTATATTTATAACCACGAAGTTGCACGAAAGAGTTTTGATTGCATGGGTTACAACTTCCACGCGGAGGGTGTTAATCTTTTGTTATATTATATCAAAAAAATATTAACCCCCTCCGCAAAGAAGTTATACCGTATGATCGAATAAAAACGGCGTCAGCGATGGCTATGAAATAAAGATCGCTGTCATTTTATATGTAAAATTATATGGGGAATGTCAACGATGTTCATTTCCAAGCCAACTGGACGCCGTTTTTTTTTCGATCATACGGTATGAAGACTATTTATAATCACGAAGTTGCACGAAAGAGTTTTGATTGCATTGGTTTTAACTTCTTTGCAGAGGGGGTTAATCTTTTTTTGATATAATATAACAACAGATTAACACCCTCCGCATAGAAGTTGAAACCAATGCAATCAAAACTCTTTCGTGCAACTTCGTGTTTATAAATAGTAAGATCTCGTTGGTAAAATAGCAATTATGGGAAAGAGCCGTTCTTCTGGCGACCGCCTTTCGTAATCCCAGAATGAACGAAAAAAACACGCTAAATTTAGGTTTAGCATTGGCAACGTTGCTTTAAATGCCAGAAACACATAACCTAACATTTTCAGATTGTTTACAAATTTATTTTAGCAAATTTTCCTCTATTATGCATAGAATTGGTTAAAAAAGTAACAAAAAATAGCAATAACATCATTGTTTATTGAATACCTAACAAAATATATGCTAGAAAACCTTAAAAATATGAGAAATTAAGAAAAATTCGATGTGGAAATAATTTTCCGTTTTTCTGAGAAACGGTAAGAGACCGCCAAGAAAAAAAAAAGGTGTATACCAATTTTGGTGAAAATCTGACGATTTCCAGTTTTCCTAATAATTACCTTTATTTCCTCACATTGTCATTCGTTTTGACACTTTAGTTTTGTATTACGAGTTTTTGGTTTAAATGAATTTTGTTGTGATACTTTAAGCTTAAATTTTTTACTAGCAGACCTTGCAGTCGAACATTGTTCTATGATATATGGTACATGAAACCGTAAAAAAACTCATCGCAATTTTATTAGAATATTTTGAACGGGAAAGTGATAGTAATGGCCCTTTATATCCCTTAAGTGCCATTAAGAAGGTGAGTCTTGTTGATGTAAGCAAGAATTGTTTACATATTTATAATTAATTTATTTTTGTGTCCTAAAATATTTTGATTAAAAATATGTAAAAGTCGGCAACGCTGTGCCAGTCAAGCGTAATCACGTGACTAAAAATTTATTTAATATGAAATATGAGCTGTATATATTTTATATGTATTTATTCTTTATGATACATTTTTAAAAAACTTTTTTTTTTCTAAACATTACCAGCCGTCAAAACTATACATCATACTTCATTCCTTGACAAGTTTCCTGGTTTTTTTGCCACTAGAAGTAACTTTACAAACTAAAAATATTATTTTTCGTCAACACCAGTGCGTTGATCCAACGGAGAGCAATTAGTCATTGGTACTTCACCACTAACAAATTAGTCAAGTAGTCGTTGGCAATCGAAAATCTTAAAAATGTTTCTCATTTTTGGAACTCCAGTTGATATTTTGTTGAAGAAAGGGTCTCTGTTTTGCCGCAATTTTGCCCGTAAGATGCATTGAATTTTATTTCAGTTGAATTTTATGCTTTTTTTTTTAATTTAGATCCATATTTGTCATATTATTTGTGTCATTATGTTTAACTCCATAGGAAAAGTAGCTAACTACTGAATATTTCGAAAATACTACAAAACATTAAATCCATAATGCCAATTTTTGTTAGGACCACCTCAAGCAGATTTAACACAAAATTCTTCTAACCAATTACTCGTAAAAGAAACAGAAGTTATTTATAAATTAAATGATGGAAGAGACATAAAGCCGTCTGAACCATTTAAACGTTTAACCTAACTGTACAAACATGTCGAAGAAGGCATTCGAAACCGTTTAAAATTGGCCATCTTAACCCAATTCTGAAAAATCGAAACCGTCACTCAGTTGCAACCATCTCCGGCCTCTTAATTCGTATCGAAAGAGGCAAAAGCCATTTAGTCCGGTGGTTATCATCAAAGCAGTCCGAAACCGTAAAAAATAACGACGAAATTATAAAAAAGTAGTGCCATTACTGTGCGGAGGTCGACGGAGCGGTCTGTCCGGCAGCGATCAGGAGCCCAGATAACGTAAAAGTCTAACTTCTTAATTACACGAGGGCCGCCGCGCTGAAAAACTAAGGTCGCGTCTAGATAAAAGCGACTAGTTCGGCCGATGAATAGGCTCTGTTATCGGCAGGTCGGTTCGTTCTCTTCCTATTCACGTCCAAGAAAAAGATAAGCTGATAGATTTGTGTGAAGATCGGTTGGTTGGTCCGTCCGTCGGTGGCACAGCGGCGGTTTGTTCTCGGTAGATCGATAATTCCATTTACCTTTGTTCGAGAAGACGATTTTTTACCAGACAATGTTAGAGCTTTAATTACCAGGCGACAGTGGCAACTTATGTACCTGCGCTTTAAACGATATTGATATCTAAAGGGTTTGCTGTAATTGAAGCAAAAGAGAAAGAAAATAATTAATATACCATCAATTAATAAATTCTAGTAGTTTTGAGTTTATCGAGGATACGGACTTTGTATCCATTAAAATTATTAAACATTAGTCATTGAAGAATAATTTGTTGGTGACATAATAATATATAGGCTTGGTGCATTTTAGTTGATTTTAACAAATTCCGACCGCAGCGCTTCAACGGCAAAAATCAGAAATTATCAATATATAGTTCACGCCACCGCGCCGCGCCGCCGTCATGTTGGTCGCATTAAAATAATATTGAAATCGTGGTTTTGTCATAATATTTAAGTATTCTAGTTTTTTGCTAGTGCAGTTAATGAGACTATAAAACACTCAGGTACGAGATGTGTGTGATATAACGCTGTTTCGAATAGTAAAAAATAAGTGAAAAAGAATTCGAACTGGGCGTTGTATTGTGTTGTGACAATTTCAAATGTTAATAAAATTGCCGCAAAAATATTAACGCGTAAAGGAGAGCGTAATTAGGGCGTTGTTGGGTACATTAAGATTCAATGACTCAACTTCATTCCCGAATATTCAACTCTCCCGAAACCACATAAAATGCTAGTCAACATAGCTTCATAGTTTCTCACACCGATTTGGTCAATAGCAAAAATGGATTCAAGCAGTTCGACGAAACAAGTGAGTAAACAAAGTGCTCGTTACATAATCAAAAAATTAAATATATATGAGAGGATAAACATTTTTCAATACAATCTTCACTACTATTCATACCAATATGCATAACCATCAGAGCATTCCGACCTACTAAACTATATATTGACGTATTATTACATATTACAAATACGCAATATTAAGTCATTAAAAGTCCATCCCATTTGACGGTCATCTAAGAGATAAATCAGAATTCCATTTGGGCCGATATAAAATCATGGCACGCCAACCGTTGAAAAAAATGTCGCTAGACCTGTGAAAGCATTTTAAATGGCTTTCGCATTAAATTTTATACACTACCGGAATTCTTTTGACGCCATTCATTCCGCTAATTAATTGACTAATTAAAAACAACAAATTACATCATCTATCTTTCTTAGGCTTCTTTCGTTCGCGCGGCGTCAAACTCTAGCTGGGAGAAATGGAAAAGATTTATGGGCAAAAAGGGAAAATCAGCTTAGAGTAAAAGCAAACAAGAATTGTTTGAATTTTAAATTGAATTTTTAGTGATATCTAATAAGAATTTTATATATAGAGTTTTCTACGATGTTCTCTATGGTTGTCTCGAAAACTCTTGAATTAGAGACGGTTAAATGGGAAAAGAATTGCAGTTTTGTGAAGAAAAACGTCTACGCCTTTCAGATTTTTGAAAAAGTTTTTGGCTTACTAGATATTTCGTAAAAAACAAATGTCAAAATTTTTATTTTATAAAAGCTACCTAATTTCATTATAATATATTTTAGACAAAAAGTTTTCAGTTAAAAGTTGTAGATAATCACATTTTTAATGAGGCGGTGTTGGTTAGGTTTTTTCTAGAGCCTGTGGTTTTTGACATATGACGCTAATATGTGTTTTATTAAATGGACACCATAGTTGGCCATGACTTCATAAAAAGCGTCATTTTTAAGCTTTTCAGCGATATAAGCTAAAAGATGTCTTTTTTTCGAAAAACTACTGACTCATAGCCAATTCTTATCTTTTTTTAACTAATTTCTGTCCGCTTTTGAACCTAAAGTTGGTATTTACACTGAATAGTTATCTGCTTCTTTAATGATGGTATGCAGATTGAATTAAATTTAATTTATTGTTATTCATTAGTAGATCGAGTTTTATATGCATTTTTTGCATATGTTTCAGTGATGACCATCTCTTTACAATCATAGAGTAATAAAACAAACCTTACATACACTGGCTTATTTTGAAAGCAATAAAATATTGGTGTTAACTGTTGGACTAATATTAATCAAATAACAAGAAAACAATCAGTTTTATAATTTCACCATGGTGTGACAGACCTAAATATACCAGTATTAAATTAACAAACTACTGAGAAATATCTCACTTGAATAATTGAATAAAATAAATATTTTTCTTACATTTAGTACTTTATATAGAGTTTGACAGTGAGAGACAATGATGAAATAATATATCTTCTTTGAAAAACATTCTGTTTAATTTTGATATTCCTTACTTACTTACTGTCATTACTCGCTGACTAGTATTTGACAGGCATCAGAAGATAGTTACGGAAGGTGTTTACTTTCATAAGCTTTTATTGCATGAATGAAAGCCCGATCCGTGATGTTATATCTCTTCCGCACTCCGGATATTCAAAAATCTCATTAATTTGTTGACTCTACTTTTCGGTTATCGTTGTTAATTGAGTTTACAATTCTTCTTCATAGCGTTCTATTGTGCACTGCTTCCCCCACTGATTCTGCATGCCTTATCCCCTTTAAGTTTTTATCATTTTTATTTATATAGATATCCTTGTACCTTTTGGGTTCTCCACATGGTTTCCTCTTACCGTCTACAAGCTCACCGTAAAGGAGAGATTTTGGTAGGATGTTTTTTCTTGCATCCTATATATATATATGACCAGCCCAGCTTAAATGGGATTTAGTAATCATGAATTCAGCGCTCCCGCAGCTATTTTTTTAAGACCGATGTTCTTAACAGTTGTCGAAGGTGTCTCTGTTGCAACTTGTTTAATGCGTTCGTGTGCCGGGTGTACGGCATCCAGGTTTCGCTTCCATATAACATGGTGGGGATTTTAATATAAATAATTTTGATATATAGATAACGTCTTGGACAGTTGTATCACTAACTGTTCACACTTCATAAACGTCGGTGTCTATAATATAAATGTAATCATATAAATTTTTAAATTAATAGCAATGTCGTTTTTATTTAGAGTCTGAAATGCATTTCTGATTTACTTTGCTGGCTGTTGTTCGACGATTCTAAAATGACTCAATATTGTGTATTTTTAATTTACCAGTTGCCTGGTCTGGCAACTCCCTCTCCGCTAGTCGTGCGTTCTATTGCCGCCAGTGTTGTTCTTTAATTTCGGCAAAATTTACAATTATGATTGGGTCATCGTGGAGCGAACAACGCGAATTTTTGCCAGAATGCCAAATTACCCATCGTCCGACTGGATTTTTGGATAAATACGGACCGTTCGGATCGTTTATAGAAATGGAAATAACCGGCGGAAGTTGCGAAATAAAAAGACGTAAATAATAGAAGGCAATTTGCAATTAGGTGGGTTTTGAATCGACATTAAAACAGAGAAAAAAATGTCATCAGTTAGCAGATTTCATAGTTTAAAAAATCATTTTTATTTGATTGATTTGTACTTGAATTTTTTCAGCAAACTGAATATAAATATATATACTTATATATACTAATTAGTAAACTCAGTTTATTATAACCTTTTGTATTTTACTTATTATACAGGGTTAATCGAAGAGTTGCTTTTTATACTATCTTTAAAACACTCTGGTGCAATAATTTCGTGAGCAAATTTTCCTAAAACATCATTTTTTGATTAGAAGCATGTCTCCTGAATATTTCGTTATATGCCTAGGTTAATTTTTAAGAGCAAAATGAACTTGACACAAACATTTTGCAATTTTTTCAAATATCGTTTCGTTTTGATGTTGTTCTTCATAATGACAAGGTGGCTTTGATAACTATTGTCGTGTACGATTGAATATGGGACTTAGTGTCGAAGATAGTGCAAGAATCATTGATTTTGTTGAAAATGACCGAAATCATAAAATTCGAAGAATGGGAAAACATAACACAATATATTTGCAGCCTCATTGGCAGTATGAACCAACGTCTACAGACAGTCATAACAGTCGGGGGATGTAATACAAAGTATTAGAGTATTTTTTACAAGTTTTTTGGTTGTTTGTACACTTATTTATTATGGTTATGCTTTTTTACTATCCTTAATTATGTTAGTGTTAGCATATTTATTAAAACTAAGCCTGCATCGTTTAACGTACATTTTAACGTTTTTTAAATTTTAATATAGAGTTTTAATGCGGTGTAGATATCGTGATATTTAAAAATATCATAAAGTAATCATAGTTGAAAAAAATGTTAATTGTTGGTGGCAAGTTCATTTCGCTCTTAGAAATTAACCAAGGCATGTGTTGACATGACTCAAAAAACAATATCCTCAGGAGACATGGTTCTGATCGAAAAATAATGTTTTAGGAAAAGTTACTTACGAAATTATTACACAGGGTTCATTCAGGGTGAAAAACAACACTTCAATTAACTTTGTATAATCAGCCAAATACTAAAGTTTATTAAAACTGAGTATATGAATTAAAGTTCACAGATTTATATACAGTTTGCTAAAATTTATGAAAATAAGGCTAAAGATAAAAAAAATATAATACTTGACGCAAGCTGTTGCTAGGATATTTTATTAATTTTAATTGTGTTTTTTTAGACATTGTGAATGATCGTAAACTAAAAAGTATAAAGTGTAATTGAAACCACTAATTTATTCCATTTATTGAGAGGTTCTGAATGAAGCTTACCTATATAGTTAATGTATAAATATATAAATCATATTCAAAATTCCAAAATCTCTTTTTAGTTATTTATCTTTAAAAAACAATTAAAGTTTTGTTGTACTGTCAAAGCTTTTAGAAGGAAGTGCATCCAACTATTCGTATGTTAATTAAATATTCAATGAACATCTATAATAAACCACTTTTATGATAATGTCATCAAAGACCTTTATTCAAACACTCCAACATCTCCTAACCGTTACTTTAAGCTCTTTACACATGTTCACTCGTATAAATAGCTTTTCGACGTTTAATACTAATATACATACAGGACTTTTATTATCTACTTCGTTATCATAGCAAGCGTAATCCAATCACCGATATTTTTCTTCGGCGAACATCCCATAGCGCCCGAAAGAGATAGAAAGAAAAGAGAAAAAATCTAATATACGTTCCCTGCGTGAATTCAATCGTTTCGACTCCCACAAAAACTTTTTGTATGGTAATATGGTAACGGACGGACAAAGTTTCGGTTTTACATAAAATGTTTTGTCAGAATCAATAAAATCAATCTGAACACAAAGCCAACATTGTAAATACGCGTAATGATATGCATTGTGTAGAAGAATGTGTGCTCTCTTAACCAAGTGCTGCCACGCGTGGGCAGTACTTGATTGGACGGACCGGTAGGACTCGGTCTATGTCTATGTACTGTTCAGTGGCGTGACATGGGAAGTAGTAAAAGTCCATATTAATATAAGATATAATAATTCATAATTATTAAATCTTAGCTAGGCTTATTTAAATTTCAGGACCTAAACGCTCGAAGAATTATTCAATGTCTAATAATACCATACAAGGTGAGTCTTAAAGTGCAAATATTTTAGGAGTTGTATATTTCGACCCCAGAAATACGATTATAAGGGTTTTTTTTCATGATTTTTTTTTTGAAATATTGGAATTTTTTTACTTTTTACTTAAAAACATAATTTCTTAATAAATGGCAACATAGGCAGAACATTAAATTTACAATAAAGAAAATTTAGAAAAGATCCAGTGGTTCTTAAAATTTGAGGAAAAAATC
This sequence comes from Sitophilus oryzae, assembly GCF_002938485.1. Taxonomy (NCBI): domain Eukaryota; kingdom Metazoa; phylum Arthropoda; class Insecta; order Coleoptera; family Curculionidae; genus Sitophilus; species Sitophilus oryzae. The sequence goes on from NW_022146055.1 coordinate 13,084,904, forward strand.
ATTTTTTTGGAACTTTTTTTTGTGCGTCTCAAAAGTGGCTCACACCCTATACCTTTTTTATTTTTTCAGATAAAAAATCGAGATTTGGTATTTTAATATATGACAATAATTAAAATGACAATAATAATAACGACAATAATATGACATAAATTAGGATTGATTGACGTATTCAATTGTTTTCTGTCACTTCCTGTTTCACCGGAATTGCTTACAACTTTTGATTTTTAAATGGTACCCTCAGTGTTTTGTTGCTTTATTCGATAAAAAATGTCACTCTGAATAGAATCATCAACTTTTGACATTTTCGAATATGGTTTATTGGAAACCGCAACATGCAATTCATAACGACAATTTGAATCGAAATCCCAAGTGTGTGGTACCAAATTATTTGTAAAAAAATTTTTTTTCAAAATATGCTAATGAGCCACCCTCGTTCCATTTGAAAAAAATTAGATAAGATTAAAAATACGATTTAGGCATCTTTTAACCGGCCAGGATAAGATACGAATAACATTAGAAGATCAAATCTATTTTTCCAAGGCTCCTTGATTAAAAATTAGTGTTTTTAACACAGCCATGGCACTCTAGATTGAAATTTAAAATTAAATTTTGTGGGACACCCTGTATATTCGATTTAGTACAGTATGAGCAAAGTTAGGCAAGCGTATCGCTTAATAATTTAAGCTCAAAAGTGTTTACTAGGAGATCTTGCAGTCGAACATTGTTCTTTATAGAACCTCGAACCTTGCGAAGTGTACAAGATAGCTTAATAGCCATAAAAAATCATTTATTAGAATATTTTGAAGAGGAAAGCGATAGTAATGGTCCTTTATGTCCTTTAAGTGCTGTTAAGAAGGTGAGTTTTGTTGAGGTAAATTTATTTTTGTTTCCTGAAACATTCTGATTAAAGGAAAATATGTAAAAGTGGCCAACGCTATGCCGATGCCGGTCAAACTTAATCACGTGACTGAAAGTTTATTTGATATAAACTAATATGTCTAATAATAACAACTTTACAATGATTATATTATAAAAAAATAATAATCTGTTTATTACGAACAAGCTTATCTTCAAATCAAAGTATTGTCGAATTACTGCCACAGAATAATTAGAACAACGTTTTGATTAACATTTTGGTACAGACAAGCGAATATTTTTCCGCGTTCCAGTTATGGCTTTGTTCATGATTAATCACCATAAATGGGAATATTCCTGTTAATTCCGTTGTATACGCGTAAAATGCGAAAAGGAGGGCACTTGTTAATGCATTTCATTTAACTAATTAACAACTGCTGTACAAGGGCAGATTTAAAAAGTACAATGACTGCGGAAAAAAACGGGATGTGACATACGAGCGTGGTTCATACAAAGGACATTAAAAAATAATATCAACAAGACAATAATATAAAAAAAATATTTTTTTTTCAAACGTCCCAAAAGTATTAGTTTTTGCGACGTGATTGACAACATATAAAAAAGTAATTTTAACGGTGAACAGTTTTCAAGATATTTGCGTTTAAAGGTTAGGATGCGTTGATGATCTGCTGATGATGCTAACCTGTTTAGCGAAACGCGCGTCCAGTGCAAAAATAAACGTGTTTCAGTGTATTGTAGTGATTTAGTGTTTTATTTTACTGTGATTACTTTTAAATGCAATTATATTGAAAACTGTTTACCATATCGAATTAAACGAAGAGCACCTTTTTAATGTAGAAAAGTGGTAGTTTTTTTATGAAATTTGTTGAAATTACTGTATCTATAAACATAAAAAAGTACCACCAGTAGAACTTTCTACTCTGATGGAAAGTACCCTTTCAGTGCCGCTACGGAATTTTACAGTATCGCTATTCGCTTTGGCATTAAAATGTATGTAATAGTACCAAATTTCAAGAAAAACGGTTTATCAATATTCTTAAAAATATCAAAATATGTTATTTTAATTTACCAATATCACCCACCGAAGTTATATATTTACACTATTTTTTCGACACCCTGTATATTGTTGGGACTGCTTTTAGAAACACCAAAATGGTGGTTTGTCTTAAGCTGCGTCCACATAGCTCGCGAGCAGGCGAACACGTGAAACACGAAAAACATGGCAAACACTCGGAGCGAGATGCTCGCGACGCTCGCGGTGCTCCACGTGTCACAAGTATCTTAATGGAGTTAACTCGCGTGTATTGTACAATATTTTATCTACGTCTAACTATACAAACACACAATGAATTTTAAAAATTATTGTACTTAACTATATCCCTATCCTAAAAATCAATTACCTTAATACTTTTGTTCAAATAAGACCATGCATGGCAATGTCAATATGACAGTAAATAATATTGATGTAGCTAGTGCGATTCGGAAAGTGTTCCCTCTAGAAGAGGAGGCATTCAGAGCCATTTCTGGATTGCTTCCAGCAAGATCGAAACAGAAGTATGAATATACATACTCTAAGTATGAAAAATGGTGCACCGAAAAAAAAGTACACGACTATGGAAATAAAAAGGTACTCATAACATATTTTTCCAATTTAGTGCAAAATAAGTGTTTTACAAAATATTTTTTCTCTTTGAGTTAAGAAGCTCTTAACTCACTCAAAATGCGTGAGTTAAGAACTTCTTAACTCACTGACGTAGATAAAAAATATTAAAAAACAGTCTGTCTGTTTGTAAATCTGTAGATGTTTACTTTCACTGATCTGGAATCTACTTTTGAAATTATTAGACATCCAACATCGCCTTTTTTTCTCTTTGTCTCCTTCGTTTTGCAATAATGATCACACTAGCAGCCGCTATTAAAAATGCTTCGGTATCATCCATGTCCGGACAGCACGAACGCAAGCACTACATTACAAGGTGGACACCGGCGCCGTTGCTTGCGAGCCGAAGGATCTTGAGAAACACGAAAAACAGGAAGCGCAAGCAACGCAAGCACAATCAGAAGCAAGAGCGCGAGCAGGATCACGAGCAGTATGGACGCACCTTTAGATGCAAGCAAGAAAATACATAGATGTTTTTTAGGAACTAATTTTGAAATATAGTCTAATTTATTTTAAATCTATACAAATAAAAGTAATCTATACAAATGTCGAAAACCAGAAGTCTTACGAATTACGTCATAAGTTAGGAACTATCGCGCTGTCTCGTAACCGATACCAACCTAAAACAAAACTGTGCTCGGATTGACGTATAGACCGCATCCGCACGGACGTACGTCATCGGACGACCGAGATAAAGGTCATTTGTCACCCTGCATCGAGCGCGCGCTTCGCCTGACAGTTATAAGACTTATTTAGATGGCCCCGTCACTCGCGACAAGTTATTTATTTTTTATTTTTATGCAAAACGGCCTCGGAAAGGCTGCGGCCCGCCCGATGCGGACTCTGGATTCATAAAATCGATGGAGTTATAACATCGTAATTATATGCAGATTCCTGGCCGTTGGCTGCGTGTGGAAGCCGCAGAGCGGCTCAGGGAAATAAGTAAACCTAGAGAGATTCTAAAATATTTCTTTAAAATACTAGTTGACCACAATTTATTCCATCTGTGTTTATGGTTTCGGTACTCTAATCGATGCAGAGGTAACTGCTTGGACTGCTCTAATATTTTAATGTTTTGTTCTTCTTTTTTTTGCTGCTTTCCTTTCTACTTTTCCTTATTCCTCTTCCTTATTCCTTTGATTTTTTTTCGTTGTCTTTTTTTAATGTCTAGTGTAGTTTGGTTTGGAGCCATGCTAACGAGATCGAGCCATGCTAACGAGAAATCTCAGAAGCAATACTATTTGTTGATCGATTGTATAGATCTTCTCTATTCCCTGATAAATTTATAATAAATATAAGTGGAAGGGGGTTCTATTGTGTCCCCCTTTCTTGAGTTATACAGTTATACTCATCATACAGTCTATAACTCATTATACATGGCAATCCTTCTGTTGTAGGGGGGCAGGATATTTTCCATCTCCTCTGACATCAACTGTTTATCATCCGAGGAGTGGACATCTACTACCTACGAGAGTATACCGTGCTGGCAACTGTTACTTTTGGGTCGGTATTTACATGTGTGGAAGTAAATCGCATAGGGATCTTATTAAGTCAGATTGAGGGTAATGCGACGGGGTGCTGTTGCGGCGTACCGGCAGCCTTTCCCTATCAAGTAAAGTAAAATCACGATGGCAAACCGCTTATTTTTAAAAGACTTTTTTTTCGAAAAGATAACTAGATAAAATCATTAGATATGTTTCTGGGCATCTGAAATGGAATTATAAGGATATTATCGTTAGGGTGTCCATTTTTTTAATAACGAAAAAACGTCAGTAACTGCGATAATTTAAAAACACATAACACGCTATAACTTAAGAACCACTTTAGATATTGAAGATTTTTTTTATTTTGATCGGATCATTTACAATATGTTTACATAAGAAAAATTCGATAAGGTTGTTTTTTCCATGCTAAAATTTTAAACAACCCATCCATTTACTTTTAGTGCATAGCAGTTTTCAGTAATCGTGTAACTTTTTAATTTAGAAAGATTTTTACATACTGTCTACGAAGAAAGTTTTTGAAAAACTACAATGAATTATTTTTAATAGATTTCGGGATAACGATTTTTGAATCCAGAGTTCTAATAGCGCGATCACTGTCGAACACCAACTCAATTCCCCTTATTTTTACCAAAAATGCAAGTGTTTATAACTTGCACTTAAAAATTTTCAAGCTATAGGGAAAATTACAACGACTCGTTAATAAATAAACAAATAAAATATCATGAGACGTAATTAAATCGTGAAGCTTTCCAAAAATTTCTTCAAAAAATTCCAAATTTTCGCAAAAAAAACTGATAGGCGTGTTTCTGAGGCCGAAATATACTACCAGTTAAAATACTTGCACTTATTTCTGGGACACCCTGTATATTAATAAATAAAATATGTTTCTTCGTTATGGTCATTTTGTTTTTGTGGATTCGGGCCGGTGGCCTGTTATTCCCGGGCCGGTTTCCACTTCCCCATCCACCCCTGCTTCAGAGCCCAAAGGTTTACAAAACAGTTAAATCGTAAAGTACTGTCTACAAGGCGTTACTAGTATAAGCCGACATTTTTAATAGATATAACAATCTGTTGTGTTTAATAGATATAACACCCTCATCACTGAATGCGCCGAGACGACTACCATTCGTACCATAAACTTTGGTACTACAGATATCAGAGATGGAGAACTTACTTCTATCCAAGATACTGACTTTTGTCAAAGCTCTGAGACAGTATAGTTATAATAGACAGAGTTATAACTCAAGAAAGAGGGCCACAATAAATATATGTATAAGGCCGCGGTGATAAAACCGCCTCCCATACATTCATGTTAGCGTCAACAGATGATTATAATTGTAATCATCTGCTAGTTGTGATAGCAGCATTTGGAACATGTGTCCCTGTTAAAATACAAAATGTTTTGGTGTATTGAATCGAATTGGAACAATATAAAGTTTCTTTTCAACCGGAGAATTGATGATTTTGACGGACCCTATACAAAATTCACAAAAATATCTTTCCCTGCCTCGAATTAAGGTGACCGAAAACAATTGAGGGCTTTCTGGCAAAAACCCCATTATTCAGATATTTCGAAATTTGGAAAAACTATAAAAATGTATATCTTGCTCCCATTTAAATTTAAATTGTCATTTTTTTGTGTGAGCTCTGGTTATAATCTGAAATTACAGAAAACTAGTTTTCTGTATTTATTTCTTATTTTTAAGTTAGGAAGGGCGTGAATTTGTTTGGCTTGTGGGGTTTTTGCTGGAATTTTGGCAAAAACCGTGGAAACAACCAAGTCCTCTTAGCAACTGTTCGAACGATTACGAACGACAAACGACCAAACCACAACAAGTAGCGGACTAGTGGGGTTTTTGCCGTTAAGACTTGAGACTTGTGGGGTTCTTGCGGAATTACGGTATTTTTGATCGTATGCACGGGCTGACTTGTAGCACTTTTCTCGAGTTCGTTTGGTAGGAACGTTATGACTAACAAATTACTGTCGGATAGGGCCATTAAAATATTAATCTTAATAATATAAAAATTATTATAATTTTACTCATTTTTCGACTAAAGGGGTTTTTGTCAGAAACCCCTCAATTGTCACTCTCAGAATTCTATAATACAGGACAGACTATAATAAAAAAGCAAATTTAATTAAGTTATTGAATTAGTGTTGTTAGATTTCCACAAATTTATTTTGAGCTTTCAAAGTATTGGAATAATCCTACAAATAATACCATCACTGAACATTATAATAATATGTAAAATGTTGCGTGGGCTGCCCTATATTGGATGTACCGCGAGCGAGCGCGGCATTCATTATTCCTCGAATTGGTTTTTCTTGCCAACCCAGCCAGACATCCAGTCAGCCAACCAGTCGTTGATCATACGACGCGTACGGGGAAAAATATGCCAAAAAGAAAAGTTACGGCGTACCTCAGGACGAGCATCGACGACGACGACGAAAACGATTTATAAGAAAAAGGGGAATTCCGAATGAAGTTTTAGCGATGGCGCGGGTTTATTTTAGCAGCGGAACGAATTGATTTTCGCCTCTGTGGAGCAGAGCTACGGAATGAACGACGGTGTTCGGTAGTAAATAAGGAGAAAAAGAAGAAGATAATGACTGTAAAGTCCGGTACGGAGATATTGCGTTTAGTCATTGTATTTACGAACTAAAACGTACAAGAGACAGTAATGTTCATACAACGAAAAGGCTCCTTCTACTTGCCGCAATAAAACTGAAGAAGGGGCAGCTTTATGCAGGCGCTGCGTAACGTTTTTTCTTATTCTTTTTTATTTACGAGTGTTGAATGCAAATGAATTTACATAAAGTTTCAACTATATACACGGTGGCAGTGAGAAAACCTTCAAATACCATTTTTATTTCTTTGTCGCGCTCTGTTATATTTTATTGAGGGAGTATAATCCAAAAGAAATCCCGCACTTTGGTCTCATTAGTTTCTTTGTGCATCCTATCCTGGAAAACGCACAGACGTTTATCTACCAATCAAACTCATTTAGAAAAGAGGTAAAAACTGTATCAACCCTTTATGTTTTTTTCTGCTATCTATATCGCATTTACGAGTGTTCAATGTAAATGAATTTACCTAAAGTTTTAACTATACAGGGTTATTCACTTCATTCGACGCGGATTAGATTTTTAGGAATTGTGAGTAATAAGTGTGTATGAGGACTTCTACAATTTAAAATTATTCCCAAAAGATACAGAGTGTTCCAAATCAATAAAAAATAACAATGTTTTATTTTTTTTAAATAGAACACCCTGTATATTATTAAATTTTTAGTTTCTACGATTAAAATAAAGGTAAATTTAATTAGGGTTTACCGCAGTTTTTGTGAAAATACAGTAACAGTTTTAATGATTCATTTTTCTATGCATATTAAAGTTTTTAAAACCAAATATTGTTCTGAAATTTTTCTATTTACTAAATTTTGAGTTGCAATAATAAAAATAATACTACCTTATACAGAAGGTCTAAAAATTTATTTTAAATAATTATTAGGTTTAAACGGCAATAATTTGTTTAATATAAATGGAACACCCTGTATATTTGACGAGAATCAGATTCACAGTTTACTTGTCTATCAAATTGTATTATATAAAGGGAAATTAAAACAACTTTCGTTGCACGTCATCAATGACACCATGCGTCGTCTTATGGAGTTTGCTGGTGGTCGTATTATGATGTGCAACGAAAGTTATTTTAATTTCCCCTAATTTTTTAGCTATCTTTTCAAGTTTTCGTAGAAAATACATTTTCTTATAATTTAGACCTCATTTATTAATATATCCATGGAATATTGACATTTTAGATTATTTTTAAACATGTAACACATTTTTAAAGAGTACAGATACTAATATTGTCAATATAGTTTGCTTATTTTTAAAAATTGCTTCAAATACTAAAAAAACAGAATGTTGTATGTGTATTAGACAGTGTGGTAAAAAGTAATACCTTTTATTTAAAAGAAATGAGTTATTAATGCGAACATCTGTTATTATAAATAAGCATTTGCTTATTTATAACAACAGAGACGTTCACATTCATAACTTATTTAATTGATTAATTATTTTTAATTTAATTGAGATTTCTGATTCAAATCCACATTTATTTAGAATAATTTATTAACAAACAAAATTAGTAGTAATTAATTTATATTTGGTTGGAAATATAATGGTGGTATAATTGGTATACTCTTTTACAAATATTTAAATAGTTATCTTAATCGTCTCTTTCTAGCAATATTATCATATTTAGCACTTGTACATTTTGTACATTTGTTGCTTTAAAAAATCTAAAATGTCAATATTCCATGGGTATATAAATGAGGTCTCAGTTATAAGAAAACACTACACGAACACAGACAGAAGAGCAAAACCGTAGTCAAAAACTTTTTTGACTAAATGTGTTTTCATGTGATACTTTAATGCAAATTAGTATAGTTAGTTTAGTCACAGTCAGGCTGATCGCCAATCGTCCAGTAGGACTTGTTTTAATGATATTTGTTTTTAAGATGTATATTGATAAAGTAATTTGTTATTCATATTCGTTTTGTTTAATAAATTTGAAAATAGTTTTAATAATATGATTCGGCCACAAATAATTAAGAATTCAAATTAAATTAGTAGCTGTTATAAAATTTCGTAATTATATTTCATCATATCATGAGCAATAAAAGTATTTTTAATATAACTTAAGAGCAGGGTTGAAAAAAAATCATGATTTTTTTAAAAAAATCAAAAAAAATCAGATTTTTTTTATTTAAATAAGATTTTTTTGATTTAAATCAGATTTTTTTGATTTTAATTCAAACAATATTTAAATCGGATTTTTCCACATCAGTCACCAGTCACCAATATATTCCGCATTAAAAATCGTTCGCTTCAGATCAAAAGGATTTTTTTTCAAACGCTTCAAAAGTATTAATTTTTGTCATTTTAACGCCTATGCATAAAAGTAAAGCACTGTTACGCCTAAGCACAAAAGTACAAAAATATATGATTAAATTGATATTAAGTGTCCAATTCAACGAGTGTACAAATAGTTGCTCGATTACTGTTTATATTATTTGCAATGTTTGAAATTGATTAAAAAAGTATTTGTAATGTTTGAAAAATATAGTACCTATGTTCTATTCGGAATAAAAATGTACTTTTTGTGCCTCCCTGTTATAGCTAGTATAATTTTTACTTCTATACAATACACTATTGTTCGGAAATAAGTCGAGAATGAAATTAGTATGTATTATGATCTAATGTCAAAGTGCAAAGTACTTACTGCAGATCAAAATGTCTCAACATATTTTCTGACAATGATTATAGATTCTCGGGAATGAAGATTAGATTATAATTATTATTAACATTAGATTATATTAGACAAACCTAGTTGTGCACTAGACTTTGCGAATGATATGTATTCGAAGAGCGAATTTTTGTCACTTATTTTTAATATAAATCCCTGCGTTTAGCGGTCTAATGGATTCACACGAAATTAGTTCAGAAATCGGTCTAACAATTAAATTGACACATTTTTATAACTTTTACAGTTATTTTTTGATTTATAATAAAGTTTCAATGAAATTATTTTTTTTTATTTAAATCACATGATTAAAATTAAAAAAATCACTTGATTTAAATTACGTTTTAAATCATGATTTAAATCATTTGATTTAAATCATTTGATTTAAATCATTTGATTTAAATCATGCCAACCCTGCTTAAGAGTCTATTACACTATACTGTTCGGGTATATTATATTTCAGAAACTTGCTTAAAGCTTAGCCCGATCTTGTCATCCAAAATTCCAAACACATGTGTTTTGATTAAGGCTGGATTAAGGCTTGTAGAGCTTCAGCATTTACTATAAAAGACTGAGCAATTTGTACAAAACTATATAAATTGTATATCACTGTAATCACAAAACTTCAATCTATTTCCCTATTGTAACGGAATTTTAAATTATGTCTTTATTTTCGAGGAAATTTAGTCCAAACATAAGGTATATTTTGTTGATGTTTGTCCATCAAAATCTTAAAAATGAAGAAGTTATCTCTAAAAATGTGCCACAATACGGATATAGTACAATCCTTTATCTTTAATTTGCTTCTTCATTTCTGTCAAAATACCTATAGCCTATTTTACATAAAACATTAAATGCCGAACGCTTATTTTGCTCCTTTTTCGCACTAGTGGAATGGACGCTTAAGATTTTTTTTTAAAAACACTCAGATCATTAAAACTTTTTATACCGTAATCAAAAGGCTTCAGTGCAATTCATTACTTTGGTAATAAGTTTTATTAATTACTAAAGACGGATCTGTTTTATTCAGGCGTTTCGTTTAAGAAATCAATAAATGCCTAATTGCATTAACAATTCAAAATCGTAATTACGATTTCAATACGCTATAATGTCTCCCTTTTCCTCGTTTAATGAAATAATAAAACAAAGTAATATTTAAAGCGAAGAAACGAAGAAAAACAATAATTTGCTTTACGGCAGTCGCTTAAATTGCGTTAAAATTTACTTTACAGAAATAGGAAAATTTTAAAAGTGAATTGTTTATTCATTTTGTTGATTCTTATCGAAATCGTTGTTTATTGTTATGGATTTTCTTAATCGAATACATTAATCAATTATCTTGGTCTTTGATGTAATATACGATGCGGATTTACGCAAAAGTATTTATTATGTGTTGGCTTATAGTCAAGGTTTGTATGCGCATAAGCCTAGCCCAGATCGTGTCTTAACATCATAACTATTATCTGCTTTTTATAATTTTATTTGAGATTATACTGTTTTTTTAAACATATTGTAGATAAAAATATTAGGTATTTTTTTTATTAAAAATCAATATTTTTTATGTTAAATTTTTTGTATATGTTTTTTGTATAATTTTTTTTATATGGTATGTAACATACACATTGTTTGGTTGACGACATCGACTTCTGACGTTTTTTACGTCAAAACTAACTGTCACAGTGACACGGGTCGTACACGTTCAAGTTGGCCTTGATCCAATCTATCGACAAATCGACATACCAAATTTCATTTAAATGGAACGATCCGTAGGCTATTCTTACCACTTTTTGTCTCGCCTGTCGTGTCGCGTGTCGTGTCACGGCCTTGTATTTTTATTCGCAGCGCGGGTAAAGAAGTTTCACTTTAAAAAATAAGGAATACTGCGTCACTGAAAAATGTTTCTGTGCTAGTAGCGCCATCTATTGTGTGAAGATTGAATTTATACAGGGTGTTACAAAAAACATGTGCCCTCTCTAGTGGGGAGATTCCTCACGCAAAAATAAGATTTATTTTTCATATCAACATAGGTCCGATTCTGCTTTCTTTCGTAGCTACAGGGTGTTAAAGTCTTAATATTTTTTCGATTTATTTTAATTTTCTTACTTTTAGCGTTTTGAATGAAATTTTGAGGGTAAAAGTTACTATAAATGCGACATATTTTAAAGCTACAAAAATGTCGACATATTCACCAGGGACGTGCATATGGGTTATCACTGGAATATTTTTCTAAAAAAAGCTTGTACGCCACTGACTTTTTCTTCTCTTGTTAGTGTAAGCCGTTTAATGCCGATTAAAAGTTGTCTCTTCCGTCCAGGTCTAATAGCAACCTTTAAAAAAATTTAAAATCATTAACTTGCGAAAGTACTCATTGATTCCTCATCAAAAATATGAAAAAAAGTTCCTATAAACATGGGTATGGAAATGCATAGTTTTAGAGTTACAGGATGTTAAAACTTTTTAAAATTAGGTTTTTTGTAATTATCTTAAATACCATTATTTTTTTATTTGAAATTGCTGTAGGTTGGACTAATAGTAATAATAATATTTATTAATAAATTAGATAAAATTTTTCATTTATTAATTTTATTTTAATTTTAATTTTATTAATTATAGTGATTTAGAAAATTGCGTTTATCTCATTCATGAGGCCGAATTCGACAAAATATCAAGAGATAACCTTTAATTGGCATTAAACGGTCTACACAATTTTCATATCAAAAGAAAAGAAATCAGTGGCGCACAATTTTTTTTTGAAAAATATTCCAGTGATATGAATTCCAGTGATAAATGAATTTATTGAAACTTTTTTACATTAAAATATGTACTAATAGCACTTATAGTAAATTTTATCCTCAAAATTTCATTCGATTCACTAAAAGTACTTGGAAGAAAATTATAATAAATCGAAAGATTATTAAGAGTTTAACACCCTATAACTACGAAACAAAGCAGAATCGGACCTATGTTGATATGAAAAATAAATCTTATTTTTACGTGAGGAATCTCCCCACGAGAGATGGCACATGTTTTTTGAAACACCCTGTATAATTTCACTAAACTCATTTTGAATATAAAAAAATTCCAATATGAAGCATACAATGTGTTGTGTTAAAATAAGATTTAATAGTAAAATATAAATATACATTCATCTGGTTAACTTTTTCACCATTACTTTCGTACTCATTACATTTTATTAATTAAATCCGAAATAAAAAAGCAAAATCTAAAAGCCCATCTTAAATTACATCGTGATGAATTAGTAGAAAGCCTTTTCTGTTTTTCACTTAATAATTATTTTTACTGGGATTTCTTGTCGGGATTCTTTTAGTGATTCGTCATAGTTTACGTTATAATTAACAGGAAATTGAAGAATGCCTTTATCGTCCTATTTTTTATCTCTTTTTTAGGCAAAGGCTCTTTTAGTTTCTAAAATATTTACTGTGCACAAAAACCGTACAATTATTTAAATTACCCTAATATGAAAAATGTTTTATTAATGCTAATGGTTTTATACAATAGAAACGTCTATTTTCTAGCAACATTTATCATGCGTCAGTAATAAGTCAATAGCATATTATAGAAATTTATTCAGTAGGTAACGGAATCTTAAACTATTTTAATGAGGCGTTCAGTGTTAATAAGAAGATATGTATATTATGGTATTAAACCGTTTAACGGGAGTATATCTTTTTTAGTAACTGTTAATCGTTAGATAGAGGCTCATGCCTGTTATTAACGTAAATTTTATATGTATTTCGAAGGCTAATTAAAACATTAATAACCAATGACTATTATAGCTTACTTTTATTTGGGAATGCAATTATAACAACAGTTAAACAACAACTTCTTTTTAGTAAAACGCCACTGTCTAGAATCCAAACCGAAAGCAGCTTCTTCTAGAAAAGATCCAGTGGTTCTCAAAATCTAGCAAAATAAAACACTAAAGGTACGCGCACACTGACCAGAGCCGCACGCGCCGCATCGACCGAAGAAAAATATTATTTGTGTTACTTTCAATGAAGGTGGGTGCGCACACTAGCCAGAGCCGCACGAATCGCATCGACGAAAATGCGGCCAGCATTGTTGGGCCAGAGTGATTTTCGCTAAATGCGGCTAGTGCTGCTGACGTCACACGCATTTCCTTCGACTCTACGTAGGTAGCCAAAGAGGAGATTAGAAATTCAATTAGGTATGCTAAGATCGCAAATTTTTCATGGCTCATATTGAAAAATTTTAGTTCATTAAATATGGGAATAATGTGGATTTTTGCAAATATTGTGAACCTATAACTTTCGATTCTTTCTCGTGATTTCTTCCTCTTCTATTAGCAACAAGCTCATAATTATTTCTTGTACGTTGTCATTCATTGTCAAGAAATATTAAAAAACACGCTTATCACCGCAAACAGGACTCCGGAAGCGACTGATGAGAAATTCGATTGGCAAATACGGCTGTAGTAGGGGCAAAAAGAAACAAAATAGCGAATAATGCGGCGCGTTCGGTACGGCTCAGTGTGCGCGACAAGAAAAAAAAGTGCGATTCGTGCGGCGCGTGCGGCGAGTGCGGCGCTGGTCAGTGTCAGTGTGCGCGTACCTTAACCATACTGTACCAGTTATAGTATTTAAATTTTTTTATTTAATATATACAGGGTGGTCCGAACTGTATTCCGGAAACTTCGGCAGCATATTCTGCAGATAAAAATAAGTAAAAAAGTTCATATAAATGTATGTCCGAAAATGCTTAGTTTCGGAGATACAGGGTGTAGAAGTTTCATTTTTATTTCGATTTTTTCCAAATAATTTATGAAGTAACGTCAATATTTGGATGAAAATTGGTGTCTGGGAGTTTTTTGACATGAGAAATTCGATTTTGATGACAATATGACTCCTACTTGTAGAGGGTGCCACCTACATATTTTTTAACTGATTTGAAGAGTAATAACTTTTAGTCCGTACCTGTATAAAACTACCGAGTAAGAAAATATCAATTTACGACATTTTTTACGTAAAGAAGTTCTCTTAGGAAAAACCGCTACCGAGTAATGGTTCTCGAGATATTTAGAATCGAAATTATCAATACCTGTCAACATTGACATAAATTAAACATGTTGACTAAGTACTTATTAGACTGAAATCATAAATTTAAAATGTTTTTTGACCAAACTTCAACAGAAACTGTTTTATCATCATTTCTTCGTAAAAAATAATTTAATTTAATTATGATTAATTTAAAAAAAAATATTTTCCGAAATATATTTTTTCAGTCAAATAACTGTCTACTCAACGTGTTCATTTTTGTCAATAATGACATGTATTGACTATTTCCATTCTAAATATCCTGAGAACGGTTACTCGTAGCGATTTTTACCAAGAGACATTTTTTACGTAAAAAGTCATGGAAATGTATATTTTTTCACTCAGTACTTTAATACAGGTACGGACAAAAAGCTATTACTCTTCAAAACAGTTAAAACACATGGAGGTAGCGCCCCCTACAAATAGGAGTCATATTGACATCAAAATCAAATTTCTCATGTCAAAAAACTTCCAGACACTAATTTTCATTCAAATATTGGCGTTACTTCAGATATTATTTGGAAAAAATTGAAATAGCAATGAAACTTCTACACCCTGTATCTCCGAAACTAAGCATTTTAAGAACTTTTTTACTTATTTTTATCTGCAGAACATGCTGCCGAAGTTTCCGGAATACAGTTCGGACCACCCTGTATATATTTTATCAGTATAGAAACACGACAGCACAAAATCACCCCCATAAACATACTTGAAATATTACTCCAATAAAACCAGAAACATATTTTCTTTCAAATAAATATAAAATTCTAATAATTATTCATAATGCAATTTTTCAATCTATATACTTCCCATTCTAGAAAATGGAACGAGCTACTCTGTTAAATAACTATGCATTTTAATGGCGACTACTTAACGTGTCAGTCACGGCAGTTTTACAACAGTCAGTTGCAGCTTTTTTCTAGTAGCCAGCGTTAAGCTGTGTAATAACACCATTGAAAACTGGTAGCGGTGCAATTGTATCGTATGTCCCGCAGGTATGATTTCATAATTATATGTATCAAAACTACTTACACCTGGGGTTTTAGTACCACCGACTATACTACGGTCTCTGCGTTACTTGGCTGAAAAAAATATAATGCTAATTCTCTTGTTTGCATGTTATAGAAAAATAGTCAGAAATACAAATGTAGCGTTAAAAAACTTGAAAGAAAATTGTGTCAGACTATTAAATAATTTATGTGCTAACACTCATGTGACCCAAGAGATAAACTAAAAGGAAGTTAAAATAGTTAAAAAAATTGTCTTATTTTGTTAAACAAATTTGTGTGTAGATATTTAACAACCTCAATTTTGAAGCTATACTTGATTTTATTTGCAACAGATATTTCCATTTTAAGTGTTTTAGTTTAGTATAAATTTATTCTAAGATTATAATAATAAAATAAAACACTAATAGGGCAACGGCCCAGCTACGTCGAAACACCGGTTCCCATTAGAACACCGAAGTTAAGCGACGTAAGGCGATACTAGTGGATGGACGGGTGACCGGTTCGAAACTCTGTATCGTGCTGTTGTCCAAAAAAAGGCAAAAGTGTAAAATCTATTGACACACACTGCTCATTCACGCCGGTTCGAGGCCGGATGAGGTCGGATATCTCGTGAGTAAGAGTCGATATAGACACTTGCCAAGTCGGTAGGCCATTGACCATGATATGGCCGAAGACCACGGTTCGGATTCCTCGTAAATAAAGTAAGCCCCGTCGAGATTAGCCCTGGCAACAAAAAGGAGACGTTAACTAAAATCTTTACTTTAATTTACTTTAAAACACTAATACACCAAAACATTTTACACTTAAAAACTGGACGCGTGTTTCGCTAACCATATGTAGATTTTTGATGCATGCATCGTGGGGAATTTGTGGCAAAAAGGTTCCATAGAATGGTCCCAATGGAGTCTTTTTAAGCCAAGTGAAACGATATAATTTTTATAGAATTCGAAATTTTGCCGAAAACACGTTTTTCGTGTTACAATAATATCGCAATAAGATTTCGACATAGTGCCTTTTACGGTAAAACCACCGAGTTATTGAAGGTGTAGCAGATTTAGTTAACAAAAAAATTATTATCTAAAAAGCTATGTTGTGTCCCATGTGTACGGCGCGGCAGCTTTTCTGCTCTATGGATGAATTTGTATTTCACTGGAGGTACCCAAATTACACTAAAACTAAAAGTATTGGGCGCCCGACAAGATTCAAAAAAACATACAGTCATAGTTAAAAATAAATAACTATATTGAATGAAGATGATTCCAAATTATTGTAATTAGTGATAATTAGTAATTTTTGTAATTTCAATGTTTTACCAAAGAACACCACTTGATGATCTTGACGAAAGATGGGGTATTTTATGTTTTTGAGCCATTATTTTGTGATAAAATATGAAATATTGTGAAAGTTGCCATATAAGATTTTAAGTTAAACTTTAACCTTCAGTAACTTTCAGTCGAATCGATTAAATGGAAAATCAACAATTACAAGTATACCGGGTGCGTCTCAAAAGTGGCTCACCCCTATTACTTTTTTATTTTTTTCAGATTACAAAACAAGGTTTGGTATGTTAGTATATGACATAAATTAGGATTTATTGACGTATTCAATTGTTTTCTTCACTTCCTGTTTCACTGGAAATAACTACAACTTTTGATTTTTAAATAGCATCCCCGGTATATTTCTACTTTATTCTATAGAAAATAACACTCTGTATAGAATGACGTATTATCGTATGTCAACTTTTGATATTTTCGAGTCGACAATTTGACTCGAAATACCAAAAGTGTGTACCTATATAATTATTCGCAAAAAAATGCTTTTTCCAAATATGCTAACGAGCCACCCTCGTCCCAATTAAAAAAATTGAGATATCATTAAAAATACGATTTGAGCATCTTTTAACCGGCCAGGATAAGACACTAAAACATTAGACGATCAAACATATTTTTCCAAGGCTCCTTGATTAAAAATTGGTGTTTTTAACACAGCAGTGACACTCTAGATTAAAATTTTAAATACAATTTTGTTTTAAACAAAAATGTCGAAAGTTGACATATGATGTCATTCTATTCAGAGGGTCATTTTCTATCGAATAAAGTAAAAAAAAATACCGAGGATGCCATTTAAAAATTCCAAGTTATAGTAATTTCTGGTGAAACAGGAAGTGGCCGAAAAGAACTGAATACGTCAATCAATCCTAATTTTTGTCATATACTAACATACCAAGTCTTCTTTTTTTAATCTGAAATAATAAAAAAGTTATAAGGGTGAGCTTGAGACGCACCCGGTATATATTGATTTTTACAATAAAATACATATATCATATATAACAGATAATAATCTAATTTTTTTACAATACAATACGCTCATTTTTTAGAACACAAATGTGTTTGAAGTTGGTGAATTTGTTAATTTTTGAATAACATGTGTCGTTTAAGGATAATTCTACGTTATACAAACAGCAACAACTGCTTGATATTAAAATTAGTCTATAGAGAACTGTTTTCTTTATTTTTTATTAGAGAAGAAAGCCATTATGTCGTTTTACTTTGTATCCGTTAAACTTGCGTGAACTCTTTTAAGCCAGGCGAGGGTCTGATTTTATTTATACAATTTGTTACGGTGGCGTGACTATCAGTGATACGGTGCTATTGCACCTGCACTGTTTCTAATCCTGGTGTTTTTTTAATGGGTCTTTTTTAATCCAGTGGTCGTCCATTGTTCTTTTTTATTTCTGTAAAAGAAACCTTTTTTAGGTTAATATCGGAGTCCCTCATTAAAACTCAAAAGAAGATCAATCAAGCGATAATTCAATTTTGTGTTTTATGATTGTCATTTATCGTCTAGTTTTATTATTTTAGAATAAAAGTTTATACTTGTAACAAATGGTTATTTACAGCTATGACCGTTATTGTAGTATCATTACAACATTTTTTCTTTATTTCAGTTGTTCTTTTGGATACCACGGCCGAAGAAGTAATGTTAGACTGGACGAGATATCCATATGGACCACTATCGAGCACACCAGGGGTGAGTTGCATGATATTTTTTTTGCATATTACTCAGACTGTGTTTAAATATGTTTTACAAGCAAAAATAAGTTATTTTATTGTTTTAAAATGTTAAAGAAGCACAAAATTTATTTAGTTCAATGCTATGAAAAGACTGATAATAGTTATTGGAAAATGTGATACTTTAACAACAGCAAAAAAAATATGACGTTAATCGAAATTAATAATAACCATCTATCATAGAAACACCTTTCGATTTTTAGGAGTTAGAAAAAAATCAACAATATCTTCATGTTATATTTCAAATTTTCTCTAACATTTTATTTAGAACAAGCAAAAATTTTTATGAAGAATGCAATTTTCTCAAAATGTCAATAATAAAAAAGTGTATCCTCTTGTAAAGACAATCCGGGGACATACTGTATATTTACATGATAATTCTATCAACTTCATATAATACAGGGTCTTAAGTAAGTGCTATACAGGGTGCTACAAATTCGTACTACGAGCATTGGTATTTCGGTAATCATAATAGATACGAACATGATTAAATTGAGCGAAATTTGCAAAGTTCACCAAGATGCCATCAAAAAAGTTTTAAAATTTTTAAAGGTTGCTGAGTTTTTTGGAAAAAACGGATTTTTTTGAAAATTAATTTAATTTTTCCATTCGTTACTTTTTAGAAAATCAAAAAACTAATTGCATATTCTCATAGCCACTTTATTAGGGCTATCTGATAGTATTTTTAGACTTTCAAATTAGCTGATAATTTGTGAAATACAGAGGTCAACTTAATTTTTTTAAATACGCACCTGCATTTTTTATTTCAGGTTTTGACAGAACTCTTGAGTACAATGATATGCCACACTAATTTTTTTTGTTTCGGACATTTGAACACAATAATTTGTGTTCTGTTTTTTTTAATATTTAATCTATTCATCGGTACAATATTGAGATAAGCTTTCAAACATAACAATGACGTGGGGTAAAACACTGAACAAGGAAAATCAAATCCATGATGACAAAACATTTTATGAGCGTAATGTCGTCTCCAAAATCAGTTATTATTTTTATTCATTAAGCATATAGTTGCGGCAGCTTCTTGATGGCACCCTGTGAAAAGTGTGTTCTCTTATACATAAATATACGTAAAAATTAGTTTATGATTTTTTACAAATGTATACAGGGTGTTTCGAAAAATCTGGTCATTGATTCATCACGATCCTCCTTAAAGCGCTTGACGTAAAAAGCTGGTTTTTGGAAAACGGTGATGATAAAGCAAAGCGAGAATTTTTTTTGTAATGGTACGAATGATTAATTCGACGCGAACGAAGTCGCGGGTACACGCTAGTATTCATATATTCTTAAATTGATATTGCATCAATGCATGTTTGATGCGTTTAGTTTTCAATCTTTTCTCATTGTATTAATCACTTTCAAAATCGATTACTGTGTTCGACATTCTGCCACATAAAAGTAGTTTTTCGCATACTCATTCATTGATTTCGTAATCTATTATGAATTATGTTCTGAGATGTAACCTAACGGGATTTTTATGTCTTCATAAAATGCAAGTATTAATTAAAAACATTACCTTGATGATATTTTAGTGTTACTTCAGGAATTTAATTATAATAGATTTTTTTACAAATAAAATTTATGTAAACGTAATTAAACGAACGAAGAAAAACGACAGTTGCTTAAGGAACTCGAATGCGTAATGCACGTTGCAAAATTGCGAAGATTATATCTGGGCCTATAATTTACGATTAGAGATGAAAGATATTCATTTCTATGCTGGTTAGTTTATCATTTTATTTGCGTTTTATTTTTTTATATATAGTCGAGTCGCTTATTGCTTGTGTTTGCTTGCAAGGTTGAGCAATTTGTCATATAGCCGTAGGATTTGCATTTTGCATACGATATGCGTTACGCAATATACGGTATTAATTATTCAAAAGTGATCAGCCATTTATTTTTTAATATTGTCATGAGGAAGTTGATAAATTCGGCATTCATTTCCATATCATTTTTTTTAATCCGATCTATATAAATGTACTCGTTCTTTTTTACTTGTCTTAAGAAATTAAATAGCGGAAAATAGCTTTACATTTTGAAACAATAGTTATTTTTTATACAAGAATATAATGCAATTTTATCGTCGTGTATAAAACAATATTTTTTTCCTTAGCGAGTTACGTTTTAAAAAATATTCAGAAATTATTATTTCAAGGAATTTATTGCGAGTAGAAAAAATATTGTGCTGGGTTGGCGTTGGTTTCTATGTAATTTGAGAAATACATAAAGCTGTCTCTTTAGTTGTCAGTTTTGAGTCAATATATTTCTATGTAATACTCTTTTGTGTTGATTGCTGATTGAATTGGAGCCAGAAGAATGGCTCAAAACGAAATAAGTAAATTACCAACAGATATTCAGGCTGAGGCTCAAACACCATATCCAAACTAGTTCCATTTAAATCCCGAATAACTTATGAAAAGGAAAACAAAAATTTTCAAAAATGGAAGCAATTAAAAAACGTGCGAGAAGAAATAGAGTTTTTAACCTATCCTCGCTGTTAAAGTATCATTTAATCTACCCTTGCGGTTAAATTTATCTACTATTTTTGATAGATATAAGGCAATTTTAACAGTGGCTGTGGAAAAAAGAAAATAAATCGACAAATGTAAGTATCCTACAATATGTCATCTCAAAGAAATGTGTAAGAAATGGAATAAAATTAATTATGGAAAAAAAGCTTTTGTGACAATTCAACATGCCTAACAACAAAAAAATATATTTTGTGAGAGACTGTGATAGCAGAAAATTGAAAAAAATATACTCCTTAACGTCAAATCATGTTAACTGACAGCATAGAAAAAAATAATAATGAAGAGATATTATGAAGAATTTTATTACTTCTTTATATCAATTTTTTTTTTGATATAAAGTTAGAGATCTTAAAGAATAATACAAAAAATGTATTTGTACATACAGGGGTGGTAGACATTTAAAAAAATACAACTATAATATTTTTTACTTATTTGGGACACTTGTATCTTTTAAAAATATTTTTAAATTGTAGCTCTAATAGTTCTTCAACGAACCCAAAACTTACAATTTGTAAAAATCTAATCGTTTAGCTACAATACTCCGTGTCGTATGTGGTGAATAACCCTGTATATATTTAACACAAGTGATTCTTTTTATTTTTAATATTAAAAATCGGAGACATACTATTGATTCGTAGGAAAATTAGATTTACGCGTTGAGCGAGAGAGCCTCTCCATCCGGTCCCATATCTGGCAGCGTCAATTACAAAAATTTACATTTTCGAATTGAAAATCGGTTGCTTTGGAAAATCACTGCGAAAACCAATCCCGGCGGCATTATAAGCTCCTCTTTTTTTTTCGATCGTCATGCCCAAATTGCTGTTCTTTTTAATCATGAACTATTGGCCAAATGATTATCGCGATTTTTTGCCCATAGGCGAGATAAATGTTCCTACTTTGTTTTATACCGAAAAAAATTACGCAACGAGTTTATTGAAATCGTTTGATGTATGCTCACTTTGCCGCAAAATAACGTCAATATACATCAATCTGTTTCCATAAAAATGTAGTGTTTTTTTTTCTATTTGGAAATGACTTCAAAATATTGACTTAATTCCATTGTTTTCCATACTGTCCAGATTTCCATACGTAACCCAATAATATAAAATAGTATATTGTTTTATTAGGAGTACAGATTATACTTTTAGAGACGAAACTATAGGTTTAATTACTTATGGAGCAGTTGCTTGGCATACAAAACTAGAGCAACGTACAGCAAGGCAAAACCTGTGCAAAGTATAGAGACTGGCATGTATCTGCATCACAGGTGCCATGAGAACATGTCCAACAGCAGCAATGGAGGTCATTCTAGACCAAACACCACTGCACATAGTGGTCGGTAGTTGTGCCAATGCGATGATTCAAAAGACAATGCAAAAAGAACTTCATTGACGGAAACAGTACTGGGAGAATTTTCAGGTCAGGGGCTTGGAACAACACCCCGAAAAAGAAAATTCCACTTCTCCAACTTCCAGTGGATGACATACCAAGAATTTACAACTTTGAGAGACACCTCACTGTAGTATTGAGTAATAAAATGGATTGGAAGAAAGAAACGCTTACTCAGCATATAAAAGACCATACCATAACGTGGTATACTGATGCTTCCAAAACCAAAGCGGGGACAGGGATAGGAGTATTTGGGTCTAAAACTAAATACTCCGAACCAATGGGCACCTACCCCAGTATCTTTCAGGCAGAAATTTACGCTATCGAAAGATGCGTCCAATTTATCTTAGATAGGAACTATCGGAAACAGGAAATTGCCATCCTATCCGATAGTCAAGCAGCACTTAACGCGATCAACTCAGTAACCATCAATTCGAAGTTGGTCAAAGAATGCCTAGAGAAGCTCAACAAATTAGGCAAAGAAAATAAAGTCCTCCTACTCTGGGTACCTGCTCACCAAGGGATAGAAGGCAATGAAAAAGCAAATGATCTAGCTAGGAAAGGAGCGAACACTCCTAACTGGACCAGAACCGTTTTGTTTTCCAAACGGGAACCAACTGAAAGCGGAACACAACCAAACCAATGGAACCAAACAACACACGCGAAAAACTTCCTCAGAACTTACGACCGAGAAAAATCAAAGGTTTTCTTTGATATAAAGTAGTATATTGTTTTATTAGGAGTACAGATTATACTTTTAGAGACGAAACTATAATAATAATAATAATCATATATTTATTGAAGTTTGTATATATACAATGTCAACAAAATTTATACAGATGAGTTTAAAAACATTATCATACAAAAAACAACAATATAATCTTACAAACTACAAAAAGGCTGGATAAACAACAGTTGCTGATCAAGTTCCAGCCTCAAAGTTAAAAAAGTAATATAAAAAATAATAATTTAAATATAATAAAAAACAAAACAACTAAAAGGCAATCTAAAATTTGCCACAAAAATCAGATAGAAAACAGCACCTACACGCAACATGCAACCTAATCAATATTCAGAAAGTATTTTTCTTGCTTTTATCTTAAATTCACCCAAAGAGCAGTTCTTACACTTAACATCTAGATTGTTGTACATACTATAAATATTAAATGTAAAAGATCGTTCAAACAATGCAGATCGGTGCGGAGTGGGTGAAATGAGACCCCTCTGCCTCAAATTCAAATTGTGAATAGCAGTACGAAACTGTATTTTTTCATAAAGGTAAGGTGGACTTTTATTTATTATAATTGAATGGAACAGAGTCAGAGAGTGCAGTCTACGCCTAGTTGCAATGTTCATCCATTTTGTCTCCTTAAGTTTATGAGATATTCTATCATATTTCCGAATACCATATATATAACGCAAACAAGATTTCTGAACTTTTTCTATTCTGGCGGTATCTCTAACGTCTAAACAAAGGCCCATACATATACAGTAGTATATTGTTAAAATGACTACAGAACTAATGTATCGGTAATTTTTAGGTTTAATTACTTATGGAGCAGTTGCTTGGTATACAAAACTAGAGCAACGTACAGCAGATTGTCACGGGGTTTCTAACAGGACACTGTCTCCTCAACGAACACCTCAGTAGGCTGAAGCTGCGAAATAACGGCGAATGCAGATTCTTTAGGGAAAATAGGGAAACACCAGAACACCGTATCACTGAGTGCGCCGAGACGACGACCATTCGTGCCATGAACTTTGTTACGGCTGATGTCGAGGATGGAGAGCTGGCCTCTGTGGAGCCGTCTCAGATACTGGCTTTTGTTAAAACCCTGAGACTGTATGATTAGTTATAACTCATTATAACTCAAGAAAGGGGAACACACAATAGATCTATAAGGTCAATCTCGGTGATTAACTCCCCTCCTAAACATTCTACATTCTACATAGGTTTAAGGGACGAGCATTAGGGCCAGACGTTACAGGCGAGGCACAAAAGTATATTTTTACTCCGAATAAAACATGATACTTCTTTTTAGAAGTTACAAATCAATTTTAAAGCAATATATCAGAACATTATCGGCATATGAAAATCATATGGTTCTTTCAAGGGCAAGAACGGTAAACTAATAGGATTGCTCATCCTCATAAGACGTACGTTCGCCTCTTCCCGCGCTTCAGCTGACAGTTGTGACGTCATTGTAGTCCTTGTCATGATAGTGTGTATTATTAGTTGCCTATGGTAAACTTATAAAAATAACAACTGAGAAATTTTGAGTTAATTATGTTGTCAATTTTAAATGTGAAAAATGTGTCTTTAAAGTTTTTAGAGCTTTAGAGTGTATAAATACGTTCATTTTCTGTTGTGGATTGTGAAAAGTGCTTACTAAGTGCCTACGGTATTGTTTATTAATTATTTTAAAGCAAAATATGGAAGTACTCTAAAAAGAATGCTTGCAAAAGGTGATGTTGGGAACTGCTGTTCTTAAAAATGCATTATCCGAGTATTTAATACGATTTATACAGTTAATTTTCTATACTGCATACATATAAGGTGTTTAAATAAATAAACTAAATAATGAACGTTTTGTATTCGGCAACCAATAATGCACGTGTGTGTATTATTGGTTGTCGGATAAGGACTAATAACCATGAAAAGGACTACAATGACGTCACAAAACGAGTAGTTTTCGCATGCACCTGGCGGACACTTTTGGCTGAATGAGCAGTCCTATTAGGTTAACTATTCTTGGACCAATGGTACATTTTCCGTTGTTTCTTCAATCCACTGTTGTTTATTGAAGAGACTGTGGCTTGCTGTGAAAATCCGAAGATTGGTCTTACTTAAATCAAGGAAAATATTTCTTTTTCCTCGGTCGTAAGTTCCGAGGAACTTTTTCGAGTATCTTAGGCCGTTGGAGGACTCCCATTCCAGGTTACGGATGGAGTCTTCCAGGTTCTTGAGGACCGCTTTAAGTTGGTTTCCACTTGGGAAGCAGAACGGTTTTGGTCCAGTTAGTGGGAGTGTTCGCTCCTTTTCTAGCTAGATCGTTTGCATTTTCATTATCTTCTATCCCGCGGTGGGGGACTTTTACCTAATTTGTTAGCATTATTATTATTATTAGCTTTCTTAGGCATTCTTTGACCAACTTCGAATTTCTGGTTACTGCATCGTTTCGTATTTTTAAATTAATTCTCGCAATCTCAGTATAACCAGTATGTATATTCAGATTGGTTTCTATGACCCAATAAATGTCTTAAACAAAGATAGATTCTTTTTTATTGAGCTGTACCTTTATTTTTCAACTAAAGTCTTTTTAATCAGAGACGCTTTGAAGCACTGAAGTAGATAAATTATCAGAAGCCGGTTTAGTATTCTAAGATGTCTCGGGAACTCGTATTTTTTGGATAAATTAATTAACACCATTAGCTAACAGAACCTGCTTCAGATAAAGACTGCGCTAGATGAATTTCCTTAGCAAGAGTAACAGCAGTCTAATCGTAAGACGCTTTGATAAAACTGTAAATTTCTTATTGTTGACATCGGATAGCAGTTTCGCTCGGATTCATAAAAAAAGTTGTAAAACAATATCGTAAAGTTTCGTTTTGCGAAGTCATTATTAATTCTTTATATTATTTTTTTCCCTGATGTTGTAGAGATGTTTTTTTCGGCAAAAAACATCGATAGAATTGCATAAACTTTATGTGCTATTCTATCTATGTTCTTTTTGCGTTCTTCTGTAACTTTTCAATTGGAAGTAAAATTTTAAGAAATCTGTCAGTTCTTGCATGTGCAAATTCAGCATACCCAATAGCAGAAGAAAACATTTTGATATAATATCTGATATGACAACTATTATGGCGTCAAATTAAAAAATGTTCTCTTGATACAGGGTCCGGCAATAGTGAGTCGGACATCTGTAGCTCCTATAATCAAAAACATAGGAATTTCGTTTAAGTGCTAACCTAAAGTATGTACTATAGGATTATATCAGGAAAATATTTTAACTTTTATAGGATGGCTCAAAAAAGTGTGAGTGGATCGGGATGATTTTTTTTAAATGGAATTCCCTGTATATTATTGGATTTTTTGGCTCCCTCTCAGATTACTTTACATAATCCTATGATATGAGTAGATATTCTAATTATATTTTGATAGTTTCAGAGATTTTAATAAATAAATAAAAAATGTATTTTTCAGCCTCTTTTAAAAAAAAATTATCACAAATACAAGAAGTGTCATGAAATCAAAACTGTGTATTAGGTATTTACTTTAAATGTACTTACTTTGCTATAAATATCGTAATATTTAATCATACATTTCTAAAATATAAAACATTTTTTCTTTGTTTTTTTTTTAATGGAACACCTTGTATTTTATTTTTTTTTATTAGAGGGAGAATTAAAAAATTATTTTTTTTTTGTAATTAGACTATTTCAAAAGTTTTCTATTTTACCGGCGATACTCCAACAATGTAGTCAAGAGAAATGAGCTTCGACCTTAGCCCATTTTTAACTTGCACCTCGAAGGAAAAATACCTTGAGCAAGAAATCTTGACCTTTGAGGTTATTACTTTAAAGAAATCTTAACCTTATACAAAGAAAACGGACTTTAAAGTTATGGAAAAACCTAACTTCATAGACGAATAGTTAAAAACGCCATTAACGGCCATTTTCTTATCCAATTTGTTTTCAAAAAATATTTTTTTGTGATATTGTTCTAAACTATTGAGAAAAATAAACAGACGTTTATGAATAATACTACCTACCACAAGTTAAATTAACTAATTAAGAACTTTAAAAGTGTACCAAGGAAGTTAGCTGAAAAAAAGTTATGTTAGAACCTTGAAAATAACGATTTATTCTAAAATTAATAGGTGACAATACATAAAATTTTATTGGCGCATAATTTTTTAGGGCCTATCATATTTACATCTCACAGAAAAATTTTCTCCACAGACATAATTATCTTGAGAATCCAGTAATCCACTTCTTACCAATGACTTATTTACATTTACTATTTACTAGGAAGTGCATATACATATATAGGTTTGATTTCATCCATATTGGATTAATGTTCAAACGGCCATGCCAATTATTACACTTATTTGTCTTCCTGGTTCATTATTGGGAAATTCATTTACACATGCATATTAAAAAGAAAAATACCTTATTCTTTCTCTTTCTTTTCCATGTTAAAATGTAGGTAGTACAAATTAGGACTATTTTTAGTAAAATTCACCTCTAATTTTACCATGTTATGACCTCAGGTCGGTTATTTTTGACTTCATAGCCCATATTTCATACAAGACATCAATCTGTTAACCTATTTTTAACTCCCAAATTAGTTTAGTTTTATTCTCAATTTTGGGAATTTCTTTTTTTCTTGTAAAGGAGACCGAGAATTTTCTTAATTTACAGCCATGATATTTGCCGCCTGGCATATATACCTATCTATGACATATATAACTATCGAAGTTTTTAATTAGCGACATATTTGCCCATTATTACTAAAAAAGAGTATAAAACGAATATTTAAGGGTCTTTAAAAACTTCTTTAATTTAATTTTGCTACAAAGGAGAGAAGTTAACTTTTATAATATTCCGCCAACTTTTACGGCCAATATAAAGGGCCCGGAAAAGGTTAATTTTGATGTACACGTACGCCACCAGGGTAAAAAGCGCTGCATGTCAGCGGTAATGCCGAAAGTAATATATTTCGTTCTAGAAGTTTTAGAAGTTTAGCTTTAAGTTATCAGCGGTACATAGAGGCGCCTGAGAACTTTATATGGCCTTTATAAAGATGAAACTTATTTTTATGCAATCATTTTGCTTTTTATCCGAGATATTTCGACGTATTTGAAATTGAAAAGTTGATTTCAACGTTTCTATCGTAGTTTTACGGGGATAGAGAGCTACTATATTGAACAATGTTTCCAAGAAATTTATAAGGGATATTGCGGAATTAATGAAATATAAATTTCTATATAAAAACTTATTATTGGTTGTAAATACATTTCATTTTCAAAAATTTAATTTTTCTAAAAAGTTTTTTTTGTAGAGATTGCCAAAAAATGCCTGTCATAGTGTTTACTTCGGCACTATATACAATTCAATATCTTTCTACATTTGAAAATGCTATTTTTCCAGTACTAATATATTTTCCAAAACGAATAGCTAATAGCTGCTAACCAACAACTTGTGTTGTTGTCTGTGGTCTGTTTTTGTTTAAACGTTTTGTTCATTATTCATGTAAGGGATCTATTTTTAAATTAATGTTAATCATCAGGTAACCAGTAAACTCATAGAATATGTATTTCTTTTGCTTAATTAAAATTGTCACTTTAAATTTTATATAAACAAATTGTCACTCTAAATCGCTGTCTTTTTTAGACATATGTCACTTGTCTTGTCATAATTTAATTCATTATTCGAATTCACATTAATCAATCACAATTGTTTTTCTCCATCATTTATCGGATTAATAATCCAGAAATTATAGTTTAGTTACAAGCAATTCATTTGCAAATGAGCTAGGCTTTACCTAGATCGTTATTCAGAAGCTACAAACCTATCAATAAAAATAGGCATGAGAATTTACTTCCTAGCCACAAGGTTGGTACAATACCAAGTTTATTATAGTGATTTTTTAACCGCGTATGGCACAGATCGTTACCCAGTGTTGCCATAAGCTTATTTTTCATCGGGGTAGATTATCAGGAAATAGCGGTGTTACATTGTTTTACAAAGGGGTAGATCTACCCCGAATGGGGTAGCTGTGACAACGATGCGCTGTCACTTCCTCACTAGCTCCTCGCATCCTCTCGCTAGCTCGCACATGACACGTACTGTCTGGCCGTCTCGCGGCCGTCATTCAAGGCCGAGTGTCGCGGCCGTAAATTTTTTACTTCAAAAAATAAAAAAATCGTATTTTCAGTTTCAATCTAGAGTGCCATGGCTGTGTTAAAAACACTAATTTTTAATCAAGGAGCCGTAGAAAAATAGATTTGAACGTCTAGTCTTTTTCGTGTCTTGTCTTGGCCGGTTAAAAGATGCCAAAATCGTATTTTTAATCATATCTCTATTCAAATCTAATAGAACGAGAATATTTGGAAAAAGTATTTTTTACGAATAATTTGATACCACGCACTTGGTATTTCGAGTCGTTATGAACCGCATGTTACTATTTTAAATAAACCATATCCGAAAATATCAAAAATTGACATGTCATACGTCTTTCTATTCAGAGCGTTATTTTCTATCGAATAAAGTAGGAAGTGACCGAAAACAATTAAATACGTACGTCAATAAATCCTAATTTTTGTCATATACTAACATACCAAATTTCGTTTTTTTTTTATCTGAAAAAATAAAAAGTTATAGGGATGAGCCACTTTTCAGACGCACCCGGTATTTTTTCCGTGACTTCTTCCTGTCCTGATACATCTGGTTAAAGGTACATATTTTAAAAATACTGTTATAAATCATATGTCGTATATGTTTACAGTCCACATAAAACCATTGTATATCTTTTATCAGAAAGCTATCTTATTTAGATGACAAAAAGTTCTTATCAGGAGATATATCCAATTTTCTGTTGAGAATTTAACCATATAAATTTCAATTCTCATTTCTTAAATGGGTCCGATTGTTGGGCACAAAAAGAGCCATTTTATCCGATGCGAATTCTGAAAAGTAGCAGAGGGCGAACGAAAACTGTCGTCGTCATCGAAAACTGTTCCAGAATTGGCATTTATTTTTCTCTGCGATACACGCGCCGAATAAAAAACTCACTTCCTGCATCTTTTTTACCCCCAAATGGAAGAAGAGTCGTTACAAATTACCATATTTAGGGATTATGGCGGAGAGTGGCGTCGAAATCGTAAATAAATAATTGAGGAAGGGACGCGATAAGAAAAGAATGCTTGCGATGTGGCGAGCGGTAGATACGCGCCTCAAATGCGGCTTTCAATTATATTTATTCGCCGATTACAACTCGCATAGTAGGAAGTTTTTTTCAAAGAAGAACCAGAGTTGACAGGGTCGGACTTGTCGGTTGGGTTGTTTATTGTGTTGCAATATTTTTCACTTAACATTTTTCAAAAGTAATATTTTTTCATTCATAATAACGACTTATAATCGCAATCGAAATAAATGTAAAGAGGTTTTCACACTTCTGACCTGCCTTAGTCCGAAAAAACTCAATCATCTCGAAAGAAGAGTACCTGACATCAGAGTCCACTACAATCTCCCATCTAGATATCTCAAAAGACTATTAGATTATTACTCGTTGAGATTGGGAATGGCAGTTACAAAGAATATGCAGTCTGTCACAATTTCCTCCAATATAACTCATCATACTGTCTCAGGGCTTTGACAAAAGCCATTATCCGAGACAGCTTTACAAAGGTTAGTTCTCCATCTCCGATATCAATCGTAATCGTTTATGGCACGATTGATGGTCGTCTTAGCGCACTCAGTGATGAGATGTTCTGGTATTTCCCCATTTTTCCTACACAATCTGCGTTTGCCGTTGTTTCTTAGCTTTAATATACTGAGATGTTCATTGAGAAAACAGTATCCTGTTAAAAACCCCGTGACAATCCGAATACTATTTTTACTTAAATCTAGGAGAATCTTAGATTTTTCTCGGACGTAGGTAAGTTTTGAAAAATTCCTTCCTGTGTCTTAGACTGTTAGAGGATTCGGGTTCCAGGTTACGGAAGGAGTCTTCCAGATTCTTGAGTTCCGCTTTAAGTTGGTATCCACTTAGAAAGCAAAACGGTTCAGTGGAATATTCGCTCCTTTTCTAACTAGATCGTTTGCTTTTTCATTACTTTCTATCCCTTGGTGGGTTGCCACCCCGAGTAGGAGGACTTTATTTTCTTTGCCTAATTCTAAAAGGTATTCTTTGAGCAAATTCAAATTGATGATACTGAGTTGTTTGCTTTTAATGCTGCTTGACTATCGCATAAGTTGGCTATTTCTTGTTTCCGACAGTGCCTATCTAATATAATTTTTACGAATTTTTCAATATCGTAGATTTTTGCATGAAGGATGCTGGGGACCCTATTGGGTTGGAATATTTAGTTTTTGTCCCCAACAGTCTTATCCTTGTTCTTACTGTGGTTTTGGAAGCATCAGTATACCACGTTGTGGTATGGTATTTTACCCTACCATAAGTGGGTATCACCCATCTCCTAACGATCAGATCCGAATATGCAGAAATATTAAATCATGCACATTAAGTGAAACGTTTTAGCGTTAAATTTCTACTTTACATATAAAACTTTGTTTTCAACTAACACCCCTGAGCAATATGATAATTACTAGAAAAAAATCATCAACCCGAAGATGGTATGAAAGTGGTTCTAAATATGTTTTACGATTAGAAACAATCTTTCATTTGAACATACACTGTTATAGCAAAACTTGTTTTTTATTAGCAATACATTTATTTTTATTAAATTGTATTAAAAAAGCCCCTTTTATTTTTGATTTTAGAGGCTATCGCTTCATTCATTATAATTTTGTTGTTATTAAAATTTAATCTGTGACCTGTGTCCCATGAATGCTGACAAATCTTAGATTTGTGAAAATCTCACTTTCTTAAATAATAATCTTTATGTTTTCTAATTCGAACATTTAAGGGTCTAGATGTTTCACCAATGTAAAATTTATCGCATTCACATGGTATTTTATATATTACATTTTTTGTTTGTTCTGGTATTCATTGGTTTAGTATGTGATAAAATCGATCTAAGTGTATTTTGCGTTTTGAAAGATGTTCGCATGATATATTGTTTTCCTATCCTTCTTATTTTTTTTCTGAAACGCCTCGAATGTATGGAATTGTAAGTTGTATATATATTGTGTATTGTTATCATTTTGTCTATGATTTGGGGTTTGTATTTCGTTTAATGTTTTGTCAATAAAATATGGTGGATAGTCGTTTTTTATTAATGTATTTTTTATGTGGTTTATATCTCGGTTTAGTGAAATGTCGTCTGAACATATTATTTTTGCCATATTATATAAACTTTTTATAACACTTTTATTTTGTAAATTTTCTTCCAGTGGCGAAATACCCATAGGATTTTTTTGGATATTGTGTAATATTCTTTAAGCTTTTTCAATTAAGATCGTTTATCATCACTACATTTTTATATTCTTATCAGACTTCTAGAATACAACCGAATTTTCTTTTCTGAAAACGGGCCTGCGTTTCACCACAGAAAAGGAAAGTCGGGGAAGAAGGACTAACGGCCGTTCTTGAATTTAAATCAGGTCCGTAATGGAGGGTTCGTATAATTGAGTTTCGAGTCCCTTTCGACTCGACTCGGCTCGACTCACCATCTATCTGTGCGGGGCTTGAAAGTTTTCGTAACAAAACGTCGAAGCGATATCCCTCGGACTGTGAGATGAAATTCGCTACGAGAGGTGTCTGAAATTAACTTCGGATCAGGATGACAAGGTCGTCTCGGGGTTGTGATATCCCCGATCGGATATCTTAGGATAAGGACAAGAATCTCAACGATGAAATTATTTGGTGTAACTAGATGAATTTACAAGGATTAATTTAATTATTCAAGTAATACTTTGTACAACTTGTCAAAAAAGTATTATCTGTTAAATATATTTCTCGTCTATGTATGACAACGAACAAGAAATAGTTATGTCCTGCTTGCTAATAGAAGAAGAAGAAATCACGAGAAAGAATCTAAAGTTATGGGTTCACAATATTTGTAAAAATTTTACCTTTAGGAGGGGAATTCCACATATTATTACCATATTTAATTGAGGACGAACTAAAAATTTTTCAGTATTTCAAAATTAGCCATGAAAAACTTGCAAACTTTCTTAGCATATTGAATTTCTAATCTCCTCTTCGGCTAGATCGATTCGGCTACCCGCGTAGAGTGGAAGGAATTGCGTGTGACGTCAGCAGCACTAGCCGCATTTACCGAAAATCATTCTGGCCCAAGAATGCTGGGCGCATTTTCGTCAATGCGATTCGTTCGGCTCTGGCTAGTGTGTGCTCACCTTCATTGAAAGTAACACAAACAATATTTTTCGTGCCATCAGTGTGCGCGTACCGAGCGAGCTTTTAAGATACGCGCACACCGACCAGAGCCGCACGCGCCTCATCGACCGAAGAAAAATATTGTTTGTGTTACTTTCAATGAAGGTGCGCACGCATTAGCCAGAGCCGCACGAATCGCATCGACGAAAATGCGGCCAGCATTGTTGGGCCAGAATGATTTTAGGTAAATGCGGCTAGTGCTGCTGACGTCACACGCAATTCCTTCCACTCTACGCGGGTAGCCGAATCGATCTAGCCGAAGAGGAGATTAGAAATTCAATATGCTAAGAAAGTTTGCAAGTTTTTTATGGCTAATTTTGAAATATTGAAAAATTTTTAGTTCGTCCTCAATTAAATATGGTAATAATATGTGGAATTCCCCTCGTAAAGGTAGTGCTGCTGACGTCACACGCAATTCCTTCCACTCTACGTAGGTAGCCGGGATTAGACATTTAATATGCTAAGAAAGTTTTCATGGCTCCTATTGTAACATTTTTAGTTCATCCTCAATTAAATATGGAAATAATGTGAATTTTTGCAAATATTGTGAACCTATAAATTTCGATTCTTTCTCGTGATTTCTTCTTCTTCTATTAGCAAGGAGCTCATAATTATTTCTTGTTTGTGGTCATTCATTGTCGAGAAATATTAAAAAACACGCTTATCACCGCAGACAGGAGTGATGAGAAACTCGATTGGCAAATACAGGTGTAGTAGGGGTAAAAAGAAACAAAATAGAGAATAATGCGGCGCGTTCGGTACGGGTCAGTGTGCGCGACAAGAAGAAAAAGTGCGATTCGTGCGGCGAGTGCGGCGCTGGTCAGTGTGCGCGTACCTTTAGATTCCTCTTTTGAAGAGGACACAAAATTCTATATTTTTCTTGATTGATTGTATTAAATTGATTTCTCAACACGTCTATATCGACGTACCTTTCATAAATTGAAGTCTGTTTTTTTAAAACAAGAAAATGAGTCGGCTTAGATATTACTACTACTTATATTTATGCTATAATTGATTTACAATTATTTAATGATATATTGAACATATAGAATTGCTTGAAAAGTTTTCTATTCCATTTAATATAACTTTTATTTTTAAAACATTTTGAAAATATACTCTTTTAAGCCCTATGACCCGGGTCACAATAATTCAGTAGTTTTGCAAATTACAATATATAATTGTCATCGTTATTATCTGTCGGCGAGCATCGCAAACGAACGTACGCAGTGCATAAACTCGCAGTATCACGTTTTCGTATTCATCGGACTCTATCTTTCTCGTTTGCTCTTAAAACAGAATTGTTTCGACCAATCATCGTTCGATTTTGAACGCTTTTCTAGGAATACTTTTACCCCTAAAACGGAGCGCAGGACGCCCATAAATCAGATATGGCGTGACATGCTTGAGACGCAGAAATACTTAACAGGCACAAACTCTTAATATGTGTCGTTTTAAAACCTATGTTAAAAGAAATATTATTGGGAAAATAAACTCACGTTATAGTTGTTAGAAAATAGAAATTAAACTCGTCTGTTTCTCAAAACACTATTTTATTATAAGTCTTTAAATGTATATGCGACAACGATTACAAACAGACTGACTCAATCCTTTTTTACTTTCCTGCAAAACTTGCACCTGCAAGAATAATCTACATATTAGTTATCATTATTCCCAAACTCCTAACTTGACACTTTTAACAACTTCGCATTTTACTCATTCCAAAACATATCAGTAACATAAACATAAACAGTACAAAGAACGGCAAAGCCCGCCGCCGCCGCTCAGCTATCAATAATTACATTATTCAACCGACACCGATATAGATACTTTTATTTAAGAGTCCTACATAGTATCTGTTAGTTATGCTATTATTATCTTGTAAAATATATTATATATTTTGGAAGTGAAATTTCTTTACGCGGCCTTGAATGACGCCCGTGATGCATGAGCTAACGAGAAGAAAAGTGATAGCGGCAGTGTTGGCACATCTACCTAATTCGGGGTAGAACTACCCCTTCGTAAAATAATTTAACACCACTATCTCGTTATAATCTACCCCGATGAAAAATAAGTTTGTGGCAACACTGGGTATCGATCTGTGCCATACGAAGCTGTGCGAATATCTGTTTTAAATGTAGAATATCGGTTAAAACATTTATTAATCCACGATCGAGACAGTTTTTATTGAAATATATAAGAATATCACTATAATAAACTTGATACTGTACCTGTGTACTAATCAGGGCCGGATTACCGCCTAGGTCTGCAAGGCCCGGGCCTATGGGCCTAGCCAACCTAGAGGCCCCATGCAATGAGTGGCGCGCAACTTTTATATATAAACTCCAAATTGGCTATGACATGGGGGGGGGGGGCAAATGTCAAGTGCCTAGGGGCCCTGGATGTCTAAGTCCGGCACTGGTACTAATATCCTCTAGTTGTGTGCTAGTGTGCTAGGAAGTAAATTTTCATGCATATTTTCATCGATAGGTTTGTAACTTCTGAATAACGGTCTAGGTAAAGTATCTAGCTCATTTGTCATATTAGAATTATAACTATTAGAGTTAGTAACTCGCATTTTCATTGGAGGACATTGTCATATTTATTTGAAACCAATAATCAACGAGAATATTCGTATAATTTATTAAATTACTGTAAACCACTATAAATACTGTAACGTTTTTAGTTCGTTACATGTATTTTTTATATATGATATATATGATGTCTGACGTATCGTCATCGGATTCCGTATCGTTCAGGCCGGATAATTTATTTGACGCGCTTAGCGTAATTTTTACGTTCTCTAGTCAGCAACCCTGCTATCGTTTCACTGCTCTCTAGAGGCGCTGTCAACATCGCTCCAAGGTTAGGTCGCTCTCCGCGCTTAACCTCACTTTTGTTCACCCGGCTTTTAGAAATGGTAATAATTTAAATCTTGCTGCAAAATCTGAATCAGCTGCTATTTCGAAGCAACAGGGTAGAGTTTTGGATTGACCCACCTTAACTCGTATTTGTATTTTGCTGGCATATTGGTGTTCTTCTGTTTTTGTCCTCCAGAATGTTACATAGAAGAAAGGACAGTCTCTTTGTTTATTATTGAACCCTCGGAAGTATTTCGAGGGTCTTATAGACGGACTGTGTCCAAGGTTATGGTCCAAGTTACAGACATTGTCCAAGGTATGGACTATTTACAAGGTACGGGC
This sequence comes from Sitophilus oryzae, assembly GCF_002938485.1. NCBI lineage: Eukaryota > Metazoa > Arthropoda > Insecta > Coleoptera > Curculionidae > Sitophilus > Sitophilus oryzae. Next base: position 13,121,634 of record NW_022146055.1, read on the forward strand.
ATTATCCAAGGTCCTAGTAGTATCCAAGGTACGGGTAGTGTTCCCCTGTACCATTATCGTATGTACGGATGTCCTGTGGACGAGTGTCCCCAGTAGGAATGATTTTCTTACATATAAAGTGCCCCAGCGTGGATGTAGCTTGAGCCCCATGCTGATTCGTTCCCATCTTTAAGCTAGTTAGTAGTTACGGCTGTATCATTTCATGGTGTCCTCATTCTGACCCCTTTTGTTGTATTGGATGGCCGAGTACAGAGATGCAAGCCCACCTCATGCTGTTACTGTTTGAAGCAAGATTACCTAAAGAACAGCTAAGTGTAGATTTAAGTTATAGTTTTACATTTAACATTTAAAACATTTTCAGTCTTAAACAGTAACGTACATCTTAAGTAATATCGTACAGACTATGTTTAGTTGTTAGATTGTTAAGAACATTCATGTCGATTTAATATTTAAAATATGATTTAGATCTTAGGTTTCATTACATTACGTCTTGTAATGGTATTACTTTTATAGATATTTAGTACAACTCTTAACACCACTTTCTTTGACATATAACCACTATATATTCACTAGAACTCTATAATGTCATGTATCAGCAAAGAACATCATGAATAAATATAGTCATTAGTTTTAAGTAATATATAACTGTGTTTTCTTTCTCTGTACATGCCTGGCGCCCAATATCTATATTTTTTTTGTTTATTGTTATTGATTCTCTCTAGTGAAATACCGTATCCACGACTGCTCTCCAATGAAAAGCTGCCGTTCGCAGTGGTAATGTTTTATAAAAAACGCTACAATACGAAGTTAGGTTAGTAGTAGTATATTGGTTTAATGGCCACAGCTGCCGGGGCTATCCGGCCGACGAAGATAGGTTCAAACTTTTTCTCCTCTTAAATTAATTTAAGGGTTTAACATTATTATAGGCATTTGCATAAAAGTGTGTATTTTGTATTTTGGGTGGTAGTTCACAAAATTTGTAGGCTATTGAGAAACAGAAAAAGGGCAGAAATAAATTGAAAATAATATTTATGTTATTGTAAATGTCCGAAATGCGGTAAAACCTAGAATAAGCGCGCTAAACCTAGGATTTACCAAAACCGTGTGGTAAAAGCCCGAAAACTATTTATTTTGCTTCCATTTCGGACTTTTACCGGACCCAAATAGTGAATCTTAGGATTTACCATACCGCATTGGTAAAAGTATGAATAAGCAAGTGGTAGTAAAAACCAAACAACCCCACCAAATAACCACCTAACCAATGCATTAACACCCCCCAGATAACCGGGCTAACCAATGCATTAATTGGTCGATATTGTTGCTATAAGAAAAATAATTCGTACTTTTACCAATGCGGTGTGGTAAATCATAAGATTTACTGTTTGGGTGCGGTAAAAGTCCGAAATGGAAGCAAAATGAAGAAGTTTTCGAGCTTTTACCACTTGCTTTTGGTAAATCCTAGGTTTAGCGCGCTTATCCTAGGTTTTACCGCATTTCGGACATTTACAGTGACATTTATATTAAAACAGCATTATGTCACTTTTTCAAGCATGTCCTTCAAATCCTTCAATTTAATAGTTGTTAGTAAGAAGTGTCACTTCAAATATGCGCACATAGTGCACACACTGTTTTCTTTTTTAAACTAACGTTTGTTAAGACATTTATTTTATCATGTCTTGTTAGTTTGTTTCAGTAATTAATTAAAATCATTGCAGTGATTGATTCATTGAGGATAAATGTTAATGACCTATCCATAGCTGTGTTGTCACATTTTGTATCCACAAAACAATATTGTCATCTACATTAGTATGCAATGTTTTATTTTATATCCATTCTGGTACGGCGAGGTCAGGCTTTTGGCTTTGAGTGCCGATTTTCTTTTGTACGAAGAGTAGAATCAATACGCCCAGCACAATAAGAATAATAAGATATACTGATCAAAGAAACAACAGCAAACGCATGAAATATAGAATCAAAGTAAGCGGTTATGTAATAAAAACTTGCCATTTTTTCCTTCCAGACTTACAAGATGCACTTTCCTCAAAATATCAATAATTAAAAAGTTTTTCCTCTTGTAAAGACAATCCAGAGACCAAGATTTGGTAAAATTTTTCTCAAAATTAGTTTTCTCAATATCTTTTAATGTTTATCCGGTTATACTTAGACCGTCCTATATACCGTTGCTTTATCATCAATTTGATGGCGCATGGATGTATATTTTCGTAATTATTTTCGGTCGGCTTGCGATATTGCTCGTATACGGACCGAAATGCTATTTCGGCCAGATACATCGTTTTCCAGAAGAAATTAAATATTTCATTTCGGAACGTCGGACGTTTCAAGACCTCGCACGCGAAAAAACACATATTACATCAGCCCTCTGTTGACTTAAATGCGAACGTTACCGTGTAATTTTTTCACTGGCCGTCTCCACTTCTCTTTTTTCACTCATCTGTTTTGACTTTATTAATTTTTGTTTACGTCTTTCGTATATTCGTAATTAGTTTTAACTCTTTGATTCTAATATTTAGGTTTACTTCTAATATAGGTTTTTTAATGTTGTAGATGGATTAAGTAATTGTGTGGTAATTTTATTCATTGGCATTTTAAATATATTAATGTTAAATATACATTAATAAAAATGTCTATACCTATGTGGCGGGTTCATCTATCCAAAAAAATCCTATGGGTATTTCGCAGGGTTGGAAAAAATCATGATTTAAAAAAAATAAAAAAAATCAGTTTTTTTATTTAAATCAGATTTTTTTGATTTTAATTCAAAACAATATTTAAATCGGATTTCCAAATGACTAGGACTTATTTCCAATTAAAGTCCTATCCTAAATGGCTAAATCTTTATAACTCTACAATTCTACGGCGCCGTCTCATTTTTCCACATCGGTCACCAATATATTCCGCAAAAAAATCACTCTCTTTAGATCAAAAGGATTTTTTTCCAAACATCTCAAAATTATTAACTTTTGTCATTTTAACTCCTAGGCATAAAAGTAAAGCAATGTTACGCCTAAGCTATATTATTAAACTGATATTAAGTGTCAAATTCAAGAGTGTATAAATTGTTGCTAGATTACTGTTCATATTACTTGCAATGTTTGAAATTGATTAAAAAATTATTTGTAATGTTTTAAAAGAAATTGTATGTTCTATTCGGAGTAAAAATGTATTTTTTGTACCTCCCTGTAACGTTGGAATAGCTTTACGATGGTTCTTCAAAGGTACAGCATCGTCAAAAAAAGTATAATTTTTACTCCTAATAAAACAATACACTATTGTTCGGAAATAGTCTTAAATCGAGAATGAAATTAGTATGTATTATCTATAATGTCAAAGTGTAAAGTACTACTGCAGCTGCAGTGCATACAACCGTTTCAAAAAAAATAAAACAACATTTCCTGACAACGATTATAGATTCTCGGGAATGAATATATAGTCTCTATATCAGAAGAACCTAGTTCTGCACTAGACTTTGCAAATGATATATATTCGAACAGCGAATTTTTGTTACTTATACATAAATTTTAAAATAAATCTCTGCGTTTAACGGTCTAATGGATTCACACGAAATTACTTAAAAAATGGGTCCAAGATTTAAATTGATGTCAGTTTAATAATAATTTTCGTACTTTTATGCTTAGGCGTAAAAGTACTTTGCTTTAATGCCTAGGCCTAGGCGTTAAAATTACTTTTTTTATATTGTCAATCACATCGCAAAAATTAATATTTTTATGACGTTTGAAAAACAATCTATTTTATACTAAAAAAAATCTAAAATAATTCATTGCTTTAAACGAGAGCCTTTTTTCAAAATGCATTAAAATGGAACAATCACAAAATATTTCTAAAGATTTGCGCCCTTTCCAGGTCAAACATCATGAAATTTTAACAGGTCCATATTATTAAAAAAGATTCCGAGAGAACGTTGAAAAGAGGCAGCCAAAATTTTAAATGAAATGGATTATTCTTTCAGGACTTAATTTCTTATGGAAATAATTGAAAAACTGTGTTTTCTTTACATAGTCGCTTGAGTAGTTCCTTTGAATTTTTGTATTTGTCAAGAGGCGGAGTTTTTAAAACTGTTTAATACGGGAACAGTCATAATTAAATAAGAACGCTGGAAATGTAAGTTAATAAAAAATGCCCCGTTTTTGCGCTCATTCTATTCGGTTTGATTTTTTTTCAAATTCGACTCTTTTATGACAGAATATATTCCAGTAATTTTAATTTCTATTTACCGGGCATTTTTTAAAAGTGGCCGTGGTTAAAAATATAAAACTACCAACTTAAGTTCCAATAGATACAATAGTTCTGAAGATATTGCCAGTTAATATAAACGTATTATTTTCATTTTTTTGACGTGAATCCGAAACTAATCAAGATACCTGGGTTTTCTTCATAGGTGTTTGTCAAACTTCTAATTACGCAACTTTTGTCCCATTTAACCGAATTCGTATCTCCCGTAGTTTCTGAGATAATCAATGTTGAGCATCGAAATTGTCAACACCCTATATATATAATATTTAGAAACAGTTCTGATTAGAGCTCCGAATAGCACCCTAAAAGTTCTATAGAATATATAATTTTAAATTATTAATACTAATTGATAACAGTGGCGCTTCTAAACATTATGGACTCTGGAAGGGTTAGTGACAATATTTAAGTAATGTATTAGTTACTATGGCTTTTCAGTATATGTTGACAAGCAAGAATCTCCTTGGGCTCTAAGAGCTTGAATTGTTGTGTTGGTATACCGCGTTGTGCATCGTCGTTGAAAACAAAAAATTCCAATCAAATTTTGAACTGTCCAAATATTGGCTCCTTGTTAATTTATAAGTCGTAAATAGGTATTTTAAAGGTCCGCAAATGCTGAATATACACGTGCTAAATTTGAACAATTTTGGACAAGCCGGATTTTAATTAATATAAGAAAAACCGCATCTATTTTTAAATTAAAACTGAACAGGTAACAATGCCAAATCAGTCAAATGTCAATATACCTTAAGTTGTCAACCTATGATTTTATAATTTTGTAATTTGTTGTGCTGTCTACATTACTACGTTACACTGACGATTAGTGCCCGAAATTTGTAAATAAAAACTTGATAAAATTAGGCAGAAGCCCTACCGTATAGAAAATATAATTTGACATTCACAAGATCATTGATTGACTTGAATTGAGGTATGTTGGCGTTTCCCTGGTTTTGTATTATTACCTGTTCAATTTCAATTTAAAAATAAATGCAGTTCTTCGTAAATTAGCTAAAATTGGCTAGTTTAAAATTGTTCAAATTTGACATGTGTATTAAGCATACCTTTAAAAACCTATTTACACAATGGAACCAATATTTGAACAGTTCAAAATTTGCATGCGATTTCGTATGTTTCAAACGACGATGCACCACTTGGCTGATTTTTCAAAATTTACGATGGCTAGTTTAATTGTTAGCTCGTACTTGTTTGTTTGACTATTGACTTCCTCGTCTGGATAGTGATTGTTCTGAATATTATGAACAGCAAACAATAAAAATAACATAATTCATAATTCTGGAAATAACTAGTAATCTTCATGGAAAGACAAATAAAACGAACATTAAATTATTACCTAAAGTCGAGCAAACTCATAAACTTTTATTACCAGAATGAAAACATCATAAATTGACGATGTCCAGCGGGAAGTAGTCATCCCTACCCCGTTTCCCCAATAAAAACATCCGTACGTTATCCTCCACTTCTTTTATCGACGGTACAAATCTAAAAGATCCGTCCGGTTCGCTGTTTTGCTTAGCAAACTTTAAAATTTCAAGTTGACTCGGAAAACTTACGGGCCATAAATAAAGGGACGGTGGAGCCGGCTCTGAACGCTTTTCGATTTTATTTGCCTTCTTAAGCGAATCGAGTGCCATTATTTTGTATTGTAGTGCCTCTCGAAAACGCTCGACAATATGACTAAATTTATAGTTGCCGAATATACATATCCAGTTGAAAAATTGACGTCGTTGTATATGGACAGTATCGATTTGTGACTTTATCGGGAATATAATCTTAAGATCGGTGGAGATCCTTTCACGAAATTCTTATTTGGTGGTAGCTTATAATTATTTCTAACATCATTATGGCATACACAAATGAAGAAGGAAATTAAAGATAAAGGATTATAGGTACTATATCCGTATTGTAGTACATTTTTAGACAACTTCTTTATTTATAAGATCTTGAAGATCAAACATCAACAAAATATTCCTTATGCTTGGTCTAAGTTTTCTCGAAAATAAAGACAATTTAAAATTCTGTTACAATACGGAATAGATTGAAGTTTTGTGATTACAGTAATAAACAGGGTGGTCCTAACTGTATTCCGGAAACTTCGGCAGCATGTTCTACAGATAAAAATAAGTAAAAATGTTCGTATAGATGTATGTCCAAAAATGCTTAGTTTCGGAGATACAGGGTGTAGAAGTTTCATTTTTATTTCGATTTTTTCCAAATAATTTCTGCAGTAACGTCAATATTTGGATTAAAATTGGTGTTTGGGAGTTTTTTGACATGAGAAATTTGATTTTGATGTCAATATGAGACCTACTAGTAGAGGTTTGGTTGTGAGATGTAGAGGTTTGGCGCCACCTACATATTTTTTAACTGGTTTGAAGAGTAATAACTTTTCATCCGTACCTGTATAAAACTACTGAGTAAAAAAATATACATATACATATACATTTACGACGCTTTTTACGTAAAAAAGGTCTCTTGGTAAAAATCCCTACGAGTAATGGTTTTCGAGATATTTGGAATCGAAATTATCAAAACCTGTCATCACTGACAAATTAAACATGCGTTGACTAAATAGTTATTAGACTGAGATCATAAATTTGAAATGTTTTTGTACCAAAAGTTCAACAAAAACTGTTTTATCACCATTTTTTGCAGAAAAATATGTTGAAAAATTTCCCAAATTTATTATTTCAGTGAAATAACTATCTACTCAACGTGTTTATTTTTCGTCATTAATGGCATGTATTGACTATTTCCATTCTCAATATTTTCAGAACGGTTGCTCGTAGCGATTTTTACAAAGAGATATTTTTTACGTAAATAATCACAGAGTATATTTTTCCCTCGGTAGTTTTATACAGGTACGGACAAAAAGTTATTACGCTTCAAAACAGTTAAAACACATGTAGGTGGCGCCCTCTACCAGTAGGAGTCATATTGACATCAAAATCAAATTTCTCATGTCAAAAAAGACATGAGAAGACACCAATTTTCATCTAAATATTGACGTTACATCAGAAATTATTTGGAAAAAATCGAAATAAAAATGAAATTTCTACACCCTGTATCTTCGAAACTAAGCATTTTAGGACCTACATTTATACGAACTTTTTTACCTATTTTTATCTGCAGATTATGCTGCCGAAGTTTCCGGAATTCAATTCGAACCACCCTGTATAATTTATATGGTTTTGTAACAAATTGCTCGCTATTTTATGGCAAATACTGAAGCTCTGCAAACCTTAATCAAGCCTTAATCAAAGCACGTGTGTTTCGAATTTTGTGTGTGGCTTCATGACAGGATCGGGCTAAGCCTTAGGCAGATTTCTGAAATATAATATATATTTTCTTCGGCCACACACCAACTTTACCCGACCACTGAGAGCGACCCGAACAGTACAGCGTAATAAACTGTTAATATTGCTACAACATATTAGCTATTAAAAATAAATAAAGAAATTATAATGCTGGAAGTACACACTCGCCGAGGCGACCCGAGAAATGACAAATAAGGACGGTCCTAACCAATAACAATGTACAAATCGTTAATTTTGTAGCGTCTCGGGTCGCCTCGCCTAGTGTATACTTGGACCATTAGAGCTCGTTTTCGTTTTTTGTGCTTCTGCCACCAGACGGGAAGATGATTTCTGCTTTTTTTGAAGTAAAGCTAGATTTTCATGCGTCCATTATCGGTTGATACGATGGTCCGACGCGACGCATGCCTCTACAATAATAACAGTATTGATTACTAAACAAATTACTTTGTAGATTTTCAAACTTGCTATAAACTTATTAAATTAATAATTAAAATTACCTCGTTTTTCAATTTTGCAGTATTTTTTTTATAATTAGTTTATATAAAACTTTAAAGTTTTAATGAGGTTTAAAAAGAAATTAAAAAAGCAACGTAAACAGGCTAAAGTGGCCAAAGTTTGATCTCAGATTTTTATAACAGTTTTATGGGAATATTAATAAAAGTTTGTGGAGTTAGTTATGAGGTAATGAGAAGAGTCTCCTTCATGAATATCGGTGGTTGTGGAGTTCAAAGAGGCAACTTGCGAGATGTTTACCTTAATATTAGTAAATTTAGATTTATATTGTATTTTATCAAATTAATATTCAAAAACTTCATTTGATAGCTTCAGATGTTCTTTTTTCATTAACCATTTTTTTTGGAATTGTACTAGATCTATGAATAAAACGGACTCTCAGTGGTTTTTGAAATTATTATAGTCGATGATAATTTCTGTGGAGTTTATCCCCTATATACAGGGTAGTCCGAACTGTATTCCGGAAACTTCGTCAGCATACTCTACAGATAAGTCAAAAAGTTCTTATAAACGTATGTCCTAAAATGCTTAGTTTCAGAGATACAGAGTGTAGAAGTTTCATTTTTATTTCGATTTTTTCTAAATAATTTATGAAGTATCGTCAATATTTGGTTGAAAATTGGTGTCTGGCAGTTTTTTGACATGAGAAATTTGATTTTGATATCAATGTGACTCCTACTTGTAGAGGACGCCACCGACATATTTTTAACTGGTTTGAAGAGCTTAACTTTTCATCTGTACCTGTATAAAACTGTGAGTAAAAAAAATATAATTTTTTTTATGTTTTTTTACGTAAAAAAGGTCTCTTAGTAAAAATCGCTAGGAGTACCTAATGGTTCTTGAGATATTTGGAATCGAAATTATCAATACCTATCATCATTGATATAAATAAATTTAAACATGTTGACTAAATAGTTATTAGACTGAAATCATAAATTTGAAATGTTTTTGTGCCAAAAGTTCAACAGAAACTGTTTTATCATCATTTTTTCTCAGAAAAATTTATGATTAATTTAAAAAAATAAAAATTTCCCAAATTTATTATTTCAGTCAAATAACTACTATCTACCCTACAAAGTGTGTTTATTTTTTTCTCAATAATGACATGTATTGACTAAAACATATGTAGGTGGCGCCCTTTACAAATAGGAGTCATATTGACATCACAATCAAATTTTCCATATCACTTATTTTTATCTGCAGAATATGGTGCCGAAGTTTTCGGAATACAGTTCGAACCACCCTGTATATCATTTAAGGTCAGTTACCGAATTAACGTCATATTAAAGTTTGAACGGCCGTAGTCTTTTAAATATTCTTCAAAATAGTTTCAATTTTGATTTATCTTTTTAAAGAATGTGAATTGGTGAAAAAAAATTTGGTTGCAATTATTGGCACTATTAAGAACATCTTGTCCCAAATAACGCCGGTTGTAATTTCGATCAAGAAAAACACACCAGGAGGCTATACAAGTTTTGTTTTTATTAAATTTCAGAATAAAAAAAGGATATAATACCTACTGATCCCAAAAATTCAATAACACGAGTTTGTAAATTAACATTCATATTCAAAACAACCAAATGAAAAGTTATAGCCTTTAGATAGTCCTACACATACACATCCCTCGTGAATGTAATTATTTCATACAACATACAACATTACAACGACGCATGTCGAGGACATGGTCTTGATAAATGAAGCCAAATCAAATTTCTTGGATATTATTTTGTTTTCATTTAATTCAGTTTAGTTCCTAACAACGCCAATGGAAGATTTTTTCACTGACATCTGGCATTATTAGGTGCCAGTGATTTAAAATGATCTGTTATTGAGTGGGAATAATTTTGTCCTGTTTTCATTAAAACTATTATAAAGTAATGTTGCGAACTTGCCAGAGGGTACCTTCATGTCACAAAACCGAATTTTAAAGGTAATTAAATAGAAATAGTCTTATTAGTATTGTTGTAGTTATTTTTACCGGCAAAATAATGCAACAAGCGTAGAAAAAAATTATATATCTGGTGGTTTTCTCTGATATGAATCTACAAAATTGTAATGTACTGTTTTTTTTACAATTTTACTATAGAATCGCCAAAAATGGCGAATGACGTAATTGGGAACCTAGCTTTAATTAGGTCACTGACCTTATAAAAAACCTGATATAAAACTTGTCAAAAATAGTCTAGTAATATGCTTCTAAACCAGTTAACTAATAGGACTGTACATTTTAAGTTGTAGTGTTACACCAGTAACAATAATTTTAATATTTTTGTTAATACAGGATAGAATAATTGAATAAAAAGAGTCCATTTTAAGAAGCTAATACCATTTAGAACTGACAGTTAGCCTTAAATTTACAAAAGCCGCAAAATATACAGAAGAAAAAGGTGGCATATTCGGTGGTCTAGCGAAGCGTAAAATGCAATAGTCGTTCGTTTTAATGTGGCGATTCTCCGAACTTGGCGCATTATCAGCAACGACCCGCAAGTCTGGTCATTTAAAACTGATTTTGATAAGAGAAAAGCTGCCGTTCTCGAAGAAAAGATTTGTTTCGGAACGTATTTTTCTTTGCTTCTTTTATTACATGTAATATAAATACTGCATCTGCAGTTCTCACAGATATTAAAGGAGCTTACAAGAAAAAAGTGTAAAGTAATCACTTGCAATGTGATGATCTCGCTGATTATGGAATTTTATGTTGTTCTCTATCAAAATTCAAATTATATACCGGGTGGTGCACCGTCGTTGGAAACATAGGCAATCCCATGCAAATTTTGAACTGTCCAAATATTGGTTCCTTATTCATTTCAAGTCGTAAATTGGATTTTTAAAGGTCTGCCTATGCTGAATACACATGCCAGTTTGAACAATTTTGAACAAGCCAATTTTAAGTAGTAATTTAAGAAAAACTGCATCTATTTTTAAATTAAAACTGAACAATGCAAAACCATCAAATGTCAACATAGGCATAGGCACCTTAAGTTGTCAATCTATGATTTTATCGATTTATTTGTTGTACTGTCTACAGTACTACGTTATAGTACCTACGCTTAGTATTTCTAAAATGTATTTATTTGTATCGTTTCACCCCTAAATTGAAAATACAATACTATTAAGCAAAATGACCGTAATATTATTCTAACATTACATAAATGGTCAGTGGAGATCATCACTTAGAAAATGGTGACTACTCTTGATATACCGTATGATCGAAAAAAAAACGGCCCCTAGTTGCTTGGAAATGAATATCGATGACATTCCTCATATAATGTTACATATAAAATGACAGCGATTTTCATTTCATAGCCACCGCTGACCCCTTTTTTTTCGATCAAACGGTATAATTTTTCATTGACATTTTTAATTTGCTTGCATTGATCGCGATTCATCATGAGAAAAATAAGAAATTTAGATATATATTTTCTTTAAGAAAAAGAGCTCTTTTTGAGTTAGGCGAGAAACGACGAAAAATAATCCTTTGAGCATCATTTTCTAAATTAGCAATTAATTAAGTTAAGACCCTTGATAAAAAAACAAAAGGTGATTTTCTTAATGAGGAAACTGTAAAATGTATAATTTGTGAAACAAGCGTTTTATATCATTTGGGATAAAGTTTTTCTCCACTGAAATGTAAATGAAATTAAAATTATGATTGTGATAATTTTACTAATTTTTAGCCGACCATACCAATAGGTATGGTAGGCTATTAAGATCGGCAAAATAAAGTTTCTTTAATTTCACTCAAAATGAGTTATTTGAGTCATAAATGACCTAAATACAAAATATTTTCATGGTGTCTGTCTGTCTGTCTGTCTGTCCGTCTGTCCGCCTGTCTGTCCGTCTGTAACACGATAACTCAAAAACCGCTAAACCGATTTTAGCCAAATTTGGCACAAAAATACTGTGGGACCCGGGAATCTGGCCATTAGTTTTTTTGGTGCGGGTGAGGGGTTGGAAAGGGGGTATGGGAGGGGGTTAAAAATTTTAAAAAATCGTAACTCCAAAATTACAGTAGCTAGAGAAACGCGGTTTTCAATTTAAGATTAGGAATAATATTTAGAACATTTTTAATAACATCAAAATCAAAGTCGCAGATTTTGAGATAAAAAAAAATTGGGAAAATTCCTTTACTTTGAAACTAAAAGAACTGCCTAACAACTTTTTATTAACATATTTTAGTATGGGCGCCTATACGTGCCTCCCGGCGCCAATTTTTTTTCCAAGATATTATAAATTAGGTAATAGAGTTGTAAACATTGTAATTCGACAGTCTAAATTCCTTGAGCCATTAACAAAATATACAATAAATATTGTATACTAATCACAAACATCGAAATAAAACAATAATTCGCCACAATACACCAAAACATTTCAGCAGCACAGATGATACCCCCAATAACTAAACTCCCAACATTGTTAGCCAAACGCGCGTTCAGTGTAAAGGTAGAGTGTTTTGGTATATTGGGGTGAATTAGTGTTTTATTTTGTTGTTGTAACACCAAATGTTCCAACCCCCAACTGCGATTACAAACATATTCTACAGGGTGGTCCGAACTGTATTCCGGAAACTTCACCAGCATATTCTGCAGATAAAAATATGAAAAAAAGTTTGTATAAATGTATGTCCTAAAATGCTTAGTTTCGGAGATTACAGGGTGTAGAAGTTTCATTTTTATTTCGATTTTTTCCGAATAATTTCTGAAGTAACATCAATATGTGGATGAAAATTGGTGTCTGGGAGTTTTTTTTACATGAGAAATTTGATTTTGATGTCAATATGACTCCTACTTGTAGGGGGCGCCACCTACATGTGTTTTAACTTGTTTGAAGAGTTGTAACTTTTCATCCGTACCTGTACAAAACTACTGAGTGAAAAAATGTACATTTCCGTGATTTTTTACGTAAAAAATGTCTCTTGGTAAAAATCGCTACGAGTAACCGTTCTCAAGATATTTAGAATGGAAATAGTCAATACAGGTCATTATTGACAAAAAATAAACACATTGAATAGATAATTATTACTGAAATAATAAATTTGGGATTTTTTTTTAAAATTAATCATAAATTTTTCTGCGAAATCATAAATTTTTCTGTTGAACTTTTCACACAAAAACATTTCAAATTTCTGATTTCAGTCTAATAACTATTTAGTAGCGATGGGAACTATCGATTGAATTAGACTATCGAATGGTTACTGAATGAATGATTTCAACTATCGAATGGTTTTATTCGAATAAATTCATTCATTCATTTGTATACTAAAGCATATGTGACAACCTCGCCGTGCGACTAAATGGTTATCGTTGAGCCACGACTATCGAATGTTTTTGATAAATGAAATTTAGTATTCGTTTGATTTTTGTGTGCGTCAGTGCATTATTAGTTCTTCAAAAACTCCCAGACATCAATTTTCATTTGTGTGCGTCAGTGATTATTAGTTCTTCAAAATTTTTAAACTTCGCCTTATAAATACTGTGCTATTTTTGCGTTTATTAAAATATTTAAAATACTAAAATAGTAGTTTTTTTAATTGACGATTGTGTGCGTGTGCAGGTGGTCAAAATTTTTCCGAAAGTTTGTGTGATTTTCCGTAGCCCGATCTTTCAATTATTTAATTTTATATGGTATATGGTCTATTTTTTAATGGGAAATTTTGAGAAGTAGCAATTTTTAAGAGAGATGAGATGAACTTACAATTAATTTTAAAAATACATATTTGTATTTTAGATGTTTTAATAATATGAATTAGTTGAACTTAATAATTATATTAATTAATGTGGTTAAGTAAATGGTTATCGAACTCAGACTATGGGGTGAGAAAATTAAATTAAAAGTTTTACACGTGCCAATTTAAAAAAAAGTTAACGATGTTTGTATTTTGTTTATGCTAATTCTCTTACATGTAGTTTTTTGCGAAGAAATATTTCATTTATTTTTTAGTAAGTAAATACCAGTAAAAGTAAATATTATTATTATTAAATAGTAATATAAAGTACCGAATATAAATAATTTTGATTTCTAATTTTTATTTATATTTTCCTTGCATTACACTGCACGCTTAGAAAATTAATAAATGTTTATATTTCATGATTTTAAAATTTGTTGTTAATATAACAAATTAGTTCTGTAATTATTATTATTTAATAAACCAACGTTGCCACAAAAAATTGAGAGACTATATTATTTTTAAATAGGATCTAATATAAATAATTTTGACATCAAATTTGTTGTTTATATTTTACTACTACTTAAAAAAAATGTTTATATTAAATGATTTCAAATTTTGTTGTTAATAGGTATAACAAATTATTACTGTTATTATTATTTATTAAACCAGTCTTTGCTTAAACACATTAAAAATAATTTTCCTGCATCCAAAATAACAAGTATTATTGCAGTGTAACAACAGAATATTAATAAAAAAATATAAAATATATAGACATACTATCCCTAACTAACTAAAGCAAAACAATAATATTCTTTGCTAATATCAATTAATACCATAGATTAATACCGAGACTAATACCAATATATGGCAACAGCGCCCTTCATAATGTATTTTCTGTGTAAATACTAGCACCTCAATAAAAAAAATAATGTGTCCTTATCTTTATCTGACTCCACAAAAAATCAAAGATGCCGGCTTCTTTCATAGCATTGCCACCGACCGGGTTTTTCGGAAAGAAACCTACGTCGCCGGGCGACAACTAAAATCCAGTTAATATTTTATTATAATCGATCCTGACGAATAAATGAATTTTCTAAATGAATGAATTTTATAAATGAATGGTTTTTGCTGCCGAATTACTAGAATATAATATTTCAAGGCAGATGACGCATCTATTCGATAATTTTTATTCGAATAGTTTTCAACGAATGTTTTTTTACTAGCTATCGAATTATTCGAATGAATTGCAACTATCGAATGTTTCGATAGTATTCATTCGATAGTTCCCACTACTACTATTTAGTCAACATGTTTAATTTATATCAATGATGACATGTATTGATAATTTCGATTCCAAATATCTCGAGAACCATTATTCTTAGCGATTTTTACTAAGAGATATTTTTTACGTAAAAAGTCACGGAAATGTATATTTTTTTCCTCAGCAGTTTTATACAGGTACGGACGAAAAGTTATTACTCTTTAAAACAGTTAAAATACATGTAGGTGGCGCCTCCTACTATTAGGAATCATATTGTAAAAAACTCCCAGACATCAATTTTCATCCAAATATTGACGTTACTTTAGAAATTATTGGGAAAAAATCGAAATAAACATGAAATTTCTACACCCTGTATCTCCGAAAGTAAGCAATTTAAGACATACATCTATACAAACTTGTTTACTTATTTTTATCTGCAGAATATGCTGTTGAAGTTTTCGGAATACAGTTCGGACCACCCTGCATATAAAAAATAGTTTTGATCCAATCTGTAAATTTCTTATTCGAAAATTTGGAAAGCTCATAGATGAATAATCCGAAACAAAAAATCGAAAATATGTAAATCGGAATCTGCTGATTTAAATTTAATTGTTCGCCCCTTGGTGGTAACTTGTTTTAGAGGACGATGGCGCTAGTTAATTTCCCATTTATGGGAATTAATTAGGAACTTCAAGGAAGACAGTCCGCAGTAAAAACAGAGTTTTAGGATTAACACTTTGCATTAACATTTTAAAGCTACCCGAGGTAAATACTCTATAAGTTTTGCTTTTATCGCGAGATTATTCAAGAATGTCGATAAAGATCGCGATGAAGGCGATACTGTTGTCGACCGCAGAAAAAAACTAAAACAAACTATTTTAACACCGCCATTTCGCGTATGGGACTATCTTGGTGCAAGAACGGGCCTACATAAACACTTTCGTTTAAAAACATACGGAATGTCCGCGCTTGTTTTCTCATTAAATGAGCTAACAATAAAAATACGTTATTATACAAAATTGTATTGCCAGTGGCGCGTAGGCCGCATGCAGGTACCGGTACCAAAGTCATTGCCATTGTTTTATACGGTTTTCTGCTAACTGCATCTTGGTTTCATTCGATTTTATGGATATTGGGTAAGAAATTTACAAACACAATATTATAAAAAAAGAAAAAAAAAAGACAAAAAACAAACAGAAATAATCCCTGATCAAGTTCCTATGGATTTTTTTGTAAAAACATGCAAGGAAAACGAGTATATAGAAGCATAGTATAAGGAAACTAGTAGTTTTACTCCTTGTCAAATCCTTTGTTCTTTTTCTGCCACTTTATATGACCTTGTTCTCGCCTCCCGTGACCACTGACGTTGCTGTATAGTCGTGGTCTATTAACTAGGCAAAGTATAGTCGTGGCACTCGCCATAGTTTCACAGGTATGTATTTAGGAAAATATGAGTTCACAATAAAATAAAATAAAAAAATTGATCATCGAGTAAAAACTTGCTTGAAAACAGAATATTTTCACATTTCGCGTAGGTAAAAATTCTTCTGTATCTGAAAATCTTCTGATTGGAAGAAATGCGGAAAAAAATATATAATTACATATTTTTATATTATTATCTATTTCAGAGATCTTCTACAACTTTTTTTTGATTTAAAACAAGTTTAATTTTCTGTACATAACTGGATTCGGTATAAAATTCTGCAAATAGTACACCGTCTTTATTTAAAGCACACTGCGGTGTGGCCATTCTATTTCTTATTTACTAAAACTTTGGTTAAAAACATTATATACGAAAGGTGGTAAAAAACTAGAGTGAATATAACTTTATTAATACTTAGCTATGTTTTCTTAAACACGAAGGATACCAGAATAAATTCGTGTAGAAAAATTTACTTTATCGTATACAGGATATTTTTTAAGGCGTCACCAAAGTCGTAATATTTAAAATATTGTATCTCATTTTTTTTAAATGCAACACCTTGTATATTATTTTTCTTTCAGATGTAGAATTAAAAGGTACACATTTTTTGTATTTAAAGTGTTCCTAAATTTTTAGCCGTTTTGCAAATATTTTCTGTATTTCATTATATATGGGATTTCCAACGATAAAATATCAGACAAAGATCATATTAGGTGGCTTTGATAAAAATTTACTGTTTAAAGAGCCATATGTAATATAATACTGCGAATATTTGCGAAACCGTTAAAAATTTAGAAACCCTTTAAATAAAAAAAATGTTCACTTTTTAATTCTGCATCTGACAGAAAAATAATATACAGAATGTGGCATTTAAAAAAAAATGAGATATACCATTTTAAGTATTCCGATTTTGGTGATGCCATAAAAAATACCCTATACAGGGTGTCCCAGAAATGAGTGCAGCAATCCAACACAGCAGCTATGCTATCCGGTGAAATAATCCTCTTTCAACGGTAAAATGAGTGCGAAATAGAATAATGTATATAGAATGATGTAAAATAATTTAAAAAAAATAAAACTAACTTTATCATAACTCTTTTGTGACATCCTGTATATAACAAAATATTTTAGGATGCGCCCCTTTATAAGCCTTGAAACATATGAATAAAACTTTTTTCACATCTTCGACAACGACGACGATATTGGGCTTCCTCGCACTAATGGGCCACCCTGTATATTTAAGGTGGTTTAAAGCTAGGTGTGGCACTTTTCTTCCCTCAAATATAAACTCAATATTTTGTCTATAATATTTTGAATATTGTTATATTACGACCACTTATAATAAAAAATAAACAAAAAAACATAAAAAAATACAGTCCACTAAATTTATAAGAGATTATGCTATTATAAAATTCTTTCAATTAAAAAATATGAATAATTTGCGGAGACTTTAGATGTACAAAATATTTACTCTAAAATTGTTTCAAAAATAAATCTATATAAATTATCTCGTAAACTATTATTGGAATGAAAATTTTATGGCAAATCCCCTGACCAAAAAATATTTTCATGCGCATATTTGAGACAACCTGTATATCTAAAAAACTATTTTTAAAATCTGCCCACATGCTAAAAAAATAATAACATTTAATTAATTACATAATATCTCAGCTTCTAAAATAACCAAATATTAAATGTTAATTGATAATTACTATCAGCTTGCCGATTTATATCCGATGGAAATCTAAAAAAACTCAAAGAACAATTTTTTGAATTATTACTACAATTAATAGCAGCACACAGTAATGCACTCAATTTTTATCAATCCGTCTCTGTGCTGGAACGCAACGCTCGAACCTCGCAGCTCGACGGACAGAATTCAACTGAAACGCTTTGCAACCTGCCGATATTCGACAGCTTGCAAAAACTGGCAGAAAATATTTGCGAGAGTGCAACTACTCTTTTCCTTAAACTATGATAGAAGTGTGGTTCTAACCGGAAATCGCAAAAAAATTACAAAATTCCGCTGTGTTAGAAGTTTTTTTTTGAAGTTATCGGTATCTTGTGAAAGTTTTCTTTATGGCTTGTGTCCCATGAGTTTGTATTTCTTTGTTTTGTCCCATGTTTGTGTTTCTAGAAATGATATCAAGGAACCCGGCACAAAGGTATATTTCAATATTTACTACACTCACCGGCCACTAAAAACTAGTCCCAATTTCAAAGTTGGTTTTCTCGCGAACCACTCATTAGATTTTGATGATTTTTTTTTAAATTGTAAATTAATTCCTTCTTAACGGATGCTTCGTCAGAAATTTTTATTCCCAATTTATTTTGAGCATATACAGGGCACAACAATAAGTTTTTTGTCCGAACTTTGTAACACCCTGTAGGGTGCAGCAGCTGTAGTAGTTATTGCTAAATCAAATCATATTGTAGCCTCATCTTTTGTGAGCATTGTGTTTTTTTTAATCACGACATTATCTCTGTTTGTATTGGAACTACGCTGCTTTAAAACAAATGCCTCGAAAAAAGATTTAGTCCATTACTCAATATTCAAATTCACATGTAAACGCGCAAACTGAAGACGTACTCGACGGTGTCTTGGAAGTAGTTGAGGTCCTGTGGCAGGCCTCCTTGCAGACAAGCTGTTTTCTTTGAGTCTTCGTCGGATTGTTCTCTCACTGACTTGAGTTCTACGCACGGCTTGTAACAGATGTTGATTATGAAATGCTCTACGATTTCGTAAAGTATTCAGGACAATAAAGCGGTCGTTAATTGCATTTGTCTTCCGTTTTCTTCCAAGAACCCACTTGCCTGGTGAAATTTCCCGTCTCCATATACCGATTCCAGGCATCCTGGACTGTAGGTATACCCAGGGTATCGGACACATAACGTTTGACTTCGGCCATCTTCAATTAAAGCCACAATTCGAGCAACATCCGTCACAGATAATAACATTTTTGAATTTGACAACCGTCGTTGTCATATATTGCCAATATTCATAAATCCCTTTTCGTCTATGTCGCCTTGATCATTTATAGATAAAACTTTCTGCCTGCGAAGCATTTTTCCGAGACGTTCGTTTTAAAGCAGCGTAGCTCCAATAAAAACAGAGATAATGTCGTGATTAAAAAAACAAAATGCTCACAAAATACGAGGCTACAATGTGATTTGATTTAGCAATAGCAAAGCAATAGCTACTACAGCTGCTACACCCTACAGGGTGTTACAAACTTCGGGCAAAAAACTTCGTCTTATTGTTGTGCCCTGTATATGCTCATAATAAATTCGGAATAGAAATTTCTGACGTAGCATCCGTTAAGAAGGAATTAATTTACAATTTAAAAAAAAGTCATCAAAATCTAATGAGTGGTTCGCGACAAATCCAACTTTGAAATTCGGACTAGTTTTTAGTGGCCGGTTTTTTTGCCGGTGAGTTTATTAGAAGGTCGTTTCGACATTATAACCAGTGTTCATACAATTATTACACTGAAATTTTAGAGAAAGATATTTATAATATGTATAGTGTAAATTGGGTTAGTTAAGTAGCAAAGATGGTTATTGTATTAGAATTTTATCAAATTATGTAGAGGAGTACTGGATAATTCTGAAATCTTTTGATCATCATCATCATCATTATTATCAGCTTATTCAACCATTTCCCATTATGGTGTAGCCCCTCTCACATATTTAGATACTCTCTTTGTAGTTGGGCCCACTGTTGCCGATTGTTGGCTATGCAGCCCCCCGCTAATTTTTTAACATCATGGTCCCATCTCAGGTTTGGTCTTCCTCTAGGTCTCTTGATTCCTCGTGGGTACCATGCTGTAATTTTTTTGGTCCATCTGTTGACCGTCCTTCTTGCCATGTGTTCTGCCCATTGTCATTTGAAGGATTTGACTGTGTGTATGACATCTATTACTAGTAGTTTATATAATGCATCATATTTGGTCGAAGCGTTTACAATCCTTTCTTCCAAGCAGTTACCAAAAAACAAAATTTAGCGCTTATAGAAATTCTGTCTGAAGACTTTACGTTTTTAGAAAAGAACATTATTCAAATTATTTCAGTTTTGATGCACGTAACTTATGCTTGATTTAAACCGAAATTATCAAATTAGAGCTGTTATTAAGAGAATTTATGGTTTCGATGACCTACATCATCTTTGAGGGATCTCTTTCCACTTAGTTTTCTTATTCTTTTGTTTCTTTGTTTGTCATTTATGTTAAAAGGAAATTTGGTATTTTTAGCGCTGCATTTTTTCCAAATTTACCAATGGCCTGAACTTTCTGGAAACCGTATAGCCGGTGAGCGAAGGGCACGCCCCTGCTATTTCGCTTAAACGGACGAACGGTAAAAACGACGAAACGGACGAGGCACACGGGCGGGCTAGCTGGCAGGATCGGGTGGTATACGATGACACAAAAGCGTTTAACTGTTGCGAAAGGCGATAATATTTTGCGGAATATCGTCGCGCCGTTCCGAGATACGCCGTCGAATTAAAACGGTTCTCTCGCTCTTTCTCGATTTGTCTCTCCCTACGTGTGTGTGTGGATATGTACGTATGTCCTTGTGTATGTATGTGTTGTACGAGCTTTTAAATATTTATCGTCGCAATAAAAAAGAACTGTGCGTTCTTTCGTTGCTTTCCAGTTAATGGAGGACATGCAGCTTTGAATTTTTCCCTTTCTGATCTCCGTCGATGTTGATGAAGATTAACGTATAGACGGTTTTATGGCTCTTCTTTGTCTTTAATGATATCTTAGCTGTAATTTCCTTTAATTAAAACTAGATTGTAGATTGTAGTTGTATGGAAGGGTTGAAGTTTATCAACGCGACCTTATAAATCTATTGTGTTTGGTTTGGTTTGGTTTGGCTTTCTTGAGTTGGTTTGGCTTTCTTGAGTTTAGCTTTCTTGAGTTGTAATTCATCACACAGTCTCAGGGATTTAACAAAAGCCAGTATCTGGAACGGTTTTATAAAATTTAGCTCTTCATCTCCTATATTAGTCGTACCAAAAATTATGGCACGAATGGTTGTCGTCTCGGCGACTCACTGATTAGGTGTCCTGGTGTTCCCCATTTTCTTCAAAAAATCTGCATTCACCGTTGTGTCTTAGCTTCAATCTACTTCATTGTCGAGACAGTGCCCTATTAAAAACCCCGTGACAATCCAAAGATTGTTCTTACTTAAATCAAGGAAAATCTTTGAGTTTTCTTGGACGTAACTTCTGTGAAATTGAGTGTCTTAGACCGTTGGGGATTCCCATTTCAAGTTACGGATGGACTCTTCCAGGTTCTTGATTTCCTCTTTAAGTTGGTTTCCGATTTTGAGAGATTTTTTTTAAACATTTTTAATCTATTAGCGGACAAGCACTCCGCTGCCATCGAAAATTGGGGTTTGTACTAGAATATTAGAGAACTTCAGTAGCAACAATAACTACATCATACGTTCAAATTGGAAGAAATATAAATGATTTTGTGTGGTAATTTAGATAATAATATATTAAACATACATTATATTTAGTTGAAATTCTCAGTATTAAACCTCAATGCCTATAGTGAGTACCTTAGTGAAATTTCTACCCAGTTGTTCCCGGTTTCTACCCAGATTCTCAACTTCGGTTGCAACAACTAGTACATCATCGATTAACTTTGAGCTGATTTTAGTTATTTATATAATGCATTATCCTTTCAACCAGTTACCAAAAAACAAAACTTAACGCATATAGAAATTCTGCCTAAAAACTTTACCTTTTTAGAAAACAATATAATTCAAAGTGTTTGATTATAGCTTGATTTAGACTAAAATTAAATTTCTACCGAATTTAAATATGCTATTGGATTAGCTTAAATATGCTGTGTATATATAGCTCATTAGGAAACAACTCTCTTTCTAATCCATCCTCAAACCAAATAAAATTCAACTTTCCGCCACAATGCTCAGCGCCCTTTAGTTATCAACCGAACCCTCTCCCCGCCGTAACCCCTCTTGACGTGCGTGCTTGGAAAAGAAAACAGGAGGAAACTTCAGCTCCAGATGTAGCAGCAACGGTAATATCATACGTTAAAACTTGGAATATGCCAAATTGCCCTTGTTATTTAAACAATACCACACATCGCAACAAACAGTAAAGCGAATCTAAAGCCTGGGTAAATGTTTTTTTTTTCTTTCATAAAAGACAAATAAACAAACTTATCCCAGTAGATTTATTGTATACTGAGTGTCATCGTCGTTAGAAACATAGGAAATCTCATGCAAATTTTGAACTGTCGAAAATTGGCTCCCATTTTAATTTTACAGCTAAGTCGTGAATAGGTTTTTCGAGGTCTGCGTATGCTGAATGAAAACATTCTAAATTTGAATTGCACCTATTTTGAAAATTGAAAAATGCACCTATTTTAAAATTAAATCTGACCAGGTAACAATGGAAAATCAGGCAAATGCCAACGTCCCTTAAGTTGTCATGCTATAATTTTGTCAATGTCAAATTGTATTTTCTAAACGTTAGGCTTTTGCCTCATTCGAACCAGTTTAAATTACAAAAATGCATTTCAGGGACACTAACCATAGGTATTATAACGTAGTAGTAACAGCATAACAAATTATATTTGAAAATGATAAAATCATAGGTTCACAACTTAAGATATATTGACATTTGACTGGTTTTCCATTGTTACCTATTCAGTTTTAATAAATAGAAAAATAGATACAGTTTTTTTTTAAATTAGCTAAAATCGGCTTCTCCAAAATTGTTCTAAATTGGCATGTGTATTCAGCATATGCAGACCTTTAAAAAAACCTATTTACGAAGCTATAAAATTAAGAGGGGAGCCAATATTTGGCCAATTCAAAATTTGCATTGGATTTCCTATGTTTCCAAAGACGATGCACCACCCGGTATATTAAAACAAAAATTGAAGCTCTTAATTTTTGCCATACTTTTTTAACGTCTTCCTTCTACTGTTTCTATAACATGCACGGTATTAATTGTTAATATATTTAACAGATGGTGCCCGGTGGCGTAGAGGTACAGGCTCTCGTCTACCAATCTGAAGGTGTGGGTTCGATTCCCACACCCGGCATTTCATCAGCCGACTATTTTTATTAAAATAAAAATAGTTTGGGTACCTAGGTCGACTCAGCCTTAAATGAGTACTTGGGATTCACAATCCTGAGGTAATAATAGGCGGTTGAAGCGTAGTGCTAGCCACATTACCTTCCTTGTATACCGAACGGCTCTAGTATAGCAAGCTGTACCTTGCTACTCCCAAGGCGTTAAACGCTATATACGGGAGCTATTATTATTATATTTAACAGATTCATTGAGGAATTATTTAACTATCGTGTTTTTGTTTTGTTTTATGAAAAATTTGATGTGTTTGACTTGGGTCATTGTGGAATAGTATTTCTTAATCGTTGCCCACTCTCTTCGTGTTGCTAGTGAACTTACACTGTTCTGTTTTTGACGAACCTTAAACCTATTATACAAGATAAAATACTTAATAACCTGTTGAGTTGTACTTAACTCTGGTTATCTAGCAGTTGAAAAACTCGAATATTTGAATACCTAATGTAATTTTTCTTAATGATTTTGCTTTTCCTTTGTAACCAAGCTATAATTGAGAGTATACCTAGTGAACAATATTTTACACCTTCCTCTCACAGTAGATATGACCGCCCCTGGTTATCATTTCTTACCGTCTTAACCCCTCCTGACGACTGGCGTGCTTGGAAGGGAAAACAGGATAAAAGTTCAGCAACAGCAGTAGCAGTAACATCATCCGTCTAGATTTGGAAGATGCGAAATGATTCCAGCAATTTAAATAATGCGTTACGTCTAGTTGAAACGCCGTTGGTGATATAAGCCACCCTCTGCATTTCGGGCACATTCGAACCTATAATAAATGGAATAAGATTTTAAAAATTTAAGTTTACCGCCCGTCGCTCTTTAAAACACCGCCAACGATTGAAATAGGCATTTCGTGGAGCTTTGGAGATTTCCGCTATGAATGGAATTGTCGAAATTGGGGGAGTAAATGGGCAATAATATCGGCTTTAGAGGAATATCCTTTGTTGCTGCCGATTGTTCTAATTTGGTGTACTTTGTCGTTTGTAGGTTAAGGACGGAGCTATTATTGATTAATATCATCGTTTTTCTTTGTACTGTTTGTATATAAGAAGAGTACATACACATACGATATAGAATAAGATAGATATTAAAAAATAAATAATGGTAATAATGGCAGTTCGTTAGTTTTAATAATAAGGCTGGTTATATGGTTAGCATTTTTTAGTATTTCAAAATTTGTAGAAAATAACTTTGTTAAAGCCTGAAACTTTGATAAAGAGGTAATACCACTACGTTATTACGAGTCTAATTTGTTAGTGGTATTTTACTAATAAAACAAAAAAATACCAAAAATGCTTAACGTTTTAGGAGGTTCTTTTCATCGTCAGAAAAAAAAACTATTTAAAATATATAAACTATTGAAGAACACTTTATAGTTTCTTTAACAGATATGTCTATTATAAACATATTAGAACGTCAAGGGATTTTTATTTTGTAGATTTTCCTCTAGTGACGAAAAATCCAGAAGTCTTTTGAAGAAAATTGTTAGTGTTTTCCCTAATTGTTGACTTTAATGTTTGTCTATCAAGATTTATAGATTTATTTTCTATATCACTATCCAATGAAGCTAGAATAGTATATTTCAGTCAGGCAAGTTCTTAGGAGCTGGTGATTTATTAGGGGATATTTAAATTATGCATTGAATTAAAAAAGGTGTTAGTAGTTAAACTGTTAATATATTATAAAACGTATACGAAAAGTTACAAGGTATCTCAAGATATATCTTTGTTTGATAGAGATAAAAGATAAGGATATTAATAATTTCATGTTCATCGATAAACTGGGAAATAATATAATGAATGACGTGTATACCAACTTTAGAATATCATGTAAATAAAAATCAACATGTAACATATCCGACAATACCGGAATGATATATTACGGCCTTTCTTCATTAGCATGAATTAGTTATCGCCAACATCGAAATTTGTTTACGATAGATGCTATTTGCATATTAAAAAGCGAGTTTGGAGTTAGTTTTAACCTCAAACAGTTCATTAATCAACTAACTCTTTGTGTGTATTATTGAACCTTGACTCGTTTGTGTGTGTTGCATGTGAAGAATACTTACAAAAATGCATAGAAAAACCTTATGAGCAACGTCAAATATATTAAACCAAACTATGAAAATAAAAAAAGTTCTTTCTATTTTGTGAAATACATCAAATTTATATTTCTAAAGCAATTAAAATTTCACACACACACAGCTTAGGTCTATCATCAATTAGTCAGAAATACAAAATAAAGATAAAATAAATATAAACCTGTAACTACTATCGATGATAGTAAATGAGGTTTTTATTTCTTGTCTATCGTCTAAAAACCATGAGTTGCTTTTAAGATAAGTGCCTGAAATAAAAATAAAAACTATAAAATCGGCTTTAAAAGATCATTGAAAGTTGAAGATTAAGGTGGAAATGGGAGCATTAGGATTAAAAATTATCGTATCTGAAGAATAAAGTTATTTTTAATATTCTGTCTGATTAGGACAAAAAGTTGAAATTTAATGTTATTTAACATTACATTATAGGCTCTATCGTCCAGTATAGACTTGGTGCATTCTCCGCCGGTGCTGCCACTGCCGGAGAATATAGTAAATAATGAATACATACGAATACACGAGTTTAAATGGCGAGTAAACGAAAAAATTAGTATATGATTATTCTAAAACTGTTAGAAAGTAAAATTTGTGGAAATTCTAAACAAAAAAATAAAAAGGTAAATATTTTTATCTTCAGAAGGTCTAACTTGCATTATAATTTATTATTCAGGGTTATCACCGGTTTTGCTAGTGGGTCATAATTGGAGCTCTTTCGGCTATAACAAAAAATTTTAAAGGTACATAATTATAATTTTAGAAGATGTTCATAAAATATTTAATCATTAGTTTGGTTAAAAGATTTTGATTAAAAAATATATCTACCATTAATATAATAATGTCTATTTAATTTTTTGATTTTGTAACGAGCACTTTGTTTACTCACTTGTTTCGTCGAACTGCTTGAATCCATTTTTGCTATGGATCAGATCGGTGCTGTGTAAGAAATTATGAAGCTATAAAATGTTGTTTCGGAAGAGTATCCGGGAAAGTTAAATTATTGAATGTTATTGCACCCCACAACGCCCTAATTTCGCTCTCCTTTACGCGTTAACATTTTTTTAGGCAATTTTATTAACATTTGAAATTGTCACAACACAACAAGACGCCTAGTTCGAATTCTTTTTCACTTATTTTTAACCAGCCGAAACAGCGTTACATCACACAAACATCGTACCTCGAGTGTTTTATAGTCTCAATAACTGCACTAGCAAAAAACTAAAATACTTAAATATTATGACAAAACCCCGATTTCAATATTATTTTAATGTGATTGATATGACGCGACGCGACGGCGCCGTGAACTATATATTGATAATTTATGATTGCTGTCGTAGAGTGCGCTGCGGTCGGAATTTGTTGAAATCAACTGAAATGCACCAAGCCAATAGTTATTTTTTTATAAACACCAGAGTTTATCCAACAGAGACCAATTTGTCAGCGATATGTTACTGATAAAACAAATTTTTCGAATGGTTAAAAAATGCTTAAAGTTTAAGGAGGTATATCCAAATATAATTCTACTGTATATCTCTTCAAAATATAGGTATTTTCAGTATAACAGGAGGAATAAAGACCTCTCTTCAAGAAATGAACCCTCCACAAATGTTTAGACCTTATTCACCAATTTTATTATCTGACAATTGGAATGCACACTGCATTCACCAACTAATAGAATCATATCAATTCTCTTTGATCTAGGATAAGTTTGCATTTTCGGCAAATTTCTGAGAAATTTTTTTGTTTTAACTGACAACCAGATTTCCACAAATCACAACCACCTAGGTTTTATCAAATTATAAAGATCTACTCAGATCAAATCATGTAAATGAAAATATCTAGAAAAATCTTTGTTTGTGGGGTAGGCAACCTTAATAGTATTTTGAAGAGACATGAATTCTCCATTGAATATCCTAATAATATACTGGGTGTTCCATTTAAAATAAAAGAGTAACATGCTTTTAAAGGCGATCAATGTTCAATATTAATTTTGTCTCACCCTGTATAACTTTTTGGATCAAGTTTTAATTTGATTTAAAGTATAATAGTTAATATAACTACATATTAGGCTATACAGGGTAAATTCCAATTTAGGTAGTTTTTATTGTAATTTAAAAATTGTTCTTTATTTCTAGAAAATGTTAAATATGTCAAAAACCTTACGTTTTAGTCATATACCAATTTAGCCATATACTTCTCCTATAAAACTCACCTTTATTTTTCTCCCAGAATCCGAAAATCAATTAATATATAGGGTGTTCCATTACAAAAACAACTTTGATATATAACTTTTTTTGGGGACACCCTGTACAACTCTATATTTTTAAAAAGTACTCTGAATTAACCTACATATTATGTTCACAAAATTTCATTTCAAAACAAACTGTGGTTCTCCTTGGAGCCTCCACGGCGTATGAGAGGCGCCACCCTGTATTTAGGTATTTTAAGTAGTTTTTTCTTTGTTCTTTATGTTTTTTTTTGCTTCCGACGACGGGAAGAGATATACCTCCCGAAACGTTAAGCCTTTTTTTTGTCCGTTAGGCCAATTTATTTATTAGTAAATCACTACTGACAAATTTTCTTACGAACAATCCATAGGACTTTTTGAAGAGATACATTTTTATAATAGCTTATCTAAAACTAAACTTACAAGTATTAAAATGTGTATAACAAAAAAATACATTTTGCCATTTATAACTCAAGAATGTTTTATCGACCTTTTATTCGAAAAAAAAAGAATTATTTTAACTGTGAGAAATTCCAAATTTATTTCTCTCTCCCCATTCTATTATATCTGTCTCGGGCTAAAAAAAGTCTGGAACAGCGTAGAAGGGCCGTCACCGTCACATACTAACAGTGAAAAACGAACGACGGTCATTTGAAAGGGTCGGTCACGTACGGAGGGCGAACTTTGTGGAAAAATGGTTACGCAGTAATCAAGAAGAATGATTAGTTGCCGGGGCGACTGAAGAATTACTTATTTTCGGCCCGCGTATAATGTATTTTTCTGTTATTTCCGGCCGGTCTGTCAGGATAGAACAAAAATGTCGGAGAGTTTGCTTTTGGAGAAGATGAGGGAGGGTTGATGGAAATCAAATTGCCGAACTTTCGGACCTGAACGTGATCAAATCTATACTCGGGCAGGAATAGAGACGGCCAGTATTAGAAATTAGAAGGTAGATATTTTTAGTCCTTTTTTCCCTATTATCCCCACAGGATCCGGCAATAGTGCGTCGGGCATCTGTAGCTCCTAGAATAAAAAACTTCAGAATTTTGTTTAAGTGCAGGCCTAAAGTATGTACCAGGATGTATTTCCGGAAAATATTTTAACTTCTATAGGGTGGCTCAAAAAAGTGTGAGTGGATCGGAATGATTTTTTTTAAATGGAACACCCTATATATTATTGCATTTTTGGCTTCTTTTCAGATCACTTTACACAATCCTAAGATAGGACTAAATATATTTCGATAGTTTCAGAGATATTAATAAATAAATAAAAAATATATATTTTTCAGCCTTTCTTAAAAAAATTATTAATAATACAAGAACTGTCCTGAAATGAAAACTATATTAGATATTTACTTTAGATGGTCTGTACTTACTTTGCTATAAATATGGAAATCGTAAATCATACAGGATGTTCAAAATTCTACGCCAAACTTGCTAAAATATAAAATAATGTTTCTTTGTATTTTTAAATGGAACACCCTGTATATTATTTTTTCAATAGATAGAGAATTGAAAAATGAACATTTTTTGCATTCAGAGTATTTCAAAATTTTTAACGGTTTCGCAGATATTCCCGGTTTTGTATTTCATATGGCATTTTCCACAATAAATAGTATTTATCAATGCCACCCAATGATTTTTCTCCCGTATTTTACCATTGAAAGCGCCATATGAAATAATACTGCGTGTATCCGGAAAACTATTAGAAATTTTGAAATACTTTAAATACAAAAAATATATTAGGACTAGAATATATTAGGACACTGTTAAACACTGTCAAATACCTACGTCAAATTTTGGATATCTATAGAAATTCCACGTTTTTTAAATGAATTATTTAGAGACATCACATCTTAAAGTTCAGAATATGCATATTCACATAATTATCTATTTAGCAGTTTATGTATGTCAAATCAAATCAATATCGTGTGTTAATTATAAATAGATTTACTGTAATTGTAAGTAATAATTATTGTGAGATATTAAGGATATAATATAAAATAAAACGTTTTTAATACTTTAAATAACTTAACGCTTGAAGAGTTTTCTGAAATGTTGTATTTTAAATAATGCTAACAGCTATTAGTTCAGGTTGTTTAATCATATATTAAATGCTTTTGCTTAGAAGAAAGCAAGTATTAAATATACATATACAAGTACTAAATTGGATATCTGCAATATATATCAAATCGTTAGACATTAACAAGAAAATAATACAGAGTTAAATAGTATCATTTGCACTATCTGATATCTTATTTAATCCTTATTTGGCGCGATGCAGAACCGTAACAAGTAATATAATGTCATAAAAGTATCCAATTTTAAATGTCAATATGACATTTGAATTTAAAAACGAAGACCAATCGGTGTGTGTTATCAGTTTGTTTAAATAAACAGTGAAGTGTTATTATTGAAAAATACATCGTTTTGTGTCCATGGAATATTGGGATATTCTGTATACACAAACATAAACAAAGTTTGAATCGGTGCTAAATTATTCAGGAGGTGACAGACTTTAAAAAATAAGCGGTAA
The DNA here is from genome assembly GCF_002938485.1 of Sitophilus oryzae. Taxonomy (NCBI): domain Eukaryota; kingdom Metazoa; phylum Arthropoda; class Insecta; order Coleoptera; family Curculionidae; genus Sitophilus; species Sitophilus oryzae. The sequence continues at coordinate 13,152,095 of NW_022146055.1, forward strand.
TAAGTCCTACAATTTTTTTTAATAATTTTTGGAAATTATGATTATTATGATTTGGATTGGCCCTATAGCGTTGTAGGAGAAATTGCAAACAAATGGAAACATTTTATATGAAATACGCCACTTATATTTTTCAAATGGCAAAAAGTTTTTAATCTCTCAAAATGTTAAACGTTCTATCAATTATACCGGGTGGTCCGAACTGTATTCCGGAAACTTCGGCAGCATATTCTGCAGATAAAAGTAATTAAAAAAGTTCATATAAATGTATGTCCTAAAATGGTTAGTTTCGGAGATACAGGGTGTAGAAGTTTCATTTTTATTTCGATATTTTACAAATAATTTCTGAAGTACCGTCAATATTTGGATGAAAATTGGTGTCTAAATTGGTTTGACATGAGAAATTTGATTTTGATGTCAATATGACTTCTAGTTGTAGAGGGCGTCACCTACATGTATTTTAACTGTTTTGAAGAGTAATAACTTTTCGTCCGTACCTGTATAAAACTATGGAGTAAAAAAATATACATTTCCGTGACTTTTTACGTAAAAAATGTCTCTTGGTAAAAATCGCTACGAGCAACCGTTCTCAAGATATTTAGAATGGAAATAGTCAATACATGTCATTATTGACAAAAAATAAACACGTTGAGTAGATACTTCTTGACTGAAATAATAAATTTGAGAAATTTTTATTTTTTTAAATTAATCATAAACTTTTCTGCGAAAAAATTATGATAAAACAGTTTCTGTTGAACTTTTAGGACAAAAACATTTCAAATTTATGATTTCAGTCTAATAACTATTTAATCAATATGTTTAATTTATGTCAATGATGATAGGTATTGATAATTTCGATTCCAAATATCTCGAGAACCATTAGTCGTAGCGAATTTTATCAAGAGACATTTTTTACGTAAAAAACTTTGTAAATGAATATTTTTTTTGACTCAGCAGTTTTATACAGGTATGCACAAAATATTATTACACTTCAAACCAGTTAAAAATATGTAGGTGGCGCACTCTACAAGTAGGAGTCATATTGATATCAAAATCAAATTTCTCATGTCAAAAAACTCCCAGACACTAATTTTTATCGAAATATTGACGTTTCTTCATAAATTATTTGGAAAAAATCGAAATAAAAATTAAACTTCTGCACCCTGTATTTCCGAAACTAAGCATTTTAGGAAATATATTTATACGAACTTTTTTACTAATTTTTATCTGCAGAATATGCTGCCGAAGTTTCCGGAATACAATTCGGATCACCCTGTATAGAGTATTCCTTTCTACCGGATCCGTGAAAAAATATAAATGTATTTAGCTCCAACCCTTAATGCACAATTAGCATTATTATCGTATAAATTCTACGGTACTTTGTAGAGAACTCGGCCAACTTCGCTGAAGTAACAAACGATAATTTGATTTTTATGTACCACCTAAGACCTGAACCGATAAAAACCCGGGAAATTTATCGTGTTTTCCTTAACAGATGGAGGGAGCTAAGCCGGCACATTGAGGAAACTCAATTGACGGATTTTATTTAAATCGCCCAGCATTAATCTTTTCCCAAGCAAAAGAATCGAATGTTACGGAATTACTGATGAATATTTATTCTAGCCCAAAAAGAAAGAATGGAAAAAAATCTTGGTGAAAAAGTCTTTCGATTTCGCATATCAAACGACGCTTCTCCGAAGAAAAATAATACTTTTGTTCTTTAGAATAAAGAAAATTTGTCCTATGTTTATGTAGTATAAGGAGGATTTGGGAAATAAGCTGTTTCCTCTGCATTAGAAAATATTCCTTTTTAGTGACATCAAAGTGAAAGTTTATAGAAGAGAACTCAAACTCAAACATTGCTCTGAATTTTAGATAAAAGAGTAAAATATGGTCAATAGAAAACTAAACATACAGGATCAGTTTAACTTTGTTTTAACATGTTAAAGGAACAGACACCTTAACAACACCAGCCATAACATTTAGTTGTACAAACATAGCTGACGATCGAGTTGTAATTGCTCAATATCACGATGACCTAAGATATATAACAGGAAAACTAATCGAAGAATATACGAAATGGGGCCTAGAAATAAATATTAAAAAAAACAGTGTGTATGTGTATCGGAGGAACACCAGAAGATATAATTTTAGAAAATGGCGTTCAAATTAGAAATTGCGGAGAATATAAATATTTAGGTTTAAGGAGTCTTCGATACAGCAATCAAAGATCGAAATTCACAAGGTAGAAAAGATATATCCATGATGACCGGAATTCTATGGGACCAAAATATATCTAAGTTAAATAAAAGACTAATTTATAATACTATAGTAAAAACTATAATTAGATATAGTAGCGAAGTATGGAAAATTATGTTAACAACAGAAATGTAATGAATTTCTGGAGAAGAGACGCTGGAAAATCAAGAAGAGATATGCTAAAGAACGAAAGAATACGGGAAGTAATGGGAGCTAAATCTACGATTGTTGATGATATCAAAACAGTTGATATGGTACGGGCATGTACAAAGGATGTCAGACGACAGGCTTCCAAAACAATTGCTGAAATGGATGCCCCAAGGTAGAAGAAGAGGAAGACCAAGAACCAGGAGAGAAGGAATAAGGAAGAAAATGGACCAAATCACAGGATAACAGCTTAATGATAACATGTGGCAAGACAGAGAAGAGTGGCGGTTAAGAATCGGAAAACGTCGTAGAACGTCGTAAACCGAATAATTGTTGTTTGTTTGTTGTTGTTGTACAAACATAGCTTAAACTCGAATTCAAGTGAACTCTGAGAAACGCTGAACTCGGCAATTCTGCTTAGGTATATTTTTCTTGTAGATTTAAACCAGTTTCATTCTGGAAAAGGGCTGGCAATATTTTAGTCGTTAGATACCAAATTTTTGATCTAAGTTCAACGATAAGAAGTAATTGAATAACCTATTAATATTTTTAATTTGGTTCAACTACTCCAGTTTATTGCCTATCGGGGCGATAATACTTAAGTAGTTAAGTCAAAGACTACTAATGTATCATCACCATTTTCAGGTTATTCAACCATTTCCAATTATAGTATAGCCTCTCTCACATATTTAGATACTCTCTTTGTAGTTGGGCCCATTATTGTTGTCTATTGTTGGGCCGATTGTTGGCCCAAGTTATCACTGTTAATTTTCTAATATCATGGAAATCTCAGGTTCGGTCTTCTTCTAGGTCTCTTAATTCGTCGTGAGTACTATAATGTAATTTTTGTAGTTCATCTGTTGACCGTCCTTCTGTCCAAGTGTCCTGCCCATCGCCACTTGAAGGCTTTGATTCTGTGGATGACATCTATAACCAGGGGCGGGGGATGTTTTGCCTTATCCACTCTATTCTTTTACGGTCTCTCTCGCCACACCGTGTAAACGCCGTAAACGTGTAGTAATGGTTGCAATGCGAACGAATGCGAACAAATGGTAACATTCGTCATCAGGTCTGTCCTCGGCTTAATAATCGATGACAATTCGTCATTGTTGTATGATCGAATCAGTGTACCAAATAAACTTATACACACTGTTTTTTCTGTTGTAGAAGCTATTTTAAGGCGGTTTCAGTCCCTTGATCGTACACTATCTCGATGTGTTACACATATACGAACATCTTATGGCGCATTGCCTATTTCACACCTTCCGATGAATAGAGGCACTATTATTTTCTTTCAAGCCGTAATGGTCATACGCGGCGCAGCCATGTTTCGGGTCATCGTCGACCAAAGTAGTCTTCCATCCGTAAAGCGATCGGAAAGTTTATTAAGGCTCATTAAGGAGACACATTACTATAATTTCCAGGGGATAATTGACCAATTATCGACGTGGCTGGCTCTCAGTGTGTTCAGAGTTGATGAACTTTTTATTACGTCACACCGATCTGGTGCGACCCGGCTCGCTTTTAAACAAAAGGGAATGAACTATAGGGATGTTTAATAACTATCGATGTATCAAAATATCGATTTTTTATACTATATATATGGATGATTTAGCTTAAGAAATGATGTCTTACTCCTAATAAAACAATATACTATTTGTTTTCGTAGAAGAATAGATGGCAGTATATACTGATTCGAATATAACTTGGGGATTCATGTAAAATTAAGTTTTGCAAATTATTATCAATATCTGGAATTATATCTGATTCTTTTTATATAAAAAAAAATCTTGCTTGGCTTACTATGATTTTACCTGGATACATATATCCAGTAGACACATCTCTTGAATAATGATAAGCAAATGCAAAATCAATACTTCCTTGGTCTTGGTCTTTCAGGATAAGTTCTCTTGGTATTGTTCGCGAGAATATTTTTTAAAATATTTTACTAGAAGCACTTTTCTCTACAAAGAATTTCTTTGTAGAGAAAATCTTTCAATAAATAATATTTTAAGTAATTTAATGCAAATGAAACTTTAAAGAAACATAATTCGTTTGATTTTTTTTATTATCAGCATTGCTTCCTCTAAAATTTTACGCAAAAGTCGGGAAAACACTAGTTGCAATAAATTAAAACAATAACTTTTTTATTGAGGGAGGGGTAAGTAAATTAAAATATATTTTTTTAAATTATTATCTATGAAAAATGAAATATAAATAAAAAAAACGTTAAAAAATGGAAGACTGCGAGAGTTTTGCATGCTGAGCGTTGATTTTCTGCAAAGCTTGCACTGGTCGGTTTCGTTCTTGGTTTTGCAGATCTAATGCTAGTCTTACACGAAGAGCAAAACCAAGACCAAGAGCAAGACCAGGGCCCGTATTCTGTAACTTTGACATAAAAACGTTACGCTTTCAAAGCGGTGAGCGCAAGTATTCGATCAGCGAAACGCAAGGCAGTCGATTTTGGTATTCTCGTTGCCATGCGAATCGTGTTCTGGATACGCGTTGAGCACATATTGGCAACAGCACAATTTCTAATGTAGGTAATAGTCAAAAGTGATAACTGACGGATGTAACAATGAAAAATGTCAATGTTACGTGAATTTTATAACCTATTGTTGAGTTAAGTCAAGCTATTTTTCTATGGATATGTCATTATTCTTATTATACAAGGGAGGTGTTGAAGACGCTTCTCAGCATTTTCGATGTTTTGAACAATATTTATAGCTGCCAAGTCGTAAATTATCAATTATTTATTGAGGAATTTATAGAAGAAGTAGTAATTTTCACTAAAGAGCAAGGTAACGCACAAAATCACAAGTTTTTTGATTTTCACTGACAGTTCGACAAGCAAAACGATCCTTTAAGGCAACCGTCTTCAAAGCACTCAGCGCAATTAGTAAAGACGCTAAGCGCGTCAGACAAGAATACCGAAATCGTTAATTAAGAGCGCGCTCAGCGAAAATTAACGTCATATACGCTGAGCGTCTAGAAGCGCTTAGCGTTTTCAAAGTTACAGACTACGGGCCCAGTCTCGCTCATGACTAAAAGTTTTTGTTGCTTATGTATATCTGTAAATATGTAAATGAAATTGATTGAAATGTTTCTACTGTATCAGGAACTCACTTGCGTTGTATACAATGTATACATTTTAATTTTTTTTTTTAATTGAAGTGCTAATTTGCAAAAAATTGCACTTACTTATTAGTATATTATTTGAAAACAATAATTGTTTCTGCTGTGTACAAAGAAACCCGCTTATCGATATTTTTTTGACAAAATACATCTCTAATTTTCCGGGCCAGAGCATGAAAGTGGAGATGATGTTAAAGTTAGTCGAGTGTGAACGAAATCGGAACGAGGATGTTTGTTCTCGATACAAAAAAGCAGAAAACTCATTTTAGAGGTCGTGTTCGATTAAGAAAAAAGGCGGCGTTCACGACGAAGACAGTCTGGGTCTCGTCCGACTCCACTTGCGAATAATACAGATAATGTCAAACTTTTTCTAGAATAATCTCGCTTTTAACTTTTAAGCAATGCTTTTAGAACGAAGGAGACGTTTTTCTTTAAGCGGTGAACTCTCGCTTGCACTTGTGATGAACGTCGTCAGTTGTCACATGTACTTGGCCTACAACGTAACTTTGATGTTATACTAGGCATGTAATGATCTTTTTTTTGAAGCCTAAAGATACTTAGTCCTTATAAAATGCATTGTTATGTATTATAAATCAGGGTAATCATAATATCTTCCTACTGAAAAATGCTATATTCTCTTGATTGTTTTAGGAATAGTGATAGATATATTTTGGTTTCTCTTGATACAACATAATAACATTTCTAATGTTTTTTTTTGTTTCAGGTAAGTCTTCAAGAAGAAAATCATGAAGTAAAGAATATAGGTATACATGCATAATAAAATGTTTTATTAACAATTTCTTATTTAGTCACTTCCTTAAACTAATTTTTCATAGAAGATCGTAGTAAAAATTTTGTTTTTATTTGTATAAAGGTAAATATAGTATCGGTATCGGTAATAACTAAGTACCGTCTTCTAAAGACAATACAGCATCTTCGTTGTACAGGGTGTCCCATTTTCGTGTATTTTATTGGATTTCTCATTTATGAGTAGAGATATTTAAGTGAGTAATTGATATTTTTTATGCATTTGTTCTATAATTTCTACACACAGACACTAACGTGGAATAGCTAATAACCAAAATTTGACGTGGAATAAATTATTTTATTGTTTTGATTACATAATTTAAATAGGCCGCCTATGTTAAAAAGTTAAATAATGCATTTTTGACCTTGTTTATGAGAATAAGTTTAGGGGATATTACATTTAGAAAGCTTCAAAAATAGGACAAATAAAATTAAAAAAATAATATATAAGAAATCCATTTAAAAAAAAATATGTATAAGTTGGGGTCATATTTCAAGTATGACAGCTCTCAGCAAAAATCTATAGCAACTGATTTGACGTGAAAAACTGTGGGACTCTCAGCTTTCAGATTTTCGATAATTTATAAGATAACTGAGATACGAAGGGGGTCGAAAATGCAACATTTTCAAATTCGCCCTGTATATTTGAGGAACTAAGAGGACAAATCAGTGTATAGCATCTTTAGTTTCATAAAGAAAGTAGCACAGTAATGTAAAAACCGCATCTTTGTACCTCTACATATAAGCGAGAAACCCTATAAAACACACTGGGGCACCCTGTACACTGTACACTCAATATATAGTTTTAAGTTTAATCACCTTTTGTTTATTTAGGAAACAGATTTTATTCGGTGAGTTTTGTTATCTTTGACGCCATTCTTTTTGATAGTATGGTATTAGTAGAAATCTAAACATCTTCAGCTTCTTTTAAAGTACTGTCTTCCATTTTTATCATTTTCAAATGAAATTTAAACTTAATATATTTAGTATACAAGGTGTCCCAGAAATAAGTGCAAGTATTTTCGCGAAAAAAAAATTTGAAAATTCGGAATTTTTTGAATTTTTTTTTAGTTTCTATTAAAAAAAAATAAATTCTATAAGGATTCTTGCCACTTAACTGCTGATATAGAAATTTAATTCTACGCTATGTTTGTCATAATGTGGATCAACCTGCTCTCTCTACCGGTTTCGGAGCCCTACACCATCATCAGGTGAGCCTGGGCAGATCCACAAAATAACAACCACAGCGCAGAGATAGTTAATTCCGACTTGTCGGAAAGTGTCGGTTAGATATTAAGTCCCGAACGGGAGATAGCGGCCTGCGTGCAATGGTAGTACTTTCGTACCACCGAGGCGCAACTATCGATAGTAAAAGGATGGTAAAAGGCTTTTTTTCAGGCGAGCCAATTTATAAAATAGAAAACAAATTTCTTGCAGTATAGGTATATAATAAAATTATATAAGGATTCTTGCCACTTAACTGCTGATATAGAAATTTAATTCTACGCTGTGTTTGTCATAATGTGGTTCAACCTGCTCTCATTACCGGTTTCGGAGCCCTACTCCATCATCAGGTGAGCCCGGGCAGATCCGCAAAATGACAACCACAGCGCAGAGATAGTTAATTCCGACTTGTCGGAAAGTGTCGGTTTAATATTAAGTCCCAAACGGGAGATAGCGGCCTGCGTTCAATGGTAGTACTTTCGTACCACCGAGGCGCAACTATCGATAGTAAAAGGATGGTAAAAGGCTTTTTCAGGCGAGCCAAATTATAAAATAGAAAACAAATTTCTTGCAGTATAGGTATATAATAAAATTATATAAGGATTCTTGCCACTTAACTGCTGATATAGAAATTTAATTCTACGCTGTGTTTGTCATAATGTGGATCAAACTGCTTTCACTACCGGTTTCGGAGCCCTACTCCATCATCAGGTGAGCCCGGGCAGATCCGCAAAATGACAACCACAGCGCAGAGATAGTTAATTCCGACTTGTCGGAAAGTGTCGGTTAAATATTAAGTCCCGAACGGGAGATAGCGGCCTGCGTGCAATGATAGTACTTTCGTACCACCGAGGCGCAACTATCGATAGTAAAAGGATGGTAAAAGGCTTTTTTTCAGGCGAGCCAAATTATAAAATAGAAAACAAATTTCTTGCAGTATAGGTATATAATAAAATTATATAAGGATTCTTGCCACTTAACTGCTGATATAGAAGTTTAATTCTACGCTGTGTTTGTCATAATGTGGATCAACCTGCTCTCACTACCGGTTGCGGAGCCTTACTCCATCATCAGGTGAGCCTGGGCCTGGAATGTTTCTTTTTTATCGTTTAGAAGAACTGAAGCATTAATGTTTTATAAAAATAAGGGCAAAAAGAAAGCCGTTTTATTACTCCGTTCCTTATGTTTTCAAGTAAGGTTATTTCGACTCTTGGCGTACACAAGATTCCAGAAATGTATGTACTCGGCATAATAAAAGTAAGATCTCATTAAAAAAGCCCGCGATGGATTAAAAAGGCGCAAGGCTTTCGCAAGGGCAATACCCCGATCGTCCGTCTTCGTCTACAAGCAAGATAGATAATTTTCTTTGTAGTCGTATTAACAGAATTAAATTAAACAGAGGGATATCAAAGAAAGGGGCCGGTCTTTGTTTCGTGATACGTATATACGATGCAAAGTAAGGACAAATAAAAAGTCTTAGGTCTAATTTAGACGGCAATTATTTCTAAGTCGATTTATTATGAGGCTAGTTATCTTTATCGGCTTATAGCGTTATTAACATAAATCTGCTTATCACGAATGCTCCAACAAAAGGGTTGAATTTTTAACTTTTAATTACACCACTGTTTGCGAAAGGGGGTCCTCGACATCCAATTTTTCATTCGTACCTTATATCTTAAAAAAATATCCAGAAATTCGAAAAATGAGAAGTCACCTACAGTCATTTTGATTATTGCAATTATCAATTTTTATAAAAAAAATTATAAATTTATTTATAAATGCTCAAACTCGCTATTTAATGTTGTCTTGTCTTGTAGGGCATTAATGAGAGAGAAACGAAAATTTGTAATAACAATAATTCGAGGAATAAGAATTTATTTAACCTCTAATATCAGAACGAAATGTTTTACTCACCTACTTACACTCTAGGAAATTAAAATTACAAAATATAGTTCATATCAAATAAACTTTTAGTCACGTAATCAAGCTTGACCGGCATTGCGTTGCCCACTTTTACATATTTTCTTTTAATCAAAATATTTTCGGAAACAAAAATTAATTATAAGTGTATAAACAATTGTCATTTACATCGACAAAACTCATCTTAACAGCACTTAAGGGACATAGAGAGCCATTACTACCGCTTTCCCGTTCAAAATATTCAACTTCAATAAGTTGAGATGAGTTTATACGGCTATTAAGCTTATCTTATACACTTCACACTAAAAGAGGTTCAAGAAAGAACAGTGTTCGACTGCAAGTTCTGCTAGTAAACATTTTTAAACTTACAGCATAATAAATCATAACATTATTTATTTAAACCAAAAAGTCGTAGTACAAAACTGAAGTGTCAATACGAATGACAATGTCAGGAAATAAATGAATAAATGCGACAACTTGACATTTTTTATAGCAGAGCTACTACCTGAAATCCCAGAGGGAAATTTAAATACCAGTTAGTCAAAACGGCGCCGAATATGTCCATGGTTGGCAACAATGAATTTAAAAATCGCGCCCTCGATTACGTAACGAAAAGTTTAACTGTTATCAGATATATGTATTAAAATATCTTCTTTCAATTGTGTGTTGCTTATCTATTATATTAAAGTACTATCAAATGGATTATCAGAATTGTAGTTACAAATTTTAATTTTAAAAGGATCTTTGGATCAAGTATTTCTGAAAATGTCTGTTGATGAAACAAAACGCAGCTGTTTTGTGATTGACAAGAGTCAGAGAAACCAAAAAAATAATAAACAATTACATTCAGAATAGCCAATATTCACACAAGAAGACTGCACCAAAAAGTTTATTTTGGGAGCTGCTATATCATAAGTCTATTCAACAAGAAATTTACCATGTCTACGAGACACTACTTGATAACGGTTTAAAATTTAGGATTGATTTAAGTGGTTCTTGTTACAGTAAAAACAATGGAAGTTCAACATAATAATTTTATAATCTCACGGCAGCTTCCTTTAAGAAAGATATTTTTTTAAAAAGTCATGCATAATGTGCAATCGTATTTCTTGGGTTTAATGTATACTACCACTACAAAGAAAATATCTAAATATGTGAGGAAGGCTACACCATAATTGGAAATGGTTGAATAAGCTGATGATAAAGTGATCATGATGATAGGTACAAATCAACTTGTTTCTAATTATTATTATTCGTTGCGTCTTGCGACCATCATCTGCCACATAATAATCGACACATTCTTGGAAGGGCATGCCAATTTGGGGTATTTTCTACTTCTGTGGGTAACTAGCTTAATGATACTGCATTTCCTAACATTACAAATAATAATTTGCGCTAATAAACGTACCTATATTATTATAAAAAAAAAAACGGCAAACCCAAATAGCATGCCGTGATAGCGAGTAATCATACCCACAGCCAGTTGGTTCTAAATCAACAGTGTTTTATACCGTTACATCCATTTGCCGGCTCCGAAATATGGCAGTTCTCAAAATGTTTTAACATTTTTTTCTCTTTTAAAGAAGAATATTGCTCGATATAGTCGATCTTTTTCAAAAGAAATAGGATTATTTATGATATGATTTACATTGTTCATAATGTAATATTTTTTTATTTTGACTACAATGACCAGCATGGTTCACTAGTAGTAACTAGTAACTAGTCCATAATGAAGATAATCGTTAATATGGGGTTATTTATTTATATTGATGTATACATCTTACAACGCCATAAGTGGTAATAACAAGAGAGTGCTATTAATGCACAAACTAATAATCACAGAATTTAATAAAAACTAACTTTGAAAGTGGTATAATGTGCTTATCAATCAAACTTACTTTTCTGACTGCAGTCAAGGGTAATAAAGGGCCTTTATTGGCACGTTCTCGTTCAAAATAGTTTTAAAAAACAGGGAAGCTACAAGCTCTTTGCTTCGACTGTTTAAATGCTTCGGCATATTTTCAACACACAGTTTCAAGAAATGCAATACAAAAACTCGAAAATTTAGTTTTCTAAAGAACCGTTTGTGCTTAAAAGTGCATTTTTTAAAAAAGTACTATGAAAATAGGCAAAAAAAACGAGAATTACTCACAAAGATTTAACAACAACACGATATTATACAAAATAATGACTGACACTAAGATAATTCTCAAATAATAAAGGACAACATTGCTGAACACGGCGCAATGTGACCAACATAGCGATAATAAAATTCGGTTTAAACTAATTTTTGCAGCTTTAATCTAAATAAAATATCTGTTACAATTATTTGCTCTATAAAGTCAAAGGAAGAGCTGCTCGGTACAACAAATTTAAACATTTTTGCCAAAATTTGTTTTAGTCAGGTTTATAGACTTTAGTGTCAATGACGGACATCGGAAAATGTTTTGCGATTACAATATTTTTAATCCTTTGTTGGTGCAGATCTAATAGTATTAACTTTTAATTACTAACTAATTACTAATAGTATTAACTTTTAAATAATTTAGTTGTTATTTCAGTGATGTTTTTTCTCGATATATTAAAAACAACGTGCGGAAGTGTACGAATTTATTCATGGCCGTAATAGGCCTCAAAAGCCTCTACATTTAACCAAGCTTCAAATTTATATTAGGGCCGCGAGTTATCCCTTCCCGCCCTAATATTTCACGTTACTCCCTTTCGGCTTATGTACCTTATCTCACCTCTTAGGACTGGGGCGTAGTAGGAGAGCCCTAATTAATTCTCGGCTACGTTTCGTTTTCCAATTTATAATGAAACACGGAAAACTCCTTAGCGGAAAATTTATAGAGTTATTTGTATGTATAGCGGCGGAGAATGAAAAGACCAGCGCGCCGTCATGGCGTACCGGAATACGGAGAGGGGGGAGCCGACGCTGCCAGATTATAGTTTTCTTCTTTTATTATGAGCACTTTTGGCTTTAATTGTGATTGTTGAGTTGTAACTAAGTTGACTATTATTATACACTATTCACGAAAAACGGGCACTTTAAAATGTTGATGTATTTTAAAGTTTAATATATTTTGTTATAGTGGGCCGATTTTAATGATTTCTTATAGTACGTGAGCTAGCAACGTCGGAAAAACAAGTATTTTAAGACGTCTGGCTCTTTGATATATCTTTTACTATGCTCTCTATTTCTCTCTCTTTACGATGCTCTCTACTATGCTCTCTCAGCATGCGGCCCATCTGGCTGCCGGTAAACGTTGCGTTCCCTACTGCGCATTGAAAGAAAATTCTATATATATTTATATGTCCTTTAAATTCTAGTATTGAATATAAATCGAACATGTCTCCATAGCGCAGTGCGTAGAGTTTCCGACCACGAACCGATGATTCAGAGTTCGAATCCGGGTCAGGGCAAATACTTTTTTATTTCATTTTATCGTTTATATTCTGATAGTAAGGTATTAAATATTTGTTTTTTTTTTAATTACCAGAATATATAAAATAAAAAAGTCTTTGACTTGACCCGGATTCGAACTCTGAATCATCGGTTCGTGGTCGGAAACTCGCACTGCGCTATGGAGACATGTTCGATTTATATTCAATACTAGAATTTATAGGACTAAATTAATAAAAAAATATAGGATCTTCTTCCGATGCGCAGTAGTGAAGGCAACGGGTATCGGCAGCCAGACGGGCTGCATGCTGTTCCAGAGAGCCATAGTAAAAGATATATCATAGAGCCAGACGTCTTAAAATACTTTCTCTAAAACGTTGCTAGCTCTTAGACTATTAAGCAATATGTAGTTAAATGATTTGACTTTTTATTATCTCTTTCTAAAATTAAAAATAAAGTTTTCATCTGTCAATTATACGAGGGAAAACAAAATGTTAAAATTTTAGTATAAGTTTACAACACCCTGTGGAGTATGATAACAATTCAAGGAGTTTAAAAACAGTTTTGCCGTCTTTTCTCAATAGTTTGCTTTTTGACTCATCTCAATAACTGTATTTTTGGGAGATATTCACTTTTTAGGAAATAAAGGCACCAAATTTTTTTTCGTATTTTTTACATTAAAACCATACCTTTGCCTTTTGGTCCTAGTCAACAGACCTATAAAATAGTGTTTATGGTTTATGTAATGTTTGACTTTGAAAAATCATATTGTTTATAGTTATTGCGGGCGGTTACTCTAACAGAGATGGTTTTAAGTTCATAAGTTGATCTCTACCATGATCAATTAAAACAGCAATATCCATACTTCAGAACTTAAACTGATCTTTACTAGAGTAAACTTGTGTACAAAAACAATAATCACTATTTTATAAGTATGTTTGATTAGCAAAGTAGCTGAAAAGCAAAGGCATGCTTTCATTGCTGTAAAACGTTACTGTCTTATTCAAAAGCGAATACCTCCAATAAAAATAAAGCTATTGAGATGAATCAGGGTGTTTCAAACTTTCACCAAAATATCTACATTTTGTTTTCCCTCGTATAATTCACAGACAGGAACTTTCGTTTTTAATTTATATAGAGATACTAAAAAGTCAAATAACTGAGCAGATGTGATCTCAGCCCAGTGTCATGATCAGAGCTCAGTTTTTCGATTACTGCTATAAATCCCATTTGATAAGGATACCAGAGGAGTTTGAGTTCTGACTCACTTATAAAAAATCTCAACATTTAACCTCAATGACTTAGTTAACACGGAACTGATTCAAGTGTTATTTAAGAATAATCTGTTTAATGTTAACACGTAATTGTTTGGTATCTAATTTACAAGCAGAAAATATATTTTCTTGTAAATTTTGTTTCTATATAAGTGTATTTTCTTAGTTAAAATAACTGGCAACACCGATCAAGTTTTTTTTAACCCCTTATTTTACTGGACGACGAGGTAATTTGGAATTAGGGCGAGATATTTGCGGATTATTACAGGTTTTTATGAGCCCCTGCAACGCGTTTTAAAGACGTAAATCATACTTTTTTACGGACGGTGGTGCCGGTTGCGTTAATTCGAGTATCTGCTTGGTTGCCTACTTACCCCCCATTGCAGACGGTGCGCCTTGTTTGAATAATAAAATTTCCAGAAATTATATTTTATTATTAGCATAAAAATTACTTCATTTAATCGTGAACAGTCTCATTAAGTACCAAAATTAACTTAATGTGGTTTAGATAATATCAAAATGTATAAATGGGAAAAGTACTGTAATTATTGCAAGGGAAACAAATTTCACATCTTAATACCGGATGATAAAACTGACATAATCCTTCAAGTTTCGATTTGAAATGAGATTTTACTACAATTATTATTTTTAGAGATGAGTGAATTTTTGCTGAACATATATTTCTTTAGAAGTTATTTTGTTCATCTAGAGCATCGAATTTTATGGAAAAAATTATTAACAAGAGGAAAAGTGGTAAGGACAGCCTACGGCTAAGAAAAAATCGTCCGATTTAAATAAAATTTTGTTTGTCGGTAGAGCGGACCGAGGCCAACTTGACCATGTACGACACGTGCCAATGTGACAGTTAGTTTTGACGTAAGAAACTTCAAAAGTTAATGTCCGATCGCGACCAAATTTGGTGGGTAGGCTCAGTAGGCTGTGTAAGCGACGGTGCACAGTGTCTCACCCTGCAAAGTTGGATACGACGTTTCGTTTACATCTTCATCAAAACGTGGGTCGATTTAGGCATAATTTGGACGGAATCGTCAGGATTTTTCTTAATTATGGGTCGATTTAAACTAAACTCGGCACGTGGATAGAGGTACTCGAATGGAGTTTTCAGAGGGACAGATAGTCATTTTAATACAAATTTTGTGAAAGTGAATCAACATATTTATTAATTTTTAATTTATTACATTTTCAACATTTCAAACTACTCTTTTTCAAACATGTCCTTCAAATCCTTTACTTTAATAGCTGTTAACAAGAAGTCACTTCAAATATACGCACATAGCGCGCACACAATTTTTTTTATTTCCCGACTTTTTCAATTAAAAGGTGAAACTGAGACTTCGCAGTTCAAATACCGTTTGACCTCTGTTTCTTTCTCTATCAGCGACTAATTGAGAAACTTCCATTAAAACAGAACAAACCGCCTTTTTTAAATTGGCCATTTCGACGGCTCGGCGGCGGTATAACAAGACGGATCATTTTCAGCCTCCCTTCTCCAACTTAAATTACGTTATTATTTTTCCTGCGAAAGAGTCAATTTAACTATCTCGACGGGCCAAAAGGAAGCAAGGAGGGGAGAAGGGGAGGCAGGAGGTGGGAGAATGAAAAGTTCTTTTATTTCTCACATTTAATTGCCTTTTCCCGGGAGCCGCGCCGCGCTCTCGCAGCTCCCTCTACCGACGACGTAATATAATTCGGGCCCTAATTCCCCGCGCACCATTTGTCATCGAAATCTCAAACATCCGCTTTAATTAGAAACTCGATACATCATCGGGTCAATTAAACCAAACTTTTTGATTTATGAGAATTTCGGGATACGCCGCGAATTGGGCGGGAGCGAGGTGGTCGGGTAGCCCTCTAAGTCTACTACGATGAAGGGTTCATTAATACGTCGATTGGAGTTAAAGTTAGGTTGCTATATTACCGAAACTAAAGCACAGTTTAATTACTATTATAGTAGTAGATGTAATGTGGAGTCGTTTCGACTAGTACCCTTTCGTCATTTTTCTCGGCCCATTAGAGTCTGCATTCCTATATTGTAGTCGTTTCAGATGGTGTCCTATCCTGTCGACCAATGGGCATGTTTCATGTTTTTCAATTTCCACGTAATTATGCAGATTTCAACCTAATTAGTGCTTGCTACTTAGCCTTTTTTATATAAAACATAATATTATGCCAAAAAATGGGGTAAAAGTTTGAATTTCACAGTTACGCGCGCTGCGATGACGTATGTAGCCCTCGCCAATATGATTGGCTGGTTTTCATCTCGAAATAAACTTGGTGAATTTTAAGATGTTGGCAGCATTGCTGTTTATTCAATGTCAAAATGACATTGTTTACAATTGTTTATTTTTGATTTTAAATTAAATTTGCATTTAAACTATTTCCAATAATGCTGAAAAATTAATTGTTCTATTGTTGGATAAAAAGCACGAAGAAAAACAATAACAAAATCCAAAATGACTGCGCCCGATACGCATCAGCCAGGCAATCAGTCATACCAACATATGATATGAAACTTCCTTTTCTACGATCTGAAACGTGATTGGTGAAGGCTATGTACGTCACAACTCAACCGGGAATGTTGAAGTTTGAAATTATAATTTAATTTCTAAAATGATATATCATGATTTTTTTCCTAATTTCCTATGTATTGTGAGTAATGAAAACTTAATCTATGCAATACAATGATTTATTTGCGAATTTATATTTTTTGGAACATGCCCATTGAGGTCTTTTTTGAAAGACCATACGATCGAAAAAAAAACGGTTTCAAATGCAGCTGAGGAATGAAAATGGCAGAAGTTAGCTGGATCAACATTGAGCTTTTTTAAAAAAGATATAAAACAGCCTTGACACCTGCATATTTTTTGAAGTCGATCATGGCCCTCGGGAATAAAAATATAATTTCAAAATAAATCTCTGCCATTTGGATTCATACGTAATAACCCCAAAAACCAGTGCAACATTTTAATAGATGAATAGATATTAAGTAGGTATATATGTTTTATATGTTATATATCTATTACAATTATTTTTCGATTTATTAAAGTATTTAAATTTAAACATTACAACAGCAAGTCAAACTTTCTATTTGATGAATAGATATAGAGTATATTTGTTAAAGGAATACTTTTTTATAGTTTTATAGGAAAAGTGTATATAACTTTTACAGTTATTTTTTGATTTAAACAAGAAATCCATAATTAAATTAAAAAAATCCGTTTGATTTAAATCACGATTTAAATCATTGCCCCCTGCTTTTAAATGGTATAGTTTATCGAGAAAACATAATTTTTTAGATATAATATATAGAGTTGTGTGTAAGGAAACGTCATATACTTTTTTAATATTTTTATAATTAGTGTTGTGTTTTTTGACAAGTTTTGAAGTTGAGTGCAGTTACGTGCAGTTAACCGTGAGGCTATCCTCTTAGAATAGCTTTGTTCGGGTTCATATTATTACCGATTCTCAACTGTCCTAGAATTCTGCCGTGCATGCGCTAATGAAATAATTTCTCCGTATTTCCTTCTGCGCATGCGTATCACAGTTCTAGGACGGTTCAGAATCAGTAATAAGAAAAACCCAAAGTAAGCTAATATCTGCACTGGTGCGTTATGAGTGGTTGTCATATCTATATAATAAAAACGGACTCCTTAAATTTACGGTTTTTCCAATGAAGTTCCCTTTGGACAACCCAATCTTCCGACCACTTTATATTGTGCTGTTTTGAAATATCATCATGTTGTCAATTCATTATTTTTTATATCCTCATACCTGGTGCCATTTTAGAGACACCTTTATAAAATAAAATGGTGATGACGCTGTCATCAAATCATTTTAAATAAAGTGTTGACAACCACTATTTGAGTGCTTTGAAAATGTTTTGATTGATGATTGAAATTCAGTTTCTAATACTTTTAAACAGGGTTGGCATGATTTAAATCATGATTTAAATCGTGATTTAAATCAAGTGATTTTTTTAATTTTAATCATGCGATTTAAATCAAAAAATCAACTTTTTTAAAACTTTACAATATATCGAAAAATAACTTTAAAAGTTATAAAAATGTGTCCTAGAAAACTATAAAAAAATATTTCTATAACCAGATATACCCTATATCTATTCATTAAATAAAATGTTACACTTGCCATTTTAACGTCTAAATACGTTTAATAAATCTAGAATAAATAGTAAATGTTATAAAACCATATAAAAAATGTAGAACACATATACCTACACATATCCATTCATCAATTAAAATGTTGGACCGATTTTTGAAGTAATTTCGTGTGAATCCATTAGACTTCTAAAGGGCAGGGTTTTATTTTGAAATTTATGTGCAAGTGACAAAAAAATGTTGTTCGTTGTTGTTGAATACATTTCATTCGCAACTTCTAGTGCAGAAAATGGTTCTTTTGATGTTAGACTATATCTTCAAATCGTTGTCAGAAAATATGCTGTTTTATATCTTTTTATTTTATACTTTGACAATAGATAATACTAATTTTATTCTCCAATTAAGACTATTTCCGAACAATAGTGTGTAACGAGTAAAAATTGTACTTTTTTTGACAAGGTTGTACGTTTGACGCATGATACAAAAAGGAGGCACAAAAGTACATTTTATATAATTTTACAAATTAAACATTACAAATAATTTTTAATCAATTTCAAACGTTGCAAATAATATAAAAAGTAATGCCTTGTAAATAATCGAGTAACAATTTGTACACTCGTTGAAATCGATACTCTTATGACGTTTCAAAAAAAAATCCTTTTGATCTGAAGCGAGCGACTTTTTTGCGGACTATATTGGTGACCGATGTGGGAAAATGACACGCGCCGTAGAATTGTTAATGTTATTAGTATTGGACAGAGTTATGAAGTTTTGGCCATTTAGGACAGGACTTTAATTGGAATTAAGTTCTAATTATTTGAAAATCCGATTTAAATAATGTTTTCTATTAAAATAAAAAGAATCTGATTTTTTTGATTTTTTAAGAAAAATCATGATTTTTTCCAACCCTGCTTTTAAATATTTAAAGGGAGAATTCATACAGAAAAACTTACTTAATAAAATCCTCCAACGGTCTAAGACACTCAAAAAAGTTCCTCAGAACATACGACCGAGAAAAATCAAAGGTTTTCCTTGATTTAAGTAAAAATAATCTTCGGATTGTCACGGGGTTTCTATTATTTCTGTCTCCTCAACGAACACCTCAGTAGGCCGAAGCTGAGAAACAACGGCGAATGCAGATTCTGTGGGTAAAATGGGGAAACACCAGAACACCTTATCCCTGTGTGCGCCGAGACGACGACCATTCGTGCCATGAACTTTGGTACGGCTGATGTCGAGGATGGAGAGCTGGCCTCTGTGGAGCCGTCTCAGATACTGGCTTTTGTTAAAGCCTTGGGACTGTATGATGAGTTATAACTCGTTATAACTCAAGAAAGGGGAACACACAATAGATCTGTAAGGTCGTGGTGATTAACTCCCCTCCTAAACATTCTACATTCTACATGGGTCATGTTTAATGTTTACTTAGTTGCTAAATTTGCTTAATAAAATAATTTAGTCGTCTCAACATTATGATATAAACGTCATATAACAATGACCTCAAATTTTTTGAATTTTAATTATAATTATATAATTCCTTATTTCACAAATAAACAGAAGAGCGTTGTGGATATCAAACACAAACCAGTTATTACTACAGGATAGTTAAGTAGAATCTTTCACGGGAAAAATAATAATGTAATTTAAGTTGGAGTAATGAAAACGATCTGTCGACTGGTTTTATTGTTGCGTAGGGAGTCGACTTGCTGCTCGGCGTAATATTCTTGATGATACCGTCAGAGTTTGAAGAGATATCCTGCAGCGGTTTTATCTGGTATATTTTCTTATTGTCATACCCCAGGGACATTCATTCCTAGAGTAATACTAACGTAAAATTAACCTATCAATTATAATATGCAATTTTTACGGGTATTTAGCAAGTCATTATTAAACCTTGTCTTTAAGTCGATTTTTTTAGATTGATCTATTATGGATATTATGACGTTTCGTTTAGCTTCAAAAACTTCTTTCTCATAGATTGTTTATCGGATATAGAATGTTTCATATCAAAATTCCTCGTATTATTCAAGTAATTTAAATCCAGAAGTTAAATTGGAGAAATGTAATATCAGAAAATTGCTGTCACATCTTGTAAAAGAAAATTCTTTATTCTAGATATTATAATATTATGAAAACTTCCTATGCACGTTTCCAGCAGGTATCCAACGAACCAGGAATCCCTTGTACGTCTTATGCACTTCTTATGTCTTATATTCATAAAATTATTCAATTCTATAATTATTGTAATTTTTTCAAGAACATCTATAATTATTATATATACAGGGTGGCGCCTCTCATACGCCGCGGAGGCTCCAAGTATATTGAAATGAAACTTTGTAGGTTAATTCAGAGCATTTTTTAAAAATATAGAAAGTCCTACAGGGTGTCTCCAAAAAAAGTTACATATCAAAGTTGTCATTTTTGTAATGGAACACCCTATATATTAATTGATTTTCGGATTCTGGGAGAAAAATACAGATAAGTTTTATAAGAGAAGTATATGACTAAAATGTAAGGTTTTTGACATATTTAACAGTTTCTAGAAATAAAGAACAATTTTTAAATTACAATAAAAGCAACCTAAATTGAAATTTACCCGGTATAGCCTAATATGTAGTTAAATTAACTATTGTACTTGAAATCAAATTAAAACTTGATCCAAAAAGTTATACAGGGTGTGACAAAATTAGTTTTGAACATTGGTCACCGTTAAGAGCATGTTACTCTCTTATTTTAAATGGAACACCCAGTATATTATTCCGATATTCAATGGAGAATTCGTGTCTCTTCAAAATACTATTAAGGTACCCCTCAAACAAAGATTTTCCTAGATATTTTCATTTACATGATTTGATCTGTGTAGGTCTTTATTATTTGACCAAATCTAGGTGGCTGTGATATGTCTGCCGTTACCTTCAACATAGCTGTCTAATTAGTTCAACTTTAACAACTAGATATCATTTTGTGTCAGTTAAAACAAAAAAAAATTCTTAGAAATTTGCCGAAAATGCAAACTTGTCCTACATCAGAGAGAATATATAGAGAATTGATATGATTCTATTAGTTTAGTTTTTCATTAATAGAATACTTAAATGATCCTGATTTTACCTAATATGTTTTTTTTTTTATGGGGATATGTTAAAGACAGTATTTACAAGACTTGACCAACTAGTGTCGACAACATGAGAGACATTATTGTAGCTTCCAGGTAGAACTCCACATATGCATTTTAAAATGAAAAGATCCTTTTAAAAGACAATCATTTTATGCAGTTAACAGGAAAGGAAGCATTTTGAGCATTTCATTTCATCTAGCTAATTTTTGTCGCATAATTATAGGTTTATATCTAGTTTTAATTCTGTAATAATTAAAATATGTTTTAAACGTGTATCTTTTTATTACCGTTGAGTATTTTACTCTACAATCTTTAATTTTTGTTAAATTAACAAAAGATATCACACAGCCACTTAGATGTTTTAAAATAATAAAGATTTACTGACGCAAAATCATAAAAATTAAAATATCTGGGAAAATCTTTGTCAGAGGGGTAGGCAACTTTAATAATATTTTGAAGATATATAAATTCCCCATTGAACACCGGAAAATATACTGGGTGTTCCATTTAAAATAAAGGAGTAACTTGCTTTTAAATGTGACTAATGTTCCATATAAATTTTGTCTGACCCTGTATAACTTTTCGGTTTAAAATTTCAATTTGGTTTAACATACAATGATTACTTTAATTAAATATCAGGCTATACAAGGTCAACTAAAATTTAGGTAACAGCTACCTAATCGAAATTTTAAAATTTACTCTTCATTTTCACAAAATGTGAAATATGTCAAAATCCTTAGATTTTAGGTATATGCTTCTTTAATCAAACTCACCTTTATTTTTTTCTAGAATCCGAAAATCACTTAATATATAGAGTGTTCCATTAGAAAAAACACAACTTTGATGTGTAACTTTTTTTGGGCACACCCTGTATAATTCTATATATTTTTATAAAATGCTTTCAGTTAACCTACATAAGCTGTCAAAATTTCATTTCGATATAAACTACCGTTCTCCTTGGAGCTTCGCGGCGTATTAGAGGCGCCAACCCTGTATATTAAGAATATTTGAAAACAACTATTTGCCCTGGTTGAATAAAAAGTTCAAATAATTTAAAATTATTCATAAAACTAATTTAATAAACTATTCAGATAAAAAAAATCAACAGAGAGGGAGGCTGGCAAAACGCCTCTCTTTAAATATAAAATAATTTCTCCGCGAACATAACAAATATTAGTTTTGTATCTAGCTTGGGCAAATTTGTCGAGTACATTTCGAATATAATATTTAAATTGTTTGCCAAGCAAACTCTGAGAGCAAGACAAACATTCATTTTATAAAATGTACAATTTTTCAAATATTAATAACACTTAATTAACATTTACGCTAGAATGATGTTTTTAATCTTTTTTTGTTTTACAATTATTTATCTTTTTAAAATGACGAGTATTCTACGCAATATATTCTCTTGTTTGGAAATGTTCAATTAGAATTATTGTCTATTGTCTTTACTTTCATTTATTCAGTTACGAAATTTCGTATGGCATGTTATCATAGAGCCAAGCTTCACAATAGAAGACTTCAAGACGTAACTATTCAAGAGTAAAAAAATCATCAACCATTTTCACATCAACAATTTTTGCGTTCCTTCAATGTGAGTAGTCATGGCGGCACTTGAGACTAAGGTCAACCCCTATTTTTTCATTAAATTTAGGGAAATTTTCCCTTCCATCTGGTAAGAACTGTTGTTAAACTACGCTAATAAACAAGAATTAACAGGTTTTTGAACTGTTTTGAACCTCTCTTTAGCTTTAAACCACAGACCTGTTCATTTTTTGTTGAAACCTGTTTATTTCTATTTTAAAGAGGTTCAAAGCGGTTCAAACCTGTTTATTCTCGCTTATGAGAGTATTTTAACCGTTCTTACCTGATGGACGGGAAAATTTGCCTAAATTTAGGGAAAAAATAGGGGTGGACCTTGGACTCAAGTGCGGCTATGACTACCTAATGTGTTTTCCTATGAACAACAACTCTAACCTCTTACCACTGAATGTGCTATTTAGTATCTCTCTTTATTATAGTGGTATAATGTTGTTTGACTTCTTTTAATATTTTCCCGGGTATAATGGAGTAGTAACCAAAGACCTCAAATCGTCAATTTAAAATACAAAAAGAAAGTTTGCTAATAGTTTTTTAAAGCTTTAAATTTCTGTCTATATTTTGAAATATTTGGTGGTAAGCAGTGTAAAGAATACAACTAATTCAATTTTTGCTCATGAAAATTTTGCGTTAAAGCTATTTGTGAGCAAATCCGCTGTATCGGGAGACAATCTATTATCAGAACTGTCTTTGAAGCCACATATCATATCGTCCTATTGCTGCCAAAAGTCACTAACTGACATTTTTCCGAATAACCAAATTCAATCACTAACTATGTTTTGAAGCGGAGAATCGATTGCAAAAGTCATTAACTACGATTTCTGGCTATTTATGTTTTATTTTAATACCGAATAGTTACTAACTATAACATCTTTATGCAATGCAATTTATCTTTAGACGCATTTTTTTCGGAAGTAATAAAAAGTAAGTTAGTGACTTTTGGCAGCAATAGGACGATATGCCAACTTGACATTTTCGAATACGGTTTATTTGGAATTGTAACAAGCAATTCATAACGACAATTTGACCCGAAATACCAAGTGTGTGGTACCAAACTATTCGTAAAAAATGCTTTTCCCAAATATGCTAATGAACCACCCTAGTTCCATTTGAAAAAATTGAGATATTGTCGCGACCTACCTGGGGGTTGTTCGCTAGGGTAGCTATATACCAGGTTCTCTCTCTTGTTTACTATAAGAACATGTCTAGGTCAACGTATACGTAAACGATTCCCTTGGATCTACATCAAATTGGTTCACTGGAATTATATTTTACATAATTTTTCCCAATCTGATACAAACCCAAGTTGGCCTATATTTAAGTCTTGACAATATGATTAAAAATATGATTTGGGCATCTTTTAACCGGCCAGGACAAGACACTAAAAACGTTAGACGAACAAATCTATTTTTTCAAGGAACTCTAGATTGAAATTTAAAATACTATTTTGTTTTAACTGAAAATGTCAAAAGTTGACATATGATAGTCATTCTATTCAGAGTGTCATTTTCTATCGGTTAAAGTAAAAAAAAATCCTAGGGTGCCATTTTAAAATCAAAAGTTGTAATCATTTCCGGTAAAACAGGAAGTGACCGAAAAGAATTGAGTACGTCAATCAATCCTAATTTATGTCATATACCTACTAACATACCAAATGTTGTTTTTTATCTGAAAAAATAAAAAAGTTAGGGGTGCATTTTTATTAAATACTTCTTTAGACTTAATATTTCATTCTGATAGTCAATCCCGGGATCCCTGGATTATAGGTTCTTATACAAGGATTTCAAAACGGGATCCCGATCTCGAAAATAGGAAAGCCTAATTAAGACTAATTTTCAATTATAAATTATTATCAGGTTTATGATGTAGATGTATCCATTATTATATTAAATTAAAATAAATCGAAATTATCTGTATACCATATACAGGGTGGCGCACCTCACTTGCCTCGGTTGATTATACGAAAACGGAGAGATGTAGAAAGAATTTTTTTATGGGTATATGTGGAGTGACAATGTGCATAATTTCAAATTATTTTCAAATGTACAGGGTGTGTCAGAACTAAGATCAATACCAAAGTTATATTTTTCTTATAGAACACCCTGTATTTTATCTCATTTTTGGATTCTTGGGCATAAAATAAGGCATTTATTATAAGGTTTTAATATATTTAAATGCTCTGGTTTTTGAAATATTCAAAGATATTTAATATGCATGCATGATATATCATAATGCAAATATGCATGATATAATTAAAAAGTTTGTCAATACCCTGTACATTACTTTTCAGAGTCAGTTCTTGTGCTGACTTTGAAGCCAGAGAAGTAAACTTTACTAAAAGAAATAATTTCTTCTTTAAATGTATACAGGGATATCAAAAATTGCTGATCTATTTTAAATATCTCTTTTACATAAAAACTTTGTTATTTCAAATACAACACTATGTATTTTTTAAAATAGGTCGAAGCAGATTTCAAACTATATTAGGGTTTCTTCTACCTATTTGGCTCAGATTTTGAATAAGAAGCGATTTTTCAATAAAATGGCAATCAAGATGGCTGGTGTCGCCATGGCAATTTGCTAGTAACAGGTAGTAGCTATTTTCAAAATCTTCATTAGTTTATGGTAAGTTAGAAGTATTTATTTTATCAAGAAAAATTAAAAAATAGTTCTTTGATTTATATTACGATGACTTGTAGATATATTGGATTTTCTATAAAAGAACCAATTCAGGCAAATTTATTTTCTTCACTTCCAACGACAGGTTTCTGCCTAATAGATTTTTCACATACCACACTATCAGCTCTGCGAAATAGGAGAAGTAGTATTTCAAAGGAACTCTTGTCAAGAAAATTCTTATTTAAATATATTTGAGCATAAACCCTTTAGGCCAACAAGCAATTGTCCTCACAAAATAAAATAAATAGTAACATATCCCTTCCTTCCGCCAGCAGATACTGCTTCATTTTTATCGATAAAATATTAAATACTTATTTATTAACTTTATTGTAGGTAAATTAAATAAAAATAACCTGTTATAAATTTAAATAAAGTCCATAAACTAATTTCGATTTTTAAAGTATTTTTATAAGTGCCACTAGAAAATTGCCATGGCGACACCAGCCATCTTGATTACAATTTTATTCAAAAATCGCTTTTTATATCTTTAAACATCTCAAAAACCGAATCTTTTAAACATATTAAACCCTTATAATAAATGCCTTATTTATATCCAAGAATCCAAAAATGAAATAAAATACCGGGTGTTCCATAAGAAAAAATATAACTTTAGGTATGGATCTTAGTTCTGGAACACCCTGTACGTTTCCAAATAATTTTAAATTATGCACATTGCTGCAATTATGCACATATACCCATAAAATATTTTGTTTCTACATCTTTCCGTTTTTGTATAATCAACCGAGGCGAATGAGGTGCGCCACCCTTTATATCTTAGATACCATCAACCGATTTAGTTTTTAAATGCGCTAATTGTATCCGATATATTTGGAAATCGATAAATACTACTATCCAGATACAGCCCGCCAATCCCGAACCGACACCAAAGCAATTCGCCCCCCAAATTCCACCCCGTTCCGTTACGAATTTCACTTTGGAAAAAACGTCGAACGCTAGCTACGGCGACGCCAAGTCAAACAAAGAGTCGAAATTAAATTCCGTCAGCGTCTCGTTACTATTTGCGGTATTTTAAATTGGGGCCCGGCGATATGCAGCTCACGCGCGCGCCCTCAGACGGCCCATGGAAATATTACATAAATCCTCGTCGGTCCCCCTTTGATCCCCTCCGCCCTTCGGAAAAAGCGACGCACCGGCATGTAAGGCACACACAGACACACACTTTGTCATCTACAAATGAAGACGATGAAGGAAACAGAATATATTATAAGGACGCCGGATACTAGAATGATTCTCTAACTTTTTGGAAGTTGAGTGATATTTTTATGAGTAGAAATTTTATTGACGTCGTCATGTCATCCTCTACTTTCTTGTTAGTTTTATTCTATTGGATTGGTATTTCTATCGCTTTTACAACAACAATTATTTTATCTACGTCAGTGAGGGCAACGGCCTAGCTACGTCGAAACACCGGTTCCCATTAGAACACCGAAGTTAAGCGACGTAAGGCGATACTAGTGACAGGTGACCGGTTCGAAACTCTGTATCGTGCTGTTGTCCAAAAAAAGGCAAAAGTGTAAAATCTATTGACACACACTGTTCATTCACGCCGGTTCGAGGCCGGATGAGATCGGATATCTTGTGAGTAAGAGTCGATTTACACACTTGTCAAGTTGGTAGGCCATTGACCATGATATGGCCGAGGACCGCGGTTCGAATTCCGCGTAAACAAAGAAGGCCCCGTCCAGATTAGCCCTGGCAGCAAAATGGAGACGTTAACTTCAAATCTTTACTTTACGTCAGTGAGTTAAGAAGCTCTTAACTCACGCATTTTGAGTGAGTTAAGAGCTTCTTAACTCACGAATTTTGATTACCGCACTCCTTGTTTAGATGACTACCAAAGAGAAAAAATATTTTGCAAAATATTTATTTTGCACTAAATATCTACTAAATACAAATAAACTGTTCTATTGATAATAATTATAAAAACATGAAAAGTTATTTATTATAAATGTTAATGATACAATTCTGAAATCTTTTGATACCATGCATAAATAAAAAAGCGCTGTTTTTTTTTATAGGAACACGTATCAAAAATGACGTGTGATTTACTCTAATTCATATTAAATATTTTAGCGAATTTTAATATAATTTATTTAGCATCAAACGTTAGAACCGTTCGTTTCAATAAAATCAAGCTGGGGCACTTTCAAAATTATCGACTTCTAAAAAGAAATTTTCTAAAATAGCGGGGCAAGTTCGCAAACGATGCGATGTAAACAAGAACTTCAAAGAAATTCCCTTGAAAGTTTGTTGATGTTTTCAAGAGGAGCCGATTGAAAATTCTTCAAGTAAATGCAAAATATTTAAAATTCCCTCAAGTAAATTGCCGACGATTAACAAGTGTTTTCCGACCGAGGGTTTTCATTATTTAATTCGAAATAAGTTTTTTAATTTTAACTTTTTAATGAAATACTTCGCACTATGTTCCAGAATAAAGTATTTTCTTATATCTAAAGTTGGGCCAAAGTTTCTAAATAGCACTATTATTAATCTCTTTCCGTGTTTATTTTAAACTGGTGGTCTTAATTAAATTCCTATACTATTAGGTGAGTCTTAAATAAGTCCAAATAACCGAATTATTTTACTTTGAAAATTTCAAAAAAAATCGTTTTTTTCCTTAATTTTGATAACCGCTGGTTTTTTCTGTAAGAAATTATGTTTTTTACTTATTTACTTACTGCCATTACTCGCTGACGAGTATTTGACATGCACCAGAAGATGGTTATGCAAGGCGTTTTCTTTCATGAGCTTTTCTGTGACTGAAAAGCCCGATACGTGTTGTTATCTCTCTTCCGCACTCCGGACATTCAAAAATCAAATCACTTTGTTGCCTCTTTACTTTTTGGTTGTCATTGTTAATTGAGTTTACAATTCTCCTCCATTGCGTTCTAATGTGCGCTGCTTCCTCCCACTGATGCTGCATACATATCCCCTTTAAGTTTTCATGGAAAACATCCTTGTATCTTTTGAGTTGTCCACCCGGTTTCCTCTTACCCTCTACAAGTTCACCGTAAAGAAGAGATTTCGGTAGGCGGTTTTCTATGTATATGTTTTTTTAACTAAAAACTAAAAGAAATTTCCAAATTTTTTTTCGAAAAATTCCAAATATTTCAAATTTCTTTTTTGCGAAAAAAACTTTATAATCGTGTTTCTGTGGTCGAAATATATACTACCCCTAAAAATATTTGCACTTATTTAAGACTCTCATGTTGGTTGTTCTCATTGTGAGAAATTATCAGATACCCTGCGTATCGTATAATCGTGAATATTTGCTGTGTCCCGACAGTGACAGAGTTTCGGAACAAGAACCTATTTAAATTCGCAGCCCGACTCCAGCTTGTGTCGATCGCTCGAATACAAACTTGTAGCGAACACCGGACGTAAAATATGGTTTTCGTCCGCCATGCGAATCGTCATCAGCATGTGTATGCGTGCGTGTGTTTGTTTCTCTGCCAAGCATTTCCAAGCGCCGAAACTACAAACTATGTGCAAACGTAATAATTAGTTTTCCAAATAAATTCGGTTAAAAAGCGCCCGTCATAGGGGAATGTTTTCTTTTTTGTACGGAAATATTACATCATTTTATAATATAGTCTAATAGTTGTTTTTTATACAAGACGATAAAATGGTATTTTATCGTCGACCGAAAAGATTAATTTACGAGCGATGATTCGGGAGACGATAATGCAATTTTATCGTCGTATATAAAACAATATTTTTTCTATAGCGAGTTACCTTTTAAGAAATATTCAGAAATTATTATTTCAAGGAATTTATTACGAGTAGAAAAAATCTTGTGCTGGGTTGGCGTTGTTTCTATGTAATTTGAGAAATAAATATAAAGCTGTATCTTTAGTTGTCAGTTTTGAGTCAATATTTTTTAATTCTCTTTCGTGTCGATTGCTGATCGAATTAGAGCCAGAAATGGCTGAAATAAGTAAATTACCAACAGATATTCAGGCTGAGGCGACAAACGCCATATCCAAACTACTTCCATTTAAATCCCGAATAACTTATGAAAAGGAATACAAAAATTTTCAAAAATGGAAGCAATGAAAAAACGTGCGAGAAGAAAAATAAAGTTTTTAACCTATCCTCGCTGTTAAAGTATCATTAATTTAATCTACCCTTGCGATTAAAGTACTATTTTATCTACTATTTTTGATAGACATAAGGCAATTTTAACAGTTTCTATGGGAAAAAATAATTTATTGGGTCTATTACTGCTGTGCTATGGACCAAAAAATCGCTTATAATAAGGGCGCTTTCTTTTGCTTTAATTTGAGTTGGATCTTGATATATAAGACTTATAAAAAATAACATTTAGCAGCATAAACACTTGTATATGTAATATACAGTATATATTACATATACATATATATGTGATAGTGGTAATCTCGACTATACATATATATCCATAGACTTAAAATAAAATATAGACTGAGCATCTCATTCATAAATAGCTGGAACATGCGGTCAGACACTGTCTTGTTATTGTTGTGTTATTGTTTTAGGTTATAACGAGTGCGACACGAGCGATAGATAGGTTGTCTCTGTCGTAACGGTCGTTCCCTGACGACTCTGCCGAGAAACACAACACTGTCTTTCGTTTCTCAAGTACACCTGAACTCTCCGTATCATAGCCGGGTAATTTTTTATTTTAATGAAGCTATAATTAAATTAAAAATATATCGTATTTAAACTTTTTTATATTTTATTAAGATTTAGGACAGGTTTTTAAATAAAAGTTTAGAAAAAACAATTTAGAGTCCAAAAAGGATAAAAATAATAAAATACACGTTATAGAAGAAATTTTATAATCGAAATTAGGTAATTTTTGAAATTAATAATAAATTATTAATTTTAGTCAAACATTTACAACCCCTAATATTAATCAAAACAGGATCTATTCCACAGATATAATAGAATCGGCGACAGGGAGAGAAAAAAAAAATATGATTGTTGTAATTTTTTTCTGGTTATGATGTTTTATTATGTAAATTAGAGAAAACATAAATCTGTTCCATTAAAGCAAGGAAGGTGATAGGAAGTGGATAAAATAAAAACTACATTTATTTAACTCGGTACTGTCTTTATTATACCGGGTGCGTCTCAAAAGTGGCTCATCCCCATAATTTTTTTATATTTTCAAATAAAAAAACAAGATTTAGTATGTTAGTATATGAAATAAATTAGGATTGATTGACGCATTCAATTGTTTTTGGTCACTTCCTGTTTCACCGGAAATGTCTATAACTTTTAATTTTTAAACGGCACCCTCGGTATATTTCTACTTTATTCGATAGAAAATGACACTCGGAATAGAATGACATATCATATGTCAACTTTTGACATTTTCGCATATGGTTTAATTGTAATTGTAACACGCGGTTCATAACGACAATTTGACTGGAAATACCAAGTGTGTGGTATCAATATATTCATAAAAAAATACTTTTTCCAAATATGCTAATGAGTCACCCTTGTTCCATTTGAAAAAATTGACATATGTATGATTAAAAATACGATTTGTACATCTTTTAACCGGCCTAGACAAGACACGAAACCTATTAGACGATCAAAACTATTTTTCCAAGGCTCCTTGATTAAAACTTAGTGGATTGAAAAAAAACTGGATTGAAATTTAAAATAGGATATGTTTTTAAGCGACAATGTCAAAAGTTGACATATGATATGTCATTCTATTCAGAGTGTCATTTTTTATCGAATAAAGTAGCAATATACCGAGGGTGCCTTTAAAAATAAAAAGATGTAATCATTTCGGTAAAACAGGAAGAGACCAAAAACAATTGAATACGTCAATAAATCCTAATTTATGTCATATACCTACTAACATACAAATCTGTTTTTTTATCTGAAAAAATAAGAAAAGTTATAGGGTTGAGCCACTTTTGAGACGACCCGGTGTATTAAAAAAATATTGTTTCATAATGTAATATCATTTTAAAATTCTTGTACGTTATTTTAGATTCTGAAGATAATTTTAGAATAAACCGGAATATATTTTTAATAAAAACATTATTAATTTTAACAGGGTTATAATTATGATTTTGTTACAATGTAAGTAAGTAAATAATGTAATGTAAAAGAAAAAATTCAGATTTTACATTTTACTAAAATATTATCTAAATAAGCGCCTTTCTACAACAACGCCACTGACTGCCAATGGGTAAATTGAGAGTTGCCTACCGGTCCAAAGTCGTTTCAAGACTTAAATGGATTATTTAAGTCAAATTTCTTGCAAATTTGGCACTGGCGAACCATATTTTATAGTTCCTGAACAGAAAAAGTCAATAAAATAAACACTTAAGGACTACAAGCTAAGAGAATGCGTTAATACAGCCGGGG
This sequence comes from Sitophilus oryzae, assembly GCF_002938485.1. Taxonomy (NCBI): domain Eukaryota; kingdom Metazoa; phylum Arthropoda; class Insecta; order Coleoptera; family Curculionidae; genus Sitophilus; species Sitophilus oryzae. The sequence continues at coordinate 13,184,177 of NW_022146055.1, forward strand.
AGATAGCGGCAACAAAGCTTTACCGCACACGTGCGACACGTACTACAAGGTATAAATGAATGAATAGGCTCCCTCGCCTCTAATCGGTGTTGTCATATTGTAAAGAACTTATCCTTATTAAACAGTATCCGACTTATAATTTAGTAGTATAAGGACTATTTAATACATCTATGGAATATTAAAACCTACTTTATTAAACTGTAGTATTAATATCTCAATATATGTGTATAACAAGAAAAAAAATATTGATAATATTAAAGACGGACAACATAGGCTGGATGAGGAAGGCTCGGTCGACTGTACCCAGAAGTAAACATGTGTACAAAAAAGGTTGTTTGTCCGCGTTGAGATGTAAATAGTGTAGTCTATATTTTATTTTAAGTCTATGTATATATCTATTTTCCTTACAAATCTTGTAATGGTTGAGTTTCGATAAAAAATCGCTATTTTTATTTCTATTTTATTTTTATCAGTTCCAAAATTGTTTAGCTCAATTTCTCTAATACACTGATGAATATGTTAAAAAAAATTTAAGGAGGGTTAGAACAGTTAGAACACTCGCTAAAATTTATGGTAGACCTGATAAGCGAAGGTTGGAAAACTGTCAAAAGAGGTCTATCTATGTGGGGAGTCGTATCTATGTCGTCTCGGCGCACTCAGTGATGAGGTGTTCTGGTGTTTTCCCATTTTCCTTACAGAATCTGCATTCATCGTTGTTTCTCAGCTTCAATCTACTAAGATTGTTCTTACTTAAATCAAGGAAAATTTTTGATTTTTCTCGATCCAATTCTGAGAAATTTCTTCGTGTGTCTTAGAATGGCGAATTAGACATTTATGTTGGTTTCCACTTGGAACGCAGTACGGTTCTGGTCCAATTAGTCAACATTCGAGACTAAACTAGATTATTTACTTTTCCATTGCATTCTATCCCTTGGTGATCTGGCAGCCAGGACATTTTCTTTGCATAATTTGTTCAGGTGCTCTAAGCATTCTTTGGCCAATTTCAAATTGATGGTTACTAAGTTGATCGTTTTTAGTGCTGCTTGACTATCGGATAAGATGGGTATTTCCTGTGTCAAAAAATATAATCTAATAGTCGATCTACTACTGCAAGCTTAATATAGGTACTTTTAAAGCTGGTGGGTTTACCAGACAAAGCCATGTGCAGATTAATTCATATAAGAAGACATCTCGAGAAAAGATTGAAAATTGATTTAGAGAAAGATTGATCTGAAAAGTACCCAGTATTCGATAAATAATTGAAAAATTTATGAAATACCAGTAAGTATTCATAGTCTGGTAGAGTCTTCTACTGGTTCAGTACATGATCAACGGAAACCTTATTAGCGTAATGACTTCACAGAATTGAAATCACTACATATCCAGTCCGTAATATCCGTAGGAGTGGGTAGGGACAATAATAAGCCGTTGACAGTTTGCCGCGGCAAGGCCTATTCATTCGCGTACCCCGGCTAATCCATTCTTCTCGACTCGTTAGTACAAGTTTTCTTTTTTCTATAAAAAGCAAAATTTATTTGCGAAACGCGAATGATTCCGCGCGGACATAAATTTCACCGCAAAACGTATTTCGCGCGTATAATTGAACACAAGGCGCGACACGCAGTCGGCATACGCCATGCGACTCACTCCTTTTACCGTTTGATTTACGGCATAAATTGTGTGTTGCCTGTTTATTATAAAATAATTTATCACTTCCGGTATGAAAAAAAAAACGATTCCACTATGACGGGTGCTTTTTTTAACGAAATTTACCTGAAAACTAATTGCACTTCCACATTCGTAGATATGCAATTAGGTATTAGTTTAGAACGTATTCGTGGGAACAGTACCGGCATTTAAAAATATTCTTTTTACCATTTTTAATATTAATTAATAATAACTGAGTTATTTCTTCTTCTTCTTCTTCTTATCACGCCCTCTCCTGCCGAAGTTTGGCGATCCAAATGGCAATTGTGGCTCTGGAAACTGCAGCCTGGAAGATTTCCGCAGACGAGCGTTGAAACCATCTCCTTAAATCTTTTAGCCATGAGTTCTGGCGGCTTCCTACTGATCTTTTCCCTTGCACTTTGCCCTCTATTATGAGGCGCAGTATTTCGTATCTACCACCTCTCATCACATAACCCAGGTATTGCATTTTTCTTTCCTTGTTGGTGTTCAGTATCTCTTTTTGTTTCTACATGCGCTGGAGTACTTCATCGTTGGTGATCCTCTGTACCCATGAGATTCGCAGCATCCCTCTGTATACATACATTTCGAAGGCTTCTATTCTCTTTTCGGTCTGTGAATCTAGTGTCCAGCTCTCACATCCATAGAGTAACACAGAGAAGACGTAACATCTGTCATTCGAGTTCTGAGTTCCGCACTGAGGTCTCGTCTTGTAAAAAATGATTTCATTCTCACGAGGATTTTTCTCGCTTGCTCAATTCTTGAAAATATTTCTCTTTTCGGGTCGCACTGACTATTAATGTTAGCTCCTAAATACTTTATTGGGGTCACTTGTTCAATTGTTTGTCCCTTGACACGCAGGTATGCATTTATTAAAGTCTTAGAAAAGACCAATAGTTTGGTCTTGGAGACATTGAGATGTAGTCCAAACATCTCACTATATGGACTAAGGAATCTGAGTTATTTAACTTTGAAAATTTAAAAAAATTATGGGAACATTTTAAGAGCCGCCGCGCATCGGCAACGATCGATAATCAACCGCAAATACCAAGCAATTACCAGAATCTCAGCTTGTTCGCCGCCCAGTTTTGGCACATCAATTAGAAAGATTTAAAAACAAGTTGGAAAATTCAGACTAAACGTCAAAAACTTACTTAACATTAGAGAACGGGACTCCGATAGATAGCAGATCGATGTAATTAGATTAAAACCGCAACTTTACACTTAAAAACATTTCACTGTGATTCTTAACAGCATTACTCTTACACGTATATTTCGCACAAAATACATTCATATGCCATCTAAATTATTTAGGATCATTTTTTGAGACCTTAAACTCCTCTGTTTTTCATACTTTTGTTTTTCATGTTTTTTCACACTCTTGTTCAATTCAAATACAAATAATTGATATTTGTATTTGAATAATAAAAGTATTTTTACAGGCTTATCTTACATTTGCCTATTTTTTTAGTTTTGTCAGAGGTTACTGTTTTGAATAAAATCTCAAATGAATTATATAATCTAAAAATTCAATCAGCTGATCTGTTTAAATGTAGGTCAATCGTTGACATGACGTTATTTACATAACCAATAGAGGTCGCTGATTCTGAACTTATTTAGTTTTATTATTTCAGTTTACAAAACTGTAAAAAAGTATTTACAGTATAGTAGACGTTGCACAATACTTGGTTCCTGTTAATATCTACAGGTTTAGTCTATCAGTAACTAACAGACCTTTGAATTTCTTAAATAACTAGCTAACCCGGCAAACGTTGTTTTGCCATATAAATATTTTTTATGTGAAATTTAAAATTATTGATATCACTATTAAAAAATAGGGGTTGATGGTAGGAGGGTGAAAATTTAGGATTGTATGCATTTATTAATGCCACAACATAACAAAAAAATAAAAATAAAAAAAATAATAAAAAAATTGGCGCCGGGAGGCACGTATAGCCGCCCATACTAAAATATGTTAATAAAAAGTTAGTTGGTGGGTAGTTTCTTTTAGTTTCAAAGTAAAGGAATTTTTCCAATTTTTTTTATCTCAAACACTGCGAATTTGACTGATTTTGATGTTATTACAAATTTTGTTGCAAATATTATTCCTAATCTTAAATTGCAAACTGCATTTCGCTAGCTACTGTAATTTTGGAGTTACAATTTTTTAAAATTTTTAACCCCCTCCCATACCTCCTTACCAACTCTCCACCCCCACCAAAAACTAATGAGCATATTCTCGGGTGCCACAGTATTTTTGTGCCAAATTTGGTTAAAATCGGTTTAGCGGTTTTTGAGTTATCGTGTTACAGACGGACAGACAGACAGACACCATGAGAAAATATTTTGTATTTAGGTCATTTATGACCCAAATAACTCATTTTGAGCGAAATTAAAAAAACTTTTTTTTTGTCGATCTTAATAGCCTACCATACCTATTGGTCTGGTCGGGTAAAAAAAGAAATCAGAGAAAATACAGAAAATAAATTTCACTTTAATTTTCAGGTTTAGTTTGGTTTGGCTAAAAATGGGGAAAAAATGTTTCTCAGATCTATTGAATATGCATATAAAATTTCATCAATATCGGCCAAATCAAGCCGTTTCGGAGGAGTACGGCAATTAAACTGTAATCTAACATATTTTATACATTAGAAGACAGGACTGTCCTTGACTATTTGAGTTTCATTTAGATATAGAGAAATCATCACCATTTTCAGCTTATTCAACCATTTCCAATTATGGGGTGTAGTCTCCCATACATACTCTCTTTGTTCTTGGGCCCATTGTTGTCTATTGTTGGCCCAAGTTATCCCTGCTAATTTCCTAATATCATGTGGTCCCATCTCAGGTTCGGTCTTCTTCCAGGTCTCTCAATTCCTCGTGGGTACCATGATGTAATTTTTGTGATAGATAAGTTATTTAGAGATAAATATCTACTATCAATATTAAAAATGGGTTAATACTTAAAAAACTTAAAAAAAGTCCATCCACAAGTTCGAAAGACCCTTAAAATATATTTTGGATATTACATAACAGCGCAGTAATTGTATTTTGTTCACTTTTAGTGTCGGAATATCCTAGAAATGCTATATTCTAGAAATTATATATGAGAAAATTAAATTTCATGGCGGAAGTTTACTTTATTAACAGTTTAAATATCTGGTGAGTTTACCTTTCAAACACTTATAATATGTTCAAACGTTTAGAGCTAATATTTGCTACTAATGAAAAACAAGAGTATTACTTATTACTTTTGCTGAAACACATATTCCTATATGAATAAATTAAGTTCTCGTTGTGGAATGTGCGGATAATTAAACCGGATTTATAAAATGGGTATATGCAAATTTACATATACACTGATTATACATAGTTTATCATTTTTAACTCTTCAGATGATGCTTTTATAGTAATTGCATGGAATGTATAACAAACTGAAATAGTTTTAATTAAGAAGAGTCCCCATGCTACATACTTAGCAACAAACAAATATTAGACGCACATGACCAAAATTATTGCATATAACGATATTTTTATTTTATATTGGACCTAATATGATTCTTTTTATATTTTTGGACATATTAGCTTACTACACGACTAACTAATATAAAATTAAACATCTAAGTGCAACTAGGCCGTTATTATAATTTTATTTCATAATGAGTGAAAATGGACAAAAACAATTTTTTCATTTTAAACAGAAAATATTGAAAACAATTTTAACTATTTCTCACACCTAATAGTCTGTACTGTCTCCTCGAGCCTCAATGCAAAACTGCGAGACGACGTGGCATGCTCTCAGTTAAGTTGTCCAGATGTTGAGGAATGGCTTCCCATGTTTCGCGCGCAGCAATTTTCACTTCATTAAAGGTACGGGGGGATCTCCTTTTGGCAATATGACGTTTAGCATGTCCCAAGCATGCTCGATCACATTCATATCTGGAGACATCGGTGGCCACCACAGTTTTCTTATACCCTCTTCCTCACAAAATTCGCGAACCGCTAAAGTGCGATGGGGAGGAGCATTATCGTTCATGTAAACAAATTCAGCCCCCACTGCCCCTCGAAATGGACGCACAATAGGCTCTAAAACGTCTCTAAGATATGAGGCACCTATCATTGTGCCATCAATAAAAACAAGAGGAGTTCGAGCTTCGTGCATTATACTTGCCCATACCATAATGCTTCTCCCTTGAAACGGGACACGGGGTTGAGCTGCATTCAAACGTCTTCCAGATACTCTCCAGATCAAAGTTCGTCGCGAGTCTGACACTAGGCCTATTCTTGTTTCATCACTAAATATGACGAAATTCCAATCAGCCCATTGTAATCGCGTAATTTTGTGCTGTAAATTAAGCTTCGGAACACGTAGAGGCCTCCTTAAATGTAATCCTCTGTCATGGAGTCTTCTTGCTATGGTCTTTCTTGTAACATTTACTCCTTCAAGGCGAGCTAACTCATTTTTAATAGCAGTACTATAGAAAGCAGGGGATTGCGTCGTGCAATTAGGGATATTTGACGGTCTAGCACAGCAATAGTAACAGTCTTTCTACCTCTTCTAGGCCGGTCTGTAACCTCGTTTGTCTCCCTGAATTTTTTTAATATCGGGAAACATCGCTTTCGTTAGCTCCTACAATTTCAGCTATTGCAACTTGCCGGTAGCCCTGTTAAGACGGTGTTACTATTCTGACTCTATTAAAGTGTGAAATAATGTTTCTATGCAATTTAAGGCCAAAACAATGGCCAAATTTCTTCTAAAACCCAAGAGACCACAAATCGAAATGTGCAAGAATTTGTAATAATATTGGGTCTTAACGATAAACATTGTTTACCAGATCCATTTTAACAAAAAAATGTTTCTTACAGATTATCAAAGCTATGTATAAAAAAAAATTCTTTAAACTCATTTCCGTATATTTTTAAACAATATATGCAATAATTTTGGCCATGTGTGTATGACATAAATTAGGATTGATTGACATATTCCATTGTTTTCGGTCACTTCCCGTTTCACTGGAAATTACTACAACTTTTGATTTTTAAATGGCACCCTCGGTATATTTTTACTTTATTGTCATATGTCAATTTTTGACATTTTCGCTTAAAAAATTGTATTTTAAATTTTAATTTAGAGTGTCATGGCTGTGTTAAAAACAACAATTTTTAATAAAGGAGCCTTGGAAAAATAGATTTGATTATCTGATGTTTTTCGTGTCTCGTCCTGGCCGGTTAAAAGATGACAAAATCGTATTTTTAATCATATCGCAATTTTTTCAAATGGAACAAGAGTAGCTCGTTAGCATATTTGGAAAAGGCATTAAATTTCGAATAATTTGATACCACACACTTGGTATTTCGAGTCAAATTGTCGTAATGAACCGCATGTTTTCAAATAAACCATATGCGAAATTGTCAAAAGTTGACAATATGATATGTCTATTCTAATATGAGTGTCATTTTCTATCGAATAAAGTAAAAAAATACCGAGGGTATCATTTAAACCTCAAAACTTGTGGTTATTTCCGGTAAAACTAATTTATGTCATATACTATCATACCAAATATCGTTTTTTATCTGAAAAATTAAAAAAGTTTTAGGGGTAAGCCACTTTTGAGACAACGCACCCGGTATTTTTCAAATTGAAAAAAAATTTAAGTAGTAATTGAAAATATGCATTTCGAGACTATGAATTATTAAAACTGCATTAATCTCATCATTATTATGTCATTAATACCCATAAAATTTCACTTACTTTAATACTTTATGATGGAATTGATTAAAAATTCTTAAGAATTTCTCATAAAGGACATACTATAAACTGGATAAACGCATTTTTCTTTTAACTTCTATTGCTCCGTTTAAATGCTTAGAACGACTCATTTAGGAGCACTTCTAAACTGCCCTGTTAAAGACCCATTAACACCTCGTATTTCACTTACGCTCGGGTCCAATCTGAGGGAATAAATCAAATTGTTGTACCGATATCGTCGGTACTATTAGCCTCAGTTTATATTAAAATGGTCGGTTGATTATTTTTTCCGCCTCGTTCCTAGGCGGTTCCCAAAACATACAATTACATAAAGCTGTCGTTGGTGGTAATTAAACTAATCCTAGTTTACGAAAGCCGCTCGTTTTGAAATAAATATAGCGCTGATATATCGATGCGGTTCGAAATGCATTTAAATAAAATTAAGGAATACTTGATAATGGTGCCATGTAACGAGTTTAAATTGATTTTGGTTTGGAGGATTATAAAACTATTTGCAGGGGTCTAAACAATAATGGAATTTAACACTGATCGGTGAATTTTTAACAATGAAAATATACTTGATAAAATTATAAATAAATTCCTGTTATTCAATTTATTCTTTATGGTTGAAATTATTTTTGAAAAACGAGCAGGGTTAAAAAATAACTAAATTATTCGATTTTTTTGAAAAAAAGTATTAACAAATGTCACAAAAGTATTAATTTTTGCGACGTGGTTGACTATATAAAACAGCTATTTATTTGACAAGTTGCGAAATGAATGTGTTTTAAGCACGGGACGCAAAATTGTCCAACGAGGAAAATTGTCCAAGCCGCGTTGGACAATGCATCGAATGCTTAAAACACTCTTTTCGCAACGAATTTCATACAAGATTTTTTGTGAAAGCGGATAATTTGAGATTTTCATGCTATTGTTATTATTTATTTTTAATTTTGTTTTTAAATGTTTTGGTAATCTGTTTCTAAGGCATTGTTTATGCATTGTTTAATGACAAAGTTCTGTCAGGTTCAAACGTCGCTGTATTTCGTACAAAGTTTTGTGAAAAAATGAGTGATAATGACGAGTCTTTGGATATTCAACAAGCTGCTGAAACTTCGCTATCCACGTTAGTGCCCGAGAAGTCGAAAAACTTATAGGAGACCGCCTACAACAACTTTGAAACCTGGATCAAAGAAAAACATTTCGAGAATTTCACAGAAAAGGTATTGCTAGCCTATTTCCTGAAGTTATCCACTACCTTAAAGCCGTCAACTCTGTGGAGTAAATATTCGATGCTCTGCGCACCATGATTTATCTGAACAGAAACGTAGATATTAGCAAATTCACAAGCATTTTTAAAAAGAAAAACTTCCGGATATCAGGCAAAGAAATGAAAATTATTTACAAAACTGGAAATAGAACGCTTTATGAAATAAGTCGATGACAAAGAATTCCTGTTAGTTAAAGTTGTCAATATCGTTGGAGTATTTGGAGCATGTAGGAGGGAAGAAATCACGTTTTTGACCGTAGAAATGCCACTATAGATTGTCAGTCATTTATTAGTGTGAAGATTCCGAATACAAAAAGTTCAAGAGTGTTTACGATTACTGAGGGACCAATAGATGGTATCAATTTCTTACATGTATTTCGTAAGTACGCAAAACTTCGAAACTTCGACCACTCAATGTGACACATCAGCGATTTTTCTTGGCGTATCGAAAAAATCAATGCTGTACCCTGCCAGTTGGAATCAATACAATTATTGGAGGTATGCCAAAAAAGATAGAGGAATTTCTGGGACTCTCCAACGCCATTGAATACACTGGTCATTGTTTCCAGTGTTCTGGTGTTTCCTCATTTTCCACACAGAATCTGCATTCGCCGTTGTTTCTCAGCTTCAGCCTACTGAGGTGTTTGTTGAGGAGACATTGTCCTGTTAGAAACCCCGTGACAATCCGAAGAGGTACAAACCCCATTAGAAAAAAATAGAAATATCAAGATCTTCTATATGAATTAAAGATAATATACCAGCCAATAATGCCATGGTATTACCGTTTGTAATTTCTGTTAATGGACTTATTCATAAATAATTTTTACAAAGAATACATATAAAAAACAATAATATCTTAAACCAGTTGCACGGGAAACAAAACTTGTTAATAAACATTTATTATAAAGACTTTTCCAGAAACACAAAATATATCTATCTACTTCATCATGTATTATTAATGAAATTCTCTGTCGCACATTAATTAATCAATAATTAGCACATAAAGTTCCATATTTGATAGAAATAAAATTCTTTAACTTCTTCTACAACAACTACGACATGATATTACATTATGCATCACGCATCGAAGAGAGGAATTTATAGTGACTTGAAATTGAAAATTTATTATTAATATCTTTTCGTTCTTGTTCTTAAAATTTCTAAATAAAAGGAATGTTTTAATTTGTATTTTCTCCTTAACAGGCAGATAGATTTTCCCGATAAAATACATTTGAAAAATCCTTCAATAAATCACATTATCCAACATAATCGGAATTTATTGGAAGTGCTAATGACTTAAGTCCTTTTATACTATGCTTTATGTAGCTTCTAGTTTTTTAAGCTTCATAATAGGAACTTTTACTATACTAATGTCATTCAGACTCATTCAACTTACTGTCTTCAATTATTTATTATTCAAAAAACGGCTCAATTTTGCAAAAGCGTGTTAATATTTTTTATAAAAAATACTAATTGCATTATTCACATAAATCTGTAAATTACATAATTACTGGTATTTAGTTACTGGTGCAAAAAAATTTTGTTACCTTTATAAGTATGTAGGTAATAAATTTTGCTCTAAGGTGTTCTACAGATGATATAGATTATCGACCCAAATACTCCAATCCCTGTCTCTGCATTGGTTTTGGAAGCATATAAGTATACCAAGTTATGGTATGGTTTTGCACATGCGATGTCCATCTACAGTACAGAATTAAATCCCTCAAATAGTAATGTGCGGGGGCTGACCAAAATTACACAGTGGTACCCGAGAGACGGAAAAGACCAAAACAATGCTCTAATATACATTAGAGAATAGGGACAAAATGGCATCAACATCTAAAACATCGACCCACCTGGCATTAAATGAAGGAACAATAAGTAAATAGGATCCTTAACCAAAACAGCGATAGAATAAAACTGCCTAAGTTGATGATCATGATAAATGTGTGCGGTAATAAGCTAAACAATTATTGCAAAAATACACTTAAATAGAAATAGAACAGAGCATCCAAGTTACTAGGAATATATATTTGAAGTATGCCATGAAAAATAAGTAAAAAATACATATACACTGTTACCGTTTCGGAGATACGGGGTGTTTTTCAATAATGTGCATTTTTAATAAATTCCTATAACTTTTTTGCATTGAAATTTTTTTATGAATTATTACCAAAGCACCTTTTTGCGTAAAATTTAACGGTTTAAATATATTTTTTAATTAAAAACTTAAGATTTATCAATAGAAAAATTGATTTTTTATTTAGGACACCCTGTATATTTTAATTTACAGAAAAGAACTTAAATTTCCTTTCCAAAAATATAGCACACTTGATATTTGTTCTAATCCCCTTCGAAATATAGAATTTTTAAAAGTTCGCCACTTTTAACTAGGAGGCTTTGGATCCCTTATTGATAATCTTCCCCCAATGGCACTTTAAAACATATTTACCAGCAAGACGAGGCATTGCCTCACAATGCTGAAATTATCAGCAATTTTTTGCAGCCAATTTCGGGAATAATTGAATAGCTAACCAACGTCCCAGCCGCTGGCCGTCGAGGCCACCGGAGTTAGCGCCTATGAATTTTTATCTTTGAAGAAGATGCAACAGTCTTATTTTTAAATTGCCCGTATACTCTGGACAAGAATTAGAAGTACTCAGCGGTTATGTGACGGTATCTTTCACCCCATTGAGTTAATGAATTCCGCGAGAAATGTTCAGAAACGGTCCCGTCTGTATATAGTTTAAATGTGTTGTTTTTGTTAAATATAGTTGGAAATTATTATAAAATTCTGCATCTTTGTAATGCATTATAAATATTATTTTCGTTTTATTTGCTGCTCACAGCTACCGGTAAGCATTTGTTTTCTGCATTACGGCCAGCGCCGTTCAAAGCCTACTTATTCAAAGTGTGCCAATTTTAAAAATCATTTTAAGTTCTTTTTAATAAACTAAAAATATACAGGGTGTCCCAAATAAAAAATAAATTTTTCTATTATTATATTTTAAGCTTTTAATTAAAAAAAATATAGGTACTTAAACCACTAAATTCTAAATAAAAATGTGCTTTGGAAATGTTTCCATATTAATACAAGATTTTTCATAGCAAAATGTTCTCTAATTATGATGTTTCAAGTTTACCATTGATAAAATAAATCATTTAGAGAATTTATATTTCGCGAATGATATCGATTAATCAAAAACTAGTTTTTACAGAACTCGAACATAAAATAGATTATAAATTGTTTTTGTTCGGGTCCAACAAAGCCTTATACAAAATTTATGAGGCATTTGAAACCTGCATTTGCCATTAAGTTGCCGATGCCATTTACAATAAAACAATTATCGCAGATATTTAACTACAATTATTGTGCGTTATATATGGATCTGCAGAGAACAATTTTCACGTTAAAATAATTCTGCGGACGCGAAAATATAAATTAATCAAATTAATGCTGGCTGAATTACAGCATTAAACTCGTATTAGGTCTACTTTGTGCATTTTGTTGATTTTCATTTAATAATAATTGTAATGAATGGTATTATATTATGCAATATTATTATTTTATTTAAATTGAGATGTGAAGTTCGTCGAGGCAAGTACCCTTAAATATATTTTAATTTAGTAATTAACAATTTATCTACAGCGTTCGGTTTTTGGTTAACATAAATAATACTTTAATGAGCTAATAAAAAGTTTAAAAGTTATTTGTTTAATAAAATGTGATAAAATTTGAGATAGGTATAGATAAACATTGAGAATGTAACGTTTCAACCATCGTAATCTAATAAATACACTCACGGGCACGAAAAACGGGCACCTTAAAATTTTGATGTATTTTTAAGTTTAATATACAGGGTGGTCCGAACTGTATTCCAGAAACTTCGGCAGCATATTCTACAGATAAAAATAAGTAAAAAAGTTCGTATAAATATATGTCCTAAAATGCTTAGTTTGGGAAATACAGGGTGTAGAAGTTTCATTTTTATTTTGATTTTTTCCAAATAATTTATGAAGTAACGTCAATATTTTGATAAAAATTGATGTCTAGGAGTTTTGTGACATGAGGAATTTGATTTTGATGTCAAAATGACTCCTATTTGTAGAGGGCGCCACCTACATGTGTTTTAACTGTTTTGAAGAGTAATAACTTTTTGTCCGTACCTGTATAAAACTACTGACTGAAAATATATACATTTCCATGACTTTCCACGTAAAAAATGTCTCTTGGTAAAAATCGCTACGAGCAACCGTTCTCAAGATATTTAAAAATGGAAATAGTCAATACCATGTCATTATTGACAAAAAATAAGCACACGGTTAGTATAGTAACTGTTATTTGAATGTAATAATAAATTTTTATTTTTTTTAAATTAATCATAAATTGTTCTGCGAAAAAATGATGATTAAACAGTTTCTGTTGAACTTTTGGCACAAAAAGTTTCAAATTTATGATTTCAGTCTATTAACGATTTAGTCAACATATTTATTATGTCAGTGATGATAATTTTGATTCCAAATATCTCAAGAACCATTACTCGTAGCGATTTTTACCAAGAGACCTTTTTTATCTAAAAAAAGTCGTAAATGTATATTCTTTTACTCAGTAGTTTTATACAGGTTTGGACGAAAAGTTATTACTCTTCAAACCAGTTATAAAATATGTAGGTGGCGCCCTCTACAAGTAGGAGTCATATTGATATGAAAATCAAATTTTTCATGTCAAAAAAAACTCCTAGACACCAATTTTCATCCAAATATCATAAATTATTTGGAAAAAATCGAAATAAAAATGAAACTTCTACATCCTGTATCTTCGAAACTAAGCATTTTAGGACATACATTTATAAGAACTTTTTTACTTATTTTAATCTGAGGAATATGCTGCCAAAATTTCCGGAATACAATTCGCACCACCCTGTATATTGTTCTAGTGGGCCGATTTTTATGATTTTTTAAGCAATTTGTAGCTAAATTATTTGACTTTTTAGTATATGTTTTTAAATTAAAAATGAAAGTTCCTATCTGTTAATTATACAAGGGAAACCAAAATGTTGATATTTTGGAGAAAGTTTGAAAAGCCCGGTAGAATACGTTAACAAAGCAAAGAATTTAAAACTCCTTTTATAACCTAGGTACGTCTTTTCTTGATGGTTTGTTTTCTGGTCCATCTCAATAGCTTTATTTTTGTTGTAGACATTCGCATGTGAAGAAGACACTAACAATTTTTTGTAATTTTTATGCTGATTTTCTGAAGTCTTCGACGCCATTTTTTTCGATCGTATGGTATTTCCTCATAGAATGTATAGTCAATGGAATATTACTGATTGTTGCTTTTGAAATTGCCACCCCATATAATATAATGAGAATATTTACATTTATAGTGGATGCAATTTTTCAAAATGTCCTAAGTGGATAGCATAAAATGCTATAATATTTTAGTGTAGAGTTCAATTGGTCATTTCTGAACGCATTTTATAAGGCGTTAAGATTTATTGGCGTAATATATTTGGGGAATTCTAGAAATTTAGTGGAATATGGAAACTTTAAAAGGAAAATGCTTGTGGACGTAAACCGCAAATTTTGAGAAAATACATCTGTAAAAATGTTACCATAACATATTTTTGAATGTGCCAATTTCAAATTTATTGCGTTTTCTTGTACTGATATTGCTACAGAATGAATATGTTACGTTTTCAAGCTTACAATATGGGTGACTTTAATTGTTAACATTTTTTAATACAAGTTTTTAGTCTACCTAATATAGTTGTTCAATATGTTGTATTATAAACGGTATTGAACTTCAAAACTACATATTATGGATATACAACACAAATCTACTGCACCATTATTAATAAAGTGTATAATGGACCAAATGTTTTTAGGGTTACATACCCAAAGGGTAAAAACGGGAACCCTATTACTAAGACTTCGCTATCCATCCGTCCGTCCCTCTGTCACAAAGGTCTATCTTATGAACCGTTATAGCTAGACAGTTGAAATTTTCACAGCTAATGTATCTATGTTGCCGCTATAAGAACAAATACTAAAAACAGAATTAAATAAATGTTTATAAATAAAAAAGTACTTTCACTAAACATTATCTTTTAAGCAAGAATTTTACATAGAATCCTTCAAGTCCTCGGTGGCCGCGTGGTTAAAACATTAGGACGTTACGCTGCTATGACGTTGGAGCCGTAGTAAGGCAGGTTCGAATCCTAGTCAAGTCGATGTTTTTTAATCGTTTTTTTTTTACTTTTTACATATTTATTATTGATTAATACAATTTTAAGTAACGTGTTTCTTCATTTTTTTTAAATTACTTATACGCGCATTCAAAATTTCAGCTAAATCTGAGAAAACGTGTATAATAATATAGCGTCTAATGTTGTATAGATATGGTAGGCCGGATAAATCTTGCGTTGCCGAACATATTGTTGATAAAGAACATTGTATAGATCTTAATAAATTTAAAATTAAACAAGTCTCAAATTATAGGCAATTAGATGCATATGAAAGCATCAGAATTAATAAATGTAAAGATAGTATGAACAGAGACAACGGTCCAATTCCTTCAAGTTCTTTGTTCCTACTACTCTAATGGCGAAAATTTAACTGTTACGCTCAGTGGGCTCTGACTCGGTTGGCTAGATCTTGCCACGCCCACTCGGTGCCCACTGAGCGAGTATATAAACGCTCAACTTGTAGATTGTATTTTAGTTTATAATTATCTGCTGATGATGCTAACATGGTTAGCGAAAGGCGCGTCCAGTGTAAAAGTAAAAGTGTTTTGGTGTATTGTGGTGATTTAGTGTTTTTATTTTGCTGTGTAACACCAAAGGTTCCAACCCTCAACTGTAATCTTGTATAGATAATGAATGGTAAGGAAACCTTCGTGCGCGAGTCCGACTCGCACTTGACCAATTTTTTATTTTTATTAGATTAGTTCTAGATAGATATTATTTTGTAGCCAAGACTACTTAGTAATAAGACTTACTAATAAATATCTACGTAACTGGAATAAAACCCAACAGTGATACCCTATGATTAAATATTATTTTTTGAAAATATTTTATGACAAAACAGAATTTAGCTCGATTTTGATTTCAATAGCCACCGTGACGTCGTTTCTTTTTTGTTCAGTTAGTATTAGTATGTACGTTATCTTTCAATTCCAAACATTATCGAGTTATTTATGTTTTTCAAAATTGAATTGTTAAAATTTTATCAAACTTGGGAATTGTTTTATTAACTTAGGACGCCGAATGTAATTTTATAAACTGAAACAATAATTCCTTGAAAATAGGAAAAGTTTACTCGACTTGCGAATAATAGGAAAACAAAGAAAAATCGAAAAATTTTAGTTCAAAACACAGAAACAGCTATAATGCTTGAAACTAAAGTTTAATGAAACTATGACATCTTACCATTTAACAATCTAAACATATCACAGTTAAGGTGGTTCTTTTAAAACGCATTTAATAAAGTTATAGATTTATGAAGGTAATAGATTTGAAAAATCTAGAAAATCTTAGTTAAAGACTCTGGAATATTATTATTAATGGAAAAATTATAATAGAAAAATTTCCTGCGAATGTTTACAATCATTCCTTTAACATTTATTGTTATTGGCTTAAAGCTTATCTATTCTTGTACTTTGCAGCTTTTTTAAAAAAGGGCAAAAACAAAATGGCAAAAACTGTGGTTATACAGGTTGTCTCAATATTCCGTGGAATATACACTACAAATTCGGGGTACGAGCATTGGTATCTCGGAAACCGTAATAGATACGAAGATGGTTAAATTGGGACAAAGTTGCGCCTTGGAATGTTCACCAAGATTCCATCAAAAGAGTTTTAATAAAAAAAAATTCAAGGATTGCTGAGTTTTTTTGAAAAAAAACGGATTTTTTTGAAAATCATTTTTTTTTTCCTGTCGTTACCTACTTTTTAGAAAATTAGAAAACTAATTGCACAGTCTCATAACGACTTTATTAGGGCTATCTGACAGTATTTTTAGATTTTCAAATTAGCTGATGATTTGTGAGATACAGAGACAGAGACCAACTTAATTTTTTCGTAAAATAAAAATCGGTCGTCGGTGGAGTTCGAAAATATTTATATTAAAATTTATGTAGGGGTGAGGGTAGTTTTTACCGTTGCCGTACTTTTTCTTGATTATTGTGAAAGCCAAATATTAAAGCACTTAGCAAAACATAGACACCCAAAATTCCATTCAAATTTGAATAACGGTTCTTAAAATATCTGAAAAAATGTGTTTATTATTTTAAAGTTTAATGCCCTCTAACGGACAAACGAAGCACTTTTGTATAGAGGTAAATTGTGTCCAATGAACTTATTTTGATTCCACAAACACTTAATAGTTCTCTATCTACGGAATATTGGGATACACTGTACATTTATATATACAGGGTGAGTTTTCTACGATGTTCTCTATGGGTATCTCGGAAACTACTGGAGATAGAGAGTCGGTTAAATGGGGAAAGAATTGCAGTTTTGTGAGGTCATAAATATGCGCCTTTCAGATTTTTGAAAAAGTTCATGGCTTTCTAAATATTTAGAAAAAAACAAATTTTGGCAATTTTAAAAATGGTCCCTATTTGGGAGCGAGTATATAAACGCTCAACTTGTAGATTGTATTTTAGTTTATAATCATCTGCTAACATGGTTAGCGAGACGCGCGTCCAGTGTAAAAGTAAAAGTGTTTTGTTGTATTGTGGTGATTTAGTGTTTTTATTTTGCTGTGTAACATCAAAGGTTCCAATCCTCAACTGTAATATAAGGTCTCTATTTCCATTATAATCTGTTTTAGACAAAATATTTTCAGATAAAAGTTGTAGATATTCACATCCTTAATGAGATTGTGTTCTACTTTTTTTTCTAAAGTCTGTCATTTTTGACATATGACACAAACTTATGTTTTTTTTTAAATGGAAACCATAGTTGGCCATGACTTCATAAAAAGCGCCATTTTTTAAGATTTTCAGTGATATAAACTATAACATGTTTTTTTTTCGAAAAACTACTGAGTTATAGCCAATTCTTATAATTTTTAAACAATTTCACTTAGTTAGCCCTAGAAACAAGTTCAATCGTCGTTGCTCTCCGAAATGTCAAACTGTCACATCCAAACTTGGTAAATTACAATTACCAAACATTGTAAATATGAATTTTTCAAATGAAGAAAAGCGTGTAGGATTATTAGTTGAACTTTTCTTGGTCATACATTTTCGAGGATACGTTCAATACGCTTTTTAGAGAACGGTTTTCAAGACTTGTTAGAAAAGTTAAATTTAGAGACTCGCGCATCAATAGAGTGGTTCCAACATGACTTTCATTATGACACTCCCCCCATAATGAAAAAAGTGTTAAAAATTATTTATATCATAATTATTTAAACTCAAGGATAGGAAGAGACGGACCAATTGCATGGGCCTCCTCGATCACCTGACCTTTCGATTTTTTTATGCGGTATATTTTTTGAATATTTTCTAAAGTAACTTAAACTGTATGTAGTGATATTATTTTTTAAGTTCAAGTTTGTGTAATGTAAATTGTAAAGAATTGTTTAATAAAATATTGTGTCTTTTTATAAGTCATAAATTATAATAATTAAATAAATAACATAATAAGAATACCACACCAACTAAGTGAAATTAGTCAAGAAAGATAAGAATTTATAGCCAATTTTTCGAAAAAAACATATTATAGCTTATATCGCTTAAATGCTTAAAAAATGGCGCTTTTTATGAAGTCATGGCCAACTATGGTTTCCATTTAAAAACATAAGTTTGTGTCATATGTCAAAAATGACAATCTTTAGAGAGAAACGGAGAACACAGTCTAATTAAGGATGTGATTCCCCATTTAACCGACTCTCTATCTCCAGTAGTTTCCGAGATACCCATAGAGAACATCGTAGGAAACTCACCCTGTATATCCTGTAATACATTCTTGTACAATAAATACGATAAACGAGGAAAAACAACTCAAATTATTCAAAATGGACTTAAATACCTATACCCAACAATATATAACTGCATGGAACAACTTTATAAATATTTACATTTATTTAGTTAAGCAACTACTTTAAACAATAACCGTTTGTTTGAATTGGAATGTCATTATTTGTGATACAGTATTAATGGTTTACTGTAAGCTATTAGCTATTGACATTTATAGGTTTAGAAATCAATAGTTCTTCGGCTTGTTAAAACTACAATTAAATATACATTAAACTATATTAGACGTTAAATGTATCGTATAATGCACGTAAATGTCTAATACGCTTAGTACCGGCCATAATTTAGTCTAGAACTACAAAATGTACATTTAGTCTAATACCTCCTAACGACCAGTTTTCCCAAATAAAGCCAGAAACGTCCGGCCAATGCCCAAAAGATTTAATATCCAGAATATCCGGGAAGCCTCTACTGATTTTCCAAATTGGTCAATATTTAATGTCGGCATATCGGATATGTATCTACCGGAAATGAGACCCTACGTATCATTTTTGTACTTAACGGATTTATTAATTTGCTTCAATAATTTTTTTTAACTAAATTTTCTATATACAGGGTTCGGCAATAGTGCGTCGCGTCGGGCATCTGTAGATCCTAGAATAAAAAAATTAGCGCCGGGGGGCACATATAGCCGCCCATACTAAAATATGTTAATAAAAAGTTGGTAGGCAGTTCTTTTAGTTTCACAGTAAAGGAATTTTTCCAATTTTTTTATCTCAAAAACTGCGACTTTGGCCGATTTTGATGTTATTACAAATTTTGTTGCAAATATTATTCCTAATCTTAAATGGAAAACCGCGTTTCGCTAGCTACTGTAATTTTGGAGTTACGATTTTTTTAAGTTTTTAAGAATTATTTGAAAGAATTGGGAAGATGCACAACCTAATGGGCGAATTCGTGACAAGGCTCATTTGATTTCCCCTTACGTCTCTAGTGCTGTACGGTGGAGACACCATTCGATGTGCGGTCAACGCATATAACACTTATTTTCAATAATTCGACCAGGGAAGGCATATCGAAAAGGGTGTGGATCTGAAAACGACAGTGTTGCCATATTAAGATGTGTAATATCTGTAATACGTTTTTACGAAAATAACTTTGGACGAAAAATCCGCGTTTATGTATTGAACATTTATTCGTGTTAACCGTATAATAAACAACAAAAATAAAAATTCTTTTATAGGTACTGAATATGTCGTATGATCGAAAAAAGTCGTTTAGTTCGCTTGGAAATGATGATTGTTGATATTACTATACTATTTTATAATATTACCATACTACTTTACAAAGTCAACTGACGCCGTTATTTGTTTTATCATAAAATATTATATTAAATTGTTTAATGATAGAAAATCCGTATTATTAACGTACTGTATCCAAAATCCCTAAAACTACGGATTAATCAGTAGTTCTGGCAACACAGAGCTAAACTAAATCTCGGAATTCTCGGACAGGCTGACGGTAACGCCAGATACATCTCTGACAGGTTTTGTTCCACGAAATGGCCCATAAGGTTTGATTTAGCGCATCTTCTTATTTCTTCAATCAACACGCAACAGTTGTACTCATGCATTATTTACAATAATTACAATATCAGTTTTAATCATCCGCTGATGCTGCTAAAAAGATGATCTGGAACTTTTGGAAAAACAGTGGGTTTTATTGACTAGTCTTCTAACGAATATTATACCGTAAGATCAAATAAAAACGGCATTAGCCATGACTATGAAATGAAGATCGCTGTCCTTTTATAGGTAAAATTATATGGAAAATGTCAGCGATCGTCATTGCCCAACCAACTGGACCCCATTTTTTTCGATCATACGGTATATTATGCTAAATTTGTAGCTTTATTTTGTTACGAATGTGTATACCGTGTTGGCATTTCAGGTTTTAGATGCCGATTTTCGTATTTACGCTCATTACAATAGGATGTTCTGAATAAAGAAAGAAGAGCAAGTGTTTTGTATGAAATCCAGCATTCGATTAAGTGGTTATGTAATAAACGCTTCGCATTTTCTTTCTCCGACTTTCCCAGGCATGACAGTACCGACCCAAGACTTCCCTTGCCGATAAAAGTCTATATACTATATTATAATTAAAAATACACTAAGAATTCATGCGGAGATATTTTCTACGCATAATTAAATAGCTATGACCAATTATTTTTAAGCCGTTTGAAGTATAGAAAAGACGAACTGTCACGGTCAGTTAGGATTTTGCTAAGCCTCGTCAATTAACGTAGATATATATAATCTGATATCAAAAAGCGAGTTCTGGTTTAGCTCTTACCCTAGTTATAAGATTTAATTAAACGGCATATTCGTATTGCTATAAAAATTATTTTCTCTTACTTTGAAGTATAAATGGGCTATATTTAATAGGTTACGGTTTGATATTTTGTACTTTGTTATTTTTTTTTTAAACTATTGTGAAAAATATATGTAGACACATGACATCGTTGACATTGTTAGTAATGGTACAAATAAATAAAGATGCATATCAACGCATATATTAAATATTCTTCTCTAATTCTAACGGCTTAAAATTTAACAGTTTTTTTTTTCTATCCTCTTATCTGACCCATAATCTTCTAATAAACGGTATATTAGATCTCTCAAATTATAATGACAAAACGCCGGTGACAGTAATACGTTCTAACGACTACATCTCCGAAATAAAGTCGAATTTGTCGTCGGCCGACCCCAAAGATTTAATAACCAGATACCTTAAGAGCTTTCCCTGATTTCCGAACTAAATCTTCGGCGCTAATATGTCTTAGGTGAAGGCTTAAAGCTTTCGAGCTGGGTTTTTTGATAGATGACGGGCTGCCAGTGTTGCCATCTAGACAGACTAATTTATATAAATAAAGTAGAATTTATATTATTCTTTATAGATCAGATAAACCACTTGTTTCTGTCTTTTCTTAGGTCCGCCGTAAATTTTTCTACTATGTTCTACTGTGAACTTTTTCGCCTGTTCTTGTCCTGGGGAATGTCTCCACCATTTTAGGGATTTTTTTGCCACCTACTGTTTTTCGGCTACGGTTTTGGACCTATTGGGCCTATGAGGAGCATAATGAGAAATCCAATATAAGGTTGAATGAATCACAATTAAATATACTGAAACAGAGTGAACACAAATGTGATGTGTGATAAATTCTGCATTATGATTGGTGTCTAGAATACTTTAATTTATCATTTTCTAAGTCACTTTTATTAGTGTAAAAAGAATTTCATTCAGAAAAACTCTCATATTAAAATAAAAATTAAACATTCAGTCTCCAGTGGGTTCATAAAAAATAAAAGGTTAAAGCAAGTGTCTATCCCCAAGGCTCTTCA
The DNA here is from genome assembly GCF_002938485.1 of Sitophilus oryzae. NCBI lineage: Eukaryota > Metazoa > Arthropoda > Insecta > Coleoptera > Curculionidae > Sitophilus > Sitophilus oryzae. The sequence goes on from NW_022146055.1 coordinate 13,206,268, forward strand.
AAATATTTTTAGGGAAAGCGCTGCTACAATGGAAACGGAAATGTATCCCCATGGGTATCCTACTAAACGACAACACCATCTATGCCTTAAGTTTTGCAGACGACCAAGTAGTATTGGCGCAAGACCTTGACGATCTTGAATATATGACCAGAAAGGTAATCGAGGAATACAGCAAATGGGGATTGGAAGTGAACTTAGTTAAGACGGAATATATGTGCGTCGGACTCCAAGAAAAACTCACTTGAGAACGGTAAAAGTATTAACGGCTGCAGAAATTATAAATACTTGGGAGCCAAAATTTCAAATGATGTCACTCTGGATGAAGCCATTCGAGACAGAAACGCCCCGGGAAGAAACGTAATCTCTATGTTAATCGGTCTTGTGGGATAGTAACATCTTTAAATCTAACAATCTTAAATCCTAACCAAACCAAACATCAAATATACAAGTAGCACAATGGTTAAAAGCATCGTTTGATATGGCAGCGAGGTATGGCAGCTAATAAATAAGTCTGTGCGCGCCCTGGAAGCGACAGAAATGGATTTATGGAAACGGACTGCTAGTAAATCCAGAAGACAAAGATGTACGAGCAACAGAATTCGATGGAGATCCTCAACAGATCCTCAACTGGGCACCAGCTGAAAAAGGGGTACAGTACGCAAGAGCTGGAGAGAAGGAATAGATAAGGAGATGAAAGAAAGAGGGCTCGAAGACGAAATTTGCCTAGATAGAGAGCAATGGCATCGGAAGACGTCGAAGTACAGAGAGGAGACAAGGATTTAATTAGCTTTTTTTCTAGCATTAAAGATTTTATATAACTGAAGGGATCAGAATCAAAAGTGACAAGGGTGTATTCCGTTGCTTACCTTGGTTATGGTTTTATGTTCCGTTTCTACCGGTTTCCTGAAAAATTCGGTTATAACTGTCACCAAACTAACCAGCGCGAGAAGGCTGGTTTTTCTGGTTTTGTTTGTCAATCAATGTCATTTATGTGACAGAGATCAAGCAAATATTGGAAGCCCGAGCGAAATTCTCATTTAATTTCTAAAATTTGTAATAATATTTTGTATTTTCATCCAAAAGCAATGGAGGTAGGCGGTAAAGGTAAATAAATTTCATTAACTAAATAGAATGACTTTTTAGGACCATTTAAACTTATCATGCAGCCATTGTTTCTTAAAGTCAGGAACATTTAAAGAAAACATGAAAAACAAGACAAGAAGTAATCGTGAATGTTTTGTAAGCTATAAAAATATAAATATTGATTAGATTTGTTTATTTATTATTGATCTGTTTTAATACTGGACCTGCAAATCTTCACTTGAGTTGTCTAACGAGTTTAAACAGTTTATTAATAAAGTACTTTTCAATATTAAACTCCATTAAAAAGAAGAAGCAGACGTAGAAGCAGAGAATAGGTACATTAAAAATGCATAAAAGATAAATTTTATAATAGAGGTATTGAAATTTAGAAAACGTCAACATTTGACGTTTCCAGTATTTTACCAAACCGTTCCGTATCAAATCAATGTTTGTCAGGAACCGCTCTTTACCGTAATTTACCGGTCTGGTTCGCCCGGTTTTGCAACGGAATACAGCCTAAGTGACATTTTAGGTGAAAATGAACTATATACAACCTAAGTAAGTACTCGTGTTCTACGAGTGCGGTTCTGTTTGGTGCGATAATTACTTAGGTGAAAAAAAATGCCAGTTAGGCCGTTTCAATTATTTATTATCAACAGAACGGACTTTGTCAAACTTATCTATCTTAGTGCCGTAGCAACGTCGGGTGTCGTTTGTACCCTCTTAATCCTCCATTTTTTTAATGGAATTAAAATCGGGGTCTGTCCCGTTCGAACCGTCTGCGTCGCCAGATCGTCATCGGGATTAGATCGGGGCGACGACGTTTGACAAACTGTCACTAGCAGCCCGCGTTGCGTCTAAAGCCACCCACCCCGCGTTTCGAAATCTGAGGGTGGAATGTGCTCGCTATAGATGGGACGGTGTTGTCGTTAGGATGGAACGAGATGATATAAGAGGTCTCGCTTGTATATGGGCGATGGGGAAAATTGTGTGCGGATTTGTTAAGAGAGATCCGTGGATTTTGAACGGATTTGATTAAAACAGTAATAGGTGGGAACTGATGGGGAGGACTTTCAAAATATTTATTATAATATTTGAATTATATGTTATTGCATGTTATTTAATATATGAGTATTTACCAATAACATCCATTCTTTAAAAAAGTCTTTGATCAATCAGTCTTAAAATTAGTCACGACACAAGTCCCATTTAGCATTTAGTATAACTTGTTTTAAGATATCATAGTTAAAAGAAACTGAATTAAAATTTTCTAACTTGCTGCTGTATAGAAATGATATTCATGTATGCAATATTCAACTCGGTATATTTAAACTGAATATTGTTTCGCATATATTAATGTATATCTGCAGTATCTATATGCTATAATCAGAGTTATATCTGCAAATAATACCAATTCACTGCAATTCATTCTGCAAATATCATTTTGTCTCACTAAATAATTTTATTTACACTATGTAATCACAACGATAATGTCAATTAATATAAAACAAAACACCATATACAACAAATCTTTAATAAAAAAATGTTCTTACGTTTTGTACTTGTTTTATCTATTTCTATTGTTGGTGCACGTTAGTATTCTTTTTTTTAACTTCCCCCCCTCTTAATTAAAGTTTCTCTAGAAAGAGACTAACTCTCCACTCGGGATATAGGTCGAATGGGATTGAATATCTCGTGAGTATAACTGCAGCTTTTTTGGTCGTGCAATTTTTGTATACAATTTTTTTAATGAGAACCTATTATTTATAAGATATTTGTCGATATTAAGTTTTATTTTTTTAGCTGGTTTTTTATTATATCTTTTTGACCATCTGGCTGCCGGTAGACGTTGCGTTCACTACTAACTGTGCATCAATCTGTATTCAACATCTGTTCACTACTGCGCGTCACAAATTCGTCCTGTATTTCAGGAACTAAGGAGGCTAGGACAAACATTAATGTGTAGCATATTTAGTTTCATAAAAAAGTAGCAAAGTAATGTGAAAATCGCATCATTGTATTTCTACTCATAAACAAGAAATCCCATAAAACACACGAAAATGGGATACCCTGTACAGATGTGATGCGCAGTAGTGAACCCCACTAGTCTACCGGCAGCCAGACGGCCCGCACTTTGGTCAGGAGAGCATAGCAAAATATATATTAAAAATTCTCGTTTTCCCGACGGTGCTAGCTCTTGTATTATTATATTTATATTAAGATTAGATTAAACCTGTCAAAAAAGTGTCAGGGTTATCGTACGATCTTTCTCCGTTGACGGGCAGGAGTAAAAAATTTACGAAAAGTGGCGCGAAAACGCTATGGCCAATCAGAGCGCCGTCGGATCAACGGATAATGGACGCATGAAAATCAGCTTAAAGTTTGAGTCTCCTATACCTTCCATATCAGCTCCCCTCCGTTTCCCTTCCGCTTACATAAAATATTACATCATGTAAATGAATAGGACAATGCACACTATCCGTTCCATTTTCCTTCCGTTCCATATCCTTTCCTTCCATACATTTTTTTGGCGGACTCTCAGACTGAAGCGTATCGGAAACAGAGTTGTCAAGTTCTTACATTTATACCAGCCCTGTTAAAATTTTACTGATATTTATTTTTATTTTTTCACCTCTTAATTAAATCTATTACCTTGTTCAAAAGATACAATTTTTTTAAAATACCGTTCAGACCACCTTGTAATGATATAAATTGTACCATAAAAACTATGGAACTGATACGGAACGGAAGCTTACATATAGCGTCAATACAATAAAAATACGGAACGGATATGGAAGGGATATGGAATGGAAACGGAAGGTATAGTGAGAATCAACCTTGAAACGGCCAAAAAAAATCGGCCGCCTACTAGATGGACTAACAATCTTTATGTGGTCTGAATGGTTATTAACCAGTTTGTATTATATCTCTGCATGTAACACAAACTCGGTAATGACCATACAGAACCATACTTACCAGTGGATGAATCTTGGATAAGTGATAATGACAGTGATAAAATGAAAATTACGTAAACAGTGATAATATACAAGTTTAAATAAAAAAAGTCTGTCAATTAATATAAAACCGAACACCATATACAACGAATCTTTAAAAAATGTTCTTATGTCTTATACTTGTTTTATCTATTTCTATTGTTGGTACACGTTAGTATTCTTTTTTTAAACTTCCATTAAATCTCCGAAACAAATCGTGTAACGCTGCCGAAGTAAATTCGAGCGCCGATCAATTTTAAACGGCCAAATAGCTTATTCTTCCCTCTTGCCCGTTCCTCCTCTTTCTCTCCCAGTAAGCCTTATTAATCTGTTTAGACGGTGGTGCAAGTTTATTGTGAACATAAAACCCTCGATATGCAGCATCTATCCCTCGTCTCCTCTCCTCTCCTCTTTATCTCCAGCCCGTCTCTTCTTCCTTGAGCCTTTCCGTCTCTTGCAGTGGCGGCTGGTCGTAACGGGTGCCGGCGCACGTGCTCCCCCTTTATACGCTTCACAACTAATAGAGATATTAAAATCCTGTATAAAATCTTATATAGTTTGCTTACACGAAGTATACAGATATATTAGCTTGCCTTCGGTTTATCTAAAGACGGAGTGGATGAATACATCATTTTATTACTTTAACAATATTTTTAATAAGATTTTTAGTTGTTTGATCAAGCAGAAACGATAACACAAAAAATCTTATGAGTAATTATATTAAAATTTATTCTAGGCTCGTATAATTTTAAATACAAAATATATTAAAACCATAATATTAATATCTCATTTAGGCTGTATTCCGTTGCAAAACCAGGCGAACCAGACCGGTAAACTACGGTAAAGACCGGTTCCTGAAAAAAATCGGTTTGATACGGAATGGTTTGGTAAAATACTGGAAACGTCAAATGTTGACGTTTACTAAATGTCAATACCTCTATTATACAATTTATCTTTTATGCATTTTTAATGTACCTGTTCTCTGCTTTTACATTTACTTCTTCTTTTCAATGGAGTTTAATATTGAAAAGTACTTTATTAATAAACTGTTAAGTTCGTTAGACAGCTCAAGTGAAGATTTGCAAGTCCAATATTAAAATAGATCAATAATAAATAAACAAATCTAATTAATATTTATATTTTTATAGCTAACAAAACATTCACGATTACTTGTCTTGTTGAGAGTGCGCACAGGAGGTACAGAGTCGCGGGTAAGGGTTATAGTGTCTTTGACTCATTGCGGCAAGAATGTAAGGAATTGACTCGTATCTGTTATGAAAACTATGTATCAATATCGAAAGAGAGATAAATGAAAACACGAGTCGGTTTTGGAATTTTATAAGGGATAAAAAGCGGAACACGGCAATTTTCCCCAGACAATGTTTTCAGCGGAACAACTAGGAAATGGTGGAGAGCAGATAGCCGATCTTTTTGCTTCTCACTTTGGTTCTGTGTACGAAGCTTTTGAGGTTTGATGGGCGCTTTCTGTCACCGGTTTGAGTGGCGGTCTTGTTGATGGAATCAACATTATTGAACTGAATTGAAATATGAGGTATTGTTAAATTTGTTATTATCTCTCAACATTAAAAAGGGACCGGGCCCTGATAAGTTGCTAAATTTGATGCTTAAAGAGTGTGCTGTGTCCCTCTGTGACCCTTTATTTTTTATTTCTAATAGATCACTTAAGCAAGGCTTTTTTCCTACTAGGTGGAAACACTCATTTGTTACTCACATTTTTAAAAGCGCGGATAAGTGTAATATAGTAAATTACAGGCCTGTGTGCATTCAATCTTCTGTATCGAAGGTGCTCGAGAGGATGGTGATGCCTGTTCTTGAGAATAGCTTTAAGAATATTATAACTGAACATCAGCATGGCTTCGTGAGTGGAAGGTCAACTGTGACAAATCTATTTGTATATACTGATTTTATTAGCAACGCTTTGGATCAAGGTTGTGAGATGCATTCCATATATACCGATTTTAGCAAGGCAAGATTTTTTGATCTTTTAGATGAAAACATTTTATTGAATAAACTAAAGAATTATGGTATTAGTGGCTCATTGTTGTCATGGTCGGCGTTCTACTTGCGAGGACGTTCTCTTCAAGTGAAGGTTGATGGATACCTCTCGTCAACTTTTAACGTTAAATCAGGCATACCACAGAGATCTCATCTTGGCCCTAGACTGTTTCTGGTTTTAATAAATGATATTGGTCACTTTTTTAATTCGAATTATTTGCTTTTTGCTGATGATCTAAAACTCTTTACATGTATAAGATCAAGTCAGGATTGTAAACTACTCCAGAAAGATATAAATGGGTTAATGGAATGGTGCGACTTGAATAATGTAAAGCTGAATAGAGACAAGTGCTCATATATTGTATTCACTCGCCATAGAAACTACACTGAGTACAAATATAGAATGGGTGACTTTGCGCTACTCAGAGTAAATCTTATTAAGGATCTGGGCATTTTCTTAGACAGTAAGTTTAAGTTTTCGGACCACTACCAGCATATTATTGCTAAGGCATGTCGAATAATGGGATTAATTATTAGAATATCTAGGGATTTTAGGGATTTGCGCTCTTTGGTTGTGCTTTTCACTTCCCAGGTGCGCTCAGTGTTGTAGTATGGTTCAACCATTTGGTGCCCCTATGGTCTTACACATAAAAGCCGCATTGAGGCCGTGCAGAGCAGGTTTCTGAGACATCTTCGATATAGATGTGGGCCAGGACATTCAGATATGGGGGTGGGTGCATTGAGAGAGCACTTTGGGTTGAGTTCGTTGGAGGACAGGAGAGTGTTTTTAGATATGTGTTTTATGTTCAAATTGTTAAATAATATTATAATTTCTCCTCACTTACTACAGCGAATAAACTTTGCAGCTAACCTAAGAAATTAGGCATAATGATGTGTTGGCTAGTGGTAGATTTAACACGAGGCATTCCCAGAATATGCCTCTTAATCGGCTTATTTCATATGTAAATGCCAAAGAAGACCTTGACTTTTGGGGGGTGTCCTTAAATACATTTAAAATCAGATTGGGAGGAAGTATCCTCTGAGTGCAATGTGTAAAAGTATATTTTTCTTGTCTTAAAAGTATATGTATTACATCTTGTTGTATACATTTTTGAATGTTTTTAAGAGTGTTGAAGTGTCTATATTATTTTATTTTTTTACTTTATATTTATATTTTTTACTTTTTGGATTTATGAATGTAAAATGGTTTACCGTTGGAATAATAATAAATAAGTAAATAAATATATCATAACAGAAGTGAAAAGTAATAAATAAATATGCCAATGTCTTGTGGCTCTAAATTAGTTGTATTCGCTTTTAATGAGGAAGCCTCTAAGACATCATGACTGATGTGACAATCTCAAATCTTGAAATTTTAAAATAGCGAAGTAAATTTTCCAATCAATCGTTTGATATTTCCACCATCAAAAGAGCATCATAATTTTTTTTAAATTTTAATACGCACCAGCATTTTGCTTATTTCACTATGCATTGCGAATCATAACTATAATATTAATTGTGATATAATAGTCTTACCATTTGTTTTTTTTTGTGAAAAATTGCATTAGGTATTTGAATTATATCTAAACTATCCAGTGGCCACTATCAATTTATGACTCCAGAAGTAAGAAACAAAACGTTTTTATTAGAGACTAAGTTGAATAAAATCAGTTTATCCGAAATGCTTGACTGAACCAACAATTTAAGTGTGGTCTATCCATGTAAAAATTCACCATTTTACATTCCTGCCAACATTTCTCATGTATTCCTGCTCAAATGCCATTCTGTCCCTGTCTGTGAAATCTAAGTGTCTTGGCATATTTTGCTAGATTGTTGATCCTTGACTAATATGTAAATATTTGTAATCTGGTTCCTGATCTGTACATGATGTTCCTCAGACGAGAACGTGAAATCTTATTAAACTTTCTTGAAATGTCCGGATTATGTCAAAGATCTGATACCTAGTATCCTCAGTAATCTGTTCTAATCTAATCAATATTTTATCTTTAAATATAGGTACTTATATAATTAGAATCATTTTAATTTATTTATTTTTATAAAAAGGTATTGATGAAACGCCGCTAAATAGACCTAGATGTTGATGCGGCTTAGATACTAAATATAGCGATCAACTCAGTAATCATCAATTCGAATTTGGTCAAGGAATGACTAGAGAAGCTTAAGAAGTTATGCAATGAAAATAAAATCCTCCCACTCTGGGTACCACCCCAAGAGTAGGCAATAAGGAGAGAATACTCCACTAACTGGAACAGAACCGTTCTACTTCCCAAGTAGAAAAATAGAATATTTTCCTTGATTCTTAATTAAGAAGAATCTTCGGATTGTCACGGGATTTTTGACTCCTCTCAATGAACCCCTCAGTAGATTGAAGCTAAGAGACAACGGCGAATGCAAATTCTGTGGGCAAAATTGGGAAACATCAGAACACCTCATCACGGAGTACGCCGAGTAGACAATCATTCGTGCCATAAACTGTCGTACGACTGATGTCGGAGATGCAGAACTGACCTCTATAAAACCGTCTAAGTTACTGGCTTTTGTCAAAACCCTGAGAGTGTATGATGAGTCATAACTCAAGGAAGGGAGACACAAGAGATCTCTAAGGTCACGGTGATTAACCGGCCTCCCATACATTCTAGATACTACGTTCTGTTCCTATTCAAATTGGCCAATGAACCTGTATTTTAAACCAAACCAAAATTTTAGACTTTTTGTACCCCATCTGCAAACCTTGATGAGCTGCCACTGCCTTTTGTCATTAATAATCTCCCTCGGCTCGTCCCTTTCACTCTTCCGCCCCGTAAACTATCTCTTTTGGGCTCTTTGGAGGTTTGTTATCGCCGAAAGTTGTTTAAGTAGCTTATATTCTTTGTCGGATTTCTCGTTTGAAGATTTCGTCTGTGCTGGTGCCGGGGTCGCATTATTCCTTTTGCCCTCTCGCTGATAAAATTTAATTTAATAAATAGGTAATTAAGATTTTCTCTGCCCGGGGAAATGTTATCTGAGATAATGCCGTATTTACTTTAAAATTCACTCTCGTTTATTTTCCGAGAGGTATAGTAGCCGCTTCCGAGCTTTAGTTAATGTTCCTCTCAGGGGTATATCCTAGGTGGAGCAATTTATTCCTTAGATTTATTGCGAAGGAGATAAGTTTATAATGCCCGAGTTTCCCATCATAAAAATTAAATTATGCAATGAGCCTACAGTTTGTACTTAGTTTATTGGTAAAAGCAGGCATATTAAATGAATTCGGTTGATTGTTTATTAACCAATTTTAACTAAAGTCTTTCAAGTTAAACGTCACCTTCTTGCTTCCAAAGCTAATTTAGGCGGGCCTACTTTGACAGCCCGGTTTCCAAACTACAATTCATAGCCATATGGCCTACAGGCTTACCGAGTGTCCAAATCGGCTAGCTAGATATCCGCTCTTCTTGCCTTGACACAACAACATGACGGAAGTTTCTCAAACGTTCACCTGTCTAAATACCCAAGTCGTATGACGTCGCTTAACTTTGGTCATCGTCTTCAGGATGTTTCGAGGTAGCTAAGCCGTTGATCCTAACCAAATTTCTTAATTTGCCTTGACCCTGCCTAAAAATACAAATGAAAATTTTATAATTAAATACATATGTTGAGACAAAAGGATTTTTGTCAGATTTTTATAAGGAATATATTTTGAACGTAAAAACCAGTATACATACATACATACAAATACCCTGCTGGCAAGCGAACCTTTAGGTCGGCGTTTACATGTATAGGAGTGAGTGGTTATGGCAACCTAGTAAATCGGAGTGAGCAAAAATACGAAGTATTTATTACATAACTGCTTAATCTGATGCTAGATTCCATGCGCTTGGGAAAATACTCGCCTTCTGTCTTTATTCAGTACATCTTATTTTACTAAGCATGTTGACCGTACTCTTCGTACACATGAAAACCGGCACCCAAGACCAGAAATGCCGACCCTTAGTATACACAAAAAATAGTATAGTAATATAGTATCAACAGCAGATGTGTTTTAAAAATATTTCAATACCATCAGTGAGAAAAAAAATAGTTCCTTGTAAAGGCTGCTGACTGACTAGTAAAAAAAATGGTATAAAAATGTTTAGTACCTGAATTTTACAGTAGAAAGACTACAGCATAATTTAGGTTGTAAACAAAAAATGTTTTAGACAGAATATAAATTTTAGTTGTAGAATATAGAATGACTGAGAGGGGGGGTTAATCACTGCGACCTTAAAGATCTATTGTGCACACCTTCCTTGAGTCATCACACAGTCTATAACCCATCATACCTCTGTTGTAGAGGGGACAGGGTATTTCCCATCCTTCTCTGACAACAGATGTTCTTCCTCCGAGGGTACACACCCTTCCACGGTTGGAATTTGGCCCTCTGTGCCCTTCACAGTCGAGAAGCTTGCCTCAGGCTGAGGTACCCGAGAGATGTAGGCTGGAAGATCTGTCTCCATTTTCTCCATCTCTTTAACTTGGTCTCTCCTTAGACCTGATACCAGTGTTGTCCCGTATCTATAATAGAAGATATGTCCCTCTTTCTCTATTGCCTCCTTGGATTTGAGACCAATTCCTATTGTGAGGACTTGACCCCTGAAATTTTGGGTAATAAAAGACAGATTTTGAACTTCAATTGACTTTACTGACGAGTTTCGCAAAATAATATGTTTGTTTCAACCGGACGAGAGCACCGTCCTAGAACGGTAATTTCCTATCAGTCAAATCATTTATTAATCTTGACAAACGATCAAACTTTTCAAACAATAAGTGGGCGACTAGAAATTACCGTCCCAGGATCGGTACTCGGTCCGGTTGGAACGAACCTAATAATTATTCGAATTTTATAATTAAAATATCTAGGTAATATAATAAATTATATGAATGTAATTATATCCAAATACTATCTACTAGTAACTAATTAAGTTTAGTAATTTAGTTAAACCAAAATCGAAATGTGTTTCGGAAAAGAAATAAAACGCAACAGCAGCGATCCGAAATTTACATAAATAAGCATCGGGAGTTTGCAACTAACCGGTTTCGTTACACAATAGGGCATAAAACTGTTATCCAAACTAGCTTAAGTGCTCTTCTATAGCACTAAATATACAAACTTTCCACTGGCAATATCTGCAGTGAATACGGGCCAAAGAAGTGCGCACTGCTGACGAACTTTACCAACTAAACGTCGGCCTCGGGCACCACTTACATTTTCCGTTCGATAAACCGCTGCTCCAAAATCGGATAAACAGATGAGATAAATCTAATTACGCATTAAACAGTAATAAAAGAAATCACTTCCTTTTTTTCTGACGATGCGTTTTGTTTCTATTTATATATTTTTTCTCCTGCTAATACGACGAGGTCCTGTCAACTCTGTCAATTTCCTTCGTGTGACGTTGATATCCACTGGGCGTCTTTTGTTCCTGGTTTTTGTGTTTTGGCCCACTTTCGATCAATGGCAATTCGTTCTGGACCTATCCTTGCGACGCCGACGTCTTGTTCTTACGCATCTGACACATGTCCTATACTCCGAATTCTCTTAGTCTTCTTCTTCTTCTTGTAATAGGACGAGGTCCTGTCAATTCTGTCAATTATTACCCTTTTGTAATTTTCACTTAAAAAAATAGTTTAGCTGTCATACCAACGCTTTGGGGGCCGACTAACTGGACGTCTTGTCTCTGGCTTGTGTGTGTTTTAGCCCACTTGGCAATTCAATCAATTCGCTTAGTGTATCTCTTATTTGAAAAAAATAATAAATTGTCATTTTTTAATTCGTGAAATCAGATGACTCATTACGACGCTGATAATTCCAATCGCAAGCTATCCAAAAAATGCACGGATTAGATGTGCAATGTGCACACAAGCCAGCTTAATACATTGAACGTCACTAAAGTGTTGCTGGTAACAAAGGGTGCCGGCGGTAAGGGTTTGACCAATAGGATCCACTATTCCATTGACCAATGAGTGAAATGATACGGTATGTAGAATAAATCTAATTAAAGATCACAAAGCTCTTTTATTACTGTCGTGGCTGGGCTACTCTGTGCTGGGTGCCAGGCCACATCAATGTGGTGGACAATTAGGAAGCAGACAGACTCGCCAAAGTCCCCTCTTTGGCGAGTCTGCCTGCTTCCTGATTGTCCAGGGGAGAGGCCGTGGCAGACGACCCACCACTTGTGACGATCAACACACTGAAGGAAGCTATAGGAACTGCCATCAGTGCCAAGCAGCAAGAGACGTGGCAACACCGTGAGAACTGCGCTACAGCTCGAAGACTATGGCCACTGGTAGATAGCAAAAATACAAAATAACTACTAGAACACAAAAAGAACTTAGTACGCATAATTGTAGGTGTCGTCATTGGAAACTGTCGCACGGGGGTAAACCTCGTGAGATGGAAAATTTCCAACGACGACTACTGCAGAGAATGCGGAGATGAAGAATAAACCATAGAGCACCTGCTGTGCCACTGTCCGGCACTGGAATACCGACGCTTTAAAACTTTAGGGCAAGGTTTTTTGGAGGGACTAGAGGAAGCAGCACAACCGAACATCAAAGATATCGGGAACTTTGCAAAGAGCTGGAAGTGCTTTAACGCAAAGAAAGAATGAGAGGAAGGTTTGGTACAGCAATACAGGGCTATCGCAATGGGCCCAAGGCCTCCGAGTGAGGTATCAAACAAGATCCCATACCCAAGCAACCTAACCTAACCTAAACTCTTTTAATAAAAATTAATAGTTTTAACACAACCATGGCACTCTACATTGAAATCTAACATGCTCTTTTTTTTGGCGAAAATATCAAAATATGACATATGATTTTCTATCAAATAACGTAAAAAATTACTGTTAATTATTAATGTTCACTTTCATATGAAGTATAGATGATTGAAAATGGAAGGAAACATTCTTGGGAAAGAAAACATCGACTCGCATTTTCCGTTCGATAAACCAGTTTCAACGCCAGTAAGAGTAAGAGCGCACCGCGTCGGTTCAAAATCCCCAACGACTAAGACAAATCTAATCGTTCACCGCATTGGACAAAAATAAATTAAATCGCGTGTCGACTACGGATTTACCTCAAAAGATACCGCCGTTGCCGTAGCCGCCGCTTTTCGCGTCATATTCATATTTTCCATTCGAGCGACTCGGAAAATTATGCACAAAACGAAATAAACACAGTCCGAATGAGTTAGAATGGGACGGAATAAATGGGCTAGAGGGAGATGGAAGGACCGGGCTAGATTTGGCCGAGGCCCTTTCCCGTTAAACTAAAATAATTTGCAAATTGTATTTCGTACGGATAATTTAAATGGAAGTCTTAAGGCTTTAAATGGAATTCAGGAGCGTACGTGAACGCAGCTTTAATGGGATTGTTTCAGATAAAAGCAAGAACTAAAGCCGAGACGTTATTCTAACGTTTCTTAAGGTTGGCGAAAATTGTAATCATTTGGTATCTAATATATGTAAAATTCCTAACTTGTAACTATGTAAAATTTTCAGAGTTCCCAACTGGCAAAGGAGTACGACAGGGAGACGCGATATTCCCAAAGTTGTTTACAGGCAACGCTAGAATAAATCTTCCGTCGACTGGACTGGACCAAGGGTTGAAAATAGATGGAGAATATCTTAACCATCTAAGATTGGCTGATGACATAGTCCTAATTGCCAATAGTCCTGAAGAACTACATAAAAGCACAAATTAATGAACTAAACACTACCAGCAATAAAGTAGACCTCAAAATGAATTTAGCAAACATTAAAGTAATCTACAACATACTAGTAGGAAATAGTATGTATACTGATAATGTATAATAGTATGTAGTACTGATGGAAGAAACTCAGTCATATTCAAATCCAGAATGTCACTTTATCTAAAGAAGAAAACATTCGACCAATGTGTACTACCAGTCATGATCTGTGCTTGCGAAACCTGGACACTTAAAACGGACATCATAAGGAAACTGGTCGCACAACGCTCAGTGAAACTAAATATTATGTTGAGAATAACCAAAAAGGACCGTAAAGGAATAGAGTGGATATGACAAAAGACCCTATTTATTGAAAGATTTTTTTATAAAGTTGAATTTATTTTTGAACACATTTCTATGAGTATTCTAACTTTCTTTTTTACAAGGACAAGTTTCTACATTGCAGCAGGCAATTTTTAACATACGATTTTTAGACTCATTCGATGTGGACTGACATTTTAAGATAGTTGGCATATCTTAACACAAAACGTCAAATTTTGAACTTCAGGCTGTATTCCGTTGCAAAACCAGGCGAACCAGACCGGTAAACTACGGTAAAGAGCGGTTGCTGAAAAATATCGGTTTGATACGGAACGGTTTGGTAAAATACAGGAAACGTCAAATGTTGACGTTTTCTAAATTTCAATACCTCTGTTATAAAATTTATTTTTTATGCATTTTTAATATATCTATTAAAGCTTTTACGTTTGCTTCTTCTTTTCAGTGCAGTTTAATATTGAAAAGTACTTTATTAATAAACTGTTAAACTCGTTACACAGCTCAAGTGAAGATTTGCAGGTCCAATATTGAGAGAGATCAAAAATAAATAAACAAACCTAATCAATATTTATATGGTTATAGCTTACAAAACATTCACGATTTCTTGTTTTTCATGTTTTCTTTAAATGTTCCTAACTTTAAAAAACAATGGTTGCATGATAAGTTTAAGTGGTCCTAAAAAGTAATTCTATTTAGTTAATGATATTTATTTACCTTTACTGCCTACCTCCATTGCTTTTGGATGTAAATACAAAATATTATTACAAATTTTAGAAATTAAATGAGAATTTCACTCGAACTTCCAATATTCGCTTGATTTCTGTCACATAAAAGATATTGATTGACAAACAAAACCAGAAAAACCCAGCCTTCTCACGCTGGTTAGTTTGGTGACAGTTGTAACCGAATTTTTCAGGAACCGTGTTCCGTAATAAGAAAACTTTCATGAAACCGATAGAAACAGAACATAAAACCTTAATCAAGGTAAGCAACGGACTACACCCTAATAGATACTGTTTTTAATCTCACCAATTCATTTATGACATTTTAATACTGTCATCATCACTTTACTATTCAAATTAAGAGGTTGATATATATATAGTAGAGTAGAGTAGAGTTGATATATGGTAACAGTAAAAAACTACTCTTACGCTGGAAGCGATATAGTAATCAAAATATGAAGTACTGGGAAGCAGTATACGGAAAGCAATATTATTCAAGTAATAATATTGTAAATACAGTTGAAATACGATTAAGCGAGACAGAAACAACACAGGAACAGAGCAAGCGAATATACTAACTAATTCGGTCGAGGTCCTTTCCCGTTAAACTGAAATAATTTGCAAATTGTATTTCGAACGGATAATTCAAATGGAAGTCTTAAGGCATTAGATCGAATTCAGGAGCGTAGGTTAATTCAATGGGATTGTGCGGAGTATATTTCGTAGTTTCAATTAATATTGTTTTAAATAATAGAAACGTCTGGAGCAGGCAACGTTCTAAAAACCTTTCAAATTAAGTAATTTTCGGTTACTTAACCTTTTGTGTAATTTATTATTTTTTCTTTAAAAATGAACTTAGTAATTGATAACAAAAGATAAATTATATGTTTTTTTTCTTATTTCTGCATATTTGACTGATTATTTTGAAAAAAAACTATCGATTGGATAAAACTGTCGGTTTATTCTCCTCGTACCGATATACCTCACCATACTCTCCTATTATTTGGTAGATATGAAACAGTAAATTGTCACGTGACAGCTTTATTGTACTAGTGTCTTCCCCAATACACCGATATATAGATTAATGATATCCTACACCAATAAAGACAATGCATCGATTACCAACAATATCGCCTTGTGTGACATCCTTTAGGTTTCATTATATTTTAAAATTTATTTTTGTACCTGCCAAATCGATTTTTATTGTATTATTTGCATGCAATTAAGTAGATAGCAAATAAAAATAATTACATTATATTTTTATTAAATCTGCCTTAGGATCAAGACGATTAGAAACTCTAGATTAACAGTCAAAGTTATTTTATCTTGAACTCATGTGCAAAAAAAGTGAAAATAAAACACTAATTTACCACGATATAGCAAAACACTTTACTTTTAACACTGGACGCGCGTTTCGTTAACCATATTAGCATCATCAGCAGATGGTTAACAGTATTAACACTGAGTAGACATGATGTGTTAGTTGTTTAACTTATCCTTAGATTTTTATATTGTGTTAATTGTCTTTTCCTGCCTACAATCTTATTTATAATATCGTTGTTAATGTGTTTTTAATATTTTTTGCTGTAATTAATGTTTTTTTTTAATATCGCATTTACTTAAAACTATAATATGCACTTTATCTAAAGAAGAAAACTTTCGACCAATGTGTACTACTAGTCATGACCTATGCATGCGAAACCTGGACACTTAAAACGGACATTATAAGGAAACTGCTGGTCGTACAAAGCTCAATGGAACGAAATATGCTGGGAATAACCAACAAAGATAGTGAAAGAATAGAGTGGATACTACAAAAGGCCCAGGTAATAGATGTCATTCACAGAATCAAATCCCTCAAGGGGCAATGGGCAGGATACATGGCAAGATGAACGGACAACAGATGCATCACAAAAATTACAGCGTAGTACCCACGAGGAATTCAGAGACCTAGGAGGAGACCAAACCTGAGATGGATACTAGGAAATTAGCAGGGATAACTTTGGCCCGCATAGCTAACAATAGACAAAAATGGGCCCAACTACAAAGGTAGTAACTAAATATGTGAGGGAGGCTACACCACAATTGGAAATGATGTAGAATTATTATGAAGAGTAAAATTTTTAATTACTTTGTTGACCTATGTGATGAAATATTAGAATAAATTTTTAATAACTATACAAGCTTTTTAAGGGTTTACTAATTTTTAAGAGGACGATTCCTAGGTTAATTTGAGGTAGAAAACTTCCTATGAATCATAAATGTCCTTAACGTGTAAGATATTAGGTAGTAAAATAATGAGTAACGAAAAACTCTTTTGTTGTACTATTATAGATATTCTCCATAAAATTTGATACTTGTTTTTCATATAGCAAAGTGCATTTTTTGATGATGAGACATTTTTTTCAGTTTCTAGTAGTGTTGTATTTTTCTTAAAACAATAGTGTATTGTTTCATTAGGAGTAAAAGTGATCCTTTTTGTAGCAAAGCCGTACCCTTTGACATTGCAGGCGAGGTACAAAAAGTCATTTTTACTCAGAATAGAACATACTATTCTTTTTAACGTCACAGATAATTTTTGAAACAAATTCAAACGTTGCAAATAATATAAAAATATTTAAAAGTAATACCTTGTAAGTAATTATATATGGAGAAACTATGATTACACTCGTTGAATTTAACAATTCGAGTCATTTTACTAATATATTTTCGTACTTTTGTGTTTAGGCGTACAAGTGCTTTACTTTTATGCTTATGTGTTAAAATGACTTTTTTCTACGACTAGCCTAGAAAATGTAGTTTGACACACGGAAAACTCGATCTGAAATTGGCGTTTTGCAAACTGTTGTGTGCTAAGGATTTAGCGCACGACATGTGTCATTTTGCACTCGACATGTTCCAATTTTAACATTTTTAACCTCCAATGTTTAGTTGAAACGCCAAACGCAACGCAGCCGTCAGAAAAGTGTCATCATTACGTCGCAAATTATTTCACAAAACTGGCAAAAACTGAGTGAGTCTGCTGCTAATTGTAGTAGTAGAAAAAATAGCGTAAAAAACTCGTTCGAAAACTTCTTTGTACACTCGTTCGACTAGTGGCTCTTGCCCGCGGCCCGAGCCAACAAACTGTCGAACTCGTGTGCAAAACGTCGTTTTCGAAACTCGTTGTTTAGTATACTATTTTATATTGTCAATAACGTCGCAAAATTAATACTTTTATGACTTTAAAAAAAAAGAATTTTTAGAATCCTCATTCATTAGAGAATGCCATCAACAGATGATTAGGGAACATACTGTACAAAACTAATTAATAAATACATTAAACATGTACTCTGATACGTTTATCCCCAAATACTTCATTACGAGTGTCATTCTTCCTAGACTTAGGGAAACGTTTGCTGCATAATATATTTCTTTTTATCGTTTTTTTTTCCTATTTACGTTTGACGTTCTGGTGCATAGATTGCACTGGCAATATTTCATCTGTCACGGTGCAAAGTAAGAAAGGACAATGCGAATATAATGATCCAAAGTCAACAGATGTTCTAGATAATAAAGGAAAAGGGGACGGTTTAGGAAGGAGGGCGATAAGCGACATGTAACGATTACACACGCGTTTCTTTTCATCGTTGCAATCTATTTCGCAGTTTTTATCGGCACACATAAGGTTTAATGTTACGAAAAAACATTTTCAAAATTGTTATCGAATGGAATAATAATTTGATTTCAATAAGGTTTGAGATTATTACCAAAATTTAATTTAATGATTTACAGGATGAGTCTTAAATAAGTGCTAATCATTTTAAGGGTGGTATATAGGCCCTATTTTGTTTCTTCTTTTTATTAAAGACATTGCTAATATAAACATCAGTGGTAAAATATGTCTTTTTGCGGACGACACTAGCTTCAGTTGCAGCAACAAGGACGTCACAGCATTTCATAGAATTATATCAAATTACTTAATCACCATTAAACCTTGGTGCGATTCGAACCTCCTGAGTCTCAACATTTCTAAAACTAAAGCTTTGTCGTATAAAAACTCGCAGCAGCCTTTTGTACTTAACAACACCACCATTGACGTCGTAAAATCTGTAAAATTCTTAGGGCTTGTTGTAGACCAGTGATTCCCAAAGTGGTCCAGGTGGACCCCCAGGGGTCCACGGGAGACTTGCTGGGGGTCTACGTAGGCGTGAACAAAAAATGGGGGTCCCATTAAGATCTGTTTCTAAGGAGCTTAACTTGTCAGTGGCTAGAACTGTTTATTATGCACTTTTTGAGTCGCACCTCAGGTATGCCCTTCCATTCTGGGGTACGTGTTGTGCGACTCAATTTGACCGTATTTTCAAGCTCCAGAAGAGAGCTGTTCGATATTCACTGGGACTAAACAGCAGAAATCATTGCCAGGACTTTTTTAGAAAATTAAAAATATTAACTCTTCCTTCCTTATTTATATTTGAATCCGTTTGCCTAATAGTTACGTAAACATGTATCAGCTTCTCAAGAAAGGCCATCTCACACTTATCCAATCAGGAACGCGGAGCAAGATCTTTGTCTACCTACCTTTTAATACGTTTCTTTACATCTTCAGTTAGCATTGTTAGCTAAAAATTACATCCTCCGTACCTCCTTTCATAATTAGTTATATTTAACGAATTTAACTAATGATGGAAATGAATATAGGTTTTCTAAAGTTATGTCAAAATATATACCATCCTGGACTCTTTATCTACGTGGTCTGTATTTTAATGCATGGGACAGAGATAAATATAAATGACCGGTTGACAGACAGAGAGACAAAATAAAAAGCGGCATACAATGTTGCCGGTTTTTGCGGGTGTAGAAAAATGTGCGTAGAAAAAAAATAAAACTATTTTAAAAACTTTCATGTACCTATATATACTACTGAAATGACAATAATATATCTAAGCTAAATATAATCAATTACAGCTGTGGTAAAATGAGTAACTAATTGCTAAAAATAAGGTTCCAATTCTAGATGCAACATTTCTCGTAAACGCCTCCTTGTGCAGTTTGAAATTTTGATTCAAAATCCGGTAAAATCCTTAGGAGAAATATATCAACCCAACTTTTTTTTTGAAATATTAAGCTGTCTACATCACTGTCTTACGCCTTAAATTCCAGACCACGCAGTTTCAATGACCAGATCAGTATAAGTACATAAATCAAATAATATGAGAACAACCACTTGAATAGGTCAGTAAAAAGCATGTAAGACACACACATTAAATGAAATATCTTAAATAAAATTGCATTACCTGCAAGTGACAAAGCTGAGCTCGTTAGTATAGTGCTCCTAATTAACTGACATTTTAAATAGGTCGAGTGGTAAATAATAGTAGTTAAGAGCTGCTACTTTCAGCACTTAAATGCTGAATGAGTCCTGGAAATATTTAATTCACGTCAATAACTACGCGTAATGGGCCGGTAATTTTACTTTCTACCTTTTTGTTGACATACATAACTGTACTATCATGAAAAATACTGTCGAAATTACTGTAGCATTAAATTATTTAGTTGAATATTGTATAAAGTTATTCCCAGGCGTAATTTTAATAATGTGGGAATAGTAAGTATACCTTTAAGTCAAAATTACTTTAAAATAGTAAAAAATGTCAGCCTCAGAGTATTTAACGAAGATCTGAAATGATAAAAATAATTTAAAATATATTTTTTTATAAATCTTCTTCTTTCTTAAAGCTACGAAATATATGTATATCTCTGTAACTGACTTAATAGCACAACAAAACTAGATAGATTGACAAGTTTTGAATTTTTTGGAGGTCGTCTGACCAAATTATCTCTTCTTTCTACATTAATTTTTTCTACATTAATTTTATAATTATTATTTTATAATTATTATAAATAAAAAGATAACAACCTATAAAAAAATGTATTATAACCAGAAACCACTTTTTTGGAACACTACTTTCAAAAAAATAATATTCTTATAATTCTAAAATAACGAAATTTGGTATGTTAGACATAAATTAGGATTGATTGACGTATTCAATTGTTCTCGGTCACTTCCTGTTTCACCGGAATTGACTACAACTTTTGATTTTTAAACGGCCCCTCGGTATTTTGTTACACTTTATTCGATCGAAAATGATACTCTGAATAGAATGACATATCAGATGTCATCTTTTAACATTATAGCATATGTTTTCTTTTAATTATAACATATGCGGTTTATAACGACAATTTACCAATTACGACTCGAAGTACCAAGAATGGGGTACCAAATTATTCGTAAAAAAATGCCTTTTCCAAATATACTAATGAGCCACCCTCGTTCCATTTAAAAATATTGAGATATGATTAAAAATATGATTTGGGCATCTTTTAACCGGCCTAGACAAGACACTAAAATCATCAGACGATCAAATATATTTTTCCAAGGCTCCTTGATTAAAAGTTAGTATTTTTAACATAGCCACTCTAGATTGGAATTTAAAATACAATTTTGTTCTAGCGAAAATGTCAAAAATTGACATATGACATCTCATTCTATTCAGAGAATAATTTTCACTAGTAATACCACTAGAGGTCAAATTATTTCCGGAAATTTTTTCGACATCATGAATATTTTGAAATCCCGAGTCGAAGACGAGGGATAATTTTCTAAAAAATTGATTGGATTTAATTTGACCTCGTGTGGTATTCGGTAAGAAAATTCCACACCAAATTGTGTCTGAAAATCAAATAATTAAAATGTATTTTTCGATTTTTGGTCGAATTGATTATTTAGTTACTATGATAACTAATTGACACCCAAACCTAAAAACTATTTCAGTTTTGAAGCTGTCAAGCAAAAAAAAACACGGCTTAAAAAAATGTTTCGTTTCGGTCATGAAAGCAAAGAAAATATTCGCCAAGAGATCAAGCAGTTGACACCCGCGAATACTAGGAAATCGAACTCAAGCGTATGGAAGCAGTTTACAAACTTTTATCTCAGCTTTGTAATTGAAATGTATCAAAATGATCATGTAAACAAATAAAAACCAGACTCTCAAAAAGATATTCTGTCATTATAAACGTCAAAAAACTTCCATTATAATTCGCTGTTGGGTGACCACAAGGAAAAAATGTTCTCTACAATTTATCCGTTGCCATGGTGATTTGCCAAAAAAACACGTTTTGATTGGTTAAAAATTACAGGTGTGGAATTTTCTATCGAATAAAGTAAAAAAATACCAAGGGTAGCAAAAATCAGTAATAAAAATCAAAAGTTGTAGTCATTTCCGGTGAAACAGGAAGTGGCCGAAAACAATTGAATACGTCAATCAATCCTAATTTATGTCATATACTAACATACTAAATCTCGATTTCTTATCAGAAAAAATAAAAAAGTTATAGGGGGTGAGCCCCTTTTGAGACGCGTCCGGTATAGACTTGAAACAATCAATATGGTTAAATGAATATTTTTTTGTTTAGCACTACTATATTTTTTCTGAATTTAGCGTTTATTTTGGAACGCCGGCACTGGTTTGATCCTGACAAAACCCTGCATCCCGATGTAATTCGCGCGCCCTCTTTACACGAGGGTAGACGATAATATGATTAGGTACCTGACGTTGATTTATATGGTAAATAATAGCAAATAACAGCTCTGCGCTTGGGGAAATTCCACCGGTGTAACACGTGAACTCGACCCCTTTCCCCTCGCATACCCTAACTTTTCTTCACCATCGTCTTCCCCATCTTATATCCCTCTCCCCTTCTGTCCAGATCCCCCTCCAGCGAGAATTAGCGGCCGCCAAAGGCTACACCGTCTTGAAGGCTTCGAGACAAGGAGGAACTCTCCCCAGCCTTGATGAGTTTAGTATCTCCTTATTTACCGCAATGCTACGCGAAATTCGGCAAAATGGCGTTGAGGAGGGTTAAGTTGTTAGCGAAATTGAAAGGTTCAAATAGTTGTAACTCAGTTAGCAACATGTACAGTCGCCCTTTTGTTGCTTAATATATTCCGAATGAGCGAACGCTCAAATTGACTGCGTTGATGGCGAAATTTTCGGCAAACTTAGGAATGTTCGGTATTAGTGTGTTTACTCGGCGTTCAAGTTGGGAGCAAAAAGTAAATATGACAAATTGGCAGGGCGTTCTCTACATTGACAACTAGAGAAATTGTAATTTAATTACTCATCCGATGTTTATAGTATTTCTGTTTATAGAGAAAGTTATGGTCTTAATAATTGTTTTGTTTTGACTTTAGAGGAATTTTAGGAGCCTCTGAATGCGTCTGAAAATGCATCATTCGGGAATGTGACCATCTACCAATAAAATATACCAAACTATTATTATAATATTTCCTGATTGATAACATTAAATTGATGGATTTAAATTAATTTTACGTTGTTTTTACCATAGCAACTGTTAAAATTGCCTTATATCTATCAAAAATAGTAGATAAAATGATACTTTAACAGCGAGGATAGGTTAAACACTTTATTTCTTCTCGCACGTTTTTTAATTGCTTCCATTTTTGAAAATTTTTGTATTCCTTTTCATAAGTTATTCGGGATTTAAATGGAAGTAGTTTGGATATGGCGTTTGTCGCCTCAGCTTGAATATCTGTTGGTAATTTACTTATTTCGTTTTGAGCCATTTCTGGCTCCAATTCAATCAGCAATCGACAACAAAGAGAATTAAAAAACATTGTACTCAAAACTGACAACTAAAGAGACAGGTTTATTTATTTGGCAAATTACATAGAAACCAACGCCAACCCAGCGCAATATTTCTTCTACTCGTAATAAATTCCTTGAAATAATAATTTCTGAATATTTTTTAAAACGTAACTCGCATGGAAAAAAATATTGTTTTATACACCACGATAAAATTGCATTATCGTCTCCCGAAATTAATTCACTCGCTAAAATACCTTCTTATCGTCTTGTATAAAAAATAACTATTATATTTCTACATTTTGGTACTGATAAAATGTATAAAGCCTACTTATTTTTATTGGAAGTTTTAGCAATATATTAAGGAATCATTATGAAGAAAATATTATTGGAACTAGCGACGTAGAATTTCCAGTCTATAATTATTGTGATTTTCCACTACAACCCTGAGTAAAACTAAACATCTTTTTAAGAATTATCAACTATAACCTAAAGTTAGTAAGTCACAACCTTGGTAAGTAAATACATTAGCCAAGTTTAGACACCATTTTTATTAAGAAAAGCAAATATTTTGGTACTTTCTTCTTCTTATCACGCCCTCTCCTGTCGAAGGTTGGCGATCCAAATGGCAATTGTGGCTCTGGAAACTGCAGCCCGGAAGATTTCTGCAGACGAGCGTCTGCAGACATCTCCTCAAATCTTTTAGCCATGAGTTCTGGTGTCTTCCTACTGATCTTTTCCCTTGCACTTTGCCCTCTATTATGAGGCGCAGTTTTTCGTATCTACCACCTCTCATCACATGACCCAGGTATTGCATTTTTCTTCCCTTGATGGTGTTCAGTATCTCTTTTTGTTTCTGCATACGCTGGAGTACCGCATCGTTGGTCCTTTGTACCCATGAGATTCGCAGCATCCGTCTGTATAGATACATTTCAAAGGCTTCTATTCTTTTTTCGGTCTGTGAATCCAGTGTCCAGCTCTCAAATCCATAGAGTAATACAGAGAATACGTAGCATCTGGCCATTCGAGTTCTGAGTTCCGCACTGAGGTCTCGTCTTGTAAAAAATAATTTCATTCTCACGAAGATTTTTCTCGCTTGCTCAATCCTTGAAAATATTTCTCTTTTCGGGTCGCACTGACTATTGATGTTAGCTCCTAAAAACTCTTTTGAGGTTACTTGTTCGATTGTTTGTCCCTTGACACGCAGGTGTGCATTTATTGGAGTCTTAGAAAAGACCAATACTTTGGTCTTGGAGACATTGAGATGCAGTCCAAACATCTCACTATAGTGGACTACGGAATCTATAGTGCTTTGCAGTTCTTGTATATCGTTGGCTATTATAACCGTATCATCGGCATATCTGATATTATTTATTGGAATTCCATTGAACTTGATTCCGCCCTGGATTCGATCCAGTGCTTCTCTAAATATAATCTCCGAGTAGAGGTTAAACAGGAGCGGAGACAAGACGCAACCCTGCCGAAGACCCCGTCTGATTTGTATATCTTCCGATGTTGACTGCTTCATCTCAACTACCGCCGTTTGATGCCAATAAAGTTCTGATATGAAACGTAGGTCTTGTTCGTCAACTCCGGTTGTTCTTAGAATTTTGATCATCTTCTGATGATTAACACAATCGAACGCCTTACGATAGTCTATGAAGCATGCAAATACATTCACATTCATGTCTCTACACCTCTGTGTCATTACATTTAGGGAGAATAGTGCTTTAGGCGTTCCGAGTCCGTTTCTGAAGCCAAACTGGATGTTGTCCATCTGATTTTCACACTTCTGGTAAATTCGCGTGTGGATGATTCTAAGAAAAGTTTTTGGTACTTACGGTTGTGTTATTTAATGAAATAAAAAGTGTATAATAGTTGTTAATATTTATTAATGCTTGCTAAAACGCCACAAATAAGGAAACTCCATGCTGACCAATATTATAAATCAAAAATATTATAAATATTTACCCTCATTATTTTACTTTTATAAAGAATATATTATACATTATTAAATCGATTATTTTTCTTACATGATTATCTAGCTATAAAATCACAAAACTGTGTAAGCCATATGTAAAGATTTTATGCTACTACATTACTGCTAGTTAATATTAAAGACTATGCGGTTATCTGCCATTTTATTTATTTATTGCGACCTCAAGAACACATTTCTTGTTGTGTAGGTGCTTTAAGTGATCGCCTGCCACATGTTTCAACTTTGAACATACTACTGTATCATGCATACAAGACGGCGATTGAAGTATTTAACGTCAGAAGCTTTTAATAATTACGACTCTTATTGTAGGTTTTATTTATGGTAGTTTCTGATATGGTAATGTCTAAATCTGAGAATTTTGTACACGGAATTCTGCAACGATTTCAAAACCGATTAATAAACAATTAATTTATGACAAATTCTGTCGATTTACTTTTATACGGTGTATGCTAGTTCTAAATATAAAATAGAAGATATTTTGAAGGAAACAAGAAGCCTGCATCAGTCATATCACTTCTAATTAAATATCTTTTTCGTACGTTTCTTTGATGTTAAAGGACGCAAGTTGTAAATGCCGGAATGTTTTGATGCATAGTCAGTTTTATTATGTAATGTTACTTGACATTTAAATTTTTGAAACGTTTACTTGAAATGTATGAGCTCTTTCATTTACGTACAAAATTGGTTTTGTCAAGACATTTATTACTTTTCCTTTGATCCACTAGAGCATTAAACTAGAACCATGCTGGAGATCTTTTTCCATTGTATGTTGTAAATATAGATAAATTATTTTTAACTACCCAATCATGCTTATTTGTCCAAAATATATAGATACACATGAAGAAAAAGTTTTTGTATAAAAATACTTGTTCATATTAAACTACTAATAAGACTGTTACAGGGTAATTTTTGTAAAATTAGACCACAATATCCGTTTCCCAAAATGAATTTTACGTTTTGAAGCTTCCCTTATATATCATCATCATCATTTGCAACTTTTTCAACCATATCTATCATCTCTTTATAGTTGGGCCCATTGTTGTCTATGGTTGGCTTTGCGGGCCCAATTTATCCCTGCTAATTTCTTAATGGGCCTGATGAATAAAGAGACGCAGTTGATTATCTATAGAACTATCTTTGTTGGTTGTTTATAAATTGTATAAGTCTATTTTAAGAAATTTAAGTAAAAGCATTTGCTTAACTTTTATTCGTAAGACCCAAATATATCATCGTCCCATCACAGGTTTAGTCTTCTTCTAGGTCTCTCAATGCCTCGTGGGTACCATGTTGTAGTTTTTGTGGCCCATCTGTTGTCCGTCCTTTTTGCTAGATGACCTGCCCATCACTTGAGGGATTTGATTCTGTGGATGACATAAGTTACTATGTATATATGTTGGAGGCAGATGCCGAATTCGGCCTGTCCGAAATAATTAGATATATGGCGATTTGTCCATACTAAACTTGCCAGATGCGTGCAACTTCGTGGTTATAAATAGTCTTTATTTAACTTCTTTGCGGAGGGGGTTAATCTTTTTTTGGTATAATATAACAACAAAAGATTAACACCCTCCGCATAGAAGTTGAAACCAATGCAATCAAAATTCTTTCGCGTAACTTTGTGGATATAGGTAGGTATATTTAATTATAATCGCCATGTGTCTAATTATTTCGGACATAGGCCGAATCTGCCTCTAACATATATACTCTATACGGCTCTATACGGCCTCTCTTGGTTATTCCCAGCATATTTCGTTCCACTGAGTGTTGTGTGACCTACAGTTTCCTTATAACGTCCGTTTTAAGTGTCCAGGTTTCGCATGGATAGGTCATGACTGGTTGTGGTCGAATGTTTTCTTCTTTATATAAAATGACGTTCTAGATTTGAATATGATTGAGTTTCCTCCATAAGTACTCCATGCTAACTTAATTCTTCTGTTGATTTCTGATAGTCAACAGAGTAATTGTATCCCTTGTTTAAGGGGGGGTCAAAGTTTAACAATTTGATTTTTTTATTAATGTTTAAATGTATGTAATGCTATTTTGTTTTAGGTTAGATCTCAGTTTTTTGTTATATACCTAGATGATTCCATTCTAACTGTATATTTTTTTATGTTCTATAATATGATTTGCTCATACTGATTGTACATTTTCAATATATTCATGGAATTTTTGTATCAACATAATGCTCACCAAATATTATATTTTTCGTCGCATGCTTTTGAAAGAAAGTTTACAATATCTCACTTAAAAATCAGTATCTAGAACTTGAAGCCTGTAAATTTGTATTTTTTGCTTTAAATGTTAATGTGGACGACAATGATGTGTTATTTACTATAGCGAGTATCCAGTATAAAATATTTTTTTTTAAAATGTATTCTGTCTTTTGTTATACGTAGCTACAAAAACTGACGAAGATTTTTTTTCCCGATGTGGAAATATAAAGAGAGTAATTTTTGTCCCTGCTGTGCCTTACATTTATTTAATCAAAGAATTTCCCCATTCAGCACAAAACGGTTTTCTTATACAATATTAATGCGGCACGAGGGCATCCGGAGAGGAAAAAAGACTAACAACAAAAACACCATAAATTTTGGCGTTGGAGATTGAAAGGCCGGCCCAGCCTTTTCGAACTTCCAAATCAAGATAAAAAACACGATAAAGATGTCGCTTTCTTCGGAATGTTTCCTTATGTATGTTAAATAGGCCTTATAAAGGTAATGGGGCAGTTTTCGCAAGAACCACGCACGTTGGAAATTACGTTATATATTTCATTTGGGTGAGATTGATTTATGATATTATAGTACACTAACGATTTTAATAATTAACCAAATTTTGTCTACCTCTTATACAGGGTGTCCCAGAAATGCAAGTATTTTAACTGGTAGTATAGTTTAACCCCAGAAACACGCCTATGAGGTTTTTTCGCGAATTTTTTTTTTAAATTCGAAATTTTTTGAGTTTTTAGTTAAAAAACATAGTTTCTTGATAATATGGCAACATAGGTATTAGATTAAAATTCGAAGAAAGAAAATCCAGAAAAGATCCAGGGGTTCTCAAAAGTTTAGCAAAAAATATATTTTTTTTAGTTTTCAAAGTAAAATAACTCCGATATTTTGGACTTATTTGAAAAACGATAAAGAGAAACTATGTTTCTTTTAACGAAATCTACCAGCCCTTAAACTACTTGCACTTATTTCTGGGACACCCTGTATAAAAGAATGTATTAATAGAATGAATGAAATCTTGAGTTTAAAACTAGCCAAGTTACTTGACTATAGTTTTAAAACCAGCTCTTTTTTAGCATACTAGCAACATGCAACTTTGCTTGCAATGTAAGTGTGAGGTCATGTAAAGATGCCTGTGCTGGTGCACTTATTCAGTAACTATTATTGTCAACTTAAACTAATTATTTATAATATGGTTCTTTGGTATTTAGCAATTTTTTATGAAACTTCACTTTGCGACATAATGAGTAACATTAGTGGAAATACTGATTACTGTTTCTCTTAATACTGATTAGTGTCTACTGTGTGTTACTGTACTTACTCTAGTAAGTCTGTATAAGTATCTTCCTAAAAAATTGAAAAATGTCAGTAAATAGTAGATTAAGGGTGGCTGCAACGACATCCCGTAATCCTGCTGTTAAAATAAAACAACTGATTTTTATATATTAAAACCAGCTGTTAAGTTTTAACAGCAGGACGACATCGACAGGACGTCGTTGCAGCCACCCTAAATAATTTAATCTACTGTTTTGAAAACAGTAGATTAAACTAATTAATATCCAACTCAATGATTATCAGGAAACTACCTGTATCAAAATTAACAGCAATTTTAATAAAGTGACATATTTAAAAAAACAGTTTAATCAAATTTTGTTTTTAGCTTGCATACTAACCAGCTAGATTTTAAACTAGCTACTGGTTACCGTTTATTTTCCAAGAATGGGCGTTTTAGGTAGTTTACATAATTACTGGTTAGTTTCATTAACTAGTTAACTAGTCAGGTAATCATTTTAGGTTTACATATATAATAAATATAACTATAGATATAGAAACAGAAGATACAAATCAATAAAAGCATATAGAAATCACAATTATAGTCGTAAACGTTTCTTCTCCTACATTCTGGTGGCAAATTGGCAATTTTCGGAAACTAATTTCGGTTAATATTGATACCTAATGTGGCACATAATTCGGGAGGCCAATTTTCACGCAGGATCCTCTCCAAGCGTGCAAAACCTCCCTCAAGGCTATTATTTAGCCGCAACCGATTCCCCGCATAAGAATTCCACCGAAAATCCGGAAATTATTTCGTCTCGCCGATCAGTTTTATGTACTAGAAAAACTTCAAATCGGAAAAAATATTTTTTTGCGTCCATTGACTGTGCCCTCAAAGCGATGCAATTATTTCGTTTTGATGGCCGATGACTTAGGGCATTAAATTAGATTGATTTTGGGATTCAATGGACTGAATACCTTTTGGGATCTATCGTAAAGTCATCAGCCAAATAAAGTAAATTCACAACAAGGGCAAGTCGCCGTCGATTTGTATTTTTAGTTGCGTTTCTTTTTCAAGAAAAATCCTTTTCTACAGGGTGGTCCGAACTGTATTCCGGAAACTTCGGCAGCATATTCTGCAGATAAAAATAAATGAAAAAGCTCGTATAAATGTAGGTCCTGAAATGCTTAGTTTCGGAGATACAGTGTGTATAAGTTTTATTTTGATATGAATCATTTGATATTTTGATTTTCTTCAAATAATTTCTCTACCAACTTCAATATTTTGATGAAAATTGGCGTCTGGGAGTTTTTTGACTTGAGAAATTTGATTTTCCTGTCAATATGACTCCTACTTGTAGAGGGCGTAACTATTGAGTAAAAAAAACACTGAGTAAAAAAATATACATTTATGAGGTTTTTTACATAAAAAAGATTCCTTCGTAAAAATCGCTACGAGTAATGGTTCTGGAGATATCTGGAATCGAAATTATCAATATCATCATTGACATAAACATGTTGACTATTAAATAGTTATTAGTCTGAAATCATAAATTTGAATGTTTTTGTGCCAAAAGTTCAACAGAGACTGTTCTATCATTATTTTTTCGCAGAAAAATTTATGATAAATTTAAAAAAAATTCTTCTTTCCCGAATTTATTATATCAGTCAACGTGTTTATTTTTTGTCAATATAATGACATGTATTGACTATTTCCACTCTATATTTAGAGTTTATCTTAAGAACGATTTCTCGTAGCGATTTTTACCCCGAGACATTTTTTACGTAAAAAGTCACGGAACTGTATATTTTTCACTCAGTAGATTTATACAGGTATGGACGAAAATTTATTATTCTTCAAAACAGTTAAAACACATGTATTTCCGAAAATTCCCTTACAAATAGGAGTCATATTGGCATCAAAATAAAATTTCTCATGTCGAAAAACTCCCAGATGCCAATTTTCATCCAAATATTGATGTTACTTCAGGAATTATTTGTAAAAAACCGAAATAAAAATGAAACTTCTACACCCTGTATCTCCGAAACTAGCATTTTAGGACATATGTTTATACGAACTTTTTTACTTATTTTTATCTGCTGAATATGCTGCCGAAGTTTCCGGAATACAGTTCGGACTACCCTGTATGTTCTGTGTCCTGTGTCAATGATTGATACTAATTTTCATATTTTAAATATAATATCCGGTATATTATGCAAGTTTTGGATTCTTTGCAAAATTTTAGTCATAATTCTTATAGCACGTCCTCTTTCTATTTTTTATAGTTTATTAATAATAATTTAATTATTAAACTTTACCTTAAAATTTAGTAATTATTTAATAATAAATATGTTAAACCATTTTAATAATATTTTATCACTAAGTTTAGTTAGCTCATTCATTATTTTAATTGTTTTTTTGTTGCAGGTGAGTACTAGCTACTGGAAAGTGTCAATGTGGAGAAGCAGAAGGTTTTGGTAATATAATGTAGCATTTAATAATTAAACAATATACAGGGTGAGTTTCCTACGATGTTCCCTATGGGTATCTCGGAAACTACTGGAGATAGAGAGTCGGTTACAAATGGGGAAAGAATTGCAGTTTTGTGGGGTCATAAATATGCGCCTTTTAGATTTTTGAAAAAGTTCATGGCTTACTAGATATTTCGGAAAAAACAAATTTCGGCTATTTTAAAAATTGTCCCTAACTCCATTATAAGCTGTTTTAGACAAAAAACAAGTAAACTTGTTTCCATGGCTAACTAAGTGAAATTGTTTAAAAATGATAAGAATTGGCTATAACTCTGTAATTTTTCGAAGAAAACACATTATAGCTTATATCGCTAAAAAGCTTAAAAAATGGCGCATTTTGTGAAGTCATGGCCAACTATGGTTTCCATTTAAAAAAACATATGTTTGTGTCATATGTCAAAAATGACAGGCTTTAAAAAAAACGGGGGGCACAGTCTCCTAAAGGATGTGATTATCTACAACTTTCATCTGAAAACTTTTTGTCTAAAATAGCTTATAATGGAGTTAAGGACAATTTTTAAAATAGCCGAAATTTGTTTTTTTCGAGATATCTAGTAAGCCTTGGACTTTTTCAAAAATCTGAAAGGCGCATATTTATGACCCCACAAAACTGCAATTCTTTCCCCATTTAACCGACTCTCTATCTCCAGTAATTTCCGAGATACCCATAGAGAATATCGTAGGAAACTCACCCTGTATTTACATATCACTAATATACTTTTATTCTAGTAATTTTTATCGTAAATGGTTCTTAAAATACACTCAGATGCAAGAAAAACGCAACGGAGAAATTTTTGGTCAAATTTAAAGTGTTATATTTTTGTTATTTTTAGCCCTATTTTCATTAGCAAACGGTATATATTTATATCAACTTTAATTCGTAAACTAAGTTTTTTATAAACTTTAATATTTGGCATATTATACAGGGTTAATCGAGGGGTTGTTGATCAACAGTTGCAAACTGATCACGATAAATTTGCCACTTTTTCAACTATCATTTCTTTGTGAAGTTATTTTTAATATGACAAGGCAGCTTTGGTTATTATTTCGAACTATACTGGGTGCGTCTCAAAAGTGGCTCACCCCTATAACTTTTTTATTTTTTTAGTTAAAAAATGAGATTTGGTATATTAGAATTTGACATAAATTTGGATTGATTGACGTATTCAATTGTTTTCGGTCTCTTCCGGTTTCACCGGAAATTACTATAACTTTTGATTTTTAAATGGCACCCCCGGGATTTTTTTACTTTATTCGATAGAAAATGTAACTCTGAATAGAATGACATATTATATGTCAACTTTTGACTTTTACACATATGGTTTATTTCCAATTATAACTTGCGGTTTGTAAAGAAAATTTGACTTGAAATACTAAATGATTGTTCCAAATATGGTAATGAGCCACCCTCGTTCCATTTGAAAAAATGACTAAAAATACGATTTGAGCATTTTCTAACTGGCCAGGACAAGACAGTAAAAACATTAGACTATCCAATCTATTTGATAAGGCTCCTTGATGAAAAATTAGTGTTTTAAAGATAGCCATGGCACTCTAGATTGAATTTTAAAATAGAATTTTTTATTAAGCGAGAATGTCAAAAGTTGACATATGATATGACATTCTATTCAGAATGTCATTTTCTATCAAATAATGTAAAACAATACCGAGGGTGCCATTTAAAAATCAAAAATTGTAATCATTTCCGGTGAAACAGGAAGTGACCATAAACAATTGAATACACCAATCACAATCCTAATTTATGTTATATACTAATATACCAAATCTCGTTTTTATATCTGAAAAAAAAAAGTTATAGGGGTGAGCCACTTTTGAGACGCACCCGGCATATACTACTATGAACTATGAAATGCGCATTATGCTAAATTTGACCAAAAATTTCTTCGTTGCATTTTTTTGCATCTGAGTGTATAATATGTCTAAAACATGAATTTGCGTAAATGAAATAGACTCAACACTTGTAAGTAATTTTCTTCTACGAAATTCTTAAAATCTGTGTATATTTAAAACAATAACAATGTGGTCTAGAGGAATTTTAAACTAGAATCAAATAATTTAAGATTAAACGACTTACCTGTAAGGAAGTTCAATCGTAATTATACGACTGGTCCGTTCCGTATAGAACACCCTGTAGTTGCTGCAAAGCGCTGACAGTACACTAAGTTGAAAGAGAGAGAAAACATATACCATATCCACAGCCCACACAGCGGGTCCATTCATTACGCTTCGTGTAAAAGAGGAAATCGCGTAAATGGGTGGGCAACTCAAAATAATAATATAAGTAGATGTAAAAAAGAAATAAGAGGAGGGTGTGTTCTATACGGAACGGACCAGTCGTATAATTACGATTGAACTTCCTTACAGGTAAGTCGTTTAATCTTAAATTATACTTCCTGGTCCGTTCCTAATAGAACACCCTGTAGTTGTTTAAAGTTATTTAGCGATTTACGATGGGCAAAATACAATAGCATAATATGCTATGGAAAATAATGATATAATGTTGTTCTTGGAATATCTTTTTATTAAAAATAGATATATTTTTTGAAGCGAAATAATAATCATAATCAATAAAAATAACAATAATAGTAAAAACAAAAAACATATATACCTTAATCTAATGGTAATAATATTTAAAAAACCAAACAGTTAACTTAATCCTATGATATTTCTGGCAAAATCACCCTGATCTACAATGGGTCTATTATAATATTTAAAAAATATCTCGGACTCCTCAGACCAACCTGCTGTAGCTCTGATAGTATCAATGCTAGTACCTGCCTTGAAGGCTGCCGAAGTGGAAGCATGTCGTGTACTATATGCTGTAAAAACATCTGTATTGACCCCACTTCGTTTTAGTGTAGTTTTTATCCATCTTGATATTGTTTGTACTGAAGCAGATTTATGTGGACTCTTATGTGTAATAAAAAGACTGGAAACTTGATCTCTAATTATTTTAGTTTTTTCGATGTAGCATAAAAGTGTTGATGCTATACAGAGTTCAGGTTTGTCTGGGAAGAAAGGTATTATTATTTTAGGTTGCTGTTTTGAGGGCATAGATGTTTTTAAAATATCAAAAATCAATATTTCAATTCTATTATTAAGATTTACAATGTTACTAATTTTTATTTTAGACAAAGTTTGAAGCCTATGACCAGTACAAAGTGCCAGTAATGTCGCCAATTTAAAAGTTAAAAGTTTTAAAGATAATGAGTCCAAAGGAAAAAACGTACCTACATATTTTAACACAACTGAAGGATCCCAGGTGGTTTTATATTTAGGAAAGACGGGCCTAAGTTTAAAAACACCCTTTAAGAACCTGTTTATTATTTTTTCGTCTACTTTCGTATTTAGAATGAAATTAATAGCAGACCTATATGTATTTAACGTTGAGTAACCTACATCCCTCTTGAACTGTTCGTTTAAAAACTCCACAAATTTATCAGTGGATGGCTGGTATAACTTTATCTTATGATCTTTACAAAAAACCCACCATTTTTTAAATGCTGTATCATATTGTTTTAAAGTATTTTTGCTTAAGGAGGATTGTAATATTAGACATGCCTCCCCTGAGATGTTGCGTTGTAAAAAAGATTCCCTGATAACCTCGCTGCCACCAGGGTAATCCTTTTCCAGAGAGGATGGCTGCACCTGAAAGGGGAGGTTAATAAGTTTCTATTTGGACGGAAATAAAGAGGACTAGAGGTTTGTAGTCTTTTAAAAACCGGAAACCAAGGTTGCGTTTCCCAATATGGAACAACTACCAAACCCTCGGCCTGATCTGCAATTATTTTATTAAGAACCTTTCCCACTAGGGAAAATGGCGGAAAAGCGTAAAAATTTATATTTTTCCAACTAATTGTAAACGCATCTATAGCAATGGAGTTTGGGTCTCTCTTCCAAGAAATATAATGACTACATTTAGCGTTTATTTGTGTTGCAAATAAATCAATTTCCGGAGAACCAAGTAAAGAAATTATTTTCTGATACGTTTTATCATTTAAACTATATTCAGTCTCTATGTATTTAGATCGAGACTCAAAATCCGCTTCAACATTATTTTTTGATTCAATATATGTAGCGAAAATCCATAAATTCCTGGCCTCACACCATTGCCAGATTTCCCTAGTAAGATTTGACAGATTTTTGTATCTTATTCCGCCCATGCGATTTATATACGAAATTGCTGTGGTGTTGTCTACCTTAAGCAATATGGCACAATTAGTGCTGTCCTTCGCAAAACATTTAAGGCCAATAAACACAGCTAATAATTCCAAATAATTGATATGATACTTTAACTCTTCGGTACTCCAGAACCCGTGCGTTTTTTCTCCATTACAACATAAACCCCAACCTGTAGCAGATGCATCCGAATAGATTTCATATTCATATTTTTCGATTTTTATATTATGTTTACTAAGAGGAATATGTGCTAACCACCAATGTAATTCCTGAACTATAAGTGTATTTATAATTAATTTCTTTTCATAATCCCCACCATTATTTTTTAGAGCCACAAATTTGTGTCTTTCTAATATCTTGGTATATAACCAACCATATTTGGTGGCAGGGCAAAATGATATTAGTTTTCCAATTAGTTTTGCAAAGGTTCTTATTTTACATGACTTTAATTTTAAGAAAGAAATAATAGCCTCTGAACCCTGAATTCTTTTTGATAAAGGTAATTCGATAGTCATTTTCTCACTATCAAATAAGAAACCTAAATATTTACAGCGCCTCACAGGTGTTAAATTACTTTTTTCATAATTTATAATAAAGCCTAGGCCTTCTAGCAAAGAAATGGTAGTCGCTACATTTGTTAAACACTCTTGCCTTGTGGATCCTAACAACAAAAAATCATCCAAATAATTTATTGACATTAGACCTTTTGATCTTAAGTATTTTATATGTGGTTTCATAAGTTTTGTAAACAAAAAAGGGGCCGTATTTAAACCAAATGGGAGGCAACGAAATTCATAGAGTTTGCCTTCAAATTTAAATCGTAAATATTTACGATGTTTTTTATTAATTGAAATAAGGAAATAGGCATCTTTAAGATCAATCGCAGCCATAAAAACATTTGGAGAAATGATATTTTTAACAGACCTGTAATCCTCTAATTTAAAATGTGGTGGCAAAATAAATTTATTTAAACCCTTTAGGTTTAATATAAAGCGATACTGTTGATTAGGCTTTTGAACTAAAAAATAAGGTGAGATAAATTGACCCTTTTTTGATGTACAGGGCTGTATCGCGCCTATTGTTACCAATTGTTGAATACTTTCTTTTATTTTACATATTTCTATGCTAGTAAAAAGCTTTGGCTTTGGAGACTTTCTTTGAATTGGAGTACAAGTGAATGGTAAATAATAGCCTTGAACACATTGTAAAATAAATGGGTCATTAGTAATATCTTCCCATCTATCAGAAAATTTCTTAAGCCTACCAGCATATTTCCCTTTTACCTTTAGGGATTGAAGGGACGTTGACGAGGTTGGTTGTAAGAGCCCTTCCGATACTTCCACTGAGGACGGTCCTGCCCCCCCCGTTGATTCCGCGGGTACTTGTATGTTTGACCTTTCTTGAACCGAGCTTTGGTAAAGGGACGCTTCCAGTTTAAATTATTGCGAAATTGCTTTGATTGAAATGTGTCTCCTGGCTTGGCTGCAGCTTTTAACTCCAAACTTGACTTTTTAAGTACTGTAGCAGACTTACATCTTTCGGCAAAATCTTTACCAAACAAGATACTGTCTGACTGACATTCTCGTGCAACTTTTTGCATAGCTGTATTTAATATTGGGTAGATCTGATGTTTACGGTGTTGCGTCAATAAGAAATGAGCTTGAGAAATTAGTTTTGCAGAATCTATCAGACCAGGCAGTATGTCGTCTTTAACATTTGAAAAATCATTGTCTAACAATTTGTTTAGACTTGTGCCCATAGCTGCTAAACCCAAGCCCAACTCATTTTGAATATGCGAAAAAATTGAGTCCTTGGTATTTTCTGTAGCGTTGAGCAAAGGCTGAATTTCTGGGTTAATTTTCGGGGCATTTAAAATAGGGAAGTCTTCCGGTATGGCCCATTTTTTCTTTAAATCTTGTTTAATTTCGCTAGATAACCCCTCAGATAAGTAACTTGACCACCTTAACATGATCTCTTTATTAAGTGGTACACCTTTCGGATTTTCTTGTTCGGGAGTAAGGCCCAAAATGTTGGCATATTTCAAGGGTTGAGTTTGCGAAATATTTAGTGCTTCATTATCTGAAGCTGAGTCAGAAGATGAAATAATGCGACGCCTTTTTTTCCTTACTGGAGGTGATAAACTAGCTGAAGTGTCCGAATCACTTTCGCCTGTAACAATAACTTCAGTCAATTCCAGACTAAATAATAACAACCGACGACGCGACGGTTGAAATATGATATTTTTAACCGAGACGCAGCGCCGAACGCGAGATAACACCGGCTTGAAGACAGATTTAATAAAGCTTGATTTTTGTAGTATGATTTTTTAAGTATGTTTTGTATTGAAAAAAGAAAAATATAATATTAGGGAAAATGAGAGGGGTGATTGAACAGTCACTTATATTACATAATTTGCCATTGTGAGGTGATTAAAACCCGCATTTATAGTACATAATTTCGCCTTCTGGGGTGAATAAACCCGCACTTATATTTCATAATTTGGCCTTATGAGGTGATTCAACCCGCATTTATATTACATAATTTCGCCTTGTAGGGTGAATAAACCCGCACGTATATTACATAATTTGGCATTGTGAGGTGAGTAAACCCGCACGTATATTTCATAATTTGGCCTTATGGGGTGATTCAACCCGCATTTATATTACATAATTTCGCCTTGTGGGGTGAATAAACCCGCACATATATTACATAATTTGGCATTGTGAGGTGAGTAAACCCGCACTTATATTACATAAAGCACATTTTTTGGCCTTGGGGTGATTTAACCCCGCAATGCTTTGAAGTTTTTCGGTTTTTATGAGAATAATAAAATTGTTAAGAAACGTAAGAGGTGATTTAACCTCAAGATGTGATATCAAGAGACGAATGAATCCCTTTATCTGGCGTTATTTTCTAACAAAAAATCTACATATTATTATCTATGTACTTACTTGAAGAACCTGAAGAACTTGAAGAAAACACTTGTAACAATTTTTCCAACTTTCTCTTCACCTTCTCTCTTTTCTTGTTTTTTAACCCGGAAACTTTCATTTTTCACCAAGTAAAAAGTTCACAAAAAATATATACTGCACTGTCGACACTAAGAAGCGTAATGAATGGACCCGCTGTGTGGGCTGTGGATATGGTATATGTTTTCTCTCTCTTTCAACTTAGTGTACTGTCAGCGCTTTGCAGCAACTACAGGGTGTTCTATTAGGAACGGACCAGGAAGTATAATTTATAATTTTTATGTCAATTTCTTGTAATTACTAGCAACCTCGACATAACCAAACAGGACAAACAAAATACGGGAAACAGAAAAAAAAAACAAGGAATAACAGAAATCAACCCCTCGAAATCGTTCTAAATTTAGAACTGCCAAGGAGGGTGTGCCATTATTTAACATGGCGCGGAGCAGCGCTATTTGCCCGATAGTCCGTTCCGATAATAATTTGGAAAGCAAATATTTGACAACGATTAATTTGTTTTGTTTGAACGGGCGCGCGAAGTCCGGTCCTGATAAACAGCCCCCGGAAATAAAAGTTTTATCGTTCGCCCGCGTCGCTTTTATCTACGCAACGCCGCTGGTCAGTGGCGGCGGTTTCGCCAATTTGGCGGATTCGGTCGTCTGCCTTGGGGCCATCGAATCTGGTCCGAAAATTGTCCGATGGCTTTTGCGTCAAAATTTCAACAGAGCCGCAAGTAATTCGATTTCGATTTTGCGGCTAGACGGGCGACAAAAATCGAATAGAGCGAAAAGCCTTTGAAATTTGGTAATAAACTGACTGATTGGCGAAATATTGCCAGGAAAGTATTAACGAGTGATTGAAAAAGGTGCAATTGTTTATAGGGCCATTTCAACTGCCAAAAATGATGACTTCCTTTGCAGTCTACTTCCGGGCGCGCCAATTTAAAATTATTTATTGTTCTTTGAATATAACATAATATTATTTATCCACAATCATACGATAATGGGGGTATTATCCACTCATATGAAGCACTTAATGTGATATTTTATCGACTGGTGTGTTAAAATAACTTTTCGACGTGTTTGCAACTAGAAATTTTTATTTTATTTATTAACTTAACATTAATGGATAAAAAAAAACAATTCAACGCTTTTTTGTAATGCGCTTTTTTGTAATAATCTTCCTTGCACTTTCTAGTTGATTTAAAAAAAAAACCTTTGCAAATTCTTATGACACAAGCTTCGAATTTACTTTTTGTCAAGCTTTTGTTTTTATCAGTACTACATCATGGTACAAAGAAAACAAGGTATGGTCGATAGCGGCACCAATTTCTTTCAGTTTGCGCATATCACCTGTGACGTTATATGCCATATAAAAAATATCCATATTGTTCAATTGCCACTAATAAAAAAAAACTAAAATAGGGAAGAATTAGGACATACTTAACCTCAAAAGTTATGTATTGTCAAATCATCGAGCTTGACATTTGAAAAATTATTTTCACATTTATTATGTGTCATCTGTTTGACAATTTGAAATTGGCGCGCAGAGATTGCCGACCAATGGTGCCGTTTATGACCTGTGACGTAGTGCTGCGCAATATCATACCTTGTTTTCTTTGTATCATGGTACTACATAACATTGTTACCATAACAACAAACGCAATCCATACAATATATACTAATATGTTACATTACTCGCTGACGAGTATTTGACACGCATCAGAAGATGGTTACGCAAGGCGCTTTCTTTCATGAGCTTTTCTGTCTTTCATGAGCTGACTGAAAAGCCCGATACGTGATGTTATCTCTCTTCCGAACTCCTGACAATTAAAAATCTCATTGCTTTGTTGCCTCTTTACCTTTTGGTTGTGACTTTTATGTCGTCAATATATATGTATATAAAAGCTCAAAGGGTTTTTTGGTCCCGCATCCATCCCGCAGCTACCGCTTATCATTAAAACTACATTTTTTACATGTCGGTGTACTATTTTTATGATTTGTTTATCCATTTTTCAAGTATAGGTACTAGTTTTTAGTAAGTTTCTTGCAAAAAGACTGTTTTTCTTTGTTTGCCAAAATTCACAGAATTGGACAAAATGCATCTAGAAAGTCTGCTCCTCAGTTGTGATATGTCAGTACAACTTCTTGCATAAATGTTACTGATTTTACTTTTCAAAAACTGTAACTTTAGTCTTTTATGGGTGTAATCTGTTTTAATAATTTTAATATTTCTATACATTTTTACTTATATGCCAAAATCTAAAAGATAATGATTTTTAAACTAGAAAAATGTTAAAAATTTAGTGCACATCTTGTATATGTATATTTATATATTGTATATTTTTTTTTCAAATCGTTTTAACAAAAAAAATGAACTGTAAATCATAACTTAAACCAAAGATAATTTGTGTTAACTAAATATTTTTGCTTAAACTACCGTATAACTGAAACCGTAGAGAAACCTGAAAATTAAAGTGAAATTTATTTTCTGTATTTTCTCTGATTTCTTTTTTTAGCCGTTGTTTAGCCGTTGTAAGTTATTTGGGTCATAAATGACCTAAATACAAAATATTTTCATGGGGTCTGTCTGTCTGTCTGTCTGTCCGTCTGTCCATCTGTCCATCTGTCCATCTGTCCATCTGTCCCTCTGTCCGTCTGTAACACGATAACTCAAAAACCGCTAAACCGATTTTAACCAAATTTGGCACAAAAATACTGTGGCACCCCAGAATCTGGCCATTAATTTTTGATTGCGACTCCAAAATTACAGTAGATAGCGAAACGCGGTTTTCAATTTAAGATTAGGAATAATATTTGCAATAAAATTTGTAATAACATCAAAATCAGTCAAAGTCGCAGTTTTTGAGATAAAAAAAATTGGAAAAATTCCTTTACCTTGAAACTAAAAGAACTGCCTACCAACTTTTTATTAACATATTTTAGTATGGGCGGCTATACGTGCCTTCCGGCACCAATTTTTTTAATATAAATTAATTCAAAATCAAACATGTAGACTTTTTTTTCTTAGATAATGCGTGATGAAATACCACCGAGTTTAACAGTTTTGCATTATAATTGAAACTGTAGACAATAATAAATATGTATGTTCCCTTCGAACTAGACAATTTAGTCACATTTACATACTCCATTATATTCACCCTCTTCCACTGGATTCAATTATATCAGTTTCGATTCTTATCTAACCTCAACCGACAGTGCAAATTATTCATTCGAATGCCACCTACATCTAGCACCTCCCAGACCCTAGAAATGTGATTATCTTAATATAAAAGATCAAAAATTAAAGATAAAGTCTAATTTCAAAACGTATTTACTAAAACTAACATTGACATGTAAAATATACAGGGATGTTCACCACATACGACCCGGAGTATTGCAGCTAAACGATTAGATTTTTACAAATTGTAAGTTTTGGGTTCGTTGAAGGACTATTATAGCTACAATTTAAAAATATTTTTACAAGATACTGAGTGTCCCAAATAAATAAAAAATATCAAAGTTATATTTTTTTTTAAATGGAACACCCTGTATATTATTACATTTTTTTTCTATGATTAAAAGAAAGGTGAATTTGATTAAGGTTAAACCTTAACGTTTCTGAAATATTTCTAATTTTGTAAAATTACAGTAAAAATTTTGAGGCTTCATTTCTCCAAGGGTATCAAAGTTTTTAATACTAAATATTTACTGAAGTTTATTTATTGATCAGTTATAGTGTTGCAATAATAAAAATAATACTACCTCATACAGAGTGTCTAAAATTTTATTTTAAATAAATACTAGCTTTAAAGGCTATAACTTGTTTAATTTAAACGGAACACCCTGTATATTTTATGAGAATCAGATGCCCAATTTAATTGTCTATCAAATTGTATTATACCATTTTTTACCTACCTTTTTAAGTTTTCGTAGAAAATGCGTTTCATTTTTCGTAAAAATATTTCAAAAACGGTAAAGTTTAAGTGTGATAAACCTTAATCAAACTTATCCTTATTTTAATCATATAGGAACTAAAAATGTAATAATATACATAATATACCATTGTAAAAAAATACAACTTTGATATTTTTATGTATTTGGGACACTCTGTATCTTGCAAAAATATTTTTAAATGGTAGCTCTAATATTCCTTCAACGAACCCCAAACTTACATTTTGTAAAAATCTAATCGTTTAGCTACAATACCCCGTGTCGTATGTGGTGAACAACCCTGTATATTTATCCCTTATATTAAAATTAAAAGTCCCTTTATTATTTATTATGATTTTTATATATTTTATTTTATATTATAATATAAACATATTTCAATAGTTTCAGAGATATTAATAAATAAATAAAAATATATATATTTTTTATAGCCTTCCTTAAAAAAATTATTAATAATACAAGATCATACAGGGTGTTCAAAATTCTGCGCCAAACTTTTCGTGCCAGTGTGTGTAGTTTTATTTGAAAAGAAAATGTAAAACCAGCTACCACCTGAACTTAACGCAAATTATCATAGTTAATAGTCAATTTTATATAAATTTTATTTAATACAACCAGGATTAATATTACTACACGACATCGTTATAAACTGTTCAGATGGTGGTTCTACGGAGCTACAGTTAAAGCTATTTTCCAGTTGCACTGTAAAGTTTAACTTACCATTACATTAGGAAAATTGATTGGCGTGATTTACCTGCATTAACTTTTTACTTACACGCATATCAGTTCTATACAGTTGTTTTTTTCCAGTTCATTAAACTTACCAAGATTTCACTCGATTAAATGTGTGTATGATTCTGATGCATGCTTAAAGTAATATTAATAGTTTTTTAAACCCACTGTAAAAGATAAATTTTAATTATACAGAGATTGCTAATTTTCACATAATTTCAGAGTCGCTTGAAAAAATAATGTGAATTTGATAGGGAAATATGTATAAAAAAAATATTCTGATAGTGCATAGTTTAATTATTGTAAACTAATTATTATTAAGTAAAAGAGAACCCTAAAAGTAATTAATTATTTTATTTTTACTAAAAGCACTTGAGTTCGCTTAAATTAAAATAAGGCCTGTTAATTAAAAGCTTCAATTAATAAAGAAAGCTTTTGCCAATAAAGCCTTTAAAATTGCGATGGCATTGTTCAAGCGAGCATAATTGTTAATAAAGCACGTTTTATCAGAAATCGAATTATTGCCTAATTTGCATACATCGGCTGATGACACCATAACACAATTGAGCAGCGCTACGAGCGTTAATTTCTTGATAACGTCAACGGAATATTACTTAATAGAGGCATTTGTAGTAACGACACACAGAAACGGCCTATTTTGTTTTCAGTTCCTCTGATGTCGCTTGTCAGAAGCAACGAGCAAAGCACAACACCTAGATAATAAATCAATTTATGTTTAATAGTGAAATAGCTATTTATGGAACAAGTTGCAAAATGAATGTTTTAAGCACGGGACGCAAAATTGTACAATGCATCGAGTGCTTAAAACGCTCTTTTCGCAACGAATTTCATACAACATTTTTTGTGAAAGCGGATAATTTGAGATTTTCATGCTATTATTATTATTTATTTTTAAACATTTTTTAAAATGTGTTAAATATGCATTGTTTAATGACAAAGTTCTGTCAGGTTCAAACGTCGCCGTATTTCCTACAAAGTTTTGTAAAAAAAATGAGTGATAATGACCAGTGGCGTAACTATCGATGTGCCGTGTGTGCAAGCATTCCCATATCTATCACATGCTATCGCGAATCAAGCAGAATCGGGCGATCCCCAACTAAGTTCTTATCTATCACATGTCTTCTTAACTACTTAACTAGCACACGCTATCGCGAAAATATTTTATTACTTTTACCAGCATTTTGTAGCTGTGTTTTCCTTTTTATTTTGCAAAATAAAAATAACTGGAAATATGTGATTTGTCATTAGAGCATTAAATTTGACAAAAAAGGAAATTTGCTGTATT
Organism: Sitophilus oryzae; assembly: GCF_002938485.1. Taxonomy (NCBI): domain Eukaryota; kingdom Metazoa; phylum Arthropoda; class Insecta; order Coleoptera; family Curculionidae; genus Sitophilus; species Sitophilus oryzae. The sequence goes on from NW_022146055.1 coordinate 13,250,980, forward strand.
GTCACTGGACTTCTGTACCATCGAATAGAAATAGAACTAAACTAGTTGTAGCATCAAAAAGGGCATGAAAAATTATACTGGCAAAACTAGTTAACTCAAAATCACAAAAACTCTAGTTACCTAATGGTTGTATTAAGGGGACGATGAGGTAGCTGAGTTACGAGAGCTGCCCGAAACTAGACCTCTTCGGTGTTGAGATTTGAACACCGGTGTTAGGTGTTGATGACCACCGGTGTTTCAGTCGGTGTACCGGTGTCAACACCGACACCGGTGTTTACTTTACACCGACACCAGTGATTACTCAATTATTTCAATAGAAAATGAAGTTATTCGTACAAACAATAGACATTGGTAATATTGTGTCAACTTTCGCCCATGCTAAAGCAAGTAAAAAAGAATTTTAACATGTTCATGTTCCTATTTACATTGTTTATTTTAATTTAGTTATTTTTGTTGTTGTTTTTTGTTTTGTTTTTGATATTTTTATTTGATATTTTATATGTTTTGGGTTACATATTCTGTGTTGCAATAATAAATAATACTATATAAAAATTAATTTGATAATGTTATTTCTGACCTAAAATATGAGTGATTCAGATGAGAAAATCAGATTAGTATAGAAGCATTGAAATATGTAGGTGTAATAGGGGGCCCGTGAGTCTGTTGTTACGCCACTGATAATGACGAGTCTTTGGATATTCAACACGCTGCTGAAACTGCGCTATCCACGTTAGTGCCCGAGAAGTCGAAAAACTTATACGAGACCACTTTTCATTGTTTCTAACGTTCCATTTTTTACTTTTAGGCACTAGTGCCTAAACAGGTGTCACTTTTAGATACTAGTACCTAAAAGAATGTCATCTCGACTCTCAGTTTTTAATAATTTCAAAGTTTTTCAGAGGTTACTAATTTTTCTGATCATACGGTATAATAGTTGTTATGCTTTAACTATCTGAATTGACATATCGCAAAGCAATTATATATGCAATCATTACTATCCAATAATTTTACCAATTTATTTATTTATATAATTTCGATTATGAGTATTTGTTGTCGCCGATGGCTATAGAATTAAATTTTAAATGTTCTGTTTATATATTATTATGATTATGAGGGGCAATATCTATATTTACATACAATATTCTACTAATAAGGTACATAAATATCCATATAATGTTTTAATTTTCTGGGTATTATCATATATAGGTATATCTCTCCAAAAAAATCCAATATGGGTATTTCGCCACTGCACTGCAAGAAGTCAAATTTTTCTTTAGCGAAAACTCTTCTTTTTCTAACGTAATTAAAACAAAACAACCCATAAAAACAAACCATAAATATTAGTCAATTTCCAGAGAAAAAAAAAGCAAATTGATAGAAAGTTTTGCATATAAACAATACAGAAATCATCTGCGAAAGGTCAAAGTCTCCCCAGTCGTCCTCCTAAAAAATTACCATAACAATCGGGCCTTATTGTCCGCGGCGGCAAAAACAATGGCTCCCCAATAATCCCGAAGAGCGCCATCATCGGTTTCCGAACTATTTCGAGAATAATGAGGAGTTTTCGCGAGGCGCGATAAGGTCTCGAGCCTAGTCGCTGTCGGGCTCAAGTGTCGCCGTCGCCTCTCGTGAGAACTGAAACGCTTTATCTAAACCGTCGTTCGCTATTGTTGATATTGTCGTGATAGATCCCGGATTTCTTGTCGGATTTACGGCCTATGTCAACTTAATGGTGTGTTTGTGACTGTTTTTATTTCCTCTATTCAGATAAAGGTTTAATTCCTGCTACGAAAATCCAGAAAATTAACGCTTTTTGAATTTTAATATTGTTTTCTTTCTGTAATCTTATGGGAAGGCACTGGTTTATTGCTATGTATCTATAAAACTGTTTTTTATTATTTTATGCGCTAATGTAATGTAAATAAACAGTTTTTCTTCGTAGACAAACCGTAAATATTAGTCATTTATTAGAGAAAAATAAAACAAATCGGTGACAGTTTTGCATATAAACAATACAGAAATCATCTGCGAAAGGTCAAAGTCTCCTCAGTCGTTCGCCTAAAAAATTACCATAACAATCGGGCCTTTATTGTCGGCGGCGGCAAAAACAATGGCTCCCCAATACTCCCCAAGAGCGCCATCATCGGTTTCGGAACTATTTCGAGAATAATGAGGAGTTTTCGCCAGGCGCGATAAGGTCTCGAGCCTAGTCGCTGTCGGAGTCAAGTGTCGCTGTCGCCTCTCGTGAGGTACTGAAACGCTTTATCTAAACCGTCGTTCGCTATTGTTGATATTGTCGTGATAGATCCCGGATTTCTTGTCGGATTTACGGCCGATGTCAACTTAATGGTGTATTTGTGGCTGCTTTTGCTTCCTCTTTTCAGATGACAGTTGATTTTTTGCAACTAAAATCAAGAGTATTAACGCTTTGTGAGTTATAACAATGCTCTTTTGCAAAAAAGGCAGACATAAAAGCCACAAGCTGAATTCGTCATATGTGTACGCCTCCCGCGAGCGCCTCGCGAGCCGTTCACAGTGTGATCGTCGCGATCCACTTCTTATCGGTTTTTGCGACGAACACAAAGGAGCTCGCAGTTATGATTTGGACGGAGTTGTCGCAGGTTCGTCGTTCTGGTCCGATCGGCGAGCATGGAGCCTACATAATCGGAGGATATTTTGCTTCAATTAGTTGAGTTGTATAGGACGCATACTATTTTGTGGGGCCCCAAAGACGAAAATGATTTTAAAAAACCAAAATAATAGATGCCTGGAAGGAAATCGCCACTTCAATAGGATGTATTAACTAGAATATATGTCATTGTATACCCATCTAATATGATGGTTTTAACTTTATGTCTTTTGTGTTAATTTTTAAGTTAATTGTGTTTTATATATGTATTTTATTTTATATTTTGACTTATGTACGCCACTATTTGTATGGTATTGACATCAATAAATTATTCTATTCTATTCTATTCTATTCTAAAGGTGTGCTTTGCAAAAGAAGTATGTTTATTTATAGAATGACATTTATTCAACTACCATCTGAACAACATATTAGTGCGTAGTTCTCTTAGTTCGTCAAAAGTCTGAGTACACCCTTTTTTTTTCTTGTAGCGACTTTTTTACCATAATTAAAAAAAAACTCGAAAAAAACTAATGGTACATTTAAAATCTTCAATACGTTTCTCAGTTCACGTGGGTCTGCAATTCTTTTCAAAAAATTTTATAGCTCCTTTTTTTCATGTTTAAAAAAAAAGATGAAAATGTTTTGAGTGGTTTTAGGTAAACATGGTTGGTACTATTCGAAAGAGGGGCAGAAATTATATACCTCCTGAAAAGTACACAACGATTGAACAAAGAATAATCTAAATATACAATTTTAAATCTTTTAAATTTGCTAAAAATAATAAAATTTTTAAGATTTTGCAAAAAAAATGATTATTTTTGCCAAATTGAAAATTTTATATCTGGACTATTTTTTGTTGAACCCTTGTGTAATTTTTAGGAGGTTTATAATTTTTGCCTTTCTTTTGAATGGTACCAACCATTTTTATCTAAACCCACTAAAAAAAATGTTTTTCAGTTTTTTTTTAAACATAAAAAAAGGCTATAAATTTGCTTGAAAAAAAAGGGGCGTACGGAGACTTTTTGTACTGACTGTAGGTACAGAGTACATTACATATTATTTACATAATATTCGTTTGTACTTTCAATAACATATAATTTATATTAAAATATTTAACTTTATTTATCTGAACATCTGAACCAAGTCGCGTCAAAAACTGCACTGACACTGAAAAAAGAATATTTATTGTTTGCTCGCGAGCCATTTACATTTCATATGGATCGTTGCTGGCTCGGACTATGATCTCACTGTTCTTGCTGCTCACGGCGAACAACGAGCACAACACATATGTATACGCACCTTAATATGAAATACTACTAATACAACTAGTTAGAAAAATCAATCGGTATTTTTAACATGGAGCTTATTCAAAAATATTGATAGTACATCATATAAAATTAATGCGTAAACTTTCATCCAAATATAACTAGTTTTTGTGGAGAAAAAAAAGCTTCGTGTTCGAAAACTCCCCCTTGGTATTAACCTCTATTTCCAAGTTGCCCCAGAGTGTAATAAAAGCCGAAATTACAAGATTCGCACAAAATGGTACAGTGAGTAATCAGAAGTCACCCCTCCCTTGCCGAAAAACGGTAATATAATGAAAATTGGCTGAATAACTGTTTCAGCCACCCGGTCAACTTTATTGAGCAAATTAGAAGAGACATTGGATGTAATCTTTTCCATTAGATTTGCTCTTTCTTGCAAACCAAACAAATAATTAAAAATCTTTAGTATGTAGTCGTTGTCCACATGAGTATTTCTGTAACATACACCACTAATGATTTAGATAAGAATAAGTTAATTATTAAATATACAGGGTGAGTCTTAAATAAGTGCAACTATTTTCACAGTTGGTAGATCTCGATAAAAGAAATATATTTTCTCTTTGCCGTTTTTCAAATAACAAAAAAATAATAATTGAGTTATTTTACTTTGAAAATTTACAAAAAAAAAGGTTTTTTTGGTTAAATTTTCAGAACCACTGGATCTTTTGTGGGTTTTCTTTCGTGTAAATTTAATCTACTACCTATGTCGCCATATCATCAAGATATTATGATTTTTAACCTAAAATTAAAACGTTTTTTCAAAAGATTCGAAATTTTTATTTTTTTACGAAGAAAACCTTATAAACGTCTTTCTGGGGTCGTAATTCGAATATACTACCGCTAAAAATATTTGCACTTATTTAAGACTCACCCTGTATATAATAATCATATATATTACAATAAGGTTATTTTATATAACATTTTTACATTTTTTTATATTTATTTATAATTTTTTTGGTGTACTTCTTAGATGAAAGTACTTTTAAAAATAAACAAACTTTTAAATTGTCCTACGTATCCTCTCATTTTTTTGTCTGAATATAAAGAAGCCAAACCTTCTCTAACTTACGACCACATAAAATGAACAAACAATAGGCGGAGATAATGATTTTCTGTAAAACTACAAAAGAACTAACCCGATATAAAGAGATAATGCTGTAGCGGTTTTTTTTCTCCCTTGTACAGTATGTTAACATCGAACAAACCGTATTCTTCCTTAAGTTTACACGTTCTTTGTTTAGTTTGTTAAGAAGAATGAAAATCTATCGAAACTGCTCGCCGCCTGTTTTTTCGGAAAATGTCGAATACAATGGAGTCGTTAGTTCTATGCTTGAACTGCTCCACATTGTATACGTGTATTAATATCGGTAAATGCTTTCAAAGGATTCTTTGTTAGCAAATTTGAATTGTAAATATTAGCTCCATTGAAAATGCAAAATTTGCGATAGTTACCCTTTTCGTAACGTAGATTTCAAAGCTCTATAAACGTAGTTTTTAATTCTCAATCGTTAGATTTTATTAATTCAACTCCACTGAATGTATACATAAAATCTTATAACACAGGTTTGCAGGAAAGATAAACACTTTATTATAAGTCAGTGTAGTTTAGTTTTCATTTCAATATACAGTCTCACAATAGATGCAGTTTTTTGTCAAATAGATTAAATCAGCCTGTACAATATCGATCAAATATGGTATGCGTATTCAGCATACGCAGACCTTTAAAAAACTTATTTAGGATTTCGCTGTAACGTAAATAAGGGAGCCAATATTTGGACAGTTCAAAATTTACATGGGATTTTCTGGTTCCTTGGGCCTATTGAGATCTGCTGTATTATTGTACCAAACCTGTCTTTGCGTTAATGCACTTCCAGCTCTTTGCAAAGTTACCGATGTCGCTGATGTTTGCTTCTGCTGCTTCCTATAGTCCCTCCAAAAAGTGTTGCCCTCTAAAGTTTGTGTGGCACAGCAGATGCTCTATGGTTTCTTCTTCCTCTCCGCATTCTCTATTCTCTGCAGTAGTCGTCGTTGGAGATTTCTATCTCACCAGATTTACCCCCGTGGGGCAATTTCCAGTAATGACACCTACAATTATGCGTACTAGGTTCTTTTTGTGCTCTAGTAATTATTTCGTCTTTGCTGTCTACCACTGACCACAGTCTTTGAACTGTGCGCAGTCCTCACGGCGTTGCCACGTCTCTTGCTGTTTGATCTTAATGGTAGTTTCTCTGGCTTCCTTCAGTGTATTGATCGTCACAAATGGTGGATTATCTGCCACGGCTTCTCCCCTGGTCCCCTCTTTGGCGAGTCCTTTGCTGTGGCTTCACCAGTCCATCACAGTTTTCCATCTCACTGATTGCATGGTGATGCTTCTTAAAGCACCCAAGCTCTCAGAGTATATCACGATATTTCCTATTCGTCTATCAGTGATTTTCTCTGTTATACAACTGGCCGCTCCCTTTATTGCGTAAACCTCTGCTTGTAGAACATTATAGCCATCCAATAACCTTAAAAATCGTCGGATGTTTAGTTCCTCTGAGAACATGCCTATACCTGTGCCTCCTGAAGTTACAGAAGCAGTAGTATCTTATATTTAGCAGCAGTATCCTTATCTTTTCTACAAAATCATATTTGGTGATGTCCATATGTCCGTTTTCTGCTCTAGCAGATGTGGACTCGTATTCATCATGATTTTCCCTATCGTCAATATCCTCGAGTGACCATAGTTGATCTGGTTCCACAGATTGGATTCTCTGATTAATCTAGTGAAAGTAAATTACGAAAAGGTAAGTTAAAGTGCACCTCGATTACTTTTTTTCAGTTTCTTGGTGACATTAAAACGCAAACCGGGATTATGAAGACGTGTTTTGAGAAAATAAATAACGCTTAAACGCATGCTAATAAATAGCCCAACGAAATATAGTTGTCGCTGTTCCACCATTTTACTTTAATTCGCCATTAAGTTAATCGGAATCGATCAAAGTGTGTCGAGTTACCGGCGTAATTTACACGCACATACACGCACGCACACACGGCGTCTGTTTATTTTTGCGCAGTTCGATTTTTCAGGCAGCAACGAGTCGGCCACAGAACCAGATTTGTTTTTGCAATTAAATCCGAGAGCATTTATCAGCAATCGCCCCTGGGCAAACTGTCCAATCGGAAAGTAGCTGCAGCAGAGACGCAGGTGCACCAATCACATTTTTATTAATCACCGGAGTTGTAACCAAAAAATGTTTGATTGCTTGTTTGGAATAAAACGAGTTTAAAAAAGGTATCAGTGACAAGTAAGGCGTAGTGACAGTAGAGACATACTATAAAGGAAACTAGTAGCTTTACTTCTTGTCAAATCCTTTGTTCTTTTTCTGCCACTTTATATGACCTTGTTCTCGCATCCCGTGATCACTGACTTAGCTGTATAGTCATGATTTATAACTAGGCAAAGTATAGTCGTGGCACTCGCCATAGTTTCACAAATATGTATTTAGGAAAATATGAATTCACAATAAAATACATAAAATAAAAAAAATGATCATCGAGTAAAAATTTGCTTGAAAACAGAATATTTTCACATTTCGTGTAAGTAACAATTTTTCTGTATCTGAAAATCTTCTGCTGGGAAGAAATGCGGAAAAATATATAATAACATATTTTTATATTATTATCTATTTGAAAGATTTTCTACAACTTTTTTTTTATTTAAAACAAGTTTAATTTTAACATTAATGTGTTTGTTTTGTAGTAATATATTAGTTGATTTTCATTGGATAACTAATACATTGAACAACACATTGTACTAAATAATAAAATAACATATTTAAATTTCAATAATTGCTAATAAACATTACAGAAATTTCAAAAGAGAAAAGAAGCAAGAACAATGAGAAATAGCATCACTACTTCCTTGCGTAATAAAAGAATAATTTTTAGTTATTGTTACCGAGCCCTAAAGGTACCGTAAGAACCAGGAGTTAATAATTTCGAGTCCCGGTTCTTTGATATTTCAAAAGAACCGGGAATTTCCGGTTCTGAACCCTAGTTACCATATTACCAAGAAATTAAGTTTTTTAACTAAAAACTAAAAAAATTTCCAGATTTTTTTTTTCAAAAAAAAAATTGCGCAGAAAAATCCTCATATTTCTGGGGCCAAAATATACTACCCCTAAAAATATTTGCACTTATTTAAGATTCACCCTGTATAGGGCGATTGACGGTTATGGTACGTTATATCGTTTCCGGAACCGGAACTGGTAATTTCGGTACCATGCCTCTAAGGAACCGGGATTTCCAGTTTTTTTTTGGTATTTTCGGTACTAGCAAATTTTTTTCAATGATGGTGCAGTTCGTTAAACAGCAAGCAAGGGATGGTTGTCAAAAGTAAAATCGATAAAAAATTGAGGTAATCAGTTTTTCGAGAAACTCACATCCTATGAGAAATGATCGGAAATATACAGGATATATTATCGATTTTAGAAAATATCATCCGAGCCGTAAATATGGTGCACTAAATAAAAAGAAATAAACGTCGCAGATACAATTGTTTCTGTATTTTTAAATTTTTATCACACGAAATTTGCATAGAAAATGCTTAGACGACAATTATTACCTATATGATACACAGCAAACTCAGTGTCACCAAATGCTCACTGGTCGAATATACGACCGCTTACGTTAACTTTTCGTACTAATTCGGCCAACGTATAGATATGGTTGATTAAATGGCCAAACCGCGCATAGAAATAAGCATAGGCCAAAACAGACTGGGCGATAATACACTTCCACACCGCTGATTAGTTGGTTAAATTCAAGTGGTCGATTTAGCGACCAGCAACCTATAAAGGGTTAATCTTCTTCTTCTTCTCGTCCCGTTAACTCTCGAAAGAGTATGGTGACATAATGTCTCAATTGCTCGGATCGTTGTTCTCCATCCCTCTCTATCTTGATCTTTTTTCCAGTCCATCTGTTCTTCTCGTAATGTGCCCGAAGTTCCTAAGGTATGACTGGTTTATTTTGGTTGAGAGTCTTGTGTTAACTTTTAACTGCCTTAGAATTGATACGTTGGTCCGATGTTCTGTGTATGAAATTCGCAGCATTCTCCTGTAGGCCCACATTTCGAAAGCATCTATTTTTCGTCTATTTGTAGTTTTCAAAGTCCAGGTATCTGATGCATAAGTAGCGATAGGAAAGATCAATGCGTTTACTAATTTTAATTTGTTGTGATGGGACATTGCAGAGCCTTTCTATATTCGTGTTAGTTTTATAGTCGAGTTACGAGCTATTGCTAGTCTGCGTTTGATTTCCTCGTCACAACCTCCCTTGTTTGTTATGAGGGATCCGAGATAATTGAACTTTTCAACCACCTCAAAACCATCAATCTCCCAGATGTTAGTAGGATTTCGGTCTATTATCATAACTTGCGTTTTCCTTTTGTTTAGCATAAGGCCATGTTCCGCACTGATCTTGCTCAACCTTCTCATTATTTGAACAAGTTCTTCCTCAGGGCATGCATGAATTAAGGTGTCATCGGCATACCTAAGGTTTGTGATCTTTTTTCCACCTTTCGTTAGTCCGCCTCGCCAGCCCTGTAAGACTTTTCTCATTATGTACTCTCCATAGATGTTGAAGAGTATGGGTGATACTATATAACCTTCTCTCACACCACGTTTCGGACTAAAAGACTTAGAGAGAGCGTTGTTGAGCTGTTTTCGTAAAGATTTTTAAGTAGAAATATAACATGTTTTGGTACTCCCATATTTTCTAACACCAGCCACAGCTTCTTCCATAAACACAAAGTGTTAATCTACTTAATCTCAAGACTTTGCAGAAGTCTTGCAACAAGACGAAGACCAATGGTGTTTTGGTCTTGCATTTCTTGATCATTGTTTGACTCATTTAAGAAACTTCAATAATTGGATTTTACACCAATGGAAGGGAATCTATAAAATAAAAAAGTTTTTTTAAGCACTACTGCTTTGGATACAAATGTAAACCAACTGATCAGTGGCTTCAAAAAGCAAATTTGCTTAACCGAGAAAAAATGCTTAACATATCAGAAGGTATATTTGATACCAATTAAACTTTCAGTTGCGTAATCGAGGGCGCGATTTTTAGATTCGGTGTTGCCAACCATGGATATATTCGGCGCCAAACTGCCTAACTGGAATTTGAATTTCCTACTGGGGATTTAGGTGATAGCTTTGCTGTAAAAAGTGTCAAGTTGGCACATTTATTTATTTGTTTCCTAACATTGTCATTGTAGTATTGACGTATGCTTAACAAATGAATAAAAATTGAAAAAAAAACAGTAGGTTATTTGTCTGATATAATTATCCTCAATGTACAAGAGAACGTCCATTGAAGTGTTTATTTACGGTAAGAATGATAAAATGTGCTTGGTGAAGTGCACTTTCTGTAACTCTTTCTACACGAATACGTGGCTACAGATTAATCATCTGACGTGACGGGTGTACCGCCATGTGTGTGGTCATTAATTAAAACATTTATAAATAAACATTTTTTACAGATACGTATCGTGTTTGCTTTCGTTCGAAAACACAAACAAATTAATATAAAGGTATGTTTAAGTAGTCAGTATAACAAAGAAGTTACTTTTTCATAGCATAGGAGGTTTGTATGAGTTTATATTTTACTTATCGTTTTTGAATCTACAGTATGAAAAATATTCACGTCAGTTGAAGCGGGGTGTTGAAACTGAATGATTATATTTTTAGAAATCGTGAGTTTTGACGCTAGGGCTACAATTAAAACATATTTTTATAAGTATACCGGGTGCGTCTCAAAGGTGGCTCACCTCTAAAACTTTTTTTTTAGTTAAAAAACTGAGATTGGGTATGTTAGTATATGATATACATTAGGATTGATTGACGTATTCAATTGTCACTTCCTGTTTCACCGGAAATGACTACAACTTTTGATTTTTAAATGACACCCACGGTATCATTTTACTTTATTCGATACTCGAATAGAATGACCAAGCATATATTAACTTTTGACATTTTCGTATGTGGTTTATTTGAAATTGTAGCATGCGGTTCATAACGACAATTTGACTCGAAATACCAAGTGTGTGGTATCAAATTATTCGTAAAAAAATCCTTTTCCAAATATGCTAACGAGCCACCTTTGTTCCATTTGAACAAATTGAGATATGATTAAAAATACGATTTGGGCATCTTTTAACCGGCCAGGACAAGACACTAAAAACGTTAGGCAATCAAACCTATTTTTCCCAGCCTGCTTAATTAAAAATTAGTTTTTTTTAACACAGCCTTAGCACTCTAGATTGAAATTTAAAATACGATTTTTTTTCCTAGGCGAAAATATCAAACGATGACACATGATATTTCATTCTATTCAGAGTGTCATTTTCTATCGAATAAAGTCAAAAAAAAACGCTTCCAGTTCCATTTAAAAATCAAAAGTTGTAGTTATTTCCGGTGAAACAGGAAGTGACCGAAAATAATTGAATACGTCAATCAGTCCTAATTTATGTCTTATACCATCATACCAAATTTCGTTATTTTATCTTAAAAAATAAAAAAGTTATAGGAGTGAGCCACTTTTGAGACGCACCTGGTATTATTACTATGAGGGTGTAGAGGGCTATAAAAGATATTATTTTTTATATAAATGTTGCAAAGTTTATGAAGGTCCATATCCTAAAAATATTTTGTTGTATCAGGGTGTCCCAAATATAAAAGTCCAGAATAGAATTCAGCAGAAAGCGGTGTTCAAGCACTATGTGGTGTTGCAACTCTATTTCATATTTACTAAAATTTTTATTAAAAACACGAAATCCTTAACGTGGTTGAACATTGGAGTTAATTTGACTTTTTTTCTTAATTTTTCAATAGTTAATTTTTATCAAAGACACCTAATATTATCTTTATCTAGTATTTTACCGCTGAAAACACCATAATACGATACAGCGAATATCTGCAAAGCCGCTAAAAATTTAGGAATGCTTCAAATAAAAAAATGTTTATCATTTAAGTCTGCATCTAAACTATATCTAAATATTATAATATACATATATACCCTGTTTGTGTTGCATTTCAAAAATTCTTCTTTAAGGACCAAGTGAAGTTCAATAATTAATGAAGCTAGTACCGCTTTGCGACCTCTAACCCTTCTGCCAAGCGTTTTCCAAACGTCGAACATTATGGGTAGTTCATAGTAGTATATAGTTCACAATAATCACCAAAGCTGCCTTGTCATATTGAAAAATAACTTCAAAAAGAAATAATAATTGAAAAAAATGTAAATTCTTGTTGCCAAGTTCATTTTGCCCTTAAAAATTATCTAAGGCCTGTACTGACATGATCCAAAAAACAAAATGCTCAGGAGACACGGTTCTCACCGTACAATTATATTTTAGAAAAATTTACACACACGAAATTATTGCACAGGGTGTTTTAAAGTTAGGGTAAAAAACAACCCCTCGATTAACCCTGTATAATATGCCAAATACTAAAGTTTATAAAAAACTGAGTTTACGAATTAAAGTTGACAAATTTATATACAGCTTACTAAAATATTCATGAAATGGGGCTAAAATAACACTTTAAATTTGAGCAAAAATTTTTCCGTTGCGTTTTTTTTATATACTCCACGCTTAAATTTTCAAACCCAAAAAATATTTACCTTAACGACTACATATCGTAAAAGCTATAAATCATGGCAACACGGCCTCGATTTTTATTCCATCTCGCAAAAGGCCGAGCGATAATAATGCGCCTCATACATTCGGTCGCAACTTATTTCGGACTTTGGGATAATCTGGCCATTGTTACGGCCGAGTGTAATCTTCCACCGTTTTTAGGGGAAACGTATATGCATCAAGCAGCGGCATCGGCCTCGGGGGTAATGAGAATTTATTGGTTTCGATTATAAGTTAATAGGATTAAGTGCGCCGCCATGAGCAACGTGTCAATATCTGCTCTTAAGCCGAATCTAATTTCGTCGGGGAGCTTAGCTCCTGATTTATTTTGTTATTGCAGATGAGATGCAGGGCTTTTGTAATAAACTTAATAACCATGGGAGTGATTGTCTATACATAGGCAGGCTTTTCCCTTGTTTTTGTCTTTTTATTTATACACCTACGTACAATATTCCAGGACAATATTTGTATTATTAAAGAGTGTACAGGGTGGCGACTTCAGAGCACTTTTTAAAAGTATAGAGAGTTCTACAGGGTGTCCCCCAAAAAAGTTACATATCAAAGTTGTGTTTTTTGTAATGGAACACCCTATATATTAATTCATTTTCGGATTCTGTGAGAAAAATAAAGGTGAGTTTTATAAGAGAAGTATATGACTAAAATGTAAGGTTTTTGACATATTTAACATTTTCCAGAAATAAAGAACAATTTTTAAATTACAATAAAAGCTACCTAAATTATAATTTAGCCGGTATAGTGTAATATGTAGTTAAACTAACTATTGTACTTTAAATCAAATTAAAACTTGATCCTAAAAGTTATTGAACATTTGTCACCTTTAAAAGTATGTTACTCTTTTATTTTAAATGCAGCACCCAGTATATTATTCCGATATTCAATGGAGAATTCATATCTGTTCAAGATACTAGTAAGGTTGCCCACCCCTCAAACAAATATTTTCTTAGATATTTTAATTTACATGATTTGATCTGAGTAGATCTTTATTATTGGATAAAATCTAGGTGGCTGTGATATGTCTGACGTTAGTTCAACATAGGTGTCTAATTAGTCCAACTTTAACAACTAGTTATCATTTTGTGTCGGTTAAAACAAAAACATTTCTCAGAAATTTGCCGAAAATGCAAACTTATCCTACATCAGAAAGAATTGATATGATTCTATTAGTTGGTGAATGCAGTGTGCATTCACCAATTAATAAAATACTTAAATGCTCCTGATTTTATCTAGTCTGGTTTTTTTATGGGGATATTTTAAAACACTTTCACAAAACACAACCAACTATTGTCGACAACATGAGAGAAATTATCATAGCTGCTTTTCGAGCTAGAACTCCACATATGCCTTTTAAAATGAAAATATTCTTGTGAAAAGACAATCATTTTATGTAGTTAAAAGGAAAGGAAGCATTTTGAGTATGTGATTTCATCTAGCTAATTTTTTTCACATAATTATAGGTTTATATCTAGTTTTAATTCTGTAATAATAATTAAAATATGTTTTAAACGTGTATCTTTTTATTACCGTTGAGTATTTTACTCTACAATCTTTAATTTTTGTTAAATTAACCAAATGTATATCACACAGCCATCTAGATTTTTTCAAATAAAAAAGATTTACTGACGCAAAATCATAAAAATTAAAATATCTAGGAAAATCTTTGTCTGAAGGGTAGGCAACCTAAATAATATTTTGAAGATATATAAATTCCCCATTGAACCACGGAAAAATACACTGGGTGTTCCATTTAAAATAAAGAAGTAACTTGCTTATAAAAGTTGACTAATGTTCCATATTCAGTAAGAAGACAAGTAGTAGAGAATTGATTTATTTCTATAGCTTGTTAATCTTCATTAAAAGAGTATATAAATCGAATAAATGAACGTCAATTTATCAGCCTGCTTTGTTCAAATATTATCGCAGGACCGGAGAGCAGTGTAGGGCATATCGCACACACTGGGCACGTACCGGCACAGTTAATTTTTCTGCCGCCTCGGCGGGCGACGCTTTCGCCCTTTTCCGATCGAACCGACCGATAGATCAACCCTCCAATAGGTGATCGTTGGGCCCTTCAGAGCGCGTCGCACGTACATTTTCCGTTTCCTTTGATTTGTCGGCTCCAAAACTGGGGCTCCTCTTATTTGCAAGAATGCTTTTGCATTTCTTTTTAGAAATGAACAAGGATTTGTTGTAGCTTTTATTTTTTCAGGTAATATCCAAATATAGTACGTCTAGAAAGTATCCGGAAAAAAGAAAGCAAAATTACAATTATCGATATATATTTTTAGGACTTGAGTTAAACAAAATATAACAAATTATTAATTTTATTTACTTATACAACCTCCATTTAACTCCAAACACTTAACTAAACGTCCAGATACACCGAAACTGGTCCACACCATAATATTCAGTGGCGGTAGTCTAGGCCTGTAAAACTGAGCGAATCAAATCTTGTTTATTTCGTGGAGCTGCTCGTTCCACTTCAATCTTTATGAGTCCCCATATGTTTTCAATGGGACTAAGGTCTGGTGAAGCTGCTGGCTATGGAATTGTTGCCAAATGGTGTTCTTGCATCCAAGCTTTAGTATATGCAGACGTATGGCATCTTGCATTATCCTGCTAAAAACGCCACCCCTCTGGATATAAAACATGAGCCGTTTCAAGAAGAAAAGCATTTAAAATATCACAATATTTTGCACTATTAACAGTTCCATCAACTATACATAGAGGTGTAGCACCACGCTAGGATATTGCTCCCCAAACCATTATCTTAGTGGGAAATTTTGAAACTTGAACGGTAACATTTTCTTTTGATAGGATTTCTAGGTGGTTTCTACCAAGGTGGAAACAACTTTCGTCAGAAATAAAAACAATATTAAAATTATCATCTTGAAAACGTTGACAAAAATCCATTCTTCGCTGCCTTTGTAAAAGTGTTATTGCAGGGATTTTTTTTTGGCTGCATTGATATGTAGCCTTGTCTTTTCAGTGACATGCGGACGGTTTCTGGACACACTTTTAATTTTCGCTGACTTCCAAATCTGTTAGCCAATTTGCGAAACCCTATGCGCGGATTCTGTCGTCCTAATGCCACTAAAGCGTTTAAATTGTTTTCGCGAATCTTACGCGGTCTTCCTGAAGCTGGTCCATGCTTTATATCTGTGCCATTTTTTATCCTCTTTATTGTCTCATATACTGCACTTTTTCCGAGTTCAGTCAATTGCACTAATTTTTTAACGTTTTGGACACCTTTTCTGTGTAAATATTCCACCGTTTCTCTTTTTTTTACTTGCGACATTATTTCTCAAATCTTAAGCCGGTTTACAATCAACAATATTTGACACATGGTGTTGCCATGCAATTTTGGTCATAGCCTACTATCGGCATAACCTACGTGATGGATTACTGTTGTCTCAGAGTGTTACAGAAAAAAAATACATTAAAATTAGGAAAAATATAAAGTTCCCGATACTTTCTAGGCGGACTATATATATAGTACTCTGTTTGGAGACATGTAAAGTGCCTTAATTTTTTTTAAGTTTGATCAATTTACTCTCTTAATCTCGACACTGGTAATTCTGACAATGGCGCTTACAACAGCGACCAATGGCAGCTTTGGTTATGTAGAAAAGAAGACTGGCTTATTTTTGGTAATGGAGTCATCAATTTTGTGATCTGGGATACCCATATATCTCGGTATATAAGATTCGTTTTATTCTGACTGGCCAATTACTTTGGACATTGTCTCTATTTCCATATTAACCTAGAAATAAACTGGGTTCTTTAAAATATAGCTTGGCATTTTTGCATCGAGTAAATCGAGTAAATGCTGACAGAGTTCACAATTACGCACTGGAACAGCGAATGTCAAATTTTATAGAAACTTGTCCACATTTAAGCTCTATTCAGAACCTCGCAATTAGTGGAATAAATTAGTGGTTTCAATTACACTTTATATACTTTTTAGTTTACGATCATTCACAATGTCTAATTCTGCAGATTGCGGTACTACCAACAGATTGCGATAATCAATTGTATTCATAGAGAAAGCAAAAAAGAATATTATTTAGTTTATAAAACAATGTACTTTTGATTTCTATCCATAATTTCTCTTGACGGATGATAATCAAACGTCAAGAAATAATCAAAGTTACATTCCTTGCAAATTTTGAAGTATAATTAGTGGAAAAGTCAAAGGTTTGTTAACTTTTTCTACAAATTGAAGATTACTACCACTAATTTTGATGTTCTGAATGCTTAAATTGGAATTAAAGAAACAAACTTCCACATTAATTGAAACCATTAATTTATTCCACTAATTTGGAGGTTCAAAATGAAGCTTTACACGTAATCGTTAGAAGTTTGTGGTAACAGTAATATATAATACTACCCGTTAGTACCAAATGTACCAAATCAAAATATTTGCATATATACTTAATTTCTATCGCTATCGATCATCACAAAGTTGAACAAATGAGTTTTGAATACTCTGGTATATTTTTTTATTTATACCAATTTACTAATAGAAATTGAATGTCTCACGTCAGATTTTCAATCACAACTATGGTATCTATCATACAGGGTATGTCTTAAATAAATGCAAATATTTTTAGGGGTTGTTTATTTTGACCCCAGAAACACTTCTATGACGTTTTTTCGTAAAAAAAATTGAAAATTTGGATATGTTTTTAATTTTTAGTTAAAAAACATAATATCTTCATAATATGGCAACATGGGTAGTAGATTAAATTTACAAGAAAGAAAACCCAGAACATATCCAGGGGTTCTCAAAAAAGGAAAAATAATTATAGATTTTTATTAGGTTTAAATTTATTTCTTTAATCGATGTCCCGAAGTGATTATAGATACCAAAAATCGGCGCGCCGGGAGGCACGTATATCCGCCCATACTAAAATATGTTAATAAAAAGTTGGTAGGCAGTTCTTTTAGTTTCACAGTAAAGGAAATTTTCCAATTTTTTTTATCTCAAAAACTGCGACTTTGATTTTGATGTTATTACAAATTTTGTTGCAAATATTATTCCTAATCTTAAATTGAAAACCGCGTTTCGCTAGCTACTGTAATTTTGGAGTTACGATTTTTTAAAATTTTTAACCCCCTCCCATACCCCCTTACCAACCCCCCACCCCCACCAAAAACTAATGGCCAGATTCTCGGGTGCCACAGTATGTTTGTGCCATTTTGGTTAAAATCGAGGTTAAAATCGGTTTAGCGGTTTTTGAGTTATCCTGTTACAGACGAACAAACAGACACCATGAAAATATTTTGTATTTAGGTCATTTATGACCCAAATAATTCATTTTGAGTGAAATTAAAAAAACTTTTTTTTGTCGATCTTAAAACCCTACCATACCTATTGGTATGGTCGGCTAAAAAACAAAACGATTATTTGATGATAGTGCCATTCGAAACTCGGCAATAAATTTCAATATATAGCCAAAGCAGAAATCGCCACTTAATTATACTATAAAATTTATTTTCCTCGAATACTATTAAAGCGATCCTTAATTTTTTATAAGTTATTTTACTAGCGAGAGATTTCCTAACATAATATAAAATACCATATAAAACGATTAGCCGCCACCGACTATATTGCACATACTTCGAAGCCCCCCAGTAAATTTTGTCATTTTGCCTATAAAACAACGGCCATCTTTCGCTTTATTGCCTGGAAAACTATCCGAGTAAGACGTATCGTTAATAGAGGCGCCCTCTGTAACAAAAGCGTCTACGCTCGTTGACAAAAAATCAACAGTAAATAACAGTTGGAAACAGAGGGGTTGCAAAAACGTCCGAAATTGGGTAAAAAGTTGAGGCTGTGCACGAAAGGGTGGACTGACGCCAATAGGGGAGCGGGAAGGAAGAGACAGAAAGGTCGAAAAAGGTTGTAAAAGCTGGAAAGCTTTGTTTGAGGACAGATTTCAGTCGGTAGAACGTGGATATTATTTTTTTATGTCCGCTTGGACAGGTTTTGGCAGTTGAAAATTAAATGGCACGTGACCGGGAATGAAAATTGAAAAAAAAATTAGTTGGTATCTGCGATTTTTTTTTAAATTTGTTGAGATGTCCGTAATATTTTAATATAGTCTGTCCAACGACAAGATCCTTGACAGTGATAGATGTATCTGTCATTTTAATTTCAAAGTAGTTTATTTTATTTTACAAAGAAATAAGTTGGTACAACTGGAACGCATAGCAGGAAATTAATATACAGAGCGATCTGCAAGGAAATACGTACGTGCTCTATAGTAAAGTGTAATGTCCAAAAACAATTAAAAACAATAGTTAATATGTGTTATTGTGTTGTCCAGTTTAACAAATTTTAACTCTGTAAGAATCTACGTTCAAGAGGCTTGAAAAAGACATATACTGTCGAAACGTCGTCACAAAATAAAAAAATAATGAACAAAATCTAGAAACATCTTTGCAACCCCAACGACCTAAAGCCAAGAGTGAAAAACAAAAAAATATATAGTATACAGGTCAAAGAAACGAAACAAAAAAAAAAAAAAAGAAATTAATATATACCCATGGTACAAAGAATACAAGGTATGATATTGCGCAGGTTGGTCACTACGTCACAGGTGATAACAGGCGTTATTGGTCAGCACGCTCCGCGCGCCAGTTCAAATCGTCAGGCTATTGTAATAAACCTGTTTTTTTGTTTACACACCGTCATTGAACTATCGCTAAGCAAGTTACTGTGGAGCAGTGCGTAAAGAGTCAGGCTAGGAAGCGAGAGAGCGGAGTTCGAATCTCGGTCGGGTCATAACTTTTTTATTTAATTTTTTAAATACTGTTGTATTCTATAGTTTATTTTTGTAATATATAAAAAAAGAACTATTTATTCTGTTATTTTTTAATCTCCGGTATTAATATAAATTGATTGTTGGTACAATACCTCATTTAATATAAAATAATAATCTACTTTTTGAAATGTATCGGGCTCTAATTGTACCTAAAAGTAATATATTTTTACAGTGGTATACCATATTGTAAACTATTTAATATTTCAGTCACTTAAAAAGTTAATTTGCTTATAGTTGAGGGTTGGAACCTTTGGTGTTACACAGCAAAATAAAAACACTAAATCACCACAATACACCAAAACACTTTTACTTTTACACTGGACGCGCGTTTCGCTAACCATGTTAGCATCGTCAGCGGATGATTATAAACTAAAGTACAATCTACAAGTTGAGCGTTTATATACTCGCCCAGTAGGCTCCAAGTGGGCGTGGCAAAATCTAGCCAACCGAGTCAGAGCCCACTGAGCGTAACAGTTATTTCCGCCACTAGAGTAGTAGGAACAAAGAACTTGAAGGAATTGGACCGTTGTCTCTGTTCATACTATCTTTATATTTATTAATTCTGATGCTTTAATATGCATCTATTTGCCTGTAATTTGAGACTTGTTTAATTAATTTTAAATTATTAAGATCTATACAATGACCTTTATCAACAATATGTTCGGCAACGCAAGATTTATCCGGTCTACCATATCTTATCTGAGTTAAATGTTCTTTAAATCTAGTTAATATTGATCATCTAGTTTGCCCAACATATTTCTGATTACAATATTTACAAGAAATTTCATAAATACCCGACCTTTCCAGTGGAGGTGTTTTATCCTTTGGATTACCTAATAATTGTTCAGTGGTTCAGTGGGCTCTGACTCGGTTAGCTAGATTTTGTCACGCCCACTCGGTGCCTACTGGGCGAATATATAAACGCTCAACTTGTAGATTGTACTTTAGTTTATAATATTTATAATCATCTACTGATGATGCTAACATGGTTAGCGAAACGCCCGTCCAGTGTAAAAGTAAAAGTGTTTTGGTAAAAGTGTTATTTTTAAGTTAATTTGCATTGAATAATTGCCTACCATTAAAGGAAATTTGAGCTATAATTCTTGATGGGCATATTCTGGGTATGCAAATACTTCCTCTAAATTAGGTCACTAATTATAATAAACTTCACCCTTGGAATTACTTCCACTAATTATAATAAACTTCACCCTTGGAATTACTTCTATCACAATTACAATACATTCATCTGCATTGGCATTTTCTACTTTTCGATGGGAAACAATCAACTTTCCAACATTTTTTAAACGATGTAACAATTCCCCGTGGTTACTTTTCCATAGATATCCTCATCTCTGTCCTCATGTGAATTCAGAGACAATGAACTTGAAAATTATTTACCATAAACATCGCAAACTAAAAACCTAATAAACAATTTTATACCGAATATAGAAATAAATTTAGTATTTTTACCTATTATCGTCCAAATCCATGTTAATAGATAATTAATATTTTGGATTTTTGTATTTTATTTTTAAATATATTTTCGGAACTGCTGGTTTTAGTAATTATTAAATTAAACGAACTAAAAAGCGTTAAAAATAAACAATTCTTAACCATAACCCCAAAAAATGCAGATCTCCTGTCAACTTTATTTTTTAATTATTCCTTATTTTCCTAGTGACGTCACAGGTGGTATGCGCGAACTGAACGAAATTGGGAGCCGCTATCGATCATACCTTGTTTTCTTTGTACCATGATATGTACCTATTTAAAATTTGACTGATAAGTGGTTAGTTTAAAATATTGTGAACAAAAACTGTATAAAACTGAAATTTAATCGAGTTATTTTATTTTAAAAAAACGGTATGTGTTAATATAAAACAAACAAGAACAAAACACCACATACCAAAAAATATAAAAAGAACTATTTCTTACTTTCAAGCTTCAAGAAACTTCCCGCATAAATTAATATTTGCAACAAAATTTGTAATAACATCAAAATCAGTCAAAGTCGCAGTTTTTGAGATAAAAAAATTGGAAAAATTCCTTTACTTTGAAACTAAAAGAACTGCCTACCAACTTTTCATAAACATGTTTTAGTATGGGCGGCTATACGTGCCTCCCGGTGCCAATTTTTTATAATTATATTGAAAATATCAAGACGCTTTTAGAGAAAGTTTATTTTTCATGTCCGAAGTAAATCTCAAAATCCAATAACCCCAGCTTCAACGTTCAACCGTTTTCTCGGCTCCTATCTATGTTTGCCTTGTATTGTGTATATCATGTGTACTTTCCCGAACAAGTATTTTTATCTCGTGTTTGCTTGCCGCCGACGACGACTGGCGCACCGCACATGTTTGCACAGGGCGTAAATTTAATAGTGGACCTAATAAACGTCCGAGACGTCCAAACAAGCGAGGTAGGGAACTAACGAAGGATCGACGCCCCGCACTGGCCGCCGAGGGTGGAAATCTGCCCTAGAGGCGGGCACGGTCCGAAAGCAAATAAATAACTGTCAATTTGTCGCTTTCGAAATAGGAGTTCGTGTATGGTGAAGGCCAAGTTGAAAGCTGTGCGAATACGAGTACATTTGCAAAGTGTACTATCGTTTCGCCAGTTAGTTGTAAAAATCACTAATTTGGTATGTTAGCAGGACATTCTCCTTTTTCTTTTTTACTATCATATTCTATAGGCTTGGTGCATATTACTTTACTATATCCAGTGACATATTCACCATTAAATCTTGGTACGATTCTAATCTCCTATGCCTCAACCTATCAAGAACTAAAGTTTTGTCATATAAAAGTAGGTACTATACAACCTTTACTATATCGTACTATAACACCACTATTGACGTCGTGGACTGTGTGAAATTCTTAGGACTTATTATAGACAACTCGCTAAATGGGACCTGCACATCGCAGCTTTATCAAAGAAACTAAGCGCTGCCTGTTTTGCGCTTAGCAGAAAGCAGAGCGACCAACTGAATCCCTAGCGGGAAATTTAAATTCCAGTTAATCAGCCCGGCGACAAATATGCCCATAGTTGGCATCAATGAATTTAGAAATTGCGACCTCGATTACGTAACTAAAAGTTTAATTGGTATGAAACGAGGGGTGTATCACTATTGGAATTACCTGTACATTTTCTTGGCAGTCGCTGGCAGTCATTGGCAGTCTTACGGCAGTCGCCTATAATAATTACATGGCAGTCATAGGCAGTCTTCTTCACAGTCATTGGCAGTCGCTTGGCAGTAAAACGATATGTTGGCAGTACATGTACAGCTGGTTCCAATAAAATTGAATACGATTTAAAACATATTTTTATTATTTCGGGCAGTATATTCTATGATACCACTCCCCCATTTCCCTACTCATATCATGCTGACGTTCTGAAAAATTTATTTGCCACTTTGTCAAAAGCAAAGTTGTTTTATACAATGTCACAATAACCTTAACATGTCAACAAATACTGACACATAAATATACACTGCCCAACTATTCGAAAAAAATGTGTAAAGAGTCGTATTCATTTTTTTTGGAACCAGCTGTACTTTTTTTACCCAAGTGAGACACCCCTCGGTATGAAATATACTTGTGATGTACCTACTTATGTAATATTTCAAAAGTACAAGGAACCTACATGTAATTTAGTTTTTGCTGTATAAAACACCTCAATGATTTGAATTATGCTCTTAAATTTAATTTTAATCATCTAAACGTGCTATAGCCATTTTAAAAAGGATGTTTTTGTGTATAATACTTTAAATTTAGTTATTTACCCAAGACCCTTTAATTTGTTTTAGTCATCTGAGAAACCAAAACTGAACTAAGAAAATGGAAGTGGAGAACGCCAACGCTATCTCCAATGTAACATTACACCAACCTTGCCAAGTCGCATTGTCACAAATTTATCGTTTTACGTAAAATACGAACATTCCGTTGCAACTACACGCTACATTTTGTTTCTTCATCTCCCTCTCCGTACCGAATAAATTAATTCCATCCAGATCCAGTCCGACGTAAATACAAAGTTATGGCTCTTTTAAAGTTATTATAATATAAACAATAATTGAGAGGTCGAAAGTAAGAGTGGGATAAAATTTTGTTCAAAGCAAAAGTGGGTTTAAATTTTCTCTAAGATCAAAAATAGCATATACATCACAACTTTGGGCAAAAGTGAATCGAATATTAATCAGCGCAAAAATGGTTCGACAAAATATTCAGGGCAAAAAAGCTATAAAATATTAACCCGTTTTTGCGCTAAGAAAATAATACGTAGATTCGATAGACGATAAGAAAATGGTTCTTTTTACCTCTGCGCGCTGCCGTATTTATGTACTATCGAAGGGACGTTTTTATAATACTATTGAGTATTGAGTGCTGTTTCACATGGAGCGGACGTGCGGACCATCGTAGACCATTGTGTGTATTTTTAAGAATTGACGGAGTACTTTCACCTGTAGATCGCCCATTGGTTGAACAAGTACCATGAGTATTGAATGTATGAATACTTTCACATAGAGCGCGGATGATCCGTCGAAGCAAGGGATCGACGGATGGCTGTTGACGAAATCATACGGGCGGACCATCCGCGCCCATGTCAAAATACTCATACAAGCTCATAGTACCTCTTCAATAAACGGACGGTCCGCGCGGACGCCGGACGGCCCGCTCCATGTGAAACGGCACAACAGGGACGATCAGCGCGGACGGTTTGAGCGAATGCTCCGCTCCGTGTAAAACTGCACTTCATACTAAATTTTATTTCGTGTTTTTGCACCTATTTTAGTGTGTTGTTTATCTTTCTTGTCTATGGTGTTGTTCAGTATGGCAAAGCATCTCTAGCAGAGCTGCAAGCTCACAGAAAACTTAAGTCTTTTTTTGACTTAAATCATTTTAGTGACTTAGGTCATTTGATTTTAAGTCGATAAATCAAATGACTTAAGTCATTTCATTTATTTCGAAAGATGACTTAAAATACTTAAATCTTTTTTTAACGACTTAAGTTATTTTAAAAAAAATTTAAATCTTTTAAAAGATACAATATGACCGAAAAAAGAACGGCGTCAGCGATAACTATGAAATGAAGTTCGCTGTCATTTTATATGTAAAATTATATGGGGAATGTCATTGATGTTTATTTCCAAGCCAACTGGATGCCGTTTTTTTTTTATCATACGGTATATACCTATTGATATAGTAATTATTTATATTTTTTGCTTCACACTGCTGTACTGCTGTTTATATAATTTTTTTGTGTTTCACACACATTTTTATACCTATAAGATAATGAGTTTGATATTACAAAACACAGTATTTTAGTTATAGGAAAATATAAAAGCCTAACGGCTCGGAAATTTTCAAAAGTGAAGAATATAATTATACAAAAATTATTTCCATTGTCTAGATGTGCACTTCCGAATATAACTTGTTTAGTTTATATCTGGTCGGCACCTTTTGACTTCGGCACGCGCTTTGATATCACACACGGACCGCCGCCGCCGATGCCATTTGAAGAAAAATATATTTCATAGAAAAATTAAATTACTCCCTCTTTTATGCGATTTTCGAAAAGAAAATGCGGACTGGGACCACATACGTATTTGCATTGATTGTGTCCGCACGTGTAATACGGAAGAATATAATATTTTTATACTTTTATGGGGCGGAGTCACAACGCCCCCCCAGCTACAACGTTGTAAAAATCAATTCATAGAACTGATTTTATGCCCTTAGCAATTTAAATACACTAAAAGAAAAAAAAATTCTTTAAAATTTTATTATGAACTTTTATAACGTCATTACATAATTTTATATTATATAAAAGCTTGTAGCGAGATTTGAGTGTACAGTTGTACGACAACTTTATCTTGTAATTCCTTTTCTAGTGGTGTATCATAAGACAAACTTTCAAAATGAGACAGGGTAGACACAGGTTTTAGATTGTCATGTATGTTGTATATACTTAAAGTAAAGTTGTCGTACCAGATTTTTATGAGTGCAACTGTACACTCAAATCTCGCGACAAGATTTAATATAATATTAAAATTATGTAATGACGTTATAAAGTTCATAATAAAATTTTAAAGAGAAAGCTTTTTTTTTCTTTTTTGTGTATTTAAATAAAAAGCTTGTTTGTTTTTAAAAAGTTCTTTTTCTTAAAATTTATTTTTTACTTTTAGTTATGCTGGTTTTTCTTAAATAACTTTCTATGGGCATCCTAATAATATGTATATCGATTTTCATTAACAAAGGAGAACTTAAAAAAACGACAGCTGTCAAATTTGACAGTTCAAATGTGAGACAAATAAAACGAAAACCGACTATGGGGTAGGGGGCATCCAATATATCGATTTTATCAAAATCGGACAACTTTGAAAATTTTTTGGACAGCTGTCAATTCTGACAGCTGAATTTTTTCTTCTTTCATTTTAGCCCATGGCCATCCATATATATATATATATATATATATATATATATATATATATATATATATATATATATATATATATATATATATATATATATATATATATATATATATATATATATATATATATATATATATATATATATATATATATATATATATATATATATATATATATATATATATATTATGTCGATTTTATCAAAATCGGTTCACTTCGAAATTTTGACATGTCATTAAACTGTCATTTTTTCAAGATAGCCGCCCACATATTTTTTTCATATGTATATACCCACAATATACCTATATTATAATAAATTTTTTTATAATAGATTTTTTAAAAATCAAAACCTCAAAATGGCGCCATTTTGGCCGCCATTTTAACAGCTGTCAAAAATTCTGGTCATGCCTTGTAAAAAATGTATAATTTCCTACAATCAAAGGAAGTGGTTCTAATTTAGCTTACAAGATTTGCCCCGAACAAACATACATACAAAGCAAATTAAATAAAAGCTTATAAAAAGTTGATTTTTACACTACTTGTTGCATATGGTGCAAATGTTATTTTTGTATAGAAAACTAGAGGAACATGAATAAACTGACTGGCAAATACGCAAACAGATTTGGAATATTTTTAATCTTAGAGTAAAAGTGGCATATAATTATAACCCATTTTTACGGTAAAGTTTCTTTCTCTCATTTTTGCTCTCATTGCTACTTAAACCGCTTTTGCCCTCTGAAAAACGCAAACCGTTTTTGCCGAGAGTAAAATTTTAACCCACTTTTGCTATCAGCCTCTCAATTAACAAATGTCCGGTACTCAAAGCAGAGCTATTAGCCTTGTACGTTCGCCAATAGGTATTATATATTTTTCTTTGAAATTTATGGGTTTAGACAAGGGGGAAACAAGTTACAGGCATTGTTGTTCACAGAGTTACGAAACGCGACTGTGTTGCTAACCTATTTTCGTTTTTCAGATTACTTTTTCCCAGTTTCGTTCGCTATGAGCGACATACGTAACTAATGGACTTGTTAATATCTTTAGAGCCGTATAGACTGCGTCATTATTCGTTATTGGTCGATATGTTACACCTGTTAGGCCGTGCTTGCCATCGAAAATATCTTTAAAAACACGAAAGTGAAACGGCATGTTAGCTGAGGAAAATAATAGAATAGTGAGATCGAAAGTTTTTAAACGGAAGACATAAATTGTTTTAATCTAGGCTAATAATACCTTACATGCATATTAATTATTCAGTGGATATAATAAAATAACACTGTACAATAAAATAGAGCGTATTAAATTTTTAACAAAAATTGATCTCCAATACTGCTAAAATTAAATATTCTTTTTCGTTTACCATTCGCGATTTTCCATTAACTATCGAGTTCCTTGTACCGGGTGTCCCACTAAGAATAGCTCTCGGCTGTATCTCGGAAAGTTTTAAAAAAAGCAGGAAATTAGCCGTAAGGCCTACGGAAAAAAATATTTGTAACTAAAGGGGCTATGAGAAATTACTGGAAATTATTTTCAAGTTTGTTAAACGGCCGCTAGAGGGCGCAACTGCTATGGAATATAATGTATATGGCTAAATAGAATATTTTCAGAATTTTGCCTAGATAATGGGTACTATAAATAATAGCTTCATAATCTTCAGTAAATTTTGGATTTTTTTGTTAGAACCATTTTCCTCTATCTGCTAAAATAAAGTGGTGGGGGAAGGTTAGATCTATCTTTATTTAAATGTTAATAACTCCGGACTGGATGATCAGAATCCAACAGGCGAGGGCTCGTTTAAAAGAGCGTTTTTTACTCTATATTATACCATAAAAATACTAATAATAAGGTATTGAACGTAGACGCTAGGGGGCGCTTTCTTACGATTTAACAGACAAAGCGCGTTTTTTCAAAAAAATTAAATACGATAGTATATGTAATTTTAGCTGATAGTAAAGAGTAGTAAAAGCTTAAAAAGTCAGCGAAAACCGCATCGTGATATCTTCTTTCAAATCGAAGATATTAGCAAAATTATAATAAATACCAAAAAATAAGCCCTTAATTACCTTATTTTTACAACACGGTATCAGTAGCCCTCTTGATTATGCCTATTCTAACAAAAAAATAAGATAGAAACAGTTAATTTATTTTAAAATCCACGAAATACCAGAATACCATAATACCAGATGTATTAATATCTAATAATTAAGATATTAATAACAGTGAAGAAGAAACGATGATTCGGTTCAGAAGTCATGGTAGGCGAAAAAACGCGCTTTGTTTGTTAAATTGTAAGAAAGCGCCCCCTAGCGTCTACATTCAAAACATTATTATTTTTATTTTTATGGTATAATACAGAGTAAGAAACGCTCTTTTTTGGATTCTGATCATCCAGTTATTAACATTTAAATAAAGACAGATCTAACCTTGCCCCACCACTTTATTTTAGCAGATAGGGGAAAATGGTTCTAACAAAAAAAAATCCAAAATTTACTGAAGATTATGAAGCTATTATTTATAGTACCCATTATCTAGGCAAAATTCTGTAAAAATTATATTTTCTTATTTTTTTTAGCAGTTGCACCCTCTAGCGGCCGTTTTACAAACTTGCAAATAATTTCCAGCAATTTCTCATAGCCCCTTTAGTTATAAATATTTTTTCCGCAACCCCTACGGCTAATAGTTTCCGAGATACAGCCGAGAGCTATTCTTAGTGGGACACCCTGTACCATAATATACTACTTGAATAAAAGTTTGAAAATACATAAAACGATTCTTTTCTAAAATTCGGTATATAAAGAAAATGCTATGTATTTTCCCCTGTCCCAATAAAACAATACTGTTGTGAACATACATTTAATATGGTTATATGTATATGTATATTCGACAAATTGTATAAAATATTATTTTTACCCTTATTCTACGGCTATGCCTAAAGAATTTAAGGTACGAAAAATACCATCAACATTATTATTCTTCTCAGAAAGATGGGTGATGCAAATAAACAGAACCATTACCTTAAGATTTCAGAGTAAACACAATTTTTTGTACTGCCGTCTCTAGAGATGACACAACAGCGAGTAACGAGTGACAGAAGTTTTTGGTAGTTTTGTTACAGCTCTGCTTTAAGCAGAAATAATATTTAAAAGGAACAAACGAAACGAACATTTTATATTTTGCCGATATATCTATCTACATTTTAGTTTTTATTCTTAAAATTGATTTTATTTTTATATTATGTATTTTTGATTACTATAATGGCGTTTCGCTCTATTCTTCATTTTGATTTTATTGCCAAGGTAAAGGGGACATAATAAATGAACATGTAGCTGTGCGCTGTGCATATTTATATTCATTATGCTTTAAGTGTATGAAAAGTTACACCTTATACAATTTACCAGTCTTGTAAGTAATATGCTTGACCAGGCCTAAATCTATGGCCACCAACATAGAGGACGAGAGTTGTGACGAGAAAATTTGCTCGAGTACTCGGTTATTGAAATAACCGACATCGCTCGATTATGAACGAGCGATGCAAGTGACGAGTTACGAGCGACGAATGCAAGCGATCCTAGAATGAAATAAATTGAAATCCGATTTTAATATGACATACTCGATAAAAAGCCGAGCGAATTTTCTACATACATTGCAGGTGGCAAATTTATACGATGCTGTATATATATATATATCCGTATGCGTATCTATAGGGACATATAACTATACGACCTATATATATATATATATATATATCCGTTTCGACAATGCTTTGAAATAAATTAAATCAAGCGATCAAGCGAATGGATCATCGCTTGCTACTTGCCATTCATCACCGAAATAATATCTGCCCTGCGCACGCAACTTACTGCTTGGCGCTTGGCATTAACGAGTACTTACAACAAGCGACGGACGAAAAACCGTATCTTTAAATATGAGCGATATTTCGTTCGAGCGTTCGCTCGGTTATTGCAATCGCTTGAAACGCGAATACTCGATTATTGAAATTAATCGGTTTTTCCCATCACTACTTAAAAGTATATAAAGATTATGCGGATAATGATCTTTCTTAACAACGATTTTTTACAAAACTTTTATTTCAAAACATAATCTAACAGTAAGTAAATATAAAAAAGCTAAACATATAAATTTATCACATCCACAAATGTCTTGTACGTAAATATTTTTTTTTTGAACGTTCAAGTGGGAGTAGTAAAATACTCATTGTTCCCTAATTAACAATTATATTAAGCATCGTGACGATTATTTTATAGATTTTGAGTTTGTTGTGGTAAAAAAAGGATTTTTTTCAACACGCGAGAGAAATGAGTACAGTACGATCAAAAAAAGGACTGTCTTCTGTCTTCTGGAATAGAGGACGGTTAACAGCACTACCTAAATCGTAGATACAATTAGTATATCAGATATAAATGTTTAAAATCATTTTTTGAAAACCTAGTAATTGTTACCTAACTTTTGACATAATATCGTTATGGTATTTTTTAAGCTGCTGTATGTGTAATAAAAGTCCAAATCGTATAAAAATATATCTAGAATGTAGAATGTTAAATGTAGGAGTTAATCACCGCGACCTTACAGATCTATTGTGTGTTCCCCGTTCATGAGTTATATCGAGTTATAAATCATCATACAGTCTCAGGGCTTTAACAAAAGCCAGTATCTGAGACGGCTCCTCAGAGGCCAACTCTTCATCCTCGACATCAGCCGTACCAAAGTTCATGGCACGAATGGTCGTCGCACAGTGTTGCACCTTATAGGGGAATTGGGTCAAAATTCATATTTTGAAAACAAACTAAAATTAATTATTGCGACTATTTTTATTTATTTTGTTTATAAGAGAGCCAACTTTTGCTCCAAAAATGATTGCAAAAATGTCATCCCCTATGCGAGGGTGTCATCCCCCAAAATTTTTCACATGGAAAGAGGGACCAATTTATACCTTATTGAAAAGGTCTTTTATTTACCTAAATATTGGTGTATAGTTCTCCAAAATCGATAAGCCCCTATTGAAAATATGGAGGTTTGAAATATCAATAATAAGGAAAAAAATGCAAAATAAATTATATCAAGAAATTTGGAAGATTTTTTAAACAAATTTTAAAAATACGTTATTTTAGGGTAAAATCCATAGAGAAATCTTCAACATTCAAGTGGGGGTATCATCCCCCAATTTCAAACCCCACTATTTTCCTAAGGGGTTGTATAATTTTCAAAAAATAACCAGCATTATATAGATAAATTAAAGTCCTCTTAATAAAATATTACTTGACTCCTATTTCCATTGGAAATAAATTGGGGGATGATACCCCCACTTAGAGGGTTAAAGAATTTGCTATGGTTTAATACATTTGACGTATTTTTGAAAATGTGCTAGAAACTTAAAAAAATATATTATAAATTTAAAAATAAATATTTGGCATTTTTGGTATAAAAATAGAAAATTAACAAAAATCGCAAAAATGCGCAAAACATGATGTATATTATTTTAATTCTACAATATTACAGTTGAGGGTTGGAACCTTTGGTATTACACAGCAAAATAAAAACACTAAATCACCACAATACACCAAACCACTTTTACTTTTACACTGGACGCGCGTTTCGCTAACCATGTTAGCATCATCAGCAGATGATTATAAACTTAGTTATTATTTTACAAGTTATATTTTATATTACTATATTTATATATATATATATATATATATATATATATATATATATATATATATATATATATATATATATATATATATATATATATATATTATATTTTTTATTACAAGTTATTTTTTTTACAAGTTACCCATTTTTCGTATAACATGCGTATAACATGCAGGTGTTCTGGTGTTCCCCATTTTCTCCACAGAATCTGCATTCGCCGTTGTTTATCAGCTTCAGCCTACTGAGGTGTTCGTTGAGGACACAGTGTCCTGTTAGAAACCCCGTGACAATCCAAAGATTGTTTTTACTTAACTCAAGGAAAACCTTTGATTTCTCTCGGTCGTAAGTTCTGAGGTACTTTTTCGAGTGTCTTAGACCGTTGGAAGACACCCATTCCAAGTTACGGATGGAGTCTTCCAGATTCTTCAATTCAGCTTTCAGTTGGTTCCCGTTTGGAAAACAGAACGGTTCTGGTCCAGTTAGTGGAGTTTTCGGTCCTTTTCTAAGTAGATCATTTGCTTTTTCATTGCCCTCTATCCCTTGGTGAGCAGGCACCCAGAGTAGGAAGACTTTATTTTCTTTGCCTAATTTGTTGAGCTTCTCTGGGAATTCTTTGACCAACTTCGAATTGATGGTTACTGAGTTGATCGCGTTAAGTGCTGCTTGACTATCGGATAGGATGGCAATTTCCATAAGGAATTAATAAGGAATGCAACAAATTGTACGCATCTTTCGATAGCGTAAATTTCTGCCTGAAGGATACTGGGGTAGGTGCCTATTGGTTCGGAGTATTTAGTTTCCGGCCCATATACTCCTATCCCGTCCCTGCTTTGGTTTTGGAAACATCAGTATACCACGTTATGGTATGGTCTTTTACATGCTGAGTAAGCGTTTCTTTCTTCCTATCCTTTTTATTACACAATACTACAGTGAGGTTTTTCTCAGAGTTGTAAATTCTTGGTATGTCATCCACTGGGAGTTGCGGAAGTGGAATTTTCTTTTTGAAGGTGTTCCAGCCCCTGACCTGAAAATTCTCCCAGTACTGTTTCCGTCAACGATCCATAAGGAATTAATCATTGTCGCATTGGCATAACTACCGACGACAATGTGCAGTGGTGTTAGGTCTAGAATGACCTCCATTGCTGCTGTTGGACATGTTCTCATGGCACATGTGATGCAGATACATGCCAGTCTCTGTACTTTGCACTTTGCACACAAAATGTATCTAAAAATACATGAGTCATATCAGTCGGTCGTCTCCAAAAAACATTATTAATAAAAATTCTTATACTTAGACAGTATTTCAAATAATAAATGTCCATTAAGTAGCTTGACATTTCGTCGATTATTTACATTGGAAATTTATCGGCTCGGCTAAACGATAGAAATTCCTGCTGCCGAGTGAAATCAATCGCGCCGGGTAATGGCAAAGGTAATTTAAAGGAAATTCTTTCGGACGTGTTACTAGCACCACCACGCAAAAACTAATTGCTAATTTCGAATGGATCTTATGGAGGAAATGTGTCGGTTTAATTAGCAAATACCGTCGTCTGGTGCTTACCGTTAAACACAGCAGCAAATTTTGTGTAAAATCCGGCGCTACCACCACGCTCTGACATTTATTGCTGGGAATTGAACCAACAAAAATTTCAGCAATTTGCTATTTTCACAGTTATAAAGGAACATTTGCTTCTTGCGTTAGAGAAGTAATTGAAGCAATAACGAGTATAAAGAGAGTGTATAAAACTAAGTATAAAACTATCTTGTAGATAATTGAAAATATGTAATAATGTGAATAATATGGAGTGATCAACAATGGTTGAAATAGTTGGCAATACTATTTTATAATTAGTGATCAGAAGTTTTAACTGTGATGAACTTTGTTTTAACTTACTCAATGACTTCTAGAAAGCATCGTCAATTTTATTAATTTATACCGGGTGTTTCTCAAAAGTGGCTCACCCCTATAACTTTTTTATTTCTTCAGATAAAAGAACGAGATTTGGATGTTAGGGTATAATCTAAATTAGTATTGATTGACGTATTCAATTGTTTTCGGTTACTTCCTGTTTCACGGGATTCATATCCAACATCGTCATCGACAACCTTTCATTTTTAAATGACACCCTCGGTATTTTTTACTTCAGTTATGATAGAAACTTATATTCTGAATAGAATGACATATAATATATGTCAACTTTTGACATTTTCAATTAAAAAAAATAGCATTTTAAATTTCAATTTAAAGTGCCATGGCCATAAATGTAGACAATTTGACTCGAAATACCAAGTATTTGGTACCAAATTATTCTTAATTTTTTTTTCAAATATGCGAATAATGAGCCACCCTTGTTTCATTAAAAAAAATAAGTTATAATTAAAAATACTAGGGAAAAAATTTAGGAATCTTTTAACCGGCCAGGACAAGACACTAAAAAATATTAAACCATTCTATGGCCCCTTGATTAAAAATTAGTATTTTTAACAAAGCCTGCAAACAACTAAAGCTTCATTCTGAATCTGCCAATTAGTGGAATAAATTAGTGGTTTCAATTACACTTTATACTTTTTAGTTTAAGATCATTCACAATGTCTAAAAAACCCAATTAAAATTAATAAAATATCCTAGCAACAGCTTGCGGTAGTCTGTTGTATCCATAAAGAAAGCATAATATTTAGCCTATAAACAATAAATTTTTGATTTCTAACCAAAATTTCTGTTGCACCGGTGATAATCAAAAGGCCAAAATAACATTCCTCGCAAATTTTGAAGTATAGTTAGTGGAAAAGTCAAAAGTTTGTTAACTTTTTCCATTACTGAAAATTATTACCACTAATTATGACGTTCTGAATCATTAAAATTAGGTGAACAAACTTCTTCGGCTAATTGAAACTACTAATTTATTCCAATGATTTCGAGGTTCTAAATGAAGCTTTAATAACAAAACCTACATTAACAAAGCCTACATACAAAACTCTAGATTGAAATTCAAATACGATTTTTAAGCGAGAATGTCAAATGTTGACATATGACATGTCTTTCTATTCAGAGTGTCATTTTCTATCGAGTAAAGTAAAAAAAACGAGGGTGCCAATTAAAAAAAAATATAGTAATTTCCTTTGAATTGAAATAGGAAGTGATCGAAAACAATTGAATACGTCAATCAATCAG
Source organism: Sitophilus oryzae (assembly GCF_002938485.1). Lineage (NCBI taxonomy): Eukaryota > Metazoa > Arthropoda > Insecta > Coleoptera > Curculionidae > Sitophilus > Sitophilus oryzae. The sequence continues at coordinate 13,285,740 of NW_022146055.1, forward strand.
GATTTTTGAGAAACTTCCGGAATAAGGCCCCTGACTGAATTAAAATGTTATACGTACTAATTTTTGGAGAAAAGCAGCAATATATGGTTAGTTCTGGAATATCACGATTTGGTGACCACTAACAAACTAATTTTAATACATTTTATAATATGTAAAGCAATTAAGCGTTTTTTTACTCTCAGTTGAATATAATCAGTTAAAACAAAGAGATCAACATTTAAAAATAAAAAGGTATGAGCTTCTCCCATCACTATTTCTGAAAATAGACAAACATGGTTTGAAGCAAAAAAGTGCCTAATTATTTGAAGAATACATAGTAACTATTTTTAGCATACCGGATGTTACATATATAAAATTTTACACCACCTCTAGAATCAGTGGGAGGAAGCAGCGCACAATAGAACGCAATGGAAAAGAATTGTAAACTCAGTTAACAACCACAACCAAAAAGTAAAGAGGAAACAAACTAAATTAACAAAAAATTAATGAGATTTTTGAATGCCCGGAGTGCGGAAGAGAGATAATATCACGTATCGGGCTTTTCAGTCACAGAAAAGCTCATGAAAGAAAACGCCTTGCGTAACCATCTTCTGATGCGTGTCAAATACTCGCCAGCGAGTAATGGCAGTATTAGTAGTTTTTCTCTAGCATCTATCATTATCGGTTGCTGAACGATTTCTGAAATTGACCACTATGTACAATATTGTTCACATTTATTTTACAAACAAAGTAATTATAACTATTAACAGTGTAATCAGATATCCAAAAGGAAAAAAAAATTCTATCTATAGTTTTTCCGGATTACCATTCCATTTAGGTATTGTAATAATTATTCCTTTTTCAACCGCACAACCATTCTTTTATAACAACAGTCGCTTAAAAAGATCCAATTAATTTTTCTTAAACCTTATTAATTCTTTCAAAACAAATAACAAGCGATGCTGCCTGCAAATCTAAAAGAACAATAAAAACGGAACAACAATCCGATCCAGATATTCGCATCTCCTCTTCGTTATATTCTCCAAAGCAGGGGCGAAATTAAAGAGAAATAATTCAAAGTAATAATTTCGTCTATCGTATCCTCTAGGTATAATGGCAAATTAGAATGGGATTGTCTCCGACTGTACAAAGAGCCTCGGGCAGATTTCCAATTAAGATCTGGAAATTAGTAAAAATATTTTTGCAGGCATATCGGCACCATACTTACGAGTATGTACGTTCAGATTCATGCCGAAGAATAATTAGATACAGAATTAATGAAATACTAACATTTGGATTGGTTCATAGAAGATAATCCTAATGAATAAAAAATAAACATCCAGGATATATTTTGGACTTAAAAGCGTGTGTGGTCTTAAGAACTATAAAAACCGTTGACGTTCTGTTAAAATGACATTATATCAAGTTAAACTTCAAAATTAACAATTACTTAATAAAAAAAATACTTCAAACTTTCTGTATGGCTATTTTTTAATTTGCTTTTAATTTTTACTTATAAGCAATAAAATTATTTTTATTAGATTGTATTAAAAAAGCCTCTTTTATTTTTATTTTAGAGGCTATCGCTTCTTTCATTATAATTTTTACGTTGTTAAAATCTACTCAGTGTCCTGTGTCCAACGAATGCTGACAAATCTTAGATCTGCGAAAATCGCCCTTTCCTAAATAATCTTTATGTTCTTTACTTTGAACATTTAAGGGCCTAGATGTTTCACCAATATTAAATTTATCACATTCACATGGTATTTTGTATATTACAATTTTTGTTTGTTGCCCAATGTTCATTGGTTTAGTCTGGGTTAAAATGGATCTAAGTGTGTGTATTTTATGTTTTGAGGGATGTTTGTATACTATATTGTTTTTCTATCCTTCTTATTTTTTTCCGAAACGCCTCGTATGTATGGAATTGTAAGTTGTATACGAGTATATTGTATATTGTTATCATTGAGTGTATTATGTCTATGATTTGGGGTTTGTATTTCGTTTAATGTTTTGTCAATAAAAAATGGTGGATAGTCGTTTTTTATTAATGTATTTTTATGTGGTTTATATCTCTGTTTAGTGAATTATTTTCTGAACATATTATTTTTACCCGAAACAAATGTTTTATCTAGCGATGGGAACTATCGAATGAATTAGACTATCGAATGGTTAATGAATGAATGATTTCAACTATCGAATGGTTTTATTCGAATAAAATCATTCATTTATTTTTATACTAAAGCATATGTGAAAACCTCGCCGTGCGACCAAATGGTTATCGTTGCGCCACGATCGAATGCTTTTGATAAATGAAAAATGAAATTTACTATTCGTTTGATTTTTGTATGCGTCAGTGCATTATTAGTTCTTCCAAATTTTTATAACTTCGCCGTATAAATACTGTGCTATTTTTGCGTTTATTAAAATAGTTAAAATACTAAAATAGTAGTTATTTTTTAATTTTATTTATTGACGATTGTGTGCATGTGCAGGTGGTCAAAATTTTTCCGAAAAATTTGTATGGTTTTCCGTAGTCCGATCTTTCAATTATTTAATTTTATATGGTATATGATTTATTTTTTTTAATGGGAAATTTTGAGAAGTAGAATTTTTAAGAGAGATGAGATGAACTTACAATTAATTTTAAAAATACATATTTGTATTTTAGATGTTTTAATAATATGAATTAGTTGAACTTAATAATCATATTTAAGTAATGTGGTTAAGTAAATGGTTATCGAACTCAAACTATGGGGTGAGAAAATTAAAATAAAAGTTTTACACGTGCCAATTTAAAAAAAAAAGTTAACGATGTTTGTATTTTGTTTATGCTAATTTTCTTACATGTAGTTTTTTGCGAAGAAATATTTCATTTATTTTTTAAAGTAAATGCCAGTAAAAGTAAATATAATTTTTAAATAGTAATATAAAGCACCTAATATAAATAATTTTGATTTGTAATTTTTTATTTATATTTTCCTTCCATTACACTGCATGCTTAGAAAATTAATAAATGTTTATATTTCATGATTTTAAAATTTGTTGTTAATATAACAAATTAGTTCTGTAATTATTATTATTTAATAAACCAACGTTGCCACACACAAAAAATTTAGAGACTATATTATTTCTAAATAGGATCTAATATAAATAATTTTGACATCTAATTTGTTGTTTATATTTTGCTACTACTTAAAAAAATATTTATATTAAATCATTTTAAATTTTGTTGTTAATAGGTATAACAAATTATTATTGTTATTATTATTTTTAAACCAGTCTTTGCTTAAAAACATTAAAAATCATTTTCTTACATCCAAAATAACAAGTATTATTGCAGTGTAACAACAGAATATTAATAAAAAAATGCAGAATATATAGACATACTATCCCTAACTAACTAAAGCCAAACAATAATATTCTTTGCTAATATCAACTAACAACAAAATATGGCAACAGCGCCCTTCATAATGTATTTTCCATAGACTTAAAATAAAATATAGACTGAGCATCTCATTATTCATAAATAGCTGGAACATGCGGTCAGACACTGTCTTGTTATTGTTGTGTTATTGTTTTAGGTTATAACGAGTGCGACACGAGCGATAGATAGGTTGTGTCTGTGGTAACGGTCGTTCCCTGACGACTCTGCCGAGAAACACAACACTGTCTTTCGTTTCTCAAGTACACCTGAACCACAAAATATACACCATACAGAAGCGACAAAGAGATTTGCTTCAAAATTTTTAGGAGGGGGTAATGCTGGTTAACTGTCAAACGTGACGTCAAAGAATTATACACCAAAAAAAAATTCACGACCGCAAGTATAATTATTTCTAGATATTATGCATAAAAGACTAAAAAATATATTTCATAATTATTTATTTATTTTAATTCTAAATAAAAATACTTGATTTAAATCCCTCTAGTTTTTAAAAATTAAATAAACCTGCCTTTCATCATTTTCTATTAAAATCTAACAATTTTCTTTCAGTGTGAAATGCTGTTCAAGGCGCACGGATGTCAAACGTGACGTCACGCAATTAGTTCCCATTTGACCAATGCTATTCAAAGCTCTTTGTCGCTTCTGTATGGTGTATATTCTGTGCCTGAACTCTCCGTATCATAGCCGGGTATTTTTTTTATTTTAATGAAGCTATAATTAAATTAAAAATATATCGTATTTAAACTTTTTTATATTTTATTAAGATTTAGGACAGGTTTTTTAAATAAAAGTTTAGAAAAAACAATTTAGAGTCCAAAAAGGATAAAAATAATAAAATACACGTTATAGAAGAAATTTTATAATCGAAATTAGGTAATTTTTTGAAATTAATAATAAATTATTAATTTTAGTCAAACATTTACAACCCCTCTAATATTAATCAAAACAGGGTCTATTCCACAGATATAATAGAATCGGTGACAGGAGAGAAAAAAAAAATATGATTGTTGTAATTTTTTCTGGTTAAGGATTTCTTATTATGTAAATTAGAGAAAACATAAATATGTTCCATTAAAGCAAGGAAGGTGATAGGAAGTGGATAAAATAAAAACTACATTTATTTAACTCGGTACTGTCTTTATTATACCGGGTGCGTCTCAAAAGTGGCTCATCCCCATAATTTTTTTTATTCTCTTTAAACTTATTTCTACATGATTCCCTAATTTTCATGCCTAACATAACGCGTAGGGCTTTTTCTGAACTTCTTCTGAAATAAAAACAAGATTTAGTATGTTAGTATATGAAATAAATTAGGATTGATTGACGCATTCAATTGTTTTTGGTCACTTCCTGTTTCACCGGAAATGACTATAACTTTTAATTTTAAACGGTACCCTCGGTATATTTCTACTTTATTCGATAGAAAAATGACACTCTGAATAGAATGACATATCATATGTCAACTTTTGACATTTTCGCATATGGTTTAATTGTAATTGTAACACGCGGTTCATAACGACAATTTGACTCGAAATACCAAGTGTGTGGTATCATATATTCATAAAAAAATGCTTTTTCCAAATATGCTAATGAGTCACCCTTGTTCCATTTGAAAAAATTGACATATGTATGATTAAAAATACGATTTGTACATATTTTAACCGACTTAGACAAGACACGAAACCTATTAGACGATCAAAACTATTTTTCCAAGGCTCCTTGATTAAAACTTAGTGTTTTTAACAACACCATGGCACCCTGGATTGAAATTTAAAATACGATTTGTTTTTCAGCGACAATGTCAAAAGTTGACATATGATATGTCATTCTATTCAGAGTGTCATTTTTTATCGAATAAAGTAGCAATATACCGAGGTTGCCTTTAAAAATAAAAAGATGTAATCATTTCGGTGAAACAGGAAGAGACCAAAAACAACTGAATACATCAATAAATCCTAATTTATGTCATATACCTATAACATACAAATCTGTTTTTTTTATCTGAAAAAATAAAAAAGTTATAGGGGGTGAGCCACTTTTGAGACGACCCGGTATATTAAAAAATATTGTTTCATAATGTAATATCAATTTAAAATTCTTGTATGTTATTTTATATGCTCAAGATAATTTTAGAATAAACCATATTTTTAATAAAATCATTATTAATTATTAACAGGGTTATAATTATGACTTTGTTACAATGTAAGTAAGTAAATAATGTAATGAGAAAAAATTCAGATTTTACATTTTACTAAAATATTATCTAAATAAGCGCCTTTCTACAACAACGCCACTGGCTCCCAATGGGCAAATTGAGAGTTGTCTACCGGTCGAAAGTCGTTTCAAGACTTAAATGGATTATTTAAGTCAAATTTCTTGCAAATTTGGCACTGGCGAACCATATTTTATAGTTCTTGAACAGAAAAAGTCAATAAAATAAACACTTAAGGACTACAAACTAAGAAAATGCGTTAATACAGCCGGGGACATAGCGGCATCAAAGCTTTACCGCACACTTGCCACGCGTACTACAAGGTAATAAATGAATGAATAGGCTCCCTCGCCTCTAATCGGTGTTATCATATTGTAAAGAACTTATCCTTTTTAAACAGTATCCGACTTATAATTTAGTAGTATAAGGACTATTTAATACATCTATGGAATATTAAAACATACTTTATTAAACTGTAGTATTAATATCTCAATATATGTGTATAACAAGAAAAAAAATATTGGTAATATTAAAGACGTGACAACATAGGCTGGATGAGGAAGGCTCGGTCGACTGTACCCAGAAGTAAACATGTGTACAAAAAAGGTTGTTTGTCCGCGTTCAGATGTAAATAGTGTAGTCTATATTTTATTTTAAATCTATGGTATTTTCTGTGTAAATACTAGCACCTCAATAAAAAAAATAATGTGTCTTTATCTATATCTGACTCCGCAAAAAATCAAAGATGCCGGCTTCTTTCATAGCATTGCCACCGACCGCTGTCGGGTTTCTCGGAAAGAAACCTACGTCGCCGGGCGACAACTAAAATTCAGTTAATATTTTATTATAATCGATCCTGACGAATAAATGAATTTCATAAATGAATGAATTTTATAAATGAATGGTTTTTGCTGCCGAATTACTAGAATACAATATTTCAAGGCAGATGACGGATCTATTCGATAATTTTTATTCGAATAGTTTTCAACGAATGTTTTCTTACTATCGAATTATTCGAATGAATTGCAACTATCGAATGTTTCGATAGTATTCATTCGATAGTTCCCACTACTAGTTTTATCCATCTCTGATCGCCATTTTCTAGTCTAGCCAAGAATAACGATAATTTTTGACGGAAAAATAATAATAATATACTACAAACAAATAATATGAATAATATTTATATTGAAGTTATATGACTATTAAATAGTCATTTTATTAATAATTCACTTACTTAAATATTATAAGGAAAAAAATACTCCTGTGTTACTAGTTACTGGAGCTAGTACTGGAGTAATGATATGCGATGTGATTATATTTAATCTATATATGATAGTATTACCTATATACATATGTAAATGTTTATAATTTGTATTTCTTTTTTTTTCAGTGGGTCGAAGAATCCTTCACCAATTTCCAAAAAGGCATTAACTGGCGATCGTACGTAGTTTGCGATGTGGCTTATAACAACGCCAACAATTGGCTGTGGACACCTTTCATCGATCGAGGGGACGCAAATAGGATTTACATCGAAATTAAATTTACAATCAGAGACTGCAGCTTGTTCCCAGGTAAGTTTGTTAAAGGAATTAGCAATTTGCTAGCAGTTGCCAAATTTCAGTTTATAATTCATAAGATAACCCGCAAAGCTTCTGTTTTATGGTAAAACGTTATACACAGTATTTTATGTTCAAATTGGTGTCAAAAAATCTTCATTTACTTCTTTCTAGAGTAAAATTCAGCATTTTTCATTTAAAAAGATATACAGGATGTCCCAATATTCCGTGGACATAGAACTATTACTTATTTTTCGAATCAAAATAAGTTCATTGGGCACAATTTACCTCTATACAAAAGTGCTTCATTTGTCCGTCAGAGGGCATCAAACTTTAAAAAAATTAACACATTTTTTCAGATATTTTAAGAACATTTATTCTGATTTGAATGAGATTGGTGTCTATGTTTTGCTAACACTTGACTTTTACAAAAAATCAAGAAACAGTACTGGAAAGGTGAAAACTAACACACCTAACACACATAAATATACATTTTAGTATAAATATTTTCCAACTCCAATGACGACAGATTTTCTTTTCTTGAAATGGTCCCTCTAGTATTTGCTACATTTTTTGTCTCTTGTAAAAAACTCCACATCGCATAGTTTTTGGAGAAAAATTGTTTGTAGAATTGTAGGGATAGTTTTCAGTCTTCCCGTCTTAAAATTTGATGCCCTCTAGTGGACAAACGAAGCACTTTTGTATAGAGGTAAATTGTGCCAAATAAACTTATTTTCATTCTAAAAATAAGTAGTAGTTCATGTCCACGGAATATTGGGACAACCTATATAAACAGAATACATATCAGCACCCAAAAATAAACATAAGTACCTAAAAATCTACATGATCTTTATAGTTTTTGTTTTTGAGATGCATGGTGTTAAAGCTTTAATTTAATGTTCCTATTTTTTAATCAAAATCTATAACGTTTAAAGTTACTTTTTAAATATACTTTGACTACTTGAGTCCTTAGCAAAACATAGACGCCCAAAATCTCCTGTTATGTGTAGACGGAGCTTTATAATTGTTTTTTAATACAAGACGATAAAATGGCATTTTATCGTCGACCGAAAAGATTAATTCACGGGCGATGAAATCGCGAGTGAATTACTTTCGGGAGACGATAATGCAATTTTATCGTCGTGTATAAAACAATATTTTTTCCATAGCGAGTTACGTTTTAATAAATATTCAGAAATTATTATTTCAAGGAATTTATTACGAGTAGAAAAAATATTGTGCTGGATTGGCGTTGGTTTCTATGTAATTTGACAAATAAATAAAGCTGTCTCTTTAGTTGTCAGTTTTCAGTCAATATTTTTTAATTCTCTTTCGTGTCGATTGCTGATTGAATTGGAGCCAGAAATGACTCAAAACAAAATAAGTAAATTACCGACAGATATTCAGGCTGAGGCGACAAACGCCATATTATCCAAACTACTTCCATTTAAATCCCGAATAACTTATGAAGAGGAATGCAAACATTTTCAAAAATGGAAGCAATTAAAAAACGTTCGAGAAGAAATAAAGTTTTTAACCTATCCTCACTGTTAAAGTATCATTTAATATACCCTTGCGGTTAAAATACTATTTTATCTACTATTTTTGATAGATATAAGGCAATTTTAACAGTTGCTATGGAAAAAAAAAGAATTATTTCAATAGTTTTTGGTAAACAAACGTTTTTGGGGTGTTTGTTTTCTTCTGTTGTCTAATCTAATTAGTTACTCCACTTTTTCTTTTTCTGCAAAACCTGCGATCAAAATGATATGGCAATTAATTTCCATTTGCATCCAACGATCGTTAATGTCGCATTATTGAATTTCAATATTCGAACACTCAAAGCTAAATGTAGTTCTAAAACAGCAATTATTTTATACTCGCGGTAGTTTGAATCAAGTTCGGAACTAAAACGGAACGCTGGTAGTTTAGCAAAATAAATAAATTGTAATCGAGCCAATCTGTTCTGTAGATACGGGGAAAATTATAGTGTTTTAATTTCTTCACTTAGAGACAGTAATTACAGGGTTTATCTGATTTTGTGTTTAGTCTAATGTAACCGAATCCACGTGGAAAGAGGTTTTCCTACTTTTGTAGAGATAAGGTTCAGTGGTGCGCAGTATTTTATGTTAGTTACATATTGTAAATATATTTTTTTACTTCGTATAGTGTTACCATATTAGTACACGATTGCCTTGATGCCTATTTTATGGTATGCTGTTCTATACATCAGTTTGCGAAAGTTTTTTAGCCTATACAGATTACAAAATATACAGGCTGTTTCAGAAAACATGTGCTATCTCTCGTGGGGAGGTTCCTCATGTAAAATAAGATTCATTTTTTATATCAACTGTTTTTTATGTCAATTGTTTCGTATCTACGTCTTTTTTTTCGATTTATTATAATTTTCTTCCAAGTACTTTTATCGATTCGAATGAAATTTTGAAGGTAAAGGTGCGACATATTTTAATGCTAAAAAAGTGTCGACATATTCACCAGGACGTGCCTTTGAGTTATATATTATGATATATAAGGAATATTTTTCTAAAAAAAGCATGTACGCCTCTGACTTTTTTCTCTTGATAGCGAAATAGTGTAAGCCGTTTAATGCCGATTAAAAGTTGTCACTTAATATTTTGTCGATTTTGGCCTCCTTTATGTGATAAACGCAATTTTATTAATTTGCCTTCCAATCCAAGTCTAAAGCAACCTTTAAACATGTTTAAGATCATTAACTTGCGAAAGTGTCAAATTTTTATTTCTTAGTCAAATTATCTAGTTTAAGAGTTAAAAATTAATTATGTTATTTGCAATAATAAAATATTTTTATATTTTTGTTTTCTGGTTTAGTGGCGAAATAAATTCAAAGTTATTTCCAGATTTTTTTTTCTTTATAATTGTCTGTTAAAGTTACAAAAAGTTATTTTATCTTTTTGGAAATTCTGACCTACTAGGTACATGATGCCGTTTATTAAATACCGGCATAAATTATTGCCATATAACGATATTTTTATTTTATTTTGGACCTAATATGATTCTTTTTAGATTTTTATACATATTGGCTTACTACACGACTAACTAATATAAAATTAAAAATCTAAGTGCAACTAGGCTGTTATTATAATTTTATTCATAATGAGTGAAAATCAACAAAAACAAATTTCATTTTAAACAGAAAATATTGAAAACAATTTTAATTATTTCGCACAACTAATAGTCTCTATTGCCTCCTCGAGCCTCAATGCAAGCTGTGAGACGACATGGCATGACACAACTCTCAATTAAGTTGTCCAGAAGATGTTCAGGAATGGCTTCCCATGTTTCACACGCAGTAGTTTTCAATTCATTTAAGGTACGGGGGGTCATTCCTTTTGGAAATCTGGCGTTTTAACATGTCTCAAGCATGCTCGACCGCATTCATATCTGGAAACATCGGTGGCCACCACAGTTTTCTTCTACCCTCTTCCTAGGAGGAGCATTATCGTCCATGTAAACAAATTCATCCCCCACTGCCCCTCGAAATGGACGCACAATAGGCTCTAAAACGTCTCTAAGATATGAGGCACCTGGCACTGTGCCATCAATAAAAACAAGAGGAGTTCGAGCTCCGTGCATTACCTGCCCATACCATAATATGCTTCCCCCTTGAAACGGGACACGGGGTTGAGCTGCATTCAAACGTGCTCGTCTTCCAGATGCTCTCCAGACCAAAGTTCTTCGCGAGTCTGACACTAGGCCTATTCTTGTTTCATCACTAAACATGACGAAATTCCAGTTAGGTAATGTTGTGCTGTAAATTAAGCTTCGGAACACGTAGAGGCCTCCTTAAATGTAATCCTGTCATGGAGTCTTCTTGCTATGGTCTTTCTTGAAACATTTACTCCTTCGCTAACTCATTTTTAATAGCAATTCTTAGAAAACAGGGGATTGCATCGTGCAATTAGGGATATTTGACGGTCTTGCACAGCAGTGAGACTCTCTTTCTACCTCTTCCTGGCCGGTCTGTAACCTCGTTTGTCTCCCTGATTTTTTTTAATATTCGTGGAACATCGCTTTGGTTAACTCCTACAATTTCACCTATTGCAACTTGCCGGTAGCCCTGTTGAGACAGGACTGCTGACTCTATTAAACTGTGAAATATTAAGGCATTTTAAGGCCAAAACAATGGTCAAATTTCTTTTGAAACCCAAGAGACCACAAATCGAAATGTGCAAGAATTTGTAATAATATTGGGTCTGAACGATAAACATTGTTTACCATATCCATTTTAACAAAAAAATGTTTTTATTACAGATTATCAAAGCTATGTATAAAAAAATATTATTTAAATTCCTTTCCGTATATTTTTAAACGATATATGCAATAATTTTGGCCATGTGTGTATGTATATTCATATTTTTAGTACTCGTTTTGTACGTATACTTTTTTACTACAACGTATAATTATATGCGGGTTAATTATAGCTTTATTACTCTGCCACTTTTCAGTATCAACTAATAAGGATATGGCAATATACACCCAATATACGAATATAAACTTTTAACGGTATATTTAAAATTTTATGTTTAATCGCACATAAAGTTGAGCGGCTGCGTTGATGCAAAAATTGCATCCGCATACATTGCATATGTTGTCGGCTGAAGATTATTATCGCCAAAGTATCGTGTGTCGGTTGCATTTTTTAGATTTTTCGAAGATTTTTCTATGTAAAATTTCCCAGGCGACAGTTAAGTATCTATAAAATTAATATTCGATTTTATGCTTCTATGAAAACAGTTGACGACAGGCTAAGATTGTTCTTATGTCCATCTTTTCGTTATTTTATTACTCTCAAAAGGTATAAAACATTCATATCGTAATGCGTTTTTATTAAAAAAAAGCATAAGTTTACCAAATGACCAGTGGCGTCACCATAAGGTCAAATAGTCAATGCCCCCCCCCCCAAAAAAACACCAAACCAAAATGCAAAAGCAATTGACAAATAAAGCAAGATTCTAGCCAGTCAAATGCTTAGTTGTAATCGATAAGGCAAATGACAGCTGCTTATTAAATAATCTACACTTCACTTATCTCACATTGGTTATTTCATTTTTTTTTTATTCAGATATTTTTTGGTTTATTAAGAAGATCATCATAAAAATAAATGATCCTAAATCAGGTAACCCCAGTCGCTTACTCAGAACCATAAAATGGAGCTTGTTCCCTTTTCCGTAATCATCAACCATTTTGTGTCGACTTTTAGTCTTACATCAGGCCATATACATATGGTAATCGCAAAACAATTTCCGATGCACGTGATCAACTTTGAGTGACAAGCGATGGCGACAGCGCTGCCAGATTGTGACGGATTTATGAGATGAATCTGAATTTAAAATTGACAAACAAGATATTTATTATATCATTTTTTAAAGAGTTTTACGTTTTATTTTTAATTTAATAACTAATATTTTTGTGATTAATTGATTTATTTCTTTTATAGCTTATTTTACTTATTGCATATTGGTAAAAACTATTCCATTGTGAAGATTATTATAAGCGTTATTATGGGTTATTTATGGTTTATTGATGTACATCTTTCAACGCCATAAGTGGTAATAACAAGTAAGAGGGTGCTATTAATGCACAAACTAATAATCACAGAGTTTAATAATCAAACTTACTTTTCTGACTGCAGTCAAGGGCAATAAAGGACCTTTATTGTCACGTTCTCGTTCAAAATAGTTTTCAAAAAACAGGGAAGCTACAAGCTCTTTGCTTCGACTGTTTAAATGCTTCGGCATATTTTCAACACACAATTTCAAGAAATGCAGTACATACAAAACTCGAAAATTTAAAGTGCAATTTAAATGAACGTGAGAATTACTCAGAAAGATTCAACAACAATACAATATTATACAAAATAATGACTGACACTAGGATAATTGTCAAATAATAAAGGACGACATTGCTGATCGTCGCAATCTGACCAACATAGCGATAATAAAATTAAACTAATTTTTGCATCTTTAATCTAAATAAAATATTTGTTACAATCATTTGCTCTATAAAGTAAAATGAAGAGCTGCTCTGTATCTTAAATTATACAACAAATTTAAACATTTTTGCCAAAATTTTATTTAGTCAGGTTTATAGACTTTAGTGTCAATGTCGATATGATTGATGACGTGCATCGGAAAATGTTTTGCGATTACAATATAGTCCTTTTGTATTTCTGGAATTCGATGTGAAAATAGCGTGTTATCGAGTTTTCCAACTTACGTCTGGCGGCATTATTCAGTAACGTACACATTTTGAAAACATCCGTGGCAATTTAAAGTTGTGCCTTCACGGTACGCGTCCTCCTTATTGTTGGTAATTTTCGCGTTAGTTAATAGAAGCGTTGGTACGGAGTCGGCTCGAACTCCGTGTGATGCAGGTGAGGCCGCTATGCGGTAGCGTTGAAAATTTATAATTCCCCGACGCCGTTTCCCGAGATTATTTAATGGATTGTGCATTGCTCGAATGTATGGGCCTGTAATTTACACTGGCTCAATTTCGGCTCAGGCGTGCACTACTACACCGCTCCCAATGACTTAACACGAAAAATGTGTTGTAATTAATCTAAGAATTTTTATTTGGTAATTTCTAGGGTTCAGTACATCAAAAGGAAAAAACGGAAGTCTTATAGGATCAGTTTGTTGTTTGTCCGTTCGTCCGTCCGCTTGTCAAGATCCTTTATCTCGGGAACGCGTGGAGGCATCAGGTTCAAATTAAAACCATATTCTTATGACTACAATCCCTTGATAGCCCAGTCAAATTAGAGAAATCGGTGGAAAAAAATCCCACAGTTTTGAAAATGGTTTTAAATGATTTCTCTAGACTGGTTGATATGTGTCAAAAGTCCTCGAAGATAGACGATGAGCTCGAGGAGAGGGGAGGGGTTAAATGTCACTTTTATGAGTTTTTTAAGAGTTATAGGGTTTACAAAATTAACACGGTTTATCATATTGTATTTCCGCATTTAAAATCTAATTAAAGTCTAAATTTAACCTTTCATATTAATAATATTAATATTAAGGGGTCCTTATGTTATCTTTCAAGTCTTCATTGCATCGTGACTCTTTGTCTTCCGTTGGAGTGCACTAGTGCCAGACAGGACTTAACCAATAACTGAAAGTTAAACATTAATGCATGCCTGCTTTACGGTAAAAAAAGTATACCACGGCATTTAGCGCAGCTCCAAATATTCTACAAGGTATACGAAAACCAAAAATCGTGATTTATGGTCCATGATTGCTCAGAGTTAAAGATTTCTATCCTTGTCTGTAGTAGATTTTTCTAATGTTAAAGTAGCATGAATCGTTTGAGGCTTTATCATTTGAGGTCTGGTTCCCTGAGGTTGTATATTGCGATGATATTCTACATGATTTCTTCCTGTTGATACAGTTAACGTAACTGTAATATTTGCGTATCTGCACTATCCAATTCATTTCGCCAATATAGAATCCCCTCGCAGAATTTCAAAGAGTCTTATAAACGCATATGAATGTGTGATTTCTGAATCTTCTCAACCTACCAATAATTGAATACAATAATGATATCCACATACATATAACATGAGTCCCCAGACTTTAAAATTATCTATGTTATTCCACATTATCCGTTTTAGGTAAGTAATTTGTATTCAATAAAAAAAGTGATTTTAATTTACTATTTATAATAATGCATGTATCGCTTACTTTTTTAATTTTGTAAATCTTTCAAATTCTTTTTTAATTTTGTATAATATATTAAGAGATTTAAATTACAAGAAATCTATGTTATTAAAGATAAGGTGCTTTCATTTTTATTATAGGTCTTTTGAATTGAAGAATTTTATGAAGGTATTTCTTATTTCCGACCAAACCACAAAAAATTAATTTAGAAACATAATAATTCACTATTATTTTATAAATATATTATTATTTATTTTGTTTCTTTAATATATTGTGTACAATAATAATTATAAAAAAGTAAAATTAAATTAAAGAAATATAAAGCAAAATAAATGAACAGAAAACATTCATAAATAACTTATAAAATAACTAAACTAACTATAACTAACATAAAATAACTTGCGCAGTCAAGGAGTGATTTATGTGTGAAAGCATTACGTCTAAAATTTATAAAACCACAGGATATACTAAAAGTTATCTTTAATACTTAAAAATTATGATATCGTACTTCTTCAACGCTATTTGATCGAAAAACGTGCAATGAAATGAAATTTGTTTGTATGGATTTGGAATAGGCCATTTGATTTAGTGTTCAAATTTATAAAGGGTACAGTTCGGAAACCATAAGTCCGGGAACAAAAATGTACAGAATCATTTTTATAGAAAATTTTGTTAGCTTTATTTTTATATATAGAGCGTTTTTCGGTAGATATCACAGTTTCCAACATATAAGCAAAAAAGTGAAAAAATTCACATTTAACTCCTCCCCACTCCTCGAGCTCATCGTCTATCTTCGGGGACTTTTAACACATATTATCAGTTATATAGAGGAATCGTTTAAAACCATTTTCAAAACTGTGGGAATTTTTTCCACCGATTGGCCTTTTTTTACCTAATTTGACTGGGGTATGAAGCTGTGAAAATTCACACTTCTCAGTTAACGTAAAAAAAGATACGACAATAATTTATACCGGACAAAAAAGACTATTTCGACATTCTCAAGCGAAAACTATGAAATTTGACAAGTAATACCCTCTTTACACCACTTGCACTAAAAATCACAAACAATCTAAATGTTTTTCGTCAGAGACTTAAATTTTTCACTGTAAAGAAAATGAGAAACACATTTAGAGATTTGGCAATCGTGAGAAATTAAAACCATTCATCTGTATCCCTACTAACTGCGTTTCGTTTATTAGGACCCAGACGATTGTTAAAAATAACATTTTAATTGTATTTACAGGAAACGCCCTGTCATGCAAAGAAACGTTCAGCCTGTTGTACTACGAGTTCGACGCTGCGACGCGCGAACCCCCACCTTGGGACGCCGAACGATACAAGCTAATTGGTAAGTTTAAGCTTTTTTTTTCGTTAGTTTTGATTGATCTGTAGACTCTAATTTCAACCTATATATATATATATATATATATATATATATATATATATATATATATATATATATATATATATATATATATATATATATATATATATATATATATATATATATATATATATATATATATATATATATATGTATACTGTATAAAGTATTTTAGGATATAATTATTTTGATACAAATTTGAAAGTTTTAGGTTAACGAGATTTTTTTTGCTTATATTTAATTACAAATATTATTACCGGAAGTGTCAACAATTTCCTTGTTTTTTTTAATAGAACCAGCTCATTTTTCGTATCCTTTTAGATTCTAGATTGTACTATTACTACTATTGGATTGAGTACTTATAACTTATTGTAGTACTTATAACTTATTGAATCAATAAATAAAGGTTAAATAAGGATAATTTCGCATAAATTTTAGAAACTGGTTATATTAAAACGGGTACCTATAATATCAGTCTGTGTAATTGGCCATATTTTCCAGGGAAATGTCCCAAATGCACGCAAAACCTGTAACTGGTTTATTTACAAAATTTATCATTATGGTGCAGCCTTATATAAATTAGAAATATAGTACATTTAATCGATATTTATTTTAAGAAATTTATATATTTCCTTTTAATACAATGCTAATTTAAAAAAAATCACAAATCGAAAAAGTTCAACAAAATAATTTTGAAACATAATTCAAATTTAAGTTCTTTAACTATTCATATTTGTAAAAAAATATTAACACATCCATTTAACATATTATGGGTGTTCGAATATTCACGGTAACACGGTCTGCTAAACCTTAGCGCAAAAGTTTAATTACATAAGTTGGTACAAATCGCCAAACCGCGTTGGTTGTGCCGATGACATTTGATAATGGATTTACAGCAACTGGAGTCCTTGTTGTGTGGGAGCATAGAGCATCCATTCAAAAAGGGATATATTCACATTTTATCAGAATTGTAGCTATTTTCAAATCTTATATCTAAAAGTCCCATAAGATGTAATGTTGAACAAAACAACAAATACTCACACGACATAAAAATCAAGTATATTTTAGTCCAACACTAAATCTGTAGTCTACTGAATGGATACATATCAATTTAAATAAACAGCTGATGAATAAATTATAAATTATATTGTATAACTTTTCTGTCATATTTCAGTGTCTATATTTAATTTAATATTGGTGGTAATTTCAACGATATAAAAAAATCAGCATCATCAAGTATTCATCAAAGCAATCGATATAACGGATTTCAAAAAAATATTCAATTTCGGTTCATAATAAAAATGCGCATAATATGAAAGAACGACGTGATACTAAAGGCGGAATTACATTACTGTCACGTCACGTGAGTTCACATGCTATCACAGTAAAAGTGAGTTCACGTGTGGTTTAAAGGAAACACATTAGTGTCACGTCGTTCTTTCATATTATGCGCATTTTATTATGAACCGAAAGCCATTTCTCGTTCGTTCAGCGTTCTTCTCAAGTTTAACAACTTAGGTCCTATACTTAACGTAATAATGAATCAAATAAATAGTTCTTCATCTTCATCTTCTGAGTTTGAAGAAGATTTAGAAAAGGCATGTGGTTTACTTGTGGTTGCTGATAATATTAAAATTAGGCAATGGGTTCATGACATTAATTTGAAAAGGGAGTAATTTGTTGATCGGTTATTATAAAGCACCTCGTGTAAACGCACTTTTTCTATTAGAATTTCTTCCATTTTCCAATCCTCACGTTCTCACGCCTCACGAAATTGATGTTAAAACAGAATATTTGAGCGCGAAACAACTCGCAATATCACGTGATTTCACATGAATCCCCCAAGTGACAATAATGTGTTCACCCTTGATATGTTGATTAATAAAATAAATGCAAAACATCGGTCTTATTAAATTTACTGCTCATGTGTGTTCACGTGAATTCACGTGACGTGATAGTAATGTAATTCCGCCTTAATGTGTTTCCTTTAAACCACACGTGAACTCACTTTTACTGTGATAGAATGTGAACTCACGTGACGTGACAGTAATGTAATTCCGCCTTAACTATCAGCAGTGGTTCACTAATAACAAATTTGCCTAACCTAACCTAACGGACCGAAAGCCATTTCTCGTTCGTTCAGCGTTCTTCTCAAGTTTAACAACTTAGGTCCTATACTTAACGTAATAATGAATCAAATAAATAGTTCTTCATCTTCATCTTCTGAGTTTGAAGAAGATTTACAAAACGCATGTGTTTTACTTGTGGTTGCTGATAATATTAAAATTAGGCAATGGGTTCATGACATTAATTTGAAAAGGGAGTAATTTGTTGATCGGTTATTATAAAGCACCTCGTGTAAACGCACTTTTTCTATTAGAATTTCTTCCATTTTCCAACCCTCACGTTCTCACGCCTCACGAAATTGATGTTAAAACAGAATATTTGAGCGCGAAACAACTCGCAATATCACGTGATTTCACATGAATCCCCCAAGTGACAATAATGTGTTCACCCTTGATATGTTGATTAATAAAATAAATGCAAAACATCGGTCTCATTAAATTTACTGCTCATGTGTGTTCACGTGAATTCACGTGACGTGATAGTAATGTAATTCCGCCTTAATGTGTTTCCTTTAAACCACACGTGAACTTACTTTTACTGTGATAGAATGTGAACTCACGTGACGTGACAGTAATGTAATTCCGCCTTAACTATCAGCAGTGGTTCACTAATAAACAAATTTGCCTAACCTAACCTAACGGACATATAAAAGTTTACTATACACTGTCGGCAACACAGAGTCTTGGGTCGGATTTACATGTTCGCAAGAGTGAATTGCTATGCAAAACTTGTATGCCGGAGAGAAAAAAATGCGATGTATGTATTACAAAGTATGTAATTAAAAGCCTTAATCCGTGGCTTGGGAAAATACCTGCTTTTCTTCTTTGTTCAGTACATCTTTTTGTCTTATTGAAACAACTAACTAACTAAACACATTGACTGTATTTTTCGTACATACGAAAATCAACTGTAACTTTGTTGTATTAATGTACTAGAGTACACGTAACTGTGGTAAAATCAGTATAATTTTACTGCACCGAACAACCCTGATGAACAGATGCTCCGAGGCGTTCTGTTTGATTTAGTTGGCGATTTTTTCGCCGGGTCTCGAGAGCGCGCCACTGTCATTTATCCTCCCGCGGAACTTGTTTCGAAGTCGTTCATCTAACGATCGCCAGAGGCCACTCAATTAACCCAGGTAAAAACTAAGCGAACGCGCTAAATATATGTATGAAAATTCACGTTTTCCTCGTCGGATAGCCGGGTACGAAAAGCGATAAATCAACATCGCGGTCGGGATGAGAAGCAAAGGAGAAAGTGGGTCTCTGGCTATTATTGCGCGATAGGAAACACAACATTTCTAAATTACAGTCTCTAAAAATAGAGCTTTTTCATTGAAATATCTGCCTACATAACCTACCTCGTAGTACCACCCACGCCGCAACCCGGCTTTAATAGAGGGCCAAACAGCTATGACGTGCAAATCTGTTACGTCATCAAACAGAGGCTCCAGTTTAGATTGAATTGCGCCTTGATTTTTAAACAATTTTTCGTTGCTTTCTTTAAAACCGTAAAATTTTTGAGTTTTTTAAAGTTCAATATATTTGGTCCTAGTTGGCCGATTTTGGCTATTATCTAACCCATTTTTAGTCAAATTGTTTGATTTTTTAACTTGATCTTTTTATTATACGAGCGAAAATTAAAATTTTATTTTGACGAAAGTTTGAACAACCCTGTGGAATGGTTTAACAATCTATGGGATTTAAAAACAAGTCTATCATCAAGGTATAGGTATATTTTCTCGATAGCTTTTTATTCATCTCAGTAGCTGTTATTATATTGGAAATATTCGCTTTTGAAGAGGACATCAGTAATGATTATTAACAGTATTAGTAGGTAATAATTGTTATTAAAATATCGGAAAAATATTTAAAAAATTAATCTTTAAATAAATTAGGTTTGGAACTTCGCCATCTTGCACAATTGATAGCTCAAAGATCTATTGTGTCCCACTTTCTTTAGTTATAACTCATCATACAGTCCATAACTCATCATACATGGGAATATTCCTGTTGTAGAGGGGACAGGGTATTCTCCATCCTCCACTGACAACAGATGTACATCCTCCGAGGAGTAGACATCTACCTCCTACAAGGGTATAAAGCCTCGCAACCCTCCGAAGGTTGGGATTTAGCCCTCCGTGTCCGTCACAGTCGAGGAGCTTGTCTCCGGTTGAGGTTCAAGAGAGGTGGAGGCTGGCGGATCTGTCTCCATTTTCTCCACCTCTTTAACTTGGTCTCTCCATAGACTTGATACCGGTGTTGTCCCTGATCTATACTAGAGGATATATCTCTCTTTCTCACTGTTTTCGATATGAGGTCAATTCGTATTGTGATTACCTGACCATGGCCCTCCTCCGTCGAGTTGATGACTCGCCATCTCAATATCCTTGCATTAGAGTTCTGGCAAATCTGGTGATACGTCCCGCTTGCCACCCGGTGTTGGACAGCTTTTCATCGACAACGAGACAGCGAGATGCTCATTAGAGGGGCTTGTAGATCTCGATAAGAGAAACATATTCTCAATAAAAGACATTTTGCTATTTTTCAAGTTCAAAATAAACGAAATATTTTACTTTGAAGATCAAAAAAAACTATTTTTTGCTCATATTTTGAGAACCACTGGATTTTTTCTGGGTGTTCTTTTTCGTAAATTTAATCTACTACCTATATTACCATAATATCGAAATATCAATACGAAAATAGTTATTTTTTATACAAGACGATAAAATGGTATTTTATCGTCGACCGAAAAGATTAATTCACGAGCGACGAAATCGCGAGTGAATTAATTTCGGGAGACAATAATGCAATTTTATCGTCGTGTATAAAACAATATTTTTTTCCATAACGAGTTAGGCTTTAAAAAATATTCAGAAATTATTATTTTAAGGAATTTATTACGAGTAGAAAAAATATTGTACTGGGTTGGCGTTGGTTTCTATGTAATTTGACAAATAAATAACGCTGTCTCTTTAGTTGTCAGTTTTGGGTCAATATTTTTTAATTCTCTTTCGTGTCGATTGCTGATTGAATTTGAGCCAGAAATGGCTCAAAACGAAATAAGTAAATTACCAACATATATTTAGGCTGAGGCGACAAACGCCATATCCAAACTACTTCCATTTAAATCACGAATAACGAAATGAAAAGGAATACAAAAATTTTTAGAAATGGAAGCAATTAAAAAACGTGCGAGAAGAAATAGAGTTTTTAACCTATCCTCGCTGTTAAAGTATCATTTAATCTACCATTGCGGTTGTTAAAGTACTATTTTATCTACTATTTTTGATAGATATAAGGTAAATTTAACAGTTGCTGTGGAAAAAATACCAAATTTTCAAAAAAAAAAAAAAATAACTGATAGATGTGTTCCTGGGGTCGAAATATTCTACCCCTAAAAAATTATTTAAGACTCATCCTATATAGAAAATACTTGAATCGAAATGTAAACAAAAATATATAGAACAAATAATGACAACTATTAAATCGAGTAGTCTCAATCATTTTAGTTTATTTGTACCAAGACTTACAAAAAACTCAATTCACTATTAAGGTGCTTTTACACGAGTCAAGTGAATTGAGAATAATCGTGTAAACGCGCCTTAACGGTACGAATTTAGCGGGGTCAATCATATCAGTGGAAAAGTTCTAAAAATATACATTAATCTTCATTCCATTTTAATTTCCAAAAAGTTACAGGGGGTTTCGTATATATTAAAAAAACATCTTCTTTTATTAAATTATTTGAAGAACGGCCTTAGGATCGCCAGCCCGGCCCGCCTGAATTATTTAGAGAGGTAAAAACCCCTTCTGTGAAGAAGTATCAATCTTCCTCCGACAGGCATACGTAAACGGGCTGTTAACAAGTGCACGATGAACCAAAGAGATAAAAAAATTAATTACTTCTCTACCTTAATTAGCTCTGAAAACTTCTGTAACATTAAACGCGCAGCGTCTTAATCGAGTTATTAAAAGAATATTAAAAATATACAAATAACGGCGGCAACGTTATTAATTTTCGTATTTACTCTTTATCGAAGCGGCGACGACCGCAGAAATCAATTTAAATAAATAATTAGTTTTTGGAAGTCGATTCCATATATGGCGTTTTTTATTGGCTTTTAGGCCGATCTGATCTATGGCCTTTATTTACATACGCGCGTATAATTAATACGCGCATTATTTGTCGCTAATATGCATACGTAACTAGAAGCCGCTTTGACAAAAAATTGATTTAACTTAAAACCTAATTTTTATTATAGAATTACGCTAACCTAATAGTTAATTCAAAATTAAAGCTTTTACAATATGCAAAACTCTTTTATGAATAATAAAATTATATACTTTAAAATTACAATCTTTTAATGAAAAATTTTAAATATGGCAGTAAATAGCGAAAATAAATATAGAGTGATATATATTTTTGGGCAAGCCTGATCATATACTGTCTGTTCTACAGGGTGGTCCGAACTGTATTCCGGAAACTAAGTAGAAATTAGTAAGATGAGAAGAATTAGCATGAAGAAGAAACTAAGAAAAATAAGAAAAAAATTTCGTATAAATGTATGTCCTAAAATGCTTAGTTTCGGAGATACAGGGTGTAGAAGTTTCATTTTTATTTCGATTTTTTCCTAATAATTTCTGAAGTATGTACCAGCAATATTTGGATGAAAATTGGTGTCTGGGAGTTTTTTGACATGAGAAATTTGATTTTGATGTCAATATGACTGCCATTTGTAGAGGGCTACATGTGTTTTAACTCATTTGAAGAGTAATAACTTTTCGTCTGTACCTGTATAAAACTACCGAGTGAAAAAATATACATTTACGTAAAAAATATCTCTTGGCAAAAATCGCTACGAGCAAAAATAGTCAATACACGTCATTTTTGACAAAAAATAAACATATGTTGAGTAGATAGTTATTTGATTGCAATGATAAAATTGGAAACTTTATTTTTTTAAATTAATCATATTTTTTGGAAAAATTATGATAAAACAATTTCTGTTAAACTTTTGACACAAAAACATTTCAAATTTATGATTTCAGTCTAATAACTATTTAGTCAATATATTTAATTTATGTCAAGGATGATAGGTATTGATAAGTTCGATACAGATAGGGATGAAAAGTGGCGAAAATTACTCTTTAAACCCGTTAGAAAATATGAAGGTGGCGCCCTCTACAAGTAGAAGTTATATTGACATAAAATTCAAATTTCTCATGTGAAAGACAACGGCCTAGCTACGTTGAAACACCGGTTCCCATTAGAACACCGAAGTTAAGCGACGTAAGGCGATACTGGTGGATGGACGGGTGACCGGTTCGAAACTCTGTATCGTGCTGTCCGAGGGAAAAGTGTAAAATCTATTGATACACACTGCTCATTCACGCCGGTTCGAGGTCGGATGAGATCAGATATCTCGCGAGTAAGAGTTCATTTAGACACTTCCTAAGTCGGTAGGCACTGACCATGATATGGCCGGGGACCGCGGTTCGGATTCCGCGTAAACAAAGTAGGCCCAGTCCAGATTAGCCCTGGCAGCAAAAAGGAGACGTTAACTGAAATCTTTACTTTTACTTTACTTTCTCATATGAAAAAACTCCCAGACAACAATTTTCACTTATAATATCACAAGAGCTTAAATTATTTTCGGAAATTTTTTTGAGGGCACGAATATTTTGAAAATTATCCCGAGTCGAAGACGAGGGATAATTTTCCTAAAATATTCGTGCCCGAAAGAAAATTTCCAGGAATAATTTAAGCTTGCGTGGTATTCGGTAAGAAAATTTCACACCTAAATTTGAAAAAAATATTAATCCAACATGACATTTTAAAATAATTTCAATTTGTTAAGTTGGCCAAGGTATTGATGTTTTTGACATATTATGTGTTTTGTCATTTTTGTTTGCGATTCTGTCATTAAGCTATTACTAGTTTTAAAACGTCTGTACGTAGAGTAAGAAGTGTATAGCGAAATGTCGCGATTTGGAAAAGTAAACCAACAAGTCATTAAAGAAGAAATTGAAAATATAAAACCAGATAACACCCGAAAATCAAAATCAAGTGTATATCCATCATATTTCGTTAAATAGAAAAATACCAGCTTTAGTTAAATAAAGGCGGCAGAACTATATTTTTTAGAACATGGCAATTTCGAAGAAATTCATATGTAGGTATATCTAACATATTTCCTTAAATAAAAAATATTTCCAACCTTAGTTACATCAAATGCTAAAACTCAAATGGGTAATATTTCAATATATAGACATTGTAGTTCATTCACATTATGATTGTAGATCTTATGTTTACCTTTTCAACTGTCAAAAAATTTCCACTAAAGTTTCGTGGCGCCTCGAAAAAATTTCCGGAAATTTTTTCAGTTGCCATGGTAACTAGTCAACATTAAAGCATGTTATTGGTTGAAAAGTAGAGGTGTGAAATTTTCATCCATATATTGCCGTTACTTCAGAAATTATTAAGAAATTAGGGATTTCGGGATCCCGGTTTGGAAGCCCCCCTCCAACGTCCAATTCATTGCAAAAACTGATATAGCTGGATCAAGAACAGTTAACCTAATAGGACTGCTCATTCAGCCAAAAGTATCCGCCAGGTGCATGCGAAAACTACTCGCTTTGTGACGTCATTGTAGCCCTTGTCAAACCCTTGTCATGGTTATTAGTCATTATCCGGCAACCAATAATACACACACGTGCATTATTGGTTACCGAATGCAAAACGTTCATTATTTAGTTTATTTATTTAAACATCTTATATGTATGCAGTAAAGAAAATTAACTGTATAAATCGTATTAAATACTCGGATAATGCATTTTTAAGAACAGCAGGTCCCAGCATCACCTTTTGCAAGCATTCTTTTTAGAGTACTTCCATATTTTGCTTTAAAATATTTAATAAACAAAATCGTGGGCACTTAGTATGCACTTTGTCACAATCCACAACACAAAATGAACGTATTTATACACTCTATAGCTCTAAAAACTTTAAAGACACCTTTTTCACATTTAAAATTGACAAAATAATTAACTCAAAATTTCTCAGCTGTTATTTTTATAAGTTTACCATAGGCAACTAATAATACACACTATCATGACAAGGCCACGAAGGCTTTGACAAGGGCTACAATGACGTCACAACTGTCAGCTGAAGCGCGGGAAGAGGCGAACGTACGTCTTATGAGGATGAGCAATCCTATTAGTTTACCGTTCTTGTAGCTGGATAAGTTTAATTTCTATAAATCGATTAAATATTCTTTAGAGTTCAAAAGTTTATTGTGTGTATAAATTTTTATATGTTTTTTAAAATTTATGTATATTACAAATTTAATCGATACTTTTAAATTTAACAGATATGATATAAATATTTCGATGAACCACAAAAACAGGGCATTTTCAATAATTTGTCAAATAAATATTTTACAATTTTAGCGAATTTTAAATCGGAGTAGAGTATGGTAATATCCTGTAGAAATAAAATATAAACTACAAAATAGAGGTAAAAAATATCAATATCATACATAAAAACATTCAAATACGTACATAAATTAACAGATTGCAAATTAGATTTATTTACCGAAATCAATTCGGTACCTCGATCTAATAAATAAATATGAAAATTAATAGCCGGTAAAAATTATTTGTATATTTTTCATTCGTTATTAATACCGGAGGCTGTTTTAATACGCTAATAATCAACTGGCGCTGCCGTTCCACGACCTCACCGATAAGCCATGTAAATTTATTTATTTATTCCTTCAGTTGCCATATTTTATTGTACTCAAATATACGAGGGTTAGCTGAACTAGAGAAGCTTAAAGCATTTTTAATAATTCTATTTTCACATTATGATTTATACAGGGTCGCTGAAATGCATGGGAACGGTTGATTAATTATTAGGTAAAATATAAGAGGTACCGCAAAAAGTTAAATATAAACGTTATAGGGTTTTCAAATACCTATATCTATTAGCACCATCATATCTTTTGGCACATCAAGGTGTCATTTTTTTAAATGGAACCCCCTGTATATTATTGCATATTTCGGTTCTTCCTTCAATTCTAAGCAAAAATCGAGATACACACAATGTACTTCAAACCAACCGTTTCCGAGTTGTTGACTTTTGAAAATATCACTTAAACAATTCGATTTAAATGATTTCGATGTGTTTGGTTTCATTTAACGATGCCATTCTGCGGAAACTGTGATAATATTATGTGAATAATATTTGACATTAGTTTTCAAGTTAGCATTTATAAATGTACTAGCGTGTACCAGCGACTTCGTTCGCGTCGAATTAATCATTTGTAATGGTGATGATAAAGCAAAGCAAGAATTTCCATTACATACAAACTGGATAAAGTTTTCTCACATTTATGACAACATGAGAAAAAACAATATGGCGATATTATTATATAAAAGGAAATTAAAACAACTTTCGTTGCACGTCATCAATGACACCATGCGTCGTCTTATGGAGTTTGCTGGTGGTCGTATTATGATGTGCAACGAAAGTTATTTTAATTTCCCCATAAGTTGGTAATATTTGAGGGGTAGTTTCATCTCGTTAGAATTTGACTTTCGAAAAATCGGTTTGCCGAAAATATGCTTTTTACGTCAAGCAGTTTAAGCAGAATCGTGGTTAAGAAATTACCCAACTTTTTGGAACACCCTGTATGATTTTTTAAAAAAAATTCAAAATATGTAAAAAACCAGATAAATTATGCTTGTCCAAGTGTTTTCCCGAAAGACTAACCGTTTTTTAAATAACAAATATTGTAATATTTGAGGGTCGTTTTCACCCTCTTGGAATTTGAGATTCGAGAAATCCCTCCTTATCGAACCTCTACACCCCACAGTCAATCCGTTTGCCAAAAATCAGCTTTAAACGTCAAGCAGTTTAAGCAGAATCGTGATTACTCAATGGTCATATTTTATGAAACACCCTATATAAATTTATAAAAAATCTTAAAATATGTAAAACAACAAAATAAAATATACGTGTTTAAAAGTTTTTCCGAAAAACTCACCGGTTTTTAAATAAAAAATATTTTAATATTTGAGGGATAGTTTCACCCCCTTAGAATTCTAGTTTCGAAAAATCCCTTCTTATCGAATCTCTACACCCTAAAATCAATCTGTTTTCCAAAAATCAGCTTTTTACGTCAAGCGCTTTTAGCAGGATCGTGATTAATCCAGATTTTTCGAAACACCCTGTATACATTTTTAAAAAATCTTAAAATATGTAAAATAAAAAACAAAATAAAATATACGTGTTTAAGCGTTTTTTCGGAAACTTGACCGTTTTTTAAATAAAAAAATTTTGTAATATTTGAGGGGTGGTTTCACCCTCTTGGAACTGGAATTTCGAAAAATCCCTTCTTATCGAACCTCTACACCCTAGAATCAACCTGTATGCCAAAATTGAGCTTCCTACGTCGAGTGGTTTGAGCAGGATCGTGATTAATCAGTATGTCAGTCACTTAAGGATTTTATATATTAGTATAGATAAAATGAGATTGTATCAAGTCTGGAAATTACAAATTTTCGTTTAACATTTCAAAATCAAAACTTCATAATTCGGAAATCGCTGAATTTAAGTACGCTATGTATATTACTATTATGTACTTAAATTCAACCATTTCCGAATTATGAAGTTTTGATTTTGAAGTGTTAAACGAAAATTTTGTAATTTCCAGACTTTTTTTCCAGTCTCATTGTCTACAATAACTGTAATTTCCATTTTTTTTCAGGCTCATTTTTTACACTTATAAATGCTAAATTGAAAACTAATGCCAAATATTATTAAGTATCACAGTTTCCGCAGAATAGCATCGTTAAAAGAAACCGAACACATCGAAATTAATTAAATCGAATTGTTTAAGTGATATTTTCAAAAGTCAATAACTCGAAAACGGTTGGTTTGAGCCTTTGAGGTACATTGTGTGTATCACGATTTTTGCTTAGAATTGAAGGAAGAACCGAAATATGTAATAATATACAGGGTGTTCCATTTAAAAAAATGAAACTTTGATGTGCCACGACTTTATGACAGAACCTAATTAAATAATACTTAAATAAATTTGATTTAAGTACCTGGTTATAAGATGTTGACAATTTAGAGCAACATCTCAACAGCCAATCCATATTCAAAATTTTATATCGAGCTCTTTATGCTTCTTTCAAACTCTCAACTCTCAAAAGTCTTATTTAAAGCGAAAATAATCAAACATCAATTTGTTCTTACTTTGAATATATGCAGACATATTTAATTCTTTTATCAAATCTGCCATAACCAATTCATAAAAAACTCTTTTTGGGACATAAGCCTTCAAATATATCTCTTTGCATCTAGAAACTCCCTCATAACAATATGAATTAACGCTAAATAGTATTTGTTTTGAAATTTATATTTTCCGTTTGATCATATACCGTTTAAATTGTCTGGCTAACTGCCTATATTCCACAGCTTTGGGGACAAACAGAAAATAGCATCCAAAACATCAAAGAGACCTCAAACGTTATATTATCGCTTCTAGTTATAGCGTGCTTCCAGTAGAATTTAATGGTGACGCAAATTGAGGTATCAATTGAACAAACCACAGTCGCTAACATACACCACTAGTATTAAAATAAAACTATGTCACACTAACACCCGGTTTTAACAGCCACGGTTTTACAGCTAAGGGTCATTCTATTTTCTATTCCTAACTGTGATTTTTGTTGTAAATAGTTTTCCTCTTGCTGGGTGGTCCGAACTGCATATTCTGCAGATATAAATAAGTAAAAAAGAGTTCGTATAAATGTATGTCCTAAAATGCTTAAACGGCCCACAGACGATCCAATCTGTTGTACAACAAGTTGGAGGATTTGGTTTGATCCAACTGTTTGAACGATAATCGTAACGTCTGTGGGCTTGTCGTCCAACTTGTCGTTAAGACGCGGTTGGATCGTTTGGTAGTTCAGCATGTTTAAAAATATG
The DNA here is from genome assembly GCF_002938485.1 of Sitophilus oryzae. Classification (NCBI taxonomy): domain Eukaryota; kingdom Metazoa; phylum Arthropoda; class Insecta; order Coleoptera; family Curculionidae; genus Sitophilus; species Sitophilus oryzae. The sequence goes on from NW_022146055.1 coordinate 13,315,141, forward strand.
TCGTACAACTTGGTTGGATCAACGACAAGTTTTAACGTTTGTGGCTTTTTCATCGACTTGTTGCTACTATGTTAATACAAAAATACATCGTGTAGTGAGATTGTGGTGTTTCATCATGGAGGTAAATAGGCAGTTTTGGACAGAATTTATTGAAATTTATCGAGATCATTCGTGCTTATAGAATGTTAAAAGTGAGGAATATTCCAATAAACACAAACGGAACTCCAGCTACGAAGTGTTGCTGAGAAAAATGAAAGAAATAAATCCAGATGCAACTTTAGCACTTCTTAAAAAGAAAATTGATAATATCAAGAGCGACTACTAAAGCAGCTACGGTTTTTTACATGGTTTGTGGCATAGTCAAACATACACTGAGTCATTGAACTAATTCATTAAAACATTTAACTAATCGTACTACAAGTCGCTCTAGAATGTTGTTACGTTTGTGGCCAAAAGTATCTATAGTCTGTCTGAACGATTTTTCGTCCAACCTATCGTACGATCAGTTGTACAACCGATTGTATCGTCTGTTGGCCCCATTAGTTTCGAAGATACAGGGTGTAGAAGTTGCATTTTTATTTCGATTTTTTCCAAATAATTTCTGAATTTACGTCAATTGGATGAAAATTGGTGCCTGGGAGTTTTTTAACATGAGAAATTTGATTTTGATGCCAATATGACTCCGATTTGTAGGGGGCGCCACCTACATGTGTTTTAACTGTTTTGAAGAGTAATAACTTTTCGTCCGTACCTGTATAAAACTAGTGAGAGAAAAAATATACTCCGTTACTTTTCGCGTAAAAAATGTCTTTTGGTAAAAATCGCTACGAGAAACCGTTCTCAAGATATTTAGAATCGAAATAGTCAATACATGTCATTATTGGCAAAAAATATATACATGTCATTATTGGCAATAAAATGTTTATTTGACTGAAAAATTAAATTTGAGAAATTTTTATTTTTTAAATTAATTATAAATATTTCTGCGAGAAAAATGATAATAACACAGTTTCTGTTGAACTTCTGACACAGAAACATTTCAAATTTATGATTTCAGTGTAATAACTATTTACTCAACACGTTTAATTTATGTCAATGATGACAGGTATTGATAATTTCGATTCCAAATATCTCGAGAACTATTACTTGTAACGATTTTTACCAAGATACCTTTTCTACGTAGAAAACGTCGTAAATGTATATTATTTTACACAGTAGTTTTATACATGTACGGACAAAAAAATATTACTCTTTAAACCAGTTAAAAAATATGTAGATGGCGCCCTCTGTAATTAGGAGTCATATTGACATCAAAATGAGATTTGTCATGTCAAAAAACCCCCCGGCACTAATTTTCATCCTAATATTGACATTACTTCAGAAATTATTTGGAAAAAATCAAAATAAAAATGAAACTTCTACACCCTGTATCTTCGGAACTAATCGTTTTAGGACATACATTTATAGAAACGTTTTTACTTATTTTAATGTGCAGCATAATCTACCGAAGTTTCCGGAATACAATTCGGACCACCCGATATATTTGATACCAATTGAACTTTTATATAGTTTAATCCATTATTGCCAACCAATATGTTCGGTGCCGGGCTGACTAACTGGAATTTAAATTTCCAGCTGGGGATTCAGGTGGTAGCTCTGCTGTAAAAGATGTCAAGTTGCCTCATTTATTTATTTGTTTCCTGACATTGTCATTCCTTTTGACACTTTAGTTTTATATATGACATGAGTTTTTGGTTTAAGTAAATAGTGTTGTGATAATTTAAGCTTAAAAATGATTACTAGCAGACTTTGCAGTCGAACAGTGTTCTTTTTAAAACCTCTTTTAGTGTGAAGTGTACAAGATAGCTTAATAGCCGTAGAAAACTCATAGCAACTTTATTAGAATATGTTGTACGGTAGTAATCGTCCTTTATGTCCTTTAGTGCTGTTACGAAGGTGAGTTTTGTTGATGTAAATAAAACTGTTTATATATTTATAATTAATATATTTTTGTTTCGTAAAATATGTATTTTGATTAAAAGAAAATATGTAAAAGTGGGCAACGCTGTGCCGGTCAAGCTTAATCACGTGTTTAAAAGTTTATTTCATATGAACTATAGATACATTATAAACTTATTAGTAGAATTTTCATACCAATACAATATTGCGAACATGTGTTATCACTTTTTGGTATAATTTAAAATTCACTTTGAAGAGAACTAGTAACTTCTGATTTAAATGTCGAAACTGTAACGTCTTATATCTTTTTTTGCATATGACTTGAGATTTGATCATTTTTATGGTTTCTAGTAAATTTATGATGTCAATATATTCTTTTAATGACTAATTTACCTGTCATTTTGGGTGCCTGGTGGCGTAGAGGTACAGCTCTCGTCTACCAATTCAAAGGTTGTGTGTTCGAATCCTACAGCCGACTATTTTTAATTAAATAAAAATAGTTTGGGTAAGTACGACTCAGCCTTAAATGAGTACTTGGGATTCACAATCCTGAGGTAATAATAGGCTGTTGAAGCTTAGTGCTAGCCTCGGTGCTAGCCACATTACCATCCTACCGAACGACTCTAGTATGGCAAGCTGTACCTTGCTACTCCCAAGGCGTTAAACGCTATATACGGGAGCTATTATTATTATTATTATTATAATATATATATAAATGTCATTTTTGGTGTGCCGACAAAGTTTTCTGCTAACTTACATTCCAGTAATGATTGTCGAAATCACTAACAATGATTCGTATATGATCAATGTATTTAATATTGAAATAAAGCAAGAAATATTGAAATGAGCGTTAAATATATCAGCTAGATGAAAAAAATGCTTTAAAGTAGGATAATGTTAATAATTTGACAGAAGATGAAAATTTCAAATTCAAAAAAACATTAAACCAATGATTTCCAAAGTGGTCCCCGTAGAAACCAGTGGTCCACGGGAGACTCGACGGGGGTTTACAAGTTGTAAGTGTGGGTCCACGAAAATGTATCTGGTTTCGATAGTAAAGAACAAAAATGTTGTTTTATTTACCCATATTGAAAGTTAATACATAATAAATGAGGTTTGTATAAAGCAGAATAGATTTTTAAATCATATCTCTAGCAGCGGAACAAATATTAAGTTCCACATCTAAATATCCGTCTAAAACGAGACGTTTTTTGAATGTCTATCCGTTATTTTTCCTTTGTACCCGTCTGACTTCATACGGATAATATGGAGTAATCGTTAAATGCACCTGAATCGATATTGAGATACAGATCCTATGTGTCTGCGCCAATAAAAAGTCTCATTTCTACTTTAAAATTCAGAACGTTAGCGATATTTTACGCCCATAAAACAGTCGAAAGCTTCGGCTTAAATTGTTGCCGGTTCTTCGTTTTATTTATCTTTTTTTTTTTATTCTTTTGTTCGTTTATTTTATTCCTACTATAATATTGACTAACCCAGTCGTCACTATGCAGTATTAGGCTACACTCAAGTAACCACACATTATTAATATACATAATATTTGATAGATTTACTTACCATAAATAATTAAAGTCATGAGAAAATTCCAGAAACTTTGCTTGAAATTTGTTTTTCAACGTTTATTAACGTGATTTAATTATAAAAAAAGGAATCCCCATGCACTTAATTTATGTATTAAAGAGCTGTTATCATAAAACTTATATTAAGATGGTAAAAGAGGATAATACAATAGAAGTTAATAGAGATACAAGACAAGGATGTCCCCTTTCCCCTACACTTTTTAATATACAAGGTGTCCCAGAAATAAGTGCAAGTATTTTAAGTGGTTCAACCCGAGAAACATGCCTATGCGGGTTTCTTCGCGACATTTTTTTTTTGAAAATTCGGAATTTTTTGAAAAATGTTTTGATTGTTTTCTTAGTTTTTAGTTAAAAAACATAATTTCTTGATAATATGGCAACATATGTAGGTAGTAGATTAAATTTACAAGAAAGAAAATCCAGAAAAGATCCAGTGGTTCTCAAAATTTGAGCAAAAAATCATTTTTTTGGAAATTTTCAAAGTAAAATAACTCCGTTATTTTGGACTTATTTGAAAAACGATAAAGAGAAAATATATTTCTTTTATCGAGAGCGTCAACCGCTTAAAATACTTGCACTTATTTCTGGGACACCCTGTATATGTGGACCAAGTTATAAGAGAATGGAAAGATATAGCACCAAGAGGTATCCAAATAGACCGACAATATTTTCTGAATATACTACTGTTTGGACAAGACGAGGATACCTCACAAATGCAGGTTCATCTCCTAGACAAGATAATAATAAAATATGATGGAAAAATATCTACCGAAAAAACGAAAGTGGTGGCACACTGGGACAAAGACGGAATCCACACAAAAATAGTTTTAAGAAATAAACCACTACAGCAAATATCTCATTTCAGCTTCTACAGGAATAAGTAGAGAAAATAGAATAAGAAATGACACAATAAGAAATGAACTAAAAATACAACCATTAGAAGAGAAAGTAAAAGTATATAAAAACAAATGGAAGGGACATGTAGAAAGAATGACAGTATTGGACGACCAATACATAGATAGTGAAGCGAAACAGGTTTTTTTAAACCTAAACCACAGATAACAGATTATGTTATCTGTGCCTAAACCGAAAAAAGGATACGACGACGATAATTTAATTATTCATAATGTAAGCAGTTTTCATCATTAAGCATTTGGACATAAACATTACTATTATTTTGCTTGTAATCCCTTGATGCTAGGCTTCCACAGTTTTTAGCATTTATTTTATAAATTTAACTGACAACCAGTGGCGGCTTAACCATGATGTCAAATGGTCAATGCCCCCTAAAAAAAATCAGGAGAAAATTAGAAAAACTTATTTAAATTATACTTTTTTAAATCACTTTTTTTCATCCTAAAATATTCAAAACTATTCCCAATTTATCCAATTGTCGCTTGAAAACATTTTATTTTATCCATTTTCTCTACTGCCTGTCAAAGTTTCATTTTGTCCTTCGTTCCCGCTATGTTTTACACGTATTAAACTCCAAGTGCTACGACTCGTGACGCCAACAAAGTAAGGTATACTACGTATAGAAAATATAATGGGTTAAGGGTTAAGGTGCGATATTTAGATATATAGTTTATAATGTTTATATTGGCCATAGACCGCGTCATTCATAGAATGATTTCTAAGCTAGGCAACTTTATATACACTTGTATTTGGTAGTTTACTGACAGACGATATAAATAGTGGCGGTTTTAGTCTTTGTCTAGAAACCAGGGCGATATTATTTTAATTTGTAATATTGTTTATTAGTGAGAATCAATAGAGTTGATTAAGAAATATCGAGTCTTTATTGCTATATAAATATATTACAGGATTTCAGTCATATCGCTGGAAAAATCTCGCCGTTTGGGCAGTTTGGGTGTTTATAAAAACTCAAATTATAAACAACCTAGGTTTTTGTATCGTTTATCGCGTATCGCGTATAATGTTTGGTTTAGTCAGTATAAATCAATATTTAAATTTCAATATCGAAAAAAAATTTAGTTTTAGTTGCTGGAGTTTTGTTGTAGGGTTTGAGATCAGCGCGAAATTTATGTAGGTAATAACTGATAATTTTCTGGTTCTGGATAAATACTGTAATAGATAATTTTCATATAGACAACATAAATGGTGTTTAGTTTGTAAAATCGTGCGGTTAAAAGAAAACAATTATTGCTTAAATTTCGAAAAACGTTTAGAGAAAGAAATGACTTAAAATATAAAAAAATGTGAAATAAAACTTTTAGAAACGTGTATGTGTATTTATATTTTTGTGACATTATTATTTAAGTGTCTTTTAAATCCTACCGTGGAAAATTTGTGTAAAGAACATTGACTGGATTTTTAGTGAAATGGCACTAGACCACCTGTTTAAAAATGTAAGGGTAGGTTTCATTTTAACATAATTTTTATTTATTTTGAGATTTATTTTCCTTTAACTACACGTACAAGTACCCACTACACGTGTAAGAAACCAATTAAATTTGGTCGCATCTTAAAAAAAATCGACGCAATATTTTTAGGTATTGACCGCCCTACAATAATAACCACGAGCCGCCACTGCTGATAACAATCAATTTCTTGGTTTAGTTTCATTTAGAACATCTTTGAGCTTTGTATCATCCTTTTCCATTTAAAATGTGGTAATTATATCCGTATCTGCTGTCTGAACTCGACTAACCAATCGGGGCAGGAATTCTATTGAGCCGAAACAGAGAGCTAAAAAATGCACGACTCTTAAGTGCACTTAAACATTGATTTAGGCTTATTCCACTAAGATGCTTAATATGGTGTGTGTCGGCGTTCGGGAAGTACCTACGTGCGACTATGTACGATAAAAACTAATTGGAAAATATAGCCTGTTCGGTTGGTACACGTGGAAAAATATTTTCCTGAACGCTTACAAATAGGTACCGTTCGATTAGATTTATTGGGTGGTTCTCTTTCAGTACCGTGCTAATTTAGAAAAGTGCGAAGGTTTTTAGTTGCTAGATTTAAGCAATAAAATAAAGGTCATTTTTATAAATTGTTAATTTTTTGCGGAATTGGTGGATCCTTAATTTAAACAAGATTTACACACACGATAAAAACATTTATTACTTTATTTATTACACGACTAAAAGTACAATACATTACTTAAATCCTTGTATATTACAAGGTATACATATAGGTATACATACTTATACACACATGGCCAAAATTATTGCATATATCGTTTAAAAATATATGGAAAGGAATTTAAAAAACCTTTTTTTTTTAAATAGCTTTGATAATCTGTAATAAACATTTTTTGTTAAAATGGATGTGGTGAACAATGTTTATCGTTCAGACCCAATATTATTACAAATTCTTACACATTTCGATTTGTAGTCCCTTGGGTTCCAGAAGAAATTTGACCATTTTTTTTGGTCTTAAAATGCCTAGAAACATTATTTCACAGTTTAATAGAGTCAGAATAGTAACACTGTCTCAACGGGGCTACCGGCAATTTGCAATAGCTGAATGAAATTGTAGGAGTTAACCACAGCGATGTTTCGCGAATATTAAAAAAAGTCAGGGAGACAAACGAGGTTACAGACCGGCCTGCAAAAGGTAGAAAGGGAGTTACTACTGCCGTGCAAGACCGTGAAGTATCTCTAATTGCACGACGCAATCCCCTGCTTTCTAGTACTGCTATTAAAAAAAATGTGTTAGCTCGCCTTGCAGGAGTAAATGTTTCAAGAAAGACCATAGCAAAAAGACTTCATGACAGAAGATTACATTTAAGGACGCCTCTACGTGTTCCGAAGCTTAATTTACAGCACAAAATTACACGACTACCATGGGCTGAGGAGACGAGAGCAAATGGACCTAATTGGAATTTCGTCATGTTTAGTGATGAAACAAGAATAGGCCTAGTGTCAGACTCGCGACGAACTTTAGTCTGGAGAGCATCTGGAAGACGAGCACGCTTAAATGCAGCTCAACCCCGTATCTCATTTCAAGGGGGAAGCATTATGGTATGGGCAGGTATAATGCACGGAGCTCGAACTCCTCTTGTTTTTATTGATGGCACAATGATAGGTGCCTCATATCTTAGAGACGTTTTAGAGCCTATTGTGCGTCCATTTCGTGGGGCAGTGGAGGATGAATTTGTTTACATGGACAATAATGCTCCTCCCCATCGCACTTTAGCGGTTCGCGAGTTTTGTGAGGAAGAGGGTATAAGAAAACTGTGGTGGCCACCGATGTCTCCAGATATGAATGTGATCGAGCATGCTTGGGACATGCTAAAACGCCATATTGCCAAAAGGAATGATCCCCCGTACTTTAAATGAATTGAAAATTACTGTGCGCGAAACATGGGAAGCCATTCCTCAACATCTTCTGAACAACTTAATTGAGAGCATGCCACATCATCTCACAGCTTGCATTGAGGCTCGAGGGGGCAATACAGACTATTAGTTGTGACAAATAATTAAAATTGTTTTCAATATTTTCTGTTTAAAATGAAATTTGTTTTTGTTGATTTTCACTCATTGTGAAATACAATAATTATAATAACAGCTAAAAGTTCGGAAACAAATAAGTCCATGATACACATTGAATTTAAATTTAACCGCTGAAGCAAAAATCATGTTTCCTAGAATATAGATTTTTCCATTTTCCACCTCTTCCAAATCGAGGTTCTCTTTGGATCTTTTTGCTATGGAGACCCCACGTCGAGCTCACGAAATTTATATTGTGTCAGCTGTATCCAGTTATCTGAAAGAGCTGCCTGCCGCTTTTCCTTTTCCAAAACGGAGATAAAAAAGATGAATTTTACACCGTTTCGGCTTTCTCTATTTTTATAGATTTATTACGCGTCCCCGGTCACTGTTTTTTTCCCTTTTTTAAATTCGGCAAGAAAACGCCAGATGGATTTTTTCCGGCCTCATCGTTTTTTATTACCGCCTTTATTGCCAAGTGGAATTGGTTTATATCAAATTTTAGTTTGAACGAGCTTAGTGTGCTTCCACCAGTGGCTTGCCCGAATATTTTCACTGAATAGATATTTACTAATAATTCTAATTTAAAAAAATACAACAAAAAAATACAATTTGCAACAAATATGCTTATCTAACCATGTTAGCATCTTCTGAAGTTTATTCACAATAATTAATGCTATTATGATAAAAACATAAAGATATAATAATTTGTGGTACTTAAAATAAAATTAAATTAATATAATTAATTTAAATTAATTTAATTTTGTTTAAGTGGTTTGTAATGTGTGTTATTTCCATTAGTGATAATTGTTCGTTTTGACTATGTAGTCGTATCAATATTTTTTTTAGTACACTAAACCAAATATAACTGTGATTTGAGTATTTGTGTTGTTTTCGATTAGCCCATTAAAAAATTTCATTACTAATTATAAATTATAATCAACAATTTTACGTATTTATTTATATAAAGTAGAGTTTTACTATCTAGATATTCTATTAAATTGTTAATGCTCCCAGAAATCATTGTCTATCTTTATATTTTTTAATTCTTTAAAGTTTTAGACAAATTAAAAATTCAGTTATATAATATTGAACTCCCCTCGTAAAAGTGTCTATATAAGTGAAATACAGTAATTATTGGGGGTGTATTTACATAGATCTTAGCCTGTTTTCTCGATTACAAACTTAATCTAATAATAGCTATACTGTTCAAATACGGGATGTAATACCCACAGTTAAAGCGATAAAAATACCATAATAGTATATATTTTACGCGTTCTCATTAAATACATAATTGCCAAGTGCCTGTAGATACTTAGCGATAAATTTAAATAATTGCCTTGTGTAAATTGTTGTTTCAAATTAGACGCTAATCCGACTTTATTGGGGGTACTTTCCAATTTATTGAAATAGAAACTTTTATTATCTGGATTTATTGTAGGTATTTCGACATTCTTAACCGTGTATTTATTACCTTGAGAAGAAAGGATACTTTTGTTATTTTTAATTTGTTTTAGTATTCTAATTGTCAAGGCCATATTAATATCTATCTTGCTAAGCAAAATACATTAGGTTTGACACTCTGGTTGTTCAAATTTTGATTTTGTATTTTAATTATATGTTCGAACATACATAATGTGACCATTTATATATGATAACGATTACGACAGCCATGTGTCCTGTCAACAGACCTCTTGTAATCAGCACTTTATTTTTGCTGAATCTTGGATAAAGACCTTGCTATGCCTGTGCTCTTGCGTGTTTCGCCAGTGTTTCTGATCCAGTCGGGTTTTACATTTAGGTATTCCCAGTACTTGCTCTGGAAGATTAGACTCGAAGGATCCTTGTTTTATTAATTTGTCGGCTTTTTCGTTGCCTTGGAAATTCCAAGATTGAGTTTCATGAGGTCATGAGCGCCTCAAGTGCCACCTGACTGTCTGAGCATATGTTGATGAGCTTTCCTGATCCTCAGTAACCTCTTCTGTTGTTTTCTCTTAATCATTATAGAATAACTAAGAGTTCTGCCTGAAATACGGTTGAGTATTTGCGCCAGAAAATACCTTACTCATGTCTATTTTTTTACTGTTTCTTTCCTACAAGGATTCAAAGATTGCAATAAATCTGCTCATTTCCCCTTTCATATGTGCGTCTCAAAAGTGGCTCACCCCTATAACTTTTATATTTTTTCTGATAAAAAACGAGATTTGGTATGTTAGTATATGACTTAAATTAGGATTGACTGACGTATTCCATTGTTTTCGTTCACTTCCTGTTTCACCGGAAATGACTACAAGTTTTGATTTTTAAATGGCACCCTCGGTATTTTTTACTTTATTTGATATAAAATGACATTCTGAATAGAATGCCATATCATATGTCAACTTTTGATATTCTCGCTTAATAAAAAATTGTATTTTAAATTTCAATCTAGAGTGTCATGGCAATGTTAAAAACACTGATTTGTAATCAAGGAGCCTTGGAAAAATAGATTTGATCGTCTAACGTTTTTAGTGTCTTATCCTGGCCGGTTAAAAGACACCCAAATCGTATTTTTAATCATATCTCAATTTTTTCAAATGGAACGAGTGTGGCTCATTAGCATATTTGGAAAAAGCATTTTTTACGAATAATTTGATACCACACACTTGGTAGTTCGATTCAAATTGTTATGAACCACTTGTTACAATTTCAAATAAACCATATTTGAAAATGTCAAAAAATGACATATGATATGTCATTCTATTCAGATTGTCATTTTCTATCAAATAAAGTAAAAAAAATTCTAGGGTGCTATTTAAAAATCAAAAGTTATAGTCATTTTCGGTGAAACAGGAAGTGACAGAAAACAATTGAATACGTCAATAAATCCTAATTTATGTCATATACTAACATACCAAATTTCGTTTTTCTAACTGAAAAAATAAAAAAAGTTGTAGGGGTGAGCCACTTTTGAGACGCACCCGGTATAAAAGCAAATCCTGATTGTACACTGATAAATTACATAATAATTAACTGGAAGATATATTATTTTAACTAGATTTAAAGAATATATGGCTCAAATAACATAAGGTAGAGCAGATGAGAGCGTCAAAATAAATAAATGTATTGATAGTATGAACTAAAGTAATGGTCCCATTCTTTCCAGTTCTGTGTCCCTATTACTCTAGACTCGGTAATTAAATTGTTACGATGGATTTGTTTTGAGTTGCTTGGTTAATTTTGTCACGCTTGGTCCAGTATCAACCGAGTGTCTATGTAATTTATAGATATTAGTTTAGTTTTAATCATTTGCCGATGATGCTAACATAATTAGCGAAACGCACGTCCAGTGATTTAAGTAAAATGTTTTGGTGTATTGTGGTGAATTAGTATTATATTCTGCTGTTGTAACACCAACAGTTCCAACTGTAATGCCATAATTTTGTCCGGGTACTACTATTACTAACCTATTCCTGACTTGAACAATAAAACTTGGGTTTATGTGTAAATTTTTATTGTACCTGTTTTTTGTATTAAGAGTCTATTACGCTGTACTGTTCGGGTTGCTCTCAGGGGTCGGGTAAAGCGGTTGTGCGGCTGAAGGAAATATATATTATGGTACGTATATATTGGTGCGCTGCGCCACGAACGCGCGGCACGCGCGCACCGATTCGCCTTTCGCGCGCGCTCTGCGCGCAAACAGCTTGCCGCGAACCATCTCCAGTCGGTTTTTCGACGCTTCGCTTTCTATGTTCGTTGTTCAATTGAGACGGCCGGTGAAGACACCGCGCGCATTTATCAGTGGCTATGTGTGTTTTCTTTGAATAAATTACCTTTTTTTGTGTTTTTCTTTGTACATTATTTGTTAATGGTGTGTTTAAAGAGTTGCACTACTCATCACTAAAACTGCGTAGTTCTTCTCGGACGATAGAAACATGATTACCGACTAAACGAATGTTCACGGGATTTCTATGGATCGCGGGATGTTCGTTAAAACAATAAAAGTAACACGCGGCCAACGCTCGGCGCGCGCTCTGCGCGTTCGCGGCGCAGCGCACCAATGTATACATACCATTATATTTCATAAATCTGCCTAAGGCTTAGCCCGTTCCTGTCGTGTTAAACCACACCCAATATTCCAAACACACGTGTTTGGATTAAGGCTTGATTAAGGTTTGCAGAGCTTCAGCATTTGCCATAATATATAGCGAGCAATTTGTTACAAAACCATATAAATTATATATCGTAATCACAAAACTTCAATCTATTTCCGTATTGTAACTGAATTTAAAATTATGGTTTTATTTTCGAGAAGATTTAGTCCAAACATAAGGAATATTTTGATGATGTTTGACCATCAAAATCTTAAAAATAAGGAAGTTGTCTAAAATGTGCTACAATACGGATATAGTATAATCCTTTATCATTAATTTCCTTCTTCATTTGTGTAAAAATACCTAGTCAGTTTTATATAAAACGTTAAATGCCGAACGCTTATTTTGCTACTTTTTCGGACTAGTGAAATGGACTCTTAAACTTGAAATTTCTTTCATCTCACTTTATTGTCTGTTGATCAATTTAATTTTTAATTCTTATAACATGTTCTCGGGTACGGCAACTTGACTATAAATTGTTACTAATATTTAGAAAAGCTACTTAAATTTCGATTTTAAATACTTACAAAATTGTCGCCAAAAGAGAAATATTTTTTTATCATTAGTGAAAACCATGTTGGAAAAGAACATCTACACAGAAAGTATGTCTTAAATTCTAAATTAGAAAATTTAAGTTCGAAACAAACATCTTATCTAGTCTTATGTCCGAAGATAGTGTTCGTTTTACGAAAAATAAACACTCTTATTAGCGGTTGTAAAATAAATGACAAGACGCGTCGTATTCAAACGACAAATTTCAGTTGCCTCGTAAAATGCAAAACGAACAAGAAAGGCAACGAAGGTTTTGTGTATTTTTACGAGGCTACAACAGTGAGATATTAAAACATCCATAAATCTTTTAGCTACCTATTGTCCCGACGCTTAATAATGCATTAGGAAATGTCGGAAGAATAAACAGAGAGTGTTATTTAGATAAGTAAAGTGTATTTGTAACATCCAGCGCGTTCGTATTTATTTCTTTTGAATAATGTACAAATGTAGTCGCTGTCTGTGTAACCGTTAGGCGAAGGATAAGCTAACTCGATATCGGAAATATACATATTGGAAGCATGTACTCGAATTAAAAAATGTCATGGATTTTTTTTTACTTTTAAATTTCGATAGGTTTGTAAATTTTACATGAATATCACATGTCCTCCGTGTTTTTATATTTTTCACTGTCAGTTTTATCAATAATATTGAAATTTAAAATTTTTATATCAAAGTTCATATGGAGTGGTCAGAATTAAAATGGATCAAATCCAGTTTTCTACTATTTTAAGCTAATCGTCTTTATACGTTTATAGAATGTTATATTAGTACGAGAGCTAGCAACGTCGGAAAAACAAGTATTTTAAGACGTCTGGCCATTTTATATATATTTTACTATGCTCTCTAGAACAGCATGCGGCCAGTCTGGCTGCTAATACCCATTGCGTTCACTACTGCGCATCGAAAGAAGATCCTGTATTTTTTTATTAATTTAGTCCTATAAATTCTAGTATTGAATATAAATCGAACATGTCTCCATAGCGCAGTGTGTAGAGTTTCCGACCACGAACCGACGATTCAGAGTTCGAATCCGGGTCAGGGTAAAGACTTTTTTATATTATTTTCGTTTATATTCTGATAGTAAAGTATTAAATATTGTTTTTTTTTAATTACCAGAATTATTTAATACTTTACTATCAGAATAGAAACGAAAATAAAATAAAAGTCTTTGACCTGACCCGGATTCGAACTCTGAATCTTCGGTTCGTGGTCGGAAACTCTACACGCTGCGCTATGGAGACATGTTCGATTTATATTCAATACTAGAATTTATAGGACTAAATTAATAAAAAATATAGGATCTTCTTTCGATGCGCAGTAGTGAACGCAACGGGTATCAGCAGCCAGTACTGGCCGTATGCTGTTCCGTAGAGAGTTATAAATATACAGTTGACGCGCTAAAATTCAAAATAAATTCTTAGTTATAAATCGTTTGTAAATAGTTCTATAAGTCTTTTATCGTTATTATTTTTGTTAATTAGTGTTAAATAAATAGTGTTTAAATAAATTGTGACTTTCTATCCACACGGAACCGACGAAAAACGTAACAATATCTTTAAAAAATAGTAGATAAAATAGTACTTTAACCGCAAGGGTAGATTAAATGATACTTTAACAGCGAGGATAAGTTAAAAACTTTATTTCTTCTCTCACGTTTTTTAATTGCTTCCATTTTTGAATTTTTTTGTATTCCTTTTCATAAGTCATTCGGGATTTAAATGTAAGTAGTTTGCAAATGGTGTTTGTCGTCTCAGTCTGAATATCTGTTGGTAATTTACTTATTTCGTTTTGAGCCATTTCTGGCCCCAATTCAATCAGCAATCGACACGAAAGAGAATTAAAAAATATCGACTCAAAACTGACAACTAAAGAGACAGCTTTATTTATTTGTCAAATTACATAGAAACCAACGCCAACCCAGCACAATATTTTTTCTATCTCTAGTCGCACAATATTTTTTCTATGTCTTTTGCGCCGTCTGGCGATGCAGAAGAAACTAAATTTGTAGTTCTATAAAATTACCATTGAGTGCCTAGGGCATAATGACACTAACCCAATTATTATACTTGCGACATTGGAGTAATTTGTACTTTTTTTCTTTGTATTTTTTGTCATGTACTATTTATGTGCTTTTGTATACGCGATCGTGTGTATATCTATATTTCTTATACTGCAGGTCGGATACGATAAATCTTTTATTTTATGTAACCGTGTTCAACTTTTGTTTTCAACTATAATTACTAAGCTTATAATACCAATCACATTATCGCGTCAAGTTCTTGTGTGCGGCAAAAAGCGGCGCTCCAGCCGAGGCGACATTGCATAAAATCGCCATTTTTACCGCGCCGGCCATAAAAATGTGATAAACTAGCCCCGGCCAGCTCACTTCTTTCCTTCCTTTTCTTTTTCTCGAGGCGTAATTATAATAATTCGACCAATTACAGAGTCGCTATCGCAAATAATCGCGATCGCGGCCGGCATGAAACCATGTGGAAAATGGCCTTTTTCGAATTTCCGCTGCGGGTTCATTCGTTAGATTTGCCCGACGGTGGTAAACAGTGCGTTCGCTAACTGGTCGTTAGAGCGACTCTTATCTTTCGACTTAACACTTGCGTTTATTTTTACGGCGGCGGGGGCCTTGCCTCGCTACTACCGCTTCTGATGTCTTAACTTGGAAATGTCGCGGTCGGCCTCCGGCTCTCGCTTCTTAATTTGCCGGTAGCGGATTAAATAAATACGAGAGCATTTTTCGAAACTCGTTTATGTTATTTTGTTAGCCTTAACCACCTTTAACTGACGGTAGATGTTCAAGAGTGCTTATGAACGAATAAATAATTAATGAGATGTCGTAGAAACGAATGATTTTCTTTGATATTTTGTAACGACCAATATACAGGGTGGTCCGAACTGTATTCCGGAAACTTCAGCAGCATCAAAAACAAAATAAAACACTAAATCACCACAATACACCAAAACACTTTTACTTTTACACTGGACGCCCGTTTCTCTAACCATGTTAGCATCATCAGCAGATGATTATAAACATTGATGATGCTAACATGGTTAGCGATACGCGCGTCCAGTGTAAAAGTAAAAGTGTTTTGGTGTATTGTGGTGATTTAGTGTTTTATATTGCTGTGTATAGTGATGGGTTGTTATTTAACTATCTGTTATTTTATAACAATTATTTATAAATAACATAACGCAACCGTTACTACTTCTAAAAAATAACAGATATAAAATAACGACACGTAGAGATCGGCCGCTCGTGAAAGGAAAAACGAAGTCGGCGCTCTGCATCATCACAAAATTCTATGCTGCTCGAAGCAATTCCAAAAAACAACTAGTATGGATGGAAAACATGTTATTTCGTCAACCATCGATACAGGCGGCGAGACAACGGACAGAAAAATTTTCAGAATAATATTTTAAGATTTTTTAAAAATGTATACTGGGTGTTTTGAAAAATCTGGTCATTGATTAATCACGATCCTGCTTAAAGCCCTTGACGTAAAAAGCTGATTTTTGGAAAACGGATTGACTTTAGTGTGTAGAGGTTCGATAAGAAGGGATTTTTCGAAACTCGAATTCTAAGGGGGTGAAACTACTCTGAAATATTAGAATATTTGTTATTTAAAAACCGGTGAGTTTTTCGGGAAAACTCTTAAAACACGTATATTTTATTATGTTGTTTTACATATTTTAAGATTTTTTAAAAATATATACAGGGTGTTTCATAAAATATGACCATTGAGTAATCACTATTCTGCTTAAACTGCTGGACGTTTAAAGCTGATTTTTTGCAACGGATTGACTGTGGGGTTGAGGTTCGATAAGGAGGGGTTTCTCGAATCTCAAATTCCAACAGGGTGAAAACGCCCCTCAAATATTACAATATTTGTTATTTAAAAAACGGTTAGTCTTTCGGGAAAATGCCTGGACACGCATAATTTATTTTGTTTTTTTTACATATTTTGAAATTTTTTAAAAAATCATACAGCATGTTCCAAAAAGTTG
Organism: Sitophilus oryzae; assembly: GCF_002938485.1. Lineage (NCBI taxonomy): Eukaryota > Metazoa > Arthropoda > Insecta > Coleoptera > Curculionidae > Sitophilus > Sitophilus oryzae. Next base: position 13,331,860 of record NW_022146055.1, read on the forward strand.
AGTAATTGATTAACCACGATTCTGCTTAAACTGCTCGACGTTAGAAAGCTTATTTTTGGCAAATGTGAGAAAATTTTATCCAGTTTGTATGTTAATGGAAATTCTTGTTTTGCTTTATCATCACCATTAGAAATTATTAATTCGACGCGAAGTCGCGGGTACACGCTAGTTTAAGTGTAAAATTAATTCGAACTCTAGTGTGCAGTTGGTTTACTTATGAAGAATATACTACTCATTTTCTTATATTGCTATTTTTTGACCGCAAATGGTAAAATCATAACTAAGAGCTTCTCGCCCGTCGAGTGAGATGCACCCTGTACACTGCTACGCAATTCAGGATCTACGCGGATCGAGGGGCAGGGCGTAGGTAGATCGCAATGTGTAGGTATAGACGAGTGGCGGAATTTTGGCTTTTTTTATATCGCAATTTGTAAACAGCTCTTATTTGTAAATAACCACCGTTTTTAGAGAGGTATTTTAGATAACAATCGATATTTAGAAATGTTTTGACACCCTGGAAATACTACCACCGAGCACGTCATTGTTGCAACTTGCAACTGCGTTAATACGCCTGGCGATGACCGTCTCATACTCTTTCAGATATTTAGCAGTAAAATAAAGAAACCTGTTATTTTTAAGCTGTTATTTTAAGCTGTTTTTTATAAATAACTATAACAGTTTCAACTGTTATCTAAAAATATCAGTTTTGCCCATCACTAGCTGTGTAACATCAAAAGTTCCAACTCTCAACTGTAATATTCAGCAGCATATTCTGCAGATAAAAATAAGTAAAAAAGTTCGTAAGAATGTATGTCCTAAAATGCTTAGTTTCGGAGATACAGGGTTTGAAGTTTCATTTTTATTTCGATTTTTTCCAAATAATTTCTGAAGTAACGTCAATATTGGCATGAAAATTGGTGCCTGGAAGTTTTTTGACATGAGAAATTTGATTTTGGTGTCAATATGACTCCTACTAGTAGAGGGCGCCACCTACATGTGTTTTAACTGTTTTGAAGCGTAATAACCTTTTGTCCGTTCCTGTATAAAACTACCGAGCGAAAAAATATACATCTCTGTGACTTTTTATGTAAAAAATATCTCTTTGTAAAAATCGCTACGAGCAACCGTTCTTAAGATATTTAGAATGGAAGTAGATAGTTATTTCACTGAAATGATAAACTTGATAAATTTTTATTTTTTTAAATTAATAATATTTTTTTCTGCTAAAAATAATGATAAAACAGTTTCTGTTGAACTTTTGGCACAAAAACATTTCAAATTTATGATGAACATGTTTAATTTATGTCAATGATGACAGGTATTGATAATTTCGATTCGAAATTAAAATGAAACTTTTACACCTTGTATTTCCGAAACTAAGCATTTTAGGAAATATATTTATACGAACTTTTTTACTTATTTTTATCTGCAGAATATGTCACCGAAGTTTCCGGAATACAGTTCGGACCACCCTGCATATGAGCTGATTAATATAAATTTGTATCATACACATCTTACCGTATGATCGAGAAAAAATAACTACTACTGAGTAAATGAATTTGTAGATATAGTATGACATTTTTTGAAACTTTAGTTTCGGAGATATAAATTTAATCGGACATTTTAAAAACATTATTTTTATTTCAGAAACTATTTGAGACAGAGTTTACCAAAAACGTTTTTTTTTATATCTACAACTGGGTAAATGAATTTGTAGATATAGTATGACTTTTTTTTAAAACTTTAGTTTCGGAGATATAAATTTAATCGAACCTTTTAAAAATTGTTCTTCGTCGTTCGTTGTTTCTTCTAACTACGTCGATTACTTAATACGCATTAGCTTCACAAGAAGTCACGTGATGTGGCATCATTTTTTTACAAAATATATTATGGTAAATTCACACAAGTTTTGTGAATATGTTTAGAGACATACAATTTTACTACAAGATTGTATTTCTGATTTAAATTTAATTTTTAAACTCACACATTTTTAAACTCATTGAGAAAATAATATCATTTAGTAATAATCATTTAATATTAAATAAAAAACTTTTGCAAAATTATTTTTTTTGGGAAATTACGCAAAAATATCTTATTTTTACAAATTTCTTGTAATAATAAACACTTAAGGACTACAAGCTAAGAAAATGCGTTAATACAGCCGGGGACATAGCGGCAACAAAGCTTTACCGCACACGTGCGACACGTACTACAAGGTAATAAATGAATGAATAGACTCCCTCGCCTCTAATCGGTGTTGTCATATTGTAAAGAACTTATCCTTTTTAAACAGTATCCGACTTATAATTTAGTAGTATAAGGACTATTTAATACATCTATGGAATATTAAAACCTACTTTATTAAACTGTAGTATTAATATCTCAATATATGTGTATAACAAGAAAAAAAATATTGATAATATTAAAGACGTGACAACATAGGCTGGATGAGGAAGGCTCGGTCGACCGTACCCAGAAGTAAGCATGTGTACAAAAAAGATTGTTTGACCGCGTTGAGATGTAAATAGTGTAGTCTATATTTTATTTTAAGTCTATGGTTATAATTATTTTCTGAAATCAATTAAGAGCTAATTTTTTGACTACATTTTTTGATTTTTGATTACTATTAAACATACATACTATAGGTATATTTATTTGATTATTACACTATCGAAAAAAGATTTCTACATGAATATTTGTAGTATAGAAATAAAGAGGCACTACGAGTATATAACATTATAAATATTTCAAGCGAATCTCAGTTATTGCGTCTCGTTATATCACATGTTTCAATAATTCATATGCCATATAACAAATTTTATTTGAATAGACTCAAATTATACTGCGTCCTCTACCCGTTTCGCATATATTTTATTTATTTATGTCACACGAAATTGAGCGCATGTGACAACGACTTCGTATTGAATATTGCAAAATGTCTGAATTTATTGTTCTCTGTTTCTGAACTGCCTTTTTATTAAAACGGTCGATTTTAAATTCACAATAAAAGGGGGAAATATTTTCACGATTCTCAAACAGAAATACTCGAAACTATAATATACTAATATCGATATTCCAAACGTGTCGAAAAAATTATATTATAATAATATTCTTTATGTATGATGTGAAACCTTTATCAAGATTTTAGTCTGGATTTTAACGAGATATTTTATTTGAATTTCCTAATATGGAACAGAGTGGATACGACAAAAGGGGGAACCCAGGTAATAGATGTCATCCACAAAGTCAAAGCCCTCAAGTGGTAATGGGCAGGATACCTGGCAAGAAGGACGGAACAAAAACTACAGCATGGTACCCACGAGAAATTAAGAGACCTAAAAGAAGACCGAACCTGAGATGGGACCATGATATTAGGAATATAGCAGGGATAACTACGACCCGCATAGCCAACGATAGACAACAATGATGGGTGGTCCAACTACAGCATACCATAATTGGAAATGGTTGAACAAACTGAAGCAGTTGCATAGAAGTGTGTTGTTTGTTGATGTTTATTGTTTATTGTTTCTGTTAATTAAACTGAAATTGATGATGAGGAGGATGATGAATACGGAACAGTGGCTGACAGACCATAGAGTAGATTTTAACAACACAATAACTATAATGAAGAAAGATACGATAGCTTATAAACCATTTTTTCGATTATGAGTATAATCTAATAAAAAATATAAAAATAAACAGAAACAACAAAAACTTATTTGATTCGTTCTCCTTTGGAGACTTTGGTTTGATCCACAAACGTTTTAATAGTATTGCATTTAGCAACATTTACCGACAATACTCGACTATGTTTACTGTTCTATAAAACTACTCCTTCAATTTCGATTTAAAAAATTGGAATCCGGCTCATGCCCTGGAATAAATCACCCCCGTTTATTATGCAGGTAAAAACGTAAATGGCCATTTGCCTGGCGTCCGACGTATTTTTCCCTCTTCCAGTTACCGCCTGGCTAATAACTCAATAATTCCTGACGTGTTAAGTAACAATCAAGGGCGGATTAAGGCCTGTTTTGCGGTCGATAAAAATTTTCTTTGTATGGATAATTGAAGTTTCCAACTAGGAAAAAGAAATTACCTTTATAATGTCAATTGAAACGCTTGCCGCTTGTAAGAAATTGTAAATAATGCATATCTGTTTTTCTTGTTTTTCATGTTTCTGCTTCTTTTCGATAAGCATTATTAACGGATTAAAATAGATATTTTCCGAATTTTTGGAAGACAGTAAAGTAAAGTACTCTTGCAAAATGTGTTTTAAATGTTTATTATACAACCTTTGCGGTAAGTTCAGTTCATTTCACCACTGAAAAGGAAATCTAAAAAGTCCTAAAAATCAAAACACGTCTCTATGGTAATATCATTTCGTTTTTAGTCTTTGGACAATGAGTACTATTAATTTTGATTCAAAATTTTTAGGAGGACCAAATTTATTTAGTTCAATGTTACGGAAAATATATGATAACTTGTATTATAAATTATTATTCCAGCTAAAAAACTCTTTAGAAGAGTTCAACTACGGTAGCGAGCATAAATTTATCATTATCTATTAATAATCAATGGTTTTGCGCATTGGTTTTGCTAGTGGGGTCATAATTGGGACTATTTCGGTTATAATGGAATTTTTTATCCACTATTAATATAAATATGTCACTACACATTTTGTTTTAAAAATGGATAAGGCGGGTTTTACAACATAAAAATGGAGATATTTTTGAACAAAAATTTAGGAAAGAGTTAAAAAATTGTTAAACTGTAGTAAAAATAATCAATATAAAATGAATATCGAGAATGTTTCTGAGGAATGTAGAATTATTTTTTTCGAACACTCACTATTGAAATATAACGTAACCCAAACGTATCCTTTTATTTTACTAGCACTCTTGACTATCCCAAGAAGAGTTTTAATTTATCACTAAGCATTTATATCTGAGGACAAATAATAATATTGGCTTACGTAAAATCGCAGTATAAAATTTGGGTACAACAACTAAGTATTCCATTGCAGAATGTTCTGCAGTATCGGTCTATCCAAATGGAATAATACGCATATGAGCTTGAAAATAAAATTATTAATCTTAAAACGGAATTTTCATTATATAAAAATTAATTTAATTCTTTCTGTTTAAATTAAATGAATAGCGAGCCTTTTGTATACAAATAATTTTGAAAATATATATTAAATTGGTGAATATTTAAACAAAAATTAACGAACGGGAACGGGCTATACAGTCGAATTAATCAGGGAAAGCATACTGTGCACGAGAACAGCGAATGGAAATTGAAAATTGCGCTTAGTAGCAAAACGGGAAAGCCGGCTGCTCTCTAACGAAGTTACCACGCGTGTTTCGAAGAGTTAACGTTTCGGTTTAGAATTTTACCGAAAATAAACGTTGACATCGTTTTATGCGCAAAATAATTGTTTAATTACGCTGTCATTGGGAATTTATTTGTTGGAAAATTTGAGCGATCGTTTGTGGCGGGGGCGGTGGGTGAACTAATAACATTATTCTGGCTAAACTTGGATGAAACAAACAACACAACTGCGGATTAGTCGCTTAAGTTTTAATACGAACTATTTTTATTGTTTTAGCGAGAAATAGTGTGAGTCTTAAATAGGTGCAAATATTTTAGGGGTGGTATATTTGAACCCCAGGAAGACGTCTATTATGTTTTTAGCCGACCAATGTATGCAGTATAGAAAATTAGCTGTATAAATCGTATTCAATACTCGGATAATGCATTTTTAAGAACAGCATCACCTCTAACAGGCATTCTTTTTAGAGTACTTCCATATTTTGCTTTAAAATAATTAATAAACAATATTGGAGGCACTTAGTAAGCACTTTGTCACAATCCACAACACAAAATGAACGTATTTATATACTCTATAGCTCTAAAAACTTTAAAAACACCTTTTTTACATTTAAAATTGACAAAATAATTAACTCAAAATTTCTCAGCTGTTATTTTTATAAGATTACCATAGGCAACTAATAATATACACTATCATGACAAGGACTACAATGACGTCACAACTGTCGGCTAAAGCGCGGCAAGAGGCGAACGTACGTCTTATGAGGATGAGCAATCCTATTAGTTTACCGTTCTTGGGCTATTAAGATCAGCAAAAAAAAATCTTTTAATTTCACTCAAAATTAGTTATTTGAGTTATAAATGACCTAAATACAAAATATTTTCTTGGTGTCTATCTGTCTGTCAGTCTGTCTGTCTGTCCGTCTGTAACACGATAACTCAAAAACCACTAAACCAATTTTAACCAAATTTGGCACAAAAATACTGTGGCACCCGAGAATCTGGCTATTAGTTTATGGTGGTGGTGGGGGGTTGATAAGGGGGTATGGGAGGACGTTAAAAATTTTAAAAAATCGTAACTCCAAAATTACAGTAGCTAGCGAAACGCGGTTTTCAATTTAAGATTAGGAATAATATTTGCAACAAAATTAGTAATAACATCAAAATCAGTCAAAGTCACAGTTTTTGAGATAAAAAAATGGAAACATTCCTTTACTTTGGAATTAAAAGAACTGCCTACCAACTTTTTATTAACATATTTTAGTATGGGCGGCTATACGTGCCTCCCGACGCCATTTTTTTTTAATTATTGTAATCGAGTTCCGACAGTACCAGGATTTAATTTCGAGACTCGGTCCTTTGATGGCTCCAAAGAAACGGGAAGTCCTGGTATGTTCGAGACCAGGATTTCCCGGTTCTGAGCTCTAAATACACACAACCAAACTTATACGGAATCACTATTTCTGACTAAACTTTTTGCAGACGGAAAAAATTGGTATACAACTTTAAGGTAAGGCTTTTTGTTGAAAACAAACAGGATAATAAAGAATAAACGACTGTTGCGATGTATTTTTTTGCGAATGTTGTGTTCAGTAGTAAAATCACGATTGTCCGGTTATTTTCATTCGATCAAAAAAAATTAAAAATGCCTTATGTTGGATTAATATATGTACAGAGGGGAAGAATTATTACTTTCACTGGATGAGGGATGCCCCAAAGAGACGTAGCAGAAATAGTAGGCGTTACCCAGGGTGTTATATCGAAAATTTATGCGATGTACTTGGAACTAGGAACTCTCAAAAACAGGCCCAGACAAAATCGTCAAAGAGTCACAACTGAACAACAAGACCACTTTGTGTACCAAATTGCTAGAAGAAATCCCAATGTTTCTCATCCAGAGCTACAAAGACAACTTCTAGCAGCTACAGGTGCGAACGTTTCAGTTGAAACCAGAATTGGCCTAAGATGAATTAAAAAAAAAAGATTTGGCCAGACTCCAGACTGCTAAATCTGTACCAAAATATAAAGAAGGAACTGTAATGTTCTAGGGAGGTATTATGCTGGGAGCAAAAACTCCATTGTTACCACTTCAACAAACTTTAACGGGTCGGAGGTATGTTGATGAAGAGCTGCAATTGAGGCTAGAGAATGTCTTGAAACGGAAGGTATCATAGTTTTGTACTGGCCTGCACGTTCACCAGATCTAAACCCTATCGAACACTTGTGAGACCAGCTCAAAAGAAGGGTTAGAGCTCGTCGAAACAATCCAGGAAATCTCGCACAGCTTATCGATGCACCATTAGCAGAATGGGAAAACATACCCCAAGACAACGTTGATAATTTAATAAGAAGCATGCGAGCGCGGATAGAAGCTTGCATAAGGGCTAGAGGTGTCAGCACGGATTATTAAAATTATCAATTTTCTTTTTGTTTTTGCTTATTGACGATTAAAATTTAAAATCTCATTTCGTTTCAGAAACAAAAAAATACCAGTGTGTTTATTTTGGGAATTGATTAATTTTTTTTATTACTAGATGGATTATTTTTCATTAAAAATCTTCGGTAAGGACTGAGTTTTATTCTTAAACACAACATTTTTTCATACGTCTCAAAAATTATGAAAAATAATAGATGATTTTCCATATAATTGGTTGTGTGTATTACGCTAACTTGGGTACCAGCGTACAAGGGTCACGTGGGTAACAAAAAAGCCGGACAAAATGGCCAAACAAGACTCAATGGCATTCATAGGTGTAGACCAATGTACCGAAAGTTCGAATTCCGTTTTTTTGATGGTTTAAAAGAACCGGAAGCTTTCGGAACTTTCGAAACCGGGATTTTCCGGTTCTGAAACCTAAATGTTACGTTAGCCTGGGTACCAGTATACCAGGGTCACTAGGGTAACAAAAAGGCAGACAAAATGGCGGTAACTGAAAGTAGACAAAAAAAACAAGCAAGGTTCATCAATGCCCAGAACCCCCCTGTGAAGTTGCAAAAGCACTCACGAGAATGGCTAGAAAGCGGTGGGTGTTTAAACGCGTGTGTGTAAAGTTCATAGAACAATGGCCAAAATTCACAACAGACCTGAAAAGCCAAGACAGAAAGAGGGTCAAAGCTGTAGTGGGTTTACTAACAGGGCATTGTAAGAAGCTTGGTGCAGGTTCTGTCAATCTGAAGAAGAAACGACGAACACAATTATAAGTTTTCTGTATTAAGTACTTGGAATTAGTAATATTTTTGTAGCAGTAGGCATGGGGTCACTTGAGGCAAACAGACAGCCAAATATCCGATATGGATAAATAGGATTGTGACGTAAATCAGGTAAGAACGGTTAAAATACGCTAATAAACAAGAATCAACAGGTTTAAACCACTTTGAACCGCTTTTGAGCTGTTTTGAACCGCTTTTTAGCTTAAAACAACAGACCTGTTCATTTTTTGTTCAAACCTGATTATTTCTGTTTTAAAGCAGTTGTTTCTTTTTAAAACCTGTTTATTCTTGTTTATTAGCGTATTTTAACCGTTCTTACCTGATTTACGTCACACTCCTATTTATCCATATCGGATATTTGGCTGTCTGTCTAGCTCAAGTGACCCCATGACTACTTGTAGCAAATTGTATTGTTATTATATACACCAAAAATATTGTTACTATATTTTTGGTGCTAATTCGAAATAAGAAGACTTTCTAAAGTAAATTTATTGTGATCAGTTTCTATAGCTCTATTCAAATATGCGACATAAATTTTGACTTTCAGTAGACAGACCGTGGCTTTCAGTGATATTGAAATTCGGCAATAATTTCTCGAAGCAGCTATAGCGAAGCCGAACTCTATCGGAACTATGTATATTTTTATTATTATTGTGGTGAAGTTTCCATATTCTTTCAGCGAGGTTTTATTATACGCGGCGCGCCTTTATAAGACTTTATAAAGGGCACCATAAAACTTTACTGTCTGAGAGCTCCTATAATCGAACTATGCAAATAGAAATGGTCGGAGATTTATATGCTGCTCCGTCGTCGGGCAAATAAAAATATTATTTTCTGTTTCTAATAAAAACACTTTCAAACATTACGAATCGCCCGGTTTATTGGAAAAAAGCTTTCAAGAAGCAAATCAGTGGCGATAAATCCTTTATACTCTCGCGTGTGTGTAAGTAAACAAAATCTTTAACGACCCGGAGGGTTGAATATTAAATTTTGCATTTTTCCTCGTATCAAATTGCCCGATTTCGTTGAAAACACGAGAACTCTAGTCTCCCTAGCGATGAGATTTTCACAAACAATACATACCCAAAGGGTAACAAAATTCGTAGTGTATGTATTTGTTTGCGAATTACATGTAAGAATGAAACTATTTTACAGACAGATATCAGCAATTTCCTTTCTCGAATGTAGAATGTAGAATGAATGTGAGGGGGGTTTTCATCACCGCGACCTTAAAGATCTATCGTGTCCCTCTTTCTTGAGTTATAACTCATCATACATGGGTATTTTCTTGTTGTAGGGGTGACAGGGTATTTCCCATCCTCCTCTGACAATAGATATTCTTCCTCCAAGGAGTGGACATCTACAACGGTTGAGGTTTGGTCCTCTGTGCCCTTCACAATCGAGGAGGTTGTCTCCGGCTAAGATACCCGTGAGGCAAATGCTGGCTCTTTAATTTGGTCTCTCTATAGACCTAATACCGCTATTATCCCAAATCTATAATAGAGGATATCTCTTTCTCACTTTCTTGGATATGAGGTCAATTCCTACTGTGAGGACCTGACCATGGCCCTCCTCCCTCGAGTTGATTACTCGCCAACTCGATGTCCTTACATTGGGATTCTGGCAAAGCTCGTGACACGACCCTCTCGGTGTTGGACGGCTTTCCATCCTGGTACTCTATTGCCCTTTGATGAGGATACACCAGGCTGTTGCTTGGTTCTCCCTTTTCGAACACAATTTTTATTTTTTTTTTCATACAATTTTCTTTCCTCTTAGTATTATTATTAATGTAAATTATACAGTGCACTCACTCTGAAACCTTATCTATAGGGATGGTAAAGTTAGATTGTTAAGTGTTTATAACCATTCGGTAACTTTGTGGTAACGGCTGACTTACGTTATTAACTTCCCGGCAACATCTTCAATATTTTCGAAGCGGTAGCCTCCGAGTGTGCGATTCCGGATCCGCTTATCTTTTCCGCTCTAAGGTTCATTCTCACGTATTAGTACTATATTTTGTCAGATTATTTAAGGATGTCAAAGATTGATTTTGTTTTCTTTTTTTTCAGGACGTATAGCAGCTGGAGAAGGTCGATTCAACTCCAACAGCGAAGTGAACATAAACACCGAGGTCAAAAGCATTCCAGTCACTAAGAGAGGAGTTTACATCGCTTTTAGAGACCAGGGTGCCTGTATATCACTTTTAGCTATTAAGGTAAGCATACAGTACTTAGCCTATGTGTAAATAAATATCAGTACATTTTTAATTTCTCAAAGCTGATAGACCATGGTTCTGTATAAATTCTAACATGCTTAAATAACTTTGAGCGCATAAAAGAAACTATTAATAATACGAATATAGATTTTTTTGTAAGTTGAAATTGTGATATCTATAAATTATTTGAGCTTGTTTTTTGTACCGGTATGGTAAATGTTTATATCCCACATATAAAGGGTGGTACGAATTGTATTCCGGAAACTTCGGCAATATATTCTACAGATAAAAGGAATAAATAAGGAAAAAAGTTTATGTATTAAATAGTAATGTATGTCCTAAAATGCTTCGTTTCGGAGATACAGGGTGTAGAAGTTTTATTTTTATTTTGGTTTTTTCCAAATAATGTCTAAAGTAACATCGATATTTAGATGAAAATTGATGTCTTTTGGACATGAGAAATTTGATTTTGCTGTCAATATGACTCCTGCTTGTAGGAGGCGCCGCCTACATAATTTTATATTGATTTGAAAAGTCATGATTTTTCATCCGTACCTGTATAAAACTACAAAAAAATATGTATTTTCGTAATTTTTTACGTAAAAAATATGTCTTGGTAAAAATTGCTACGAGCAACTGTTTTCAAGATGTTTGGAATGGAAATAGTCAATACATGGCATTATTGACAAAAAATAAACACGTTGACTAGATAGTTATTTGACTGAATTGATAAATTTGAGAATTTTTTTATTTTTTTAAGCTAATCGTGAATTTTTCTGGAAAAAAATACGATAAAACAGTTTCTGTTGAATCCTTCGCACAAAAACATATTAAATTTATTAATAGCAGACTAATAACATTTCAGTCAATATGTATAATTTTTGTAATCTATTGACTATTTAGATTCCATATATCTTGACAACCATATATCTTTACCAACAGACCTTTTTTACGTAAAACATGACGGAAATGTATATTTTTTTACTGAATAGGTTTATACAGGTACGGACGAAAAGTTATTACTCTCCAGGTAGGAGTCATACTGACTCGAAATCGAATTTGTCGTGTCAAAACACCCAGGCTCCATTTTCATTTAGATGAAAGCGTTAGATGTGGCGTTAGCTTAAAAATTATTTGGAAAAAATTGAAATAAGAATCATACTTCTACACCCTGTATTTCCGAAACGAACAATTTTAGGACATAAATTTATACGAACTTTTTTACTAATTTTTATCTCTGGAATATACTGCCTATAGTAACAAGTAAAGTACTATGTAAATAGTCTTTAGAGTAGCATTCGTATTTCCGATTCTTCCTAAAGTTATTCAAATTCATTATTTACTGTATAAAAAGTTGGTAATTAATTAACTGGATTAAAAGGTAAATTACTGAATAAAAAGCAAAACAAAACAAAGTTACGAACTGAGCCACAATATCCGCTCGTGGCCGCAGTGAATTCTTAGTAAATAGAAATAAAACGTAATTGATTGTTTTATTATAAAGTAAGAACAATGAGGCTAAAATCACTCTTATACGAAAAAAAAAATTCAAATAGTAGGCATAGTTGATTTAAATTTCCGATTATTAATATTCATTGTTTTTATTTAGGTATATTATATTACCTGCCCAGAAGTGACTATCAACTTCGCCAGGTTTCCAGCGACTCCAACTGGTAAAGAAATAACCATTATAGAACAAGCTCAAGGCACTTGCGTGGACAACGCCGAGGTGGTTGGGGGAGCCCCAATCTACTTATGCAAAGGTGATGGCAAGTGGACGTTACCAACTGGTGGTTGCAAGTGCAAGTCCGGATTTCAGCCTGACTTGGAAAAACAAACTTGTAATTGTACGTATTGCTTACTTTTTCAATAATATTAGCATAAATAATTGGCGTATTTGTTTTTTAGTATGCCAACCAGGAACTTACAAGTCCGAGGTAGGAGACGGACCGTGTCTTGCATGTCCAAAACATTCGCAAGGACAAGATTATGGATTGTCCGAATGTCGATGCAATCAGGGATATTACAGGGCACCTACTGATCCGAAGAACATGTCATGTACACGTAAGTAGCTCTAAAATGTTCTTCGTAAAAAAAACGGCGTCAAAGACAACTGGGGAACGACAATCGATGATAATTTTGGCGAAGTCAAACCCTAAACGTAATTTACTTGGCCCGTACTATTTATTTTAAATGGCGCTTACGGCCTATTGGTCTTAAAAAAATTGTAATTAATAATACTATTTCAATGGTGTAGTTTACAATTCGGGAAAAAATAGTTTTTTGTCAATAGATTTGTGTGTCTGAAATCGATATATCCGTTTTTATCGTTTTTATAATTATTGTTAATTTTTGACGATTTTTATGTGAATTTTTAGAAAATGACGTCTACAGTATGTCCCCGGATTGTCTTTACAAGAGGAAAATCTTTTTTATTGCAGACATTATGAGAAAATTTTTACTTGTTCCAAAATGATTAATCCCGTTTATACTTTTCCAAATTTCCATAACCATATTTTCACAGTTTTATCTAAAGTTTCTAAAGTTTACTAAGAAACGGGATTAACCATTTTGGAACAAGTGAAAATTTTTATATATATACTGTAGAGAGCATACTGTAGAGATTGACCGCGCCAAAATTATAATCGATTGTCATTCCCAAGCCGTCATTCGTCGCCGTTTTTTTTTTCGATTATGCTGTATATGTACAAAATTGTTGTGTCATTCAAGAGGATTTTTAATAGAACATTTTGTAATTTGTTGTGTTAAAAAAAACATATTAAATATAAAATTAAAATAATAATCTTCTAAATATCTTATCTTATTTTTGCTCTCTAAATAGCTTTTGTGTATCGAAAAATGATTTAAATATTAAAATTATTTAATTATTAAAACTATTATTTCATTACTGCTATACATATTCCACTTTTGATGCTCTGTATTCCTTCTAAATCTAATATATATAGTATAGGTTAGATTATTATGTGTAAAAATGAACACTCGGCTATATGTTTGACGGACGAGCATTAGCGAGTCCCGCATACAATTGAGGCACAAAAAGTAATTTTTACTCCGAATAGACTATGCTATTTTTTTTTCAAACGCCACGAAATAAGTTTTTAAACAATTTCAAACATTTCAAATAATATAAAAAGATTTAAAAGACATATCTTGTATGTAATTATATACAGATTGTTAACTGGACGGTTGATTGTTTGGGAATAGAATGGCAACACTGCCTACATTCCAAATGAGTACTAAACTACGCTGCCGACTCGTCCCGTCGCGTCGTCTCTCGAGGAGCAGGCCGAGGTTGCCATATTTCAACCATAAAGCTCTTGCCGCGAGTAATAAACAAATTAACATCCTGTATAGAGAAACTATGGTTACGCCCGTTGAATTTGACACTTTATATCAGTTTAATAATATATTTTCGTACTTTTATGCTTAGGCGTAAAAGTGCTTTAGTTTTGTGCCTAGGCGTCATATGTAATTACTTTTTTATATAGTCAATTACGTCGCAAAAATTAATACTTTTGTGACGTTTGTTGAAAAAAAATGTCTGTTTCACATGTTGAAATATATTTCTTGACTGCACAGAATAAATCTGTATATAAATAATGTTCCACTTTTCGTATTATAATGTTAGATTAAATTATTTTTAATTTTCAGAACCTCCTTCAGCTCCTTTAAATCTAACTGTAAATTTCGTCGACCAGTCCACCGTATTTTTGACGTGGCAGCCTCCAGAAAATCAAGGTGGCCGAAACGATACAGTGTACAGATTAAGATGCGACGCCTGTAGCGGAGGTCTCGTACAGTATAATCCGTCAACGGTACGATCCAATCAAGTAGCATTAACTTTCTAAATTACATAACCTTATTTTAATGTATTTTCCAGGAAACTTTCAACGAAACACGAATCCAGATTAGCGGCCTAAACGCGGTCACCACGTACCGATTTCAGGTGTTTGCCGAAAACGGCGTCTCTCATCTCAGTTTGAGGCCCAATGCCGAATATGCTAATATAGTTGTTACGACCGAAGCCTCGGTGGTTAGTAGTATATCGAATATTAAGGTAACTTCGGTTAAAAGTACGGAGATTACTTTGGAATGGGACGCGCCCATTACGGATGGGGATTTAGAAAGCGATCAAGTGGAGACATATGAAGTCAGGTAAGATAGTTCTTCATAAATAACGTTCGATTTGGTGACCGGTGGAGCGAGTTTTATGAAAGTCAAAACATTCAAATTAAAAATGTGGAAAAATTGATTGGTATAATAACAATTGAGTCATATTTTCAGCAACATCACTATTGACATATCATACTAAATGTATATATTTTCTGAAATTAATTAATATTATTTGTAAAAATATCAACAAAAAATGTTACTATCTGTTATTACATCAATTATTTGCATAATTCAATATTCTCTGATTTACCTTTCTTAAAGTCTACTTGCATAACTTAATAACCGAAGGGTCCAGGGGAAAACATGATAAACGCGATTTTACTAATTTTGCAGGAGAGCACTGGACAGCTTGTGGTTATTATGTTGTTTGCATGTATGAATATGTTTACTAGGTATGTTTATATTATAGGATTTAACAGCTTATTGCCCTGCAGAGTTTATACATTTTGTAGAGACTAGTTAGATCTACTACAATATAGTAAAGCCCTAAAACTAAGAAATTGGCGCTTATCATGTTTTTCCCTTGGACTCTTCAAATTTTAAAAACTATAATATTCTTTCCATTTTTTTTTAAATTATGCCTGTGTGGTGATCAGTTATCTGCATAATTCAATAATCTATGATTTATCTTTCTTTAAATCTACTTCCATCATAGAGAATAACTTTTAAAATCCATAATATTCTTTTCAATTTAATTATGCCCGTGTGGTAATCATAAATGTATGGCTGTATTATACAGCGTGTGTCTTAAATAAGTGCAAATATTTTTAGGGGTAGTATATTTCGACCCCAGAAACACGATTATGAGTTTTTTTCGCAAAAATATAACTTTTTTTGAAAAATGGTTTTGGATTTTTTTAGTTTCTAGTTAAAATACATAATTTCTTGATAATATGGCAACATAGGTAATAGATTAAATTTACAACAAAGAAAACAAAATTTAAGCCAAAAATATTTTTTTTGTAATTTTTGAAGTAAAATATTTCGGTTATTTTGGAATTATTAAACGGTAAAGAGAAAATATGTTTCTTTTAACGAGATCTACCAGCCCTGAAAATATTTGCACATATTTACCATTCATCCTATATTAAAGAAGCCCTACAAGTTTCCTCAATTATAATATTAATATGTTGTTTTGATACTAGAATAATTCGACTATTAAAAACATCTATCGCAAATTTCTGTCTGATTTTCAAAAAATAAACACAGATTATGTGTACTCTGTTTACTCTGATCATCACTTCAAACTTTTTCATAATACATCTTTCGAAAATATATCATTAATATTTCTTCCTGCAGGTGGTTCCCCAGGAATGAGGAATACAGCAATTCCACTAGTTTTCTAATAACGACTTTAAAAGCAACTATCACCGGATTGCAGCAACGAACAGAATATGGATTCCAAGTTCGAGCCAAAACACCAAGAGGATGGGGAGCATGGTCTCCAGTTATATTCCATACCACTGGACAAGTTTTAAATCCAGGTAAATATCAATTAGGAAAAACGCAAAACAATTTAAATATTTCGTAATAAATTTAAAAAAAAATACAGAAAGTATCACCGCACTTTAGAATTAAAATTACAGACAACTGTTAGTAATGTTTGTCTTTCGATAGATTATTAGTGCTTCTATTGACATATCTATCTGTCAAAATACATTTTATTCGTTGGAAACAGTAATCGAAAGCTGGAACGGATATCCAAATTAAAAGTTTTATTAATTCTGAATAAAGAGTCAATTGTAAAGTCTGTCCATCAAGAGATGGTATATGAACTTTGAATTACAAAGAAAATGTTCATTTAAAAGTTACTTTTCTTTTTTAATTATAACATCCATAAGCACGTGTATAATATTTTTAACAACACATTGAAATTCGTAGTCACAAATATCAGCGGTATTTTTTATTTAAAAATTAATATTCGTTACAGTTACTAGGACAAACTATAGACACTACCTAAAATGTTATATATTTGATTTCAAATTGATTGTGTTTTAGCTTTTGTTGGACCACAAGAAGGATTCAGATTACAGCTAGTAGCAGGAGCAATTGTCGTTATTGTAGTGGTCCTCGTAGCGGTTATTGTACTCACCGTCGTATTCGTCAGATCCAGATCAAACGACGAATGCAACAAGAAGCAACCCAGCGATTGCGATACCCTCGAATACAGAAATGGAGAAGGTAAGCTGGTTTTTCACGAAACATTGGGTTTTAGGGTGCACATACTAGTAGAATTTAAATGCTAGACAGAAATAGAGGTAAAAATAGATCAATTTTTTGCACTAACTAGTTTAACTAATTATAATAGATAATAATGCATCATAATAATAATCTGAGAAATATTTAATATATTATCAAGGTACAAACAGACTTAAAATAAAACTCTCCATGCTTTGAATATAATGGTTTCTGTAATGTCTCCAGTATGTCACTGATTTGCGGTGGATATCAATTATTACAAATAAGCTATAAGCATGTGTGTGACGTGTCATTTGCGAAAGATATTTTTCGACAATTTAATAGGCAGTCTAGTAAAATTACCCTAATAAGTTATTTGTGTCTGACTTAATTTGCTGCGGTTAAAATACAAAACACTAATCCGATTATAGTAATTTTGATTCTATCGGTTTTATTTAGCACTATTTTATAATGCACTGGGCTGTAGTAACACTTTTCACTCCACTAGTTGAAAGGGTTTTATTCTTTTCGATCTTTTGCCATCCCTATCTAGGAGGTGGTGTACCTCGATGTTGATGTGCTGATGGAGCCACTCTTCCTGTCTTAAGGCATATTTCCTGATGATCTTGTCGACATCATCCACTTCTAAGTCCTTATGTACATTGTCATTGCGAATGTACCACAGTGCATCAAAAATACCTCATAGTATTTTGTTTTGAAATCTTTGTATAATCCTTCAGTTGCTTTGTTTGGTGCAGAGTTGAATTGAATACCCTAGTCCGTATTAGTTTCAGGGCTTGTTGATAAAGCGGGAGCTTATTATATACAGATTGTTAACTGGACGGTTACTTATTGGGGAACAGAATGGCAACAATGCCTACATTCCAAATGATTACTAAGCTAAGCTGCCGACTCGTCGCGTCGCGTCGTCTCTCGACGAGCGGGCCGAGGTTGCCATATTTCAACCATAAAGCTGTTGCCGCGAGTAATAAACAAATTAACAACCTGTATATTAACAACGTTGAAAGTCGCCCTAGTATTAGTACATTTTCCTCTACTTTAATAAGAGTTAAAAGGTAAAAGTGAGTTAAGGTAAAAAATAGATTCAGCCGTTCGTGAGTTATAAATATGTAATGTTTTTATAACCTTTATTGTGGACTGCAAATTTAGTATTAACCCTTTTTAAGTAAAATCTAAACCATTTTTAATTTGGATTTACAATTAAACATTTTACTTACAAGTTATTTAGTTATAAGTCTGTTCCACACCTGTATGTACCTTAAAATAATATTAAATAAAGATCTTACTTCGAAAATTACTTTACCACTATGTAGTGGAAACAACTTCATGTAAAAGTTTAACGAGAGCATTATTTAGTCACATACCTTTAGAGACTACATAAATGCATAATATCACACACAGTTCCCTAACTCCATTTCTAACACACCCCTTTTAATGCACTTTCACGCTACCCCCTAACCCAGGACTGGTAGTTACTTACAGTAAGTAGTTTTTAGGAATTAAGTCATATAACACTAGTTTAATTTAACATATTAACACCCCTATTTAGGAAAACTTTACTATGTTTTTTTTTAATATGTGAATATAATTTCATATTACCAAGTCGCTCATAAATTGAAATTATATTTGTTTAATCTACTTATAGTGGTGTTAATATACATATACAGAGAGTGAGATCATATTTACTTGAATAAGTTTTGCCACTTTTTTATAGACAGGTCAATAACATTATTTTATATTCTATAAAAAAATTGCCATACTCGTTCAAGGTAGTTACCACTATCAAAACTCTCTGTATTTAACATTACCTCTGGTGTGGGTTTAGTTTAGAAAATCTAACTCGTTCAGTAAAAATTTAGTTTTATTTTTTTATTTTTTTTTCGAATTATTTTTAGTTCATCACTCCAGCTTGGACAATCCCCCAATTGTCACTACCCATACCAACGGTAATTCACTTTTTTGTTTCTTTTTTTAATTTAATTATGTTACCCAAATATATAGAAATTATATCTCGGTAATGTTAAAAAGGTTGTTTTGATAATAAGATCTCATTTAATATAATAGTTTAATTATTCGTTTTTGAGAAAAGTTTAATGTTGGTTTCGCTTCTAGTGACTACACCACTTTTCACTGGAATTAGTGGTTCTTCAAGAACATATATCGATCCTCATACGTACGAGGATCCTAACCAAGCTGTTAGAGAATTTGCTCGGGAAATTGATGCAAAATGCATTACCATCGAAGCTATAATAGGTAAGGGTTTTTTGAAATTAAAGTTACCAAGATAATTAGTTTTAGATGGAAATGATAGAGGAACGATATGAATAGAAGAGATTAATTTTTCTAGAATTCTTTCCCATAGCGTAATTATTAAAGTTAGCTAGTAATAGTACACATACATGATGTGAAGAACTGAGTGAATTTTTACATGTCTTGAATATTTTTCTGTAAAACTCAACAAATTTTTGTTACTAAAGATGTTTAGAAATTCACTTTATTATTACAAGAGCACCTAATCACATTCTGTTTATTTAGTGTCTGTTGTATTCTTTCGTTCGTTTTTATTTTTTTAATTTTTTTCTCATTAATTTTTATTATATTACTATTTAAATATCTTTTATTGATTTCTATTATTACATTAAATATTCTTCATTACAAAAAAAAGGCAAGGAATTTAAATTTAGATCTATTATGAGCTGTAGCAGGTCTATCTAAAGGAAGTTGTAAGGTAAAATCGAAATTAATATAAACACAATGTGAGTTAATAAAAAGCGAATCATAATATATTAAATTATGATAATTTATAAATTTACATTATTGTTTATTTTCTTTTTTTCTTTGATTAATTGGAAGGGTTCAATAAAAAAATCTTCTAAATTGTGAATTTTTATTTTATATATTTCTTCTCGTTTTTTTTAATAGAAAGGTCTGTGCACGTAGGTAACCTTTATAAAGTAGCCCCCTGGTACTGGCCTCAAAATAGTATTAATATGAATTTTCCATAACCAAAGTGTTTAAAAAACATCTAATAAGATTCTTAGAGCTGATTAAGCTGAAAGTTAATTATTATTATTTCAAAAAATTTCAAAAAATGTTTTAAAAATTTTTATAATTATTATTATGTTTTTCAAAAGTTTCTATCATTTAATAATGAATACCAATTACACTTAAATTAGAAGAAATATAGCAAAAAAGAGCTGAGAATTATTGTACATATATTGCAATATTTATTTATATACATATAATTGAAAATATAATATTATATAAAATAACATTATTTATACAAACATATTTTTAACACTTTGAGATGGAAGCTATGGTAGAATAATTAACTAAAAACTAATTTACGTACCTGAAAAAATGAATGAGTATAGTATTTTAAGTATTTAATAAAAAATTAAAAAAGGTTTATACAGGGTGTTTCAAAAAACATGTGCCATGTCCCGTGTGTAGATTCCTCTTGTAAAAATAAAATTTATTTTTCATATCAACATACATCCGATTCTGCGTTGTTTCGTTGCTACAGGGTGTTAAAGTCTTAATATTTTTTCGATTTAATATAATTTTCTTCCAAGTACTTTTAGCGTTTCGAATGAAATTTTGAGGGTAAAAGTTACTATAAATGCGACATATTTTAAAGTTAAAAAAGTGTCGACATATTGAACAGGGACGTGTATATGGGTTATCACTGGAATATTTTCTAAAAAAAGCATGTACCCCACTGACTTTTTTTCTCTCTTGTTAGCGGAATAGTGTAAGCAGTTTAATACCGATTAAAAGTTGTCTCTTGATATTTTGTCTATTTCGGCCTCCTTCGTAAAAAAAAAACATCGTAATGCTTTGCCTCGTAGTCATAAATTTGAACCTTAAGATACTTTTACTAAATAAATAGAACAACAAATATCATGTAATAAGGATTTTGTAAAACGCAAACAACAGATTTCCCTAACGGACTACAAAACTTTTGAACGCGGAAAATTAATTAAAAGTTAGAATGATATAGATCCGGCGGAACTGGAACCTGGATGCAGGTCCATGAAGCTTGATGTAACTCCGGATCCTACTCTTTTAAAATACCGGATCCAGCCATCTCTAGTAGGGGCTGTTAGCTCATAATAAAATACGTTTTTCGTTCTACTTCGTTATAAAATATGATTTGTGGTTTTATTATTTTATACGTATGTGGTTCTTTAACTATTTTAGATCAAATGTAAACTAATTGAAATACTATATTCTTATTGCTCGTAATATATACGTACGTAAATTAGAATTTTAAATAAATATCACACTTTAGTTGTTGCACCGTTTGAACCTTTTCAATTAACACCATTTCACACTAGTTCGTTTCTCTTCAACCAATTGCGATAATTGCCAATAATTCTATTTTATTTTCTTCAAACTTCAAAGGTTGTTACTTTCAAGGTGGCGGCGAGTTCGGCGACGTGTGCAAGGGCAAACTGAAAATGAACGGGGCGGAAATCGACGTGGCCATCAAGACGCTCAAGGCCGGATCGCTGGACAAGAGCCGGAACGACTTCCTGACCGAGGCGTCCATAATGGGCCAATTCGAACATCCGAACGTAATATTTTTGCAAGGGGTCGTCACCAAATCCAATCCGGTCATGATCATTACCGAATATATGGAGAACGGATCTCTGGACACGTTTTTAAGGGTAAGCGATATTTTATTCCAGATACAAATACGCCTTTCTATGGTTTTATGAAGAACTTTTCATTTTTTGTTCTTAGAACTGACATTATGTGTAATTAGGGTATATTGTAATCGCAAAATGTTTTCCGATGCATGTCATCAATCACATCGACATTGACACTAAGTCTATAAACCTGACTAAATAAAATTTTGACAAAAATGTTTATATTCCCAAGTAGCATTTTCACGACTTGCGACCACATGGTTACTAAACACAACGGTGGATTAGTTACAAAAAATAGTTAGCTCCGTACCTTGGGTATTAAAATAAATGTAAACGTTGTTGTAACGTTGTGCCGACGTTGAACTAGTACTGCAACAAAGTAAAAGCTTCTGCGACATCGAATAAACGTTGTCTTGTAACCTTTTTTGCTTAAGTGTTTTTTAGGTGATTCGGACAACGTAGTTATAATGTTGGGCAATAAAGTTTTCCGACGTCACTTTCAGGACCTATTCCAACGTTATGCAAACGTCGTCTGTTTTACTAATCCCAACGTTGTTTAGATTTCCGTAGGACGTCGAGCCACTACCTTTTTGCAACTGTATTGAACCATAAACTTAAATCTTAAATTTTCACTTCATTGTTCTGTTCAGTCAGACAGTTCAGTGCTGTTTTTGTTTTTATAAAAAAAACTGAATTAAAATGGGACATAAGAAAGGTACATATAAAACTAAATTTAAATATACATCGACATATTACCGATACTTTATCCACTTCCTCGTTTATTTAGAATATAGAGGGCGGCACAAGCTAGACTCTAGGATGACTAAATTAGGCAATCTTGCGACTAGTATACTACCTGTTAACGCTGAACTGCAACTTTATTAGTCCAGTATGCAACTACTCGAACTACTCCATCTTAATCTCAAAAACAACAAAGTGAAAGCCGCCATGTTGTTGAATAAGAAAATGTTTCGTTCCTAAAATAGCAATTCCTGCTTTTTGAATACATTAACTTGAAATATTTGACCCTAAACAACACGCAGAAACATTTTCTCGACTGCGAATAAATTAATCTCATTTTACTAAAAAAAATTCAAGACATTTTTTAAAACTTCTTTAATTTTAAGGCCCATTAGTATTTTTCAAAGTAGAAACAATACATGTATCAATAAAGTTGTTTGCGTTTAACTTTTTTGCCTTGGATAACGAGTTACAGAATCGGTTAAAGTGTTTCAATAATTATGATCTTCAAACATCCTCCACACTTAAATACTTTTGTTTTGTTTTCCTTTACTGCCATCTGGCATATGTCTCTAACTAAATCATAAAAATAATATTTTTACTATAATTTTCCCAATTTAGGATAAAACGCGACTTAGACGCCATATTATTATAGTTTTGTATTTCTGTGAATTAGGATTTTACACAACGTTGCAGTTTGTACTAAATTAGGCTGCTAGCCAACGTCGGTATCCAACGTCGTCTCGACCCAAAAATTATTCTCCAAACTAGTGCAGACTAGGGTTGGCACGAGGTTGTGCCGACGATGCGCCCCGATGTTTGGTCTCGTGACACAGCGTTGTCCTGACGTCCAAATGCTGCTTGGGTTTGTTGCATAATTTAAGATACCGAGCAGTTCTTCATTTTACTTTATAGATCAAATGATTGTAACAGATATTTTATTTAGATTAAAGCTGCAAAAATTAGTTTAAACCGAATTTTATTATCGCTTGGTTGGTCAATTATCGATAATATGCCGAAGCATTTAAACAGTCAGCAAAGAGTTTCCCTGATAAACTATTTTGAACGAGAATGTGACAATAAAGGTCCTTTATTACCCTTGACTGCAGTCAGAGAAGTAAGTTTGATTGATAAGCACATTACACCACTTTCAAAGTTATTTCTACGTTATTTTTTTATTAAATTCTGTGATTATTAGTTCGTGCATTAATAGCACCGTCTTACTTGTTATTACCACTTATGGTATTATAAGATATACTTACAAATAAATAAATAAGTCATAATAACGCTTAGAATAATCTTCATAATAGGCTAGTTTTTGCCAATATGTAATAACTAAAATAATCTATAAAACAAATAAATCAATTAATTACTAAAATATTAGTTATTAAATTAAAAATAAAACGTAAAAATCTTTAAAAAATGATATAATAAATATATTATTTGTCACTTTTAAATTAAGATTCATCTCATAAATCCATCACAATCTGACAGCGCTATCGCCATCGCTTGTTACTCAAAGTTGATCACGTGCATCGGAAAATGTTTTGCGATTACCATAGATAAAACAATATGATTACAGTTGGGGGTTGGAAGCTTTAATGTTATAACAGCAAAATAAAACACTAAATAACCACAATACCCTAAAACACTTATACCGTATGATCGAATAAAAACGGCGTCAACGATGGCTATGAAATGAAGATCGCTGTCATTTTATATGTAAAATTATATGGGAAATGTCATCGATCGTCATTTCGAAGCCAACTGGACGCCGTTTTTTTTCGATCATACGGTATAACAGTTGATTATTTCTCTTTAACAAAGAATTGGACATTTGCCAGGTTATAGCACTGACAAAGGAGATGAGGTCTTGCAGAAGCAAATTGGCAATTAGAAATTATGCTTTTGTATTTTAATTAATTTAAATATTAGAGACTCTTTTGAAGGTGAACTAGAATACAGTAAGTATAATGTGGGGTTCATGAAGCTGCGCTGTGTAAATAAGGGCAATCGATGCTCTGCTGACAAAGTTACAAAAATAGGGTTAGAAACGGACTTTTATTTAAAACTGAAAACCATAATATTTGCATCTTGTATTTTATCTAAGTGTAGGTACCATACTGGAGATATTTTACTTCATCCATATGGATATATTGTAGTTTACTTATATGAAATATTAAATTATAAATTTCAGTCCAATAACTTTCCTTCGAGAATGGACATAATTCGCACATTTTAATTTTCTTTTTATTTTCAGGCAAATGATGGCAAATTCAAAGTGATACAGTTGGTCGGTATGCTGAGAGGCATAGCTTCAGGAATGCAATATCTTAGTGAGATGAATTATGTGCATAGAGACTTGGCGGCTAGGAACGTATTAGTAAATTCGGAGTTAGTCTGTAAGATAGCTGATTTTGGTTTAAGTAGGGAAATAGAAAGCGCTACTGAAGGAGCTTACACCACAAGAGTAAGTACACACTTTTTTTCGCCCGTAGTTTTAGAAAAGCTTCGCAGTACAATTAATACCATCTAAAATAAATCCTCTTCTGTGACCGACGGGCTAACTTTAAAAATGTTTTCGAATCTGCCAGAAAGCACTCTGAATCACCTGACTACTTTAATAAACATGTCATTCCAAAATGATATTTTTCCAAAATGTCTTAAGACGGCAATAATCATTCCTCTGCATAAAGGAGGAGACAAAGATGAAGCTTCTATCACCCAATTGCACTCCTTCCAACGCTATCTAAGATCATAGAAAGGTTGGTTAAAAGAAGGCTGGTATCTTGTCTGTTTAAATACAAAATACTTACTGAATATCAATTTGGATTTCTAAGCAACAAGTCCACAAATTACGCTATGTTTTCCCTCCTTAATAAAGTTTACTCCAACCTAAATAACCATCATTCTACAGCAACAATTTTCTGTGATTTTTCTAAGCGTTCGATTGTGTAAATCATAATATCCTAATTAATAAACTGCAGCACTATGGGTTCAGGGGATCATCTCTCGAATGGTTTAAGTCGTATCTGAGCAACAGAAGTCAACTTGTGAGGGTGGATACCACGTTGTTTTTTAGCAAGCCAATAGAATGTGGAGTATCACAAGGCTCAGTACTAGGCCCTATATTTTGTCTCTTCTTTTTATTAACGACATTGCTAACATAAACATCAGTGGCAAAATATGTCTTTTTGCGGACGACACTAGCTTCACTTGGAGCAACAAAGACGTCACGACACTTTATAGGATCATATCAAATGACTCAATCACCATTAAATCTTGGTGCGATTCGAACCTCCTGATTCTCAACATTTTTAAAACTAAAGCTTTGTCGTATAAAAACTCGCTGCAGCTTTTTGTACTTAACAACGCCACCATTGACGTCGTAAAATCTGTAAAATTCTTAGGGCTTGTTGTAGACAATTCTCTGAAATGGGACATACATATCGAAGCTTTGTCGAAAAAACTGAGCTCTGCCTGTTTTGCATTAAGGTCAGTTTCTAAGGAGCTTAACTTGTCAGTGGCTAGAACTGTTTATTATGCACTTTTTGAGTCGCACCTCAGGTATGCCCTTCCATTTTGGGGTACGTCTTGTGCGACTCAGTTTGACCGCATTTTCAAGCTCCAGAAGAGAGCTGTTCGATATTTCACTGGGACTAAACAGCAGAACTCATTGCCAGGACTTTTTTAAAAAATTAAAAATATTGACTCTTCCTTCCTTATTTATATTTGAATCCGTTTGCCTAATACGTAAGCATGTATCAGCTTCTCAAGAAAGGCCATCTCACACTTATCCACTCACGAACGCGGAGCAAGATCTTTATCTACCTACCCCACGCTCAGAGTTAGTTATAAGTTCAATATTATACAACTCGAAAAAAATGCACAATCACCCGCCATTTGAAATCAAATCCATAACATCATTTTCTTCATTTCGCAAAGCATTGAACTCTTATTTACTAGACAAGGCTTTCTACGCCGTAGGTTAGGTTTAGTTAGGTTGCTGGGGTTTGGGATCATATTTGATCCCTCACTCGGTGGTCTTGGGCCCATTGCGATACCCCTGTTTTACCAAACCTTCCTCTCATTCTTTCTTTGCGTTAAATCACTTCCAGCTCTTTGCAAAGTTCCCGATGTCGCTGATGTTGGCTTCTGCTGCTTCCTCTAGCCCCTCCAAAAAACCTTGCCCTAAAGTTTTAAAGCGTCGGTATTCCAGTGCCGGACAGTGGTACAACAGGTGCTCTATGGTTTCTTCTTTCTCTCCGCATTCTCTGCAGTAGTCGTCGTCGGAAACCTTCCATCTTACGAGGTTTACCCCCGTGGGACAGTTTCCAGTGACGACACCTACAATTATGCGTACTAGGTCCTTCTACGCCGTAAATGAATTATATTTTGAAAATCGAATTTGATCTTGTAAAGACTGGTCTAATGTTTGCTATTGCTATATTTACTAATGACATCGAAATAAATTTATTTAGATGTCATTGATATTTACTATAAACTAACTAAATATTTTTGAATATTATTTTTATTTTTTTGTTCGTTGACATTGTAAACATTTATAAATATTTATTTTAAACAATAAGACTGACAATATTATTTGTATAATGTTTTGTATTATCTTTTGTTTGTTTGTTTGTGTACCTTGTTTGTTTACTTTGTTTGTTTAGTTTACCTTTGTCTACAAATTGAAATTTTTTTTTTGACAATAAAGGCATTTATTTATTTATTATTGACATTTTGTTGTTTTGTTGTCATTAATATCATCGTCACAGCTTTAAAGTTTTACATATGTTTTCCTTATTTTCACATTTTATGTATTCTTTTTAGGGAGGTAAAATTCCAGTAAGATGGACAGCTCCAGAAGCTATTGCTTTCCGCAAATTCACATCTGCCAGTGACGTATGGTCGATGGGTATTGTGTGTTGGGAGGTTATGTCTTATGGAGAACGGCCATATTGGAACTGGTCCAATCAAGACGTCATCAAGAGCATAGAAAAGGGCTACAGGTACATAACATTACTTTTTAAGAGATTATCTCTACAAATACATATACTACGTATACAATAATATCTGATAAATGATGCTTTATTTGGTAGGTTTGATTATATGGGGATTGATTTATGTCAAAAGGCATTAATTATTTTAATATTTCAAAAAAAAATACTAAAATCAACTTCTCTCTTCTTTTTATAAGCTTTATTTTTTGAAGTGAAACTTTACGCGAGCTGGTAGTAAAAATTCAAGACCGTATCACGACACGAGACACGACACGCAAAAGGCAAACTCTTAAGGACAGCCTAGCGGTCAGAAAAAATCGTCCAATTTAAATATAATTTGATATGTCCGTAGTTCGGACTTTGGTTCGGACCAAGGCCGACTTCACCGTGTACGACGCGTGTCACTGTGATAGTTTTGATGTAAGAAATGTCATAAGTTGATGTCGTCCGATAGCGACCAAATTTTCTGGGTAGGCCAACACTTCAAACTATACTTTTTCAAAAGTCCTTCAATTTAATATCTGCGAGTAAGAAGTTCCACTTCAAATATGCGCACATGTTGCACACACAATTTTTTTAATTATAAGCATAGAGGAAGAAAAAAAAATAGAGAAGAAAATTGATAATAACGAATTTAAAGGACACTTAGAAGCCGAGATGTTTACTAAATTCAAAACATGATATTTTTGTATACGTCATACTACAAAGTGTTTTATAACATTAATTTTACACTTAACACAAACACATCACTTTACAATGATGAACTTTATATTATTTATTGTTTCAGACTGCCAGCCCCTATGGATTGTCCAGAAGCCATCTATCAATTAATGTTAGATTGTTGGCAAAAAGAAAGAACCCACAGGCCTTCCTTCCAATCCATCGTAAAAACTTTAGATAAGTTAATTCGCGTCCCAGATACTTTAAGAAAAATTGCTCAGAATCGGTAAGTAATTAAATGTTTTGACATTTGCATCATTAATTCTCCAAATAAATGTATAAGTTATGTTTCTCAAATATTATTGAATAATTTGATTTTTTTCGCTGTCAAACTTAGCTCACAATTTAATTATCTATATTTCTACTTTCGAACTAAAAAAATATATATTTCGATTTATTTAATAATTTTCGACATCTTTATTTGCAGCATGAGAAACTCTATGCTTTACATGTTGTAAGTTTTATTTCATCATATTTTTGCCCGCCTTCATGTTTTTGCTTCTGTTTTTTTGCACATTCATATATGCTTCTAGAGCTCATAGTAACCGTAAATATGTACACCTATCATTGCTTTACCTATTTTATGGTTTATTGGCCACACTTGTAACAATATTTTCATGCTGTAATTATTGTTAGTTTTAGTATTTTTGAGTTATTTTTTCGCCGGGTGATTCCATTTTAACTGTGATTTTTAAATGTATTAGTATTTTTGTAACAATTCAATTCTCAAGAACATATTTCATCACTTCTTTTGTATAATATAGCTTGCAGTCGAAGAAAACTCGCAATATTTTTCTCATAGAATAAGTAACTCGAATTTTACATAAATGTCACCGTACCATGTCAGGACCGTACAATGTTCCATTATTTACCTATACTATGCTTTTTTCTATGGGTTTTCTGTAAATTGTCTGTTTTTTGGTCGTAATGAATAATTCAAACTAATCGACTGATTAAACCTATAATATACAGGGTGAGTCTTAAATAAGTGCAAATATTTTCAGGGCTGGTAGATCTCCACAAAAAGAAACATATTTTCTCTTTACTGTTTTTCAAATGAGTACAAAATAGCCGAGTTATTCAAGTTTGAAAATTAAAAAAAAATATTTGTTTGTAAAAAAATTGTGAGCCGCGGGATTTTTTCTGTATTGGCTTTGATGTATTTGCATCCCTTTTAATGCCGTAACTATGGTAATATCAAAGATTAACAAATTATGCCGTGGTAAAATTTGCGGTGAACATGCAGTTCTAAAAAATTTTATAAAATATATAGAAAAATTTAAAAGAAAATACACGATTTTCTAAGTCATTTTTTTGCAAAACAAAACTCTCCTGGGGATCGAAATATACCGTCACTAAAAATACCGTCTGATCGAATAAAAACGGCGTCAGTGATGGCTATGAAATGACGATCATGACATTTCCCATATAAGTTTATATATAAAATGACAGCGATCTTCATTTCATAGCCATCGCTGACGCCGTTTTTATTCGAACATACGGTATTTAGTCTTATTGAAGGCTCACCTTGGTATAATTAAACTTAAAAGACATATTTTTTTTATTATTTTATCAATTTCATACTTCTTTCATCACCGTAGCGTTATGAAAATTTGAAACTTGCAGTAAAACCACGGCATAAAGCATGCACGGCGGTAAATAATTTTTCATTTTGATTTCTGGTATAAAATAGCATAAAAATACGCATGAAGGAAAAGAAAAGTTTAAATATAAAATTAAAACACGAATATCAATAAAACTAGCACAGTTAGAGCATAATCACCCATTACAAAAAAAAATAGCTCAAGAATATTAGATAAATGCACTTAACACACGCACCATTCACTTACACTCGTATTTAACTTTACATTTTAGAAATCCACCACTGCTTAATCACCCAAATCCCTGGCAACTAAACACCCAACACCATTTGTTGCATCCCCAGTCAGCTCTCGAATTAACCAGCAGTAATCCTTATTTTGGTTCGATTCAAAGGTGCTCGCAGCCACAAATTGTCGGTCATAGCAACCGTTCCTCACAGTATCTACCCGACGTAATTCTTCTACAGAATTATACGTTTGCTCCTTATACTCTCACTCAAGAAGACGTGGACAGGCAGAATCAGATGCACTATCGAAATTCAATTGCAGATCATGAAATGAAGAAGAGGTTCAGTAGTTTACTAAATATACACGAGGATAAATTTTTTGACTGTCACCAAATGAAAGATATCAATACAGAGAATTGGATTAACAATAGTTCGTTCGATACGCAATTTTACAGCGGAGCGGCTAGTAGTCTGTCTTCAAATTACTTCAATCAAAGATCAAATTATTATCCCAACCTAGATCCCAATTTCTTGCAAAATCACAAAGATGTTATTCTTAATAAGAGACCAGACGAGGTATTCGTACAAAACATCTATGAGAAGATTCTGCCGAGAGAAGAAATCAAGCAGCAAACTTCGAAAAGCTTCGAAAGTAACTTAGAGATGATTTTTGAAAATTCCGACAATGTATCTAGCAACTTTGATGACAACATAGACATTACTGCTGGTAGTTCGACAGAGTTGTTCAAGAAACATAAAGATGGGGAAGGCGGAGCCACATATCAGTCAAAATCTTGGGTCGATTTTGACAATTAGTATCTTATGCTTTTTTTGTTTTGGGTCCCACCTGTATCTAAGGTATTTGTTTGCTTTTTACTTTTGCTTGCTTGTACTAATCCGAATTGTTATCACTTATCACCTATTAATCTTAGAACTTAGGTTTTCAATTGGTACAAGGTTTTTCATATGTGTAGAAAATGTATCTTTCTAAATATCTTTTAAATACTTAATTTTGTTTGCGAGATTTTTTTAATCTTTATTTGTTCTAGGTGAGTTTATTTTTGTATTACACAATGTCATATACAGTATGTTGCATTACCGACCTGAATGTAGGGAATCCCACGTAAATTTTTGAAATGATAAAAGTTTAACATTTTATTTTACACAAGGATTTATTATAAATTTTTATTTTTAAAGAACTATTTAGTAGCAATTTTTTTATTTTCGATAGTTTCTACGAATTTTCTTTTTAGTTCCAAAAAAAAATCTAAATTCATACAAAAGATTATCCTAATCTGATTGGAATAACAAACATGTCACCCAGGTCACCTTTAAATTCAACATTTTAATGTCAAATTGACGGTATTGTTGTCAAAAATAATTTATAAATGATGAAGTAGTGTATTTCTATTATACTATTATTTTTACTGTGTAGTTTTTATAACTTTTCATGGATAATATATAATTTAGGATATTGGCAGATCCTTTAGAAGAAAATCATAATAAATTTCTCATATTCTGACATAATTTGTGATTGTTATGTTTATATGACTAGGACCAGATTATTTTTGGTTAAATTAGTATTTTTGTATCTCCTATAACTCAAAAACGAATTCGTATACATTTTTCCAAATGATCGTTTTTCTTCATTTGAATTTTCTTTAAAATGTTTTAAATAAGTTTTTCTATAAAATAAAATGGGAAACTTTTATTGATCATCTTTAAAATTTACATGAGATTTTCTACGGTATGATCACAGATAACATAGTAGATATTGTAATCTGTGATATGATCGAAAAAAACAGCGTCAAAGACGGCTATGGAACTACAATCGATGATAATTTTGGCGAAGTCAATCTCTAGACGTCATTTTCTAAAAATTTATATAAAAATTGTTAAAAGTTAACACTATTTATAGAAAGATTAAAAATGAATAAAACTTTTCCAGACACACCAAAACTAGTTCAAAAAAAATTCGAATTTTAAACTACACCATTTAAAAATAATTTTTAGTATAAAAATAATTCCAACCTTCTTAAGGCCAATAAATATAAACGCCGTTATAAATAAAGAAGAGTACGGATCAAGTAAATGACGTCTAGGGACCCTAAAAGAACCTCGCCAAAATTATCATCGATTGTCATTCCCCAGCCATCTTTGACCCCGTTTTTTTTTCGATCATATGGTATATTCAGGTCGACGTTGCCATACAGGTAATACTTGTTTGAGATATCTATAAAGAATATATCATAAATACATTTTTAAAATGTTAAAACTTAAGAGTCGACATTGCGGTATATTCTTATTTAGTATTTTTCTCGATTTCATATTCTCGTAAAAGTAGAGCTGTTTTTTATTAATGGTGTTCTTTTAATATACAGGGTGGCCCATTAGTGCAATATCGTCGTTGTTGACAAAGATATATGAAAAAAAAATTTAGACAGATATTGTATGGTTTATAATGGTGCAATGGTGGTAATATCCAACTGTGCATAATTGGATTCAGCACTATATCCGAAAAGTGGATATAAATTGGAGTGAATATAACTTTATTAGTTCTTAGCTAAATTTTCCTAAACACCATCAGGAATAACAGAATTAATTCACGTAGGAAAAATTACATTATCCTATACGGGGTATTATTTATGGCAACCTAACCAACACCCTGTATATTATATTTTCTTTAGATCCGGCATTAAAAAATATACATTTTTTTCATTTAAAATGTTCCTAAATTTTTAGCAGTTAGGTTAGGTTTAACAGTTAGGTTAATACTAGACAACAGGGTTGGAAAAAATCATGATTTTTTTTAAAAAATCAAAAAAATCAGATTTTTTTTATTTAAATCAGATTTTTTTGATTTTAATTCAAAACAATATTTAAATCGGATTTCCAAATGACTAGGACTTTTTTCCAATTAAACTCCTATCCTAAATGGCTAAATCTATACCCCGATACCGATAACATTAAGAATTTTACGGGGCGTTGTGATTTTTCCACATCGGTCACCAATATATTCCGCAAAAAAAGTCGTTCGCTTCAAGTCAAAAGGAAGAGAAAACTGATTATTAGGTGTCAAATTCAACGAGTGTACAAATTGTTGCTCGATTACTGTTTATATTATTTGCAATGTTTAAAATTTATTAAAAAATTATTTTTTGCAATGTTTAAAAAAATAGTATTTTCTATTTGGAGTAAAAATGTACTTTTTTGTCTCATAAGGACCATGAGGTCCACAGGTATACAACATCGTCAAAAAAGTATAACTTTTATTCCTAATAAAACAATACACTATTGTTCGGAAATAGTCTTAAGTCGAGAATGAAATTAGTATGTATTATCTATCTAATGTCAAAGTGCTTACTGCAGATCAAAATGTCAATAGGAATTTGGAAACATACAACCGTTTCAAAATAAATATAAAACAATATATTTTCTGACAACGATTATAGATTCTCGGAAATGAAGATATATTCTCTACATCAGAAGAACCTAGTTCTGCACTAGACTTTGCGAATGATAGGTATTCGAACAGCGAATTTGTGTCACTTTTAAAATAAATCCCTGCGTTTAGCGGTCTAATGGATTCACACGAAATTAATTCAAAAATCGGTCTAACAATTAAATTGATGAATAGATATTTTTATATAGTTTTATATCATTTACAATTATTTTTCGATTTATTATCTGTTATATCTGTTATAGAAATATTTTTTATAGTTTTCTAGGACACATTTTTATAACTTTTACAGTTATTTTTTGATTTATAATAAAGTTTCAATAAAATTATTTTTTTTTATTTAAATCACATTACTAAAATTAAAAAAATCACTTGATTTAAATCATGCCAACCCTGCTAGACAAAGATCATTAGGTGACTTTGATAAAAATTTACTGTGAAAGAGCCATAAGTAATATAATCCCGCGAATATCTGCGAAACTTTTGAAAATGTAGATAACATTTTAAATACAAAAAATGTTCATTTTTTAATTTTGTATCTAAAAGAAAAATAATATTCTAGATATTGCATTTAAAAAAAAGAGATATGACATTTTAAATATTGGAGATGCCATAAATATTACCCTGTTTATACCCTAGATCATATAATATGTATTTACATGGATAAGTAATCACTATGGAAACTGGCGCAAACATATCAACGTCTTCCATTTATCTTCTTTCTTTGCTGCACACTCGGTGCTTCTACTCTATCTATCCTTGTCACGGACCTAGCGTCCGCGCGCCAAATTTGAACATTAATTTTAAAAAATTAATTTATATAATGCTTATATTTGAACAATAAATTGAATGTTTACTGTCACAAAAATTAAATTATATAAAAAATACATTTAGCTACTTTGTATGAATATCAATATTCTTAGGAAATCTATAACCAGAAAGTATGCATGTGGCTTAATATAAATAAAATAACAACTGAATACTTTACTTGCCTATGAAAAGATAATTTGGGGACCTTTATATTAGAACTTTCACACACTAAACACTTTCTAGTCATTTTTACGAATATTTAGAAAGCCCAACGAAAAATAGAAATATAGTTGCACAAACTTAAAATTAACTTCTCATTGACAACACTTGCATCCTTGGCTATATAAAAGCAGTTGATAAAATAGTAATTAATACAACTTTTAAAATAAAAAACAAAAAACAAGCGTCATTACACAATGGGAATAAGATTATGACATATGATTATGCATATGATTATGACAATATGATGATAATGAAAAGTTGGTTTCCATAACCCATAACAATGTATAATTTGTACTTTCTAAACCGTATAAAATTGTGATTATTTTGGAAGTAACATTTCATGCGCATGGCGCAAAGTAATGTCCTTGAGAAAGACAAACCTACTGAACGTTTCATAAGTGCAATAAAGAAGGTTTGAAAATTGCATATCGTGATGTTGGAGACATATTTTTTAATGCTAAACTTATGGCGTTGATTTATCCACGTGTTTATACAGGGTAGTATTAATGGCCATATGGTAATATAAAGTTTTCTTCTGAAGCTTATTCTTTTATTCTTGGTGTTTAGAAAAATCTACTTAAGTATTAATAAAAAGTTAGGTTTACTTTAGTTTTTAACCACTTTTGGGATACAGTGTTTTTAACCAAAGTTTCAGTTAAAATGCAGTAGAATGGCAATTGTTTCTTTGATTTTAAAGAACATAACATAAATAAACATAACATACGTAAAATTTAAAAATAATCATACAGAAAGTTTGGGCTTTTTGTTTTTATCATATTAAGTAATTGTTATCAGGTTTGTTAATTTTAATTTTGAAGTTTAACTTGGGGGATATAACGTCATTTTAACAGAACGTCAACGGTTTCTTGTAGACGTATCTGTTTTAAAAAAGTAAAGTGTTCTCGAGTAGTTAAATTTAAATACTTTAATTAGTTTTTTTCTTTATTCTTTGTATTTTTTTGCTTTCGACAACGGAAAGTGATAAACTTTCCGAAACGTTGAGCATTTTTTTCTTTGTTAGGCAAATTTGTGTAACTGTAAACATAACTTCTGACAAGCAGTGTCCGTCTAGGTTTAACGCAGAAGTGTTTACAAAAAATAACTATTTTATTTTATAGATTTTCTTGCAGTACAGTGGCAAAATACCCATAAAGGATATTTTTGGAGAGATAAAAAATCTTTATCATAACTTGTTTTTCGGATACCCCCTATCGCTCTATAAAATAAGATATTTTTAGGATATGCCCCTTTATAAACCATGCATCATGCATATAAAACTTTTTTTCCTATCTTCGAAAACGACGACAATATTGGACTTCCTCGCACTAATTGGTCATCCAGTATGTTAAATAACTCCCGTGTCATTCCTACCAATATACAAAACCGTACCATTAAACGAATGTATTAATATAATTTACTCTAGGTCCATCTAATCGGACGGTTTGACCTTTTGCAGTTCCGCCAATCCCCTGTCCGCCGACGCTCCCGACCTGACGCAGTTCACCTCCGTCGAGGAATGGCTCAACTCCATCAAGATGACCCGCTACCTGGAGAACTTCCACGCGGGCGGCATCAACAGCATGGACGCCGTGGTCAACTTGACGGTGAAGGAGCTGACGGAGCTGGGCATCACCCTGGTGGGCCACCAGAAGAAAATTATGAATAGTGTACAGAACATTCGGGCGCAGATACGCGTCAACGGTAACGAAGGGTTCCTAGTGTAAGATGAGGCGGTCGAGGAGCTCAACGCGGACACCTGTTACAAATCTCATTTGTGTCAAATTTTAGCATAGAGTGACGTAATGCGTGTAAAGAACTCTGACTCTCTAGTTTCGGTTTTAATTTAAATATGAATAGAAATATGACGGCATAGTATAAATACTGAATAGAACATCGAATATTCATTGGACTTCAGATTCTTGATTGCAGATTAAAATATATGGGTTTTGTTGGATCATATTAATTGTGGTGAAAAATTGAAGGATTGTCTAAAAACTTTTTTTGGACAATTGCAATTTTGCAATTGCCAAAAAGTCTTTTTGACGATTCGTCATCAATTTTTTTTCTTGGGCCATAAGCCATACCATATTTGATCATAATCTGAAGGGACACATTTTTAAACAACTTTTATATAAAACTGTTCTTTTTACTCGGTTCTCTATCTCTACAATTTTTACAATAACAAATCCGAAAAGTTTACACAATGTGACGTCATTAAAACTATAACAGGGTTAGTCTGAAATAAGTGCAAATATTTTTAGGGCTAGTAGATCGGGATAAAAGAAACGTATTTTCTCTTTACCATTTTTCAAATAAATCCAAAATAACCTAGTTATTTTACTTCAAAAATTTCCAAAAAAAACTTTTTGTCAAAATTTTGAGAACCACTAGATCTTTTCAGGATTTTCTTTCTTGTAAACTTAATCTACCACCAATGTTGCCTAAAAACAAAAATAAATTCCAATTTTTTTTTCAAAACATTGAATTGATTTTTTCTACTAATTCTCATTATCGTGTTTCTGGGGTCAAAATATACTACCCATAAAATTATTTGCACTTATTGAAGACTCACCCTGTATATTTTCACAACCATATCATCGGAATTTCCACACTCATGCCATCCACTTTTTGTAAACAATTTTCATATATTATTTTCTCTATCTCTAGAGGTTTGGACAGTGAGACATCTAAGAAACCTAATTTTTAAAATTAATACTTGAAGCCAATCGGGCAAAAACAAAATTCTCAACTTTATAGTTGCTAAATTTATAGAGAAACGTGTGTATAAAAAAAATGAGGAAAAAATCGTTTTGGAGAAAAACACATTTACCAAACTGTGCTACATTTACAGTCCTCTATTCACGCAGTTGTGCAGCTCTGAACTGTTCAAGAATACGATACTCTCACTCCATTCAATTGAGTCATAAAGTTCAGAACTGTTCCGCGCCATATGGCGGCACCAGGCTATTGCGCACAGCTCCTTTCAGAACCGTTCTCGAGTAGCCCAGGGTGTAAAGCTCTGGAACTTGAAATTCGCGAATGGAGGACAGCAATATTGTAGTTACTAAACCTATAGATTTAAAAATAGAATTGAAGGGCCCAGGGGAAAACATGATAAGCTCCAATTTCTTAATTTTAGGGTTTTATAATATTATAGTAGGTCTAACTGGTCCCTACAAAATGTACCTATAAGCTCTGCAGGGCTAGTAGCTGTTATAAGCTGTTAAATTATCACAAAATAATACATACAAGGAAAGAGCCTGGTAACCACCAGCCGTCCAGGGATCTCCTGTAAAATTAGTAAAATGGCGCTTAGCATGTTTTCCCCTGGACCCTTCAATTATTTAAATGCATTATTTCTTAGCTTCACCATTGATACGTTTTAGTTAGGTAAATAATTAGTTATTGAAAAATTAAACTAAGACTTGAAACTATAATTTATTTGGTTTTTTAATATTTTCGATTTTTTTAATACCTAGGAATAAACTACTCTACATTCCTATAATATGTAATAACCTCGTTAAGTGGTTATATGTATTTGTATTTATACTGTGCCGCATATTAAACTATTATGGACTTATTAATCAATATATTATTTTCTTGTAACTATAAGATAATATTGCGGCAGCTTGCGCTTTAATTTATTGTAAACCACATCTCTTGGACTGATTCGAATAACGGACGTATTTCGTTTATATTACGAGATTTTAATGTGATCTTAAATATTAGATTAATTATATTATGTTTAACACTTTTTTCATCGCTACTGTCATAGATCCTAGGTATATCTTAAAAATGTAATATATAAAGTGTTTCATTTTAGACCACTTGAATGTAATAGACATGGTATGGAGGGAAGATATTTTTGAATAATTAACTATCTCACTTATAAAATCGTTTAATTGGATGTTGAGTTCAAGATGTAAGCTCGAGGAAAAAATATACAGGGTCGCTCTTATGTATGGGAACGGTCGATTATTAGGTAAAATATAGGAGGTACCGCAAAAAGTTAAATATAAAAGTTATAGAGTTTATAAATATCTATTAACGGGTAATACATTTAAGTATACAGGGTCGGTCATAAAGTCGTGGCACATCAAAGTTTCATTTTTTAAATGGAACCCCGTGTATATTATTGCATATTTTGGTTCTTCCTTCAATTATAAGCAAATATCGAAATAGGTACACACAATGTTATACAAAAAAATACACCCCAAACCAACCGTTTCCGAGAGTATATCAAGTCTGGAAATTACAAAATTTTGGTTTAACATTTCAATTCTTCAATTTATATACATTGTGTATTACAATTATTGCTTAAAATTGAAGGAAGAATTGAAAGATGCATTAATATACAGGGGATTTCATTAGAAAAAAATGATGTGACACAACTTTTTGACCGACCCTGTATACTTAAATTTACTAGTAGCTAATAGGAATTTAAAAACCCATTACAACAGCATCACAATTTCGGCAGAATGGCGTCATTAAATCAAACCAAACACATCGAAATTAATTAAATCGAATTGTTTAAGTGATATTTTCAAAAGTCAATAACTAGGAAACGGTTGATTTGAAGTACATTATGTTTATTTCGATTTTTGCTTAGAATTGAAGGAAAAATTGAAATATGTAATAATATACGGGGTGTTCTATTTAAAAAAAAATTATTTTGATGTGCCACGACTTTATGAACGACCCTGTATACTTAAATTTATTACTCGCTAATAGGTATTTAAAAATCCTATAACTTTTGTATTAAACTTTTTGCGGTACCTCCTATATTTTACCTAATAATCGACCGTTTCCATACATAAAAACGACCCTGTATATTTATGGAACTATTTTTGTCTGAAATATAGTTTAAAATGAAGCACTTTAAATACCTATCAATATATGTATGTATATGGCTGAATATTATAACAGAGACTTTTTTTATTTTTGATTTGTTTAAATGTTCTTTGTCACCCCTTACATCAGGAGCGTAGCCAAAAGGAATTTGAGGAGGGGTATTGAATTAATTACATTCTTGAAATATAATAACCTAATATTCTTCTACTTTTAAAAACCAAATTGTCAAAAAAATTGAGTGTGTATTGTTTGAGCCCTCATGACCGCCTGTGGCTACGCCCCTGCACTACATGTTTGTACGGAACAAAGTAAAATAAGGCAAAACACCAAACGTACGTAGATGTAACTAAAGAAAAATAAAAAGCATTATTTTTTCACATATCAAGTTAATAAATAAGATGTTTATAGCAGATGTTTTATTGGAGGATATTTTGTTGATTTTGCGGCATCTCGAAATAAAATAATCAAAAAGTATACTAAATATGTGTGTGGCTCTTAACATTAAAATCAAAAAGTCTTCTTTGTTTTAAATAAGTGTTGTAGGTAAATAATTAATGTTGACTAAAAATATGATTTCATATATTAAATATCAAAATATTGACCTTACTTTGTCGCATAACTTTATGTTATAATGTTACAAATTCAACAAATAATACGTGTACAATATCAAAGTATTTTTTTTAGGTACACTGCAAGAATATTAAAAATTTAATCAGAATATGCCAGTCGGAAGCTCATGTCATGGCTTGTATTTTTCAATAATAACTTACGTGTCTTAATTTAAAACACCTTATCATTTTTTGTCTTTTATTGTTATTATAATTATCTGTATCAAATAATTTATGTATTTGGTATACAGGGTGACAATTTGAAAACGAACAGTATTTAATATTACCTCTACCGATGATAGTATGAAAATTTGGCGAAATACGTCAATTTACATATCAAGGGGGACAATTTTTGAGGCATTTGTTGTCGTGTTACTTTCAACCCTTTGACCCCCAGGGCACCTACCCCTAAAATTTTAAATGGCAACCCCTATTTCTTTTACCATTTTTGTGTTCCTTATAAAATTTTCAAAAAAATAATGCAGTTTATGTAGAATTCTATAAGAAACACAAAAATGGTAAAAGAAATAGGGGTTGCTATTTAAAATTTTAGGGGTAGGTGCCCTGGGGGTCAAGGGGTTGAAAGTAACACGACAACAAATGCCTCAAAAATTATCCCCCTTGATATGTAAATTGGCATATTTCGCCAAATGTTCATACTACCGTATGATCGAGAAAAAACGGCGTCAGCGTTGGCTATGAAATGAAGATCGCTGTCATTTTATATGTAAATTTATATGGGAAATGTCATCGATCGTCATTTCCCAGCCAACTGGACGCCGTTTTTTTTCGATCATACGGTATCATCGGTAGAGGGAATATTAAATACTGTTCGTTTTCAAATTGTCACCCTGTATTGTCAATAGTTAAGTCTTCCTATGTGAAATAAATCAAAATACTACGTAAGTACAATCCTAGATAATTTTCAAAGTAAGGTCAAGTACTAAAGTTCTAAATCAAAACAATAGTTAAATCAACATAACAACTAATCAAAACAACTCCTACTCCTTTAAATACAGTAAAATATTCTTTGATAGCAGTGGCGTAGCAAGGCGGGGGCGAGGGGGGCGGTCCGCCCCGTGCGGCAACCCCCCATGGACAGGCAAGGTGGCAAAAAATTGTTACAAAGGCGGCGGATTTGATTCTGTAGGGGCGGAAAACTTGCTCTCCGCCCCGGGCGCCCCTTACTCACGCTACGCCACTGTTTGATAGCATCATTTACATTCTCCTATTGTAAAGTTTTGCGTTTTATAAAGAAAAAATATTAGATAGTTCAATTTAATGTAAAACTAACTGTCCGTAGATTTAAAATATAAAGAGACTGTTGTCTAAAATATAATTCTAAAAGTAAGCGTTTAACCAAAAATAAAACGGATAGCAATAAATCGATGTTTTTTCATTTCTTTCGTAAATTTCTGCCTCTTCGATAACGTTCGAAAAATATAGTGAATAAATTTATCCTGTCTTTATTATTATTCAGTGTCACTTGTATAAACTATACTTATATAATTTACTTATACTGCTCAAAATGTTTGTAATATGCCTATCGCTTGAAGTTTTTTTTGAGTATGATGTTAAAAACAAGTACATTTTCGAAAACTCTAAAATCACAGTGCCATAAAATTGCTTATTTCCACAATTTCAGATTCCTAAAAACAAATAATCACTAAG
The DNA here is from genome assembly GCF_002938485.1 of Sitophilus oryzae. Taxonomy (NCBI): domain Eukaryota; kingdom Metazoa; phylum Arthropoda; class Insecta; order Coleoptera; family Curculionidae; genus Sitophilus; species Sitophilus oryzae. The sequence continues at coordinate 13,373,578 of NW_022146055.1, forward strand.
AAAACTCAGTATAAATTTTTTTAATACAAATCTAAAATGTATTCGTTTTTACATGGCTAATCTAATATAAACCCTGTATTTTGTACTTACAATGTTAAAACATTCCATATCCTTTATGTATAGTACCCTATATATTTTTTTTTAATAAATCGTGTAATATAAAATATACTCAAAGTGAATTTGTGCTTTTACAGTTTTTCTTGACATTTGCATTATCGATTTGAGTATATTTTATTTGCCCTAATATAAAAATGTGCTTGTGATTTTTTTATGAGCCTAATTAAAGTGAAACGTGGATGGTGTATAATAACGAATTCTTTCTTTAATTTCACGTTACGAATCTTATACAGTTTTTAATATATCTTTCTATAATATTTATAAGTCAGTGTAAAATTGTAATATATTTGTAAAATATAAGATTATTCAAAATAAAAAATATTAGCTTAATTAACAATGTGTTTTAATATGGTTATACCACAGATTATACCAGATTATGAACTTATCGTCAAAAACATTGCTTTGGTGGTTCCAATTTTTGGAGTCGCGCACTAGTGAGGTTGCTAGTTTGCGTACATAGCACGCCCATTTATGGCCTCTAAAATTGTGCAGAGCGCCTGACCGGCCCAGTTATTACGCCTTTTTAAACGCGAATTTATTTTTGCGCACAAGAAATTTTACTCGTTTGCTCATACAAGGCTCATAGTCTTAAAAAACAATTTTCGTACCACGAATTAGGGACAAGATTTTTATTTGTATACATATAGTAGGTATACTATCTGCTATACCCAACAAGCAAAATTAAAGTGTAAATATCAAGATTTATACTGTTTTCGAAATAACTGTTAAAAAAATGGGGGGGGGGGCTGTGCACTATGTGTGCATATTTGAAGTGAAACTACACTGCATAAGTCAATATTTAAAAATATCATTTTTAAAAACGTCTTTGGCAGAAAGCAGAAAGACCATATATATATTGTTACGGATTCCGTGGGTCCACTATTTAAACTCACGATAAAATACTTAACGAATTTATTTTCTCACTTTATACACAATTACTAACTTATAACACACAACAAACTAACTATTCCTTCACCAAATTGTCCGATTTTCAATTTCCACGCGGTATATTCAAATTTCAAAAACTGTCCCAGTTGTCGATGGCTCCGGCTTATATACTCTATTGACTGCTTCTCGAAATTTCCCCAATTCTCGGAAAGCGTACTTCTTCATACCAGACAATTCTATTGTCTGATTCCTGCTTCTCGACTTGACTAAAAGATGGCGCCTGAAAAAGTCTTTTAATTTCTGGCGGATACGTTGCGGTTGTGCAGGCAACCAGTAATACATTTTAATTTCTGGCGGATGCGCCATTTTTTCTTGACATTGCCCCTTCTCAAATTTGATCTCCCGATCAAGGTTTCCTGTCTGGTATCTCTTCAATCGATCCAGATGAACTACTTTCATCTTACTTCTAGGGCTGCGATGAATCCGGTACACAACATCATTTATCCTCTTGATGACTGTATAAGGACCTTCCCATGCTGGAGTTAACTTTGGGGACCTTCCTTTCTTGCGCTGTGGGTTATACAACCATACCCTATCGTCCTGTTGAAATCCCGTAGAATTAGCTCTGAGGTCGTAATGAGCTTTCATCCGGTCACTGGCTAGCGCAATCTTACTTCTAACGGCCTTATGAATGTCCAATAATCTTTCCTTCCTAGCGATTCTTTCGAACGACAGTCCAACGCTATCCTGTTCCATTTCTTCCCCAGATCGAGTACTTGGTCTTTGTCTAGCTGCGCAAATCTTACAACGTTGACACCATTTCTTAACATCTTCGCAATAATCCACCCAGTAAAAACGGTCTCTCAGCTTACTCAAGGTCTTGTTTACTCCAAGATGGGCTCCAGTTTTACCACCGTGAATTTCTTCCAATACCTGGGTGACTTTCTTCCTTGGTACCAGTAACTGAGTTGTTACTGTCCTGCCATCCGCACTTTCCCACGTGCGCTTTATCAATCCATTCTCAATCACCAGTGAATTCCACTGAGCCCAGAGAGCTTTGAAAACGAGCCCTCTGTCCGCAATATCCTGCCACGGTGGTCTCTCGCCGTTACCTTCCTTGAGCCGTAGTATTGCTCCGATGGCTGGATCTTCCATTTGATCTTTCCTCAACTGTATCGTCGTCCATTGTTCGTCAGTTCTCAGTTTAAAATTCCTTACTCTGATAGTGCTTGCGCGATGTTTCATTTTCTTGCCCAAAGTAGCTCGTCGTCGATCTGGCTCGTTGTCGATAATTTGTACCCGTCCTACACGGCACCCAGCGGTTTTCTCTAGTTTCCCGAACACAGTCTTCTTGGTATCACCAGGTATCATCACAATTTTCGATGATCTTTCTTCCATATTTCTGGTCTCTTCTCTTTAGATACAGAAAATTCCTCATTTCCGATTTTCAGGATGTTTCTATGGTGATCAAACGAAAACCATGTTGACTGATCACATCCATCCCCATGATAAAATCATCTTCAATGTCAGCCACTAAAACGCTATGCCGAAACTTCAAATTCCCTAACTCCAATTCCATGAAAGCCTCTCCCCGTACAGCAGCCATTTCCCCCCGTAACTGTACGTAAATACACTCTTCTTCTAAGAGGCATCATCTTCAATCCTTGCACCGAGTTAGTCCGCACCAACGATACCATAGCGCCTGTGTCCACAGTCATTCGAATTCTTCTACCATTGACCTTCCGTTGATCACCAAACTGTCAGCGGTTTTCCTAGAACTCTAACGGAAAACATCCTAGGGCTCTGTTTTCTTCAGCCAATACTCGCTCATTAGTGTTGATTTCCTGGTGCCTATGTTCTCTCGATGGTAAACGGAATCGCATTTGGACGCGGCAATCCCGTTTGATGTGGCCATTCCTGCCACATCTATAGCAACTTATGTCCTGGGATCTTCCGATGTGCCGATGTTCTCTGGATGGTGAATGGAATCGCATTTGGATGCGACAATCTCGTTTGATGTGGCCATTCCTGCCGCATCCATAGCACCTCATATCCTGGAATCTTCTTTGGTTCTCTGTCTGGGTGTTGTTGACTCTCTTGTTCACTAGTAATTCACATAGTTTGTCGAACTTTTTACACATCTCCTCCAAACTTCTGTGGGTACTCTCGGGCTGTTCCTCGACTGTTACTGATCTTATTTTCGGTCTAGGGATGGCGCTAAAACAGCTTCTATTTCCAGCGCCCTGACCAATGCTTCGCTGCTGGTAGAAAATCGGGATATTTGCAGCGCCCTCTGTAATTCGTTGTCCCTCAGTCCGCTGATAAAGCACTGAGCGGCGAGTTCCTCCCTAAATCCTTCCGGTGCTTCTGGATATGCCAGGTGTACCAGCCGACGTAAGTCTGCTTCAAATTCCTGCAGACTCTCTCCGACCTCTGCATGCGTGTCTTGATCTGGGCCTGGTAAAGTTGACGTCGATGTTGGTCGCCATATCTTCGGTCCAATGCAGTAACCAAGGTTTCGTACTCCTGCTGTTGGGCTGCAGGAATAGTTTTGTAGCAATTCAGGGCAGGGCCACGCAGCGCGATGACGAGTGCCGCTGCTTTCTCCTGGTCAGTCCATCCATTGGCAGCAGCCGCTGCTTCAAACTGGCGGTGGTACATCGTCCAGGTGGTTTTGTCCATCGTAGGTCGGGGCCTTGAGGTTCGCAGTTCCATGAACGCCAGGTGTCCCTTACTTGTACCTTGGTTTTCTGTAGGTCCATCTCCAATCTTTCTATCTTCTGCTGAAGGCGTTCCTCAAGATCTTCTACGGCTTCTTGGAAGTGGTTCTGCTGTTCCTGACAACGTACTTCCAACATTGCTTGTTGCTCATTTTTCATATCCTCGAAGTTTTTGTGAAGTCGAATTTCCTGATTTTCTAAAATTTTCTGAAGCCGGTCCTGTTCTTCTTGCTTTTCTCTCTGACGTCGCTCCTCAAACGAATTTCCAAATTATCAACATTTTCTCAAGCCGGTCCTGTTCTTCTTGTTTATCTTGTTGTCGTTGAATTTTTAAGTCTTCGAAAATGTTCTCAAGCCGGTCCTGTTCTTGTTGACGTCGTAATTTTTCCTCTTCCTTTTCTCTACGTAGTCTTTCTTGTTCTTCAGCTTTCTCTCTTCTCATATTCTCCATAAAATCGCCCAATAGTTTGTTTACTTCCTCCATTTTCCTCGCTTGCTGTCTCATACCAACCATAAAAATCCCAAATTGGTGTAAAAATCGTCCAATCCACTTAATTTCTTCTTAAAATCCTCTTGAATGCTGTCTCGTACCAACCATGAAAATTCCCAAATTCGGTGTAAAAATCGTCCAATCCGCAATTTCTTCTTAAAATCCTCACCCAGATCCCTTCTTGACACCAATTGTTACGGATTCCGTGGGGTCCACTATTTAAACTCACGATAAAATACTTAACGAATTTATTTTCTCACTTTATACTACAATTACTAACTTATACACAACAAACTAACTATTCCTTCACCAAATTGTCCGATTTTCAATTTCCACGCGGTATATTCAAATTTCAAAAACTGTCCCAGTTGTCGATGGCTCCGGCTTATATACTCTATTGACTGCTTCTCGAAATTTCCCCAATTCTCGGAAAGCGTACTTCTTCATACCAGACAATTCTATTGTCTGATTCCCTTACTTCTCGACTTGACTAAAAGATGGCGCCTGAAAAAGTCTTTTAATTTCTGGCGGATACGTTGCGGTTGTGCAGGCAACCAGTAATACATTTTTAATTTCTGGCGGATGCGCCATTTTTCTTGACAATATTATTATGTATGTTAAAAATATGTTTAAAAATCAATTTACAGTAGTGTAGGTACATTATTTATCCATTTTATTTAATTATCTACTTTTTGGCTCTCCTGTAAAATTGCGTGACTTATGTCGTTTTTGAAAGGAGTGATTTTATTATAGGCACATATTTTATCGAAGAATAGTAATAGGATTCAAATCAGCTTTATGTTTTATATTTTACTTTTAGAAGGTTTATGTCGTAGAATACATTACATCCTCAGGGCCTATTTTATCATAAGGCTCATAAGGTCCGGGTCTTGGGCCCGGTTGTCTGGGGGGGCTGATAATTTTAAAAAAATATTTATTTTTTAAAATTAGAATTAATTAATTGTTGTTTTTTTTTTCATTATTAATTTTGTTTGTAAACTTTGTTTAAAATTATTAAAAAAATTAAAATAATTGTTTGTTGTTATTTTTTAACCCAAACTAACAAGAGAATTTTTGAATTTTATTGGAAAAGAGGGCCCGACCAGATGAAAAGGAGGCTCTGAATAACCTGTGTGTGTGTGTGTGTGCTTTGATATTTTTTCGCAATTTACTGTCGTTAAAATAAAATCTTGACAATATGGTGAAGGTAAAGTTTTGAGCGTAATGCCTTGTAATGCGTAATGGTAATGTTAAAAAGATATCTATTTTATAATATTTTTTGTTTTAATACTACATATTAAAGGATATTAGGTGGTTATTGTGGTGGTTATTTATATAGTTTGTAGCTCTGGTTTGTAGTGTGAAAAATAAATGTTAATATACCGGGTGTCGCACCTCATTCGCCTCGGTTGATTATACGAAAACGGAAAGATGTAGAAACAAAAAATTTTATGGATATATGTAGAGAGGCAATGTGCATAATTTAAAATTATTTTGAAATGTACAGGGTGTGTCAGAATTAAGATCTATTCCAAAGTTATATTTTTTTCTTATGGAACACCCGGTATTTTATTTCATTTTTGGACTCTTGGACATAAAATAAGGCATTTATTATAAGGGTTTAATATGTTTAAAAGCTTTGGTTTTTGAGATATTTAAATATATTTAAATATACATGCCATAATAATACAATTTGTCAACACCTTGTACATTACTCTTCAGAATTAATTCTTGTGCTGAGTTTCTAGCTAGAGAAATAAACTTTACTTAAAAATTTGATTGCTTTCTTAAATGTATACAGGGGTATCAAAAATTGGTGGTCTATTTTAAATATTTATTTTACATAAAAACTTCGTTATTTCAAATGCAACACTATGTATATTTTTAAATAAGTCGAAGCAGATTTAAATGCTTTTTCAAACTATATAAGGGTTTCCTATACCTACCTGGCTCAGATTTTGAATAAAAAGCGATTTTTTCAATAAAATTGTAATCAAGATGGCTGGTGTCGCCATGGCAATTTTCTAGTGACAGTTAGTAGCTATTTTCAAAATCGACATTAGTTTATGGACTTTATTTAAATTTATATAACAGGTTACTTTTATTTAATTTACTTACAATAAGGTTAATAAGTAAGTATTTATTATTTTATCAAGAAAAATGAAGCGGTATCTGCTGGTGGAAGGAATGGATATGCTACTAGTAATATTATTTTGTGAGAACACACAAACATTTTGTGGGGACACATATTTTATGTAGCCTGAAGGGTTTATGCTCAAAGATATCAAAATAGGAATATTCTTGAAAAGCGTTTCTTTGAAAAATTACTTTTTCTATTTCGAAGGGCTGATAGTGCGGTATATGGAAAACCTATAGGCAAAAACCTGTCATTGGAAGTGAAGAACATGAACTTGCCTTTATTGGTTCTTATATGGAAAATCCAATATATCTACAAGTCATCGTAATATAAATCAAAAAGAACTACTTCTTTATTTTCCTTGATAAAATAATAAATACTTTTACTTATTAAACTATTGTAGGTAAATTAAATAAAAGTAAACTGTTATAAATTTAAATAAAGTACATAAACTAATGTCGATTTTGAAAATGCTACTAACTGTCACTAGCAAATTGCTATGGCGGCACCAGCCATCTTGATTGCCATTTTATTAAAAAATCGCTTCTTAATCAAAATATGAGCCAGATAGGTATAGGAAATCCTTAATATAGTTTGAAAGAACATTTAAATCTGCTTCGCCTTATTTAAAAAAATACATAGTGTTGTATTTGAAATAACGAAATTTTTATGTAAAATAAATATTTAAAATAGACCAGCAATTTTTGATACCCCTGTGTACATTTATGAAGCAATACAGTTTTTTAGTAAAGTTTATTTCTCTGGCTTCAAAGTGAGCACAAGAATTAACTCTGAAAAGTAAGTACAGGGTGTCGACAAACTTTCTTAATATAGCATGCATATTTGAATATCTTTAAATATCTCAAAAACCAAAGCATTTAAACATATCAAATTCTTATAATAAATGCCTTATTTTATGTACAAGAATGCAAAAATGAAATAAAATACCAGGTGTCCCTAAGAAAAAATATAACTTTGGTATGAATCTTAGTTCTGACACAGCCTGTACATTTCAAAATATTTTTAAATTACGCCCATATTGTCTCCCCACATATACCCATAAAATATTTTGTTTCTACATCTTTCCGTTTTCGTATAATCAACCGAGGCGAATGAGGTGCGCCACCCTGTATATAAATAGTAGGTATAGGTCATATACAAGGGTATAGGACAAGGGCACACAAGGGTATAGGTTTATATTTTAATACCGTATGATCGAAATTTTTAATATATAAATTTAAATAAATATAAATTAAAATATTTAATATTTTATAATTTATTTTTTTAATATTTATAATTTAAAAAAAATACTACTAAAATGTAGTAGTTGAATTATGTTTTGGTATTGTTTCTATTTGTATTTTTGTATTAACTTGGGGACAAATGAACGTCTGTGTTTTTATTCAAACAATTTACATTGGGTTTATTAAAGTGTTGATAAAAACCCTATAAAAGCCTCTTTAACCTCTATATACCATAGTCTATTTTCCTATATCTACCTCTACTTAATGATATACAGCATCTTAATTTTAGTTGCTATTCGACATTGTTTAATTTATTCCTATATTGCTATTGCTATTTATAACGTATAATAATTGATCTTAATATATAGTTATGTTCTCTGTTGTAATGTAAATGAAATATTTCATAAGAAATTAAATATATATTTAACTAGGACAAGTCCACATGCCACAACAGTTCATAAATATTTTCATTCATTTTATTCAATTTTATTTTATCTTTGTACTATTGGTAATAAAATCCAAAGCACCGCACCCGACTTGGCAATATGATAATATTCAAATCAAGTCAAACGTGCTGAAGTGCATGCAGAGCAAAAAATATTAGAAAGTTGGTGAATATGTCCATATACCGAGTGCGTCTCAAAAGTGGCTCACCCCTATAACTTTTATCATATAAAAAAACGAGATTTGGTATGTCAGTATATGATATAAATTAGGATTGATTGACGTATTCAATTCTTTTCGGCCACTTCCTGTTTCACCGGAAATGATTACAAATTTTAATTTTTAAATGCATCCTCGGTATTTTTACTTTATTCGATAGAAAATGACATTCTGAATAAAACGACATATCATATGTTAACTTTTGACATTTTTGCTTAAAACAAAATTGAATTTTAAATTTCAATCTAGAGTGCTGTGTTAAAAACACTAATTTTTAATCAAGGAGCCTTGGAAAAATAGATTTGATCGTCTAATGTTTTTCGTGTCTTGTGGTTTGGTTTGGATTTTTAATCATATCTCAATTTTTTCAAATGGAACGAGGGTGGCTCATTAGCATATTTGGAAAAAGCATTTTTTATGAATAATTTGGTACCACACACTTGGTATTTCGACTCAAATTGTCGTTATGAATCGCATGTTGCAATTTGAAATAAACCATATTTGAAAATGTCAAAAGTTGACATATGATATGTCATTCTATTCAGAGTGTCATTTTCTATCGAATAAAGCAACAAAACACCGATCGTGCCATTTAAAAATCAAAAGCTGTAGTCATTTCCGGTAAAACAGAGGAAGTGACAGAAAACAATTGAATAGGTACGTCAATCAATCCTAATTTATGTCATATATTAATATACCAAGTCTCGATCTTTTATCTGAAAAAATAAAAAAAGTGATAGAGGTGAACCACTTTTGAGACGCACCCGGTATAGTACATTATAGTTATATACCTAAGACTCCTAAAGGAGAAATATATAGCTAAATAAATTGACCACATGGTTCACAGTCCTTCCTTGAACAGGAGGGTCGCTGGTTCAAATACAGCTGCGGACATGGGTTTTGTGTTTCTTAGCGTTTGTTGTAAGAGGTTAAAAACTGCCACAAGCCCGAAGACTATAGTATCAGAGAAATGCCGGTTAAGGCAATATCATTTAGTTTATATATATATAATAATCCATGTATTATTGTATTAATTGTTAAAAACAATTCTTATATTTTACAATATCAATTCTTTAGAAAAAGATATACTACTCAATATTATAATAATAAAAAAATGACGCCAGCGATGGCTATGAAATGAAGATCTTTGTCATTTTATATGCAAAATTATACGGGGAATGTCATCGATGTTCTTTTATAAGCTAATAACTGGACGCTGTTTTTTTAGATCATACAGTATAAGTAGTGTGAAAAAGTTTATAGGGTTGTTTTTTTTACTCAATATGTTACATAGTGTAGGTTGGATTTGTCGATTTTGACAATAATAGGTATTAATAAAAGTATTAACGAAAATAGAGTGTGTGCATGAAGTACTGAAGTACCGGGTACTGTGTACCTGCCACACGGTATATTTCAAAGAATTGAAAGGGTACCACAGCTGAACAGAAAAGTATATAATATAAGTGAATACCTCGCGTGGGCATACCTATTTACAATGAATCATGTTAGAGTGTTGTTCAGATCCAGGTACCTATATTTCAAAAATTCAAACACCCCCGCTTACAGATCGTTCGCCAACGAAGGGTGGTTTAATATCTTCAATTTTAATTTTTCATTATATACTATGAGTAATTTCTCAAAAATGTTTGAAGTACACTAACCTTTTCCTAACTAATAATTGAGGCGTCATCGTCAAGTTGAAAAACCCGCCTTATCGATTTTTTTAAAAAAATGGCCTAATGACATATATTAATAGTGGACCCTATATCAAAATTCACTACAAATTACATTACTGCAGCAAAATCTGTCTTATCCACTTTAATATTTGCTTTTTATTGTCATTATTGTTACAAATCATAAAAATACAAAACACCTGCTACTTTCTAAAGATAAAAACCGATATATCGTGGACTAGAAATTAATCAATATAATACGCATATACCTATATACAGGGTGCTACAAATTCGAGGTACCAGCATTGGTATCTTGGAAACCGTAATAGATACTAAGATGGTTAAATTGAAGCCAAGTTGCGCTTTGGGATGTTCTTCAAGATCTCTCAAGACTCTCGGCCTCCTGAGTACAACAATATGCCACACTTAATATTTTTTTTGTTTTGGACATTTGAACACAATTTATTTAAACTAAATTCAAGTCCGGCTCTGTTTTTATAAATATTTAATCTATTTATCGTTACAATATTGATAAGCTTTCGAACTTAATAATGACATGGAATAAAATATTGAATACGGAAATTAAAATGCAATAAAATAATAAAATAAATAATATAAATATAATATAATATAAGCAATCAAATTATTTCCCCGGAATATGGCTTGGAAATGGTAGAGCAGTACCTATAATGGCTAGAGAGGTTCCTGGACCTGACGCCAAAAGACAGATATTTGTCATTTGTAAAAGTGAAATCAATACATATCTGAAAATTTACAATAAAGAGTACAACATGCATCCGGGAGCACAAGAAGAAAGTTCAAAGAAATATAAATAAAATTGAACGAAAAATAAATTTGAGCAATAGGGAGGGTGGTAATCCTCCCTGAACATGTGGAGCATTAGAAACTAGTTTGTAGAAGTTGATTTATTTATAATAACTACGATTAATATTTCCATTGCTCGATTTTAATTATTCAATGTTAATTAGCACTGATCAATATTGTTGCGATGCATATAATAAGATTAAATAATTTAAAAGAACCAAAGTCGGACTTATTTTAAATAATAATTAAATAGTTTTGTTATTGTTAAGGTACCCAAAACAAAAAAAGTATAAGGTTTAGTACATCATTGTACTCAGGAGACCGAGTTCTTTCAAAATCTGAAATAAAAAATGCACGTCCGTATTTAAAAGAATTAAGTTGGTCTATGTATCTCACAAATTATCAGCTAATTTGAAAATCTAAAAATATTATCAGATAGCCCTAACAGTGGCTATGAGAATGTGCAATTAGCTGTTTGATTTTCTAAAAAGTAAAGACAGGAAAAAATATCCATTTCTTCCAAAAAACTCAGCAATCCTTGAAATTTTTAAAACTTTTTTGATGGCATCTTGGTGAACTTCCCAAAGTGCAACTTTGCCCCAATTTAACCGTGTTCGTATCTATTACGGTTACCGAGATACGAATGCTTGTACCTCGAATTTGTAGCACCCTGTATACAGGGTGACGCACCTCATTCGCCTCGGTTGATTATACGAAAACGGAAAGATATAGAAACAAAATATTTTATGGGTATATATGGGGAGACAATGTGCACAATTTAAAATTATTTTGAAATATACAGGGTATTTTAGAACCAAGATCCATACCAAAGTTATATTTTTTCTTATGGAACACCCGGTATTTTATTTTATTTTTGGATTCTTGGGCCCAAAAAAATGTATATATTAATAAAGGTTAAATATGTTTAAAATCCTTAGTTTTTGAGATATTTAAAGATATCTAAATTTGCATACTACAATAGAATAGACTATTAACACCTTGTACATTACTTTTCAGAATGAATTATTATGCTGAGTTTAAAGGTAAAGAAATAAACTTTACTGAAAAATGGTATTGGTTCCTTAAATTTATACACGGCTATCAAAAGTAGCTGATCTATTTTAAGGATATATTTTATATAAAAACTTCGTTATTTCAAATGCAACACCCTGTATTTTTTTAAATAAATCGGAGCAGATTCAAATGCTCTTTCAAACTATATTAGGGTTTCCTATACCTATCTAGCTCAGGTTTTGAATAAAAAGCGATTTTTAAATAAAATTGCAATCAAGATGGCTGGTGACGCCATGGCAATTTTATAGTGACAGTTAGTAACTATTTTCAAAGTCGACATTAGTTTATGGACATTATTATTTATAATTTAAAACAGTTTATTTAAATTTACCTACAATAGTTTAATAAGCAAGTATTCATTATTTTATCAAGAAAAATAAAAAGCAGTATCTGCTGGCGGAACGAATAGATTATGTTACTAGTGATATTATTTTGTGAAGAAAATTGCTTCTTGGCCTCAGGGGCTTATGCTCAAAGATGTCCAAATAGGAATCTTCCTGATAAGCGTTTCTTTGAAAAACTTCTTGTCATATTTCGCAGAGCTGGTAGAGCGTGTGGTTTATAAAAAAACGTATTAGGCAGAAACCTGTCATTGGAAGTGAATAAAATGAATGTTTCGTAATTGGCTATTTTATAGAAAATCCATATATCTACAAGTCATCGTAAAATAATTCAAAGCACTACTTCTTCGTTTTTCTTAACAGAATAATATACACATATTTAATAAATATTATTTATTAAACTATTTTAGGTAAATTAAATAAAAGTAAACTGGTATAAATTTAAATAAGTCCATAAACTAATTTCGATTTTGAAAATAGCTACTAACTGTCACTAGAAACTTGCCATGACAACACTAGCCATCTTGATTACAATTTTATTGAAAAATCGCTTTTTATTCAAAATCTGAGCTAGATAGGTATAGGAAACCCTAATATAGTTTGAAAGAGCATTTAAATCTGCTTCGACTTATTTAAAAAAATACATAGTGTTGCATTAGAAATAACGAAGTTTTTATGTAAAATAAATATTTAAAATATACCAGCAATTTTTGATACCTCTGTATACATTTAAGGAAGGAATAAAATTTTTCTGTAAAGTTTATTTCTCTACTCAGTACAAGATCTAATTCTGAAAAGTAATGTACAGGGTATTACTATTCTATTGTAGCATGCAATTTTAAATATCTTAAAAACCAAAGATTTTAAACATATTTAACCCTTATAATAAATACCTTTTTTTGGGCCCAAGAATCCAAAAATGAAATAAAATACCGGGTGTTCCATAAGAAAAAATATAACTTTGGTATGGATCTTAGTTCTGAAACACCCTGTACATTTCAAAATTATTTTAAATTGTGCACATTACCTCCCCACATATAGCCATAAAATATTTTGATTCTACATCTTTCCATTTTCGTATAATCAACCGAGGCGAATGAGGTGCGCCACCCTGTATAGGTAATGATGAAAAAAAAATAATAAAAAGGCAATAAGCTTTTATATTTCCTGGAAATGTTTGGCTTTATTCCTCATTTATAATTGTCCAGTCTAGTCATTTATTGAGTTTATTAGGTGGGTACCTTAGGTGGGTACCTACCTACGTGATGTACTTAGGTACCTATTTATACCTGCTTATTATAAAATTATAAATTAGGTACCTACTTGCATGTATTTTTAAAATACGGTTAAATTACATTGTTATAATGATAACGTTTATCTTAAGAGCCTAATTCTCTATTTAAAATACATAAAAATATTTGTCAAGTATCTATTTATTTGAATCTATAAAATTAAACATTAAACAATAATTCCATGACGTCAGTGTTTTGTTTGGATTCCAAATTTTAAAGTTCCCACTGTTCCCAGTATATCGAGCAGCGTTGCCAAGTGCGTGCTAAAGAAAATCCTTCAAGATTTAAGTATTCTGATTCATAGGAATACTTCATAGAAAAATATCCAGAAACTTGTATTGAATACAAAATATATACACAATAGTAATTACAGGAGCTTTTTTTATATAGTCTATTTGACGAGAGAATGTGTATGAAAGAAAAAATGTTCTTATTTCTGTCAGGCGGATTTCAGAAATTATTAAACCTTCAAACATATTGTAGCATTTGGCAACTCCCATTTAGCATTACATTTGCAATGTTGCCAAATTATAAAATACAAGGCAGGTTGTGTTTTTTCAGAGATATGGAAGTGGGAGAATGAGCTTCGACGAGTGCGCATCCAAATTTTTGTCGACGGCAAGATGGCAGACATCTTCCAGGTCTCGCTGTCACTTCCCCTCTTTAATTGACATCTGTTTGTTTTGTTTTTTTTTCGTTCGTGTTGTTATCTAGTTAAAATTTATTACCTATTATCTCAATCAGAGTCTCAATTATTCTAAACACTAATTCAAAAAGGCTTATTGTATATTGTCATAGTCATTCTAAGAAAGCTAATACGCCGGGAAAAATGATTAGTTTTCATGTGTAAGTTTATACAAAATAATCGTGTTTACAGATGATCCAAAACTGTTTATTTTTAGTTTTCCTAAAGGCGATTTGTAAAAATCGTGATTGTAATTGGGAATGGTCAAAATAAGTGTATGATGTGGCCATTTAAGGAGGATGTTTTTATTACGTGTGGAGGAAGAAGATACTTGGAATCAATGTTCGTGCTTCTGTAAAACAGTGCACTCTTATAGTGTCCATGAAAGCACAAGTTCAAGTGTACCAATATGTCAAATAAGATTGGTCCCACTTGACAAGAAGATTATTTGGAGGAAAAGAAAACATAAGATAGGGTATTTTAATCGAACAGTGAAAATTTAACATTTTTATTGTAAAGTTTGTTGTAGGTAGTTGTAGTTTTGTGCTAAATATTTCTAACAGCAGCAGCAGTGTTCAGAGTGTCAAGAGGAGGAGAATTCAGTTAATTAGATTTATGCACAGTTACAGGTATGAAGGTTTTTTCAAACATAGTATCAAGTTCTATAGTCAACATTTTTAGTATTCCTACAACTGTAAAAACAAGGAAGAAGAAAGGGTATTATGCCAATAAGAAAATTAAATCTGTAGGCAGAAGTTTCTTATTTAAAAACTGTTATGGGGCATATATTAATTTGTATCTGTGCCACAAATCACTGAGAAAAATCATATAATATTCATAATTGTTAACGAGATGATATTTAAAGAGTGTTAAAAATGAGACTATTAGTCATGAAGCTTACAGTGTTACTTTGTTTCAATATTACACTTTTATTCTTGTAAAATCTATGATGAAGTTCAAAAGCATTTTGCAATGGCCTTAAATTGTGAGTTGTGAGCCAGGATTTATAGTAAAGGTATTTGATGCAATGAAACTTAATCGGTACCTTCCAGTATGTATTTTAGTAAGGGGATTGTCAATCCCATGTTTTTAAATAGATAAAATACAGGCCAAAGTTGACAATATTACAGTTGAGAAGAAACTATTTTATCTTAAAAAAAAATTTCTTAAAATTCTGAGATCATATAATCTAATTTTCTTAATAATAAATTAGGTATATGTACATACAGAATTTTGTTATGGACAAATAAGGATCGACAAGCTTCTTTTGTGCAAAAAATAAATGATTTTTTCTAGTATTACGACAAACCATAATGTGTTTTACAAACTTACCGGTAACAGTTTTTGTTTATAATAAAATATTTAGGAATAATTTGGGTTGTTTATCAATATATTAATGACTTGAATTTTGACAAATCGAATTTGTATCAAAATAATTTTACGAAATATAAAATTGATGTTCTATTACAAGATTGAGTTTTTATTGTCGACAAAAACCAGGATAAATACTAATAATAATACCCTTAATAAAATCAATGATGTTTATGTATTATGAAAATATTTGTTAGAGGACATGTTATGTAACAGTTTTTGAAACATAATTTGAAGGGACGAATAAAAAAAATAAAACAAAAACATATTTTTTCTAGGTTTATATTAAAAATACAAGGTAGATAATCATCAAAAATAATTATGAACCAAATGTTTTTTATGAATATACAACTTGAACAAAAAGTTGTTTAGAACAATTTTTACCAAATTTGCAAAAATTTTAAATTGAAACGCGTAATTCAGTACAAGTAAACATGAAATATTGTAAATACTTATTTAATATCATTTCGAGTGTTTTACGACGAAAAGGTCATCTGTCCGTAGCGTCTTTTGTCAGAATATTCGTATATTTAGTGTATTATATACCAATATTGTACGCAGTTTTGAAACTGATAATTAAATAAATCATATTAATGTTAACTAACCATATAAATGATAGAATTTCACTAAATTTAAATTGCCCCCCGTATGGTTGAAAACAGCAAATTGATATTTGATTACTTATAGATTACCACCTATATACAAAATGACAGGAAGACCTGGAATATGGCGCCCAACTTGATTAGACCTTCTGCGCATGTTGACGCTCATTCTCTATCCCTTCTATTTCTCTGTGTTTTTTATACTTCTCTTAATTTGTAGAATACTAATAATTATCAATATTTTTGTACATACTTTCATGCATTTTCTTTATTCTTTATAATTTAAAAATATTAGAAAAGAAAAATAATTCGTTATACATACATGATTACCCACTCAAAGATATTATTGGATATTATTAACTGATTTGGCATCAATGCAAACTGTACTATAAAAGCAATTTTGCCCCTCTCCAATCGTTTATTAATGTACAAAATGGCCGTCTAAAGTGAATTGTTTTTGATAAATTCTCGTGTATATTGTTAAAATGGCTGTAATAATTTCAAGTGGTTTTAATGCAAATAAATTTGTGAAAAATAGTTCTTGTGCTACAACAGTTTTGAGCAGAAGAGGTAATACAAAAGTCACGTTCTGTTTAAAATCTCAAGGACATTGTAAAAAAAAATTGAGATTACACGGTACAAACTACAAAAATTGGTCTTTTACAACAGGTTTCAGAAGAAATTGTGGTATATAATCTGACCATAAATATATCATAACAATGTGGATTAATATAACGGATAAAGGGCCATATCCCGCCCCCCATTTGAAGCAGTCTGAGAGACCTTTTCGAACGTGGGTTCCTACAGTATCGATAGTACCAAGAAAAGCATTTACGAATCCGAATTTCGTCAACAATACATCACACTGTACCAGAATACCTACAGACTCGTTAACCAAGAATTATAAACAGTCTCAAAGCCCAAATTTAATTACATCAATAAAAGAAAATTGTCCAAAAGTTATTCCTCATACAGATATGAAAAATGGTATAATGGCTGTTAAAGATACAACAAACCATACAGGAAATCAATATCTGGGAGATATGCAGGAGAAAGAGATTGTTTCAGATCAACATCAGACTGATTTTGTGGATGAAAGTCAAGGGGAAACAGACAAAATGGATTTTAAACTATTAAATTTTAAAAAGCTGCCTCTTGATAATTTTGATAGATGTATGCTTGATAAGCTGGATAGGAGTGAAACAAAAGGACGATCACGTAGGACTAAAATGCCATCAGTTTGTGAGAGCGAGGATAGTTTTATTGTTTTTGAAGGGAGTGATAATGAAAGTTACAATAATGATGAATCCTCAGATGAAGATAGTAGTTCTGACAGTGAATATGACAGTGACGAAAGCACAAGTTTACAAAATCAAAATGATGACATATCAGAAGTAGATTCTTGTCATCCTTTAAGAAACAAATTGGTAAATATTGACTTACTTTTAGTCATTCATTTTATTATTTGCTGTCCCATATAATAATTTCAGAATATTCCCATTTTGAGTATTTATTATATTCCATTCTAAATTATTAAAGATCACTATTATATCAGTTTTATAAGATAAGGGTGGCTTGGTTTGGTATAATCCTATATCAGTTTAATTATAAGATAAGGGTAGACCCTTATCTTATAATTAAACTGATATAGGATTATTTATCGTATTTAGGCATTAAAGTTTGTTGCTTACATATAAAAGCAAACATTTTTTTACTTAATTATTCCCAGTTATTTATTCTAATATGTATACATCTTTTTCTATATTTTGTTAGATATTAAAAATTTTACTCTACATACAAATTGGTATCCTATTGACTTTTAGTTTTAATTATTTATTTTATTATTTGTTCTGCCATATATAATCATAATTGAACATAAATTTCAACTAAGTACTTCACATTTAGATTAGTAATCACATCCAGGCATTAACATTTATTAGTCCGAATTATTTTGTCCAACACATAAATTTTTGTTTTCTATATATTATATAGGTATTAAAAGGTTTTTTGCTCTAAAATACTAAAATTTTACTCTGAAATTTTACTCAGTATATTTAAAGTAAATTTTTGTTATTTTTAAGGAATAAATTGGTAATTACCTTTTAAACTTTTAGTTTTAATTATTAATTTTTATTTATCACATTCCACATATTTACCCTTATATTATAATTATTATATCCAGGCAATATAATTTATTATTGGATATATATAATATACAGTATGGTCGAATAAAAACGGCGTTATCGATGGCTATAAAATGAAGGTCACTGTCATTTTATATGGGAAATGTCATCGATTGTCATTTCATAGCCATCGCTGACGCCGTTTCTATTCGAACATAAGGTATAACAGTAAAGAGCTTTTGTTCCTAATTATTCCTAGTTAAGTCCTCTAACATATATAATGATTTCTTTCTACATTTTGTTAGATACTAAAGATATCACTCACTGGGTATTTTATATGATTGCAGGTCCAGTTTGCTCCTGATAACAGCCTTTGTGAGGTCCATCCTATGATAAAATGGTCTTTTGCCTATCAAGCTGCAAGGAAAGGCCCCTGGGAAATGTATGCAAGGGATAGATCTAGGTTCAGAGATAGAATTAACAGGGTCGAAAAAGAAATAAAATATATATTTGATCTGCAGCATCGGAACAAGATTTACAAGGAAAGATTTGATAGTAATGTTGAAAGTGTGTGATATTAATTCATTAGACTGAGAACTGTTTCAAATTTATAAGATGTTAATTTTTTTTTGTAATTATTAATATCACACACCACAACCTCTTATAAATTTGGCATTGTTTATTCTTAAATATATTCTCTTTTTACTGTGATAACTGTAGAAAATAGCAAAAACTATTGTGTGCTTTTCAAATAGTTATTTAAAAAGTCATAGTGTCAAATTTGTAACATAAATGTGCAATTAGGACATTATTGCAATGTCCTTGGCAATATTTGATGTTTTAATATTCCCACAAATTACAAATTAACTATGGAATAAAATACTAGACTATTAAAACCATATATAGTTATGGATTCATTAGTACTGTTTCATGACAGGAAAATATATAATTTTAGTTTATTTCTGGTTACTTTATTACATGTAATAGATAAGTAATGTTTTGTATGTGCTATGCATTGTTTTATAAGGCTGTCCAATATTGCCACACATTGTAGAATATCAAAAAATAATTTCTTGTTCATCTTTCCTTGAACAGTAAATGCTGTGACTCATTAGTACTAATGAGTAATTTACCATACCATTTCGAGTACTTATTTCAAAGACCTAGAATAAATTTAATTATTAAAACAAAATGAAAGTCCTATTATTTGAAATACTTTATTTGTTTATATATAAAATTAACAAATTTATAGAAAAATGTAAGAAAGTATTTAGCATATCCTTCAGTAAAAGATATTCGACTTTACAAGCTAGTTACCAATAAGTTTATCAAGATTTCAAGTTTATATGTTTTATTTATTTCAAGTTTATTCTATTTAGAAAAAAATGCAACTAAAATTCCAACAATGCAATCAAAAAGTTATAGTATCAATTTTGCTTTATATGATGACAGAAAAACAAATTTTGCAGTAAATAGCATTAGAATTCTTTTAACTGTCATAGCTAGAGTCCCCTTGATAATACAGTATATCGTTGTTCATAAAAGTTATTCTTGCCATTGTACAACTCTATTAAGATTACTATAATTTTTAGAAAAATATAACTTTTCTTCTAAGATACATAATTCTATAACTATCTTTTTTTATTTCTGGAATATATTATGTTCTAACTGCTATGTAAAATATGCTAAAACTTATTAAATATAACAATTACATTTTCAAACAGTAGGTTTATACTGTTAAGACTGTGATAGCATTTGTTGCAATAGAATTAATGTGTCTATATAGAGAGAAAAAAATATAAATTAAATAAATATATATGATCACAACTTAAAAATACCACAGTAAAAACTTAAAAAAAACATTATTTAGGCTTCATTGCGTTGGTTATATTTTTTATACTTGCTAAATTCTTTTGGTGTACATGAAAGGTATTTTCATTGTGTATTAAATATAGATACAAAAGTTAATTTAAAAACTCTTGTTTTTATATGGACAGATGACTATTTTTAAAGTTCAAAGTCTGAATGACACAGATTTTAAATTTAGGTCTATAATAAATTTATTCTATATAAAATTCTAAAAGCATAAACATATTTCCACATATTTTGACATTTGTAAATAAAATTATGTTGCTAATCTAAATTTTGGTAAGACTGAAGTGGAGTTTTTATTGTTGAGATCTCACGATACATTTGCTCCTTGTTTTAAAATTTATTAATTGTTAGTTAAGATATAGTTTTATGGTTGTGGGTTTATTTTTAGTACACAGTGAAAAAACTTATGGTTCTGTAAGTAAGTAATAATCTCATAATTTTTATGTATTTCTAAATTTATGATAATATATTGGTACATCTATACAATTTAAATTTTACACTTTTGTTGACGATGTTTTTGGTTTAATGTTTTAAGTGTGTAGTATTCTGTTTTCCAGAATTGTGTACGTTGCTTTTGTAACATCTTTGGTACAAAAGATTATTTACCATTTCAATTTAGACTTATAATGTGTATCATATTAAATACGTTAATAAAAACTTATTAATCATCAAATGACTTAATTGCTTTTCTATACATAAATTTACGTAAAAAATTGTGTGTGCACTATGTGCGCATATTTAAATTGCAACTTCTTACTACAGCTATTAAATTGAAGGATTTGAAGAACATGCTTGAAGACACGTAAAAATAGTTTTTTTACTTGTTTTTACTATAATTTCAGTTCAAAATATATATTGTGATTAAATTAATATTTTATTTTGCTATATTATAATAGTTTATTTATATGATAATTAAAATTATATGAAGTGTTCAGGGGAAAAACATGATAAGCGCAATTTTACAGGAGATCTTTCAGCATATAATATAGCATTTAAGTCATTTAACAGCTTATTGCACTATAGATTTTATTCGTTTTGTATGGAACAGTTGGACCTACTACAATATTTTAAACTCTAAAATTAAGAAATTGAAGCTTATCATGTTTTTTTCCCTGGGCCCTTCATATTCTACTTAATTTAAAAAGAAATTATAATAATTTCTTTTCAAATTATTTTTGTACTGACCCACCCTGTACTTAATTTAAAAAGAAATTATAATAATTTCTTTTCAAATTAAGTGCAGGGTGGGTCAAATTCGACGCTTTTAAATGGAAACACCCTTTTCTATAGGAGATAGACGAAAACTAATATCAGTGTCTGGAGCTCAATTTTCATCAAAAACATGATGATGAAAACCGCAAATCAATATCTGTTACCGTTTCGGAGTTACGGGGTGTTTTTCAAAAATGTGCATTTTTAACAAATTGCTTATTTATTTGCTATGGAAAATTTTGTATTTCTATGAAAACATTTCCAAAGCACCCTTTTACATAGAATTTAATGGATTAAGTATAATTTTTTTTAAATGAATAATTTAAGAGTTATCAACAGAAAAATTGATTATTTGGGACACCCTCTATATTTTTAATTAACGTAAAGAATTTAAAATTACCTTTCCAAAAATATAGTACACTTGATATTTTGTTATAATACCCTTCGAAATGCAGAATTTTTAAAAGTTCGCCACTTTTAACTAGTAGGCTTTGAACCCATTTTTGCTGATATGCCCTTAATGGAACTCGAAAACATATTTTTCCAGCAAGACGACGCACCGCCTCTGAACTATCTATATCTGTAAAAATTTGCTGAAGTTATCAGCAAATTTTTGCAGCCAATTTCAAGAATAATGAATAGCTAACCAAGATCCCAGCCGTTGGCCGTCGAGGCCGCCTGACTTAGTGCCCATGGATCTAATCCTATGGATATATTTGCGGAAGAATAAAGGTTCCTTATTCTGTATAATCTAGACAAGAATTAGAAATACTTAGCAGTTATGAGAGGGTATCTTTCACTGAGTTAATGAATTCCGCGAGAAATGTTCAAAAACTGCCCCGTCTGTCCATAGCAGAAGACGGTCGATATGTCGAACACCTGTAGCAAAATCTCATGTCTTGGTTTGCTATTTATTTTTCTTGTTATTAGATATAGTTTAAATGTGTTGATGTTGGTTAAATATATTTTAAATTGTTATAAAATTCTGCATCTCTCATAACAAATATTATTTTCGTTTTAATTGATGCTCACAGCTTGAATTTTTTGCATTATAGCCGGTGCCGTTCAAAGCCTACTTATTTAAAGCGGGCAAATTTTTATATACTCTATATCTCGAAGAGGAATCGAGCAAAATAGCAAGTGTGTTATATTTTTGGAAAGGTAATTTTAAATTCTTTTCAATTTCAAACCCTGTATATTTTCAAATTCAAACTAAAAATATACAGGGTGTCCCATATAAAAAATTTTCAAATTTTCTGTTGATAATTCTTAAATTATTAATTTAAAAAAAATTATACTTAAACCATTAAATTTTACGTAAAAAGGTACTTTGTAAATGTTTTCATAAAAATACAAAATTTTCCATAGCAAAAAAGTTACAGCGATTTATTAAAAATGCATATTTTTGAAAAACTATAATAACTCCGTAACTCCGAAACGGTAACAGATTATCGATATGTGGTTTTCACCATCATGTTTTTGACAAAAATTGAGCTCCAGACACCGATATTAGTTTTTGTCTATCTCCTATAGAAAAGGGCGTTCCCATTTAAAAGCGTCGAATTTGACCCACCCTGTACATAATATCACAATGGTTATAACTTATGATATCTATATCTGTATCCTATAAGCAAACAATGAATAGATTATTTGAGAAATATACGTCAAGTTACTTAACTTTTTATGTTCTATCTGCAGTGGGTAAAGCTCCGTAGCAAGAAATTTCCTGTCTAGCCTATGGTATTTGTATACAATTGATGATTCACTAGAGAGGAAATATGTTTACAGAATCGGGCCTCTGGTTCCCTCTGATTTGACAGTTTTGCAGACATTATAAGTTAGTCGATTTAAACATGATTTAAACTTAATAAAGATGGTAAATTAGTTCCAAATTACAACACAAATTCCTGTTTTACAGTTTCCTGTTAAATGTTTTCTTATTATATCAGTAATATACTTTTATTTGGACTTAAAATTGTTTTGCTTTAATCATTTGGGCATAAACTTTGGTAACTTTATTTCTAATATACAAATTATGTTGTCACTCAAAAAAGGTTTAGAATTCATTTAAGTTCAAAATAAGTAACCTAATATTGCAATTATAGGTTTAAAAATAACCGAGTAATTAGAAAATAATTTCAAAAAAGAACCTTAAATCTGTTTTTTTTTTCAAAACTATATGTTTTGTGACTTAATATTGTTTGCTTCTGGGGTACAGATATGTAACTTAAACAGTTCTCATAATTTTATCATTCTAAATCAATTGCAGTTAAAACTTGTTTTGCACCCCTATACGTAGCGTTTTCCGATTTCAAAGCTCTAAGCTTGATCTCTTGTCTGCTATTAAGTATTTTCAAGTCTGTTTCGATTTGTTCACTGGGTGTACTATGGTCCTCTGAAAACAGTTTTTTATGTGCTGCATTTAAGTCGTCCATAATTGTTGATTTAAATTGATCTATATTTGGATATATACCTAAAAAACAATTGAGAAATATGTTGAAAACGTTGTTAGTATGTTCTTTTTATCAGGACTATATGATATTGTAATACATAAGTCTTGTGTAGAGTTATAAGCTTGATTTTCATGCATCCGTTTTCCGACGATACGTTGATGCGATATTAATTTTATTGGTAGAATTTAAAGACTTTGATTGGTTAGAAAATAACGCAGCTTTTAAATTTATTGCATTTGCATGCCTCCGTTTATATATTGGATATACGTTGGTGTCATTTTATATTTTCGTTTCCATAACGATTTTGCTACTGTATGATTTATATGTATCTGTAGTATTTAAATATTTAGTCAGATATCAGCCTTTGATACAAGGAAAACATATTTTTTTGATATCAACATACACAGAAATTGAATAACTTACTTGAATTTTTTTTCAAAGCCATTTCATATCTCTTACAGGTATCCTGGAGTTTTACAACCGATTCATCTTGCAATATGCCCTCAAATTTTGATAATGGATTCTCACCAAAATTAGCATTCAGTGTATGAGCTGTGAAAGCTTTTTTTGTATTTTTAATAAATCGGATTGCTAAAAATCGTTTTTAATTAAATTATAAATACATTTCAATACAATACATACCGCGGGTGCGCGCGTCTCAAAAATGTTTCACCCCCATAACTTTTTTATTTTTTCAGATAAAAAAACGAGAAAAGGTGTGTTAGTATATGACATAAATAAGGATTGATTGGCGTATTCAATTGTTATTTGTCTCTTCCTGTTTCACCGGAAATGACAACTTTTGATTTTTTAATAGCACCCCCGGTATATTTTTACTTTATTCGATAGAAAATGACACTCTGAATAGAATGACATATCATATGTCAACTTTTGACATTTTAGCTTAAAAAATTATGTATTATAATTTCAATTTAGAGTGAGGGTGCATCCACACTATCCTAAAAACGGCGTATTGGCGTAACGGCGTAACGACCTGGAATAGATTTCCAGTAATTCTATTGGCGGAAAAATTTATCTGTCAAAAATTTCAGCCAATAGAATTACTGGAAATCAATTCAAGATCGTTACGCCGTGACGCCGATACGCCGTTTTTAGGATAATGTGGATGCACCCTGACTGTGTTGAAAACAATTTTTAAAAAAGGAGTCTTGGAAAAATAGATGTCATCGTCTAATGTTTTTCGTGCCTTGTCTTGGCTGGTTAAAAGATGCCCAAATAGTATTTTTAATAAAAAATGTCTACCTATGTGGCGGATTTGACAAGCAGCGTCCGTTTAGGTTTAACGCAGAAGTGTTTACAAAAAATAACTATTTTATTTTGTAGATTTTCTTAACATAAAGGATTTTTTTGGAGAGTATTTTTAATCATATCTCAAGTTTTTCAAATGGAACAAGGGTGGCTCATTACCATATTTGGAAAAGGCATTTTTTTACGAATAATTTGGTACCACACACTTGGCATTTTGAGTCAAATTGTCGTTATGAACAGCATGTTACAATTTCAAATAAATGATATGCGAAAATATGTCAAAAGTTGACATATGATATGTCTATTCAGAGTGTCATTTTCTATTGAATAATGTAAAAAAATACTGAAGGTGACATTTAAAAATTAAAAGTTGTAGTCATTTCCGGTGAAACCGGAACTGACCGAAAACAATTGAATATGTCAATCAGTCCTAATTTATGTCATATACTAATATACCAAATCTCGTTGTTTTAACTGAAAAAATAAAAAAGTTATAGGGGTGAGCCACTTTTGAGACTCGGTATAAACTACCGTATGATCGAAAAAAAACGGCGTCCAGTTGGCTGGGAAACGACGATCGATGACATTTCCCATATAAAATGACAGGGATTTTCATTTCATAGCCAACGCTGGCGCCGTTTTTTCTCGATCATACCGTATAATTTTGTTTGTGTATAATGTATTCAGTATGTCCCTGGATTGTCTTTACAACAGGAAAAACTTTTTATTGACATTTTGATAAAAGTGTTTTTTTTATACTTTTATACTTTTCCAAATTTCCATACCGTTTTAGAGAAAATTAAAAAAAAAACATGAAAATATGGTTGACTTTTTTTCAAGTCCTAAAAATCGAAAAGCGTTTCTGTGGTAATAATGTCAATTTCATTCTTTGATAGATGGTTATTATTAATTTTGATTAACGTCATATTTTTTGCTGTTGTTAGCATCACATTTTCCGATAATTATTATCACCTTTCCCTAAGGAAAGGATATAAAAAAAAAATAAAAATAAAAAAAAAACTATATAAAAAAAACCTTAAACTATATAAATTTTGTGCTTCTTTAATTATAAAACAGAAAAAAAATGACATCAATTAAAATTCTATCAATAATCGAAGAATCCAAACGAAATTATATCACCATAGAAATTTCTGAAAATGTAAAAGTTTTTCCTCTTGTTAAAGACAATCCGGGGACATACTGTATAAAGAAAGAAGTTTATTAGAGATTAATATATTATTTGCAATAACTCATTACATCTAGGCATAGAGCATCCAACGTAGTTAAAAGCTACATCTGCTTTTAATTTAGCAAATATAAATAAAGGTTCCATATATTTCTCCTTGGCCATTTCATCCATGAGATCCTTTATTATAGTATATTCATCATATGATACACGAATCTTAACCATTCCTCTAAGAAATATTGTTGTAATAGGACATAAAAATTGATTATAAAACTTACTCAATCGGTTGTTTATAATATAAACCATATAATAAGTACAGAGCGCCTATCTTCATATAAACATTTTTTTGATGAATAATACATTGTGTTAAAATGGCAAAACATTCTTCGCAGAGAGTTTTCAAGAGTGATACATAGGTTTGGTCCCTGAAAAAAATTTACATATCTCTAGATATTCTCTTTTGGAGAAATCACGGTAATATATATGCTTTTTAATTAGGCCATATTTTGATCAAAAACTGGAATACTTACGCAAATATATAAGACATATTTTTTAACTGCCAGATATTAGCAAATTTAGCATAACTTAAGGTTTTTTGTTTGGCAAATTCTACTAAAAATACTTCACAGTCTCTTTTAAAAGCAATTGAAACTGAAATCTCATAATTGGAGAGAACTGATGTTTTCCTTGGTTTAGGAACACTAGAATTTGCTTTTTCCATTTTTCAGTTTGTAAGAACTTTTGAAATTACTAGG
Organism: Sitophilus oryzae; assembly: GCF_002938485.1. NCBI lineage: Eukaryota > Metazoa > Arthropoda > Insecta > Coleoptera > Curculionidae > Sitophilus > Sitophilus oryzae. The sequence continues at coordinate 13,400,573 of NW_022146055.1, forward strand.
AAATGGGCAGAACTCATATCCAAATAAAATTCGTCTGTTAGGTATAAATCAAGTTCACTGATTAGACCATTGAACAAAACATAATCTTGAAATAAAACAAAATATTATGAACAAAATCAAAACACAATATAATCAAACATAACCACAAATTTGACAAAAACAAACACAACACAACTTAATTTTAAAGCATCTCAAGAGATGGCGGAAGGCGAGATATATGTTACATAGATATCTTTACGTTTTTAAGATAAATTTCCGTTGAGGTACGAGATGGCACCACATAAGATTTAATTCTAATTAATTTTTAGATAAATATTCAGTGTCCCTGGATTAGAGTTTCCGGAACCGGAATTTCGGTACCATGCCTCTAAAGAACCGGGATTTCCCTTTTTTTTCGGTACTTTTGGTCCTAGCAAATATTCGTTCACTGATGGTGCAGTTCGTCAATCAGTATTGTTGTGTAGGAAGGAATGGTTTTCAAAAGTTAAAATCGATAGAAATTAAGATTTATGAAAATAATATGAAATTATTAAGTAATCAGTTATGAGAAAATTAACATGAACACAAGCGAAAAAAAAAACAAAAAAAATCATAATGTAGCTTAAAATATACATCAAACAAGATAAACCAATTTAACTAAATTTGAAAAAAACATTTTCAGCTAAAAAGGCAAATACCTATAAAAAGATAACATAAATTCGTACGATCGAAAAAAACGGCGTCAAAGACGGCTGGGGAATAACAATGGATGATAATTTTAGCGAGGTTCAGCTTTAGATGTCATAAATGTAGTTTTTTTTTAATATGTTTGAAGTAATCATTTGTTATTAAATTTTTAAATATATTAATTTTTCTATTTGCTTAGGTACCTATTCCAATTGTACCAACTTATTTTTTTTAAATAAATTGAACTACTTAAATATTAAAATTACAAACACCTGTCAAAAGGATTTGTCGTTGGACAGACTATAATAGTTGAGGAGCAGACTTTCTAGATGCATTTTATCCATTTTTTAGAATTTTGGCAAACAAAGAAAAACTGCCACGCTTTTTGTAAGAAACTTACCGAAAAACTAGTATATACTTACTTGAAAAATTGATAAAAAAAACATAAAAATAGTATGTGTGTGTAGTGTGCGATGCCAGTTGAAAATCTTAAAAAATGGACTAAATGCATTTAGTAAGTCTGCTCCTCAGTTAGTCTGATGATGGAAGAAGACCTTCTAATATTTCAAACACGAATAAAAAAATACTAATAAAAAAAACAATGCAGTATTAAATAAATTAATTTAATTTTGAATTGGTATAAAAACTCAAAGTGTACACAAAAACTTATTATAAACTATATTTTTGCCAAATACATTTACACTATGAAATACGTCACATATTATCACATTTAGAAAGGCGTTACAAACAATTCAATCCTTTTGGAGAAGAAGAAAAAGTTTGAGAAAATAATATAAAAAAAATTAAATAAAAGAAACTTAAAAAAACAATAAGTAATAGAGAGCTAGATGAAAATGTAAAGTAACACCAAGATTGAAACTAAACACATAGATATGTTTTTTTGTTGCTGTTATTGAGTTTAAGAAGTTTTGGCAGTAGTAGTGGTAGTTTCAGCTGCATCAGCTGGAACTGGAGCGACAGTTGGAATTTCGGGATACTCCAATTTAGCTCCGTCTTCGCATTTGAAAGCTGGACAGCAGTTTGGGAATGGTGCAGTTTTGTTAGTTTTTTCTGGAACAAATTTAAATTATGAAATTAGTGTTATTATGGCAATATTATGTCGAATGAGTAATAAGTACCATATGATCGAAAAATAAACGGTGCCCAGGTGGCTTGAAAATGACAATCGATGACGTTCCCCATATTATTTTACCTTTGTATTTTACAAATAAAATGCCAGCGATCTTCGTTTCATAGCCATCACTAGTAACGTTTTTTTTTCGATCATATTGTCAAGGTGTATTACTGGTTGCATAACTGCATACTGCTAAAATCGCAATGTGCTTTAAGGAACCTGGCGCATTCGCCAGAAAGTAAAGAAAATTATAGAATTCTTTAGAAAAATCTAGAAACAACCGCCAGGGGGTATATAAGGCCCGCGCTTTGACAGTTGGAAGTTTTAAAAGTTTGAAGTTTGAAGTCTAAAGTTTGAAAATACCGCGAAATACCGTTAGAGTAATAGTAGTTGCCTAAGTTGTGTTGTAAATAGTATAAGTTGTGTGTACAGAGTGAAACAAATAAATTCGTTAAGTATTTTATCGTGAGTTTAAATAGTGGACCCACGGAATCCGTAACAATATTGTACTAATTAACATAGTAGTAACAGAATTCAGGCTCTGTTAAAGCAGCCACAGAGCTCGTTGTTTTTTAGCAGTGGTAAGGATGATTCACGGTACACCGGACCGTACCCGAGCCGGGCACGTTTCGTGAAATAGACACCGAGCCACGTCCGGGCCTTCTGTTTATGCTACATCGAGTTGATAACGGGGCTCGTATTAGTTCTGAGTATATTATAAAACACAGCCCCATAGACACACGAAGATTTAATACGAACAATGCCAAAGTTCTCGCAATTGGAATTGGTACCAATTGCAGTTGATGAATAAAGAACAACATCTGCAGAGGAAACACCTGCTCAAAGGAAAAGATGAAGGACCGATCTTCTTCATTACATCCTTTCATTGTCCAGTTTTACGCCTGTCGTCAAATACTGCTGTAAGATTCACTAATACTTACTACAGACATGATAAAAAGTGTACTTTGTTTATATCATGACTGCAGATTGCAGTCGGGGCACCGGGAGAAATACATTCATGCTTTCCGCAATGTGGCGGGAACGGACCGGATCCGAGAAAAAAATGTACGCCGACATTTCTGGGACGGGGCACGGACGAGTTCCGGCGAAGCTCGGATCGTGCTCGGCCTGGCATGAATGTTTATGTGTAAAGAACACTTGACAATGTTTGGCCGTGTCTTCACCGACGCACGGCTCGGACCCGTTACGGTGTAGCGTGAAGCATCCTTTAATCGTCGATGACCACTGCTGGACTAGACAAGTAAAACTGTATTTGCACACGCACTACGTCAGTGTAAAACGGTAACAACATGAAACGCGTCGATTTACTTGCAGTGGCGGCAACGATAGCAACATTAAAAGTAAAAAAGAAGAAAAATAGATAAAAGTGGGCTAAAAATAGTTTATTTAAAATATATCAGAATCTGTCATATTCTTTAACTCCTTCCGGAAATTGCTACGAAAAGAGTATATTTTGTTTTTTACCCTTTGTAGAGAAGCTTCCACATCCACCTCCTTCATTTTTAGCCTACCATACCAACAGGTAGGACCATACCAATAGGTATGGTAGGCTATTAAGATCGGCAAAAAAAAGTTTTTTAATTTCACTCAAAATGAGTTATTTGTCCGTTAGTCCGCCTGTCCGTCTGTACGTCTGACTGTAACACGATAACCCAAAAACCGCTAAACCGATTTTAACCAAATTTGGCACAAAAATACTGTGGCACCCGAGAATCTGGCCATTAGTTTTTGGTGGGGGAGGGGGATTGGTAAGGGGATTGGAGGGGGTTAAAAATTTTAAAAAATCGTAACTCCTAAATTACAGTAGCTAGCGAAACGCTGTGTTCAATTTAAGATTAGGAATAATATTTGCAACAAAATTTGTAATAACAACAAAATCAGTCAAAGTCGCAGTTTTTGAGATAAAAAAAAATGGAAAAATTCCTTTACCTGCTTTGAAACTAAAATAACTGCCTACCAACTTTTTATTAACATATTATTATGGGCGGCTATACGTGCCTCCCGGCGCCAATTTTTTCAAGTAGAATTCATGAGATTTATTTTTTTATCGCGATTTTTGTAATCATCAGTCTTAATTTTCCATAACCAGGCAAGTACCTATAGACGTTTATAAACTGTATTAAAAACTCTTTATTTATGTACCGTAAGTTCATGATGGTTAAAAAAAAGTTACGAACTGAATAGAACCAACCATTACGAACTTAAAAGTTACGAACTGAATAGAATGAACCATACAAATAAGACAATAACAAATACTAAATGCAACATGTACACGTGCACCAATGTGAAAGACCGTCGATTAAAAGGAACGGCGCACACATTATCAGTTTTCACGAAAATGGACGAACCGACGATGATGATATCCGTGTTGTGCCACAGACTATCAGTTTTAATCGTCGTTGTTAATCGCGGAGATTAAATATGACAAAAAAGAGCGAAGTCTGTGGAAGCCCTTTAGTTTTTGGCATTAGTATCTTCTTTAATTTGTTGCTTTTTACCTTCGTCCAGTTTACATTTGGGATTGGCGAGTGGCAGTGGACCACAGTCTTCGACGAGTTCCAAAAGTCTTGGGGGTTGGTCTTCGGAGACCACGCAGGTGGAGCGACCACAGAATGGGGTCAAGTCCCAAGTTTTACCAGGCTCGACGGTGGCGCATTTGGTGGAGGCGAAGCACATTCCAGGGAAATCTAGAACATAAAAGATTTTTTCCTAATTAAATATGTTAAAGACCTCTTAAAAAAATAGATAAAAGTGTTTACAGTAAAAGAAAATATACAGGGTGGTCCGAATTGTGTTCGGGAGATTGCAGAAGCATATTATGCATGTAAAAGTAATTAAAAAATTTGTATACACATTTAAGATTCATTCCGAACCTCGCAATTAGTGGAATAAATTAGTTGTTTCAATTAGCGCAGAAGTTTGTTGCTTTAGTTTCAATGTAAGCATTCAGCACGTCAAAATTAGTGGTAGTCTTTTTTAATTCGTAGAAAAAGTTATCAAACTTTTGACTTTTCCACTAATTATACTTTAAAATTTGCGAGGAATGTCATTTTGGCCTTTGATTATCATCCGTCTAGAGAAATTGTGGTTAGAAATCTAAAGTTGATTGTTTTATAAGCTGATGAATATTGGGCTCTCTCTATGGATGCAACTGGCTAACGCAAGCTACACGCAAGCTGTTTCTAGGATATTCTACGATGGTAGTTTGTTGTATATAATATAGAGAAATCCTAATATTTTGCTTATAAAATAAAAAACTTCTGATTTCTAACCAAAATTTATCATGACGGGTGATAATCAAAAGCCAAAATTACATTCCTCGCAAATTTTGAAGTATAATTAGACGAAAAGTCAAAAGTTTGTTAATTTTTTCCAATAATTGAAAATTACTACCACTAATTATGACGTTCTGAATGCTTACATTAAAATTAGGTGAACAAACCTCTACGGCTAATTGAAACTACTAATTTATTCCATGAAGCTTTATGTCCTACAATGTTTCGTTTCGGAGATACAGGGTGTAGGTTTCATTTTGCTTTCAATTTGTTCCAAATAATTCCTGAACTAATGTCGATATTTGGACGAACATTGGTGTTTGGAACTTTTTTAAAATGAAAAATTTGATTTCGATTTCAGGGTTGTAGCAATAGCAGCAAAAAGGAGACGTTAACTTAAAATTTACTTTACTTACAGTGATTCAACTGTACTTTATTATTAAAGCTTGCATTATCATCCTGAACAATATTTTCACGGTTAATTAAAAGAAAAAAAAATATTGAATTTTTTGGTGCACCCTAATAATGATAATAATAAAATTATTAATTAAATTAATTATTCTTCTTATTAATCAAATTTAAAATAAATCTATATTAATTTAATCTCTCCGATAATTTAATGAAAATTCGACTCCCAGAAAATGAGCGATATAGTACTACCTATACACAATCAAAAATCATAGTGATTTAGTAAAAAAAGAGAATTTTCCAATGGGTGCTTTCCGACAATGGGGATTTTTCAACGCTACCGCGTGATTAATCCGTGAATGGAAACGTAGCGGTCCCTGAATCATACTTCCTTTTCAATATTTTTTTCAGCCAGACCATAGACCGTCGTTTTTATGGTTTACTCATCATAGAAATAAATAGCAAAAAAATACAGAACACTAATCAGGGTCGCACACTGCGGCGAAGCTTCCATTGATGCGGGTCGCATTCCTTCAAAAAACTAGTTTCATTTCATAAAAAAAAAACTTTTAAATTTTGTAGCATTCTTGTTTTTTTTTAATTTTTTTTTCCGGAAATAAATCCGTCAATACTTTTATCCACGCCAGTGATAAAATTCGCAAAAACACGCATTTTCATTACCGCACTCCTTGTTTAGATGACTACCAAAGAGAAAAAATATTTTGTAAAACATTTATTTTGCACTAAATTGGAAAAATATGTTATGAGTACCTTTTCATTTCCATAGTTGTGTACTTTTTTTTCGGTGCACCATTTTTCATATTTAGAGTATGTATATTCATACTTTTGTTTCGATCTTGCTGGAAGCAATCCAGAAATGGCTCTGAATGCCTCTTCTTCAATGTCAGAGGGAATACTTTTCGAATCGCTCATTTTTTAAACTAGTGACATCAATATTATTTACTGTCATATTGACATTGCCATGCATGGTGTTATTTGAACAAAGGTAATAAGGTAATTGATTTTTAGGATTGGTATATAGTACAATAAGTACAATAATTTTTAAAATTCATTTTGTGTTTTTATAGTTACATAGACGTAGATAAAATATTGTACAATACACGCGAGTTAACTCCATTAAGATACTTGTGTGGTTACACAACTCGTGCTACGCACTCGTGCAACTTTTACACGCGTATCTTAATGATGCTGTTAACTCACTTGTATCGTAAATATCTATTATCTTTTTTAAATAGTAATGATAGTTATTACCGATAATATAAACTTATTACAACCAAAAATTGTCAAAATCACAATAAAGAAATGTTGCCAAGTCCTGACGCCAAAAAATTAATGAACTAAATGTGAGAATAAGAGGAAGTACGCTTTAGAATTGTTTAAATGCCATGTTATAACAATGAAAATTAGACCAGTTATTTTATTACATCTAGTGATATCCGCATGGGGTATATTATTCCATTGCCTTGGGTTCATTTTTCGTGTCCTACGTAATTTTAATTTATTCAAAATGTCTTCATTATACAAGCTGTCCCAGGAATAAGTGCAAATATTTTAACTATATTTCGGCCCAAGAAATACACCTATGAGGTTTTTTTGCGAAAATTATATTTTTCTTTAAATTTTCCGAGAAATTTTAAAAAACTTTTTAGTGCCACTTGTTTATTCACTTGAGTCGTCGAATAAGCTTAAAAACCTCTTAAAAAAATCCTTAATAGCCGGCTATCGCCAGCGGTTCTCAAAATGTTGCCATTCTTTTTTTAAATTTTAAAAGTTAAATAACTCGGATATTTACAATTGAGTAAAGAGAAAAGATGTTTCTTTTGACCAGATCTAGCACCCCTTAAAATATCTGCACTTATTTCTGGGACACCCTGTATTTTTGGATCTATTCTCTATTTATGTTTTCTCTTGTATTTTGTTTTGACTATTACATTTATCGTTAATTGTTAATTTTTTATTATTTTTAAGAAAACCGCATCTTTGTATTTCAACTTATAAAAGAGACTAGACATAGGACATAAGACACACGAAAATGGGACAACCTGTACGTATTTTCATTATTTAACTATTCTGTTTCAGTTACGTATTCCAAATTTTCTAAATTGTTGGTAAAATAATGCTTTCTTAAAATTTTTGTAAGATTCTGTGCTGTATCCACAATAACATGTTTAAATGCCTTAAAATAAAAACGAGTTCCTCTTTTGCATTGTCCATAATGCAGTTGTTACAAAAGTAGCCTATCTGCCATACCGAACTGGTTTATCGACCTAATGCAATTCAGCCTCACCCTACTCGATTGCCTTCACTTTCGATTTTTAGCGTTTGGTTGGTCAATTCTTTGTTTTGCTATAAAGCAACGTATAAACGTTGGTAGTTCAAAATTTTGCATATACGCTACATTGATATTAAAGTCTTAAATAACATCTATCAGTCAATTTGACATGATGAATAATCGACCAGTCAATTGAAATGATCACAGTCACACATACACACATGGCCAAAATTATTGCTATATTACAATTATTATTATATTTTTATTTTATTTGGATCCTAATATGATTCTTTTTATATTTTTGGACATATTGGCTTACTACACGACTAACTAATATAAAATTAAAAATCTAATTGCAACTAGCTGTTATAATAATTTTATTTCATAATGAGTGAAAATCAACAAAAACAAATTTTATTTTAAACAAAAAATATTGAAAACAATTTTAATTATTTCTCACAACTAATAGTCTGTATTGCCTCCTCGAGCCTCAATGCAAGCGGTGAGATGACGTGGCATGCTCTCAATTAAGTTGTCCAGAAGATGTTGAGGAATGGCTTCCCATGTTTCGTGCGCAGCAATTTTCAACTCATTTAAAATACGGGGGGCATCATGCCTTTTGGCAATATGGTGTTTCAGCATGTCCCAAGCATGCTCGATCACATTCATATCTGGAGACATCGGTGGCCACCACAGTTTTCTTATACCCTCTTCCTCACAAAATTCGCGAACCGCTAAAGTGCGATAGGGAGGAGCATTATCGTCCATGTAAACAAATTCATCCCCCACTGCCCCTCGAAATGGACGCACAATAATAAGCTCTAAAACGCCTCTAAGATATGAGGCACCTGTCATTGTGCCATCAATAAAAACAAGGGGAGTTTGAGCTCCGTGCATTATTCAACAGCTTTTGTAAGGAATCTTCGCTGGCAGCTAATAGAACCGAATCATCATTCATCAGCGTAACTTATGTTGTTTGAGTTCTCCCCATTTACCTTAACACCCAGTCCGCGGCCACTTAAAGCCTGTGTTAGGAATCTTTCTATAAATAGTGTCAATTTTTCACAAGTTTTATGCCAATTTTTAGTAAATGGCTTGTAGAGATTGACCTCGCTAAAATTATCATCGATTATCATTCCCCAGCAGTCTTTGACGCCGTTTTTTTTATCACACGGTATAATCTACGCCTTTGAAATAATCATCCACTATTTTATGTTATAATTCTTTTGCCACTATGTAACCACCTAGTTGTATACGATGCTGTAACTTTTCAGTTAAGTTATTTTCATTCTCTTCTCTTTATTGTCGTATTATTTTGTATAGAACGAAGCTTACATAAAAGGAAGAAGACCGTAGGGCGAAATCGTCCCACATTCGAAAGCGTGCGATTTTTAAAGTAAAAGTTTATAAGTGAAAGCGTTCATCGAAACGAAAATGAAGCCATTGTATATGGACTGGAAGCAGACAGTCGTTTAATAGGAACGATGCGTTATTTCAGATAATACTTGTTTGATATGAATAATTTGCCAATAAAATGCTGGTTGCTTAATTAAAAATTCATCCTACTGTAAATTTCCAAGCGGATTATTCAATACGGGAATGTAATATTTATTTAAATCTTTACTAATTATTAGTGTTATCAAATTCGTTTTGTGTCATCTTTTTCCTCACGAAATTTTCAATTCTGTGAAGAAAAAAATAAAAATTTTATGATGAATAATATTTAAGCCCTATTATATTAGGGTTATATAATAGTCTTATATATTATACTAGCGTGTACCAGCGACTTCGTTCGCGTCGAATTAATCATTCGTAAAGGTGATGATAAAGCAAAGCAAGAATTTCCATTAACATACAAACTGGATAAATTTTCTCACATTTATGTCAGCATGAGAAAAAACAATATGGCGAGATTATTATATAACTTGGTAATATTTGAGGGGTAGTTTCATCTTGTTGGAATTTGACTTTCGAAAAATCCGTTTGCCAGAAATAAGCTTTTTACATCAAGCAGTTTAAGCAGAATCGTGGTAAAGAAATTCCCAACTTTTTGGAACACCCTGTATGATTTTTTAAAAAATTTCAAAATATGTAAAAAACCAAATAAATTATGCTTGTCCAAGCGTTTTCCCGAAAGACTAACCGTTTTTTAAATAACAAATATTGTAATATTTGAGGGGCGTTTTCACCCTCTTGGAATTTGAGATTCGAGAAACCCCTCCTTATCGAACCTCTACACCCCACAGTCAATCCGTTTACCAAAAATCAGCTTTGAACGTCAAGCGCTTTAAGTAGGATCGTGATTAATCAATGACCAGATTTTTCGAAACACCCTGTATACATTTTATAAATATCTTAAAATATGTAAAAAAAAACAAAATAAAATATACATGTTTAAGCGTTTTTTCGGACACTTGACCGTTTTTTAAATAAAAAATATTGTAATATTTGAGGGGTGGTTTCACCCTCTTGGAACTGGAATTTCGAAAAATCCCTTCTTATCAAACCTCTACACCCTAGAATCAACCTGTATGCCAAAATTGAGCTTCTTACGTTGAGTGGTTTGAGCAGGATCGTGATTAATCAGTATGTCAGTCACTTAAGAATTTTATATATTAGTATAGACCTTATAGATAATATAATATAAGGTCTATATTATAAGGTCTTAGCGGAGATACCTCCGACTGCTCCACGAAGGACTTGCTCCAGAGGAAGCAAAAGCGAAAACACTCCTCCGAAAAGGGGAGAGTAAAGAAACCAAGAAACAACATGACTCATCTCTATCAAAGGGAAAGAGAAGGAGTGAAAACCTCTCACCTCTTCTCCGGCGGGAGAGAAAAAAGCCAGGATGGAAAGCCGTCCAACACTGGGAGGCAAGCAGGGACATTGCTGGACAAGTGAAAATGGCGGTGCTACCAAAGGATTTCCCAGAGGTTGCTCTGACCACTGACCAGCAAACGTCTCTAGAAGAGGCTATACTGGACGAAGTAGTGGCTGCTTCGTTTTGCGGGGATACACTTTCTAGTGGGCATGATCCTTATAGATTGTGTATCTCAAGAATCGGCGAATTGGTTGGTGGAAATCGCACCTAAGCTTAAAAATTGGCAAGGGCCGGAACTGGTTGCAGTGAAGGGATAAAACATCCCTAAAGAGGCATCAAGGTTTTTCTGCCGAGGAGCAAGAGGAAACACCACCTACCTGCTGAACCTTATCCAGGGTCAGAACTTAAATGTAAGGACATCGAGTTGGCGAGTCATTAACTCGAGGGAGGAGGGTCATGGTCAGGTCCTCACAATAGGAATTGACCTTAAATCCAAGGAGGCAATAGGGAAAGAGGGACATATTATCCTCTATACGGGACAACACCGGTGTCAGGTCTAAGGAGAGACCAAGTTAAAGAGGTGGAGAGAATGGAGACAGATTCTCCAGCCTACACCTCACGGGTACCTCAGCCGGAGGCAAGTTCCTCGACTGTGAAGGGCACGGAGGACCAAGCTCCAACCGTTGAAGGGTGTGCACCCTCGAAGGAAGAACATCTGTTGTCAGAAGAGGCTGGAAAGTCCCTGCCCCTCTACAACAGGGGTATGATGGGTTATAGACTGTGTAATGAGTCAAGGAAGGGGGGCACAGTTACCACCCCCCCCCCTCTCATTCTACATTCTATATTCTAGATGTTACGAAGCCTTCCAAGTTGACTTGGATAAAACAATACGATAAAAGTAGCGTACAAGTGAGATGCGCGAAGCATTATTAAGTACAGTTATACAGAGTGTCCCAGAAATAATGCTAGTATAGCATTATTCCCTGTTAGTATAGTTCCACCCCAGAAACACGCATATAAGAATTTTTTCGCGAAAAAAAAAATTAAAATTCGGAATTTTTTGAAAAAATTTTTGGAATTTTTTTAGTTTTTGAAATACTTGCACTTATTTCTGGGACATCCTGTATATGGTAGCATCCAAGTGTCAACCCGCCTAGATGTACCTGGGGACTATTTTATGAATGCAAAAGATAAATCGCATAAAACAGGAGCATAACGGTGTTTGATATAAAGATGTGTACGAGAAAATTGGAGAAGATGACCAGCTGGTAGCAAATGAGCTGTGGTTTTAATATAAAAGTTTTAAATGGTAAAAAAACTTTAGTTTTTAACCATAGTTATGCAATGTTCAACCTCAATGTCAATATTTAATTGTTTTATTATCCTTTATTACCAATATTGCAAAATACACAATTTATTAGGAGCAGAAGAAAAAAGTAATTGCTTCATACACCGTGTTACCGATATAATTATTTTATTATTTAGATCAATTAATCATACAACCTTCTGCAATAAGTCGTACTTTTTAATAAATTAGTTTAAGAAATTGGCATTTTGAAAAATATTTGACTATTATTCAGACCCTATATATTTTTTTGGCGTTTTATAAACAGACATTTAAAACATACAGAAATTAGGTTTTTAATTTGTTTTAAATTTTAATAAAAATTTAGTTGAAATCCATACGAAACCATAGTTTAGAATAAATAATACAGAGTTATATAGATACAGGGTGCTACAAATTCGAGGTACAAGCATTGGTATCTCGAAAACTGTAGGTAAAAGATACGAAGATGGTTAAATTGGGGCAAAGTTGTGCCTTGAGATGTTCATCAAGATGCTATCAAAAATGTTTTAAAAATTTCAAGGATTGCTGAGTTTTTTTGGAAAAATCGGATTTTTTTGAATATCAATTTTTTTTAATATCAATTTTGATAATAGGCGGTTGAAGCGTAGTGCTAGCCACATTACCTTCCTTGTATACCGAACGGCTCTAGTTTAGCAAGCTGTTACCTTGCTACTCCCAAGGCGTTAAATGCTATACACGGGAGCTATTATTATTATAATTTAATTTTTTCCTGTCGTTATTTTTTAGAAAATTAAAAAAACTAATTCCGCATTCTCATAGCCACTTTATTAGGGTTTTCTGATAGTATTTTTAGATTTTCAAATGAGCTGATAGTTTGTGAAATACAGAAGCCGACTTAATTTTTTTAAATACGGACCTGCATTTTTTATTTCACGTTTTGAAAGAACGTGGTCTCTTGAGTACAATGATATGCCACACTTAATACTTTTTTTGTTTTGGATACCTTAACAACAACAAAACTATTTAATTATTATTTAAAATATTTTCAAGTCCGACTCTGTTTTTTAAATATTTAATCTGATTATAATCATCGCAACAATATTGATCAGTGCTAATTAACATTAAATAAAGAAAATCGAGCCAATTGAAAGATTCAAATAAATAATATCCAGGTCAGTAATTTAAAGATATTATTTTTATTGTGAATTTGAAATCTCAGTGTACGATCTAATAATATGCATAATATTAATCGTAGTTACATGTTCGAAAGGGTTACCACCTTCCCTATTGCACAAATTTATTACTCGTACAATTTTGTTTATAGCTCTTTGAACATATCTTCTTCTTATATTTCCGAATGCATTTTGTACTCTTTATTGTAAATGTTGAAAAATATTGATTTTACATTTACAAATGACGTCAAGTAATGCCCCCCCCCCCCCTTGGCTATAGGTCCAGGAGCCTCGCTGGCCATTATACAGCTTTACCATTTCCAACTCGTCTTCCGGGAAGATGATTTGATTGTTTATATTACATTATATTTATATTTTTTATTTTTTATTGATTTATTGCATGTCATTTTCCGTATTCAATTTTTTACCCCACGTCATTGTTTTAGTTTGAAGGCTTATCAATATTGTAACGATGAATAGATAAAATATTTAAAAAAAACAGAGCCAGAGATAAATTGTGTTCAAATGTCCGGAACAAAAAAAAGTATAAAGTGTGGCATATTATCATTGTACTTAGGACACCGAGTACTTTCAAAAAGCGAAATAAAACATGCAGGTCTAAAAATACTGTAAGATTAGGGCTATCTTACAGTATTTTTTTATTAAGCGGCTATGAGAATGTGCAATTAGTTTTTTGATTTTCTAAAAAGTACCGACAGGAAAAAATAAAATTGATCTTCAAGCAAAATATTTGCGTAAATTTTGCCAACATATTTGCGAATGCGAATGCTAATATTCATTTCATATCACTATAGCAATGCATTATTAATATCCTCTATTTCTTACTATAACACGCTTCAAGAATTCTTAACATATGTATTACATTAGAGTGTAATTGTAAAAGTGAAAACTAAAAAGCGCATTTAACTTTTTCGCAATAATATGTTAGTGTAATAAAACAAACGAACAATCTAGAAGTAGAAATAGTAATATCATCGTTATATCAAAGCGATTACGTTTCGAAATAATTAATTCTTTTAAGTAATAGCGAAGAACCAACTGTTTCCAATCACTGGCATCCGCCAATTTCTATATACCATTTCTAAAGAAACATCACTTTGAATTTGTCGTATTCTACTTACATTTGATATACAGGGTGAGTTTTAAATAAGTGAACATATTTTCAGGGCTAGTAGATCTCGAGAAAACATATTTCCTCTTTACCGTTTTCTCATAGACCTGTTTTTGGGGTCGAAATATACCACATACCAAATTGACTCACCCTGTATTATTTTATTTAACACACAAAAAAGAAATAAGCAAATAGAGAAAATAAAAACAAACAATACAAGATTTAATAGAAGAAAGAACTTTCTACGAATTATTAATATATCGAAGTAAAGTGTGTCCAATCCAATGAGTCACAGATAAATGGTCACAGACTTACTGGAATTTAAATTTCGCGCTGGAGATTCAGGTGATAGCTCTGCTGCAAAAAAATGCCAAGTTGCCGCATTTATTTATTTATTTCCCCACATTGTCACTTTAGTTTTGTATAACGAGTTTTTGGTTTAAATAAATAGTGTTTGTTGATACTTTAAGCATGAAAATGTTTACTAGCAGACTTTTCAGTCGAACATTGTTCTTTTTAGAACCTCTTTAGTGCAAAGTGTACAAGATAGTTTAATAGCCCTAGAAATCTAATCGCAACGTTATTAGAATATTGTGAACAGGAAAGCGGTAGTAATGTCCCTTTATGTCCCTTTAAGTGCTGTTAAGAAAAGGTGAATCTTGTTGTTGTAAATAATAACTGTTTATATATTTATAATTAGTTATTTTTGTTTCCTAAAATATTTTGATTAAAAGAAAATAAACACAACCGCAGAGTCTAGGGATATTTTAATTTTTGCCTATATTTTTATTTTGTAGCTGCGAAAATTCATGAATTCTTTCAAATATAAAAAAGAACACCTTATCGATATTTCAGTTCGTTTACCTTTACTAAGTGCGTCTATTTTGCTGTATTTTTGCAAAACATAAATAAAATATTTTTAAGTAAAAGTTATGGTACCTTTTGTGTACGCATACTTGAAAGCTTCTTCTTAAGGTGCCGTGCAGATTCCTGCGTAGGCGTTCATCTTTTTCTTCCTCATCAGATGGTTCTGTTAACTGCCGCGACTTGGAGTGCTTGGAAGTCCTGTATGCCTGTCCAATGACGAATATTTCTCAGCCAGGATAGCCTCCTTCGTCCTATCCCCCTTTTGCCCCCTTCTATTTTACCCTGGAGAATCAGACGCTGAAAGTGATAGCGTTCTCCACGTAGTATGTGTCCCAAATAGGCTATTTTCCTCTTCTTGATGATTTCGAAGAGTTCACGTTGTTCCAGACCAGCTCTTCTGAGAATGTATTCGTTCCTAACACGGTCGACCCAGGGCACTCCTAGCATTCGTCGTAGGGTCCACATTTCGAAGGCTTCAATTCGGTTTATTGTTGCTACCTTCAGTGTCCATGCTTCCACACCATATAACAAAACGGACCAGACAGACATAGCACTTCACCATTCTGTATCTAAGGCCGAAGTTCAAATTCCTATTTGTGAGAAATCTTCGCAGTCTCAGAAAAGTAGATCTTGCTTGTTCGATCCTGCATTTGATCTCCTGATCCGGATCCCACGTTTCGTTAACCATGCATCCCAAATATTTAAATTTTGTGACCTGCTTGATGACCTCTCCATTTAAGTAAATTCTAGTGTTCGGAATATTGTTTTTGCTAACAGCCATAAATTTAGTTTTTATAGTATTTATATTTAAACCCAGTCTTTGACTTTCACTGTTAACCTTATTTAGAAGGATTTGGAGATCATTTGCATTGTCTGCCAATATCACTGTGTCATCCGCATATCGGATATTATTAATTGGAATGCCATTTATTTTCAAACCAATGAGACTATCGGAGATTGACTCAGTGAATGCTCTTTCCACATATAAATTGAACAACATTGGAGACAGAATACACCCTTGCCTTACCCCCTTTTTTATTTCAAAATCTTCTGTTACTCCTACGCTATGTATACGAATTTCAGCTTTTTGGTTCCAATACAAATTACTGATGAGCCTTATATCTTTTCCATCAAGTCCCAAGTTTCTGAGGTATGATACAAGGAGGTTATGTTTAACATTATCGAACGTCTTTTCATAGTCTATAAAGCACATGAAGACATCTTTTCTCTGATCTTGGCAATTCTGTACTAAAGTTTGAAGACTGAATATGGCTTCTCTAGTACCAAAGCCGTTCTTAAATCCAAATTGACTTTCTCCACTTACTTCCTCACATATTTTGTAGAGTCTTGTATGCAGTACCCGTAAAAAGAGCTTAAGAAAGTGGCTCATTAGACTAATAAGACGATACTCTTTACATGAAGTTGCGTTACTTGACTTGGGCAGCGTGATAAACGTAGAACGAAGCCAGTCTTCAGGGATGTAACCGGTGTCATAGATGTTATTGAAAAGCTGTACTATAGTTTTTAAGTTTTGTTCATTAATTAAGTGGAACGTTTCCGAATACATATCATCAGGCCTGGAGTTTTGTCGTTTTTCATTAATCTAATCGTATGAATAATTTCACTTTCCAATATGCTTGGTCCTGATGGCATGGGAATCTCAGTTGCAGGGTTTTCTGATCTTTCGTCGTTGAAAAGATTAATGGTATAATTTCTCCAAGTTTGCAATAGTTCTTCTGTTTCCGTTCTAATTTTATTTTCGTCAGTTTTAATTAGGGTTATTGATTTATTATAGTGTAACCCAGCTATCTCTTTCACTTTCTTGTGAAGATGGAAACTGTCTCCAAGATGACTGAGATTTTCGGCCTCTATACATCTCTCCTTCAACCATGTCTCTTTTGCCGTTCTTATTTTATTACGAATTTTTCTTTACATAGATTTATATTCGTTGTGATTATTCTGGATTTTAAATTGTCTTCGTTGTTCCATCATTTTTAAAATATCTTCACTCATCCACTCGTTTTTCGCTGTTGTTCGATTAGCCGTGAGGAGGTTTTCATTTGTGTTCTTAAAAGCTTGCTTAATGCCCAGCCAATGTTTCTCAATGTCATTTGTACTGACAATATTTTCCAATTCTCTATTTATATGGTTTTCATACATTGATCTTGCCTGCTGGTCTCTGAGAAGTTTTGGATCCAAGTTCTTTCTCAAGCTTTTTCGTTTAGGTTTGGCAAAACGCAATAGGATGTTGGCACGTAATGGATTATGGTCCGATTCAATATCGGCACCTGGCATTGTAATTACTTTTGTTATCAGGTTTTTAAATCTATTATTAATTAGTATATAATCTATTTGATTACGAACAATATGGTAATCATTGTCTTGTGGAGACTTCCAGGTATAAAGTCGTCTAGATGGGAGTTTATACCATGTATTTGTGATTGTAAGATTATTTTCTTCACAGTATTGTATCAATTTCTCACCTCTGTCATTTCTTTCACCTAAACCATAATTTCCGACCACAGATGCCTGCCTAACCTGCCTTTACCGACTTTGGCATTAAAATCTCCCAAAACCAAGTTTATTTCATTAGCTTTTGTGAGTCTTAGCACCTGATCAGTTGTCTGTAAAAGTCTTCAATCTCGTCCTCTGCCTTTTCTGCTGTTGGAGCATAGACCTGGATGATATTGATATTAATAGGCCTGCCCAGTAACTGAATTAGAATTACCCTTTCTGAGAGAGGAATAAAATTCTTCACTGACTTTTGTAAATTCTCATCCATTAAAATACCAACACCTCGCTGATGATTTTGATCAATACTGCCATTGCCGGAATAGTAAAAGACTTTACCTTTCGATTTAATCATTCCAGTGCCAGGCCAATGGACTGCACTGACTCCAAGGATATTTACCTCCATCCTGTTCATCTCCTGTATTAAATTGTCAAATTTTCCAGCTGCAAAAAATGTTTTCACATTCCAAGTCGCAATTTTTGTTATCTTATCTAGTTGGAACCGGGGGATTCTTCGCACCTCTTGACCACTTAAGGTCTGCCCGGGACTAGAGGCCATTTGTTTTTGAGCTTCCAACATAACTTGAAAGCTAGTCCCTCAATTTTTATTTTTGAAACATCAGTTAACCATGCAGCGTAGGCATTTAACTCGAGAAGAAATGATTAGAGCGGTTGGTCTTTTGGACGGTGGTATGAGACAAACTGATGTTGAGCGGGAAATGGGTACTTCACAAAGCGTGATATCACATATTCGCTCACGATATCGAGAAGAGGGTGCTGTGGCAGAAAGGCACAGGGGACGTGGGCGTATTACCAACCCAGTACATAACCGATTTCTGCAACTTAATGCTCTGAGAAATCCCAATATTACGGCACCTGAGCTACAAATAATGGTGCAACAAGTTCATGGCATTGTCATTTCGGATGATACTGGGCGTAGACGTGAATGGCGTTCGTAGTCGACGCCCTTTGAGAGTTCAACCTCTTTCCTGGGGCAATCGAGGTACTCGACTTCAGTGTATACAGGAACATTTAATTTGGTAAAATTAAAATTGGGCTACAGTTCTTTTCACGGATGAGTCTCGGTTTGGCATACATCCTGATTCAAGGAGGGTTCGTGTCTGGAGAGAGCCTGATGGTAATTTGATTCGCCTTCAAAATGTTCAAGAGTTTCACTTTTAGAGAGGAGGAACAATAATGGTCTGGGGTGGAATAAGCACCGGTGGGAGAACTGGCCTCATTTTATTGGAGAACTTTTTAACGGGTAGGTCATATGTTGATCAGATACTTGGACCTGTTGTCATTCCATATGCGGCAGCTATGGGTCCCAATTTCCTATACATGCATGACAACGCCAGACCTCATACAGCTTAGATTGCAATAGACTTCTTGGAAGACAACAATATCGATGTTTTACCATGGCCACCGCAATCTCCAGATTTAAATCCCATTGAGCAGGTGTGGGATATGTTGCAACGAAGGGTTTTACGTATGGGAATACCAAGGGACAACAGAAGAAATCTTTTTTAGCTCTACAAAATGCCTGGATTGAGATACCGCAGCCTGACATCGATAACTTGATTTTGAGCATGCCCAGGCGATGTCGGGCAGTTGTGAATAACAGAGGAGGTCATACAACTTATTAAATAAACATTTGTGACACAATAAATAATGTTTTTGCTACTTAATTAGTTAATATTTTATGTTTTTTTTTCAAAAGTTTGGTTTTGGATTAGAATAAAACAATATTTTATATAAAATTATTTTATTTTATCCCACAAAACATTAAATTTTATAAAAAGAAGAAATCGAAGAAAAATGTGCCATTAGAGGCAATTTTGAAAAAATATCCCTAGATTTTGCGGTTTTGTTTATATAAAAGTGGGCAACGCTGTGCCGGTCAAGCTTAATCACGCGGCTAAAAGTTTATTTGGTATGAACTATATGTCTGTACTTTGACAGCGGTTTTAAAATGTAATTTAACATTTTTTACGGATAAATCTGATTCATAACACTATTAGCCATAAAACTATATGTTATTAAAGAGAAGGAGGCTTTAAAAAATGTGGAAAATGAATTTACAAAAAAAGTTAAGGTCATATTCATCAGACTGTGTAATTTGTTCTCGATTGAATCATAAGCATTTTTTGTGCATTTAACACCTTTCAAGAAAAACTTACTTATAATGATTGTACGACACGGCTACGGTAATCAACCGCAAAAGGATATGTTTATTTTTAGTTATAAGGTTTTAAAGCTACTAACTGATCTTGGTATTGAGTAATGATGGTAATATATTTCGAAATATCATTGTTTTTAAAAGATAATGCAAGGTAGAACAAATCTGCTGGATTATTGTTTGAATCTTTTCTTATACTATTTTTGTTTTAAATAATCAATATTAATTTATTTGTAAATAATTATTTAAATATCTATTATCTGTGTTAAAAATATTTCTATTAAATAAAAGTTTAAACGTTATTGTTTTTAATAAATCACCCTGTATCTTTTAAGCTTTTTTGAAAATTCTATTTATACAGTATGTCCCCGGATTGTCTTTACAAGAGGAAAACAACTTTTTATTATTGACAATTTGAGAAAAATGCATTCTTCATAAAAAATTTTGCTTGTTCTAAAATGGCTAATCCCGTTTATACTTTTCCAAATTTCCATACCGTTTTAGAGAAATTAAAAAAAAAACATGAAATAATACATTTTATCTAAATTTCTGATCGTCCTACATTTAAATACGAATAATTTTACTAATTCCAAGAGGTGAGCCTGCAGGTATTGCAGTAAATATATCTGAAAAAATCTATCTATAGTTCATATCCAATATGCCTTTCTAAATGAATATGTTCATATCCATCTGCCTTTGAATATCAAGTCACTTTCATTCTTTTCCGCATTTCGCAAAGCTCTGAAATCATACTTATGTACTGCAGAGAGCCCTATATACCGGGTGCGTCTCAAAAGTGGCTCACCCCTATACTTTTTTACTTTTTCAGATAAAACAACGATATTTGGTATGTTAGTATATGACATAAACTGGGATTGATTGACATATCCAATTGTTTTCGGTCACTTCCGGTTTCACCGGAAATGACTACAACTTTTGATTTTTAAATGGCACCCTCGATATTTTGTTACTTCATTCGATAGAAAATGACACTCTGAATCGAATGACATATCATATGTCAACTTTTGACATTTTGGCATATGGTTTATTTGAAATTGTAACATGCGGTTCATAACGACAATTTGACTCAAAATACCAAGTGTGTGGTATCAAATTATTAGTAAAAAAATGCTTTTTCCAAATATGCTAATGAGCCACCCTCGTTCTATTTGAAAAAACTGAGACATCATTAAAAATACGATTTGGGCATCTTTTAAGCGGCCAGGACAAGACACTAAAAACATTAGACGATCAAATCGATTTTTCCAAGGCTCCTTGATTAAAAATTAGTGTTTTTAACACAGCCATGGCACTCTAGATTGAAATTTAAAATAGAATTTGTTTTTGAGTGGCTATGTCAAAAATTCACATATGGTATGTCATTCGATTCAGAGTGTCATTTTCTATCGAATAAAGTAAAAAAATACCGAGGGTGCCATTTAAAAATCAAAAGTTGTAGTTATTTCCGGTAAAACCGAAAGTGACCGAAAACAATTGAATACGTCAATCAATCCCAATTTATGTCATATACTAACATACCAAATTTCGTTGTTTTATCTGAAAAAATAAAAAAGTTATAGGGGTGAGCCACTTTTGAGACGCACCCTGTATGCGGTAAACGACTTTTTTGTTGATGTTTAATCATGAACAATTTTGAATTTTAAAATTTTGATTATCTGACACACTGGTTAAAGCTCTAGTATTTAATATTTAATATTTTGTAACTCTTACATGATTTTACCCATATTTTACAATTTTCCTTTTGCAAAATTTTATTGATACGCATGTGTTCTGCAATGTCCATGTATGTTTTATTTGTAATTTTAATGACGTAAATTTTTTTGAATTGATTTGTATTGTATGATATTTTTTATTATTTGTATTTTTTTTTGTGCTTTTGTTTGTTTTGTAAATGCTTTGTCGATGAAGCTATTTTGGCTTTTTGTACAATAAAGCGTTGTTTATTTATTATTTATTTATTAATAAACTTTTAGTCACGTGATTAAACTTGATCTGCCCACTTTTACATATTTTCTTTTAATCAAAATATTTTAGGAAACAAAAATAAATTAATTATAAATATAAAAACAGCTATTATTTACATAAAAAAATTCACCCCCTTAACAGCACTTAACGGACATAAAGGGCTTTTACTACCGCTTTCCCGTTAAAAATAATCCAATAAAGTTGCTATTAATCTTTTGGCAACTTTTACGGCAGAGCTACCACATCAGTTAGTCAGCCCGGCGCCGAATGTGCCCATGGTTAGCAATAATGAACTTAAAAATCGCGCCCTCGAATACGTAACTAAAAGTTTAATTGGTATCGAATATACCGGGTGCGTCTCAAAAGTGGCTCACCCCTATAACTTTTTTATTTTTTTTTCAGACAAAAAAGGAGATTTGGTATGTTAGTATATGACACAAATTAGGATTGATTGACGTATTCAATAATTGTTTTGTTTTCGGTCACTCCTGTTTCACCGGAAATTACTACAACTTTTGATTTTTAAATGGCACCCTCTGTATTTTTTTACTTTATTCGATAGAAAATGACATTCTGAATCGAATGACATATCATATGTCAACTTTTGACATATTCGCTCAAAAACAAATTGTATTTTAAATTCCAACCTAGAGTGTCATGTTTTAAAAACACTAATTTTTAATCAAGGAGCCTTGGAAAAAATAGATTTATATAATATAATAATAATATATCATTTATTTGTAGTATAAAAAAAAATTACAACAATATAGTAACTATTATGCAACATGTACTACAAAAGGACTAAAATCAGTAGAACTGTTTTGGTTTGGTCTATAAGTTTGATTTGATCGTCTAATATTTTTAGTATCTTGTCCTAGCCGGTTAAAAGATGTCCAAATCGTATTTTTAATCATATCTCAATTTTTTGAAATGGAACGAGGGTGGCATTAGCATTAGGCTCATTAGCATATTTGGAAAAAGATTTTTTTTATGAATAATTTGATACCACACACTTGGTATTTCGAGTCAAATTGTCGTTATGAACCGCAGGTTACAATTTCAAATAAACCATATGTGAAAATGTCAAAAGTTGACATATGATACGTCATGTTATTTAGAGTGTCATTTTCTACCGAATAAAATAAAAAAATACCGAGGGTGCCATTTAAAAATCAAAAGTTGTAGTAATTTCCGGTGAAACCGGAAGTGACCGAAAACGATTAAATATGTTAATCATTCCTAATTTAAGTCATATACTAATATACCAAATTTCGTTGTTTTATCTGAAAAAAAAATAAAAAAGTTATAGGGGTGAGCCACTTTTGAGACGCACCTGGTATATTAGTATTGTTTTGGATAAAAACATTTAGGTAAGAGACCTAATTAATTTAAAAAAATGTAATGTATAAATTTTATAAATCAAAAGTACATTTTATACTTTTATATCATAACGTTGCATATTCTCCAAAAATTTTATAACAAAAATAATGAATCAACAATAAAAATAACTAAAGAAATAAAAATATAATTCTAGAAATAAAAATAAAAGAAGATTATTATTTTTATTTTAATTTTAACAATGTAGCAAATGTTAGCTTCTATTTTAATTGCTCTAGTTACTACGAATAAAATGCACCAACACGCACTTGCTTACTAAACATTATAATTCCAGGAATGTTATTATTGCAGAGGAATAAATGCAAATGAGCCGACCCACCACCTTGAGACATAAAATAAAAGTTCTTTTAATAACCTATCTCGCAATCGGATCATATAAATGCAACGACGCATTTAAATTGAAAATGACAATAATAAAGAAGAAACAATTAAGTTCATATCATGGTTAATTTCTGATTCAAGACGTGTGGGTGGTTGGCAAACGTAACGGCATATCGCCCGTACTGTTTGCGTTAAAAATTGTTTGTTTTCTAGATCAATAGGTGAGTATTTTCAGGTTTGGCACTTTAATGAAATATCTATGATGTATCTAGCAGTTTAGAAAATTCCAGAAGTGTTGAAAAGTCAACAGCTTTGAAAAGAATTGCATTAGTCAAGTTTTTTATTAGTGAAGTGTTTTTGTTCCATATATAATTTGGAATTTGCTCTATTACTTTGAGTTGGGTCAAAAAAACTTGCTAAACACAGGTGGACAGTGATTACATTACACATTACATTAGATTTTTGAGGGTCAATAGGACTGTTTCACTCAAGAACTGTAAACTAATAGGATCTATGAATAGGATTGCTCATCCTCATAAGACGTACGTTCGCCTCTTCCCGCGCTTCAGCTGACAGTCGTGACGTCATTGTAGTCCTTGTCATGATAGTGTGTATTATTAGTTGCCTATGGTAAACTTATAAAAATAACAGCTGAGAAATGTTGAGTTAATCATTTTGTCAATTTTAAAAGTGAAAAGGTGTCAATAAAGTTTTTAGAGCTATAAAGTGTATAAATACGTTCATTTTGTGTTGTGGATTGTGACAAAGTGCTTACTAAGTGCCTACGATATTGTTTATTAATTATTTTAAAGCAAAATATGAAAGTACTCTAAAAAGAATGCTTGCACAAGGTGATGCTGGGAACTGCTGTTCTTAAAAATGCATTATCCGAGTATTTAATACGATTTATACAGTTAATTTTCTATACTGCATAGATATAAGGTGTTTAAATAAATAAACTAAATAATAAACGTTTTGCATTCGGCAACCAATAATGCACGTGTGTGTATTAATGGTTGCCGGATAAGGACTAATAACCATGACAAGGACTACAATGACGTCACATAGCGAGTAGTTTTCGCATGCACCTGGCGGACACTTTTGGCTGAATGAGCAGTCCTATTAGGTTAACTGTTCTTGTGTTTTACTGTAACCTTTTCAGCCCTATCCTTTTCAAAAATTTTAACAACTGTCGCTAAACTAACATAACTAATTTGATTTTGATGTCAGTATGACTCTTATTTGTAGGGGGAGCCACCTACATGTGATTTAACTGTTTTGAAGAGTAATAACTTTTTGTCCGTACCTGTATAAAACTACTGAGAAAAAACATATACATTTCCGTTCAGTAAAAAATGTATCTTGGTAAAAATCGCTACGAGGAATAGGTAGGTCTCAAGATATTTCGAGTGGAAATAGTCAATACATTTCGTTATTGACATAAAATAAACATGTTGATCAGATAGTTATTTGACTGAAATGATATATTTGGGAACTTTTTATTTTTGTAAATTAATCATAAATTTTTCTTCGAAAAAATGATGATAAAACAGTTTCTGTTGAACTTTTGGTACACAAACTTTCAAAGTTATGATTTCAGTCTAATAACTATTTAGTCAACGCGTAGGTTTAATTTATGTCAATGATGACAGGTATTGATAATTTAGATTCAAAATGTCTTGAAAAGCATTACTCGTAGCGATTTTTACCAAGATACCTTTTACGTAAAAAACGTCGTAAATGTATATTCTTTTACTGAGTAGTTTAATACAGGTACGGCCGAATAGTTATTACTCTTCCCACCAATTAAAAAATATGTAGGTAGCCCCCTCTACAAGTAGGAGTCATATTGACATCAAAATCAAATTTCTCATGTCAAAAAAGTCCCAGACACCAATTTTCATCCAAATATTGACGTTACTTCAGAAATTATTTGGAAAAAATCGAAATGAAAATGAAACTTCTACACCCTGTATCTCCGAAACCAATCGTTTTAGGACATACTTTTATACTTATTTTTATCTGCAAATTATAGTGCTGAAGTGGAATACAGTTTGAACCACCCTGTATATTGTTGAGTAAAGACCCGCCTATACGAGCGCTATCACTATTCTCACTTCCATCAGCTGCTGACTGACGGGGTTCTATTATCGACGAGTCTGACTGTTTTTATTAATAAATATATTGTTTTCACTATTACCTTGCAAAGTATTCAGTATTCAGAAATCACTTTGAGTGACCAAATTTTTTGACAGCGTGTTTGAGGTAGCGCTGACGGTTTGTGTCCCCTATACTGCTTTGTCTGACTTATATTTTTGTTTTATATTGCATTCGAATGTTATCTACAAATTTTCAGCCTTCAGAAAACAGTTTGGAGGTGTTAATTAAAAATACACCTTTGCGCGCCCCTCTCAGGTTAATTTATTTAAAATTTCTTTACATTTTATCATTTCACTAATACTAAAATTGAAACATCGTAATCTTTAAACGCAAATATCTTGACAACCTTTCACCGTTTCGAACTAAACGAAGAGCACCTGTTTTACATAAAAAAGTTCTAGCTTTTTATGTCATTTGTTGAAATTACTGTATCTATAGGGATAAAAGAAGTACCACCAGTAGTACTTTCTACCCTAATGGAAAGTGATACCCTAAATGGGAGAGAGAGAGAGAGAGAGAGAAACGAACTTCCTTTTCATTTCCATTAACTTTTGTTTTTCTTCTTGAACCAATGGCGTCTGTGCATATACAACCCTGGATTATTTGATTAAAATAAATGGTACGCTATTGATTAATTTCGAGAAAACAATTTTTTTTCTGATTGCTCATCTTTTTTTAACAAGTTAGATTTCTTAAAATTTTCTTGTACATCGAACGGGTTTCGAGAAAAAAAAATCAACTACATTGCGTAACTCAAAATAGCGGAAAACGAGTACCTATTCTTTAATATCGAAGCGGGTTTAATTTTTTTTCTTTTTTTTTCTCGAAAACCGTTCAACGCACAATAGAAACTCAAGAGATCAATTTTGTTACAAAAGTATTGACAATTAATAAACAGAAATTGTATTCTAAAAAAAACTCAATGGCGTACTATTTTTTTAAGTTAACTAAATTCGACTTCTTTTAAATTTTAAATTTTTAACACCCTCTAGATCAAAAAGAAAGCACTTTAAATCTAATGTTCATATAATTTTTTTCTTATAAGGTTCTAAGCTAAGAAACACCATAAATATTTCTGAATCAGTTTTGCTCTAAAAAATTCACGTACCTCTCAATACATCAGCTGGGATCAATCTTTTGTAAGTCTTCTGCTTATCTTCGTCTGCAGGAGCCGCGGCCGCCGCATCGTCCTTCTTCTTCTCTTCGGCACCGAACACGAGAACAGCCAGAAGCCCGAAAACGATGAAGCTCTTCATTTTGCCTATTTATTTCGACTTTTGGACGGTCTTTGTGATTCTCTTCGGTCGGATGAGTGCCACCACTGGAACCCGCTTGTCTCTTTGACCACTGAGGTTTTTGTTATACCAACTGAATCGGTAGCGCGCCACCGTCACTTTTATAGCTTCTGTGCGTCGGTGTGTGGGTACGTGTGTTTGCGTGTGATGGTGAGAGGTAGTAGCATGGGTGAGAGCGGGATGGAATCGTAAAGAATCCCCCATACAGTTCGGTTATTTTGCCCGGTTTTAACCGAACGGACAAGACAGTTAAAAACGTCAGTGTATGGGTGTGTTGGGTCCATAGCTGCAAGCTCACAGAAAACTTATATAGGGATAGAAAATTGCGATAGAACTCGCTAGAGTAACTTGCGATTGTTAACTATAATAATTGTAACTTGTTTACATTTAAGCAAATTTTAAATCAATTCCTTGCAATAAGTACTTTCTAAGCATGTGCTTTGAGCAAGAAATTGCATGCACGTATACACGGTATGGTGTATATTGCACAAGTATATTGTTTAGTAGAAAAATGTCGCGCCGTAAAAAGAGCAGCCACTGCTCTTCTTGTTGCAATTTTACGCAAACAGTCAAGAAAATCTAGAAAAAGAGTATGGGTTAAAGAATGGATTGCCAGAAGACATAGTCTTGGAGCTTACGCGATGTTATTAAAAAAAAATAAGAAATGAAGACCCAAAGCATTTAAACAATTTTCTGCGAATGTCAGAAGTTGATTTTAATTTTTCTTTTTATAATTTTGTTCCACTCCTGATTTGCTTGGGTACGAATATTATGTAGCTTCCGCTGAATCTCAGCCTCAGTTGTGTTGAATTTGTTAGCTATAAATTTGATTGTTTTTTGCTTTTTAGCTCTATCTCTGTAAATTTTCGATTTTTTTGTCACAATTCCGGAAATCCTTCAAATAAATTAATCAAAGTGATGGTTTCTTCTTTCGACCACATTCTCCATTTTAATATCGATATTTAACACTCCTTCGAAAATCACTTGCACCAAAAACTTTCAACAAGACGGAAATTAATTTTAACTTGCCAGAGCACTCTCCCAACCTGTTTACACTTGCAAGCGTCTTTCGTCGCAACCACTTCCCCGCCAGTTTTGTGACTTGCTGGGAGAGTGCTTTCGGATACTGTTTACATTATGCAAGTTTGGTAGGAGTGCTCTCAGACATATACTTGCGATAATTTACTTGCCCGTGTAAACTACGCTTAGTCTTTTTTTTATTTAAATCATTTTATTGACTTGATTTTAAGTTATTTTTCGAAAGCTGACTTAAGACTTTAAATTTGAGTCTGTTTCAAAATGACTTGTGATTTAAATCTTCATTCCGAAATAGAAAAAAAAAATAGATATTTTTAGAAAAAACTTAAGTCATAAAAAAAAGATTTAAGTCTTTATACCGGGTGCGTCTCGAAAGTGGTTCACCCTTGTAACTTTTTTATTTTTTGAGATAAAACGAGATTTCGTATGTTAGTATACGACATAAATTAGGATTGATTGACGTATTCAATTGTTTTCGCTCACTTCCTGTTTCACCGGAAATGATTACAATTTTTGATATTTTTCCTTCGATTTTTTTTTACTTTATTCGATAGAAAATTACACTCTGAATAGAATGACATATCATACGTCAACTTTTAACATTTTCGAATATGCTTTATTTGAAATCGCAACTTGCGATTCGTAACGACAATTTGACTCGAAATTCCAAGTGTGTGGTATCAAATTATTCGTAAAAAAATGCTTTTCCCAAATATGACAATGAGCCACCCTCGTTCTATTTGAAAAAATTGAGATATGATTGAAAATACGATTTGGGCATCTTTTAATCGGCCAGGACAAGACACTAAAAACATTAGACGATCAAATCTATTTTTCCAAGGCTCCTTGATTAAAAATTAGTGTTTTTAACATAACCATGGCACTCTAGATTGAAATTTAAAATGCGACTTTTTATTAAGTGAGAATGTCAGAAGTTGACATATGATATGCCATTCTATTCAGAATGTCATTTTCTATCGAATAAAGTAATAAAATACCGAAGGTGTTATTTAAAAATCAAAAGTTGTAGTCATTTCCGGTGAAACAAGAAGTGACGCGACGCTCGCCGCTCTCACCCTGAATGTACCTTTCGGTGGCAACCAAGCAGCAGAATAAAAAATTCTCAATACCACTAGCAAATAAAATGTTAGTCACTTTATTGACTTAGCTTGCGGATCATCTTGATTTGTCAAAAATATTGACTTACCTAAGTCATAAAAACGACCTAAATAACGTTATACAGGGTGGTCCGAACTGTATTCCGGAAACTTCGGCAGCATATTCTGTAGATAAAAATATGTAAAAAAGTTCGAATAAATGTATGTCTTAAAATGCTTAGTTTCGGAGATACAGGGTGTAGAAGTTTCATTTTTATTTCGATTTTTTTCAAATAATTTCTGAAGTAATATCAATATTTGGATGAAAATTGGTGTCTGGGAGTTTTTTGACGTGAGAAATTTGATTTTCATGTCAATATGACTCCTACTTGTAGAGGGCGCCACATATGTTTTAACTGGTTTGAAGAGTAATAACTTTTCGTCCATACCTGTATAAAACTATTGAGTAAAAAAATATACATTTACAACTTTTTTTACATAAAAAAGGTCTCTTATTCTATGCTAAAATAAAGGTTTATACGAGTTCACAGCCGGTTATCTTGAATTCCGAGATTCCTACTCAATTTCGACTAAGATGACTGGACTATTAGTTTATTATTTTAAATTACACAATATTATGTACATTTTTTGATTAGCGATTGAAGACATCTCATGACGAATATTCTGTTTTTATTAGTATCTAAAACAATAGTATTCTCATAATTACCTATATAATATATATTTTAAATAATACATTTACACTCTATTAAATCTAAAATACGTATTTTTTTTATTTCGGAAAGTACAAAAATTGCAGTTAATTGTAACAAATATATAGTATTAAAATTCAACGAATGTTTCAACTTATATTTTTTGCTCTGTGGTTTCAACATTATAATTAAAGAAACAGTTATACAGGGTGGGTCTTAAATAAGTGCAAATATTTTTAGGGGTGGTGGGTGGTATACTTCGACTAAAGAAACACGTCTATGAGGCTTTTTTTCGCAAAAGAAAGATAAATGAAGTAGTATTTACTACATTTTCTGTCTTTTGTAAAAAATTCCATATCGTAAAGTTTTTGAGAAAAAAAATTTGGAGATTTTTTTCCCAAAGCAGATCTATAGAATATACAGGGAGTTCCCATATTCCGTGGACATAGAACAACTAAGTATTTTTTGAGTCAAAGTAAGTTAATTGGACACAATTTACTTCTATACAAAAGTGCTTCGTTTGCCCGTTAGAGGGCATCGATCAAAAATAAATCCGAACATTAATTAATTTGAAATTTATTTATTTTCAAATACCCATTTGTAATACTAGCATAAAATTTCATATTATCCCCAACTAAATTAATAGCGCATACCTACTAGAAATTTTATGGCCTATATAGCTAGATGTGGCAACAAACATTTTTTGTAAGTCAGCTTAGTGAGCTTCGAAAAAATGTGTTGTTTACAAGAATAATATAATAGTTCTATATTCAGAGAATATTGGGGCACCTTGTAGATATATTGTTTGCTGAAAATATTTTTTTAATTGTCAACTTATTAGCTGAAATTTAATAACCAGGCCTAACAAACAGGGTTTCCGTTTTTTCTTTATGTAATTTCCATTTCCCAAGGCATCATTATCCATATTATAACTTAGTTCCACAGCGCTGTTAAATTTCGTGATCTAGGGAACATCAAACTTGTTTTGAAATGAAATATTATTTGTTGTAAAGAATTATTGGTAATACCTATATATTTTAAAATAATTTCTTTTTAGACATTTATAATAGTACCGTGTGAACGAAAAAAACGGCCTCCAGCTTGGAAATGAACATCGATGACATATTCCACATATAATTTTACGTATAAATAAATGACAGTGATCTCCATTTCATAGCCATCGCTAACACCGTTTTTTTTTTCGATCATATTGTATATATTCTAATAATTGTACCTACCCTATTTTTGGGAAAATAAACAAATGTCAATGCCAGACGCTATTTTGTATTATCTTATGTGACTTAATTGACTTCCTGCTTCTTTAATTTTTCAAAGATTTATTTTTTGTTTATGCTAATGGTGTTCCTTTGCACTTATAAAGAAGTAAAAAAAAAACAAATAAATCCGGTGGACCCTGAAGGACAATATCGTATTAACTAAAGCAGTTCGCTGTTTTTGGTTATAATAGATAAATAGGCGATTATACTTAAGAATATTTTTATTTCACGGTCTTTATGAACCTTCTACAAGGTGTCCCATTTTCGTGTGTTTTACAGGGTTTTTTGTTTATAAATAGAGATACCAAGATGCGATTTTCACACCAATGTACGCATCAGATACGAAGAGGATCGAAAAATGCAATATTTTCAATGTCACATTGTATTTCAGGAATTAAGAGAACTAGTTTCATAAAAAAGTAACATAGTATTCCTTCCTCTAGGAGATGCGAGACCTTGTCGTTGGTGGGGAAGCTCCTAGTAAGGTGTAAGGGGAATCCCCTCTGGCCCCTCTGGCAATTTTACTCTTGTTCCTGGCTGTAATGTCGTGTCCAGGGAATTACACCAAGACGTATAACGATGCCGGATGGGACTACCCTGTCCATCTACCCGTGGACTACCCTGTCTGGACTACACCCCCTACTGTCTATGGTCATGTATCACGGGCAGAGGGTGTGGGGATCTTGGCTTAACCACCGGGACCAACAGGAGACAACTTTAACATGATGGCGGGACCAGGTCAAAGGGATGCGTGGCTAGATAGAAGACTGGTCTCAACCTTGCGGTACTAGGAACCCATTGTATTCTCGTCTTCCTTACTTCTACCATGCGGGGCTCTGTAGAAGTGGACCGACTAATCCTTGCGCTGTATCACCACCTTTGTCAAAACTCTAATGTCAGTAGATCGAGTTGGCGAGTTCAAATCCAAGGGGGCAATAAGGAAAAAGATATATATCCTCTATTATAGATCCGGGACAACACCGGCACCGGTATCAGGTCTAAGGAGAGACCAAGTTAAAGAGTGGAGAAAATGGAGACTAATCCTCCAGCTCAAGGGTACCGCAGCCGAAGAGAAGCTCCTCGACTGTTAAGAGCATGGAGGGCTAAACTCCAACGGTGGAAGGATGTATACCCTTGTAGGAAATAAATGTCCATTCTTCGGAGGATGAACAGTTTGTATGAAAGCTCAGATGAACAGAGGAGGATGGGAAATCCCTTGTTCTCCTACAACAAGAAAATCCCCATATATGATCTGTTAGACTGTATGCTGAGTTATAACTCAAGAAAGGGGAACCTTTTACAGCGCATTCAGCTGGAGCGAAGCGTCAGCGCGTATGTTTTTTCAATATAGCTCATCCGGACGGAGCATACGCGACCCATGTGAAATTGTTCATATAAGCTCATGGTACTTGCTCGAAGTTGCGGACGGTCCGTCGCGGACGCTCCGCTCCATCTGAAAGCGCTGTTAGGTCGTGGTTATGTAAGTTACGTAGTAATCGAAAATAAAATCATAGAAAACCGCATCTTTGTAATTCTACTCAAAAACGAGAAACTAAAATAAGAAAAAATCCTGCTAAACATTTCAGTTCTGATTTTTTAATATGATATAGATTTAAAGGGTTTAAAATAAAATATTTCTATTTGTGCAAAATCTTTAGAAACATTTTAGAAGAAAAAATTATAAATAATATAATATTAACACGAACACGTAAGTAAAATATTAACAAAGTTAACTTTAATTTAGCTAGAGAACCACTTTACTTTTTACTTTTGATTTCCTAAATTATCGAAGGCTCCTATAAGATAATTTGAAGGTAACGGCAAATTACTTACAATCTCGCCATTTTACCCGTCATTATTTTAAGAAAGAAACCAATGACTCATCAAAATCAATTTAAGCATTAGCCCATTGTTATTTAACAATCCAATTACAGCAAGCGACAATTCAATACCCGATTAATGGGCTACTTAACTATTTAGTCTTTTTACTATACGAGTACGATTTTTTAGAGTTACTATTTAGTTCAAATCATTGCCCACAACATAGCAAAAGTATATCTCGCTGTTTTTAATTTTTTCAGCTTTAATCATTTAATAGAGATCTTCATTTGGTTTAGATGTAAATTCAAAAATATTTTTAGGTCATTCTCTTCAAACTTAAATCTGGATAAATAAAAAATTAAAATATTATAAAAATATAAAAATTCGAAGAATATGACATACTGAAAACCCCGTTTTTCGATACAGTTGTTGGAACGAACGTTTTGCTAATTTACTGTGGGGCCAGATACAATCGCCAGATTTATTCATTGGTGCATATTTTTGATAATATAGAATTTTAGCACCCTCGAGGCTAATGTGAATAATCTTATGAGAAATGGAGGGAATCAGAAATAAGAAGAGAGGGAATAATGAGCAACTGAAAATATATAAACATTCCAGCAGTTATCTCTTTCTATTATCATAAATTTAAAACAGACAGTTGCATCATAAAGTAATTAACTGGAAATAATGACATTTTTGATGCCATAAGAGGAAATAATTAATTAAGAGAACGTTAGGCTTTAAATACCTTACACACAGTATTTAGCCTTAGTCGATAATTCTAATGATTGTATTTTTTATTAAATAATGTAGTAAAAACATTATTGTATCAAAACAAAATCGATATCCTAAGAGCGTCAAAATAAATATCTACCTACATTTGGAACATAATATTCAAAGTGTTTTAAGGTCCTACCACAACACTTGTTAGATGATATAAGTATTTTGATTTCAGATAATGGTGTTGTTCAATGCAAAAATGATCAAACTAGAGTTATAGCCTGTCCAACGAGAAGATCCTTGACAGTGATAGATATGTCTGTCATTTTAATTTCAAAGTAGTTTATTTTATTTTACAAAGAAATAAGTTGGTACAACTGGAACGCATAACAGGAAATATTTAAAATTTGACTGACAAGTGATTACTTCCAAATATTGTGAAAAAAACTGTATAAAACTGAAAAAATGTAATCGAGTTATTTTATTTAATAAAAACGGTATGTGTTAATACAAAACAAATAAGAACAAGACAGTATAGTAAAGGTATATGAAACTTTATGTTTAACTTTATGAAACTTCCCGCAGTTATGATTATAGTTATCAATATAACTTATGTACAAATATAAATTTGTAATATTCCACAGGAATAAATAAAACAACATCAACAAAACAAACTATTTTATTAATAATAACACTTACCAAATTTTATACCTTAACCCTTAACTGGTCCGGCGTCGTCTGACAGACTACGCCAAATAATTAACTCATTCCCATTAGTTACTGGGACCGCCCACACAATTGGCGTTCCAGCTAATCCTCCCCCTCTCGGTCAATTTGATACTGATAGCCATATTTATGCCCAAACTGGATTAAGTTTTTAGAAGTTATGGCAGAAGTTACTTAAGTCGTAGTCTCTCAAACGACGCCGGACCGTTTGCGTAAGATTTTGTGTTTGACAAACTTTTGTAAAATATGGCCGGGCCTTCGAAAAGAGTGTGTTTACGAGACTCTAGTTATGAAGAAACTCTATTAAAATGATATGATGAGGACTGTGACAGTGACAATATGACAATCTGTCAGACAAATGCGTTTGACAATGTCAAATATTCCAAGAGAAATATACTTTACAATTGGTAGAATACTTGCAATTCCTGTACAACCAGAACACGCCCACGGAGATATTCTTATCCCAGAGTTCTTATCCTAGTTAAAGACAATGTTATGCCCTAGTTTAATTGTTTTTAATGCCTAGAATGTACGAATTCATTTTGTAAAACATGTTCAGGGAAAGAATGAACTTTGCCTCATGCTGTAACTAAAAACCTTTTCTTTAATTTCAGTTTTATAGCTTATTTTTTTTTATATATAGTACTAAAAACATATTTCTATATTGTAATGACAGTAATTTGGTTTTATTTTTTAGCTTAGTAAAAATCTAATTGTTTTTTTTCAAATTTATATGTATGTTATTTTATTTTGTACTATATTTTCTTAAAGTTAATGTTAATTGAACCCATTTTTGTCTATATTAGTTCAATAATGCATAATATAATATATAATAAAATAAAAATGTGTTATTTTTTAGTGTTTTTTTTTCACTTTTTAGAAAGCGTAGTCCCACAGACTACGCCGGACCGTGTATGATACATATCTAATACCGGACCAGTTAAGGGTTAAAGGTTGATTTTTGGTTGAACTTTAATCTTGAATCTGAAAGGTTGGCCTTTAATCTTAATTTTTTTAAACCAGTACCTTTTGACATTATTTTTCTGCAGTACTAAAATCCATTATTTACTACTACTCTAGTTTTTAGTATGTGTTTAGTATATGGTCCTACCATATTCGAGATGCACTTATCTACGACGAGATGGTATACAAACTTTATTGATGGTAACTTGTAACTTTATTGGTGTATAAGACTTTCTGCCTGAGCAGCGAGTATTAACCATAAACTGTGCTCTGGGTCTACAGTTAATTTTCACTCGATTTTTCCTCTACTTGACTTCAAAAGACACAAAACACACGTAATAACACGAATCAAAATGCATCATCTTCCAAAACGCTGGGTATTTGACACAAAATTATAACCTATAATTTGGCAAGACTTTGACAAGCGTCAAAGATCTAAAGGCAAGTTCATACGCATCGGCGTCAGTTTGTCGTTCATCGTTCCGTCAAACTAATAAAATTGAAATACGATCTGTCATTTTTGAAATAAACCAATAAAACTGGTTAAAAACAACAAGAGACGACGCATGACGGATTTATATTTAATTTTTAACTTTATATTTTAATTTAAACCCGTCCATAGTTAACTTAATTATTAGAAACTTTTTTTAGTAAAATAAATAGATTGGTATAGGACGTCATCTGCTTTTCTTCTGTCGTCTGTCGAAATCTTACCTGAGAAAAAAAAACAGAGTATAGATGAAATAGGAATATAGTCTATACAACAAGTGGATACATGCCAGTCACAGTTCTATCTGTCATTTTAATTGTTTTATTTTTCTTCTTCTTTCTTCTCAAACTCTCCTTTTCACTCTTTTCAGGAGAGAGTTGCGTTTCCTAGGCTGCCAGGGCCATTCTGGTAAAGTACTTTTCTGCTTTTCTTTTTTCTGGGTGGTCACGTTTTATGGGTCTTTACTGATTTATCTCTCTTAACGACTAAGAATTATTGAGGCTATTAAACAGGTTGCTGTAAGCTCTGCGACTATTCAGTTATGCATGCATACGACGAGTACTAAGCAGCTCTAAGTCCCAATAATTACTGTGCATATCAAGAAAATGTGATTATTACATTTCAAATTTGCGGCTAGTTTTTTTCTTGATGAGTGAGTTTTAAATTACTAAAACATTCAAAAACAAAACGATTTGTTTTATGTGTTCTGTCTTGTTGAATTTGAAAAGGATGTCATGCAGGGAAAATTATTGATTTCTTTTTTACTTTGCGAATGTCGTCTATTCAAATCTTATATGACCCGTTGCGTTGGGTGGATTTTACAAAGAGTTGTCTATATCTTATGAATCGCGTATATTAATAGAATACATTAAGCATTTGTTTTACGTTAGGCACATTCTGCAGATATAAGATATAATCCGCAACAATATTAACCCTCTCGAAGTTGATATATTAATCGTCTCCTAAGAATTAATAGAAATAGAGAAAGACAGAACGAGGGAAAGAAAGGTAACAATATACAATTGAAAACACAAGAACAATACAGCAATTGTCGTTATTATTACGGTTAATAGCTAATTATGAAGAAACGCAAGTAGTGATGTAAGTATTATTTACTGCTTGAACCTCCTTATGGCAATACGTTTTATAAAAATAAATATTAATTATACTTCGCAGCCTCGTCTCAGATTATAAACACCCTGTAGTAGCAGCGCGACTATCCTATCTACTGGTGGGTTCATACAGCCAAATAAAATAAAATAAGAATAAAATAAAATAAAATAAGAAAGTTGGTTATATGGGATACCGTACATGCGTTCATACAGCCAAATAAAATAACAAATAAAATAAGAAGTCTTTATCTTTTAACTTCTTCTTTTATTTTATGTGAAAACGGCTTTGCGCACGCTTAATTCTAACCTACAAATATTTTCAGTTTGGATTTAATTTATTTTATAATTTCACATAAGTAAAATGTATAATATAGTAGGCAACGAATAAATAAATATACTATAAATAGTAAAATTACTATAAACAATCGTAAAAGTTAACTTTTATCCAGCCTCATCGTACTGCGCATGAGCAAATATATATTTCTTATTTTATTTTATTTGACTGTATGAACGCACACAAATAAGAATTCCTTATTTCTTATTTTATTTTATTCTTATTTTATTTTATTTGGCTGTATGAACCCACCATACGACGTTCAAAGAAAAATAACAATTTTTTGCTTCCCTGACTCAGCGCATCGGGCCACGTCGAGCCTCGCTGCTGATAGTTTATTCATTTGTATCGTGTCGTATCCTATCGGAGAGTGCGTTCAAAATGCCTAAACGTAAAAGTGATGAGTTTTTGAGGAAAACTTAATAAAAAGCTTAAGGCGTATAACAGTGGTAAGTATATGAGTTATACTAACGCTTCCATTTGTTTTAGAAAAGGCGATTTGATAATCAGCTTTTTAATACAAATTTTAAACGCATGCTCTCTGTGTTTAAAATCATTAATTTATTGATGTCTTATCTGCCTTATTATATGATGATTAGAAGTGGCATGCAATAATAATATGTATTATTTTCTCCCGATTACCAAACTTGATTTTTTCGGTATGACCCTGAGATTAACGCTGAAATACCTATTTCATGCTTATCTAAAAGAGCAAAGGTCAGAGGTGCCGTAAACCTTTACAGCAGGAATAAAATAAAAACATCGTAGTGCAATAATAATAAGTATTATTTCCTCCCGAATACCAATCTTGGTTTTTTCGGTATGACCCTGAGATTAACGCTGAAATACCTATTTCATGCTTATCTCACAGAGGCAAGGGTCAGAGGAGCCGTAAATCTTTACGGCAGGAACAGAATAGAAACATCGTAGTGCAATAATAGTAAGTATTATTTCCTCCCGAATACCAATCTTGGTTTTTTCGGTATGACCCTGAGATTAACGCTGAAATACCTATTTCATGCTTATCTAAAAGAGCAAAGGTCAGAGGTGCCGTAAATCTTTACAGCAGGTGTAAAATAAAAACATCGTAGTGCAATAATAATAAGTATTATTTCCTCCCGAATACCAATCTTGGTTTTTTCGGTATGACCCTGAGATTAATGACACCTACCTATTTCATGCTTATCTCACAGAGGCAAGGGTCAGAGGAGCCGTAAATCTTTACGGCAGGAACAGAATAAAAACATCTTAGTGCAATAATAGCAAGTATTATTTCCTCCCTCATACCAATCTTGGTTTTTTCTGTATGACCATGAGATTAACGCTGAAAGATTTCATGCTTATCTCGCAGAGGCAAAGATCAGAGGAACCGTAAATCTTTACGGCAGGAACAAAAGAAAAACACGGCAGTGTTTTATCTGTAATATGCGATTTCTTTGGGTTAATCTATAGGCAGCCAATCTTGTTTATGCCTATGGATAACGAATAATTAAGAAAAGTAATTTGTGGATATAATTATTTTAACTATTTACTTTTTATACTTTTTATTAATTGTTCTATAAGTATACTTATAGATTTTAATCACACACCTGTGTGGTTTAAATTATTAGAATATTACAAAGGAATATTATATGATTATTGTTCTCCCGAATTCCAATATGGGATTTTTCAGTATGGCCTTGAGAATCAAGCTGAAACATTTCATGCTTGTCTCTTGTAAATAAGGGCCAAAGGAGCCATAAATATTTTCGGCAGGCACGAAAAAAAATAAACAAACGCTTATCGCAGTTTGAAATAAAGAATAAATTAAAATATGCAGTTTCTTTAGGTCAGCTCATAGGCGGGCAACATTGTTATTGTCCTATGAGTAAAGGGTTATTTAAATAAAATATTAAAATGTTTTTTATGGACAGACCCATTGCGAGCCTTCTTTTTTGGGAATGAACTGTCACATTAAATCTGCTCAAGAATTAAAAAAGTCAAGCGGTTCAAATTCAGTCACCGGAAAAAGTCGGAGGTGAGCAGGAGGGACCAGAAGCTGAGGAAGAGTTGGAAGAGAATGGATTTCAGGAAGTAGTTGAGGTAAATAATATTGGTTATCTATAGTTAGTTTTATAGTAATTGGCAAAATATTACCAAAAATCCTCTAGTCTTAGAATGGATTAAAGTTACAGACTTCCTATCCGTAAAACACCTTTACAAGGATAGTTTGGGTCGAAATACCATTACTCAATTTTCACATCAAGAATTCAGTAGACTATTGCTGATCTTCTTGATATTGTTGCTATATCTAAGTCTCACCTTGAGACAGATTAATTTATTTCAAGTTTTTTTTTATAATTAAAAACCTATGGGTCATTACAGTTTATACTAAATCTTAAAAAGTTCATCTATTTGGTAAACCCACCATACTTTACGTTAGAGGATTATAGAAGTGTTGAAGTTTTTATTCATCAAAATACATTTTTGTGCAAAATTGAGTTAAAGAATGCTTAATATTCAGTGAAGATTGACAATCAATATAAAAAGTATCTTAAATTTGAATACAATGGACAGTTGTTCTTTAATCGCTTACCATTTGGGCTCTCTATTGCACCTTATATTTTAACCAACCTATTAGGACCAGTTCTTACATACTTAAGAAATTTAGGTATTGTATGTGTGGGATACCTAGATGATATTCTATTAATATCATCAACTTATGAGCAGGGCATTAAAAATGTCTAATAAAGTTGTACAATTGCTGAAATGCTTAATCGAAAGTCCTGTTCTGTTCGTGAAATGGCAACTTATATTGGTGTGCTAGTGGCAGCATGTCCTGCAACACAATATGGTTGGGCACCCGTAAAACTCTTAGAACGGGCAAAATATTTAGCGCTATAAATAATTATAATAAAAAGATTGAAATTCCTTTATCTATTAACAAGGATATTTCGTGGTGGCTTAATTGATTAATATCAATGAATAATATCAATGAAATAAAATATCAATTAGAAATTTTCTCGGGATAGGTGGGGGCCGTATGCACTTCTACGCGTACTAGAGGATATTGGAACACTAATGAAAAATTATCATAACATATTTTGGAATTAAAGGCTGTATTTAACGCTCTTTAAGTCTTTGCTTAAGTTATGTTAAAGGTAGTACAACACTACGGCAAGAAGCGATATATATATATATATATATATATATATATATATATATATATATATATATATATATATATATATATATATATATATATATATATATATATATGTATAAAAACTTTAACAAGATTGCACAGGATATTTGGAAATGGGCGTGATTCGAAATATATATGTTTTCGCATCCTATATCAACAGAAATCATAATACAATGGAAGCCCAACCAAGTCTTAATCCAGAATGCTAAAGTATGTCAGTATTTTTAAGCCTCCATAAATAGATTTATATGCTTAGAGAGACTTAATACAAAATGTAATTTATATATTTCATGGAAACTGAACCATTCCATTGCAGTTGGTGCCTTTCTTGTATTATTGGCAGATCGTTAATTTTATGCTTATTACAAAGACATATATACAAAAAAAAAAGGAACGCAACTAGCATTATAAAGCAACTGGAATTCTAACAGTTCCTATATGGCCCTAAAGTCAATCCTGGTATCCCTTGTTTCAAAGGCTTTATTTTGTGTCCAACAAAAACTTAGGTTGTCTCCATTCAGAAAACCTCACTCTCTGGACAAAGAGCTTATCGGGGTTGCAGGGAGGTTATTAGAACATCTTTTCTCAAGAGATCCGTTCCTGATGTTGGTATAAAAGCCATTCTTGTCTCAATAAATGAAAGTACATACCGACAGTAAGAGTGTATCTTTAGAATATGATGGAGTTACTGTGGTAATAATATATTTGACTGTTTTTCATATAGTCTTCATAATTATTTTTCATATAGTTTTCATAGTTATAAAATTTCTGAGGTGTTCATTTGAGGTGTTCATTTCGGGAATTTTTTAATCTAATATTAATACATAGGAATGATACTTGCCTTCAAGGAAGAAGATCAGTATATCATAAAAATATTTTTAAAAGGAATGTATAATGGTAATCCCCAAAAACCTAAATACAATTTTACATGGGATCCACACCCGGTTTTAATAAAAATGGCAAAATGGTACCCCTTAA
This sequence comes from Sitophilus oryzae, assembly GCF_002938485.1. Taxonomy (NCBI): domain Eukaryota; kingdom Metazoa; phylum Arthropoda; class Insecta; order Coleoptera; family Curculionidae; genus Sitophilus; species Sitophilus oryzae. The sequence continues at coordinate 13,441,975 of NW_022146055.1, forward strand.
ACAATTATATTTTAAGATGGTAGTATTGTTGGCCTTAATATCCGGGCAAAGGTTACAGACCTTGACAAAAATCAATATTAAACATATTAATAAGATTAAAGATAATTTACAAGTTTTTGTAATAGAAAATATTAAAATATCGGGGTGAGACAAACCTCGACCAGTTTTAATGTTACCATTGTTTTTAAGGAAAAGCCAGAACTCTGTTTAGCTTCTGTAATTATTGAATATTTAAAAGTAACTATATCGTTACGACCAGATAAAAAATAATAGATCGGTCTCTAGTCAAACCATTGGTTATTGGATTAAGAATATTTTAGGTATCTGTAGAATAGGCACTAGTATTTTCTCTGCCTATTGGTGGAGACATGCATCCACATCTGCGTCTTTTTAAGGGCGGTGCGAATATTGAGTCCATAAGAAAAGCAGTAGGAGGACTGAACGGTCAAAAATGCTTTCTTTTACAATAAACTAATATTGCCAAACATTTCCGACCTTACAAACAGTATGTTAAAAAGTTCAGGGATTATTTACATAATTTTACTAAAAATAGAAAATAAGTGTTTTTTACTACCTAGATATACGTTCATTTGTTATGTTATTATTACAAATGTCTTTACTACATAGTCATATAGTACGTTCGTTTGTAATATCTTTATTATTATTATTATTATTGTTCTGTTATATTCTTATTATACTATCATCAATATTTATGTAGATTATTTGATATCATATTGTTAGAAAATACAAAGGATGTAAACTCTCCTTTGAATAAAATAAATATATCTTATTTTCAACATAGGGATTCTCAGTCTAGATTGCCATATTCTTTAAACATCTACAGGGTGTTTATAATCTGAGACGAGGCTGCGAAGTATAATTATGAGATCAATCGACTTACCTGTAAGAAAGAGTGATCCTAATTATACGAGCAGCCTCGTCGAAAGATTATAAACTTCCCAGCCCTTATTGACATCACATGTTGAGTTGATCCCTACCCTTGGCAATCTAGACCTTTCCTACAATGAATAAACTATCAGCAGCGAGGCTCGACGTGGCCCGATGCGCTGAGTCAGGGAAGCAAAAAATTGTTATTTTTCATTGAACGTCGTAGATAGGATAGTCACGCTGCTACTACAGGGTGTTTATAATCTTTCGACGAGGCTGCTCGTATAATTAGGATCACTCTTCCTTACAGGTAAGTCGATTGATCTCATAATTACTGAATCATCTTAAAGTCGATATCAGTTACAAAATACCAAAGAAATAAAAATAGACAAATTGACTATTTTTTCAACACATCATAACTGAAAAAATCCTTTATGGATATTTCGCTACTACACTGCAAGAAAATCTACAAAATAAAATAGTTATTTTCTGTAAACACTTCTGCGTTAAACCTAAACGGACACTCTTGTCAGAAGTTATGTTTACAGTTATAAAAATTTGCCTAGCAAAGAAAAAAATGCTTAACGATTTAAAAAGATTTAATATTAAAAAAAAATTAAAATTAAAAAATTAAAAAAAAATAAAAAAAACGATTTTAAAGGATTTTTTGGAGAGATGAATCCGCCACATTGGAGCAAATCGATTTTTGATGAATCCACCACATTGGAGCCACAAGTTGGAGCAAATCGATTTTTTTGTAGCAAAGATAATTATTAAAGAGGCTCTTAATGCCAAAATTGTGGCCGGCCGTAGCTCCAGCGGTAGTGTGTCGATCTGCAGAGCGGAAGGTACTGGGTTCGATCCCCAGCCAGGACGGTCGCTTTATTTATTTAAATATAAATATTTATTTATCTAAATAGAGCGACCAACGAGCCGCCACCTCAAGGAAGGCAATGGCAAACCACCTTGAGTATATTTGCCTTGTACAGCCTCTCAAATAGTGCCGTTCGGATTCTGCGATAAACTGTAGGTCCCGTGTACTTGTGAAACACTGATGACACACATCACAAGTACATGCGAGAGGTAGCCGACGCTCTATATAGAGTATGCCACTGTAAGAAGAAGAATGCCAAAATTAATAATCCCATACAATTGAAAATAAAAATAAAAAAAATATTTTCATAAAAGTAAATAATTAGTGACTTTGGCAAATAGCGGATGACTTAAGCGGTAAAAATCAGACGGTTCGCATTAAAGACCTGATATATAAAAACTGGCATGCGTTAAACTAGGCTTGACAATTACTATTGTCGTTAGCTGTAGGTGGATCTAGATTAAAGTAGTCGTGAAATCGTGACTCACTTCAGTAACTGATATTTAAGTAATAAAAATTAAATTCGTATGTAGAGCATAAGCGAAAGCAGCTAGAGTTCAAATTTTGTCGCAAAATCTGTTTCACTGGTGTAAGACAGAAAATTTGGAAAGTAGTATGAGTATTTTAAAGAAAATGAATTTATTACTTTTACCTTTCGTATGTATTGGGGGAGGGGGGGGGAGGGTAATCACCACAGCCTTACAGATCTATTGTGTCCTCCTTTTTTGAGTTATAACTCATCATACAGTCTCAGCAAAAGCCAATATTTGAGGCGGTCTACAGAGGTTAGTTCTCCATTACAGTTCATTGAGGACACAGTCTCCTGTTAAAAACCCCGTGACAATCCGAAGGTTGTTCTTACTTAAATCAAGAAAAATCTTTGATTTTTCTCGGTCGTAAGTTCTGAGAAATTACTTCGAGTGTCTTAGACCGTTGGAGGATACCCATTCCAGGTAGAATGTAGAATGAGTGGGAGGGTGGTTAATCACCGCGACCCTACAGATCTATTGTGTCCCCCTTTCTTGAGTAATAAGAAATGTTATATATAACTCATTACACAGTCCCAGGGCGCTGACAAAATCCAGTATCTGAGACGGTTTTACAGAGGGTAGTTCTCCTCCATCTCCGATATCATTCGTACCAACATTTATAGCACTAATGGTTGTCGTCTCGGCGCACTCAGTGATAAGATGTTCTGGCGATTCCCCATTTCCCCCACAAAATCTGAATTCGTCGTTCTTTCTTAACATCAATCTACTGAGATGTTCGTTGAGGAGTTAGTGTCTTGTTAAAAACCCTGTATATATATATATATATATATATATATATATATATATATATATATATATATATATATATATATATATATATATATATATATATATATATTAAACGGGATTTGGTATAAGTATATGATACTTTTCTCCAACTAGAGCCTATTGCTGCCTTCCCGTTACCCTACGCCACACGTCTCGATTTAGTGCGTCATCAGCTTCTAGGTTACGAGCTTCCATTGCTTCTTTAACCGTTCCGTTCCAGGATTTTCTAGGTCTGCCTCTCTTTCTTCTACCCTGGGGAGTCCATTGAAAAACTTTTCTTGGCCACCTGTTCTCCGACATACGTAGAACATGTCCAAACCACTTTAAGCTGGATTTTTCAATTCGATCTAGCACTGTCTCCTCCGATGTATTCATGATACGCCTGACCTCGATGTTTGTCTTTTTTCCATCCTAGATATACCTGCGCTCCTTCTAAGATAGTCCATTTCAACAACTTGGATTTTGCGCTTCGTATCTGCACTCAAAGTCCATAGCTCTGAACCATAGCAAAGAACTGACTCCACCAATGTTCGTCCAAGTCTCTTTTTAGTTGTTGCAGACAAGTTTCGGTCCCACCAGAGGCTGTTAAGACATCCAATAACTTGTTTGCTCTTCTGAATTCGGGTTTGTATTTCTTCTTTGCCCAAACCCTCTTTGTTGATAGTAGCAGCCAGGTATTTAAATTTGTCTACTTGTTGAATCTGGACGTTATCATCTATGAAGATTTCAAAACAAGCGTTGGAATTGACAGCTAAGTATTCTGTCTTTTTTAGACTAACCTGAAGTCCCCATTTGTTATATTCTTGGTAAAGCCTCTTAGTCATGAACTCCAGATCGAAAGAGTCCTGCGTAATCACGACCTGATCGTCTGCAAAGCTCTGAGTAAACAGTGTATCTTCTCCATTGGGTATTCCCATGCCTTGGCATCTCCTCTTCCATTCCCTAAGGGCTACTTCAACGTAAGCATTGAAGATTAGAGGTGATAAGCTGCATCCTTGTCACAACCCTTTTGTGGTATTTATTGGATTGGATATCCTGTGTCCTATCTTAACGTACGCTTTATTTTCTTTATAGAGCTCTTTTATTATCTTAAGTAGGGATCTATCTACTTCTAAAATATTCAAGGCTTCCCATATCTTGTTGCGAGGAATAGAGTCGTACGCTTTCCTCAAATCAATAAACGCTAGATGGACTTCTTGATCTACTGCTATCTTTTTTTTCCATCACCTGCTGTAGGACAAAGAGATTATCTGTGCAAGATTTCCCCGGTGTGAATCCGTTTTGATCTTCCGAGATTTTGTCACCAATATTATCCCTGAGCTTACCCTGCAGAACTTTTTCAAAAAGCCTGCTCACTGAACTGTTAATGCTCAGGCCTCTGTAACAACCGGGGTCGTTGCGATTTCCCTTTTTAAAAATAGACACTATATGAGCCACTCTCCATTCTTGGGGTAGTTTATTTTGCAGACAACACTGGTTGAACAGCTTTGCCAGGCGCCAGCGCAATTTCTCGGTCCCACACTTTAACAATTCTACTGCAATGTTACCAGGACCTGGTGACCGTCCATTTTTCATTTTTTTGAGACTTAGATGTACTTCTCTTTCGCTGATCGTTAAAGTGCCCGCAAGGTTGTCTTCCTCTTCTGCAGATTGGAATTCTGGTCGGTTTTCTGTTAGTCATTCTGCATAGTAGTTGCGCCAATTTTCTATATCAATTTTATTCAAGAGCTTGTCCGTTTGACTGGTTTTCATTTGTCGGATTGTTCGCCAGACCACAGTGCTCCGTGCGCCCCCTAGTAGACTTTCCACTTGCTGACATCTTCTTTCCCACATATCCGTTTTTCCTACCTTAATAGCGGCTCGTACCTCTCTGTTTTTTTTTGCTTGTAATGACCCCAGTTAGTCTCTGTTCTGTCTGAGAGCCATTTTTGATAGAATTTTTGTTCTTCATTTATTAAGGTCTTTATGTTGTCAGTTATCCAGGCTGGTTCATCCCTTTTCTTCTGCATGTTCTGTTCACCTAACACTTGAAAGGCTACTTTTTTAATTAAGGTTTTTAAGTTAGTATACTCTATTTCTACATCACTACAGGCATTCACTTCCTCTAGGGCTCCATCTAATCTTCTTTGGTACAGCCATTTAATACTGGCATCGTGTAGTAAGTGAAGCTTGTACTTAACACGTTCAGATTCCTCGATTTCCAGTTCTTGTGATTCTGTATGTTCAAAACTCCTGGCTCTGATTTGGAATGGTACTACTAATTCTGCAACAACCAACCGGTGGTCGGATCCACAATTTGCTCCTCTCTTAACTCTGCAGTCTTTGAATTTCAGTTTCGATATTTGTTTAGCAATTACGTAATCAATTATAGATTTTTGTTGCAGAGAGGGCCTTTCTCGGGTGTATCGATGAATCAATTTATGTGGAAAGAAGCCGTTAAGTATCCGCAGACCATTCAGTTCGCAAAAGTCAATTAACCTCTCTCCGGAATCGTTAAGGACATCCTCTCCGTGTTTTCCAACCACTTTACTTTCTTCTGTCTTGCCTATTCTTGCGTTAAGGTCATGATTAGAACTTCTTGACTCGGTTTTATTTCTGTAAAAACTTTTGAGAGTGTGGCATAATAAGAGTCTTTTTCTGCTTGATTCGAATCATCTGTGGGCGCATACGTACCTATTATTACTCTTTCCAAACTGAAAATAGTCAAGGTGACAGTTACTATTCTTTCGCTGACAGCGTTGTAATTCTTGTAGAATTTAGATAACTTTTTCGCTATCAGTACCGAGCACCCGCTTGAGCTCGTTTGTCGACGTAAAGAAAATCTGTCCAAATTCCTAGGCGTTTTTAGAGTTCTTTGAGCAATTAAGTTTTTTTTCGAGTAACAGGTCGTTAGCCCGTTGCCTCAACCCCCAATCTGGAGGACCAGGGGCCTTTCTGTAGGGATGCCCATCCTTAGCCGAGAGAACCGGTTTTGAGGCGCCGGAATCTCGCCTTCGCCCTTTTCCTGTTAGCTGCATAACTCTCATCCATTGGATGCCATACATTACCAGTGGTCACGCGGCTCTCATGAGCCTTCGAGGACGTAGGACATAGGACTTGCTGGCAGAGCTTCTTAACAGTGGACATTTCTCAGTTTTTGATGAAATACTCCTACTCGACATTAGAGTATCTCCTTGAGATCCTTTACCAGCCTTCGACCACCGTATTAGTGTATCTACCGACGACAATGTGCAGTGGTATTAAGTCTAGAATGACCTCCATTGCTGCTGTTGGGTATGTTCTCATAGCTCCTGTGATGCAGATGCATGCCACTCTCTGTACCTTGCACATGTTCGGTCTCTGTACTTTCGTTGCTCTAGTTTTGTGCACTAAGCAACTGCTCTATAAGTAATCATGGGTCTTACTATCATGGTATACATCCAGCGCAAAATGTTACAAGCGCAACCCTATTTATTTTCCACCAGTTTTCTGCATATGTGAGAGACTTTGTGGGTTTGCTGGTAATTTTCTTAATATGTCTGTTTCGAAAGAGAAAAATATCTTATGGCTTAATTCTGAAACATTCTGTATGTTCCAACCAAATTTTAAATTAAATTGTTTCTAGTATATCCAGTTCATTGATATTTATATATTCATTACATGCATTTCATATTTTAATTTGTATAAAATATTTTCAGTTTTAAGAAAAAACTTTCAATCATTTCTGAGAAGAGCCTGATCAAAATAAGTCAAGAAACGTATTATGTAACAATTTGAGAGAATCTTGTAACAGCATTTTTAAATTCGAGGAATATATGCAGTTGCTAAATGAAAATCTGCAATTTAAAATACTTAGAATTATTTTTTTATAGAATGTAATGTATCCGCCACATAGGTCTAGACATTTTTTCTCAGAATTAATATATGATTCCCAGTATATTTCATCTTGTGTATAATCTCTAATGGTCCATCTCTAATTTGTGTTTAAATGTGTTTAAAAAGTTATTTGTGACATGTGAAAACAAATAGCATGTTCTATTCAAAGTAAAAATGCCTTTTTCCCATAGCAACTGTTAAAATTGCCTTATATCTATCAAAAATAGTAGACAAAATATATTTTAACCGCAAGGGTAGATTACATGATACTTTAACAGCATTTTCATAGGTTAAAAACTTTATTTCTTCTCGCACGTTTTTTAATTGCTTCCATTTTTGAAAATTTTTGTATTCCTTTTCATAAGTTATTCGGGATTTAAATGGAAGTATTTTGGATATGGCGTTTGTCGCCTCAGCCTGAATATCTGTTGGTAATTTACTTATTTCGTTTTTAACATTGAAAATGTTTCTATTATCCTATATAAGGGAGCCCAAATCGAATTAAAATGCTACATTTGCCACACCGTGACGTCATATATACAAGGGTATAGGAAATCTCGGCGCAGCGGCGGCAGTCGGCCAGCGCGCGCAAAAACCATTACATCGCTAATTGTTTATTGATATATCTTTATTAGTTTAAAAGCAAAAAATATGGGGTTTGCTTTGATACCTTGTCAAGACATAAGCGAAACTTTTAAATTGTTTTTTTTTCATTTAGGCCTTCGTTTTTCGTTAAATGAAAGTTATATTAAAAAATCTATTTTTAAACCAAATTTTCACATGATTGAAATGATTATTCATGTTTAAAGTTTTTTTGGTCATAACCGCTAATGGAAATGTTTTTTTGTAAATAATTATAAAAAATTACTCCCTACGAAGACTTTATTGTGTACTGGATCAAAAAATAAGTATTTGTTTTCTCTATACGGTGGTATTAATATATCGATTTTTGATGATAGTGCCTTTTACCCGGTCTAATTTTGTACTACTTTCGGAATAAGGGTCCCCATATCATGTACTGCAAATGTACTGTACTTCCATCCCTGAAAAATTCAGCTTGTGACACCGAAGTGAGAGGTAACGTCAAAATAAGCTTTAATCTACCTACATCATAGGTAGGTGTAGGTACTCTAGGTATATTCTACCTAGACAGTAGCTGAACTAGCTGACAGTAGTAATTAATTTGTTATCCGATAAGTAGTTGTCATTATATAAGTTTTAATCATCTTATACCTCCTATAACGGTAGGTTTTGGATTTTTCCTGATTGGTTTGTTAAACAAATATACTGGGCATATAAATGTCTGTTACAGGTTAATTCGTTAAAGAAATATGTTACACACATATTATTTTAATAATAATAGTATAATAGTAATGGCTATATTATGTTATAACACATACATATGTATTGAATGTACTTATTTTAACCAATGCATTGTTTTTTTTAATCTCACAAATAAGAAATGTTTTATAGTTTTTATTATAAAAAACAGTGATTATACAATTTATTTACACCCCTTACACTGTTTTCTGTAAGGGGCGTAACCAGGAGTATATTTCGTAACCTCTTACGATATAAGAGGGCACAAAGTGTTTTATTACTTAATGCTTAAAATTTAATAATATATTTGTACATAAAATAAAATAGACTAGAAAGTCAATTAATTAATATTGACGTAATTACTAAATAAGTACAAGATTTTTTTTCTAATTATTTTAGTGTATTTTTAGTCACCTAATTATAAAGGAGAGATATCCAACCATTGCATTATTTTTACTCATAAATAAATGTTTTATGGTTTTTATTATAAAACAACGATTAATTTATTATACACCCCTTAACCCAAACACTCCAAAAAGGATATTTCGTGACCCCTTATTTAAAGTGGACAAGCTTTATTAGTCAATGTTTTAATTACCCAGCGTCTTTAATGAAAATCTAATGTAATTTTTCATAGAAATGATCTGACATAAAAAGCAAATTTTATCAAAAAACTTTTTGATTATCTACAAGGAGTAAACCGCTGACAAATATCTGTATACTAATGCCAAAGTAATGCCAAAAATACAAATTAAATACAAAAATTTCTCATATAATGCCCCACTAATGCCAAGCTGATTTCAATATAATACCACTAATACTACGAATAACATGTAACACATTTGTTTCACGAATTAACCTGTAACAATACTGGTAGGTACGTGCACAGATTTTTTCCTAGGTAACTTAAAAGTCGTTAAAAAGTCTAATTATATTTAAAGAAGATATAATTCCAACAAATTACATTATAAGGCCAATAATGCACAAGTAATACCATTAAAATTTTAGCGTTTTTAACTTGTGTAACATATTTCTTTAACGAATTAACCTGTAACAATAGTGGTAGGTACGCGCACAGATTTTTTCGCTAGGTAACTTTTTAAGTCGTTAAACAGGCCTATAAAAGCTATAACAACATAGGTAACTAATATTTATAATGTCATTCGAGTTTTAATCTCAAATAATAAATGTTTTTACTGGTGTATTTCTGAAGTGTTCATTATTAAAAGTAGATATTCTTCAAGTTATGTGAAGTAATAAGTAATGTTTCCGGTGAGACCGCGTATATGTCACCGGATTCTGGTTAGTATAAAGACTTTTTTCTATAGAAAGAGTTTTTTCTATATTTTTCTTTCAAAATAAGACTAATTTCTTCTTATTCTTTTAAATATTACAGTGTTTCTTTTTCCTTAAATGTTATACTTAATTTTCGCTTATAATTAAAAAATCACAAATGGAGGAAAATATACCTTATTGAATAAAGTTTATACAAATCACTTTACCATAACAAAAAAGTAAAAACATGTCATGGAAGATATTCAGGTGGCATTTCACACATTTATCTATTAAAATCGAGATTAAAATAATAAACTTGCGTAACATGTTATACACGAGATAGAAAGTTTCAGAATCGATTAATACGCAATACGCTACGCAGTCAACTTATTCCTATGCGCAGATGAGCGTCTTCAAGACTCTTCCTTCGGCCAGGGTCACGACGCCGTCGAAGAGGAATCGGCCTACGTTTGGCTAAACAGGCTGGACACGGTGGAGTACGATATTTATAAAAATTTGCAAAGTAAAATATGTTGGAAAAATAATTAATCCAAACATAAAATCCATACATATAATAAATCCATACATAAAAGCTCAAAAGGTTTTTTTTTGTTGCATCCATCCCGCCGAAACCGCTTTACCAATCTTGATGATTCTTTTTTTAAATGAAAGGTGTATATGTGTAGATTTGTTATGAAGTATTTTTATAGTGCTTAATGGCTATTTCTTTGTGTAAAACGACTAAATACTAAAACATACCTGAAAAACACCTACACTCAATACCTCCAGAAATAAATTATTTGTCAATGTTAGTGGTGTGTCAGTTAGATTATATATTACGTTTTTAGATATTTTAGAGTGAGTTCATGCCGCCAGCTTTAGATACATAAATATTAGCACAAAGGTTCGTTTAAACGACATTAGTGAATTAGCTACACAAAGCGATTTTAAGAAATTCATCCTCTTAGAGAGTAAAATTATCTCCGAACAGTTTGTTGTATGAAAATTCCTTACTATTTGGTCTAGAAGAATGAAATCCTACAAAAAGAATTAGAAGAAATTTTTGAAACTCATCAACCAAATGGGTAAAGTTAGTAAAAATTTATATAAAACTTGGTGACCTCTGGATTATACACAGAAAAATTGGCACAAAGGTAAAGCGGATTTATGAAATTTATACCCTTGGGGAGTAGAATAGGGAATGAAAGTTTGCTGTACGAAAATACAATACTATAACATTATAAACCAGACAGTATAAAATTTTATACAAAGGTTTATTTAGTGACATCATAACGAAATATATCTTCCTCAATTATCCTTCAAAGAATAAAAAATAACCTATAAAGAGAGTATTAGTGCTCTTAATAAATAAAAAAAGATGAAAAATAAAAAACATCTATATGCTCACTAGCTCTCTATAAAGAAGTAAAAAATCATTTAAATCAATGCATAAACGATATAAACGACCGGTCTACCTAGTGGTCTGCAGCATCGCCTTGTGGTGCAAACGTGGGCCTGTTAATCTGTGACGTGACGCACAACAGCCAAGAAAAACAGAAGCGTGGCTAAGAATTTAGTAATTTAAAAAAAAAGTCTTTTAGATAAGTAGTAGGTATTAAAAAGTTTTGTGTTTAAATGGGGTTTGCCTTTAACAGGTAAAAAGTTATATCGTAAAGTGTAACTTTCCGTAAGAATTCTTTATTTGTCATTGATCATGATCTGTCATCATGTTAACCTGATGTTTTGTATGTTATATTGTTTTTTTCGAGGTTTTTTTGCTTGCTTGTTTTACGGATAGGTGCGATCGCATAATTATTATTGATAATGTTATATTTAATGTTAACATTACTACTTTTTCAGTGAATCTTTAAATCTGTTGTTTTTTGTTAAGTTCGTTATTTAAATATATGTATGTAATACACTCATATTAACACTAGTCATATTTTTACGTTTTTATTCATCATTTTCAATGCCCCCCCGGTTGCATCTTTGTAAAGGACTGTGAATTTTTTTGCTCCAATTCAATCAGCAATCGACACGAAAGAGAATTAAAAAATATTGACTCAAAACTGACTACTAAAGAGACAGCTTTATTAATTTGTCAAATTACATAGAAACCAACGCCAACCCAGCACAATATTTTTTCTACTCGTAATAAATTCCTTGAAATAATTTTTAATTTCTGAATATTTTTTAAAACGTAACTCGCTATGGAAAAAAATATTGTTTTATACACAATAATAAAATTGCATTATCGTCTTGTATAAAAAATAACTATTTGTTTCCCCTGTAATGTCAAACGTACAGCTTCACTACAAGAAGTATCATCTATTATTATGCTAAAATAATCTAGATATAAAAAATTCTGTCTCTCAGTATGAATAACCATATTGACTGTTTCTAATAAATTTACTTTTTGGTTTAGCATTATTACATAATAAGGTATTTATTTCTATTAGAAAGATTCCAAGAAAAAGAGAGTTTCAAAATATACATACATATGAACGTATTTTCACTTTGTCTTCGGAGTCATTGTTTTTGTTTGTTTTTGGCACCATCGACTTTCTTTTTTATGTGGGAGATATATTGTATCGTAACGTGCATGAGTAATTCCAAATATTATTCTTTGGTAATACATTATTGACTGAGAATTTTAAAGAGCAAGGTCATTTGAAAATCGAGAAAATGCATTAATTAATTAGTAACGAAATTAAATTCATATCGCTCAAAATTTTATTATTGCAAAATAATAAAAAATATAAAACAGTATATTTATGGTACATATATTTGGTACAACTAATACACACCTCGGGATATCTACTACCAGAAATCAACAGAAGAATTAAGTTAGCATGGATTTGGCATGGAGTACTTATGGAAGAAACTCAATTATATTCAAATCTAGAATGCCACTTTATCTAAAGAAGTAAACATTCGACCAATGTGTACTACCAGCCATTAACCTATGCATGCGAAACCTAGCCACTTAAAACTGCATCATCACGAAAACTGCAGGTCGATCAACGCTCAATGGAACGAAATATGCTGGGAATAACCAGGAGAGACCTAGAAAAGAAATAGAGTGGATACGACAAAAGACCCTGGTTATAGATGTTATCCAGAGAGTAAAATCCCTGAAATGGCGGCAATGGGTAGGACACCTGGCAAGAAGAACAGAAAACAGATGGACCAGAAAAATTACAGCATGGTATCCTCAAGGAATTATGAGACCTAGAAGAAGACCGAACCTGAGATGGGACCATGATATTAGGAAATTAGCAGGGATAACTTGGGCCCGCATAGCCAACAATAGACAACAATGGGCCCATCTACAAAGGGAGTACCTGGAGGCTACACCATAATTGGAAATGGTTGAATAAGCTGAAAATGAGTATTATGATGATGATTTATGGGCAACATATGTAAATTTAGATTTATACAGTGCCCTTTTTATCGTTCTTATGAGTACCGTATACTGAGAGAAACCAGATGGTAGGAGATCGGCTAAACGCCCTAGAATGCCCTAGAAGTGCGAAGAAACGCGCTTCTAGTGCTTTCTCAAATCATTGCCTTCCTGGCAATACAGTAGAATGTAGAATGTTTAGGAGGGGAGTTAATCACCGCGACCTTATGCACTATTGTGTGTTCCCCTTTCTTGAGTTATAACGAGTTATAACTCATCATACAGTCTCAGGGCTTTAATAAAAGCCAGTATCTGAGGCCAGCTCTCCATCCTCGATATCAGACGTACCAAGGTTCATAGCGCGAATGGTCGTTATCTCGGCGCAGTCAGTGATAAGGTGTTCTGGTGTTTCCCCATTTTCACTACAAAATCTGCATTCGCCGTTGTTTCTCAGTTTCAGCCTACTGAGGTGTTCGTTGAAGAGACAGTGTCCTGTTAGAAACCCCGTGAAAATCCGAAGATTGTTTTTACTTAAATCAAGGAAAACCTTTGATTTTTCTCGGTCGTAAGTTTTGAGGAACTTTTTCGAGTGTCTTAGACCGTTGGAGGACACCCATTCCAAGTTACGGATGGAGTCTTCCAGATTCTTCAGTTCCGCTTTCAGTTGGTTCCCGTTTGGAAAACAGAACGGTTCTGGTCCAGTTAGTGGAGTGTTCGCTCCTTTTCTAGCTAGATCATTTGCTTTTTCATTGCCTTCTATCCCTTGGTGAGCAGGCACCCAGAGTAGGAGGACTTTATTTTCTTTGCCTAATTTGTTGAGCTTTTCTAGGCATTTTTTGACCAACTTCGAATTGATGGTTACTGAGTCGATCGCGTTAAGCGCTGCTTGACTATCGGATAGAATGGCAATTTCCTGTTTTCGATAGTTCCTATCTAAGATAAATTGTACGCATCTTTCGATAGCGTAAATTTCTGCCTGAAGGATACTGGGGTAGGTGCCCATTGGGTTCGGAGTATTTAGTTTTCGGCCCAAATACTCCTATCCCTGTCCCTGCTTTGGTTTTGGAAGCCTCAGTATACCACGTTATGATATGGTCTTTTATATGCTGAGTAAGCGTTTCTTTCTTCCAATCCTTTTTATTACTCAATACTACAGTGAGGTGTTTCTCAAAGTTGTAAATTCTTGGTATGTTGGAGGCGTTCCAAGCCCCTGACCTGAAAATTCTCCCAGTACTGTTTTCGTCAATGACCATTCTAATCATTGTCGCATTGGCATAGCTACCGACGACAATGTGCAGTGGTGTTATGTCTAGAATGACCTCCATTGCTGCTGTTGGACATGTTCTCATGGCACCTGTGATGCAGATACATGCCAGTCTCTGTACTTTGCACATGTTTTGCCTTGCTGTACGTTGCTCTAGTTTTGTATACCAAGCAACTGCTCCATAAGTAATCATGGGCTTTACTATCATAGTATACATCCAGCGCAAAATGTTAGGGGCGCAGCCCCACCTATTTCCCGCCAGTCTTCTACATATCATGAGAGCCTTTGTGGCTTTGCTGGTAATGTTCTTAATATGCCTGTTCCAGAGAAGTTTACTATCCAAGGTTATTCCCAGATATTTCACTTCCTGTGATGGCAGTATTTCTTTTCCATCTAGATGGATTCTTTTTAAGTTTTCAAACTTCGCCTTCTGGTGAATGGCACTACTACGGTTTTATCTGAGTTAATACTCAGCCCGACAGTCCTGCACCATCTCTCAATGATGCGGAGTCCTCTTTGGATAATATCACACAGGGTGCCTTCATACTTCCCCCGTGTAATGATGATTATGTCATCTGCATACTCTATGCAGTGTATTCCCTCTAGAGTTAATTCTTCCAGTAGTTCATCCACTACCAAGCTCCACAGTAGGGGGGGGGGGGTCACTCCACCTTGTGGAGTTCCTTGCGTTGTTTTAACAACTACAGTTTTGGTACCTATCTCAGCCTCTGCTGTTGGTGTTGAGAGCATTTTCCAAAACCAGCGAATTATCGTACTGTTCACCCCTCTTGTTTCAAGAGATCGTTTGACCACCTTGTGAGGTATATTGTCAAACGCCCCTGCAATGTCCAAGAAGGCACAAAGTGCTGTTTCTTTGCTATCCAGGCTTGCCTGTATTAGCTCAGTTAACTGGTACAGAGCAGTTTCTGTGGATCTGCCCGCTCTATATGCATGCTGACTATCGTGCAGTTGTTTAACCGGTAGATGATTTACTCTAATATGGTGGTCCACTACTTTCTCCATCGTTTTTAATATGAACGATGTGAGACTAATAGGCCTAAATGATTTGGTGTTAGCCCAGTCAGTTTCGGCAATACAGTAATCTATAACAATCAAGCCTATAAACATTTCTATTTTGGAAATGTATTGGACTAAAATACATTCTGCTACGTGGTTAGACCTATCAAACAAAACTAAAGTTGAGTCAGTATGCGAGTAAACAATTTTATGTATTCTAAAGACGTCTCTCAAGCACACAAACCATATAAACTTTAAAATTAATCTAATAAAAAATCGTTTACATATGTATCGAATGTTATTATAAGGCTTGTGAAATAGCCAACTAATGGTTCTATTTTAAGGAACTGTTATGCAAGGCTGCAATACATTTTAATATTTATATTTAAAATTACAATTTCAAATCGAAAAATAATTTAAAACAATCGGTTTTGACGAATATTACTTTTAAATATATCAAAACACAAAAACCGTAGTGGAAACTTTTGTACATTATCTTTCAGAAAGAAATATTACTGTAGCATATTTTCAAAACCATTAAAATTAAATTACCTATTTATTTGGAACCGTCATATGGTTCCTATACAGACTGACTACAGATGATACTTTCTTTATACACTTACCACACCGGTACGAAAAACGACCACCTTAAAAATTTTATGCATTTTAAAGTTTTATTTATCGAGTTCTAGTGGGACCGAATTAGTTTGATGATCTTTTAAGCAATTTGTAGCTACATTATTTAGCTTCTTTGTACTTTTTTCTAATTTAATAATGAAAGTTCCTATCTGTCAATTAGACGAGGGAGCTTAAAATGTTATTTTGATGTAAGTCGTTTGATGTTTTTTTGATGTTTGATGTTAAAAAAGCAAGGAATTTGAAAATCATTTTATCATCTAAGTGCGTCTTTTTTCGATAATTTATTTTTTGGTTCATCTCAGTAGCTTTATTTTTTTGGAGATATTCGCTTTTGGAGAAGACACTAACAATTTCTCACAATTTTTACATTAAAACCATGCCTTTGCTTTTGATCCCAGTCAAGAGACCTATGAAATAGTGTTTATGATTTATGTAATGTCACTGTTATTGAAAAAATTATATTACTAATGTCTGTTGGCTGTTTGGAAATTATTCTAACAGAGATGGTTTAAAGTCCAGAAGTTGTATCCGCTATAGTTGCTTTAACTGAAGATGGTAGAGATCAAAATGATTTCGCTAACAGATTTAGATGTGTACGAAGTACAGTGAAGTCGCTTCCTCAAGACAAGTTCATATGCTATACGATCGACTTATTGTGAGTTTATCGCTGAGAAACCCTCGTTTACCAGATTTTCAAATGGAATCTAAAGAACGTACATGTAAGCGAACGAACTGCAAGAAGAAGCTTAAACGAAGCAAATCTTATAGGCTGCTTCGGGGTCACAACTTACTAGCTCTGTTGACTAGGACCAAAAACAAAGACATGACTTTAATGTAAAAATTACGAAGGAATGTTAGTGTCTTTTTTAAAATATTTCGAATATTTCCTATATAGAGTTAATGTTGTGTCACCAACATCCTAATATTTAAAATCCTATATTTCATTTTTTGCAATTTAAAAAAACTTTACTTTATCATAACTTTTTTTGTGACACCTTGTATACAACAAAATAATTTTACGATATGCAGCATTATGGACCCTGTAACATCTGTATGCCCCCAAATAGCTGCCTGTATATCCCCAAAGCAGCTGCCATTAATAAACTAGATGCTTTCGAGATGTGACTATATCGCAGAATCCTGAAGATACCTTGGATGGCCTAGGTTAACAAATGAAGAAGTTCTGAAACGTGTCAACAAACAACAGAATTGTTTGAATTGATTAAAAAGAAAAAAACCGCATACCTGGGGCACATATGCGAAACCCCAAATATCAATTCTTGCATCTGTTGATCGAAGGCCGGAGGGGTATCGGAAGGAAGAAAATGTCTTGGCTGAGGAATGGTAGACAGTGGACAGGCCTACACGATGTTCATTCGTTAATAAACATCGTCAGGAAGAGAGAAGCGATGGAAAATGTTATCGCAAATATCCATTTATGGATTTGCACTAGAAGAAGAAGAAGAACATCTTTATAAAACTTTTATTGATATCTTTGACAACAACAGTTGATATTGGTCTTCCTCGCACTAATGGGCCACCTGGTATACATAAAGATTTGCTCATTAAATTAAAATCAGAATTACTAGTTTAAAAGTTTAAAGTCGGTCCAATGAGTGTAGTTAGAGACGATTTCGACGAAATGATGGAGACCTCCAAAAATTGACAGAAAATGCAATTTACTTTTGAATTAAAATGTTTGACGACAACTGTTAGGTCATACATTTAATCGGTGTACTGACTCAAGATAGCGGGTCTTATGAATAAAAGTTAAGCAAATGCTTTTACTTAAATTTCTTGAAATAGACTTATACAATTTGTAAACAACCAACAAAGATAGTTCTATAGAAAAAGCAATTGCTTCTCTTTATTCATCAGGCCCAGCATTTCAAAAAAGCAAGTATAACTGGTGAACAAGTAGTTATATTGTCCTAATTTTGTTATAAATTTAAGAACTGAATTAATCAACTTTTAACAAACATAATTTATATGTTTTTTCTGCTAACAATAAATTTTGTAGCAGAAACTAAAAGGTCACAGCTTCATTTTTTTTGGTAATATAGGCTACTTTAACTCGTCAGCTTTGTTCTAGTTATGTTCACGAGGTAACAATAGATACAAAATATAGCTCAAGAACAAATATTAGCCATTTATTGTTATAAACCTGTTGCAATTATTATGTCACTTTTGAAATGAACAAAAAGTAATGTAGTTAACCCTGAGGAAATATGACTAACTTAATCTAATTATCTGCTTCTGAATGATTTATATTCGTAGACGATTTAAACATTATTTTGCAAAATAAAGACCTATGTTGGTATCTTAAATGAATTATACAGGGTAATTCAATTTCGAATAGGATCAATGGGATCACTTGACTATAAAAGGTACGTGGATGGTTCATTTAGGTTGTGCCAAATAATATGCCCTTTAGAAATGTTTGAAATTCACAGTACCTATGTAGTTCCGGAGATATTGGACAAAACCGAAAATTAAAAAGTTCTTTCATTTTTTCTGAAACTAAAAGTATGTACAGGGTGGTCGAAATTGGTCTGTTTTAACAGGGAAAACCTATTTCCTGACTAGATAGAGCAAAACCGACGTAGATGTCATGGGCTCGATTTCTGAGACACGTTTAATGTCACAAACCGTCTGTTAATATTTTCACTGCCAACTGAGATACGGGGTCTTTTTGAATTTTTTACCATTTTGAAAATTGTCCATAATTTTTTTATTTGCACTTTTTTA
Organism: Sitophilus oryzae; assembly: GCF_002938485.1. Taxonomy (NCBI): domain Eukaryota; kingdom Metazoa; phylum Arthropoda; class Insecta; order Coleoptera; family Curculionidae; genus Sitophilus; species Sitophilus oryzae. Next base: position 13,460,577 of record NW_022146055.1, read on the forward strand.
AACATAATTCAGTGGCGTAGTCAGTTTTTTTCTATACTTGCTCTTTTTGTCAGAAATAATAAAAAATATAATTATTTAAATGGAAATCATAGTTGGCTATGAACTTAAAAAAATGCTGATGACTCTTTTTTTATAACTCTTTTCAACGATATAAAGTTATGGGTATTTATTTCTAAGAATGAGAGAAATATTAAGCGGGCCTTGATTTTATGTTGACTTAGTTGCCTAATTATTTTTTATCGCAATTTAATATTCTATATTATTATTTATCTGCAAAATTAAAGACTTTTGAAAAGAAAAATCAACATTCTATATTAGTTTTACCAATTACAATCAAAACGCCATTGAATGGAGAATTTAGAGAGAATCGGATTGGAAAAAGGGGTCCCATATCTTGGCCTGATAGGTCCTGTGATTTAACTTATTTCGCCTTTTTTATGGGGAAAATTAAAAGACCTTATATATAAGGGAAGAATCATTGGGACGAGAGATGAATTGCAGAAGGCTACTAGGCAAGCTTTTGGACTTGTTACACAAGTTCGCCTAATAAATCGCTGTAACTCTGTGCGAAAAAGATGTTTATTATGTATTCAACAAGGAGGTGCTCAGTTTGAACACCTTAAATGATTTTCTTTAGAAAACTATATTCGTCACTCAAAAAATACGTTTCTTAGCTTTGTTCTATGTTTATTGTATCGATTTCAATTGTAATTACTAAAACTAATATAGAATGTTAATTTGCCTTTTAAAAAGTCTTTAATTGTGCAGATAAATAATAATATAGAATATTAAATTGCGATAAAAAATAATTAGACAACTAGGTCAACACAAAATCAAGGTACACTTCGATACAAAGATAAAAAACCTAATATTTCTCTGATTCTTAGAAATAGGTATCCATAACTTTATATCGTTCGAAATTGTTAAATGCCAGCATTTTTTTAAGTTCATAGCCAACTATGATTTCTATTTAAAAAATTTTATTTTTTATTATTTCTGACAAAAAGAGCAAGCACAGAAAAAAAACGCATTACGCCACTGGATTGTGCTTAAAAAAGTGCCTTAAGAACGTCTTTACAGAATTTTACTATTCCGCGAAATAAAAAAGTTATGGGCAATTTTCAAAATGGTAAAAAATTCAAAAAGACCCCGTATGTCAGTTGGCAGTGAAAATATCAACAGGCGGTTTATGCCATTAAACGTGTCTCACAAATCGAGCCCATGACATCTATGTCGGTTTTGCTCTATCTAGTCAGGAAATGGGTTTTTTCTTTGTTAAAACAGACCAATTCCGACCACCCTGTACACTTTTATTGCCACTTTTTCCAGCTACACAACAATGTTTTTAGGCTTATTATCCGAGATTTTTTGGTGATTTAACTGACTTAACTGATAGTTAAGCATTTAATGTACAGGGTGGCTCGAATTCGACGCTCATCATTGAGATTTCGGAAACCGTAAGAGATATAGAGGATCGGTTAAATGGAGGCAAAGTTGCGCAATAAAATGCCGTATTGCATTTTGAAAAGTTCCGAATGCTTCGGAATATATTCGAAAAAAAAACCGGAATTTTCAATTTTGTTTTCTATTGTTTCCTGGCTTTATTTGTTAAGATACACATACACATTTTCATGGCCACTTCTTCTGCTCTATAACTCTGTGTGATTAAATATTGACTCTGACGTTTCGGCTTCTGGCGACCATCATCAACTTTCTTGTTGTTTCTGATCATAATCATATTAACTGATATTAACTTTATAGATATAATCAAAATAGGTACTATATAGGGTGTCCCAGAAATTATTGCAAGTATTTTAAGGGTCGGTCGATCTGGCCAAAAAAAACATATTTTCACTTTACTATTTATAAACTGAATTGATAATAACCGATTTATTTAACTTTGAAAATTTTAAAAAATAATGGCAATCTAACATTAGACAACTGGACTCCGATAGATAGCAGATCGATGTAATTAGCTTAGAGCGTCGTTTTACCACCTTACCTAAAATCGCAACTTCCCACTTAACAACACTTCATTTCACTACGATTCTTGACAACACTAAAATAAAATACCCATGTGTATTTAGCACAAAATACATTCATATGACATCTGAATTATTTAAGATTATTTTTTGAGCATTTAAACTCCTTTGTTTTTCTATTTTTACACTCTTGTTTTTGTGAATAAACACCAAAATAATTGATATTTCTATTTGAATAATAAAAGTGTTTTTACAGACTTGCCTTACATCTCTTAAAATTTCAAGTGAACTTTTGTTGAAATTTAAAAATCTGAAGTTATAACTTATAAAAACACAGATTGTGGATTACGTACGAGGTAGCAACATTGCATTCTCTCGCTATAAATAAATTTCCGAAAACTGAACCAGAGGCACTCAAAAGTTTTTCCATATTTTCGCGAAAATGTCAAGAAAAATATAAAATTTTCAACATTTTTTTACGAACTATGCTACCAGTTGAAATACTTATTTCTAGGAGACCCTGCATAGCTATATTAACTATGGAGCAATATCAATGAATCCTAAAAAGTATATGTCAGAGTGTTTTCTCTTTTCTGAAATTAGAAAAGATCTTTTTACGACCTAATAATTTGATGTGATGTATTATTTGTTACTGGACCGTGGCATGTAAACTGTCGAGGATTATTTTAATTAGCATCATTAAACTCTTAAAACGATCTTTTCAGAGAGAAAACAATGGAATAATAGATATTCGTGTTTTGTTTAATATTGAGGTCATTATCACAAGGTATTCGGAATTCTGTTTTTTCCGTTTTTTGGATTTGGCAATGACTAAAAATATGACAAATATCGGTTAATTAGGATTGACAAACATTTTTGTAATTATTTTTCGTATACAATATTTTAGCTTATTTAAGTTTAAAAAATAATCTTGAAATTAATTAGTGATTATATTATTAATCTACAAAAAATATTTTTAATTAAATAACTATCTTTAATCGAGGACAAAAAAAGGAACGTATTCTCACTATCTAATATTATGTTTTTTTATTTTTACAAAGGGGCGACTAGTTTCGAGACCATTACGTCTCAAACAACAACAAACAAACAAATAACGCTTTATTGTGCAAAAAACCTATATAGCTTCATCGACAAAGCATTTACAAAACAAACAAAAGCAAAAAAAAAATATACAAATAATAAAAAATATCAATACAAATAATAAAATTCAAAAAAATTTGCATATTCATTAAAATTACAAATAGAGCATACATGGACAATTATTGCAGAACACAAAAAAGGCGTATCAATAAAATTTTACAATAGGAAGATACAATAGATACCTATAATTTTAAGAGTTATAAAATATTAATTACTTTAAATTTGACCAGTGTGTGAGATGATCAAAATTTTAAAATTCAAAATTGTTCATGATTAACACCAACAAAAAAGTCGTTTACCGCATATAGGGCTCTCTGCAGTAAGTATGATATCAGAGCTTTGCGAAATGCGGGAAAGAATGAAAGCGACTTGATATTCAAAGGCAGATGATTGTACATTTCTTTGGCATTGTACAGTATTGAACCTTTAACTAGTTCTGAGCTCGGGGTTGGCAGATAAGGATCTTGCTCCGCATTCCTAAGTGGATAGTTATGAGATGGCCTTTCGGGAATAGCAGATTTGTGCTTGCGGATTAAGCAAACGGATTCAAAAATGAATAAAGAAGGAACAGTCAGTATTTTGAAATTTTTGAATCAATCGTCAGTAACGACCTTAGTAAACTACAGTTAACTGTAGTTTCATTCGATGGAAAGCTATCTTTTAATAACTAAAGGCATCAGATCAGAATACACATTCAGTTAAAAAACGTCCATTGATACAATGGGAGTTCAATATAAATAACTAGCCTCAATTAAGGGAATAAAATGCATATATTCTTACAATATTCTATAAAAAAATACAAAGGGGGCGACAAGTTTCGAGACCATTACATCTTATCGTCAAGCCTTAAAATCTATCTGATGTTTTGAGATCTTCACAGCAACATAATTAGGTTCTAGGTTGAGTTTTAAACATTTGTTATCGAAGAAGATATCCCCAAGTGAGAATAGTTATTGATAATGAATTCACATTGGGTCAAGTTTATTAACTGAAGCTGGACCGGTGGTGAATCTGACTTATCCTTAGTTACTACAAGCTAGTTTTCCATCGAATGTAACTACAGACAAGTATTTTATTCAACAATAAATATTTAAAACTCAACCTGGAAGCTAAGTATAATGCTGTTAAGTTTTTATAAGTTTATTTCAATAAACTTGATTCTCACAAATCTGTTACTGGCGGCTGATTCATATATCTTTTTAAATTCTTTAAGAACTCATCATCATCATTTTCAGCTTATTCAACCATTTCTAATTATACCTATTTCAACCATTCCACATATTTAGATACTCTCTTTGGGAAACTGGGGATTAAACTCCAAAAATACGTACTGGCTATATGTGACAGGGATATCCAATTGGAGGGTATCATCTGAGCCATCGTGCTCGGATCATAGACACATACAGTTTGAAATAAGCGTAGGTGAAAGAACTCTCCTGCAATATAGGGATCCTAAGTGCACAGATTGGGAAGGATACAACCGCTCACTCGTGCATCTGCTGGAACCCACAATTGCAAAAGTGAGAGATCGCGATTGCAGCGGAGCAACTGCGATGTGCAATTATAACGGCTTATAGTGAAAACTGTCCACTTAAAACAAAGAAGGATAATAGAAAGTCCTCTTGGTGGAACAACAAACTGGACAAAAGAAGAAAAGAAGTGCGGCAGCTTTTTAACCGCGCTAAAGTGTCAGGTAACTGGGAAACTTATCGTGCGACGTTGGCGGAGTACAATAAGGAAATAAGACGGGCGAAGAGAGAGTCCTGGAGAAGGTTCTGTGGGAGTCTGGTCGATCTACCTCAAAGCACCAGAATTCACAAGATTCTCTCAAAAGAACCAGTGAATGAGCTAGGGACGATACAGCGCCCCGACGGTAATTTCACAGAGTCCAGGAAAGAAACGCTACAGATTTTGGCCCAAAAACACTTCCCAGGCTGCTTGATACTAGGTGATGAAGAGCTACCCCCCCCGATACTCATGCGTCGTAAAAACCGGCCCAAAAAAGAGGATTGGGAGATAGCGAAGAAAGTAATCACCTATAGGGAGACTAAAGGGGCGATCGAAAGTTTCGACCCATTCAAATCCCCAGGAGAGGACGGAGTGTTTCCGGCCTTATTGCAGAAGGCTGAGAACATTATCGTCCCTCGCTTATTAAGAATTTTTAGGGCAAGTCTGGCATGGTCACACCTGCCAGCTGACTGGACGAGAGCAAAGGTGGTATACATACCGAAAGTGGGGAAACAAAACCTACAACCTGGCTCATATCGACCAATAAGCCTTACATCATTTCTGCTGAAGACTCTGGAGAAGATATTGGATGGACACATTAGGGGGAGGATTCTTACGTCTAATCCCCTGAATGTCCGACAATATGCTTATCAACAGGGAAAATCAACAGAACTGGCCCTCAACAATTTGGTAGGGGAAATTAAGAGTACCTTTGATCGCAAAGAAATTGCGGTAGGGATATTCCTAGATATTGAGGGAGCATTCAACAATGTCACCCCTCAATCGCTCCTAGGCGCTGTGAAAGCACGAGGAGTCGAAGCTACCATAACTGAATGGATTGAGCAAATGCTCAAAAATCGAGTAGCAACGACCTCGCTCAGTGGTGAGTCCGTTAGGTTTGTTCCGGGCAGGGGATGCCCGCAAGGAGGAGTTCTCTCTCCTCTTCTGTGGACCCTGTTAGCGGACGACCTGATGGCAATCATCGATGCATACGAGGTTGAAGCACAGGCATATGCGGACGACCTGGTGATCCTAGTAAAAGGACACAAAGAGGAGGACATCTCCTCAAAAATACAGGAAATCCTAGATGCAATTCACGGCTGGTGCACACTGGAACAATTAAGTGTAAACCCACAGAAAACCGTGATCATACCATTCACCAGAAGAAGGAAAACAGACAAACTGAAACCGCCCATTCTTCTTGGTGAGACAATTCCGTTTGCGGAGGAAGTTAAGTATCTGGGATTAAACCTGGACAAAAAACTTAGCTGGACCTCTCATCTGGAAAAAACATCAAAAAAGGCTTGCTATGCTCTATGGGCATGCCGCCGAATTTGTGGTAGAAACTGGGGATTAAACCCCAAAAATATGTACTGGCTATACGTGACGGCCATCAGACCTATTATCACGTATGGTGCAGTTGCCTGGTGGCAGAAAGCCAACCAAATAACGGCAAAGAATAAATTGTCGAAACTACAACGACAAGCTGCTTAGCGGTGACTGGCGCCTTCCATTCCACGCCGTCAAAAGCTATGGAAACCCTACTCGATCTACCTCCTCTTCAAATTCTTTTGGAAAGAGAGGCGAGATGGGCTACATATAGGTTTCTAAATATAGCACGAGGAAGCCAAGGAACAATTATGTTCATACAAAACCGGCTAGTAGAAGAACTACAGTCGGATGAGATTATGGGAATGATCTCGGATCTTACACCACCAGTCCAACTCTTGACGCACCTACAACGTCCTGTTTCCGAACAGGGACGAGTGGGATAAGCCGGGAAACGGCTTATTACATGCGGAAATGTGTTGGTACACGGACGGATCCAAAAACGAAAAAGGATCTGGCGCAGGAATTTACTGCAGCAGTCCAAAGACTGAGATCTACCACAGTCTTGGAAAACACACCACGATCTTCCAGGCTGAGCTATATGCTATTGAAACCTGTGTGCAACTGCTGGTAGAACAGCAATACACCGGGAAAACAATATGCATATTTTCGGATAGTCAAGCTGCGCTGAAAGCACTTGAGGCAACGAAAAGCACGTCTATGACGATTCTTCATTGTAAGAAACTACTCAATATACTGGGAGATAGGAACAAAGTGTCGCTAATATGGATACCGGGACATGTCGGCCTAGAGGGAAATGAACGTGCTGATTCCCTCGCCAAAACTGGTGCAGGCTCGCCATTCGTGGGCCCAGAACCAACACTTAGCGTTCCCAAAAATCTCGCAAGAGACAGGCTCTGTGAATGGGTTAGGGGTGAGACATTCCGAGACTGGAATGACAGTCCCGGAATGGAGCATGCCAAGAAAATCCTAGCAGGGCCATCCAAACATAGAACAGGAGAACTCCTAAAGGCCGGTAGGAATGGAACGCGTGTGCTCACTGCAGTGTACACGGGCTACTGCCGGCTGAGATCTCACCTACAGAGGACGGGACTGGTGGAAGACGCCGAATGCCGACTCTGTATGGAAGATGATGAAACAATGAAGCACGTTATGTGTACCTGCCCCGCTGGGAGCAGGACCAGGTTTGAGATGTTTGGCAAACCCATGCTAGACCTATCAGACCTAGGAGACATATCGCCCTCAGACATAACGGCCTATATTAAGAGGCTGGGTCTTGAGGATGACCTTTGACGCTCTTGTAAATTAGAGCTTGTAGAAACTGAGCCACAATAGGCCCTCGCGGCCTCAGTGGAGGGTCCCCTATGGGACCCACTCTTAGTCAAATACAATACGTGACAGCCATCAGACCTATTATCACGTATGGTGCAGTTGCCTGGTGGCAGAAAGCCAACCAAACAACGGTAAAGAATAAATTGTCGAAACTCCCTGTAATGTTGGCTATGCGGGCCCAAGTAACCCCTTTTAATTTCCTAATATCATGGTCCAATCTCAGGATTGGTTTGGCTTTTCTTCCAGGTCTCTTAATTCCTCGTGGGTACCATGCTGTAATTTTTAAGGTCCATCTGTTGTCCGTTCTTCTTGCCAGGTGTCCTGCCCATTGCCATTTGAGGAATTTGATTCTGTGGATGATATCTACTACCTGGATATTTGTCGTATCCACTATATTTTTTACGGTCTTTCTTGGTTATTCGTCCCATTGAGCGTTGTGCGACCTGCATTTTCCTTATAAAACGTTTTAAGTGTCCAGGTTTCGCATGCACAGGTCATGACGGGAAGTACAATGTTTTCTTCTTTGGATAAAGTGACATCCTAGACTTCAATATGATTGAGTTTCTTCCATTGCAATCTTAATTCTTCTGTTGATTTTTGGTAGTAGAGATCCAGAACCTTTAAAAATATTCACTATAAGATGTATGATTACCTATTGATTTCAAAATATTAAAATACTTTTTTTATTGTTTCATTATTAAATTCGGCAATTATTTTTTAGAATCTATAATATATTTATAAAGCGCGGTATTTAAAATTTGGTCAGCCAGTTAAAATCTGACAACCCTGCTATACTGCTATTAATCATTGTTAATGATAGAATGTCAGGGCTGACGGTGTGATTTTGAAATAAGTTTTAGGTTCTAGATTATAAAAGTCGACTGGTTATATTAATAATACATTTATTAAATAAATGTCAATCTGTAAGTTTTAATAACTGCTGCTTAATGCAACTAATATCAACAGGGATGAGTAGTTTTTACTAATTAAAAGTTTGATTAAAAATCTGTTTTCTAACAAGCTAGCCAAATATCAAGTAAAAGCCTTTTAACGAAAATAATCTAACATAACAATAAATAAGTTTATTAAAAAAATTAAATAGCACTGTATTACGACGGTTTCGCACAAGCATTATTTGTGTACGAATAATAGTATTCTTGAAAAAGTGAAGTATTTTAAGTTAACGTCTCCTTTTTGTTGCCCAGGACTGATCCAGAGCTTCTCTTGCTTACTTGCGGTTCACTGCACATTGTGCAGTGCACCCCTAATTTAATATCCTTTGTGCAAACAACAATTACTGCATTAGTTATTCCTGCTAATTTCCTAAATAATATAAATCTCAGTTCATTTTTAAAAGCACTGTACAGGGTTAGTATGAAATAAGCGCAAATATTTGATCTTGTAGATCTCGATAAAAGAAACATATTTTCTCTTTATCGTTTTTCAAATAAGTCCAAAATAACCGACACACAGCCAAACTTATATGGAATCACTCTTTATTTCTGACTAAATTTCTTGCAAGGATAAAAATTGGTATACAACTTAAAGATAAGATTTTTTGTTGTAAATAAACATGATAGTAAAGAATAAACGACTGCTGCGATTTATTTTATTTTGAATTTTGTGTTCAGTGGTAAAATCACGATTGTCCGGTAATTTTCATTTAATCTAAAAAATAAAAAAATGCCTTATGTTGGATTAACAGATGTATACAGGGGAAGAATTATTGCTCTTATTCAAGAAAGAATATGTCCCAAAGAGACGTAGCAAAGCTAGTAAGGTACTTGTAATTAGGAACACACAAGAACAGGCCCAGACAAAGTCGTCAAAGAGTCACAACAGAACAACAAGACCGCTTTGTGTGTCAAATTTCTAGCAGAAATCCCAACGTTTCTCATCCAGAGCTACAAAGACAACTTCTGGCAGCTACAGGTGTGAACATTTCAGTTGAAACTATAAGAAAAAGGCTTCGTGTTCGAGGGTCTTATAGCAGGAGACAGTTACGGATCCCACGGTTATCTCGGCAAAATAAAATTGACCGGCTAAATTGATGCCTTCAACATCAAAACTGGACAACTGAGAACTGGCGAAATGTTATTTTTTTGAATGAGGCTAGAACTGGCCTAAAATCAGATGACCATCGAATTCGGGTTCTCAAAGCTTCAGGAACACGAGCGAGACTCCAGGCTGCCAAATCTGTACCAATATATAAAGGAGGAAATGTAATGTTCTGGGGAGAAATGATGAAATTATGCTGAGAGCAAAAACTCCATTGTTACCACTTCAACAAACTTTAACGGGTCGGAGGTATGTTGATTTAGTGCTAGACCAATCGTTAGGCTTTGGAGAGCTACAATTGGGGACAACCTTACCTTCATGCACGATGGTACACCTCCCCATATCAGCAGAGTGTCTAGAGAATGTCTTGAAACGGAAGGTGGCATAATTTTGGATTGGTCTGCATGTTCACCAGATCTAAACCCTAGCGAAAACTTGTGGGACCAGCTCAAAAGAAGGGTTAGAGTACGTCGAAAAAATCCAGGAAATCTCGCACAACTTATAGATGCAGCATTAGCAGAATGGGACATACTGCAAGACAACGTTGATAATTTAATAAGAAGCATGTCATCGAGGATAGAAGCTTGTATAAGGGCTAGAGATGGCAACAAGGATTATTAAAATTATCAATTTTCTTTTGGTTTTTGCTTAAATCTTAATTTCGTTTCAAAAACCAAAAAAAAACATGTGTTTATTTTGGGATCTGATGATTTTTTATAGCTAGGATTATTTTTCATTAAAAGTCATTGGTAAGGACTGTGTTTTATTTATAAACACAAAATTTTCATACGTCTCAAAAATTATGAAAAATTATTGATGATTCCGTATAAGTTCGGTTGTGTGTATTTTACTAAATAAAAAAAATGATTTTCCGCTTATATTTTGAGACCCATTGGATCTTTTATGAGTTTTCTTTCTTGTAAATTTAATCTACTATCTATGTTTTACCATATTATGAAGATATTCTGCTTTTTAAATAAAAATTCAAAAAAATTTCAAATTTTTCAAAAATTTTTTTCGCAAAATAAATCCTCATGGACGTGTTTCTGGGGTCGAAATATACAACCCCTAAAAAAATTTGCACTTATTGAAGACTCACTCTCTCGCTCACCCTATATATGTTGATAGATATCATCACTATAGTATCCGATGATTAATATGTCTATTGTTCACTGATTCGTAGTTTAGATAAAAATTTCAGTGTTTTCCAGTGACTGATATAACAGCAAATTTAAGGTTAATTACAATAATTATATTATATCAAATTTCCTGTACGAAAATCGTATTAAATGGTATTTATTATCTGCCATTAACTTATTCTTGCACGATGTTTTTTTTTTCAATGCTGCAGTGATTGGGAAATAGAAAGCGTATTTCCACATTGTAAAGCTCTTTGCAGTGACAACTATAATTAAACCGACACACTGTAATTATCGATTGAGCGTCTTCAACCACACGTTAAATGGGCTAAGGACGGGTTCGATGGTTGTTGGTATATTTATTTTTCCTTTAAGAAGAAATATCATTGTCACTTGAAAATTAAAACTTATATATATATATATATATATATATATATATATATATATATATATATATATATATATATATATATATACAGGGTACAGGGTGTTCAGTTTTTTTTTTTGACATAAAGACCTAAATACATTTTTTAAAATACCAGGTCCTGACCATGTCCTGACTACAAATGATCAACTAATTATTGATCGCGAAGTCAGCACTGATTTTAAGTTGACTGATAGTTGTGCATTTAACGAATTTTTTATAATTTTCTGAAATCTCGAAAAAATATTCTAAAGATTCTCTGATCATAATAATATCAACTTTATACAGGGTGGCGCCTCTCATACGCCGCGGAACCTCCAAGAAGAACGAAAGTTTGTATTGAAATGAAATTTTGTGAGCATATGTAGGTTAATTCAGAGCACTTTTAAAAATATAGAGAGTTCTACAGGGTGTCCCCAAAAAAAGTTACATATCAAAGTTGTGTTTTTTGTAATGGAACACCCTATATATTAATATATTTTTAGATATATATACAAATCAGTTTATAACGTTCTTCGACGTCTTCTGATTTCCAGTCTCCATTGGTCTCTGTCTGTCCAGAGGTTTTCGTCTATTCCTCTTGTTCTGATGTCCCCGTCTATTCCCTCTCCAACTCCGTCTAGGTCTACCTCTATTGCGTTTGCCTTGTGGTGTCCAATTGAGTATTTTTTTCGGGATTCTGTTCTCTTCCATTCTTTGTACGTGCCCGTACCACCTGAGTTGGTTAATTTTGATGTCTTCTGATATTCGGTGTTTAACGCCCATGATGTTCTGAATTCTTTCATTTCTAACTCTATCCAGTTTCGATTTTCCGGCCGCGCGCCTCCAAAAGTCCATTTCTGTAGCTTCGAGTAACTTAAGGTTTCTTTTTTTCAAAGGCCATACTTCACTACCATAACTAATGATACTTTTAACTATGCTGTTATAAATTTTGTGTTTGTTTTCTTTTGATACGGCCTTATCCCATAAAATACTGTTGAGTTGTCTAATTGCTTGTCTTCCATGGTTGTTTCTGCACTTAATTTCTTCATCAAGGCTACCAAGGGTGGTAATGTGCATGCCAAGGTATTTATATTTTTGGCAGTGTTTTATTTCTTGCTGTTGCTGTTCTAGGATTATGTTCTGTTGTTCGCCGCCGATACACATATATTCCGTCTTCTTAAGGTTTACCTCCAGCCCCCACTTGTTATACTTTTCAATTAGTTTGCGGGTCATATATTCCAGATCCTCGTAGTCTTGAGCTAGTATTATTTGATCATCAGCGAAACAAAGAGTGTAAAGTATCGAGTCGTTTAATAGTATCCCCATCTGTTCACACTTCCTTTTCCACGTTTTCAGAGCTTGTTCCAAATAGATTTTAAACAGTGTGGGCGATAGACAGCAGCCCTGTTTAAGACCTTTGTTTATGCTGAATCCCTTTGATATTGTTTTTCCTTTCTTTACTTGGCTAATGTTGTTCTTATAAAGTTCTTGGACAGCCTTAATTAATGTTATGCTGATATTCGTTTTCTCGAGGGCTTCCCGCAATTTAGACTGGGGTACACATCATATGCTTTCTTGAGGTCTATGTAGAGGAGATGTATTTCTTGATTTCTTGCCATCTTTTTCTCAATTATCTGTGTTAGTGTAAATAAATGGCCGACCGTGGATCTACCAGCTCTAAATCCCGCTTGTTCTTCAGCCTCCATATCCCGGTATTCTTCCTCAATTCTCTTTTTGACCAATTTTCCATAGACCCTTGAAACAGAGCTCAGCACGGAGATTCCTCGATAGTTATCGCAATCGTCTTTACTTCCTTTCTTGTGTATTGTTGTTATATATGATGTCTTCCATTCTTTCGGTATATTTTCACCATTAAGGCACTTTTGGAAAAGACTAGCGAGCTGCTTATATAATTTATCCGTGCCGTACTTGAGTAATTGTGAAGGAATTTCACCTGGACCAGGCGATTTTCTATTTTTCAGGGTTTGGCAAATTTGTTTTACTTCTTTGGTATTGATCCTCAGTGGAGAAGCTGCGGTTCTTATTTGAATGTCGGATTGTGGCTGAAATGTTTGTTGATATTCGGCCCTTTCTTCGGTCAACAGTTTAGCAAAGTATTCGTCCCATTTTGGTAATGTAATTGGTGAGATGATATCTTTAGTCTTCTCTTTTCGAAGGGACCTTAATATTCTCCAGCTTTCGGTACTTCTACTACCTCCTATATATGTATTAATTCTTGTGCAGTTTCTTTCCCAGCTTTCGTTTTTCTTTTTTGTTATAGCTGTCGGTACAATTCTTTGTGCTGTTTTGAATTCATGCTTACTTTCGTTCGATTTTATATTTAGAAATTTGTTGTACTTTTCTCGTTTAGCTTTTATCATTTCCTCAATTTCTTCATCCCACCAGTATGGTACTCTTCTTTTGGGTTTGGCGTATTTTCCCAAAGCTTCTTCTGATGCACTTCTCATGCAGTCTATAATATAATTGTACTGTTCTTCTGTACTTTCAAAATTTTCTTGTACAAGTTTTTCATCCAGTCGATGTTTGTATAAATCCTTCACGCTCTCGTGGTTGAAGCTATCTAAATTATATTTTACTTCTGTTGTCTTTTCTTCCTGTTCTCTTTCGTCTATTTTCTTTTTTACCATTCGAAAGGGTAATATTTTGGACTTGACAAGATGATGGTCACTGCCACATGTCGCTCCTCTGTAGACTCGTAGGTCTTGAATCTTTAACGCTGTATACTGTCGGACTATCACATAATCTATGACGGATTTCAAATTTCTAGAATGTTGTATCCAGGTGTACTTATGTCACGGTGCTGAAAAAATCCGTTCAAAATACGGAGGTTATTTTGGTCGCATATATTGATAAGTCTATTTCCATTATCGTTAAGAGTTGCTTCTCTGAACTGGCCTACTATTTTATCATGTAGTTTCTTTCCTATCCTAGAATTTAGATCTCCTGTCAGTATTATTTCTCTGGATTGTCCTATTTTTGAAATTTCATAGGAAAGTTGCTCAAAGAACTCCTCTTTGTCTTTAACTAGGGTATCATCGTTAACTGCATATACTCCTATTATCGTGATATTTTTTCCATGCAGACTCAAATTCATTTTGATGAGGCGTGGGCTAACTGGTTCCCAGGAGGTGATACATCGTCTCAGACTTTTCCTAACCAGAATAGATATTCCTTGTTGAGCTCTTTTATCTTTTTAGACTCCTGAAAAAAGGTGATCGTACTGTCCCAAATTTTCTGAACCGTGTCCCTTCTTCTTTGTCTCGGACAGCACCACAATATCCATGTTCGCGTTCTTTAATTCTGATAGAATATCATTATTTTTTTGAGAGAGACCTTGGACGTTCCAAGTACCAATATTCGTAATCCATTTTCTTAGCTTGTGTCGTCTTTCTTTCTGGAATTTCTGGAATTTTTAACCCTTATCTTTTTAACGAGTACCAAGTGGTTAGCCCGATGCCTCAACCCCCATCCAGGAGGGCCAGAGCTTTGCTTTCGGAGTGTCTCTCTCCTAGACAAGTTGTCTTCTCTACGACTAAAGAGACTTGTCTTCCCAAGTATCCACCATACTTTTTTTATTTGTGGTTTTCTTCCACTAGACGATTGCCTTGCTGGGCTCAGGGACTCTGTCTATCCCTCCTTTAGGTTCCTCTGTGAAAGAGTACCACTTGCGCCAAGTTCGCCGTGCCGAATATAATATTCTCCGCCTTCTTTGCCGGTGTGGTCTTCATCCGTAACCCTGGACAAGGGGCCCTTACAGGGTTCTATCAACCGGAGCCAGATGAGCCCCGGTTTTTTAGCGAGGTGTTACTCCTCGATCCCTCCTCTTTCCTTACCTCTTGCATGGTAAAGCTCCAGGACTGGTATAGCAGAGTTATTTTTAGATTCTGGGAGAAAAATAGAGGTGAGTTATAAGAGAAGTATAGGACTAAAATGTAAGGTTTTTGTCATATTTAACGTTTTCTAGAAATAAAGAACAATTTTTAAATTACAATAAAAGCTAACTAAATTGGAATTTACCCGGTATAGCTTAATATGTATATAGTTAAATTAACTATTATACTTTTAAACTTATTTTACTGTATAAAATCCTTTAATAAAACTCACCTTTATTGTTTTCCATGAACCCGAAAATCAATTAATATACAGGTGTTCCATTAAAAAAAACCAACTTGATGTGTAACTTTTTTTGAGGACACTCTGTATAATTGTATATATTTTTATAAAATGCTTTCAGTTAACATACATATGCTGCCAAAATTTCATTTCGATGTAAACCAGCGTTCTCCTGGGAGCTTCCGCGGCGTATGAGAGGCGCCACCCTGTACACCGGGTGTTTCTCAAAAGTGGCTTTCCCCTATGAATGTTTTATTTCTTCAGATAAATTAATGAAATTTGATACGTTAGTATGGGACATATATCAGGATGGATTGACGTATTCAATTGTTTTCGGTCCCTTCCTGTTTTACCACCGGAAATCACTAAAACTTTTGATTTTTAAATGGCACCTTTGCTATTATTTTACTTTATTCCATAGAAAATGACACTCTGAATGGAATGACATATCACATATCAACTTTTCACACTCTCGCTTAAAAAAAATATTTTAAATTTTAATCTAGAGTGAGAAAAATACCTTAGATAAAAACGGCGATCGCTGAGCTTATGAAATGAAGATCGATGACATTTCCCATATAATTTTACATATAAAATGACAGCGATCTGCATTTCATAGCCATCCCTGACTCCGTTTTTATTCGATCATACGGTAGATTTATTCTTTTTAGTGTATTGTCCTGGCCGGTTAAAAAAATCGCCAAATCGTATCTTTAATAAAAACTCAAATATTTCAAATGAGATGAAGGCGGCTCATTAACATATTTGGAAAAAGACAGTAGCGTAGCGTAGGCCCCACAGCACCCGCAACGGCGGGGGGGCCTCGTGATTTTGGGGGCCCCGCAGGGTCCTCCAATTTTATTTACTAAATACATTTATATACCGGGTCAGTGTGAAAAGTGGCTCACCCTTATAACTTTTTTATTTTTTTAGTTAAAAAAACGAGATTTCGTATGATAGTATATGACATAAATTAGGATTGATTGACGTATTCAATTGTTTCTGGTCACTTCCGGTTTCACCGGAAATGACTACAACTTTTGATTTTTAAATGACACCCCCGGTATTTTTTTACTTTATTCGATAGAAAATGCCACTCTGAATAGAATGACATATGATATGTCAACTTTTGACATTTTCGCATATGGTTTATTTGAAATTATAACTTGCGGTTCGTAACGAAAATTTGACTCGAAATACCAAGTGTGTGGTATCAAATTATTCGTAAAAAAAAATGCTTTTTCCATATACCTATGCTAATGAGCCACCCTCGTTCCATTTGAAAAAATCAAGATATGATTAAAAATACGATTTGAGCATTTTCTAACACGCCAGGACAAGACACTAAAAACATTAGACGAACAAATCAATTTTTCCAAGGCTCCTTGATGAAGAATTAGTCTTTTTAACATAGCCATGGCACTCTAGATTGAATTTTAAAATACAATTTTTTATTAAGCGAAAATGTCAAAAGTTGACATATGATATGTCATTCTATTCAGAATGTCATTTTCTATCAAATAAAATAAAAAAATACCGAGGGTGCCATTTAAAAATCAAAAGTTGTAGTCATTTCCGGTGAAACAGGAAGTGACCAAAAACAACTGAATACACAAATCAATCCTAATTTATGAATATACTAACATACCAAATCTCGTTTTTTTATCTGAAAAAATAAAAAAGTTATAGGGGTGAGCCACTGTTGAGACGCACCCGGTATATGAACAGTGTCCCTTACAGTTTCCAAAAATAAAAGGGAAAAAATGAAAAATTTTTAACTAATATTTAAATTTTGACTTAATTTAATTTTTAAGCTACATTGTTAATGTAGTATATTTTAATTTTAAATACATATTTTTTAACCAAGTTAATTTAATTATGTATTATTAAATTTGACTAACAATTTTATTTTTTATGTTCCTTTATTATTATTTTTCTTATGTGGAATAAGTTTATTTTTCGTTTTTATATTTTAAATGACTTGATATAGGTACCTCCATAAAGCTATATTATGTTTTAGTGTGTTTTTTTATTTTCATATAAGGGCCCCAAAAAAATCTTGCGGGGGGGTCTCACATTTCAAATTACGCTACTGGAAAAAGAATTATTATTTTTTACGAATAATTTGGTACAGCATACTTGGTATATCCAGTCAAATTGTTACATTTATGATCATGGTATTTCATTGTCTAGATCCACTATATTGAAATCTAAAATACTTTTTTTTAATTGAAAGTGTCAAAGTTACCGTTTTTCTATTTAGAATGTAATTTTCTATCGAATGAAGTAAAAAAATACCGGCGGTGTCATTTAAAAATCAAAAGTTGTAGTCATTTCCGGTGAAACAGGAAGTGACAGAAAACAATTGAATACGTCAGTCAACCCCACGGGGGTGTCACTTGTATGGGAAAACAGGCAACAATCAAATTTAAACGTGCCAGGACCAACGACAAAGAAAGCAACATCTGCCAGGCATTGGCTTTCTTTGTCACTCGCATTGCTTAAATCATGATACCGCGGCCATTTTGTCAACAAAGAAGCTGGCCGGGCTGTCCTGGCACGTGATTTAAAACAATTTTGCTTTTTTACAATATTAAATTACCATTTGGATGTATTTAATGCGATTATTCAGTTAACTGGTAAGTCAGAAATTACACACAAATACTTTATTCGTAAATACAACTAAGATGTAAACGTAGTTTTGTATTTTTAGATTTCAACTTTTGCAAAGACCCGCCGATAGAACTTGCCTGGCAGCGTACCTGTTTAACTAAACGTATTATTTCCTGATAATAATATCAAAACACGTAAGTACCTCTATAATTTATGATGACAAATGATTTTGATTATGTTTTATGTTATTTAAATACTTTCTAACCTCAAATAATAGTAAGATCCTTGTTTATATCGCACAGCCCGTTCAAAACTGTATTGTCTTCAAAAAATGTTTACAAAACAAACAATTATTACAAAAACAATGTCCTTTTAATCTGATTTATACCTCAGAAGGATGCCAGTAAAATTTTATTAAATCAACATTATATTATTTGGCCATTAATATCCAAAAAGGAGCATATTGCCTTAACTTAAATTTTCTTTTACTTCTCTTGACAATGTTCTCTATATTCTCTATTTTGAGTTAGTAAACTTTTGAACGGGATGTGCGATATATAAAATACATAATATATCCAAGGGTATGATCTGATAAAAGTATTTTTTGATGCATTTTTTGGTTTTTTATGCACGTTGGCTTGGTTTATGTTTTATTCAGCTTATATTTATTTGTATAACAGTTTTTTTTGCCTTTGGAATGGCATGCATTGAGGCTAGATAGTGTTTCATTAGACCATTAAAGAAATTTAAATT
This sequence comes from Sitophilus oryzae, assembly GCF_002938485.1. Classification (NCBI taxonomy): domain Eukaryota; kingdom Metazoa; phylum Arthropoda; class Insecta; order Coleoptera; family Curculionidae; genus Sitophilus; species Sitophilus oryzae. The sequence goes on from NW_022146055.1 coordinate 13,479,233, forward strand.
AGCATTTTTTTTTGTCATATTAGTGTGTTATCATGATACAGGTAGTTGTATCATAGTGCCTTATGCATGTTATTTACCTATTATATACTTATGTAATGTATTATCAGTAAATAGATGATAATATACTACTAAAATGTCTTTTTAATAGTATGTTTATCTTTCCAATTCACTAGTTATTTGCAAAATGTATTTTGAACTAATTTAAGTCATTAATTGGTCATCTTTCTTTTTCAGGTTCCGGGATATTCTTTTTCATTGTAAAAAAATATATATATTTCAATATTATTGTAATATAAATCGCAGCTCTAAAAAATAAATGATATTGTTTACTAATGTGTAATTTATTTACTATGAATGTTCTCTGAAAATAATAAGTCTTTAATAATATCATTGATTTGCTGTGTAAAGTTAATAGACATATTTTTTAATACATTAAATTATATTAAAGTAATAAAAAATATGTTTATTAATTTTAAAGAGTAAGTCAGTGATACTTATAAAAGTATTTTTTAAAAAATTTCCCCTCTTTTAAGCCCCGCCCCTCCAATTCCCCTCAATTCAGCTAGTACTGCCAGGCGACACCAGGTGGCGTCTGTTTCCATTTTTTAACATGAAGTTAGCATTTCTTTAATGTACCTATTCTCTGGTCAACCCTAATTTATGTGATATACTAACATACCAAATCTCTGAGAAAATCAAAACGTGGTAGGGATGAGCTACTTTTGGAAAACACATGGTAGGTATACATATTATGAATGATGGAGGATTTAAAAAAAAAACTGTTAAGAAATATTGGAAATCTAAAAACCTGATAATAACTGGTATACTGTGTAACTAGAGACATTTTTTGAGAAATATTAAATATATCTTTGATAATCTTGTTTTTTTCAGGTCTATATGAATAATCAATTTTAGTTAGTTTCTTTTTGTGTATGGAAAAGATTTAACGAATTATAATAATCCATTTTTCCTAACATCATTTCGTCATCTATAAGAAGGAAATGTGTTAACTTTTGTCTGGCAATAACGTAAACATTTCCATTCTATATTAATTAAATAAGGAAGATAATTAAATATGTATTGCGTAAGAGTGAAATCTGTGTACAGTTAAGCGGTAGTAATGTTTCTTTTTCTGAAATGTTCTTTTTCTTTTTACAGTCTAGTTAGTTCTTAAGTAAGGTATCTATTTTGTGCTATACCACTATACCACCCACATATTGAATATATTTATATATGTTCTCATGAATGTTCTAACATATTTTTAGAGCACATTCAAAATCTATGTAAACAAAAATTAAATACTGCTTATTAATAATAATCACAACTTATTTGGTATCAGCTGGTCATCCAGTTTCGATTATCCACGTGCCACCTACTGCGCATAGTCTCATAGACATATGCCAGCAGGCACTGCACCAGTTTTGATAGTTTTTTAAAACGAAGTTTCAATAAAGCTCAAAGCTCTATTTAATATAGGGGTGATTCATATTATATTGTAAATACATATTATGAGATACCTACACAATAACTGAAGAAAAAATTATCCATGATAAAATACTACTATGCCAGAAAATATCTTCATCTATCTTCTTCTACTATATCAGAAAATTATAGGAAGTGTATCTGATATATTTTCGGTTAATTTTCTTGAGTAACCAATTCCTTTGAGGTGGCCAATACAAAAAGTTATTGATATTTGAAGCAAAAGAATCCTTAATAAAAAGTGGCAAGTAAAAGTAAATAACAATAAACAATAAATAACGCTTTTATTGTGCAATAAGCCAAAATAGCTTCATCGACAAAGCATTTACAAAACAAACAAAAGCACAAAAAATATACAAATAATAAAAAATATACAATACAAAACATACAATTCAAAAAAAATTAAGTCATTAAAATTACAAATAGAACATACATGGACATTGCAGAACACAAAAAATGGCGTATCAATTATCAAAGTAAATGGATATAATTTTAAGAGTTATAAAATATTAAATACTCGACCTTTGACCAGTATGTGATATGGTCAAAATTTTAAAATTCAAAATTGTTCATGATTAAACATCAACAAAAAAGTCGTTTACCGCATATAGGGCTCTCTCCAGTAAGTATGATTTCAGAGCTTTGCGAAATGCGGGGAAGAATGAAAGAGACTTGATATTTAAAGGCAGATGATTGTAGATTTTTTTTGCATTGTACAATATTGAGCCTTTAACTAGTTCTGAGCTGCGGGTTGGCAGATAAAGATCGTGCTCCGCATTCCTAAGTGGATAGTTGTGAGATGGCCTTTCAGGAATAGCAGATAGTATGTGCTTGGGGATTAAGTAAACGGATTCAAAAATGAATAAAGAAGGAAGAGTCATTATTTTGAAATTTTTAAAGAAATTCTGGCAGTGAGTTCTACTGTTCAGTCCCAATAAATATCGAACTGCTCTCTTTTGAAGTTTGAAAATACGATCAAATTTTGTCGCGCAGCAAGTACCGCAGAATGGAAGCGCATAACAAAGATGTGACTCAAAAAGGGCATAATAGGCTATTCTAGACATTGATAAGTTAAGTTCCTCAGAAACTGATCTTAGCGCAAAACAGGCAGCGCTTAGATTCTTTGATAAAGCTTCGATGTGCAAGTCCCATTTTAACGAGTTGTCTACAACAAGTCCTAAGAATTTCACAGAGTCCACGACGTCAACAGTGGTGTTATTAAGTACAAAGGTATAGCACTTTTATATGACAAAACTTTAGTTTTTGATAGGTTGAGGCATAGGAGATTAGAATCGGACCAAGATTTAATGGTGCGTAAGTTATTGGATCTATAAGTATTATATAGTGCCGCTCCAAGAGAAACTAGTATCGTATATCGTCCGCAAAGAGGCAGATTTTACCGCTAATGTCTAGATTTGCAATGTCGTTGATAAACACCAGAAACAAAATTGGGCCAAGTACTGAACCCTGAGGGACACCATATTCTATGGGCTTACAAGAAGACAGACGTATCAATCCTCACAAGCTGCCTTCTGTTGCCAAGATATGACTTAAGCCATTCGAGCTTTCGAGAATAAAAACGAAGGACCGAGGATCATTATTATTGTTGATATCTGGATAATTTACTTCACGTGGAAGAAAATAAGAATATTAATAAAAGAAATATTGGAGAAAATGTAAAAAAAAACATGAAAGCACAGTACTAACAACTTTAAAGAAATATAAATATTAGAATTTTATATATTTTAACATCAAAATCTTCAAGAAATGTTAGATGACGGAGAACTCAGTGGTATGCTGTTTTTTTTTAAATATTACTTTGCCGGTATGTAATTGTGTGCAGAGTGTCCCATTTTTGTTAAAATCATACGGTATCTCCGTTATTAGTAAAGATAGAAGGGTGCGGTTTGAAATGATATTTTTAGAATATAAACGTCTTTTTTCAAAAATATTTGCTAAATTTAGTGGTACATTCGTAAAGTGGGTTTATAAGCAATAAAGAGCAAACGCGTTAAATGTTAAATGCAATTTGTTGTGCTATCTATGCTACTACGTTATATTAGGTACCTACTGTTAATGTGCCCAAAATACATTTTTGTAATTTAAAACTTGTTTGAAATACTTATAATAGGTACTGTTTAATACGTTTTTTGATTTAGAATTCTATATATTTCTTAATTTGCGTGTGAAGATGGCAATCATCTTCTTAACTAACACTCATTTATATTAATAAATTTATGCAATGAAATGAAGAAATCACATTATCTGTAGAATGCACCAATAGTGCCGTCTGTCAATCAAAACAGATGAAAGTGGTATGTGAATTTTCAAATCCACCAGACGATTCACTGAATATGGTCTATTAGGAATTGCGTTATTCTAAACTTTCACATCTCGACAATATTGTGGAGGATGTTCTAAATATGATCGACTATACTGTCGATTTTAACTAATTTTTTTTCTCTAATCTAATTTTATTAAGCCGTTGTTTAACATAATAAAATGTTTATAATATTGTTCATAATGTTTCAAATACCTACAACCTAATGATTTTTTAAGTCTGAACAAAATGTATTTAGGACTAATGACTAATAAAAGTATTGAAAAATTAAAAGGATGATGATGATGGTGAAGTAAATACATAATATGTATATGTACCGTATGATCGAAAAAAAAAACTTCAGCGATGGCTATGAAATGAAGATCGCTAAATATATGAAAATGCTATGAAATGAAGATCGATAAATATATATGGGAAATTTCATCGATCGTCATTTCCCAGCCAACTGGACGCTGTTATCTTTTCGATCATACGTCATACGCCATATTCCTCGCGCAAATCTTATAAATTTCATTGAATAACTTGTTTGATATTTAACTTGTTTTCATACCGATCTACATCTTGCAGGCCAGGTTATTAGTTCTTTTAATCATTTTTCAAACACGTTTCTCTGATCACTACTTGTGATTGCTTTCTTAATATTAATGCAAAAAGGTGTCGACCTTACTTAATCCATTATAATAAATATGCTATAAAACAGTTCGGAAGCTGATTAGCAATTTAAAATTTTATCTCAGAAAGTTCTTAACACCAGACAGAAAATAAAGTTATATGATAATTAGATAACAAATATTCCATTTATTAGCCATCGATTACAATATTTTCTTATTTTAATTTCGTAATCGATCATACTGTATACAGAGTGAGTTTCCTAGGATGTTCTCTATGGGTATCTCGGAAACTACTGGAGATAGAGAGTCGGTTAAATGGGGAAAGAATTGCAGTTTTGTGGGGTCATAAACATGCGCCTTTCAGATTTTTGAAAAAGTTCATGGCTTACTAGATATTTCGAAAAAAACAAATTTTGGCTATTTGGAAAATAGTCCCTAATTCCATTATAATCTATTTTAGACAAGATGTTTTCAGATAAAAGTTGTAGATAATCACATCCTTAATGAGATTGTGTCCTCCGTTTTTCTCTAAAGCCTGTCATTTTTGACATATGATACAAACATATGTTTTTTTAAATGGAAACCATAGTTGGCCATAACTTCATAAAAAGCGCCATTTTTTAATCTTTTCAGTGATATAAGCTATAATATGTTTTCTTCGAAAAATTACTGAGTTATAGCCAATTCTTATGATTTTTAAACAAATTCACTTAGTTAGCCATGGAAACAAGTTCAATCGCCATTGCTCTCAGAAATGTGAAGCTGTCACATCCAAACTTTGTAAATTAAAATAAACAAAAATTGTAAATATGAATTTTTCAACTGAAGAAAAACGTGTAGGATTATTGGTTCAACTTTTCTTGACCATACATTTTCGAGGATACGTTGACCGGTGAATGTTGCGTTTTTTAGAGAACGGGTTTCAAGACGTATTAGAAAAGTTAAATCAGTTATTGCCAAATTCTTATCTTTCTTGACTAATTTCACTTAGACTGCATGGTATTCTTATTCTGTTATGATTTATAACTTATAAAAAGTCAGAATATTTTATTAAACGGTTCTTTGCAATTTACATTACACAAACTAAAACTTAAAAAAATAATATCACTACATACACTTTAAGTTATTTTAGAAAATGTTCAAAAAATCCGCCATTATTTTGAGTTGCATCTTTTTAAAACTGAATTACTACCTATTCTCACAGAAGGACCGGTCGACTTAACTAAACTTCTCTCGTGTCGCCATTTGGAGTGCCTCTCTTAATTCATAAGGTTTTTCTATAACCGTTGATTGGTGTAATTCGTTGGTTTCTTGTTAACCATACCGCATAAAAAATCTAAAATGGATAGGTCAGGTGATCGAGGAGGCCCATGCAATAATTCATCCACCTCTTTCTATCCCTGAGTACACAATTATGATATAAATAATGTTTAACATTTCTTTCATTATGGGGGGGGGGTCATAATGAAAGTCATGTTGGAACTACTCTATTGATGCGCGAGTATCTACACGCTTTTCTTCATTTGAAAAATTTCTATTTACAATTTTTGTTTATTTTAATTTACAAAGTTTGGATGTGACAGCTTCACATTTCTGAGAGCAATGGCGATTGAACTTGTTTCCATGGCTAACTAAGTGAATTTGTTTAAAAATCATAAGAATTGGCTATAACTCAGTAATTTTTCGAAGAAAACATATTATAGCTTATATCACTGAAAAGATTAAAAAATGGCGCTTTTTATGAAGTTATGGCCAACTATGGTTTCCATTTAAAAAAACATATGTTTGTATCATATGTCAAAAATGACAGGCTTTAGAGAAAAACGGAGGACACAATCTCATTAAGGATGTGATTATCTACAACTTTTATCTGAAAACATCTTGTCTAAAATAGATTATAATGGAATTAGGGACTATTTTCCAAATAGCCAAAATTTGTTTTTTTCGTAATATCTAGTAAGCCATGCACTTTTTCAAAAATCTGAAAGGTGCCTATTTATGACCCCACAAAACTGCAATTCTTTCCCCATTTAACCGACTCTCTATCTCCAGTAGTTTCCAAAATACCCATAGAGAACATCGTAGGAAAGTCAATCTGTATATTAGAAGAGGAATCCACACTTCTAGATGTTTTCAGGATTTCTGGTTAACATAAATATACAGGGTCCGGCAATAGTGCTCCTAGAATAAAAAACTTGAGAATTTTGTTTAAGTGCAAACCTAAAGTATGTACCAGGATGTATTTCCGGAAAATATTTTAACTTCTATAGGGTGGCTCAAAAAAGTGTGAGTAGATCTGGATGACTTTTTTTAAATGGAACACCCTGTATATTATAGCATTTTTGGCTTCCTTTCAGATTACTTTACATAATCCTAAGATATGAGTAAATCTATTTCAATAGTTTCAGAGATATTAAAAAATAAATAAAAAATATATATTTTTCAACCCTTCTTAAAAAAATATTAAAAATACAAGAACTGTTCTGAAATCAAACTATATTAAATATTTACTTTAGATGGCCTGTTCTTACTTTACTATAAATATGCTAATCGTAAATCATACAGGATGTTCAATATTTTACGCCAAATTTTCAAAAATATAAAATAATTTTACTTCGTTTTTTTTAAATGGAACACCCTGTATATTATTTTTTATTTGATGGAGAATTAAAAATTTAACATTTTTTGTATTTAAAGTATTTCAAAATTTTTAATAGTTTTCCGGATACACGCAGTATTATTTCATATGGCGCTTTCAATGGTAAAATATCAGAGAAAAATCATTGGGTGGCTTTCATAAAAATTTATTGTGGAAAATGGGGGCGAAAGAAACCAGTGGGGGTGAAAGATACCCTTTCATAACTTCTAACTATTTCTAATTATTGTCTAGATTATAAGTGCAATTTAAAAATAAAAATCTTTATTCGTCCGCAAAGATATCCATAGAATTAGATCCATAGGCACTACGTCCGGTAGCCTCGACGGCCAACGGCTGGGATCTTGGTTAGCTAATCAATTATTCTTGAAATTGGCTGCAAAAATTTGCTGATAACTTCAGCGTTCTGAGGCGATGCCTCGTCTTGCTGGAAAAATATGTTTTCGAGTTCCATTAGAGACAACAACAATAAGAGGTCCAAAGCCTACTAGCAAAGATAATTCTACTACTGTGTTAACTATAATATTCTTTGCTACTAGTTAAAAGTGGCGAACTTTTAAAAATCCTGTATTTCAAAAGGAATTATAACAAAATATCAATGTGCTATATTTTTGGAAAGGCAATTTTAAGTTCTTTTCAGCTAATTAAAAATATACAGAGTGTCCCAAAGCAAAAAATCAATTTTTCTGTTGATAACTCTTAAATTATTAATTTTAAAAAATTATACTTAAACCATTAAATTCTACGTAAAAAGGTGCTTTGGAAATATTTTCATATAAATACAAAAATTTTCCATAGCAAAAGAACAGCGATTTGTTAAAAATTCATATTTTTGAAAAACAACTAGTAACTCCGAAACGGTAACAAATATCGATATGCGGGTTTCACCATCATGTTTTTGATAAAAATTGAACTCCAGACACCTATATTAGTTTTCGTCAATCTCCTATAGAAAAGGGTGTTTCCCTTTAAAAGCGTCCAATTTGATCCACCCTGTACAGTGCTACTTACTGCAAATTTTCCCCAAAGATAATGGTATTTAAGATAATTACAATAAAAGACCTATTTTTTAAAAGTTTTAACATATTGTAACTTTAAAACTATGCATTCATGTTTATTGGAACTTTTTTTCATATTTTTTTGATGAGAAATCAATGAGTACTTATGGCAATAATTTTTTTAAAGGTTGCTATTAGAATTAATTGGATTAAGGCAAATTAATTAAATTGCGTTTATCTCATCAAGGAGAAATCTATAAAATATCAAGAGACAATCACACTTCTAATCAGCATTTAACGGTCTACACAATTTTGCTAACAAGAGAAAAAAAGTGAGTGGCGCACATATTATTTTTAGAAAAACATTCCAGTAATAACCCATATGCACGTTCCTGGCAAATATGTCGATACTTTTTTTAGCATTAAAATATGTCGCATTTATAGTAACTTTTACCCTCAAAATTTCATACGAATCGCTAAAAGCACTTGGAAGAAAATTATTATAAATCGAAAAAATATTAAGACTTTAACACCCTGTAGCTACGAAACAAAGCAGAATCAGACCTATGTTGATATGAAAAATAAATCTTATTTTTACGAGAGAAAATTTCCCAGGAGAGATGGCACATGTTTTTTGAAACCCCCTGTATAATACTACAACTGGTATATTATCAATACAACGAATGATTACAAGAAATATATAATTCTAATTTGTAGATTAGTTTTACAGTAAGTTTTACGTTTTAACAAGATTTTTGAGTATTCCTTAATATCTTAGAAAATAAAAACATTTTCATTCCTTTAATCAGATTTTAAATTGGATGTTCTAATAAGCAAGTAAATAAAAGGAGATTTTGTGTAAAAAAATTTAGTTAGTCAATAAAGAATAAAAACGTTATTAGATATTTCCACAGACAATATACTATATTTCCTTTAATGGCTTAAAATAGCCTGTCGCATTCGGCAGAATATAAAAAAAAATCTTCTAAAAACATTCCTTCACCATTTTGTACGCTGTTTTGTGGCCATTGTAAATGTAAAATATCGTAGAGAAATATATCAAAAATATAAATGAGATATTGTATATTTAGAAAACTAAATTCTTTTATTTATTATAGGAATATTAATAAGAATATACAAAGATATAAGAGTACTATAACATAAAATAACAAATACAATACAGATTGATTTCTAGAGAATGAATAAAAATAGTATATTTCCTGACAAAAATAGCAAATATATATAATAATTAAATCAAACATTATATATTTAAACACCAAAAAAATTATTATGATAAAAAGATTGACGGCTAGCTAGCTGTCTGAACATACTGAACATTGTATGTACTAGTAAATACCCAAGAAAAAATTTCAACTAGATTAATAGTTGTCTCCTTTTGTGAATTTTTGCACCACTAACCCAGTGAATGAAAACTTAGTCTATTACACTAGCCCCTTGAACTTTCCTACTATGCAAACATTTTTCTGGGTAATAGATAAAGAGAAAACTATTCCTTATCGTCATGATCTGAAATGAAATGAAGACATATGAATGGCGGTCGCTTTTAGAAGGGGTTGTCGCCAATGGCGCAAGCGTCCCTCCTCGTATAAGGGACAAAAGGGCTGATTACAGGTCCGGATCTAAACCTTTTTTAAAATAACCTTTTTCAATATAATGAGATAAACCGCCTATTTAAAAATAAACATATATTTCTTTAAATTCAAAACATTCAGTTTTAAGACAGTCTGTATACATAAATAAAATCATTATTGATTTTTAAAATATTATTCGCAAACTAGGGAGGGGGAAATCAGACAACAAACAGAGATGATAGGTGTTAAATAATAGCTTTAAGACTACCGTTCGAGATACGTTGTTGTTATTTTTGGTTTGTCAGTTTTGGTTATTGAAACAAAGAAGGTTATTAAAGATAAAGTAAATATTTCCTCATTATTTAACTAACGTTATCTAAAGCATTTACATATATATTTTATTTTTCTGTTGTAATATTCTGTGCTAAAGATTTTTCTGATTTATTTCATCTGAGAATTATATTGTATAACATGTGTGTGTGTATTTAATGGACTCGATTTATGCTGTGAATAATTTCTAGTTTAAAATTAAATGTTAATCCAATCGTTTACTGTCCATTCGTGCCGATGTTTATGGTTCAGTATAGTGTAACAATAAAGACCTTGTTGAGTGTATAAATAATTTTGAACCAATATCTTATCAAACTAGTGAGCAATCAAAGCCAAAGAATGGTATAACTCATAGTCTAAAGATACTGGCACAAAACAAATGTTATGAATGTTTTAAGTGTGTTAAAGCAAAATAAAAACACTAAATCACCACAATACACCAAAACACTTTTACTTTTACACTGGACGCGCGTTTCGCTAACCATGTTACCATCATCAGCAGATGATTATAAACTACTGTAATTGGTGTATTGTGGTGATTTAGTGTTTTTATTTTGCTGTGTAACACCAAAGGTTCCAACCCTCAACTGTAATAAGTGTGTTAAAGCTCAAACCTTGGTATGAAGACAGTATTTGATTTATTATTATTTCTCTTTTATTAAAGTTCAGAACAGCTTGGAATCTTTGGAATAGTGATAAAGTTTTCTCTGCCGTGCTCTTTTACTTATGAATTCCAGGCAGAGTACGGCACTCCTTCATTTTATTTAATAAATTAAGTAGGGCTGTTTACAAATTTAGCGTTTCATTTACACAACCTATTCTCCTCAAATTTCCCTATTATTGCTTCTGTCGAGCGCACTCGAGGTAAGTCAGAATAAAAATATTTTATTTTTTAACACGACGTAGGTTCCTTTATTTCATTTAAATAATTCATAAGAGCTAAAATATTATCTTTTCAACTTTGTTGAACGACCCTGAGTTGTTATACTACAATACTTTACTTAATAATTTAGTACAATAAAAATAGGCTGAATGATATAATTAAATAAAAATTAGATCTAGAAGATTGAAAGGAGTAGACAATTATAAAGCACAATATCTTCTTGGATTTTTTTACTCAATGTTTCACATATATGTATCACGTCATCAAGTATGAACTAGTCTAAATCCTAAAACTTGAGCTTATAATGAGTTTATACAAATAGTCGAGCAAGGCCTTCACCTGTAGGAGTTGTTTACAGTCAAGTCAGAACCATATTGTCGATATTTCCATACATGAATTACTAATGATGTTATATTATTACTGCTAAAGATGTTTTTTAGTTTTATACTGTTTCCAATGAAGTTCCTTGTAAACAACCTGCACTTCCGACCACTTTATGTTGTGTTGCTTGGATGGATATATAACCCTCAAGTCACTCGCGGCTACAGGAATGAACATTTGGAGGCGCGCGGCCGGGAAATAAATGGAGTAAGAAATGGTACGCACAGGATGGAGCAGAATGAGTGAGAGGGGGGTTGAATGAAGGAGAGAAGAAATACATGGGGACATCGGAACAAGAGGAATTGACGGAAACCTTTGAACAGACAGAGGCCAATGAAGACTGGAAATCAGAAAACTTCAAAGAACGTTATGAACTGATTAGTGTATCTACATTTGCTAGAATAATTTCTCGTCACTGTCACTGAGCCCTTGCACTGTCTCAGTGCTTTTTGCTGGCCTCTTATTTCTGTAGAGACTTTTTTCTTACCTATTTACGTATTGGCTCTCTTGTCAGGTTTCAAGACTACTGTGTAGAAATTTACTAATGACGTTTCTATATGCTTATTTTGGTAAAAGCGGGATGAAACGGTCAAAGTGTACTTGGTTCAAGTGGATGCTGCCATATACCTGCAGTACTTATAATAATGTTGCGCGCGTCTCACTTGTACGCTGCTTGTATAGTGTTGACTGTTTTATTAAAGTCAAGTTGGAAGACTTTTAACGTCGAAGTAAGTAGACTGGCTTCCAACTTACTTGAATGCTACAAGCTCTATGTGAGCTAAGGGGCTGAAACTCGTAATGTAGATGGGGCTCGAAAAGATAGGACCCAAAATATTTTTTCATGGTATTTTGGCGACGTTTCGTGCACTATGGTACCCCATCATCAATGGCGCAAAAATAGTTCGATTTAAATGAAATTAGGTATGTTTATATATTTGACCAAGAGCGATTTGATCGTGTACGACACGTGTCACTGTGAGAATTAGTTTTGACGTAAAACTTCAAATGGTGATGTCGTTCGATCGTGACCAAATTTGGTGGGTAGGCGATGCACACGGTCCCACCCTGCAAAGTTGGATACGACGTTTCGTTTACATCATCATCAGGGTGGGACTAAGGGCTCAAACACACTGACGACCAGGTCGCACCGGCCAGGCCGCACCTACCTCTAAAACCATTAAATCAAATGAAATAGCGCACACTAACGTCCTGGCCGTCCGTTGGTCGTTGCGACCAGAAGACTGCACGGAAATATTATTGTTTTCTGTCGCTTGTTGCCGGTTTTCTTCCAAATTAATAATTTTTCAGATGAAATCCCTCAAATTCAAGGCACAATATTTTATTTTCTATAAGATATATGGTGGGTTCATACAGCCAAATAAAATAAAATAAGAATAAAATAAAATAAGAAATAAGGAATTCTTATTTGTGTGCGTTCATACAGTCAAATAAAATAAAATAAGAAATATATATTTGCTCATGCGCAGAACGATGAGGCTGGATAAAAGTTAACTTTTACGATTGTTTATAGTAATTTTACTATTTATAGTATATTTATTTATTCGTTGCCTACTATATTATACATTTTACTTATGTGAAATTATAAAATAAATTAAATCCAAACTGAAAATATTTGTAGGTTAGAATTAAGCGTGCGCAAAGCCGTTTTCACATAAAATAAAACAAGAAGTTAAAAGATAAAGACTTCTTATTTTATTTGGCAGTATGAACGCATGTACGGTATCCCATATAACCAACTTTCTTATTTTATTTTATTTTATTCTTATTTTATTTTATTTGGCTGTATGAACCCACCAATAGTGTTTTAGTGTAGTTTTTGCACACGTGCAGAAAATCCATAGAAATAGTATACAGACTGGATCAAAGGTAAACTTAAATCTAATCCCTTTTTTATATCAAGGGTCGATTCTAGTAAAAACATTTTTATATGACATACCTACTCTATTTATAGTTGTATGATACCTGTTATTATACCTTTGAGTTTCGATGTTTAAAAAATAAAAAAAATTATATTTCAAGTTTTTCTACAACGACTTGTTTTTTTTATTAAATTAGTTTTTTTAGTTGTATTGTAGTAATGTACAAGGAGGACAACTGTATTTTAAATATGATATTTAATATAACGTTTTTCAAACAGTGTTCATTAGACTATATTTCTACTAGGTACATTATTTTGAAAAAAAAATTAAGAAAGTAACTTAAACATTCATAAAAATAGAAGTAATTACTGTTGTAGATTCTTCGTTATATTGTAAACATTGAAATAACTGGAAGCTAAACTTTCTACCTGCTTATATTTAGAGCCAGTGTCTGACGATCTTTTTTTATGATGGCCCTAATATGTTTACTTCTAAAGTCGATAAGGGCGCCATATCAGTAGAAAAAAGAAACAGAATATCTCCCTTTTTGTCGGTCGCGCGTACACAATGCTTTTTGTTTGTTGTGAATAGCAACTTCGCTTTTTAGTTAACTCGGATATTTTAGCATTTCTGAAACAATATTTTCTAATTGGTAAAACGTAATAAATCGTTAGATTTGACAACTTTGTTGAAACTGGTCGTTCATCTGGCCGCAGCTAAAAACGCAATACATCCGGCCAGCCGACGGCCAGGTCGTTGCAACCTGGTCGTTTGTGAGTTTGAGCCTTAAGGATTTGATATTGAAGAAAAATGTGGGTCGACTTCGGCATAATTGGGGACGGTCTACAGGATGACGCCCTCGAGGTTTCAAACCGTTGCCTCTAAATGGACGAAATCATCAATATTTTTCTCTTAATTATGGGTCTATTGGAACAAAACTCGGCACGTGGATAGAGGTACCCGAATGAAGTCCTCAGACGGATAGAGGAACAGACGGTCATTTTAATACAAAACGTTTGTAAAGAATATTTGATCACATGGTTTAATTTTAAATTCGATTAGAAGTTATAAACCAATAGTTAATCAAATAATCTATTCAGTTTCTGGTGGCTATTGAGAACATCGTGTTTTACACAGCTTAATTTCATTAACGCACTTGAACTTCTACTGCTGTAAAATTTGAAACCGTTCTGAAGTCAAGACTAAAACATTTCCGTTTATCATACTTTGACATATTTCAGTCTAAAAAATCGAGCCTTTGACCTTTTTCTATCAACCAAATCTGCGGAAGGCCGCCTCTGTTCTCCTTCTATCTCGTTTCTTCATCCTTTTCTAGCGCGCTGGCTTATCAGTACGGCGCGAGCAGCGAGCTAGCCACCGTCAGAATATCGGCTTTATTTTCAGTAGGCTTTGGTTCGCGGTCGTCGCTCATTTGTTCTGGTCCTCGACGAATTACAATATTTGAATTCATTTCATTTTGAATGGAAGTTATTTCTCCAAAGGAAATCATGGTTACTTAACCACCGGATAATGTTGAATACAAACAAAAAAAACTAAGTCGCGCGTTTATTGACATTCATAGAAAAAAAAGTTTTTTCTGGATATCCGTAAATAAAGGGCAACTTCCCCATGAATGTGTTCTGTTAAATTTAAATGTATGATGAGTAAAAGTAAAAGACATAAGTGATGAATGAAAATTTGCTTGACAATAATGAGGAACCTGAGTTGGTTAGGTAAATAGTAAATGTCATATAGATTTTAATTTGTGTCCCATTTTCGTTACTTTTTTGGATATTTTATGTATTGACATATTTAAATTTGGGTGGGTACATAATTTTGTTTCATGTCTTTGAAGTTTTTGACAAATTTTTAAGATGGAACGCGTATATTATATATATTTTTGATAAATGATATTTGGGGATTTTATAACATATGGCTTGAAAAAAAAATTGAATTTTCTATTAAGTGAAACACGATGCAGATATAGTTTTTATTATTTGACATATAAAATTATAATAATCATATTATATATAAAAATGTATATTTAATTAGAGGTACTGAAATAAAAAAAAATATATGTTTTTTATCTTTAGTTGCCTTAATGGTGATGGTTAATAGATGTAGTAGATTAGTAGATAGATAATGGTGATGGTTAGTAGATTTTCATTATTTCGAATTTAACAAAATAAAAATTATGACTTTTATGTTAAGAGATAATATCGCGAAAAAGATGTTCTTTTCTAATATTAACACCAAAATATCCGTTTATGCATAATAACCTTGGTTCCAATTATTCTCAAATTTAATAAGATGATGAAACTTCCTGGAAAAATATCAACCTAGGTGTACTTAAACGTGTTGTATATTTAGTAAATATTATTACAAGGCTACTAGTTTTTTAACAGCGCTAATACTCACAAAACACACACAAGAAATACTAATAATATAATTGTAATAACTAAAATATTTACTAATCTGTTCATCTTACTAAAATGTTCATAAAAAATATCAGATCTATGTAGACTATTTATTATTACACAACATATGGAAATTATAATGTAATTTAAATCATCTTTTAGTTATTTTTTTAATAATTAATTTCAATATTTTAGTTTTAACAAAATAAAATTGTTTTGCACGGAGGTATAGCTTTTATTACACAGTTAACTTTTTTTTGGGACAAATTATTTTTCATATTATGAGAATATATGTTTTCTAAAACTTTCGAAAGTGCATATATAGGAAGCACACTGCCTTAATGTCTTACATCCATTTAACTATAAACACTTAGGCCCAGTTGTACAATCATAGCTTATAACTCGAGTTGATGTGAACTCGGATCAACGCTGAACTAGGAAATTTTATGGGGGTGTATTTTTCTTTTAATATAATATTAGATTATTAAAAGCCAAGTTTAAACCTGGGAAATGGATGGCTCAATTTTAATCGACGAATACCTATTTTTTATGTAAACGATAATAAGTCATTGAACAATCTATTAAAATTTTGAACTTGGTTGTTTTTTTTTAATCTATAATTATCTGCAAAAAATGAGCGGTGTAATTTAAAAAAGCTTTAAACTTTATTATAACTTTTTTTGTGACCATACTGTACAACAAAATATTTTTAGAATATGCACCATTATAAACCATCCATATTTGTTTAAAACTTTTTTTCTTATCTTTGACAACGAAGATATTGAACTAACAACCTAGCACTAATGGGCAACCCTGTATTTATATACTCTTAAGCGGCCCATACATTATCAAACAAATTGCGCAACAAAGCGATGCGCAACGTTCCCTTGCACAACTGCATCACCCATGCACTTAGTAAAATTTTGATCAAACTTTTTGTTAAAAGTTGTGCATTGTTTGCTAGTTGATACCCTAGATGATGTCAATGATACCATTGCGTCAATTATTATCGTATATACCCTAGATGATGTCAATGATACCAAAAAACGAAAAAGAAAACAAAGAATTTGGATGAAGGAACTAAAATATTGCACAACGAGAAGCACAACACACACATACACTACACAACGCGCTGCGCAAACGCCTGTCGCACAAAGGAATTCAAACATTCTTGAAACTTATCAAACAATTGCGCAACGCATCAAACGTTACCATACATTGGCAACTCGTCCGTTATCCTACGTGAGAGCATGGTGACCTGCCACGTGGTCTTGAAGTGGTTGTCACGTGGTTGCTGAAGTCTTCCATAAGTCTTCCATATCTAGTCAGCTTTGTTGTTACATTCCTCGCAATTGTCAATCTGCGCCTGATTTTAGCCTCGCATCCTCCAGAGTTTGCTATCATGGAACCTAAGTAGTTGCACTGGCCCACAATCTCGTATCCAGCCACGGTTCGCACATCAGGTTGGTTCTTGCATCGTCTTGGTTTTCCGTTTGTTTAGTTCCAAGCCATATTCTTTACTAATAGAGCACAGTGCAGCCTTGACTTCCTGCAACTCTTCTTTGCTGACGGCTATAATCACGGTATCATCCGCGTATCTTAGGTTATTTATATTTACTTTGGTATACAGGGTGTCCCAGGCTGAGCGTGCATTAGAAGTTTCTAGAGAACCACAATATCTAGACCGGAGATTTTTTGCACATCATTGTTTTACGACATCTATCGGTAAAAAAATATTTTCAATATGGCGGCACTTCCGGAAATACCGGAAGTTGACGACAACTTTCCTATTTTAAATAGGTGCCCCCATTTTTTATTACATACTTAAATTCTCTGTAAAACTTTATGAATTTTGATATCAAACACTATACCTAACATTAGCCGTTTTTGAGAAAAAAAATATATAAAATTTTTGGACGAAAAAAAATGTCTGTCAAAAATATGTGTATAGTCTAAACGTCAAATTTAGTGATTACCACAGCCACTGTGCCATAAAGAGAAGACATGTGGCTATCTATTTCAAAAATTAAATTGTTTGAATGTCATATAATAATGGCTGCAGCTGTCATGGAATTGAAAGATTAAAAAAGTATCATAAATCATTTTTTTCAAATAGCAACCAACTTTTTTTTATTTCACTAGTGAAAAGGCTTTTCAATTCGTTACTTTTTGACTATACATGTTCCTATACCTAAAATAAATCGTTTTTAAGTTTAGTTTTAAAGCGTATATTTTTCTTGATTTTAACAAGTAGCCTATGACTTTAAACGCTAAGTGATGTAAAACAATAGATCTGGCCATGTATTGTGACACTCTGTTCAAAAAGCAGTATGTTATCGATTATCATTTGCAAGCCAACTTTGCGTTGTTTTTTCAGGGTTGATAGAGTACATTATTAATATAATACAGGGTGGCCCATCGAAAACGTTCCGCAAGGCATAACGGCCAGGGTATTTTTTTTCAGAAAATCCAAAAACACGTCAATTTTGTTTGTGAGGGGGCCAATTTTTGCCCCAAAAATTATTGGAAAATCTTCAACCCTCTAAGCGGAGGTGTCATCCCCCAATTTTTTTCAAATGGGAAGGGGGGTCAAGTAGTACCGCAATGAAAAGGGCTTTCTATTCTCTATACTTTCCCGCTTCGTTTTTGAAAATCGGTCGAGTCATTGAGAAAATATGAAGGATTGAAATTTGAAAAGTTTATTTAAACATTTACCAGAGTAAACGATAAGGATAAATTCTTCGACCAATTTGCTGTTTTTTCTTATTATTTCTAGATGTTTACGCATTTTTTCACTTGCCACAAGGTTGAACGATCAGGTGTGGTAGTTGATAGATAGCTGTTCTGTGACTTATGCGTTGAAGTTCTTCTCAATATCGTTAAACTTTTTAACAATTATGGTGTACTCACTTGCAGAAAAAGTGGAAATAATCGACCTTTATTTTAAAAATAACGAATGTGGCAATCGGGTTGCGCAGATATTCAATGAACGCCATCCTGACAAACACCTTTATGGCAAAATTGTTCGCGAGTTAGTAGCAAAATTTCGCGAAACTCTGGTTCCGTTATGAATAAAAAGAGCCAGAGGGAAAATCCTGTAGTAAATGAAGCTATGGAGGTATTCGTATTGGGCCAAGTTGCCATGGATAGTACGCTGAGTACAAGAAAATTAGCCAATGAGACCGGTCTGAATCGTACAAGTGTCCAAAGGATATTAAAAAAAAACCGCTCCACAAAAAAAAAGTTCCACCCGTACAAAATTCAGTTGGTACAAGAACTCAACGAAGACGATTTTGATCGTCGCTTGCAATTTTGTGAAACTATGAGTGAACGAGTGGCGAATGATAATAATTTCCTATTTAATGTGTGTTTTTTCGGATGAGTGTACTTTCTTTTTGAACGGTGTCGTTAATCGGTACAACTGTCGGTACTGGGCTGAGGACAACCCCAGGGTTTTTCACGAGGTGCACACTCAAAACCCTCAGAAATTGAACGTGTGGGCTGGTATTTTTGGAAATTCTATTATGGGTCAGTTTAACGATATTGAGAAGGACTTCAACGCACAAGTCACAGAACAGCTATCTAACAACTACCGCACCTGATCGTTCAACCTTGTGGCAAGTGAAAAAATGCGTAAACATCTAGAAATAATAAGAAAAAAGCTCAAATTGGTCGAAGAATTTATCCTTATTGTTTACTCTGGTAAATGTTTAAATAAACTTTTCAAATTTCAATCCTTCATATTTTTTCAATGACTTTACCGATTTTCAAAAACGAGGCGGCGAAATATAGAGAATAGAAAGCTCTTTTCATTGCGGTGCCACTTGACACCCCTTCCCATTTAAAAAAAGTTGGAGGATGACACCCCCGCTTAAAGGGTTGAAGATTTTGCAATCATTTTTAGGGCAAAAGTTGTCCCCCTCACAAACAAAATTGATGTGTTTTTGGATTTTTTGAAAAAAAAAATACCCTGGCCGTTATACCTTGCGAAACGTTTTCGATGGGCCACCCTGTATAATATCAACTATTTGATATCACTAAGGAGCGAAAATACGAGATATATTTTTTAAATACACTTTTTAAACTTTTAAGCAACAATATTTACAATATAGGAAATTCAAATAATTTGTTTTCTGACAGATGGAAATAAACTGTCTGACTTTTTAACACTTACTCAAAGGAAGCTACATAAAATCAAGAAAAATATACGTTTTCAAACTAAATCTTAAATAACTTAAAAACGATTTATTTTTGGTATAGGCACATGTATAGTTAAAAAGTAACGAATTTGTTAAATATTTTCACTAGTGGAATAAAAAAGTAGATTTCCATTTGAAAAAATGATTTATGATAACTTTTTAATCACTCAATTCCATGACAGCTACCGCCATTATGCTGCGCAACAAAATTTGATCGTGTTTTCAGACTTCAAAAGAGAGCAGTTCGATATTTTTTAGGACTGAACAGTAGAACTCACTGCCAGAATTTCTTTAAAAATTTGAAAATACTGACTCTTCCTTCCTTATTCATTTTTGAATCCGTTTGCCTAATTCGCAAGCACATATCTGCTATTCGGGAAAGGCCTTCTCACAACTATCCACTTAGGAATGCGGAGCACGATCTTTATCTGCCAACCCCGAGCTCAGAACTAGTTAAAGGTTCAATACTGTACCATGCCAAAAAAATGTACAATCATCTGCCTTTGAATATCAAATCGCTTTCATTCTTTCCCGCATTTCGCAAAGCTCTAAAATCATACCTACTGGAGAGAGCCCTATATGCGGTAAACGACTTTTTTGTTGATGTTTAATTATGAACAATTTTGAATTTTAAAATTTTGATCATCTCACACGCTTGTCAAAGGTCAAATATTTAATATTTTATAACTTTAAAATTATATCTATTTACTGCGTACTGTTCTAAAATTGTCCATGTATATTCTTTTTGTAATTTTAAAGACTTAAATTTTTTTGAATTGTATTATTTCTATTGTGTATTTTTTGTTGTTTGTATTTTTTTGTGATTTTGTTGTTTGTGAGTGCTTTGTCGATGAAACTGTTTTGGCTTTTTGCACAATAAAGCGTTGTTTGTTTGTTTCAATAATTTGTTTGTTTGTAATGTAATTTGTTTGTTTGTTTGTAATCAATACAAATAGTTTGTTTGTAATTACAAATAGTTTGTTTGTAATCAATTAAATGTCATTATATGACATTTAAACAATTTAATTTTTGAAATAGATAGCTACATGTCTTCTCTTTATGTCACAGTAGCAGTAGCAATCACTAAATTTGACTTTTAGGCTATACAATTTTTTTTGACAGGTAGGTTTTTTTCGTCCAAAAATTTTAAATATTTTTTTTTTCTCAAAAATGGTTAATGTTAGATATAGAGTGTTTAACATCAGTATTCATAGAATTTTACAGAGAATGTAAGTATGTAATAAAAATAGGGGCGGCTATTTAAAATAAGAAAGTTGTAGTCAACTTCTGGTATTTCCGGAAGTGCCGCCATATTGAAAATATTTTTAATCGATAGATCTAGATATTGTGGTTCTCTAGAAACTTCTAATGCACGCTCAACCTGGGACACCCTGTATATGGTTTATTTTATTAAGTAGAGGCATTCCAAAAATCTTTAGATTTTAAGATAATTAATTGGGCGAAGTGTTGCAAGTGTGAGATTTCTAAAACTACTCAAAGGAAAGATCTACTAAACTGACAATTGTTTGAATTTTCTAAAAAACAGTGTCCAACGTCCAGTATTACAGAAGGATTATGAAACACTACTTACTCAACTAAAATATTATCTTTTTTAGTAGGTGTGATATCTTTATACCTACATATTTGCTTAGTTCTGGTTGCCTTAAAACCAATAGTAAAATAATATAATACTTATTTAATAGAAAAATAAATTACATATTTTTAATAGTAGGAGAATAAATCCATCAACTCCAAAACGAAAATTGCTGAAATTTATAAATGTCGTATGTTTGAATATTTTGATATATATTCACTATTTTGGGGAGCTTCAAAAAAAAGTCAACCCGAAACCCACATAAGAGACGTTTTGTAGAATAGAAACTAAAATTGTTTTCAGAATTAAATGGAATTCTAGCTACTTATCGGTCTTATAAATCTTCGCTGTCATGTTTAACAAAATATATTTTTCAGAGACTGCAACTTTTATGTTTTAAAATGTCGTATTCTATTTCTATACCAAATAAAATTCAAAGCATTACTTTTGTGATTTCTGATAGTTGATAAGATACTATAACCGAAGAAACTATAACCTCTATAACATAATTGATTTTTTTATTAAATCTATATATTTTTGTATTAACTAATCCAAATAAACACGTTATATTAGCAATATTATTGCCAATGTAAGTGTAGTTAAATTAACAATGTGTAATATATTTCTTATCAACAGTGTAACTTAAGTATCCTGTTTATTTTCAGTTTCATTCATGATATGATATATTGAAAGGGTATCAATATCAATACAGATACAGGCTTTGTATTGTTTTAATACCCATTAACACTATAATGCTGTTTATTAAGTAAAAATCAATATACAGGGTGAGTCTTAAACAAGTGCAAATATTTTTAAGGCTGGTGGTTCTCGATAAAAGAAACATTTTTTCTTTACCGTTTTTCAAATAAGTCCAAAATAACCGAATTATTTTACTAAAATTGAAAATTTGTAAAAAAAAATTGTTTGCTTAAATTTTGAGAATCACGAGATTTTTTCTGGGTTTTCTTTCTTGTGAATTTAATATACTACTTGTCTTGTCATATTATGAAGAAATTGTGTTTTTTTGACTAAAAACTGAAAAAAATTCCAAAATAAATTTCAAAAAATTCCAAATTTTAAAAAATTCGTCGAAATATACTACTCCTAAAAACATTTTACTTTTCACTTATTCAAGACTCACCCTGTATAATAATGTACAGGGTGTCAAGAAAATAATGTATCTATCTTCGATGGGCGATTCTGCAGATAAAAATAAAACAAAAAGTTACTATGAACGTATGCCCTAAAATGCTTCCCGAAGAAGTTACAATCCTCGAAAGGTTGGATAAAAATAATATATTTTGTTTATTTTTAAGAACATTGGTAAACCGTTTTTCCTGAAATTTGGTACTCTTACACACATTTTAATGCCAAAGCGAATGTGTGAAAGCGATAGTGCAAAATTCCGTAACAGCCCTGAAAGGATAATTTCCATTAGGGTAAAAAGTATTACCGGTGGTACTTCTCTTGTAGATACAGTAATTACAACAAATGGCATAAAAATCTAGAACATTTTTATGTAAAAAAGGTGCCCTTCGTTTAGTTCGAAGCGGTGACCAGTTTTGAAGATATTTGCCTTTAAAGGTTAAGATGCATCGATTTTAGTATTAGAGAAATGATAAAATATAAAAACCGCCGTTTGCCCAATTGATTCCAAGATATCAAGTTTGCCAAGTCGATTTCAAGTCAATTAATCGAGAATTTCCGACACTCACACAATAATAAAAATAGTTTAGCAACCCGGTTGCCGACGTCCACTGATTGGGCGACCCTCATACAACCTCTTTAAATTGCTGGCAATCGCAACCCGATTCACCTTCCGCACTGTAAATCAAAACATTGCTTGGCAACCACAATATCGCTTTCAATTTGATTTAAACAACTTTCTGCAGATCTTTAGACAATTTGACAGAAAGCCACTACATCGCTCGATCGAATTGCTCGTTTATCGCCTAGTGAATGGCAGCTTTAAAGCCCGATACGTGATGTTATCTGTCTATCGCACTCCGGACATTCAAAAATCTCATTGCTTTGTTGCCTCTACTTTTTGGTTGTCGCTGTTAACTGAGTTTGCAATTCTTCTCCATTGCGTTCTATTGTGAGCTACTTCTTCCCACTCATTTTGCATATTAATCCTCTTTAAGTTTTCGTGGAAACTGCCAAGAAGGCCTGCTTCAGAACCACAACTTGCTTAGTCTGTTGACTAGGACTAAAAGCAAAGGCATGGTTTTAATGTAAAATTACGAGAAAATAGTAGTGCTTCTTCAAAACCGAATATCTCGAACAAAAATAAAGCTATTGTTATGAACCGAAAAACAAACTGTCGAGAAAGGATGTACCTGTACCTAGATGATAAAATAATTTTTAAATTACTCGTTGTCTTATCATATTCTACAGGGAGTATCAAACTTTCACCAAAATATCAACATTTTGTTTTCCCTCGCATAATTGACAGATGGGAACTTTCATTTAGAAAGAGTTACTAAAAAGTTATAAAAATTTAGCTACATAATGCCTTAAAAATCATCAAAATCGGCCCACTAGAACAAAATACACACACCGGAAAAATCTAGAGATATAATTTTATTAAAGTTAAAAATAAATGTTTTGAATAAACAACCACATATTTGTAGGCCGATTCTTTCTACTTGGATTGAAACGAAGTAGTCACACTAGTTATTTCTAAATTTGGGATATTTGCAGAAGTGTTTGTGCATTTTTTGTCAAATGTATAAAAAGCACCTAGCATCAATTGTTCGAATTTAACCTGTACTGGCTATGTTTTCATGATAACTGACCAAAATTCATTCAAATAACTCTGTTTAGTATTAAACGACATTATGGAGCGTAGACATCTTAACAGAGACGAAATGCTAAGGGCCATGGGTATGCTCGAAGCTGGAATGCGCCAAATCGACGTAGCTAGAGCATTAAATACAACGCAAAGTGTAATATCGCGATTAAGTGCACGCTACCGTGAAAGTGGTGATGTTGCTGAAAGGCACACAGGGCGACATCGCATTACTACTCCTCAGCAAGATCATTTTTTACAACTAAATGATCGACGCCGAACGAGTCTTACAGCACCAGAGCTTAGTTTAGTTCTCCAGGAAACACATAATGTAACCGTTAGTCCTGACACTGTTCGCAATAGATTAAGAGAGGTCAACTTAAGAAGCAGACGCCCCTGGAGAGCTCAACCCTTAACGAGAGGAAATCGAGAGGTACGATATTTGTGGGCTCAAGATCATGTTCAGTGGTCGAATGAACATTGGGCCAATGTTCTCTTCACGGATGAGTCACGCTTTGGATTACATCCGGATTCGAGAAGGCTTAGGGTATGGAGAGAACCGGGAAATCTTATTCGGTTGGATCATGTTCAGGAAGTGCACCCTTATCAAGGTGG
This sequence comes from Sitophilus oryzae, assembly GCF_002938485.1. Taxonomy (NCBI): domain Eukaryota; kingdom Metazoa; phylum Arthropoda; class Insecta; order Coleoptera; family Curculionidae; genus Sitophilus; species Sitophilus oryzae. Next base: position 13,504,003 of record NW_022146055.1, read on the forward strand.
AACAGTTATGGTCTGGGGAGCAGTCCAATTAGGCCGAAAAACCGATCTCGTTTTTCTTGAAAGGTTTCTAACAGGAATCACATATCGTGATTTAATTCTTGAGCCTGTCGTGTTACCATATGCCAATGATTTTGGGAGAAACTTCATTCTCATGCATGACAATGCACGGCCTCATACAGCCAGAGTGGTAAGTGAGTTTATCAATGCTCATCAATTAAACATCTTACCCTGGCCGGCACAATCTCTTGACCTCAACCCCATCGAGCACGTATGGGACGCGGTCCAAAGGAGAATTTTGAGAATGGGTATGCCTCGTGAAACTCGTAGGGATCTGGTTCGGGCCGTGAATGCAGCGTGGCAGGCTGTACCTCAAGAAGAGATCGACAACCTGATCAGAAGCATGGAGAGACGATGTAGGGCTGTAATGAACAGTAGAGGAGGCCATATACCCTTTATTAAGTAAAAATGGTTTTATCTTTTTTTTTAATTCACAGTTTAGAATAAAAAAAAATGTGTATATTTTTTTGAGTTGAATAAAAATCAAGGTAAATTTGAAAAATTCGGCAAATTTCGCATTTTTACTTCCAATACGTCCTCAAACTATTTGTTTATTTTAATTTTATTATATCAGAAATGCAAATAATAAAATTACTGATGATGGCTGGATAAAATTGTAATATCCCTAGACTTTTCCGGTGTGTGTATATTAAACTTTAAAATACATCAAAATTTTGAGGTGCCCATTTTTCGTGCGGGTAGTGTAGAATTATTTTTAATGCAGATAGTAGGGGGGAATGTGCAGAGAGGTAATGATGCAGAATCCATATAATTTTATATGGACCTATAGGAATATAGGTCTCTATGTAATTGATTTTTTCCAATTACTCGGAAAACATACAATGAAATAATTATTGTTTGACCTAGTTCTCCATGTTGATAGTTAATTTTGGAGTTCCAAGGCCTTTTTTAGGTTGCATTATTAAAACTAAATTGGGTTTTTGGACTTTTCGAGTAACAACTAAACGTGGGCCGAATTCTAACATGAATAATTAAAGTAAATTTTGTTTTCATGTGAATCAATGCGAACGGATGAGTAATACAAAGCGGTAAATTATTTTAATCGGTTAAATTTTGGGTAGGCAGCCGGAACTAACTGCTATCCGCATTCGGTATACTTACTGCTCGTATTTCGTTGTAAACATTTTTAATTAGTTTATTATTTTAACATTAAATGTACCAATTTGGAATGTAATGAATCGGAGCATCAATGTCATTAATTATACAGGGTTGTTCACCACATACGACACGTAGCTAAACGATTAGATTTTTACAAATTGTAAACTTTGGGTTCGTTGAAGGACTATTAGAGCTACAATTTAAAAATATTTTTACAAGATACAGAGTGTCCCAAATAAGTAAAAAATATTATAGTTGCGTTTTTTTAATGGAACACCCTGTATATTATTCTATTTTTAGATTCTACGATTGAAATAAAGGTAAATTTGATTAAGGTTATTATTTTATTTTTTATGAGTTATTATACACCATTATTTCCGCCCAAATATAGTCAATTACATACTTAATTGTTTTAATTAATTATTCATAAAATAAAATAAATAAATGTGTATTTGATTCAGAAATCAATACAATATTTAGTTATGAAAATGAACGTCTCTGTTGTTATAAATAAGCATTCGTCAAGAAATTAAATAAAATTTATAAGGTGTTACTTTTTACCACACTGTCTAATACACACACAAAATTCAATTTTTTAGTATTTGGAGCAATTATTATTAATCAACGTAAACAGTCAATTATTGCAGTTTTAATAATGGGATCATATTAATTGGTCCTCTTTAACAAAAAATATTTAAACAGTTTTTTTATCTTTTAACAAAACAAGCGAAATATATATTAATATCGACAATATTAGCATCTGTGCTCTTTCAAAATTTCTTACATCTTTAAAAATAATCTAAAATGTCAATATTCTATGGGTATAGTGGTAAATGAAGTCTGAATTATAAAAAAAATCATTTTCTACGAAAACTTGAAGAGATAGATGAAAAATGCTATAATACAATTTGATAGACAATTAAATTGTGCATCTGATTCTCGAAAAATATACAGGGTGTTCCATTTAAATTAAACAAGTTATTGCCGTTTAAAGCTGGTAATTATTTAATATAAATTTTTAGACACTCTGTATAAGATAGTATTTTGTTTATTATTGCAACATAATATCTGATCAATAAATAAACCTCAGTAAATATTTTGTGTTAAAGACTTCGATACCCTTGGAGAAATGAAGCCTTAAAATTTTTACTGCAATTTCATAAAATTGAAAATATTTCAAAATCGGTAAGGTTTAAGTGTGATAAACCTTAATCAAATTTGCCTTTATTTCAATCGTATAATCTAAAAATAGAATAATATACAGGGTGTTCCATTTAAAAAAACACAACTATAATATTTTTTACTTATTTGGGACACTCTGTATTTTGTAAAATTATTTTTAAATTGTAGCTCTAATAGTCCAAACCAAACCAAACCCAAAACTTACAATTTGTAAAAATCTAAACGTTTAGCTACAATACTCGTGTCACTCGTGTCAATATACGTGTCGTATGTGGTGAACAACCCTATATTTTTAAGCGAATGGTGTTTGTTTATACAGGGTGTCTCGGAAATAAGTATTTTAAGGAATGGTGGATCTGTCTAAAATAAACATATTTTCTCTTTACCCTTTTTAAAATAAATTGATAATAACCGAATTATTTAAATTTGCCGCTTGCAGCAATCGATAATGGATCTCGGCTCGTACGACGCCAAGGGTTGACAAACGACTAGAAAGATTTAAAAACCACTTGGAAAATTCAGATTAAAAGTAAAAACTTAACTTTATATTTGGGAGAATACTATTTGCTTTGGTGGATTGTCGATCTCGGAATATTTATATATATATATATATATATATATATATATATATATATATATATATATATATATATATATATATTCTATAATAAATATATATATCTCTTTACCCTTTTATAAATATATATATATATATATATATATATCATGAGTTAATACCCCGCCGCGCCGGTTTAAAGTTTTATAAAGAAAGTTTTTAAGGTAAAAACCGGCAACACTCTGCGCCATTTTTTATCTTGTCTCTCTATCTTTCAACCAGTCATATTTATCTCTGCCGCATACGATAAAATACAGACCACGTAGATGAAGTGTCCAGGATGGCATAAAAACGATATTATCACTGACAAAGAACGGTAAAACTATTTTAATATACAATTGTTTATTTCTTACAGGGATCAGTTTAAAGTACAACCATTTAATTTCTAAAGTATCATAATGGAATGGAAAGTAAACAACACATTTGTTGGCTTAATAATATATTTATTTTTGATTGATTCGTTTGTGGTCAGGTAATATATCAGTTTGAAATGTCAACTGTTATGCAAGTGGATGTATTATGTCCTGTGGCAATTAATTAGACTATTGGATATTTCCTATAAATAGATTTCATGGTTTGTGTCTATAGTATAACTTCATTAGGTTCTATTATTAGCATACAGTATGTCCACGAATTGTCTTTACAAAAGGAAAAACTTTTTTATTATTGACATTTTGAGAAAAATGCATTTTTCATATAAATTTATGCTTGTTCTAAATTGGTTAATCCTGTTTATACCTTTCCAAATCTTCATACCGTTTCAGAGAAAATTAAAAAAAAACATGAAAATATAGTTGAATTTTTTCTAAGCCTTAAAAATCAAACCGCATTTATATGGTAATATAACATAACTTCGTTTTCATTCTTTGATAGATTATTATTCATAGAATTTCAATTAACGTAATATTTATTGTTGTTTTAACATGTTAAAGAAGCACAAAATTTATTTAGTTCAATGATACGGAAAGGGTGATGATAGTTATAGGAAAATGTGATACTTTAACAACTGCAAAGAATATGACGTTGATCAAAATTAATAATAACCATTTATCAAAGAATGAAATAGAATTGATATTACTATAGAAACGCCTTTTGATTTTAGGACTTTCAACTAAAAATATGGTTGAAAAAATTCAAAAATATTCAATCATATTTTCATGTTTTTCTTAATTTTCTCTAAAACGATAAGGAAAATTGGAAAAGTATAAATCAGATTTAACCATTTTAGAATAAGCAAAAATTTTTTATGAAGAATGAATTTTTCTGAAAATGCCAATAACAAAAGAGTTTTTCCTTTTGTAAAGACAATCCGGCGACTGTATAAATAATATTTTATTTTAGGTATCAATTAAAATTGTTTTAAATTTTGACATTTCTTTTTGACAATTTCGTCAAAACTGTCACAGTGACACGTATCGTGCACGGTCAAGATTGCCTTGGTCCAATCTATCGACACACCAAATTTCATTTAAATCGGACGATGTTTTTATCATTGATGATGGGGTTTCATAGTGCACGAAACGTCGTCAAAATATTAAAAAATAGCTCGATGAGCCCCATCTACATTCCGAGTTTCAGTATTCCTAGCTCACATAGAGCCCGAGTTACGATGCTCCAGAGACCCAACTCAACTTTCTCATTGACTTACCACTTTTTCTATCATTACCACTTTTCATGACGCTCGTGTGTCACGGCCTTGAATTTTTACTCCCACCACGCGAAAAGAAGTTTCACTTAAAAAATATAGGTAGTTTACGTTACAGAATACACTTGTGCTCAAGTAGACAGCAATGTATACCTACTTTAATCGTTAGCAGGCAGCGGCGTGCTTTGCAATTATAAGCGGGGAAGGGCGAATCGGTAAAAAAAACCTATTTCGAGACATTACTTTTATATTTTCTTAAAAAACTTACCTTTGAAAATTCCGAGGCCAATTCCATTGTTCGATTAAAATTCTATCGAAAATTGTTAAACAAACAAAAACATATAAAGTTATATTAGTTAAAATACGAAGTATTATGTAGGTGTTAACCAAAGCGATGTTTCGCGAATATTAAAAAAATTACACAACAAACAAACGAGGTTACAGACCGACCTGGAAGAGGTAGAATGAGAGTTACTACTGCTGTGCAAGACCGTCAAATATCCCTAATTGCACGACGCCGACGCAATCCCCTGCTTTCTAGTACTGCTATTAAAAATGAGTTAGCTCGCCTTGAAGGAGTAAATGTTTCAAAAAAGACCATAGCAAGAAGACTCCATGACAGAGGATTATATTTAAGGAGGCCTCTACTTGTTCCGAAATTTGTTTTTGTTGATTTTCACTCATTATGAAATAAAATTATAATAACAGCCTAGTTGCACTTAGATTTTTAATTTTATTTTAGTTAGTCGTGTAGTAAGCCAATATGTCCAAATATATAAAAAGAATCATATTAGGTCCAAAATAAAATAAAAATATCATTGGCCATGTGTATATTAAATTGAAATTACAAGTATAATACATTTCGAATCTTCCAATAATTACGATTTTTTTTTAATAATTTTTATGGTTCATAAACCTATCAGACCTCATATTAACCTGCCCCTAAAGATACAGCAGAATGAATATTGTATGATACTAACAAATTCGATGTAAACGTTTATTTATCATGTTGTCTCAGTCGTAGCTTCAACACAACAAAATAAATCTATCCAGTAGAATTCAGTGAATCTAAATAATCATCTCTGTATAACAAACATCCGCAAACACTTTTCTTCTATCGAAAGCTTAGTGCTGAAATAATGCCAAAGAAAATAAATTAATAGGTAGAGGCGTAGATAAAACGTGTCAATAAGACGGTCGTAGTGAATAGGCTGTTAAATAAAAATAGCGAATGTTGAGTTGAGCGTTACTCGAAATAGAAAAAGGTGTCTTTTTTCTTTCTAAAGATTACGTAATGAAGTTATTAACAAAATGCAATAGCTGTCATCAAAATGACAGATGATAGGTGCCTACCTTGTAAAAGTGGTGACATATACAGGGTGCTACAAATTCGAGGTACGAGCATTGGTATCTCGGTAACCGTAATATATACGAACATTGGGGCAAAGTTGCGCCTTTAGGATGTTCACCAAGATGCCACCAAAAAAGAAATTTGAGGATTGCTGAGTTTTTTGAAAAAAAAAAGATTTTTTTTTGAAAATCAATTTTATTTTTCCTGTCGTTAGGTAGTTTTAAGAAAATCAAAAAACTAATTGCACATTCTTATAGCCACTTTATAAGGGCTATCTGATAGTATTTTTAGATTTTCAAATTAGCTGATAATTTGTGAGATACAGAGGCCAAATTAAACTTTTTAAGAGTTTGAAAGAGCTCGGTCTCCTGAGTACAATGATATGCTACACTTTTTTTTTGTTTCCGACATTTGAACCCAATTTATTTAAACTAATTTCAAGTCCCGCTCTGTTTTTTTTTAAATATTTAATCTATTCATCGTTACAATATTGATAAGCTTACAAACTTAACAATGACGTGGGGTAAAACATTGAACATGGAAAATCAAATGCAATAAAATAATATACAAATGAATACATTATTTCACGTCATTTGTAAAAGTGAAATCAATACATCTCAACTTTTACAATAAAGAGTACAAAATGCTTTCGGAGGTATAAGAAGAAAGTTCAAAGAGCTATAAATAAAATTGAACGAAAAATAAATTTGTGCAATAGGGAGGGTGGTAACCCTTTCGAACATGTAGAGCATTAGAGCTAGTTGATTTATGTAGAAGTTGATTTATTTATACTAACTACGATTAATATGATGCATATTATTAGATCGTACACAGATTTCAAATTCACAATAAAAGAACTAAAAATAATATCTTTAAATTGCTGACCTGAATATTATTTATTTGAATCTTTCAATTGCCTCTATTTTCCTTATTCAATGTTAATTAGCGCTGATCAACGTTGTTGCGATGAATATAATCAGATTAAATAATTAAAAAACAGAATCGGACTTGAAATTATTTAAAATGATAATTAAATAGATTTGTTGTTGTTGAGGTATCCAAAACAAAAAAAGTATAATGTGTGATATATTTTTGTACTCGGGAGACCGAGTTCTTTCAAAACCTCAAATAAAAAATGCAGGTCCGTATTTAAAAAAATTACGTTGGCCTCTCTGTATCTCATAAATTATTATCAGCATCAATTTAAAAATCTAAAAATACTGTCAGATAGCCCTAATAAAGTGGCTACCCAAGTAGCAAAATTACGTTGTTCAACGTAATCACAACGTCGCCAGGAGCAACCCTACGTTGTCGGACAACGTCGAAGCGACGTCAAAGCGACCCATATTTGCACCAAAATGGTGGATGTTTTTAGGGTCGCTACAACGTCGCCAACGTTGGCGACGTTGTTTGAGGCGACGTAATACGTCGTGTGCTAAAAGTTGTTTTTCATGCCGATTCCCGAAATTTTGGGGTTAGAGTTAAAAATATTCGTCGTCAAATATTACTATATTCAACCATGGGGAAACCAAAATGAATGATGTATGAATTAGAAATGGAATATATTATGCTCCATTAAGAAATAACTAGGTGAATTTACCTTCGACAAATCTGCAAAGTTTTGAGATGTCGGCAATTGAAATTCATCAACGAAGATTAGTTTATTGTTGAAAGTGACCATGATACTTCGAAATATGACAACACCCCTTTTTTATTTCCTAGTTTTAATTTTAAAATTATAGTTTACTTGGTTAACCTAACTTTTCTTTTGTTTAAGTTTGAGACAAATATACGAAATCTATCAGGAAAATTAGCTTACAACCCTAACAGATACAGTTTTTTTAACGAAATTCGCAGTATTTTGTGGTTTCTGATATTTTATTCGATTCGTCCACAACGCACCAAAAGATAAATCGTATTAAAATGGCGGAGTTGCCTAAGGCAACCTTTAAAATACCAATATAGTGCATAAGGGGCGGTAACCGACCTTTGGGCCAACCTTTGGTTCAGAAATAGACACCTGCTTTGACGAAATAGGACCTTTGAACCCTACCGACATCTAGGAGGTAAATAACAAAATTCCTTCTTACCAAGGAAAAATAAAATAGAGAAGAAAGCTGGGTCATCCTTTGGTGGTGGTGGTCACATACTTGTTAATAAGATCGCTGACATTAGATCAGTATTTCTATTTATTTATTGTTAAAAAAGCCGTACAGGAAGTATTGTTGATCTTACCACTCCACGTGCATCAATCGGCAGCCCTTTTATACCACAAGATGATAATCCTTTTAGAAGCTAGATTACAGCTGAATGGGATATATTATTTTGTACACTCCACTGACTTAAAAATGTTTTTATTTTTTGGTCGAAAGGACGTCAGGATGAATTTCAGTTGACTGCTCTTCTGGAGGATCATTATTCTCATAGTATTTCTCTGTTGTATGGGCTTCAGGTGTACTGTTATTTATTTCTATAGTATCCATTGATGATAAGCTACCACTAAGGACATTGCGAGGATGTGGATGACGAACCTAAACTCGTTATTTCCACTTCATTTTTCGGACACTGACTTGCTCGCTGACATTCTTCTAAATACTTTTTCCTTTTTCTATAAAAAGTTGTAGAGTATTTATATACTTTTTTCCTATACATCTTCTTTTCGCTTTACGCAGTAAGTACCACAGAAAAAATTCGTAACCAATTGCTCTGTGACAGTACAGTACAGAATTTTTTGAGGTTAGGTGTAGATAATTCCGCTTCCACAACAAAAATTGATATTGTCGCGCTCGTCGCCGTAATCCAACGTAGTAATTGGTTATAATTTTGAAGTTGCTTTGGGTCGTTTAATGAAACGTTGTATTACGTTGTAGTTAGTATGTACTTACACTCGTAATTTAAAAGTACGTTGCACAACGTTGTACTACGTTTGTTATTCTGTAGTACAATAAACATGCCTTCTGGCGACGTAATGACAACGGTATAAAACCCGACTTCTAACAACGTTGACCAACGTTGTTAAGGGTAAAAATATACAACTGTTTAAGTGCAACGTCGTAGCGACGTTTTGGCTACGTAATTTGAGGTTTGGGTATGCATAGGGCAGGAAAAAGTACCAATTTCAACGTTGCGCGTAGTCAAAACTAGTCGGAAGTCGGAATTTTGTTACTTGGATATGAGAATGTGCAATTAGTTTTTTGATTTTCTAAAAAGTAACGACAGGAAAAAATACAATTGATTTTCGAAAAAAATTCTTTTTTCCAAAAAAATCAGCAGTCCTTGAAATCTTTAAAGCTTTTTTGGTGGCATCTAGGCGAACATCCCAAAGCGCAACTTTGCCCCAATTTAACCATCTTCGTATCTATTACGGTTTCCGAGATACCAATGCTCGTACCTCGAATTTGTAGTATCCTGTATACTGCTGGTAATTCTGCAATATTAGCCCTTTTTGCTTTTAAAATCTTAATTAGAACAATGCACTCATTAGTAATGCGTAGTACGAAGTTTCAAGCGCCAAATATGGGGGACTCTCTCTCGTATTGTCACAGTTGATCCTGCGTTATATTTCAGGGGGAGAGCCCAGTTATTTTAATTGGTTTTAGGGCGAGGGGAATGTAAAACGGACAGAGAAGGGATAAAAATGCTTTAAGGATGGAATTGCTGGCCACATAATGGGGGTATATATTTTTTATTGCAATATTAGACAGATGCCGTTTAAAATTTATGTCGAAAAATGTAAAACATAAAGTGGGTTTTATGTGGCAAACTGACATTTATTGCTTCGAAGTAATCCGAAAAGAGAAATATTGTTATATTTGTTAAGATGACAGAATCGTTTAAAGAGATTTAAAATGAAAATGCTAAATTTTGTTTTGGAGAAAATGGAGTATATATAAATCTAGATTTATTTGTAAATGGGATATGTTTTCTTTGAAATAATTACATCTATTAATCATTTATTGTGTTAAAGATATCTATTATTGTTTAACAGTTATATCTAGATACAATAGGATCATACCATAGAATTTTTATACGACACTATTGAATTTTTATGCAATATTTATTTTAAAATTTTTAACTGTCAAGTAAGAACCCTTTTGTTCATAAAACTACGGTATGATCAAAATTCTATTGGTAGTTCCATCCAATATTTTAAGCAGTATTATTCAAAAAATAGAGAAGTTGTAGAACAAAAAAAACACTCTTCATCCGTCAAGAGTCAATGCTCTAAAACGATAAGTCAACAAAAGCAAACTTTTACCCCATATACCGACATAAAAAAAGATACAATAATATTAAAGAAGGCGATTTTACAAAGATACATTTTGTCAGTAAATGCGTACGTTTCGTGAGTGTTTAAAGAAATGGAAAAATATTGGTTATCCATGTTCTGTGTTGTGTATGTAAATTCTGTGTATGAAATTAGGTAAAAATCGCGGTAAGCAAATATGCAGCATGAGCATCCGTGCAGTCTTGGTGTATAAGCGGTTATAAGAACACTTCTCTGCTATTCCTTCTTTAGGGCTCGTCAGACGTGAGGTGGGTAGGAGTTTAGTGGGAGTCGATTTAATGGTTCCTAATATTAGCCTCATAGTATCATTCAGATAAATGACCACTGTAAAAATATGAGAGCCAGATAAGACATATTCTGAGCACTAATAAATTTGCACCAGCTGCTGTCAGAAAGTTTTGTATGTTATCTGGTCGTAGTTTTACACGATGTTTTCTGCAGGTGTTCTTTAAATGACAAGGAACGGTCGAGAGTTTTTTTTTCATAACAAGGGGCCGTCCTCTGCCGGAAACACTGCGACCTGTGAGGCCTATTGCGTTTGTCCCCCTTCTATATCTGCCCCCATTCTCCTATCCCTATGCCCTGCACTAGCTTATGCAGGTCCTTGATAGGATGGGAGCATAATTCCTCCGGTTCTCAAATAAAAAATGTCGCTTGCGATCCAGAGCCTCGCAATGACATATTATGTGCTCCGCTGTTTCAGGATCTTTATCGCAGAGTCTGCAGCAAAGACTTCCTTGATACAGGTTGAGCTTGTTCAGGTAACACTTGACAGCCATGTGTCCTCTCAAGAGGCCTGTTGTAATCCGCACTTTATTCCTGCTAAGCATTAGCAGTTCTTTTGCGGTTTTAGAGCTAGGTATAAAAGCCTTGCTGTGTCTGTGCCCCTGTCTGTTTCTCCAATGGACATTGTGCTTTTCCCTGATCCAGAGTTTTAGTGCACTACGGGCCATACATTAGGGTATTCCCAGTACTGGCTCTGGACCAAGATAGGTCGAGAGTTACTCTCAAATATTTTGGCAAGGGGGTTGTACATACATTAGATATTGACTATCGAATTTAATTCTCGGCTCATAGGTTGTATACGAAATATAAATAAATAAGTATGTTATAAATATTATCTTTTTATAGCTCTTAATTCATAATTTTCCTACTCATTATCTGTAATTGATAACCTTGGCCCATTAATAATGATTAATTTTCAGTACATGCATGCCTGTGTAAATATATGTTTTGTTGTAAAAGTGTCTGTTGTCATCTGCCTATATATAATAGTTGTGTTAGTATTCGGTTTTGTAGAGGACTATTTTTAAAATAATGAGGTGTTGTGGCTGATTAATTATTGTATATTATCTTACTTTTTATTTGATATAGTTGAAATCTTTTTAACTGACAAAGTAACATGTTAATGAATTGATCAAAACCTTTTAAAAATAAACCTTAATTCAACAACTTTATTCCGGTTTTCTGATGGATAATTAATTTCAAATGTTTGTACTTTAAGTTTTTGTTTTAGAATGTTTAACATCTCGAAATTAATAATGGTTGAAATAATAAGAACCGGAAAAATTACAAACATGTAGTTAATGTTATTGAATGAAGCAATGAAGGTGGTACTGCCATGACACTAGAGCTATTTGTCATTCGCTTTTTTTAATGGTAGATGATAGTCATTAAATATTACGAGTTAGAATTTAAGAGTCTTAATTAATATCAATAGATTTTTTATTAGACGGATCAATGGTGAAGTGAAGATGATGCGTTGAGTGCAATAAACATTCAATGTATTATGTTTGAGAAATCAAAACATTATTGTAAAGAAGATATATTTCAGTCACTCTGTATATCGGTGTAAATATTTTTAAAATGTGTCCTGCTAATTTGTAAAATATACAATGCGATACAAAGTTTTATGAAGAAGTCAATTGCACGGTTAATACCAAAGTCAAAGCTTGCAAGTAATATACAAGTAGATTTGATGTTTTCTATTTGAATATTTATAGTTTAAATAAAATTATATATAATATAATTTATTTTATTTTGTATTATATATAATATTAATATATAATATATATTATATATTAATAAATTATATAAAATACTCTAAAACAAAACGTTGATATAATATATATATGAGTTTGTATTCATAACAATTTTTGAATGTATCGTTTCCGAGTGTTTTGTCATTAACCAGTGCATTAAATAAATAAATTCTTCCTCTCAATAGAACTTAAAACCACATGCTGGAAATCGGTCCAATAATTTACAAATATTTCTGTTAATTTCCATTGAGGTTAGCGTACGGCGGATAATTTTAAAACTGTTATTATAGCACTTTTGAAGTATTGAGATCGTCTTGAAAATATTTGTCTGTAGAGCATCAGTTTATATTTGGACATGTATTTTTGAAATCATTTTCTTGTACGCACAGCTAAGCTGTTGTTAATTTCAGTTTAAACGGATTAAATACAAAAGAATTGTGCTTTTCTTGTGTTACAGAACAGGTAAATGTCAGGTAAAACACTATTTAAAAGTAGCCAACAGTAGTGGGTTTTCATTCTCCGTATCCCGAAATCTTAAACCAAAAATGGACATTTCGGATAATGGTATATTTCTGTCAATTTTAATTCGGTCATATTTCTTTTCGGGCAACTATCTTTGCGAATAATTTTCTTTTCAGTGACTTCAATGAAAAGAAAAGTTTTCGGGTCATTCACCTTTGGTCAATTTCTAGAACCCTCATACTCGATATTTTAGTTTTATTATTGTTGTACCGCTGATAGAAGAAAGAAATAAGTCCACACCGTGTCCGATATGCTTTCGCAGGCCGAATTAGAGAAAATGAGTGTTTTATGCGTTAGCCACAGAACGAGTGGTGGCTCCACTGTATAGCACTTCAGACTTTCAGACGTAAGGGTAAATCAAATCATCCTTGTCACGAATTTGCCCATTAGGTTGCGTCTCTTCACATTTCTTTTAACTTTGTACTTCTGCACTTTCATTTTTAAAATAGAATAAAATTTGGACCACCCTGTATACAAAAGAAATTTGTAATATTTTTAAAGCTTTTGCCATATACTTAAAATTTTATCTAAAATTAAATCAAAATAAAATATAAAATTCCATTACCCAAAATAAATATGCTCAGTTTTAAAGGCCATTAACATGAAAATTAGGTCCCAATTTATTGCCTCTAAAAAAACATAAACGACCTTTTGAAGTGATTTTAATTGCAGTTAAAGGTTTTCATTCAGATATATGAATATTTAGAAAGTGAGTTTAATTTATAGTGATGAAATATCAAAGAACGCTGAAGCGGGAATTCCGATTTGCATGCTAATTTAATGCGTTATAGGATACGTTGTAAAAACCACTAGAAAATAGTTTAATATGACAACTTTTATTAAAAAACAGAATGGTCGAAACCAAACGCTTAATAAAATCAAGCAGTCCTTAAGACAACGCTATTCGACTGTTATAAAATAATTCAATCCTTTTAGAATTTCTTTTTGCTACTTGGGAATGCATTATTCATAAACATTTTTGCTTATTCTAAAATGGTTAATCCCGTTTATACAGTTCCAAATATCCTTATCGTTTTAGAGAACATAAAAAAAAACATGAAAATAGGGTTGAATTTTCCGTAAGTCCTAAAAATCAAAACGCGTTTCTGTGATAAAAAAATTTCGTTTTCATTCTTTGATAGATTTTTATTGATAGAATTTTAATTATCGTTATATATTTTAGCTTACAAATATTAAAGAAGCACAAAATTTATTTAATTCAATGCTATGGAAAGGGTGATAATATAGTTATCGGAAAATGTGATGTTTTTAATATAATAATTTAATTTAATACGTGACAATAATAAATAATTTAATACGTTAATCAAAATTAATAATAATATCCATACATAATGCCCAAACCGTATTTTTCATTAGCATATTTGGAAAAGGCATTTTTTTACGAATAATTTGATACCACACACTAGATATTTCTAGTCAAATTGTTGTTTTGAATCGCATGTTACAACTTCAAATAAACCATATGCAAAAATGTTTGTGTTGATGTTGACATATGATATGTCATTGTATTCAGAGTATTGTTTTCTATCGAATAAAGTAGAAATATAGGTACGGAGGGAGCCATTTAAAAATCAAAAGTTGTAGTCATTTCTGATAAAACAGGAAGTGGCCAAAAACAATTGAATGTGGCAATTAATCCTAATTTATGTCATGGGCGAGCCACTTTTGAGACGCACCCGGTATATGTATAGGTAAATAGTATTGTACGTGTAAAAAAAGAAAAAAAGTTTTACTCTAATCCTAGCTTTGAAAAATTTTATAATCGATATCTATCATACTTCAATATTTTAGTTTTATTGGTGGATTCTAAGCAGACTCTCTTTTATGTGGTTTTATTAAATCTAGTTTGATTGATTTTAATAGATCCGCATATGCTGCAGTAATATTTCAAATAAATCTCAAGCTGTCGTCCGTTAATGCAAGTGGTTAGCAGCTTGTCGGGTAGATAATTAAGTTACTAGATACTTAGAGTTCAATCAATATTTCTGACTTATTTAATATTTCTGAAATTATTTTTGTGCATATACTATGTGATATTATTAGAAAAGCAATACGAACATTTTTAATTTTCGTCCTGTGGCTATTGAAAAACCTTCAAGAAAAACAATATGAAAACTTCGTAAATTGGGGAATTCATTATAATTATTTTAAGTATCAGAAGTGAGCTAAAGCATTAAATATTCGATTGTAGGAAAATATTTTTGTCGATTATTTTGAACTTATTTGAAAAACGGTGAAGAGAGAATATGTTTGGCACCTAAGCTTAAGAATTTGCAAGGTCTGGGGCAATGAAGGGTGAAAGCATCCTAAAAAGGGCGACCATCACGGTCTTTCTGCCGAGCATTTTCATTACCGCACTCCTTGTTTAGATGACTACCAAAAAGAAAAAAGTGTTTTGCACTAAATTGGGAAAATATGTTATGAGTACCTTTTCATTTCATATTTCAGAATGCCTCTTCTTCAATGTCAGAGGAAATACTTTCCGAATCGTTCATTTTTTAAACTAGTGACCAATATTATTTACTGTCATATTGACATTGCCATGCATGGTGTTATTTGAACAAAGGTATTAAGGTAATTGATTTTTAGGATAGGTATATAGTTAAGTACAATAATTTTTAAAATTCATTGTGTGTTTTTCTAGTTAGACGTAGATAAAATATTGTACAATACACGCGAGTTAACTTCATTAAGATACTTGTGTGATTACACAACTCGTGCTACGCACTCGTGCAACTTTCACACGCGTATCTTAATGATGCTGTTAACTCACTTGTATCGTAAATATCTATTATTGGTTTAAATCTATTATTGGTTTAAGTACGCTGTTTATGGTATTCTACAATGGTGACAGCAGCGATGGGGAATGCACCAAGCCTATACATGTTGTAGGGAATTTAAGTCCAAAATTGATCATATCTTTTTTATTGAAAAATTCGGAAAACATAAAATTCAACATGGCGGACACTTCCCATATCAAACATACAGGCAAGACTAATTAAATTATAATTTTGACATCTACTTGTCAAATAGAAACTAAAGCTTCATTCAGAACCTCACAATTAGTGGAATAAATTAGTGGCTTCAATTACACTTTATACTTTTTAGTTTACGATCATTCACAATGTATAAAATACACAATTAAAATTAATAAAATATCCTAGCAACAGTTTGCGGTAGTCTGTTGTATCCATAGAGAAAGCATAATATTTAGCTTATAAAACAACTTTTGATTTCTAACCAAAATTTTTCTTGACAAGTGATAATCAAAGTCCAAAATGACATTTCTTGCAAATTTTGAAGTATAATCTGCCTCTGCCCTCTGCCACGGCGTCGCGTAGAGCGGGACTAGCGGGAGGCGTGGACTAAACCGGAAGCGGAAATAAAAACAGTAGAATATGTACCGGGTGATTTAAATTTGCGAAATAGCGCCCTCTCACTCCAGATGCTAATTTTACAGGGAAGTTTGATCTGGCCAGAGATCCGGCAGATATAATTTCCGTATGCGCTTGATCGTCTCGTAGTTGTCTCTGGTATAATTAGTAAAGTCAAAAACTTCATTCAGAACATATTCAGAATCTCAAATTAGTGGAATAAATTAGTGGTTTCAATTAGCGTAGAAGTTTGTTCTTCTAATTTTAATGTAGGCATTCAGAATGCCAAAAGTTGTGGTAAGAATTTTCAATTAGTGGAAAAAGTTAACAAACTTTTAACTTTTCCACTAATTATACTTCAAAATTTGCGAGGAATGTCATTTTGGCCTTTGATTATCATCCGTCAAG
Source organism: Sitophilus oryzae (assembly GCF_002938485.1). Classification (NCBI taxonomy): domain Eukaryota; kingdom Metazoa; phylum Arthropoda; class Insecta; order Coleoptera; family Curculionidae; genus Sitophilus; species Sitophilus oryzae. The sequence continues at coordinate 13,520,628 of NW_022146055.1, forward strand.
AGAAAATGTGGTTAGAAATTTTGAAAAAAAAGTTGATTGTTTTATAAGCTAAATATTAGGCTTTCTCTATGGATACAACTGATAATCGCAAGCTGTTGCTAGGATATTCTATTAATTTTAGTTGTGCATTTTAGACATTCTGAATGATCGTAAACTAAAAAGTATAAAGTGTAATTGAAACCACTAATTTATTCCACTAATTGCGAGGTCTGAATGAAGCTTACGGTTTGTTAATTTTTTCGACTAATTGAAAATGACTACCACTAATTATGACGTTCTGAATGCTTACATTAAAAAAGGTGAACAAACTTCTACGCTAATTGAAACCACTAATTTATTCCACTAATTGCGAGGTTCTGAATGCTGCCTTACGCTGTTGTTACATGTAAAATTAATTATTTTTATCTATTAATTTTAACGTTAACTAGCAAGCAAAGATCACTTAATCACCATCAAAAACTAGAGCCATTTCATAACAACAATTTAAACTGCAAATATCAAATTTATTTTAGGCTCTTAAGCCATATCTGAAAGTGCAGACAATCTATTATGTCTTAATAATTTTGTTTTGACAGTCGTTTCACTTAAACTAGAGAAATGTCGTCATTTGTCACTTGAAATAAATAACACCGACATGTACCTATTAAGTCGGTAGTGAAACACTATTAATAGCAAGCTTGTACCTAATATTTTGACTAGATATAAATACAGCATGCAGTTCTGCAATAAATCGTTTAAATTATATATGGTAGGTAGTTTTGGCTCTGATCACAACAACAATTATTCTTTTGTAATTGCCAACATTTAATACTGCTTTAATCTAATGATTTATATGACTATACTTTTGTAGCTTATTTAGAAGTTTTAACTAGATACGATTTATATTATGTAAAAAATTGGTCAAGTGCGAGTCGGACTCGCACACGAAGGGTTCCGTACCATTCATTATCTATACAACATTAGACACTATATTATTATAATTTTTTTTCCGATTTAGCTGAAATTTGGAATGCGCGTATAAGTAATTTAAAAAAAATCAAGAAACACATTACTAAAAATTGTATTAATCAATAATAAATATGTAAAAAGTAAAAATAAATATGTAAAAATATGTAAAAATTAAAAAAAAAACCATTATACGTCATAGCAGCGTAAAGTCCTAACGCTTTAAACCACGCGGCCACCGAGGACTTGAAAGATTCTATGTAAAATTCTTACTTCTTAAAAGATAATGTTTAGTGAAAGTACTTTTTTATTTATAAACATTTATTTAATTCTGTTTTTAGTATTATTTGTTCTTATAGCGGCAACATAGATACATTATCTGTAAAAATTTCAACTGTCTAGCTATAACGGTTCATAAGATAGATCTTTGTGACGGACGGACGGACGGACATCGAAGTCTTAGTAATAGGGTTCCCGTTTTTACCCTTTGAGTACGGAACCCTAAAAAAAGTTGATTAATATTTTTTAGTGAAACGAAGCGATATCGTCTGCCCAACAAGGTAAATTGCATTTTCTTGGATGTCTTCTGTCGAAATCTTCTTTGACCGGTTGGATATACTTTTCTCAATCTTGGTACGTTATTTAGGTATTTGCTTCAAATTTATTGATTGATATTCCCGGATTTCCACATAAATTTCTAATTCAAATAAAAGGAAATATAGAAAATATAATACTGAAGAGAATTAGCCATAATTGTTTCGTTTACATATGTTACCTATATCTATTATCAAAAAAGTACCTGCACTGCTTTTTGATTTTTCAAGCAGAGACTGTTAAATCAAATAAATAATGATCTAATGTATAAACTCTGTATGTATCATCCAATATAAGAAATCGAATTAAGTCGAATCGATTAACTAATCGTTCATTTTGTTTATTTCTGTTAGCTCTCTACTCAAAAATATGCCCACATCAAGTAAATCAAATTTTGTTTTTCGAAAAACTTGCATCCTATGACAAATGATCGAACATATACAGGATATGTTAACGATTTTAGAAAATATCATCGAGCTGTAAATTTGGCGTACTAAATAAAAACAAATAAACGTCACAGATATATTTGTTTCTATAATTTTAAATTTTTATCTCACGAAATTTGCATAGAAAATGCTTAGACGACAATTATTACCTACAGTTCAATTTTCGAAGTTTTAAACGTTCGTCACAGATTGTCATTCTCTCTCTTATCCATGTTTATCACATGAAATGAAAATTTTGCGTTAAAAACGTAAGTCCATTATATTTCTTACATCGTACGATTATTTTTTCTTGCTACATACGGATCACGTTCATTGCGTATAAAGGATCGTACTTCCTTGTCTAATGTGCACGAATAGAAAAAGGCAAACATCGTATTTGTATTACCCGCCGAAATCGAATACGGATCGCCGACTGTCGAAGTTGTCGTTAAATTCTAACCAGGATTTTTTATCACTTTTTGATATTTTTGTAGGGTTTTCTGTGTTTATTTAGTTATTTGTGTTTAAAATGCTGTCCCGTTTTGTGAAAAAGACAACGGTTCATATTAAAAGTTATCGACTATTTCAAGCTCGATAAAGATGCTGGAAAACCTCTTTTACCTGTGTCGGCTGTTTACGATGTAATTGGACAACTTTTGTAACTAAATCGAAAATATTCACGTGTTTTATAAAGAGCATAGGAGGGTTTAGGAATTTCAGACTCGACTGTGCAAAGAATAAGTTGCGATAAAGAACAAAAAGCAGCAAAACAAGTCACAACATTGGTTTGTCCTGTGGAATTCCTGCTTATAAGATTCATGGACATACTTTTAGAGGACGTATTTATTCATTGTATACTGTATACTGCGGGTAGGCTACAATAAATTCGTAATTTTTTAATATTTTGTTATTAAATTTGTTATTGTTAGTTTACAACTCATGGACCAAGTTGGGAAATACGTGAAAAGCAATATGGCGCCGAAATTTATGACGAAAGTGTCAAACTTTGCAAATTGAACAGTATATGATACACAGCGAACTCAGTGTCACCAATGCTCACTGGTCAAATATTCAACCGCTTACCTTAACTTTTCGCGCTAATTTGGCCAACGTATAGATATGATTGCTTAAATGGCCAAGGCGCACATAGAAATAAGCATAGGAAACAAACAAAAAAATAATACACTTCCACGCTCACGCTACTGACTAGTTGGTTAAATTAAAGTGGTCGATTCAGCGACCATCAACCTATAAAGGGTTAAATACTAGAACCGAGTATTCACCCGTGAAGGAGTCAGGTGAGGTCAAGCATGAAGTTTTGATTAATTATTGCCTCAATCTTGCACTGTCAGTCTTGCACGAAAAGCAAGACCAAGATCAAGACGAGTCTCGCTCTTTATTAACGTAAAATATCCCTGACAAATTGATCACCCTTGAATTAAAGCAGCGATGTTTACAAAAAATAACTATTTCATTTTGTATATTTTCTTCTAGTGGCGAAAACTCTAGAAGTAGATTGTAACAGTTTCAGCGATGAGATAAACCTGTTGATTAGACCATATAAAATTTTGACTATATTATAATATAATGTAGTGATGAAATTTTATGTGCACTGTATTTGTCATGTTTTGGTTTTAGGGTTGCAGCAAAAATGATTGGTCCCATATTTGAGTATAAATTAATAGTTATAATTTTGATGCAATTACCAAATTATGTTCAAGGAACCAACTAATACAAGTACAATACTCAATTCGTGATCATTTCTATATATTTAGCAAATATTTAGTTTCTTGTGAGTTTTCTTAGAGTCAATCTCCCTCAAGATTTCGAACTGTCATCGATTTTGTCTTCCTCAGAATTATCGGTTATTGTGTCTGTGTTCAAGCATTAGTCACTTGTAGTTCATTAATGCAATTAAAATGCTTTTTTCTAACCTACTGATAACCGCTAATGAACCTTCTATAACTTATGTTTACGTAGACTAGGTTTACATATTCAATTTTATTGTTATTAGGAGAATATATTACGAAAATAATGCCAATGTGATATACGTCATTCTTTCATGATCTATGACGTAAAATAAGTTTAATATTCATTTAAACAACATTAATTTAATACAAACTATATTTTTCAGGAGGACCGGAAATGACTAAAACTATTGATCTTTAAATGGCACCCTCGGTACATTTCTCTTTAACTTTATAGAAAATGGCACTCTGAATAGAATGAGATATAATATGTCAACTTTTGACATTTTCGTATATGGTTTATTTGAAATTTTAACATGCGGTTCATAACGATGTAACGTTTTTAGTTCGTTACATGTCTTTTTTATATATAATATATGATGTCTGGCCTATCATCACCGGATTCTGTATCGTTCAGGCCTGATAATTTATTTGGCACGCTTGGCGTAATTTTTACGTTCCCTAGTCGCCAACCCTGCTATCGTTTCACTGTTCTGTGGAGGCGCGCGCTGTCAAGATCCTTGTTATATGTCAAGGCGCCTCTCTGCGTTTTAAACTGACTTGGCTTTGACCGTCCTACTGTCACCGTCAAAAAATCCTTGCTTCGAGAAACTGCAATTATAAAAATCTTGCTGTATAATTTGAATCAGTTGCCATTTCGAAGCTACAGGGTAGAGTTTTGGATTGACCCACCTTAACTCGTATTTCTATTTTGCTGACACGTTGGTGTACTTTTGCTGTTGTCCTCCAGAATGTTAAATGGAAGAAAGGACAGTTCTTTTGTTTATTACTGAGCCCTCGGAACTGTTTCGATGGTCTTATGGACGGACTGTGTCCAAGGTACGAGTAGTGTTCCCCTGTACCGTTATCTTATGGACGGACTGTGTCCAAGGTTAAGATCCAAGGTTATGGTCCAAGTTACGGACATTATCCAAGGTCCTAGTAGTGTTCCAAGGTACGGGTAGTGTCCCCATATTGCCACAGTATGGTTACAGCGTAAGCCCCATGCTGCTTCGCTCCCATTTCTAAGCCTAGTCAGTAGCTACGGCTGTATTGATTCATGATGTCCTCATTCTGGCCCCTTTTGTTGTTTTGGCAAACAGGATCGCCGACAGACAGTACAGAGATATGAGCCCGGATATTGAAACAGGATAGCTTCAAGAACAGCTAAGTTTAGATTTAAGTTTTAGCTTACATTTAACATTTAACACATTTTCAGTCTTAAACAATAACGTACATCTTAAGTAATATCGTACAGACTATGTTTAGTGGTTAGATTATTAAGAACATTCATGTCGATTTAATATTTAAAAAATAATTTAGATCTTAGGTTTCATTGCGTTATGTCTTGTAATAGTATTACTTTTTTTTTGTAATAATATTACTTTTCTCAAACTTTACATGTCTTGTATTTTATCATAGTTGTTTTCATAGATATTTAGTACAATTCTTAACACCACTTTCGTTGACATATAACCACTATAATAATTATTAAAATTGTACAATGCTATTTACCATTACAGTCCATCTTGAATAAATATAGTTATTAGTTTTAAGTAATATACAACTGTGTTTTCTTTCTCTGAACATGCCTGGCGCCCAATATCTATATATTTTTTTTATTGTTATTGATTAGTTTTCTCTCTAGTGAAATACCTTATCCATGACTGCTCTCCGATGAAAAGCTGCCGTTCGCAGTGGTAATGTTTTATAAAAAAACGCTACAACGACAAATTGACTCGAAATACCAAGCGCGTGGTACAAAATTATTCGTAAAAAATGCTACCTCCAAATATGCTAATGAACCACACTTGTTCCATTTGAAAAAATTGAAATATGATTAAAATACGAATTGGGCATCTTTTAAAGTCTATAATATAATCTTAAGTTATAGCTAGTCTGGCCAAGACAAAACACGAGAAACATTAGACGATCAAATCTATTTTTTGCCAACGCTTCTTGATTAAAAATTAGTGTTTTAACACCGTCATGGCACTCGAATGGCATATTGAAATTCAAAAAATCTCAAAAGTTGACATATAGGTACCTACGTCATTCTATTCAAAGTGTCATTTACTATCGAATAAATTAGAAATATACCGAGGGTGTCATTTAAAAATCAAAAGTTGTAGTCATTTCCGGTGAAACAGGAAGTGAGCAAAAACAATTGAATGCGTCAATCATTCCTAATTTATGGCGTATACTAACAAACCAAATCTCGTTTTTTTATCTGAAAAAATAAAAAAGTTATAGTCACTTTTGAGACGCACCCGGTATATTATCCTATACACCTATAATGTGATTTTTAGTATTTTAGAATCTACAGTTCTTCAACAGTTTTATAGTGTGTTTTTATAGTGCCGTCTTCCTAAGTGACGTCGCCAGTGTCAACAGCTAATCATTTGGTACAAAAATTATAGCTATAGTTAAAGTAAAACGTTATAATGATTAAAACTTAAAACTATTGAATTATGATAATTATTATTTTTTATTAATAAATTAATATTTATTAAAAACATAGAATAAATATTCTCAGCTAAGCATAAGATAATAAAATGATCTACTTCGCTGAGCGTCTGGAATGCTGAACCTGAATCAGAAATATAAGAATCAAGATACTTTTCAGTATTCTCACTTTGGAGAATCCTGTTGAGATTAATCAACGACAATAAAACGTTGACGCCCAACTCTCGTTTTCAGATATATCCGCTGAAAAACATCTCCCTAGTAACAAATCCTAAATAGGATTCCATTCCTGTTCTGACATGTGTCTAGCCCCAGCAAGGCAACTATTAAGCTTGACCAATCAGGTTAGAGTTTTTGACAAAAGCGGATGCAGAACAGCTGTGGCGCACTATATAATTTATTACAAACAAATGAAGAAAATCAACGAATATCTAAAAAACAAATATAAATTAGTAAAAACCAACCAACCCCATTAAATAACCAACTAACCAATGAATTAACACCCTCCAAATAACCACGCTAACCAAAGCTTAATAGTTACCTTACTGGGGCTAGACACAATTCCTGTTCTGTACCACAAAAAATGTTTACACGGTCTGCCTTAATATTAAACATTGACATGACATGATAACTGACTATCATGATTAATAGATAATAGACAATACTTGACTTCCCATTAGAAATCTAATTATTGCATTTGTTTATTTACAGTTACAGCTTGGATTTCCTAGAACAAAATGGATAAACACAAAGACATCCACGAGGAAATGGTGGACTTTCATCCGATACTACCGCTTAATAGTGTTCTGTAACCAATAAACTGTGAAAGACACGTTAGTGTGCTCAATAATTTAGTGCATCCATATATTGAGGCAGCAGACGTCTAGGAAAATGCCAGGATTGATTGTGTTCAGGAGACGCTGGAGCGTAGGTTCTGACGATCTCGTGGTTCCAGGGGCGTTTCTCTTCACCACCCATTTAATATGGTAAGTTTATCATTTTATATACAGGGTGCTACAAATTCGAGGTACGAGCATTGGTATCTCGGTAACCGTAATAGATACGAACACGGTTAAATTAGGGCAAAGTTGCGCTTTGGGATGTTCACCAAGATGCCATCAAAAAAGTTTTAAAAATTTCAAGGATTGCTGAGTTTTTTGGAAAAAATTGGTTTTTTTCAAAAATCAATTTTATTTTTTCCTGTCGTTACTTTTTAGAAAATCAAAAAACTAATTGCACATTATCTTAGACACTTTATTAGGGCATTTTAGATTTTCAAATTATCTGATAATTTTTGAAATACTGGCGAACTTAATTTTTTTTAAATACGGACCTGCATTTTTTATTTCCGATTTTGAAAGAACTCGGTCTCGTGAGTACAATGATATGCCACACTTAATATTTTTTTTTTGTTTTGACATTTGAACAGAATTTATTTAAACTAATTTCAAGTCCGGCTCTGTTTTTTTTTAATATTTAATCTATTCATCGTTACAATATTGATAAGCTTTCAAACTTAACAATAACGTGGGGTAAAACATTGAATACGAAAAATCAAATGCAATAAAGTAATTAATATAAATATAATATAATATAAACAGTCAAATCATTTTCTCGGATGATTGGAAATGGTAGAGCAGTATAATGTCCTGGACCTATCGCCAAGGGGCTACATTATTTGATGTCATTTGTAAAAGTCAAATCAATTCATCTCAACGTTTACAATAAACAACACAAAATGCATTCGGAACTATAAGAAGAAAGTTCAAGGAGCTATAAATAAAATTGAACGAAAAATAAATTTGTGCAGTAGGGAGGGTGGAACTTTCGAACATGCAGAACATTAGAAACTAGTTTGTAAAAGTTGATTTATTTATAATAACTACGATTAATATTATACATATTATTAGATCCCACACTGAGATTTCAAATTCACAATAAAAAAGTTAAAAATAATATCTTTAAATTTCTGACCTGGATATTATTTAGTTGAATCTTCCAATTAGCTCGATTTTCCTTATTCAATGTTAATTGGCGCTAATCAATATTGTTACGATGATTATAATCAGATTAAATAATTTAAGAAACCAGAGTCGGAGTTGAAATTATTTTAAATAATAATTAAATAGTTTTGTTGCTGTTAAGGCATCCAAAACAAAAAAAAAGTATAAAGTGTGGCATATCATCGTATTCGGGAGACGGAGTTCTTTCAAAGCATGAAATAAAAAATGCAGGTCCGTATTTAAAAAAATAAGTTGGCTTCAGTATCTCACAAATTATCAGCTAATTTGAAAATCTAAAAATACTGTCAGATAGCCCTAATAAAGTGGCCATGAGAATGTGCAATTAGCTTTTTGATTTTCTAAAAAGTAACGACAGGAAAAAATAAAATTTATTTTCCAAAAAATCAGTTTTTTTCAAAAAACTCAGCAATCCTTGAAATTTTTAAAACTTTTTTGATGGCATCTTGGTGAACATCTCAATACGCAACTTTGCCCCAATTTAACCATGTTCGTATCTGATACGGTTACCGAGATACCAATGCTCGTACCTCGAATTTGTAGCACCCTGTATACTGCTGGTAATTCTGCAATCTTAGCCCTTTTCGCTTTTAAAATCTTAATTAGAACAATGCACTCATTAGTAATGTGTAGTACGAACTTTCAAGCGCCAAATATGGGGGACTCTCTCTCGCATTGTCTCGCACTGTCTCTCTCGAATTTGTAGCACCCTGTATATCTAAAGATAAGGTTAACACGTCTCGATTTAATTCAATTATATTGTAGCAAGTTTAGTATTTAACAAAAGCCTGGTTTAAAAAAATAGTTTTTTTCTAAAGCCTGCAAGTTTTGACATATGACACAAACATATGTTTTTTTAAATGGAAACCATAGTCGGCCATGATTTCATAAAAAACGCCATTTTTTAAGCTTCTCAGCGATATAAGCTGTAATATGTTTTCTTGGAAAAATTACAGAGTTATGGCCAATTCTTATCATTTTTAAACAATTTCACTTAGTTAGCCATGGAAACAAGTTCAATCGCCGTTGCTCTCAGAAATGTGAAGCTGTTACATCCAAATTTTGTAATTTAAAATAAACAAAAATTGTAAATATGAATTTTTCAAATGAAGAAAAGCGTGTGTATATAGGTACATATTATTGGTTCAACTTTTCTTGACCATACATTTTCGAGGATACGTTGACCGGTGAATGTTACTGTTGAAAAGTTAAATTTAGTTATAGCCAATTCTTATCTTTCTTGACTAATTTCACTTAGATTGCATTCTCATTATGTTCTGATTTATAACTTATAAAAAGTCAGAATATATTACTAAACAGTTCTTTACAATTTACATTACACAAACTAAAACTTAAAAAAATAATGTCACTATATACATACACGTTAAGTTATTTTAGAAAATGTTCAAAAAATCCGCCACTGTTTTGAATTGCATCTTTTTAAAACTGAATTACTACCTATTCTCACAAAAGGACCGGTCGACTTAATTAAACTTCTCTAGTACCGCCACTTCGAGTGCCTCTCTTAATTCATAAGTTCTTTTGTAAACCATATTGTTAACCATACCGCATAAAAAAATCTAAAATGGATAGGTCAGGTGATCGGAGGAGGCCCATGCAGTTGGTCCACCTCTTCCTTCCTGAGTTTGCATAATAATTATGATATAAATAATTTTTAACATTTCTTTCATGGAGGGGATCATAATGAAAGTCATGTTGGAACCACCCTATTGATGCGCGAGTATCTACACGCTTTTCTTCATTTGAAAAATTCATATTTACAATTTTTGTTTATTTTAATTTACAAAGTTTAGATGTGACAGCTTTACATTTCTGAGAGCAACGGCGATTGAACTTGTTTCCATGGCTAACTAAGTGAAATTGTTTAAAAATGATAAGTATTGGCTATAACCGAGAGGTGTCTCACTATTGGAATTACATGTACATTTTCTTGGCAGTCGCTGGCAGTCATTGGCAGTCTTATGGCAGTCGCCTATAATAATTACATGGCAGTCATAGGCAGTCTTCTTTATAGTCATTGGCAGTCGCTTAGCAGTGGAAGGATATTTTGGCAGTACGTGTACATTTTTTACCCGAGTGAGACACCCCTCGGCTATAACTGAGTTATTTTTCGAAAAAAAAAACATATTATAGCTTATATCGCTAAAAAGCTTAAAAAATGGCGCTTTTTATGAAGTCATGGTCAACTATGGTTTCCATTTAAAAAAAACATATGTTTGTATCAAAAATTATATCAAAAATGACAGGCTTTAGAAAAAAGCGGAGGACACAATCCCATTAAGGATGTGAATATTTGCAACTTTTATATGAAAATTTTTGTCTAAAGTAGATTATTATTAAAAGAAATAAATTTTGAAAATAATTTAAATTTAGATAAAATAATATTACTGAGAAATATAATTTTTTTTCGACGGATCATTTTAAAGTCTATTATAAATAGTTAAGGTTGTGTATAGATTTGTAAATTATTAATACCTACATTCAGAATATTTGACATATTATAATAATAAATACTATTCTTTAGTATCTTCTGTCCACACCAAAATATTTAGAAGACCACTTTACAGTCTCTGGAAGTAAAACCTAAACTATGCTAATCCATTAAAACAAGAGTGTATTTATGAACTCTGATTTCACAACTTTTCGCTAAGCCGTTACTCATTTATGACGTTTAGAAAAAAAAGTTATTTTAGGAAGCCATTGTGATCGGATTTGTAAATATATGAATTTATGTTTAAACGAACTAAAATAGAAAGCGTATAGATGCTACGAAATAAAAGGAACATAAAACTTTAAACAATTTATTGTAAAGAATGCAACTGTCTACAGTTGCATTCTTTACATAGCGTAAATGTTATTGCTTTGTAACCGTCGCGCGTCGTTGCAATTATTTTATTTGGTAAAAAGTACTTTAAAAAATAAAAAAAATTGTGTGTGAACCATGTGCGCATGTTTGAAGTAAAACTTCTTACTAACAGCTATTAAATTGAAGGATTTGAAGGATATGTTTGAAATAGTGACATACACTTCCCCAATAAATTAACGCACCACAAAGAAATAACCAAAAGTTTAAGTTAAGTTTTTGTCAAAACCACTTATCCGATTTGGACGATTTTTTTTTGAATGATAGGTTATTCTTTCTATAATGTTGCTATACTAACTATATTTTGATAGGAAACCTTTTTATACTAATACCGGGTGTAGCAATTATAACGTGTTTTTTTAATAAAATTTGTGATACCCTGTAGAGTTGATCAGTTACAGTATCAAGTTAAAATTGAAATCACATTTTAGCCTTATCTCTTTTTTTACATTTTGTTTTTTTATTTACTTCATTATCTTCCTTATTACACGAGAAACAACATTTTATAGGCTGACATGATTTAATATTTTAATTAATGTTTTAATTAACATTTTTCCATTTTACTCACTAAAGTAAGTAGCAGGCTATGGAAAAACACGGATTACCAGTAAATGTCAAATACAGATGCTTGTTGTCATTGTCAGTCGTTCATTTCATTCAAAAAAATCGTCCAAATCGGATAAGTGGTTTTCACAAAAACTTAACTGAAACTTTTGGTTATTTTTTTGCGGTGCGTTAATTTATTGGGGAAGTGTATAATGCTGTTTTAATATAAATTAGCTTTTTCCCGCGACTTCGTTCGTGTTACACCTCGAATCGTTCATGCATTGATTTAAATGATTGTTTACTTCTTTATAGATAGAGCTAGTGAGCCTTAGAAATGCACTATTTAAACTATGTTTTAAGGAGTTTTAAAGCTACTCGTATTTCATATGAAAATTATCAATTATCGACTTTCTGGGTTATATATTAATTATATATTATTATACAGGGCAAGTCTTGAATAAGTGCAAATATTTTCAGGGCTGGTAGATCTCGATAAAAAACATATTTCCTCTTTACCGTTTTTCAAACAACTCCAAAATAACCGAGTTATTTTACTTTAAAAATTTCCAAAAAAATATGTTTTGCTTAAATTTTGAGAACCACTGCAGCTTTTCGGTTGTTTAAATGTTGCCATATTATTAGGAAATTATGGTTTTTAACTAAAAACTAAAAAAAAACTCAAAAGGTTTTTCAAAAAATTCCAAATTTTCAGAAAAATATTCGCAAAAAAATCATAATCGTGTTTCTGGGGTAAAATATACTACCGCTAAGAATAAATTGCACTTATTTAAGACTCGCCCTGTATATCATTTTAAAAAATCGATTTTGTTATTTTTGACTTATTAAACATTTTTTACTTAAAATTTATAAAGATTCACCAATATGCCAATTTCAAGAGCATTTTTATTCTCTTTAAATGTTATTATGTATTTAAAAATATCCGAAAATTTAAAAACCGTTTTTCATTTTTTCATCGCCTATATATGACTTTATGACACACTTTGTATACCAAAAATAAAACTTTTGATTAGACCCGTCTGAAATAAATAATCTTAATAATTCTAGAAGTTATCGAAATCAAAAAAAAAATAAAGTATTTCAAAGAAGTTCAATTTTAGCCCCAAAATGTTTTTGAAATCTTGCTTTTTAACACTTTTTTTCAAATTTTTCTTGCTACTTCCATTGAATGAAAATCTTCCAAGGCGGTTTTTATTTCTTAATTATGTATAGGGTATTTTAGAAATCGAACCAAAGTCGAAATTTTGCAAAATCTGAAAAAGAAAATCTCTCCAAAATAATAAATAGTGAAATAACAATTTACCCTCTATATCATAGACTTAAAATAAAATATAGACTGAGCATCTAATTCATAAATAGCTGGAACATGCGGTCAGACAATGTCTTGTTATTGTTGTGATATTGTTTTAGGTTATAACGAGTGCGACACGAGCGATAGATAGGTTGTCTCTGTCGTAACGGTCGTTCCCTGACGACTCTGACGAGAAACGCAACACTGTTTTTCGTTTCTCAAGTGCACCTGAACTCTCCGTATCATAGCCGGGTAATTTTTTTATTTTAATGAAACTAATTAAATTAAAAATATATCGTATTTAAACTTTTTATATTTTATTAAGATTTAGGAGAGGTTTTTTTAAATAAAAGTTTAGAAAAAACGTATTAGAGTCCAAAAAGGATAAAAATAATAAAATACATGTTATAGAAGAAATTTTATAATCGAAATTACGTAATTTTTGAAATTATTAAAAAAAATATTAATTTTAGTCAAACATTTACAACCCCTAATATTAATCAAAACAGGATCTATTTCACAGATATAATAGAATCGGCGACAGGGAGAGAAAAAAAAATTATGATTGTTGTAATTTTTTTTTCTGGTTAAGTGATGTCTTATTATGTAAATTAGAGAAAACATAAATCTGTTCCATTAAAGCAAGGAAGGTGATAGGATAATATGAAGTGGATAAAATGAAAACTACATTTATTTAACTCGGTACTGTGTTTATTATACCGGGCGCGTCCCCACTTTTGGGACGCGCCCCATATTCCCATATTTTTTTTATTTTTTCAAATAAAAAAAACAAGATTTAGTATGTTAGTATATGACATAAATTAGGATTGATTGACGCATTCAATTGTTTTTGGTCACTTCCTGTTTCACCGGAAATGACTATAACTTTTAATTTTTAAATGGCACCCTCGGTATATTTCTACTTTACTCGATAGAAATGACAGTCTGAATAGAATGACCGGATATCATATGTCAACTTTTGATATTTTCGCATATGGTTTAATTGTAATTGTAATACGCGGTTCATAACGACAATTTGACTCGAAATACCAAGTGTGTTGTATCAATATATTCATAAAAAATGCTTTTTCCAAATATGCTAATGAGTCACCCTTGTTCCATTTGAAAAAATTGACATATGATTAAAAATACGATTTGTACATCTTTTAACCGGCCTAGATACGTCAATCAATCCTTATTTATGTCATATACCTACTAACATACAAATCTGTTTTTTTTTATCTGAAAAAATAAAAAAGTTATAGGGGTGAGCCACTTTTGAGACGAACCAGGTATATTAAAAAATATTGTTTCATAATGTAATCTCATTTTAAAATTCTTGTATGTTATTTATTTAGATTCTGAAGATCATTTTAGAATAAACCGGAATATATTTTTAATAAAAACATTATTAATTATTAACAGAGTTATAATAATTATGATTTTGTTACAAAAACCTTTATATAAATGATTATGTCAAAGAAAAATTTCAGATTTTACATTTTACTAAAATATTATCTAAATAAGCGCATTTGTACAACAACGCCACTGACTCCCAATGGGTAAATTGAGAGTTGCCTACCGGTCGAAAGTCGTTTCAAGACATAAATGGATTATTTAAGTCAAATTTCTTGCAAATTTGGCACTGGCGAACCATATTTTATAGTTCTTGAACAGAAAAAGTAAATAAAATAAACACTTAAGGACTACAAGCTAAGAAAATGCGTTAATACAGCCGGGGACATAGCGGCAACAAAGCTTTACCGCACACGTGCGATGCGTACTACAAGGTAATAAATGAATGAATAGGCGACCTCGCCTCTAATCGGTGTTGCCGAAATGTAAAGAACTTATCCTTTTTAAATAGTATCCGACTTATAATTTAATAGTATAAGGACTATTTAATACATCTATGGCATATTAAAACCTACTTTATTAAAAAGTAGTATTAATATCTCAATATATGTGTATAACAAGAAAAAAATATTGATAATATTAAAGATGTGACAACATAGGCTGGATGAGGAAGGCTCGGTCGACTATACCCAGAAGTAAACATGTGTACAAAAAAGATTGTTTGACCGCGTTGAGATGTAAATAGTATAGTCTATATTTTATTTTAAATCTATGCTCTATATAATATAGAACCCTACCTATGGTCCCATATAAAAATAGTTTTGACACATATGAGACATGAAGTTTTCAATTGAATATTTGAAATTTTCAATTGTCGCTTTTCTTGATATACCCCTTGATATTTTTTTTATTTTTCATCATGTTTTTATTCATTAAGAGCACTAATACCTCTTTATACATTATTTTTTATTCTCTGAAGCATAACTGAAGAAGATATATTTCGTTATGATGTCACTAAATAAACCCTTATATAAAATTGTATACTGTCTGGTTTATAATGTTATATAGTATTGCATTTTCGTACAGCAAACTTTTATTCCCTATTCTACTCCCTGAGGGTATAAATTTCATAAATTCGCTTTATGTTTGTGCCAATTTTTATGTGTATAATCCAGAGGTCACCAAGTTTTATATAAATTTTTACTAACTTTACTCATTTGGTTGATGAATTTCAAAAATTTCTTCTAATTCTTTTTGTAGGATTTCATTCTTCTAGACCAGATAGTATGGAATTTTTATACAACAAACTGTTCCGACATAATTTTACTCACCAAAAACCATCAACCACTCATAAAAAAACCAAATCGCTTTGTGTAGTTAATTCACTAAAGTCGTTTAAACGAACCTTTGTGCTAATATGTATTTATCTAAAGCTGGCGGTATGAACTGACCACTGACACCTAAAACAGAGAGCCCTAAAATATCTAAAAACTTGATATATAATCTAACTGACACACCAATGACAATGACAAATGTATTTCTGGAGGTATTGTGTGTAGGTATTGTGTGCAGGTATGTTTTAGTATTTAGTCGTTTTACACAAAGAAATAGCCAATAAACAATATAAAAATAGTTCATAACAAATCTATACATATATACCTTTCATTTAAAAAAAGAATCATCAAGATTGGTGAAGCGGTTTGGACAGGATGGATGTAACAATAAAACCCTTTGAGCTTTTATATATGAATGGACGGATGGATATATAAACTTACGTGTAAGTAGTTATATTAGTAGTTATATAATTCGAAAAATAGATAAATATATCAATTTCTATTTAAGTAAGAAGTAAGAAACTAAAATGTTGTAAGAATGTTAAAAAACCTCTTAAACAGTCATGATTATAGACATTATTATTTTGTAGCCTTGAAAAAGGAAATAAAATTTCCGAAAGGCTTGGCGTATGTAACAAATTGTTTAATTTTTTGCCGTCAGACCGCTATCCCCAAGAATTTTCTTCTATGTTTTTGTTCTAATTATAAAATATAGGTATTTTTTTAAAATATATTTTGGACTTAATATTCAACTAATGTATATTCAATTGGACCAAAAGTGCAATATCGAACTGTTAATTATGAATTATTATGCATTTATTCCATTAGATCTATATTAGGTATACATTTAAATCTATTTATAATTTTCTTGATACAAATAATTCTGGATTACATTAAAATTGAAATTCTAAAACTGGAGTAAAATAATTTGGTGCAAAACATGTCTCAGTTAATTTTGGAATAAATGTAATACGAGTATGTAGTTGCCTGTTCAGTTAACTGTTAAATTTAAATATGAAGTCAATTTTTGGAATGTAAAAAAATAAAATTTGGAGCTGCTAAAATGTATTCATTTTAAATTTAAATTATCTGTTTATAGCGGAAATAAAGAAAGGTATCAAACAAAATAATCCAATATCAACCTTTGCTAAATGTAGAGGCATTTAAGGTCAAAGGTTAAATTCATTCATGGCACCAGACACGGCATGGTATTCTCGAATTTCGTTTTTGATAGTCATAAATTTTTAATAGGTAGTATTACAAAGTTTAGGTTTACCTTTAAAGTTAACCTTTTAAATTTTTCGTGGCTAAATTTTCCAATAAACTGAATAGGAAAAGATATAGTGTGATTATATTTTTATATACTCTTTTTTGTCCCAATTTTCAGAACATAGATGAATATTTGATCAGTGGCGGCTCGTGACCCATGAGACTGGGTAGGCGACAAAATTTTAGTTTCGTCGTTCGTAAAATTAAGATTGGCAAAAAAACAGTTTTTTAATTGCACTCAAAATGAGCTATTTGGGTCATAAATGACCTAAATACAAAATATTTTCATGGTGTCTGTCTGTCTGTCTGTCCGTCTGTAACACGATAACTCAAAAACCGCTAAACCGATTTTAACCAAATTTGGCACAAAATACTGTGGCACCCGAGAATCTGACCATTAGTTTTTGGTGAAGGTGGGGGGCTAGTAAGGGGGTATGGGAGGGGAAATAACCGCGGACCAAAATTGGAAAAATTCCTTTACTTTGAAACTAAAAGAACTGCCTACTAACTTTTTATTAACATATTTTACATTTACCAATTTTTTACATTAAAATCAAAATACTAAATAGTGTTAGGATTTATGTAATATCACTGCAAAATAAAAACACTAAATCACCATAATACACCAAAACACTTTTACTTTTACACTGGACGCGCGTTTCGCTAACCATGTTAGCATCATCAGCAGATGATTATAAACTAAAGTACAATCTACAAGTTGAGCGTTTATATACTCGCTCAGTGGTCACCGAGTGGGCGTGGCAAAATCTAGCCAACCGAGTCAGAGCCAACTAAGCGTAACAGTTAGATTTCCGCCACTAGAGTAGTGGGAACAAAGAACTTGAAGGAATTGGACCGTTGACTCTGTTCATACTATCTTTACATTTATTAATTCTGATGCTTTCATATGCATCTAATAATATCACTGTCTTTGAAAAATCATATTTTTATTATGTGTTGTACAGGGTGGTCGAAATTGGTCTGTTTTAACAGAGAAAACCTATTTCCTGACTAGATAGAGCAAAACCGACATAGATGTCATAGGCTCGATTTCTGAGACACATCTAATGGCGCAAACCGCCTGTTGATATTTTCACTGTTGACTGAGATATGGGGTATTTTTAAATTTTTTACCATTTGGAAAATTGCCCATAAATTGTATATTTCGCGGAATAATAAAATTCTGTAAAAACGTTCTTAAGGCACTTTTTTAAGCACAATCCAGTGTCGTAGTCAGTTTTTTTCTATACTTGCTTTTTTTGTCAGAAATAATAAAAAATATAATTTTTTAAATGGAAATCATAGTTGGTTATGAACTCAAAAAAATGCTGGCGTTTAACCCCTTCCAACGATATAAAGTTATGTGTATTTATTTCTAAAAATGAGAGAAATATTACATTTTTTATCTTTGTATCGAAGCGGGCCTTGATTTTGTGTTGACTTATAGTTGCCTAATTATTTTTTATCACAATTTAATATTCTATATTATTATTTATCTGCAAAATTAAATACTTTTGAAAAGGTATGAAAAACATTCTATATTAGTATTACCATTTACAATTAAAACGCCAGGGTTACAACTGCATTATTAAATTGAGAATTTAGAGAGAATTGGATTGGAACAAAGGGCCCCATATCTTGGCCCCCATATTTAGGCCTGCCAGGTCCAGTAATTTAACTCTTTTCAACTTTTTTATGGGGGAAATTAAAAGACCTTATCTATAAGAGAAGAACCATTGGGACGAGAGAAGAATTGCAGAAGATTACTATAGGCAAACTTTTGGACTTATTACACAATTTCGCCTAATAAATCGTTGTAACTATGTGCTCCAAAGATGTTTATTGTGTATTCAACAAAAAGGTTCTCAGTTTGAACATCTTTGATGATTTTTTTTAAAAAACTATATTCGTCACACAAAAAATACGTTTTTTAGGTTTGTTCTTTTATCGATTTCAATTGTAATTACTAATACTAATATAGAATGTTAATTTACCTTTCCAAAAGTCTTTAATTATGCAGATAAATATTAAATAATATTAAATTGTGATAAAAAATAGGCACACATAAAATAATTATAGGTACATATAAGTCAACACAAAATCAAGGCCCGCTTCGATATAAAGATAAAAAACCTAATATTTCTCTCATTCTTAGAAATAGATACCCCTAACTTTATATCGTTGAAAATGGTTAAACGCCAGCATTTTTTTAAGTTCATAGCCAACTATGATTTCCATTTAAAAAAATATATTTTTCATTATTTGTGACAAAAAGAGCAAGCATAGAAAAAAAACTGACTACGCCACTGGATTGTGCTTAAAAAAGTGCCTATAGAACTTTTTTACAGAATTTTATTATTCCGCAAAATAAAAAAGTTATGAGCAATTTTCAAAATAGTAAAAAATTCAAAAATACCCCGTATCTCAGTTGGCAGTGAAAATATCAACAGGCGGTTTACGCCATTAAACGTGTCTCAGAATCGATCCCATGACATCTATATCGGTTTTGCTCTATCTAGTTAGGAAATAGGTTTTCTCTGTTAAAACAGACCAATTTCGACCACCCTGTACAGTTACTCTAGCAGAGATGGTTCCAAAGTCGATCTCTACCATGATCAGTTAAAGAAGCAATAGCCGAACTTAAAACCATTTCTATTTAAAACATATTTCTAAACTGAGCCGTTCCGCGCCGCACCGATCAAAACATTTTTTTAACATGTACTTTTGGTTGGCAAAGCCGTTGTGAACGCACCTTTAGATTTAACGTCATTAAACAATAATATTATGACTTTCCAATTATAGTGACATTACATAAACAATAAACACTATTTTATAAGTGCATGGAGGAGGACCCAAAAGCAAGGGCATGCTTTCAATGCTAATATTGATGTAAATCGTTACTGTCTTATTCAAATGCGATTATCTCCAATAAAAATAAAGCTATTGAGATGAATCAAAAACTAAAGTATAAAGAAAAGATATATCTAGATGACAGAATTTTAAATTCCTTGCTTTGTGAATATATTCTACAGGGTGTTTCATACTTTCACCAAAATATCAACATTTTATTTTTCCTCGTAAAATTGACAGATGGAAATGGAAACTTGCATTTTTAATTTAGAAATAGATACTAAAATATCAAATAATTTAGCTACAAATTTCTTATTGGTGATTATACATCAAACTTTAAAGTGTCCGTTTTTTGTGCCGGTGAGTGTATACAGGGTGGCGCACCTCGTTTGCCTCGGTGGATTATACGAAAACGGAAAGATGTAGAAACAAAATATTTTATGGGTATATGTGGGAGGACAATGTACAATGTATTTAAAATTATTTTGAAATGTACAGGGTGTGTCAGAACTGAGATCCATACCAAAGTTTTTTCTTATGGAACACCCGGTATTTTATTTCATTTTTGGATTTTTGGACATAAAATGAGGCATTTATTATGAGGGTTTAATATGTATATATATATATATATGCTTTGGTTTTTCAGATATTTAAAGATATTTAAATATGCATGCTGTAATAACAAACTTTATCAACGCCTTGTATATTACTTTTCAGAATTAATTCTTGTGCTGACTTTCAAGCCAGAGATATAAACTTTACTAAAAAATTTGATTGCTTCATTAAATGTATACAGAGGTATCAAAAATTGCTGGTCTATTTTAAATATTTATTTTACATAAAAACTTCGTTATTTCAAAGGCAACACTATGTATTTTTTTAAATAAGCCAAAGCAGATTTAAATGCGCTTTAGAACTATATTAGGGTTGTCTATACCTATTTTGCTCAGATTTTGAATATAAAGCGATTTTTCAATAAAATTGTAATCAAGATGGCTGATGTCGCCATGGCAATTTAGTAGCGATTTTGAAAATAGACATTAGTTTATGGACTTTATTTAAATTTATGGCAGGTTATTTTTATTTAATTTACCTACAATAAGGTTAATAAGTAAGTATTTATTATTTTATCAAGAAAAAATGAAGCAGTATCTGCTGGCGGAAGGAATGGATATGTTACTAGTGATTTTATTTTGTGAGGACAACTGCTTGTTGGTCTGAAGAGATTGTTGGTCTCAAAGATATCCAAATAGAAATTTTCTTGACAAGAGTTTTTATGAAATACTACTTTTCCTATTTCGCAGAGCTTAGTGTGATATGAGAAAAACCTATTAGTCAGAAACCTGTAGTTGGAAGTGAAGAAAATGAATTTGCCTTAAAATTCATAGTTCTTTTATGGAAAATTAGTAATATAAATCAAAGAGCTACTTCTTTATTTTTTTTGGAAAAATAATAAATACTTGTTTATTAAACTATTACAGGTAAATTAAATAAAAGAAAACTGTTATAAATTTAAATAAAGTCCATCAAATAATGTCGATTTTGAAAATAGCTACTAACTCACTAGCAAAAGTCACTAGCAAATTGCCATGGCGACACCAGCCATCTTGATTGCTATTTTATTGAAAAATCGCTTTTTATTCAAAATCTGAGCCAGATAGGTATAGGAAACCCATATAATTTGAAAGAGCATTTGAATCTGCTTCGACTTATTTAAAAAAATACATACTTAGTGTTGTATTTGAAATAACAAAATTTTTATGTAAAATAAATATTTAAAATAGCTCAGCAATTTTTGATTTCCATGTATACATTTAAGGAAGCAATAACATTTTTTAGTAAAGTTTACTTCTCTGGCTTCAAAGTCAGCACAATAATTAACTCTGAAAAGTTATGTACAGGGTGTTGACAAACTTTTTTATTATAGCATATGCATATTTAAATATCTTTAAATATCTCAAAAACCAAAGCATTTAAATTAAACCCTTATAATAAACGCCTTATTTTATGCATAAGAATCCAAAATTTAAATAATATACAGGGTGTTCTATAATAAAAAACATAACTTTGGTATGGATCTTAGTTCTGACACATCCTGTACATTTGAAAATAATTTTAAATTATGCATATTGCCTCTCTTCATATGCCCATAAAATTTTTTGTCTCTACATCTTTCCGTTTTCATATAATCAACGGAGGCGAATGCAGTGCGCAACCCTGTATATGGTATAATGTATTGGTCGCGAGCTGATATTTTATTTTGCTCTTTTTATTACTTTAAATGATCGAGCCTCAACTGTATTCAAAATTTTGGTATTAATGAGTATTTTACTGTAATTCTTCAATTGATTCACTTCTGTTGGAATAATTAATCTATAGAATTTATATCCCGAGTTAGTTTGTATTATATAGTTCAATTTAGTTTTTGCATGTCTGACTTTTATTCATATCAAACACGCGTTCGCCATAAAATGCTAAAAACTATGTTCAAGGCTTTACGATTATCTCTAACCTAAATTATCTGACACGAATACAGTAAATTAAAGTAGCCTAAAAATAAATCTAATAGCTGACAGAAATTGACATTGTTTACAAACTATACCTAAATGTAATATATTAAAAAATCGTTTCATTACTAACTAACAGGGTTGGAAAAAATCATGATTTTTTAAAAAAAATCAAAAAAATCCACATCGCCACATCGGTCATCAAGACATTCCGCCAAAAAAGTCGTTCGCTTCAGATCTAAAGGATTTTTTTTAAACGTCTCAAAAGTATTAATTTTTTTGCGCCTAAGCACAAAAGTACGAAAATATTATATTATTAAACTGATATTAAGTGTCAAATTCAACGAGTGTACAAATTGTTGCTCGATTACTGTTTATATTATTTGAAATGTTTGAAATTGATTAAAAAATAATTTGTAATGTTTAAAAAAATAGTATGTTCTATTCGGAGTAAAAATGTAATTTTGTGCCCCCCTGTAACGTCGGAATAGCTTTACGATGCGCCTTCAAAGGTACAACATTGTCAAGAAAAGTATAATTTTTACTCCTAATAAAACAATACACTATTCTTCGAAAATATTCTTAAAAGTCGAGAGTGAAATTAGTATGTATATCTAATGTTAAAGTGTAAAGTACTTACTGCAGATCAAAATGTCGGTAGGAATTTGGAAACATACAACCGTTTCAAAAAAAATATATAAAACAATATATTTTCTGACAACGATTATAGATTCTCGGGAATGAGGATATAGTCTCTATATTAGAAGAACCCAGTTCTGCACTAGACTTTGGGAATGATATGTATTCCAACAGCAAATATTTGTTACTTATACATAAATTTTAAAATAAATCCTTGCGTTTAGCGGTCTAATGGATTCACACGAAATTATTTAAAAAAATCAGTCAAAAATCGGTCTAACAATTAAATTGATGAATAGATATTTTTATGTAGTTTTATAACGTTTACAATTATTTTTGGATTTATTTTCTGTTATATCTGTTATTGTGCTGTTTTTTTTAATAGAAGAAATATTTTTTATAGTTTTCTAGGGCACATTTTTATAACTTTTACATTTATTTTTTGATTTATTATAAATTTTCAATAAATATTGTTTTTTTTTTATTTAAATCACATGATTAAAATTAAAAAATCACTTGATTTAAATAATTTGATTGAAATCATGCCAACCCTGCTAAATAATATGTATTACTCCAGTTTACAATAAAATTTTAGAATTTAGTAAAAAAAGGCTTAAATTTTTAGCAAAAATGCGAACATAGTGCACACACAATTTTTTTTTAATTAAATTTTTTCTATGGGAATTACATAAACAAATGTCTAGGCAGATAATTATTTGCTTGAAATTGGCTTTATGCTTACGACATATACATATTAATCTGTTTTAACAAAGAAGTGGTTTAAATAAATTGAACATGCAAGGAAATCCTACAAACAAGAACGTATTACAACTTTCTGGCTAACCCTTTAACGTGCTTGGACCAAACTCGAGAAACGGCTCCGCAAAATGGGTCGATTATGACCTCTAAAACTTATTAATATTGTCGCACTATCAAAATGTTCAATTTGCCGCCAAACTCAGTCCCATTATAATGCAATTTGTATGGCACTGGAAACAATGGAGCGAAATGGGTAAACAAGGCCCACCGATAAACCGGCCGACATTAATATTGATGAGTGTTCGATCCGATTTGTAAAAGATACCTTTAATTTCAAGGAAGTCTGTCTTTTGTTCAAAACAAACAGTTGTCAATAAATATATAATTAGAATATTAGAAATTTAATTATGTATAGTTTATTTCTTACAAAGCCAGACAGAAGCTGTCTATTTATAAAAATTAGATGGTAAGATTAATAAAAAAGTCTGGTGTATCTGATCTACTGAAAAGGAAAATCTGTTGCAAAACCTCTAACGAGGGGTACGGGACAAAAAAAGATATTTATTTTCGGAGTTGGTATGGCTTTTTGGGGTGACTGTTGTCTTTTTCGACCTGATAATGGGAAGTAACAGATTCCCGCCCCATTTTTAAACAAAATTATTTTTTGAAATAAACATTTGAAAAGATTGTGAGGTTTTGAGTCCACTACCCCTCGTTAGAGGTTTTGCAATTGAGATGTACTGACGCTGGGTTGGAGAACGTTTAGGAAAATATGTATTTATCATGTAATTAAAATTATAATTTTGGATAATATAAATTTATAACCGTCAGATGTAAACAAAAATATATATAATTGGAATTTTAATTAAGTAACCAACCCCCGAGTTCCCAACTGGCATAGAAGTACGATAGGGAGACGCAATTTCCCCAAAGCTGTTTACAACAACACAAGAAGAAATCTTTCGTCAACTGGACAAGAGCAACAAAGGATTCAAAATAGATGCAGAATAACTTAACCATTTAATATTTGCTGATGATAGAGTCCTAATTGCCAAATCCTGAAGAACACAAGCACAAATTAACAAACTAAATACAACTAAAAAGACAGAAGGTCTCAACATTAATTTAGCAAAAAATAAAGTAATGTAAAACGAACTAGCAAACCGAAAAAAGATTCTAGATGAAGAAAACACTCGATCAATGTGTACTACTAGTCATGACCTATGTATGCGAAACCTGGACATTTAAATATAATTGACATGACCTATGTATGCCACCCTGGCCTATGTATGCGTAACATGGCCTATGTATGCGAAACCTGAACACTTAAAACGGACATTATAAGGAAACTGCAGGTCGGACAACGCCCAATGGAACGAAATATGGAATGGAAATAACCAAAAAAACCGTAAAATAATAGAGTGGATACTAGAAAAGATTAAGGTAACAGATGTCATCCACAGAATCAAATCCCTCAAGTGAGAATGGGCAGGACAATTGACAAGAAGGACGGACACACAAATGGCAGACAAAAATTACAGCATGGTACCCACGAGAAATTAAGAGACCTAGAAGAAAAGCCAAACCAATCCTGAGATTGGACCACGATATTAGGAAATTAGAGGGGGTTACTTGGGCACGCATAGCCAACAATAGACAACCAATGGATTCAACAACAAAGAGAGTATCTAAATACGTGAGGGAAGTTACACCATAATTGGAAATGGTTGAATAAAATGAAATTGAGGAAGATGATGATATAAAAAATAAAAAAATATAATAATAAAATGCAAAAATATTCTAAAAACTAATCGTAATGTACTGTTGTAATGCGGCATCTACCACTGGCCTAGGTATATTCTGTTTGAGCCAAATCGTTATAATATACAATGCCCAAAGTCAAAATACGGAAAATGTTGTTTCTGCTACAGTAATTTTCAATTAGTATAATCAGTGGAACATTCCTGTTTCCTGTGTTCGTTAGTTTTTGGTCTTATGCGAATCATGTAAATAATTTTGCGAAATAGCACAAAGAATTTATAATTACCTATTATAAATCATAAAGTAAGATCTTGATTTCAACTTTAGCTACCACGTTTCTTATTCATCATTTAAAAATGTGCCTTTTGTTTAGTGTACAGGGTGGGTCAAATTGGACGTTTTTAAAGACGAAAACTAATATCGGTGTCTGGAGCTCAATTTTTATCAAAAACATGATGGTGAAAACCGCACGATATCGATTTATGTGAAAACATTTTCATAGCACCAAGCACAAGTATAATTTTTTTAAAATTAATAATTTAAGATTTATCAACAGAAAATTTGATTTTTTATATGGGACACCTTGTATATTTTTAATTCATTGAAAAGCATTTAATTTTACCTTTTCAAAAATGTAGCATACTTGATATTTTCCTCTTCGAGATATAGAGTTTTTAAAAATTCGCCTACTTTGAATAAGTAGGCTTTGAACGGCGCCGGCTGTAATGCAAAAAATGGAGCTGTGAGCAGCAATTAAAACGAAAATAATATTTGCTATGAGAGATGCAGAATTTTATAACAATTTAAAATATATTTAACCAACATCAACATATTTAAACTATATCTACTAACAATAAAAATTATTAGCAAACTAAGACATGAGATTTTGCTACAGGTGTTCGACATGTCAACTGTCTTCTGTTATGGACAGACGGGACCGTTTTTGAACATTTCTTGCGGAATTAATTAACTCAGTGGGAAGGTAAAAGATACCCTCTCATAACGGCTAAGTATTTCTATATTACTTTCTAGATTATACGGGCAATTTAAAAATAAGAATCTTTATTCTTTATCAAAGATAAAAATCCACTAAGGAAAACAGGCACTAAGTCCGGCGGCCTCGACGGCCAACGGCTGGAATCTTGGTTAGCTATTCAATTATTCTCGAAATTGGCTGCAAAAATTTGCTGAAAACATCAGCGTTCTGCGGCGGTGTCTCGCCTTGCTGGAAAGGTATGTTTTCAAGTTCCATTAAGGGCAGATCATCAATACATCAATAAGGGGTCCAAAGCCTACTAGTTAAAAGTGGCGAACTTATAAAAATTCTGTATTTCGAAGGGGACTATAACAAAATATCAAATGTGTTATAATTTTGGAAAGGTAATTTTAGGTTTGGGAAAAAATTTCCCTTTAAAAGCGTCCTATTTGACCCACCCTGTACCTGTAGAAGATTTTTGTTTTTGTTCTTTACTTAATTGGAATATATTTTCAGTTGTTTATTTAATATGAAGTTGTCATTTAATAACAAAATTTAAAGATAATTAGAGAGAGTTAAGAGTACTTAAATTCTAATTTTAATATCCTGTATCGAAAAGTATCGGTATTCCAAGTATCGATATTTTGGCATTCGATATATCGACGTCTCGATATTTTTACCGTATCGATAATATATATCGATACTTTTAGAGTATCGGAACATCCCTAGTCTAAACAGCAGTAAAATATACACTTCATTTTTTAGAAAATTTGTTAATTTTGAGGGCCATAAAGTGAAACAGATCCCAAATAGCACCAAAAATATAATATAATATTTCGAAATCTCGTGCATTTTTTTATTTAAAATTATTATTAAAATGGCTATTTTTTCAAAACAAAAATAGAAAACAGGAAAAGAAAATTCAGTGGAACTGACAACATTGTTTTTCCTTTTGTCTCTGTCATCTCAAATCAAATGTTCAACTTCTC
Organism: Sitophilus oryzae; assembly: GCF_002938485.1. Taxonomy (NCBI): domain Eukaryota; kingdom Metazoa; phylum Arthropoda; class Insecta; order Coleoptera; family Curculionidae; genus Sitophilus; species Sitophilus oryzae. Next base: position 13,548,225 of record NW_022146055.1, read on the forward strand.
CATAACGTCAAATATGTGTGAAAAACTACTAAAATTGAATTAAAATATTTTAAAATTCTGTGCATAATCTCCATTTTTTTTAAACTACTACCAAAAATGGTTACTTTTTGATAAAAAAAAAGAAAAATGTAAAAATCGTATGTCAGGATAGTTCCCTGGACCCGTATAGTCAATAAGTTATCGTAAACGGTTATCATTTTTATGTAAACATAAGAATCAATTTTTCAACATGCCTATTTTCCTTACATTGTTTTCCAACGTTGAGACATTTTTTTCCTTACATACGTTAATAATTTATCAGACATTTTCCGCAGTAAATAATGTGTGCTGTCTGAATGATTGGAATAACAGTTATTACTCATAAAATTAAGGGATTACAATAATAAACATTGGAATGAATGAGAGACTATTTTGACTTTAGCTATTTATTTAACTGGCTAATATTGTGATAATAACCAATGTTTTCATAATTTCTTACTGTCCACATTAATATCTTGATATATTTTATTACTCTTAGTTTAGTCAAATTGCATTTTTTGGGGAAAGTTTTGGGATAGTTCTGATTTATTCTGTTCTTTATATTTTTAAATCTGATGTTGCTAACAAAATTTCGCGACGGAGCATTGAAGAAAATGCCAAAAAATGTAAACATTACAATTTTTTCGTTTTTTTGCTTACAACTCCAAAAATGCAAATTTTTCAAAAATAATACCTTTATACAAAATAAAAATAGGCAAGTAGGCAACATTTTCTGGAAATGATGTTCATTATATTTTGGATAACACCTCCTGTTTTAATTCGCTGTTATCGAAATTTAAAATTTACTTTTCCATTTTTACAAAATGTGAAATATGTCAAAATCATTATATTTTAGGTATATGCTTCTTTAATAAAGCTCACCTTTATTTTTTTCCTAGAATCCGAAAATCAGTTAATATATAGGTTGTTCCATTAGAAAAAACACAACTTTGATGTGTAACTTTTTTTGGGGACACCCTGTATAATTCTATATATTTTTATAAAATGCTTTCAGTTAACCTACATATGCTGCCAAAATTTCATTTCGATATACTACCGTTCTCTTTGGAGCTTCCGCGGCGTATGAGAGGCGCCACCCTGTATAAATAAGATTAATTAATAAAATTAAGTAATATAATAAGATTAAATAATTTAGAAATTTGAACTACTTGTTTTTACTATGCAGCGCAGAAGCAAAATCCGCATAAAATAAATCCAGTTATGATTTAAGCTTCAAGATATAAGCTAAATACTAAAATAGTTGCTTTAATTGCCTATTAACTTTTAATCCGGTACAAGACCAGGATAAAACATGAAACATCGACGTTAAACATCAATTAATGGAACGATTTATCCCTGGATTTATCCTAATAGGCAAAACACAAAGTAGAGACGCGCACGCAAAAGACTGATAAATGACTTGGAAGATTAATTACACAGTGCCGGTTTTACGTTTCAAAATGCATCACCCTCTAATTAATAATTGTCTCTATCACACATCCATTCTAGTTACGAGGACGATCCTCTTTTCTACGCTTAACGACTCGTGAATGATGTGCTCCCCAAGCTTAACGTAAAAGAGGAAACATGATAGGTTTTAAGTGATACGTTGAATAAAATTAGAATACGAAATTAATAAAGGAAGTTTAGAAGTTAAGTCTTTTACGCTGGGCTTTCAGGTTGCCCTCAGGGGTCAGGTACAGCGGGTGTGTGGCCGAAGGAAATATATATTATATTTCAGAAATCTGCAAATGTGTTTATTTATAAGGAAAAAAAAAGATATTTATAGATAAAAAATTAATTTATTTAACAAAATTTAATTAAAAATGTGACAAAATAGTTACCTTTCTATTGGTTCTATCGGACTTTTTTCGACTATATAAATCTTTATTTGTAAACTTTAATACATCAAATATTTTCAATCTAATAAATCATTTAATGATGTAAATAAGAGGAAATTTCTCACATGGGTGGTCAAATTTTATAGTTTTTTTCATTATATCAAACAGCCTCCGAGAAATGTTTTCAAATTAAAATGCCTTTAATTATGTTTGACTACATCATTAAAAAGGGTCTTCAAATACATCAATGTGATATTTGTCTAAAAAATGCAAAAGAATCCGAATCTCTGGATAACTCGAAATTATTTACTCATTTAAAAGCCTTTGATCATGAAAGTGGAAAAATTTGTTCATTATATACAGGCTGGAAAAATTATTTATATTAAATTTTGATGAGTTTTGCACTGAAGCAAACATTCAGAGGCTGTTTGATATAATGAAAACTATAGAATTTGACCACCCATGTGAGAAATTTCCTCTTATTTACATCATTAAATTATTTATTAGATTGAAAATATTTTATGCATTAAAGTTTACAAAAAATAAAGATTTATATAGTCGAAAAAAGTCCGATAGAACCAATAGACTGTGACATCTTTAATTAAATTTTGTTAAATAAATTAATATTTTATACTATAAATATCTTTTTTTTTCCTAATCTCTACGAGCTGATATAATATGACGAGCAATCTATTAAATTACTGTGAGATTATACAGAAAAGTCCACAGACTTCGAGACATAGGAAAATCAAGTCCATTTAGCGTGTGTCCAAATTTTGACAAGTTTTCAAAAATGACAGTTTTGTTTAGACTGACGTTTAATTTCACCTGCCTTCTCGGTGAATGATTTCTTTTTATGGGGGTACATAAAATCTAACATTTACGGCCATGAAGAAATTCAAAACTTGGAGCAGTTAAGGCAGAAAATATTTAATGCCTTTGACACTGTCACCCCTGATATGTTATCCAATGTGAGGAGGGGATTTTATGATCGTTTGGTTTAATGCAAGAGGGAGGCACTTTTGAACAATTTTTGTAATTTTTTAAATTTCATTATCCTGTTTTTTTACCGTTTACCCATTACCTATCTTGACGAACATGGGAAAACGAACGTCCTTTTCAGGACCACAAATATTTTGATTGAGAAAATTGGTAACTTTTTTTTGGATTAAAAAACAAAAGTTGTTAATATAATATCAATTTAAAAGTGTGTTAGTACTTTTAATACACACTATGATATAAACTTTATTATTATTATAATGTACATTATTAATACTATTGTTCATTCGAAATGGCATTAAGGCCCAATTGCAACAATGATTTAAATTTTTCTTAAAGATAAGTAGAGCTTAGAATGAGCTGTATTTATATTTACTTTAATATTCACCTTAATTGACTGATACAATTTTTGAATTTGAGTTGTTTTTAATGATACTAACAATTTTAGTTCAATTTTTAATAAAATTTATTTAATATTAATAGAAATTCAAGAGATTTGAAACCTCTTTTAGCGATTTATAACATTCTCAAATGAATTACAGGTGCCCTTATTTTCTATGAAATCACACAGCTTTTTTCATAGTCGCTGCAGTTGCTATAGCTATAAAAAACTAATTTTTTAAGGTGTGAAAATTGCGACACACGCTCAATGGACTTGATTTTTCGTATGTCTCGAAGTCTGTGGACCTTTTTGTATGCCTCGATAACATATTGGTGCAGATTATTTTCACCCAAACAAATAATAACCCAAACTATACATTGATGCGGATTGTCTATGAACTCTTTCTAAAGGTCACAGAAACCTGAATGCCTAATTCGGTGCTCTTTCGCATCTGTTATAGGTAATTTGTGCTACTGGGCCGCCCGCGGCCACGCGCTAAGGTCGTTGTGCAATCCGGACGCTCAATTATTTAACAGTATATTTAATCAAATATTTTAGATATGATTTAGATAATTTCAAAACTATTTTGATATACTCTAAATTGTATTATAAAGATCTCAATGAAAATCAAAATATTTGTATATAAAAGATTATTTGTTATGTACCTATTATATATTTTTTGTTGACATAAAACATTTTGAATATTCAGGTAATATAATTTCAATACTTGTTTCATCGTTCAATTTTAGTGTACCTTTGGATGAAACAGTGATGAAAGGCAGTATATACATATCACTTTGGATGATTCATCAAAGTTGTATATGCAAAGTGACAAATGTAAATGAGGCTTAAAACAGAGTTTACACTGTGTCACTTTGGATGTACAACCAAAATGAATCACTCAGATTGAATTCATCCATATTGAACATCCTTGTTTACATATTTTCATCCAGTTCGTAGCAGTTCACTGTTTCATCTTCCGCAGGCTGCCACCTCTCCCAGTGTTTTCTATATCGAGGTTGGCCGCACGGGTCGGCGTCGGCTCTGTTTACATTTTTCACTTGCCATTCAATCTGGATGAATCAATGGTTGAACGCTTCTTTCAACAAAAGTAGGAAGACCGTCAACTTGTTTCATCGTTCAATTTTAGTGTACACTTTGGATGAAACAGTGATGAAAGGCAATTTATACTTATCACTTTGGATGATTCATCCAAGTTGTGCATCCAAAGTGACAAATGTAAATGAGCCTTAAATAATGAGCCTTTGTAAATGAGCCTTTGTAAATGAGCCTTCATGTAAATGAGCCTTTAAGGGCCTTTTGTGCGGCCAGCCTCGAAATAGAAAATACTGAGGAGGTGGCAGCCTGCGGAAGATGAAACAGTGAACTGCTGCGAAGTGGATGAAAATATGTAAACAAGGATGTTCAATTTGGATGAATTCAATCTGAGCGATTCATTTTGGTTGTACATCCAAAGTGACTCAGTGTAAACTCTGCTTAAGCTACACGTTATAAAGCAAATAATATTATCAATTTAAGTTTTAGGTGAAGTAAAATTATCAATTTAAGATAACAATAGATACATTTTTACACACCGAAAACTAATTGATTTTGCAATATATTTTTGATTTTTAAGCTATGAAATCGGAAAATATCCGGCATTAAAATATAAATATATAAAATATCCAACATAAAAATTTCAAGCACCACTTCATTTAATATAGATTTCGTAAATGTATTCCGCAGTTCAATCTACTTGGCGCCCCTAAAGCATCGGGGTGTTGATTGAATTTTTAAATTAAAGAAGGAAATCGATCTTGTCTATTTACCCCTTGATTAGATACATCCGGAAATTTCTACTGCAAGGAGAAAAACAGTTTTAGTTAACAGCATTATTTGTTTAATAGTTATTTACAGTACAAGTGTGTTTATGAACATGATTACAACAACGAGTGTGAACAATTAGAACGACGAGGTCGTAGACCGAGTCGTTCTAATCACACGAGTGTTGTAATCATGTTTAAACGCACGTGTCATGTACAACGTTTTATCTACAACCGAAAAATAAGAAAATGCTGTTTTAATTTTCGTTTATTAGTCGCCCACCTTTACCACCTTTAACTATAACATTTGTTACATTTTTTTAATTATAATTGTGGGGAATTGTTACCTGCTTCAGACTATAGTTACAAACGTTGTTTATCAAGTAGAGAGTTTTTTTTCTGAAAAGTCAGTTTGCCCTGTCAAGTAATCACGAGCACTTTTTGCCCAGAAAAATCATCTTAAAAATTACGATGAGCGATTCCGAAAGTCTCCCTTCAGATGTAGAAGTTGCGAGTGTGATCTACTAATGGTTAAGCGTTATGGAGGTTGGAGAAGTAGTTCCGTCGCAGACGGATATATAAATACATCAAAAGAAAACAAGAAAATTGTTGCGCAGCACATTTTGGGATCAAGAATCGCTGAGGAAGCATGCCAGCCCGAGAGCGAGCCAAACCGATCAACAGCCCAATCTATTTCAGTTATACCTTCATCATCAGCAGCAGGAATTGTTTTGAAGAAGTGTAAAAAATGTGTTATTAATATTTATAATAATTAGTAGTAGGAATTTGTATCAAAAATTAATATATTTAGATGCTGGTAGTTGTTTTTCATTATTATAAAAACTAGTTGTGTTACAGATTCATAACACCACTAGTTGTGTTATGAATCTCATAACGTAACTGAAATACTAATAAAAATCCTGATGTAAAAACGTTATAACTAAACGGTTGTCGATAAAATATATAAATATTATAATCGAAAGATGGCTGTTATTATTGGCAAACTTTCCTGCTAATCAAAAATTTATCAACCATACTCAAAAAGCATAAGAGTTAAACCTTTTCTTTTTTAGAAAAACGCTGATACAAAAATATAAACTATACTACGTAGAGGAACACACATAAAAGGATAACGTATATATAAAACTAGCAAAAAACACTCATTAAATAAACTATGCTCAGAAACTGTCTAGGAAAGTAAAAAAAAAACTTTAGAAATGAAGTACAAAAAAAGTTTCAGACAAAAGTAGTGGAATCAATACAGGCCATAACGTCCTAGTCATTTTGGAATTTGAAGGTTACAAAATAGAAAGAATGGTAGTATATACAGGGTGAGTCTTAAATAAGTACAAATATTTTCATGGTTGGTAGTAGATCTGAATTAAAGAAACCTATTTTTTCCTTACCGTTTTTTCCAAGTCCAATATAACGTAGATATTTTTACTTATAAAAATTAAAAAAAATAATTTTTCGCTTAAATTTTAAGAACCACTAGATCTTTTTTAGGTTTTCTTTCTTGTAAATTTAATATATCTATGTTGCCATATATATTATGAAGATATTATGTTTTTTAACTAAAAATTTAAAACATTTCCCAATTTTTTTTTTCAAAAACTTCTAAGTTTTCATTGTTTTTTTTTCACGAAAATAAACTCATAGACGTGTTTCTGAGGTCGAAATATACTAATTTAAGACTCACCCTGTATATATTTCGAGGTGCATGACGAGGTGATTGGCTCCAATTTGTTTTGATATACAAATTTGCTTCATAATGTTACAATATCGCCGCATGGCGTGCGAGACACACCGCTACACTATGGTTTTTACCCTATGTTTTTATAAGATTGTAATTAATTAGGTCACGGCAGTTTCTACACTTAATGTTAAATATCTTATACATAGTATGGTAACCGATACTCAAGATATCGATTTTCGAATTGAAATTCCTTCTTTTGATCTTCGGGATCTCCTTGGCGATTTTATCCCTTGGCTGCTTCTAATCCTAATATCGACTCAGCAATGGTGCAAAACTTACTTAAACCTCACTAATTCTGGATTTTAAGACGCTTGATATTTAGGTATTTAAATTTAAAAAGTAATACGCTCGCTAATTAGTTATAACTTACTAATACATACGTCAAAAACGTTTGGCTTATTTCTCTAAATTTAATATTTGCATATTGTAATTTTATGACAGCATAGAATATTTACGAGGGTGTACAGGGTGTCCCATTTTAGTTGAAATCATACGGTACCTCCGTTATTCGTGAAGATAGAAGGGTGCGGTTTGCACAAACCTGTGTCAACCTTTTTTGTCAGAACCTGTGTCAACCTTTTTTGCACAAACCTTTTTTGTCAGACGGAAGATGCCGTAAACAGAATTTTCATAGCCCTCTTCGTTTCTGAGCTACAGGGTGTTTTTGAAAATTTTACAATTTGTTACACCCCTTGTATCTCTGTTATTGTTAAATGTATCGAGACGATAAAAACTGTTTGTTGTGGAACTTTCTACGTAGAATACAGTGGCGTAGTATGTTATTCTACGAAAAGAATATTTTTAAAGATATGAACTAAAGTTATGTTTCCTTAAATCGAACACCCTGTATATTTATAAATTATATGATCTGGCTTACCATAAGTTTCTCAAAAATATATATCACCCTATATTTATTTTCACTATTTACTGCAATATTTAAAAAAATATATTAAAATATCATATTTATTAGTAGGCGATGATTGATAATAAAAGAAACTAAAGAATTATTAAAAGTATATTGCTATCTGTCTCTTGTTTTATTTTGAGAGCCACTAATTAATTCTTTATATATTAGGGAAACTTCTCTTAGGAAAAAATCTCTACCGCTATTTGAAAATCTTGGAAGCTATCGTATCGGAACTTTTAAATATTCCTTTAGCTAATTTACGTGAAATATACTTTCAGCAAGATGTGGCTCCCCTCACAACTTAATTTACAACTTTATTACAGTTGGGGGATGGAATCTTTGGTGTTATACAGCAAAATAAAACACTAAATCACCACAATACACCAAAACACTTTTACTTTTACACTGGACGCGCGTTTCGCTAACCATGTTAGCATCATCAGCAGACGATTAAACTAAAAAAGTAGTTTAATCATATGCTGATGATGCTAACATGGTTAGCGAAATGCGCGTCCAGTGTAAAAGTAAAAGTGTTTTGGTGTATTGTGGTGATTTAGTATTTTATTTTGCTTAATTTACAATGAAAAATATTAGAATTTTAATAAAATATTATTTCTCAAATCAATGAATTGGAACCAATGTACCCATATGATGGCCTCCCTGATTCCCGGATTTGTCAGTTCTCGATTTCTGATTTTGGGGATTTTTTAATATGAAATATATAGTGGCAACTAGTACGATGTCAAACACCTGGAAAATGTCTTAATAATGCAAGCTTTTAGATATTTGCAAACCCAAACAAAAATAATATATTCCGTTATAAAAAAAAGAAAAATATATTCAGAGATTCAGTGATAACAGTTCAAAAGTAAAATATATCAATCCCAAATAAAATTTTAATATGTGTAGGTATGATTATTTTAGTAAATACCATTTTGATTTTTTGTTATTTATCACGGCCTACTAATAAGAAAATGATATATTTTAAATATTGCAGTTGTTGCGATTTACAAATATATGAAAACAAAAAAGGTATTTTTATTTTTATTTTTACTAATTTAATTTATTTGCACGCCCGGTACAAGTCGGCAGAATGCATTGTCGGCAATTCGGCATTTTCACAAACAGCGGGAGTTCGAAGAAAGCCGTGTGATGATACCGCATAGCGACGAGCCGTCGACGTCGTGAAATATTATTTTATTTTTATAAATTAGTAGCCCTTTATTCTTGCTGGAAGCAGCATTGACCATAGCGCCAATTCGCACTTTTATTTTAATGAATTTTCAAGTTCTGTTCCAAAGTTTATTGGAATTACTCCTCCCACAATAACATTTTTAAACAATTTTATTATTTGTTATTGTGAAGAATTTATTTATAATTTAATAAATAAAGTAGTGATTTCAATTCGTGGGTTTATTCTCGAAAGAGTGGTCCTTCGACGTTGGGTTTTCTTTGGGAATCGAAGCAGTCCATTGTTAGTCCATTGGATAAATTATTAGCACGAGCTAACAGCAGTAAATAGTGAAAAATAAATATAGAGTGATATATATTTTTGAGAAGCTCATAGCAAGACGGATCATATGATTTATAAATATACAGGGTGTTCCATTTGAAAAAATATAACTTTAGTTCATATTTTCAAAAATATTTTTTTAATAGAAAAACAGACTACGCCATTGTATTCTACGTAATAAGTTCTACAGGAATCAGTTTTCACCTTCTCGATACCATCCATAATAACGCAGATATGGGGGCTGTCCCAAATTGCAAAATTTTCGAAAAGACCCTGTAGCTCAGAAACGAAGAGGGCTATGAAATTTTTGTTGACAGTATGTTCCGTTTGACAAAAAAGTAGCTCAGTTTGTGTAAACCCCACCCTTATATCTTCACGAATAACGGAGATACCGTATGATTTCAAACAAAATGGGACACCCTGTACACTATACGCCCCTAAACTTCATTACTTTGCAGCTTGTGTGCTCTTAAAATGTTTAGTTTTAACGGTAGCTTAAAGAATTATTGTTCCAGCAGCGGAGCGCTGCATCTGCTATTTCTAGTAATTTTATATATGTTTCCATTTATTTATTAGTATAGGATTATAACTATTGTATTTTAGCTTGGCCTATTTTTTGAAAATTAACAATAACGTTTTTAATTAATAATATTTTTATGAAAACAGAGTACATTCCGATTAGAATAAAATTTATCGGCAGAAATCTTGTTAATTAGTTATTTTAACATGTGCCTTCAAGAAAATTCTACTTTCTTGTTTTTAACGAATCAATTTAGAATAAAACTTATTTTATGTTAGGGAATTTCCAACAAAATAGGATATAATTTAGTTCGTGAAGTAAACTATTCATGGGATGACTTTGGGGATAATATGTCATCCAATAGACAGAGAGTCTGATGTATTAATAATAAATGAAGGCCGAAATTTCCTCAAACTGTAGCTGGTTAGGAAACTTTTGACCTAGAATACTAAATCACATTTCAACCTATATTTTATAAGTAGGTATGTTTGTATTTATATACTGCAAAGCTTTTAAAATATATTTTAGTAGCTTTACTAAAATTTGTCGGCTCATCTAGTTCGTGAAATTGAATTTAATCTTTCTGAGAGATTTTGAATGAAAAATAAACTATCCGTTTCCGAATAAGATGAGAGAATGAAAAGTAAGCTGAAAGATCGTAGGACTTGACCGAATTTTCGGCATAACGTAAACTTAGACGTATCGAGCGCGAACCCCGGCGCGGTGCAGATAAACCGAGAAAAGGTCAAAGGTCAGCGAATATGTGACAAACCGAATTTGAATGTGTATGAGAGCAGGAATTTGCGAGGGCGGCTTCCGGATTGTTTATAGGAAACTGTTTAAAGGTATTATCAGATTTATTAATCTACGATTAAAGTCTCCTAGGAGTAATTTTCAATGTATATTAATTATCTCATCAAAAACAAAGCATGTAAAAAATGACACGTCTCGCATCGCACACTGAGAGAAAAAATGTAAAATAAAAAAAAATGCTAATGAATCAAATAAAATCAAACATATTTTGGCCTCATTAATGGTCATAATTGAATTAATAAGACATCTATTGATTTTATGCATTTACTCGTAGATACAGGGTGGCCCATCGAAAACGTTCCGCAAGCGGGGGTGTCATCCCCCGATTTTTTTCAAATGTGAAGGGTGGTCAAGAGGTACCGCAATGAAAAGGGTTCTATTCTCTATACTTTCCTGCTTTGTTTTTGAAGATCGGTCGAGTCGTTGGGAAAATATGAGGGATTGAAATTTGAAAAGTGTTTTAAACATTTATCAGAGTAAATGATAAGGATAAATTCCTTCGACATTCGATTGAAATTTGAAAAGTGTTTTAAACATTTATCAGAGTAAATGATAAGGATAAATTCCTTCGACTAATTTGCTGTTTTTTCTTATTATTTCTAGATGTTTGCAATCGGGTTGCGCAGATATTCAATGGACGCCATCCTGACAAACACCTTTATGGCAAAATTGTTCGCCAGTTAGTAGCAAAATTTCGCGAAACTGGTTCCGTTATGAATAAAAAGAGGCAGAGGGAAAATCCTGTAGTAAATGAAGCTATGGAGGTATTCGTATTGGGCAAAGTTGCCATGGACAGTATTCTGAGTACAAGAAAATTAGCCAATGAGACCGGCGGGAATCGTACAAGTTTCCAAAGGATATTAAAAAAACACAAGTTCCACCTGTACAAAATTCAGTTGGTACAAGAACTCAACGAAAACGATTTTGATCGTTGCTTGCAATTTTGTGAAGCTATGAGTGAACGAGTGGCGAATGATAATAATTTCCTAATTAACGTGTGTTTTTTGGATGAGTGTACTTCTTTTTGAAGGGTGTAGTTAATCGGCACAACTGTCGGTACTGGGCTGGGGACAACCCCAGGGTTTTATACGAGGTGCACACACAAAACCCTCAGAAATTGAACGTGTGGGCTGGTATTTTTGGAAATTCTATTGTAGGTCAGTTTAACGATATTGAGAAGAACTTCAACGTACAAGTCACAGAACAGCTATCTAGCAACTACCGCACCTGATCGTTGAACGTTGTGGCAAGTGAAAAAATGCGTAAACATCTAGAAATAATAAGAAAAAACAGCAAATTGGTCAAATTTATCCTTAATTATCATTTACTCTGATAAATGCTTAAATAAACTTTTCAAATTTCAACTTTTTTGGGGCAAAAGTTGTCCCCCTCACAAACAAAATTGACGTGTTTTTGGATTTTTTGAAAAAATAAATATCCTGGCCGTTATGCCTTTCGGAACGTTTTCCATGGGCCACCCTGTATAAAACATCCATGATCATTGTCATTGTTAGTGGTATATCAGATTTAAAATAAAAATGCTGCTTATTTGATTTAAAGAAATATATATTTGTTTATTAGTATTTTCCTTTTGTTTTTCAAATACATTGCTTTTACATTGCCTTTCTGTTTATATTTTGAAGTGCAATGCTTAATGATTTGTTAATATGTCACTTTGTTTAAAGCTTGAGTCGATTTTAATCGAATATAATCAGTACTAACAATTTAAATAAAATAAATATCAAATTTATTAGTTAAATAACTTTATTTCGGAATTAATATTTTGGTGATAAGTAGGTAAATACAATTGTGTTGAATGTCTTCCAACATAAAGAAAATAATAGATACAAGGGTATCCCGGTGAATTTTGTCTAGTGACGAATGGTTTTTGTAATGTCCTGGAATTGATCTGCCTTTATTAGATTCCTTTAAAGGTCACAGAGATTCTAAAAAAACAAAGCAATGTTTAGTTAGGTTAGGTTGATTATTCTAAACAACTACTAAAACACATTACATGTAAACGATACAATTCTACTTTTTGTGACTAAGAACTGTCATACACAATAAATACCATTGTACTAGTCAAAATAATGGAACGCGACAAAAATCATATAAAAATGTGTGGTTGATCGGGCTTATCCCGTCAATCTCCCCAAACACTATCTTTCGATGTCCATCTCGAATGACTTTCTATTGGACAGAATTAATAACGTGGAAATAGCCTACCAGAAATGTATTTAAACTGTTAGCAATTCTTATAGAAATAAAATACTCTCGTGCTTAAAATAAATTTATTATAAGGACGTCTTATTGGAATAAATAGAGAAGCAACACTTTTCAAAAATAATGAGGCAATGCCAGTTTATTTTGAACATGGTTCTTTTAAAACTTATAGGGTTATAATTACTTTAACAGGACTAAATATTAGATATCCGATAAAATAGTATTCACTTTATTTCGAATGCTTTAATTTTTATTTTGTATTGAGAACAATATTATATTATCAGCAATTGTTTATGAAACAAATAATTAGGTAAATCGAATTCCATAGAACGAGTTAATTATTTTAACGTGATTTATTGTGTATTTTACCATGCATTTTTTTCTGAGTGCAGTTATTCCACTAGAAAAAGTTCTAAGATCTCATGTAAAATCAAGTCAGTTTATTTTATTTACTTTCTATTGAAGCACTATTCAACTATTTTGTTATAAATTGTTAGTATCAATATTAGACATCTTTATTTCTGCAACAATATATTGGCTTGGCAATTGCACGGCACCATAATTATAAAAACAGAATCTACCATTTCGATTAAGTTTAGTAAATTAAGAAGTAAATCTAAACAGTGTACTTAAGAGTAATTTTTTTTAATTAGTAAAGTATCATACGGTGCAATTGCAAAGTCATTATAATGATTACAGAAATAAAGATGTTTACTAATAGTAATACTAACTTATTAACCTAAATTTGCAATTTGTAGAAAATATTTTTTAAACGTTACATACGTAGCGAGAGAGAGTTTTTGAATTTTTTTCGTGTTAAAATTTACTCTTTATGAGAAAAGCAGAAAAGTTAAATCATAGCCTACTAAATTGTGATTATTTTATTTGTATATTTTGAGGATATTTAATTTTAAAACCAAAAGTAATCAAAAACTATAATAACATCTATATAATATGTAGACGGACGACGCGATAGGATGAGTCGGCAGCTTAGCTTAGGCAGTGTTGCCATTCTGTTCCCCAATAAGTAACCGTTCAGTTAACAATCTGTATAGTTCACGCCGCCGCCGCGCCGCCGCGCCGTCATGTCGATCGCATTAAAATAATATCGAAATCGGGGTTTTGTCATAATATTTAAGTATTTTAGTTTTTCGCTAGTGCAGTTATTGAGACTATAAAACACCCAGGTACGAGGTTTTTGTGACGCAACGTTGTTTCGAGTCAAAAATAAATGAAAAAGATTTCGAACTAGGCGTTTTGTTGTGACAATTTCAAATGTTAATAAAAGTGCCTAAAAAATGTTAACGCGTAAAGGAGAGCGTAATTAGGGCGTTGTTGGGTGCAATAACATTCAGTAACTCAACTTTGGATATTTAACTCTCCCGAAACAACATTTTATAGCTTCATAATTTCTTACACCGCACCGATTTGATCAATAGCAAAAATGGATTCAAGCAGTTCGACGAAACAAGTGAGTAAACAAAGTGCTCGTTACATAGTCAAAAAATTACGTACGTAGCGAAGGAGAGTTTTTTATTTTTTTTTTCGTGTTAAAATTTACTCCTTATGAGAAAATCAGAAAAGGTAAATCATAGCCTACTAAATTGTGATTATTTTATTTGTATATTTTGAGGATATTTAATTTTAAAACTAAAAATTATGAAACACTATAATAATATATAGATGGACGGCATTTTACTTTGAGTTTTCTAACTGCTACTTTGGTTGGATTAATGCTATTTTGTTCAATGTTGGGATAATTATAAATCATAACTACGACTTTAACCATGTTAGCCTCATCAGCAGATGATTAAGACTAACTAAAAAGTGCGTTTATATACTCGCTTAGTGGGTACCGAGTGGGCGTGGCCAGATCTAGCCAACCGAGTCAGAGCCCACCGAGCGTAACAGTTAGATTTCCGTTACTAGAGTAGTAGGAACAAAGAACTTGAAGGAATTGGACCGTTGTTTCTGTTCATACTATCTTTACATTTATTAATTCTGATGTTTTCATATGCATCTAATTGCCTGTAATTTGAGACTTGTTTAATTAATTTTAAATTATTGAGATCTATACAATGTTCTTTATCAAAAATATGTTCAGCAACGCAAGATTTATCCGGTCTACCATACCTTATCTGAGCTAAATGTTCTTTAAATCTAGTTAATACTGATGCCCAAAATATTTCTGATTACAATCTTTACAAGAAATTTCAAAAATACCTGACCTTTCCAGTGGAGGTGTTTTATCCTTTGGATTACCTAATAATTGTTGTAATTTATTATTAGCACTATACACAAGTTTATAATTGACATTCTTAAAAATTCCTTTTAGACCACGGGATAACTTTCTATCAAACGGTATTGAAAAATATTTTGACGTATCTCTCTCCACTTGAAAAGTCGAATTTGCAGAAATTATTAGCCTATACCTACGTTTTCTAATTATTTTATCCACCAGTGAAGGAGAATATCCATTATTCTCCTTTAATCGGGGTAATCCATTGTCTTCTTTTTTGGCTAATTTATTCATGAGCAGGTTTGAAGTGGAGGCTAAGAATCAGTTTGAGTATTTTCCAAGAGTATGGTTTAGGTATGTGGATGATATTTTTGCTGTTTTTGACACACATTCAGACACCATAGATAATTTTATTTCTATGTTAAATAATTATTTTCCTTTCATTAAATTTACACATGAAATTGAGAACAACGACAGATTACCATTTCTAGATGTATTAGTTATTAGAAATTCTAATAATTGCCTGGAATTTGATATTTATAGGAAAAATACCACTACACGCAGGTATATTCCTAATGAATCATATTATAGTTTTGAACATAAAATGGCTAGTTTAAATTTCTTAGTTCATAGATTACTTCGTTTTCCACTTACCAACGAAAGATATGAAATAGAAAGAGATTACATTAGGAAAGTACCTTTTTTTACCTTTTAAATATTTTTTATTAATTATTAGATGCATATGAAAGCATCAGAATTAATAAATGTAAAGATAGTATGAACAGAGACAACGGTCCAATTCCTTCAAATTCTTTGTTCCTACTAGTAGCGGAAATCTAACTGTTACGCTCGGTGGGCTCGGTTGGCTAGATCTGGCCACGCCCACTCGGTACCCACTGAGCGAGTATATAAACGCTCAAATTGCACTTTTTAGTTAGTCTTAATCATCTGCTGATGATGCTAACTGCGTGCGTCCAGTGTAAAAGTAAAAGTGTTTTATTATATTGTGGTGATTTAGTGTTTTATTTTGCTGTGTAACACTAAATGTTCCAACCCCCGCTGTAATCTACGACTTTATTTCAATTTTAATGTACAATCCATACATTATAAAGATAACAAGAAGTAATATTTTAACAGAGGATGATATAAAATCAATATATAATTTTTTATTAATTATATTAAAGATATTTTAATTCTTTGTAAATTTTATTGTAGATGGGGTACAATAAATAAGCATTTCTAGTGATTATATTATTCGATTTCATTCAAAAATGTGAAGAGACAAGCTAAAAGTATAAATATATATTCATATGAAAGTTTAGTACCTATTTGTGGTTTTATCTAATAAGAATCATTAGTTAGTTTGATATTTTAGTTTAAGCATATAATTTTAATGATATTATTTTAAATACTAGTAATATAGTAACAGACTATTTTCCATTTAAATAAATCAATTTAATAGGCAAAAAAATTTCGCTGTGTCTTTTTTCAATAAACGAATAGTAATAAATTTTCCTTTTAATGTATTATTTATGAATAAATATAAAACATTTGTCATTATTTCGAAAATACCACATATTTGTATGATATTTTAACCAAACCAAACATTTTCAAAGTTATGAATGAGAGAAACTAAAGTGCTATAAATTCCAGAAATGCAAGAGCTCTATTGCATGTACTGCAGCATTCCCATGTTGTAGGCTATAAAAATTCAGTATGCGATCCATCGCATATATACGAACAATTTGTAAAATGTCATGTATAATATACAGAATTAGTGGACACATAAGAAATCTGTTTATACTTGTTCTGCATTTAATTTTACTTAAAAGAAGAAATTTCAGTTTTAAACAGCATTTGGCAAGCTAATCGATGCTGCTCGATTAAGAAAAGGTTATTAACCAAACCACTTCTGTAGTATTTGATTTATTTTTCTAATTAAAAAAATGAAAACAGGAATTTTAAATAGTACTTTTATTTTTAAGTTGTATTAATAATTATCCCAAAGTTAAAATTTAGAAAGTCGTTAAAAAACTAATTTTTTAAAATACAAGTATATTTTATTACAAATTTTTGATATTTACAAAGTATGTTATGAAATTATATAAAAACTTTTATATCATGTTTTTTTTGGAAAATTTAATACTTTTACAAACTTTCTATTAAAATAGACAGAATAGTAGGTTGGAATTTTAACGGCATCGTGGCAGTTTATAGGGCGTCAAAAAAATAGTATGTCTATCTTTGGTGGGTGATTCCACAGATAAAAATAAATCGAAAAGTTCATATGAACATATGCTCTAAAATGCTTCTCGAAGAAGTTACAGTCCTCAAAAGGTTAAACAAAAATAATATATTTTGTTTATTTTTAAGAACATTGGTAAACTATTTTTCCTGAAATTCGGTACTCTTACACATATTTTAATGCCGGAGCAAATGACATCGTGGAAAATTCCGCAACACCCTTAAAAGGGTACTTTCTATTAGGGTAGAAAGTACTACTGGTGGTACTTCTTTTATCCTTATAGATACAGTAATTTCAACAAATGCAAAACTAGAACTTTTTTACGTAAACCAATGTTTATAAAAATAAACAAAATATATTATTTTTATTTAACTTCTCTAACTAAACTTTTTCGGAGAGCATTTTAGGGCATATATTCACAGGAACTTTTTGTTTTAATTTTATCTGTTGAATTACCCACCGCAGTTAGTAATTTACCAATATACTATTTTTGGACACCCTGTATACTATTTCAAAATACACACTAAGTTTGAACATTTGAGTTTTGGAAAAAAACTTTAAAAATCCACCACTATACACTAAATTACTTCTATAACAGTTAACCCTAATGTGCTCTATTTGTTTAAAAAATTATGAATAGCGATTAGAAATGTCTAAATTTTATTTTAATAAACTATTTGTATATACTTTTTGAATTCTGCACAAATTTTGTTAGGTTTTTCAATTTATAATGAAAATTAAATGAAAAATATTAAAAACATTTATTTATAATTATTTGAATATTAGTCTATATACAAATATATTCCGAGATATTATATCTATATGTACTCGAATTGTAAAGTATTGTGTGCAATTTTTCATTCTTTTGCATAAACCAGAGAATAAAATAAAAACAACTGCTGAGAATTACCATATTATGTGAAAGTGTTTTTTATTGAATTTTCTTATTTACATTTTTTATATTAACGTAAAGGACAATTTTGTCACTAACTTTAGAGCAAGTACAATCAGCTAATTCGATATACTGCTACTAAATATCCACTTGACAAGGAAATGAGAAGTTGTTTCAAAATTAATAAGCAATTAGAAAATCGATTTTGCTTAGCTGCAATCTATTAATACCTAATAAATAATTGGTGCTTTTAATTAGCTTTTTAATGCTACAGGTTTAAATTATGTACCAGGTTCAAAATCGATTTAGCAAAATATTCCAAAATGTATCGAAACATTCGCTAATGTGAACAGAATGTACATTTTAAGTGATGAACTTTCCAATTTCGAATCAAAGCGACTAACTAAAATTATCAACCAACTCATTTTCTATTGAGAATTTCGACGTTTTGATTTAAATTTGTTTGATTTATTAAAGCGAATTTTCATGATTAAATCTGCTCTCTTTCGGCCTTTAAATCGTTTCACTTGTTGATTTTTTAATTAGAAATTTATGACTTCTCTATCAGTTGAGGGGTTTTCGTTATAGATTTTGTTAATTTAAAGTTAAAGTTTTGTTTCTCTATTCTCGCATATCTTTGGACTATAAAGAGACGTAATTATAAAAATAGTAATGAATAAAAGTAAGCATTACATATCAATATTTTATTATTAATTATTTATATTAAAACTTACTAAAAAACTACACTTATCTGAAAATAAGAGCTGCGTTATATAAATTTACCATAATTTTAAAGCATCTGATTGCCACATTCTTTTACAAGTTATAGATATTAGGATTTTAATAGCACGTATTACACTGAAAATGGGTTTCGTGACAATACTTAATCTAATAATAATTAAATAATAATATCGTAAAATTGTAGAACGCACATGTTTCCTTTTGTTACTTTTTATTACAATATTTTGTAGGATTATCAGCAACTTTATTGATAATTAAAGCGATATAATTAAGGATTCCTATAAACTTTAAACTTTGCAATCAAGTATGTATTAAGGAAAACAAAGTTTATTTTTAGAAAGATTATAATATTAAAAACTTTTATATCCATCTTAATACTAATCTACCAAATGGGAAATTTAAAAATATTACTTTATAAAATTACTGCAGTAGAACGTAATAACTTTTTGCTGTATAAGGTCCATAAATTCCTTAAAGTAGTTTTCAGTTTCTTTCTCCCTTAAGGAAACTATCAAATTACACAGAAGGGAAGCCCTACATTTTCCTTTAATCTTTTTATATATTGTATTGTTTAATCTAATTAAATAATTCTATTAAATAAATTCTATTAAATAAATAAATTTGTTTGAAAGTTGTAGGCTATGATGAGTTATGAAATATCAAAATCTTCTTGGACTGATATTATTTTTAAATTTCAAATTTTGCAAAACTTTTTGAAATAAATTATTATTATTGAAATTATTGTTTTTAAACAACTAAAACTTTGAGAGGGATATTTCCAAGGAGATATTTTATTTCATTAATTATATTGGCTTGAAATTTTTATTAATTTGTCACTTTTAGGAAAAAAATTATATTTATGAAAAGTATAATTCATAAATATAATTAGCAACAAAAATATATTTCTTAAGTACTTATTGCAATAAAGTATATATTTTGATGTAAGTTTCAGAAATGAAGCGTTTCAAGTTTTAAGAGTAACAAAGCATCAATATTAAATAATTTAAAATAGCATACTTTTAATATATATTATATACAGCACATTTAAAACAGCAATACTTTTAAAATACTTTTGAATTATTTTAATAACAATAATTACTATACATTTTAATTTGCAAAAAAATACTTAATTCGTAATATTTATTTATTTTGTTATTTTTAATTGTATTTACCTTTTGAGTTAAAAAGAATGAAATAAATTACTGAGTAGCGTGGTGTACACTCATGCAATGCAGCAATAAATGCTAATGTGACCATGCAATCTGAACTCTTTGATTATCATTAGCAAGTTTAAGCTTCTAAATTCAGTCTATTTCCCACAATAATATGTTTGTGCTGTCATTAGATAAAAAAATTAAAAAAAAAATGTTAAATGAAACGCTTGACAAAATTTGTACAAATAAAAAAAGGTTTAATATTGCACATGAATCAATAAAACACAACATAATATATAAAACAAACATGTTGATTAATAATTATTTCAATAATTTAAAAAAACTTCTTAAGTGGTATACCTTAAAAGTTGAATAAATATAACCAGATTTGGTATCTTAATATATTATTATGATATAGATTGGCGTTCGCAAATATTTATTATTTTCCAAAACACTGTTTATTTGACATAATTTCATAAAATTATTACCTTTAATTTGTGAAGAGCTTGACAAATTTCGAACATCTTAAGTCGATTTTATACGCATCTACATCCGCCTGTCGTTCATTGTTCTGTCTCTCGAATCATATGGAAATATGATCTGTCACTTTTGAAACAAACCATTTATTTGGTTAATAACAACAAGCGACGTAGCATGATGGATTTATACTAAGGGCTGGCTTGGGTCGACATTTCCGTATGTAAGAAGAGTACAATGCGTTTATAATGTACTGAACAAAGAGAGAACAGTAAACACGTTGCCAAACGTACGAAATAAACCGATAAACTGCGCACATTGCTAAGAGACGTGGAAGGGGATATTATATCAGACAATGACTAAAGAATCCAAGGACAAATAACACCCGAGAGCAAATTGTGACGATGTCACCAAACAGTGCCGTGGCACATATTTTTCTTAACCTAGCTGTTTGAAGCAATATTTATATTTTTTGATAATTGTTTTGACGACGCCTATGGTGTATCATCCTAATTAATTACGAAAAAAACGTATTAAAATGTTAACAAAAGGTACAAAACTAGTATCGACGTATAGTACATATCAAGTACATATAGATGTTAATTGAAATTGAAGAATAATTATCGAATTCAATAAGAAAACGCTAAAAAGTTGGAGTGGACTGTTTATTTACCTATGAAACGTAACTCCTGGCTCTTCCTTATCGCTGCTGCTTTTACACTTGAAAGCTGAATAACTAATCACCATTGTAATAAAGTTTATACAAAGTTTACTACACACAAACTATTAAAAATCGCTAAAATTGTCGCTGGTGTCCAAATGATGACTCATTGTTTGCCACCAAAACAAAAAAAAGGTCACAAATTCTGCTGCAGCCCGTATAGGGGCGTTACATGTCCTTATATTCTTTAGTCATTGATATCAGATTTGTCGCAGTCCACCGGTGGACCCAATCAGTACCTCTGTTTATCTCACTTGTGTCTAGCCGTCCGACCGGAGGAGCAAGCGAAAATCCATGAACGTAGACGAAGAAATTCGTGCGCGATTCTGAATCCCTGCCTCTGTCAGTACCTAAAGTTCTACAGAAAGGTGAACATCATGAGTTCAGCTTTACGATTTAATTACGTCTCGCGATACCTTATTTGTTTATTTATTAACGAGTCGTTGTCATTTTCCCCAGAGCCTGACAATTTTTGAAGTGCAAGTTAGAAACACTTGCTTTTTTGGTAAAAAAGGGTGGAATTCAGTTGGTGTTTGACAGTGGTCGCGCTATTAAAACTCTGAAATCAAAATGAATCTATGTCTCAAAATCTATTAAAAATAATTGATTGTAATTTTGTCAAAAACTTTCTGTTATATTTTCTTCGCAGACAGTATGTAAAAATATTTATAAATAAAAAAGTTACAGGATTGCTGAAAATTACTGTTTAGGAAACTCTTAAAATATATTTAATTTTATTTTTCTAATTTAAATTCAATATTAATTTATTCTATTATTTATGGTATACGCATATGTGGTACTAGGGAGGTTATTCCAGAGGGCTGAAACACGCCTGCGTCAATTAACCTTAAACCACAACATACTTGATCGAAAGATCCCGCAAGAGCGGCATCGAACGAGAGATCGATTCAACGTGCTAACCGCCGCCGCCGCAAATAACTTTATTTTAAATCTTCAAAAGTTCCTACCAATTCGGTAACGTTTACTCGTGCGAGTAGTTGTTCCTGATCCAGATACAGGGTGGCCACCCAGGAGAAGACTACAACCCTCCAAGGTAAGCCGACCTCGTACCACGTGTTTTCATTTTAGCAGGAATTTTTATTTTATCGAGTCTATTAAAAACAATCAATCATTTCTTTATTTCCTTTCTAAACAATTACTATGTACTAAAAGTAAATGGATGGGTTATTAAAAAAATTTGAATGGAAAAAAGCAACCTTATCGATTTTTTCTTATTTAAACATATTGTAAAAGATCCGATCTTCAAAATAAAAAAAGTTTCAATGTCTAAAGTGGTTCTTAAGTTATAGCTTGTTATGTGTTAAAAAGTTGAGTTTATAAATTATCGCGATTACTGAGATTACTTTTATTGTTATAAAATATAGACACCCTAACGGTATCCTTATAATTCCATTTCAGATGTTCAGAAACATATTTAATGATTTTATCTACGAGTAGTTATCTTTTCGAAAAAAAAGTCGTTTAAAAATAAGCCGTTTGCGATCGTAATTTTACTTCACCTGATACGGAAAGGCGTACCGGCAACGCCGCAACAGCACACCGTCATATTTCTCTCACTCCGACTTAATAATATCCCTATGCGATTTACTTCGACACATGTAAGTTCCGACCCAAAAGTAACAGATGCCAGCACGGTATATAAACTCATCCATAGTTAATTTAATAGTATATTAGAACTAAACTCTTTTTAGTGAAGTAAAAATTGGTATATCGTCTGTCGAAATCTTACTTAAGTCGTAAAATAGAGTAAGCAAGCGAAAAATAATAATAAAAAATAAAACAATATTGATATATCAAAAATTTATATCTGAAACGTCACCTATATATTTTTTTTTGATTAAAAATAGCACAACTCCCGCTGTGCGACTAGCCCGTCGCATTAAGTATTAAAGCCACATTTCGGTTTATCTGGAATGCAACAGACCTGCACTTATCCTACATTTTTAATGTGTCCATCTTGTCGACGCACATTCTGAGTACGAAAATTATTCGCTACACCCCCGGCGTTTAACTGCTCCCTTAATAATTCAGAAAGGGTGTAAATAATGGCGTAAACTGCGTCCGTGAGCCCCACGTGCCATAAATAAGAGTTAGTCGGATCTTACCCTAGATTGAAATGCACGGCGGTGCTTCTGACTCACTTGCTGCAAGCGGTTGTGCGCTCTTTTGCATGCCATTCGCAGTTCTTGTCGCTTTTTTGCTTGTTTCTTGTGAGAAGGAAGCGCGTGGAAGGGAAAAGGGGGATTTGGAAAATCGTTTTACGTTAACTTGGTGTCATAAAGTGTCTTTTTAGTCTCTACATGGAAGTCGTTTAGATAGAAAGAGATCATAATTTTTTATTCTATTACGATTTTATACATTTTGATGCTACTATATTTGATATTGGTTCTAGAATATTTTAAATTTAAAGAAGGCGTCCATTCTTCTCAAAGAGGCCTGGTTTAAATTAAAAAGAAGTATAAAAAAGACTCGAAGTCTCGGTCTCAACGTGTATATTAAGTTAAACAGTGACACGTGTTTCGTTCATACGAGCATCATGAGACAAATACAATAAGTCAAGCCACTCACACGTTCACATTTTACATATTAAAACAATACTGAGATGAGGCTGAAATGACCTGATGTGTATTGTGAATGTGTGAGTGGATTGACTTTTATTGTAAATATTTGTCTGATGATGCTCGTATATGAGCGAAACACGTGATGTCACTGTTTAACTTAATTTGAACGTTGTCAACGTTGTGACCGAGACTTTGAATCTCTCTTCTATATCTATAATCTATACTCCTTTTTTTAGAACATTTTAGTTAACTAATATTTATATTATGTTTGATAAATCTGCATACACCGGGTGTTTCTCAAAAGGGCTCACCTCTGCAACTTTTTTACATTTTCATTAAAAAAACGAGATTTAGTCTGTTAGTATTATAAGACTTAAATCTGGATTCATTGTTTCAATACGTATTCAGTTGTTTTCGGTCACTTCCTGTTTCACCAGAAATGACTACTTTTAATTTTTAAATAGCATCCTCGGTATTTTTTACTTCATTTGATATAAAATGACATTCTGAATAGGATACATATCATATTATGTCAACTTTTGATATTTTCAATTAATAAATTTCAATTTACAGTGCTATGGCCATAAATGTAACGACAATTTGACTCGAAATACCAAGTGAGTGGTACTAAATTAATTATTCGTTAAAATGCTTTTTCCAAATATGCTAATGAACCACCCTCGTTCTATTTGAAAAAATGAGTGAGGATTATGATTAAGAATACGATTTGGACAATTTTTAACCGGCCAGAACAAGGTACGAAAAATATTAGACAATCGAATCTATTCTTGCAAGGCTCCTTGATTAAAAATTAGTGTTTTTAATACAGCCGTGGTACTCTAGATTGAAATTTAAAGTACAATTTTTTAAGCGAAAATGTTAGTAGTTGACATATAATATGCCATTCTATTCAGAATGTCATTTCTATCAAAAATACCGAGAGTGTCATTTAAAAATTAAAATTTGTAGTCATTTTCGGCGAAACAGGAAGTGAAAATAATTGAGTAGGTCAATCTGATTTATGTCATATACTAACGTATCAATTGTCGTAAAATTCTAACTAAAACAATAATATTCTACCCTTTTTTTACATATAACAGCTTATTTAACATGGTAACCTTAATAGGTTATACGTTTAA
Source organism: Sitophilus oryzae (assembly GCF_002938485.1). Classification (NCBI taxonomy): domain Eukaryota; kingdom Metazoa; phylum Arthropoda; class Insecta; order Coleoptera; family Curculionidae; genus Sitophilus; species Sitophilus oryzae. The sequence goes on from NW_022146055.1 coordinate 13,573,210, forward strand.
ATAAAGAAAATATTTTAAAGATATATACATAAAGGTACGCGCACACTGACCAGAGCCACACGCGCTGCACGCGCCGCATTGACCGAAGAAAAATATTGTTTGTGTTACTTTCAATGAAAGTGCGCACACTAGCCAGTGCCGCACGAATCGCATCGACGAAAATGCAGCCAGAATGATTTTCGGTCAGTGCGGCTAGTGCTGCTGACGTCACACGTAATTCCTTCCACTCCACGCGGGTAGCCGAATCGAACTAGTAGAAGAGGGGATTAGAACAAACATATTTTCTCTTTACCATTCTTCAGATAAGTCCAAAATAACCCAGTTATTTATGTTTGAAATTTTAAAAAAGAAAAAAATTTGAAAAAATGTTGAGAGCCACCGAATTTTTTCTGTAATTGCACTCCTTTTAGTGCCGTAACCATAGAGTAGCCGTAATTATGGTAATATCAGAAATTAAGAAATTATGCCGTGGGAAAATTTGCGGTGAACAGGCAGTTCTAAAAAGTTTTCGAAAAATATACAGGGAAATTTAAAAGAAAATGCACGATTTTCAACATATTTTCTGCGAAAAACCCCTCATAGGCGTATTCCTGGGGTCGAAATATACCGCCCCTGAAAATATTTGCACTTATTTAAGACTCACCCTGTATAAATATAATATAAAAAGGCTACACAAAAATAGCTACACAAAAATAGGCATATAAAAATAATCATATTTCTAAAATTAAACCATTTTTATGTTTACACCCGAATTGTTTGGTTTTCACTTTTATTACTGTAAACAGTTCTTTCTCATAGAGATATCTAACATAATACACCTTTTCTTAAATACACAAACTTTACACAATCAACCTGCTAATACATCATTAACTGTATATGTTTAAAAATAGATATAATATTACAACTAAAAATTTATTATGTTATTATGATTTAGTAATTTATATTCATAATTGAATACAGCAAGGTGAAAATAGACAGATATATTATTGGATTATTGATTATTGTTATTTATACACTTTACCTAACCCATCAATTAACGGATATATACAGGGTGTTCCTTAATGACATGCATTTAAATATTTGATTATAACATTACCAAAATCTTGTTCTTTGTTTGTGGCATATTTTTTTTAAAGTAGGTTTCTTTTACACAGAACCATAAACAAAGGAAACATAAAATGCCGAGAAGAAAAATGTATATACTGACTATTTTACAAGTTTTAACGATATTTACTCTCTTTTGATGCTACATATATTGAATTTTGTTCTCGCCTGAGGAAAATTAATAGCCATAATAAAATATAGGTCTTTATGTCCGAAATGTTTGGATACGCTATTGTTATCTATCAATATACGTTGATGTATGTTGTATTATATAAACATAAAATGTCTACTGTGTGCCTATAAACAGAAATAGTATAGTTTCCGTACAACCATGCCCCCCGTAAAATAACTGGAAAATACATTATTAAACCGCAGACGAGTATAGGTATGTGAACTTTATCAATGCAGAACATCCGAATTATAGGATATTAAGAATTAATTTGCAGTTTAGACTAGTCCAAGAGTATGGGCTTTGCCTCGAATTCTAAAGCTGCGGAGATAGCCAGTAGTAACGCGCTATATATTAATTTTAACTGACGATTTATACATCTTATTACTTGTATAATCATATATATAGTACTTTATACATCATATATATATATATATATATATATATATATATATATATATATATATATATATATATATATATATATATATATATATATATATATATATATATATATTATTACGGATTCCGTGGGTCCACTATTTAAACTCACGATAAAATACTTAACGAATTTATTTGTCTCACTCTGTACACAATTACTAACTTATAACACACAACAAACTAACTATTTATAAGATTCCTTCACCAAATTGTCCGATTTTTAATTTCCACGCGGTATATTCAAATTTCAAAAACTGTCTCAGTTGTCGATGGCTCCGGCTTATATACTCTATTGACTGCTTCTCGAAATTTCCCCAATTCTCGGAAAGCGTACTTCTTCATACCAGACAATTCTATTGTCTGATTCCCTTACTTCTCGACTTGACTAAAAGATGGCGCCTGAAAAAGTCTTTTAATTTCTGGCGGATACGTTGCGGTTGTGCAGGCAACCAGTAATACATTTTTAATTTCTGGCGGATGCGCCATTTTTCTTGACATTGTCCCCTTCTCAAATTTGATCGTCCCGATCAAGGTTTCCTGTCTGGTATCTCTTCAATCGATCCAGATGAACTACTTTCATCTTACTTCTAGGGCTGCGTTGAATCCGGTACACATCATTTATCCTCTTGATGACTGTATAAGGACCTTCCCATGCTGGAGTTAACTTTGGGGACCTTCCTTTCTTGCGCTGTGGGTTATACAACCATACCTATCGTCCTGTTGAAATCCCGTAAAATTAGCTCTGAGGTCGTAACGAGCTTTCATCCGGTCACTGGCTAGCGTAATCTTACTTCTCACGGCCTTATGAATTCCCAATAATCTTTCCTTCCTAACGAGTCTTTCGAACGACAGTCCAACGTTATCTTGTTCCATTTTTTCTCCAGATCGAGTACTTGGTCCTTGTCTAGCTGCGCAAATCTTACAACGTTGACACCATTTCTTAACATCTTCGCAATAATCCACCCAGTAAAAGCGATCTCTCAGCTTGCTCAAGGTCTTGTTTACCCCAAGATGGGCTCCAGTTTTACCACCGTGAATTTCTTCCAATACCTGGGTAACTTTCTTCATTGGTACCAGTAACTGAGTTGTTACTGTCCTGCCATCCGCACTTTCCCACGTGCGCTTTACAATCCATTCTCAATAACCAGTGAATTCCACTGAGCCCAGAGAGCTTTGAAAACGAGCCCTCTGTCCGCAATATCCTGCCACGGTGGTCTCTCGCCCTTACCTTCCTTTGAGCCGTAGTATTGCTCCGATGTCTGGATCTTCCATTTGATCTTTCCTCAATTGTATCGTCGTCCATGGTTCGTCAGTTCTAAGCTTAAAATTCCTTATTCTGATAATGCTTTCGCGATGTTTCATTTTCTTGTCCAAGGTAGCTCGTCGTCGATCTAGGTCGTTGTCGATAATTTGTACCCGTCCTACACGGCACCCAGCGGTTTTCTAGTTTCCCGAACACAGTCTTCTTGGTATCACCAGGTATCATCACAATTTTCGATGATCTTTCTTCCATATTTCCTGGTCTCTTCTCTTTAGATACAGAAAATTCCTCATTTCCGATTTTCAGGATGTTTCTATGGTGATCAAACGAAAAACCATGTTGACTGATCACATCCATACCCATGATAAAATCATCTTCAATGTCAGCCACCAAAACGCTATGCCGAAACTTCAAATTCCCTAACTCCAATTCCATGAAAGCCTCTCCCCGTACAACGGCCATTTCCCCCGTAACTGTACGTAAATACACTCTTCTTCTAAGAGGCATCATCTTCAATCCTTGTACCGAGTTAGTCCGCACCAACGATACCATAGCGCCTGTGTCCACAGTCATTCGAATTCTTCTACCATTGACCTTCCCGTTGATCACCAAACTGTCAGCGGTTTTTCCTAGACTCCTAACGGAAAACATCCTAGGGGCTCTGTTTTCTTCAGCCAATACTCGCTCATTAGTGTTGATTTCCTGGTGCCTATGTTCTCTCGATGGTAAACGGAATCGCATTTGGACGCGGCAATCCCGTTTGATGTGGCCATTCCTGCCACGTCTATAGCAACTTATGTCCTGGGATCTTCCGATGTGCCGATGTTCTCTGGATGGTGAATGGAATCGCATTTGGATGCGACAATCCCGTTTGATGTGGCCATTCCTGCCACATCTATAGCAACTTATGTCCTGGGATCTTCCAATGTGCCGATGTTCTCTGGATGGTGAATGGAATCGCATTTGGATGCGACAATCTCGTTTGATGTGGCCATTCCTGCCGCATCCATAGCACCTCATATCCTGGAATCTTCTTTGGTTCTCTGTCTGGGTGTTGTTGACTCCCTTGTTTATTAGTAGCTCACATAGTTTGTCGACTTTCTTACACATCTCCTCCAAACCTCTGTGTGCTTTGGGCTGTTCCTCGACCGTTACCGATCTTATCTTCGGTCTAGGGATGGCGCTAAAAGCAGCTTCTTCGATTTCCAGCGCCCTGACCAGTGCTTCGCTGCTGGTAGAAAATCGGGATATTTGCAGCGCCCTCTGTAATTCGTTGTCCCTCAGTCCGCTGATAAAGCACTGAGCAGCGAGTTCCTCCTAAATCCTTCCGGTGCTTCTGGATATGCCAGGTGTACCAGCCGACGTAAGTCTGCTTCAAATTCCTGCAGACTCTCTCCGGACCTCTGCAGGCGTGTCTTGATCTGTGCCTGGTAAAGTTGGCGTCGATGTTGGTCGCCATATCTTCTGTCCAGTGCAGCGACCAAAGTTTGGTATTCCTGCTGTTGGGCTGCAGGAATAGTTTGCAACAGTTCCAGGGCAGGGCCTCGCAGCGCGATGACAAGTGCTGCTGCTTTCTCTTGGTCAGTCCATCCATTGGCAGCAGCCGCTGCTTCAAACTGGCGGTGGTACATCGTCCAGGTGGTTTGTCCATCGTAGGTCGGTGCCTTGAGGTTCGCAGTTCCAGAAACGCCAGGTGTCCTTACTTGTACCTTGGTCTTCTGTAGGTCCATCTCTAATTTTTCCATTTTCTGCTGAAGGCGCTCCTCCAGATCTTCTACGACTTCTTGGAAGTGGGTCTCTTGTCTTCGTTCCGAATTTTCGATACTCTGTTGAATACGGTCCTGCTCTTCTTGTTTGTCTTGTTGTCGCTGAATTTTTAAATCTTCTAAAATTTTCTCAAGCCGGTCCTGTTCTTCTTGTTTGTCTTGTTGTCGTTGAATTTTCAAATCTTCGAAAATTTTCTCAAGCCGGTCCTGTTCTTCTTGTTTTTCTCTACGATGTCGCTCCTCGAAATGAATTTCCAAATTACCTAACATTTTCTCAAGCCGGTCCTGTTCTTCTTGTTTGTCTTGTTGTCGTTGAATTTTTAGATCTTCGAAAATGTTCTCAAGCCGGTCCTGTTCTTGTTGACGTCGTAGTTTTTCCTCTTCCTTTTCTCTTTCTAATCGGGCTCGCTCTTCTTCTCGTTCTTTACGGAGTCTTTCTTGTTCTTCTGCTTTCTCTTTTTCTAGTCGGGCTCGCTCTGCTTCTCGTTCTTTACGGAGTCTTTCTTGTTCTTCTGCCTTCTCTCTTCTCATATTCTCCATAAAATCGCCCAATAATTTGCTTACTTCCTCCATTTTCTTCGCTTGTTCCCTTGTACCAACCATAAAAATACTCTAATTCGGTCTAAAAATCTTCCAATCCACTTAATTTCTGCTTAAAATCCTCTTGAATCGCACTTCCGACACCAATTGTTACGGATTCCGTGGGTCCACTATTTAAACTCACGATAAAATACTTAACGAATTTATTTGTCTCACTCTGTACACAATTACTAACTTATAACACACAACAAACTAACTATTTATAAGATTCCTTCACCAAATTGTCCGATTTTTAATTTCCACGCGGTATATTCAAATTTCAAAAACTGTCTCAGTTGTCGATGGCTCCGGCTTATATACTCTATTGACTGCTTCTCGAAATTTCCCCAATTCTCGGAAAGCGTACTTCTTCATACCAGACAATTCTATTGTCTGATTCCCTTACTTCTCGACTTGACTAAAAGATGGCGCCTGAAAAAGTCTTTTAATTTCTGGCGGATACGTTGCGGTTGTGCAGGCAACCAGTAATACATTTTTAACCCTTTTACCAGCCCTAAAAATATTTGTACTTATTTACGAGTCATTCTGTATAGAATAATATGTATAATATGGGTTGAAAATGAAAAAAAGAAGTTTTTTAAAAAAAGTATCACAGATGCATGCTTTCGGTCATATACATAATAAACAATAACAATATACCGGGGGCGTCTCAAAAGTGGCTCACCTCCTATAACTTTTTTATTCCTTCAGATAAAAAAAAAACGAGATTTGGTATGTTAGTATATGACATAAATTAGGACTGTTTGACGTATTCAATTGTTTTTGGTCACTTTTTTTTAGCGTTGTGCGACCTGCAGTTTCCTTATGATGATAATGATTAACCAACATACTACACAGAAAAAACAATAAGGTATTTTCAACGATAGTCTTATTATTGGGGGAAACCCATTCATAGAAGCATAGTACAGTTAACAAAAATATTAGAATCATTTTAGTTTAAATATAGACATATTGTTAAAACTGACAATAATTTATTATTCGATTTAAAACAAAACATGTTCAGCAAATAAAAACATTAATTTATGGTAAACTGATCCCTCTAATTAAATGTAATGTCACTAATAGTTAAAGCTAATATAGCATATCGTTCACCCAACGCTTGTATATTGCTTATGGTTCATACGACTATACTGTACTTGTGGTGCTTCTTGGATGGAGTGGGAGAATCATATGTTTGCTGGTATTATGTAATGACAGGTCGCCTTCTAAAAATATATTTTACTTATGCTAAAATGCTAATGCTAAATTTTGCTATTTGCATGTTAAACTGGATAACTAGACAGCAGACAGCTAAGTCGGCCTGACGATAGAGATAAATCTTCGAGACCGATCGTCTAATGGCCTTCCTTCAGTCTAAAAAACTTAATCTTAATGCAGAGAATAAGCAAAATGTATAATTTTAGCTTTCTGTACTCTGTACTTTTTAATAATAAAAACGTATGAAATTAAATATAGTAATATATTAAATTTAACATGAAAGTAAAGTAAAATCCCTTCAAGAACAATAAAACCAAAACCTTGTTAAGTTCATTTAATATCATATAATATTTGCCACAAAAATACAGTCCTATTGAAATCCAATTAATGTTATCGTTAAATGATGTATTGGAAACCAATGAATTCATAGCTGAGACAGTGATAGTATATATTCCGAAAGCAATATCATGATACTTGTAGATTCAAACACTGATATAGTCGAGGAATGGGGAAAGTAGTGTATCATTGGCGTAAAGATATTCTCTTTGTAGATATGGTAGTGTTTTCTCTGTGTAACATCTAAATAGTTTGTTTGAAACATAATTATTCAGAGAGATATGAGTATGACAGTCATATATGATAAACAAGAATTGAACAAAATTGAGCAAAATAATTGATGGAATTATTTAAAATGGTTTAATATAATCATATCAAAAATAGTTTGGATAGTTCTCACAGACATGTTTATTGGATCGTTAACAAACTTACAGTTTCCTAATAAGCGTATATTACGTAGTATAATAACGATATAAAGTTCTTATAAATTAAACAAATTTTATAAAAATAACATTTTTTCCGTAGCAACTGTTAAAATTGCCTTATATCTATCAAAAATAGTAGATAAAATAGTACTTTAACCGCAAGGGTAGATTAAATGATACTTTAACAGCGAGGATAGGTGAAAAACTTTATTTCTTCTCGCACGTTTTTTAATTGCTTCCATTTTTGAAAATTTTTGTATTTCTTTTCATAAGTTATTCGGGATTTAAATGGAAGTAGTTTGGATATGACGTTTGTCGTCTCAGCCTGAATATCTGTTGGTAATTTACTTATTTCGTTTTGAGCCATTTCTGGCTCCAATTCAATCAGCAATCGACACGAAAGAGAATTAAAAAAATATTGACTCAAAACTGACAACTAAAGAGACAGCTTTATTTATTTGTCAAATTACATAGAAACCAACGCCAACCCAGCACAATATTTTTTTCTACTCGTAATAAATTCCTTGAAATAATAATTTCTGAATATTTTTTAAAACGTAACTCGCTATGGAAAAAAATATTGTTTTATACACGACGATAAAATTGCATTATCGTCTCCCGAAATTAATTCATCGCTCGTGAATTAATCTTTTCGGTCGGCAATAAAATACCATTTTATTGTTTTGTATAAAAAATATCTAAAAAAATTACTAAAGAATCAACTTAGAAAATTAAACGGAGTTTACTACGTTCCCCTGTTTTAATTGCACAAAGTTGTAGAAGCACTCTCCGTACTCTATGGTCTCGAGTATTTTCAATTTCATCTCTAAATTTCCCCACATTCTCACATCAAACGAACGTGGAAAAATGCGTCTAGAATACGGTCTTCTGACAGCAACAGTAAATTTTCAATCCCTCTTGAGTTCCCACTTTTACTCCCCTATTAAGCTTGTCGCCCACTTGTCCGGCACAGCACGGACCGTAGCTGCCCGTCACCTGCAGGCGACGGAGAGCTTGGTCGCTCACTTTTCCGGTGGAAACCGGCAAACCGTCACGTCGCGGTCGTGTGTTGCCAAGATCTTTTTATTTTGTTTACATGTAGCAGTTGCAGAGTCACTATGTTTGAAAGCAGCAGTTCTGATTTTGCATTTTTGCAAGAAGAAGAAAATAAAAAGAAGATAAAGAGAAACATGTGGGTCCATCCCATTAATCAAAAGACGAAAAGAAATTTTTTCAATATTTTAGAATGTCGCCCAATAAATGCCTAGAACCTAATTTATAATTTCAAAATTCCTCATTTCGAAGAGCAATATCGAAAGAAGAAAGGCTTGCCGTAGGACTGCTTTCTCGGACTCAACAACAACAACTGCAGAAATAACTGCAAAACAAATATGCGATCGACAGGCTTTCACGACTTAATACAGGCCAGCGCCGCGCCGGCCGGCTCCGCGCACACTTGACCAGCCCGTCCCGGCACGGACCGTCGTTTGACGGGGAGAGTCGGAGAGCTGGAATCTGTTCCGTCGACGGACTCGCCGTTCCGTGCCGTGACGGGCTAATGTGCGGTAGTCTATTCATTTGCATGGTTTTAATCCTATCCGTATTTTGACGGGCCGGAACGGGACGGGACGTGACGGCCAAGTGGGCGACAAGCTTTAAACAGTTTATACTGGGTAGCAATCCAGAAACAGAAGAGTGCACAGGGGCATTTGATTTATATCTTTCATTTTTTAGTCTGGTTTATAAGCTATGAAAAATTATTGCGAATATGTATGGGGATGTTTAAAGTAGCACAATTTATAATTTTCGCATTTTTAATAACTTGATAAATTGTTTTTATTATTGGTTAGTAAAAAATAATTGTCATGTCCAGGGTGCTCCAAAAAACATGTGCAATCTCTTGTAGGGAGATTCGTCACGTAAAAATATGATTTATCTTTCATATCAACATAGGGCCGATTCTCCTTTATTTTGTAGCTACAGGGTGTTAAAGTCTTAATAATCTTTCGATTTATTATATTTCCAAGTACTTTTAGTGATTCAAATAAAATTTTGAGGGTAAAAGTTACTATATAAGTGCTACATATTTTAATGCTCGTCAATTAATAAAATAAAAATAACATAAATAAATTATATATTTTACCTAATTTATTATTAAATATTATTACTATTTGATATTATTACTCTATATTATTATTACTACTACTATATTAGTCGAACCTACAGCAATTTCAAATAAAAAATAATAGTATTTAAGATTACAAAAAAACTAATTTTAAAAGGTTATAACATCCTGTAATTCTAAAACTGTGATCTAATTCCATACTCATGTTCTATATCTAATTCCATACTCATGTTTATAGGAACTTTTTTTCATATTTTTTGATAAGGAATCAATGAGTACTTATTTAAAACTTTTGCAAGTTAAAGATATTAATTTTTTTAAAGGTTGCTATTAGACTTGGATCAAGGCAAATTAATAAAATTGCGTTTATCTCATCAAGGAGGCCAAAATCGAGAAAATATCAAGAGACAACTTTTAATCGGCATTAAATTGCTTACACTATTTCTCTCACAAGGGGAAAACAAATCAGTAGCCTACATGCTTTTTTTAGATAAATATTCCAATGATAACCCTGGTGAATATGTTGACATTTTTTTAGCATTAAAATATGTCACATTTATAGTAACTTTTACCCTCAAAATTTCATTCGAATCACTAAAAGTACTTGGAAGAAAATTATAATAAATCGAAAGATTATTAAGCATTTAACGCCCTGTAGCTACGAAACAAAGCAACATCGGACCTATGTTGATATGAAAAATAAGTATTATTTTTACGTGAGGAATCTCGCCACTAGAGATGGCACATGTTTTTTGAAGCACCCTTTATTTCTTAGTTGGTTTAGAGTATTAGTAAAGTATTTTGGTTTAATGTGGTGAATTAGTGTTTTATTTTGCTGTTGTAATACCAAAGGTCCAACCCCCAACTCTGATTAAATTATATTAATAAAATTTAGTATTTAATAAAATTTGTATTGAATAAAAATAAGTAACTTTTATTTTTATTCAATTTTTTAACTACTTAATCTTCCTTTGTAGAAACTCGTTTTCATATAACATGTACTTTTTATTCGGTACATGAATCCTGAAAGAAGATAGCCACGATAAAGCGAAGAACATAAAGAAAAATTACGATTTTTCTCCCTATACATTTTTCCAATTTTTGTGGTAAAGCTGTTTTCACTCCGCCTATGAAAAATAAATAAAAATTCTCGGCTCCCCAAGAAGACCTTCTACAAAGATTATGTGCAGACCCTAAACAGATTCAGTTTTCGGCTGCCCTCCCCATCTTTATGTTTCTCGGCATGACTGAATGAACAATCGCTTACGATATTCTGACTATACAGGGTGTCTCACCTAGAACTATTTTAGATTAAAATAGAAAACTATACAACTGGGAGAAATGTGAGAATTTCATTTGGACTTGATTCTGAATTTGATTTGAATTTAGACATATTTATAGAAGTATGTCTATGAAATAAAAAGATATTTGAAGTTTTGCATTTAAAAACATAGGCTGGCTGAAGATAATTAAGCATTTTTATTATCTATAAGAATCTCGATCTAATTTAATTTGCTATATTACTAATTTACCGGAGACTGCAAAAATATACAGGGTTCTATACACAACCGTTTATTAAAACTATTTTTTTAATACAAATCCGGAGGTGTAGTTTTAATTATTTACTATGTTTGACATTTCCGAGCACATTTGGTTTTACCGGAATTTGCTGATTTCCTTTTTTTTTGAACAGAACTTTATCGTCATATATATATCACATATTCTACAGATTATAAACTTATCGTCAAAAGCATTGTTTTTCGTGGTTCCAATTTTCGGAGTCACGCACTAGTTAGATTACTAGTTTGCGCACAAGCACGCCCACTGATGGCCTCTAAAATTGTGCACAGCGCCTGACCGGCCTTGTGACCGGCCCAGTTATTACGCTGTTTAAACGGGAGTTTATTTTTGCGCACAAGAAAATGTACTCGTTTGCTTATCGTCATAAAAAACAATTTTCGTACCACGAATTAGGGACAAGATTTTTATCTGTATACTTATAGGATACCTAATCTGTGTATATACTATGTTTTTTTTCTCATGTAAGATTTTGACAAAAGATGACAGAAAAAAAACAGATGACTTCCATATCAATCTATATTTATTTCATTAAAAAACGTTTCTAATATTTTTTAATTTAACTAATAGATGTATTTATAAATAAATCCGTCATGGGCCCTCTTTTGTTGGTTTTAACCAGTTTTATTGGTTTATTTCAAAAATGACAGATCGTATTTCAATATTATTGGAGTGACTCAGCGATGAAGGATGCAACGTCACAGATACGTATGAACTTGATTTATGATTTTTGGGGCTTATCAAAGTCTTGCCAAATTATAGGTTATAATTTGTGTAAAATTTTGTCAAACAACCTGCGTTTTGGAAGATGATGCATTTTAATTCGTGTTATTACATGTGCTTTGTGTCCTAAGTTTGTGTCTTTTTGAGGACCCAGAGCACAGTTTATAGTTAATATTTGCCCAGGCTGGTTCCAAACAGAGTTTTATACACCAGTAAAGTTACCATCAATAAAGTTTGTATACCATCTCCTATAGGCTTGGTGCATTTCAGTTGATTTTAACAAATTCCGACCGCAGCGCACTCTACGGCAGAAATCAAAAATTATCATTACGTACTTCACGCCGCCGTCATGTTGATCGCATTAAAATAATATTCAAATCGTGGTTTTATCATAAAATTTAAGTATTTTAGTTTTTTGCTAGTGCAGTTATTGAGACTATAAAACCACAGATTAGGTATCCTATAAGTATACAGATAAAAATCTTGTCCCTAATTCGCGGTACGAAAATTGTTTTTTATGACGATGTGCAAACGAGTCAAATTTCCTGTGCGCAAAAATAAACTCGCGTAAAATAACAATAAACAGCGTAATAGAGAGAATCGCTAAACCGAATAGCGCGCATGGATGTTAATAAGGCCAGGTGTTATTTCCTTTACGTGAGGTGGTATTAACTCTCTTCATTTATAGTTATCGGATCGGAAAGAATTCTGATCGCGTCGCGTCCGCTATTTAAACTTAACCTAACTTTGAATTTAAAACTTTGAAATTGTTTTGTTTACTAGGTATTTTAAAACTAAAGGGCTAAAGTGCTTATTTCCAGTGCTTTATTGTTGAACGTCTGCCAATGGTTTTAGGACAACAAGCAACAAATTCTCTTAGAAGGGCTAAGTCGTCATCTGCTGTAAACCTAATAAGACTCTTTATAGGTTCTTTAGTATTGGAAGAGGTGGAATCCATATTTTGGGCCATATTTATTTAATTAAAACTAATCCCAGCTACTTAAATATCAAATTACCTAATAAAACTAAAGCAATAATTCAAAACAATTCAAACATAACCTAAAATAAAAGATCTCGCCGGCCGGCTCCGGTTGTCAAATACCCGCACATGCCCATTTAAGCAATTTTTAAACGTTATCAGAGGTTATTTAGAAAGAGTGCTTGGTGTAATTGATCCGCAAATTACGTCAGGCCGTAACGTTATTAGCGGGTGTTGCGTTGACTCGCGCATATCGTCAGGGCCTATTTTACCATAAGGCCCATAAGGCCCGGCCCTGGGCCCGGTGGTCTAGGGGGCCCGTTAAAGGTTGTAAAATATTCATAATTTCTTGAATTTTTGAATTTTATTGGAAAAGAAGCCCGAATTTTTGCTTAGGCCTTAGGGCCCGACCAGATAAAAAATAGGCCCTGCATATCGTAACCATGATAAGGTACGCGTAAATACTGGATGGCGCTATTCGGTTTTCCGATATATCTCTAATAACTGTGCCGGTCAGGCGCTGTGCACAATTTTAGAGGCCATAAGTGGGCGTGCTATGTGCGCAAACTAGTCACCTAACTAGTGCCCGATTCCGAAAATTGGAACCACGAAAAACAATAAAGAAAAAACAAAGATTATAATCTGTATAATATGTGATAAAACACTCAGGTACGAGGTTTGTGTGATGTAACGCTGTTTCGGATAGTAAAAAATAAGTGAAAAAGAACTCAAACTAGGCGTCGTGTTGTGTTGTGACAATTTCAAATATTAATAAAATTGACGAAAAAATGCTAATGCGCAAAAGGAGAGTGTAATTAGGGCGTTGTTGGGTGCAATAACATCCAATAACTCAACTTTTGCGGATATTCAACTCTTCCGGACATTTTATAGGTTCATAGTTTCTTATACAGAGTTGATCAAAAGCAAAAATAAATTCAAGATGCAAGCAGTTCGACGAAACAAGTGTGTAAACAAAGTGCTTATTACATTATCAAAAAATTAAATAGACATATACTATGAGAGGATAACATATAATTTGCAATGTTAATGGTATACTTTTTTTAATCAACTAGATTAAATGTTTTATGAACATCTTCTAAAATTATAATTATGTACCTACGTTTAAAAAATTTCATTATAGTCAAAATAGCCCCAATTATGCCTCGCTAGCAAAACCGGTAATTAAAACTATGCTCGCTAAAATCTAAAAAGTGTTTTTAACTGGAATAATAAATTATAATACAAGTTAGACCTTCTGCAGATATCAAAACATTTACTTTTTTATTTTTATTTTTAGAATTTTTACAAATTGTACTTCCTAACCCTTTTAGAATAATTAAATAATATTAAATTTTTTCGTATACTCGCTATTTAAACCTATGTATTTGTATGTATCGATTATTTACGATAGGTATTCTCCGATGGTGGCAGCACCGGCGGAGAATGCACCAAGCCTATATTGTACTAAAGTAGTAGCTGTAAAATAACGACATCACACGAAATAGATTTTAGTACTCCAGAAAGACAATGTCAAAAGGTACTGGTTAAAAAAATTGGATTAAAGTTAATTAATCAACAATTAAGGTACAAAATTCAGTAAGTGTTATTATAACTAACATTATCACCTTAAGAATTTTGTTGAAGTAATAAATTCAAAATATTGTCATTTTATATTTTTTAGAATTATACTGATCAACAAAAAATGCAAATAAAAAATAAAATTGACAGATCATCGAGAAATACGACAAACGAGACCGAAAACCGTCACGACCATCCGTTGTTGTGATAAACAAGTCACGCGGTGCCATTATCATTCACCCGGACTCGAGTCTAGTTCTGCATCTGAAAATATAATCAATATTTTGTCGGTCTGCCAAGGATTATGTACGGCCGACGCTTTATCGGCCCGAGAAGCATCGTTATTCGCGATAAGAGCAGTTAATGCTCGAGTTCCAGAAATGACTGACGAAGATTACGGTAGGCTGTTTTAATTAAATCCGATGTCGAAATCGTTAATTATGACATAATTCGGATTAAAGCGAGAGAAGGTGATAAAGTCCTTCAACTTAATCGAAGCCTTTATTAGCCTTAATTCAATTTTATTTATATTTTTATATGATGATTTAGATTTTTTTGTGGAATACGTACTAGTACCGGGTGTTTTTCAAAAGTGGATCACCCTTATAACCTTTTATTTTTTACGATATTAAAACGAGATTTGGTATGTGAGTATAGGACATAAATCAGTGAAATTATTAATTATTGTTCATTGGTGAAACAGCTAGACCCTTAAATGTTCGAATTAAAGAACATAAGATTATTAAAGAAAGGGAGATTTTCACAAATCTAAGATTTGTCAGCATTCATGGGACACAGAGCACAGAATAAATTTTAACAACGCCAAAATTATAATCAAAGAAGGGATAGTCTCGAAAAGAAAAATAAAAGAGGCTTTTTTAACACAATCTAGTATAGAAATAAATGTATTGCTCATGCATCTGTAGATGTTAGTAATGTATGGCAATCGCTTCTTTGATTTTAAAGAACATAACATAAATAAACATAACATATATGTAAAATTTAAAAATAATCATATAGAAAATTTGGGCTTTTTGGTTTTACCTTATTAAGTAATTGTTATCAGGTAGTAATTGTTAATTTTGAAGTTTAACTTGGATATAATGTCATTTTAACAGAACGTCAATGGTTTCTTGTAGACGTAGCTGTTTTAAAAAAGTAAAGTGTTCTCGAATAATTGAATTTAAATATTTTATTACAATAGTTTTTTTTCTTTATTTTTTTATTTTTGTTTGATTCTGACAACGGAAAGAGATCTTTCCGAAACGTTAAGCATTTTTTTTGTTCGTTAGGCAAATTTGTTTATCTGTAAATTTAACTGCTGACAAGTACCTACTTTCCGTTCGATTAACGCCAGCAGTGTTTACAAAAAATAACTATTTTATTTTGTAAATTTTCTTGCAGTGGCAAAATACCCATACAGGATTTTTTTGGAGAGATAAATCCGCCAAATTGGTATATATATTTTTTACATAAATCAGTATTGCTTGGCGTTTTCAGTTACTTTCAGTCGCTTCCTGTTTCTCCGGAATTTACTACAACTTTTGAATTTCAGATTTTACTCACGGTATTTTTTTCTTTATTTGGGAAAAAAATTATATTGATCTGTTCGGAATGTAATAACGCATAACAAGTCAACTTTTGAAATTTTCTCTTAAAAATTTGAATTTTAAATAATTAATCAATAAAATATGAAAATTTGACTCGAACTATAAAGTAAAAAATATGTTCTTTACGAAAAACATTAGACGATCAAATCTATTTTTCCAAGACTTCTTGATTAAACATTAGTGATTTTAGTGTCATGGTATTCTAGATTATAATTTAAAATACTATTTTTTAACTTAAAATGTCAGTAAGGTAACAATTACCGAGGGAACGGAAAGTGACCAAAAATAATTTAATACATCAATAAATCACGGTTTATGTCCTATAGTTTTGGTGCATTTCAGTTGATTAAAAAAAATCCGACCGCGGCGCTGTATACGGCAGAAATCAGAAATTTTCGCTATGTATTTGACGCCGCGCCGTCCCGGTTACAGTTCATGTTGATAGCATTATAATATTTAAATCGTGGCCCTGTCATAATATTTAAGTATTTTAGTTTTTTCCTAGTGCAGTTATTGAGACTATCAAACCTAACCTAACCAAACTAATTTATGTAAATCTACATAATTGGGAACTCGGTCATATTTGTTTTACTTATCATAATATGTTGGTATACGAATATCACTTATCTTTTTAAAACAAATTTTATTCACATAGTGTATCTTCTAACATTGGATTGTTATTAATATAACGATATACTTCGATTGGATAATTATTTTGTTGTATTTCATACTTTTAAATTGAAAATTATTAAATTAAATTTGAAGAAAAATATGAATTTAAAGTAATTCATATTTTTTATTAACATTCTTATTGGAATAGATGTTCAGTATTTCCACAAGCATAACCATCATCGGCGATATGTACACGCATTTTTCCGCTTTTACGTTTGTTGCCCTTCGTTGTCTGCAACCAGCTTAAGCTTCGTTCTTGCCCTTCGATCGTTTCCGTTTGATTCATGTACGTGACACCCTCAAGAAATTTAGAAACGCAATAAAGCCTAGCTCGGACCCCACTCAACCGTTATTGGACTGATACTCGAAGCAAAGTCGTTCTTAAAATTGCCTATTAATCTAACAGTGGCAGTTGCCTCCGGTAATTTGATAAAAGCGGTATTTTTTCTTAATTTTTCTCTTTAGGTAAAGAAATTTAATCAGAATCATACGGTATTTTAATATTAATAATTGGTGTGGAATAAGTGAAATTTGATAAAATGAATTGGTAATATTTAATTTGATAGTAGTAAAAATACGTAAAGAAATGCTTTTTTTAAATAACTTCGTTATATTTATTGATTTTTTGAAATTTTGAAATAGATTGTAGTATAACAACCCAGGGTCGTTCAACAAAATTGAAGAGGTAATATTTTGGCCAACTGTATAACACAAAGTTTAAATAAAATAAAGTAACCTACGTTGTGTTAAAAATTTTATTGTGACTTACCTCGGATGCGCTCGACAGAAGCAATATTAGGGAAATTTTAGGAGAATACCTTATGTAAATAGCCCTACTTATTGTATTAAACGAAATGAAGGGAATGCCATACTCTGCTTGGAATTAGCAAGTAAAACAGCACGGCAGAGAAAACCTTGATCATTATTCCAAAGAATCCAACTATGCTGTTCTGCACTATAAGAAAAGGGTAATAACAATAAAGTAAATACTGTTCTCATACCAAAGTTTGAAAGTTAACACACTTAAAACATTCATAACTGAAGAGGTTTTGTTAGTTAGGAGGTTCCCACCTGCAGGTACTAAGGTCCCTGGATTCGGGAGGCTACTCAGCTATAGTTGAGATATTTGGTGCCAATATCTTTAGACTATGAGTTATACCATTCTTTGGTTTTGACTGTTCACTTATTTGCTAAGATATTCGCCCAGGCACGGTTGGAATTTATTAGTAAACGCAACAAGACCCCTTATTGTCACATTGAGATAAGTGATACTGAACTCAAAAAATCGGCACGAATGGACAGTAAACGATTGCATTTAGATTTAATTTTAAACTAGAAATTATTTTCACTAGCATAAATTGAATCCATTAAACAAATGCACATGCTATATAATATAATTCTTAAATGAGATAAATCATGAAAATCTTTAGCACAGAATATTAAAATATTTTGTCTTACTGCTTAAATTAATTCTGTCAACAACTTATATTTAAGTCCATTTAATATTTTTATTTTTTAAACAATCTTACGTAAAATGTACATTTTTATAATTGCACAGGAGAATAGAAGTATAATGGATGTAATATTGCAAATATACGGGAAACACTTCAATAATACATAATCGATATAGTAACAGTTACATCTGATACGTATATTTGCTCAGAGAATCAGTGTAGGTTATCTGAACGGAAATAATCCCCGTTCTGTCACTGTTGTAGAAAAATCAGTTACAGAAAACGTAGGTGAGCAAATATTGATAAATTGAATATTGATAATAGGCGACAAATACGAACGTTATGATACTAAAAATCGTAGTAAAAAACTGAATTATATATATATTGTTACTTTATAATTATAATATAATTATTGCATAATAATAAATTCTATTTTTTAAATTATACAGGGTGCTACAAATTCGAGGTACGAGCTTTGGTATCTCCGTAACCGTAATAGACAGGAAGATGGTTAAATTTGGGCAAAGTGGCGCCTTGGGATGTTCAACAAGACGCCATCAAAAAAGTTTTAAAAATGTCAAGAATTGCTGGGTTTTTTGAAAAAAAAACGATTTTTTTGAAAATCAATTTTAATTTTGCTTTTCGTTACTTTTTAGAAAATAAAAAAAACTAATTGCACTTTCTCATAGCCACTTTATTAAGGCTATCTGATAGTATTTTTAGATTTTCAAATTAGCTGATAATTTGTGAGATACAGAGGCCAAATTATTTTTTTTAATACGGACCTGCATTTTTTATTTCAATTTTTTAAAGAACTCGGTCTCCTAAGTACAATGATATGCCACACTTAATATATTTTTTATGTTTTGGACATTTGAACACAATTTATTTAAACTAATTTCAAGTCTCGCTCTGCTTTTTTTTTAATATTTAATCTAATCATCGTTACAAGATTGATAAGTTTTCAAACTTAACAATGACGTGGGGTAAACATTGAATACGGAAAATCAACTTAATTTTTTTAAATACAGACCTGCATTTTTTATTTCAGGTTTTGAAAGAACTCGGTCTCCCGAGTACAACGATATGCCACACTTTATACTTTTTTTTGAGCACCTTAATAACAACAAAGCTATTTAATTCCCTTCGCGACAGGTCCAGGAACCTCGCTGGTTAAGCATTATACTCCTCTACCATTTCCAATTCATCTTCCGGGGAAATGATTTGATTGTTTATATTATTTATTTTATATTATTTTATTGCATTTGATTTTCCGTATTCAATGTTTACCCCACGTCATTATTAAGTTTGAAAACTTATCAATCTTGTAACGATGAATAGATTAAATATTAAAAAAAAACAGAGCCGGACTTGAAATTAGTTTAAATAAATTGTGTTCAAATGTCCAAAACAAAAAAAATATATTAAGTGTGGCATATCATTGTACTTAGGAGACCGAGTTCTTTAAAAAATTGAAATAAAAAATGCAGGTCCGTATTAAAAAAAATAATTTGGCTTCTGTATCTCACAAATTATCAGCTAATTTGAAAATCTAAAAATACTATCAGATAGCCGTAATAAAGTGGCTATGACAATGTGCAATTAGTTTTTTGATTTTCTAAAAAGTAACGATAGGAAAAAATAAAATTGATTTTCAAAAAAATCGTTTTTTTTTTAAACTCAGCAATCCTTGAAATTTTTAAAACTTTTTTAAAATAAAAATAGTTTGGGTACCTAGGTCGACTCAGCCTTAAATGAGTACTTATAGTCTAAAGGCCGCCTCAGACACGCATGCTTTTCGTCCGTTTTGCTTGCACAGTCTTAAGTTGCTATGCAAGACGGTGTGTGTGAAGCATCAAGTCGTCCGTTTTGTTTATCGTGTACCGTCAATTGACTGGCTTGAACGCAATCAGCCGCGGGTTGATTTTTCGTTCGCGTTCCAACTTGCGTGCGAAGAAAGGCCGCCTCAGACACGCATGCTTTTCGTCCGTTTTGCTTGCACAGTCTTAAGTTGCTATGCAAGACGGTGTGTGTGAAGCATCAAGTCGTCCGTTTTGTTTATCGTGTACAGGCCGCCTCAGACACGCATGCTTTTCGTCCGTTTTGCTTGCACAGTCATAAGTTGCAATGCAACACTGATCGCTGGCAATCCTTCATACACTCCGTCTTAACGTGTAGTTTTCTCTTCAGTCGTCAGTCTTTATCGCTAAGCAAGTTACTGTGGAGCAGTGCGTAAGGAGTCGGGCTAGGAAGCGAGAGACCGGAGTTCGAATCTCGACCGGGACATAACTTTTTATTTATTTTTTTAACTACTGTTGTATTCTATAGTTTATTTTTGTAGTATAAAAAAAGAACTATTTATTCTGTTATTTTTTAATCTCCGTTATTAATATAAATTGATTGTTGGTACAATACCTCATTTAATATAAAATAATATTCTACTTTTTGAAATGTATCGGGCCCTAATTGTACCTAAAAGTAATATATTTTTAGTGATATACCATATTGTAAACTATTTAATATTTCACTTAAAAAGTTAATTTGCATTGAATAATTGCCTACCATTAAAGGAAATTTGAGCTATATAATCCTTGTTGGGCATATTCTGGGTATCCAAATACTTCCTCTATTTTTTTTAAATAAGACGTAATGCAAGACTGAAGACCAATCAGACTCAACGTTTTCTTCGCAAGCAAGTTGGAACGCGAACGAAAAATCAACCCGCGGCTGATTGCGTTCAAGCCAGTCAATTGACGGTACACGATAAACAAAACGGACGACTTGATGCTTCACACACACCATCTTGCATAGCAACTTAAGACTGTGCAAGCAAAACGGACGAAAAGCATGCCTGTCTGAGGCGGCCTTACCGTCAATTGACTGGCTTGAACGCATTCAGCCGCGGGTTGATTTTTCGTTCGCGTTCCAACTTGCTTGCGAAGAAAACGTTGAGTCTGATTGGTCTTCAGTCTTGCATTACGTCTTATTTAAAAAAAAAATTAGAGGAAGTATTTGCATACCCAGAATATGCCCATCAAGGATTATATAGCTCAAATTTCCTTTAATGGTAGGCAATTATTCAATGCAAAGTAACTTTTTAAGTGAAATATTAAATAGTTTACAATATGGTATATCACTAAAAATATATTACAATTAGGGCCCGATACATTTCAAAAGTAGAATATTATTTTATATTAAATGAGGTATTGTACCAACAATCAATTTATATTAATAACGGAGATTAAAAATAACAGTATAAATAGTTCTTTTTTTACTACAAAATAAACTATAGAATACAACAGTAGTTAAAAAAATAAATAAAAAGTTATGTCCCGGCCGAGATTCGAACAATTTTTAGTAGTTCGGAGTAGGTTGCTTCATCCATACGTAAATAATTATACCTATCTTCCGGTTCTAACTTCAATTCATTCAACAAATTAATATGTGTAATTTTTTCTCTCAAAAGCAACCATTTTTTTGACCATATTTTTCGGGGTCTCTCCTTTTTTTTCTTTTTTATGATCAAGACTGCTGCTGCACAAACAGCTAATTTTTGACGGTCCATGTTTATTCTGAAAGCTGAAGACTGACGACTGAAGAGAAAACTGCACGTTAAGACGGAGTGTAAGACGGAGTGTATGAAGGATTGCCAGCGTTCAGTGTTGCATTGCAACTTATGACTGTGCAAGCAAAACGGACGAAAAGCATGCGTGTCTGAGGCGGCCTTTAAGAGCTAGCAACGTTTTCGAGAAAGTATTTTAAGACGTCTGGCTCTTTGATATATCTTTTACTATGCTCTCTGGACCAGCATGCGGCCCGTCTGGCGGCTGATACCCGTTGCGTTCACTACTGCGCATCGGAAGAAGATCCTATAATTTTTTTAATTTAGTCCTATAAATTCTAGTATTGAATATAAATCGAGCATGTCTCCATAACGCAGCAAAGTATTAAATATTTGTTTTATTTAATACTTTTTTTTACTATCAGAATATAAACGAAAATAAAGTAAAAAAGTCTTTGCCCTGACCCGGATTCAAACTCTGAATCCTCGGTTCGTGGTCGGAAACTTTACGCGCTACGCTATGGAGACATGTTCGATTTAGGATCTTCTTTCAATGCGCAGCAGTAGGGAACGCAACGTTTACCGGCAGCCAGACGCTGTTCTAGAGAGTATAGTAAAAAATATATCAAAGAGCCAGACGTCTTATAATACTTGTTTTTCCGACGTTGCTACATCTCGTACTATTAGGATTCACAATCCTGAGGTAATAATGGGTGGTTGAAGCGTAGTGCTGGCCACATTACCTTCCTTGTATACCGAACGGCTTTAGCATAGCAAGCTGTACCTTGCTACTCCCAAGGAGTTAAACGCAATATACTCTATGGAGTTATTAGTAATGAAAGAGTTTTATTTAAAGAATCAATTAATCAAAGACATAGTAAAAATATTATATAAAGAAAATGTTCAAATAGCAATAGAGAAATTTTCACGTAACAGGTTGAACACCGCAACACTTTTCTACTCAATAAAATTAAAATAACTAATTATTGCCGAAAACAATGCTACTACGATAATTTAGGAAACATTCTTCTATATTTTATGTATATTTGATCATCATAGTTTAGAGTACAAACTTATTGTCGCTCAGCGAACACGTAAACTTTTAAATTACAGGTTTATTTGAACTACCTGAACAAGAAGCTTTGAGCAAATCTCAGCGTATCGATTAGAACTTGTTTACACAGTTGTCTGCATGAAGTGATCAAATATATTTTCAAACGTAAATAAAAGTGACATGCTTAATAAATTGGTTTTATACAAACCAAGTTTTTAGAGTTAATATGTCTTCTCTTCAAAAAAAATCCTATATTGGTATTTCGCCACTGCACTGCAAGAAAATCTACAAAATAAAATAGTTATTCTTTGTACACTTCTGCGTTAAACCTAAATGGACACTACTTGTCAGAAGTTATGTTTACAGTTATACAAATTTGCCTAACAAAGAAAAAAATGCTTAACGTTTCGGAAAGTTTATCTCTTTCTGTCGTCGGAAGCAATAAAATACAAAGAATAAAGAAAAAAAAACTATTTAAAATATTTAAATTCAACTATTCGAGAACACTTTACTTTTTTAAAACAGATACGTCTACAAGAAACCGTTGACGCTCTGTTAAAATGACATTATATCAATTTAAACTTCAAAATTAACAATTACTACCTGATAACAATTACTTAATAAGGGAAAACTAAAAAGCCCCAAACCTTCTGTATGATTATTTTTAAATTTTACGCATGTTATGTTTATTTATGTTATGTTCTGTTTTTGTTAGGCAAATTTGTATAACTGTAAACATAACGTCTGACAAGTAGTGTCCGTTTAGGTTTAACGCAGAAGTGTTTACAACAAATAACTATTTTATTTTGTAGATTTTCTTGCAATGCAGTGGCGAAATACCTATATAGGATTTTTTTGAAGAGATGAATCCGCCACATAGGTATAAACATTTTTTTATCTTGAGTAGTACCTATACGTTATTTACATACTTTTAAATTATAACCTTTTAACGTGTAAATGAGTTGGTTTAAAAATCCTACCTGTAGGAGATTATTATTTATGGGAATTATCTTCTGAATAAAAGCGAATCACAATGTATAATATTATGATAAAAATTCCTTAATATGTAATTTAATATTTTTTTATAACGCTCTATATTTTTGAGTTAAATACCAAACACTCAAAATATCGAAATCTAATGAGTTTCATATTCCATTTTATTCTTTTAAAGCATTAGGGTATTAAATGTAAATTACCGTAAAGTTCAAATAATAATTGGCCCAATAAAGGAAATGCGATTCCACTGGCTTTGCAGTTAAGTATTCAACATTCTAGCTCTCTTAGTATTTAATTAAAAAAGCAAAATTAACAGGAAATTGGATTCCTCGACTGAAACAGTTTTGTTTTTATATCATTAGCTTTATTAAATTTTCTCTTATTTTTTGTCGAAAAAAATTAAACTATACTGAAATATAATTTCAAAAATAAATGGAATCGGATTATGCTGTTTTTAATTACAAATTTTTGCTACCACTGAATAAGTAGATAAATAATTACAGATCCATGATTTTCTTCTTGCGGTGCCGTGCCTGTCTTCAGGCGTTGGCGATCTCCATGACTATTTCGTGGAAGAGTTCTCTATCTTCTGCTGCATTAAAGAGCCTCTCCACCCCCCAGACCGGTCCAATTCCGTATATTTCTGAGCCATGATAGTTTCTTTCGACCTACCCATCTTCTACCTTCGACTTTTCCTTGAATAAACCCGCATAATAGTGTTCGCAAACGAGGAATATAATATTTGGTGCCACGCATTATGTGTCCGAAGTAGCTAACCTTTCTGGTCTTGATGGTGGTTAACAGTTCCCGATCTTTGTTCAGCTGTCCAAGAACTTCCTCGTGGCTTGTATTTTCGGTCCAAGAAATCTTAAGGATTCTCCGGTAGCACCACATTTTAAAGGCTTCTATTTTATTTATATTCTCGACTTTTAGCGTCCATGTCTCGCATCCGTACAGAAGAGTGGACCATATATAACAACGTAGTGTTCGCAATCGGGTTTGCAGTGACAGGTTTCTATTAGTAAGCGTGGTATTCCATTTTTTCCAATTTTAATGTTCTACGTGCCATTTCAATTATTGCTTTTACTTCTTCGTCACATGTATTTTCACTATTTAGCCAGCTTCCTAAATATCTAAAATGTGGTACTTGTTCAATATTGTGTCCGCTGATTTTTATCGGGATTGGATTGGTTTGTATTTTACCCACAAACATCCATTTCGTCCTCTTGATATTTATATTAATACCCCATTTACAACTAGCTTCATGAACCCTATCTAGCAACGTTTGCAAGTCTTCCATGCTTTCTGCGACAATGGCGGTGTCGTCTGCGTACCTTACGTTATTTATGATCTCGCCTCCAAATTTTAACGCCTTCTATTCTGCCGGATAAAGCCTGGTTAAAAATGTTCTCCGAATACAAGTTGAATAATAACGGTGACAAAACACACCCCCTGTCTTACTCCTCGTTTTACTGGGATGTCATTTATGTAGTTCCTTCATCGACCCTAAGAGCAGCAGTTTGATCGTAGTGCAAGTTTACTAAAAGGCGCATGTCATAGTTGTCTACGTTATACAATACAAGGATCCGTGATAAAGATTGTTATATTGAATAATAATTTCCTTGTTAATTATTCGTAAAATATTTATATTTCGAAAATATGTAGATAGAAAAATAAAAATAAGTAGTTTGGTTTTAAGGTTGCAGGGTCATTTACTTATTATTACTAAAATTAATAAAATAATACATAGATACTGAAAAATAATATAAACTAAAACATACCAAATAAACTTTTAGTCACGTGATTAAGCTGGACCGCCACACTTTTACATATTTTCTATTAATCAAAATATTTTTGGAAACAAAAATACATTAATTTTAAATATACAGGGTGTTTAAAAACATGTGCCTCGTGGGGAGATTCCTCACGTAAAAATAATATTTATTTTTCGTATTAACATAGGTTCGATTCTGCTTTGTTTCGTAGCTACAGGGTGTTAAAGTCTTAATATTTTTTCGATTTATTTTAATTTTCTTCCAAGTACTTTTAGCGTTTGGAATGAAATTTTGAGGGTAAAAGTTACTTATAAATGCGACATAATTTAAAGCTAAAAAAGTGTCGAAATATACACCAGGACCGCGCATATGGGTTATTATTGGAATATTATTTCTAAAAAAGCATGTACGCCACTGACCTTCTTTTGTTAGCGAAACAGTGTAGGCAGTTTAATACCGATTAGAAGTTGTCTCTTGATGTTTTGCCGTTTTCGATCCCCTTGATGAGATAAACGCAATTTCATTAATTTGCCTTGATCAAAGTCTAATCGCAACCTTTAAAAAGTTTAATATCATTAATTTGCAAAAGTTTTAAACAAGTAGGTAGGTACTGATTGATCTCTCATCAAGAAATAGGTATAAAAAAAAATCCTATAAACATGTGTAAAATAAAACACTACAAAATAAAACACTGGGTATGGAAAACATGGGTATGGAAATGCATAGTTTTAGAGTTACAGGATGTTAAAACTTTTTAAAATTATGTGTGGTATTAGTGGCGCACATGTTTTTTCATTGAAAAATATTCCAGTGATAACCCATATGCACGTCTCTGATGAATTTATCGACACTTCTTAGCATTAAAACATGTAGCACTTATATAGTAACTTTTACCCTCAAAGTTTTATTGGAATCGCTAAAAGTACTTGGAAGAAAATTATAATAAATCGAAAGATTTTCAAGATTTTAACACCCGGTAGCTACGAAACAAAGCAGAGTCGGACCTATGTTGATAGGAAAAATAAATCTTATTTTTACATCAACAAAAATTACCCCCTTAATAGCACTTAATGGTCATATAGGGTCATTACTACTTACCCGTTCAAAATATTCTAATAAAGTTGCGATGAGTTTTTTTGCAACGGTTATTCAGCTATCTTGTACATTTCGCACTAAAAGAGTTTCTAAAACGAACAATATTCGACTGCAACGTCTGCTAGCAAAAATTGTTAAACTTGAAGTATCACATCACAATTAATTTGACCCAAAAATTCTTAATACTAAACTAAAGTGTCATAACGAATGACATTTTTTACAACCACCTGAATCCCCAGCTGGAAATTTAAATTCCAGTTAGTCTACCTAGTAGTAATTTAAAAATCGCGCCCTCGATAGTTTAATTGGTAAAAAAAAAGTTTCGCCTAAAAGTTTAATTCGTATCGCTTTATATTAATTTAGGTACACTATTTTATCATTTTATTTACTACTTATTGTGGAAATTTATTTTATTTACTATTACAATAGCAATTAATTTAATTATTTTTGTTTCAGGACAATAATTTTGGGACTAGTACTAATTTTGGTTAAGTACGACCGCAGCGTTCAATGTGTTCTGCTCTTATGGGGTCTAGTAGTTGGATATTTAGCTCTATTAATAGTTGCAATGATTATAGAAATATGCGTGTGTATAGTAGCTTTAAGAGGAAGTATACTGGATACTGGTCCAAGAAGTTCAATGCAGTATATTTTATATATAAGACTATGTAAGTATTATTTTAGAAATTTCACATAATATTCTTTGCGGTTTAATTGTTTAGTAATCTTCAAGAATTAAATTGAAATTTTAGCTAGCATTTCTAAATGGGGAATGTTTAAATAACTTTTAAATTTAATTTATTTATATGGGCTTGGTGCATTTCAGTTAATTTCAACAAATTCCGACCGCAGCGCACTCTACGGCAGAAATCAGAAATTAGCAATAAATAGTTCACGCCGCGCGCCGTCATGCGTCATGTCGATCGCATTAAAATAATATTGAAATGGCGATGGCAGCACCGGCGGAGAATGCATCAAGCCTAGAACATATCCCAATGTTTTTCTATGCTCTCTTGGGAAGAGAAATAAAGTGCTTTTAGTTTTCTTTGTAAAATTCTTGATGAGTTTTGCATAGACGATTACCCTAAAGTATTTAACCTCGCACAAGAATTACTATTTTCTATTCAGAGAACTTTAAGCAGGCTATCCTTTCTTATTATTTCGTAATAAAGAACCAAATATAAGTATTCCATCTCATTTAAATATAAAGAGATGGTTACTTTCAAAGGATAGTACATCCGGTTGGTAGGATCTGAGCCATTTACTCAATCTCCAGTTAGCTGCGGCTCTGCTTGAGATTGAGTAAGTACTGGCTTGACTTTTATAAAATGGGGTTCAAATATTTGATCTCCCGTCCATTAAAATCTCGAATTTCAAAAGAGATTTTAAAGCGAAACCCTGCTTATCGACCCAGGACACACAAACTAAATATTGGTGTGTGTTTAAATAATAGAAATATTTTATTTAGAGTCAAAAACCTTTTTATATTTTAAAAAGTATTGATAATAAAATTGTTGTTACAAAGTTCTAAATAACTTTTTAATTTACAGCTGTGATGATCATCGAGGCTGGCTGGCTCTCAGCTGGAGTAGCTTGGTTGATGAATTATTATGTCGACTGCCCTGTTGACAACGCTAAAGAGACTGTATTAGGTAAAACACGAGCGGATATAGTATAATTCTAATAATTCACAACTAGTTAATTAGCAAATTCTGTATATTTGTATGGAATTCGCCAACAAAGTTACGCCAATAAAGTCAAAATATGTTCCTAGTTGTGCCATTGTAATAACTAAGAAATCTCAACTTAATAGATGTATTAAGTTTGATATTATTGATCTAAGATTTAATGAAAATTTAAATATAATTATTTGAAACCGAACCTTTATAGTCTAAGAGATAGAAAGTATTTTAAGAAAGCTGGCTCTTTGATATATCTTTTACTATGCTCTCTGGAACAGCCTGCGACCCGTCTGGCTGCCGATACCCGTTGCGTTAACTACTACGCATCGGAAGAAGATCCTATATTTTTTTTAATTTAGTTCTATAAATTCTAGTATTGAATGTAAATCGAACATGTCTCCATAGCGTAGTGCGTAGAGTTTCCGATTTCTCACTACGAACAGAGGATTCAGAGTTCGAATCCGCGTCAGGGCAAAAACTTTTTTATTTTTTTTTCGATTATATTCTGATAGTAAAGTATTAAATAATTCTGGTGATTCAAAAAAAAACAAATATTGAATACTTTACTATCAGATTATAAACGAAAATATGTTTCCTCGCTTGATAGGCGGAATCTCTACGCGCTGAGCTATGGAGATTCGGTCGGTTTATATTTAATACTAGAATTTAAAGGACTAATAAAAATATAGGATTTCTTTCAATGCACAGTAGGGAACGCACCGTTTACCAGCAGCTAGACGGGCCGCATACTCTTCTATGTAAGTTAACACTAGACCGTCTGTGATGTCTATCTACCCCCAACACCGGAAGTAAAAAACTATTTAAAAAATATTTAAATATTATTAAAGGAACAGTTTTATGACATATCCAAATTTTATTTGGACTATTTTTTTAATATTACTTATTTTACACTGCTTCAATATTAATTTTTCAAATTGGCAATAAGCTTTTTTAACCCATAAAAACCAAACAAAAAGTAAAAAATATTCAATTCGTCTTTGAAAACATAGGAAATTCCATGCAAATTTTGAACTGTCCAAATATTGGATTTCCCTGGTAATGGTGATAGTAGGTGATTTGTCTTTATTACTTCATTTTAATGAATGAATTAATAGGACTGTACTGTATTTAGAACAAATATGGAATTATTATACGAGATGGGATTTATACCATTCATGCTATTATTATATTCAGTAGGCAATTTAAAATGTTATATACAGAGTGGTCCGAACTGTATTCCGGAAACTTCAGCAGCATATTGTGCAGATAAAAATAAGTAAAAAAGTTCGTTACAGTTGAGGGTTGAAACTTTTGGTGTTACACAGCAAAATAAAAACACTAATTCACCACAATACACCAAAACACTTTTACTTTTACACTGGACGAGTGTTTTGGTGTATTGTGGCGATTTAGCGTTTTTATTTTGCTAAAAAAGTTCGTATAAATGTATGTCCTAAAATGCTTAGTTTCGGAGATACAGGGTGTACAATTTTCATTTTTATTTCGATTTTTTTCAAATAATTTCTGAAGTAACGTCAATATTTCGATGAAAATTGGTGTCTGGGGGTTTTTTGACATAAGAAATTTGATTTTAATCCCAATACGACTCCTACTTGTAGAGGGCGCCACCTACATGTGTTTTAAATGTTTTGAAAAGTAATAAATTTTTGTCTGTACCTGTATAAAACTACTGAGTGAAAAAATATACATTTCTGTGATTTTTTACGTAAAAAATGTCTCTTGGTAAAAATCGCTACGAGCAACCGTTCTCAAGATGTTTAGAATGGCAATAGTCAATACATGTCATTATTGACAAAAAATAAACATTTTGAGTAGATAGTTATTTGACTGAAATGATAAATTTGGAAACTTTTTATTTTTTTAAATTAATCATAAATTTGTCTTCGAAAAAATGATAAAATAGTTTCTGTTGAACTTTTGGCACAAAACATTTCAAATTTATGATTTCAGTCTAATAGCTACTTAGTAAACATGTTTAATTTATGTCAATGATGACAGGTATTGATAATCTTGATTCCAAATATCTCAAGAACCATTACTCGTAGCGATTTTTACCAAGAAACGTTTTTTGTGTAAAAAACGTCACAAATGTATATTTTTTTACTCAGTAGTTTTATACAGGTACGGACTAAAAGTTATTACTCTCCAAACCAGTTAAAAAACATGTAGATGGCGCCCTCTACAAGAGAGTCATATTCACATCAAAATCAAATTTTTCATATCAAAAAACTTCCAGACACCAATTTTAATCCAAATATTGACATTACTTCAGAAATTATTAAGAAAACATACATTTATACGAACTTTTTTACTTATTTTTATCTGCACAATATGCTGCTGAAGTTTCCGGAATATAGTTCGGACCACTCTGTATATTGTCGTATATGACACAATAATTTCTATTTAAATAATTAATAAGATATTCTAATAAGCATACACACATCAATAATACACACAATCAGCTATTTATCTATTCTAATTTCTTTTATATTCAAAATTTTAAACAATAATGAAAGACAATTTCTCAGAAAGCTTTTTCATATTTTAATTGGTTTCTTAATTCTTTCAGAATCATACTTTAGATGCATTCTACGTTAATTTTCTTTGATATTTAGTAATTTTGATAAGTTGTACTTCACAGTACTGTTACTGCTTGAAACAAAAATGTTTGCTTTCTTTGTTATAAACTTTTACTTTTTTTATAAGTTTAGCTATTTTTTCTTTATTAAACAAATTCAGCTCTTTTAAAATTCTATATTATTTTTATGGTTTACACATAAATGATGCATTAATATAAAGAGATATGTAGAAACTATAAAAAGTACCGCTTTATATAACAGAAATAAAACTAAAACAGATAACTAAAGATAATTATTGTAATAGGAAATAAGAGATTAACATTTTTAACACTATCAATTTAGGAGCATTTTTTAAAGCTGTTTAGTATAACATCTTTTTCTATAGAGGGTGAGTCTTAAATGTGTGCAAATATTTTTAAGGCTGGTAGATCTCGATAAAAGAAGCAAATTTTTTCTTTACCGTTTTTAAAATAAGTCCAAAATAACGCAGTTATTTCACTTTGAATATAAAGAAATTGCTTAGGTTTTCAGAACCACTGGATGTTTTGGGGCTTTTGTTCCTCTAAATTTAATTTACTACCTATTATTATATATTACTACCCATATTATCAAGATATTGTGTTTTTTAACTAGAAAGTTAAAAAATCCAATTTTTTCACATATTAAGAAATTTTCACAAAAAATGAAAACACCGTTTCTGAGATCGAAATATACCACTTCTAAAAATATTTGCATTTATTTAAGACTCGCCTTATACAGGGTGTCCCAAAAATAAGTGCAAGTATTTATCTGGTAGTATAGCTCAACCCCAGAAACACGCCCATGGGTTTTTTTCACGCAAAAAAATTTTGAAAATTCGAATTTTTTGAAAAAAATTTTGGAAATTTTTTTAGAGTTTATTTAAAAAACATAGTTTCTTGATAATATGGTAGTAGATTAAATTTACAAGAAAGAAAATCCGAAAAGATCCAGTGGTTCTCAAAATTTTAACAAAAAATATTTTTTTGTGAAATTTTCAAAGTGAAATAACTCCGTTATTTTGGACTTATTTAAAAGACGATAAAGAGAAAATATGTTTCTTTTATCGAGATCTATCACCCCTTAAAATACTTACAATTATTTCTGGGACACCCTGTATAGATCATTTAGAAACATTAACACTTAATGTATTTTTACTTTCATTAGCAATGGTGGTGTTCAACTGGTGCATCTTATTATCAGTATTAATAACTGTGTGGTGTTGTTATGACACTGCAGGAAGATCCTGGGTGAAAATGAAAAAATATCAAAGGTCAATGAGGGAATCTGAATCGAAATTTCAATACAAGAGATCGGGCAGTACAAGAAACTGGAGACAGAGGTATGTTATAATATTTTATGTACCTAGAAACGCCATTGTTCTATTTGTTTAGAATACAATTTTTGTTTGTGTAAGAAATACATAGGTATGGGAATTATTTAAATTTTATTATACAGAGTTTTATGGATCAGAATATATTTTCCAAAAACATTTCTACCTAATTATATTTCTTAATAATTATCCGAAATATATGAGGCTACATTGCACAAGAGAAACTGTAGATTCATAGGCCTGCTACCAGTAGGTGCATAGTACACATACAAGGTATTCACAGAAATACTAAGTAACAGTAAAACTAGTCGCTGCATAACCACGAGAACAAGGAGGCTTTAGAAGCATCTTCAGCAAGACTGATCACATACTTCATGATTGATCACATACTAAGAGAAACTATAAGCTGAACAAAAGAATACGAACTTTCACTAGCCATGGCCTTTATAGGCTTTGAGAAGGCTTTCAATTATATCCTAAAGCAATAATAGAAGCCCTAGCGAAACAAGGTATTGACAGTCCTTATATAGAAATTGTCGCCAATATAAAGAAAGAGGCCAAAGCTAGAGTAATGATATATAAAACAACCCCAAAGTTACCAACTGGCAAAGGAGTATGACAGGGAGACGCGATATTCCCAAAACTGTTTACAGAAACACTAGAGGAAATCTTCCGCCAACTGGACTGGACCACCAAGGGATTAAAAATACATGGAGAATATCTTAACCATCTAAGATTCGCTGATGACATAGTCCTAATTGCCAATAGTTCCGAAGAACTACAAGCACAAATTAATGAACTAAATGCAGCCATCAATAAAGTAGGCCTCAAAATGAATTTAGCAAAAACTAAAGTAATGTATAATGAACTAGTAGACAGAAAAGACATTCTAATAATGAACATTCAAACACTGGAAATAGTAGGAGAATATATTTGGGACAACTAATACACAGCTCGCGATCTCTACTACCAGAAATCAACAAAAGAATTAAGTTAGCATGTAGGATGTATGGAAAAACTCAATCGTATTCAAATCTAGAATGCAACTTTATCTAAAGAAGAAAACATTCGTCTTAAGGGGGCGTCCAGACCAGATGAGCGAGCAGTAACGAGCGCGAGCAAACATTTATTCAAATTCGCTCGTGATTTCTGCTGCTCTCGAGCACATGATCAGCTTCCGTCCAGACCTAGCGATTATTTGTATGTTTGGCGTTGATCGGTGTGTGGCACTTATGAATATGAAGTGCCACACAATGCCGGAAAAAATGATTGCTTGTGCGTCTTTCATTGTATTTTATAAATTGTTAAAACGTCAAAAGAGAAAACGATTGCAGAGGAGATGGTGGAACATAACTCTTTTTAAAAATCGAGTTTCTCATGGTGGTAACAATTTACTAAACCAAACTATGTTGAAACAGAAGATTCTGGAAAATTTAAGAACTTTTGTCGGATGTCACTTACAGATTTTAATACCTTATTAGATTTAATTGACATAAAAATAATGAAAAGTGATACCAATTACCGAAAAGCAATTTCACCTAGAGGAAGTGTAACAATAGATCTTGTATTTTCAAATAAAACACTGGATTTCCCTCATAACTTCTTTATTACATTTTAGTACTTAAGATTACGACACAAACATGTATATCGTGCGAGCGCACGGTACCGACTGACTGCTGCGGACGCCTCACTCCCAATCTTATCTCCCGTAACATTCTATCGCCTCTGTCATAAAAACCATGCATTATGAATAATACAATCTGACATAATACATAAACCATAATTTAAGTTATTTTTTTTACCAAAGAACTTTAGTTTTTATCAATATGCTTCGAACATTTTATTAAACTATCGCAGTTGTCTTTAAAACAAAATATAGAAATATTAGAAATATTGATGATATTCTGATCCTCTTTGTTTAACAAGTACTTAGTCATATTTAATTCTTGGTATTTTCAATTAAAAAGAAAATTTTATCCTGTAAACATACAGGGTGCAATTTGAGTGTTTTTGCTTGAACTCTGTTGTGGTTAAATAGGAAATGATATTTACTCAATTGTTTTTAATAAGAAATTATTGAGTTTGGTTTGGTTTGGTTTGGTTTGGTTTGCAACATTCCATGAAAGCTGGAGGCAATGAAATTGATATCTGTACCTAACTGCTATTCATAAGTAATAAACATAAATTATTATTTTGTTTTTTTCTGATACTTTAGTATTGATGAACACTACAGATTGGAAATTATATTTTAATTTAATTAAATTCGATTTTTTTTAAATGCATTAAAAATTTTGTTAAATAAATAGTACAGAGTGAATAATGGTGTGATGACTTGAAAGGATACATATGATGGTTGAAATCAAGTTCCAACTATATAAGTATTAGGTAGTTGCTCAATTTGTTTCTATATAAAAGAAACAGATACTTCATATTCTTCTAAACTTCATATTCCAAATCGCTCAGCAAACTTATCATCTGTAAATGACTATACTCGGCTGTGCTACCAAAAGAGACACCTTGCTCTCTCTAGGGTTCTAGAATCTTGATAATATCTCCCAATTCATTTATAATTTTATAATTCATGAAGCACTTCAAGTATGTCTGACATGTCACTAAAACAGATTTCAATAAAAGAGATTAGCGAATAAATCATGGAACAAAATAATAATCATTCAAAAAGTGAAATCATATACTGTTTCCAAAGAGAACATTCAGAATAAATATTTTTTTTAGGAAGTAGAATGTTGTGAGGACATTGCATTTGACATTGCGTTCAATGCTAATTTATTTTATTTTTGTTGCAAAACAGTCTGATTTCTTATATTGATAAACTTTATTTTTTTTAATTGTTATTGTCTGAAGTTACAGCTTTTGGTATTTCAAACTTCCTATTTCTTTTTATTTATTTATTTTTTTTTGAGGCCGAACAAAAGTAATTATTTAAACTTTTTATTCCTCCGACACTCTATCTTCTGGTAAAATCCTGAAGGGCTTTACTAAAACCATAACATAAAATATAATCAACACAACACGAAATTAATTAAATGGTTTCTTTTAAACTCCTCTGTATAAATTGTTAAACATACAAAACAATTTTTTGTGCATACTAATTTCTTTTTACAAATCCAAACAAATATTATTGTGTTATGTAAAAAACTCTGTGTGTTTATCGACCTGTGTACGAACATTTTCTGTTATCAATTATCACCATATATTTTTTTGAAACATATTGTGTAACTCCTTTTATTTCTATTAACAGACTATTTTCAAGACCGTCCTGAAAATAATAATTAGTCCTTAATTATTTTAAAAAGAACGTTATATCTTTATAAGAAACAGAGAAATAATTTTTGAATCATAAACTTTATTAAAACAATAACTATTTTTAGACTATATCGGTCTATAATGTTTGTAGAGATTTATTTTTGCGATTATTTGTTCACAGTGTAAATTTAAACCTTGGTGATATTTTAAACCTTCATATTGTTTAATTTTATTCACTAGAAATGAATAGCCTTTACAAAATCAATTTAAATAATTTAGACATTAAACATTTGATTTTGCTTGTATCAAATTTGCAAAGAGATTATGCAAAAGATGCTTGTTTTTAATTTTAGTTAAAACATTTTTTTGTTATACAGGCTGCCCTATATTGATATCACTATCATTAATTGATCTGAACCTTTTATTTTATTTGATTCTTTTACAAATTCAATTTATTGGAATATTAATTTCAATAACGTCTTTAAAATCATAAACAAGCAACTAAAAATTTTATATTCGTAACTATGAAACATAAATTAACAATTAATTGATATCTGTGTACTTATCTTATTCGAATGTATCCTCTGAAGCTATATTTTCTCACTGCTTTAGTGTTTATGTCAACATGGTCAATCAAAAGACTTATTTTAGCAAACATAACTTGCAGTTTGCACCTTGCACATCGTAACAGCCTTGTCTTTTCCCATTTTTGAAGTAGGAGTGGATAAGCCAATTTCCAAATGTTCCTGTATGTACTATTATCCTTTTTATTCACTAACATTGCTGGCTTGTTACTTTATGGCTTTATGTCCTTTTCCAGCAACTTAACTTATGGATTCACACACAACATAGCATATTGGCACTTTTTAAACTCTTGTGGTACTTCTAGTAGTTCTATCCCACTTCTGATATGTAACAATAGATCTTGTATTTTCAAATAAAACACTGGATTTCCCTCATAACTTCTTTATTACATTTTAGTACTTAAGATTACGACACAAACACGTATATCGTGCGAGCGCACGGTACCGACTGACTGCTGCGGACGCCTCACTCCCAATCTTATCTCCCGTAACATTCTATCGCCTCTGTCTTAAAAACCATGCATTATGAATAATACAATCTGACATAATACATAAACCATAATTTGTTAATCATAACAATACACTATATAAACAAGGTACTCATAAAAAATCATAACAAAAGGTTAGCTATAACCTTACGGGTCTTGGCGATTTTTGTACTCCTCTGTTAATTCTAAAACAACTTCATTCGGCTATTCCATTTTTGATATTCGATCGCAAACGTGGTAAACAAAATCCCGTCCAAACCGAACGTGCAAATGCGCGAATTTTCTTTGATGTACCGACACGGCGTGGAACAGCATCGAGCGTGATCAAGCAATCATTCGCTCGCTCGCAGAGCCGTCCACATCAGTTAAGCGTTCCCCTAGAACATACCCGAATTCTTGCCGCTCCTGCTCGCTCATCTGGTCTGGACGCCCCTTAAGGCTAAGAGCATAGTGGAGCGACGAGGATAGCGGCGAGCAAGCAGCGGGATACCACGTCGAGCAAGCCTCGAGATGCTAAAACATAGTAGAGCGGCGAGGAATAGCGAGATACTTGTGCAAATTTATTATTTTCATTTGCTTATTGATAATTTAAAGTGTTAAAAGTGGCTAAAATTCTGGACAGTAGTGTCGCAAACATTTGGTTAGATGAAATTTTCAAAAACCGGAGAAAGTGTGGCAAGTTTTATAACCTTTACGAAAATTGTTTGCCACTTCATCTCATAACTTATCTAAAATTTACCGGTTATGGTGATTACTATCTTTCTGATCCCATAAAATCTCTCTTACAAATACTAAATCTATTAATTTTTGGGAATCTATCATTTTCTACAGCGCGACAGAGCGTCGAAAACAAAATTATTTGAATCGATCTCGCCGCTCGATCTAACCCCTCAAGCAGATCGCTTTACTATGTTCGCACGTACTTGTCTTCACAGGTTTGTTTTGGACGTGATGTCGCGCTGGTTGCTCACCGCTAGCCTCGTCGCTTCACTATGTTCTTAGCCTAATGTGTACTACATGGTGTACTAGTGTAAGTAGTACCAGTCATGACTTATGCATGCGAAACCTGGACATTGTAAGGAAACTGCAGGTCGCACAGCGGCCAATGGAATGGAATATGCTGGGAATAACCAAAAATACCGTAAAAGGATAGACTGGATACGATAAAAACCCACGTAATAGATGTCATCCACGGAATTAATTCCTCAATGGGCAGTGGCAATTTCATGGCAAATCGACTGGCAAGAAGGACGAACAACAGATGGACCAAATATTACAGCATGGTACCCACGAGGAATTAAGAGCCCTAGAAGAAGACCAAACCTGAGATCCCCAACAATAGACAAGCATGTGCAAGCAACTAAAAAGAGAGGTCTAAATATGTGAGGCAGGCTACACCATAATTAGAAATGGTTGGTTTGGCTGAAAATGATGACGACATTACAGAAAATTTTCAAAATGCAATTTTTATGTTTCGTTGATTTCCACAGGAATATAATGAGATTTTTAAGCCGAGGTGTGACTTATAAGAGTGCAGATTGAATTTAGCTAGTTCAAATGCTACTTACTTCTTTTCGGCATTGAATAGAATGACACCAATTATCTTAATACTATAAGGTTGAAAATACATTACCTCTTTCAGTTCCTCATCTTCACGCCCAAAAGTCATTTTGATTTTCTTGTGTCATTAAAATATCCTGTATTATTTATTATATGATTATTATTTTTCTAAAATTATAGTTAAGGAAGAATTAAACTCATGAAGTTACATATCGTGTATTCTGATCTGATATAGCCTGTGTAATTTAATATTTAATTACTATTTTATTTTTCAAAAATTTATCTACGAAGGTAATTTTCCGTTTGTAGTTTTGTTGAAAGCGGAACCAAAAAGTGTGAATGCTGTGAAAAACATGCCTTAACTTCAATAGTTCTTCATCGTTGTGACGTACCATTTTTTGTTATTTCGCGAATGTGAGTTGGTTTTTAGTTTGTAGTGTAGCAAGCTTTTCTTCTTGATCTAAGCCTTAACATTGTTGTTTTAATAAATTCTGTGAATTTTTTTTTGTTTTGTGATTATTCTGTTTGCTTTTGATTGCATATTGATATAATTTATGAGCTTTTAATTAACTAAATATGTATCTCTAAAGATATTTTGCACATAAACAAATTACACATTTCCATATATGCTTTAAATAATAATACTTAAATTTTCATACAACCAACTATAGCTTGCTTAATTAACTTATAGTAGTGCTCAAACATAACGTATAGAAGTTTAAGTCACTGAGAGTTTTTTGTTAAGAATTGTGTTCCACACTTTATCGGTTAAAGCTTAATGTTTAGACATTCATTATATACCGTATGATCGAAAAAAAAACGGCGGCAGCGATGGCTATGAAATGAAGATCGCTGTCATCGGCCGTCATTTCTGAGCCAACTGGACGCCATTTTTTCGATCATGTTCTTTAAAAAATAATACCGAATTATAAAAATAATTAATTAATTTACAAAAAACCTGTCACTTTTGGGCAATAATTATAAATATTAAACTTTTGAAATGGAAGCAGAAGTACAGAAAAATCAACAACGAAAGTAATGAAATATAAAAAAGGTAGAAAAGGGAAATAAGGAATTATCAATAAATTCGTATTAAAACAGAATAGATAAAATTGCTTGGAAAATACCACCATTTTAGAGCTTTGTGTATTATTAGTTCTTTATTTTACTTCCGTTTGCTTCGAATTTTCCACCTGATTTTTATAAAATCGCTGGAATTTTATCTACTTCGAACAGAAAATGGACTTAATTAAAATCTTGCTAATTTTGTTAAAATTTAATTTTGAATATAATGAATTTTCAATAAAGTCTTTGCTAGTATTCATTTTTACTTAGTTAGATAAGAACAATGTTCAAAAAAAAATCCGTATTGGATTTTTAATTGCCAAATAAAAACACTAAATCACCACAACACACCAAAACACTTTTACTTTTACACTGGACGCGCGTTTCGCTAACCATGTTAGCATCATCAGCAGATGATTATAAACTGAGTTTATAATCATCTGCTGTGTTTTGTGTGTATTGTAGTGATTTAGTGATTTTATTTTGCTGTGTAACACCAAAGGTTCCAACCCTCAACTGGATTTTTAATTGTTGAGTTATCAAAAGAATGTACGTATGGATTCTGTATAATAAAATAATTTGGATATAACAACTCTGAAATTAAAATAATCATTTTTATTGTACGACGACATATCGAAAATGTCACATAAAAATATTGCCAACATGGCAATTTTAAAGTATACAGGGACTATTTAAAAAATTACATTTTTATTGTATAAATCAAATTTAACAAAGCGAATGGAATAAAAGATAGGTATCTTGTTATTGAGCTGATTTTTCATAAACTTTTTCCGATTATTCAATAATAAAATAATTTCCTTTTGGTTGCGATCTCCTTAGGATAATCTGTGCCGAAAGAATACCACAAATTGATATTTTATACTACATTATTCCATATATTTCTTCATATACAGGGTGAGTCTTCGATAAGTGCAAATATTTTCAGGGCTGGTAAATATTGATGAAAGGAGCATATTTTCTCTATTCTCTTTATCCTCGATCTTTCAAAAAATTCCTAATTTATAATTTTTTTTCGCGAAAAACCTCCTAATTGTGTTCCTGAGCTCGAAATATGCTACCTCTAAAAATAGTTGCCCTGCAAAGACTCACCTTGTATATCTATTTTATACCAGAATTATAGCTATTATGGTGATTATTAGACGAAATATTAGAAAATTACAATTTCTTGATACAATATGAACTAATATTGTCGTGAACTACTATAAAAAGTGCTATTTTTCACTATATTATTTCATATATTTATACAAAATCAATATTTTACATCAGAATTATAGTTATTAAGTGCAATATACAGGGTGTTTCAAAACAAATGCGAAAAACTTCAGGGGGTGATTCCTTGTTCAAAATAAAGGGTAGTTTGCTTCATAAACGTTGGGTCAAAAGTCAACCATTAGGGAGATATCGCGGTACAAAGATGGTGGAAAAATAATGTTTTTATTTTTTATCTTGAAAACGAAAAGAGATAGACTAATAAAATTTTACGGAAGCATTACTGTTATGAAAACACACTTTCTGGTAATTTTTTCACTTTTTTAAAATGAGTGGAAGGGGTTGAAATAAACTACCCCTATCATTCTTGTTAACGAAATTTAAAGAAAAATCTTATCAAACACATGCAAAAAAATTAATTTGGATAGTTTAGTTTGTTTAGAAACTTTTTTATCTCTTGTATTTTTTTTGATAAAACTCACCGATTTGAAATTAAAAAATAAAATGTAAATGTTTATCACAAAATACATTTTCTGATAAAGAATCTAGTGGGCTGCTGTAATTTTTTTAGGAAAATATCTAGTCGGCCGCTGTTACTTTTTAGGATGTTCCTAATATTATTTTATTTGACATTACTCTACTGCAATACGTTATTATCTAGATGATTATTATTATCGTTATTATCACTAGATTCTTAATCTAAAAATGTTTTTTGTCCTGACATGTAATGCTTTACATTTTATTTTTTATTTCAAATCGGTGAGTTTTATCAAAAAAACACAAGAGATAAAAAGTTTCTAAACAAACTAAACTATCCAAATTAATTTTTGCATGTGTTTGATAAGATTTTTCTTTAAATTTCGTTAACAAAATGATAGGGGTAGTTTATTTCAACCCTTCCACTCATTTTAAAAGAGTGAAAAATTACCAGAAAGTGTGTTTTCATAACAGTAATGCTTCCATAAAATTTCATTAGTCTATCTCTTTTTGTTTTCAAAATAAAAAATAAAAACATTATTTTTCCGCCATCTTTGTACCGCGATATCTCCCTAATGGTTGACTTTTGACCCAACGTTTATAAAGCAAGCTGCCCTTTATTTTGAACAAGGAATCACCCCCTAAAGTTTTTCGCATTTGTTTTGAAACACCCTGTATATTATGATTGTTAGCTAAAATATTAGCTTTTTATGATAACTAACATCGTTTGTCATTAGCTTAAATAGAAATATAGGGGGGGGGAGGTCCCACAATTAGTGCGACAAACTGAAAGGGGTAGTAGAGGGCATCAAAACAAGTCATTTGAGTATAGCAACCCATTCCGGTATTATTAAAATGAGCGGAAAGAACTTGACTGGACGTGCATTAAGGCAAAGTTTACTAAATAATTCTAATTAAATTCCTAGGTCGTATACGTCGTTGAAAAATGTACGTCCATAGTACGTACATTGTACGACCATAGTACGTACATTGTACGTACTTTCGATCATTTTACGTCCTGTTTGGGTCCGGAACAAAACATAAAATGTACGTACCTGGAATGTACGTACATACGACGTACATAGTACGTACATTGCCACGTCCCAGTGACGTACCGGGGACGTACAGAGCGTTGGAAAATGTGCGTCCTCCTACATACTTGTACGTACCAGGGACCTGACTCGTCCCAACATTACGTACCAGGTACGTACATAGTACGTACCGTGGCTGTATGGGAAAAGAAATTGCAATCTGTGAATTTAATCTTGATTTACAATCAAGTTTTCATTATCTTATTGACTGACAATCAGAATACTAGGTAAAATAATTATATTTGTTTCTCTTTGTTGTCATTTTTACATAATTGTTTTTGCTTATATCTGTACTGTTTTTGATTACAGGTGTAAGAGTTAAAAGATTTTTTTGATTACAGATGTAAAACTTTTTCATCGATAGCAGTAAAAAAAAAACATTTGCTATAAATCCAAACCAAAGTAGCATTTGGACGTTATCTAACGTCGGGTACACGTCGCGTTCAATAAACCCGACGTCGGGTACCAACGTCGGTTCGACCGCCTGACGACCGTTATTTGCACCTAAATGGGGAATACAGATTCGGGTCGCCTCGACGTCGGTATCTGACCTAATAGGGAATGTAATTCTACCAATTACCAACGTCATATTACGTTGGATTTTAGTTACTTAACATTCGTCGCTAAGCACTTACGTTACGTTTGGTTTCATATTCGCTACCAAGAATACATAAAGACCTAACCAAACTACCTAATTACAAATGGCTTCATAATAACTCCTTGAATATAACTATAAGTGCCTACCTAATTTTATATTATAATAATTCTGAATCATTAATCAAGACATCAGTTT
Organism: Sitophilus oryzae; assembly: GCF_002938485.1. Lineage (NCBI taxonomy): Eukaryota > Metazoa > Arthropoda > Insecta > Coleoptera > Curculionidae > Sitophilus > Sitophilus oryzae. The sequence continues at coordinate 13,615,895 of NW_022146055.1, forward strand.
TGTCAACGGAAGTCACTTTTTTGATATATCTGATTAAAATACTCCGGAAAACAACGAGTGCCTTCAAAATTAGGTAGATTTATGAAATAAAAATATCTATAAAAAAGTAACTCGCAAAATATATTTTTTTTATTTTCTAGCTGGTTTAATCATAAAACTGTACTGTGGTTCCCCCCAAAATCAACCTTATCAATATTATTCTACTAGAAATCGGAATGTGAATATAAATTTTAAAAACAAAAAACGATTTTAAAATGGCTGACAATCGGATACTTGTTAAGAATAGCGGATTTCTGTGTCCGACTTAATATGAACTACTAATATACCAATTCCGACCGGGTTTCCAACATTAGTCGTCTCACACGACCGAAGTCATCAAACCGGACGACCGGCAATCGTATTATGACGTATATAATTCCAACGTGCGCCACGTAACCTCACTTTGCGTATCAGTGATTTGTGGATTTGTGCAACTATATTTTAGTTTTTGTTTTCTCCTTAAAAAATGGGCAGTCACTTTTTTAAGATAGTATATATACAAAATTTAAAAGAATTGGAACCAGTACCTCACATGTGGGAGGGGGATGGGGTCTGCTGGTTTCCTAAGCTTAAAAATGAAATTAAGATGCACCAGTGTAATGCAGCATCTCTTTCGGATAAAAATATTCGTGGGTGGAGGCAAGATATTACTACTACTATAATTATTTTGCAAAAGCCTCGACCTCTTTCTGTAAAATATAGATGAATGTCTAAATGCCTTTTTAGTGTTTTTTTAGGCATAATAAAAAAAAATTAAGTTTGTTTACAAAAACTTTTTATTAGGTTATGTTCATGATGTTCATTAGGTCGCAAATGCTACTTGGGTTGTATTTACGGACATAAATAGAGATACGTAAATTAGGTTATAAATATGAACATAAAATACAACAAAATATAATTTGACGTTACTTTAGGGATTATCAGTGAGACGTATCCTATTCGGACAACGGGTAGACGTCGGGCTAGTTCAAGTATATGTACGTCGTGCAAGCCAACATGGGAACGACGCGCGACGTTGGGAAATTAATAAAAATGGTACGTTGTTATTTTGTACGTCAACAGATCGTTGGATTTACCGACTCGGATCCAACGACGTCGCCTTTAATAGGAAAGCGACGTCACCGGTCGTATCACCAGCACCCGACCAAAATTTGCACAAAGTCTGACGTCGCTTCAGGTCAGATTTAGTTCGAAGTCAGATAGATGCTACTTGGGAATGATTCCTATATCTTGTTCATCCGGGGACATATACAGTATGTCCCCATCGGATTGTCTTTACAAAAGAAAACATTTTTTTTATTACTGACATTTACCAAATACTCCGAACCAATGGGCACCTACCCCAGTATCCTTCAGGCAGAAATTTACGCTATCGAAAAATGCGTACAATTTATCTTAGATAGGAACTATCGGAAACAGGAAATTGCCATCTTATCCGATAGTCAAGCAACACCAAACGCGATCAACGCAGTAACCATCAATTCGAAGTTGGTCAAAGAATGCCTAGAGAAGCTCAATAAATTAGGCAAAGAAAATAAAGTCCTCCTACTCTGGGTGCCTGCTTACCAATAGATAAAAGGCAATGAAAAAGCAAATTATCTAGCTAGGAAAGGAGCAACCACTCCACTAACTGGACCAGAACCGTTCTGTTTTCCAAGCGGGAACCAACTGAAAGCGGAACTGAAGAATCTGGAAGACTCCATCCGTAACTTGGAATGGGAATCCGGACTGCACACCCTACTATCAACAGCGAACAGGCGTGTTGAACATTTGTGTCTTCAACAGCAAAATAAAACACTAAATCACCATAAATACACCAAAACACTTTTACTTTTACACTGGACGCGCGTTTCTCTAACCATGTTAGCATCATCAGCAGATGATTAAAAACTAAACTTTTTTTTAGTCATCTGCTGATGATGCTAACATGGTTAGCGAAACGCGCGTCCAGTGTAAAAGTAAAAGTGTTTTGGTGTATTTATGGTGATTTAGTGTTTTATTTTGCTATTTGTCCAGTGTAAAAGTAAAAGTGTTAAAAAAAAGTTTAGTTTTTAATCATCTGCTGATGATGCTAACATGGTTAGCGAAATGCGCGTCCAGTGTAAAAGTAAAAGTGTTATGGTGTATTGTGGTGATTTAGTGTTTTATTTTACTGTGTAACAAAGGTTCCAACCCTCAACTGTAATCTTCAACAGAATGGACGGCACTTTGAGCAATTTTTGTAAATGTTTTGAATAAATAAAGCAACTTGAAATTTACGTTTCACTCCACCTCCTGCCAAAACGGCATATTTCCAGATATGGGTTCCTATACTCAAATCACTTGTTTTGATGCCCTCTACAACCCCTTTCAGTTTGCCGCACTAATTGTGGGACACCCTATTTATATCGAACTCGAAAAATATCGAATAATGCATTATTCGATATTTTTTCAGATAAAAAAAACGAGATTTAGTATTTTAGTATGTTTTTTATGTGACATAAATTAAAATTAATTGACGTATTTAATTGTTTTTGCTCACTTCCTGTTTCAACGGAAATGACTACAGCTTTTGATTTTTAAATGGCACCCGCGTTATAAGTATATAATAATAAAAAATGACATTCTAAATAGAGTGACATATAAATTGTCAATTTTTGACATTTTTGCGTATGGTTTATTTCAAATTGTAACATGAGGTTCATAGCGATAATTTGACTCGAAATACCAAGTGTGTTGTACCAAAGTATTCGCAAAAAAATACTTTTTCCAAAATATGCTAGCTACCCCTGTTGAAAAAATTGAGATATGATTAAAAATACGATTTGAGCATCTGAACAAGACACGAAAAGCCAGAACAGCCAGAACAAGACACGAAAAACATTAGAGGATCAAACCTATTTTTCCGAGGCTCCTTGATTAAACATTAGTGTTTTTAATACAGCCCTAGCACTCTAGATTGAAATTTAAAATACGATTTTTTTTAAGCTAAAATGTCAAAAGTTGACATACGATATATGTCATTCCATTCAAAGTGTCTTTTTCTATCGAATAAAGTAGATATATTCTGAGGGTGCCATTAAAAAATCAAAAGTTGTAGTCATTGCCGGTGAAACAGAAAGTGACCAAAAACAATTGCACACGTCAATCAATCCTAATTTATGTCAATCACTAAGTAACATACCAAATCTCGATTTTTTTTCTAAAGAAGTTATAGAGGTGAGCCACTTTCGAGACGCACTTTATTAATATTTAAATGTATTTTGTATTTAATGTATAGTTAATTTATTCACAAAGGAATTAATAATAATAATAATTGATTAGTTAGCCTGTTCACTGCACAGTTAACCGTTCACTGCACAATTTGATTAACTCCATTTTTTGGAAAATGTAAATCTTGTGTGTAAAACCACTTGGTATATTCCTAATTTTTAATATTTATACATTTTTCCAAACATTAGAGAAATAGTAAGATATGATGTTTGGAAAAATATTAAAATAATTAATAAAAAAGCTAGGTACCAAGTGGTTTTTATGATAAAATGTATTTTTTTAAAATCATTTTATATTTAAATGTATTTTTTTCATAAACTGGAGTTAATCGAATTGTGCAGTGAACGTTTTAATTGCTACTTATTAATTATATCCTTAAAATAAGTATAAAGCAATATAATATGAAAATATAAACATTGCCTTTAATACATTAACCTCATTTTAGATACTTTTTATAAGGATAGTGTATTTTGAGCTATCTTAGCAAAGTAGCTTTCAAAAATTGTTCTATATATTTATATATAAAGGACAGCTGGTTAAATCTGAAGCTTCGCAAAATGTCAAGAAACCTTTTAACCCAGTTATAAATGGGTTGAAAGTGTAATAAGAAGGCGCGGCCTTATCTGTAGTGTCGCGTGGCAATCCCTATTTTGCCATAAAATGATCCGGCAGAAGGATTTTTATTATAAACTCTTTCTCAAATCTAATTTTAAGGTCTAACTTGGGGATAGAATAACAGAAAATCAGGACAAAAAGAATTTATTGTTACACTTTAATTATTCTTATATATTTTTATTAAAGGATGTTTAATAATATTGAATATACATATATATTCAATAGTATGTTTAATAATATTGAATATACATATATATTCAATATTATTAAACATACATTAAATTGAGGGATTTCTGGCAAAAACCCCATTAGTCAATAAATGGGTAAAATGAGTTAATGGCGCTATCCCACAGTAATTTGTTAGTCATAACGTTTCTACCAAACGAACTCGGGAAAAGTGCTATAAGTCAGCCTGTGCATACGATCAAAAATACCGTAATTTCGCAAGGACCCCGCAAGTCACCAAGTCTTAACGGCAAAAACCCCTCTAGTCCGCTACTTGTTGTGGTTTGGTTGTTTGTCGTTCGTAATCGTTCGAACAGTTGCTAAGAGGACTTGGTTGTTTCCATGGTTTTTGCCAAAATTCCAGCAAAAACCCCACAAGTCAAACAAATTCACGCCCTTCCTAACTTAAAAATAAGAAAAAAATAAAGAAAACTAGTTTTCTGTAATTTCAGATTATAACCAGAGCTCACACAAAAAAAAGACAATTAAATTTAAATGAGAGCAAGATATACGTTTTTTTAGTTTTTCCAAATTTCGAAATATCTAACTAATGAGATTTTTGCCGGAAACCCCTCAATTGTTTTAGAAAAAAAAATAGTTACTATAAAAATGATAATCTTATATAGGCTTGATAGTACTGCCACCATTGGAGAATCCATTGAACAAATGAATATAGTTTGATATAATAATTATGTATAATTATGATTATACAGCGTCCGGCAACAGTCAGTCGGGCATCTGTAACTCCTAGAATAAAAAAGTTGGGAATTTTGTTAAGTGCAAACCTAAAGTATATGCTAGGATGTATTTCACGAAAATAGTTGAACTTCTACAGGGTGGCTTAATAAAGGGTGAGTGGATCCGGATTATTTTTTTAAATGGAACACCCTGTACATTATTGCATTTTTGGCTTCCTTGCTGATCACTTTACATAATCCTAAGATATAAGTAAATATATTTCGATAGTTTCAGAAATATTAATAAATAAATAAAAAATATTTGTTTTGCAGCCTTTCTTAAAAAAATTACTAAAAATACAAGAACTGTCCTGAAATCAAAACTATATTAGGTATTTACATTAAGGTGGTCTGTACTTACTTTGGTATAAATATCGTAATCTTAAATCCTACAGGATGCTAAAGCCTTTCTAAAATATAAAATATTTTTTTTTGTTTTTTTTTAATGTAACACCCTGTATATTATTTTTTTTATTAGATGGAGAATTAAAAAATTAACATATTTTGTAAGTATTTCAAAATTTCTAAGGTTTTTGCAGATATTCGCGATTTTAAATTTCATATGGCATTTTCCACAGTAAATTTTTATCAAAGCCACCCGTATTTTACTGTTGAAAGAGCCATTATAAAAAAGAAATAGTATAATAAACATATATATAGAAATACTACTGTATCTACGAAACCGTTAAAAATTTTGAAATCCTTTAAATACATTAAATGTTCATTTTTTAATTATCCATCTAGTAAAAAAATAATATACAGGGTGTTCCATTAAAAAAAACGAAGAAAAATTATTTTATATTAGAAAAATATATTTTATATTATTTATTATTTATATTTTATTTTAATTTATTTTTTATTAGGCTTAAAATTTTGAACATCCTGTATGATTTAAGATTACGATATTTATACCAAAGTAAGTACAGACCATCTTAAAGTAAATACCTAATATAGTTTTGATTTTAGGACAGTTCTTGTATTTTGAATATTTTTTTAAGAAAGGCTGCAAAACATTTCTGAAACTATCGAAATATATTTATTCATATCTTAGGATTATGTAAAATGATCAGAAACGAAGCTAAATATGCAATAATATACAGGGTGTTCCATTAAAAAAATATTCCGATCCACTCACACTTTTTTGAGCCACCCTGTAGAAGTTAAAATATTTTCCTGAAATACATCCTAGCACATACTTTAGTTATTCCCAAGTTTTTTATTCTAGGAGCTACAGATGCCCGAAGCACTATTGCCGTACCCTGTATATAGTTCTTGACATAAAATTATATGCGAGGCAATTTAATAATTAATAATGCAAAAAAAATTTGGTCTTTACACTTCAAACGTTTATATATACAGGGTGTCCGAATGTTCCAAGGATATAGAACCACTGCGTATTTTTGGAATCGCAATAAGTTCCTGGTAGTAGGTAAACTGTGTCCAATGAACTTATTTTGATTCCCAGAAAACGCAGTCCACGCATAGTAATACTATGTCCACGGAATATTGAGACACCCTATATATAAAAAAAATGAAACTGTGTTTGATTAATAATTAAAATAAATTTTAAACATTCACTAGCAACACTAAAATATTAACAATATTACTAATTGTTTACATAATTAAAAAAAAAGAAAATTGCTAATAAATCTACGAAAAATAGTTATGTTTTTTGCATAAGCCCAAATACTGGAAAGCTCAACATTTCTACTATTTAATAATGTTTATATTTTTCTTGTAGGAAAGTTCTGAGGGCTTACCAAGATAGCTGGCATAATAGATGTCGATTTTTGTTTTGTTGCTCTGCTCCTTCAGATCGCAATCGTAATTCCTTTGCCGATATCGCTCGATTGCTCTCAGATTTCTTTCGCGACTTGGATGTGGTGCCGTCTGACGTTATCGTTGGACTCGTTTTGTTGAGAAAATTCCAGAAAATTGAAAGAAAAGCTATTGTCGAACAGGTAAGTCCAACAATGTTAAAACTAACTAGGTACTTTTTTATTAAAAAAACCTCTTTTTTCTTAATTTTGCTTTATAGTTGAATGATTTTATAGATATACCAGTCAAATTAGGTAAAAAAAAGTCCCATCGGTGGAAAAAAATCCCACAGTTTTGAAAATGGTTTTAAATTATTCCACTCAACTTGGGCTGATATTGTGTCAAAAGTCCCCTAAGATAGACGATGAGCTCGAGGAGTGGGAAGGAGTTAAATGTCAATTTTTTCACTTTTTTGCTTATATCACGGAAACTATGACATCTACCGAAAAACGCTCTATATATAATCATAAAGCTGACACAATTCTCTATAAAAATGATTCTATACATTTTTGTTCCCGGACTTATGGTTTCCGAACTATGCCTTTTATAAATTTGGATACTAAATCAAATTGCATATTCTAAATCCGTACAAACACATTTCTTTTAATTGCACGTTTTTCATTCAAATAGCGTTCAAGAAATACGATATCCTGATTTTATAAGTATTAAATATAACTTTTAGTATATAGTGTGATTTTATAAATTTTAGACGTGATGCGTTCACATAAATCACTCTTTGACTGCGCAAGTTATTTGTTAACATGAATAATGTTTTCTGTTCATTTATTTTATTTTATATTTTTGTGTAATTAAAAGAATCAAAACCGACATTATGGACATAATATATTAAAGAAACAAAATAAATAATAATACATTTATAAAATAATAGTAAATTATTATGTTTGTGAATTAATTTTTGTGTCGGAAATAAGAAAAATTCATTCTTCATAATATTCTTCAATTCAAAAGTATTATACTAAAAATTAAAGCACCTTACCAAACTAAAATTCTCTCTAGAAAACGATGCCAGCTCTTCTCAAAAATCAAGTTCAGGCGTTATCCTACCGACTGCGCCACTTCAATTTTTAAAGCTATAAAACTTTGTTTATAAAGCTGTCTTAAAAATTTTGAATAGTTTTGAATCAAATTGTACCAGTAGGAGACCTAATTCTCTTAATATGACTGACCCGACAGACACATGTGTTTAAGAAAATGCCTAGTCAAAAAAATGTAGTTAAATTTATTTTTTTTACAATATATAGTTATCAATCATTGTTCCTATTTTCTGCTTTAAAGCTATCATACCGAATCATCTACAATTCAAATGTAAATGTAATTTTTTCTATAGCAACTGTTAAAACTGCCTTATATCTAATTCTATTCAAAAATAGTAGATAAAATAGTATTCAACCGCAAGGGTAGATTAAATGATACTTTAACAGCGAGGATAGGTTTAAAACTTTATTTTTTCTTGCACGTTTTTTAATTGCTTCCTTTTTTGAAAATTTTTGTATTCCTTTTCATAAGCTATTCGGGATTTAAATGGAATTAGTTTGGATATGGCGTTTGTCGCCTCAGCCGGAATATCTATTGGTAATTTACTTATTTCGTTTTGAGCCATTTCTGGCTCCAATTCAATCAGCAATCGACACGAAAGAGAATTACAAAATATTGACTCAAAACTAAAGAGACAGCTTTATTTATTTGTCAAATTACATAGAAACCAACGCCAACCCAGCACAATATTCGTCGAAAATTCCTCGAAATAATAATTTCTGAATAGTTTTTAAAACTTAACTCGCTATGGGAAAAATATTGTTTTATACATGACGATAAAATTGCATTATCGTCTCTCGAAGTTAATTCACTCGCGATTTCATCGCTCGCGAATTAATCTTTTCGGCCGACGATAAAATACAATTTTATGTATAAAAATAACTATTTTTATGTTTTTTAACCATTGAATAATGAATATTTTTATTCCCAGAGAAAAAATGACACTTACGAGTTCTTGTCAGGTGTTGCCATTACTCCACGGACGCAATTTCTTTCGCTCCACGAGGACGGCAACGATTTAGAACTTTTTCAAACTGTCATACATTATGCCCACTATGCTGTGAGAGCTTACGGATGGCCCGTTTACGTCATGATGAATAAAACTGGAGTCTGCCGCTTGTGTACCGGTAGGAAATCAATTTGTTATATAAACTGAAATTTGCATTTCATATGGCTTCTGGAAATTTGTATTCAGAATAGATTAGAATATGAAAACAGATTTACGCTTTTTTATTCACATTCGTTACGTATTTTTATTAACACAGTTTGATATAAATATAAAAATAAGATTATACATTATTCCGTAAATACATTTTTATTTTCATTATTTTTACACGTAATTTTCATTAATGTGGCTCAATTATATTTTTAAATAAGGTTTGTTTACGATTTTCCAGAACGCAAGTTATTCAGGGCGGCTCGTCAGGGTAAGCAAGGTAGGCGGCGCCTACCCTAAGATTTTGGCAGAATTTAAGCGATTTATTACATTACATTATTTACTATTAATGTTGGCAATACATAAAAATACTGTTAATACACGAAAGTGTGTTTTAATAATCAATATTATTTTAATATATAATAAAATTTGTGGTCTTGTATATTAACACTACCGCTGGCGTACGGTGACCGCTGACTGTGCCGCTGCCTTAGAAAACAAAATAATTTTGACCGTTGGAGTGCCTTTGTTCGGCTATTTCAGAGTCGCCTACTATCAGAGCTGATGCCCGACGTACGGCAGTCTTCTGTCTCTATCTAACCCATCGTGCGGTAGCGACGCGACGTAAGTCGGATTTGTATCATATTAAGGAGAAGTGTCTAGCCCTAGCAGGCAACTATTAAGCTTGACCAATCAGGTTGGTTAGCGTGGTTATTTGGAGTGTGTTAATTCATTGGTTTTTGTCAAAAACTCTAACGTGATTGGTCGGGCTTAATAGTTGCCTGCTAGGGCTAGACACAAGTTATTAGGGCGGGGCTTACGCGAAATCTCCGGTTGCCTTGGCATGAAGTCGTGGAGGCTCGGTAGGCTTTACCGATGTTAAGGGGATATTCGGGATATTTCATAAAGAGATATATCACATTTTGTTAAGGGGATATTTCATATGATTCATTATACGTAGCATTTAAAACTTTTATATGAAAATTCAAAAAACATTTAAAGCATATTGGAAACATTTTTCGGGCTTGTCCGAGATTATTAAAAATGATATAACCGGTTGTATTTCAGAACACGTCACAGAAATAAAAGAATCCGAAATAAGCGCGTTATTTTATTCGGTGCAAGAAGACGATACAACAGATATTACAGAAAAGTCTCTGTGCTATTTCAATTCGATAAGTTAATAAGAGCGGCTAAGTCAAATATCTTTGCGAATTTTATTTTATGAAATATTAGATATAATAGATAAAATAGATTAATAAAAACTATACTTGTACATTATGTCAGTCATTATGTCATTACGTTGAATGCTGTTATTTTTGCTTTAATTTTGTCCTAAATATTTTTGAGCTATGTTTTTAACCCAGAGATAACATATATTTACAAACTGGGCTAGGGTTATATGTAAATTAGAGGGGGGGGGGGGCAAATAGACGCAACTAAAATTTTGTCGCCTACCCAGTCACATGGGTTACGAGCCGCCACTGATGTTATTTGATATAATTTGAAAAAAATTATAACCTATAATAGGGCAAGAGTTTGACAAGTTTTAAAAATATTAAGTCCAGTTCAGACACATCTGCCTCCGTGCGTCATTCGTCGTTCCGTCATTCCAATTTTGTTGAAATATGATGTCATTTTTGAAATAAACCAATAAAACTGGTTAAAACATTTTTTTGTACATTTATGTAATAATAATAATAATAAATAGCGCTTTATTGTACAAAAAGCCAAAATAGCTTCATCGACAAAGCATTTAAAAAACAAACAAAAGCACAAAGATATACAAATAATAAAAGATTTAACCAATCATCATACAATTAAAAAAAATACGTCATTAAAATTACAAATAATAGAACATACATGGACATTGCAGAACACAAAAAAAACGCAACAATAAAAATTTGAAAAATTGTAAATCCTTGAAATTTTTAAAACTTTTTTGATGGCATCTTTGTGAACATCCTAAAGCGCAACTTTGCCCCAATTTAACCATGTTCGTATCTATTACGGTTTCCGAGACACCAATGCTCGTACCCCGAATTTGTGGCACCCTGTATAGAACTTAAAAATAATCTAGCACATATTATTGTAATATATATTTTTATTTAGGATTGCAGTGCTGTTGCATTCCCTGTCGTAAACGTTCAGAAGACGACGCCGAAGTGGTAGAAGATAACTGTTGTCAGTGCAACTTTGCAGCTTTGCAGAAACTAACCAAACTCGGTGATATAGAGATTATTTATGCTACTTACCACGTTGATGTGGGAGAGACACCCTTTTTTGTTGCGCTGGATTATGATAGAAAGAAGATTGTTATAAGCGTTCGAGGAACTCTGTCTATGAAGGTAGGACATTATCGAATATTTAAGTTGTTACAATCTATCTTTGACGCCCTGTGCAATTGACTATTAGGATATCCTGACGGACTTAAACGCTGAAAGTGAGACGATACCATTACATCCGCCTAGGGAGGAATGGACCGGCCATAAAGGAATGGTTCAAGCGGCCCAATATATTTTAGAAAAAATAGAACAAGAACAGTTGCTGGAACGTGCTAGATCCCGAAGGCCTGAGAGAGGAACAAAAGACTTTGATATTATTATAGTAGGACATTCTTTAGGAGCAGGTAAATTATTAATCATATGATGGCGCCTCTCATACGACGCGGAGTCTCCAAGGAGAACGATAGTTTGTATTTAAATGAAATTTTGTGAGCGTACGTAGGTTAATTTAGAGCACTTTTTAAAAATATAGAAAGTTATGTTTTTTGTAATGGAACACCCTATACGAAGGGCGGGCAAAGGTTAGTCTTGGGTCGAGATTTCCGTATGTAAGAAGAGTACAATGCGTTTATAACGTACTGAACAAAGAGGGAACAGTAAACACGTTGCCAAAGTTATGAAATAAACCGAGAAACTGTGGACATTGCTAAGAGACGTGGTAAGGGATATAGCAGATTTGTCGCAGTTGACCGGTCGATCCAATCAGTACCTCTGTCGGTACTTAAAGTTCTAGGGAAAGGTGTACATCATGCTTTCAGCTTTACGATTTAACTACGTCTCGTGATACTTTATTTGTTTATTTATTAACGAGTCGATGTAATTTTTCCTATAGCTTGAAAATTTTTAGGTGCAAGCTAGAAACACTTGCATTTTTGGTAAAAATAAGTGGAATTGAGTTGGTGTTCGACAGTAGTCGCGCTATTAGAACTGGATATCTCGAAATCGATTAGAAATAATTGATTGCAGTTTTTTCAAAAATTTTCTTAATATTTCTACTGTATTTTCTTCGTAGACAGTATGTGAAAATCTTTATCAATAAAAAATTACACGATTGCTGAAAATTGATATGCTCTAAAAGTAAATGGATGGGTTGTTTACAATTTTTGAATGAAAAAAAAACAACCTTATCGAATTTTTCTTATGTAAACATATTGTAAAAGATCTGATCTTTAAAATAAAAAAAAGTTTCAATATCTAAAGTGGTTCTTGAGTTCTTGAGGCTATTTGTTAAAAAGTTGAGTTTTTAAATTATCGCGATTAGTGACGTTTTCTCGTAATAAAAGAAAATGATACCCTAACGATATCCTTATAATTTCATTTCAGATACTCAGAACCATGTCTAATGATTTTATCTAGTTATCTTTTCGAAAATAAAGTCATTTAGAAATAACCGGTTTGCGATCGTGATTTTACTTTACTTGATAGGGAAAGGAGTACCGGCAACACCGCAACAGCACACCGTTGCATTTCTCTCACTCCGACTTAATAAGATCCCTATAATATATGCGACTTACATCCACACATGTAAAGTCCGACCCAAAAGTAACAGTTGCCAGCACGGTATATTAATTGATTTTTGACTTATAGGTGAGAGGCTTAAAAAATAAAGGTGAGTTTTATTAAAGAAGCATAATATGCCTAAAACGTGAAGATTTTAACATATTTTACATTTTGTGAAAATGAAAAATAAATTTTAAATTTCAATAACAGCTACCTAAATTATAATTTACCCTATCTGGCCTGATATTTAATTACAATAGCCACTGTATGTTAAACCAAATTAAAATTTAACCCGAAAAGTTATACAGGGTGAGACAAAATTAATATTGAACATAGGTCACATTTAAAAGCAAATTATTCCTTTATTTCAAATAGAACGCCCAATATATTTCCGTAATATTGTATAAATGTGTATCCGTATTATTCCGGTATTCAATTGAGAATTCATATATTTTCAAAATATTATTAAGGTTGTCTAACTCTCAGACAAAGATTTTCCTATATATTTTCATATTTGTGATTTTGCGTTAGTAGATCTTTATTATTTGAAAAAAGTCTAGATGGCTGTGATATAGCTTTTGTTAATTTGACAAAATTTAAAGGATGTAAAGTAAAATAGTTAACCGTAATAAAAAGATAACGGTAATAAACTTCTGGACTCGGAACAAGTTCAACTACTGACCACCTTATTCAATAAAATTTATCAACATTTATACCGCTTCGTAAGAAGACAAACGCGACCAAATGCTCTGATCACAGGATAATCAGTCTGATATGGGCTGGTAATAAACGGAGAAATAGTAAACAATTTGAGATATGCAGATGATTCCGTTTTGTTGGCCGATACAGCTGAAGGTCTCCAAAGGCTTATAGATTGTGTGGTGAATACATGCAGCAGATACGGAATGAAGATGAACTGCAAGAAGACTCAAACGTTGATCATTAGCAAGAACTACATCAACAACTTTCAGTTTACTGCTAACAACATCGTTCTCCCAGCGGCCGAGACGGTTGCATACCTGGGCTGCATCCTGACTAAAGACTGGGACCACTCTCGCGAAATAAAACACCGAATCGAAATCGCGAGAGGGACATTTAACAAAATGCGAAATATACTATGCAACCTGTCCCTCAACGTCCGCACTAGAATCAGAATGCTGAGATGCTACGTGCTCTCAACCCTTCTATATGGAGCAGAGGCGTGGACCCTTACCGACGCATCATGCAACCGTGTGGAGGCATTTGAGATGTGGTGCTATCGGCGCATGCTTAGGATTTCGTGGGTGCATCGCGTGTCAAATGAAACTGTACTACATCGCATCAACAAGAAGTTGGAATTTCTGGTAAATGTCAAACAAAGAAAACTGGAATACTTCGGACACATCATGCGGAACGAGAAATACCGCCTACTCCAACTTATACTGCAGGGGAAAATAGAAGACAGAAGATCAGCGGGACGCAGACGAATATCGTGGCTATGAAATCTACGAACATGGACCGGATTGACGTCAACAGCTTTGTTCAGAACGGCAGTGAACAAAGTAATATGGATCAATGTTATAGCCAACATCGAAAGAGGATAGGCACTTTAAGAAGAAGAAAAAGATACACGTTTAAGACATATATTTTCATGATTACAGAATTAAAACTCGATATAAACGTATAGACAATCAATTATAGCTAGATTAGCAACAATTAGCTAGGTTAAATCAAATGCTCAAAATACTTTCTTTCCTGTCAATTGCATAAAATTGTTGTCTTTTCAAAGGATATTTTCATGTTAAAAGTCATATATGTGGAGTCCTACTTCGAAAAGCAGGTACAGTCATTTCACTCATGTTGTCGACAATAATTGGCCGAGTTTTGTAAACACTGTCTTTAACATATCCGCATGAAAAAGCCCAGGCTAGATAAAATCCGGAGCAGTTAAATATTCTATTAATTAACTGGTAAATGCATACTACATTCATCGACTAATAGAATCATATCAATTCTCTCTGATGTAGGATAAGTTTCCAGTTTCGGCAAATTTCTAAGAATTTTTTTTCGTTTTAACTGACACAAAATGATAACTAGTTTTTAAAATTGCCTTAATTAGACAGGTATGTTGATTTCATTGCAATACAAACCATCGTTCTTCTTGGAGCCTCCGCGCCGTATGAGAGGCGCCACCCTGTCTAAAAACATTTACTGTGACCTTTATTTATTACTGGTTCAAAAACTGTAATAAATTATTCATCTAATTTTAGCATGATTATTTTAAAGTATTTACTCATTTTTTATATATGTCACTGTAAATGTCCGAAATGCGGTAAAACCTAGGATAAGCGCGCTAAACCTAGGATTTACCAAAACCATTAACTAATTAGGTTAGCCTGGTTATTTGGGGGGTGTTAATGCATTGGTTAGGTGGTTATTTGGTGGGGTTGGTTGGTTTTTACTACTACTTGCTTTTGGTAAATCCTAGGTTTTACCGCATTTCGGACATTTGCAGTAACATATATATGGTAAATGTCCCAATTCTCGTCACATTAAGGGAATATCTCAGTTCAGTTAGCCATAAAATCCGAATTATTTGTGTAAGGCTTACAAGACAATTAATTATGACACTAGGGAACATTTTAATTTAAAATTTAAATAAAACTAGGTTCCAGTTTCAACTTCGACTGACATTTTCGATTATTTTCAAAAAAGCTTAGTAAATTTAGATTTATTTTTTTTACATTTATTTTTACTTTGCAATATGGATATTTTAAAATGTTTTTTGATTTTAGGTACAGCAAGCATTCTGGGAATCCTAATGCGTCAGGCGTATTCCTCCTTGCAATGTTTTTGTTATTCACCTCCAGGGGGTTTACTGTCTGCCTCTGTAGTAGAATACACCAAAGAATTTACCGTGTCAGTAGTTGTAGGCAAAGATGTAGTTCCTAGAATAGGGCTTCACCAAATGGAGACCCTTAGAACAGACTTAATTAATGCTATCAAGCGCAGTGTAGATCCAAAAGTAAGCATTCGAATTTTACTTATAATAAAAAAGTTATTTAAGAAATTTTAACAAAACCAGCTTTTAAGATTTCTTTTAATAAATATAATTTGAAATAGATGTTAGTACTTCAAACAGTGGCGGCTCGTGGTCATTATTGTAGCGAGGTCAATATCGAAAAATATTGCGTCGATTTTTTTAAGGCGCGCCCTCGGACGCGCCCAAATTTAATTGGTTTCTTACAAGGTTTTAGTTAAAGGAAAATAAATCTAAAATTCTGTTAAAATGAAACCTACCTTTACATTTTTAAACAGGTGGTCTAATGCCATTTCACTAAAAATCCAGTCAATGTTCTTTACACAAATTTTCCACTGTATGATTTAAAATACACATCTACATAATATAAAATGCTAATGTTTATCTGTGTCGTCTCTACTGAAGTAACGACTTGCTCTAGAAAGTTGCTTTTTTTACCAAAAGATAGCTAATTGGCTCTTCTAAAAACTGTCATCCCCGGATTTTTTGTTTTTCATTTAATTAAAAAAAAATTAAGGATTATTTTTTTTCTTGATGTCGTGGCGGGTACGCCAGGCTTCAACTACTCGTAGTAAATAATAATGTCACAAATATATAAATGCATATATATGTTGGAGGCAGATGCCGAATTCGGCCGATGTCCGAAATAATTAGATATATGGCGATTTGTCCATACTAAACTTGCCAGATGCGTGCAACTTCGTGGTTATAAATAGTCTTTATATAACTTCTTTGAGGAGGGGGTTAATCTTTTTTTGGTATAATATAACAACAAAAGATTAACACCCTCCGTATAGAAGTTGAAACCAATGCAATTAAACTCTTCCGCGTAACTTTGTGGATATAGGTAGGTATATTTAATTATAATCGCCATATGTCTAATTATTTCGGACATAGGCCGAATTCGGCATCTGCCTCCTATATACACATACACAATTCTAAAAGTTTTATTTCACATTTTTTTTTTATATTTTAAGTTAATGTAGCGTTCTTTCTCTAAACGTTTTTCGAAATTTAAGCAATTGTTTTCTTTTAACCGCACGATTTCACAAAGTAAACACCATGTTGTCTATTTTAAAATATCTATTCCAGAATCAGTCAACCACAGTTCATCATTTATCCATAACCAGAAAATTATGAATTATTACCTATACAAATTTCGCGCTACACCTCAAACTAGATGGGATTTCTTTCGATATTAAAAATTTAAATATTGCTTTATATTAACTAAACCAAACAATATACGAGATAAACGACACAAAAAATCTAGATTCTTTTATAATTTGAGTTTTTATAAACACCCAAACTTCCTAAACGGCGAAATTTTTCCAACGATGAAATCCTTTTATGAATAACGCGGTCAATGGCCAATATAAACTATATATATCGCACCTTAACCCGTTATATTTTCTATACGTAGTATCCCTTACCTTGTTGGCGTTACGGACCGCGGCATTTGGAGTTTAATGATATAATGAATTAACCCATTAGATAATGGGTTATAATGAACGAAGGACAAAATGAAATTTTGACCGGCAGTAGGGAAAATGGCTAAAATAAAACGTTTCCCAGATAGCACATTTACGTTCTTTTCATATGCGAAGCAAGTGACTTTGGAGAACAACAATGTTCTATTCACATTCCTTTTTTTCATTGGGAACATATATGGCACATGAATAACAGAGATTACGTTCCACCCTATTCAAGTGATATAGAAGTGCGTTTCACATTCCAAGATATATTGTATGAACGTGAATTATATGTTCGTGGACCATTTGACCTTATGGTTAAGCCGCCACTGACTTCAAAATGAAAATAATTTAAAATTGTGATGTATTTTTAGTGGAAGACCATAACTTGCAGCATAATATGCTGCGGGTGTTCGCAACCAACATCAGCAGTTGAAATGTCAACTGGCGAAACAGAAGTTTCCGAATACATGAGAAGCAAACATAACGCTAGGTGTATGGGCATTCATCCCTCAGATAGCACGATAGCTCTAACTAGTCATCAACCGCTTTATCCACCAGGAAGAATAATTCATGTCGTTAGACATCATCCTACTAGTGGACAGTAAGTATACCTTGAGCAAGAGTATAAAATATTTTATAAATATGTATCCGTAATTGAATATGAATGTAATTATTATTAATATACATAATATTATTTCTTTACTTAAACTTTCTGCAGTCAAATCCATATGATTACATGGGACATAAAAGACATTTTTTTCTATATTAGACAAATAAAAATAATTTTATTTAGATTTAGATACTTTTGGACATTTCCCAAGTAGCATAGGAAGGAGAAAAAACCAATGACCACGGAAAATTAACCACTATTTGGTTGAATTTTACTTATACTTAGTAAATTTCTTGTAGGGAATAAAGTGCGAGAAATCTAAAAATGAGGTCGTAAACTAGTTAATAATAACCTAAAATTATGCCTTTGAAAAGTAGCAACGTTGGAGTTAGCTGGCATTGTTAAAATCTAGTTACTGATAACCTATTGAGGGCATTAAGACTACAGGGACTTAAAGTAGGCTAAATGTTACTTTATTATAACCTCAAATTTGTCTCAGGTGTCGAAGGCATTGTTTGGTTTTCAAGTAAGGTTAAAAGTTAGTTGTTAATAACTTTAAATGGGACCTTATTTGGAGAAGTTCAAATTAGGTTGAAAATTTATTTCGATCTCATAAGTCGCTATTATGCTTCAATGGTAAAAGTAACTTAGTTTTTTGACTTGGAAGAAAGTCAGACATACGGCAGGTTAAAAATTACCTTTTTTAATTTCCTCGGGGTGATTTCCGTTTAAAATAGTTTTCGAGGGATTATTACGTCATAGCACATTACTTTGTTCCCACTGGTGGGGAACGAAAGAATATTTTGTGAAATTATGTGAAATTCCACAATTCCAAAACACAAAACTTTTAAAAATAATAGGCAAAGAAAACTAATTTGGTTTTCTAGTTAGTGTTCTAATTTAGGTCAGTTCGGTAATTGCATCGGCCAGCAAAAGGATAAAAATTTGACATTTCACGTGACTCTCAATAAAGATTCTCCTTTTAGGACACATGATTACTTGATTACTGTGAAAAGTTAATCAGATTGCTCGAAGATGTAACTACCGAACTTAGCATAAAATATCATTGTCAACTGTCACTCAAAGAAAATAAAAGTTTTCTGTTTTACCGGCGATACTCCAACAATGTAGTCAAGACTTCGAGAAATGAGCTTCGACCTAAGTCCATTTTTTAACTTGCACCTCGAAGAAAAAATACCTTAAGCAAGAAATCTTGACCTTTAGAGAGGTTATTAATTTAAAGAAATCTTAACCTCATAAAAAGAAAGCGGACTTTAAGGTTTTAAAATTATGGAAAACCTAACTTCATAGACGAATAGTTAAAAACACCATTAGCGGCCATTTTCTTATCCAATTTGTTTTCAAAATATATTTTTTTTGTGGTATTGTTCTAAACTATTGAGAAAAATAAATAGACGTTTATGAATAATACTACCTACCACAAGTTAAATTAACTAATTAAGAAAATTTTAAAAGTGTACCAAGGAAGTTAGCTGAAAAAAAGTTAGGTTAGAACCTTGAAAGTAACGACTTATTCTAAAATTAATTGTTGAAAATACATAAAATTTTAATGGTGCATAATTTTTTAGGACCTATCATATTTACATCTCACAGAAAAATTTTCTCCGCAGACATAATTATCTTGCGAATCCTGTAATCCTAAGTGGATTACAACCATTACCAACAACTTATTTATTTTTACTAGGAATTGCATATATGTAGGTATTTCATCCATATTGGATTAATGTTCAAACGGCCATGTCAGTTATTACTACACTTGTTTGTCTTCCTGGTTCATTATTGGGAAATTCATTTACATACACATATTAAAAAGAAAAATACTTTACCTTATTATTTCTTTCTTTCCCATGTTAAAATGTAGGTAGTATAAATTAGGAATATTTTTAGTAAAATTTACCTCTATTTTACCATGTTATGACCTCAGGTCGGTTATTTTTGACTTCATAGCCGATATACAAGATATTATAACCTGTTAACCTGTTTTTAACTTCCAAATTACTTTAGTTTTATTCTCCACTTTGGGAATTTTAACGTCAATTCTTGTAAATTTGGACCAATTTCCAGTTGGTCAATAATAGTCGGTGGTTAATTTAACGTAATTTTACCTTCAAATGTTTCTTGGGTTGTTATTGAAACATTTGTCCAAAAAATTAAATTATTTTGTTATATTTTGCATTTTTTGTTGCAACTTCTTGCTTAGTTCTTCTTGCATTTCGAATCACATATGTAAATTATACAAAATACACTATTAACTCTATATTTTACTATTTACAGACAAAAGTATGAAAAAAGATGGAGGTAAAATATTTTTACTATTTTTCAGTGATCCTGCATTTAATGCATGATAGTGACGTGAAATGGTAAAATTCAATAAGTATTTCGTTTGTCCTATTTTATATATAATTTTTAAAATAATATGGTTCAGCTTTATACTTGTGTGGCATACTTTTGACGAAATACTTAACAATTGAATAGAAACGTAATCCCTCATATGCATGTCCTCAAATCCAGTATTAAAAGTAGAAGTTACCTTATGGATTTCAGTATTATCCCTTATATTTTTTTATACTTTTGTTGTGGTGTTTTTATAGGCACCTTCCAGAACTACTGTTTTGCACTAATACTTTGATTGTGAAGATCGTGAACATTTTTTAGTCAATCCGGAGTTTAACCATAGCTTTTTTATTGCAGATAATTAATATTCATACAATTTTATGACACCCGTATTTTTTTATTTTACTTCAATTTCATCCCATTTTTTTAAAAAAATTAATCAATATTAAGAATTTCAAATTTACACTTTCAATCTCTGACGTCACCTAACAAAAGTGTCACGGTTTGCCACCAGAGACGCTGGTGGCCGGCGTCGAAGCGGTTTGAAATCTAACCTCGAACCCTCGAACGCCTCGAATATCCGAACAACTTTGGTAGTGTTTAGTGCTTCGATAAAAATGGTCAGTAACCTGTTAATTATAAAAAATTTAGTTTTAATTTCGAGTAGTAAAAAATATAAAAGTAAATTTAATATGGGGGTAATAAAGAATAATCCCACATAAAAACGTATTTTTTAACGATCTTAATAAAAATAGAAACATCTATCGTGATTTTAAGATATATGGTGTAAATACGGTAGCAGAGAACTAGACACGCCATAATATTATCCTATAAAGGCTCGCGTCCTCTGTCAACTATTCAGACAAATACTGATAGGTGACGTGATTTCAAACCAGTGATATTTGTATTGAATATGATTTATTATTTATTCCTTCTTCGTTGCATTTCTTTTTGTATTGAGGGAGTACTTTTTAATCACTTCAATTGAATTTTATATAAAAAATAACAAAAATTTACTATGGTTAAACACCGAATTATGATATCTATCTAAATAAAATAAAATTATAAATGGATTCAATATCGCTAAATTCATTGGTGATCCCTCCGTACCTAGTTTAAAACATAAAATTGATTTCACTTAAACATTAATTATTTTTTATATAAAAATAAATTATTCTTTTTGTTCATAAAATATAAGGGTCTTTCAGAATGAACATTAAATTTTGAATTGCTTATTAAATATCGTATGAAAAGTGGGAGTAATATTTGAAATAACAGTGAATTGAAATTTCTGTTTTATCGACAACTATAATTAGTAGTGGGAACTATCGAATAAATACTATCGAAACATTCGATAGTTGCAATTCATTCGAATAATTCGATAGCTAGTAAGGAAACATTCGTCGAAAACTATTCGAATAAAAATTATCGAATAGATGAGTCATTTGCCTTGAAATGTTCTATTCTAGTAATTCGACAGCAAAAACCATTAATTTATAAAATTCATTTATTCGTCAGGATCATAGACTTAAAATTATTTTATTTTAAGTCTCTGGTCAGGATCGATTATAATAAAATATAACTTGGATTTTTGCTGTCGCCCGGCTTCGTAAGTTTTTTTCCTATAAAACCCGACACAGGTCGGTGGCAATGACAAGGAATGGTATGAAAGAAGCCGGCATCTTTGATTTTTTGCGGAGTCAGATAAAGATAAGGACACATTATTTTTTTTATTGAGGTGCTAGTATTTACACAGAAAATGCATTATGAAGGGCGCTGTTTTGTTAGGTTTGCTATTAGCAAAGAATATTACTGTTTGGTATTAGTTGATAGTATGTCTATATATTTTGCATTTTTTTTTATTAATATTTTGTTGTTACACTGCAATAATACTTTTTATTTTGAATGTAGGAAAAGGATTTCTAATGTTTTTAAGCAACTGGTTTAATAAATAATAACAGTAATAATTTGTTATACCTATTAACAACAAAATTTAAAATCATGAAATATAAACATTTATTTATTTTTTAAGTAGTAGCAAAATATAAACAACACATTAGAAATCAAAATTATTTACCTATATTAGATCCTATTTAAAAATAATATTGTCTCTAAATTTTTTGGCAACGTTGGTTTATTAAATAATATTAATTACAGAACTAATTTTTGTTATATTAGCAACAAATTTAAAAATCATGGAATATAAACATTTATTAATTTTCTAAGCATGCAGTGCAATGGAAGGAAAATATAAATAAAAAATTAAAAATCAAAATTATTTATATTACTATTTAAAAATAATATTTACTTTTACTGGCATTTACTTTAAAAAATATTGAAATATTTTTTCCCAAAAAACTACGTGTAATAGAATTAGCATAAACAAAATACAAATATCGTTAACTTTTTTTTTAAATTGGCACGTGTTAAATTTTCAATTTAATTATTAAGTTCAACTAATTCATATTATTAAAACATCTAAAATACAAATATGTATTTTTAAAATTAATTGTAAGTTCATCTCATCTCTCTTAAAAATAGCTACTTCTCAAAATTTTCCATTAAAAAAAAAGACCATATTACCATATAAAATTAAATAATTGAAAGATCGGGCTACGGAAAATCACACAAATTTTCGGAAAAATGTTGACCACCTGCACACGCACACAATCGCCAATTTAAAAAAAAACTACTATTTTAGTATTTTAATAAACGCAAAAATAGGACAGTATTTACCAGGCGAAGTTATAAATATTTGGAAGAACTAATAGACAGTTAAAGCAAGTCACAATACGTATACGTATCTCTCGACACGTAACGCAGAAACTTACGTTACGTCTGCCGTTGCGTTGTCGCGTAAACAAGAGTTAAAGCAAGTATTTTGACGTACGTAACGCAAATGGTACATTTGTAATTCTAAATTATTTTGTGAAACAATTTATTTAATTTTAAAATTGAAAATGGATATCTATTACTCCATTGATTCCACATTAAATTTATAAAAGTAATATCGAAAACTGAAGAAAATTATAAATGGAAATTAATTTATTACAGAAAGTAGTCCTTACAACTTAAAATGCTTTTCGTAATAAAAAAATATTGGAAAACAGACACAGCTTTATGATTATTTATTAGATTCCGTCTTTTAGAATCCTCATATTATGGTTTTGCTTATAAGAACTAGCATTTAATTAAATAGATTCCAAAATGAGTTTATTATGATGCTTAATATTTTTATACTAATTTATTGTAATACAATAGGCCCAGTTCTGTGACACTGGCCCCAAAATTTATGAAATAACTTAATTACTAGCCAGTTGTGGAAACGAGTTGTTTGTGAATTTGTACGTTCGGCATCATTCGGGTGAAAATCGAAACTCCTTCGGCTCGATACGTTTGCGTCTTGTACGTACGTAAAGGCACGTAAAGATACGTATCACGTATCCGTAAACGCAAGTGAATTTTACACTGCGCAAGCGTACATGTCAAACGATACGTTTACGTCTACGTCTTTGGCCGTGCTTTAACTGTCTAATAATGCATTGACGCACGCAAAAATCAAACGAATACTAACACACATATGCTTTAGTATACAAATGAGATGAATGATTTTATTCGAATAAAACCATTCGATAGTTGGAATCATTCATTCAGTAACCATTCGATAGTCTAATTCATTCGATAGTTCCCATCGCTAATTATAATATGTTAGTTAATTACTGATATTATACCGATACCAAATAGTTCTCAAAAAATAATGTTTAATTTACAAAAAATACATAAATGTTGGCTGTATAATCTGAGTTTATAGGAATACCTCCAAGGCCCCTAAAGAGAACTTTATACCTATTTTGTATTTGATAGAGTATTCTAGCTTATTGGTGTTTCAACCATTACATTACAAACAAGTATTGAAAATATTCAATTTTTAGACAAGCTTTATCATCGAAGGAGCCAGTTTATCAGGCTCTTTGGGCCTCCAACACCGACTTTGACGAAGTACTCATTTCACCGGTGATGATACAGGACCACATGCCAGACAAGGTGCTCGAAGCTTTAAACAAGGTACGTTCGCATATACCGCACGTTTGCCAGCCATCTACTAGTCGTGATATAGAAGCTGACTTGAACTATGATTAAGTTTGCAGAACAAAAGTGTATTGTTTTAGTTAATCTAAATGTACACATTATATATATTTAATTTATATTCCTAAAGCAAAATTAGTCTGAATTACTAGAGTATGAAACAAAATTTACTAAACGTTAATTTTTAGGGGTGGTCATTTTTAAGGGGGACTCTACAGAGAATTCCTAGCTCCCCGTCGTGTAGATAGATAGGGACATAATTATGTATTAAAAATTATAAGTTATACTTATTTTTCTTAAATATTAATACTAATTAAAAATACTCTAATGAACTTGGAATTATTGATATACAAGCATTAAAATCTATATTAAACTCGTAACACCAATTATGCAGGAAGATAATTTTATTAATAGAAAAATTATTTTGTCATATTTTTTTTTATTTTTTATAAACGTATAAGGTAACTGTTTAATATTGAACTTATTGACTCTCGCTCTCACATTCAATTCAGGAATGAGTACAGATCTCGCCATTCTCGAGGAACTATCATATAATTTAATAATTTATAATTTATACTATTATTTCAGAACCGCCCAAAGTTTAACTATCTACAGGGTGGTCCGAACTATATTCCGGAAACTTTGCCAGCATATTCTGCAGATAAAAACAAGTAAAAAAGTTCGTATACATGTATGTTCTAAAAGGCTTACTTTCGGAGATACCGGGTATAGAAGTTTCATTTTTATTTCGATTTTTTCCAATTAATTTCTGAAGTAACGTCAATATTTGGATGAAAATTGGTGTTTGGCAGTTTTTTGACATGAGAAATTTGATTTTGATGTCAATCTCATATTTGTAGAGGGTGCCACCTACATGTGTTTTAAATGTTTTGAAAAGCAATAAATTTTTGTCTGTACCTGTATAAAACTACTGAGTGAAAAAATATATATTTCTGTGATTTTTTACGTAAAAAATGTATCTTGGTAAAAATCGCTAAGAGCAACCGTTCTCAAGATATTTAAAATGGAAATAGTCCATACATGTCATTATTGACAAAAATAAACACGTTGAGTAGATAATATTTGACTGAAATAGTAAATTTGGGAAATTTTTATTTTTTTAAATTAATCATAGATTTTTCTGGAAAAAAATGACGATAAAACAGTTTCTGTTGAACTTTTGACACAAAAACATTTCAAATTTATGATTCCAGTCTGATAACTATTTAGTCAACATCATGTTTAATTTATGTCAATGATGACAGGTATTGATAATTTTGATTCCAAATATCTATTGAGAACCATTACTCGTAGCGATTTTTACCAAGAGACCTTTTTTACGTAAAATGTCGTAAATGTATATTTTTTACTCAGTAGTTTTATACAGGTACGGACGAAAAGTTATTAGTCTTCAAACCAATTAACAAATATGTAGGTGGCACCCTCTACAAGTAGGAGTCATATTGACATCAACATCAAATTTCTCGTGTCAAAAAACTCCCAGATATCAACTTTCATCCAAATATTGACGTTACTGCAGAAATTATTTGGAAAAAATCGAAGTAAAAATGAAACTTCTACACTCTGTATCTCCGAAACTAAGCATTTAAGGACATATATTTATACGAACTTTTTTTTAATTATTATTATCTGCAGAATATGCTGCCGAAGTTTCCGGAAAACAGTTCGGACCATCCTGAATAATAGACAAGGAATACTGAATTAAGCTATGCCGCTTCATAAGAACACGGCTGATATATTATTTTGTATGTTGTGGTTTAACAATGGCGTACTCAACTAATTTTTGGCTCTATTTTGAAATTTGCCTTCATGTTTCGATAGCGAAGATATGTAAATATAATCCAGGACTGTTTCTGGTTAAAAAAACATATACATTTATTTAATATTTCTGGTAACAAGATTTTTTATTTTCCATATTTATCATATAACATCTTAGTCAAACTTTTTTAATATAAATAATTATTTAGGTTTAAGAGATCTCAGACTGGTATATATAAATGACCACCCTTCTAATACACTTAATTAATTTATTTATAACTATTTAAGATTATAAATATACAAGACCGTATGTTTATATTAAACAATATACTTTCTAGTATTTCTCACTGCTATGCATGTTGTATCAGTAGCATAAAATTATGTGATTGCTGTTTGGTTAGATTGTTACTAGTCTTATTGCAATTATTTTTCTTTTTTTTTCTTTACCCTTTGTTTCTATTTTTTTTCGTGCTTGCTTATATCAATTTGAAGTTATATCAAGAAAACTAAAAAAAATATGATCAATGTAGATTTAAACTAAAACGTGATTTTGTTGAACTGTTTTTGTCTCATTCTTGCATTAAATTAATTGTTAGTTCTAAGACAATGAAAAAAAATTATTTTTTTAAATATCAGGTTTATTAGAAATACATATATTATGTTCAGTTTATTGCTTTTCTGTATTTTTTTGTTTATACCTAATATTATTTTTTGTTTTTGTATTATTTAGATGTTTGCTAATAAAATTTACTCATAAATATGTTTTATTACCTTTGCTTTATTATTACTGGGCACATATTAATATTAAGTCATTTTATATTGATTTACTCAATAGTATGAAACTAAATACACTAAACTTAAATTTAGTTGAGTTGATTATTATGAATATATACCATAAAAGTATAATTAATATTCCAACAAGCAACTTCATTAAGCGTTAAATATTATAAATATGATCTAAGGTTTTTTTAAATTATTATCAGAGACAGACAAACTTACTTACATGCTATTCGATAGTTTGAAAGTTTTTCAAAAAGTCTTAGGATCTATTAGAAAATACCAGTAAATAATAGATACCCTACTTACTTGTAAAAACTAATGTTGATACCATGGTAAATGCACAAGGATAATATATTTATAAATATACAAAAAAAAAAAATAATTTGGTGAAGTTTTTTTCTTACTTGAAATCACTTATAAAAAAACATCCAGTATATAGAAGCCTCCCCAAACACAAATTCATAAAAATTTCTCTGGGGAAATACATCATTCTCTTGCTTCTCTACATGAAAACGTGGTCCTGCTTTACATTCTAAACACTTTTATTGTGTATGTATGAACTTAACCTAATAGATACTGTAATTTAGACATCAATTTAGTGTTTTTATTTTGGTGTCTATGTTCAGAAAATTTTCTAGAATGAAAAACAGAAAGGTGTTTTCATGTAACTGGTTTCAGGTATTCTAAAGTTTGAGAAACAAAAAATCCGGTGTTTAACCATAGTAAATTTTAGTTATTTTTAATATAAAAATCAATTGAAGTGATTAAAAAGTACTCCTTCAATACAAAAAGAAATGCAACGAAGTTACAATTAAGGAATAAATAATAAATCAAATTCAATACAAATTTCACTGGTTTGAAATGACGTGTTTGACTGAATGACAGCATTTGACTGAATAGTTGACAGAGGGTGCGAGCTTTTGAAGAATAATATTATGGCGTGTCTAGTTCTCTGCTACCATATTTACACCATATATATATTAAAATCACGTTTTTATATTTTTATTAAGATCGTTAAACTTAAGATCGTATAAAAAATACTTTTTTATGTGGGATTATTCTTTATTACCCCAATATTAAATTTACTTTTATATTTTTACTACTAGAAATTAAAACTCTCCAAAAAATCCTTTATGGGTATTTCGCCACTGCACTGCAATAATATTAGAAATGCAACGAAGTTACAATTAAGCAATAAATAATAAATCAAATTCAATACAAATTTCACTGCTTTGAAATGACGCATAGACAATTGTGACGTCACCTATCAGCATTAAAAACACGATTATCCACCATATTTTATTGACAAAACATTAAACGAAATACAAACCCCAAATCATAGACACAATGATAATAATACACAATATATACAACTTACAATTCCATACATACGAGGCGTTTCAGAAAAAATAAGAATTATAGGAAAACAATATAACATACGAACATCTTTCAAAACACAAAATACACTTAGATCCATTTTATCACATACTAAACCAATGAATACAGAACAACAAACAAAAAATGTAATATACCACATACCCTGTGAATGCGATAAATTTTACATTGGTGAAACATCTAGACCCTTAAATGTTAGAATTAAAGAACATAAAGATTATTTAAGAAAGGGAGATTTTTACAAATCTAAGATTTGTCAGCATTCATCGGACACAGGGCACAGAATAAATTTTTTAATAACGCCAAAATTATAATGAAAGAAGCGATAGCCTCTAAACGAAAAATAAAAGAGTCTTTTTTAATTCAATCTAATAAAAATAAATGTATTGCTCTTGCATCTGTAGATGTTAGTAATGTATGGCAATCGCTTCTTTGATTTTAAAGAACATAACAAAAATAAACATAACATAAGTAAAATTTAAAAATAATCATATAGAAAGTTTGGGTTTTTTCGTTTTACCTTATTAAATAATAGTTATCAGATAGTAATTGTTAATTTTGAAGTTTTACTTGATATAATGTCATTTTAACAGAACGTCAACGATTTCTTGTAGACGTATTTGTTTTAAAAAAAGTAAAGTGTTCTTGAATAGTTCGAAATATTTTAAATAGTTTTTTTCTTTATTCTTTGTATTTTTTTGCTTCCGACGACGGAAAGAGATAAACTTTCCGAAACGTTAAGCATTTTTTTCTTTGTTAGGCAAATTTGTATTACTGTAAACATAACTTCTGACAAGCAGTGTATGTTTAGGTTTAACGCAAGAGTGTTTACAAAAAATAACTATTTTATTTTGTAGATTTTTCTTGCTGTGCAGTGGCGAAATACCCATTAAGAATTTTTTTGGAGAGATGAATCCGCCACATAGGTATAGACATTTTTTAGAAATTAAAACTTAAATTTTTATAATTAATAGGTTACTGCCATTTTTATCGAAGCACTAAACACTACCAAAGTTGTTCGGATATTCGAGGCGTTCGAGGGTTCGAGGTTAGATTTCAAACCGCTTCGACGCCGGCCACCAGCGTCTCTGGTGGCAAACCGTGACACTTTTGATAGGTGACGTCAAAGATTGCCAAAGTGTAAATTTGAAATTCTTAATAGGTATTGATTAATTTTTTAAAAAAATGGGATGAAATTGAAATAAAATAAAAAAATACGGGTGTCATAAAATTGTATGAAAATTAATTATTTGCAATAAAAAAGGTTGGTTAAACTATGGTATGGTTAAACTCCGGATTATGCATTTCCGCAGAAAAAAAAATTATGTCATACTATTGAAAAAGGCTTCCAAATACCAAATTAACAAATATTTTTTGCATAACTGATTTCAAGTATACGATACTTAAGTCAATTAATTATATTAATTAGATAAATGTCGTTTGTTTTGTAAAAAGTATACCAGTAGGCAAGTGTACCAAATTTTTACTTACAATATAATTTTTTACAATCTTTTCAAACTTATGAAAATGAATGTACATGATCAA
The DNA here is from genome assembly GCF_002938485.1 of Sitophilus oryzae. Lineage (NCBI taxonomy): Eukaryota > Metazoa > Arthropoda > Insecta > Coleoptera > Curculionidae > Sitophilus > Sitophilus oryzae. The sequence continues at coordinate 13,645,619 of NW_022146055.1, forward strand.
TGGGGGGTCTCTCACGGTAAATTACTCATATTTATAATTTACTTTCCAATTCAACTAAAATCACTCACTCGTTCAATCACGACAAATAACATAAGAAAGAGAGTCTTATGTTTTGTCTGTATTGAAACTACTATTGCACCAACAAGTCAGTGCTCGTGTTGATGAGTGGTGTCTGATTGGCAGTGTGTGACAGGTGGACAAGAACCCTCATCACCATCCTCAGGATCTAGAAAGGGCCGAAGTGTCGGCATCCGATCTCAGGCCTCCGCCTTCAGACATAAGGTAGAGTAACTTTATACTTAGTATCCCTTCTTATCGCTTTTTGGTAACGATTTCCATTTTTTTGTATAATAAAACTTGTTCCAGTTTGTTCCTTTTTTAATCTAGACGCATATAGTTTTGTTCTACTAACCATTTAAAGGGCCTGGTAAACATTAGGTACCTCAGAATTTCGCAATTTTTATTTTTTTAGTCGAAAGCTCTATTGCTATAGAACAGTTTAAAACGAAAAAATATTTAGATGAAGCACTTTCCTTTTTTTTTACTTTAGGGTTATAATAGGGTTGCTATTTATTTTCGATTTCGGTGTTTATTTTATATTTTGTGTTTGAATTTGAAATTAACTGACTATTACCTTAAATTCACGTCTATCTGAAAAAATCATAACTAATGAATTAACACCCTCCAAATAACCACGCTAACCAACTCGCCAAACATACCTGAACAATCTGAACATACATACATGTTGACATTTTTTGAACTTTATTTGTGATTTTCTAAAAAAAAACTGTATGATCCAACAAATTTATTGTCTTAATATGCTCTATTTACAGTAATCTTTCTAAGAAAACAAAGAAAAGTGTGAAATTCCGAGGTACCTAAAGTTTACTAGAACCCATTTAAAATATAATGTTAAATGACTTAAATCTATTTGGTTTTACTAAATCACTTATTTAAATTTTATAACTAATAACCGCATATACAAAAGACGAAAAATACCGAGGAAGAAGTCAATGGTGCAATTTACAACAACCTTAAAACTACATCATAACTTTTTTTTGGCGCACCCTTATAATGTATACAACAAAATGTTTTTAGGATAGACACCATTATAAACCATGCAACAAGTACAGGGTTGTTTACCACATACGACACGGAGTATTGTAGCTAAACGATTAGGTTTTTACAAATTGTAAGTTTTGAGTTTGTTGAAGGACTGTTAGAGCTACAATTTAAAAATAATTTTACAGTATAGTAGTATCTTGTAAAAATGTTTTTAAATTGTAGGTGTAATAGTCCATCAACGAACCTAAAACAATTTGCAAAAATCTAATCGTTTAGCTAAAACGGAGTTTCGTACGTGGTGACCCTGGATACTAAAAAAATAGATATGAAAAATCTTTGTCATGAATTTTATTTGGTAGTTACATTAATTTAATTTTATTATTTATATGAGAAATGTTTTATCAACTACATTTGTTATACAGGGTGCTACAAATTCGAGGTACGAGCATTGGTATCTCGGAAACCGTAATAGATACGAAAATGGTTAAATTGGGGCAAAGTTGCGCTTTAGGATATTCACCAAGATGCCATCAAAAAAGTTTTAAAATTTCAAGGATTGTTGAGTTTTTTTGGAAAACAGATGTTTTTAGAAATCAATTTTATTTTTTCCTGTCGTTACTTTTCAGAAAATCAAAAAACTAATTGCACGTTCTCATAGACACTTTATTAGAAATATCTGATAGTACTTTTAGATTTTTAAATTAGCTGATAATTTATGAGATACAGGGGCCAACTTATTTTTTTAAAATACGGACATGCATTTTTTTATTTTAGTTTTTGAAACAACTCGGTCTCCTGCTTACAATGATATGCCATACTCTATACTTTTTTTAACAACAAGAAAACTATTTAATTATTATTTAAAATAATTTCAAGTCCGACTCTCGTTTTTTAAATTATTTAATGTGATATATTCATCGCTACAAAATTCATCAGCGCTAATTAACATTGAATAAGGAAAATTGACCCAATTGAAAAACTCAGCAATCCTTGAAATTTTTAAAACTTTTTTGATGGCATCTTGGTGAACATCCCAAAGCGCATCTTTCCCCTAATTTAACCATTTTCGTATCTCTTACGGTTATCGAGATACCAATGCTCGTACCCCGAATTTGTAGCACCCTGTATACTTCTTTCTGAGATTTTTAATCAACTATCAAGTTTTAATATTGTTGAATAAATGAATTCTTAATTTATTGTTAAATTAACTGGAAATTTGTAGTTACATTATTTATCATAAATTTTCTAAATATTAGTGGAAGCAATAATGAACCTGCTTCATAAATTTGTTATCAGTATGATTCTCACTGATCTTTACTGTTTGTCTGCCTTTCTGTACACAACCTATTAAAATTCATGCATGAGTGCCAGTTACAGTCGTTTCTGCAAGCCGCTATTAAATTGTGAACGATAGAATAGTAGTACTTCGTACTAATAAGGTTATAATTAGTTTTGACTGTACAGGGTGGCGCTGGCGCCTCTCATACGCCGCGGAGGCTCCAAGGAGAACGACAGTTTGTATTGACATGAAATTTTGTGAGCATATGTAGGTTAATTCACAGAACTTTTTAAAAATATAGAGAGTTCTACAGGGTGTCCCCAAAAAAGTTGCATATAATTTTGTTTTTTTGTAATGGAACACTCTATATATTAATTGATTTTCGGATTCTAGGAGAAAAATAAAGGTGAGTTTTATTAAAGAAGTATATACCTAAAATCTAAGGATTTTGACATATTTCACATTTTGTGAAAATGAAGAGTAAATTTTAAATTTCGATAACAGCTACCTAAACTTTACTTGACCTTGTATAGCCTGATATTTAATTACAGTAATCACTGTATGTTAAACCAATTTGACATTTGACCCGAAAATTTATACAGAGTGAGACAAAATTAATATGGACTTAGTCACTTTTAAAAGTAAGTTACTCTTTTATTTTAAATGGAACACCCAGTATATTATTCCGGTGTTCAATGGAAAATTTATATATCTTCAAAATATTATTAAGATTGCCTACCCCTCAAACCAAGTTTTTCCTAGATATTTTCATTTATATGATTTCATCTGAGTAGATCTTTATTATTTGATAAAGTCTAGGTGGCTGTGATATGTATGACGTTACTTCAACATAGCTGTCTAATTAGACCAACTTTAACAACTAGTTATCATTTTGTGTCAGTTAAAACAAAAAAATGTCTCATGAATTTGCCGAAAATGCAAACTTATCCTACATCAGAAAGAATTGATATGATTCTATTAGTTGGTGAATGCAATGTGCTTTCACCAATTAATAGACTACTTAATTGCTCCTGATTTTATCTAGTCTAGATTTTTTATGGGGATATGTTAAAGACAGTGTTTACAAAACTCGACCAACTATTGTCGAGAACATGAGAGAAATTATTGTAGTTGCTGTTCGAGAAGACCCTTTTGAAGGCCGGGACACACCTATCATGCACGTTTCCGATCCGGCCCCGGTCCAATTTTGCTCCAGAAGTGTGCTGTGGGATCGGAAATGGTGAGTACATACATGTCATACACGCTTCCGACTCCTTCACGATTTCGGGCTTCGGCTGGATACAATCGCCAGTCTTGATTCAACAATCATCGCATGCAAGACGTCGTGTGCGCAAAATGTTTAATAATTTTACCAGCAGTGATTTAGCCATGGTGGCACTTTGTTTGGAAGAAGATGAGGAAAATGACAAAGCTTTTATAGAGAACAGCGAAAAAGGCAGATTTCATATTTTTGTAGTCGGAGTTTCGCCCATATTTCCTCACTTCTTCAATTAGTTCCTGCGGTTTTATTGTTGACATTTTTTATTATTTTAGTAAAAAACTAAAAATGAAACAGCAAAAACAAAAATATAAAAAATAGTTCAAAACGACACTCGTACCACACACCGGCATCGACGAATAGACTGACAATCGGAACACGAACGGATGCAGGAACGGAGTCGAGTAGGAGCGGGGATGAATCACGTATCGGAAAGGTGTAAACTACGCTGGTTAAAATAACGTACAATTTCCCTCTCATATAGTCGGACGATTGGAAACGTGCATGATAGGTGTGCCCCGGCCTTGAAAAGACAATAATTTTTTGCAGTTAACAGGAAAGGAATCATTTTGAGCATTTGGTTTCATCTAACTAATGTTTGTCACATAATTATAGGTTTATATCTAGTTTTAATTCTGTAATAATTAAAATATGTTTTAAACGTATATCTTTTTATTACCGTTGAGTATTTTACTCTACATTCTTTAATTTTTGTTAAATTTACAAAAGATATACCACAGCCACCTAGATTTTTTCAAATAATAAAGATCTACTGACGCAAAATCATAAAAATTAAAATATCTAGGAAAATCTTTGTCTGAGGGGTAGGTAACCTTAATAATATTTTGAAGATATAAAATTTTTTCCATTGAATACCGAAGTAATATACTAGGTGTTCCATTTAAAATAAAGGAGCAATTTGCTTTTAAAAGTGACTAATGTTCCATATTCATCTTGTCTCACCCTGTATAATTTTTCAGGTAACATTTCAATTTGGTTTAACAAACAATGGTTACTGTAATTAAATATCAGGCTATAGTCAAGCAAGGTCAACTAAAATTTAGGTAGTTGTTATCAAAATTCAAAATTTACCCTTCATTTTCACAAAATGTGAAATATGTCAAAATCCTTAGATTTTAGGTATATGCTTCATTAATAAAAGTCACCTTTATTTTTCTCCTAGAATCCGAAAATCAGTTAATATATCCCTATATATTAACTGATAAAAACACCCTCGTTCCATTACAAAAAACACAACTTTGATATGCAACTTTTTTGGGGACACCCTGTAGAACTCTCTATATTTTAAAAAATGCTCTGAATTAACCTACATATGCTCACAAAATTTCATTTCAATACAAACTGTCGTTCTCCTTAGAGCCTCTACGGCGTATGAGAGTCGCCACCCTGTATACTATGCAAATTTATGCTCACTTTTAGGAAACTAAAATGTATGAATACTAAGTCATTTAATATTTGCATTTTCTGAATATTATTTTTACACCTTACTTAACTTAACGCTTATTAACACAATCCAAACTCCTTTAAAGTTTTTATAATCTATTAATCAATAGTTTCCACTGTGCACTTTTACTAGTACCCGATTACACTTGCGTTTGTCTATTAATTTATTAAGCTTACTTTTAGAAAAAAAATCATTTACACATATTTAGTTTTATATTTTAAAAAAATCCTAATTTTTGTACTAAAATCAAAAATATATTTTGTTATTTATCCGTTAAATATATTTTCTCTATATTTTTACCTTTTTTATTTGTATTGTTAGTATACTTATACACAACTATTTTTTTTTTCAAACAGTGACATTACTTAAGAACAACTTTTTCAGCTTTCTTGCATATAAGTTTTAGACTATTTGTAGGCATTGATAAGTGCCTTTTTCAACTTAAACTTATTTTTAATTATACTAAGGTGATCGTGATCCTAGATAGTATGTAAGTAAAAATTCTGGTATTTTGCATGGAAGCATGCCAGCACCATAGTTAAAATTTAGTAAATCTGAAATTGTTATTACATGCATGCGTTATATATTTATTCCTTAGAAAATATCGTTTTTATAATAATATAATATGTTATGATACAATTGTTCACTTTACACATATATGCGACTATATTATTAAATATAAAGAATCTGACAAATTATCTTAGATGAAAATATTTGGAGATTAAATATACAAAAAAAACCACTTATATGTACCCCAGAAGCAAACTATGTTAAGTACAAAATTGGGCATATTAACGTCCAGTTACTTTTTATGTTCTATCCTTTGCTCTTTCTCGTTTTACGCTATCTGTACCAATAAATAAAGGATGTACTTAAACTGCCGTTAAACGGTAGCTTACGAAAATGCCGTTAATAGGTATGACGTCGTTGATGTGAGGCACTTGACGGCTTTATGAAATATAGGAATTTAATAAGGACTAACCAACGCTATTCACCCCACCAAATAACTAACTTAACCAACGACACTGATAAAAAAAAATATAAAAAACAAACATAAATTAGTAAAAACCAACCAACCCCACCAAATAACCAACTAACCAATGAATTAACACCCTCCAAATAACCACGCTAACCAACCCGCCAAATAACTAAACCACCAATCCAACCAAAAAGAGTGAAACCAATGCAATAAGATCACGCTATAAGCAAAAAAATATATAAAAAAGTCTTGGTGGGCGTGAGATTTGAACCACGGACCATTCGCTAACGAAGCGATAGCCTCAGCCACGGAGCCGACATGAACGACGTCACAATATATTTTAACGGCATTTTAGTATGCTACCGTTTAACGGCTGTTTACGTACATCGGTAAATAAAATAGTCGATTTAAAATCAAATTAAGACCCATGTCAGACCTAGGCTAAATCAGCTTAAGTCACGTAAACGCAGTTTGGCTCAAACATCTTTAGTTAGCTCAGTGTGTTATGTCCGTGGGTCTACAGTGACCAAAATTGATTTTGACAGTTTTGCTATTATAAGGTAGTCAATTTAAACTTAATAAAAATAGTAAATTGGTGCCAAATTGTAACATACATACCTATTTTACAATTTCATGTTAAATGCTTTCTTATTATGTCAGTAGTATATACTTTTATTTAGACCTAAAATGCTTTGGACCTAAAATTTCCTTTATTCATTTTGGCCTAAATAGGGACTACTATAAGTTAAGCTTAATATAAGTTTAGTCCTGTAAATGTTTTTTTTCTAATAAGCAAATTGTGTTAAAACACTCAAAAAAATGTAGGTATTATTTATTTAAAAAACTGTTTTACATCTCATTTAAGTTCAAAACAAATTGTTCATATACCAAATATTACAACCATAGGTTTGAAAATTATTGCCTAATTAGGATATAACTTCAAACACAAACTTTAAATTCGTTTTTCTCAAAACTATGTTTTGTCCCTTAATATAGTTTACTTCTGGGGTACGCATATAGGAAATAACATGAAAAAAGGTTCCTTATCAGTAGCCATAAAGTCAAGAACTAAATGTAAAGATATTTTAAAGTAATAGTTAACATATATTATAAATGTACCCATAATAATAATAATAATTATACCCATAAATTAAAATAAGAATTAAAAAAAAACCCTAAAGAACAATTTAAAAGATATTTTGAATCTAGGGCTTTATTTTTTATAATAATTATAAATACTATATTCTTTGTCGCGTCGAATAAAAAACAGAAAGAAAACAATGAAGAAAGCTTTTTCAAAATTACTGATTTATCAATTATATAATACCAATGATATGAATCCGTCACAAAAATATAGATATTATTTATCAATTTAATTATTCATCCAAAAGACAAAAAAAGGTTCAAAGTCTCGGTTTTTTCTTCTTTTGAACTTATAGACCAGGTCTCTTTGGGAATAATGGATGCTTTTTTTAAATTTAATTATTTATAAAAATACTAATAAGTCTTGATATACAGGGTGAGTTTTTTACAATGACCTCTATGGGTATCTCGGAAATTACTTTACGTTAGATTGTCGGTTAAATTGGAAAAGAATTGCAGTTTTGTGAGAACAAACATATGCATATGCGCCTTTTCAATTTTGAAAAAGTGTATGGCTTAATAGATATTTCGAAAAAAACAAATTTTGGCTATTTTAAAAACTTTCTCCAATTCCATTATAATACATTTTACACAAAAAGCTTTCAGGTAAAAATTGGAGAGTGGAAATACCAAAAGGGGTAAGTGCCAAATTTTTCAATATTAAGTTGTTGCATTAGAAACGTAATAAATACCATGCATGTCCTAACAAAAGTTACAAGTGCCAAGAGAAAGCGTTTATTTTTTATGTATATTATATGTATTTTAAAAGATATATTATTATTTTCAGTTCCACTGTGTTTTTCTCATTTATCTCGAAAAAATAATTTTGGCACTTACCCCCTTTCGTATTTCCACAGATCATATCCCTTAATGAGATTTTGTTCTCCGTCCTTTTCTAAAGCCTGTCATTTTGACACAAATATGTTTTCTTAAAATGGATATTATAGGTGGCCATGACTCCATAAAAAGCGTAATTTTTAAAGCTTGCCAGCGCTATATAGTATTTTTTCGAGAAATATAGCCAACTATGACTTTCAATTAAAAAAAAATATATTTGTGTCATATGTCAAAACTAACAGGCTTTAGAAAAAAATGGAGAACATAATCTCATTAATTATGTGATTCTCTACAACTTTTGCCCGGAAACTTTTTGTCTAAAATAGACTATAATGAAATTAGGAAGCATTTTTAAAATCGTAGAAATTTGTGTTTGTCTAAATATCTAGTAAACCATAAACTTTTTCAAAAATTCAAAAGGCGCATATGTTTGTCCTCACAAAACTTCAATTCTTTCCATATTTGACCGACTCTCTAGCTCCACTAGTTTCCGAGATACCGATAGAGAACATCGTAGCAAACTAATGTGTATGTCAAATTATCGGTTAAAATTAGATATGAAAGAATTTTGCTATATCTGAAATTATTTCTAACTTTCAGGTTGTAACTACAACGGGTCCAAAGAAACCACATCGATCGTCATCAACGACAGATTCCACTACCAATTACCTTTCTGCGTCGTCTAATCCGAATTTATTTTTAGAAACTAGTTTTACGTCTTTACAAAGTCCTTCTAGTAATTCCTCGTTTACAAACGGATACTTTTCTACTAAAAGTCACCCGTCTCCCATGTCGTTTCGTAAGCCATTATCTGGATTCAATATTTCGATAAGGAGCAATCAGTCAGATTATTCTTTTAAGAGCCAACAAGTGTCTTTGACAAAGGTAATTACGCATTTAAAACAAATATTATTTAAGAAATTAATTATACCTACAATACACACAATAATAAAAAAATATATTACTTTTACTAAAACGTCAATCTGTAAACAATTTAAAATATTTCAACAAACCTTAGTTAAAAAATGTTATTTTTGTGTTACTTAAATATGACATTTAAAAAAATTGTAAAAAACGTGTCTCATATGTGAGTAAGTTATGTATAAGAAGTCTAACAATACAAAGCGATCCAAAATTATTAAAATAGTTTGGTTTGGTTTGGTTGGCAATAAATTAAAAAAATATATAAATAAAAAAGAAATATTTATTGAAAAAGAATTATAAAAGACAAATATATAATATTTATAAAAAAAGAAATATTTATTAGCTGTTAACACGAGCGGCAAAACAAACGAAAATGTAAATAAAAAGATTCATTTTTAATGATTTACTAATTAGTTTTAATTTGCTCTAATATTAGGTGTCTCGTATGATTTTCTTTTAACTATGTGTTACAAATAAATACAAATATCAATTTGTCTTTTAGCACGAAGAACCACCGTCTATAACAAAAAGTTTAAGTTTAAATTTAGTTCCAAAAGTAGACTTAATATATGATGACTGGTTGGGATTAGCTCCATTGGCAAGTCCAGAAAGTTTGTCAGAACTTTCAAGTATTAGTTCAAGAGCCAGCTTAGTTGCTACAAGTGTTGTGGTTGATATCTGTGCAACACCGAAGGTAAATTAATTAATCAAAATTATTTTGTAAGATTAATTAGCTGTAATATATATTCATGATAACTTATCATTAATCTGCAATCAATTAATTTTCAATTTTAATTCTATATACAGGGTGGTCCGAATTGTATTCCGGAAACTTCGGCAGCATATTCTGCAGATAAAAATAAGTAAAAAAGTTTGTATAAATCTATGTTCTAAAATGCTTAGTTTCGGAGATACAGGGTGTAGAAATTTCATTTTTTTTTCAAATAATTTCTGCAGTAACGTCAATATTTGGATGAAAATTGGTGTCCGGGAGTTTTTTGACATGAAAAATTTGACTTTGATGACTCTTACTAGTAGAGGGCCATATACATATTTATGGCCTACATATTTTATAAATGTTTTGAAGAGTTGTAACTTTTTGTCCGTACCTGTATAAAACTACCGAGTAAAAAATATACATTTACGACGTTTTTTACGTAAAAAATGTATTGGTTTTTGAGATATTTGGAATCGAAATTATAAATGCCTGCCATCATTGACATACATTAAACATGTTGACTAAATAGTTATTAGACTGAGATCATGAATTTGAAAGCTTTTGTGTCATAAGTTCAACAGAAACTGTTTTATCAACATTTTTTTGCAGAAAAATTTATGATTAATTTAAAAAAAAAAAATTCTCAAATTTATTATTTCAGTGAAATAACATCTACTCAACGTGTTTATTTTTCGTCAATAATGACATATATTGACTATTTCCCTTCTAAATATCTTGAGAACGGTTGAGTAACCGTTACGAGTGTAGCGATTTTTACAAAAAGATATTTTTACGTAAAAAGTCACAGAGATGTATATTTTTTCCCTCGGTAGTTTTATACAGGTACGGACAAAAAGTTATTAAGCTTCAAAACAGTTAAAACACATGTAGGTGGCGCCCTCTATCAGTAGGAGTCATATTGACATCAAAATTAAATTCATGTCGAAAAACTTCTAGACACCAATTTTCATGGAAATATTGACGTTACTTCAGAAATTATTTAGAAAAAATCGAAATAAAAATGAAACTTCTACACCCTGTATCTCTGAAACGAAAGGACATACATTTATAGGAACTTTTTTGCTTATTTTTATCTGCAGAATATGCTGCCGAAGTTTCCGGAATACAGTTCGGACCACCCTGTATAGTATGTAATATCTAGATTATATTGTAAAATAATATAAATCAATTTTATAGGAGTAAAGGGCCTTGCAGGTTGCCAACTTTCTGAAATAGAATTTCCCACGCGGACGGGGGAAATTTCCAGTTTTTTCTAAAAATTCCCTCGAGTTCTCAATATAGTGTTGTCAACACAACACAGATATTATGTTTTTTAACTATAAAAAAATTCCAAACAAATTTCTAAATATACTCTTCAATTTTTTTTCAAATTAAATTTTTTTTTTCGAACAAAAAAAATCATTTTTTAACTTTAGGCATATTCCTGGGGTCGATATACAGGAAGAATCTTCAGGGAGAATCAGAATAACTGCAAATAAATATAATTATTATTTGCACTTATTTATTAGTTATTTATTTAATATTATTGAAAATTTGATTTTTTTTTTAAAATGTTTTTGATTCTTTTCGTTTTTAGTTAAATAACATAATTTCTTGATAATATGGCAGATGGGTAATATATTAAATTTACAAGAAAGAAAACCCAGAAAAGATCCAGTGGTTCTCAAAAATTATTTTTTTTTGGAAATTTGCAAATTATAATAACTTGGTTATTTTGGACTTATCTGGAAAGCGGTAAAGAGAAAATATGTTTCTTTTATCGAGATCGACCAGCCCTGAAAATATTTGCACTTCTTTAAGATCCACACCCTGTCCAGATACCATCCCTATAAATATTTGCACTTATTTAAAATTCACCTTTTTTTTAAGGGAATACCTCCGTCTGACGCCACCAAAAATTTGTATTTAGTTGCGGTAATGCTAGTTTGAATTTTATCACTTTGCTCAGAAATGCGGACACATAACTATATTTTTGGTGAATAAATACACGATTCTAGAATTTGCCACGAATATGATGTTTTGAGTTAAAATTTCCCTTTTCCCTCTGGATCACGAATTTTCCCACGAGTTGGCATCACTGGGGCCATGTATTTATTTTATATATTTAATGGTATATTTAAAGATATTTAGTCTGCATAATTAAAGTGTCTATAAAAAAAACATGTCTAATTTTTTATACAGGGTGGTCCGAACTGTATTCCGGAAACTTCGGTAACATATTCTGCAGATAAAAATAAGTAAAAAAATTGATATAAATACACACACCGGAAAAATCTAGGGATATCATTTTATTAAAGTTAAAAATAAATGTTTTGAATAAACAACCACATATTTGTAGGCCGATTCTCTCTACTTCGATTGAAACGAAGTAGTCACACTAGTTATTTCTAAATTTGGGATATTTGCAGAAGTGTTTGTACATTTTTTGTCAAATGTATAAAAAGCACCTAGCATCAATTGTTCGAATTTAACCTGTACTGGCTATGTTTTTATGATAACTGGCCAGAATTCATTCAAATAACTCTGTTTAGTATAAAACGACATTATGGAGCGTAGTCATCTTAACAGAGACGAAATGCTAAGGGCCATGGTTATGCTTGAAGCTGGAATGCGCCATATCGACGTAGCTAGAGCATTAAATACAACGCAAAGTGTAATATCGCGATTAAGTACACGCTACCGTGAAGGTGGTGATGTTGCTGAAAGGCACACAAGGCGACATCGCATTACTACCCCTCAGCAAGATCATTTTTTACAATTAAATGCTCGACGCCGACCGACTTTTATAGCACCAGAGCTTAGTTTAATTCTCCAGAAAACACATAATGTAACCGTTAGTCCTGACACTGTTCGCAATAGATTAAGAGAGGTCAACTTAAGAAGCAGACTCCCCTGGAGAGCTCAACCCTTAACGAGAGGAAATCGAGAGGTACGATATTTGTGGGCTCAAGATCATGTTCAGTGGTCGAAGGGACAATGGGCCAATGTTCTCTTCACGGATGAATCAAGCTTTGGAATTCATCCGGATTCGAGAATGCTTAGGGTATGGAGAGAACCGGGAAATTTTATTCGGTTGGATCATGTTCAGGAAGTACACCCTTATCAAGGTGGAACAGTTATGGTCTGGGGAGGAGTTCTGTTAGACCGAAAAACCGATCTCGTTTTTCTTGAAAGGTTTCTAACAGGAATCACATATCGTGATTTAATTCTTGAGCCTGTCGTGTTACGATATGCCAATGATTTTGGGAGAAACTTCATTATCATGCATGACAATGCACGGCCTCATACAGCCAGTGGTAAGTGAGTTTATCAATGCTCATCAATTAAACATCTTACCCTGGCCGGCACAATCTCCTGACCTCTACCCCATCGAGCACGTATGAGACGCGGTCCAAAGAAGCATTTTGAGAATGGGTATGCCTCGTGAAACTCGTAGGGATCTGGTTCGGGCCGTGAATGCAGCGTGGCAGCCTGTACCTCAAGAAGAGATCGACAAACTGATCAGGAGCATGGAGAGACGATGTAGGGCTGTAATAAACAGTAGAGGAGGCCATACATTTTATTAAGTAAAAATGGTTTTATCATTTTTTTTTAATTCACAGTTTAGAATTAAAAAAAATGTGTGTATTTTTTTGAGTTCAATAGAAATCAAGGTAAATTTGAAAAATTCGGTAAATTTCGCATTTTTATTTCCAATACGTCCTGTAAACTGTTTGTTTATTTTAATTTTATTATCAGAAATGCAAATAATAAAATTACTGACAATGGCTGGATAAAACTGTAATATCCCTAGACTTTTCCGGTGTGTGTATATGTCCTTAAATGCTTAGTTTCGTAGATACAGGATGTAGAAGTTTCATTTTTATTTCGATTTTTTTCCAAATAATTTCTGAAGTAACGTCAATATTTGGATGAAAATTGGTGTCTGTTTTTTTTGACATGAGAAATTTGATGTTGATTTCAATATGACTCCTACTTGTAGGGTGCAACACCTACATATTTTGAACTTGTTTGAAGAATAATAACTTTTCGTCCGTACCTATATAAAACTACTAAGTAAAAAAATATACATTTACGACGTTTTTACGTAAATAAGGTAAAAAAGGTCTCTAGGTAAAAATCTCTACGAGTAATGGTTCTCGAGATATTTGGAATCGAAGTTATTCATACCTATCATCATTGACTTAAATTAAACATGTCGACTAAATAGTTATTAGACTGAAATCATAAATTTTAAATGTTTTGTGCACTACAAAAAAAATAATTTCAGTCAAATAACTATCTACTCTCAACATGTTTATTTTTTGTCAATAATGACATGAATTAACTAATTCTATTTTAAATATCTTGAGAACGGTTGCTCGTAGCGATTTTTACCAAAAGATATTTTTTACATAAAAAGTCACGGAAATTTAGAAGAAATTAGGAGTCATGTTGACATCAAAATCAAATTTATCATGTCAAAAAACTCCCAGACACCAATTTTCATCAAAATATTGATACTTCAGAAATTATTTGGCAAAAATCGAAATAAAAATGAAAATTCTACTACAGGGTGTCTCCGAAACTAAGCATTTAAGGACATATATTTATACGAACTTTTTTATTTATTTTTATCTGCACAATATTCTGTCGAAATTTTCGGAATACAGTTCAGACCACCCTGTATACTACTAAATATAATTCAATACTACTCAATTAATTTAATTTTAACTAAGCCTAAGATTAATTGAAAAGATATTTATTCCAAGAAAATATATTTGCAGTAAAGTCCCTTAACTTATTCAAGATATATTTTGTATGAAGTTTTTTCCCATTTAAGGTGATGAGACGAACTCCAAAAATAATAGGAAATTTAAGCACGTGCGCAGATGACATACGCAACATACGAAGTTTCGAGCAATGTAAAATATTTCCTAGATTAATTGTAAATAATAACAACCTGGAGAGCTCTTCGAGTAGTAACCTTAGTTTTGAGTCAGCTTCAAGCGGTAATAAATGTTGTCGTGAAACACCAAAACAGGGAAAGGAAAATTGTCAAAAAGCTACCTTAGAAGTAACGTAAGTATTAACAAATTTTAATGTTGACATATTTATGATATTATTGCTTAATATTTTAGACCATTCAGAGATGGACGAAATTCAAGTGGCAGCGAATTTCAATCGGCAGAAGATATTCTAGACAACGTTTTGGCAAGTGCCGGCTGCAAAGAATTTTTTAACTCAGACTCGAATATTTTAGAAATGCATGCAGATCTACTCGTGGAAGGAAGTCCTCCATCCGAATATTTTGCACGATCACCCACAACACCCGTCTATCCACAGGTCAGAGACAATTTATTATTCAAATATAAAATTACTTTAATAACAGGTATAGTGTTTTTAAACATCAGATGGCGCTGAATAAATTGGTACACATTCAGATGAAAAAAAAAAGAACGGAACATTTTGTCATCAAATTTAAATTGTTACATTTCTTTTATTGCTAATGATTTTTAGCAAACTGTATATAAATATATCAGCTTTAATTCTCATAAACTCAGATTTTTATAAACTCTAGTGTTTGGCTTATTATACAGGGTTAATCGAAGAGTTGTAATAATTTCGTAAGCAAATTTTCCTAAAACGTTATTCCTAAACTCATGTCCACACATGATTCAGTTAATTTTTAAGAGCGAAATGAACTTATCACCAACAGATTGCAATTTTTTCAATCATTACTTTTTGATGCTATTTTTTAATATGAAGAGGTGGCAATGTATTAGGTGGTATTAGAGGCAATTACACAATACCTAGAAGAGGTTGGTATCATCAAAATGAAGGGGCCAGTGTGTTCGCGAGATTTAAACCCTATAGAACATAGTTTGGGACGTGCTTGGCAAGAGAGTTAGAAGTTATGAAGTGATCTAACCAAACCAGCTTCGATAAATAAACTTCGCTAAATCTTACAGAAAAATTGGAAAACATAACACAATATGTTGTTTGCTGCCTCATTAACAGCATAAACCGACATCTACAAGCAGTTGACAGCCAGGGATGGCAATACATATTGCAATCGCAAAACATTTTCCGATGCACGTCATAAATCATATCAACATTGACACTAAAGTCTATATAATATAAATCTGACTAAATAAAATTTTGGCAAAAATATTTAAATTTGTTGTATAATTTAAGATACCGAGCAGGTTTTTATTTTACTTTATAGAGCAAATGATTGTAACAGATATTTTATTTAGATTAAAGCTGCAAAAATTAGTTTAAACCGAATTTTATTATCGCTATGTTGGTCACATTGCGCCGTTTTCAGCAAGGTTGTCGTTTATTATTTGACAGTTATCCTAATGTCTGTCATTATTTTGTATAATATCGTGTTGTTGTTGAATCTTTGTGAGTAATTTTCGTTTTTGCCTATTTTCATAGTCTTTTTTTAAAAATTGTACTTTTAAGCACAAACAGTTCTTTTAAGAACTAAATTTTCGAGTTTTTGTATTGTATTTCTTGAAATTATTATTTGAAAATATGCCGAATCATTTAAATAGTCGAAGCAAAGAGCTTGTAGCTTCCCTAATAAACTATTTTGAACGAGAACGTGACAATAAAGGTCCTTTATTACTCTTGACTGCAGTCAGAGAAGGAAGTTTGATTGATAAGCACATTACACCACTTTCAAAGTTATTTCTACGGTAGTTGTTATTAAATTCTGTGATTATTAGTTTGTGCATTAATAGCACCCTCTTACTTGTTATTACCACTTATGGCGTTGTAAGATGTACATCAATAAATAAATAACCCCATAATAACGCTTAGAATAATCTTTATAATGGACTAGTTTTTGCCAATAATAAGCTATAAAACAAATAAATCAATTACTAAAATATTAGTAATTAAATTAAAAATAAAACGTTTTTTTAACGATATAATAAATATATTGCTTGTCAATTTTTAATTAAGATTCATCTCATAAATCCATCACAATCTGGCAGCGCTGTCGCCATCGTTTGTCACTCAAAGTTGATCACGTGCATCGGAAATTGTATTGCGATTACCATACATAAATTCGTATTAGTTTATTACTTACAAGTTTTTTTCTGTTTGTATACTTAATTATTACAGTTAAGTCTTTTAATATGTTTAGTTCTATTAATGTTTATTAAACCTAAGACTGTACCGCTTTTTAAGATTCAATATAATTAATATTATATTGCGACTTGGTCATATTAAAAAATAAAAGCAGAAATTAATGACAATACAAAAAATTGTAAATTTCTGGTGTCAAGTTCGTCTTGTTCTCAAAAATTAATCAAGGTATGTGTTGACATGAGCCAAAAAATAAAATGCTTAGGAGACATAATTCGAACCGAAAAATAAGGATGGAGCAAAATTTTCTCACGTAATCATAGCACAGGGTGTTTTAAAATTAAGATAAAAAAACACTCTTCGATTAACCCCATATAATTAGCCAAATACTAAAGTTTATAAAAAACTGACTTTAGAAAGTGAATTTGATATATTTATATACACTTTGCTAAAAATTATAAAAATATGGCTGAAAATAAAAAAAAAATATAAAATGACTCTTTAAATTTGATAAAAGTTTTTTCCGTTACCTTTTTTATGCATCTGTGTATACATATACTAGCTCTGGTCAGTTCTCTCTCTCATGAGTCTCATCACCTTAAATGGGAAAAAACTTCATACAAAATATATGTTGAATAAGAAGCCCTGGTCACTTCATCTGCGTGGTCTGTAGTTTAATGCATGCGACAGAGATAAATATAAATGACCGGTTGAGAGACAGATTAAAAAGCGGCATACACTGTTGCCGGTTTTTACGTTTGTGGCAAACTAAAAACATATTTTTTTTTACTGAAATGAAGATAATATATCTAAGCTAAATACAATAATCTATTATAGCTGTAGTAAAATGAGAAACTAATTGTGAATAATAAAGTTCCAAACCTAGATGCAACATTTTTCATAAACGCCTACTTGTGCTGTTTGAAATTTTGATGTTAAATCCGGCAATACCGCATAGAAGGAATGTATAAACCCAACTTTTATCTCTTTTTAATACATTTGGTTGTTAATTTGTTTTTAATTGTTTTGGTTGTTTTCCATTATTTTGTCGACATCACTGTCTTGCACGTTAAAATCCAGACCGCGCAGTCTCGATGACCAGATCGGTATAGTGTGTACCATTATAATCTGAAAATTTTAATATAATAATTTCTCCAAAAAATCCTATATGGGTATTTCGCCACTGCAAGAAAATCTACAAGATAAACTAGTTATTTTTTGTAAACACTTCTACGTTAATCCCAAACGGAAACTACTTTTTGTTTGACAAAATGGATCTAAGTGTATTTTGTATAAAATTTTATCACATACTAAACCAATGAATACAGAACAACAAACAAAAAATGTAATATACCAAATACCATGTGAATGCGATAAATTTACATTGGTGAAACATCTAGACCTTTAAATCTTCGAATTAAAGTACATAAAGATTATTTAAGAAAAGGAGATTTTCACAAATCTAAGATTTGTCAGCATTCATAGGACACAGGGCACAGAATAAATTTTAATAACGCCAAAATTATAATGAAAGAAGAGATAGTCTCTAAAAGAATAATAAAAGAGGCTTTTTTTAATACAATCTAATACAAATAAATGAATTGCTCATGCATCTGTAGATGTTAGTAATGGATGGCAATCACTTCTTTAATTTTTAAAGAACATACCATAAATGTTTATTTATGGTATTATTATGTTTATAACATACGTAAAAATTAAAAATAATCATACAGAAAGTTTGGGGCTTTTTGGTTTTACCTTATTAAGTAATTATTATCAGGTAATAATTGTTAATTTTGAAGTTTAACTTGATATAATATCATTTTAACAGAACGTCAACGGTCTGTTTTAAAAAACTAAAGTGTTCTCGAATAGTTGAATTTAAATATTTTAAATAGTTTTTTCTTTATTCTTTGTATTTTTTTGATTCCGACGACGGAAAGCGATACACTTTCCTAGACGTTAAGCATTTTTTTGTTCATTAGGAAAATTTTTATATCTGTATACCTAACTTCTGACAAGTAATTTCCGTTTGGGATTAACGCAGAAGTGGTTACAAAAAATAACTATTTTATTTTGTAGATTTTCTTGCTGTGGCGAAATACCCATATAGGATTTTTTGGAGAGATGAATCCGCCACATAGATATTGACATTTTTTAATATAATAATATCTTAACACTAGTTAGCAAACTTTGCAGAAAATTATTTCTCTTCAATCCGATTCCTCTTCCCAGTATCATCACAAAAATTTTCAGAATTATCTAAATATGTTTGTGATTGAAATTTGTATAATAACTAATTCTTTTCATTGTAATTTTCCACTAATGCATGTAATATTTTTAATAGTTGCTGTCCCCAACTTCCCCTCAAGAAATCGATCCAGACATCATATCAAACCTCGCCATTGATCTCAGCATGGACGACGAGCATCGGTCCATACAATTCCATCCAAGCAGCAAACCAAGTTCATCTGTAGACTCGGGTAGCGTTTGTAGAACCCCTTCAGATACCACCAAGAATGTCACCTTCAATCCCCAAGTAATCACGGTCGATACAATTCGCGAAATAAATTACTCACCTCCTGTAAGATGGCGCTTATTCAGGGGTAGAAATAAGAAGCAAGTGGAGTTACCTAAACTACCACCCATTGCTACGACTGTAAGTTCCGCGATGCCCATTAAAACAATCTTATCGAAAGGTAAAAGAACAGATCCGGAAGAAAAAGTGAGTGATGTACCGTCCAGTGAGGAACAGTTATATAGGGTGGATTACAATGATTGTGATGCCGTGTACATAGGCCAAACAGGTAGAAATTTAGATATAAGGATTAAAGAACATGTAAAGTCTATTAATAATCTCCAGCATAGTTCTGGTCTTGCAACTCATTGTATAGTAAATAATCACAAAATTAATGAAAACTCTATATATATATATATAGTTACAGTGTAGTTAGACGATTAGTTCCTAAAAACTCTTGAAAAAGGCCAACAAGCCGAAACATATATGTAGAGTTAAAGTTACTCTTATTAAAAGTTTTTTGAAACATCTAAAAGCGTGCTTTATTAAAATACTAATAGATAATTTGTTATTAATTTATTGATGATGAAATGAAAAAAAATGTTTATCTCCAATGAAATCATACCCCAGTCAAATTAGTTAAAAAAGGCCCATAGGTAGAAAATATTCCCACAATTTTGAAAATGGTTTTAAACGATTTCTCTAGACTTGGGCTAATATGTGTCGAAAGTTCCCGAAGATAGACGAATGAGCTCGATGAGTGGGGAAGAGTTAAATGTCAATTTTTTTGCTCTTTATTGCTTATATCTCGGAAACTATGACATCTACCGAAAAGCGCTCTATATATAAAGATAAAGCTGACAAAATTCTCTATAAAATTGTGATTCTTTATATAAAATGAAGTGATTCTTTACATTTTTGTTTCCGGACTTATGGTTTCCGAACTATGCCCTTCATAAATTTGGATACTAAATCAAATGAGATATTCCAAATCCGTACAAACACATTTCTTTCGATTGTACGTTTTCCGTTCAAATAGCGTTGAAGAAGTACGATATCATGAATTTTTAAGTATAACTTTTAGTATATACTGTGATTTTATAAATTTTAGACGTGATGGGTTCACATAAATCACACCTTGACTGCGTCATTTATTTGTTAACATGGATAATGTTTTCTGTTCATTTATTTTGTTTTATATTTTTGTGTAATTAGAAGAATCAGAACCGACATTATGTACATAATATATTAAAGAAACAAAATAAATAATAATACATTTATAAAATAATAGTAAATTATTATGATTCTGAATTAATTTTTGTGTCGGAAACAAGAAATACCTTCATAAAATTCTTCAATTCAAAAGTAGTAGATGCCATAGCTTCCGAGATATAAGCAAAAAAGTCAAAAAAAATTGACATTTAACTCCTCCCCACTCCTCGAGCTCATCGTCTATCTTTGGGGACTTTTGACACACATCAGCCCAAGTCTAGAGAAATTATTTAAAACCATTTTCAAAACTGTGGTATTTTTTTCCACGGATTTTTCTAATTTGACTGAGCTATCAGTTAAATATTTATTCTAACAGTATAGGTACCATGTCTTTCACCTCAAACCTATGCATTTTTTAACAGATAGATATAAATATGGAAGTTTGGATACAGTTATAAAACAATAAAACTTTTTATTTAGCTGTCTTGATGTATTATTATTTTGAAACATTAATCTTGGATTTAAACTATTTATTTTCTACCAGAGCCGTTCCAATTACTGGCAACCAGTGATGCTATCAAAAAGATCCAGAGAGAGGGAAAATAGAATTTTTAACCAAAATAACCATATTCGTGTTTTCACGTCAAATATACAGGGTGGTCCGAACTGTATTCCGGAAACTTCGGCAGCATATTCTGCAGATAAAAATAAATAGAAAAGTTCGTATAAATGTATGTCCTAAAATACTTAGTTTCGGAGATACAGGGTGTAGAAGTTTCATTTTTATTTTGACTTTTTCCAAATAATTTCTGAAGTAACGTCAATATTTGGATGAAAATTGGTGTCTGGGAGTTTTTTAACATGAGAAATTTAATTTTGATGTCAATATGATTTCTGCTAGTAGAGGGCGCCACCTACATATTTTTTAACTGGTTTGAAGAGTAATAAATTTTCGTCCGTACCTGTATAAAACTACTGAGTAAAAAAATATAAATTTACTATATTTTTTACGTGAAAAAGATCTCTTGGTAAAAATAGCTACGAGTAATGGTTTTCGAGATATTTGGAATAAAAATTATCAATACCTGTCATCATTGACATAAATTAAAGATGTTGACTAAATAGTTATTAGACTGAAATCATAAATTTGGAATTTTTTTGTCCCAAATGTTCAACACAAAATGTTTTATCATCACTTTTTGCAGAAAAAATTATGATTAATTTAAAAAAATAAAAATTTCCCAATTTTATTTATTTCAGTGAAATAACTATCTACTCAACGTGTTTATTTTTCGTAAATAATGACATGTTTTTACTGTTTCCATTCTAAATATCTTAAGAACGGTTGCTCTCGTAGCGATTTTTAGAAAGAGATATTTTTTACGTAAAAAATTACAGAGATGTATATTTTTTCGCTCGGTAGTTTTATACAGGTACGGACAAAAAGTTATTAGGCTTCAAAACAGTTAAAACACATGTAGGTGGCGCCCTCTACTAGTAGGAGTCATATTGACATCAAAATCAAATTTCCCATGTCAAAAAACTTCCAGACACCAATTTTCATCCAAATATTGACGTTACTTCAGAAATTATTTAGAAAAAATCGAAATAAAAATGAAACTTCTACACCCTGTATCTCTAAAACTAAGCATTTTTGGACATACATTTATACGAACTTTTTTACTTATTTTTATCTGCAGAATCATATATTCAGATCAGAATATGCTGCCGAAGTTTCCGGAATACAGTTCGGACTACCCTGTATATCTATATTTGTTTAGTTCAGTGATTTTGCTATAAAATTCTGGTTCCAAAAATACTACTATTTTACTAAGTAGTTTTTGAATTATGACTACGTCCATGAGGACGTCAATCTAGACGTACAGGAACCATCATATGAGAACTTCTAATCGAGACTATCCACTTATTGTAAGTTTATCGCTAAGAAACCGCCGCGCCGTTTGCGAGCTTTTCAAATTGATAATGAATTGCACTTTAGGAATGTACAATTAACTAACGAACCATAAGGAGAAGATTAAATGAAGCAAATCTTATGTCAAGAAGGCCTGCTTTGGGACCAGAACTTACTAGATGTGTTGACTAGGCCCAAAAGCGAAGGCATGGTCTTAATGTAAAAATTACGAAAAAATGTTAGTGTCTTCTTCAAAACCTAATATTTCCAACAAAAATAAAGCTAATGAGATGAACCAAAAAACAAACCATCTAGAAAGGATGTATCTAGATGATAAAGTGATTCTTAAATTTCTTGCTGTTTTAACATATTCCACAGGGTATTTCAAACTTTCACCCAAATATCAACATTTTGTTTTCCCTCGTATAATTAACACATGGGGAGTTTCATTTTTAATTTAGAAAAAAATACTAAAAAGTCAAATAACTTGGCTACATACTGCTTAACAAAATCTTCAAAATCGGCCCATTAAAACAAAATATATTAATTTTTAAAATATAAAGATATTTATTTATATATAAAAAAATTGAAAGTTTTAAGGTGCCCATTTTTCGTGCCGGTGAATGTATTTCAAAAACTAAACATTTTAGTTATATACTTTTCTAATTAAACAAACCTTTATGTAAAAAATAAAGGTTTGTAAAAAAATAGTCTAGTAAAAATAGTCTAGTAAAAAATAGAAACAGTCTAGTAAAAAATAGAATCCAAAAATCAATTAATATATAGGGTGTTCCATTACAAAAAACGTGTAACTTTTTTTGGGACACCCTGTAGAATTTCACTTCAATAAAAACATTTGTTCTCCTTGCAAAAACCGCGTCGTATATGACGAGCCACCCTGTATAATTCAATTTCAATCAAAATTTCAATGATTAGAATATACGCAGAATAGGTATAGCTTATGCACTAAATTTATTTATTTCAATAAATTTATTTAGAAAAAGAATTAAAAAAATCAAAAAATTAAGAAGGAAATAATTAAGAATTTACTAAAATTACTAAAATAGAAAATTAAAAGCATCGAAGAAAAAAATAAGTAAACATTTTAGTATTTTATCTATAAAACACAGTACAAAAGGTTTCATATTAATACATTCATAGTAATTGAATTCCGAGGTAAAAGCATAGATTAGGTATCCTATAAGTATAGAGATAAAAATCTTGTCCCTAATTCGCAGCACAAAAATTGTTTTTTATGACGATGTGCAAACGAGTCAAATTTCCTGTGCGCAAAAATAAACTCGCGTAAAATAACAATAAACAGCGTAATAGAGAGATATCGCTAAACCGAATAGCATGCATGGACGTTAATAAGGCCAGGTGTTATTTCCTTTACGTGAGGTGGTATTAACTCTCTTCATTTATAGTTATCGGATCGGAAAGAATTTGATCGCGTCGCGTCCGCTATTTAAACTTAACCTAACTTTGAATTTAAAACTTTGAAATTGTTTTGTTTACTAGGTATTTTAAAACTAAAGGGCTAAAGTGCTTATTTCCAGTGCTTTATTGTTCAACGTCTGCAAGTGGGTTTAGGGCAACAAGCAATAAATTCTCTTAGAAGGGCTAAGTCGTCATCTGCTGTAAACCTAAGACTCTTTATAGGTTCTTTAGTATTAGAAGAGGTGGAATCTATATTTTGGGCCATATTTATTTAATTAAAACTAATCCCAGCTACTTAAATATCAAATTACCTAAAAAAACTAAAGCAATAATTCAAAACAATTCAAACATAACCTAAAATAAAAGATCTCTCGGCTCCGGTTGTCAAAAACCCGCACATGCCCATTTCAGCAATTTTTAAACGTTAGCAGAGGTTATTTAGAAAGAGCGCTTAGTGTAATTGATCCGCAAATTACGTCAGGCGGTAACGTTATTAGCGGGTGTTGCGTTAAAAATTGACTCGCGCATATCGTAACCATGATAAGGTACGCGTAAATACTGGATGACGCTATTCGGTTTTCCGATATCTCTCTAATAACTATGCCGGTCAGGCGCTGTGCACAATTTTAGACGCCGTAAGTGGGCGTGCTATGTGCGCAAACTAGTAACCTAACTAGTGCCCGATTCCGAAAATTGGAACCACGAAAAACAATAAAGAAAAAACAAAGATTATAATCTGTATAATATGTGATAAAAGTCTCTGGGCACTCCACTAACAGGAATTGTAAAGTAACTATTCGAAAAAAAAAGACTTTATTTTGAGGATTTACGTTTTATTTAAATACACAACAAAAGTGTTTTATTTTCACAAACCATTTCAAGGTGTAATAACAACCTGTTTAAGGTAATAAAATATTATTTACAACATCACAGTTGCCTTTTGATACTACAAGACTATGCAACATATACAATGTAGTGAAATTAATGAAATATTTACACCAATCAATGAACAGGAATTAGACTTTACAACAATTTTTTATTAGAATCTGGCTATATTTATGTTAAAATTGATAACATAACGGTAAATAATCATTTTTGCTGTAATAGTTCCGGTCCTGTTCAGTTCTAGTTCAACTCTAAGCATGTACAGAATGGCAAAACTGACTTTTACAGAGAAAACTGATTTATCGTTGTCAAATATCATGTTAAAGGTACAGTCTTTTCTTCAAAATTTTATAACAGAATTATTACTGAATGCGTTATTATTTGGAAATCGTTTGTTACATTCAAATACCATTTAGTATGCTTTTAGAAATCTGGTATTCTCAGCAGATTTAAGTTGGTTAGTTAAAAATTCCTGTAAAATGTACATCGTTGTTTTTTCCCCTTACCCTCTTTTTATTGTATCATTGCGATAAAAAAAGTAGTACAAGAATTAGTAGTCCCAGATAGAACTATTGGTCTATAAGGATATTTGAATTATATTGAATTTTTTGGATTTAGCCAACAACACTGTTTTTTTGTTTATCTCTAATGCATCTGCAATGTCCCTTATGGGAACCCCATCCCTTAAACGCGTAAATATAAGGCATTTTTTAAAAATTACGTGACACTGACTCAAGAATATAGGCTAGCACATTAAATAATATTTTGTTGTACTATTTTTTTTATCACAATGGTACATGTAAATTATTTTGGGGACATGGCAATTACTTTTTCTCTTTTTAACAATAATATCCAATATCTTTAATTTTAAGGCCTAAATAAGAAATTCCTCTAAACTGGTATTTTTGATTCTAATAATCCATTATAGCTTGTATAATTCATAAGTAATTAGATAATTAATTCATATTTAGTATTACAAATATTAATATAAATCAAAAAAATGCGATTTAAGAAAAAGAAGAATATATCCGCTTACACCATAAGAAACTAGCCATGTCTGACCTAGTCATAATACCAATAGTGGTATACTTAAATATATCCAAATAGGATCAACATCAGTAAAATTATAAATCTTAGAATATACAAAGATAATATATCTAAACAGCTATACGTACGTATATCCACAGAATTTGCAAAAAGTTTGCATACGGTTAAATAAGTACATATTTTTAATACTTGTGATTAATATTATATAAATTACAGCAGCTGTATTAAAAAATATTTACAATAATAAAGAAAAACAAAAATTACACGTCGAAGTCTGTTCTATAAGCTATAATTTTTGTACATTAAATTAAGATAAGTCAAATATATAACAAAATATATAAATATTTGTTTAAAAAGTCTATCAGTAATATGCATAGGACATATATGCATACTAAGGGCTGGCAAAGATTAGTCTTGGGTCGAGATTTCCGTATGTAAGAAGAGTACAATGCGTTTATAATGTACAGGACAAAGAGAGAACTGTAAACACGTTGCCAAACGTATGAAATGAATCGAGAAACTGTGCACATTGCTAAGAGACGTGGTAGGGGATATGCAGATTTGTCGCAGTTGACCGGTCGACCCAATACCCAATCAGTACCTCTGTCAGTACTTAAAGTTCTAGGGAAAGGTGTACATCATGCGTTCAGCTTCACGATTTAATTACGTCTCGTGATACATTATTTGTTTATTTATTAACGAGTCGTTGTAATTTTCCCTATAGCTTGAAAATGTTTAAGTGCAAGCTAGAAACACTTGCATTTTTGGTAAAAATAAGTGGAATTGAGTTGGTTTTCGACAGTGGTAGGGCTATTAGAACTCTAAATCGAGACTTCAAAAATCGATCTCGAAATCTATTAGAAATAATTGATTGTAGTTTTTCAAAATCTTTCTTAATATTTCTGCTGCATTTTCTTCGTAGACAGTAAGTGAAAATTTCTCGTAGACAGTAAGTGAAAATCTTTATCAATAAAAAAATTACACGACTGCTGAAAATTGCTATGCTCTAAAAGTAAATAGATATGGGTTGTTTACAATTTCTGAATGGAAAAAATCAACCTTATCGATTTTTTCTTATGTAAACATATTGTAAAAGATCCTCTCTTTGAAATAAAAAAAAAGTTTCAATATCGAAAGTGTTTCTTGAGTTATGGCGTGTTATGTGTTAAAAAGTTGAGTTTTTAAATTATCGCGATTACTGACGTTTTCTCGTTATAAAAAAATGACACCTTAAAGATATCCTTATTATTCCATTTCAGATGCTCAGAAACATATCTAATGATTTTATTTAGATATCTTTTCGAAAAAAAAGTCTTTTAAAAATAAGCGGTTTGTGATCGTGATTATACTTTACTTGAAATAGGGAAAGGCGTACCGGCAACGCCGCAACAGCACTCCGTCGCATTTCTCTCAATCCGACTTAGTAAAATCCCTATGCGATTTACTTCCACACATGTAAATACCGACCCAAGAGTTGCCAGTACGGTATGATTTTTTACTACGTTTATTTCTGTTTTCTGGGGATATCTTAAAAAAAAAAGAACTCGGACTGGGCTTTTTCAACTATTTTAAAGATGCTTGAAACTAATATATTTTTTAAGAATACATATATTTTTAGGCCATAATTAATTAGTCTATATAATTTACAAAACAAAATTATTTGTATAGCTTACAAAAGAAGTAATTAATGATCAAACTATAATAGTTGGCCTCAAAAAATCAAATTATTTAACAATTGTAATCACATAAATATTTGTCTACTTGTAAATATTACTTACATAAACATTACCTTTACATGATACACATAAATAAATCATACAAAAAATACTTCATAAAGCTACATCTTTGAATAAAAAGAGCTGCATACTGCCTATTTTAGAACTAAAATTAATACAACAATAGTTATTAATGATACAAGTTCGATACGAACATCATAATGTTAGCCGAGTGGCTTAGTTACACAAGTTTCATTAAAAAGTTCGTATTGAACGTGTATCATTCAAAATTTAATCTACGACGCGACACGAGGGACGATCCAAAGAGATTTGATTTAATTTAAAATATCAGAGATATCCTAATAAAAATTAAAATTAAAAATTATCAGGTGCCCACATTAGTTGACGCCGTGGTAACCGTGCTTGTTGATTATTTCCATTTTGACTTTGACAACTCAATTATTGATGTTCAATTTTGTGTTAAACGTTCAGTTTTAGCAAAAAGCAAAAAATAATATTAATATGGGTGATTCTGATTCTGAAAGTGTCCCTTCGGATATTGAAGGCATTGCGCAAAACTTTGTCGATTCCCTACTTCCCGAAAAATCAAGACAAACGTACGAGCAAGCCTATGTAAAACTTGAAGATTGGTGTAAAGGGAAAGGAATCAAGAGTAGTAGTAACGAGAGGGTTCTCCTGGCATATTTTGAACATCTTTCAAAACATAGGAAGGCTTTATCACTTTGGGTATATTATTCCATGCTACGTTCAGTTATATCAGTGAAGAAAAATACAGATATTAGCACAGATTAGGTATCCTATAAGTATACAGATAAAAATCTTGTCCCTAATTCGCAGCACAAAAATTGTTTTTTATGACGATGTGCAAACGAGTAAAATTTCCTGTGCCCAAAAATAAACTCGCGTAAAATAACAATAAACAGCGTAATAGAGAGATATCGCTAAACCGAATAGCGTACATGGACGTTAATAAGGCCAGGTGTTATTTCCTTTACGTGAGGTGGTATTAACTCTCTGCATTTATAGTTATCGGATCGGATAATGTTCGCGACGCGTCCGCTATTTAACCTTAACCTAACTTTGAATTTAAAACTTTGAAATTGTTTTGTTTATTAGGAATTTTAAAACTAAAGGGCTAAAGTGCTTATTTCCAGTGCTTTATTGTTCAGCGTCTGCCAGAGGGTTTAGGGCAACAAGCAATAAATTCTCTTAGAAGGGCTAAGTCGTCATCTGCTGTAAACCTAAGACTCTTTATAGGTTCTTTAGTATTGGAAGAGGTGGAATCCATATTTAGGGCCATATTTACTTAATGAAAACTAATCCCAGCTACTTAAGTATCAAATCACCTAATAAAACTCAAGTAATAATTCAAAACAATTCAAACATAACCTAAAATAAAAGATCCCGCCGGCCGGCCCCGGTTGTCAAATACCCGCACATGCCCATTTAAGCAATTTTTAAACGTTATTTAGAAATAGCGCTTGGTGTAATTGATCCGTAAATTATGTCAGGCGGTAACGTTATTAGCGGGCGTTAAAAATTGACTCGCGCATATCGTAACGTGTACTCTTTGTCGTAACCATGATACACGTACATACTGCATTACGCTATTCGGTTTTCCGATATCTCCCTAATAACTGTGCCGATCAGGCGCTGTGCACAATTTTAGAGGCCATAAGTGGGCGTGCTATGTGCGCAAACTAGTAACCTAACTAGTGTCCGATTCCGAAAATTGGAACCACGAAAAACAATAAAGAAAAAACAAAGTTTATAATCTGTATAATCTGTGATATTAGTAAGTACGTCCATTTAATTGTATTTCTAAAAAGAAAATCGGAAGGATTTCGGTCAAAAAAATCGAGAATTTTAAGAAAAGAAGACATAATCGTTTTTTTGTTGGAAGCTGATGATAAAACTTATTTCCTGACAAAAATTTCATTGATAGTGGGACTTGCGGGAGCCTGCCGGCGTATCGAGTTAACAAATCTGTAGCTGAAAAATGTTAAAGATGAAGAACAATGCATTCATGTCATTATTCCATTTACGAAAACAAAGATATCACGGGATTTTTTTATAACGAAAGGGAATGTTGAAAGAATAAATATGGTGGAAATGCGAATGGAAGATATGCGGCCAAGCAACACAGAGCATACTCGATTTTTTGTGGGGTACAGAAATGGAAAATGTATTAAGTAACCCGTTGGCATTAATACTTTAGGGAAAATGCCGTATAAAATAGCATTGTTCCTAAGTCTCCCAAATCCACAACAATACACTGGACATTGTTTCCGTAGATCGTCTGCGTCGTTGCTTGCAGATTCAGGAGTGGATTTATTAACTGTTAAAAGACATGGTGGTTGGCGCTCTCACACAGTGGCAGAGAGCTATATAGAAAATTCCATAGAAAATAAGAAAAAAGTGTCATGTAATATTTTGGGTAACATTTCTGGCAATGATGGGTCTTCAACAAGTTCAAGCACTCAGGAAATAAATTTACTTTCTAAAAATTCAACTCACCTGTCATCGTCTGGAATTAATTTAACCAATTGTACTGATATTATAATTAATGTTTACAATAAATAAACGTATTTAGGTACCTTTTTAGCACTAGTGCTATTATGAAAGCCATAATGACATCCAAATGACAATGTTAAATGTGTCATAATGACATTGTCGTAGATTAATTTTGTTAATGACATTTTTAATATGTTTATTCTTCATAATACTATTTTGCGTTTTTAATTGTTTAGTGTAAAAAATGTATGAAAGAAGCTTATTTTGTAAATACTACAAAAGATTACTTAATAGAATAATAACAATCCCAATATACTATGCACAATTATTATTGTTTAAAATCTAATACAACCATCACTTTTACTTTTTCTGTTATTTGGTTAGGTAAATCTTACGATTCAATAATTACCTACTAGTTCCGATGTAAAATATATTTTATTTTATTTTTTTTTGTGATTTTTTTATTTTATACAACTATACAAATACAATTTCTTAGAAATTCTACAACGTTACATCGATTACCCAATTCGCTTTTTTGTAATGAAAAGTACGGAAAATATGATATGTATACGTCAAAAGATACCTTCTAACGGATCAAAATAGCGTCAATTTTAGTCATAATCGCGAAATGTTTTTAATTTTTCTGATGTGTTCTAATCGATATTCCAGCAGGGCAAATGGTATTACCGATATAATCATGACAATGGCCAGTAAATACAATTTCATGTAATTGCATAAAAAACTGTGGAACACAAACGCAACAGAGAGCCCTATAAATTTAAAAAATGTTCTGTTGGCGAATGCTGCTTCCCAATTGTCCGCATACTGACCAGTAAGTAAAGCTGCAAATAAAAATTACAAATAAATATACTTAGTTTATTTTTAGTTATTTTTTATACAAGACCATTTTAAAAAGATTAAAAGATTAATTCACGAGCGATGAAATCCCGAGTGAATTAATTTCGGGAGATGATAATGCAATTTTATCGTCGTGTATAAAACAATATTTTTAGCAAGGTACGTTTTAAAAAATATTCAGAAATTATTATTTCAAGGAACTTATTACGAGTAGAAAAAATATTGTGCTGGGTTGGCGTTGGTTTCTATGTAATTTGACAAATAAATAAAGCTGTCTTTTTAGTTGTCAGTTTTGAGTCAATATTTTTTAATTCTCTTTCGTGTCGATTGCTGATTGAATTGGAGCCAGAAATGGCTCAAAACAAAATAAATAAATTACCAACAGATATTCAGGCTGAGGCGACAAACGCCATATCTAAACTACTTCCATTTAAATCCCAAATAACTTATGAAAAGGAATACAAAAAATTTCAAAAATAGAAGCAATTAAAAAACGTGCGAGAAGTAATAAAGTGTTTAACCTATCCTCGCTGTTAAAGTATCATTTGATCTACCCTTGCGGTTAAAGTACTATTTTATCTACTATTTTTGATAGATATAAGGAAGGCAATTTTAACAGTTGCTATGGAAAAAAAATATATGTGTATGATATAATTTATATTATAGGTACCAAATTTATGAAATTAAATGAAAAATATATTTAATTTTCAATTGTTAAATGAATACCAAATAATATATTTTATGAAATATATCTATAGTACGGCAGAAAAGGCATCAAAGTTATATAAGTTAAGCCGTTATAAATTTTCTTTACAAAAATGGTTCAACTATCTTTACATTAAAAAAAATAATTAAGTACCAAAAATACTCACTGAAACTAATCATTTCCCAAATAGCGTTACAAACACCCCATGCAGCTGATATAACATAGAAAAGTGCTGGATCATCTTCAATGGGTTTCCATAATAGTAGTACCATAATAAGGCATGTTTGAAATGCAAAACCAACGGCTAGAGTATAATTTGAGTGAGTATAGATAATGAACTGAGGTTAAATATTGTCTTACCTACAACATAGTACCTTCGTATTGATCTAAGAAGCATGCTTAGTGTGCACGCTGCAATTGATTGCAGCAATCCCATAGCTAAAAATACTAAATTTAGACGATGTATTCCTAGAGTACAAACAACGTAAGACTGAAACAACAAAAAGGTTTATTAATTATTAGTTATTGATTAATATTACAAGTATACAATGTGTCATTGAGAATTTGAACAGAATTTTTGTCTCAGAATTTGAACAAAAAATCATTTTTTTTGGAAATTTTCAAAGTAAAATAACTCCGTTATTTTCGACTTAATTGAAAAACGATAAAGAGAAAATAAGTTTCTTTTATCGAGATCTACCACCCCTTAAAATACTTTTACTTATTTCTGGGACACCCTGTATATTATTAATTTGTCCTATAATATTTGTTTTGCTAATATTGTATTTGCATTGATCTAAGAGCTATTTATTATATTATCAATATAGAGTTCTTACATAAAAATTTACTAAACCTATAATGATGTAAGTAAATTAAAAAAATAAAGATATTTGATCGTATTTTCAAACTTCAAAAGAGAGCAATTCGATATTTATTAGGACTGAACAGTAGAACTCACTGCCAGAATTTCTTTAAAAATTTCAAAATACTGACTTTTCCTTCTTTATTCATTTTTGAATCCGTTTGCTTAATCCGCAAGCCCATATCCGCTATTCCCGAAAGGCCATCTCACAACTATTCACTTAGGAATGCGGAGCACGATCTTTATCTACCAACCCCGAGCTTAGAACTAGTTAAAGGCTCAATACTGTACAGGGTGAGTTAAGGAGGATTCCTTCTGGAGGATTTCACTTTTTAAAAAATTATTTTTTAATTGTAAATTATTTTATTATTTTAATTATTTTATTATTTATTTTTTTTATTAAAATTATTATTTAAAAATCAAAAATTAAACGGACATTATAACGTGCTTTATTAAATGCAAAATTATAAGTGTTTTTCTATTACAATACATTGGCTTAAATAAAGAATTGATTTGCTGACACCGTGTGATCGCGGCTACGGCGATTTCCACTGCGGATGGCGCAATATCGCTGATGCGGCGATTGGCAGGATGTGGCCATCGGTGTGCTTGACCGGCAAAGGTGTAAAGGTCGATGGAAAACCAATATAACAGCTCCCCATTATTTAAAAAAGTTGATGCTGTGCGTCGACTTTTAAGGATGATTGGAGGGACACCGTAATTCGAAGGCTTCTTCTTCTATTGGCTCCTCTGGGTGGATGCTGCTTCTTCTTCTGGGCAGGATCTTCCTGAACCTCTGTTGAAGTCTATGAACTTGTGGTTCGGGAGGCGGTGGATCGTTGCCATCAGTAAGACTTAGCGTGGGTGTTCTTCTACGTTGTCGGCACTTGCAACAGATGTAGAAGAGAACTAAAACAATTATTAAAACGATTGTAAAGATGGTTAACCAGTGAAGATGTCTTGAGACAAAGGGTTGTTTTGTCATCTTGTCAAGTTCTTCTGAATATTGGTTGAGCCTATGTTGAGCTATATTGAGATCATCCATGTCTAAATGACTCAATTTAATTGGTTTCAGCTCGGGAATATGAAATTTATCTGGTAGATGTGTGCAGCAATCGAAGGGAATTTTTACAGGGTGGCTTCTGTAAGTAACATTTCTGTATTTCTGTATCGGATGCTTGGAATGTATCCGAGTGCTTCCAATAAATGCGTTGCAATTCGGTTGTAGTCTTAAGAGATAATTTGTTCTTAGCATATAGGTAATCATCTCACGATTTTCACACTTGATTGTTATTGGTATGGGATCGGAGATGGATATCAACCAATAGTTTTGCTCAATTTCTCGAACGTTGTAGTCGGTTGCTAAGAGTAGAGACGTCTGACATGTTCGGGGTAGTTTGTTTGTCTGTCTCAGAAGTTGTGCTTCACAAATAGCATCGCTGTCAATTGGAAACTGGAGTAGATCAGAGCAAATCTTGACATTAGGTTGTAACTGCTTGCATGTTTCTAGATCTTCAGGAAGTATGTACAGTAAAGAATTGTCATCTCGCGCAATAAATTTTATTGAAGTGGATAAAATGTGGTAAATACCTGTTCGATTATCCAATAATGGAATAGGAAAGATTTTAAAAAGAGTATAAGTTTCAGGTTCGATTAGAGGAATTTTAAGAACAAATACAATTTTATTTTCTGTTTGATAGGCCTCTAATTCTATTATGTCAAGGTATTGACCAATGTTGGAAGAATATGTCGGTAAAGGTAAATTATTTTTAGAGAGAGATTTTGAAATATCTTGAAGAGAAAATACTAGATCTCTAGGTGTGATTATAGAACTATGTAGTATTCTTAAACGCGCGAATGTGATGGCATTCAAAATGTCATTAAGAGAATCTTCTAAAAATACATAACTTTCCATTAGAGATTGGCATATGTCTAGAGCTTTTATTTGACTTTCATAAAATGCAAAATCATCGGATAAATTTGACATAGAAGTTTGAATTTCAGCGATGTTTTCATTAAAACTTTCTTCATCGATCTGCAACTTTCTAATAGTAGAATTAAAATTTGATGTAACTGATGTAGTAACAGATATTTGACTTTTCAATAAATTTTCTATTTCCCTTTCGTCGCGATTAATTTTGTTAATACATTCATTGTAATAGTCTCCATCTGAAGAGTCTAAATTGCCTGTTATAGATTTAAAAATACTGCCTATACCATTGGTTAAGCCGCGTCTTGCTCTTAATTCGTATTTCTTTGTTTTTGTTGTAATTTCTTTAAATTTTAAATTTACAGAGTCAGCGATCTGAGTTAAAAGATTAACGTGCGTTTGTATTGTAGGTTTAAATGATATCATTCGAGGGTTAGATTGATCGAATGTGTCTATTAAGTTAGAAAGAATTTTGTCATTATTAGAAATAGATTGTTTTATCGGTTCGAGTTCCTTATACACTAAAAGAGTCCACTTATTATTAGATACTCGGATAGTATCTTCTTCGTGAAAGAATATTCCAACGGTGTTGTTTATGGGCGTGATGAAGATTTGAGAGATTGTTGTTGGCACTAGCCAGAGAAATCTGAAAAGAAAATAGACTATTCGTAGAATGGTTTTAGTCTATCAAAATTTACTTTTGAAATTTGATTTGAATTTAAATTTTTTAATTTTGCGGAAGTTCCATAAAGTTCTAAAATTTCGAAAGGACCACTAAATTTATTATGCGATTTATCTTTTATTTGAGCTTCTTTAACGTATACTTTATTACCTATTGCAAAATTTGGAAGATTTTTAGAGACTGTTTTATCGAATCGAATTTTAGCTTTTTCCTTTTTCTGATTAGTTCTAGATCTCGCTACTTTATAATAGTGTTCCATTCTATTGTTTAAATCAAGAATGTACTTAGAGATTAGTGCTTTTTGATTATAAAGTGTTTCTGGAGGTCTACTTGATGTATGGCCAAAAATTAACTCGTAAGGGGAAAAACCATGTGTTTTATTCTTTGTATTATTATAGCAAATAACAGAATAGGGTAGTATATTAAATGGATGTTCTTCTGGATGTTCAGCCATATGAACTCGAATCATTTCAGTAAGGGTTGCATGAAATCTCTCAAGTGAGCCATTGGATTGTGGGTGACTAACACTGGAAAATGTTAGCTTGATATCAAATAATTCACAAAGATCTTTCATTAAATTATTGTCAAATTCTCGACCGTGGTCACAGTGTATCCGTAAGGGGGTACCATAGTGTTGGAAAAACAATAAAAGTGTGTTGACAATGGAATGTGCTTTTTTGTCACTAACTGCGTAAGCCTGTGTAAATTTAGTTAGTTCGTCTCGGATAGTTAGAGCATAATTACGAGTAGGAAATTCAAAAATGTCTATATTTATTCTTTCGAACGGGGTCTTAGGAGTTTCCGTAATGACAAGGGGAGTACTGAGATTTTTACGACAGATTTTGACTTTCTGACAAATCTCACAACTTTTTATTAATTTCTCTACATCTTTTGTTAAACCATGCCAATTATACTTTTCTTTTATTCTTTTGATAGTTTCATTTATTCCACGATGTAAATTATTTTTTCCAGTGTGGTACTGATCAAGAATAATAGGAATTTGATCTTGGTCTGGAGTTTGAACAACATTTTGACATATCTTAAGTTTTATGTCGTCGTCAGTAAAAATAAAAGAGAAAAGTTCTAATATCGGTAGCTCTAAATTATTTTCTATACAGTAGGTTTGTGAAAGATCAAAGTTATTTTTTCCTTTATGAAGAATATAAAAAAGATGTTGAACTACTGTTTCATTATCTAAAGGTAACGGAATAATAAAATATTTACGATCTTTAACTGTTTTACTATTGAGAATATTAATGTCATGAGAAGAAACATCTGCATGTTCTTCAAATAAATCGTCTAAAATTTTATTATGTAAATCTTGTAATTTAGTCTGCCAGAAAAATGTGACTATATTTTTATTAGATTTGTCTAATAACTGAGAGTTAGAAATTTCTATTTTAGAATAATCTATAATTGACTTAGTTCTGTATAAATGTACGAATCTATTATATTCTTCAGTTATTGGGTGAGTGTCGTCATTTTCGTCATCATCTGAGTCGGGTACTTGAAAACTAGTTGAAGGGCGGTTATGAATGTCTTTACCTAGGGCTAAAACGGAAATGTTTGATTGAAGATCAGAACAACTTTTAAAATGATTAATTTTTATACGCGACAAAGCATCTGCGTTTTTATTAATTTTTCCGGGTTTGTACACAATATTATAATCGTATTCTTCTAGCTTAAGACGCCAACGAGCTAGGCGACTTCCTGGGTCTTTAATGGAAAATAGCCATGTTAATGGACGATGATCTGTTACAAGGGTAAATTTTCTGCCAAAGAGATAAGGCCTGAAGTGCTTAACTGCCCACACTATTGCGAGTAGTTCTCTTTCTATGGTGGAGTATTTCGTCTCTGCGCTACAAAGTGTTCTAGATGCGTAAGCTATAGGGAGATCTTTCGAAATTGGACCCTGTGAGAGGACAGCTCCGATCGCAAAGGCACTTGCGTCTGTGGTTAAGATAAAAGTTTCGTCGAAATTTGGATATATTAAGATAGGGTCAGAAATAAGGGCATTTCTTAATTCATTAAAGGCGGATGTGCATTCTGAATTGAAAATAAAAGGAATGTCTTTCTGAAGAAGTTTAGTTAAGGGTTTGGAAACTTTAGCGAAATTAGGGATGAATCGTCGATAGTATCCTGCTAAGCCAAGAAAGGATTTAATGTCTTTAGCACACTTAGGAGTGGGAAAATTTTTAATACATGCGACTTTTGACGGATTGGGTTTGACACCATCTTCGGTGATCAGATGACCTAAATAAGCAACTTCCTTTCTTAGGAATTCGCATTTGTCGGGTTGAATTTTCAGGTTAGCTTTGCGAAGACGTTTAAAAACTTCTGTTAATCTTAAAATATGATCATGAATGGTTGCAGAATATACAATAATATCATCCATGTAAACTAAACAGCGCTCATTCTGGATACCAAGGAGAATATTATCCATTACCCTTTGGAATGTCGAAGGGGCGTTTTTTAAACCGAATGGCATGCGAACGAATTCGTAATGACCATTTTCGACTGTGAAAGCTGTTTTTTCGATGTCTTTGGGGTTTATTTCGATTTGGTGGAAACCTGAAGCCAAATCCAGGGTAGTGAAATATTGACAATTACCAAGTTGGTCCAAGAGGTCAGAAATATTTGGAAGAGGATATTTGTCGTCTACAGAAAGTTCGTTTAGTTTCCTATAATCGATGACTATACGCCACTTAGGTTTACCTGACGCATCAAGTTTTTTCGGGACAACCCAAACAGGGGATGACCAGGGTGAAATTGAGGGACGAATAATTTTTTGATCTAACATTTTATTTATCTGTGATTTAACTTCCTCTTTATGAATTTGAGGGTATCTATAGGATCTTGTGAAAACAGGTTTAGCGTTATTAGTGTCTATCGAGTGTTTCACTTCGTTAGTAAAGGTTAGTTTGTCACCTTCGAGATAAAAAATGTCAGAAAAATCAAGACAAAGTTCAGTAATCATTTCTTTTTCTTCAAAATTTAGATGGTCTGTTCTTAATTGATTTTTAATATTTGTTTCTCTATCGAAAGAATTATTATTTTTAAGATCAGGATTAAAATTAAGAATTATATTATTTTTACTAGATTCTGTGTCAAAAGGTTCGATAGTGAAAGTTGAGAAATCGATAGTTTTATTGATAACATTTGCATTGATAATGGAAGTGTAAAATTCGCCAAATTCGTTTACTCGAACTAGAGCATTAGGTAGCCTAACTTTATCTATTTCCTTTGCACATAAAATAGCATCTGTATTAGATAGATTACAAGATAATTTAAAAACTTTTTCAGTTCTACCATCTATAGATATTTGATTTTTATTAAGAGATTTATTAAAAGGTGGTTTATCGAGAATGACATTATTTTCTCTCAGTGTAGAAATGTTTTCTGTAACTTTGTGTAATGGTATGGTTTTAAAATTAGTTATAAGTTCTTTTGATTTTAGGTCTATTACACAATCATAGTGTTCTAAGAAATCTAAGCCTAAAATTCCGTCAAATTCAATGTCAAGATTATAAATATAAACTCTATGGGAATCTCCAGAAGAAAAGGGAATAAGAGTAGAAGTATTTATTGAAAGTTTTTGATCTGTTATACCTTGAATCGTAATGTTTTCGGGACGTCTATTGCGATAATTTTTAGCTATATTTTCTTTAAAGATAGAAATTCCAGCACCTGTGTCTATAAGTAATTTATATTGATTTGAACAGTCATTAATATAGTATAAATTTTTGGAGTTTACTGTTAGGAGAGGGTTTAGAGTAACTTCTGTTCTGGGAAGTTCAGGTTTGGATTCATATCTTCGAGATTCAGCGCTTGTATCTGCGTCTGAATTTCGGATGTGGGGTCTTGTATTAGGGTGTCGGGTGGTTGGTCTTTGGTTGTAAGATCGAGAAAATCCGAATAGTTATCGGGATTAGGGGTGTCATAGGAATATTCATCGTAATAGTCATTTTCTTGAAAATTACCATTATCGTTTAGATCATAGTTAGGATATTCTTCATAAGAATAGTTATTATTAAAATTGTTATCAAAATTTACATGATGAGCTCTTTGTTGGGGTTGATTAAAATTTCTTTGAAATGTAGGTCTTGAAGATTGATTTTGATTTTGTCCATTAAAAGTTCTTTGTTGACTTTGTTGAAAAGTATTAGGTTTGCTTGCTGAATGAGAATTATTATTATTATTAAAATGAGAGGAATTATTATTAGAATTAGAGTTGTTATTATAATTATTATTATTAGGTAAATGTGGTCTAGAAAAATTAGGGTTAGAATTTTGAGAAAAATTTGATCGATTAATATTTTGTCTACACTGATTACTTAAATGACCAATACGATTACAGTTTGAGCATTTAGGAGGTAAAGAGGGTGTTCGGATAGGTTTTAGAA
Source organism: Sitophilus oryzae (assembly GCF_002938485.1). Lineage (NCBI taxonomy): Eukaryota > Metazoa > Arthropoda > Insecta > Coleoptera > Curculionidae > Sitophilus > Sitophilus oryzae. The sequence goes on from NW_022146055.1 coordinate 13,685,114, forward strand.
TAGGAATGTTAGATTTACTTGTTTTTTGATTTTCTAAATATGACAATTGTAGTTCTCTACGAATTTTATTTTGTGCCTCTACCAAAGAATTAGGGTTACTTGCCCTAATTAGTGGGCCTAGACGTGGTTCTAAACCAGTAAGAAGAGTGTTTAAAGACATAGTATCTATTAGATCGGTTTGAGCCATTTTTTGATCTCTAGTTAAATAAGATTTTTGAACATAAGAATGCATTTTTGCATTTAATACTTGTAATCTATTAAAGAAAGTTAATGGTGATTCTCCTGATAACTGTTTTAGTCTTTGTAAATCTTGGATAAGAGAGGATAGGTCACGGGAATCTCCAAAATGTAGTGAAAGTAGTTGTTTAATTTCGGAATAACTAGCTGGATTTCGCGAATTGATTAATTGAGCAGCTCTACCTCTAAGTTTGTTTTTGATATGTATTATTAGAAAAACTCTCTGTTGTTCGGTTGCCATATCATATGCGCAATCACACGCATTTAAAAAATTGCCTAAAAATATTTGGTCGCCTTCGTATTCAGGGACGATTGAAAAAATTTCGGAAAGTTTATAAGCTTCCAATTCAATGGTTGTACCTTGAGCTGTTGCCATTATTTAGTAAAGATTGAAAAATGTAATTTGACAGTAAATAAAATAGAAATAAAAATTATTAAAATAAAATGTATTTGATTTAAAAAAATTATATGAAAAGAAGATTGTTTATTTTTAATTTAAGATGATAATAATATTAGATAGATTTTTCTTTAATAAATATTATATTTTATTTAATAATTTAAATAAAATTATTTAGTTTCTTAAATGTTTACTGATTTTATTTTTTTTTTTTATAAAATGTACTCGAAAATATACTCAACTATTTTATTTTCAAAAAGAAAATATACTTAATATTTAAATAAAAATATTTTCTTATAACTACGTTCAAAATTATTATTTGTATTTATTTTTATTTTATACTGTATTATAAAGAATATATTGAAATATCGAACAGTTTCGAAAAATAAATAGATTTATTTTAGAGATTTCAAAAAAAATGTACGTGACAAATTCTTGTACTTACATTAATATTATTTCCATGGATTGCCGTGTTCTCGTCGTGACTAACAGGGGCTTCACCAGGTGTTCCTAATCCTTAGTACTTCGAGTTGGGTTCTCCGGTTCTTTTTTTCGTTAAGGGATTAGAATCCGCCGCTGTTTTCTTGTTCCAGCGTTTTACGAATCCTACACACGACTGCGCCAATTTGTTATGATGCTTCTGGAGGATTTCACTTTTTAAAAAATTATTTTTTAATTGTAAATTATTTTATTATTTTAATTATTTTATTATTTATTTTTTTATTAAAATTATTATTTAAAAATCAAAAATTAAACGGACATTATAACGTGCTTTATTAAATGCAAAATTATAAGTGTTTTTCTATTACAATACATTGGCTTAAATAAAGAATTGATTTGCTGACACCGTGTGATCGCGGCTACGGCGATTTCCACTGCGGATGGCGCAATATCGCTGATGCGGCGATTGGCAGGATGTGGCCATCGGTGTGCTTGACCGGCAAAGGTGTAAAGGTCGATGGAAAACCAATATAACATATATATATACATAGAGTAAAGTCCATTATCTCATTTGTTTCGAGGTTTACAAAAAAAATATTAAATATAAAAGTTATAGGGACGGTTAAGATACACATTTTAAAATTATTATAGAGTATACAGGGTGGTAAAACACCCTATTTTTTATTTTATTTTTAGATTCTGCGTAAAATTCCATAACATTTTGATATATAATGTTTTATACCTAAAATTAATAGTTTTTGTAATATTTAAATTTGATTAAACAAATGTTAGATTGCAGTGTGATAAAAAATTGTCAGTGATGGTATTGTTTCTGAAATTGGAGAACTAAAATTTCGTAGGAGAAGTTTATAGAGATATAGAAAAAGACCTGTGTAAAGATATTTTAGTTAAATGCTAAAGGGTGTTCAAAATGTATTTATGAATTTCAACTACTTAAAATTAAGAAATTTCAAATTTTTTAAATGGTACACCCTATATATTATCACTTTTTCTGATAGATTTTACAAAACTCTTCAAGTTTTATTAAACATGTCATATACCTATTTTTAATAGTTTGCGATTTATTCTATTTTTTTCTATTTTTACCCATATTTTTAATACAATTACAATAACATCATAGTTGCCATGACAAAAATTAATAATTATCAAACTTTCTTGTCTGTTAAGCAAGTTAAGAACAAAATTTGAATTTTAGTTTAATTTGTTGTAATAAGTATAAATTGTAGAGATAATAGTTACAGATTTTCTTGGAATTAATTAGTCAATGTGATTGGTGACTGATATACACGAACGAGCCAAAAAAATATATTTCTTTGTTCAGTACTATATATTATATAGTACTTTGCTAAGTAGTATAAGAATAGATGTAGATTATCTAGAAAACATCTTCAGTGTGTAATGGGGCGGTTTCGCGGCAGTAGTAATATTGGCTTTACCAAATAAAATATAAACCAGAATTACTACGAGAAAAAAAACTTATACTACTACTGTATATCGAAGAAAATTCCTATATCAGTTGTCTTCAACAATTAGGTAATCTAGTATTACCCTAATCTGGGTAGTGTCATCTTTCATAATATAGAAATACTTACACCAAGAAATTCACGACTGCGATTTTAGTTTATTTGAGTAAAGATAATTAATTTTAACTAATACCAGCAATTGTAACTAATTATTAAGCTACTTGTTAAAGAATAAATAAACTTGTTAAGTAATAAATAGTTTGTTTGTCATGGCAGCTATGATTTTATAGGAGTAATTGTATTAAAAATATGGGTAAAATAGAAAAAATTAGGAATAAATCGCAAGACTTCTTAAAATAGGTATATGACATACTTAATAAAAGTTGAAGAGTTTTGTAAAATCTATCAGAAAAAATGATAATATATAGGGTGACCCATTTAAAAAATTTGAGATTTTTTAATTTTAAGTAGTTGAAATTCATAAATATATTTTGAACACCCTGTATCATTTAACTAAAATATCTTTATATATATCTTTTTGTTCATCTCTATAAAACTCTTCTACCAAATTTTGGTACTGCAACTTCAGGAACAATGGCACCACTGACAATTTTTACCACACTACAATTTAACATTTGTTTAAACAAATTAAAATATTACAAAAACTATTAATTTTAGGTATATAACATTATATATAAAAAAAGTTATGGAATTTTACGCAGAATCTAAAAATTAAAAAAATAGGGTGTTGCATTTAAAAAAACATATGTTATATCCGCCACACTTTTTTGACGCACCTTGTATACTCTATAATAATTTTAAAATGTGTATCTTAACCTTCTCTACAACCTTTATATTTAAACATTTTTTGTAAACCTCGAAACAAATGAGATAATGGACTTTACTCTATCGTTGACTCACCCTGTACATGCTAAAAAATCTACAATCATCTGCCTTTGAATATCAAGTCGCTTTCGTTCTTTCCCGTATTTCGCAAAGTTCTGAAATCATAATTACTGGAGAGAGCCCTATATGCGGTAAACAACTTTTTTGTTGATGTTTAATCAAGAACAATTTTGAATTTTAAAATTTTGATCATCTCACACACTGGTTAAAAGTCTAGTATTTAATATTTTATGAGTCTTAAATGATTATATTTATTTACAATTTTCCTATTGTAAAATTTTATTGAGACGCCTTTTTTTGTGTTCTGCAATGTCCATGTATTAATGTAGGAATTTTAATGACGTAATTTTTTTGGAATTGTATGATTTGTATCGTATGATATTTTTTTATTATTTGTATATTTTTTGTGCTTTTGTTTTCTAAATGCTTTGTCGATGAAGCTATTTTGGCTTTTTGTGCAATAAAACGTTATATAGTAGTCAAACTAAGAACAAAACTAAGAGAGTTTTGCAATAAACTAGATTTTTGTTACTGTTTTTATATTTAGAGCTTATTAGAAAACAATTTTCATTTTTATTTTAAGTTCTATACAAAATAATACTTTACAAATGGCTGATGCAAAAATAATATACGCGAGTACACTTCTGTAAACAGGTAGTTACAGAAAAAAATTAAAACTACCATCCAAAACAATGTATGTATTAAATAATAATTATCTCACCTTGCTAAAGTCTGAGTATATAAAGGCTTGCTCGAGGCCAATAAAGACAGCTAACGGCGCTGCCATTTGCAGTCTTGGATCTCTAAAACTTTCTCTAACTGCTCTCAGGGAAGCCATTCCAACTCCTCGTTCTAGAGGATCTTGGTATGTCTAGAAACGAAATATAGAATTATATATTTAAAAACTGCACCACACTGACCTAAAAACTATTACTTTAGTTTGGATTGTAACTAAATAAATAAATATATTTTTGTAAAGTGGAACAAATCAATATTTGTCATTTATTTATAACATTTGTTTTTAATTAGTAGGTACTCTATAAAGATTGTTGATTAAGCACCATTACAATAGTTTAAATTAGAAGTTATTGTATTTATAAAGTGTGAATCAGAAATAGTAAAATTATGTGAAATTCAAGATTTATGTACAGTTATACACCGTTTTACGCTACCCCGATTTACGCTAATTACGCGAGAAACTGGTTATATTTGCGAGAGGGTATTCTACAGCCAACCCGGCGTATATCCTTATCTAGTCTGTTTACACAAAAACCACAATATATGCTTTAAAAAGAGTAAAAAGGACATGTTTATTTTTTTACTAAAGGCACCTCTCGTTATGTCACATTTAAAAAATAATTGATTATTTTAATTTATATAAATATTATTAATAATTAATATAATGTATAACCAAATGTATTCTGAGAAATAAAATATTCAATGGTCTGTTGCTTCTTTGGAAAAGTACGTAATCTATAATGATGACATACGTATTTCAACCCCGTTATACGCGATTTCCACTTTACGCCACTTTCTATAGAACTCATCTACCGCGTAAAACGGGGCATTACTGTAGTCTCAAAAATATATATGTAATTGAGTGAATGTCAAAGAATAATAATTTTCTATAATATAATTATTATTTTTGAGATATTTATGTACCGCGTGTCCTTTCAAGAAATAGGTATAATTTTTAGTAAAAATTTTGTGTTTAAAGTTCTCTTTTAAGTAACAATATACACGGTGTCCCTGGCTGAGCGTGCATTAGAAATTTCTAGAGAACTACAATATCTAGATCGGAGATTTTTTGCACATCATTGTTTCACAACGATCGATTAAAAATATTTTCAATATGGCGGCACTTCAGAAAATACCTGAAGTTGACAGCAACTTTCTTATTTTAAAAGGGTGCCCCCATTTTTTATTACATACTTAAATTCTCTGTAAAATTTTATGATTTTTGATATTAAACACTCTATATCTAACATTAACCGTTTTTGAGAATTTTTTTTTAATTTCTGGACGAAAAAAACTGCCTGTCAAAAATATGTGTATAGTCTAAACGTCAAATTTAGTAATTACCACAGCCACGGTGCCATAAAGGGAAGACATGTGGCAATCTATTTCAAAAATTAAATTGTTTGAACGTCATATAATAATGGCCGCAGCTACCACGGAATTGAGCCATTAAAAATTATCATAAATCATTTTTTTCAAATGGAAACACACTTTTTTTATTTCACTAGTGAAAAGGCTTTTAAATTCGTTACTTTTTGATTACACATGTCCCTATACCTAAAATAAATCGTTTTTGAGTTATTTAAGATTTAGTTTTAAAGCATATATTTTTTCTTGGTTTTAACCAGTAACCTATGACTTTAAACGTCAAGTGATGTAAAACAATAGATTTGGTCATGTCATATTGTGACACTTTGTTGAAAAAGCATTATGTTTGGTTTTTTCATCATTCCCAAGCCAACTTTGCGCTGTTTTATACAAATTTTTTTGACAGGTAGTTTTTTTCGTCCAAAAATTTTTAATATTTTTTTTCTCAAAAACGGTTAATGTATAAAGGTGTTAAGGTTTAAGGTATAGAGTGTTTAACATCAATATCCATTGAATTTTACAGAGAATTTAAGTAAGTAATAAAAAATGGGGCACACATTTAAAAAAATAAGAAAATTGCCAACTTCCGATATTTCCGGAAGTGCCGCCATATTGAAAATATTTTTAATGGATAGATTTCGTTGTAAAACAATGACGTGTAAAAAATCCCCGACCTAGATATTGTGGTTCTCTAGAAACTTCTAATTCACGCTCAGCTGGGGACACGCTGTATATTTTCATTCTCGCTACAAACTTTGCCATTTTAATATCTAATTATTTTAAGCTCATTCTTTCAGGGCATGAATTTAATTTAATTAATGTCCGATTAAAACGAGTAATGTTTTTAATTAGCCCTACTAAGAGATAAATCTAAAATATAAAATAAAAATGCTTTCTTCTAAGTATATTAACCTACCAAAATTTTGATTTTGTCCAATCCAAAGGCAGCAAGTAAAAAAGCTATCCCGCAGGCGCCAGCGAAAGTTGCTACCAGCACTTCGGCGGAGTTAATCGGCAGTACTCTAAAACCTGATTGTAAAGATGAGTTACCCAGGAGAAAAATAGGACAGGCCTGAGCTCCACAGAGCCTGCCATCTTCGCTTTTATCAAATATGTCATCTAGGAAAGAATTGTAGTCATAAGGGCTCGAAGAAGAGACTATGATTGTTTGACTTTGATTGAAACAAGAGAGGGGTGTATCAGTTCCATTGACTATGCAGTCCTAAAAATATGAAAAAAATGAATGATAAAATAAATTTAAAAAGAAATATTTTGTGCAGGGTGTTTGTTCCACATTATACATGGTGGTCCGAACTGTATTCCGGAAACTTCGGCAGCATATTCTGCAGATAAAAATATGTAAAAAAGTTCCTATAAATGTATGTCCTAAAATGCTTAGTTTGGTAGATACAGGGTGTAGAAATTTCATTTTTATTTCGATTCTTTCTAAATAATTTGTGAAGGAACGTATATATTTAGATGAAAATTGGTTAAAATGTTTTTGTGCCAAAAGTTCAGCAGAAACTGTTTTATCAGCATTTCTTCGCCAAAAAATTATGATTAATTTAAAAAAAATAAAATTTCGCGAATTTATTATTTCAGTCAAATAACTACTGTCTACTCAATGTGTTAATTTTTTGTCAATAATGACATGTATTGACTATTTCCATTTTAAATATCTTGAGAACGGTTATTCGTAGCGATTTTTACCAAGAGATATTTTTTACGTTAAAAGTCACGGAAATGTATATTTTTTTACTCAGTACTTTTATACATGTACGGACAAAAAGTTATTACTCTTCAAAACATTTAAAATACATTTAGGTAGCGCCCCCTACAAATAGGAATCATATTGACATCAAAATCAAATGTCTCATGTCAAAAAACTCCCAGACACCAATTTTTATTCAAATATTGAAGTTACTTCAGCAATTATTTGGAAAAAATCGAAATAAAAATGAAAATTCTACGCCCTGTATCTCCGAAACTAAGCATTTTAAGGCATACATTTATACGAACTTTTTTACTTATTTTTATCTGCAGAATATACTGCCGAAGTTTCCGAAATACAGTTCGGACCACCCTGTATAATCCGAAGATGCTATAAACAAAATTTTCATAACCCTTTTCGTTTCTGAGCTACAGGAACTTTTCGAAAATTTTTCAATTTGGGAAGCACCCCGTATCTCTGTTAATGTGAAAGGTACCGAGAAGGTGAAAACTGCTTTTTGTAAAAGTTTTTACGTAGGATACAGTGGCGTAGTCTGATTTTCTTCAAAAAATGCTGATGTTTGACGAAAAAGTCGGACGGTTTGTACAAACCGCATCGTCCGATCTTCACTAATAACAGAAATACCGTATGATTTAAACCAGAATGGGGCACCCCGTAACATTAACTATACCCATACTAAAAATATATGTGTGACTTTATATATATCTGTGACTTACGTTTGTAATTATTGTACCATTTTCCGATTCTATTGTAGGAACATGAAAACCCAGATTTATTGTAAAATGTATAACTAGGAATGACATTACTGATCCTAGTATAAGACCAAAATCATTTGCACCCTAAAAATAATATTTAGCGCTTTAGTACTAAATAAATTATTGGAATGATACACAGGGTGAGTCTTACGTAAAGGCAAATATTTTAAGGGCTGGTAGATCTCGATAAAACAAACATAGAAAATGTCTATACCTATGTGGCGGATTCATCTCTCCAAAAAAATCCTATATATTTCGCCACTGCAAAAAAATCTACAAAATAAAATAGTTATGTTTTGTTAAAACACTTCTGCGTTAATAAATAAACGGAAACTACTTGTCAGAAGTTAGGTTTACAGATACTATACAAATTTGCCTAATGAACAAAAAAATGCTTAACATTTCGGACAGTTTATCTCTTTCCATCGGCGGAAGCAAAAAAAATACAAAGAATAAAGAAAAAACTATTTAAAATATTTAAATTCAACTATTCGAGAACACTTTAGTATTTTAAAACAGATTCGTCTACAAAAACCGTTGACGTTCTGTTAAAATGACATTATATTAAGTTAAACTTCAAAATTAACAATTACTGCCTGATAACAATTCCTTAATAAGGTAAAACCAAAAAACCCCAAACTTTCTGTATGATTAATTTTAATTTTTACGTATGTTATATTTATTTATGTTATGTTCTTTAAAATCAATGAAGTGATTGCCATACATTACTAACATCTACAGATGCATGAGCAATGCATTTATTTTTATTAGATTGTATTAAAAAAGCCTCTTATATTTTTCTTTTAGAGGCTATCGCTAATTTCATTATAATTTTGGCGTTATTAAAATTTATTCTGTGCCCTGTGTCTCATGAATGCTGACAAATCTTAGATTTATGAAAATCTCCCTTTCTTAAATAACCTTTATGTTCTTTAACAAAAATAACTTTTTTTATTTTTGGATTAACGCAGTAATGTTTACAAAAAATAAATAAAAAAATAAAATAAATGCCTTTATTGTAAAAAATTTTTTCAATTTGTAGACAAAGGTAAACTAACAAACAAAGTAAAAAAACAAGGTACACAAACAAACAAACAAACAAAAGATAATACAAAACATTATACAAATAATATTGTCAGTCTTATTGTTAAAATAAACATTTATAAATGTTTACAATGTCAAAAAACAAAAAAATAAAAATAATATTCAAAAATATTTAGCTAGTTTATAGTAAAATATCAATGACCTCTAAATAAATTCATTTCGATGTCATTAGTAAATATAACAATAGCAAACATTAGACCAGTGTTTACAAGATCAAATTCGATTTTCAAAATATAATTCATTTACGGCGTAGAAAGCCCTTGTCTAGTAAATAAGAGTTCAATGCTTTGCGAAATGAAAAGAAATTATGTTATGGATTTGATTTCAAATGGTAGGTGATTGTGCATTTTTTTCGAGTTGTATAATATTGAACTTTTAACTAACTCTGAGCGTGGGGTAGGTAGATAAAGATCTTGCTCCGCGTTCCTGAGTGGATAAGTGTGAGATGGCCTTTCTTGAGAAGCTGATACATGTTTACGTATTAGGCAAACGGATTCAAATATAAATAAGGAAGAAAGAGTCAATATTATTAATTCTTTAAAACAGTCCCGGCAATGAGCTCTGCTGAAAAAAATTATGTTTTGCTTAAATGGGTCTTTTCCGGATTATTATTCTTGTTTATTTTATCTACTACTTATGTTGACACAATATTAAGAAATTATGTTTATCAATTAAAAAATAAAAAAATAATAAAATTTGTTTTTCAAAAATTCCAAGTTTTCAATTATTTTTCGCGCAAGAAACCTACATGTTTCTGGGCTTGCAATATATCTACTACCTCAAAAATATTTGCACTTATACAGAGGGAGTCTTAAATAGGTGCAAATATTTTCAGGGCTGGTAGATCTCAATAAAAGGAACATATTTTCCCTTTTCTCATGTTTTAAATAAGTCCAAAATAACCGAGTTACTTTGAAATTTTCAAAGTAATATTTTTTTTGCCTAACTTTTGAGAACCACTCGATCTTTTCTGGGTTTTATTTCTTGTAAATTTAATCTATTACGTATGTTGCCATATTATCAAGAAATTATGTTTTTTAACTAAAAACTAAAAAAAATGCATTTTTTTCCGCGATAAAACAATCATAATCGTGTTTCTGGAGTGGACATATACTACCCCTAAAAAGATTTGCACTTATTTGCACACAAGACTCACCCTGCAATTAAGTTAAATTGAGAATATGACGAATAAGGCATTTTAAGAATAATTTATATAAATTCAATCTAGATCAATTCCAAAAAATGCATTTTGTTATTAATATATATTCGGTACATAGAAGTTTTTAATATTTTTATATAACCATAAAAAATCCTTTTAATTAATATACACACAACCAAACTTATATGGAATCACTCTTTATTTCTGACTAAACTTTTTGCAGAGGAAAAAAATTGGTACAGAGGAAAAAAATTGGTATACAACATTAAGATAAGGTTTTTTGTTGTAAATAAACATGATAATAAAGGATAAAGAAGTGCTGCGATTTATTTTCTTTTGAATTTTGTGTTCAGTAGTAAAATCACGATTGTCCGGTAATTTTCATTCGATCCAAAAAAATAAAAAAATGACTTATGTTGGATTAACAGATGTACAGAGGGGAAGAATTAATGCTCTCACCGAACAAGGAATGCTTCAAAGAGACGTCGCAGAAATAGTAGGCGTTACCCAGGGTGTTGTATCGAAAACATATGTAAGGTACTTGCAATTAGAAATTCTCAAGAACAGGCCAAGAGTCGTCAAAGAGTCATAACTGAACAACAAGACCGATTTGTGTGCCAAATTGCTAGAAGAAATCTTAATGTTTCTCATCCAGAGCTACAAAAACAACTTCTGGCAGCTACAGGTGTGAACGTTTCCATTGAAACCATAAGAAAAAGACTTCGTGATCGAGAATTGTACAGTAAGAGGGAGTTACGGGTCCCACAGTAATCTAGGCAAAATAAAACTGACCGGCTAAATTGGTACGTTCAACATCAAATCTGGACAATTGAGAATTGGAAAAATGTTCTTTTTTCGGATGAGACCAGAATTGGCCTAAGACCCTCGAATTCGGGTTCTCAGAGCTCCAGGAAGACAAGCGAGACTCTAGGCTGCCAAATCTGTACCAAAATATAAAGGAGAAACTGTAATGTTCTGGAGAGGTATTATGCTGGGAGCAAAAACTCCATTGTTACCACTTCAACAAACTTTAACTGGTCGGAGGTATGTTGATTTAGTGCTAGAACCAATCGTTAGGCTTTGGAGACCTGCAATTGGGGATAATTAAAATAAAAGCCTTTGGTAAGGACTGAGTTTTATTGTTAAAACACAATTTTTTTTCTTACGTCTCAAAAGTTATGAAAAATATCCATGAAAGTTTGGTTGTGTGTAGTTTATATTCTAAAGCATATTATCAGAAAAATTGTATTTATTTTTATACCTGAAATGCCCTTGCCACTCTTCTAATAACACAGGTTCTTCTTGCAAACCTTCCATCATCATCCTCTTCGTGAAACAGTCCAGTTATTTTCTGGGACAAAATCATGAGAAACGAAATATGAGCACTCGACAATAATCCAAAAATGATTCCCAGCACAAAGCTTATTGGTATTGTCGTATACAGCACAGGATAAAGATGTGCAACAAAGAAACCTACCATACCAGCTGGAAGCAACATTTTACTTACATTATCTGGGTACATTCAATGATAACTAATAATAAATAATTACAAATATATGCGAAAAGATCTACACAACATTGTACAAAAATCTAAACAGTTATTAAAATACTGAGTAGCCTAAATACCCATAAAATAGTCCTGTTTATAAGACGAAACATCGACTATACAGGGTGGCGCCTCTCATACGCCGCGGAGGCTTCAAGGAGAACGACAGTTTGTATTGAAATGAAATTTTGTGAGCATATGTAGGTTAACTGAGAGCACTTTTTAAAAATATAGAGAGGTCTACAGAATGTCCCCAAAAAAAGTTACATATCAAAGTTGTGTTTTTTGCGGTTTTTTGTAATGGAACACTCTATATATTAATTTATTTTCGGATTCTGGGAGAAAAATAAAGGTGAGTTTTATAAGAGAAGTACGAGGGGTGTCTCACTATTGGAATTACATGTACATTTTCTTGGCAGTCGCTGGCAGTCATTGGCAGTCTTACGGCAGTCGCCTATAATAATTACATGGCAGTCATAGGCAGTCTTCTTCGCAGGCATTGGCAGTCGCTTGGCGGTAGAGTGATATTTTAGCAGTACATGTACATTTTCTGCCCAAGTGAGATAACCCTCGGAGAAGTATATGACTAAAATGTAAGGTTTTTGACATATTTAACATTTTCTAGAAATAAAGAACAATTTTTAAATTACAATAAAAGCTACCTAAATTGGAATTTACCAGGTGTAGCCTAATATGTTGTTAAATTAACTATTGTATTTTAAATCAAATGAAAACTTCATCCAAAAAGTTATACAGGGTGAGGCAAAATTAATATTGAACATTGGTCACCTTTAAAAGCATGTTACTCTCTTATTTTAAACGGAACACCCAGTATATTATTCCGATATTCAATGGAGAATTCATGTCTCTTCAAAATACTATTAAGGTTGCCTACCCCTCAAACAAAGATTTTCCTAGATATTTTCATTTACATGCTTATTTGATCTGAGTAGAACTTTATTATTTGATAAAATATATCCGATTCTGCTTTGTTTCGTAGCTACAGGGTGTTAAAGTCTTAATATTATTTTTTATTTATTATAATTTTCTTCCGAGTACTTTTAGCGTTTCGAATGAAATTTTGATGGTAAAAGTAACTATAAATGCGACATATTTTAAAGCTAAAAAAGTATCGACATATTCACCAGGGACGTGCATATGGGTTATCACTGGAATATTTTTCTAAAAAAAGCATGTACGCCACTGACTTTTGTTCTCTTGTTAGCAAAATAGTGTAAGCAGTTTAATGCCGATTAAAAGTTGTCTCTTGATATTTTGTGGATTTCGGCCTCCTTGATGAGATAAACGCAATTTTATTAATTTGCCTTGTTCCAAGTCTAATAGCAACCTTTAAAAAAATTAATATTCATTAACTTGCGAAAGTTTTAAATAAGTAATTGATTCCTCATCAAAAAAATATGAAAAAAAGTTCCTATAAACATGGATATGGAAATGCATAGTTTTAGAGTTACAGGATGTTAAAACATTTTAAAATTAGGTTTTCTGTAATTATCTTAAATATCATTACTTTTTTATTTGAAATTGCTGTATGTTAGACTAATGGTAATAATAACTAATAGTTATAATATTTAATAATAAATTAGGTATAATATATAATTTATTAATTTTATTTTAATTTTAATTTTAATAATAATAGTGATTAATAAAATTGCGTTTATCTCATCAAGGAGGATTGGACAAAATATCAAGAAATAACTTTTAATTGGCATTAAACGGCCTACATAATTTTGATATCAAAAGAAAAAGAGTCAGTGGCGCACATGATGAATTTATTGAAACTTTTTCCACCAAAATTTCATTCAAATCACTAAACGTACTTGAAAGAAAATCATAATAAATCGAAGGATTATTAAGACTTTAACACCCTGTAGCTACGAAACAAAGCAGAATCGGACCTATGTTGATATGAAAAATAAGTCTTATTTTTACGTGAGGAATATCCCAACGAGGGATGGCACAAGTTTTTTTAAACACCCTGTATACACTCAGATGCAAAAAAAAATGCAATGGAACAAGTTTTATATTTTTTAGTGTTATATTTTTTTTTAGTTTTAGCCCTATTTTAATGATTTTTTTAGCAAACTGTATATAAATCTATCCATTTTAATGCATAAACTGTGTTTTTATAAACTGTAGTATTGCTATTATTATACAGGATTATCATTATACAGGTTATTTTTAAAAAAATACTATAAAAATAGGCAAAAAACGAGAATTACTCACAACGATTCAACAACAACACGATATTATACAAAATAATGACTGACACTAGGATAATTGTCAAATAAGAAAGGACAACATTGCTGAACATGGCAGAATGTGACCAACATAGCGATAATAAAATTCGGTTTAAACTAATTTTTGCAGCTTTAATCTAAATTAAATGTCTGTTGCAATCACTTGCTCTGTAAAGAAAAATGAAGAGCTGCTCGGTATCTTAAATTATACAACAAATTTAAACATTTCTGCCAAAATTTCATTTAGTCAGGTTTATAGACTTTAGTGTCAATGTCGATATGATTGACGACGTGCATGTTTTGATGAAAATGTTTTGCGATTATACATATGTATTAATTTTTACAAAAGGCTGATTTGTTAAAAAGCAATAAAATTACAAAAAAAGAAAGAATTCGTTTCCTCATGTTATTTAAATGGGAAACAGAAAATCAGGATGATGCATCTCTTAAGATTAATATTAAAAGCTCAAACTTAACCAGAATTTTTATTCATCATCCTGAACGATATTTTCACGGTAATTAAAAAGAAAAAAAATATATTTTTTTGGTGCACCGTAACTCATATGCTTAAAAATTTGATATTTAATTTAATTTTATAATAATAAAATTGTTACTTACCATAACAAAGTGCACATACAATGGTAAATCCAATCATCCTTACAACACATGGAGCTAGCAACGAAAACAGTGCTGCTACCAAAAAAGTTTCAGAACTTAGTAGAGACCCTGTATTAAACTGAAAACCGACATTGGTTAGAGATTGTACCCACACTGATACACTACTTTGGAGTGCAAGGAATGGTAAAAAAGCTGCAGTGGACAGCAGATGGCATATGCACATAATAAATAAATTAGCTAACAGAGCCTTTCTACTATACACGATTCCAGATGTGCGACCTGAAACAAAAATTTAGATATTAGATTTTAACGTGTGTGCTTTTCATTTTGATAAAAAATGCCGATACAAGATATTCTAATTTGTTGTCTTTTTTTAAATGATATTTCTAAAAAAAAATCAGAACACACGCCAAAAGCTAGAACCCGACTTTTATTTGAAGAATTTTTTATAAAAAATATTACATAAACAAAGTAACAATACTAATTTTAAATGTTATTTTTTTATACGTGTGTATATTTTCAATCGTGAAGATACTAATAAATATCATCACTATTAAAATAATCTACTTTTATTTTAATTCTAGAATTAATAATGCAGTACAAAGTTTTATTATTGCTATAGGCGTGGTGCATTCTCCGCCGGTGCTGCCACCACCGGAGAACTCGTAAATAACGAATACATACAAATATACGGATTTAAATGGCGAGTAAAAGAAAAAATTAGTATATAATTATTCTAAAAGTGTTAGATAATGTAATTTGTGGAAATTCTAAACAAAAAAATGAGGTAAATACTTTGATATCTTCCGAAGGTCTAACTTGGAATATAATAGATTATTCCAGTTAAATTTTTTTAAACGAGTTCAATTACGGTAGCGAGCATAGTTTTATCACCGGTTTTGCTAGTGGGTCAGAATTGGAGCTATTTCGGCTATAACGAAATTTTTTAAAGAAACATAATTATAATTTTAGAAGATGCTCGTAAAACATTTAATTATTAGTCGATTAAAAAAGTATATCATTAATATTGCAAATTATATTTCATCCTCTTATAGTATATGTCTATTTAATTTTTTCTATTTAATGTTGTTTCGGGAGAGTTGAATATCCGGGAAAGTTGAGTTATTGAATGTTATTACACCCAGCAACGCCTTAATTATGCTCTCCTTGTTGAGCGAAATCAACTGGAATGCACCAAGCCTATAGCATACAGTTGTTTTCATGTAAAACAAGATTGTACCTTAAAATCTGTGCTACGGGATAATTACAAAATTGTGAAGAATTTTGTGGATAATAATCGCACAATATATATTTAATTTCTAAAATTTTCATATTGGAAAATATACATAGTATTGTTTTATACATTATGCTATGACCTAAAATTATTTCACTCAGTAAGTTCATTTAAAGTAGATGTAGATGGACATTAAGCAATATTAACTTGCGTACCTCCGGAATTACTATGGGGACCACCTCGAACAACTGCCAGAAGCCTCCGTACAGAAGTGGCTCCAATGGAGCTAGCCATCGAGTCGATTCTCCTCATTGGGCCGCTCTGCATATTAATATTAAAACGAGATCGTGCTGATATGGGCGAATATGCGGCCATATGCTAAAAATATAGTTAATATTAAATGCATTTCAATTATTCTTATTACATATCTGCATGGTTATAACATATAAAGGCTGTTTCAAAAAGCATGTGCCATCTCTCGTGGGGAGATTCCTAAGTAAAAATAACATTTATTTTTCATATCTGGGTCCAATTCTGCTTTGTTTCGCAGCTACAGGGTGTTAAAGTCTTAATAATCCTTCAATTTATTATAATTTTCTTCCAAGTAATTTTAGTGATTCGAGTGAAATTCTGAGGGTATAAGTTCCTGCCACACATTTTAATGCTAAAAAAGAGGGACGTGTATATGGGTTATCTATCACTTTACTGTTTTTCGAAAAAAAAAAGCATGTGCGCCAGTGACTTTTTCTCTTTTGATATGAAAATTGTGTAGGCCGTTTAATGCCAATTAAAAGTTATCTCTTAGTATTTTGTCGAATTCGGCCACCTTGATGAGATAAACGAAATTTTATTAATCGCAATTAATAAAATTAAAATAATAAATAATAATTAATAAATTATATATCTTTTTATATCATTAATATAATTATTATATATTATATTAATATATAATAATTATATTATCTTAAAATTAATAAATTATACATCTCCCACGGGAGATGGCACATGTTTCTTGAAACGCCCTGTAAAAATCTGTTAATTTACAATATTTATATTTTTCTAATATTAACATTTTTTCGAAATTTTAATATAGTATAATGCAAATGCAGAGTAAAAGTATTATTAATACTGATATTTTGCAGTTATTATTGTGGAAAATAAAATATAACGTCGTACCTCCATCATGAGATCATCTTGGACTACCTTATAAGAATCATGTGGATTACTTCTAACTTTAGTAATTTTGGTGTGTTCTGAGTATCGGTGCAGTATTTTAGACCGTTCTTCGCCAGATAGGGATGTATTGCACCCACCGCACAAATGTCCAAGTGCCGGACCTGGTTTATAACCACCTAAATAGCCCATAAGAGAAATAAGACACTATATACATATTGAATATATTCTAAGATAGAATTGTCATCATTTTCGGATTAAATTCAACTATTATATCCTATAATAATTTTTTTATTTGTCATTATATATATACTACATATACAGGGTGCTACAAATTCGAGGTACGAGCATTGGTATCTCAGTAACCTTAGTAGATACGAATATGGTTAAATTGGGGCAAAGTTGCGCTTTCGAATGTTCACCAAGATGCTATCAAAAAAGTTTTAAAAATTTCAATGATTGCTGAGTTTTTAAAAAAAAACGGATTTTTTTGAAAATCAATTTTATTTTTTCCTGTCGTTATTTTTTAGAAAATCAAAAAACTAATAGCATATTCTCATAGCCACTTTATTAGTGCTATCTGAGTTTTATATTTTCAAATTAGCTGATAATTTGTGAGATACACTTAATTAGAGTCGAACTTAATTTTTTTAAATACGGACCTGCATTTTTTATTTCAGGTTTTGAAAAAAATTGGTCTCCTGAGTACAGGGTGGCTCAAATTCGACGTTCATCATTGGAATTTCGGAAACCGTAAGAGATACAGGATCGTTTAAATGGAGGCAAAGTTGTGCAATTTGATGCTCAATAAAATGCCGTATTGCATTTTTATTTTTATTTTTTTTTGCATAAAATACTCTGGTGATGGAAGTTTCTGTACGAAACGTCGGCAAATATCAAAGTGACTATATATAGTGTTTTAAGAGTGATGAAAGGATTTAATTAAACTGAAAAAAAAGCAGGTCCGTATTTAAAAAAATTAAGTTGATTATGGTCGCCAGAAGCCGAAACATCAGAGTCAATATTTAATCACACAGAGTTATAGAGCAGAAGAAGTGGCCATGAAAATGTGTATTGTATCTTAACAAATAAAGCCAGGAAACAATAGAAAACAAAATTGAAAATTCCGTTTTTTTTTCGAATATATTCGGAAGTATTCGGAATTTTTCAAAATGCAATACGGCATTTTATTGAGCAACAAATTGCGCCACTTTGCCTCCATTTAATCGATCCTGTATCTCTTACGGTTTCCGAAATCCCAATGATGAGCGTCGAATTCGAGCCACCCTGTACAATGATATGCCACACTTTATATTTTTTTTTGTTTCGGACATTTGAACACAATTTATTTAAACTAATTTCAATTCCGGCTCTGTTTTGTTAAATATTTTTAATCTATTCATCATTACAATATTGATAAACCTTTAAACTTAACAATGATGTGGCGTAAAACATTGGATACAGAAAATCAATGCAATAAAAAATAAAAAATCTGATCATCTGTAAAAGTGAAATCAATATTTTTCAACATTAACAATAAAGAGTACAAAATGCATTTGGAAGTTTAAGAAAAAGATATGTTCAAAGAGCTATAAACAAAATTGAACGAATAATAAATTTGTGCAATAGGAAGGATGGTAACCCTTGAAACATGTAGAGCATTAGAAACTAGTTTGTAGAAGTTGATTTATTTATAATAACTACGATTAATATTATGCATATTATGAGTATTAGACCGTACACTGAAATTTCAAATTTACAGTAAAAAAAGTTAAAAATATGTAATACTAAATTAATGATCTGGATATTATTTATTTGAATCTGGGTTAATTGGCTCGATTTTCCTTATTCAATGTTAATTAGCGCTGATCAGATTAAATAATTTAAAAAACCAGAGTCGGACTTGAAATTAGTTTAAATAAATAGTTTTGTTCTCGGTTTTGTTGTTGTTAAGGTACACAAAACAAAGTATAGAGTGTGGCATATCATTGTACTCAGGAGACCGAGTTCTTTCAAAATCTGAAATATAAAATGCAGGTCCGTATTTAAAAAAATTAAGTTGGCTTCTGTATCTCACAAATTATCAGCTAATTTGAAGATCTAAAAATACTACCAGATAGCCCTGATAAAGTGACTATGAGAAAGTGTAATTAGATTTTTGTTTTTGTAAAAAGGAAGGAAAAATAAAAAAATATTAATTTTTAATAAAATTATTAAATTAATATTATTATAATTTTCAAAAAAATCATTTTTTTTTTTCAAAAAACTCAGCAATCTTTGAAATGTTTAAAACTTTTTTGATGGAATCATGGTAAACATCCCAAGGCGGCAACCACAGATTAGGTATACTATATTATGTATACAGATAAAAATCTTGTCCCTAATTCGTGGTACGAAAATTGTTTTTTATGACGATGAGCAAATGAGTAAAATTTTCTGTGCGCAAAAATAAACTCACGTTTAAAAATCGTAGGTAATAAGGCCGTAGGTAATAGGCCGCGCCCCGCGCCCCGTCTTTTAGGGGGCCTCCGAATCTTAATAAGTAATTTTTTATTCAACTGGTAAACAGGGCCAATATGTGTTTAGTAGTTATAAAGCAGTTTGTAGGTGAAGTATGCAAACCATACGTATACGCCAACTATAAACAGTATAAATGGAAGCAGATATTTACTTAATTATCAATTATCAGGCCCCAGGAATTGTCAATGGCATTTTCTATTTAGAAAATTAAATCAAGTCAATCATTTTCTTTGTTTAAAATATCGAATAATTATTATTTTTTATATATTTTGAGACTGAATTTATTTATTTTAGCTTTTAAGTTGTTTTTCAATTGTTTCATTATTTATTTTTACTGAATAAACATTTTAAATTACAATCATTGCACAGCATATAACTTGTATTCTAGCTTCATTACTGATGATGAGAAGTGAAGTCTTTAATATAACGGGGGTCACGGGCCTGAGACAGCGAAGGGGCCCCTCGGATCTTGGACGACTTACAAAATCACGATATTTTGTAGCGGTATTTCCCTGGAAGCATTTTTAAGAAAAGAATATTTAAATTTTTTGGACGAAAAAAACTACCTGTCAAAAAATTTGTACAGCCTAAAAGTCAAATTTAGGGATTATCACAGCCCCTGTGACATAAAGAAAATACATGTGGCTATCTATTTCAAAAATTAAATTGTTCAAATGTCATATAATAATGGCGGTAGATGTCATGGAATTGGGCGATTAAAAATTATCATAAATATTTTTTTTTCAAATGGAAACCCACTTTTTTTATTTCACTAGTGAAAAGGTTTTCTAATTCTTTACGTTTTAACTAGACATATTCCTATACCTAAAATAAATCGTTTTTAAGTTATTTAAGATTTAGTTTGAAGCCGTATATTTTCCTTGATTTTATCTAGCTTTCTTTGACATTAAGTGTCAAACAGTCAGACAATTTATTTCCATCTGTCAGAAAATGAATTATTTGAATTTCCTATATTATAACTACTGCTGCTTAAAAGTTTAAAAAGTGTATTTATATAAATATATCTTGTATTTTCATTCTTTAGTGATATCTAATAGTTGATATTTTAATAATATACCGTACGATCGAAAAAAAAACAGCGCAAAGTTAGCTTGGAGATGATGATCGATAATATACTGTCATAGGCTACTGGTTAAAATCAAGAAAAATATACGCTTTAAAGCTAAATCTTAAATAACTTAAAAACGATTTATTTTCGGTACAGGAACATGTATAGTCAAAAAGTAACAAGTTTTAAAAACGAAAGTAACGAAAGCCTTTTCACGAGTGAAATAAAAAAGTAGATTTCCATTTGAAAAAAAAATGATTTATGATAATTTTTTCATCGCTCAATTCCATGACAGGTGCGGCCATTATTATATGACATTCGGACAATTTAATTTTTGACATAGATAGCCACATGTCTTCTCTTTATGGTACAGTGGCTGTGGCAATCACTAAATTTGACGTTTAGGCTATATCCATAATTTTGACAGGCAGTTTTTTTCCTCCAAAAATTATAAATATTTTTTTTCTCAAAAACAGTAAACGTTAGGCATAGAGTGTGTAATATCAAACATAAAATTTTACAGACAATTTAAGTATGTAATAAAAAATGGGGTCACCCATTTAAAATAAGAAAGTTGCTCTCAACTTCCGGTACTTCCAAAAGTGCCGCCATATTGAAAATATCTTTAATCGATAGATCTCATTGTGAAACAATGATATGCAGCGCACAAAATCTCGTATCTAGATATTGTAGTTCTCTAGAAACTTGTAATGCAGGCTCAGCCTGGGACACCCTGTATAAATACTTAAATTTTGTCAACAATTATACAAACGTCATTCAATTTTTACAAATGTACATTAGAAGTATATAATTATCTAAACAGACCGGGGGCCACATTTAGCTTCGCCGCCCCGGGCCCCCGACAGGCTTAGTCCGCCACTGAGTTATACTATAAAAGAAACACAGCAGGCAAGTCCAGCACAAAAAAGGAAAGAACCAGGCAAGTCATTTTTTGAGTTCGTACGTTTGTCCGTTAAAATGGTATTTTATCTAATAAAAATATCTTTACCAAGTTCTAACAAATCTCTATTACTCTACTTTTCAAGTTTCTGTACTCTATTTTTGTAACATATTGAACATTAAATCGTGCTTTTCTCAGTTTGGACAAAAATTAACTCACCTGATTTTTCCCCTAACCCTCCAAATTTTTATTAATATTAACAACGGCGCGGTGAATTTTTTTATACATAGTTTATTCTAAAAGCCTTCTAAATATTTTAATATTTTATATCAAAACAGAACAAATATGCGAAACTTTGAATAGATTATTTACGTTATAACTCCAATAAATCAACTTTAACAGTATGAGTGAGATATTTATGGATGTAGAGCCGAGTCCAGTATTTCGAAACACATAATGTAAAAGTTAATTGCGGACGAATTGCATACAATGTTTTATTTCATACTGTTTGGATAAACTTATGGTTTCAATTAATTGAGTTTGTTTTGAATACTATTGTATTTACCGGTTCACTGGAAACATTTTCAGTGCTGATAAACTTCGAATTTGGTGCCAAATGTTTTGAGATACCCACGTAATGCAAACGTTCTAATTTTATTTACGCCAATATCGAGCGTTACAAGTCATTATGAAAGTCTCTTAATGGGATTTACGAGGAAAAAAAACTGGTAAAATAAAGTCGATAAGTACTAACATTCTTATTCCGAGAGACATCAAGAATGTATGAAAATTAATTTGCTTTGTTTAATCAATACAGGCAAAATCCAATAAAATGTATTACGGGAAATATTGAAACTAAAATAATTTCGGACTTCCACTGTCTTTATTATTGACTAGAATTTCTTATTTTCAAGTTAAAGATAAGTTTTATTGTGGTTTTATGCTCAAAATGATTGTTTACCTATGGGTTCCTCCCTCTCTCCAATGATAGCTAAATGTTTTTATATGGAATGGTTCGAGATCAATGCTATTAGTACCGCATGCGCAGTCAAACCCAAAATCTGGCTTCGATATGTTGAAGATATCTTTTTAATTTGGAATGGAACCGATAGACAGTTGGATTTCTCTCTCAATCATCTCAATTCACGAAGTAATTCAGTCAGATTCTCGATTGAAAAAGAGAAAAACTTTTGTCTACCGTTTTTGGATATTCTTGTCAGAAGAGGCATGGATCTATTAGTACTGGTGCATATAGCAACCAAACCCAACCAAACAAACCAAACGATTTTGAAGCAACCAAAAATAGTATAGTTAAAACATTATGTCATCGTGCAATCACTATATGCAGTGACCATGAAATTTTTGAATTCTGAACTAAGTAAAGGCGCACTCTCATGATTGTCGTTGCTAGTGATTCTTTTTTCTTTTTAAGTTCTTTTACTGTACACTGCAATACGATTTCTATGTTCTTTATGTTTGGCCATCCATATAAAGGGCTCATTTTCGTATAAATCCATAAATTCTAAAATAAAACATCATGTGAAGATTACACGGGAAAACCCAGTTTTGTCCATTTTAGTTGAGCCGAGAAAAATGCAATTTAATGTTTTTAAAGAAATATGTTATTTTCAGTTGAATAGTTAGAAAAATATATATTACTACCAATTCCGAATTATTAATATTGTGAATTATCGCCATATTCTGAAATACCGAAATAAAAATGTCAAAATGCAAAACAAAACAGGGGAAACCAGGAATGTCCAATTAAAGGTTGTATGAAACCTAAATCTAAACAATTATTTTTTTGTTGTAGGAAAAAAATTAATATTTAAGTAGGTTTTTACTACAATACATAAATTTATAACATAAAATACTAATGCAAGATGCATTCTTGTCGCCCATGCGTAAGTACATCTCTGGTTTTTGCTATTTACGCGTGGACTACTCTGGTTTTTCCTTTGTACGGCAAAATAACCAAGCTGTAATATGGGGACTAGGCGTATTATTGCTTTATTTTTTCTCGAATGACGTTAACATTAATTTGTGAATAAAGTTGTATCGCTATCTTAATTTCTATGAAAATGTGACATATCTGGTTTTTCCAGTGGAGTCTTCATTTGTCCACTCTATTTATTGCTGTGAGAACGATTTAGGTATGTCGCCAATATTGAAGTTATTAATGTAAATTTGATATTATAAAATCTATAATTGTTTTAACGTTTTAAATTGTCCTAAATTAACAGGAAAAACACTGCGATCCAGAAATAAACGGGACATACTCTATAACAGTACAATTATTTGCGCCTCGGCAAGTATAGACAAGGCTGGCCAAGTACACTTGGCAAGTGTACGAATAAAGCCAGGACCGCATTAGCCAACACCCGACGTAATGCCACGCGATGCCATGCTATCCCACGTGTTGTGACGTGGGAATGGGTGTACACATTAGGTAACACGTGTTAACACGCCTAAAATTTTTATTAGAGTTAAAAAAGTTGTCAGTAGAGATACGAAAATACTAGAAGTACACTGTAAAAAAAATGAGTGAAATTTCACTCAGATTACACTCAATACTTTCTCAATTTCTGTCCACACCCGATTGAGTGAAATTTCCACTCTACAGAACCGAGTGAATCTTCAATTCTCAGAGTGAAAAGCACTGAGTGTTTTCACTCAATCGAGATTAGACGAAAGACTCCTTTTTTACTCATTATTGTTTACCTTGAGTAGGATTTTGATCGATTTTGATAATTTATTCACTTAAAATGAGTGAACTCACTAAGTGTTGAGTTCAAGACACCTTTTATTGAGTGACTTTTACTCAAATTTGTGTTACACTTAACTCGATTAGTACTCATATCTGAGTATTAATTTCACTCAGTATTGAGAAATATATTCTAAATTATTTTTTTAAAAGCTATATGTAAGCTAACTTGTTATTTTATAACAGGTGGGCAGGTGCCTTTCAAAGGTAAGTTTCAGTTTAGGACATGGTCTCGAACATGTCCATTTCCTAAAATTCACTTTTGGGAGGCATCTGGTCACTTGTAATAAAATAACAAGTTAGCTTACATAGCTTTTAAAAAAATCATTTAGAATATTTCGTTTTTTTTAACAAACCAAATAAAAAACTGTAGAACCTTCAAAAATATTTTTATTTGTCATTTTTATTTGACAAAAAAACAAATAAAACCAAATATAACACTATTATTATAATATCAAAAACATTTTAAAAAGTTTTCAACTCTTTTTGGAAAAAATACAGGAACTTTTTAAGCTAGATGTCTAGAAAAGTTGCATCACATCGCAAAAATCCGCTTTATTAAGAGCATTCGTCAGCTCGGCTACCAACATTCTCGAATATTTCTAATTTCTAAACTAACTTTTAATAACGAAAATCCTCCGGAAAATCCAGATACTTTTCCTCCTGAAAATTAAAAAAAAATGTTATTCTGCCAAATGTTCCAGTTCCCAGTTCCAGATTGAGGGAAAGTACCTAGATTTTCGCTACGCTAATTAGTCCAGGAAACATCCGAGCATTGCGGCAATCAGTAGACGCAGTCGAATTTGAATATATGTTAGGCGGATTTCTGCGATGTGAAAAAAAATGTTCTTAACATAAAACATATTTAGGAGTTATGAGTTCGTATTCGCTTCACCACGCCACGCGGCCACTGTCACACTTTACATCACACACACATACACTATGGACTTGTAACCTGGGCACCTTCGAAGGAACAAGACAACCTACGACTCGAACAGATAATTAAAAACTGAGGAACAGGGAAATAGCTTATTCGGTATCGAAGAAGCGCGTATGACGTATGATTAGTAATGAGCGAAAATACTCTAAACTGGGTGATTTCACTCAAATTTTTATTGTGTAAAACTATAACATGAGTTTTAAGTGAATTTTTCTATTCCATTACTCAAAGATAGGGGTTATAACTCGAACATGAGCTTATTCAATAGCTATTGATTAAATAGAGATCATATTTGAGTAAAATGATGAATTTACTCTATTTTAGATAAAAATGTACTCAATTATTTCACTCAAAAAATTCACTCCCTGAGAAATATGTGTTCACTCAGGCTGATTTTTTACAGTGTATCGATACCCATACCGACATTAGATTATAATCATAATACCTTAACTTCACAATCTGCATTAACCTTCTTTCCTTAATTTTTGATTATTAAATTTTAAAATTAATCATAGAATTTGTATTCTTACTGATTGAACACTCAAAAAAATATTTTTGTTTTCTATTGCATTCGAAAATAACCATTAGAAAAGTTATAACAAAAAAAGTTATTTTTGATTTTGAAAAGTTATTTTTGATTTTGATTCAAACAGTTCTTCCAGTGACGAAGAATTTTTAGTGAAGTGTACAGGTGCTGCTATTGTATTAGACTGCTATTGTATTAGAAAGTGTAATAAAAGAAGATTTTGGGTACATATATACATATATATATATATATATATATATATATATATATATATATATATATATATATATATATATATATATATATATATATATATATATATAAACGGGATTTGGTTTAAGTATTTAATACTCATTTCCAACTACAGCCTATTGCTGCCTTCCTGTACCCTACGCCACACATCTCGATTTAGAGCGTCATCAGCTTCTAGGTTACAAGCTTCCATTGCTTCCGTAACCGTTCCGTTCCAGGATTTTCTAGGTCTACCTCTCTTTCTTCTGCCCTGGGGAGCCCATTGAAAAACTCTTTTTGGCCACCTGTTCTCCGGCATACGCAGAACGTGTCCAAACCATTTTAAGCTGGATTTTTCGATTCGATCCAGTACTGTCTCCTCCGATGCATTCATGATACGCCTGACCTCGATGTTTGTCTTTTTTTCCATTGGCTTGATATACCTGCGCTTCTTCTAAGGTAGTCCATTTCAACAACTTCGATTTTGCGTTTCGCGTCTGCACTCAGAGTCCATAGCTCTGAACCATAGCAAAGAACTGACTCCACCAATGTTCTTCCAAGTCTCTTTTTAGTTGTTGCAGATAAGTTTCGGTCCCACCAGAGGCTGTTAAGACATCCAATAACTTGTTTGCTCTTCTGAATTCGGGTTTGTATTTCTTCTTTGCCCAAACCCTCGTTGTTGATAGTAGCACCCAGGTATTTAAATTTGTCTACTTGTTGAATCTGGACGTTATCATTAATGAAGACTTCAAAACAAGCGTTGGAATTGACAGCTAAGTATTCGGTCTTCTTTAGACTAACCTGAAGTCCCCATTTGTTGTATTCTTGATGTAAAGCCATTTTGGGTACATAAAATAAACAAAAAACGCAATAAATATGGTGCCTTTCATACAGATCCTAATCGGTATCATATGTACTTTTGTATGGACAGAGAACAATTTGAATATTTACATAATCTTGTGGAATGTAAAATTAAAAAAAAAGGACACTAGATTTAGAAAATGTATTTGAAGAAGGGGACTAGAGAAGCAAGCGGGGAACAACACGCAGTAACACACTTCGGTGAGATCTGGGACCGACGAATCGACCATCACACGTGTCATAGCGTTTTATAGCATCAGATGGCGTGGCGTGTTGCCTAGTGTGTACGCATTACATGTAATTAAATGGAAAAACATACGCACTGATCTTCATGACGTGGGTAGCATGGAATCGCATGGCGTAGCGTGTTGGCTAATAGGGTCCGGGCATAATTATTGTGATCCTTTGACTCGGGCTATATTTACCGACAGCAAGTAGGGACGCGACGAGTAACCAAGGAAACCGTTCTCACGACATGGCGATTATATTCCCATAACAAATGTTTGTCAAGGACACGAATCGTGAGAATGCGCCTTAATATCAAAACCGATTAGCATCAGAATGGTTACTCTGCCAAATCCCTCGACAATCCGTTTGCAAACCTGACTTGTTGGTGCGCCAGCCTGAGGAAGATGCTCTCTCTCTCTCTCTCTCTCTCTCTCTCTCTCTCTCTCTCTCTCTCTCTCTCTCTCTCTCTCTCTCTCTCTCTCTCCCCCCCTCTCTCCCTCTCTCCCTCTCTCCCTCTCTCCCTCTCTCCCTCTCTCCTCTCTCCCTCTCTCTCTCTCTCTCTCCCTCTCTCCCCCCTCTCTCTCTCTCTCTCTCTCTCTCTCTCTCTCTCTATCTATCTCTCTATCTCTCTATCTCTCTCTCTCTCTCTCTCTCTCTTGACCATATGTGAACGGAATATCGGAGATCAGGCGAATATCCAAGCAGTAAACAAATAAAATTGTTTTTAAGTCTGGAACTACTCGAAGAAGTGCCCTAACAAAAACAAAACCGGAATCATCAAAACAAGAGAAAGAGTGCATCTACCAGGTACCTTGCGAGTGCGGTGAGTGGTATATTGGCGAGACAAAACGTCCTCTACATGTACGACTTGACAAACATAAAAAATATACGCAAAAAGGTGAAACAATAAAATCGGCATTGCACAATAAAATGCGCATTGTTCACACTTGATAACAGTCAGTAATATTTCTGACCGAAACGTTGTGGAAGCAAAATAAATAAAGACAATGGAAGTCCGAAATTCTTTCAGTTTCAATGCTGAATCATTGTCAAGCACATTCAAAATAACACCGGAAATATTACTGTAAAATCTGTTTGCGGACCGAAATATAAAGTATGATGTAAAGATGCTAAAATAACCAATTATTTAAATCGGATTTCAGCTTTTGGCAGGTAATCGTGAATGTATTTTTCGTGAATGGTAAGTAATAAATAATTAAGAAATTAAAATTCAATGAGTTGTGTATTCAATGGAACGTTTTCTTAATATTATTTTTTCGTTGCCTTAAATAATATATGTCTAAAAAATTATCTTTTATTAACTAATCTATAGACTATAATCTAATTTAGTGTCTTACTTGATTCTCCAGTATCTTCATTTTTTCCCAACTCGTGCAAGTTTGGTAAACTGCCCATTTTTCGGAACTAGTCCACCATCAAGTCGTTACATTGTTTCTCTATTTAGCATTCTTACAACTGCTTTAGCACTGGCTTGCGTTTTCTGCTGCTTATTGAGTATTTCAAAAGGTAGTGTTGTCTATCCATCTGTAACAAAGTGTACAAAAATTATTATATAATCACTGTTACCTACTACCTATAAGAATTTGTATTAACTATTGTATTCTATTGTACAGGGTGTTTCAAAAAACATGTGCCATCTCTCGTGGGGGGATTCCTCACGTAAAAATAAGATTTATTTTTCATATCAACGTAGGTCCGATTCTGTTTTGTTTCGTAGCTACAGCGTGATAAAATCTTAATATTTTTTCGATTTCTTATAATTTTTCTTCAAGTACTTTTAGTGATTTGGTTTGGTTTGATGGTAAAAGTTGCTATAAGTGCTACATATTTTAATGCTGAAAAGTGTCAATAAATTCATCAGGGAGGTACATATGGGTTATCAATAGAATATTAAAAACAAAACATGTGCGCCACTGACCTTTTTCTTTTGATATTACAATTATTGTGAAGCCGTTTAATGCCAATTAAAAGTTATCTGTTGATATTTTCTCGAATTCGACCTCCTTGATGAGATAAACGCAATTTTATTAATCACAATTAATAAAATTAAAATAAAATTAATAAATTATATATTATACCTAATTTATTATAAAATAGTATTACTGTTAGTTATTATTACTACCGTATGATCGAGAAAAAACGGCGTCAACGATGGCTATGAAATGAAGATCGCTGTCATTTTATATGTAAATTTATATGGGAAATGTCATCGATCGTCATTTCCCAGCCAACTGGACGCCTTTTTTTCGATCATACGGTATTAGTCCAACATACAGCAATTTCAAATAAAAAAATAATGGTATTTAAGATAATTACAATAACCCTAATTTTTAAAAGATTTAACATCCTGTAAGTCTAAAACTATGCATTTCCATACCGATGTAAAAAGGAACTTTTTTTCATATTTTTTGATGGGGAATTAATGAGTACTTATTTAAAACTTTCGCAAGTTAATGATATTAAAATTTGTTAAAGATTGCTATTAGACTATATCAAAAATATCAAGAGACAACTTTTAATCGGCATTAAACTGCTTACACTATTTCGTTAACAAGAGAAAAAAAAAGTCAGTGGCGTACATGCTGTTTTTAGAAAAACATTCCAGTGATAACCCATGTGCACGTTTCTAGTGAATGGGTCGATACTTTTTTAGCTTTAAATATATCGCAGTTATAGTAACTTTTACCATCAAAATTTCATTCAAAACGCTAAAAGTACTTGGAAAAAAATTATCATAAATCAAGAAAATATTAAGACTTTTACACACTGTAGCTACGAAACAAAGCAGAAGAATCGGACCTACATATGTTGGTAAGAAAAATTAATCTTATTTTTGCGTGAGAAATCTACCCACGAGAGACGGCACATGTTTTTTGAAAGACCCTGTATATACAACCTAATTTACTACTTATTGTAGAGAGAGATGACGTTGAATTTTTTAAATTTAATAAGTAACAACATATAAATTAATCGTTTATAGTAAAACATTCCCTTAAAATAATGATAAACAGTTTTTTACTTATTTTTTTTAGTTTAATAAAAATATAATTACATTATCAAAAAATATTTATTCATTTACATTACTTCTAAAAAAATCCCAAAAGAAAAAAGCATATTGATTTTCTGTCATCTTGTCATTTTGTGGTTGTTTTTTTTACTTGTAAAGAACTTGAGCTTTTTGGTAATATTTACCCGAAATTGTTGAATATTCAGTTAGAAATGACTGACAGCAATTTAGCTTTCAGAAAATTTAGCCTAATATATTTTTAATACAATATAATCTGAAAATATACATCCCTATATAACGTAAAAAATATCAAAATTTTTCATTATTTTTACTTTTAGTTTTATAATTTTATACAAAAGATCAATGTAATTTATCAAATATATACTAATATATTATGATTAATAATTTTCTAATTAAGATCTCTAACTAAAGGCTGGCCTACTAAATTTCTATATATCACTTCAATTTTATTTAAAATTGACAGTTTTTAGTAAAAGTAAAGATTTCATTCAGTTAACGTCTCCTTTTTGCTGCCAGGGCTCATCTCCGTACAGATTCCGGCTCCGGCTCATCTCCGTACAGATTGCATACAGCCTACTTTGTTCACGCGGAATCCGAACCGCGGCCCTCGGCCATATCATGGTCAATAAATAAATAAATAAACAAATAATTTATAATAAAGCCAAAAATTTCGCTAGCTTTGTCTACGATCAAACCAAATTTATATCGACATGTGACAATTGTCAATACATAATAGGTTTACGAATCCACAAATGTGAATAAGTAACTAAATTAGTGACTATCACGTTTGATGTAATTAGCATTTTAATAGGATAAATCAGAGCATAGTTTGTAACTGAAAATATAGCTACATGAATATCTGGAAATTTAAACTTGTCACAATTTAAAAGGTTATGATTCGCAACCTGAGTTAAAATGCCAGAATAGCTTTTTAGAGTATTTGTCTTGTTTGAAACTATTTTGTTGTATGCTTTTACGTGTTAATAAAAAGTACGTCATAATTTCTTTTAAAATGCCGACTAGATATTAAAACACATCTGTAATTTTAATTAAGAATAACATAATATACAGGGTGTCCCAGAAATAAGTGCAAGTATTTTCAGGGGTGATAGATCTCGATAAAAGAAATATATTTTCTCTTTATCGTTTTTCAAATAAGTCCAAAATAACGGAGTTATTTTACTGTGAAAATTTCCAAAAAAAAATATTTTTTGCTAAAATGTTGAGAACCACTGGATCTTTTTTGGATTTTCTTTCTTGTAAATTTAATCTACTACCTATGTTGCCATATTATCAAGAAATTATGTTTTTTAACTAAAAACCAAAAAAAATCCAAAATTTTTTTTTAAAAATTCCGAATTTATTATACAAGCCCATAAGCGTGTTTCTGGGGTTGAACTATACTCCCAGTTAAAATACTTGCATTTATTTCTGGGATACCCTGTATTGTCTAAATAAAAGTAAATTTAAATATCGATTTTACCTAATATATAAAATCTAGAGAGACCAACGGAAAACATAATTATTTTATATATTCCAAAGAGATTATAATATTATTCTGTAATATACTACTCTATAATTCCCAAATGGCTCATTATATTAAAAGCTGTGCCTAAAATTTTATTTCTAATTAGAAATTATTATGTTAAGCGCATATACGTGTTTATTTTTGTTGGTAAATATTTTTAATACATTTAACAACCTAACTACAAAGATTTACTGAACAAGTTCAAATTATCTAATGAATTTAAAGAAAAATTAGCAATATAATATATAAAAATCCTAACAACAGCCTTTAACCTACAATTAGAAACATGCAATAGGTACTTTCTAATATTGCCATTAAGTGCTATAATAATGGACTATCATGACAACTAGACACATCATGTAATACCTACTTTTAAACATAGCCACTAGGTGCTATATTAAATATTACACTGTATATTAATAAAATTTGAATTTTATGCGAACGAAGGCACGGGAAAAACTGGTCTGCAATAAATTGGATAACCTAAAATGCAATAATCAAAAAATTCATAAAGATGTGAAAAAATATTTGATTTAATCAGTGTCATGGAGTCTCTTCTCGGTGGAATATCTATCTTAGTACATTTATATCATAAGTTAATATGCAGCTTGTGTTTATGTATTTATGTATAATTGTTTGATATGTTTAAATTAAAATAATATTCTGCAAACAGTTATATGTGATGTTCAGTTTAATAGATATGTGGATGTGTACGTGTTTGCGTAATATGCTGGATAAAATACTGCTTAGAGTAAGCATTATCACAAAATATTTATACATTATAACCTAACTGTTGTGATAAACTAAATATTAAAAATATTTCGTAATATAGCGAAAAAAATTGCTATAATTTTTTATTATTTCAGTTTACTAATCTACAATGACAATGAATAAGATTAATTAAAGTATTTTTTTGTCGAAATTTAAAACTGTGGACTTAAACATACAGAATTGGGATTCCGTAGGAGGTGACAACATCGTATTCTCTCCAAGCACTATAAAGAAATTTCCGGAAACTGAACAAGCGGACCTCAAAATTGTTTTTCACTTAAGAAATATAAGATATGAGACAGCCACTAACCTATCCCCGAAATATTTCACGAAATATTTTCAGAAATATTTATATTGTTAACCCCAGATTAACAATAAAAAACAAACAAAATACGATGTTGTCACCTCCTACGGAATCCCAATTCTGTATTCCGTAGGAGGTGACAACATCGTATTCTCTCCAAGCACTATAAAGAAATTTCCGGAAACTGAACAAGCGGACCTCAAAATTGTTTTTCACTTAAGAAATATAAGATATGAGACAGCCACTAACCTATCCCCGAAATATTTCACGAAATATTTTCAGAAATATTTATATTGTTAACCCCAGATTAACAATAAAAAACAAACAAAAACAATCACGGCGCGTCTCGATCAATTTCAGGAAACGTAGAAACTCATTTTTATAACACGGGCTTATATTTATCGTGCTATTTTGTAAAATATTTTGTGAAATAGCACGAGGCAATCAAAGTCAAACATTGTCTGAGCTTTAGAAAAATAAGTAAACATGGAAAAACTGATATGAAAACAGTTTCCGATGGTAAATTAAATTGGCTAATCCTCGAAGTTTACACAAGAATATTTAGTTTTAATCATTGTCTAATATGATTAATTACAATATAGTAAAAAAATAAAACAATGACTAACTAGCGGTCTACCATTTATCGGCTTATAATCCACGGCATTGCGCCTCATGAACAAAATATACACAAAATTATTTAAAAAATCGTCTAATTATTTATTATTTCTAGTAACAGTTAACATTTAAGTAAGTAACATTTAAAATGTAGTCTGTAGCAAAGTTTAGGTTACTAATTTTGTTTTGTTTTTCTAGTTTTAATTGTCTAAATCCCTGCATAATCAATACTAGTTGAATGGATGTATATCAAACCATGAGCTGGGTGCTAATAAAAGTATGGTTTACAGATTTCTCTTAAAAACAATAAAAGAACATTGCTTTTAAATAATGTCCGTGGACCATACTTTTGTTGACATCGAGTCAAATAATAATTTTCCCAAGCGCATATATTGATAATGTTACCAGTATTACTCATCAAGCAATACTACTCTTATATTAATCAATTAAAGTCATAAACAAACATATCATATACAATTTTATATACTAATTCATTATAATAAAATTTGATCATAAAAATATTGTAATTCTATTTTTGCAGTTTAGGTGAAAAGTTTTCTTCCTAAATATCTACTATACATATAATAAACGCGTGTTGAAATATTAATTCTGTCGAATGTGGAATATATATTAATGTAACATAAAACGAGATATAATTAACGAGCTATCATCGTAACAACAGCTATTTTAGAAACGTCTAGGTTTACTTATTTCACTGAGATTTGTGAAAAAAATCCTTTGCCTCCGATACAGATGCCGCCACGTTTTGGAAATAGCAAAACAAAACGAAATTGAACGAGGCGACAAAAGGCGCAAAAAAAATTCTCCCTCGCTCTCCTCACGAGTAGTTTTCAGGCGCTTTTAAGAATCGAAAGTAGTTCGAGGCAAAGCGAAGTGGGTCAAGACAACTGGAAATAAATCGAAATGCGTACAAAGTTGGGCCACGAAATGCAACCTTGACATGTTTCGGGTTGTTTCTGGTATAGTGTGTACGCTGTTTAACGTTCTGTAGTATACAAAACTACTCAAATAAGAATTTGTAATTTTCGAAAAATTATGTACTGAAAAACTAAAGAATCCTGAAAAAACAACTTACAATAAAAATAACAGACCTGTAACTCAAAATGTATTTAAAAATAGTAATTAATTGATGTTACTTAATTTAGATAACCATTAGTGAGTAATTTTTATTAAATTTCATACAGCTTCTTCAATGCTTCTGACACAAATTCAATATTTAGACATTTATACCTGGTAAATATTTTACCCAAAAATAAGTTTCGCAAAAATATATCGCTGTGAAATTCCATTCGACATTCTTGACAACTATTATGATTGACTGACAGGAACAAAAAGCAAAGCAATCGATCAGAACATAAAAGAAAGGAAATAAATCTGTTATGGTATCTACAATATTGAGTGAGGTAGAGGTTAAAGGAAAAAATAATACAAGGTATTTTTTATTATTTTTTCAAAAAAAAGTAACTGTGAGCAGTAAGTAAGTTAGTATTAAAAGACGCGTTAGAATCTAGGCTATTTGGCACATGTGTTTATTTTTTTCAGGCATCAAAGATCGTTCACAATGGTGTTTTTATGAAGGAGGGCCAAGGGGTCTGAGCCCCCAGAGGACTTTATGTAATTCGCAAAGAATTTACTTAGTTTTTTTTTAAATGGAACAATAAATTATAATGCAAGTTAGACGTTCGGAAGATAATAAAATATTTACCTTTTTTTTGTTTAGAATTTCCACAAATTACACTCCTAACACTAGAATAATTATATACTATTTTTTTCGTTTACTCGCCATTTAAACTCGTCTATTTGTATGTATTCGTTATTTACGAGTTCTCCGGCGGTGGCATCACCGGCGGAGAATGCACCAAGCCTATAGGTATTTTTATATTTCATGATCAGTTTTTTCTGTATTGGTCTCCCCCCCACCCCCACAAAAACGTAAATACGCCAGTGATCGTTAAACAGCAGTAAGTATGTGTTCAAAATAAAATTCACACAAAGGGGGAGGCTCATCCTTAAGGATGAAGGAAGTATTGTGATGGGTATTATGACTACCATCATAGGACAGCCATCACAGACAGCCTGTGTTTCCAAACTATCTACATATTTGTTACCTTTCATAGCTGTATAACTTGGGATCCAGAGAATAGGTATTGAATTTCCTGTTTGAAAACCTTTAGCTAATAGGTGTGGTATTTAGATTATTAAAGGATGAGTAGACCACATGTTTTGAATTGAATGTAGAGAACTGAGAGAGTCTGTAATTATGACAAATTAGAGGACGAGTGATTGTCGGTAACAAACCTTTCTGCCTCAGGCATACTAATTAGTTAGCAGATAATATTTAGGATCCATTGATTGATTTAAATTGCCTATATGATTGTCACAAGTAAATGTAGATCATATACCTGAATTGGATTTTAAACCATCAATAAATATATCAGTGGGTAAATGAAATTTGTTGTTTATAATATGATTCAATTTTGAAATAAACCTTGAAATTACTTGTCTTGTTCACGGAGATTTAGATTGATATCAAGTTGAAGTGTTAGGAATTAGGATTTATGGAAATTAATGATTTTATTTAAATAAATAAAATATTTTTATACTCTAAAAAGGTGTTTCTAAAAATTTTATATTTCAAGGAATTAGAAGAAATAATGATGGAATAAGATCGGGAAAGTATACAGGGTCCGGCAATAGTACGCCCGACGTACTATTGAAGCCCGACGTACTATTATCTGTAGCTACTAGAATAAAAAACTTGGGAATTTTGTTTAAGTGCAAACCCTCGTGCAAACCTAAAGTAAGTACCTACTAGGATGTATTTCAGGAAAATATTTTAACTTCTATAGGGTCGCTCAAAAAAGTGTGAGTGGATCGGGATGATTTTTTTAAATGGAACACCCTGTATATTATTGCATTTTTGGCTTTCTTTCCGATCACTTTACATAATCCTAAGACCTGAGTATTTCAATAATTTCAGAGATATTAATAAATAAATAAAAATTATATATTTTTCAGCCTTTCTTAAAAAAAATATTAATAGTGGAGTGCTTTAAGCCCTCATGAGATACAAACCTCGGAATTAATTTACTGTGAACGAATTTTTATAAAACTTTTTGCATTGTATTGTTAATAAGATATATTACAAAGTTTATTTAAATTCGTTGCTTTCACTTTAGTATTTAAATAAACACACACATATACAAATGCATACATACAAGATGGCTCCGTTTTCCGGAAAAGCTCTGTATCAGGATTCCTATTTGAGATTTTCACTCCAAACCTTTTACAAAATATGTGTTTAATGGTAGTTCACATTTCAAAAATATTTTTATCGATATACAGGGTGAGTCAAATATATATCACTTTTTATTCGAGTTTAGTGAATTTGCTATAAAATTCTGGTTCCAAAAATACCTTAATACCATAGAGTATATTAAATGGTCTTTGAATTATGACCACGTCCATGAGGACGTCAATATAGACATCCAGTAACCTTCGTATGAGAACTTCTAATCAGACGATCGACTTATTGCAAGTTCAGCTTTTCAATTTTTAAAAAGGTCCGATTAAATTTATATCTCCGAAACTAAAGTTCTAAAAAAATTCGTAATATATCTATAAATTCATTTACCCACTAGTAGTTATAAAAAGCATTTTTGGTAAACTCTGTGTCTAGTTTTATATAGTTTCTGAAAAATAAAATTAATTTTTTTAAAAAGGTCCGATTAAATTAATATCTCCGAAACTAAAGTTCCAAGAAATGTCGTAATATATCTACAAATTCATTTACCCAGTAGTAGATATAAAAAGCATTTTTGGTAAACTCTGTCTCAAATAGTTTCTGAAAAATTAAATTAATTTTTTTAAAAAGGTCCGATTAAATTAATATCTCCGAAACTAAAGTTCCAAAAAAATTCGTAATATATCTAGAAATTCACTTACCCACTAGTAGTTATAAAAAGCATTTTTGGTAAACTCTCTCTCTAATAGTTTCTTGATAATCAATTGCACTTAAGAACCGGACTACAAGAAGAAGATTAAATGAAACAAATCTTATGTCAAGAAGGCCTGCTTCGGGACCATAACTTACTAGATGTGTTGACTAGGCCCAAAAGCAAAGGCATGGTCTTAATGTAAAAATTAAGAAAAATGTTAGTGTCTTCTTTAAAACCCAATATTTCCAACAAAAATAAAGCTAATGAGATGAACCAAAAAACAAACCATTGAGAAAGGATATATCTAGATGATAAAATAATTTTTAAATTTCTTGCTGTTTTAACATATTTCACAGGGTGTTTCAAACTTTTGTAAAAAATATCAACATTTTGTTTTCCCTCGTAAAATTAACAGATGGGGAGTTTCATTTTTAATTTAGAAGAAGATACTAAGAAGTCAAATAATTTGGCAACATACTGCTTAAAAAATCATCAAAATCAGCCCATTAAAATAAAATATATTAACTTTTAAAATACATCAAACTTTTAAGATGCCCATTTTTCGTGCCGGTGAATGTATTATTTTAAAAACTATACATTTTAGTCATATAATTTTCTAATTAATCAAACCTTAATTTTTTTACTAGAATCCAAAAATCAATTAATATATAGGGTGTTCCATTACAAAAAACATAACTTTGATGTGTAACTTTTTTTGGGAACACCCTGTAGAACTCTACATAATTTTAGAAAATACTTTAAATTGACTTACATAAGCTCAGAAAATTCCACTTCAATATAAACTTTGGTTCTCAGTATTTTAAAATTTTTAACGGTTTCGCAGATATTCACGGTATTATATTTCATATGGCATTTTCCACAGTAAATTTTTATCAAAGCCACACAATGATTTTTCCCTCGTATTTTACCATTGAAAGCGCCATATGAAATAATACTGCGTGTATCTGCAAAACTTAATTATTTTGAAATACTTCAAATACAAAAGATGTTCATTTTTTAACTCTCCATCTAATAAAAAAATAATATACAGGGTGTTCCATTTAAAAAAAAAAACGAAGAAAAAATATTTTATATTTTAGAAAGTTTGGCGTAGAATATTGAACATCCTGTATCATTTACGATTTTACCATATTTATAGTAAACTAAGAACAGACCATCTAAAGTAAATACCTAATACAGTTTTGATTTCAGAACAGTTCTTGTATTTTTAATTTTCATTAAGAAGGGCTGAAAAATATATATTTTTGATTTATTTTTTAATATCTCTGAAACTATCGAAATATATTTACACATATTTTAGGATTATGTAAAGTGATCTGAAGGGAAGCCAAAAATGCAATAATATACAGGGTGTTCTATATAAAAAAATCATCCAGATCCACTCACACTTTTTTGAGCCACCCTATAGAAGTTAAAATATTTTCCTGAAATACATTCTGGTACATACTTCAGGTTTGCACTTAAACAAAATTCTCAAGTTTTTTTTATTCTAGGAGCTACAGATGCCCGACGCACTATTGCCTGTAGATGAATATCTAGATTTTACTAAAAATTGACATAAAACTTCAACGTCAAAAATCAACACTAATATAAAGATTAAAAAAAGAGAGAAATTTTCCAGACACACAAATCTATTTTCAAAAAAAATATTTTTCCTCAAATGTTAAACTACACCACTTAAAAATCATTTTTAATAAATTACAACCTTCTTAAGACCAGCTAAGTAAGACGAGTACCGGCTAAGTAAATGACGTCTAAGGCTTGACCTCGCCAAAATTATTATCGATTGTGCATTATCATTTATTGGTGCAAATATCACAAATAGCTAGCACAAGTCAATATATTTCATATCAATTAAATTTTTAGATACGTAATCGAGGGCGCGATTTTTAAATTCATTATTGCCAACCATGGACATATTCGACGCCTTGCTGACTAACTGGAATTTAAATTTCGCGCTGGGGATTCAGGTGGTAGCTCTGCTGTAAAAATGTCAAGTTGCCCCATTTATTTATTTATTTCCTGATATTGTCATTCGCTTTGACCCTTTAGTTTTGTATTACGAGTTTTTGGTTTAAATAAATAAAGTTGTGATAAGCAGACCTTGCAGCCGAACATTGTTGTTTTTTAGAACGTCTTTCAGTTCGAAGTGTACAAGATAGCTTAATAGCCGTAAAAACTCATCGCAACTTTATTACAATATTTTGAACGGGAAAACGGTAGTAATGGCCCTTTATGTCCCTTAAGTGCTGTTAAGAAGGTGAGTTTTGTAGCTGTAAATAATAACTGTTTATATATTTATAATTTATTTATTTTTATTTCCTCAAATATTTTGATTAAAAGAAAATATATAAAAGTGGGCAACGCTGTGCCGGTCAAGATTAATCGCGTGACTAGAAAGTTATTTGGTATGAACTGTAGGTAAGGTAATGTAAGTTTGCATCTTACCAAGTAAGATGCAAACTGGTAGTAGAAAACAAAATTATTGAGCAGGTATCACAGTTCAGATACCTAGGAATAGATATGTCGCAGTGCCATGATCCAGAGAAAGATCTGAGAAGCCAGATAAACAGAGCAACGGCCATGTCAGGATATCTGAGACAAATAGTGTGGACAAACACCTTCATGCGAACAGACTAGAATAATGACATATGGCATAGAAATCCGAAAGGAAACCAACAAGACCAAAAGCATGTTAAGAATCGCTGAAATGAAGAACCTAAGAACCATAATGGGAAAGACTAAAAGAGACAGAATTAGAAACACAAATATCAGACAACAATGTGGAATACACGACGTAGTGAGATGGGGTAGGCACAGAAAAAGACAAGTTCGCACACGTAAAACGCATGGAAGAAAACAGACTTCCACACATAGCTCTTGAAGGGAAACCTTGGGAGACCTCCAAAAAGATGGAAAGACAGTTGGCAGTCCATCTCCCAAGAACTCCTACAGAGGCAACCTTAAAATTATTAACAGATCGAAAGATCTCAAATAAGTAAAAGAAGAAGAAGAACTGTATAGGTAGTAGTATAGGTAGTGGTCTATAAATAAAGTTTAATAACTAAAAAATAATTGCTAAGAAGAAGATGGACATTTAAATGAAAATTATTTAAAAGAGGATTAAAGTTTGTAGTTTTTAATCTTCCACATGAAATTGTTCAGAAACTTTTTTATTTCCTGGATAGTATTAGAGTTGTCGTCCACAATCAGCGATATCAAAAAAAGTTTGAAATTACTTTTCAACTCCTACGGCCAATTTTGAACGGATTATCGAAAACATCAAGTGCGAGAAAAACTTTTAGGAAACTTTTCTAGTACTCTATAGTTTAATTCGCGAATTAAACTATAAATTCGCTCATATACAGTGCCAAAGAAACTCAATGCCAGATAAAAGCAAGTACCTATTATTTATTTATTTCCCTATTTTATATACAGGGTGGTCCGAACTGTATTCCGGAAACTTCGGCAGCATATTCTGCAGATAAAAATAAGTTAAAAAGTTCGTATAAATGTATGTTCTAAAATGCTTAGTTTCGGAGATACAGGGTGTAGAATTTTTTTTTATTTTAATTTTTTCCAAATAATTTATGAAGTAACGTCAATATTTGGACGAAAATTGGTGTCTGGGAGTTTTTTGACATAAGAAATTTGATTTTCATGTCAATATGACTCCTACTTGTAGAGGGCGCCACCTACATATTCTTTAACTGGTTTGAAGAGTAATAACTTTTCGTCCATACCTGTATAAAACTACTGAGTAAAAAAATATACATTTACGACTTTTACTACATAAAAAAGATCTCTTGGTAAAAATCGCTAAGAGTAATGGTTCTCGAGATATTTGGAATCGAAATTATCAATACCAGTCATCATTGACATAATTAAACACGTTGACTAAATAGTTACTAAACTGAAATCATAAATTTGAAATCTTTTTTTGCCAAAAGTTCAGCAGAAATTGTTTAATCATCATTTTTTCGCAGAAAAAAGTATGATTAATTTAAAAAAATAAAAATTTATTATTTCAGTGAAATAGCTATACTCAACGTGTGCTTATTTTTTGTCAATAATGACATGTATTAACTATTTCCATTCTAAATATCTTGAGAACAGTTATATACTCGTATTGATTTTTACCAGAGACATTTTTACGTAAAAAGTCATGGAAATGTATATTTTTTCAGTCAGTAGTTTTATACCGGTACGGACGAAAAATTCTTTTCAAAACAGTTAAAACACGTGTAGGTGGCGCCCCCTACAAATAGGAGTCATTTTGACATAAAAATCAAATTTCTCGTGTCACAAAACTCCCAGACACCAATTTTCATCGAAATATTGACGTTACTATAAGAAATTATTTGGAAAAAATCGAAATAAAAATGAAACTTCTACACCCTGTATCTCCGAAACCAAGCATTTTAGGACATACATTATACGAACTTTTTTACTTATTTTTACCTGCAGAATATGCTGCGGAAGTTTCCGGAATACAGTTCGGACCACCCTGTAGATTATGTAAAACTTGACATTGACATCAGTTTTCATAATGCAAGTTTCTTTACGATGCTAAAATCATGTAAATTTTTTTCTTAAAATCGTATAAATGAGAAATTTTTCTTGATTTTCTCATTTTCTTTTAAATACACTCAGATGCAAAAAAAAACGCAACGGAGAAATATTTGGTCAAATAAAAGTGTTATATTTTTGTTATTTTAAGCTCTATTTTCATGAATTCTTTAGAAAGCTGTATATAATTATATCAAATTTAATTCGTAAACTTAGTTTTTTTATAAACTTTAGTTTTTCGCCTATTATACAGAGTTAAACTAAACTTAAATTTGCCTAATATATAATTTTACAGCCAGAACCATATCTCCTGAGCATTTTGTTTTTGGTCATGCCAATACCTGCCTTGGTTAATTTCTTTTTGAAGTTATTTTTCAATATGACAAAACGGCTTTGGTGATTATTGTGAGCTATATACTACTATGAACTGCCCATCATGTTCGACGTTTGGGAAATGCTTGGCAAAAGGTTTAGAGGTCGCGAAGCGGTACCAGCTTCATTAAATCAACTTCGCTTGGCTCTTAAAGAAGAACGGGAAAGCATAAAGGCGGCATCCCACAGCGTGTGTATCGGCGATCCTGGCTCGTGGCTTGAGTTCGTCTAGGCTCGCCTAGGCTTGGCTCGTTAATCTGGGCTTGGCAAGTGGATGCGATCCCACGACGCATGAAAGGGCGTGAAGAAGGCTCGTGTTGGTTTGACAAATTTTGTTTTTAGTCGTGCCAGTGGTGTTGCAACATGAACATGAATAAACGACGAAGACGAATAGCAGCTTCTGTTGCAAC
The DNA here is from genome assembly GCF_002938485.1 of Sitophilus oryzae. Taxonomy (NCBI): domain Eukaryota; kingdom Metazoa; phylum Arthropoda; class Insecta; order Coleoptera; family Curculionidae; genus Sitophilus; species Sitophilus oryzae. The sequence goes on from NW_022146055.1 coordinate 13,727,902, forward strand.
CGCTTATTACATCATGTTGGGTATTTTTTTGAACCATTAATAACGGCAAAAAAATCGTTGATGGAGAGTGTCTTTGTATAAAAGCCGCAGTCTGTAAGTACTTTTATAGGTTGCCCTTTTAAATTCGGTGGAGGGGGGTGAATGCTAGTCCTATTTATTTTTTTTATCTATCATTCTTCTGTATATAAAAAAGTGAAGATTTTTTATAATTTTACGTATGCAAAATTTAAACAGTTCTTATTAACTTGTAGTTACAAATTGCCCGAGGAATTACCTATTTAGTTGGTATGTTTTTAAAAGTTTATTTTACGGTTTTATTGAAAATAAAGATAATATAACTGTAGATTGTACTAAATCACTATATATTGATATTATAGCGATTGACTTATTTATTGTCGATGTATCTTTAAGTCAAGACGACACTGATACTGAACCGAATCTCCGTACTCGTTTCGAGGATCGTTGGATTGGATTGAACACAACACGAGCCGAGCTCGTAGAGGCTCGCCTTCCTTTGAGTATCGTCAAGTTTACCGACAGAAAGCGGGTACGTCCAAGCTGCGCCAAAAATGACGAGCTGCCCCTTTGAGCTGCCCCATAGCTGCCCGATCCCACGACTCGTATATCGGCGAGTCTTGCTCGTGGCTTGCCGATACACAAGCCGTGGGATGCCGATGCCGCCTTAACGCAATATGATATATGCAGCCTCAATGATAGTTTGAATGGGCGTATACACTTATACAGGCAGTTTTAGCAGCCAAGGGAGGCAATACAAAGTATTAGGGTATTTTTTACAATCTTTTTTCTGTTTGTATACTTGAGTATTACAGATGTTTTCTGTAATATCGTTACTTCTGTTATCAGTTATGAATGTTTATTAAAACCAGGAGAGTATCGTTAATCTTTAACATTTTTTTAAAATTTAGTATAGAGTATCCAATGCTGCGTAATGTCATGTTACGACAATGGTCACCAAAACCATCTCGTCATATTAAAAAATTACATCAAATAGTAAAGATAATTGAAAAAATTGCGAATTGATCGTGATAAGTTCATTTCTCTCTCTCTTAAAAATTAACCAAAGCACGAATTGACATGAATAAAAAACAAAATGATCAGGAGTCATGGTTCTGACAGTGAAATTATATTTTAGGAAAATTTACACACAAAATTATTGCACAGGGTGTTTTAAAGTTAGGGTAAAAAATAACCCCTCGATTAACCCTGTATAATATGCCAAATACTAAAGTTTCTAAAAAAAATTAGTCTATGAATTAAAGTTAATATAATTATATAAAGTTTGCTAAAAAATCATAAAAACTGGGCTACAAATAACAAAAATATAACACTTTAAATTTGACCAAAATTTTCTCTGTTGCGTTTTTTTGCATCTGAGTGTAGAAACGGAAGAAAAAATACATTATGGTCAATATTGTATTATTTCAATTAAATAAAAATAAGTAAGCTATTTTAAGTTAATAGTAGATTTAAAAGTTTTTGTGATAAATTATGTTCAATAAACGAAGTGGAACAGAACGGCACATATTATATTTCTAAATACAAATAATGTTAACATCTTTTTAGTACCCTGACAAGTGCCTCGTTATTGCTATCGATTTTGTTGGATATATACGTGTCCTGAAAACAGATGTTCGAAATTCGTTAAATTTAAATATATTGAATTTGGCCAGCTAACTCAATACACACGAAACAAGAAAGTGCAAAATACCAAATAGTTCATTTAATTTGTAAATATACAGGGTGTCCCAGGCTGAGCGTGCATTAGAAGTTTCTAGAGGACTTTAATATACAATATCTAAATTGGGATTTTTCACAATGAGATCTATCGATTAAAAATATTTTCAATATGGCGGCACCAGAAATATCCCAAGGTGACAGCAACTTTTTTATTTTAAGTGGGTATCCCCATTTTTTATTACATATTTAAATGCTATCTAAAAGTTTGTGAATTTGTACGTCAAACACTCTATACCTAACATTCACCGTTTTTTCAGAAAAAAAATTAATATATTTTGAGGGAATCGTTTAAATTTTAGTGGTGCCCATTTAAATAAGAAAGTTGTTGTCTACTTCCGGTATTTCCGGAAGTGCCGCCATATTGAAAACAGTTTTAATCGTTAGATCTCGTTGTGAAACAATGATGTGAAAAAGATCTCCGATATAGATGTTGTAGTTCTCTATCTAGATCCGATCGAGGGGGTATTTTACCTCCGGACGATGATTTTGTCCTACTCGAATGTTCCATCTTTGATGAGTGAAAGCTGCGTAAAAAGGTTAAACTGTGACGGTTACGCTGCCGCACAGTTTGGCTGCAACTGTAGCACGGGATGGCTATGGCACAGTGAGGACTGCGACGATAGTTCCCTGGTGCTACGTTCTCGGCCGGCTAGGAGTAGTTTACTACTCCTCTTCCCCAGAAAGGTGGTAGGTCTGAGGGTTGTATAATGATATACCGCCTATACTCGGTGGTCAGAGCCTCGTTTGTTTAAACAGGGTGCACCACGTGAAGGTGAGGTTGACTTTTGGGTAAGCTAGGCTATATGTATCGCTTCAATACCCCTTGCACCCCCATGTATGTATGTAGTTCTCTATAGAAACTTCTAATATCTAATTCTCTTTTAAATTAACTCAAAGGGTTTTATTTATTATAATTTTAAAGCTTGAAAAGTTTACTAATACGAAATTTAAATCATACATAAGTTTGTATACCAAATTTAGAGTATACAGTGAAAACAATTATTACAGTTCATACTCGATAAACGTAACAGCAATTAAGGTACATAAAGGGTTGTACTACTACCGCTTTCCCTTTCAAATTATTCTAATAAAGTTGCTATGAGTTTTTTACGGCTATTAAGCTATCTTGTACATTTCGCACTAAAATGGGTTCTCAAAAGAACAATGTTCGACTGCAAGGTCTGCTAGTAAACATTTTCAAGCTTAAAGTATCACAACATTATTTATTTAAACCAAAAACTCGTTATACAAAACTAAAGTGACAATGTGGGGAAATAAATAAATAAATGCGGCCAAACCAAACTTGACATATTTTACAGCAGAGCTACCACCTGAATCCCCAGCGCAAAATTAAAATTCCATAGAGTCAACACGGCGCCGGCGTCGAATATATCCATGATTAGCAACAATAAATTTAAAAATCGCGTCATCGGTGACGTAACTAAAAGTTTAATTGATATCGAATATATATTTTGATTCAAACACTTTTATAGTCGAAGAATAGAGAAAGTAGTATAGTCCAATCAGTGGGGGGCCATTATAGGCCTCTGCCATACAAAAGGTGATAGAGATGAGCAAAACTGCGATTTTCCAATCGCAGTTGAAACTGCGATTGTGATTTATAAATCGCTGCGACTGTAACCTGCGATTGCGATTTTGATATTTTTAAATTGGTACGCTGTAATCTGGGAAGCTCAATCCCTAAATTTCTAATAAAAAACAGAATAAATAGCGGAATAATTTTTTTTAATAAAAACTTACAAAGAAACTGTTGGGTGTTTCGATGCCATGTGCCTTTTAAAATTTGTAGTGCGTGTTTTTTATGATATTTTTGCTGCACACATATTGCACTTAAAATTTTCATCAATTACCTACCAAAAAAAAATCCACAAATAACTTAGTTTCCTTTTTTTAAACATTTTTGATTAGAACAGACCGAATAAATTTAAAAGGGAAAGTAAAAATACATAAAATGTTCAAAATATTCGAATGTGCTTTTAGACAGTAGGTATACTAACGAAAAATTTATTATAAAAAAGGTTGCCGCCAATTCAGATAACTAGAAAAAAAACTGTTTATTTTATCTTGTTTTCTTTTAAAAACATTTTCTTTATAATATAAAGTAACTCAAAAGAAGCCGACGCCGACGGCTTTGATACGGCCCGTCCAGTGCAAATGCAAACTTTCGAACTTTTAGATAAATAAAAGGACAATATCACATTTTATTATATTTAAAATTTCTCTAAAATGAAAAAACTGATTGTAAAGGATGTATTTAAATTAACATAGCAGCCGATCCACAACTGTTAGTATATTCAGAGAAAATTATATTATATTATGGATTGTTATAAAAATGTTTATAATAATATAATATATAACAAAATATAATAAATAAAAAGGGCTGTTTCTTTTCCGTGCTCTATATCTTCTAGTAAATAAAGGATGAAAATAGATAATTTTTTATAATTTGAATCCAAAACTGTCCTTATGAATCATTTTACCTGAATCATTACCTGGGAGCAACTGTAACTATAATTAGTCATAACCGAAAACAAGAATTTTTTAACCTTCTCAATCCATAATTATATTATAAATCTAAAACTATTATCAAAATTTAAAACTAATAAATTATATATATTATGCGGTATATAAACATATATAAGCCTATTTTCCAACGCTTCATAAAAATTACGAGGCCCTGATTGCGAATGTGATTTTGCGATCTAGTCTAGGCCGATGTCTTGGGAGCTGCGAACGAAAATCGCAATCGCCGCTCTTCGTTGGTGTGCCCACTCCCGATGCCGCGCCGGTGCCAACGAAAATCGCAATCGCAATGCTGGGATGAGCTGCGATTTTCGTTCAGCTCCTCGTTCGCCTGTCCACTGCCATGTTGAAGACGCGCCGCCGCCGGCCGGGGCGTACGAGAATCGCAATATTGCGATTTTCGTTCGCAGCTCATCGTTCGGCTTCTCAGTGCCGTGTCGATGCAACGCCGGTGCGAACGAAAATCGCAATGCTGTGATTTTCATTCGCAGCTCTTCGTTCGCGTGCCCACTGCGATTGCAAATCGCAACTGGTGTAATATTGGTTGCCTAAAAATCCAAAATCGGCAGATATATGTTTCAATCGCAAGTCGCAGTTTGCTATGGAAAGGCATCACAGGTTGCGATTGCGAATTTACAATCGCTGCGATTAAATCGCAGTTTGCGATTTTCGGCTCATCTCTAAAAGGTGATGTAGTAGTAGTTTTTTAATATGTTGTTAAGGCTTAAATCTTGATGAAAAATTCAAGTTTTCGACCTTGGGGTGTGACCGCTCGAGCCGCCATCTTGAATTAAAGATACAAAAAACTGTATTTTTCAAAATATATCCGCAAGTTAGATATCGATATTTTTTCGATGTATCAAGTATAACGGGACGTCGTGAAGAGGGCGGAACAATTTGGGTGGAGTAATAATTTGGGCGGAGGCAAAAAGGGCGAAGAATATTTTGCAGATAACGAAATTTCCGCCCAAATTTTTCCTACAATTTTTTTGTTGACACCCTTCTTGTTTCCGCCCAAGTGACGTAGACCCAAGAATACGAGCCCAGTCGCATATGAATTGGACCAAGGAAATATATATTAACACAATATCGCATTTCTGAACTAATTTTTATTAAATAACTTTAACAAAAACAACTAAGATAATTTGCTGCTATATGGTATTAACAACTAATCAACAATATTTGTGGCTTATTTCAATTACAACAAAAATAATAAAAAACAAAAATTAATTTATAAAGTCTATCGCATATTAATTGAACCATCTCATGCAACATGATAAAAATATGCGTACGCGGTGAAATCGAATATATTTTGTCAAGGCCATGGAGAAACAAAAATGTGAAAAAAAAAGAAACATCTACCTCTGCAAACCAAAAAAGGCAAAACTGCTGAAAGAATATATTCAGCTAATAGTTTAAAACATGAAAAAGTAGCTGAGAACATTCTGTATGCTTTTAGTGGCTGTGACACGACATCGTCAATCTTCAACCAAGGAAAAATGAAGTTTTGTTCGCTTCTCCAGAAAATAGCAGGAGTCAGTGACACTATTGGCATTTTTAAACATCAGGATGCAATACCAGAGGACATCACAGATGCTGGAGCACGCTTTCTCGTTCCTTTTTATGGTGGCAATCTTGCTTCATTGCCACCAACAAAGGATGCTGTGCGGTATCATTCTTTCAGGACATATCATGGAGTCCAGAAATGGTATGGAATCGAGAAAAAAACTGAAGACTGGGGCTGGAAACTGGGCAGCACTGGGCTTGTTCCACTCACCATGGCAAAACAAGCAGCACCCGACAACTAAATTCATTTTATGGACTTGTAGAAAAGAATACGGCGCAGCATGTGGTTGCAGGAAAGCTGGTTTGAAATTTTCCGTAGTATGTGGCTTCTGCAGTGGTCAGTCATGCGAAAATGTCCCGGAGGTTCACATCGACATTACGCTTACGACATAGTCTGGAGAGATGGTATGGTTTATAAATTACTTAAAGCACTTCCTTGTCAAACTATAGCTCGAGTTATCAACAACATGCTAAGTAACCGATATATCCAAGTATTTCAGGGAGAGAGCACAAGTAAACCTAAAAACTTAACAACGGCTTACCCCAAGGCTCCGTTCTTGCCCCTCTCTTATTCAACTTATACATCTCTGACCTACCAGATACGCAATCTAGAAAATTTTGTTACGCAGACGATAGCAACGGAACATGAATCGCTATATCAAACCCAAGAAACGCTTATAAAGGATCTCGCATCCTTGAATGCCTATTTTATAAAATGGAGACTTCAACCCAGTGCAAATAAGACAGAAGTGGCTACCTTCCATCTTAATAACAAGCTGGCGAATACTGAAATCAGCGTCCAGTTTGGTAACACCACTCTGCGTAATAACAAATATCCAAAATATCTGGAGATTACTCTAGACCGTACACTCTCATTTCGAAAACACCTAGAAAATGTTGCTGGGAAAATCAGAACACGAAACAACATTATACAAAAACTTTGTGGTACTTCTTGGGGTGCAAAAGCAACAACACTTCGGATCTCCGCCCTTGGTCTGGTATTCAGTGTGGCAGAGTATTGTGCACCCGTGTGGTTGAACAGCCACCACACAAATCTCGTAGACAGACAGCTGTACAACACCATGCGGCTGATTACAGAGACAATCAGATGCACCCCTAGTTACTAGCTTCCAGTTCTGAGTAACATTACCTCCAAATCTACGCAGAAACGAGACTCTTCTAGAGAATTTGTTAAAATAGCTACCCCAACGCTACCTGTTCATGAAACACTTCCTGCTTTACAGGTGAATAGACTTAAGTCGAGGAATCCACCTTTGCGAACAGCTGAACAACTAAAAAGCAGTAACTACAATTCTCGAGAACAGTGCTTCAGTTATGGAGAGAAATGGTCGATGCGCACCTATATTCCTGGTTCAAACATAACTATTGCCAGAAGCGGGTACCCATCTAAACCGGAAAACATGGTCAACTTTGAATAGGATACGCTCTGGCCATGGAAGATGTGCGGATTCCCTTTATAAGTGGGGAAAAATACCTTCCCCAGAATGTGATTGCGGATCCCCTCACCAAACCATCCATCACATAACTAGAGAGTGCAACCTACGCGCTTATGGTGAAGACTGGAGGGACTTTCTGAAGGCTTCTCCTATCAGCTTTGGAATGGATAGGGCATCTAGATGTTAATATATAGTGTTCGTAAATACGTTTTTTATGTTGTCTTTTTATATTATACTTGTTTTTTTTTATATTTACATTGTAATGTTTTCATTTACATTGTAGTTTATTTTATGTCTATGTTTAAGTGTCTGGTTTTTCTTGCATGTATATGAATCATACGATAAATAAAAAATAAACATCGACATTGAGGACCAAGATGACCAAGACTTAACAATGGAAGAGCAATATATTCCCATAAGCACCGATTACGATGACACCGAAGACAATACTCAAAATGTTATTAAACCTAACCTAACCTAACCGACCCGGACCAACAAAGAAAAGAAAACCCTAATGAATCGCCATGGCACTACCTTATTTTTCAGTTTTTTTTTATGTTGTGCGTTATATTTCAATGAGACATAATGAATCCGCTGCTGTTTATACCTATGTTAAAAATAGCGAGAATTTCGGAAAAATTACAAAATTGCGGAGTTTTTCTATTTTTTTGGAAATAATGTTCAACTTTTCGTCACCGTACCTTCTATCTAAGATGGCGGCTCGAGCGGTCCCACCCCAAAGTCGAAAACTTGGATTTTTTGTAAAGACCCAAACCTTAACAACATATAAAAAAATTACTACTACACCACCTTTTGTATGACAAAACACCCCACTGACTGGACTAGTATATCTTCGGCGTAACATAATATTTTACCTTTGTAAATTCGATGCTGTTTTTTGTGTGTACAAAAATGAAAATAAAGCTCTCCAAGGTTCAATCTCACAGATTAATGTACTCCAAAATCCGCTGAGAAATAAGCAAATATTTGTTTTATAAACCACTATAGACGCTAAATTTACAAACTACACATAAATTATCTTGTATGTTTACGGTGTCTCATCAAGTTGGCCTCGTTAATCTTACACCCTTCATTGCACAATTAATATTCATGACTGTTTATTAATTTTGGATTCAAAAAATATAGTTTGCCGAAGTTTGCAGTCGAAATAATATTTCTAAAATGAATAATTATAGTTGGATAAATTAGAATAAAAATAAGATTGTATACCTATTTTAAAGAATACATAAAATTACCAGGTAACTTTTAAATTGGCTCCTCTATTGATTTTAGAAGAACGTACTACTGGTGGTACTGATTTTATCCTTATAGGACCCTGTTCCCAGAAGAATCCCTGACTAGTCAGCGCGTTTCTTATTGGTTGAAATGTGTAGAAACCAGACTAACAATCAGGTTTCTATGCATTTCAACCAATGAGAAACGTGCTGACTAGTCAGAGATTCTTCTGGGAACAGACCTTAGATCGAGTATTTTTAACAAACGACATAAAATTCTGAGTTATTCTATTTATTGCTTTTGTTTGCTCTTTTGTGAGCTAAGATATTCGCCAATTCAGGGTCGAAAAATATTAATACATTCAACAAGGCCTTTATTTTCACACTGAACCATCGGCACGAATGGACAGAACAATATTGTATTCGATTGTATTTAGATTACTTTTAAACTGAAATTATTCACAGCATAAATTGAATCTATTAAATACATACACATCTTATACAGGGTGGTCCGAACTGTATTTCGGAAACTTCGGCCGCATATTCTGCAGATAAAAATAAGTAAAAAAGTTCGAATAAACGTATGTCCTAAAATGCTTAGTTTCGGAGATACAGGGCGTAGAAGTTTTATTTTTAATTCGATTTTTTCCAAATAATTTCTGAAGTAACGTCAATATTTGGATGAAAATTGGTGTCTAGGAGTTTTTTGACATGAGAAATTTGATTTTGATGTCAATATGACTCCTACTAGTAGAGGGCGCAACCTACGTATTTTTTAACTGGTTTGAAGAGTAATAATTTTTCGTCCGTACCTGTATAAAACTACTAAGTAAAAAAATATACATTTACGACGTTTTTTACGTGAAAAAGGTCTCTTTGTAAAAATCGCTACGAGAAATGGTTTTCGAGATATTTAGAATCGAAATTATCAATATCTGTCATCATTGACATTAATTAGACATGTTGACTAAATAGTTATTAGACTGAAATCATAAATTTGAAATGTTTTTGTGCCAAAAGTTCCACAGAAACTGTTTTATCACCATTTTTTGTAGACAAATTTATGATTAATTTAAAAAAATTAAAATTTCCCAAATTTATTATTTCAGTGAAATAATTATCTACTCAACGTGTTTATTTTTCGTCAATAATGTGTTGTCATGTGATGTCTACTTCCATTTTAAATATCTTAAGAACGGTTGCTCGTAGCGATTTTTACAAAGAGGTTTTACGTAAAAAGTCACAGAGATGTATATTTTTTCGCTCGGTGGTTTTATACAGGTACGAACAAAAAGTTATTACATTTCAAAACAGTTAAAACATATGTAGGTAGCGCCCTCTACTAGTAGGAGTCATATTGACACCAAAACCAAATTTCTCATGTCAAAAAACTCCCAGACCCCAATTTTCATCCAAATATTGACGTTACTTCAGTAATTATTTAGAAAAAATCGAAATAAAAATGAAACTTCTACACCCTGTATCTCTGAAAGTAAGCATTTTTGGGCATACATTTATACGAACTTTTTTACTTATTTTTATCTGCAGAATATGCTGCCGAAGTTTCCGGAACAGAGTTCGGACCACCCCGTATATTATCTTTGTCAGATCAAATAAAGAAGGAAAATCTTTAGCACTGAATATTTCAACAGAAAAATAAGCTATATACAGGTTGTTAACTGGACAGTTTCTTATAGGAGAACAGAATGGCAACACTGCCTATTGAGAACGCATGCACTTATAGGGTTTTCTGCCGACTCGGCCCGTCGCGTCGCGCGTCGTCTATCGACGAGCGGGCCGAGGTTGCAATATTTCAATCATAAAGCTCTTGCCGCTAGGCCGCTAGTAATGAACACATTCACAACCTGCATATATGCTTTAGTTAACACTAGTTAAATAATGGGAAACATTTACTTTACCTTTAATAACATTCTTTGTCGCAAAACTTGACATAACAACAATGCGCCTCGAACGGTAGTCTAAAAGCTACTTATTACTTAATATTTACTATCTCTGTTGTCTGGTCCTTCTCTCTCTGGTTTTAGGAATAATATTTTAAAAATCAATATTTTCATTTATGTTTCAAATAATAATTCAAGAAATATGTTTATTTTTAAATAGGCCAGTGCCGGTCATCTCAGACTATTATTTACAAATTTATCGTTTGATTTACATAACGTAAGTGCATTTATTTCAATTAATTTTTTTTATTATACAGTTGGCCAAAATCCGAGCCAAAATCTTACCTCTTCAACTTTGTTGACGGACCCGTGGTTGTTATACTACAGCATTTTAGAGCATATGTTCATAGGAACATTTTGTTTTATTTTTATCCTTCGAATCACACACCGAAGTTTGAAACACTGTATTTTGACACCCTGTAAGATTACGATTAATAAACATTTTTGATAATTCCTTTATTTCATAACTTACTGAAAGTATATTTTAAATGTATCATCTAATATGATCAAAAAAACTTGTCAGAGTTGGCTGGAAAATGACGAATAATTACATTTTATATAATGTAAAATCATATAATGAATGTCATCGACAGTCATTTTCAAGGCAACGTCTGATGCCGTTTTTTTTTCGATCATATAATATGGCCTTTATATAATTCTGAGAAGAACATTTACTCAATTTATATTGTGTAAATCTATATTTATAAAGATGAAACCTTTTGGAGAGTCTTAAGAAGGTTTTAAAAATATAATGTTGTCCTAGAACCTATTACCTACATTAAAGTATATTTAGTACAAACATTAAAGCTATTTTTAATAATAATAAATAGTTATTATTTTAAAATTAAAATAAATAAGAAATAACTGGCAAATTACGTTACTTATCTGGAAGTTCTGCAGACATTTTAATATTTGATATTTTGTTCAAGGGAAAATGTATCACCGAGTTGGAAATTTCAAAATTGTATTTCAAATTTAAGCTGACATAATCGGAATAAGTTGGTACGCTCTTTTATAATGGACAATGTCAGTTGTGCTTTCCAGACGAAAAAATGTTCTGGGAATTTCTCTGGAATTTATTCTTTATAAAGTATTTTTACTTCTATATAAAAATATTGTTTTTATAGAAAAAAAATAAACTTGTGTCTGAAGTAAACAATACTTTTATTTTATAATAGTAATAATTAGATAAATTATTAATATAAATAAAATGTATAGATGTGAGTTTGAAACTGCTTTTTTGCTATAGTACATTTTTGTATGATCCCGAGCTGTGTATTACTTGTCCCCAATATATACCGTGCTGGGTGGTGCTGGCAACTGTTACTCTTGGGTCGGTATTTACGTGTGTGGAAGTAAATCGCATAGGGATCTTATTAAATCGGAGTGAGAGATGTGCGACGGCGTGCTATTGCGGCGTTGCCGGTACGCCTTTCCCTGTCAAGTAAAGTAAAACCACGATCGCAAACCGCTTATTTTTCGAAATCGCAAAAGACTTTTTTTTCGAAAAGATAACTAGATAAAATCATTAGGTATGTTTCTAAGCATCTAAAATGGAATTATAAGGATATCGTTAGGGTATCCATGTTTTTATAACGAGGAAACGTCAGTAATCGCGATAATTTAAAAACTCAACTTTTTAACACATAACACGCCATAACTTAAGAACCACTTTAGTATTGAAACTTTTTTATTTTGAAGATCGGATCTTTTACAATATGTTTAAATAAGAAAAATTAAGGTTGTTTTTTCCATTCAAAAATTTTAAACAACCCATCCATTTACTTTTAGTGCAACGCAATTTTCAGCAATCGTGTAACTTTTTTATTTACAAAAATTTTCACATATTCTCTGTGAAGAAAATATAGCAAAAATGTTAAGAAAGCTTTTGAAAAAACTACAATCAATTATTTCTAATAGATTTCGAGATATCGATTTTTGAATTCAGAGTTTTAATAGCGCGATCACTGTCTAACACCAACTCAATTCCACTTATTTTTACTAAAAATGCAAATGTTTCTAACTTGCACTTAAAAAATTTAAAGCTATTGGGAAAATTACAACGACTCGTTAATAAATAAACAAATAAAGTATCACGAGACGTAATTAAATCGTGAAGCTGAAATCATGATGTACACCTTTCCCTAGAACTTTAAGTACTAACAGAAGTATGAAGTATTGATTGGGTCGACCAGCGACAAATCTGCTATATCCCCTTCCACGTCTCTTAGCAATGTGCACAATTTCTTGATTTATTTCATACGTTTGGCAACGTGTTTACTGTTCTCTCTTTGTTCAGTATATTATAAACGCATTGTACAGGGTGGGTCAAATTCGACGCTTTTAAATGGAAACACCCTTTTCTATAGGAGTTAGACGAAAACTAATATCGGTGTCTGGAGCTCAATTTTTGTCAAAAACATGATGGTGAAAACCACATATCGATATCTGTTACCGTTTCGAAGTTACGGGGTGTTTTTCAAAAATGTGCATTTTTAACAAATCGCTGTAACTTTTTTGCTATGGAAAATTTTGTATTTCTATGAAAACATTTCCAAAGCATCTTTTTACGTAGAATTTAATGGTTTAAGTATAATTTTTTTAAAATTAATAATTTAAGAGATATCAACAGAAAAAATGATTTTTTATTTGGGCCACCCTCTATATTTTTTATTAACTGAAAAGAATTTAAAATTATCTTTCCAAAAATATAGCATACTTGATATTTTGTTATAATCCCCTTCGAAATACAGAATTATTAAAAGTTCGCTACTTTTAACTAGTAGGCTTTGGACCCCGTATTGATGATATGCCCTTAATGGAACTCGAAAATATATTTTTCCAGCAAGACTACGCACCGCCTCTGAACGCTGACGTTGTCAGCAAATTTTTGCAGCCAATTTCAAGAATAATTCAATAGCTAACCAAGATCCCAGCCGTTGGCCGTCGAGACCGCCTAACTTAGTGCTCATGGATCTAATCCTATGGATATATTTGCGGAAGAATAAAGGTTCCTTATTCTTCCGTATAATCGAGACAAGAATTAGAAATACTTAATAGTTATGAGAGGGTCTCTTTCACCCCTACTGAGTTAATGAGTTCCGCGAGAAATTTTCAAAAACTGCCCCGTCTGTCCATAACAGAAGACGGCCGATATGTCAAACACCTGTAGCAAAATCTGATGTCTTGGTTTGCTATTTATTTTTATTGTTATTAGATATAGTTTAAATGTGTTGATGTTGGTTAAATATATTTTAAATTGTTATAAAGATCTCTCATAGCAAATATTATTTTCGTTTTAATCGATGCTCACAGCTAAACTTTTTTTGCATTACAGCCGGTACCGTTCAAAGCCTACTTATTTAAAGCGGGCGAATTTTTATATACTCTATATCTCGAAGAGAAATCGAGCAAAATATCAAGTGTGGTATATTTTTGGAAAGGTAATTTTAAATTATTTTCCATAAATTGAAAATATACAGGGTGTCCCATATAAAAAATCAAATTTTCTGTTGATAATTCTTAAATTATTAATTTTAAAAAAATTATACTTAAACCATTAAATTCTACGTAAAAAGGTGCTTTGGAAATGTTTTCATAAAAATACAAAATTTTCTAGAGCAAAAAAGTTACAGCGATTTGTTAAAAATGCATATTTTTGAAAAACACCCCGTAACTTCGAAACGGTAACAGATATCGATATGCGGTTTTCACCATCATGTTTTTGACAAAAATTGAGCTCAAGACACCGATATTAGTTTTTGTCTATCTCCTATAGAAAAGGGTGTTTCCATTTAAAAGCGTCTAATTTGACCCACCCTGTACTCTTCTTACATACGGAAATCTCGACCCAAGACTAACCTTTGCCAGCCCTTAATATATTCTTCTACTTACTTACTTTACTTTTTCATGTCCGGAACATTCTATATTCCACTAGTTCGTTTTACATCACTTTAGTTTTTGCTAAATTCATTTTAAGAGTCACTTTATTGCTGGCCGTATTTAGTTCATTAATTTGTGCTTTTACTTCTTCAGGACTATTGGCAATTAGGACTTAATCAGCGAATCTTACATGGTTAAGATATTTTCCATCTTTTTTTAATCTTTTGTTGGTCCAGTCTAGTTGTGGAAAATTTCTTCTAGTGTTGTTGTAAAAAGCTAATAAAAAAAAACTTAAAACTATAATATTCATTTTTATATAGGTTCAAATTAAAACGAGAGGTGCGTTACAAAAACTTACAATAAATGCAACAGCAACTATTAGAAATAACATAAAAAAACAGACACCAGCTATTCATAAGAACAGACTGTGTTTATATAGCTATATTTCAACAATTATATAGAAAAACCAAAATAAAATTTCTTTTTCAATGCGTCGGTTATGTATGAGTTTACTTTTCTAACTTCGTTTAAATCGGAGAAATAAATTGCAAAGTTAAGACTGACTGCTTTGTTAAAACGGAATGTTATTCTAGAAGAGAAAAAAACTTTAAACACCAAAGTTGGAGTAATTTAAAATAAAATGTTACTTTACGTTAGTTATCTGCTAATGCATTGTTAAAAATTCTAAATAGAATTAAGCTTTGAAACGGCCTTATATTAAACATATAAATAGAGTTGTTTCTTTTATACTTACTTTATTTTTCTTTTCTACTAAATTGTTAATGGTAATTTAATTATCCAAAAAGATACTTTCTATATGACGTCAACACAAAATATAATGGGACGATACATATCGTCCCATTGCTGCCAAAAATCACTAACTTACTTTTTATTACTTCCGAGAAAAATGCGTGTAAAAATGAATTGCATTGCATAAAGATGTTACAGTTAGTAACTATTCGGTATTAAAATAATACATAAATAGCCAGAAATCGTAGTTAATGACTTTTGCAATCGATTCTCCGCTTCAAAACATAGTTAGTGATTGAATTTGGTTGTTCTGAAAAATGTTAGTTAGTGACTTTTGGCAGCAATAGGACGATATTTTCGTACAGCAAAGTTGAATTATGACATGCCAAATCTACATTTAAAAAAAAACAAAAAAATACGGCAAATGTCAATTTTTTAGTATATATATATAAAAAACCAACGACTAAAGAATCCAAGGACAAATAACATCCGAGAGCAAATTGTGACGTTGTCACCAAACAGTGCCGTGGTACATATTTTTCAAATGAAGGTATATACCTTCATTTTGAAGAGATATTTATATTTTTTGATAAATGTTTTGACTACGCCTATGGTGTGTCCGGTGGTATCATACTATTTAATTACGAAAAAAACGTATTAAAATGTTAATAAAAGGTACAAAACTAGTATCGACGTATAGCACACATCAAGTACATATAATATCAGAAAAATAGTTATCGAATTCAATAAGAAAACTAAGAAAACACTAAAAGATGGAGCGGACTGTTTATTTACCTATGAAACGTAACTCCTGGCTCTTTCTTATTGCTGCTGCTTTTACACTTGAAAGCTGAACAACTAATCACCATTGTAATAAAGTTTATACAAAGTTCACTACACACAAACTATTAAAAATTGCTAAAATTGTCGCTGGTGACCAGATGATGACTCATTGTTTGCCATCAAAAGAATAGCGTCTAAGGTCACAAATTCTGCTGCAGCCCGTATATGGGCGTTACATGTCCTTATATTCTTTAGTCATTGATAAAAATAAACAAAATCAAACTATGTTTCCTTGGTTTAATCTGTGGTCTAATGACACACTGCGGGAAATGCGAGAACGTCTATGTTTTCTTAATGATCTTTTTAAACAATACCCATCTAAAGTTTTATCCGGTCTACTATAAGGGAAATTAAAATAACTTTGGTTGCACATCATAATACGACCACCAGCAAACTTCATAAGACGACGCATGGTGTCATTGATGACGTGCAACGAAAGTTGTTTTAATTTCCCCTTATATACTATAATCTTATACAAGCCATATGTTCTTTAAATCTAGTTAATATTGATCTTCTACTTTCACCAAATAATCTAGATTTAAAGAACATTTGGCTCAGATAAGATATGGGTAAACCGCATAAATTTTGGGTTGCTCAACCGATTTTTTTTGATTCATATAAACTATTGTATAAATATTAATAATCTAAAATTAATGAAACAATAAGTCACAAATTACAAGCAATTAAATGCATATGAGAGAGCGTCAAAATTAATAAATGCAAAGATAATGAAATGGTGATCGCAGGTTTAGGACCAGAAAATAAACAACATAATATTATGAAAAAAATGGCCGACGTTTCGATGTGTATTTTCATCTTTATCAAGGCCATTTTTAACTAAAATGTTCTTTTGTCAAAAGTAATTAAGTAGCTTATTCTAGGTATGAGTTCAATCAACAACACTAAACATAATAGTCTATCTATATGGACAAGACATATTAAACATATTACACAGTAATATAAAATATACACAGTTTCCCTTATAATATTCCCATACACGCTCATTTTTCATAAAAATTAATCCACTTTACAGAATATTTTTTCACCACCTACTTACCGCCATCAAGAATAGTCGTTTAGTCAATAGCCGTTAAATAATAGTCAACTGAGACTTCAATCAACTCACTTGATCAACTCACTTGAATTTAGACGGTAATATAACATTCATGCGTTACCGCCGTCCTTTTCTAATTTGAAGTTCAATAAAACACAAGTTTACTTAATCGGTAATGAGTTGCATAGAGGCCACTAGCTTTTTAATTTTAACGGCCGGGTGGTCGGGGTTCAAAAATATTAATAAAAGGGCGCCACGAGATTATACCCTATGAACTCAGCAATAAAGTAGACTTCAACACTTACCTCGAACTGTTGAGTGCAACTACCATGAACTTCAAATATGCTATAACTCCTTAAACTTAAGTGACTCTAACTTAACTATGAGACTAGACTGTAAAAAAAATACTACTAAAAATGATTAAGTAATTTATTAAATATCAAAAAGTTTATATATAAAAAAATGAATTAAATGTAAAATAAAATATGTTAAGATAAGCAAATTGAATGGTGAGAAAAGAAATTAGAATTTAAATCAAACGAAATAACTAAATCTATGTCGTCAAACCCCCTTATCTAACTTAATACTAGATACAAACAGGGTGGTTGACATAAACCAAATCTAAACTAATCTAAAATTATACAGTCTTACTCTATTCGATGTATGTACTTGAAAATTTCTGAAACTTCCTCCGGTTGAGCTACGGTGTATAGCTAAGGGTGGCTACAGCTCGGTGTACTGTCACAGGAGCCCACGTATGTCAGCAGATGTACAGATGAAAGGCAAGTTGATGAGGTTTCATAAACATGGTGAACATAAAAACCCTAAATAACATTGGTTGTCTTAGAAAAGAGCCTCAATTATAGAACAAGGACTAGCACAACGTGTAGGAGTTAATAAAGGTAATAAAGAAGGAGTAATCAAATCTGAACTTTACCTCAACGAGGATTTATGATGTCCAACGGGTACCTCTACACGGACAACATGAACGGATGGAATTCTGGACTGTTCTGTGCTACGGTCTGGATCGGTCTTCTTGCTCTACAATTACGAACAACCAAATAAGATTTAAGAAAGATAACACTCAACTAATCTTTCTACACGACGTGGGCGTGGAAAAGTCGAAAACCAGACAACAATATGAACAAAAGTCAGTTGAGCATTGACTTAGAATAGGCAGAAGAATTATAGCATACCTTGGAATTATTCGGGGACTTCTTGGGCACGTGCAATCGGAACAACGGGTGAAAATTCGGCTATTTAATCCTTTGACGGAAATTTGGTCGGTGGTCCATGCAAATTCAACAAAATCCAACCAACTCTCTGACCAAATGTGTTTTGGAAGACTTAGTCCTTCTCTAGAAAGACCTGCTAATTACCAACAGGGAATGCTTTACGAAACAGGCAGCCAGTTTTTCACGACGATACTCCGGTTGGTGAATACACAAGAAGTGATGCAAGGATTCGATTTCCTTCAAAAAATCAGATTTCAATCGGAAATCTCCCTCCAGGGTATAGATAGAGAGCTATATATCTTGACTAGTCCAACTCACAAAAAGGCATAAATAAAAAACGATGTTCTAGAATATTTTCACAGCCATATTCGATATCCGGTCAATGAACGAACTTAACTCAGAAATTCCCACAATTAAATGAACGAATTGCACACTGCGATCCACATCAAAAATAAACGATTTAACTACGAAATTTTATCTGATAATTATAAAACTTGAATAACCAAAACAAAGGATAAATAAATTCAAAAACATCTGATTTGATCTGACAGTGACAAGTGACGGTCAGGTGATGATCAAAGATATAAAGAGCTTGACAAAAAGGCTACTCTGGGGCCGCATCCAGTGACAATATTGTTGAGCTGTAGCTGTATAATATCGCGGTGTATATCGGGTTGCATAATCGTAAAATTTAAATAAAATAATATTTAACAATAAAATTATAGTAAACATGATGCAAAAATAATAGTTATTTGCGATAATTCATGAGCTAGCACACAGAGGTCGTAGCGATGAAATTTAACTGTTACAGCGTCTTAAATTCAGTTCACTTGACTCGTGTAAACGCACCTAAGACAATCCAATCTAAAATCAGATATTTTACACTTTAGATTCACATTAGAAATTTACTTACAACATTCACTCAAACTTGTATATTTTTTCTCAATTAAGTCTGACAACGTCATGAATACAAATTGTAACCAAACTGTCCCAACTAAAATTTTCCGTGATGATTCGTCACGTATATCACTTTTTACTATTCCACACTTAAAATAAACGTTACCCCCAACCAGCAAACTTTATAATCCACGTGCAGCCATAACAGTAAAGATTCAAGTAGATTTCCGAGACGAGAGGACGGTTTATTGACAGTCATGAGGCTTTGGAGCAATTTACCCTAATAAAGCTCGTTACAAGAAAAAGTTCAGGCGGAAACTCGAAATACTAGCTCGGAACAAGGTTTATGTCATTTTCTTGGAAAGTATTATCGTTTTAGGGAAACGTTATAGAGGGACCGGAAAGTTGGAAGAGGAATCTTAGAGGCCCTTCTTAGAAACATGCAACACGATATATCGAGTTTATGTTAGGCCATTTAAAGGAATTTTAAGTCTTGTTACGTTAATAAATTATATTGAGATTAAAACGCGCTGACTAGTCAGGGATTCTTCTGGGAACAGACCTTAATTCTAAAGGGGCGTCCAGACCAGATGAGCGAGCAGTAGCGAGCGCGAGCAAACATTTATTCAAATTCGCTCGTGATTTCTGCTGCTTTCGAGCACATGATCAGCATCCGTCCAGACCTAGCGATTATTTGTATGTTCGACGTTGATCGGTGTATGGCACTTCATGTTCATAATGTCGCAAAAAAATATTGCTTGTGCGTCTTTCATTGTATTTTATAAATTGTTGAAACGTCAAAAGAGAAAACGACTGCAGAGGATATGGTGGAACATAACTCTTTTTAAAAATCGAGTTTCTCATGGTGGTATCAATTTACTAAACGATGTTGAAACAGAAGATTCTGGAAAATTTAAGAACTTTTGTCGGATGTCACTTACAGATTTTAATACCTTATTAGATTTAATTGACATAAAAATAATGAAACGTGATACCAATTACCGAAAAACAATTTCACCTAGAGAAAGGCTAGCTATAACCTTACGGGTCTTGGCAATTTTTGTACTTCTCTATTAGTTCTAAAACAACTTCATTCGGCCATTCCATTTTTGATATTCGATCGCAAACCTGGTAAACAAAATCCCGTCCAAACGGAACGTGCAATAGAGCGAATATTCTTTGACGTACCGACACGGCGAGGAACAGCGTCGAGCGCGAGCAAGCAATCATTCGCTCGCTCGCAGAGCCGTCCACACCTGTTAAGCGTTCCCATAGAACATACCCGAATTCTTGCTCGCTCCTGCTCGCTCATCCGGTCTGGACGCCCCTTAATATTACATTATTATGCCATTTAAATACTGGGTACTATTTTTGAAGAAGTGTCTAGTCCTAGCAGTCAACTATTAAGCTTGACGAATCAGGTTGGTTAGCGTGGTTATTTGGAGTGTGTTAATTCATTTGTGTTTGTCAAAAACTCTAACGTGATATGTCGGGCTTAACAGTTGCCTGCCAGGGCTAGACACAAGTTATTTTTGATACAAAATTCTAATAAATTAGGTAAAAATACGATATACAGTAGTGTTCAGAACAGAGAAACTCCGATACCAAAAGTACCGGGAATTCCCGGTTCTTTTAGCAATTGTTTATTAGCAATTATTGAAGTTTAAATAAGTTATTTTATTATTTAGCTTTAGTTATTTTATTATGTTGCTATAACATTGGTTATCATTATATACCATCTACAATATAGTCAAAAACAAACAGCGCCAAGGATGGCTATGAAATCAAGATCGCTGTCATTTTATATGTAAATTATATGGGGAATGACACCGATGTTCATTTCCAAGCCAACTAGACGCCGTTTTTTTTCGATCATACGGCATTATGTAGTATTACCGTATAAATGAAAAAGAATGGGGAACGGGGAATGACAATCGATATTAATTTTGGCGCGGTCAATCTTTAGACGTTATTTACACTAAATATTGACACAAAACTTGTCAAAAAATAAAACTAATTATAGAAACATTAAAAAAGGATCGAACGTTTCCAGACACACTAATCTATTTCCAAAAAAAAATCGAATTTGAAATTACACAATTCAAAGACCATTAAAAAATATATAAAAATTAAAAAACTATACCCTAAAAATAAACAATCTTAAGGCCTTACTAGCAGAAAGAGCCTTTAAAAATAAAAAAATAGTAGGTAGGTTTATATTGTTTGATATTAATTTTAACTTACCTATGATTTTTCTATTTCCCATTTGTGTTCATGTTAAATTCTTTCTCATAATTGATTACTTACTAATTTGATATTAATTTCATTTAAAACTAATTTTTTATCAATTTTACTTTTAAAAAGCCTCCCTTGCTTGCTGATTGACGAACATCACAATCATTGAAAAAAAATTTACTTGTACCGCAAGTACCGACAAAACCAGGAAACACCGGTGCTTTAGAGGCATGGTTCCAAAATTCCCGGTTCCCAAAAAATAGCCCCAGTTCCAATAACCCTAATAAACAGTACCTACCGCGTGTTTCTCAATAGTGGCTCACCCCTATACCTTTTATTTTTTTTAGATAAATAAATGAGATTTGGTTCGTTAGTATTGGCGAAACTAGAGGGGGCCTGGGGATGCCGGGCCAACCCCTGGTAGTACTGGGCCCACCCCAGGTACTACTGGGCACCCCCCAGAGAAATCTTGAAATTTTACTGAATTATAGCTCTTAGCTAAATATTAATTTTTATTTGCTTGTGAGGCAGTTAAAATGGCTATCTAATTTTGTATAAAGAGTAATAAAGATTTAATCAACCATGTACATAAATTTGTTCGATAAAAAGGCATAATATAACATTATGTCAATATCTTGTTAAAACGTATGAGAGAATATCGGTGCACGCTGATAAAGCTTCATCACACTCTTTTGTAGGCTTTCAATCGCTATTTCCTGCAATCCTTTTGTACCAGCACGCGCTGAATTTCTAAATTCCGCTAATATTACACAGAGGTTTACTGTTTCTGGTCTATCGCTGTCGTTGAAATGCATTAGATAAAATATACTGCGAAAAGCCGTATTCGTTGGTTTTAGTGTTCGCGGAAAACAGAATTTAGGATATCGATTAAAACGTTACCCAGAATCAGCAGTATTACTATAAACAGAGGATATTTTTTTACATTGATCCACAAACCCATCGCAAACATCATTGGTACTTGTATTTTTTAAATAAATAGGTGATTTTTTTGAATACATACTGGTAGTAAATATTTCTACTTAAATGTATTTAATATACTTAATATAATACACTTTCTACTACAAAATTATAGTAACTCCTGTTATACTGACATAACTCATTTAATATAATTAAACATAAAATAGTTCCAGCTGGAAAAGTAAGAGCCTTGGGCGTATTTCATAATCCAGATAAATCGAAAAACAAAAAACAAAGCTTCTTTGTATGTGTGCTGTTATATTTTTATTCCAGAAAAATATTTTTACTGCGTTGACTCGAAATGAGATGCCCTTTATGTCCTTTTTCTTTATTCTTAAAGCAAATGAATAGTCATATATTTTAATAAGATTAATTTATAGGTCCTTAAGCATATTATAGTTAAATATTAAAAGGGAAATTAAGATTTTCTTTATAGTTTTTAAATATAATATAATATATATTATATATATATATATATATATATATATATATATATATATATATATATATATATATATATATATATATATATATATATATATATATATATATATATATATATATATATATATATATATATATATATATATATATATATATAAAATATAACTGAGAACTTCTTACCTCTATTTTTTTCTTCATTATGTCAAATATTTTCAGCAACATAAAGAGCAAAAGGGTTAAACTGTATCAAGTATTTACTAAATACCCATCAAAATGAATGTTACTAAATAATTTTAAATAACTTACAAATATTAATTAAAATACCAACTCTATATAAAACTAATATAATACAAAAATATAATTCCTAAGAATGATTTTAGTTAGTTCTACATTGATCAAAAATGTATAAAGAATACGGAAAAGTATCTTATGGATATACGAATATTTAAATGTAGGAAGTAGTTTTAAGAACCAGGAATCCGATGCTTAAAATTAAGTTGGCAACGTCTCTCATACTTAACTCATGAAGTTCTATTTTCATATTAAATATTTAATAATAGAATGTCGTACAGTCCTCTACGAAGAGAATCTTTATATGATGTTATTAAAATTTCAATTTTAATAATTCTACGTCATGCAACCAAATAAGAAACAGAAATAAATGCTATATATGACGAGGAAGATTGAAATATAGTCTAAAAAAGTCATAATATAGTCGTATATTTATCATTATCATTAGTTATACAGGGTATCCCAGAAATAAGTGCAAGTATTTTAACTGGTATTATAGTTCAACCCCTGAAACAGGCCTACGAGGTTTTTTCCGCGAAAAAAAAAAATTTGAAAATTCGAAATTTTTTGAAAATTTTTTTTAGTTTTTAGTTAAAAAGCATAATGTCTTGATAATATGACAACATAGGTATTAGATTAAATTTACAAGAAAGAAAATCCAGAAAAGATCCAGTGGTTCTCAAAATTTTAGCAGTCATTTCTTTTTGGAATTTTTCAAAGTAAAATAACTCCGTTATTTTGGACTTATTTGAAAAACGATAAAGAGAAAATATGTTTCTTTTATCGAGATCTACCACCCCTTAAAATACTTGCACTTATTTCTGGAACACCCTGTATATTTATCAAAAGATAGGCTTAAATGTGATGACATTCTCCATAAAATTTTACATATAAAATAACAACGATCTTCATTTCATGCCAATGCTTACGCCGCATCGCTTTTTTTTCTATAATATTGTATTTGTTCGTATAATCCTTACTTAACAAAGAAAATAAACTCTATAGTTGTTCCAATTTCCCTATACAGGGTTTCCCTGTACAACTACTGTATTCCGGAAACTTCGGCAGCATATTCTGCAGATAAAAATAAGTAAAAAATTTCGTAAAAAAAGTATGTCCTAAAATGATTAGTTTCGGAGATACAGGGTGTAGAAGTTTCAATTTTATTTCGATTTTTCTCAAATAATTTCTGCAGTAACGTCAGTATTTGGATGAAATTTGGTGTCTGGGAGTTTTTTGACATGAGAAATTTGATTTTGATGTCAATATAACTCCTATTTGTAGAGGGCACCACCTACATATGTTTTAACTGTTTTGAAGTGTAGTAACATTTCATCCGTACCTGTATAAAACTACCGGGCTATAAAAATATATAGTTCCCTGATTTTTACGTAAAAAATGTCTAGGTAAAAATCGCTACGAGCAACTGTTCTCAAGATATTTAGAATGGAAATAATCAATACATGTCATTATTGACAAAAAATAAACATGTTGAATAGGTAGTTATTTGACTGAAATGATAAATTTGGGAACTTCTTAGTTTTTTAAATTAATCATAATTTTCTTCGAAAAAATGGTGATAAAACAATTTCTGTTGAACTTTTGGCACAAAAACATATCAAATTTATGATTTCAGTCTAATAACTACTTAGTCAACATATTTAATATACAGTATGTCAATTTTAAAACTTCCCACCCTTAATATCTTTCTTGCAGTTAAAAATATGAAAAATCGGAAAGACACGTCAATTTTATTTGTAAGGGGGACACTTTAAATTAATATTTTTAGCCTTTTTCTTTTAACCCCCTAGGAGAGGTAGATGTCACCCTTACAATTTTAAATGGGAATGGGGGTCAAGTGACACATCGTTTTAAAGAACGTTTAATTCTCTTTTCAGTGGTATCCTACTTTGTTGCTTTTTGTCCAGAGGTTTCCGAATAATCGCGTTTGAAACTTGCAGAGACAATTAAATGAGCAACCTGCATTGAGATTATCGTTTTCAGGCTAGTGTTTATAAAAAATATTGCAATGGGTCTCCTTGTAGTATAAATAATTAGAAGATTAGGTGGAAACATGGACGTAGCAATTATATTTTTCTAGGGGGGTCGAAATACTAATAAACAGAAAACGTCATAAACATTAACGTTTATTTTCTTAAATTCGAATGAGTGGCAACCTCTAATCAGTTATACAGGATTTGTTAACATTCCAGCAGGACGGTGGATCCACCTCATTATTTTCTTCCGATCCGACAGTGGTTAAACGAGAGATTTCCGGGTACGTGGGCTGGCAGAAGGGGACCAATTGAATGGCTTCCAAGATCACCGGATTAACACCCTTAGATTTCTTTCTTTGGGGACATCTTAAATCCATTGTTTATAGAACACAACCTACTGATATTGATGATCTTAAAAGGCGAATTACAGCAGAATGCCGGTCAATTCCCGGTGAAGTTTTCCGAAATGTTAGGAAGGAGTTTGAAAACACACTTTATTATTGTTAACAGGAAAATGGACAACATTCTGATCAACTTATACGATAGGGCGTAAGTGGTGTAATGTGATCTAATCTTTTGTACTATAAGGAGATCCATTGCAATAATTTTTGTGTAAACACTAGACTGAAAACCAAAATCTCAATGCAGGCATGTTTAATTGTTTCTGCAACTTTGAAACGTGATTATTCGGAAACCACTCGACAAAAAGCAACAAAGTAGGATACCACTGAAAAGATAATTAAACGCCCTTTAAAACGATGTGCCACTTGACCCCCATTCCCATTTAAGATTGTAAGGGTGATATCTCCCCTTCCTAGGGGGTTAAAAGAAAAAGGCTAAAAATATTAATTTAAAGTGTCCCCTCTACAAATAAAATTGACGTGTCTTTCCGATTTTTCATACTTTTAACTGCAAGAAAGATATTAAGGGTGGGAAGTTTTCATACATTTATACGAACTTTTTTACTTATTTTTATCTGCAGAATATGCTGCCCAAGTTTCCGGAATACAGTTCGGACCACCCTGTATATTTTATTTTATATATGACTAAACTACCAAATCTATGTGTGGTATAAACATATAATATTATTATTTTATTGATAATTCTCTCTCTAACATATATGTAACTAAATGTAAATCGTATAATCATATATTATGATAATATTGATAAATATCTCTGCGAGAGAGGTCGATTCTTCTAATCATATTATAAAATATTCACGCAGAACACACAAAAAACTTCATTGCAACTAATTGTATGGTTGATTTGAATTATGACTCGTAATATATTATAATGCTGTATATGTTAAAAATTATAATTTAAAAAAATATACAGGGTGTCCTAATATTCCATGGACATAGAACTACTACGTATTTTTGGAATCAAAATAAGTTCGTTGGACACAATTTACCTCTATACAAAGGTGTTTCGTATGTCCGCTAGAGAGCGTCAAACTTTAAAAAATAAACATATTTTTTAAGATATTTAAAGAGCTGTTATTCCGATTTGAATGATATTTTGGGTGACGATATTTTGCTAAATGCTTTTAACATTTGGCTTTCACAAAAATGAAGAAAAATTAAGGGAAGAATGAAAACTGTCCCCTTCCCTACAGAAATTTTAGTGTAAATATTTTCAAGTCCACCGACGACAAATTTTCATTTTGTAAAATGGTCCCTCTAGTATTTACTACATTTTTTGTCTCTTGTAAAAAACGCCACATTGCAAAGTTTTTGAGAAAAACATTTTTGGAGAATTTATTTTTCCATTACCTACAAAATATACAGGGAGTTCAAATATTCCGTGGCCATAGAAGAGCGATTACTAACAAACTAACAAAATAATAGATTTTATGCGCCTCCATAGATTGAGGTGACCAAAAAGTATTTTTTTACAAGAGGCAAAATATGTAGTAAATACTAGGACAATTTATGCAAAAAAAATCGGTTGTCGGTTGAGTTGGAAAATGTTTATACCTACTAAAATGTACATAGGGGGTGGTGGTAGTTTTCACCCTTCCCGTACTTTTTCTTGATTTTTGTAAAAGTCAAATGTTAAAACACTTAGCAAAGCATAGACACCCAAAATTTCATTCGAATCGGGATAACGGTTCTTAAAATATCTAAAAAAATGTGTATATTTTTTTTAAAGTTTGATAAAGTTGCCTTCTAACGGACAGCACTTTTGTATTCAGGTAAACTGTGTCCAGTGAACTTATTTTGATTCCAAAAATACGTAGCAGTCCTATATCCACGGAATATTGGGACACCCTGTATATTGTTTCATTATTAACTAGCACTAATTCGATTATAATAAAACAAAATATATATTGAGATATTATTAGGAAAAAAAATAAATATACGTAATCCTATGTATTTCTGTTTTTAATAAAAGCATTTGACATTATCCTATTAGACATTCGCATTACATTGAAAAACATTAAAGTGTATTAACTGAAGCAGAAAAGCATTGGTATATGCTGGGACTAAAAGCTTGAATAACCTCCATTACGTTTTTTGATGGATATACGGGCTCTGCAACTGGGTCAAGGTAATTCGATAAAATGTTTTATAGACATTAAAGGGAAAATGTTCGTCTCTATAAGTTCAAGCAACTTATTTTTTTGTAAATTGCTTTATTATAGTTAATAAAATAATAGTAATAATTATATTTTCAATATAATATAATATACAAAATACCATATGAATATGGTAAATTTTCTATTGATGAAACATATAGACTCTTAAATTTTCGAATTAAAGAACATAAAGATTATTTAAGGAAGGGCGCTTTTCACAAATCTAAGATTTGTCAGCATTCATGGAACACAGGTCACACAGTAAATTTTAGCAAAAATTAATAAAAATTATTATGAAAGCGATAGCCTCGAGAGGAAAAATAAAAAAGGCTTTTTTAATACAGTCTAATAAAAATAAATGTATTGCTCAAGCATCTGGAGAGGTTAGTAATGTACGGCAATCGTTTCTTTGATTTTAACTAACATAACATAAATAAACAGAACATATGTAAACATTAAAAAAAAATAATCATAAAGAAAGTTTGAAGCTTTTTGATTTTGCCTCATTATGTAATTGTTATCATGGTAGTAATTGTTAATTTTAAAGTTTAACTTGGTATAGTGTCATTTTAAGAGAACGTCAACGGTTTTCCAATAATTATTGTTCAATTTCAATTAACATCTATATATACTTGATATGTGCTATACGTCGATACTAGTTTTGTACCTTTTGTTAACATTTTAATACATTTTTTTCGTAATTAATTAGTATGATACACCATAGGCGTAGTCAAAACAATTATCAAAAAATATAAATATTGCTTCAAACAACTAGGGTAAGAAAAATATGTGCCACGGCACTGTTTGGTGACATCGGTACAATTTGCTCTCGGGTGTTATTTGTCCTTGGATTCCACCAAATCAAAAAAGCCGACGGTTTCTGTCGCTACTCGTCGATCCACTTACTCTGGTAATACCACTAGCAAATAACTTTAGTTTTTTTGAAACCGGTTTTGATTATTTATCGTATTACGCGTGCCTGGTGAGTGTGTTGTCCTTCAAGTGAATCACCGACTCCGTTATATAGCCCGAAAGACGAACGAATGGTCAAAGACTTAAAACTTAAATCATTTGAACTTTATGTTGAATTTGACTTAAGATTTAAATCATTTTGATTTTAAAAATCACTTAAGACTTAAGTCGTTTTAAAACTGACTTGTTGCAGCTCTGATTACTACTAGTATTTTATTATAATTACTCTATTAATTTCATGCATACTATAGTCATTCCTGTAAGACTTTACTTATACACAAATTTACTTCTATACGTTAATAGAACTTACAACTTTGAGATTGTTAAACTTCTCTGCCACTGCAAAAGAAGGCTTAACCGAAAGTAGTTATGCAGTTTACCGGTGGGTATTATAATTTATATAATGTATGTATTAGCATACGTGAGGAAGTTTAACGTAGAATATTTAAATTTAGAAATTCAAAGCTAATCTTATAAATCCAAAATCTCGCAAAGATATTTTACAGATTAGATTCAATATATTTCATTTTCAATTATGTTATTAGTTTAATAATTGTTAATAAAATAGTACACACATGGCCAAAATAAAAGCTTTGATACTCTGTAATAAACATTATTTGGTTAAAATGGATATAGTAAACAATGTTTATCGTTCAGACCCAATATTATTACAAATTCTTGCACATTTCGATTTGTGGTCTCTTGGGTTACAGAAGAAATTTGACCATTGTTTTGGCCTTAAAATGCCTAGAAACATTATTTCACAGTTTAATAGAGCCAGAATAGTAGCACTGTCCCAACAAGGCTACCGGCAAGTTGCAATAGCTGAAATTGTAGGTAACCAAAGCGATGTTTCGCGAATATTAAAAATATTCAGGGAGACAAACGAAGTGACAGACCGGCCTGGAAGAGGTAGAACGAGAGTTACTACTGCTGTGCAAGACCGTCAAATATCCCTAATTGCACAACGCAATCCCCTGCTTTCTAGTATACTGCTATTAAAAATGAATCAGCTCGCCTTGAAGGAATAAATGTTTTAAGAAAGACCATAGCAAGAAGACTCCATAACAGAGGATTACATTTAAGGAGGCCTCTACGTGTTCCGAAGCTTAATTTACAGCACAAAATTACGCGACTACAATGGACTGAGAAGATGAGAGGAAATGGATCTAATTGGAATTTCGTCATGTTTAGTGATGAAACAAGAATAGGCCTAGTGTCAGACTCGCAACGAACTTTGGTCTGGAGAGCATTTGGAAGACGAGCACGCTTGAATGCAGCTCAACCCCGTATTCCATTTCAAGGGGGAAGCATTATGGTATGGGCAGGTATAATGCACGGAGCTCTAACTCCTCTTGTTTTTATTGATGGCACAATGACAGGTGCCTTATATCTTAGAGACCTTTTAGACCCTATTGTGCGTCAATTTCGAGGGTCAGTGGGGGATGAATTTGTTTACATGGACGATAATGCTCCTCCCCATCGCACTTTAGCGGTTCGCGAATTTTGTGAGAAAGACGGTATAAGAAAACTGTGGTGGCCACCGATGTCTCCAGATATGAATGTGATCGAGCATACTTGGAACATGCTAAAACGCCATATTGCCAAAATGAATTAAAAATTGCTGCTCGCGAAACATGGGAAGCCATTCCTCAACATCTTCTGGACATCTTAATTGAGAGCATGCCACGTGGTCTCACAGCTTGCATTGAGGCTCGAGGAAGCAATACAGACTATTGTGAGAAATAATTAAAATTGTTTTCAATATTTTCTGTTTAAAATGAAATTTGTTTTTGTTGATTTTCACTCATTATGAAATAAAATTATAATCATATTAGGTCCAAAATAAAATAAAAATATCCTTATATGCAATAATTTTGGCCATGTGTGTATTGTAAAATTAAGAAAATAAGGTTAAAAAAAGCAAAAATAAAATATGTAGAATTATATATTATCAGATTCGTCAAAATGTACATTATTTAATTTAAAGCTTTTTAGCATAGTTGGTAAATCATGAATTACCTAATTAATTTTCTACAAGAAGTAATTTGGTTCTATAATAAAATTAATAAATTGAATTATCTTTTATAAAATGATTGTGAGTTTATTTTTATTACATCTATAATTTCTTGGTGCTTGAATTAAGTATTCATTAAACATAACTAGCAACCACAGCATTTCTAAATTGAATGATCATATCACAAAATGTTTAAAAAATAATTAAGATAATTTTCGATATTATAATTATTAAAAAATAATATAAGAACTAATTTACAAATTATAACAAAATTAATGCAATATCAAACCAAAAAATTATTTAATTACTTCAAAAATAGATAAACTAGATATACATTTATCATAAAATAATTAGTGTAAAATACAGCTTTGTGACTAATATTTATATTAACTCATCGTATAAAATTAAACTTGATATTAATATTTAAAATCTATAATTAATTTAATTAAAAATTAATAATATTAATTTAGTTCGACACGCTAAATGGCAACAAAAATAATTATTAACAAAATAACTTAATTTTTAATTGTATACGTCAATATATCGATTTAATTAAATAATTTTAGAAGAAAAGTTGAACAAATTAATTAATTTTCGCAAATTACAAGCGGAAAACCGGGAAAGATAAATATAAAAAGCAATTAAATAATAATTAAAATAAACGTAATAAAACTAATGCTATTTTTAAATGAAATAAATACTTCTAATACAAATTACCTCCACTAGTTTTTTTTTGTATTTATTTTATAGATAACTTTATTATTAACAAAAAAATTATAATTTAATATAATTTTAGTTTTTTTAATTCGTAAATATAATGACCCTCTGCTGACATTTAAACACGGGTCACTACGTCAACAATAAATTTATAGATCTAGTATTAAAAATTAAAAAAAAGACAATTTGGAGGAAAATGTATATGAAAGCAATAAAAAAGAAGTTA
Organism: Sitophilus oryzae; assembly: GCF_002938485.1. Lineage (NCBI taxonomy): Eukaryota > Metazoa > Arthropoda > Insecta > Coleoptera > Curculionidae > Sitophilus > Sitophilus oryzae. The sequence continues at coordinate 13,759,539 of NW_022146055.1, forward strand.
TATAGTATCGGCACATTATCGAGTTCCATTTTATATTGTGTTTCGTATTTCCTTTATGCTGCCTTTATGACATGTTTCTATGAAATAAAACTTGCCATGATGAGAAAAATTACTATTATTATTACTATTTCAAAATTTCTGAAATACACTCAGATGCAAAAAAACGCAACGGAGAAATTTTTGATCTAATTTAAAGTATTATTTATTTTTGTTATTTTTAGCTCTATTTTTATAGATTCCTTAGCAAGCTGTATATAATTATCTCAACTTTAATTCGTAAACTCAGTTGTTTAAAAACTTTAATATTTTGCATATTAAACAGGGTTAAACGAGGGGTTGGTTTTTAATTTAACTTCAAAACACCCTGTGCAATAATTGTAAATTTTCCTAAAATATAATTTTACAGTGAGAACCATGTCTCCTAAGCATTTCGTTTTTTGGATCATGTCAATACATGCCTTGGTTAATTTTTAAAGGCGAACTGAACTCACCATCAACAATTTGCAATTTTTTCAGTTATCATCTCTTTTTGAAGTTGTTTTGCAATACGACAAGGCGGCTTCGTTATATTCACCGTTTGGGAAATGCTCGGCAGGAGGGTTAGAGATCGCGAAGCGCTACCAGCTTCATAAAATAAACTTCGCTTGGTCCTTAAAGAAGAATGAGAAAACATATGACAATATGATACATACAGCCTCAATGACAGTATGAACGGACGTATACAGGCAGTTATAACAGCCAAGGGAGACAATACAATGTATTAGGTTATTTTTTACAATTTTTTTTCTGTTTGTATATTTAATTATTACAGATGTTTTCTTTAATATCGTTAGTTCTGTTATCGTTATAAATATTTATTAAAACCAGGGCTGTATCTTTAGTATTTAAAGTTTATTTTTAATTTAGTATACAGTATCCAATGCAGCGTAATAGGTCGTTATGACTATAGTAACCAAAACCATCTCGTCATATTAAAAAAATTACATTAAAAAGTAATGATAATTGAAAAAATTGCAAATTGATCATAATCAGTTCATTTCGCTCTTAAAAATTAAGCATGTATTGACATGATCCAAAAAACAAAATGCTCAGGAGACATGGTTTTGACTGCAAAATTATTTGCACAGGGTGTTTTAAAGTTAGGGCAAAAAAGGAACCCCTCGATTACCCCTGTATAATATGCCAAATACTAAAGTTGATAAAAAACTTAGTTTACGAATTAAAGTTGATATAATTATGTACAGCTTTGCTAAAAAAATCATGAAAATAGGGCTAAAAATAACAGAAATATAATACTTTAAAATTTACCAAAAAATGTTCTGTTTTTTTGCATCTGAGTGTAGTTTATTATTATTCATTATACTAATACATTAGTAAGTAAAAACCGTCAATTTTCTGGAGTATGTTACTGTTTTTTTCATTTATTGAGTTTTCCTTATAACCTTAGTATTAATTGAAACGACAGAAAAATATATTTTTTGCCGTTGTCACACGTTTTTCACTTTTGTTTGTATATTTCGTATAACCAGTAAACCGAAAATTAATTTTTCATGACGCGTTCTCTTCTTCTAACAATTTATATAAAAGTTATATTCGCCAGCGAATTGGAAATCTGTCAAATACAACGATTCTTATTATCTATAATTTTTTTCTCTCGTTTTTTTCTCTTCCTTAAGGTCGGAGGTTGTTTGTTGTAAGATGAGTAGGGGTGCCCCCCGACAGGAAATGGAAATATATTTAGAAAATGAGCTTCTTCGAAAGTTACGCGTCGGAAGCAGTTATTGGTGATTGTTACCTTGGCAGAATCATGAATATAAAGTGAACACCTAGCAGGTAAATATAAAGACGGTGCTTTCAGAGAATATATATTTTTGTATACAGCATATCGACAACAAATTTGAATGATTTTTAATAATATCATTTTTAAGTAATGAAAGCTTTGTAGAAGTATATTGAAAAGCACACCTGAATTAGGTATTAAATAGTTAATCTCAAATACGTATTCATATTATACAAATACTAGCGCGTACCCGGGACTTCGTTCGCGTCGAATTAATCATTTGTAATGGTGATGATAAAGCAAAGCAATTTCCATTAACATACAAACTGGATAAAATTTTCTTACATTTATTCCAGCATGAGAAAAAACAATTTGGTTGTGAGGTATTATTACTTAACTATAACTAATATTTGAGGGGTAGTTTCATCTCGTTGGACTTTTGAAAAATCCATTTGCCAAAAATAAGTTTTTTTACGTCAAGCAGATTAAGCAGAATCGTGGTTAATCAATTACCCAACTTTTTGGAACATCCTGTATGATTTTATAAATAATTTCAAAATAGTAGTTCTAGTTTATAATCATCTGCTGATGATGCTAACATGGTTAGCGAAACGCGCGTTCAGTGTAAAAGTAAAAGTGTTTTGGTGTATTGTGGTGATTTAGTGTTTTATTTTGCTTTCAAAATACGTAAAAAAACAAAATAAATTATGCGTGTCCAAACGTCTTCCCGAAAGACTAACCGTTTTTTAAATAACAAATATTGTAATATTTGAGGGGCGTTTTCACCTTCTTGGAATTTGAGATTCGAGAAACCCCTCCTTATCGAACTTCTACACCCCACAGTCAATCCGTTTACCAAAAATCAGCCTTAAACGTCAAGCAGTTTAAGCAGTATCGTGATACTCAATGGTCATATTTTATATGAAACACCCTGTATAAATTTTAAAAAAATCTTAAAATATGTAAAACAACAAAATAAAATATACATGTTTAAGAGTTTTTCTAATATTTAAGTTAACTAATATTTGAGGGGTGGTTTCACCCCCTTAGAATTCGAGTTTCGAAAAATCCCTTCTTATCGACACTCTACACGCTAAAGTCAATCCGTTTTCCAGCAGGATCGTGATTAATCAATGACCAGATTTTTCGAAACACCCTGTATACATTTTTAAGAAATCTTAAAATATATAAAAAACAAAATAAAATATACGTGTTTATATATTAAATAAAATATACGTGTTTATATATAAATATATAAGCGTTTTTTCTGAAATTTGACCGTTTTTCAAATAAAAAATATTGTAATATTTGAGGGGTGGTTTCACCCCCTTGGAATTGGAATTTCGAAAAATCCCTTCTTATCGAACCTCTACACCCTAGAATCAACCTGTGTGCCAAAATTGAGCTTCTTGCGTTGAGTGGTTTGAGCAGGATCGTGATTAATCAGTGAGTCACTTAGGAATTTTATATATTAGTATAGATGTATAATATAAATTATATTTATATATTTCCGAGGATCACTGAAATTATTGGTATCCTCTTTTTACAATGGGTATTAGTAGAGATTGTAAAGGATTCCAACAGCTCAAGATGAAATTCCAGCAAAACATAGGCGCAAATACGACGCTATGCTATTCGAAATTGTTCGCACAAAACATGCTGAAGCTTCGGACTTAACAAGCTGAGATGTAGAAATATAATGTACAAGTGTTAACAGCAACAAAATAATTCTAATCAACAAAAGGGTTTCTACAAAGAATATTTTATTATTGTAATAATAATAATAATATGTTTATTCACTAAAATAAGATAAATGTAGTGTACAATGTTGTTTACAAACAATGAAAATAAACAAAAATACTCCTGGAAAAAAAAACAGAAATTGCGTATGAAAAATATAATATGTTTACTGTTTAACACTCTTCATACTTTAACGTACCACAATATATACAGGGTGAGTCATAAATAAGTACAAATATTTTCAGTGCTGGTAGACCTCAATAAAAGAAACATATTTTCTCTTCGCCGTTTTTCAAAGGAAACCAAAATAACCGAGTTATTTTGGTTTAAAATAAAATAAAGGTTTATTAATTTATTTAAAAAAAAAATTTTTGTTAAAATTTTGAGAACCACTTAATTTTTTCTGGATTTTTTTTTGTAAATTTAATCTACTGCCCATGTTGCCATATTATCAAGAAATTATGTTTTTTAACTAAAAACGAAAAAAAATCATTCAGAAATTTTCAATTTTTTTTTGCAAAAAAAACTCATAGATATGTTTCTGGGGTCAAAATATACTACCCTAAAAATATTTGCACTTATTTAATACTCACCCTGTCTATGCAAATTAAACTATATAAACAATAATAAAAAAGCAATAAAAGAATATAAGATCTAATAGATATAAATTCTATAATACAATTTTATTTCTAAAAATAATAAATAAATTGAAATGCGTATGATCGAAAAAAACGGCGTCCAGTTGGCTTGGAAATCACGCTCGATGACATTCCCCATATAATTTTACATATTGATCTAGATCGTTTTTCTAAACAAGGCAACAAAGATTTAAGGAAGCTCTGAATTCGACTTCTATATAACATGAGATAAACGAATATCTAGGTATTTCCAAGCAAATGATCGCAGAAGTCGGCAGGCTTATTATGAATACGCTGTGGACAATAGAAATCAATATTCAATATTTTATAAAGACAAAATTGAAAAAGTAATATCGTCTTATAAGACGTTATCGAAGATACGAAATGGGTATATGCATCGATATTATATTGGCATTTTTCTTTTCAATATTACTTTATGGCTGTTTTATTGTTTCATAAAGCATTGAGAGATGTAAAAATTTTCGTAAAATAAAATAGAACTATTTTTGTATTATTTTGTAATTCCCCGGAAATGTTTAGCATACAAATATATTTTTTCTACAAACATGTAATTTTTAACGCATGCTGTCAGTGCCTAAAATGTGACATTATGTCACTGGTGCTAAAAGTAAGTCACGTGATTTACTTTTAACACTGAAGCATTAATTGAAAAAAAAATAAGAAAAACCAAGTCAACGTAAAATAATTATTTGTCGATTTGTTCTCTGGTCAACATTTTCGACTTCTTTAGACGATATCGCTCACCTTTTCGCTTCAAAAAAGCAATAAGCCTGTAATATTTGCTTATGTCCTGATCGTTAATCTTTATCATCGCCTTGACCATGGAATAATTTGACCAAAGCGTTGACGATTTCCATATTTTGGACTTTTCTTCGGAGTATGCCAAAAGTACTTTTTCACTGAACTTGCCAGTGCCACTAACATTTTTTAGGTCACACCATCTCAAAAATCGATTATATCAAAGCTCGTACTGATCCTTGGACTTGCTGGGTAATAAATCAAAAATAATTCTATTAGCTGCTTCTTCAATTTCTGCTGGGAAACACCTTTCTTGATCACTTTCCATCATTTTACAAGGGTTGAGGCACAAATTTGACATTAGTTGACAACAGATGATCGAATGTTTGGAATCTTTCAATTAAATTTATTTCAGTTTAAATTATTCGGAATCTTTCAATTTAACTTATTCGAAGGGATTCCTTCCGCCTTCAGCGTCGTGTCCCAAGCTTCCCTTCTCACAAAATAAAATACCACTTTTAGCACTTACATCATAAATAACTATTTTTATATTAGATGAAAGTATAATATTATCAGAAAACAGGATAAATTTATTAAGATGAAAAGTAAGACAATATATTTTGATATCTCTATTCACAATCGGGTTACCAAAATAATATGACAATCATTATAAGAAATTTATAATTGCAGCTGAAAAATAATAATAGGCAAACTTTATAGCAAAACTATTTCAAAATTTCAATTAGTGTTTTTATAAGGAGAATATACATTATAAGGCCATTTAAATAACCTGTAGGCTATTTAATAGCCTTAAATTAAATTCACGCCTGTATGCACAGTCAATCGCTAGTGGCTAGCCAGAGAATTTCGGTTAGCCAGGAGAAAGTTGCTTGCATTGGATGGTTGACCGTTAAATAACTTTACAGAAATTGACTTTGACATGTCGTGTTTCAGGTCCATATAAAGCTGTATACGGACTGCAATTATAATTCTTGCAAATTTTAAAGTAATAATTTTTAGTTAGCAAGTATTTAGCCATTAAACTTGAGAAGCTATTATATAATAAAATATGGCTTATTATATGCATAGAGAATAAATAACGAGCTATAGAATAAATTACAATTGTAGAGACTTTTGAGATGGTATTGAAAACTTTGATTTTTAAAATTTGATTTTTAGAGAGAGTTTATATTCTGTTACCTAATTAGCAAGAAAAAGTCTTAATCCATTATGTTATATTTTTAAAAGTAAATAAATTTCAATTGCAATAAACATCTAGGGTGTTCCAATATTCCGTGGATATAGAAGTACTATGTATTTTTGGAATCAAATCATTTTTTGGCTCTTGTAAAAAATGCCTCAATCATAAGTATAGTTTTTAAGAAAAAATGTTTTGAAGAATTTATTTTTCTAAAGTAGACCTACAGAATATACAGGGAGTTTCAATGTTCCATGGACAAAGAACAACTACGTGTTTGTCGAATGAAAATAAGTTAATTGCATATAATTTACCTTTGTACCTACAAATGTGCTTTGTTTCTCCGTTAGAGGGCATCAATCAAAAATAAACCCGAACAATAATTAATTTAAAATTAATTATTTTTTAAAGCTTTTTATTTACATTATTGTTAAATATTATTTGTGATACTAACATATAATTCCATATGTTGGCGAACTAGATTATTAAAGCATAATACATTTTATGCGCCTCCATAGCTTGATGTGACAAAGAATTCACAGTCCTTTACAAAGATGCAACCGGGGGGGCATTGAAAATGATGAATAAAAACGTAAAAATATGATTAGTGTTAATATGAGTGTATTACATACATATGTTTAAATAACAAACTTAACAAAAAACAACAGATTTAAAGATTCACTGAAAAAGTAGTAATGTTAACATTATCAATAATAATTATGCGATCGCACCTATCCGTAAAACAAACAAGCAAAAAAACAAAATAACATACAAGACATCAGGTTAACATCATGACAGATCATGATCGATGACAGATAAAGAATTCTTACGGAAAGTTACACTTTACGATATAATTTTTTAACTGTTAAAGGCAAACCCCATATAAACACAAAACTTTTTAATACCTACTACTGTATCTAAAAGACATTTTTTTTAAATTACTAAATTCTTAGCCACGCTTCTTTTTTTCTTGGCTGTTGTGCGTCACGTCACAGTTTAACAGGCCCACGTTTGCACCACAAGGCGATGCTGCAGACCACTAGGTAGACCGGTCGTAGATATTTATGTTATACAACTTGCAGTCAATCTACACAAATATTATCAAAAGCTTTTCTTCTTCTTTTAAAATATGTTCAGATTTTGTAAAAAGTATAAGTCAAAATCGCAAAACTTAAATTTGATATGAGTTTCTTAGTTTTTAACTAATATAGTGGCGAATTACAAAAATTCCTTTTCAATGAAAATTAATCAGTTAAATAAAATAATTTAATAAATTACTAGCTTTTTCCCGCGACTACGTTCGCGTTACACCTCGAATCGTTCATGCATTGATTTAAATGATTTTTTACTTCTTTATAGAGAGCTAGTGAGCATAGATGTTTTTTATTTTTCATCTTTTTATTATTTATTAAGAGCATTAATACTCTCTTTATAGGTTATTTTTTATTCTTTGAAGGATAATTGAGAAAGATATATTTTGTTATGATGTCACTAAATAAACCCTTGTATAAAATTTTATACTGTCTGGTTTATAATGTTATACTATTGCATTTTCGTACAGCAAACTTTCATTGCCTATTCTACTCCCTAAGTATAAATTTCATAAATTCGCTTTATCTTTGTGCCAATTTTTATGAGTATAATCCAGAGGTCACCAAGTTTTATATAAATTTTTACTAACTGACACACCACTGACAATGACAAATAATTTATTTCTGGAGGTATTGTATGTAGGTGTTTTTCAGGTATGTTTTAGTATTTAGTCGTTTTGCACAAAAAAATAGCCATTAGGCACTATAAAAACACTTCATAACAAATCTACACATATATACCTTTCATTTAAAAAAAGGATCATCAAGATTGGTGAAGCGGTTTCGGCGGGATGAATGCAACAAAAAAACCTTTGAGTTTTTATATATGTATGGATTAATTATTTTTGCAACATATTTTACTTTGCAAATTTTTATAAATATTCAGACTCGCCAATATCGTAGTCTACCGTGTCCAGCCTGTTTAGCCAAACGTAGGCCGATTCCTCTTCGGCGGCGCACGGCGTCGTTACCCTGGCCGATGGAAGAGTCTTGAAGACGCTCATCCGCGCATAGGAACAAGTTGACTGCGTAGCGTATTGCGTTATTAATCGATTCTGAAACTTTCTATCTCATGTATAACATGTTACGCAAGTTTATTATTTTAATCTCGATTTTAATAGATAAATATGTGAATGCCACCTGAATATCTTCCGCCATGACATGTTTTTTACTTTTTGTTATGGTAAAGTGATTTCTATAAACTTTATTCAATAACGTATATTTTCCTCCATTTGTGATTTTTTAATTTTAAGCGAAAATTAAGTATAACATTTTAGGAAAAAGAAACACTGTAATATTTAAAAGAATAAGAAGAAATTAGTCTTATTTTGAAAGAAAAATATAGAAAAACTCTTTCTATAGAAAAAAGTCTTTATACTAACCAGAAATCCGGTGACATATACGGGGTCTCACCGGAAACATTACTTATTACTTCACATAACTTGAAGAATATCTACTTGTAATAATGAACACTTCAGAAATACACCAGTAAAAACATTTATTATTTGAGATTAAAACTCGAATGAAATTATAAATATTAGTTACCTATGTTGTTATAGCTTTTATAGGCCTGTTTAACGACTTAATAAGTTACCTAGCGAAAAAATCTGTGCGCTTACCTACCACTATTGTTACAGGTTAATTCTTTAAAGAAATATGTTACACAAATTAAAAACGCTAAAATTTTAATGGTATTACTTGTGCATTATTGACCTTATAATGCAATTAGTTGGAATTATATCTTCTTTAAATATAATTAGACTTTTTAACGACTTTTAAGTTACCTAGAAAAATATCTGTGCACTATTGTTACAGGTTAATTCGTTAAACAAATGTGTTTCATATTATTCGTGGTATTAGTGGTATTATATTGGAATCAGCTTGGCATTAGTGGGGCATTATATGAGAAATTTTGGTACTTAATTTGTAGTTTTGGCATTACTTTGGCATTAGTATACAGACATTTGTCAGCGGTTTACTCCTTGTAGATAATCAAAAAGTTTTTAGATAAAATTTGCTTTTTATGTCAGATCATTTCTATGAAAAATTACATTAGATTTTTATTAAAGACGCTGGGTAATTAAAACATTGACTAATAAAGCTTGTTCACTTTAAATAAGGGGTCACGAAATATCCTGCTTGGAGTGTTTGGGTTATGGGGTGTATAATAAATTAATCCTTGTTTTATAGTAAAAACCATAAAACATTTATTTGTGAGTAAAATAATGCAATGGTTGGCTATCTCTCCTTTATAATTAGGTAAAAATACACTAAAATAATTAGAAAAAAAATCTTGTAATTATTTAGTAATTACGTCAATATTAATTAATTGACTTTCTAGTCTATTTTATTTTATGTACAAATATATTATTAAATTTTAATCTAAGCATTAAGTAATAAAACACTTTGTGCCCTCTTATATCGTAAGAGGTTACGAAATAATCTCCTGGTTACACCCCTTACAGAAAACAGTGTAAGGGGTGCAAATAAATTGTATAATCACTGTTTTTTGTAATAAAAACTATAAAACATTTCTTATTTGTGAGATTAAAAAAACAAAACAATGCATTGGTTAAAATAAGTATTCAATACATGTATTGTGTTAGACATTTATAACAAACCAATCAGGAAAAAATCCAAAACCTACCGTTATAGGAGGTATAAGATGATTAAACTTATATAATGACAACTACTTATCAAACTTATAACAAATTACTTACTACTGTCAGCTACTGTCTAGGTAGAATATACCTAGAGTACCTACACCTACCTATGATGTAGGTAGATTAAAGCTTATTTTGACTTTACGTCTCACTTCGGTGTCACAAGCTGAATTTTTCAGGGATGGAAGTACAGTACATGATATGGGGACCCTTATTCCGTACAAAAGTAGTACAAAATTAGACCGGGTAAAAGGGCACTATCATCAAAAATCGATATATTAATACCACCGTATAGAGAAAACAAATACTTATTTTTGGTCCAGTACACAATAAAGTCTTCGTACGGAGTAATTTTTTATAATTATTTACAAAAAAACATTTCCATTAGCCCTTATGACCAAAAAAAACTTTAAACATGAATATCTCATTTCAATCATGCGAAAATTTGGTTTAAAAATACTTTTTTTAATATAACTTTCATTTAACGAAAAACGAAGGCCTAAATGAAAAAAAGAAACAATTTAAAAGTTTCGCTTATGTCTTGACAAGGTATCAAAGCAAACCCCATATTTTTTGCTTTTAAACTAATAAAGATATATCAATAAACAATTAGCGATGTAATGGTACTTGCCGACTGGCCGACTGCCGCCGCTGCGCCGAGATTTCCTATACCCTTGTATATATGACGTCATGGTGTGGCAAATGTAGCATTTTAATTCGATTTGGGCTCCCTTATATAGGATAACAGAAACATTTTCAATGTTAAAACATTTTTTGGAAGTCAGCTTTGGAAAAAAAGATTTTTTTCCAAAGGCCAAAAATGTAGCAAATACCATTTTACGAATAAAATATCGGTCGTCTGTTGAGTTGAAAAGTATTTATATAAAAAAGTGTGGGTGTAGTTTTCACCCTTTCTATACCTTTTCTTGATTTTTGTGAAAGTCAAATGTTAAAGAACTCATAGCAAAACATAGACATCTAAAATCTCGTTCAAATGGGAATGACGGTTCTTAAAATATCTGAAAAAATGTGTTTATTTTTTAAAGTTTCAGGCTCTCTGACAAACGAAGGACTTTTGTATAGAGAAAAATTGTATCAAATTAACTTATTTTGATTTCAAAAATACGTAGTAGTTCTATGTCCACGGAATATTGGAACACGCTGTATAATTTGAATTGTGCAAAATAGCCCCAACTTGTGTGTTCAAATTGCCCCAAATGTTTTATTTGTCGCTCTGTTTTACTTAAGCATCTTATGTTTATTTAGAAAAATATCAACTTAACTGAACCTTTTACAAAACCTGTGCAGTAACAATACAAAGATACAGTATGATCGAAACAAAAACGGCGTCAGCGATGGCTATGAAATGAAGACCGCTGTCATTCTCTAATATGCAAAATTATATGGGAAATGCCATCGATCCTCGTTTCCAAGCCAACTGGACGCCGTTTTTTTCGATCATACGATATTTACTTCTACTGTCTTAGTAGTAACCTAGTTTTTTTACAGCCGCTACTCGCTGACGAGTATTTGACACTTTCATGAGCTTTTCTGTGACTGAAAAGCCCGATACGTGATGTTATCTGCCTACCGCACTCCGGACATTCAAAAATCTCATTGCTTTGTTGCCTCTTTACTTTTTGGTTGTCGCTGTTAACTGAGTTTACAACTCTTCTCCATTGAGTTCTATTATGAGCCGCTTCCTCCCACTCATTCTGCATGTTAAGCCTCTTCCTTGTACCTTTTCAGCTGTCCACCTGACCTCCTCTTACCGTCCACAAGCTCACCGTAAAGCAGAGATTTTGGTATGCGGTTTTATTGCATTCTGTATGCGTGACCAGCCCATCTTAAGCGGGACTTTGTAACCATGACTTCAATACTCTCGCAGTTACCTTTTTCAAGGACGTTTGAGACATGGTGGAACCACCGGATTCTTAAGAATTGTCTAAGGTGTCTCTGTTGCAACTTGTTTAATGCGTTCATGTGTCGGCGGAACGGCACCCAGGTTTCACTCCCATATAACAATGTGGGGATTATAATTGCTCGGTACACTGCAAGTTTTGTTTTTGTACTCAAGTCATGATTGTAGAAAACCCTGTCTTTTAATTTCCAGAATACTCTTGAGGCGCTACTAATCCTATGCTGAATTTCAGAGTCAATATTGGCCTTTTCCGAAATCAGACTGCCAAGGTAATTGAATTCCGCCACATATTCCAATAGTTCTTCTTCGATTTTTATAGCATTGTTATGATTTTCCGGGGGAGTGCACATGATTTTAGTTTTGTCGATGTTTAGCTTAAGGCCTAAAGCCTCGTATGCCCAGGTATATGTGTTCAACATTTCTTGTAATTGTTGTACTCTGTTTGCAACTAGAGCGCAGTCGTCAGCGTATTGAAGTTCTGTGATGAATTTTGTACGTGTTTTGCCCTGAGTCTTTTTATGTTGAACAGACCGCCGTCGTATCTGTATCTAATGCCCAATCCTCTCTCCTGCAGTTTGCTGTCCACTATAATGGAGAGCGCTGCCATGAATATGTTGAATAGGAGAGGCGCTAAGACACATCCCTGCCTAACTCCTGTATTTGTTAGGAATGGGTCGCTCAGTGATCCATGATGTGACACTCTTGACTTGTTGTTGTTATGGAGACTTTTACACACTGTAAGAAATTTGTTGGGTACTCCGAACTTTTTCATAATTGCCCAAAGCGCATCTCTGTTCACAGAGTCGAAGGCTTTTGTTAGATCGATGAATGCAACGTAAAGTTTAGACTGCTGCTCTCTTACTTTTTCCTGTAGTTGACGGATGGAAAATATGGAATTGACGGTGCCGCGGTTGGTACGAAAACCCGTTTGCGATTCTGGAAGGATTTTTTCTATATATGGGTGCAGGCGATTTGACATTATTTTTGCAAGAATTTTGCGGCCGATAGCCAATAGTGAAATTCCCCGGTAATTTCCGCAGTCTGATGCACTTCCTTTGTTCTTAAATATATTCGCTATATTCGCGTTGCGAAAGTCCTGAGGTACCTCTCCGCTCTCCCATACGACATCGAAGAGAGCCTTAAGATGACCAATAAGTTCTTTACTTGCACACTTATAGATTTCCACTTAGAATCGCGTCACAGCCAGCCGATTTGTTGTTTTTAACCTGTTTTATGGAGGTCTCTATTTCCTGTTCTGTTATTGGGATGTCTAATATATCGAGGCTGTTATACTGAGGTATTGTGTTTAGTGCTTCCATATTGGGGTTGTTTTCTTGGTTAAGGATATGGCTGTAATGTTCTTTCCAGCGATTTCTGATTTGTTGTTCCTCCTTTAGAAGTTCGCCATTTTGTACCATGATTGGGCAGCTTACCTTCTTAGTTGGACCGTATACTTCTTAGTATATACAATAGTAGCCTACTTTATCATCATAGGACTACGTGTATATCGGCAAACACTTTTTATTGAAACACTTTTTATTCAATTCCGTGTGTATCGCCATTTTTCTAATACATCTTAAGGTTTGTTCTTTTAATTTCTAAATATCAGATAAGTATAGAATGTACAAAAAACTAAGATAAATATATAAGGTGAAACAAATATTTTAGTGTTTTTTTTTAGAATTATTTGATATTTGAGTGTTACCTTTTGACTGTTCTTCATTTTAAATAAGAAAAAAACAAAATAAAACTAGATTTTTAGTCAACATATAAATCAAAACAAACTACAACGAAATTAAGGTTAGAAAGAATGTTCAGTCGGATTGAAACTAGCCAATATACACGTACTCCATTATATTTCATTGTTTTTAAATCTTTAAATCATTTATGTCTACTCCATGTTATTTTCCTTGTTCAATTAGCAGGACTGATAAAATTATCAAATATCAATTTCCCTCATAAAAGGGTATCGAATTTTATTAAAAAGTTAGGGGAGAGTCGGGTAGTATTAATTGATTTTATGTCGAGGTGGACTATTATCAGACTATTTTATAAAACATTTTGTAAATTTATGTTCGTAAAATAAACTCCCAGATAATTTAATTAAATTTACAACCCAATTTATTATAAATGTAGTAGAAATTAAATTAAATGTATATAATTTTGTATTATTATGTAATTTAATTATGTGTAAATTGTAAGATTTAAAAATGTTAGTCGAAAAATATATTAGTATCAAGTTGTAAAAATACAGTATGATCGAAAAAAAGTGCGTCCAGCTAGATTAAAACCTAGATCATATATACTTACATTGATAAACCAACGCCATAAGTTTAGCATAAAAAAATGTCTCCAACATCACGATATGCCATTTTCAAACCTTCTTTATTGCATTTATGAAACGTTCAATAGGTTTGTCTTTCTCGATGACCGTATTTTGCGCATGCGCATTAAAAGATGCACATATTTCAAAAATAATCACAATTGTATACGGTTTGGAAAGTACAGGGTGGTCGAAATTGGTCTGTTTTAACAGAGAAAACCTATTTCCTGACTAGATAGAGCAAAACCGATATAGATGTCATGGGCTCGATTTCTGAGTCACGTTTAATGGCGTAAACCGCCTGTTGTTATTTTCACTGCCAACTGAGATACGGGGTATTTTTGAGTTTTTTACCATTTTGAAAATTGCTCATAACTTTTTTATTTTGCGGAATAATAAAATTCTGCAACAACGTTCTTAAGGCACTTTTTTAAGCAGAATCCATTGGCGTAGTCAGATTTTTTCTATGCTTGCTCTTTTTGTCACAAATAATGAAAAATATAATTTTTTAAATGGAAATCATAGTTGGCTATGAACTAAAAAAAATGATGGCGTTTATCAACGATATAAAGTTAGGGGTATCTATTTCTAAGAATGAGAGAAATATTAGGTTTTTTATCTTTATATCGAAGTGGGCCTTGATTTTGTGTTGACCTATGTGTTTTTATCACAATTTGATATTCAATATTATTATTTATCTACATAATTAAAGAGTTTTGGAAAGGTACATTAACGTACTATATTAGTATTAGTAATTGCAATTGAAATCGATGCAATAAACAAAGAACAAGACTAAAAAACGTATTTTTTGTGTGGCGAATATAGTTTTCTAAAAAAACTCATCAAAGATGTTCAAAATGAGCACCTCCTTGTTGAATACACAGTAAACATTTTTTGAGCACAGAGTTCCAACGATTTATTAGGCGAACTAGTGTAATAAGTCCTAAAAGTTGCCTAGTAATTTTCTGCAGTTCTTTCCTTATAGATAAGGTCTTCTAATTTCCCCCATAAAAAAGTCGAAAGAAGTTAAATTACAGGACCTAGCAGGCCTAGACATGGAGACCAAGATATGGGGCCCTTTGTTCCAATCCAATTCTCTCTAAATTCTCCATTTAATAGTGGAGTTGTAACCCTGGCGTTTTAATTGTAAATGGTAGTACTAATATAGAATGTTGATTTACGTTTTCAAAAGTCTTTAGTTATGCAGATAAATAATAATATAGAATATTAAATTGAGATAAAAAATAATTAGGCAACTATAGGTCAACACAAAATCAAGGCCTGCTTCGACACAAAGATAAAAAACGTAATATTTCTCTCATTTTTAGAAATAAATACACATAACTATATATCGTTGGGAAGGATTAAACGCCAGCATTTTTTTAAGTTCATACCAACTATGATTTCCATTTTAAAAATTGTATTTTTTATTATTTCTGACAAAAAAAGCAAGTATAGAAAAAAACTGACTACGCCACTGGATTGTGCTTAAAAAAGTGCCTTAAGAACGTTTTTACAGAATTTTATTATTATGCGATATACAAAAGTTATGGGCAATTTTCCAAATGGTAAAAAATTAAAAAAGACCCCGTATCTCAGTCAGCAGTGAAAATAGCAACAGGAGGTTTACACCATTAGACGTGTCTCAGAAATCGAGCCCATGACATCTTTGTCGGTTTTGCTCTATCTAGTCAGGAAATAGGTTTTCTCTGTTAAAACAGACCAATTTCGACCACCCTGTACAAATAATTATACATTGTTATGGAAACCAACTTTTCATTGTTATCATATTGTCATAATCATATGTCATAATCTTATTTCCATTGCGTAACGACGCTTGTTTTTTGCGATTTTTAATTTAAAAATTGTATTAATTACTCTTTTATCGACCGCTTTTATATAGCCAAGGATGCAAGTGTGTTCAGTGAGAAGTTAATTTTAAGTTATATTTCTATTTTCTTTTTCGTTGGACTTTCTAAATACTCGTAAAAATGGCTAGAAAGTGTTTGGTGTGTAGAAGTTCTATTATAAAGGTCCCCGAATTATCTTTTCATAAACAAATAAAGTATTCAGTTGTTCTTTTATTTATATTAAGCCATATGTATACTTTCTGGTTAGATTTCCTAAGAATTTTGAGATTCGTACGGAGTGGCTAAATTATTTTTTATATAATTTAATTTTTATGACAGTAAACATTCAATTTATTGTTCAAATATAAGCATTTTGCAATATAAATTTTTAAAATTAATATTCAAATTTGGCGCCCGGACGATAGGTTATAGGTTAGGACGATAGGTCTCGACAAGGATAGATAGAGTAGAAGCACCGCATGGGCAACAAAAAAAGAAGATAAATGGAAGTCGTTGATATGTTTACATACTTTCCATAATGATTTACTTATCCACGTAAGTATATATGATCTAGGTATTAAAAATGACGATGGGCCTCTTATAATTTTATTCATAAATTCACAGAAATCTTTATTTCCAAGCCATCTCTAACACCGTTTTTTTTCAATCGTATGGTATATTTGCCTTAACTAATTGATATGATATTAAGTCAAAATTTTATTGTATTACATTGGTATATTTTAAAAGTCAATGTCATGAAGGATTTATAGACATATGAGTATAAAACCTATTTGTTACACGTAAAAAATATTTTTTTTACATGTAACAATTAGTTTTTTCTAATTAATTACTTTTTTGACATTTCAAACTACACTTTTTTATACATATCCTTCCAATCAATATCTGTTATTAAGAAGTTTCACTTCAAATATGCGCCCATAGTGTACACACAATTTTTTTTCTATTGATACCTACTAAATAAGTGCAAAAATTTTCAGGGCTAGTAGATCTCGATAAAAGAAACATAATTCCTCTTTACCATTTTTCAAATATGTCCAAAATAACCGAGTTATTCAAGTTTAAAAATTCACCCAAAAATTATTTTTTGTTTAAATTTTGAGAAAACCAATGGATCTTTTGTGTATTTTTTGTTTATTGCACATTTAATTTAATCTATTTATTGAGGATATTCACGAGGAAAGACATTTCATAAGGATATTATGTTTTTAACTAAAAGTTAAAAAAATTTCCAAAATTTTCAAATATTTTTTTCGAGAAAAAAATCGTCGTCGTGTTTCTGGGGTCGAAATATACTACCTCTAAGAATATTTGCATTTATTTGCAACTCACCCTGTAGAAACAGCAGATGCAGAAGGAATGGAGTGAAGAGCGATGAGGGATAATAATAAGAAGTAAAGCAGAGAAGAAAGTAAAAGTAGATAGATACTTCCAAAATGTAAAAAAATCACAAATGGCAATTTTAAATATGTGGAAGTCAAATCTAATAAACTTTTAGGATTGTTTGACGTATTCAATTCGTTTCGATCACTTCCTGCTTCACCGGAAGAGACTACAACTTTAGATTTTTAAATGGCACCCTCAGTATTTTTTACTTTGTTCAATAGAAAATGACACTCTGAATAGAATGCCTAGTAAAATGTTTAAATGTTAAAATCGCAATTGCAGGTTACTGTCGCAGCGATTTAAAAATCGCAATCGCGGTTTCAATTGCGATCGGAGAATCGCAGTTTTCCTCCTCTCTAATATCGACAAACTAATACACAACTTGTTTCATGTGGTGTTTCAAAAATCTATTTTAACGAACCCAATTACGGAATTTGTTTAGTTCATTTAGTGCATCACCCACATTCGTGGGTGAACTTAATAACAAAATATACGTGGACACAAATTGGCAAACCAACATTTTAACATTTGAAATAAACTACACGTAGGCGTTACAATAACAATTGAGGGCGACTAATTTGAAGTTCGATTCGACCAGAAGTGAGATGTAAAAATATAAAAATCCCTAAAATATCAAATTATGATTTAAATAAATTTCCGAAATTCAAAAACAGATATTGTTCTTCTAATGGCGATACAAATATGTATTTGATTTGTTCTAAAATTTAAATTTTCTGATGTATTTATTTTGTTTTCGAATGTACAGGGTGTCCCATTTTTGTTAGTTTTATGTGGTTTCTCGTTAATGAGTAGAGATACAAAGTTGCGGTTTTTACATTGATGTACTACTTTTTTAAACCAAAGATGCTACGCATAGATTTGTCCAAGCCCCCTTGGTTTCTGAAATACTATTTTGTACCCCTTCTTATCTCGGTTATCTTATAACTTATCGAAAAGGTGAAAACTGAGACCTATAGAGTTTTTCAAGTAGAACACAGTGGCTTAACTAGATTTTCTGGGATCGGTCATTTTTGAAATATGACAAAAATGTATTTTTTAAATGGACTACACTATCTATTATTTTTTTATTTTATTTGTCTTTTTATGTAAAGGGTCAGGCGAAAAATGCAGGTAATTTAATTTCTCTCCAAACTGAGAAAAGCACGATTTAATGTTCAAAACGTTACAAAAAGTACAGGAACTTATAAAAATAACGTAATAGAAATTTGTTAGAACTAGGTAAATGTAGTTTTTTATTAGATAAAATACCATTGTAACTGACAAACGTACTAGCAGAAAATTGGTTTGCCTGTTTTTTTTTCTTTTTTTCCTCGGTTTGCCTGGTGTTTTTCCATTATACTAGTATATCTTCTGACCAGGTTGTTTTTTACCCAGTTTTGCGGCTTCTAAAAATGCTTACACCCACTCTAAACCAATTGCACCGAATATTTAATTGTAGAAAAAAAATTGACTTACCTACTGTTTCCCTTAACCCTTCATGTCCTTTCTAAAAAAAGTACAGTCTACACTTATTTTCATAAATTAGGTAAAAATGCATTATTTAACTTTTTTCGGACGACCAGTGTATTAAGTAATCAAAATAATCAAATAATTTAGTCGACGTTAAATTTTGATTATTTATTATTCCACGCTATGGTTTCTGTTTGTAGAATTAATGCTCAAGTTAATGCATCAAAAACATCAATAACTCACAGCTGCACAAATTCATTTTCAGTGCAGTTTATTAAGAAAACATGACGAAAAGGAAAATTATTATCTCTAGTTAAATTAAATAAAACTATTATTTAATTTAATACTCTTTTAATAAGATAAGTAAAATATAAAATAATATACAGGGTGTCCTATTTGAAAAAACATATGTTTTAATCATATTTCATAAATGACAGCTCTCAGCGAAAAAATGGTTATGTCACTGAATTCTACATGAAAAACTCTATGGAACGTAGTTATTGTTTTTTCGATAATTATAGGATAACCGGGATACGAGAGGACTCGAAAAATACAAAATTTTCAAATCCACCCTGCATTTCAGAAACTAATAGCGCTAGGACAAATATATGTGTAGCATCTTGAGTTTCATAAAAAGTAGCACATTAATATGAAAACAGCATCTTTGTACTTCTACTTATAAGCGAGAAACCCTGTAAAAGACACGAAAATTGGACACCCTGTACAGGACAAATAATGAGTTGATATTATAAGTAAATGCAATTTATTTAATTCAAATTCAAAGCCCTTATTGTGCCTAAAAAGATGGTAATACATCTTCACGTATGTTTTAAATACACATGCATTTTTAATAAATCCAAAGAAATACTAATACAAAAAGAAATAAACAAAATCAAATAATCATTAGTTTGTGAGTTTTTGTATAATTTATCCCTGTACCGATTTATTCATTCGAGTCTCATTCATTATGAAAGCAATTAGAATTATTTAATATTCTAACCGAAGTAGGTAAATCATTTTCTAACTAAACAAAATAGATTTAGTATATATCGGTAATTAATATGTTTTATTAATATTGATTACATTATAGACTTATAGACAATATCCCATTTGATTTATAAAGATATATAATATTATACACATAACGTAGGCGTTAATGAAATAATTGGAATATTTTGCTTATGTATATTTATGGCATATTCATTTTGAAAAAAAACCTGCTAAATAGTTTGCTACTACGACAGATAATTAAAACAAACTTTTATAGATTTTGAAATTTTTGTAGTGAAACTTCTTAAAGCGCGATGGGAGCAAAAATTGAAGGCCTCGAGTCGGCCTTGATTGACAGCTGCGGGACGGCATGACCTTGTCATGACGCGAAGGTCATGTGAAGCAGTACATCAAAGAAGTAATCGTTGACAGGAGATATGCCTTGTTTTGATTGTTTTATAGAGTTACGGCACAGGTTGTGGTTGAGAATTGTTTTTTAGTTCGTTTAATTTAATAATTACTAAAACCAGCAGTTCCGAAAATATATTTAAAAATAAAAGATAAAAAAACAAAATATTTATTATCTATTAACATGGATTCGAACGATAAAAGGTAAAAACACTAAATTGATTAGAATAACGCTAACATTTGCCTATAATGTAGTGTTCGTATCTTAATTTCTATGAAAATGTGACGTCTGGTTTTTCCCATGTAGTCTTTAAATGGTTTAAAAATCAGCAGGAATGGCCCATTATGCAGTAAAGACATTGTTTTTGTGTTGTCTTTTGTGGGCAACAAATAAAGTCAATTGTCTCATCAAAAACTGAAAATGCGAAACAGATAGCATACTATTCTCTTTATTTTATATTAAATTTAATTTTAGGTTTAAAAAATATATATCCTTCAAATCCTTCAATTTAATAGCTGTTAGTAAGAAATTTCACTTCAAATATGTGCACTAGTGCACACACTGTTTTTTTAAACTAATATGTGTGTCTATTATTTTATAAATTAATTTGATGAACAAGTAATATATTTTAAAAACCATTGCTATCAACTTATAAATTATCGCAAATAACTATTATTTTTGCATCATATATTATAATTTTATTTTATTTAAATTTTACGATTAGGCAACCCGATATACACCGCGATATTATACAGCTACAGCTACACAATGTTGTCACTGGATGCGGCCACCAGAGTAGGCTTTTTGTCGACCTCTCTTTATCTTTGATCATCACCTGTCCGACACTTGTCACTGTCAGATCAAATCAGATGTTTTTGGATTTACTTATCCTTTGTTTTGGTTATTGAAATTTTATAATTATCAGATAAAATTTCGTAATTAAATTTTTTGATGTGGATCGCAGTGCGCAATTCGTTTATTTTAATTGTTAAGAGTTAAGTTCGTTCACACACACACACATTGACCGGATATGAAATATGGCAGTGGAAAATATTCTAGAACATCGTTTTTATTTATGCCTTTTTGTGAGTTGGACTAGTCGAGAGATATATAGTTCTCTATCTATATCCTGGAGGGAGATTTCCGGTTGAAATCTGGTTTTGTGAAGGAAATCCAATCCTTGTGTGACTTCTTGTGTACTCCCCGTCCGAGAATATCGTCGTGAAGAACTGGCTGCCGTTTCGTGAAGCAATTTCCCTGTTGGTGATTAGCAGGTCTTCGTAGAGAAGGATTAAGTCTTCCGGAACATATTTGGTCAGAGACGTGGTTGTATTTTGTCGATTTGTATGGACCGCCGACCAATTTCCGCAATGGGATTAAAATAGCCAAATTTTTTCGACCGATATTCCGATTCCACGTGCCCAAGAAGTTTCCCCGAGTAGAGTTCCAAGGTATGCTATAATTTTTCTGCCTATACTAAGTCAATGCTCAACTGATTTTTGTTCGTATTGTTGACTGGTTTTCGACTTTTCCACGCCCACGTAGTGTAGAAAAATTAGTTGAGTGTCATCTTTCTTAAATCTTATTTGGTTGTTCGTAATTGTAGAGCATAAAGACCGTAGAGCACAGAACAGTCCAGAATTCCATCCGTTCCTGTTGCCCGTGTAGAGGTATCTGTTGGACATCATAAACCCTCGTTGAGGTAAAGTTCAGATTTAATTAATCCTTCTTTATTATCTTTATTGACACCTACACGTTGTGCTAGTCCTTGTTCTATAATTGAGACTGACTTTTCTAAGACAACCAATATTATTTAGGGTTTTATATGTTCACCTTTTGAAGTCCTACACCTGCCTGTACATTTGCTGACGGGCTCCAGTGACAGTACAACGAGCTGCTGTACCCTGCTGTAGCCATCCCATAGCTATACACCGTAGCTCAGCCGGAGGAACTTCCGAGTAATTTCAAGACTGTAGTGTAAGATCGTTTAGATATTAGTATAATTTTAGATTTGATTTATGGGTATAAACCACCCTGATTGTATCTAGTATTAAGTTAGATAAGGGGGTTTGACGTCATAGGTTTAGTTATTGCATTTGATTTAAATTCTATTTTCTCTTCCAACCTTTCGATTTAAATTTCTTAACATATTACATTTTACATTTCGTTCAGTTTTTTTATATATATTTAACTTTTTAATATTTTAATAAATTGCTTAAATATTTTTATTAGTATTATTTACAGTCTAGTCTCATAGTTAAGTCACTCAAGTTCAAATAATTATAGTAATATTTGAAGTTCATGGTAGTTGCACTCAACAGTTCGAGGTTAGTGTTGAAGTCTACTTAATAGTAACATCTTTCATGCCGAGTTCGTAGAGTATAATCTCGTGGCGCCCTTTTATTAAGATCTTTGAACCCAGACCACCCGGCTGTTAAAATTAACAAGCTAGTGGCCTCTATGCAACTCATCCTAATTAAGTAAACTTGTGTTTTATTGAACTTCGAATTAAAAAAGGACGCGGCAGTATACCCAAAATTTAACAGTGTTTATTCAAAAGAAAATTTTTATGTCATAATAGCATCATATATGATTCACACTTTTTTATATATTTCCTTTATTTAACCTCTGGCTCGGGGTTCTCGAATGCAGTCAACTGATTTAAGCTGATAAAGGATGAATAAAGGTTGCGTAAATAATAAGTTAATTTATGCACGAATTTCTTAATTCATTTGACGGAATAAACAATTAACAATAATTCTTTATTAGGTTAACAATAATCCCACTGTAATTCAAGTCCTGATAAAATCTATTTCCAGATTTATACTCTATACATTATACCAATTATAAGGAAGCAAAATAAAACATTAATTCACCACAATACACCAAAACACTTTTACTTTCGCACTGGACGCGCGTTTCGCTAACCATTATCAACAAATGATTAAAAGAAGACTAACATGGTTAGCAAAACGCGCGCCCAGTGCAAAAATAAAAGTGTTTTGGTGTATTGTGGTGAATTAGTGTTTTTATTGTGCTGCTGTTCTGCCAAAGGTTCCAACTCCCAACTGTAATTATAAGAAAGACAAAAAATTATTCAAAATAAACACAGAAAAGTGTAACGAACTCATAAAAAATTTAAATTTGTAAAAAAAGATTTAAACAATGGCGACTCTTCGGTATTTAATGTATAAATAAGTGTAATTCTATTCCATCCTAAGTTCTTTATTAAAATTATTTAAGTACTATGTGTTCAGGAGAATTTTTACCATTATTTCAAAATAATATTAAAGAGTTATTTACAAAATGAGATAATTGCTCCCAAATTTTAACACTAAATTTAACACAACATTTAAATTTTGAGGAGTTTTGACCTAAAATGAAAAGTGCTGTAATTTCCGCCTACATACTTCCATTGAGAACTAACTGTTTAAATGGACTTTTATATATTTCCACAAAAATTAAATAATACTCATATGTGACCTTTGAACTTTAGATATAAAGTAATTTCATACAAAGTTGTAATTAAAAACCAAGTTGAATTATTAATAATACAGCTTTCAACTTATATAAAACATAAATCCCAAAGGTATTTTAGTATATAACACAAACAAGAGTATTAATTAAGATACAGATACAATACAATAATTTTTAGTATTGGGAATATTCGGATGATTTCAATCTTCGAGTATGATACTCAAGGATTCCAATAATTTAAATTCCTTAAAGTTTTAATCATCTGCTGATGATACTAACATGGTTAGCAAAACGCGCGTTAAGTGCAAGAGTAAAATTGTTTTGGTGTATTTTGGTGAATTAGTGTCTTATTTTACTCTTGTAACACCAAAGGGTCCAACCCCAACTGTACTCGTACATACATACATACAGACATTACTCGCTGACGAGTATTCGACACACATCAGAAGATGGTCACTCAAGGCCTTTTTTTAAGAGCTTTTCTGTGACTGAAAAGCCCGATACGTGATGTTATCTGCCTACCGCACTTCAAAGATCTCATTGCTTTGCTGCCTCTTTACTTTTAGGTTGTCGATGTTAACTGACTTTACAATTCTCCATTCCGTTCTATTGTGAGCTGCCTCTTCCCACTCATTCTGCTTGTTAATTCCCTTTAAGTTTCGTGGAAAATGTCCTTGTACCTTTTCAGTTGTCCACCCGGCCTCCTCTTACCGTCTACAAGCTCACCGTAAAGCAGAGATTTTGGTATGCGGTTTTCTTTCATTCTGCATACGTGACCAGCCCATCTTAAGCGGGATTTTGTAACCATGACTTCAATACTCTCGCAGTTAGCTTTTTCAAGGACCGATACGTTTGAAACATGATGGAACCACCGGATTCTTAAGAGTTGTCTAAGGTGTCTCTGTTGCAACTTGTTTAATGCGTTCATGTGTCGGCGGTACGGCACCCAGGTTTCACTCCTATATAACATGGTGGGGATTATAATTGCTCGGTACACTGCAAGTACTGTACTCGTATAGTAGTATTAACCATACAATTTAGTACATCCAGTAATAATTTAGTTATTTACTAAAAATCCTATGCCCAAGGAAGTTACAACAGAAATATTGAATTAACGTTTAAGAAAAAGAAATATATTTATTTACATTTATTGTGTTTTAAAGATAAAAAAAATAATTTCAATTTTTTAATATAATTGTAATAATACCGGATGTTTCTCAAAAGTGACTGGCCTCTGTAACTTTTTTATATTTTTCAGATAAAAATTGAAATTTGGTATATATACTAACATACCAAACCCTTTATCTGACAAATAAATAAGGGTAAGCCACTTTTGAAAGAAACCCAGTATATTATTTTATAAAGAAATTATTCTACATGCAATTTTACTTTGTGACTACAGGCAACATTTTGTACGTATTAGTTCAAAAAAACGCCAAATAATATTATAATACTTTAATAGTTCATAGTACTAAATAAAGATGTATTTAAAACTGTTATTTATAGGACTATTAGAATGGTTGAATTATGTTATTTTACGTCAGAGAATCCAATTAAGTTCTAAACTAAACTCAGACGTCCAAAAAAATATACGGAACATAAAAAACCATTTTTTTCTAAATGTCTGTCATATAGGCTCCGAAGTTACGCTCGTCTAGATTGGACTCTGGTTTATTTTAGCTTAGAGACATTGTGAATCATCAGCTACATAAGGACTAAATTTACGATCTGCATTTAATAGTGATTCTGCAATAAACGAAATTTAGACACGTTTAAGTAAAAACTGCGGACAACGAACTTTAGCAGGCATTTAAGAAATGTAATTTAATAGTAATTTCTTGAAGAAAAATAAGACAATTAGAAGTCTACGGCGTGTCAAAAAAATAGTGTAAATCTAGCTCAATAGTTGCTTGCTCAATCTGCTCAACAGTCGAATTTGGGCAATGCCCGAGAAAAATACGCCTGTCTGTCTGTCTGTCTGTCCGTCCGTCTGCCGGCTGTAACACGATAACTCAAAAACCGGTGAACCGATTTTAACCAAATTTAACACAAAAATACTGTGGCACCCGAGAATCTGGCCATTAGTTTTTGGTGGGGGTGGGGGATTGGTAAGGGGGTATGGGAGGGGGTTAAAAATTTATAAAAATCGTAACTCCGAAACTACAGTAGCTAGCGAAACGCGGTTTTCAAATTAAGATTAGGAATAATATTTGCAACAAAATTTGTTATAACATCAAAATCAGTCAAACTTGCAGTTTTCGAGATATAAACATATTTTTTTTTTCAAATTAATTCGACTATTGACAGTAACATATCTAACTTTGGTGGATGATTCTGCAGATAAAAATTTAAAAAACGTTCCTATGAACATAGTATGTCCGGAAATGCTTCCCGAAGAAGATCGGCGCTCGAAGGGGTATATAAAAATAATATATTTTGTTTATTTTTAATAACACTGGTAAACTACTGGGAAACCGTTTTTCTTGAAATTTGGTACTTTACACACATCTTAATGGCGGAGAAAATGACGATAGTGTAAAATTCGTAGTACATGCTTTAGGTTAGAACTTAAACAAAATTTCCAAGTTTTTTATTCTAAGAGCTACAGATGCGAGACGCACTATTGCCGGACTCGGTATATTATTTCTATTTACCCTTTCGAGGGTTGTAACTTTTTCGGGGAGCATTTTAGAGCATATATTTATAGGAATTTTTTGTTTTATTTTTATCTTTAGGATTACCCACCTAAAGTTAGATATACTACTTTTTGACACCCTGTAAATAATTAAATAGAAAAATATAAGGACTGCATACTATTTTATATTTATTACTTCTTGATTATAAATTATATTATCAACACTTCTGTACCAAAATGTTAATGTTTCCTTATAAAAACTAAACTATACAAAAAAAATTGAAGCGTCAAATCATAATGTATAATAGATGCTAAATCTAAAGAGATTTGTTTTGCCCCTGTTGATTTTCAAATCGATTTATCTTGCCATTGCTTCTAAAGTTTTAGGGATTAGGGACCGATTAGTTAACAAGGCATGTCAGATCAGTTTATTATAACGTTAAGGTCCATTGAATGTTACACGACTTTTCGCTACCTTTGAAAGAGTCTAAATTCGTTTTAGAATGCAAAGAAAATAAATTTTGTGTTACAAAATTCAGGCTTTACGATTTTCAGGGTATAATAATATTCAATGTTCAGAACTGTAGTAAGATCTGTAACAAGTCAGTTTCAAAAAGACCTAAATATTAATTCTTAAGTCATTCCTAGGGTCATAATGATTTTAAGCCTAAGTCAATTAAGTTTAAATGGAAGGTTCAAATCATGAAGTTTAAATGGCTTAAATCTTAAATCTTTGATAGAGATTCCCAGGGTCGTTCAACAAAGTTGAAGAGGTAACCTTTTGGCCAACTGTATAACAAACAACTGTTAGTAAATAGTCCTACTTATTTTATTAAATGAAATGAAAGGAGTGCCTGGAATTCACAAGTACAAGAGCACGGCAGAGAAAATCTTGATCACTATTCCAAAGAATCCAACTATGTTGTTCTGAACTTTAATAAAAGAGAATTAATAATAATACTAATACTGTCTTTTATACCAAGGTTTGAGAATACATTCAAAAATATGCTACATTTATTACATTCAAAACGGAAGAGGTTTTTGTAAGTTTAGTTGGTCAAACGAAAAGTCAAAAAAGTCAAACTATGCGCGGTTAGTATTGAAGTAACTGCCCTAACTGTGTAGCACACATAAATTAGATCATATTAATCTTCTCGGATATACCTCCGAATATAAATTCTCCCCTGTTTTAATCACATAAATAATTAGTAGTACAAGAAATTACGCATCATAAATAACATCAACAACTTTGTTTCAAATTAGAGATAACTACAAGCTATAACGCTCCTAATGGTTGTCTTATAAATGGAGTAAACTTTCTATAAAAATTTATACAGATTTTGAAAGGACCGCTTCAAAGTATCAAATTTTAGGCCTAACATATACGATCATTATCAATTTTATTAATAATTAAGACCCAATAGATGATCGGAAAGTTATTTTGTATTAGTGCCTAACATCGTATGTGTATTTTGTCGTAAACTATTCAGAAACTTTACTAGGGATAAAATTAAAGTTTGCTGAACCGTTTTTGAAGACGACTCTTATTGACAGAGAAATAGCATTGCAAAATATATTTTATGACACTGATTAATTGTTTTGTTTTTATTGTGTGTTTTAGATTTTATTAGATAGTTTCTTTATTCTTTGTATTTTTTTTGCTTCCGACGACGGAAAGAGATAAACTTTCCAAAACGTGAAGCATTTTTTTGTTCGTTAGGCAAATTTGTATATCTGTAAACCTAACTTCTATCAAGTAGTTTCCGTTTGGATTAACGCAGAAGAGTTTATTTTATTTAGTAGATTTTCTTGCAGTGGCGAAATACCAATATAGGATTTTTTGGAGAGATGAATCCGCCATATAGATATAGACATTTTTAAGAATATATATTAATAATAACACTTACTGAAATTTATACCTTAAAAGTTTTGGTTAATTAAATTTAATCTTAATTTTTTTAAACCAGTACTTTTTAACATTAACTTTCTGCAAATATCAACCATATTTTCATGATTTTTTTTTAGTTTTCTGTAAAACGGTACGGAAATTTGAAAAGCATAAACGGGAATAAAGATTTTAGTGCATTTTTCTCAAAATGTCAATAATAAAAAAGTTTTTCCTGTTGTAAAGGCAATCTGGGAACATACTGTATATCAATAATGAACTATAAAAATAAAACTAATTATTCTGATTAGTTTAATTTACACTTTCGTTTAATTATTGCGGTATAAAATCATAATTGTGTTAGTGAAACGTATTGAAAAATAAATACAGCTAATTAAGATGTTAATACTATCGTGTCTGAATACATTTTAAATTTAATTAAGGAAAATGAACAGAGAACACGGATGGATAATTTGGTTTGATAGTCCCGCAATAATAATAGGTGTTAATTATCAAATCATGAGAATATATATTGAAATATTAAACGGTAGGTAGCTGCAATATAAATAAAAATTTAAAATAGAAACAAACATGTTTGATTTATATCTTTAATGACAGTACATTAAATTAAATATGTAGGTGTATTTACTTGATAACAATTACTAACTCAGCGAGTCCAATCTTTTCATAAAATTTTGACGTTTCCTGCACTATGAAATCCTATCATCAATGGCGAAAAAATAGTCTAAATGAAATTTGGTATAGCGATAGATTGGACCAAGGCCAACTTGACCGTTACGATACGTGTCATAATGACAGTTAGTTTTGACGTAAGAAATGTCAAGAATTGTCGTCCGATCGCGACGTCGCGTCGCGTCGTTTCATTTACATCTACAATTTCATCTACATTTTCGTAAGTGTTTCTCCTATAATACTTCTAATATTTCCAACAAAATTCCTGAACATCTTAAGTCCGATCGGCGCTTTAGGTGTGAATTTAGAAAGTGCTTGATTGGTGGGCTGACTCTTTAATAAATAGTATACATATATAAATTATAGAGGGCAATTTAGCTATATTCATACAAAAGTACATATGGTTTTTTTTTTGGATTTATCGTTATCTTTACACGTTTTACGTTTTTGAGTTGCAATTACATATTTATGGTTTTTGAGTGTTTATTGTTATTATTTCATATATGGTTTTTATTATTTCTTTAAATATTGTTAATTAGTAGGGCTGAAAACTTCAGTATCAGTTTTGCTGCTTTTTCAGCTCTTTTGTAAAATGCGAATGTTTCCCCATATGATCGAAAAAACAGCGTCAAAATTGGCTTGGGAAAGAAAATTGCTGTCATTTTGTATTAAAAATGATGAAGTTGATTTAGAAACCTGTTGTATTCAATCATACGGTACTTTTAATCAAATGATGGTAGAAATATCCTTTATATTGTTTACTTCAATACGCTACAGACATTTGGTATGACTACTTAATATCTATTTTTCCCACTCCAATCTAAAATCAATCTAAAAACCCAGAATATAAACATTAAATATTAAACATTTGTGTATAAAGTATTCGTTAGATATTAAAATACTTTTCGTATGCTATTGTCATTTTTTTAACCCTTTATTAAATAAAAACACATTCATTTATCACACACTTACAATAACTTAACTAAGGTACTTAACTAAAGCCCCAGGACCAGGACAAATACGACCTGAAATAATAAAGGCGTTTGTCGAAAAAAAGCCCGATTACGTGTTGTCAATTTATAACAAATTAGCAAGGAAAACCGAGTTCCTGACTGCATGGAAGATAGCAAAACTGGTTCTGCTGAGAAAACCTAACAAACCACCTGAAAACATGTCATCGTATAGACCAATATGTCTATTAGACGTCGAGGGAAAGCTGTACGAGCATCTATTATTGGGCAGGCTACAGAGTGAGTTGAATCGCACTGGTGGTTTGTCTGAGAAGCAGTATGGGTTCAGAAAAGGAAGGCAGACTGTTGATGCAATTAATCGGGTACGTCTGATTGCCGAGAGTGCAGAAAAGTATTCTCATGCAAATCGCAGATTGTGTGCTATTGTTACAGTTGACGTTAAAAATGCTTTTAATAAGGCTTCAAGTCTTATTGGATCATATTTGTCGGACAGAGAAATACTACTATACACTCAAGATGGTAGCAAAAATCTGCAAATTACCAGCGGTGTACCGCAGGGCTCGGTTCTAGGACTGACCTTATGGAACGTTCTGTATAATGACTTATTAGAGACCAATATGTCGCCAGGAATAGAACTGGTAGGTTTTGAAGACGACATCGTAGTTACTGGCACGGCACAAAATGAACAAATACTCATGGACGTAATAAATACTGCACTACAGCGCGTATCAAATTGGATGGCAATACATCATCTGACTATAGCTCCAGAAAAAACCGAAGCTGTCCTTTTGACCAGAAAACGAAAGATATAGGACCTATCGCCTTCAGCTAAGAAGGCGTATCCGTTAATCTAAGCAATGCTGTGAAATATCTTGGAGTATGGATGGACACGAAATTAACATTTGCTGAACATATATCGGCTGTCATTCTTAATGCAGAAAAAACTCTGGTCCAAGATCCTCAAAACGAAAAGTATACTCAAGCGTGGTTCATTCCCAAGTTCTCTATGGATCTCCAGCATGGTTTATGGTAACTTACAATAAAAGGCTTATGGTCAAACTAAGCAGCTTTCAAAAGGCGGTTGCTATCAGGGTGATAAGCGCATACAGAACCATATCTACAGACGGAGTTGGAGTTCTAGCACGGATACCGCCTATGGAACTCCAAATTATAGAAAGGCGCGAAAGGTACACAGGAGTAGGTTCAACTATAGCGAGGAATAACTTAATGGTCAAGTGGCAAGAAAAGTGGGATTCAAGTAGCAAAGCTCGATGGACCCATTTACTGATTCCGGATATAGAGGTATGGATTAAGCAGTATCATGGCGAAGTAGACTACTACATTACCCAGGCTCTATCTGGGCATGGCTGTTTCAATAAATACCTGCACAAATTTCGTAGATCAGAGACCGCTGTGTGCTTGTACTGTAGTGAAGAAGATGATGCAAAACATACACTTTTTATTTGTAGCAGATGGGTAGGGCAAAGAAGACTATTCTGCACGGAAACTGGAAAAGTTTTTAACCCGACAAATATGATGGAGTCTTTAATGACCAAAGAAATGTGGGACGTGGGTTACAAAACTATTAGACAAATTATTGAAATCAAAGAACGAGAACATAGACTGAATAAAACCATCCGGACCATATCTATCCCTCCATAAAACTTATCTGTGATATTATGCTGTGATATATACTTACCTGTCGGCGGTCAACCTTACGGCGGTCTGTTCAACATAAAAAGACTCAGGGCAAAAACACGTACAAAATTCATCACAGAACTTCAATACGCTGATGACTGTGCTCTAGTTGCAAATACGTTACAGCAGTTGCAAGAAATGTTGAACACATATACATGGGCATACGAGGCCTTGGGACTTAAGCTGAACATCGATAAAACTAAAATCATGTGCACTCCCCCGGAAGATCACAACAATGCTATAAAAATCGGAGATGAGCTTTTGGAATATGTAGCGGAATTCAATTACCTCGGCAGTTTGATTTCGGAAAAGGCCAATATCGACTCTGAAATTCAGCACAGGATTAGCAATTACCATTATTAAGAGCATTCTGGAAATTAAAAGACAAGGTTTTCTACAATCATGACTTGAGCACAAAAACGAAACTTGCGGTGTACCGAGCAATAATAATTCCCACCATGTTATATGGAACACAAAAGAACCCCAACAGAAAAAAAAATCAAAAAAACTCCTGTAAAAGACCATTAAAA
The DNA here is from genome assembly GCF_002938485.1 of Sitophilus oryzae. NCBI lineage: Eukaryota > Metazoa > Arthropoda > Insecta > Coleoptera > Curculionidae > Sitophilus > Sitophilus oryzae. The sequence goes on from NW_022146055.1 coordinate 13,791,664, forward strand.
AGCAAAAATTTTACTAGAATAAATATCTCCTTTACTTAATTGTATCTTTTGCCATCTTTTCTCTTGTAAAATGTTTTTGAAACTATCCAAGTCATTAGGGAAAACAATGTATAGTTTTCAGATCTGTCATAAACTTAGAAAATAATCATTGGCGTAACTACAGGAGTACCCGGGAGTGCCCCCCCCCCCCCAGGTACTTCTAGGCACCCCCAAGAGAAATCCTGAATTATGACTCTTGGCTATGTATTAATTTTATTTACTTGGCACCCCCAAGAAAAATCCTGAATTATGACTTTGGCTATGTATTAATGTTTATTTGCTGTGTGAAAAATGTGTTATTTTTTTTTAATTTGTTGGTATTTAAGTAATCTACGGCAAAACGGTTTGATAACCAAGTCTATGAAATTTATTGATAGAGAAATTCATGTAAACGTTTTTTTCAAAAAATGTGTTTTTTAAAATTATTTTTCATTTAAAAAAAAAGCCCTAGGCCCACCCTGGGCTCAACCCTGACCCCATACCCACCCCAGGATAAATTGCTAGTTACGCTAATGAAAATAATTGAAACGTTTTTACTTCGACCTCAAAATGGCACTAAATACTTGACCAAAAAACAAATTAATGACTTTTCGGTTGTCGTCCTTTCCAGTTTAGAAATAAGTGATCATTAAATTCAGAACAATAGGTATAATTCTATTTCATAAACAGCGTTGAAAGCCTTAATACATTTATACACAATTTTGTGTTCGAGACCTTTTGCGCGAAGCAATGCCTTTGATTAATTTAAATTGCGTGGAATGTGTACGCTTGTAAACAACATAGCTGCATCAAAGGAGAATTAGACTTTGTTATCATGTGCAATTCGATATTAATTTTGCAGATAAATTCTCTAAATGTTTCTTTTTCAAACTTAATTGAAAAGATGAAAATAAATATTTCTACATTTTCTACCCGCTTAAAAGCTACCTAAATTGGAATTTACCAGGTATAGTCTAATATGTAGTTAGATTAACTATTGTACTTTAAATCAAATTAAAACTTGATCCAAAAAGTTATACAGTGTGAAACAAAATTATTATTGAACATTGATCACCTTCAAAATCATGATACTCTTTTATTTTAAATGGAACACCCAGTATATTATTCCGATATTAAATGGACAGTTCATGTCTCTTCAAAATACTATTAATGTTGCCTACCCCTCAAACAAAGATTTTCCTAGATATTTTCATTTAGATGATTTGATCTGAGTAGATCTTTATTATTTGATAAAATCTAGGTGACTGTGATATGTCTGATGTTACTTCAACATAGCTGTCTAATTAGTCCAACTTTAACAAGTAGTTTATCATTTTGTGTCAGTTAAAACAAAATGTAAACTTATCATACATCAGAAAGAATTGATATGATTCTATTACTTGGTGAATGCAGTGTGCGTTCACCAATTAATAAAATACTTACGTGTTCCTGATTTTATCTATAGTCTGTTTTTTTATATTATATTATATGCTGGGTATTCCATTTAAAATAAAGGAGTTGCTTTTAAAAGTGACTAATGTTCCATATTAAATTTGTCTCACCCTGTGTAACTTTTCTGGTCAAATTTCAATTTGGTTTAACATACAATGGTTACTGTAATTAAATATCAGGCTATACAAAGTCAACTAAAATTTAGGTAGTTGTTATAGAAATTTAAAATTTACTCTTCATTTCACAAAATGTGAAATATGTCAAAATCCTTAGATTTTAGTTACTTATATGCTTCTTTAATAAAACTCACCTTTATTTTTTTTCTAGAATCCGAAAATCAATTAATATATAGGGTGCTTAATATATAGAAAATAACAGAACTTTGATGTGTAACTTTTTTGGGGCCACCCAGTATAATTCTATGTATTTTTTATAAAATGCTTTTAGTTAACCTACATATGCTACCAAAATCTTATTTCGATATAAACTACCGTTCTCCTTGGAGCTTCCGCGGCGTATGAGAGACACCACCCTGTACAATCCAGGATTTTTAACGGGTTTTAAGACTTCAAATCCCAAAACCAATTATAATTTCTTCTGATTTCTCATGGATAAATCATATCAAAATTTGTATTTTTTTAATATACAGCTTTTTTGATATTAAGTTACTAATAACTTAGTTTCATATTATATATTTTTTATAACAGATCTCAATTTAGACGGCCTTAAGTACTCATTTTATATTGCAGTACAGTAATACCCCGACTTACGCTACCTCGACTTACGCGAATTCGGAGTTACGCGATTTAATTTTCTCGTCTATTCGTTTTTTGTTTGAACGCCGTGCAGTCAAGGTCAAGCGGCGGCGTTTGTTTCTGACTCCCCCCGCCCGCATTATTATTCGTTCAGTTTACAACAAGCACATACGTGTAGTGCGGAATCGGCGCGTAGGTACATAAGTTACGATTTTGTGTTTTTTGTGCGTTGTGCGACGACCTGAGATATTTACTAAGTACTATGGCATCCAAACGAAGTAGAACCGACTCTTTTGCTTTAAACAAGAAGAGAAAAACATTATCTTTGGAGTGTAAACTTAACATTATTAAAGACTACGATGCAAAAATAAAAATTTGTGATTTAGCGAAGAAGTATGAACTTCCGGAATCGACAGTCAGATCAATTACGAAAAGTAAAGAAAAAATTCTCGAAGCTGTGAAAAATGCTCAGTCTTTGAATTCAAGCATCATTCGTAAACGGCATGGTATTATCGCTGAAATGGAAACATTGTTAAAATTATGGTGTGATAATCAAGTAAGTGTGAAAAATTGTCCTATTGATCAGAACACGGTGTGCTTTCAAGCTAAACAAATTTTTGAGAAATTAAAAGAAGAAGCTGGGGAGATGGCTAAAGATGAAACGTTTAAAGCCAGTAACGGTTGGTTCAGCCGGTTCAAAAGTCGCTGTAACTGGCATAGCATTGCAGAAAGTGGAGAGGCGGCAAGTGCAGATAAAGAGGCAGCATCTCTCTATCCAGAGAAACTCAAAGCTATGATAAATGAAGGTGGCTATACCAGCCAAACCATATTCAACGTAGATGAAACTGGCCTATTTTGGAAGAAGATGCCTAAAAGAACTTTTATTGCGCGTGAAGAGAAAACTTTTCCAGGTTTTAAGGCCGCCAAAGATCGATTGACAGTGATGCTTGGCGCGAATGCAGCTGGTGACTTTAAATTAAAACCTCTCTTAGTTTATCGCTCGGAAAATCCAAGAGCATTGAAAAACAAATCTAAAGCTGGTTTGCCCGTGATTTGGAAGTCGAATCGTAAAGCTTGGGTGACGGCCTCCCTTTTTGAAGACTGGTTTGGTCATCACTTCATACCTGAAGTCGAACGTTATTGCCAGTCTAAACAAATCCCGTTTAAAGTGATGCTATTAATCGACAACGCGCCAGGTCATCCTCCTGCTACTTTAACTAGTTTCGACCCACGTGTGAAAGTTGAATTTTTGCCACCAAATACAACCAGCTTGCTTCAACCGATGGACCAGGGCGTTATCAAAACATTCAAAGCTTATTACACGAGACGATCGTTTGCACATCTGCATGAAGCTATGAGACAAAACAACGAGCTCTCTGTTAAAGAATTTTGGAAACAATTCAACGTTTTAGAAGCAGTGAGAATCATTGGAGAATCTTGGAATGAAATTTCACAAAAAACTTTAAATGGCGTCTGGAAAAAACTCTGTCCATTTTTTTTCTCCACTATGACTCAGGCGGAATTAGTGTCAGGGCCTGATGAAATTTGCAATGTGATCAAAGACGTTGTCGAACTTGGTAGACAAATAAATTTAGAAGTGGATAGTGATGATGTTCAAGAGCTGTTGGATTCACACAATGAGGAGCTTACAATTGATGAGCTCATAACAATGCGTGAACAAGAGGAAGAAATTGATAATCATGATTCTTTGGATCCAGTTCAATTAGAAGATCAAATGACAGTTGGAAACTTGACAGAAGCCCTCAGTTCGATTGAAAAAGGGTTAACAATTTTGGAAAGCATAGACTCCAATGAAGAGCGCAGTTTTGTTACAAAACATGGAATAAAAAAATTACTAGGATGCTACGAGGAGATATTACGGGAGAAGAAAAAATCATTGACTCGTCAGACGACTTTGTTACAATTTATGAAACCTTCTACATCAAAATAACTTCGGATTGTGTTTATACACTCTATTAATATAGTTTGTATATTGTATTGTCATATTATTTAGAATTAGATACTAATTATTTCCTAAATTATTGTTTTATTTAGTCTCCAGTCCCAATTAAACATACTTTGTATGTCTTTATATGCAAAATTGTACCCCGACTTACGCGAATTCGACTTACGCGGATAGCGCTCAGTCCCACCTATCGCGTAAGTCCGGGGTATTACTGTATATGCATTTAATATTTTTATTGAAGCTTAAACCTTAACGCGGAATTTGTGACCTATTTTTATTTTCCACAGTAAAAATACGACCTAGTTTTATATCCAGCTTCATCAAATCACGACAAAGGAAAAAGAGATATTAAAGAAGATAAACGAAATAATGTATATTATCTGACAAACGAATCTAAAACAGCGGAAGGAATTCGGGCAAAAAAAGTCGATGTTGTCACGTTTAATTATAGAAAAGCAAAGTTGCTCGATATTACCTATAAATTGAATATATTTTAGTTCATTTCAGCATACATAATTATATATATGCTGATATGTTGACGTAGTTCTTATTGTAATAATGTATTCTATTGTAATAATCTATCTAATTAACTGATTTCGTTCATTCTGCCTATTATAAAAGGTAAAGTGTTGTTTTGAGGTCCGTGAATTTACTTTTTAATTAAACCAGGTCTTTTTACTCTTCACGAGTTTTATTTCTGTTAACAATTACAAGAACAAAAACTAAAACGAACAAACTGAACATGCTGCCGCCATATTCTTCTTACTCTTTTTTATGTTACTAGGAACCTTATAAAAACAAACTTACTAACCTATTCTTAGTGCTACCAACCGTAAATACATGGGTTATGTTAATTTACCATTGCCCCAATAGATGGCGTATACAACACCCCCCCCTCAATGGTAAATTTACAAAACATATGACTAACAATATTTTCCTTTAAATACATAACAAATTTTTTCTTAATTTTTAAACTATTCTACACAATCTAAACCTAACTTTTCTCTAAGTTTTTTAAACTGTGTAAAACCTAATGGTTTTGTAAACAAATCCGCCTGTTGATCATGAGTACTAATATATTTTAACATCACTACATTATCTTTGATTTTATTCCTAACAAAATGATATCTAATGTCCACGTGTTTCAGTCTCTTATGGAACTCAGGGTTCTTACAAACTTTAATAGCACTTTGATTGTCAGCAAAAACTAACACTGTAACATAGTTTTCACATATGTTTAAATCATAAAATAAATATCTAAGCCAACAAGCCTCACTAACAGATTGGCTTAAGGCTATATATTCAGCTTCAGTTGAAGACAGACTAACAGATGACTGTTTCCGACAAGCCCACGATACTGTACAATTGAAAACTTTAAAAACATATCCTGTTGTAGACTTTCTGTCAGTACAATCACCTGCCCAATCCGAATCTGAATAGCCTACAATTAAATATTCACAATTATTATTCTTTTGATATACCAAGCTCATATCAATAGTGCCTTGAATGTACCTTAACACTCTTTTAATCTCTTTCCAAAGATCATAACTTGCACAAGTTTGATATCTGCTTAGTATACTAATAGATACACATATATCGGGTCTTGAGCAAAGCATTGCATACATAAGCGACCCAATAGCCATTCGACATCTCTTTTCTATCTCTAAATTTTCAGATTTTACTCTTTTTAAATAATCATGATGAAAATTGTTATCCATAGGTGTTTTAGATGGTTTACAATTTAACATTCCAAATTTTTCAAGAACACCTCTTAAATAGTTTGTCTGATTTATAGTAATTTTCCCTTCAGATAAATTTTGAGTTATATTCATCCCTAAAAAATGTTTAATTTGCCCTAAATTATTCATTTTAAAAGTATTATTCAAAATTTTAATTACATTGTCTACTTCTTTTTCGTTTGTTCCTGCTACAAGCAAATCATCAACATAAATTAAAATATACATTTTACTTTTAACATTTGTTTTGATATAAAGGCAATACTCATATTCAGATCTTTTAAATGACATTTTTGACATTAATTCATGAAATTTATCATTCCAGTTCTTTGGTGATGTTTTTAAACCGTATAATGATTTTTTAAGCTTACAAACTGTACCCTCAATTTCTTTAAACCCTTTTGGAAGTTTTATATAGACATCATCTTGAATATCCCCATTTAAAAAAGCACTACATACATCTAATTGATGTATTTTTAAATCGAAATTGTTACATAAAGCTAAGAAAAACTCTTATTGATGGTAATTTTGCAACTGGACTATAAATATCTGAAAATGATATACCTTTTTGTTGAAAACCTTTAACAACTAATCTTGCCTTAAATCTAAAAACATTTCCACTGTCATTTCTTTTCTTCTTGAAAACCCACTTGCACTGAATGACTTTATTTTCACCTACACTTTCATCACTCACACAAATCCAAGTTTGATTTTCTTCCAACGCTTTGATTTCTGTTTCCATGGCTTCTTTCCATTTGCTCCAATCACTGCTTGCCATAGCATCTTCATGTGTTAGGGGTTCATCTGTGTCAATACAGGCCAACAAACCTATATCTTCGTTGTCCATGTCAAAGTCATTGAATCTTGACGGTAGATTTATGCTTCTTCTTAAGTTGTATGTTCTATTGTCTTCTTGGTCTTCATTTTCACTACTGTCACTATCTACATTCTCTTCTAAGTGTCTTTCTTCCTCTTCAATGTCCAACTCACTGTCACTAATAGACTCAGCTTCATTTTGAGTGTTTAGTTCTGCAATTAGCTCTTGATTTTCTTGTTTTACTGTTTCTTTATTTTCTTCTATGTCATGTTCAGGTTCTATGTCCTTTTCTGGTAGAAATATTATGTCACGAAGAATTTCTACTGTGTTCTTTTCAGGTAAGTATATTCTGTATCCTTTTACATCTTGACTATATCCCAAAAATATACCAAACATATTCTTTGCATCCCACTTTAGTCTTTTCTCCTTTGGAATATGTACCGAGACCTTTGTTCCAAACCTCTTAAAAATATTAGGGTCTACCTTTCTTTTGTACCATGACTCATATGGTGTTTTATTTTGCTCTGAGCTTACTCCTGTTTTATTTAATATGAAAGTAGCTGTGTTGAGAGCTTCTGCCCACAAATTCTTGTGTAATTTTTGACCTTGCAACATTGTTCGAGCTGCCTCAACTAAGGTTCGATTTTCTCTTTCTGCTCTTCCGTTTTGTTGTGGCGTATATACAACCGATCTTTGATGCCTTATTCCTCTGTTTTCTAACAGTTCTTTGATCTCTTTGTTCAAAAATTCAAGACCGTTATCTGATCTTAGAGCCTTCACTTTGTAACCTGTTTCTCTTTCAGCTAATGTTATGAAATTTTCCAACTTTTTCTTTACTTCTGACTTATTCTTTAGAAAATAGACATACCTGTAGTTAGTATAGTCATCTTTTAATAGGAGAAAGTATCGAGATCCTCCTAAAGATTCTTGCTCCATAGGTCCACATACATCTGTGTGTACTAGCTCCAATGGTACTGTAGCTCTTGACTCACTTTCATGGAAGGGATGTCTATGCTGTTTTCCAGTTAAGCATTGTTCACATTCAAACTTTTCATCCACAAATTCTATGTTATTGTTCCTTAAAAAGTGTTTTATATAGTTAACATTTTGGTGTGCTAATTTACAGTGCCATTCTTTTAAACAGTCTATGGTTTTAACTTTCATACAGTCAGAGTTTACGTTAGTTGTTAAAGATATTTTTAGGTTGATCTTGTAAGCATTTGACATAAGACTTTTCTTGAGAAAAACACATTGTATACAACTTATTCTGTCTTATAGCTTGAGCTCTTATCTTTCCATTTTGTCATAAAAGTGCATTTTTCATTATCAGAGGACAAGAAATATCCATTATCAAGCGCACAACCAGCAGAAAAAAGATTGAACTTTAAATCAGGTATATATAATACATTAGAAAGGTAAGTTTCAATAAGATTTGTGCCATTATATGCCCACAACTTAATTTTGCCATAACCTCTTACCTCTAGCTTTTGACCATTTCCTACTTGCACCATTCTAGGGATTTTTACTTTGTACATTTCCTGAAATAATTCCTTGTTCCATGACATGTGCTCGCTTGCACCCGAATCCAAAAACCATTCATGTGACTTGGTATTAGTTTTAGAGTTGACCATAAAAGCATTTACTTCTGGTTCTTCTTTCTTTTTACTTGACATGCCTTTGTTTTCTTGATTTCCTTCTTTATTTTTTCTGACCCAACATGTTTGGACTAAATGACCATTTTTTCTACAGAAACTGCACACTTTCTTTTCATTCTTTTGCTTCTTGTGCCTGAAATAACAATCTCTAGCAATATGGTCTACCTTTGAACATATATAACATTTCTTTCCTTGAGGTTTTTCACTGGTTTTAGTTGCCAATGCAGTTGCATTTTCCAAAGACTTGCATCTTTCTTCTTCTAGAAGTAATCTTGAAGTTAACTCTTCGAGACTTTGGTTATCTACTGGAACAGATTCCCACGCTGATCTAAAATGCTTAAATTGCTCTGGGAGAGACATTAAGATCTTGGTTATTACCATTTTCTCTGATAGAGTTTCGCCTGCAGATTTTAATTTCATTTTTATTTCTTCTATTTTAGATAAAAAGGTACTAACACTTGAATCAAACTGCAGTGAGAAGAAACGTTCTTGTAAAAGGTGTACACTCACCACTGATTCCTTGTCATATACTGTTTTTAGTTTACTCCACATTTCTTTGGACGATTCACAAGACAGTACATGCGTTAATGGTCCTTCTTCCATTCTTGTTACCAGTAATTCTTGGGCCTTTGCATCTTCTTTCATCCACTTATTTATTTCTTCAACTCCTGTGGTTGGTTTTACTTTGGATCCATCCACTACTTCAAATAAACTACGACTTTTTAGTACGATGCTTGTTTGAAATTTCCAGACTGGCCAGTTATCTCCATTTAGTTTTAATGCAGCGTTATGTTCAGACATTTTTTCGGTTTTACTGTTTTTACTTTTAATGTTTTTACTCTTAACACTCCGATACACTTTCCCGAAATTTTACTTGTCGTTTTGTCCTTGCCGTTTTTACTGCGAGACCTTGGTTTTCTATTCTGTGTCTGGGCTGTGATCTGGGCTGTGATCTGGGCCCATAACCTGTTGTTTTGAGGTCCGTGAATTTACTTTTTAATTAAACCAGGTCTTTTTACTCTTCACGAGTTTTATTTCTGTTAACAATTACAAGAACAAAAACTAAAACGAACAAACTGAACATGCTGCCGCCATATTCTTCTTACTCTTTTTTATGTTACTAGGAACCTTATAAAAACAAACTTACTAACCTATTCTTAGTGCTACCAACCGTAAATACATGGGTTATGTTAATTTACCATTGCCCCAATAGATGGCGTATACAACATAAAGTATTTCCTTAAGATAACGTCCGCTTAGGGTAAGCTGGCAACGCTGACAAAATTCATCATGGCATCCCGGATTCAACCAGTCTGATTGGTCGAGATTCTCGCACGTCTTGTCGCCATTACCCCCAACTTTATGCCCCTCTCTAGGAATAGTAGAAACAGTCATTACTATTGAAAAATCCAGTGGCGGTGTTATTGTATTGTGTTTTATATCTTTAACTTGATTTGTGTTTATTGTAATTAGTACACGCGTTTTAACAAATATTACTATATTTGGCAAATGACTAAATAAAATGTAGGCCCATTAAAAATTAAAATAATATTATAAACTTTACTGGAAAATATTATAAAAATTCCTGATATATTTTTATGAAACACCGCACGCTCGTGGATATTTTATGAATGAAATCGGTCATGATTTTAGAAAATTGCGATCCCCTTGCCGTTGCCCCGTTGTTTCACATCCGTTTGTCAGACTTGTAGAAGCATTTTCGTTTCTTATTTTCAATATAGCTTCAAAGCGTTATTCTATAAGAAGACCTGATTAAACATGATCAATAGAGAAATAAATGGTAAAGAAATATTAGAAATTATCAAGCGAATACAAAAATATAAAATATTGTATAGGGTGATTTACGGCGATCGATGATACGTTAGACGTTTAGGGAGAACTGGATTTGAAAATTTGAATTGTTATACATTCAGAATAAGCAAAAAATCGCAACGGAGAAATTTTTGGTCAATTACTACGCGTGAATATTATATCATATTCACCATGTTATATTTTTTTAAATTTTTTGCCCTATTTTATATTTTTTTCAGTAAGCTGTATACCGGGTTCGTCTCAAAAGCGGCTCACCCCCTATAACTTTTTTATTTTTTCAGATAAAAAAACAAGATTTGGTATGTTAGTATATGACAAAAATTAGGATTGATTGACGTATTCAATTTTTTTTGGTTACTCCCTGTTGCACCGGAAATGACTACAACTTTTGTTTCTTAATGGCACCATCGGTATTTTTTTACTTTATTCGATAGAATAAGAAATTCTGAATAGAATGATATATCACATGTCAATTTTTGACATTCTCGCTTAATAAAAAATCGTATTTTAAATTTTAATCTAGAGTGGCTATGTTAAAAATACTAATTCTTAATCGAGGAGCCTTGGAAAAATAGATTTGATTGTCTAATGTTTTTAGTGTCTTATTATTCTGGCCTGTTAAAAGATTCCCAAATCGTATTTTTAATCATATCTAAATTTTTTCAGATGAAACGAGAATGGCTCATTAACAGATTCGGAAAAAGCATTTTTTACGATTAATTTGATACCACGCCCTTAGTATATTTCGAGTTAAATTTTCGTTATGAACAGCATGTTATAATTTCAAATGAACCATATGCGAAAATGTCAAAACTTGACATATAATATATCTTTCTATTCAGAGTGTTATTTTTTATCGAAAATAGTAAAAAAATACCGAGGGTATCACTTAAAAATAAAAGGTTGTAGTCATTTCCGGTGAAACAGTTAGTGACCGAAAACAATTGAATACGTCAATCAATCATAATTTATATCATGTACTAACATACATAATCTCGTTTTTTTAACTGAAAAAATAAAAAGTTATAGGGATGAGCCACTTTCGAGACGCACCCGGTATTATGTTTCTATACTTAAACCTTCCGGTTTCTGAAGTAGTAGACTCGTTTATTCGAAGGTTGGCCAAAAAAATTCAACAGCTTTTATATTTGAAGCGTACCTATCTATGTTCTTGAAAAATAGTTTAACTGAAACCTCAATTAGAGCGACACTGGAACACTTATCTTAGAGTAATATACAGATTGGTCCGAACTCTATTCCGGAAACTTCGGCAGCATATTCTGCAGATAAATGTAAGTAAAAAAGTTCGTATAAGGGTATGTCCTAAAGTGCTTAGTTTCAGAGATACAAGGTGTAGAAGTTTCATTTTTATTTCGATTTTTTCCAAATAATTTCTGATGTAACGTCAATATTTGGATGAAATTTGGTGTCTAGGAGTTTTTTGACATAAGAAATTTGATTTTGATGTCAATATGACTACTACTGGTAGAGGGCGCCAACTACATATGTTTTAAGTGTTTTGAAGCTTAATAACTTTTTGTCCGTACCTGTATAAAACTACAGAGGGAAAAAATATACATCTCTGCGACTTTTTACGCAAAAAATATCTCTTTGTAAAAATCGCTACGAGCAACCGTTCTCAACATATTTAGAATGGAAATAGTCAATACATATCATTATTGACGAAAAATAAACACGTTGAGTAGATAGTTATTTGACTGAAATGATAAATTTGGGAAATTTTTATTTTTTTAAATTGATCATAAATTTTTCTGCAAAAAAATGATGATAAAACAGTTTCTGTTGAACTTTTGGCACAAAAACTTTCAGATTTATGATCTCAATCTAATAACTATTTAGTTAACATGTTTAATTTATGTCAATGATGACAGGTATTGATAATTTCGATTCCAAATATCTCGAAAACCAATACTCGTAGCGATTTTTACTAAGAGACAGTTTTTACGTAAAAAACGTCGTAAATGTATATTTTTTTATTCAGTAGTTTTATGCAGGGACGGACGAAAATTTATTACTCTTCAAACCTGTTAATAAATATGTAGGTGGCGCCCTCTACTAGTAGGAGTCATATTGACATTAAAATCAAATTTCTCGTGTCAAAAAACTCCCAGAAACCAATTTTCATCCAAATATTGACGTTACTGCAGAAATTATTTGGAAAAAATCGAAATAAAAATGAAACTTCTACACCCTGTATATCCGAAACTAAGCATTTTAGGACATACATTTATACGAACATTTTTACTTATTTTGATCTGCAGAATACGCTGCCAAAGTTTCCGGAATACAGTTCGGACCACCCTGTATATAATATGATTGTGTAACATTTAACCCTAGGGCCACCGCAGCGGACAATGTGATATCAAAAAATTAGCCTAGTTTGGACTAATTTGAAAAGTTTTCGGGCTAAATCCTCACTGATGATAACGATCTGCGGGCTAAAGCATCCATCCTCGTTCCTCGTTTGAAATAAATTGAAATTATTTCTCTCTGAATTATTCTTGAAAGAAAGAATAATTCCATCAAAAACATAAAACGTAAAATATGCCAAATCTAGCTTTCAAAAAGTTATGAAATCTCATGTAATATTTAGTTTCTATACAATATTGTTATAAACTGTTAGTATCAATTAGACATCTTTACTTCTGTGATAATTAAAATTACTTGGCAATTGCGAAACTTGGCATTTTTTTACATTCTCTTCATGTTTTTGATTGGAGTTCTTTTTGAGGTCATCCTCTTTTTTTTCTCGGGTAACATATCTAGGAACCGTATTTCGAAGGAAACCAAATGTAACTTAGGAATTTGTAGGCAGAATAACGGCAGGAAATAGATGTTTTAACGCTCTGTAGAAAATTATTAGGAACATCTCTAGAAGTTTAAATATCAGAATGTACCAAACAATGATACGACCAATAGTGCTGTATGCATGTGAAACGTGGACGTTCAATGCAACGGAAATTTCGAGACTAGAGATTTAGGAGGACAGAAAAATACTGATGAAGATTTTTGGAGGAAAGGAGACAGAAAACATATGGACCAAAAGAACAAATTAATTAAAGCAACTACCGTATGATCGAATAAAAACGGCGTCCAGTTGGCTTGGAAATGAACATCGATTACATTCCCCATGTAATTTTACATATAAAATGACAGCGATCTTCATTTCATAGCCATCGCTGACGCCGTTTTTTCTCGATCATACGGTATAACACCGAGTATAACGGGAGTAGCAAGACCACAAAGACTGAGATGGCTGGGACACATTGAAACAATGGCTGAAGAAAGTGTTCCTAGTATGATAATGAAACGTGAAATAGGTGGAAAGGGAAGGAGGGGTAAACCGAGAACCAAATGGAAAAAGGATGTTGAAGAGGACTTGAGAAGTATAGGAGTGGATGGGTGGAGAATAAAGACGAAAAACAGGAACAAATGGAGAAAGATAACCAAATGAATAAATTAGTTAATAATAAACAAATAAATTAGTTCATTACATAATTAATTGTTTTAATTAATAAATTATTCAAAATAACTGTGGATTTGACTCAGAAATCAATATAATAATAAGTTATGAAAATGAACGTATCTGTTGTTATAGATAAGCATTCGTCAAAAAATTAAATAAAATTTAACGGTGTTTTAGACGAAGACGTTTTACCATACTGTCTAATAGACAGACAAAATTTAGTTTTTTAGTATTTGGAGCCATCAACGTAAACAGTCAATTAATGTAGTTTGAATACTGGGATCATATTAATGGGTCCTCTTTAACAAAAAATATTTAAACAGTTTTTTTTATTTTTTAATGAAACAAGCTAAAAAAGACATATATATCGATAATAGTAGTATATGTACTCTTTGAAAATATGTTACAATTTTAAAAAGAATCTAAATTCCATGGGTATAGTGATAAATGAGGTCTAAATTATAAGAAAATGCATTTTCTACGAAAACTTGAAGGGATAGGTAAAAAATGATATAATACAGTTTGGTAGACAATTAAAATATGCATCTGATTCACGTTAAATATACAAGTTATTACCCTTTAAAACTAGCAATTATTTAATAAAAAATGTTGGACACTCTGTATAAAATAGTATAATTTTTACTATTGGAACAGAATATCTGATCAATATATAATCTTCAGTAAATATTTAGTATTAAAAACTTTGATACTCCTGGAGAAATGAAGCCTTCATTTTTTTACTGCTATTTCACAAAATTGAAAATATTTCAAAAACGGTAAGGTTTAAGTCTCATAAACCTTAATCAAATTTACCTTTATTTCAATCGTAGAATCTAAAAATTTAATAATATACAGGGTGTTCCGTTTAAAAAATACAACTATAATATTTTATACTTATTTAGGACACTCTGTATCTTGCAAAAATATTTTTAAATTGTAGCTCTAATAGTTTTTCAACGAACTCAAAACTTACAATTTGCAAAAATCTAATTGTTTAGCTACCATACTCCGTATCGTATGTTGTGAACAACCCTGTATAATATGCGAAACAGACATTGCATTTTGGAGATCATAATCTTGTAAAGATAACTCACCTCAAATTAAACAAAACCCCAGGAACAGACGGTATCTCAGCTGAAATGATAAAGTTGATAGGGGAGGAAGGTGTGAAAATAGTACATAACATCTGCAATAAAGTATGGTAGTCTCGACAATGGCCTAAAGATTGGACTAATTCTGCTTTCATCCCAATTCACAAAAAAGGATCCACACAAAAATGCCAGAATTATCGAACAATATCCCTAACATCACATGCAAGCAAGATCTTACTTAGGATAATTGACCGAAGACTTCAGAGGTACTTGACGCCTGAAATACCTCCTGAACAAGCCGGATTCGTGAAAGGAAGAAGCACAAGAGATCAAATATTTAACAGACGTCAACTCATAGAGAAATCCCGAGAATTTAATTCGCCTATGTTCTTGTGTTTTATAGACTACAAGAAGGCTTTCAATTGTGTGAGGTGGAAAAGCCTATGGAGGGTTCTGAGCGAAATGGGAGTTCCGAATCATCTAGTGGCTCTTATTAACAATTTATATGACAATAATACGGCAATTGTCAACCTAGATAACAAAACGTCGGAACCTTTCAAACCTAGAAAAGGGGTACGCCAGGGCTGTATACTGTCACCCAGATTGTTTAATGCCTATGGTGAATACATCATGAGACGTGCTTTGGAGGGCGAGGAAGGAGAAATCCTAGTCAACGGTAAAATTCTAAACAACCTCAGGTACGCGGACGATACCACCCTGATAGCGAAAAGTGAGGAAGAAATGGCCCGGTTGCTGGAGAGAGTTACCATCGAAAGCAATAATCTTGGTCTAGAAATAAACATAGATAAAACCAAACTCATGCTAATTGATAGAAGTGGTGCAGTTCGATTACACAACCTCCTCCCTAATATAGAAAAAGTAGATCAATTTATATACTTAGGGTCTTTAATAACAAATAATGGGGGCTGCAAAGCAGAGATAAGAAGGCGTATAGCTATGGCACGGACGGCTATGATGAGCCTAAGAAAAATATGGACAGATAGGAGCATTACTAAAAACACCAAAAAAACCCTTGTTCGATCTTTGGTGTTCTCCATATTCCTATACGGGTCTGAGTCATGGACCGCCAAGAGCGCTGATAGACACCGTATAGATGCATTTGAGATGTGGTGCTGGAGGAGAATGCTCCGTATCCCATGGACAGCTCAAAGAACGAACCAGTCAATTCTTAATGAACTCGGCATCACAGATCGATTATCCACCATCTGCCGTAGACGCATCCTACAATACTTCGATCATATCACTCGCAGAGGTGAAGCTCTAAGCTGAAGAGATGAAGACAACCTTGAAAAAATCATAGTACAAGGCAAAGTAGAAGGTCGAAGACCCAGAGGACGATCACCATCGAGATGGCTTGACCAAATAGCAAATATTATAGGTCAGCCATTTCAATCAAATCTCCGAGAGACGGAAGATCGCCAACGATGGAAGATCAAAATCACCAACTGCACATAGCCATAATGTCACGATTCTTCAGACATGAAGAGACGACGAAGAAGAAGAATCTTGTAAAACGAAAACTACATATTCTTTTAAAAAAATAAAATTTATAACGTTTGCTAAGAAACGAATCGTCAAATTGAAAGTCTAAAAACATCAACGTATAGCAGAGATCTTGCTAAATCCTACAACAGATATGATGTAGGATTCACTAAGGCGCAAAGTTTCTATAATTTCATCATCTTTGTTTTTTATATGCTTTTTTTATATGACATTCCCCTAGTGTTCTTATATGGGACACCGTTTAAACAAGACCAAAATTAAAAAAATGAATATACATTTTTAATTTTAAAGTTACATATTTTTCAAGTCCATAAAATTGAAACTAAATCTAATCTCACTAAACACAGAAAGTATGTATTTTGATAATAAATTCAAATTTATCTTTTGCAGTAGCCCGACTACGGACCATCATTGTCCAATTAAGGCAAAAAAATAATACCTTCCTGTCGGTGATAGTTTCATATTCAAAAAGGGTAATCATCATAAAATATTATGCAATTAACCAACTTCAGCCCCCCCATAGTAAAATAATGAATTTATTGAATATTTCGAAAACTAGAACCAATCTTAAAAAATGGACTGCTGATTTGGATTCAGCTCCAAAAATTATCTTAGAAATTGCTTTTAGTTGCTCAGCTCCAAAACCGTGTATACTTGTGTTATTATACATTCATTTAATGAAGATGTTAATAATCAAAGAAGTCAACATTAAAATTAAATTAAAATTTAAAAAAAAGCTGTAGAGAAAATAAAAAAAAATAAAAGTTAATTTTTACTCTCCTCTCAAATCTAGTAAATTATATAACAACTCTTTGCAGAAAAAGTTGAACTCGATTATTTTTAATCAAGAAAAGTGTAGTGGATTTTACATTTAACTCCCAGCGACGAGACGTATCGACCACACTTTTTTAGTTTTGGTATAAAATATAAAAGAGAATTAAAGAACGAGACTTAACAGTCTGCTTCTTATTTTTCTGAATTAATGTTAGATCACAGAGAACATAATATAATTTTTCCTAAAATAAAACCGGGTTTGGAATAAACTCTTTGATTGATAGCAGGATTGGGCAATCACAGAAAATATCTTGAAACGTTTCATCTTCCTATTTACGTCCTTTCATTTTGTGAGGCCATCAATTGAATTGGCTATGTTTGAATTCCAGTTACAATTATAAAATGCCAAACATGTCACTTGAGACTTAATTCAGAGCACTTTTTAAAAATTTAGGAAGTTCTACAGGGTGTCTCCAAACAAAGTTACATATCAGTTTTGTTTTTTATAATGGAACACCCTATATATTAATTGATTTTCGGATTCTGGGAGAAAAAGAAAGGTGAGTTTTATAAGAGAAGTATTTGACTAAAATGTAAGGTTTTTGAAATATTTAACATTTTCTAGAAATAAAGAACAATTTTTAAATTACTATAAAAGCTACTTAAATTCTAATTTACCCGGTATAGTCAAACATGTAGTTAAATTAACTATTGTATTTTTTAAATCAAATTAAAACTTGATTCAAAAAGATATACATTGTGAGACAAAATTAATATTGAACATTGGTCACATTTAAAAGCATGTTACTCTTTTATTTTAAATGAAACACCCAGTATATTATTAGCAACTAAGTGGCTGGTGATATGTCTGACGGCACTTCGACATAGCTGTCTCATTAGTCCAACTTTAACAACTAGTTATAATTTTATATCAGTTAAAACAAAAAAAAATCTCAGAAATTCGAAAACGAAAATGCAAACGTATCCTAAATCAGAGAGAATTAATAGAATACTTAAATGCTCCTGATTTTATCTAGTCTGGTTTTTTTACGGGGATATGTTAAAGATATATTAAAGACAGTGTTTAAAAAACTCGACCAGCTATTGTCGACAACATATGAAAAATTATTGTAGCTGCTTTTCGAGGTAGAACTCCACATATGTCTTTTAAAATGAAAAGATCCTATTGAAAAGACAATCATTTTATGCAGTTAACAGGTAAGGAAGCATTTTGAGCATTTGATTTCATCTAGCTAATTTTTGTGGCATAATTATAGGTTTATATCTAGTTTTAATTGTGTAATAATTAAAATATGTTTTAAACCTGTATCTTTTTATTACCGTTGAGTATTTTACTCTACAATGTTTAATTTTTGTTAAATTAACAAAAGGTATATCACAGCCACCCTAGATTTTTTCAAATAATAAAGATCTACTGACGCAAAATCATAAAAATAAAATATCTAGGAAAATCCTTGTCTGCGGGGTACGCAACCTTAATATCCTAGGTGTTCCATTTAAAATAAAGGAGTAACTTGCTTTTAAAAGTTACTAGTGTTCCATATTAATTTTGTCTCACCCTCTATAACTTTTCGGGTCAAATTTCAATTTGGTTTAACATACAATGGTTACTGTAATTAAATATCAGGCTATACAAAGTCAAATAAAATTTAGGTAGCTATTTAGAGAAACCTGCCTAAGGCTTATCCCGATCCTGTCGTGTTAAGCCACACCAAAAATTCGAAAAACACGTGCTTTGATTTAGGATTGATTAAGGTTTGTAGAGCTTCAGCATTTGCCACAAAATAGCGAGCAATTTGTTACAAAACCATATAAATTATATATCACTGTAATCACAAAACTTCAATCTATTTCCGTATTCTAACGGAATTTCAAATTATTTCTTTATTTTCGAGAAAATTTAGTCCAAACATAAGGAATATTTTGTTTAGCCATCAAAATCTTAAAAATAAAGAAGTTGTTTAAAAATGTGCTACAATACGGATATAGTATAATTCTTTATCTTTCAATCTTATCTAATTTCCTTCTTTATTTGTGTAAAAATACCTAGCCAGTTTTACATAAAACGTTAAATGCTGAACGCTTATTTTGCTACTTTTTCGGACTAGTGAAATGGACTCTTAAGTACTGATGTATCGGCTATTTTGTTGCTTTAATTGATTATGATAGAAATCAACTTTTGGACTTAAAACCACATTTGCTGTAGTAACTGCCCAACAAACAATAATAATATGATTTTTCAAAGACAGCGACATTACATAAATCATAACCATTATTTTATAGATTTGTTGAATAGGACCAAAAGTAAAGACATGGTTTTAATGTAAAAAATACGAAAAAATGTTTAGCGTCTTCTTCAAAAGCGAATATCTCCAAAAAAAATAAAGCTATTGAGATAAAACAAAAAACAAACTATCTAGAAAAGATAATCCTAGATCAATAAATTATTTTTAAATTCTTTGCTTTTTTAACGTACTCCGCAAAGTGTTTCCAATTTTCACCTAACCAAATATCAATATTTTGTTTTCCCTCGTATAATTAACAGATGGGAATTTTCATTTTTTATTAAAAAAGATACACTAGAAAGTCGAATAATTTAGCTACAAAGTGCTTAAAAATCATAATATTGGTCCACTAGAACACAATATATAAAATGGGAAATTAAAACAACCTTCGTTGCACGTCATCCATCAATGACACCATGCGTCGTCTTATGGAGTTTGCTGGTGGTCGTATTATGATGTTCAACCAAAGTTATTTTAATTTCCAACTAAAACTTTAAATTTACATGAAAATTTTAAAGGTGCCCCTTTTTTGTGCCGGTTAGTGTATGTAGTCCTCTGTGATACAAAATTTAAACAAATATATTTCTTCGACCAGCGCAGCATCTAGTTTCAGATATTTTCTAACTTGATGCGTTGGGCTTGATATATTATAATTTATTTAAGAAAAAAATGTGTTTATAAACCAGCCATATTTGCTATACTGAATACGTGCCTGTAATTAATGAAAACCGACACCACCACTTAGAGGAAAGGTCGTGGTATTACTGAAATGGGGTAAGAGGATTTAATTTGTTGTCGCCAGGCCAGGCGACGTACATCATAAAATATATAGACTTATAGACCCCATAGTGCGGATTATATTAGCTAATAAAAGAATAGGAGCGTAGTACATGCTAGAAAAGTATATAAATTAAAAAAAGAAAAAGCTCGAGAAAATCGAGATGAGGGAAATTTATGAAATTTATTCAGGGTGGTCGATCTCGTACAATTCGATATCTTCTAGAAGAATAAAAATTTTAGTGAAATTATTGGAGGCTACTCGGGAGGCTATGTACTTTTATTTGAGCTATCTACCTTTCAAAATGATTTAGTGTTCAAGAAGGCGTTTCCAAAAAAACTTTTTTGGAAAAGACCTAACATATTTGCTTTTGAATAAGGTAGTAAGTAGTAACGATTTTAACGCAATTTAGCATTGCTTTTGGGTCCTCATCAACACACTAAAGCACTAAAGTAGTGTTTATTGTTTTTGTAATGTCACTGTCATTGAAAAGTCATATTATTATTGTTTATTGACGAGAGAGACCATAGAGATGGTTTTAAGAGTCTAGTACGCTGTACTTAAGATCTCTTTCAGACGAGGACGCTGTATCCCAGACGCGCATATCTCAGATACAGAAAAAGCATGTAGTTAAAGGGCCCCATTCACGTTGAGATCGGTATCGATACATGTACAGGATACTGTATGCGAGATTCTGTATACGGGATAAAGAATTACAGTCGAATACTTTCGAGATACTCTTTTGGCATACTTTTTTTTAAGTACAAAATAATATTCTAGTTTAAAACAAATTTCAGTGCGGTGCAGTTGTATTATTGTATTATTAAATGAATATTGAAGAGTGCGTTCTGCTGTGGTACATATATAATAATACAAAGCTTATAAATTTTTCATTATCGAAAGCGGCACGATGCATGGTTCTCTTATTTATTGTTCGAACTCACTCTCACTACTGAATTATTATTTTACTATAATAAACCTACAATAAATATTCTGCTCGCCTATGAAATCGAAAAAGTTTGCAAGTCTGAACAGAAAAGAAAGCCAAACCAAACCATAAGCTATGATAATTCTGTATCCCGGATACTCCGTCCGTCGCCGGGCGGCTGAAAATTCCACATTCAAAAATTCGGCCGCGCGATACTGTATGCGTCGCCGAATGCCATGTGTAAAAGAGTCCCATTCACGTTGAGATCGATATCGATACGTGTATCGCGACAGGAAGCGATACATGTATCTGAGATTTGTATTCATGTTTCAAAGATTCCTACACGTTGAGACGGAATCAGGAAACGTCAGTGTTCAAATTGAAAACCAAAATGGTGCTGCCTGCTATGCCGGTGTTTGTAGCAGTGGCAGTTGTATTATCAGGCATTTCAAAAAAGAAAAAAAGACGAAAATGAATATGGGTTAAAAAATGGTTACGTGAGAGAAACAAATACAGAGTGGCAAATTTACTACAAGAGTTAAAGGTCGACGAACCAGATCTCCCAAAACTCACGATCTTCCATGTTGGAAACGAGTGGAAACGACACTGTTTATATTTTGGTTTCGCGATACATAATAACATCAACATACACGTTGCGACAATTATCAGTTGCATACGTTTGGTATCGAAGTTTCACTACATTGATACAGACGGTGATACCATCCGATACCCATACAGCGATACTGAGACAGACAAATACACTGTGAGATTTGTGTCAAGATACTGATACTTGCAACATGTATCGATACCGATCTCAACGTGAATGGGGCCCTTTAACTACATGCTTTTTCTGTATTTGAGATATGCGCGTCTGGGATACAGCGTCCTCGTCTGAAAGAGATCTTAAGTACAGCGTACTAGACTCTTAAAACCATCTCTATGGTCTCTCTCGTCAATAAACAATAATAATATGACTTTTCAATGACACTGACATTACAAAAACAATAAACACTACTTTAGTGCTTTAGTGTGTTGATGAGGACCCAAAAGCAATGCTAAAATTGCGTTAAAATCGTTACTACTTACTACCTTATTCAAAAGCAAATATCTCCAATAAAAATAAGGTTATTGTGATAAAAACAAACTATATAGAAAAGGCGGTCCCCCAGAACATAATATATTAAACTTTAAAATACATGAAACGGTAAGTGTATAATGCAAATTTATAAGTGATAAAACCCTTTGGTGGAAAAACTTTACTGGTTCAATTATATTTTGAAATTAATATATAGATATAATAATTTTTCCACTATTAAGGTCTACTTATAAAACTCGCAGGATTTAAACAAACACCCATTTTGCGTATCACAGTATATATATATATATATATATATATATATATATATATATATATATATATATATATATATATATATATATATATTTTTTTTGATGAAATAGCTTTTACCATCGCTTGCATTTTATATCCATGATATTTGTTTAGGGCTTTTGTTCGAGTCTATTGATGCCCTACTACGTAAATACGCATTTTTCATAACACAGGCTACCAGCGCAAAAACGACCAAATAAATAATAAAATCAATAAATATACTGTTTATTTCCAGAATTTTTTCGATGTTATACCCATATACCTATAAATACACATATAAAAATGAAATTGCCTACTTAACAAAAAAAATTCACTAACATTCACAGTAAAAACACTCTTTACACAGAAATATTTTTAATAAAGCTTGTAAAGTGCTAATAATAATTAATAAGCTTGTTTTGAGAAAACTTTGGAATAAAGTTTAGTGATACTAACGCTACTAGTTGTGTAGTGGCTAACTGAGAATGGACGCCGGCTGTATCTCACAAACTACTTATCATATAACTTTGGGAAAAAAATTCTAATAAGTAAATCGACCAAGGGAAATCGCTGGAAATTATTTTCAAGCTCTTGATAGCCAATCAGGGGTTTTCTCAAAAATATGCAGGTGAACAGGTATTTTAAATATTACTATTGTAATCATCGAGAAATTAGTATTTTAACATTGAAAATGTTTCTGTTATCCTATATAAGGGAGCCCAAATCGAATTAAAATGCTACATTTGCCACACCATGACGTCATATATACAAGGGTATAGGAAATCTCGGCGCAGCGGCGGCAGTCGGCCAGCGCGCGCAAAACCCATTACATCGCTAATTGTTTATTGATATATCTTTATTAGTTTAAAAGCAAAAAATATGGGGTTTGCTTTGATACCTTGTCAAGACATAAGCGAAACTTTTAAATTGTTTCTTTTTTTTATTTAGGCCTTCGTTTTTCGTTAAATGAAAGTTATATTAAAAAAATCTATTTTAAACCAAATTTTCGCATCATTGAAATGATTATTCATGTTTAAAAGTTTTTTTGGTCATAAGCGCTAATGGAAATGTTTTTTGTAAATAATTATAAAAAATTACTCCCTACGAAGACTTTATTGTGTACTGGATCAAAAAATAAGTATTTGTTTTCTCTATACGGTGGTATTAATATATCGATTTTTGATGATAGTGCCTTTTTACCCGGTCTAATTTTGTACTACTTTCGGAATAAGGATCCCCATATCATGTACTGTGATGTACTGTACTTCCATCCCTGAAAAATTCAGCTTGTGACACCGAAGTGAGAGGTGACGTCAAAATAAGCTTTAATCTACCTACATCATAGGTAGGTGTAGGTACTCTAGGTATATTCTACCTAGACAGTAGCTGAACTAGCTGACAGTAGTAATTAATTTGTTATCCGATAAGTAGTTGTCATTATATATAAAAAAATAAGTTTAATCATCTTATACCTCCTATAACGGTAGGTTTTGGATTTTTCCTGATTGGTTTGTTAAACAAAAATATACTGGGCATATAAATGTCTGTTACAGGTTAATTCGTTAAAAAATATGTTACACACATATTATTTTAATAATAATAGTATAATAGTAATGACTATATTATGTTATAACACATACATATGTATTGAATGTACTTATTTTAACCAATGCATTGTTTTGTTTTTTTAATCTCACAAATAAGAAATGTTTTATAGTTTTTATTATAAAAAACAGTGATTATACAATTTATTTACACCCCTTACACTGTTTTCTGTAAGGGGTGCAACCAGGAGTATATTTCGTAACCTCTTACGATATAAGAGGGCACAAAGTGTTTTATTACTTAATGCTTAAAATTTAATAATATATTTGTACATAAAATAAAATAGACTAGAAAGTCAATTAATTAATATTGACGTAATTACTAAATAAGTAAGATTTTTTTTCTAATTATTTTAGTGTATTTTTAGTCACCTAATTATAAAGGAGAGATATCCAACCATTTCATTATTTTACTCACAAATAAAGTAAAGTTAGTAAAAATTTATATAAAACTTGGTGACCTCTGGATTATACATATAAAAATTGGCACAAAGGTAAAGCGAATTTATGAAATTTATACCTTTAGGGAGTAGAATAGGGAATGAAAGTTTGCTGTACGAAAATGCAATACTATAACATTATAAACCAGACAGTATAAAATTTTATACAAGGGTTTATTTAGTGACATCATAACGAAATATATCTTCTTCAATTATCCTTCAAAAAATAAAAAATAACCTATAAAGAGAGTATTAGTGCTTTTAATAAATAAAAAAAAAGATGAAAAATAAAAAACATCTATATGCTCACTAGCTCTCTATGAAGAAGTAAAAAATCATTTAAATCAATGCATAAACGATTCGAGGTGCAACGCGAACGTAGTCGCGAGAAAAAGCTAGTAATTTATTAAGTTATTTTATTTAACTCATTAATTTTTATTGAAAAGGAATTTTTGTAATTCGCCACTATATTAGTTAAAAACTAAGAAACTCATATCAAATTTAAGTTTTGCGATTTTGACTTATACTTTTTACAATATCTGAACACATTTTAAAAGAAAAAAAGTTTTTGATAATATTTGTGTAGATTGACTACAAGTTGTATAACATAAATTTCTACGACCGGTCTACCTAGTGGTCTGCAGCATCGCCTTGTGATGCAAACGTGGGCCTGTTAATCTGTGACATGACGCACAACAGCCAAGAAAAACAGAAGCGTGGCTAAGAATTTAGTAATATAAAAAAAAGTCTTTTAGATACAGTAGTAGGTATTAAAAAGTTTTGTGTTTAAATGGGGTTTGCCTTTAACAGGTAAAAAGTTATATCGTAAAGTGTAACTTTCCGTAAGAATTCTTTATCTGTCATTGATCATGATCTGTCATCATGTTAACCTGATGTTTTGTATGTTATTTTGTTTTTTTCGAGGTTTTTTTGCTTGCTTGTTTTACGGATAGGTGCGATCGCATAATTATTATTGATAATGTTATATTTAATGTTAACATTACTACTTTTTCAGTGAATCTTTAAATCTGTTGTTTTTTCTTAAGTTCGTTATTTAAACATATGTATGTAATACACTCATATTAACACTAATCATATTTTTACGTTTTTATTCATCATTTTCAATGCCCCCCCGGTTGCATCTTTGTAAAGGACTGTGAATTTTTTTGATATAGAGTATTTTGCTGTATCATATAAAATAAAATGGTGGGGAAAGGTTAAACTTGCTTTTATTAAAAAAAGATAACTCATCTGGTTTGGGTTACCTGATTTAAACAAATTAGGGCTCGTTTAAAATAGCTTTTCTTCCTTAATGATCTCCAATATAAATTTTGTTTCCATATTTTTTTTCGTGGTAGCTAGAGGGCGCTGTTTGGCATCATAACAGATATTGCGCTTTTGCATAAAAAAATTAAATAAAAGGCTATATTTCTCTTTGCACAGTTAAATATAGCACAAAATTTCCAAAATATCAGCGCAAACCGCAACTTTCTATCTTCTCTCTAACCGGAGTTATTAAGAGAACAAATCATGTTAGACTGCCGCTGAGTATTATATAGTCTAAAAATTATAGTAGTAGGCTAGGAAACAAAAAAAGGTAAGTTGATTACGTCAAAATATCAAAACGTTTAAGTTCAGTTTTAATGTATCCGAATTTCGAGCGTTTTCTTAAAAAAAAAATGACGTCATATATATTTAAACGTGTTTATGTAACATTATCATCCATCCATATAATTTTTACGAATTTCTTGGTTAATTATACGTAGGTTGTAGTTACAATTAATAATTTTATTAAATTTTTTGTGCTGCCATATTGCTTTTAACAGAAAACGGCCGAATTTCGTTATGGCCGGAAACTAGGAGTTTATTTCATGTAACGTCATTTAGTTATTAATCCAAGTTCGTCCTTGATTTCACTTGTTTTCGTGTTTTACCTGTTGTTTGTGTTATTTATTATTATATTATAAAGTTTATGTTGTTTGGGTCACTTTTCATATAGTACCGAAGGCGAAGGTGCGAATCTTAACTATATTTGTCCAAATCTACCCTTAATGCAAGTAGTTCATCACCAGGACCGTTGGTTGGTAAATGTTTGGGCAGGAATTCTAGAATGGCGAATGATTGGAAGTTTTTAATTATCTGAATGAAATAAACCATCCATAATTTCTAAGAAATTAATTGCCAATTTTGTTAGGGGATCCATCAGCATGAATGCAGTTGGTGTAGTTGATGCAGTTGGTGCTGTTGTGCCGCGTATTTTGCTATGAATGTGTGGGGCTTCTTGGATACCAGTTACTTTAGTTGATACAAAAGCTAGTTAATTAGTTTAGTTGATCGCCAGCTAGGTCATTGCATTCAATATGCCTGGGTTTTAATTTATGGGGTCGATTCAAGAACGAACATGGATAAATAACAATTAAATGGTATTAAAATGAAACTAAAATATATGTTTTGATATTTTGACGTAACCAATTTACCTCTTTTTGCTTCCTAGCATACTACTATAATTTTTTAACCATATAATCCTAAGCGGCAGCCTAACATGATTTGTTCTCTTAATATCTCCTCTAAGATAAATATAGCCTCCTATTTAAATTTTTAGTGCAAAAGCGCAATATCTGTTATGATGCCAAATAGCGTCCTCTAGCTACCACGAAAAAAATTATGGAAAGAAAGTTTATACTGCAGATTATTAAGGAAGAAAAGCTCTTTTAAACGAGCTCTAGTTTGTTTAAATCGGATAACCTAAACCAGAGTTATCCTTATTTTAATAAAAGCAAGTTTAACCTTCCCCCACCACGTCATTTTATGAGATAGAGCAAAATACTCCATATCAAAAAAATTACAAATTTCTCGATGATTACAATAGTAATATTTAAAATACCTGTTCACCTGCATATTTTTGAGAAAAAAACTGTTTTCTGATTGGATATCAGAGAAACGCCCCCTAGTGGACATTTTTCGAACTTAAAAACAATTTCCAGCGATTTCTCTTGGTCGATTTACTTATTAGAATGTTTTTCCCTAAGTTATACGATTAGTAGTTCCTGATATACAGCCGGCGTCCATTCTTAGTTGACCACCCGGTACAATTAGGTTCAAAGTTTTTCAGTGTACCTAGACTTAAAGGGGCCCTCTCTCTTCAGTCCTTTACCCTACTTGAGAGTATGGTGACATTATGTATTGATTCCCCTCACTTCCTCAGACCAAGTTGTTCGACACTCCGCCATATGTGAGGCTTCGGGGAGGTTGTGGCCCACTAGGGTTTTTACTTGGTCTACCCACCTCTTATGTGACCTTCCACGTGATCGTCATCCCTCTACCTTCCCCTCCACCATCAGTCTCTCAATTGAGGTGCCACTCCTGGCAATATGTCCAAAATATCGGAGGATTGACAAATTTAATTTGGTAACCAGACGTGTCTCAATTTTTAGTTCTTCGATAATGGAGATGTTTGTTCGATGAGCCGTCCATGGTATTCGCAGCAGCCGTTGATATACCCACATCTCCAAGTCGTTTATTCTTTGCTTATCACTTTTCTTTAGTGTCCATGTTTCAGAACCATACATAGCTATGGGGAAAATGAGGGAGTTCGCAATGCGCAATTTAGTTTTTCGGGTGATTGCTGAAGTCTTAGTCAGCTTTGTTGTTGTATTGCTCGCCGTTGCCACTCTGCGCCTGATTTCAGCCTCGCATCTTCCACAGTTTGGGATATACACTTTATCATGGAACCTAAATAGTTGAACAGGTTCACAACCTCGTATCCAGCCATGGTTCAGACATCAGGTTGGTTGTTGCGGTGGCGTCAACAATCATCGTCTTGATTTTCCGTTTGTTTAGTTCCAAGCCATATTCTTAACTAATAGAGTACAGTACACCCATGACTTCCTGCAACTCTTCTTTGCTGGCGGCAATAATCACGGTATCATCCGCGTATCTCAGGTTATTTATCCTCCTACCCCCCACTGATATTCCACCGTTCCATTCTTCTATTACTGGACTCAGTCAAAGGGGTCCTACAGGCAACGATTTGATCTGCATGCCAAATCGTACAGTTCCGATCTTATAAAATATAATTTCGTCAATCTATAATGGAGTACAACAATCTATAATGGAGCCAAATCTGTCGTCTGTACAGATAAAAATATTCAGCATGTTGAAAGACCCCAGATCTCATCTCTTCGATGAGATCTGTATCGAAGCCGCCACTACACATTGATTTGGACTGAATGTACTGTACTGTTTGTACAGCCGGTGTCTTATGGATTTCCAGAGCAGCAAAGTGGCGCTTCAATGGTAAATACACCAAGCTGTTTTCGAAAAAAAAATTAACTCATTATTAAACCCAGTAGATGATTAAACAGTAACCAAATGTATTTCATACTCAATTTTTTAGATTTTTAGATGCTTATTATAATTTTTATTTTCCGTTTGCTAAGCATAGAAAGATGAAAATTAATAAAAAAATGCATATATAGAGCCTTCTTGTTCGAAAAGCTTAGTTTATTGTTATTGAAAGAGAGAATACTTTATATTAACTAATACCCCAAAAAATACAAAAAAAGTAATTTAATATAAACTTGCCAGACAGATATATCTATTTTTTTCATGTTTCATCTACTTGTTATCTCTTGACGCATCACGTTTTCACCAAAAATTATGTCTTTCCAAATTGTAAGAAATATTTTTCCTCGCAAAGTTTTACTACAGATAAAAAAGGTAATTTTGCAAAGTTTCGAACTAAAAACATTGAAAATAAAAAAGATATAGAATGATATTTTTGTACAAATATATTATTAACTATAAGTACGTATAAATAAAATCGTTAACTACAAGATCTTGTCTGAAGTACGTAGCTTTATACAGGGTGAGTTTTCTACGATGTTTTTGATGGGTATCACGGAAACTTCTGAAGCTAGAGAGTCTACTAGATATTTCGAAAAGAAATATCGACTATTTTAAAAATGCTCCTTAATTCCAATATAATTCATTTTAGACAAAAATTCTCCAATAAGGTTGTAGATAATCACATCCTTAACGAGATGTTTTTTCTAAAACTTGTAATTTTTAAACATTTGACACAAACATATTATGTTAAAAAACGTAATTTTAAAGCTTTCCAGCGATATAAGCTATAATGTGTTTTTTTCGAATAATTATTATATTTCATTATGAGGGGGAGCATCATAATGAAAGTCATGATGGAACCACTCTATTGATGCGTATGATGTATGGTCCAAGAGGAGTTGAATCAATAATCCTACACACTATTTCTCATTTGAAAAATTCATATTTACAATTTAGTAACGTCTCGATAAACTATTTTTGTTTGGATGTGACAGTTTGACATCTCTGCGAGCGGCGATTGAAATTGTTTCCATGGCTAAGTGAAATTGTTTAAAAAATATAAGAATTGGCTATAACTCAGTGGTTTGTCGAAAAAAACACATATTATAGCTTCATTCATTACTTAGCATTTATCATAAATGTTGTTTACTAAAAAATGTGGATTAGGCGGTTTTTTATGGATTTATTTGCAGACTTCAATTTTAATAATTGCATGAAAACTATTAATGAAGCAAATTTTGTAGCTGAAAACTTTTATTTTTAATAAGATACAAAATGAATTTAATAGAATAAAATATCACTCAGCTCGAATTTGCGAGTTTGTGGATTAGGCCGTTTTTGCGCTGGGAGCCTCATTTGTCTTTGATCTATCTTCGAATTTTGGCAGATTTGGCAGAGCAATTTTATCATTTTTCTCCAAATTTGAGCGATATGAAAAAAACAGTGTGTGCACTATGTGCCCATATTTGAAGTGAAACTTCTTACTAACAGCCATTAAATTGAAGGATTTGAAGGACGTTTTAAAAAGTGATATAATACAAGGTGGCCCATCGAAAACGTTCCGCAAGGCATAACGGCCAGAGTAATTTTTTTTTTCAGAAAATTCAAAAACACGTCAATTTTGTTTGTGAGGGAGATAACTTTTGCCCCAAAAATGATTGCAAAATCTTCAACCCTCTAAGCGGGGGTGTCATCCCCCAACTTTTTTCAAATGGGAAGGGGGGTCAAGTGGCACCGCAATGAAAACAGCTTTCTATTCTCTATATTTCCCCGCTTCGTTTTTGAAAATCGGTCCACTCATTGAGAAAATATGAAGGATTGAAATTTGAAAAGTTTATTCAAACATTTATCAGAGTAAATGATAGATAAGGATAAATTCCTTCTACCAATTTGCTGTTTTTTCTTATTGTTTCTTGATGTTTACGCATTTTTTCACTTGCCACAAGGCTGAACGATCAGTTCTTCTCAATATCGTTAAACTTTTTAACAATCATGGTCTACTCACTTGCAGAAAAAGTGGAAATAATCGAACTTTATTTTAAAAATAATGAATGTATCGGGTTGCATACATAGTCAATGAACGCTATCCTGACAAACACCTTTATGGCAAAATTGTTCGTGAGTTAGTAGCAAAATTTCGCGAAACTGGTTCCGTTATGAACAAAAAGAGGCAGAGGGAAAATCCTGTAGTAAATGAAGCTATGGAGGTATTCGTATTGGGCCAAGTTGCCATGTTGTACGCTGAGTACAAGAAAATTAGTCAATGAGACTGGCGTGAATCGTACAAGTGTCCAAGGGATATTAAAAAAACACAAGTTCCACCCGTACAAAATTCAGTTGGTACAAGAACTCAACGAAGACGATTTTGATCGTCGCTTGTAATTTTGTGAAACTATGAGTGAACGAGTGGCGAATGATAATAATTTCCTATTTAATGTGTGTTTTTCGGATGAGTGTACTTTCTTTTTGAACGGTGTAGTTAATCGGCACAATTGTCGGTACTGGGCTGAGGACAACCCCAGGGTTTTTCACGAGGTGCACACACAAAACCCTCAGAAATTGAACGTGTGGGCTGGTATTTTTGGAAATTCTATTGTGGATCAGTTTAACGATATTGAGAAGAACTTCAACGCACAAGTCACATAACAGCTATCTAGCAACTACCGCACCTGATCGTTCAACCTTGTGGCAAGTGAAAAAATGCGTAAACATCTAGAAATAATAAGAAAAAACAGCAAATTGGTCGAAGGAATTTATCCCTTTCATTTACTCTGATAAAAGTTTAAATAAACTTTTCAAATTTCAATCCTTCATATTTTCTCAATGACTCGACCGATTTTCAAAAACGAAGCGGGGAAATAAAGAGAATAGAAAGCTCTTTTCATTGCAGTATCACTTGACCCCCCTTCCCATTTGAAAAAAATTGAGAGATGACACCCCCGCTTAGAGGGTTAAAGATTTTGCAATCATTTTTGGTGCAAAAGTTGTCCCCCTCACAAACAAAATTGACGTGTTTTTGGATTTTTTGAAAAAAAAATACCCTGGCCGTTATGCCTTGCGGAACGTTTTCGATGGGCCACCCTGTATAAAGCTGTTTTAATATAAATATTATTTTCAATTTATTTCTGTACATTTTCTGTTTCCTTGATAGCCTGCAACTTTTGTGGAATACCACCCAAAATACACACTTTTATGCAAATACCTAATAATGTTAACGCTTAAATCTATTTAAGAAGAGAAAGAGTTTTGAACCTAAAGCGGGGTTTCCACATGCAAGGATTACTGGCGCCATTCAACTGGCACTAGTTTTATTCTATGTGGAAACCTGTAAAATCGACTGGCGCAAGTTTAGTGGCGCCATTAATTCACGTGCCAGTAAAGTTCAACACTCCTGTACTTTTTGGCGCCAGTTTTGTGTGTAAACAATACAGCGAGTAAAAATGTCGTTTGTTTCAAAAAAGTTGTCTACTGAATTAATAATAAAGTTCTTGGAAGCCTACGAGCAACATCCTTGCTTATGGAACAATAAAATAGGTGATTATAAGAACCGAAATAAAAGGGATGAAGCCTTAAGAAGAATTGTTGGTGTCATGTCTGATTATCTCAGCAACTTTGATGTAAAGGCCAAAATTCGAAGTATTAGGAATGCTTACACCCTAATAAGGTGTTAAAATCTCATAAAACTGAACGTAATTATATGCCAGTTTTAAATTTACTATAGACCCTTGGAAACGGGTAATGGCGCCATTTAATTTTGGCGCCAATAAACTGGCGAACACTGGCGCCAGTAATCTTTGCATGTGGAAACCCCGCTTAACTTCGTCGGCCTGATAGCCCTGGCAGCTATAGCCATAAAACCAATATACTACTACTAACCTAACTTCGTATTTATAGTGGTTTGCAGTAATTTTATTAAATTATACGAATATTCTCGTTGATTATTGGTTTGAAATTAATATGAAAGTGCCCTCCAATGAAAATGCGGGTTACTAACTGTAATAATTCTAATTCTGAGGTGGCAGATTTTATAACGTTATCCGTTATCCAGAAACTACAGACCTATCAATGAAAATATACATGAAAATTTACTTCCTAGCACACAACTAGAGAATATTAGTATACAGGTACAGTATCAAGTTTATTATAGTGATTTTCTTAGCCGCGAATGGCACAGATCGATACCCAGTGTTGCCACAAGCTTATTTTTCATCGGTTAAATTGTTTTACAAAGGGGTAGATCTACCCCAAATGGGGTAGCTATGGTAATACTGCCTATTTCACTTTTCCTCTCGCTAGCTCGTGCGTCACGGCAGTCACGGTCAATCACGTGTGTCACCTCGAATTTTTACTCACAACGCGCGTAAATAAGTTTCACTTCAAAAAACTCTTAATGGTGTTTTATCTTTTATATCAATCGTTTTTCCCTCCAATTTATTTATAACTTCTCAGCTGAGAAACGTAGCTACATGGCCATACATTTTAATGAAGTTTGTCTCACAACATCGAATTAAATCCCCCCGGTGATGCCACGACCTTTCCTCTAAGTGGCGGTGTAGTTTTCCTTTAATTAAGGGAATGTTTTAAATGCAGCGCACACACCGAACGGGTCGCTTTTGTGCTTTGGCG
The DNA here is from genome assembly GCF_002938485.1 of Sitophilus oryzae. NCBI lineage: Eukaryota > Metazoa > Arthropoda > Insecta > Coleoptera > Curculionidae > Sitophilus > Sitophilus oryzae. Next base: position 13,825,170 of record NW_022146055.1, read on the forward strand.
GCGCGTAACGAACTAATCCGGCGTAAAAGAGAAATGTAGGCCAGACCTACGCGGAGGATCCGTTCCATTTGTGGATTTTCACGGATATTATACTAAGAGAAATAAACGTATCTCGCCAAACGCGCAAATTGTAGCGTTTACTAAATTAATTGCCAGTCCAATTTTAAAAAGAACAAAAATTGTTGGTTTTATATTATTTGACTCCAAGCAAAAATGTAAAAAGTCAATTTATTTGACATATTTAAAAAGTGAGAATCTCAATCGTTAATAAGTGAGAATCTCAATCGTTTTTAAAAGTGAGAATCTCAATCGTTAAGAATTATCATTAATATCATATCAGTGAGAATAATATCATATCAATCATCATCAATATCATATCAGTGAGAATCTCAGACGTTAAGAATCTCAAGTAGAAAGTAAAACAAAACGTAAAAACCTGGAAGACTCCATCCGTAACTTGGAATCGGAATCCTCCAACGGTCAAAGAAATTTCTCAGGACTTACAAATGAGAAAAATCAATAATTTTCCTTGATTTAGGTAAGAACAATCATCGAATTCTCCACAGGGTTTTTAACAAGTTACTGTCTCCTCAATGAACACCTCAGTAGATTGTAGCTAAGGAACAACAACGAATGCAGATTCTGTGGCTACATATCGAGCAGAAAGGAAAGCATGGAAAAACCAAATAGTTCACGAAAATATAGATGGTAAATGGCCTTGAGAGGCTCATATTATTCATGTTAAAAAGTTTGCACCACACGTTTGAGTCATGTTTATTTTGGGATTTAGGTATGTATAACTGAAATAGAGGAAACGAACCAAAGATGCATTGTTCATGTTTGTTTTCGTGTCAAAATGTGTTTAGTAGAAAATCTGAAATACATTTTGATTGGTTAAAAATTTTCGAATATGAATAGTCTATAGAATCTAAATATGGACTAGAAAAAGTCCAATGAATTCACACGATGAAGAAGAAATGCATTTTAACACAGAGAGTGAGCCCGATGCCTTAATAGGACAGGATTCATGGATCGGAAGATGCAGAGTGTATATGTTCTGTAATGGCCTATTTTCTCAAGATACTCGAGGAGAGACATGGATTTATGTGCGGGCTTTGGACACATTGTGACTACACAGGTGCAGAGGTCGACACCTGAATTTGTGTGTGATTTTTGTAAATAACTTAAGTTAAATTAAATTGAATACAAGTTTAATAATAACAATTTTAGATTAATATAATACAAAAACAAAATGGTATTCCATATTTTGCTACTTTCCCCAATTTTTTTCAAACTTTTGAATACAAGTTTAATAATAACAATTTAGATTAATATAATACAAAAACAAAATGGTATTCCATATTTTGCTACTTTCCCCAATTTTTTTCAAAATTCAAATCCCATATGGGTCAACAAGTTTATTAAAATTATTTCAGCCGTCTGCCGAATGTTCTCAGCTCCTTCTCCGTTTAATGTTTATTCCCTTTCTTAGAGTAAATCGGGCTGCATATCTTTACTAAATTATAGTTCGCACAACTCCGCAACTCTATCCGACTCTAATTTCATGATAATTGTTATTTTGGTTACGCTTCTGCCTTGCTGTACAAGTTTCCGTATTTCTACTCAGCGACTTCTGCGTTTGATTACGTCGAATTACATATGTCGCGTTTTTCTGCTCAAAGTATATCCAATGTTATATTATCTGTTTTTTTTTAAATTTATCACCTTTTGAAATAATTTATATAGGTATAACCCACCATACCTCTGTTGTAGAGGGGACAGGCATTTCCCATCCTCCTCTGACAACAGATGTTCTTTCTCCGAGGGTACACACCCTTCCACGGTTCGAGAAGCTTGCTTCCAGCTGAAGTACCCGTGAGGTGTAGACTAGAGGATCTGACTCCATTTTCTCCACCTCTTTAACTTGGGCTCTCCTTAGACGTGATACCGGTGTTGTCTATAATAGAGGAAATGTCCCTCTTTCCTTATTGCCTCCTTGGATTTGAGGGCAATTCCTATTGTGAGGACCTGACCATGACCCTCCTCCCTCGAGTTGATAACTCGCCAACTCGATGTCCTTATATTGAAGTTCTGACCCTGGATAAGGCTCAGCAGGTAGGTGGTGTCTTTCCCCTTGCTCATCGGCAAAAAGACCGCCCTTTTATGGATGTTTTCTCCCTTCACTGCAACCAGTTCCAGTCCTAGGCAATTTTTAAGCTTAGATGCGATTTCCACCAACCAATTCGCCGATCCTTGAGATACACAATCTATGAGGATCATGCCCACCCGAAAGTGTATCCCCGAAAAATGCAGCTGACCCACATTTTGTAGATCGTTGGTTGCGATCCGATTGCCACTACTTCGTCCAGTATAGCCTCTTCTAGAGACATTTGCTGGTCGGTAGTCCGAGCAATCTCTGGGAAATCCTTTGGCAGCACCGCCATTTTCACTTGCCAAGCAATAGCCAAAGCTGGTGATACGTCCCGGCTTGCCTCTCGGTGTTGGACGGCTTTCTTTCTGGTTTTTTTCTCTCCCTGCCGGAGTAGAGGTGAGAGGTTCTCGCTCCCTCTCTTACCCTTTGATGGAGATGAGTCAGGTTGTTTCTTGGTTTCTTTACTCTCCCCTTTTCGAAGGTGTGTTTTCGCTTTTGCTTCCTCTAGAACAAGTCCTTCGTGGAGCTGTCGGAGGTATCTCCGTGCTTCTGCTCCGCTAAAACCTACTCACAGAGAATCGTCTAGCCCGCCTGGTTGACCCAGACCGGGTAGACGAAACGGTAGCTTGTGTCGCTTATTGGGTCTAGAGGTAGGCTCCCGACCCTTGCTGGAGAAGGTGGTATCTTGTGTGCCACTTGTAGATAGTAATATAATAACAAATCTTCTAGCACACTTCCTGCTATTTTAACTTGTACTTTGGCCGAAAAAGTCGTTAATAAAATAAACCAACGGAGTTATGGGTAAAACAGTGCTCCTGATTGGTACGTACCCACGCCATACAATACGTGTATTGTACAACTTCTGGTATTTTAATCTTTATTTTTATCGTAGAAGTGAATTTTAATTGTCTGCCGATAACGATCATCGTGTGTTAATTGTAACAATAAAGCTTCTAACCTCAACTGTCAGATGTTGTTGAGAAATTAAATAAACATGGTAATAGAAACATATTTCATATGATCATATGTGAATGACACCCTCTAGCATTTAGTTCTTATATTTGTCCAAAAGAAAAATCGTTAGTTAACAATTTGTCTCAAAAAGTACAAATAGCTTCTTAAAGGCAAGCGCTTTACCTCCCAAGAACGCAGCAGTTGCTTGTATAAGTTTGGGATTCCATATCTGTACTATCATTTTTAAAATTTACACGGGATTTCCTATGTCCAGTTCGGCACAGACTGTACTTAGTGTACTACCTACTAGTAGACAATGCTTTGAAATTAACAAAGATATAACCGAAAAGTTCTTTCTCTAAAACTGGTTTGATACTTGGTTCATTAGTTGACATTCGATGTTGTGTGACAAATATATAGCTCCTTGAAGACATATTTTTTAACTTTTTATTATAGAATATGACTAAAATATAAATAAAAATTTAAATATAAGCAAAAATCTCAAATCTAATAAAGTATATTTCGTAAACTGGTCACGTAGTAGAAAAAAGAAATAGCAAGATAAGTAACGCAAGTAATATCTCATGTGGCTGCTGCCTGATCCAATAAATAAACATCATCCTTTTAAGCCATAATTGAATGAGACAGCGAACTATTCTCTTGGTCGCCGCAGACAACATAAAATATGTAGTAGCCCCGTGTTGTTCGATACCTCCTGGGCTCTTCCAAATAGCGTCCACGTGTATCGAGATGGATGCTGCTGCCGCTGCCGCCGATTCAAGGTCTCATTATTCTTTTTTTCTTTGATTGCCCGACCTTCAAACATCTAGTTTTTATCGAGCTACTTTAATTGGGCCATCAAATTAATATTTAATAACCGATGCCATGTTACAGAGTTATTGATTATGTAACTATATGACTGTGATGCGAGAGAGAGAAAGGATATCCCAATGAGAAAAGGGTATCCCAATATTCCGTATTTTTGTTATCAAAATAAGTTTATTGGACACAAATTACCTGTATAGTCTGTCCAACGACAAGATCTTTGACAGTGATAGATACATATGTCTCTCATTTTAATTTCAAAATAGTTTATTTTATTTTACAGAAAAATAAGTTGGTGCAACTGGAACGCATAGCAGAAAATTAATATACTCTGTTTTTTTTTTCTCAGGTAAGATTTCGACAGACGATGACAGAAAAAAAGCAGATGACTTCCATACCAATCCATTTATTTCTCTAAAAAAAGTTTCTAATATTTTTTAAGTTAACTATGGACAAAACTATGGATGGGTTTATAAATAAATACGTCATGCGTCGTCTCTTGTTGTTTTTAACCAGTTTAATTGGTTTATTTCAAAAATGAGAGATCATATTTCAATATTATTGGTTTGACAGGGTTTGAAGGAACGATGAACGACAAATGGACGCATGTGCGTATGAACTCGACTCAGTGCCTTCTATTAAAAGATCAGCCTGGGGGCGGACTTTTGTTTACTTCATCAGCTGTATATACTTAGATATTGGGTTAGATTCCGTTTCATATTTTGTCGGTTGATTTTTGGTTTTAACTCTTTGATTTTTGGTATTATTTATTATTGTAGTGCAAAAAACTAATTATTTTGGTGTTTAAGTGACATAAACTACTACCAGATATATGGTCACTCTCGGTTTCGCATAAAAAAATAGAAAAATTGAAAAATTACAAGTTGTGTAAGTGATTTAACCTAAAAGTACCCATACATTTTTTATTTATCGTGATTTTTGTGTGTGTTTTTTAAGACTCTAACAATTCATCAATAAAGCTTAAGTGGAGTGTGTTTTTGGTGATATGCCTTATCTTTGTTGTGTTCCTGATGGAAAGGATAGTTATACTAGGCAGCCTAAAATGTCCGGAAGAGCAAGAAAAGTGGGTACGAGTTATAAATCAAGAGAATTCTATTGAAAATATCTTTAATAAATTTAAAAATAATATTCTCCCATGATGGTATTAATGAAAACTGGACAATTATGTTTATTTTATTCATATTGTGGAATCTCCACTCCAAGTGTTGTTGGTTCACCTTCGATAGATTCAAACACGTAAGGAGGTATTATGATCTAGGGAAAAATAAAGAATATGTGTATTAAAGATCATGAAAAAGATTATTATTTTGAGTTCAAATTTTAAAATAGATTTTTGTAAAGACAAGACTTATACAGTTTAAAAGAAGAATGTGTTTTTGTTTGATAATATATAATGTATGTCAAGCATAACATATATTTGTTCAGTAATTTTTAATGAATAGTGTTGATTATTTATAATACCAAATTAATATCAAATATTTAAGTGATGGCTGAATACAATATGAATAAAATAACAATAAAATTGGTATATTTGCATAATACAAAATTAAGTTTTAAGAATAAAGGTGTTACTAAAAATACTAAGAAATTCATATTTCTTTGTTTTAATTGGTCTAATGTTATTTACATTTTACGTAAGAATTATACCGTATTATCGAAAAAAATCGGCGTCTAGTTGGCTTGGAAATGAACATCGATGACATTCCCTAAATAACTGTACACATAAAATAATTAACTAGAATTTTACAATCTTGGAAAATTTGATATTCTTAAACCTTGTTTCTAAATATTCTAAATTTTTTGATTTTCTTGGGATTTAGGTTCGGAAAAAAAGGTTAATTAAGTTTTCATTTGGTTTTTCATTATTTTTATTTGGTTGAAAAAAAAACGTTTCGGCTAACATTATGGCCTTCATCAGTGTTGAGTCATATGAAAAAAATAGTGTCGAATATAATCCAAAAAATTACATATAAAATATTCACACCACGCACATAATGTTTACTGCGTACTCCATAGTCAATGTAGATAATTTTAGTGTTAAGAATAATAATTTTAAAAAATATGTGGTCATCTTTTGATAAGTTTATATTAGTTTATTAATTGCAGTAAACATTATGAGGTGTGAATTATATTGTATATGTAATTTTTGATTATATTCGACACTATTTTTCTCATATGACACAACACTGATGAAGGCTATAGTTAGCCGAAACGTTTTTTTAAACCAAATAAAAATAATGAAAACCCAAATGAAAACTTAAATCAGCGTTTTTCTCGAACCTAAAAATCCCAAGAAAATCAAAAATCTTAGAATAATTTTACATATAAAATGCCAGCAATCTTCATTTCATATCCATCGCTGACGCCTTTTTTTAGATAATATTGTATTATTTGAAAATATAATTTTTCGAACATTGATACTTGCAAAATATACATATAAATTTTGTGAATGCAAATAATAATACATCACTATTAGTAAATATTGAATGTTTTTGTTAAATTAGATCGATTTTCAAACCCCAAAATTTAAAATATATTTACATTTTACCCATTATCTTATGTATCTATACATTATTTGTACATTGTAAAACATTTGCTGCATTTGTATGGTTCATAGTTTATTTGCCAAAGTATTTATTGCTATAAATAGGTACACGTGTTGTAGTTATTAACTGTATATTATGTATATTTCATGTAAACTATATCATTTTTAAAATACAAACCAAAAATCTGAGGAATAATTATGTTTTCCATGTATTCTACAACATATTTACTAATCCGTTATATCTAACTAGCGTGACGTCATAAATCTCGCCCGTAGGCTGATCTTTTAAAGAAGACACTGCTCGACTTAAGATTTTTGACAATTGTCAAACTATTGCCAAATTATAGGTTATAATTTTGTGTCAAATTATGTCAAATAGAAATGATAAATATTTTGAATTTTGCATTTTGGACTGTGGTGTTACTTGTGATTCGTGTTTTTTTTTAAATGAAGTGGAGGAAAACTCGAGGGAAAATTAAGTGTTGACCCCGACCATAGTTTACAGTTAATATTCGGTGCACAGAGACCGATAGAGACACAGTTTGCCAGAGACCATGGCCAGAGAGTTGTATTAGCCATAAATAAAGTGGTATATCATCTCGTATATGGTACCAAAAACTGGAGTATCTGTAAAATAACATCACACGATAGGTAAATAATACATTTTAGTACTGCAGAAAAAAATTAAGATTAAAGTTAGTTAACCAAGATTAGATTACAGTTTTTTTCGTGATATTTTTTGAAGTAATCATTTGGCACTTAAAATTTAAATATATCAATTATGCGTTCCAATTGTACCAACTTATTTCTTTGAAAATTAAAATAAACTACTTTGAAATTAAAACGACAGACACAACTATCACTGTCAAGGATTTTGTCGTTGGACAGACTATATATTTATTTAAAATTTCAGTGATAAGTGCAATTACTTCAAAATATTGTGAAAAAGAAACTGTATAAAACTGAAAAAATGTAATCGAGTTATTTTATTAAAAAACGGTATGTGTTAATACAACCAAGAATAAAACACCATATACCAAAAAAAAATATTTCTTACTTTCAAGCTTCAATAAACTTCCCGCATTTATTATTATATTTATCAACTAGCGTGTACCCACGACTTCGTTCGCGTCGAATTAATCATTTGTAATGGTGATGATAAAGCAAAGCAAGAATTTCCATTAACATACAAACTGGATAAAATTTTCTCACATTTATGTCAGCATGAGAAAAAACAATATGGCGATATTATTATATAACTTGGTAATATTTGAGGGGTAGTTTCATCTCGTTGGAATTTGACTTTCGAAAAATCCGTTTGCCAAAAATAAGCTTTTTACGTTAAGCAGTTTAAGCAGAATCGTGGTTAAGAAATTAGTTGGGTAATTTCTTAACCACGGAACACCCTGTATGATTTTTTAAAAAATTTCAAAATATGTAAAAAAAACAAATAAATTATGCTTGACCAAGCGTTTTCCCGAAAGACTAACCGTTTTTTAAATAACAAATATTGTAATATTTGAGGGGCGTTTTCACCCTCTTGGAATTTGAGATTCGAGAAACCCTTCCTTATCGAATCTCTACACCCCACAGTCAATCCGTTTGCCAAAAATCAGCTTTAAACGTCAAGAAGTTTAAGCAGAATCGTGATTACTCGATGGTCATACTTTATAAAACACCCTGTATAAATTTATAAAAAATCTTAAAATATGTAAAACAACAAAATAAAATATACGTGTTTAAGAGTTTTTCCAAAAAACTCACCAGCTTTTAAATAAAAATTATTTTAATATTTGAGGGATAGTTTCACCCCCTTAGAATTCGAGTTTCGAAAAATCGCTTCTTATCGAACCTCTACACCCTAAAGTCAATCTGTGTTCCAAAAATCAGCATTTTACGTCAAGCGCTTTAAGCAGGATCGTGATTAATCAATGACAAGATTTTTCGAAACACCCTGTATACATTTTTAAAAAATCTTAAAATATGTAAAAAAACAAAATAAAATATACGTGTTTAAGCGTTTTTTTCGGAAACTTCACGGTTTTTTAAATAAAAAATATTGTAATATTTGATGGGTGGTTTCACCCTCTTGGAACTGGAATTTCGAAAAATCCGTTCTTATCGAACCTCTACATCCTAGAATCAACCTGTATGTCAAAATTGAGCTTCTTACGTTGAGTGGTTTGAGCAGAATCGTGATTAATCAGTATGTCAGTCACTTAAGGATTTTATATATTAGTATAGATATAACTTATTTACAAATACAAATTTGTAATATTCCACAGGAATAAATAAAACAACATAAATAAAACAAACTATTTTATTAATAATTACACTTACCAAAATTTTATACCTTAAAGGTTGATTAATTCACTTTAATCTTAATTTTTTAATCCCATACCTTGATTTTAATTATATATGTTGAGATAGAATAGAATTTTAATATAAATAATCACAAGATTAAACGAACTTACCTGAAGTGAAGTTCAATCTTGATTATATGAAGGTCTCGTCGAAATAAATAAGTACAATGTAGTTCCCTTTTCTCCGTGCGGCGACCACACATTTTAAAGCCTAAACAAACAAATTTCAACATGCCCCTCGCTTCCCTGCTCCCTTACCTCATTATATGCCCTTGCATCATTCCTTATTTAGTCAATTTTAAAGATACTTATTATGTTGTTGTAAATTGAGGTTGAGGGTGGAGGGACTTATTTATTTCGACGAGACCTTCATATAATCAAGATTGAACTTCACTTCAGGTAAGTTCGTTTAATCTTGTGATTATATAGGTCTCGTCTCCATAAATAAGTACAATGTAGATTTTTAAAGTAATAACAACAACATAATCTTTTCTCCCATTTCTATATTGAAAATATATAAAGATTAATTTCTCAGCAAAACTATTCTCATTATCCATCAAGGATCTATTGTAAACAGTAGCGAACATTCTAGAATTTTTAGACCAACAGCAGCGAGTCTGATGGTATCAAAATTTAACCCTTTCCTGGCAGCTGCTGAAGTTACAGCATGCCGTGTACTATGAGCGGTAAAATGATCCGTATCAATCCTACTCTTATTTAGGACAATTTTAATCCAGCTCCCCAAGGTTTGAGTGGATGTTTTCTTATGCGGTTTCTTGATTGTTACGAAAACAGAAGTTATACTTCCTCTAATGCTCTCTGTTCGTTTTAGATACTCTACTAACGTGCTAGCTACGCATAAATTAGCGTCTTTCTTGAAATAAGGTAAGCGTAAAAAGGGTTGCGGCTTATTTCTACCGAATGTTTTTAATCTTGCGCTAATTTTTATATGTATTTCCCCTAACTTCCGAAAAATTTCCCTTATATCAATAAGCGATAGTGTTTGTAAACGTTGACCCGATGCTAAGGCCAGTAATGTCACTAATTTATGCGTAAGCCCCTCCAAGGTTAACTCATAATTATTTTTTATTTTTAAATAATTAAGTACTACGTACGTAGGATCCCAGGTATTTTCGGACTTGGGCTTATTAGGTCTCAACATATATATTCCCTTAAAAAACCTTTGCATACGAAAATCTTGTAAGAGGTCTGGGCCCGCTATCTGTGCTATGGCTGCTCTATAAGAACTTAATGAGCTAAAAGATGCGCCTTCGTTAAAGAGTTGAGTCAAAATATTAGAACGTTGGAACCCGAAACCGAGAAGGGATCTAAGTTCTTAACGCTACAAAATTCCCACCATTATTTAAGCCCTGAGTTAGACTGTTTTAAGGTGTTACTTGTTATTGAAGACATGCAAATTTCCAGCGCTTCTTCTGGAACATTCCCTAAGAGCAAGGCTTGCCTGATAGCCGGACCTCCCGTCAGAGAAAGATGTTGGCTAACGGGTGGGGAGATCCGCTAAAAGAAGTAAATATTTATTAATTTAAAAAAATAATCGGCTCATCTATTAACATCGCCCTTAAAACCGAATACCAAGGTTGCGAAACCCAGTTGGGTACAACCATTATACCTTCTGCCTGATCAGAAATAATTTTTTTTCTTTTTGCAGAGCCTTTGGGACCATTGAAAATGGAGGGAAAGCAAAAAATAAAATGTTTCCCAGTTTGTTGTAAAGGCATCAATGGCGTACATATCTGGGTCCCTGTGCCACGATATGTATTTCTTGCATTTAGCATTTATATGCGTAGCAAACAAATCTATTTCCGGTAAACCCCACTTATAGTGACCAATTTCCCAAATGCCCAGCTCGCTAAACTCCATTCTGTCTCGACCTTAAATTCCCTGGAAGCCCTGTCAGCTTCCTTATTCTCTTGAGATCTAATATAAGAGGCTACGATAAATAATCTCCTTTCCTCACACCATTGCCAAATTATTCGAGGGATATTGTTTAACTTGGAAATTGAACACATTATGTTCTATGTAATATAGGTATATGCCAGTGCAGTAACACTACTGCACTGGCATATAGGGTAGACAACACTGTCTACCTTGCACAAGCTAGAAACGTTAGATAAGTCATTAGCAAAGCCTTTCAAGCCAAAATAAACAGCTTGTAACTCCCTAAAATTTATGTGTTCTTCTCATTCGTAGGTAGGCCAGAGACCTTGAGAACTTATGTTATTGCAACAAACACCCCATCCAATATCTGATGCGTCAGAGAATATTTCCATAGAGTATTTACTATATGATAATAAGTTTTTGCTAATAGGTATGTTTCGAATCCACCAATCGGTATCAACACATAACTTCTTAGAAATTTTCATAGTTCCGTTATAATTTCCTTTATTACTCTTTAACGCTAAATTTTTTTCTCTCTCGAAACAATTTGGTATATAAATAACCGTACTTATGGCTGGACATATGGATATCAACTTCCCTGTTAGCCTTACAAACTCCCTTGTAGTGCATTTCTTCCATCTTAAAAACTTTTTTAAATGCAAAATTATTTTTGTGATTTTTTCCTCTTGAACAGAAATAGTCATATCCATAGAGTTTAATTTAAACCCCAAAAACGTCACAATTTTTTGTGGAGATAATACTCTTTTTATAGTTTACAATAAACCCCATATTCGAGTAGTCCAATTGTTTCTAATACATTTGCTAAACATGCATCATAAGAATCTCCTAGTAATTAAAAATCATCTAAATAAACAACTGAAACGTGAATATCTCTGTAATAAACTGATTTTTACATGGCTGTGCCTTAGAAATAGCCCCTATACTAAGCAATCTCCGAACGTTGCCCTCAATTGTCTTATGTTGTTGCACCGACCATTTATGTCTACCTGAGATTATGTTATGTGATGGTCTCGTCACAAACGGAATTTTAAAACCTTGCAACCATGCCATAATACATCTATTATCCCTATACATCTTCCCTGAGAACGCGACCTTACGCCGAAGTGTTGTATTCGGTTCCAGGTCCGCCTTTGACCCGTTTCCCTCCCTGCTGATGTTGAGGCAGACTTTTGAAGTTTAAATGCGGCGTGGACCGAGATCTGGCTGCATTTGATACGATTCTTCCTGGAGTACTTCTGACAGTCTTTAACTGACTGGATGACAGTTAAAGGCGGACAACTCTTTGGCCGCCTTTAATCTTCCTTCCAAATCCTCACCAAATAACCAGGTATCCAAAGGGGATTCCGTTAGAGTGGTTTTCCAATTTTTATTTAAATCGAAAGACACTAGTTCCCTCCTCGATATTGACTTGGAATGGATAACACCAGTTATAAAACGTTCTGTGTCGTTTAGGGTCTCTATATAATGCTTTATATTCCTTTCTCCCCCCTTTCCCTTTTCCTCTAAAATTTTTGCCATTACTTGGCCTATAGCCGACAAACTGGCTGCTAATCTTGATTGAATTTTAGCCAATTTCATCTCTGCACTCCACATTATCATGTATGGCCTGTTTCCCCATTAAATTTAACTGTGGTGGTCCTAAAGAGGTGGCATTCTCTGGAGAGGGGTACTTCTCCATTAATAGGTTAAGAACGGGTTCTTCAAGGCCGGTTTTTGCGATGTGTATCCATCTTTCTGCAATTTCCGGTTCAATCGGTGGTGTCGTGGTATTTTTCCCGTCTACCTTATCTCCTAAAACCGCTAATAAACCTTCCTAGAAAGGTTTAGGTAGGCTCTTTCCAATACCTTTTTCAATAAGTGTACTAGCGCTTTCACCTATAAGAAAATATCATGATATGTAAACACATATTGGGGCTAACTCATGCTTAAGGAGTTTATAAATCTTATACAGCTAGCTTAGCAAAACGTCACTCCATAAGGACAACCACCAACGTGCCCTTATGGGACTACCAACTTTGAAAATAAAAGCAAGACAGCCATGCGATAAGTATTCACCAATAATACATATATACCAAGCTAGAGTAACCACCAACGTACTCTGCTGTATTAATGTAATAAGTGGGAAAAACTAGGTAATATAAGCATTCACTGAGGTATTCGCCAACAATACCTACACACCAAGCTAGAGTAACCACCACTGTACTCCGCTACAATTAACTTGAATAAATTTAATGTCCTATAAACCAAGCTAGAGTAACCACCAACGTACTCTGCCATATTATTGTAGTAAGACAGCCATGCGATAAATATTCACCAATAATACATATATACCAAGCTAGAGTAACCACCAACGTACTCTGCTGTATTACTGTAAAAAGTGGGAAAAACTAGATAATATAAGCATTCACTGAGGTATTCACCAACAATACCTACCCACCAAGCTAGAGTAACCACCACTGTACTCCGCTACAATTAACGTGAATAAATTTAATGTCCTATAAACCAAGCTAGAGTAACCACCAACGTAATCTGCCATATTAGTATAATAAGACAGCCATGCGATAAGTATTCATCAATAATACATATATGCCAAGCTAGAGTAACCACCAACGTACTCTGCTGTATTAATGTAATAAGTGGGAAAAAACTAGGTAATATAAGCATTCACTGAGGTATTCACCAACAATACCTACACACCAAGCTAGAGTAACCACCACTTACTCCGCTACAATTAACGTGAATAAATTTAATGTCCTATAAACCAAGCTAGAGTAACCACCAACGTACTCTGCCATATTAGTGTAATATAAGCATAAGTGGAAAAATCTAGATAATATAAGCATTCACTAAGGTATTCACCCACAATACCTATATACCCAAGCTTAGAAGAAATTTCCCCCTACTATTCAGGTATTGTATATGTATATGTTATATGTTTATTTACCTTTATTTCTAACATCTCAAACACTGCTTCTAATCTCGTCCTCAGAATCTTGCGAATAATCACTACTATTCGCCTGCCTCTCAAAACTTGTTACACTTTCCTCTTCCAAACTTCTCACTAATCTTTTTCTTTTCTAATAACTTTAATCGCTTATCCATCCGTTTAAGATAATCTAAAACACTCCGCTCTACGGAGCGAGAGCCGATCGATATCTTTTACGCGACATTCGATGTGGGTCGTACCGCACACAAAAAAAGACTAAATAAGAAATGATGCAAGGGCATATAATGAGGTAAGGGAGCAGGGAAGCGAGGGGCATGTTGAAATTTGTTTGTTTAGGCTTTAAAATGTGTGGTCGCCGCACGGAGAAAAGGGAACTACATTGTACTTATTTATGGAGACGAGACCTATATAATCTATATTTTAGAAGTGTTAATATAATTATACGATTTTCTCTATGTATTTTAAAATTTAAGCATGTTTAAATGAAATTTGATGATATCCTGTGACTGCAGGACATTTTTTAATAAGCCTTCCGAAAGTTTATGATGTTAAGTTGACGCTGTAATTAGCTGGCTTTATTTTAATTGAGTACGAAAGTAAACTTTTCCGGAATTTTTAATTATTAGGAAAAGTTAGAGTCAATTTTAGAGTTTGTTCAAACATTTTATACAGAGAATATTAATGAGGATCAAATATTTAAGACGCAACTTTTAAAACTAGAGAGTGTCCCTAATTTTCCATTATATTCAAAAAAAAATAAAATAAAATTTGAAAGTTGGTAATTTTTTTTGAAACTGTTTTAACCTAACAATAGTCCTTTAACTAATTTCTTATTAAATTAATGAACTTCTCTATGTTTTGGTGTCACAAAAATAATAAAATACTGGGAATAAATCGATTATTATCAATCAAGGAAATAATAATAAAGTTTACTGTAATACCCTAATACCCATACTATAACGGGTGCGTCTCAAAAGGGGCTTACCCGTATAACTTTTTTTATTTTTTCAAATAAAAAAAATGAGATTTGGTATGTTAGTATATGCCATAAATTAGGATTGATCGACGTATTCAATTGTCTTCGGTCACTTCCTGTTTCACCGGAAATGACTACAACTTTTGATTTTTAAATGGCACCCTCGGTATATTTCTACTTTTTTGATAGAAAATGACACTCTGAATAGAATGACATATAATATGTCAACTTTTAACGAAATTGTAAACGAACATTCATAACGAACGACATTCATACAACATTCGAACGACATTCATAACGAACAATTTTGACTGAAAATACCAAATGTGTAGTATCAAATTATTTGTATTTGTAAAAATATGCTTTTTCTAAATATGCTAATAAGCCACCTTTGGTCCATTTGAAAAAGTTGAGATATGATTAAAAATACGATTTAGGCATCTCTTAACCAGCCAGGACAAGACACGAAAGTCATTAGACGATCAAAACTATGTTTTCAAGGCTCCTTGATTAAAAATTAGTGTTTTTAACACAACTGTGGCACTCTAGATTGAAATTTAAAATACGATTTTTTTTCAAGCGAAAATGCCGGACAAAATATCAAGATACAACTTTTAATCAGCATTAAACGGCCTATACAATTTTTGAAAAAAAAAACACTGGCGCATGTTTTTTTTTAGAAAAATATTCCAGTTATAACCCATATGCACGCCCCTGGTGAATCTGTCTACACTCTTTTAGTACTAAAATTTAGCACTTCTACCTTCCAAATTTCATTTGAATCTTGAAACGCTAAAAGTATTTGAAAGAAAAATTATAATAAATCGAAAAAAGATAAGATTTTAAACCCTTGTAGCTTCGAAACTATGCAGAATCGGACCTATGTTGACATAAAAAATAAATCTTATTTTTACGTAAGAAATCTCCTCACGAGAGATGGCACATGTATTTTAAAACATCCTGTATACCCAAATTATTAGAAAACTGTAAATGTGGCTGTAATAGTGTATTAAAAGGCGAAATATACGAATTGGGAAATCAATAATTTACATGAGTATAAAATATGCTAATTCAAAAACCTCCCCCGCATAAAAATACACAAAAATCTTAAAGAAAATTTTCTTAATATACGTTTTTGACGTTATTACGTAAATTTGATGAATATAAAACACATTTTTATATATACATTTGACCTTTTCAACTATTCAATAACAACATCATTCAAAATTTTAACTTGAAATTTTCGTATATTTTCCTCATTTCCAGCACCATTTTCATCAATCATCTTTCTAATCCTTAGGTAAAACTCTTGAGTTGTTCGTTATCATTATTAGAAGTAACGATCGAGTGTAAACGAGATAGCACTGTAGGCGTAAAAATACCATTTTATTTCGAGTCTTACTATATCAAACACCAAAGTTGACAATGATAATTGATCGCCAGTTATTTAGAATCCTTTATGGAACGTTAAAATAAAATAAAGGTACAAAAAAAGTTAGCAAGTAATTCTCAAGCACATTGGCATTTTAGTAATAGCCATAGGAAAGTTTGTGCATAAAAAGGTGACTTCTACAACTACAGGGTGGCGCCTCTTATACGCCGCGGAAGCTCCAAGGAGAAGGACAGTTTGTATTGAAATGAAATGTGGTAGAGCCATAGACTTAAAATAAAATATAGACTACACTATTTACATCTCAACGCGGACAAACAACCTTTTTTGTACACATGTTTACTTCTGGGTACAGTCGACCGAGCCTTCCTCATCCAGCCTATGTTGTCACGTCTTTTATATTATCAATATTTTTTTTCTTGTTATACACATATATTGAGATATTAATACTAGAGTTTAATAAAGTAGGTTTTAATATTCCATAGATGTATTAAATAGTCCTTATACTACTAAATTATAAGTCGGATACTGTTTAATAAGGATAAGTTCTTTACAATATGACAACACCGATTAGAGGCGAGGGAGCCTATTCATTCATTTATTACCTTGTAGTACGTGTCGCACGTGTGCGGTAAAGCTTTGTTGCCGCTATCTCCCCGGCTGTATTAACGCATTTTCTTAGCTTGTAGTCCTTAAGTGTTTATTTTATTGACTTTTTCTGTTCAAAAACTATAAAATATGGTTCGCCAGTGCCAAATTTGCAAGAAATTTGACTTAAATAATCCATTTAAGTCTTGAAACGACTTTTGACCGGTAGGCAACTCTCAATTTACCCATTGGGAGCCAGTGGCGTTGTTGTAGAAAGGCGCTTATTTAGATAATATTTTAGTAAAATGTAAAATCTGAATTTTTTCTTTTACATTACATTATTTACTTACTTATATTGTAACAAAATCATAATTATAACCCTGTTAATAATTAATAATGTTTTTATTAAAAATATATTCCGGTTTATTCTAAAATTATCTTCAGAATCTAAAATAACATACAAGAATTTTAAAATGATATTACATTATGAAACGATATTTTTTAATATACCGGGTCGTCTCAAAAGTGGCTCACCCTATAATTTTTTTTATTTTTTCAGATAAAAAAACAGATTTGTATGTTAGTAGGTATATGACATAAATTATGATTTATTGACGTATTCAATTGATTTTGGTCTCTTCCTGTTTCACCGAAATGATTACATCTTTTGATTTTTAAAGGCACCCTCGGTATATTGCTACTTTATTCGATAAAAAATGACACTCTGAATAGAATGACATATCATATGTCAACTTTTGACATTGTCGCTTAAAAACATATCCTATTTTAAATTTCAATCCAGTTTTTTTCAATCCACTAAGTTTTAATCAAGGAGCCTTGGAAAAATAGTTTTGATCGTCTAATAGGTTTCGTGTCTTGTCTAGGCCGGTTAAAAGATGTACAAATCGTATTTTTAATCATACATATGTCAATTTTTTCAAATGGAACAAGGGTGACTCATTAGCATATTTGGAAAAAGCATTTTTTTTTATGAATATATTGATACCACACACATATTGCTATTATTATTTCGAGTCAAATTGTCGTTATGAACCGCGTGTTACAATTACAATTAAACCATATGCGAAAATGTCAAAAGTTGACATATGGTATGTCATTCTATTCAGAGTGTCATTTTCTATCGAATAAAGTAGAAATATACCGAGGGTGCCATTTAAAAATTAAAAGTTATAGTCATTTCCGGTGAAACAGGAAGTGACCAAAAACAATTGAATGCGTCAATCAATCCTAATTTATTTCATATACTAACATACTAAATCTTGTTTTTTATTTGAAAATATAAAAAATTATGGGGATGAGCCACTTTTCGAGACGCACCCGGTATAATAAAGACAGTACCGAGTTAATTAAATGTAGTTTTTATTTTATCCACTTCCTATCACCTTCCTTGTTTTAATGGAACAGATATTATGTTTTCTCTAATTTACATAATAAGACATCACTTAGCCAGAAAAAAAATTACAACAATCATATTTTTTTTTCTCTCCCTGTCGCCGATTCTATTATATCTGTGGAATAGATCCTGTTTTGATTAATATTAGGGGTTGTAAATGTTTGACTAAAATTAATAATTTATTATTAATTTCAAAAATTACCTAATTTCGATTATAAAATTTCTTCTATAACGTGTATTTTACTATTTTTATCCTTTTTGGACTCTAAATTGTTTTTTCTAAACTTTTATTTAAAAAACCTGTCCTAAATCTTAATAAAATATAAAAAAGTTTCGATATATTTTTAATTTATTTTTAGCTTCATTAAAATAAAAAAAATACCCGGCTATGATACGGAGAGTTCAGGTGTACTTGAGAAACGAAAGACAGTATTGTGTTTCTCGGCAGAGTCGTCAGGGAACGACCGTTACGACAGAGGCAACCTATCTATCGCTCGTGTCGCACTCGTTATAACCTAAAATAATAACACAACAATAACAAGACAGTGTCTGACCGCATGTTCCAGCTATTTATGAATGAGATGCTCAGTCTATATTTTATTTTAAGTCTATGGGTAGAGCATTATGTAGCTTAATTCCGAGCACTAAAAATATAGAGGGTTCTACAGGGTGTCCCCAAAAAAAGTTACATATCAAAGTTTTGTTTTTTGTAACCGAGCACCCTATATATTAATTGATTTTCGGATTCTGGGAGAAAAATAAAGGTGAGTTTTATAAGAGTATATGACTAAAATGTAAGGTTTTTCACATATTTAACATTTTCTAGAAATAAAGAACAATTTTTAAATTACAATAAAAGCTACCTAAATTGGAATTTACCCGGTATAGCCTAATGTGTAGTTAAATCAACTATTGTACTTTAAATCAAATTAAAACTTGATCCAAAAAGTTATACAGGGTGAGACAAGGCAATTAATATTGAACATTGGTCACCTATAAAAGTATGTTACTCTTTATATTTTAAATAGAACACTAAGTGTATTATTCCGATATTTAACGGAGAATTAATGTCTCTTCAAAATACTATTGGTTGCCTACCCCTCAAACAAAAAACATTGTACTGATTTGATTGATTGTATAAGACATTGTATAAGATTTAGTTCTCGTTATTTCTAATTAAACTTAAAAACGGTTAAAGGGGTATATTTTTATACTAAAATAGATAAATTCATAATCATAATCATAATCATAATCATAAAATTCTTAACTTTTTAGAAGGTATCTCTTTCTGTCGTCAGAAGCGAAGAGAATACTAAGAACAAGGAGGAAAAAACTATTTAAAATATCTAACTTTACCTATTCAAGAACATTTATTTTTTATCAGATACGTCTACTGAAAGAACATACCAAGGGTATCCTATAAACCGTTGACGTTCTGTTAAAATGAAATTACATGAAAAAAAAAGTCAAACTTCAATCTAATAGAGGCTAATAGTTACGTTACTACGTGTATGGTGGAATGTAATGAGAGGGGTGTTAATCACCTCGACTTTAGATATCTATTTTGTCTCCCTTTCTTGAGTTACAACCCATCATACAGTTTCAGGACTTTGACAAAAAACTTATATTTGAGACAGTTTTACAGAAGTATGCAGTATTTTATATATTATATATATTTTATATTAGTATTAATATTTTAGCAGTAATTCTCTATCTCCAATATCAGTTGTACCAAAGTTCATGGCACGAATGGTTGTCGTCTCGGCGCACTCAATGATGAGGTTTTCTGGTGCCTCCCCATTTTTCCTAGAGAATCTGCATTCGCCGTTGTTTCTTAGCTTCAGTATATTGAGTTCGTTGAGGAGACAGTGTCCTGTTAAAAGCCCCGTGACAACCAAAAGATTATTCTGACCTACACCACGAACATCGACAAAACAAAATCAATGCGCATTAACACAAATAACAACACTCCATTCATTGTAGGAATCACACAATCGTAGATGTCGAGAATGTAACAGAGTTTTCTTACCTGGGAAGTATTGTAACAGCAAACGGTGGCGCAGACGCGGATATTGTCAGCAGGATCAGGAAGGCGCAGCGAGCCTTTGGACAACTAAAATCAGTTTGAACCTCCCGTCAACTCTCCATACAAACAAAATTAAGAATATTCAATTCCAACGTCATACCAGTTTTATTATATGGCTGCGAGACATGGAGAATGACAAAAATATCCATCAACCGTCCACATGAATCGCTGCTTGCGGAAAATACTTAAAATCTTTTGACCAGACACTATACGTAACACCGACCTGCTTCATCTTACAAACCAACAAGAAGTAGGCATTGAAATCCGCAAAAGAAAATGGGGTTGGATAGGTCACACCTTGTGGAAACCTAATAGTAATATAGCGAGATCAGCGTTGGAGTGGAATCCCCAAAGAAAAAGAAAGCAAGGACAACCTGCTCAAACATGGAGACGTTTCATACTGGATGAGCTTCAACAAGTAGGGTCAACATGGAAGGAAGCAAAAACAACTGCCAAAAATAGAATCCGATGGGAGCTTTCACTGAAGCCTTTTGATTCACGTAGGAGATATAGGATCCTATATTTATATATACACCAAGGAAAATCTTTGATTTTTCTCGGTCGTAAGTTCTGAGACATTTATTCGAGTATCTTAGACCATTGAAGGATTCCCATTTCAGGTTACGGATGAAGTCTTCCACGTTCTTGAGTTCTTAAGTTGGTTTCCACTTGGGAAGCAGAACGGTTCTGGTACAGTTAGTGGAATGTTCGTTCTTTTTCTAGCTAGATCATATGCTTTTTCATTGCCTTCTATCCCTTGGTAGGCTGGCACTCAGAATAGGAGAACATTATTATCTTTGCCTATTTCGTTCAGCGTCTCCAGGCATTCTTTGGTCAACTTCGAATTGATGGTTACTGAGTTGATCGCTGTTAATGCTGCTTGACTATCGGATAAGGTGGCTATTTCTTATTTCCGATAGTTCCTATCTAAGATGCCTGAAGGAGTAGGTGCCTATTGGTTCGGAGTATTTAGTTTTCGGCCCAAATACTCCTATCCCTGTTTCTGCTTTTTTTGGAAGCATCAGTATACCATTATGGTAAGGTCTTTTACCTGCTGAGCAAACCTTTCTCTCTTCCAATCATTTTTATTGCTCAATACTACAGTGAGGTGTTATCAATACAATGAGTTGATAAGAATTGCTGAACGAGGTAAAAAATATCTAAACTTTCTGTAAAAGGTATTATTCTTTTAGGAGGTTTTTTTAATCCAATCTATTACCGTATGATTGAAAAAAGCAGCATCCAATATAGCAGCGATTTTCATTTCATAGCCATCGCTAAGACCTTAGAAGAAATTTATACATTTTTTCATATTGTATAAATAAATGTATTGCTGTGGCATCTATAAAAATTAGTAATTTCTGGCTTCTCTTTGATTTTAATAAACATGACAGCATAAAAAAATAGAACAACAAATCATATACGATACTTCACAAGGTATGACTTTGGTTGTTGTTTTCCTTTCCAACTAAATATCTATGCAGAATGGTCCTTGTCATTTTCGCCTCCTTGGCAATGTTTCCACACGACCCAACCGCTTAATCCTTTGTGATCTAATATAATCGATTATGCTAAGTTGCTTAAATAACATTTGCATTTCCCTGTTAGCTTATTTATCCGCCCATCTTCTGTTTTTGTTTCTTCGTTAACAGTTCTCCCCCACATCTCTTTCCTTTTCGTTTCAAACGATTTACTTTATGTTTTCTTTAACACCCATGTCTTACCTGTTGTCTTTAAATTGCTGTTTTTCTTTTACGCAAAACTCATTTTAGCATCATCCTTTATTTACGTTTAAACCTCTATACCTTAATTTCCTTTTTTTCGTTCATATACTAGCCTAAAACATTGGTTCTTTTATTAGCTTCAAATAAGTTTAAGCTTCATTAACACGTTCTCTATGTACGGCACGGATAATATAATATTATAGGGCCTAACTGGTCCTTACAAAATGTATAAACTCTGCAGGGCAATAAGTTGTTAAATCCTATGATATACAAGGTGTCCCAGGCTGAGGGTGCATTAGAAGTTTCTAGAGAACTACAATAAATCTAGACCTGAGATGTTTTGCACATCATTGTTTCACAACGAGATCTATCGATTAAAAATATTTTCAATATGATGGCACAGTTGACAGCAACTTTCATATTTTAAATGGGTTGCCCCATTTTTTATTACATACTTAAATCATCTGTAAAATTTTATGAATTTTGATATTAAACAATCTATATCTAGCATTAACCGTTTTTGAGAGAAAAAAAAATTTGGACGAAAAAAACTGCCTGTCAAAAATTTGTTTATAGCCTAAACGTCAAATTTAGTGATTACCAAAGCCACTGTGTCATAAATAGAAGGCATGTGGCTATCTATTTCAAAAATGAAATTGTTAATGTCATAGAATAATGACCGCATCTGTCATGGAATTCGTCGATTAAAAAATTATCATAAACCACTTTTTTTCAAATGGAAACCCACTTTTTTTATTTTACTAGTAAAAAGATTTTCCAATTCGTTATTTTTTGACTAGACATGTTATTGTTCCTATACCTAAAATAAATTATTTTTAAGTTATTTTGTTATTTAAGATTTAGTTTTAAAGCGTATATTTTTCTTGATTTTAACCAGTAGCCTATGACTTTAAACGTCAAGTGATCGAAAACAATAGATCTGGCCATGTCATATTGTGACACTGTTCAAAATGCAGCATGTTATCGATCATTTCCAAGTCAACTTTGCGCTGTTTTTTTTTTTTTCATCATAGGGTATATTATTAATAATATCAACTATCAGATATCACTAAAGAGCGAAAATACGAGATAAATTTTTATAAATACACTTTTTAAACTGACAGATGGAAACAAATTGTCTGACTGTTTGACACTTAGTGTCAAAAGAATCTAGATAAAATCAACGAAAATATACGTTTTCAAACTAAATCTTAAGTAACTTAAAAACGATTTATTTTAGGTAGAGGAACATATATACTCAAAAAATAACGAATTGGAAAATCTTTTCACTAGTGAAATAAAAAAGTGGGTTTTCATTTGAAAAAAAGTGGTTTATGATAATTTTTTAATCTTAGTCTTATTAAATAATACTAATAACAGGATAATAGATAATATAACGGTACATTAATATAACAAAATTTATAAATCTATTTTTATTCAAAGCCATTGTCTAACAAACAATCTAAACACGGAAAGTTTCTTCGTATTTATGTCATTTTCCTTGTTTTTTTTTCAACATTATGTATCGAAAAAGAATTAAACTAGACTTAGTAAATGAATTTAGTTTTTTTCAACGCCGACCGCAAAGATCAAATTTGGTTTCAATGTCACAAAACAAAAATTATTACTACTTCAACCACTTGCATATTGTCAAGTCATGCCATTTCTAGGTAAATGGAATAGATTTATACCAAAATTTGGTGATCACAGACAAGATAGAAATAAACAATTTAAAAATGACTTCTTAGCTATTTTCGCAATTATTATTTATCTACTAAAATTTTGCGTACATTTTTAAGTCCTTAAATTATTGTCCTTAAAATAAACCGAACAAGTGCGATTCGAAGTGCGGGTAGTTCTGCTGTAAAAAATGTCAAGTTGCCACATTTATTTATTTCCTAACATTGTCATTCGTTTTGACACTTAGTTTTGTATTACGAGTTTTTGGTTTAAATGATTTGTGTTCACTCCAAAAAAATCCTTTATGGGTATTTCGCCACTGCACTGCAAGAAAATCTACAAAATAAAATAGTTATTTTTTGTAAACACTTCTGGGCGTTAAACCTAAACGGACACTGCTTATCAGAAGTTATGTTTACTGTTATACAAATTTGCTTAACAAAGAAAGAAATGCTTAACGTTTCGGAAAGTCTCTTTCCGTCGTCGGAAGCAAAAAAAATACAAAGAATAAAGAAAAAAAACTATTATAACAAGATATTTAAATTCAATTATTCGAGAACACTTTACTTTTTTAAAACAGATACGTCTGCAAGAAACCGTTGACGTTCTGTTAAAATGACATTATATCAAGTTAAACTTCAAAATAATTAACAATTACTACCTGATAACAATTACTTAATAAGGTAAAACCAAAAAGCCCAAACTTTCTGTATGATTATTTTTAAATTTTACGTATGTTATGTTTATTTATGTTATGTTCTTTGAAATCAAAGCCATATATTAATGCCATACATTACTAACATCTAGAAATGCATGAGAAAATAAAAAAAACTCTTTTATTTTTCTTTTAGTACCCCAATGCATTTAAGGTCGCTCGTGGAACAAAATCACATGAAGCTGATTTTTGGTTAATATCTAGTTTGGTCGCCCCGATTAACATACAAAAAGTCCCCACCCCTGCGAGGGTGCAAACCACCCCAAAACCACCTCCAAAGGTACATTTTTTTAGTTTTCGCCCATTATCTCGAATATGGTTGATTTTTTCAAAAAAAGACTAGACATTAAAATTAAAGCCAATAAAACTACAAATCTACAAAACCTATAAGCTTTTAGAAAAAAATCCGAAGAAAAGTAGCAGTTTTTTTAACGCCATATTCCAACAAAAGTGAATTAATTTCTGTCGGAGAAGAATTTTTTTTAATTTTATATGGAGCCGGTAAATCAATAAAAACATTAGATCAACTCCGGTTCGTAAAATTCAACAATACTGCACAACAAAGCCTCAACTCGGACTTCTCTTTGGCATCTCTGCCGCCAACATCCGATACGGCATCCAAGCACAGTTTGCGGGTGTATCACCAAATTCAGCCATGGTTTGGGATTGAATTGGATGCTACCTCTTGGGGATGGAAAAAACAGGGCTTTTGGTGCCAACAACTGTTAATAAGCCCATTATCCCAGATTTTATTTTAAAATTGATGTTCTACAACTGTAGGACAGATTGTGGAAAACCGTGCAGTTGCAGAAAAGGTGGATTAGATTGCTCCAATCTCTGTTGGCAATGCCAAGGACAGTCCTCTAGCAATGTTCTCGCCTCTAAGCAGACTGATAAAAACGAGGATGACCACGAAGAAGACTTTGTTTAAATAAGGTACCTATTAATTTTACGCTACACGATGGAAAATATTAACACCAACATAAAGACCTTTAGTGTACGCCACTGTGTTAACTTAAATATGTACTTATATACATCATTTTGTACGTATTTTACTGGATTTCATTTTGTTATGTAGTATTTTTTTCTTAAATCAACCATTTTTGAAATAAATAACGAAAACTTTAAAAAATGTACAGAAAATGGACTTTGTCGACTTTAAACGTTTGCTGCACGCCACTCTGCAAATTAAAATATAGACTTATATACATCAATTTGTAGATAATCTTATTGGCTTTAATTAATATCTAGTCTTTTTTTGAAAAAATCAACCATATTCGAGATAATGGGCGAAAACTAAAAAATGTATCTTTGGGGGTGGTTTTGGGGTGGTTTGCTCCCTCGCAGGGGTAGGGACTTTTTGTATGTTAATCGGGGCGACCAAAGCTAGATATTAACCAAAAATCAGCTTCATGTGATTTTGTTCCACGAGCACCATAGGATCGAAAATAACGGCCTTGGAGTATAGAGGCTATCGCTTCTTTCATTATAATTTTGGCGTTATTAAAATTTATTCTGTGCCCTGTGTCCCATGAATGCTGACAAATCTTAGATTTGTGAAAATCTCCCTTTCTTAAATAATCTTTATGTTCTTTAATTCTAACATTTAAGGGTTTAGATGTTTCACCAATGTAAAATTTATCGCATTTACAGGGTATTTGGTATATTACATTTTTTGTTTGTTGTTCTGTATTCATTGGTTTAGTATGTGATAAAATGGATCTAAGTGTATTTTGTGTTTTAAAAGATGTTCGTATGTTATATTGTTTTCCTATCCTTCATATTTTTTCCGAAACGCCTCGTATGTATGGAATTGTAAGTTGTATATATTGTGTATTGTTATCATTGTGTCTATGCGTTGGGGTTTGTATTTCGTTTAATGTTTTGTCAATAAAATATGGTGGATAGTCGTTTTTTATTAATGTATTTTTTATGTGGTTTATATCTCTGTTTAGTGAAATTGTCTGCTGTTCTGCAGACCTTGCAGAACAGCAGACCTTGCAGTCGAACATTGTTCTTTTTAGAACCTTTTTTAGTGTAAAGTGGCACAAAATAGCTTAATAGCCGTAAAAGACTCATCGCAACTTTATTAGAATATTTTAAACGGGAAAGGGATAGTAATGACCCTTTATGTTCCTTAAGAACGTGAGTTTTGTTGATGTAAATAATAACTGTTTATATATTTATAATTAATTTTTTTTTGTTTTCTGAAATATTTCGATTAACATGAAAATAAGAGGGCAACGCTGAATCGGTCAAGCTTAAACACTTAGCCTTATTCCATTTTCTTTAAGAAAATACGTAAATTAAAATAAAAATACATAAATGTAACACAATGAAATAATTTCTCGCCGTCATTACTTTCGAATAAATTAATTAGCCTTTCTTCTCACATTCACCAAGACTGATCCTTGAAATAAAAAATTCTAAAGAGATTGTTAAATACCGTAAATTCAAGGCAGTGTTACATAAAAAATTAGATGTCAATTGGGAAAAAAATATTGGGAAAACTGTAAGGCAAACTTTTATAAAAATCATAAAAGCTTATCTAATTCAGGCAATATTTTAATTAATCATGGCTATTTATAACCTAATTTTATTTTTCATTGGTGAATATTATTATTGTTCCAACAAAATACAATTAGATTAATTAATACAAATATTTAACTATGCTGATGATGAATCAATACTCCGAATAGACTTATTTCTAAAAATACGACCAGTAAGCCGATAATAAACCAAAGATAGCGAACAAAAATGGGCACCAACCAAAATGGATCTTAAATAAAATCAACATAATCATACTATTTAGTGTATGCTTATTTTTAGCCGACCATACCAACAGGTATGTTAGTCTATTAAGACCGGTAAAATTTTTTTTTTTCATTTCACTCAAAATGAGTTATTTGGGTCATATATTTTTAATCGATAGATCTAAATCTAAATAAACGTCTGTCTGTCCGTCTGTCCGTCTGTCCGTCTGTCCGTCTGTCCGTCTGTCCGTCTGTCCGTCCGTCTGTCTGTTCGTCTGTCCGTCTGTAACACGATAACTCAAAAACCGCTAAACCGATTTTAACCAAATTTGGCACAAAAATACTGTAGCACCCCAGAATCCGGCCATTAGTTTTTGGTGAAGGTGGGGGGTTGTTAAGGGGGTATGGGAGGGGGTTAAAATTTTAAAAAATCGTAACTCCAAAATTACAGTAGCTAGCGAAACACGGTTTTCAATTTAAGATTAGGAATAATATTTGCAATAAAATTGGTCATAGTCGCAGTTTTTGAGATAAAAAAAAATTGGAAAAATTCCTTTACTTTGAAACTAAAAGATCTGCCTACCAACTTTTTATTAATTCTGAAAAATAAAATTAATTTTTTTAAAAAGGTCCGATTAAATTTATATCTCAGAAACTAAAGTTCCAAGAAAAGTCGTAATATATCTACAAATTCATTTACCCACTAGTAGATATAAAAAGCATTTTTGGTAAACTCTGTCTCAAATAGTTTCTGAAAAATAAAATTAATTTTCTTAAAAAGGTCCGATTAAATTTATATCTCTGAAACTAAAGTTCCAAGAAAAGTCGTGATATATCTACAAATTCATTTACCCACTAGTAGATATAAAAAGCATTTTTGGTAAACTCTGTCTGAAATAGTTTCTGAAAAATAAAATTAATTTTCTTAAAAAAGTCCGATTAAATGTATATCTTCGAAACTAAAGTTCCAAGAAAAGTCGTAATATATCTACAAATTCATTTACCCACTAGTAGATATAAAAAGCATTTTTGGTAAACTCTGTCTCAAATAGTTTCTGAAAAATAAAATTAATTTTCTTAAAAAGGTCCGATTAAATATATATCTCCGAAACTAAAGTTCCAAGAAAAGTCGTAATATATCTACAAATTCATTTACCCACTAGTAGACATAAAAAGCATTTTTGGTACTCTGTCTCAAATAGTTTCTGAAAAATAAAATTAATATTTTAGTATGGGCGGCTATACGTGCCTCCCCGGGCCAATTTTTTTTTTAATATTAGTTCAAGTTTTATAGATATGTATTTTAAAGTTTAATATGTTTTGTTCCAATGGACCGATTTTGATGATTTTTTTAAACAATTTGTAGCTAAATTATTTGGCTTTTTAGTGTCTCTAAATTAAAAATGAAGTTTCCTTCTGTCAATTGTACGAGGGAAAACAAAATATTGATATTTCGATAAAAGTTGTTTCCAAATTCCTACCGACATTTTGATCTGTATTAAGTACTTTACACTTTTACTTTAGATAATACATACTAATCTCATCCCCGACTTAAGACTATTTCCTAACAATAGTGTATTGTTTTATTAGGAGTAAAAATTATACTTTTTTTGGCGATGCTGTACCTTTGAAGGTCCATCGTAAAGCTATTCCGACGTTACAGGGAGCACAAAAAGTACAATTTTACTCCGAAGAGAAGATACTATTTCTTTTAAAACATTACAAATAATTTTTTAATCAATTTCAAACATTGCAAATCATATGAACAGTAATCGAGCAACTATTTGTACACTCGTTGAATTTGACACTTAATATCAGTTTAATAATATATTTTTGTGCTTTTGTGCTTAGGCGTAACCATAGATTTAGTAAGATTTTTTTTATAATGTCTTTGGGCGTAACAGTGCTTTACTTTTATGCCTAGGCGTTAAAATGACAAAAAGTTAATATCTTTGAGATGTTTGAAAAAAATCCTTTTGATCTGAAGCGTGCGACTTTTTTGCGGAATATATTGGTGACCGATGTGGAAAAATGACACGCGCCGTAGAATTGTAATGTTATCGGTATCAGGGAGAGTTATAAAGATTTAGCCATTTAGGATAGGACTTTAATTGGAAATAAGTCCTAGTCATTTGGAAATCCGATTTGAATATTGTTTTGAATTAAAATCAAAAAAATCTGATTTAAATCAAAAAAATCTGATTTAAATAAAATAAATCTGATTTTTTTGATTTTTTCCAACCCTGCTTTAAATAATCATGGTAAAACCATATCTGCTAAGTAACTGCACAACAGACAATAATAATATAATTTTTCAAAGACAGTGACATAAATCACATACACTATTTTATAGGTCTGTTGACTAGGACCAAAAGGCATGGTTGTAATGTAAAAAAATACGAAAAAATGTTAGTGTCGTCTTCAAAAGCGAATATCTCCAAAAGAATTACAGCTATTGAGATGAATTAAGAAACAAACTATCAAGAAATGACACACCTAGATGATAAAATAATTTTTACATTCCTTGATTTCTTAACTAACTACACAGGGTGTTCCAAACTTTCGCCGAAATATCAACATTTTGTTTTCCCCCGTACAATTGACAGATGGGAACTTTCATTTTTAATTTAGAAAGACATACTAAAAATTCAAATAATCTAGCTGCAAACTGCTAAAAAATCATCAAAATCGGTCCAATAGAACACAACATATAAAACTTTAAAATACCTGAAAATTTTAAGGCGCCCGTTTTTCGTGCCGGTGAGTGTATTAATACTTCTATACAGCTATAGGTTGAACAAGTTATGATTTTTTTTAATACTGGTATATTTCCACTTTTACAGCGTACCATCGATCATGCATGATGATTTATAGCATATATCGGCGGCTTTATGACGAAAAGGCGTATCTCGATTTTTGGCGATTTTGAGATATCAACGTCATGACATGCCCAATGGGTCATATTTTAACATAGCGAATTGTTATACCTATTGTTATACTACAAGAAAGATCGAATTTGAGATAGGTCTTTTTGTTTTAAGTTATGAAAATGCATACGAGAAAAAATCACACCATTCTACCTAATTATTTTCTGATGGTTGCTTGGGACAAAATAAAACTTCTATCATGGCAGCAGCTCTCTTTTACAGTGTGATTTTGAGTCTGTTTTTTTGCCAAAAACCATTGTTAGAATGAGCTAGACTCTGCACATAGCTGTATCGGGTATGCAAAAGATTGTCCGAGAATAAATGGTCGAAGAAAAATTGATCGAAAGCAAAACAACGAAACGAAAATTGCCCTGATGGAAAAATTCCCGAAATTATAATTTCCCTAAGAATATTTTAGCGAACCAAAAACTTGCCGGAAAATACAATAATTTTTATCTCATTATCATTGTCAGGCCATTGGCATTGACATCCCTGTCAATTTTTGGAAAATTTTATTTATTGTCCCTATCATCATCCTGCATAAACACGTAGAATAGAAGTCGAATTTGTTATCATTGAACAGGGAAAACAGAAACTGTTAGTCCACAGTTATTTGTATCAAAAAGGCACGAATGAAGAAACATGTTTTGTTTTTGTTTAGTTTCGTTTTTATTAAATGGACCGTGAGTTTAAATGCCTTGTATTAATGCCCTCAATTAACTGAATAATTACTAAAAATATATTAGTTAAAAAATGTATTTTTGTATAAAAAAACAATATTATTAAAATAAGCTAGATAAGTGTATTTTAATTGATTATTGTCTTTGCTTCTGGAATGAAAATTTTCTTTGTTTTCAGTTGATCTAATCCAACGCGAATAAAAGTATTTAAAAATATTTGTTTTTGATTTTTTGGTGATTTTCAGATTTTTTCTGTATGTATGTATTGTATTTTCTTGTATGTATTCCATAATGTGAATATTGTATTTTCCTTATTAAGAACACTTTACCATCATTTTTAAATTTATTTTACATGGGCGTATGTATACTATTCGTTCGGAAATAAATTTGTTATTATTATAACAAAAAGACCTATCTCTATTAAACAACTAAAAAGAAATTATTTATTAGAATTTACGCACAATTTATCTTCAGGACGTTTCCTCAATGTCTCCGTTTAAGTGTTAATACAAAAACACTATTAACAAATTAAAGACTTTACATTTACTGGCCAAATAAAGTAAGTGATTTTCTTTAAATTGCTCTCCTGAAAAGTAGCAAAAGAGATACGCCTTTTCGTCATAAAGCCGACGATATGATGAATGGTACAAATCAATGTACGAACCTAAATGAACAAAATATGATATTATACAGGGTGTCCCAGAAATAAGTGCAAGTTTTTTAAAGGGTAGTAGATCATATTTTCTCTTTATCGTTTTTCAAATAAGTCCAAAATAACGGAGTTATTTTACTTTGAAAATTAAAAAAAAAATGATTTTTTGCTAAAATTTTGAGAACCACTGGATTTTTTTCTGGATTTTATTTCTTGTAAATTTAATCTACTACCTATGTTGCCATATTATCTAGAAATTATATTTTATAAATAAAAACAAAAAAAAATTCAAAAAAATTTTCAATTTTTTTTTTTCGCGAAAAAACCTCATAGGCGTGTTTCTGGGGTTGAACTATACTACCAGTTAAAATACTTGCACTTATTTCTGGGACACCCTGTATATTATTACACTTTATAGAAAATCCTAAAATAATCAATGAAAAATCAAAAATCTGTATATTACCATCCCATTTAATAGATATTTACAAAAATAAACATTGCCACAATTAAATGCAAGGTTTTCATAATAATTTTCATAATAATAAAGAGCTATTTTTATCAAAACCATTGTTTAATCACGAGAATTATTTAACAATCACGGTCAAAATTAAGGTAAAAGTATTATTCTGATTTGTGTTGGCGACAAATATAATAGTCTTTCCGCATTTTAATTTTTACGATAAACAACTGGCATTTAAAAAGTAATTTACAATTATCAGCGCAATTAAAAATTTTAATATCTATAAACCGGAAAATTTTAATTTATATTCTGTTTGCAAAACAGCAATATTTATAATACAAAAAGCACATAATATTTTTCTAATTCCTATAATTAGTAAGAAATAGGCGCTTACTAAATGATGAAACTGTACTCTAACTGAATATATAAATCAAATATACGGGGTAATTAAAATTCGACCTCCACCATTGTGATCTCAAAAACTATAGGTGATACTACTACTACTACTACACTACCATATTACTCGCTGAAGAGTACTTGACTACCAGATCCACATCAAAGTTATATATTTTCTTATGGAACACCCGGTATGTTATTTCATTTTTGGATGTTTGGACACAAAATGAAGCATTTATTATAAAGGTTAAATATGTTTATAAACTTTGGTTTTTGAGATACTTAAAGATATTTAAATATGTATGATATATAATAAAAAAATTGGCGCCGGGAGGCACGTATAGCCGCCCATACTAAAATATGTTAATATCTCGAAAACTGCGACTTTGACTGATTTTGATGTTATTACAAATTTTGTTGTAAATATTATTCCTAATCTTAATTTGAAAACCGCGTTTCGCTAGCTACTGTAATTTTGGAGTTACGATTTTTTTAAATTTTTAACCCCCTCCCATACCCCCCTACCAACCCCCCACCCCCACCAAAAACTACAGATATATATACAGACAGACTTTTTGAGACTTTTTGTATTTAGGTCATTTATGACCCAAATAACTTATTTTGAGTGAAATTAAAAAAACTTTTTTTTTGTCGATCCTAATAGCCTACCATACCTATTTAATTGGTATGGTTGGCTAAAAATGTAGGTACAACACAGCAAACACCCTGTACATTATCTTTTAGAATTAATTCTTGTATTGACTTTGAATCTAGAGAAATAAAATTTACTAAAAATTTGATTGCTTCGTTTAATGTATACAGGGTATCAAAAATTGCTGGCCTATTTTAATTATCTACTTTACATAAAAACTTCATTATTTCAAATGCAATACTCTGTATTTTTAAAATGTCTTTAAATATCTCAAAATCCAATGATTTTAAACATATTTAACGCTTATAATAAATGCATTTTTTAGGCCAAAGAATCCAAAAATGAAATAAAATACCGGATGTTTTGTAAGAAAAAATGTTTAGAAAAAACACCTGTATATTTCAAAATAATTTTAAATTATGCACATTGCCGCCCCGCATATACCCATAAAATATTTTGTTTCTACATCTTTCCTTATTCGTATAATCAACCGAGACGAATGAGGTGCGCCACCCTGTACACCTTCTTCGGAAGGTATATGTATTATATAAGGTTATATATTTTATCCTATACTTATATAGTATGTATATAGGGTTATTTTCCACCGCTAATAAGATTTTTTTTTGATTAATAACATTTTTTTGGAAAATTTGGAGTTGACATAAAGCAATCTGCTTCATACGTGTAAATTCTTTTTAGCGTTTCAGTTTTGTCGCTTTCTTTGAAATAGAACACCTAGAACATCTGGAACACCTTGTTACATTTTTGTAAACTTCGTTGGATTCCCATTAAGCAGTCCGGAGTTATTTATTTTTAGTTTAGTCTCAAACGTATCGTCCTTGAAAAAGCTAGCTGCGATAGCGTCGAAGTCATGATTACTAAACTCCGCTTAATGTACAGAGTATGTCAGAACTAATGACATACCCTGTACATTTCAAAATAATTTTAGATTATGCCCATTGCTTTCCCACATATACCAATAAAATACTTTGCTTCTACATCTTTCCGTTTTCGTATAATCAACCGAAACGAATGAGTTGCGCCACCCTGTATACCTTCTTTGGAATGTATATGTATACGGTTATATATTTTATCATATACTTTTAAAATTTTAATAGTTTGTATAAGTGTTTGATTTTTTTTAATAAATTTTATTATTTTTTAAATGGCTAAAAATAGAATTCAAATAGAATGAAATGGCATGCATATTGCTGAAATGACATACATCAGCTGAACACTTCCATTTCTTCCTTATGTTTTTTTTTTGGCATTTATCATTTAATCACATTTTGCTACAGATTTTCGAATAAAAATATGTTATACATATAGTGATATTAATTCAATTATTTAAACATTTTAAAATAATTTTACACTAATCGATTGTTAGTTAAATAAAATGTAAATAAAAGCATTTTATTTTATAATAATTATTTTGATGTACAAATTAATATATCTGCAATTAATAAAATAATTTTCCGAATGAATTTCAGTCATAAATATTCTGAAATAAACAATTCAATACATAAACATTAAACATCTAACCTAAATGAAAATTCGTCACTAACCTGTTTGAATATCTGGACGTCACACTTTTCGAGCTAAGTAATTTCGTTTCTAATTGTCAATTTTTCACATCAGTTTAGGCAGTGCAGTCGACCAGGCCAGCATCCATACGCCGCAAAACAATGCACGTTTACGTCCAGTCTGGATCGTCACGAGTGTCTGGATAAATCGACGGGAAAAAACAAGAGCCGAACTGCTGCCGGTGGTGGTGCTGTAGCTAGTGCGCAACTTTGCCGATAGAGTGAAAATTTCTGATGTTGGGGGATGATTTCAGGGTTGGAATGCTCTTGATTTCGTTCATGGTCGAGGGATGCTGTGTGCTGCGCGCAAGTAAATCGATAGGAAACGTGCAAGCTCCATGCTAATAACAGTAGCGGCAAATAAAAATACAGAAACGTAATTTTCAATTAATAGTTAAAAGAAATACCGAATGATGAAAAAAAATTGTGCGTGCACTATATTTGCATATTTGAAGTGAAACTTCTTACCAAGAGTTATTAAATTGAAGGATTTGAAGAACATGTTTGAAAAAGTGTAGTTTGAAATGTTGAAAAAGTAATAAATTACAATTAATAAATAATTTGATTTAGTTTCACAAAATTTGTATTAAAATAACAATTTGTCCATCTGACGACTCTATCCACGTGCCCAGTTTGGTTCCAATCGACCCATAATTAAGAAAAATCCTGATGGTTTCGTCCATTTAGAGGTACCGGTTCGAAACGTCCAGGGCGTCATCCTGTAGCCCGTTATGCCAAAATCGACTCACATTTTTCTTCAATATCAAATCCTTAGTCCCACCCTGATGACTGAGATGTAAATGAAACGTCGTATCCAACTTTACAACACATACCCTAACGACAAATAAAAATACAGATTCTAGTTCAGTCATTGGGGATTTTTGCTTGGAAAAAAGTCCGGAAGTTTTGTAACTTTGCAGGTTTATAGGTTTTGGGGTCCCTAACTAAAATCCATCAAATGCACATCCCCAGACTTGCCGTCGGCGCCGCCATCTTGCCAAGATGGCACCCAAAATCGGTGATTTGTGAATATCTCGAAAACTATGCGTTTTAAAGAGAATAAAATTTCCTATAAAAAAGGTTTCATGGAAATTTTCGCTAAAGTCAACCGTTTGGGCACAAAATCCCTGGAAATTTTACAATTTTGAGTAAAATATGATATATTATGTATAGTCGATTTTCCGAAATCAAACGTCGATTACGGTTCACTAAAACTAGTTTTAGTTTAGTTTCTTCAATTTTGTCATAAAACAGTGGTGTATCATTAATTCGCTCATTAATTCATGAATAATTAATTTTAATTATTGAAAATGTGTACTTGTTTCCACACCACCCAAGAGGTAAAGTATATGGTGCGTTTATTTTAACGTGGTCTCCCCGGAGGCCTACTTCACTAGATAAATTAAAAACTTTAACCTATCTGCACAAGCCTGACGGATCTGGCTCATTGATGTTAAAGTCGATCGTGTCTGCTGTGCTGGGCTCATCAGGGTGGTCCCTCAATACGTCCAACTCTTCACCTTCAGCCACCAGAGGGATATCTACAGGCAAGTCCAACTCCTCTTCATCGGATTCGTCGAGTGCCACTTCAGTGACGTTGTCACAGGATTTTCCATTGCAGTATGCACAAATCATTGAACATTTTAATCCTGGTTTACTGCATCTGAAGGCTTTATCATAATTGTTGGTTTTGAATTTACAGGATAAAAATGCTAACAGGGATTTTGGAGCTGCATCTTTCAACGTTGTGACTGAAGTAATGCCTGTTTTTGTTTTCTTCCAACCCCCCATTCTTCGGCATCTTTGGTACAACCAGACCAATGCTGAACCTGGTGCTAAATTCGCAATGAATGCTGTCCAGCACGACAATTAATTATTCATAAATTAATGAGCGAATTAATGATACGCCACTGTTTCATGACCAAATTGAAGAAACTAAACTAAAACTAGTTTTAGTGAACCCTAATCGACATTTGATTTCGGAAAATCGACTATACATAATATATCATATTTTACGCAAAATTGTAAAATTTCCAGGGATTTTGTGCCTAAACGGTTGACTTTAGCGAATTTCATAAAACCTTTTTTATAGAAAATTTTATTCTCTTTAATTTTGCTCTCCTCAAATTTTCGCGAAAAACGCATAGTTTTCGAGATATTCACAAAATACCAATTTTGGGCGCCATTTTGGCAAGACGGCGGCGCCGGCGGCAAGTCTGGAAATGTGCATTTTATGGATTTTAGTTAGGGACCCTAAAACCTATAAACTTGCAAAGTTTCAAAACTTCCGGACTTTTTTCCAAGCAGGCCCCTTTTTTGATCCCCAATGACTGAACTATTCTGACTGTTAGTTTCTTGCGTCAAAACTGTCACGATGACAGGTGTCTTGAGAAAGATGGCCTTGGTCCAATCTATCAACATACCAAATTTCATTGAAATTGGACGATTTTTTCGCCATTGATGATGGGGTTTCATAGTGCACGAAACGTCAAAAAAGGCTTACCATTTTTTCGATCGTTGCCACGTTTTTTGACGCATGTCGTGACGCTAGCTCGTGTGTCACGGCTCTGAATTTTTACTCCCACTTTTTTTGAAGTGAAACTTTTCACTCCGCGTAAAAACTTTCACTTCAAAAAACGGCGTCCAGTTGGCATGGAAATGAATATCGGTGGCATTCAACATATAATTTTACATATAAAATGACAGCGATCTTCATTTCATAGCTATCGTTGACGACGTTCTTATATCATATTGTACTTAGATATGTGGATACAATTAAACTGTATCAGGTGGCCAACTAAGGGCGCTCAACCGGAAAATGCCCGCTAGGGGGCGTTTCTCTAATAGCCAATCAGAAAACAGGGTTTTTCTCAAAAATATGCAGATGAACAGATATTTTAAATATTACTATTGTAATCATCGAGAAATGTGTATTTTTTTTATATAGAGTATTTTGGCTTTATCTCATAAAATAAAGTGGTGGAGGAAGGTTAAATTTGCTGTTATTAAAATAAGGATAACTCTGATTTAGGATACGCAATTTGAACAAACTAGGGCTCGTTTGAAAGATTTTTTCTTTCTTAATGATGTCCAGTATAAATTTTGTTTCCACAGTTTTTTTCGTGGTAGCTAGAGGGCGCTGTTTGACGTCATAACAGATATTGCGCTTTTGCGTAAAAAATTGAAATAGGCTATATTTCTCTTTGCACAGTTAAATAGAGCACAAAATTTCCAAAATATCAGCGCCAAACCGCAACTTTCTACCTTCTCTCTAACCGGAGATATTAAGAGAATAAATCATGTTAGGCTGCCGCTTAAAAATTATAGTAGTAGGCTAGGAAACAAAAAGAGGTAAATTGGTTACGTCAAAATATCAAAACAAATATTTTAATTTCATTTTAATACCTGTTGATAGAGGAGATGATATTAGATTTGAATCATACTTTAGGAAAAAAACTAAATATACCAAGCCAGGTATATAACATGCCAGGTTGGGATTTAGTGTAAGTATTTAGAAGTGGGAGTATTCAGGGTGTATTTGTCATTTTGTCAAGGTACTATTAACAGTACCTGTTCAGTAACCTTTAATAGAATATAGAAAAAGAATATTATATGCAGGGTGATCTGAACTATGTTACGAAAAACACCAGCAACATATTCTGCAGATAAAAATAAGTAAAAAGGTGTATATACATGTATGTCCTAGAATGGCTTAGTTTCGGAGATGCAGGGTGTAGAAATTTTATTTTTCTTTCAATTTTTTGAAAGTTTTTCAAATAATTTCTGAAGCTTTTTAAACAATTTTAACTTTTCCAAATAATTTCTGAGGAAGTAAGTAACGTCAATATTTGGTTGAAAATTGGTGTCTGGGGTTTTTTGACATACATGAGAAATTTGATTTTGATGTCAATATGACTACTATTTGTAGGGGGCACCATCTACATGTGTTTTAACTGTTTTGAAGTATAATAACGTTTTGTCCGTAAATGTATAAAACGAAGTAATATAACTCCGTTATTTTGGACTTATTTGAAAAACGGTAAAAAGAAAATATGTTTCTTGTATCGAGATCTACCAGCCCTGAAAATAGTTGTACTTATTTAAGACTCACCCTGTATATTAACAATTAGCTGATGGTAAATTAAACTAAACTCTTGTAAATTACAGAAGATGTAAAATTTGTCGATAAATTTAATTAAATTCATTAAGTATAATACAAAAACCAGTATCTAAACATATATAAGTATTAATTTAATTAGAGCGCGTATAAATACTGGATACTAGCACAGACTATTATATAGGTATTTCGTGATATTAACTATATTAATCCCCTTAAATTTTCAATTATCACGAACATTTCTCTATCCGATTATGTATTAGTTTATATTAGCTTCGGCGGTTCTTTTTCTACAACCTACCTAGAGTCCAAATCTTAAATCGCCCAATACTAGGGTTGCCAGACTGTTTTAGTTAAATTCCGGGAGGGCAAAAAAAGCGAGAGAAATAATGGCGATGCTCTAAAAAATACTCATCAGCACCCCACCATCCCCTTGCTATTTCACATTTGCGGGAATATAGTATGTTGAAACTAAATTAAAACAAATTATAGTCAAAATATTTTATTGACATAAGAGCAAACGAAGGTAGTTTTTTTATTACCAAAATAATATAAATGCAGGGCAATAATCAGGTATAAATGAACGAAGCTAAATCGAAAAATGTGCATAATTTTTTTTACTTTGTGAACTTTATGATGTGTAAAACAAAGAAGGATAGAAAAACAATATAACATACGAACATCTTTCAAAACAAAAAATACACTTAGATCCATTTTATCACATACTGAACCAATGAAAACAGAACAACAAACAAAAAATGTAATATACCAAATACCATGTGAACAGGGGCGGATACAGGAATTTATTTTAGGGGGGGGGGCAAAGTAAAAAGTAATGTAGAATATGCTTTTTAAGGCGCCATTTTTAAGCAAAGAGCCTAATATTTAACACAATTCACAGATTTCAGGGGGGGACACGGGCCCCAAGGGCCACCCTCTGTATCCGCCACTGCATGTGACTGCGATAAATTTTACATTGGTGAAATATCTAGACCCTTAAATGTTAGAATTAAAGAACAAGATTATTTAAGAAAGGAAGATTTTACTCAAATCTAAGATTTGTCAGCATTCACGGGACACAGGGCACAGAATAAATTTTAAAAACGCCAAAATTATAATGAAAGAAGCAATAGCCTCTAAAAGAAAAATAAAAGAGGCTTTTTTTTAAAGAACATAACATAAACAAACATAACATACGTAAAATTTAAAAATAATCATACAGAAAGTTTGGGGCTTTTTGGTTTTACCTTATTAAGTAATTGTTATCCGGTAGTAATTGTTAATTTTGAAGTTTAACTTGATATAATGTCATTTTAACAGAACGTCAACGGTTTCTTTTGTAGACGTATCTGTTTTAAAAAAGTAAAGTGTTCTCGAATAGTTGAATTTAAATATTTTAAATAGTTTTTTTCTTTATTCTTTGTATTTTTTTTGCTTCCGACGACGGAAAGAGATAAACTTTCCGAAACGTTAAGCATTTTTTTCTTTGTTAGGCAAATTTGTATGACTACATAACTTCTGACAAGCAGTGTCCGTTTAGGTTTAACACAGAAGTGTTTACAAAAAAAAATAACTATTTTATTTTGCAGATTTTCTTGCAGTGCAATGGCGCAATATACATAAAGGATTTTTTTGGAGAGATGATGTGTAAGATTTGTGACATTTATTATTTATGAACTCAGTGATAATATAATGATTTCCGGGATCCGGGACAACTTACTTAAATCCGGGATTTTTTAATACGCATCTCTTTTTCCATTTTTAAATTTAATTATGGAATATTAGCAACTAAATTACATCATCGATAATAGAGCCAAAAATAATAAAAGATTATTAAGAATATGTATGCGAGTTTATTTATTTAGCAGGGAAAGGCAATTTTTCAATTGAAAAGATAACCTTGTCAAATTTTTATTGAATTTTTTAATAACTGTATACAGGGTGTTTCAAAAAACATGTACCATCTCTCGTGGGAAGATTCCTCAGGTAAAAATATGATTTCTTTTTCATATTAACATAGGCCTGATTCTGCTTTGTTTCGTACCTACAGGGTATTAAAGTCTTAATATTTTTTCGATTTATTATTATTTTTAAAGTTACTATAAATGCGACATATTTTAAAGTTAAAAAAGGGTCGATATATTCACCAGGGACGTCTATCACCAGGGGTTTATCACTGGAATATTTTTCTAAAAAAGCATATACGCCACTGATTCTACAGTTACTTTTCCCTCTATTTCTTCTCCACTTGACTTCGAAAGACACAAAACACGCAGATATTTGACATAAGTTGATACAAAACTATAACCTATAATTTTGCAAGACTTGGACAAGCCTCAAAAATCTAAAGGCGAGTTCATACGCATGAAAAAATTAAAATATGATCTGTCATTTTTGAAATAAATCAATAAAACTGGTTAAAAACAACAAGAGACAACGCA
Source organism: Sitophilus oryzae (assembly GCF_002938485.1). Lineage (NCBI taxonomy): Eukaryota > Metazoa > Arthropoda > Insecta > Coleoptera > Curculionidae > Sitophilus > Sitophilus oryzae. The sequence continues at coordinate 13,866,131 of NW_022146055.1, forward strand.
TGACGGATTTATATTTAAACCCATCCAGAGTTAACTAAAAAAATATTAGAAACTTTTCTTAGTAAAATAAATAGATTCGTATGGGACGTCATCTGCTTTTCTTCTGTCATCGTCTGTCGAAATCTTATCTGAGAAAAAAAAACAGGGTATAAAACCTAATTTTATTATAGTTAAAAACTTATTTTAACCTCTATTCCAAAAATCGTTGCCTTTATTTGAATTTTATTAAAAAAGTAAATTATTATAAGATTTAGATAAAATGATTGGAATGACTGAATATCCGGGATATTTTTTAATTATCTTATAGGGTTAAATTGCCAGTATATTATTAAAATTGTAATATGTAATAGCAATTTGAAGGGTAATTACTTGAAAAATTGATCAGTAAAAAATATATAAATATATATTAAATGTTTTTTTAGTAATGCTTTTTACTCGGCATCGTGAATTCCCAAATTATTATTTTATGATGACTACCAAATATTTCGAGGCTGTTTTTTTAGAAATTATGTGTTACTAATTACTACAAAACTAGAAACACATCTATAGATACTACGGATTGCTACGGAGAACACTTTAGCTAGCGTACCTACTACAGCTTAACAGAATTATGTTTTTATGGTATTTCGAAATAAAAATTCAAATGTAATATTGTAATTTCTTGTAATATTACAATTATTCTAAATATACGATTTGTTTCCTTTGTTTTATTCAATTATTTATGCCATATAATAATAAACTATACAGTAATAAATAAATCAAAAGCAACATAGGTTTTGAAACAGTAATATCTTGATTATATCTATATTCAATAATTATAATTCTGAATAAACTGTTTTATTGCGTAACCACAAAAGGTAACCCCATGTATTTTATTTATTTTGTATATTTATATCATATAGTATAATACATATCACAAAATGTTATTGTAATATCTTGTACTATATCAATGTTAACCCTTGTTCTAAACCAGTGATTTTCACATTTTTTGACGAGTTCAGGGAATCTACCAAAACCAGTAAAATTTTAGAAATGAGCTACGAGAAAAAAGTTTTTGGGAACCTCTGTTGTTTGGTAACAATTAGATGGTCTATCTAATTGGTTGAGAATTATACAATCGTAGATTCAACAAGCTGTTGCCAATGACTTTACAATATACGACGTCAAGAGTATCACTTTGACAATTGAATTGTTGGCTCGTCTATGGTATCAACGTCAACTTCCTAAATGATGTCATTAATGTCCAAGAACTATAGACTCCTATCTATAGATCTTGGTTAATGTCGATATTGCCAAAAGTAATTTCGTTAAAATAAAATGTTATACAGGGTGGTCCGAACTGTATTATGGAAACTTCGGCAGCATAATCTGCAAATGAAAATAAGTAAAAAAGATCGTATGAATGTATGTCCTAACATGCTTAGTTTCGCCAATATTTGGATGAAATTTGGTGTCTGGGAGTTTTTTGACATGAGACTTTTGATTTTGATGTCAATATGACTCCTATTTGTAGAGGGCGCCACCTACATATTTTTAACTGGTTTGAAGAGTAATAACTTTTCATCGGTACCTGTGTAAAACTACTCAGTAAAAAATATACTATTGCGATGTTTTCTGCGTATAAAAGATCTCTTGATAAAAATCGCTACAAGTAATAAGGACTCGAGATATTTGGAATCGAAATTATCAATACCTGTCTTCATTGACATAAATTAAACATGATTACCAAATAGTTATCAAACTGAAATCATAAATTTGAAATGTTTTGTGTCAAAAGTTTAAAAGAAACTGTTTTATCATCAATTTTTCGAAGAAAATTTATGATTAATTTAAAAAAATAAAAAAATTCCCAAATTTATTATTACAAATCAAATAACTCGTGGGCAGATCCCACTTGTTTATTTTTTGTCAATAATGACATGTATTGACTGCTTCCATTCTAAATGTCTTGGTTGCCCCTAGCAATTTTTACCAAGAGACACACATTTTTTACCTACAAAATCACGAAAATATATATTTTTCCCTCAGTAGTGTTATACAGGTATGGGCGAAAAGTTATTATTGTTCAAACGTTTCGGAACTATAGACGAAAATCTGAAAAAAAGTCCAAGAATTTTACCATCTTTTGGGCCTCCTAAGTCGAACGGCGGTCGAACAGTGGTGCAAACCTAGGAAACTTTTTTTTCACGCCAAATGAACCAATCAAATCAATAACATTAGCTTTCCAACACTTTTTTCCAAATAACCCCTCTAATAAAATATTTTTTTTTGTTTCGTTTCTTTGACCTGTATACATATATTTTTTCTTTTCATTATTGGCTTTAAGTCGTTGGGGTTGCTAAGATGTTACTAGATTTTGTTCATTATTTTATTTTATGACGACGTTTTGACAGTATATGTCTTTTTCAAGCCTCTTTAAGTACATAAAAACAGTCAGTTAAAATCAATAAGATAAAATGTCAAAATAAAAGGTCTTACCTTGAACGTAGATTCTTGCAGAATTAAAAATTGTTAAAACTGGACAAAACACAATAACACATATTAAAACTATTATTTTGATAGTTTTTGGACATCACAGTTTAGTATAGAGCACGTAGGTATTTTCTAGCAGACCGTTCTGTATAAAACATATTTATCATTTCAATACCCGATGTCTACTGTTTCTAGTGCGTTAGAGGATCGACACTATCGACAGATATATTTTGTTTAGATTTTTTAGGTCTTTTTTATCATTTACCGCGTTTTTGTTTTTTTGTATCTCCACCATCCACAAAAACTAATGAACAAAATATTTAAAGATAGACTCCAAAAATTCTTAAACACAAAAAACAATCAAAATCTAATAGAAAATAAAAAGAATAAAAAAGATACACGATATATTGCGCTCCCCTTCGTAAATGGGTTGTCTCAACAATTACAAGGGTTACACAAATAGTATAATATAACGATTTGTCATAAAGCACATAACTTGTTAGCTAATAATTTCTCTAAACTAAAATCTGTAACACCGTTAAACAAACGAAGCAATGTTATATATGAAATTCCATGTTCGAACTACGCCTAAGTTTACATAGAACAAACTTCTCAATGGTTAGAAAATAGACCGAAAGGGCACAAGTATGATAAAAAAAATGTAACCGCCCTCACAAATCATGTGTCAACAGAAAATCATTTATTCGATTTTAATAAAACTAAAATTTTAAAAACAGAAACTCACCAAAAAAAGAGAGAATTTTATGAAATGGTGGAGATACAAAAAAATAAAAACGCGGTAAATGATAAAAAAGACCTAAAAAATCTAAGCAAAATATATCTCTCGATAGTGTCGATCCTCTAACGCACTATAAACAGTAGACATCGGGTATTGAAATGATAAATATATTTTATACAGAACGGTCTGCTAGAAAATACCTACGTGCTCTATACTAAACTGTGATGTCCAAAAACTATCAAAATAATAGTTTTAATATGTGTTATTGTGTTTTGTCCAGTTTTAACAATTTTTAATTCTGTAGGAATCTACGTTCAAGGTAAGACCTTTTATTTTGACATTTTATCTTATTGATTTTAACTGACTGTTTTTTATGTACTTAAAGAGGCTTGAAAAAGACATATACTGTCGAAACGTCGTCATAAAATAAAATAATGAACAAAATCTAGCAACCCCAACGACCTAAAGCCAAGAATAAAAAGAAAAAAAAAATTATTTGACTGGCCTATTGAGTCATTATTATAATGAAATTAATTCAACCTAATTAAATATTTAGTTTCTATTACTAAGGCAACAATTAAATTATTAATTTCCTTTAGCGAGTTATAATTCAGATACTCGCTTAATGTATCGCTTAATGAAATATTGCAATTGCGATGTTATAATATGTCATTTCCCGTTAAATTAAAAAGTGGTAAACGCCTTCCCTGAAAGGTTATCGGTGCATATATAATCAAACCTCAAGTGCACAATTGTCATGAATATTACATTTTTCATAAATTGCTGTAATGTATTCCCCTTCATTAAATCTTTAAATCAGTTTCTAAGAGAATTTGCATCGTCTGTCTACACAGAATATTGCCAGCAATTAAAAATGCAAGGTCGATATATTCTAATTTTTAACGAACCGAAAAACTGATAATTAAGCGGAAAGAAAATAAACGAGAAAAAAGTTAATAAAGTAATTTGGACAATATAACAATTTCTAACGCCATTTGTTAATATTTTTTTTAATAATGTAGAATAGTGACTTTTTGTTAAGACTAGTGACTTTGTAAAGAAGAAAAATGTTATAGGGGGAAACTTCATGTCTATCTGATTAGTCGGGTGAAGTGTTTTTACTTGAAACCACTTATAAAAAAAAGAACAAGCCATCCAGTTTATAAAACCCTGCACAAACACAAAATCATAAAAGTTTCTCTGCGGAAATGCATCACTTTCCTTTTTCCGACTTTAGAATAACTGAAATCAGTTACATGAAAACGTAACTACTTCACATTCTAAACACTTTTCTTGTGTAGGTATGAACTTAACCTAGTCAAACAACATAAACCAACTTAACTGAATTTGAGACAAAAGCCTTAAAACATTGAATTAAAAATGCAAAAAATGCTATTAAAACATAATAAATGTTATAGGAACTTCAAAAGAGAGAAAAGAAGAAGCAAGAGCAATAAGAAATAGCATCATTACTTATTTAGAAGAGTTTGATTTCGACCACTAGACAGTATCACAGGACTTTCTCACGTAACAAAAAAATAATGTTTTAATTATTGTTACCGAGGTCCTGTTCTGTGATGGTCAAAAAGATCTGAACCCTAATTGGTAGTTGGTAGTATTAATTAGAGTTTCCAGAACCATATTAAATTATTTTCGTTCAACGATTGTGGAGTTCGTCAATTAGCAAGCAAGGCATCAACAGTAAAATCGATAAAAAATTTAGGTTCAAATGAAAATAATATAAAATTATTAAGTCATGAGAAAGTAAATATGAACAGAAATAATGAACACAAGCGAAAAAAAAGAAAACACATAGGTAGCTGAAAATTATATCAAACATCAACAAACCTCGAAACCAACTTAACTAAATTAGAAAAAAACTTTACATTTTCAATTCAAGATTCAAATGCCTATAAAAACATAACACAAAAAATATAACTAATAGATTCAGCAATATTATGTTAAATAATAAAATAACATATTTAAACTTCAATAATTGCTAATAAACATTATAGAAACTTTAACTTCAGAAGTAACAGTAAACATTTATAACTTCTGAAGTAAGAACTGTAAGAGATAGCATCACTACTTATTTATAAGAGGTTAATTTCGACCGCTAGAAAGTATCAAAAGTCTTTCGCACGTAACAAAGAATATGTTTTTAATTATTATTACCGAGTCCCGAAAGTACGGAAAGAACCGGGAATTAATAATTTCGTGTCCCGGTTCTTAGATGTGAAATCTCATGTGATGTGAATTCCTCAAAACAACCGGGAATTCCCGGTCCTTTCGGTACCGGGATTTCCCGGTTCTGAACCCTAGTCGCGTACTTCCGACTTAAATATTGACCATCACTGAACTCCCCTGAACGCAAAACGAACTGCCAAGTTGGCAGTGCCAACTTTTCAACCAACTCATTTTATAAATGCGCGCATTCGTTTCATAATGTTGAACATTTTGAACGTCAACTGAACCTCAACTGAACTTCAACTACCGAGTCTATAAATACTGCTTTATAGTAACATCAGTGAACAATGTAACTCTTTTACTGTAAAAAAAATTCCGAAAACTCGAAATACGATCGAAAAAAACGGCGTTTAGTTGGTTTGGAAATGAACATGGATGACATTCCCCATGTAATTTTACATATAAAATGACAGCGGTTTTTTTTCATAGCCATCGCTGACGCCGTTTTCTTTTTTTGATTATACGGTTTATGCCTTCATTATTGGTCCCTTCTTATGATCTTCTTCAAAGTGTTGATTGAAGCGAAATACTATATTTATCAAAAACAATTTACTTTGAAAAGAAGTTAGACTATGAACTACAGCAAATTACTAAGAAAACATATAACTTTACACTTTGCCTGATTACTTCGTCCTTTCAATCAGGCTCACTAAAAGGTACACGAACTTTGAATACGAGATGAGCGAAAAAACTGAAGTCATCGACATTAATTTTGTGCCTGTCTGAAACGCAGCAAAGTTGCCAATCACGAGTAATTAGATTTTCCTTTCCAGAATTTATATCTTTTGAATCATTTAACAAAGTTCTGAATATAAAAAAAAAACTATAATAGTATATTGTTTTATTAGGAGTAAAAATTATTGTATGTAATTATTTATTCAGAAACCGTGGTTACGCTCGTTGAATTTGACACTTTATGTCAGTCTTATCACAAAGTTTACAGAATAGTTCTTGAAATATAAAATACCTAAATAGAAATTTTTCATGAAAAGTTCCACGAAGTTTCGATTTTAATTAAAATCCCTAACGTATGTTGATATATTAGGGATTTTAATTAACTAAATTAGATGATTTAGTTTTAAGAAGGCAGATATTCTAAATTAAGAATTTCTAAGTTTATTACAATTTTTTTTTGATATATTATTGACAGTAGGAAAAAATTTAAATGGCTGTGATGGGTGTAAACTTTGAATAAAAAGATTAAGGAAAGATTATAATGATATTCACGTATTCATGCATGGTGGGCGGAAAAAGAACTCTTTTTAAATATAATTGACAGTTCCGTTTGAAGATTCATTTGACACATTTGAATTTGATTTGAAATTTTGTGAATTTGTCAGTCTTGAGTTTATTTTATGTTATTTATTATTTATTCTACTACTGATAGTTGTATAAAGGTAGTAAATCTAGATGGAAATTATGGCAGAACTTAAATTAACAGTGACACTATTGCGATTTATCGAAAAAGATTATAAATAGCTGGTTGTGTAGCGTGCGGTAGATCTCGGTCAAAAATCGAGTGAAATAATGGAATAACTAACTATAGATTTTTTCTTGCATTTTTGCTTTTATTTACTACTTAATAAAAACACTAAATCACCACAATACACCAAAACACTTTTACTTTTACACTGGACGCGCGTTTCGTTAACCATGTTAGCATCATTAGCAGATGATTATAAACTCAGATGATTATATTCAGTTTATAATCATCTGCTGATGATGCTAACATGGTTAGCGAAACGCGCGTCCAGTGTAAAAGTAAAAGTGTTTTGGTGTATTGTGGTAATTTAGTGTTTTTATTTTGCTGTGTAACACCAAACGTTCCAACCCTCAACTGTAATATTTACTACTTGTCAAAGATTAGATGTCAAAGAATTTAGCTACGTCAATTTGACTTACCTGTTTCAGTAGCGTATCGGATGTTTGTGTTAATAAATAATTATTATAATTTATTTATTTTTATTAGAATTATATATTTTTATAACAATTTTAATAACTACCAACAAATTTATTCATAACGTAAAATAAAACAACAAATTATTGAGTCTACCCTACATCATAGTTGTACACTTTTTAAATAAAATTAAAACGGCACTGATAAACCGTAATTTAAGTCGGCCATATTTGAGTCCCATCGCGGTGGATCTAAGATTTTTGATGTGCTTAATTTTTTTATTCAAAGGGTGTAAGTAACACTCTTTTGCGCTCCACGAAAAGTGCGGACTGGATCAATTTTCGGTAACGCTTGCACTACTCTAGTTGAACGAAAAATTTTATAATATTTAAAATTAACCCTACAAATGCAATAAGAAAAACAATGTGTGAATAAACATACAAAAAAAAATTAATCTGGATTTTTGTCAAGCTAAACGTAGCATTTTGCCGTGTGTGCAGTCAGTCCACGAAAAACGTTAGACGATCAAATCTATTTTTCCGAGGCTCCTTGATACACTCATTTTTAAATGAGTGTAACAGCCATGACACTCTAGATTAAAGTTTAAAATGCAATTTTTTTTAAGTAAAAATGTCAAAAGTTGACATGTTCATATCAGGTCATTCTATTCGGAGTGTCATTTTCTATCGAATAAAGTAAAAATATACCGAGGCGAGGGTACTATTTAAAAATCAAAAGTTGTCATCATTTCCGGTGAAACAGAATGTGACGAAAAACAATTATACGTCAGTCAGTCCTAATTTATGTCATAAATTAACATACTAAACCTCGTTATTTTATTTGAAAAAAATAAATAAGTTATAGGGTTGGGCCACTTTTGAGAAGCATCCTGTATAGTCACTTACCACTGAAAAGTTATTCCATTATTAATCCAGTAAAATTGTATCGCCGTATAGAGAGTGAAAAAAAATACGGGCAAGCTGATTCTTTCAGGGCTTGTCAGCGATTTCTTCTGAGTGTAAAATTAACAAAATCGGAAATTTTCCCCTTGCGGTTTTTAAGCAATAGGGGTGTTTTTTTTAAACTGTACTACAACAAAATAATTAGACGCAAATTGTATATAAGAACATTCTCTATAAGTTCGCCTAATGATTTTTTTTTATAAGTTTATTATTTCCGGTTTTAGCGGCCGTTTCATGAGACCTTTGGGGTGGTTTTCAAAAAGTTTGTTTTACAGCAAATTGACCCGTATGAAAGTTGTTCATAATAAATGGACAAGCAACTTTTCCTCATGATTTTTTTTTGTAGCTTCATTATTTTTGGAGATTCATGAACAAATTAGGGTAGTTTTCAATGTTACTCTTTTTTCAGCAAATTCACCCTAGGAAACTCGTTCAAAATAAAAGTACATATACCTTTGCCTTATATGAACTATATTCTGACGACGACGACTTTACTTCATACGAAGCAACATAAGAAACCAACAATAAATCTAAAGAGCCAACGCCAGGTCCATCACACAAAAAAAGATGATACAAATAAAAAAAAATCATAATATTCCTTCACTTGATGAAGTTTGCATGTAATTTTAATATGAACACCTATAAGTTGGTAAATTTGTAGAACCAAACAAAAATTATGAAACTATCCCAATTTGTTCATGAACTGAACGCTATCTCTAAAAATAATGAAGCTACAAAAAAATCATGAGGAAAAGTTGCTTGTCCATTTATTATGAACAACTTTCATACGGGTCAATTTGCTTTAAAACAAACTTTTTAAAAACCACCCCAAAGGGTTCATAAAACGGCCGCTAAGTCCGAAAATAATAAACTTATAAAAAAAATTCATTAGGCGAACTTATAGAGAATGTTCTTATGTACAATTTGCGTCTAATTATTTTGTTGTAGTACAGTTTAAAAAAAATCACCCCTATTGCGCAAAAACCGCAAGGGGAAAAATTCCGATTTTGTTTATTTTACACTCAGAAGACAGTCGCTGACAAACTCTGAAAAAATCAGCTTGCTCGTAATTTTTTTTTCAAATAACAATTTTATTGGATTATATTAGAAATAGATCTTTTTATCCAAATTCCATCAAAGAAATAGGCACTAATTTTTTTAAGCTATATGACATTGCTTATGTTTCTCTCTACAAACGCGGTTCATTTGAGTAAAACAAAATTAAATTAAAAAGTATATAAACAAGTCAGTAATTTTATAATACAAAAAAAATAAAAGTAATGTTTCTATTCCTGTGGCATTATAGATCTCTATCTACAGACCTACATCACTTAATTATACTGGTAAAAATTAGTGAAGAACATAAAAGAGTTTATTACATTACAAAAGTGGTAGGTACTACTCTTGACATTGAAATTTAGTTCCGCCTTCAAGGTTACGACTAATAAGCATTACAAGAAAAAACAAAAATATACAGATAACAATCGTTGTTTAATGACAGGTCAATTGGTTTTAAAAATATAAAAAATAAAATTTGAATACTCCACTAATTTGGTAAAAAAATAATTATTCAATGTTAAGACAATAAAATAAGCGATCAAAATGTTTTTAGATTTATTGTATCTAAAAACATTTTGATTCACTTTAGTTTTGACAATTAAATAATTAGATACAGGGCGGCGCACCTCATTCGCCTCGGTTGATTATACGAAAACGGAAAGATGTGGAAACAAAATATTTTATGGGTTTATGTGGGGAGACAATGTGGGGGCATAATTTAAAATTATTTTCAAATGTACAGGGTGTTTCAGAGCTAAGATCCGTACCAAAGTTATATTTTTTCTTATGTAACACCCGGTATTTTATTTCATTTTTGGATTCTTGGGCCCAAAAAAAGGCATTTACTATAAGGGTTAAATATGTTTAAAACCTTTGGTTTTTGAGATATTTAAAGATATTTAAATTTGCATGCTACAATAGAATACATTATTAATACCCTGTACATTACTTTTCAGAATTAATTCTTATGCTGAGTTTAAAGGTAGAGAAATAAACTTTATTGAAAAATGGTATTAAGCAAAATGTATTTTTTTTGTAATAACTGATTTCAGCTAAACGAAAGTTGACCCAAACCAAGTTGAAGATCAAACTTCATCGCTATTTTTTGATAATCATTAATAAGTGTATTTCCTAATAAAAAATAAGACAGTAATAAAAGACAATGTTGATTAAAATTTGATTTCTGCTGGCCTATAAACTCGGTAATAAAAAAATACGGTATATGATGTATCATTTTGTATGACTATTAAAAATGATCATAAAACGTCTCATAACACGCTTTATAAAATTTGAAATAATATCCGTATTATTATCAATATCGATTGCATTTTTATTGTTTTATATTTTAGATCCATATCTTTTACCTAAAATATAAAACATAGAACTTATCTTTTTTATTGACTTTTACATATTATTATACGATATTTAATTTTAAAAAAAAATACAGTTATTTTTAAGATATAGTCAATTATAATTCTATAAATAATTAATTTTCCATGGACTTCACAAATACTATTATAATGCGGTAGAAATATTTCTCAGAATAAAAGTACATCATCAGATGGCTAACCGCTGGTTCTTATTTGTATGTTTTTATTTATGTTTTTGTTTATTTTTAATATCTGAGGTAGTTTACCAAGTCATAAGAAAAAGCAAATCTAGTATAATTAAATTTTCCTAACCTTACAGTGAACTTTAAAATAAATAGGGAATCCCTATAAGGAGAAAATTAGGAAAGAATAATAACGTATTTAATTGTTTTATATTAAAAAGGTAGCTAGAATAATTAAATTATTCATAATGGAAAATAATAACCAGATTTCTATTAAGTCATAAATTCTTCGAAGTATTGAACTACTTAAAATTTTCGGTTGGGTTTGTTGTATATGTTGTACTTTTAGTAGGACAGGGTATTTCCCATCCTCCTTGGACAACAGATGTTCTTCCTCCGAGGAGTGGACATCTACCTTCTACGAGGGAATACACCCTTCCACGGTGGGAGTTTAGTCCTCCGTTCCCGAGTCCGTTCCCTTCACAGGAGCTTTCTGCGGCTGAGGTACCCATGAGGTAGAGGCTAAAGGATCTGTCTCCATTTTCTCCACCTCTTTAACTTGGTCTCTCCTTAGACCTGATACCGGTAGTGTCACGAATCTATAATAGAAAATATACCCCTGTTTCTCTATTGTCTCCTTGGATTTTAGGTCAATTCCTATTATGATGACCTGACCATGGTCCTCCACATTCGAGTTGATGACTCGCCAACGTAGATGGTGTCCATTTGTGGTGTCTTTCCCTTTGCTCCTAGGCAAAAAGACCGTCATGATGATGAATTTTATATATATTTACAGGACATGATTTTTTGAAATGTTATTGTTTTATTTTTATTATAAGTTTACTGTTTTTCTTTTTAGAAGAAGATTTTTTTATGATACTCAATAGTACTGAAAATAATATACTAAAAACTAAAACTCTTGAACTACTAAAACCAGAGGGAGGAGAGTCACAAGAGTAAAGAAAAGACAGATTAAATAGACAAAAATGCCATTCTTAGGTCTAAAATGAAAAAGGAATGGAGAAAACATTGGGTAGCCAAAACTAATCTCCAGAATAATGAAAATATTCACTAGGGTTTAGATAGACGAAAAAATTCATAGTAGAACATTCGATAAAATTTACGACTGACCCAATAAGCAACTACTATTAAAACTATAAGAACTGTAGTGATTCTACTAACAGCGAACTGCAAACTCAATCGACATCTTAAGCCGATGGGATTGACAGACAAATCTATGTGCAGATTTTGTCAATGAGCGAAAGAAAGACAGAACAGATTTTATGTCAGCAAATGGAAATGTGTGGTACCACCAAGTGGTACTATATATTAGGAAATAATAAGCAATTTTCAAAGAACTATTGTTCAATCTCTAAGTTATTATATTTTCTGAAAAGAATAGTACTGGAGAATATGTCCTAGAAATTATCAGAAAAGGACCACAATAGCTTTCAAGGTTCAAAATTATAATATAAAATAAACGGTAGCTTGTGTCACTTATTGGGTCTAGAGGTAGGCTCCTGACCCTTGCTGGAGAAGATGGTAGCTTGTGAAGGATGATCCCAAGCAAGTATCAGCCGCCCCTCTTGTAGTTTCCTTTGTAATGTTCCCAGTGTCGCTACGGGGCTTCCCCACAGCTTCATCGGTGGTATTTTTAGTACTAGATCTCATAGTGTTCCCACGAGGGATAGTCGGTCAACTTCTACAGAGCCCCGCATGTAGAAGTAAGAGGTAAATACAATAGGGTGCCCCTTGATGCCCCAAGGTTGAGGCCCGTAATGGCTAGTCCTCTATCTAGCCACGCATCCCTTTGACCTGGTCCCGCCATCGTAGGATTTAGGTTTTTGGTGAGGTTGTCTCCTCTTGCTCCAGGCGGTTAAGCCAAGACCCCCCGCCACACCCTCTACCCGCGAGACATAACCACAGTCAGTAGAGGGTGCCTGGTATGAGGGACAGGGGGAGGCCCGTCCGGCATCGTTATATGTCTTGGTGCAATTCCCTGGCCACGACACTACAGCCAGGAACAAGACGATGAGTGAGATGCTTGTTAGACCAAGCCAAGCGCTAGGGGGATTCCCCCCAGCACCTGACCAGGACCTTCCTCCCCAACGACAAGGTCTTGCATCTCCTAGGGGAAGTATCTACCTATTACCTACCTTAATTATACCCTACATGAAATACCCTAAATAAGTTGGTAAAACCGTATCTACCTATTACCTACGGTTTTACCAAATTATTTAGATTTTTTCATGTAGGGTATAATTAAGTGTAACTTGCTTTTACCTGACTTTAATAAATTCTTCTTAAAGGTATATAAATTTTATTAAATTAAAAAGTTTTTCCAAGGAAACAATCGGTTTCAGCTAAACATGGTAATAACTCAAGACATGCAAATGTTACTTGCCGCGCAGAGTCTATGTTCCAACCTTAGTCCAACTAACAGTGTACATTATTCTATTCGGTCACCCGTATAACATAAATTGTCGATTTCTGATTTTCTTTAAGGTAAAACATATTTCTTGGATAATACATGACCGACCACACTATAGTTATTTAAAGCCTATTATGCACTCTTACTACTTTATAAATTGGAACATGCATAAAGTTCTTTTGGAGGACAAATTTATTCTTATACTCGTAATTACTAAAAACAATATTTTAAGGCATTAATCTTCCTGAAGAATTTATTTCTAAAAATGTCAATATAGGTACCTATATCCGTTGTCATTAAATGATAATTATTTTACTAGAAACAACAAATCCGATATTAATAGAAAAATATTGCAATTATAAATGCATTAATAGTTAAAAAATATATTTATACAGGGTGGTCCGAACTGTATTCCGGAAACTTCGGCAGCATATTCTGCAGATAAAAATAAGTAAAATAGTTCGTATAAATGTATGTCCTAAAATGCTTAGTTTCATGCTTTTAGTGCCTTTCAGTTTCATGCCTAAAATACTTAGTTTCATGCTTTAGTTAGGGTGTAGAAGTTTCATTTTTATTTCGATTTTTTTTTAATAATTTCTGAAGTAACGTCAATATTTGAATGAAAATTGGTGTCTGGGTGTTTTTTGACATGAGAAATTTGATTTTGGTGTCAATATGACTCCTACTAGTAGAGGGCGCCACCTACATTTGTTTTAACTGTTTTGAAGCATAATAACTTTTTGGCCGTACCTGTATAAAACTTCCGAGCGAAAAAATATACATTTCCAACACTTTTTACGTAAAGCATATCTCTTTGTAAAAATCGCTACCAGCAACCGTTCTTAAGATATTTAGAATGGAAATAGTCAATACATGTCATTATTGACGAAAAATAAACACGTTGAATAGATAGTTATTTCACTCAAATAATAAATTTGGGAAATTTTTATTTTTTTTAAATTAATCAGAACTTTTTCTGCAAAAAATGATGATAACACAGTTTCTGTTGAACTTTTAACACAAAAACATTTCAAATTTATGATTTCAATCTAATAACTATTTAGTCAGCATGTTTAATTTATGTCAATGATGACAGGTATTGATAAGTTCGATTCCAAATATCTCGAAAACCATTACTCGTAGCGATTTTTACCAAGAAACCTTTTTCACGTAAAAAACGTCGTAAATGTATATTTTTTTACTCGGTAGTTTTACACAGGTACGGACAAAAAGTTATTAGACTTCAAACCAGTTAAAAATATGTAGGTGGCGCCCTCTACTAATAGAAGTCATATTGATCATATTGATATCAAAATCAAATTTCTCGTGTCAAAAAACTCCCAAACAGCAATTTTCATTCAAATATTGACGTTACTTCAGAAATTATTGGGAAAGAATCGAAATAAAAATGAAACTTCTACACCCTGTATTTCCGAAACTAAGCATTTTAGGACATACACTTATACGAAGTTTTTTACTTATTTTATCTGCAAAATATGCTGCCAAAGTTTCCGGAATACAATTCGGACCACCCTGTATATTAAAAACTGTCTTTATTTATAACCGGTGCATTTCAGCATTCATGTAAGAATACTGGATTGTCAGTATATTTTAAAATTGTTTTTTAATATTAAAAATAGTTTTTTTACAACAGGTTTCATATACCTGAGATTTAAAATCCACAGATGTTATTTCTTAATCACAAACTAATCATAATTGGTTTTTATTATATTATATAACATTTTTTTATTTCTACATGTTTTCCAATAAAACAGATTTTCTGATAAATAATACAACAACCACCCTTAGAAAAAATAGACATAAGAAAAGAACTCTATAATACCGGGTGCGCCTCAAAAGTGTAAGTAAGATGTAAGATGTCAGTTTATCCATGTAACGAAGTTTATAAATTTTAAAAGAGTTTGGAAATTGGAGATGATAGTAGTATCGAGAATGATATACACTCGTCTGACCACACCAAGCAAGTGATTAATCTAAACGAATTTTTTTTATTATTTTTATTATAATGAGCTCAATTCTTTTACTATTATTTTTTTTAATTAAACACTATATACTGACTATTAACATTAACTATATATTTATGTATATTCCTCTATAATAATTATTTCAGTAAACACGTATATAAATATTTTTCTATTCTCTCTCTCTCATTATTCCTCATCACGACTAATGTGTTATTTATGCTCTCGTTTATTATTCTAATGATATCAAACAATTAACTTGGTATAATGTCATAATTGTATTAAAGAATTTATTAAATATTTCTAGGATTTAACTTGCCATGGAATATTTACCCATATAGCCCAAAGACTTGTCCAATTTAAAGTGCTTAAAAGAAATACGGCCTAATTACTTATTTTACATTATAGAATCTCTAAATCTCTACGGCAAAAATCAGATATTATCAATATACAGGGTGAGTCTTAAATAAGTGCAAATATTTTCAGGGGTGGTATATTTCGACCCCAGGAACACGCACTATGAGTTTTTTTTTCGCAAAAAAAGTTGTTGAAAATCGTGCGTTTTCTTTTAAATTTTCCTGTATACTTTTCGAAAACTTTTTAGAACTACCTGTTCACCGCAAATTTCCCCACGGTATGATTTTTTAATCTCTGATATAACCATAGTTACGGCACTAAACGGGATACAAATACAGAAAGGACAACGGCCCAGCTACGTCGAATCACCGGTTCCCATTAGAACACCGAAGTTAAAGGACCTAAGGCGATACTAGTGGATGGACGGTTTTACCGATTTGAAACTCTGTATCGTACTGTTGTCCAAAAAAGGCAAAAGTGTAAAATCTATTGACACACACTGCTCATTCACGCCGGTTCGAGGCCGGATGAGATTGGATATCTCGTGAGTAAGAGTCGATTTAGACACGGTAAGGCGGTAGGCCATTGACCATGATATGGCCGAGTTCGGAAGAATGGACTGCGGTTCGGATTTCGCGTAAACAAAGTAGGCCCCGACCAGATTAGCCCTGGCAGCAAGAAGGAGACGTTAACTTGAAATCTTTACTTTTACAAATACAGAAAAAATCCGGTGGCTCCCATAATTTTTTCAAAAAAAATTAATCATTTTTTAAAATTTTCAAACTTAAATAACTCGGTTATTTTGGAGTTTTTTGGTATTACTAGAAAATAAAGCTATAACCTCACACTTACTTAACATTGCAAGGACAATTTGGGGGTTTCTGGCGATCGCCTTGTAGCAGAGCCACCATAAAACAAGAAGAATTTAAGGGTTAGCTTGGTTAGTTTGACAACAAAAGAAAATAACCACCACTTGTGAAGTTCACAGGATTGCCTACAGCGCTTTCAGATGGAGCAGACCGTCCGCGACTTCGAGCAAGTACCATGAGTTTATATTAACAACATCCGGACGGAGCATACGCGACCCATGTAAAATTGTTCATATTATAAACTGATGGTACTTGCTCGAAGTCGGGGACGGTCCATTCCATCTGAAAGCGCTGTAACTCAAATTAATTAACCCAAAAATCCGGAGAAATGAGTAATCATTAATCAATTAGGGGAGGGGAGTAATTAATCACTCTTTTTTTTAAACAAATCTAACATCAAATCTGGTCCTATGACCATTCTCGACATTGTCGACATTTACTTTATACTCGACGTATTGTCGATATGTCAATACCGACAATAAAAGTCAACGCATCCATGCTCAACTCTGATAAAAATATAAATATCAGTGCCTTTTAATCAAAGCAAAACTGAACTTAATAAACTTCTGAAAAGAAAAGTATTGCTGACATCAACCTGTTACGAAATACCGTAAAAAAGCTACCTGACAAAATTCAATACAAAACCTGCAATGATTTATTTTATCTCAAGGTCTCCTTCAGAGGCTGTTTTCCGCATTATGGTGGGAGGAAAGCTCAACAAAACCAAAAGATTAGCAATGCAAAAGCTTTTAGAATGCGCGATTTATAAGAAAAAACAGATCACAGATTAATAGGTAGATGCAGTGATCGAAAGTATATCCGATTCGCGCGCGGGTTTAATAGTTCGACGGTGATCCTATATGAGGGACTGTTAGTGATTTTTGTGTATTCTGAATTATCTTAGACTTGAGATATTGTTAATATTGTTAGGTATGTACAAAAATAATTTACTAGTTTAATAGTTTTGGTGTGAATAAAATCACTAAGATTTGTTGGTGATCCAAATGACTAAAAGTTTATGAACAAAAACAATGTTTGGTTAAGATAGAATAAGATTTATTAAATATCACGAATTAAAACCAAAAAACAAAAATAGTGTGTGATAGATCTTGAGAGCTTCAAAGCTGTGGTATTAAATATACAGGGTGCTACAAATTGGGGGTACGAGCATTGGTATCTCAGTAACCGTAATAGATACGAACATGGTTAAATTGGGCAAAGTTGCGCTTTGGGATGTTCACTAAGATGCCATCAAAAATTTTTTTTGGATATCAGTTTTATTTTTTCCGGTCGTTACTTTTCAATCACAAAACTAATTGCACATTCTCATACCCACTTCATTAGGGTATCTGATAG
The DNA here is from genome assembly GCF_002938485.1 of Sitophilus oryzae. NCBI lineage: Eukaryota > Metazoa > Arthropoda > Insecta > Coleoptera > Curculionidae > Sitophilus > Sitophilus oryzae. The sequence goes on from NW_022146055.1 coordinate 13,884,054, forward strand.
TATTTTTAGATTTTCAAATTAGCTGATAATTTGTGGATACAAAGGCCAACTTAATTTGTTAATACAGATTACACAGACTGCATTTTTTATTTCAGGTTTTGAACTCGGTCTTTGGATACAATGATATGCCACACTTAATATTTTTTAGTACAACCAAACCAAACTAAGGATTGCTTAGTTTTTTAGAAAAAAACGGATTTTTTTGAAAATCAATTTTATTTTTGCCGGAAACACTGTGACCTGTGTGACCTACTGTGTTTGTCCCCTTTCTATGTCTGCACCCATTCTCCTATTCCTGTACCCTACACCAACTTGTGCAGGTCCTTGATAGGATAGGAGCATAGTTCCTCCAGTTCTAGCCTAGCTTTCATAAATAAAAAGTGTAGCTTGCGATCCAGAGCCTCGCAGTGACATATTATGTGCTCTATTTTTCAGGATCCTTATCGCAGAGTATGCAATAAAGACTTCCTTGATACAGGTTGAGCTTGTTCAGGTAACACTGGACAGCCATACGTCCTGTCAAGGGACCTATTGTAATCCGCACTTTATTCCTGCTAAGCATAAGCAGTTCTTTTGTGGTTTTAGAGCTTTCACAGGAAGGCCTTTATCCTTGGATGATGTTGATCGTTGCCTAGCTAGCTCATCGACTTGGATGCCGCTGTGGCCCGGCACCCAGAATAATTTAATTCCGATCCTTCGTGCCAGAGCTCCCAATTCACCTAGGCATTCCGAGACAAGTCTCGATGATACCTTTGGACTTAGAGGCGCCCCAAGTGCCGCCTGACTGTCTGAACATATATTGATTAGCTTACCTGAATAAGCTCTTCTGTTGTTCTCTCGCACATTGTAGAATGGCGAAGATTTCTGCCTGCAATACTGTTGAGTATTTACCCAAGAAAAAGGATAAGCTTGCTCTTAGTCTTTCCCCAAATACTCCAACTCCTGTTCCTTCAGCGGTCTTTGACACGTATACCAGGTTAGTCCGTCCTGAAGGAATCTTGTTTCTGTCCACATTCCTCGATCCATTTTGTTCATCTCGAATAATTTGTGGTAACGATAAAGAGGGGTCATTTGGTCCGATCTCATTTGGAGTAGAGTATCCCCGATAGAATCCCCCATATTTAAGTGTCCTGTTCATCATAGTTTAAACCAAGTCAAGACAAGCAAGTCTTTCCACCCTGCTGGGGCTGAACATTGTTGGTTGTCCCTTTACCTTAGGCCACGATACCAAGGATGCATATGTTACTGAAGGCCTCACTACCCCAGAATGCAGCTAGTGCACCATTAGTTGTCTGAGACCCCAGATTTTTCCATGAAGTCATCTGACTACCGCTAGTGTAGTCACCGCCCTCCCTGTAAAATTTTCTAAATGTCGGTTCCAGGTCAGTTTGGTATCCAGCGTGATTCCTAGATACTTGACCTTATTCGAGAGAGTGACAGTCTTCACCGCAGAGTCTAGACGTCTTAGACCCCCCAAACCCACCGAAGAATAGTTTCTCTCGTACCTTAATTTCTCCTGGAGGTATAACTTCAGCTGTTTTTTTTAAGTTTTAATATTCATGTCTTATTCTAAGTACCAGTATATAAAATTCACAATCCTAAAATAATACCAGGCGATGGAAATGCACTGCTGATCATATTACTTCCCAGTATGATAGGCAGCTCTTCTCTCTGATAGATCAAATATAGTAAATTACAGTTTTTTTTTGTTATCCATATAAAAACGTTAAATACCTATAATGTAACTAGACATTGTAATATCTTCTACACAGGGCCGTATCTCGGGGGGTGTTTTGGGGGTTCAAACCCCCCCCCCCCGAAATTATGGCCGAAAATTTTTAAAAAGTAATGATCATTAAGTAAGCAAGTAAGAACGAAACAAAAAAGAAGAAGAAGAAGATGGATGAATATCAATGACTAAAGAATACAAGGACATGTAACGCCCATATACGGGCTGCAGCAGAATTTGTGACCTTAGACGCCAACTTTTTAGACATAACATCATCAGCTGGTCATCAGCGACAATTTTAGCGACTTTTAATAGTTGATTGTGTGTAGTGAACTTTGTATAAACTTTATTACAATGGTAATTTGTTCAGCTTTCAAGTGTAAAAGGCGCAATGATAAGAAAGAGCCAGAAGTTACGTTTTATAGGGAAATAAACAGTCCCCTACACCTTTTTAGCGTTTTTTTATTGAATTCGATAATTATTTTTCTGATATTATATGTACTTGATATGTAGTATACGTCGATACTAGTTATGTACCTTTTGTCAACATTTTAATACGTTTTTTTCGTAATTTATTAGTATGATACCACCCGATACACCATAAGCGTAGTGAAAACATATAATATCAAAAATATAAATATCCCTTCAAGCGGCAATGTTAAGTAAAATAGATGCTACGGCACTGTTTGGAAGAATGGTCACAGTTTGGTCTCGGGTGCTATTTGTCCTTGTATTCTTTAGTCATTGATGAATATACATTATTCATCCTAACCTCATTTTTCCACTTTGAAAGCAAATGTCATTTTCGATTTTCGACTTTCAACATTCAAGTGTTTAAAACAGCAAAAGTTTGACAAGGACAAGATTTTGAATGTTGTGTGTTTTGCTGGTCATTAATGTGATTAACGTTTGTTATTGTTCTGCTATATAGACAAAGAATTCTTGGACTATGACACTTTAGCGGCAGAACTAGACTTGTGGCGGCAAAAATGGAAGCAGCTACCTGCAGTCGACCGACCTAAAAACGCAATCGAAACGATAATCGGAGTGTAACCAGTGTATATTTCCAAATATATACATTTTATTAATGATCCTAGCAACTCTACCAGTGTCAACAGCAACACCAGAAAGGTCTTTTTCAACCCTAATGCCGCAACCGCACATGCGGTATTTGGCGATCTCCGATCGGGGCTTCGCCGATTTCCTATGTGTATGGATGAGGAAGTCGGAGTTCGGCGACGAGAACGAGCGCTTGTCTCTATGTTGTTGCTATCAGAGCCCGCATGTGTGGATGGAAAGGCGAAGTCCGATCACGAGCGTTCGGTAATTGACGAGCGCTCGGAGTTCGCTAAATGCCGCATGTGCGGTTGCGGCATAAGACGATTGAAGAACTTCCTACGTAACTCTACAGGTCAGGAGCGATTGACAGGACTTACTCTATTAAGCGTACATAGAGAAATAAATATCGATATCGAAGAGGTAGTCAACCGTTTTTTCAGGGAAAAGACCAGTTTATCCTTTAAGATTAATAATTTTTACCTGTTACTTTTTTAAAATTTTATTTTCAATTAAGATTTGAGTGTAGCCCAAAGCAATTTTTTTTATTGCTATTGCTATGCTTTTTTCCTAGCAGCTTTTGTACCCCCCCCCCTCCCCTCCTCCAAGCCAAACCCCCCCCGAGAATTTGGTCTAGATACGGCCCTGCTTCTACAACTGATGCACGCGAATTTGTATCTACCCTATAAATCTAAACAACAGCCTTTTTAATGCATTAAAAATGGCAAAAATATTTGTAGGCACATATTATAATGTTATTGCTATCCAAATTAAAAAAAGTCTGATACCTATGATCTCTAATATAGTTAGCTTAATCATAAACTAATTTAATTACAAATAGTTGAAAGAAACACAAGAAAAAAACAATCTGTTTACGTATTTTGTGCATATTATATTAAATATCACTTTCAAGTTCGTATAAAAAATACGGAGCAGTTCCTATTAATTAACTATAATTGCAATAAGGAAATATTGTTTATTTATGAATGATAATTATTTTTACACTTAATGTATATAAATAATATGCCATTTTTTCTGTTCATTATTTGGACTGTCTAGATACCTATATTTTCAAAAACTGTAACATTAATAACGTTTAATATGTATATACTTATTTACTCTGTAATATTCAATGACCAAAGAATATAAGGACATGTAACGCCCCTATACGGGCTGCAGCAGAATTTGTGACCTTTTTTTTTGTTTTGGTGGCAAACAATGAGTCATCATTTGGTCACCAGCGACAATTTTAGCGATTTTTAATAGTTTGTGTGTAGTAAACTTTGTATAAACTTTATTATAATGGTGATTAGTTGTTCAGCTTTCAAGTGTAAAAGCAGCAGCGATAAGAAAGAGCCAGGAGTAAAGCTGGATTTATAAACTCGGGAGTTGAGGTTCAGTTGCCGTTCAAAATGTTCAACGCTATGAAATGAACGCGCGCATTTATAAAGTCAGTTGGTCGAAAACTTGGCAGTTCGTTTTACGTGCAGCGGAGTTCAAAGATGGTCAATGTTTATGTCGGCAGTTGCGGGCAGTTGGCGACCGCTGGCGACGTTCGGCGACAGCCAATGAATAAGCGCCTGTCGATCACGTGAAGCACAGTACGCTGATGCATTGGAAAATGACCCTTATTGTTGTTTCATTATTTCTGTTAATGTAATGTTTATATTTTGCGTAATCGTGGATTACTGTGTTTAAACTTTGACAAATACCAAAAGTATTTTTAAAATCGAAAGAAAAACGTTCGACATTTGGTCACCAGCGACAATTTTAGCGATTTTTAATAGTTTGTGTGTAGTAAACTTTGTATAAACTTTATTATAATGGTGATTAGTTGTTCAGCTTTCAAGTGTAAAAACTGCAGCAGCGATAAGAAAGAGCCAAGAGTTACGTTTCATAGGTAAATAAGCAGTCCACTCCAACCTTTTAGCGTTTTCTTATTGAATTCGATAATTATTCTTCAATTTCAATTAATATCTATATGTACTTGATATGTGCTATACGTCGATACTAGTTATTTATTTTAATACGTTTTTTTCGTAATTAATTAGGACGATACACCATAGGCCTAGTCAAAACAATTATCAAAAAATATAAATATTGCTTCAAACAGCTAGGTTAAGAAAAATATGTGCCACGGCACTGTTTGATGGCATCGTCACAATTTGCTCTCGGGTGTTATTTGTCCTTGGATTCATTGGTAATATTCGATTTTCTCTAAATTTATTATTATGTTTATGTAAATTTATTAACGTATTGTTTGAATTTTGAAGTACCGTCAATTACTTTGTAACGGTCATTTTTACAATATTCTGGCTATATTGACACTGAAATAAAACATACTAATATCTGAACACATAATATACAACTAAATATACAGGGTTGTTCACCACATACGACACGGAGTATTGTAGCTAAACGATGAGATTTCTACAAATTGTAAATTTTGGGTTCGATGAAGGACTATTAGAGGTACAATTTAAAAATAATTTTACAAGATACAGAGTGTCCCAAATAAGTAAAAAATATCAAAGTTGTATTTTTTTTAAATGGAACACCCTGTATATTATTACATTTTTAGTTTCTACGATTAAAATAAAGGTAAATTTGATTAAGGTTTATTATACTTAAACCTTTCCGTTTTTGAAATATTTTCAATTTTGTGAAATTGCAGTAAAAATTTTAAGGCTTCATTTCTCCAAGGGTATCAAAGTTTTTAATACTAAATATTTACTGGTTTATTTACTGATCAGTTATTGTGTTGCAATAATAAAAATAATACTACCTTATACAGAGTGTCTAAAAATTTATTTTAAATAATTATTAGCTTCAAACGGTAATAACTTGTTTAATTTAAATAGACTGTATATTTTACGAGAATCAGATGCACAATTTAATTGTCTATCAAATTATATTATACCATTTTTTACCTATCTGTTTAAGTTTCCGTAGAAAATGCATTTTCTTGTAATTTAGAACTTATTTATCAATATACCCATGGACTATTGACATTTTAGATTATTTTTAAAGATGTACCAAATTTTTAAAGAGTACAGATAGTAATATTGTCGATATAATTCGTTTATTTCATTGAAAAATAAAAAAAAAGTGTTTAAATATTTGTTAAAGAGGATCAATTAATATGATTCCAGTATTCAAACTACATTAACTGACTGTTTGCGTTGATTAATAATAATTGCTCCAAATACTAAAAAACTGAATTTTGTATGGGCATTAGACAGTGTGATAAAAAGTAACACCTTAAAATGATATTTCATTCTTAATTTTTTACAAAGGCTTTAATTTGATAACTTATTATTATATTGATTTCTGACTCAAAAATCCACATTTATTTATAATAATTTATTAACGAACACAATTAAGTATGTCATTAATTAGTATATGGGCGGAAATAATGGTGTTACATTTAATTAATGGTATACTCTTTTATAAAGATTTAAATAGTTTTCTTTTTGCATACAAATGGGCTAGTAATATTATCGTTTTGCTAAAAACAATAATATTACTAGTCTGTACATTTTGTACATTTGTTGCTTTAAAAACAATCTAAAATGTCAATATTCCATGGATATATTGATAAATGAGGTCTAAATTATAAGAAAATGCATTTTCTACGAAAACTTGAAGAGATAGGTAAAAATGGTATAATACAATTTGATAGACAATTAAATTGTGCATCTGATTCTCATAAAATATACAGGGTGTTCTATTTAAATTAAACAAGTTATTGCCGTTTAAAGCTAATAATTATTTAAAATAAATATTTAGACACTCTGTATAAGGTAGTATTATTTTTATTATTGCAACACAATAACTGATCAATAAATAAACTTCATTAAATATTTAGTATCAAAAACATTGATACCCTTGGAGAAATGAAGCTTTAAAATTTTTACTGCAATTTCACAAAATTGAAAATATTTCAAAAACGGTAAGGTTTAAGTATAATAAACCTTAATCAAATTTACCTTTATTTTAATCGTAGAAACTGAAAATGTAATAATATACAGGGTATTCCATTTAAAAAAATACAACTTTGATATTTTTTACTTATTTGGGACACTCTGTATCTTGTAAAAATATTTTTACATTGTAGCTCTAATAGTCCTTCAACGAACCCCAAACTTACAATTTGTAAAAATCTCATCGTTTAGCTACAATACTCCGTGTCGTATGTGGTAAACAACCCTGTATAATATACACAATAATGTTTAAATAGATACTGTGTTTTGGAGAATTATTCTATTTTAGAACATAGTAGAACACACCCAACAGAACATACCCTTTCCGTAAATTTCACTATATATATATATATATATATATATATATATATATATATATATATATATATATATATATATATATATATATATATATATATATATATATATATTATATATATATATATATATATATATATATATATATATATTATTATATTATATATAGTTATATATATATATATATATATATATATATTATATATATATATATATATATATATATATATATATATATATTATTATTATATTATACATATACATACATATATATATATATATATATATATTACATATATATTATATATATATACATATATTATTATATATTATATATATATATATATATATATATATATATATATATATATATATATTCCATAAATATTCCCAGTATATCTATTAATAATTATTTTTAATTTATATTATTGTTGTTTTATCAACTACTGAAATGCGGAATTAATTAATAATATAAGATCATATATATTAATAATTATTTTTAATTTATATTATTGTTGTTTTATCAACTACTGAAATGCGGAATTAATTAATAATATAAGATCATATGCATATAATGAATACTTTCAAATATTGACCATGACATTGTGGTAATATGCATAATAGTAAATAAGTACAATTTTTGATCTTATGAATGCAAAAGTAAACGCTGCAATGCAAAAAAGAACTATAAATATAGCTAATAGCCTATATATTAAAATATCAATAACAATATTACTAAAAATGTAAAAATTAGAAAGTTGCTGTATTGTTTATATAGAACGCAATTAAAATATAATTTATAAGTATAAAATAAAATTTAAATAAAAATAAAAAATAAATTAATAATATCAATCCTTTGATTTAGATCATCTTTAGATCATTTAGATCATCTTTCATCATGGGACATGATAATCGTTTACTATAACATTGTTTTAGTGTAGTATTAAAAAAATTGGCCCGGGAGGCACGTATAGCCGCCCATACTAAAACATGTTAATAAAAAGTTGGTAGGCAGTTCCATTAGTTTCAAAGTAAAGGAATTTTTCCAATTTTGGTCCGCGGTTATTTCCCCTATCCGCCACCTGGGGTCGCGTCCGAAGGGAGTTTGGAGTTCTCCACACGGATTTTCTCAAAAACGGACTACGGAAACACGGAATATCTCAAAAGCTGCGTCTTTGACTGATTTTGATGTTATTACAAATTTTGTTGCAAATATTATTCCTAATCTTAAATTGAAAACCGCGATTCGCTAGCTACTGTAATTTTGGAGTTACGATTTTTTAACATTTTTAACCTCCTCTCATACCCCCTTACCAACGCCCACCCCCACCAAAAACTAATGGCTAGATTCTCGGGTGCCACAGTATTTTTGTGCCAATTTTGGTTAAAATCGGTATAGCGGTTTTAGAGTTATCGTGTTACAGACGGACAGACAGACAGACAGACACCATGAACATATTTTGTATTTAGGTCATTTATGACCCAAATAACTCATTTTGAGTGAAATTAAAATTTTTTTTTTTGTTGATATTAATAGCCTGCCATACCTGTTGGTATGGTCGGCTAAAAATAGTTGCACAAATTATTTCCATTCAATTAAATATTTACAGTATAAAATAACTATATATAATCTAAGTAATTTACATGTATTTGCCATATATCACATATTTACAGTATTGTATATACTCATAATCAATTAATTTATTACCATTAATTTATCTACTCGTTGTTACTTTGATTTTCTGTCGATTTCTAAGTAACAGATTAATAAATAATCTAATAAATAATTTGCTAAATGAAAATCATTGTGATGGATTAGAATATAATAATTGATTATTGCTAATTCGTGAATATTAAATTACTTTTGAATTAATATATTCAATAAGTATAGCTTTTGAAATGCTAAATAGCGTATTATTTAAGTAATACTGCGTTGTTATATATTTTTTTATATATTTTAAAATATGTAGAAATATAGGAAAAATCAATTCAAATAATCAAAGTCATCTCTATCCCCCGTCATTTAGCTACTAAAAATAACCAAATCATTAAACAAAAAATAAAAAATATTAACAATAACAACAACAAAAACAATAAAGAAATTGTAAATATAAGACAATATAAATAAAATAAAATAATTGCACGTTATCAGAGACAATTATGTAGTATTCACAAATACACATTTAAGGCGGCCTACATACGTCCAACTTGGTTGGGCGAACAATCGGGCCAATAAAATTGTATGTTGCACACTATGTTGTCCACACTTATCCGATTTCGCAATAAATCTATAATTGAATAAAGGGCGGAAAATAGATGGATTAACAGAGTGACAGAGTGGAGCCCGATTGGAAGAAGAAAGCGAGGGCGGCCAAGAAGATCATGGCGAGATGAAGTGGACGAGTCTATGCATCGGAGAGGACTACGAGAGGGAACATGGGATGATCGAGACGAATGGAGGACCCGGTTGATGGAAGGAAGGTAGCCAGAGCTGTAGAATCCTTTATATTATAAAATTTTATACTACTAGATGTTATAGTAATGCATTTTCGTACAGCAAGTTTTCATTCCCTATTCTACTCCCTAATGGTATGAATTTCATAAATTCGCTTTGTCCAAATAATTAACTTATGTCTTTTAAATGATCCTTTGTGCAAATTTTATGTGTATAATCCAGAGGTCACGAAGGTTTATACCGGGTGCGTCTCAAAAGTGGCTCACCCCTATAACTTTTTTATTTTTTCAGATAAAACAACGAGATTTGGTATGTTAGTATATGACATAAATCGGGATTGATTGACGTATTCAATTGTTTTCGGTCACTTCCGGTTTAGCCGGAAATGACTACAACTTTTGATTTTTCAATGGCACCCTCACTATTTTTTTACTTTATTCGACAGAAAATGGCATTCTGAATCGAATGACATATCATATGTCAATTTTTGACATAGTCACTCAAAAACAAATTCTATTTTAAATTTCAATCTAGAGTGCCATCGCTGTGTTAAAAACACTAATTTTTAATCAAGGAGCCTTGGAAAAATAGATTTAATGGCCTAATGTTTTAGTGTCTTGTTATAATTACAAATTTAAAATTAAAAATAATTACAAATAATTTATTTCTGGAGGTATTGTGTGTAGGTGTTTTTCAGGTATGTTTTAGTATTTAGTCGTTTTACACAAATAAATAGCCATTAAAGAATACAAAAATACTTCATGACAAATCTAGACATATATACCGTATGATCGAAAAAAACGGCGTCCAGTTGGCTTGGAAATGACGATCGATGACATTTCCCATATAATTTTACATATAAAATGACAGCGATCTTCATTTCATAGCCATCGTTGACGCCGTTTTTATTCGATCATACGGTACCTTTCATTTAAAAAAAGAATCATCAAGATTGGTGAAGAGGTTTCTGCGAGATGGAAACCCTTTGAGCTTTTATGTATATATGGATTTAAAAAATAATCATATACTGAAAGTTTGAGGTTTTTTGGTTTTACCTCATTAAGTAATTGTGAATTTTGAACTTTAACTTGATATAATGTCACTTTAACAGAACGTTAACGGTTTTTATACACGTATCTGTTGAAAAAAAACCTAAAGTGTTCTTTAATAGTTGTATTTAGATATTTTAAATAGTTTTTTTTTCTTTTTTTTTTGCTTCCGACGCGACGACGGGAAGAGATATACTTATTAGTAAAACTGCTGACAAGTTGGTATCAGCAGTGTTTACCAAAAATAAATATTCTATTTTGTAGTTTTTCTTGCAGTACAAGTGGCGAAATACCCAGAAGACATTTTTGAAGAGATCAATCCTCCACAGAGGTATAGACATTTTTTAATACCATTCAACTATTATCTAAAAAAATTGATATAAAAATACTTAAAAAGCTTTCTCAAAATGTAGATTTTTTAGCTATAAGAAAAATTAGATTTTTAAAATGTATTTTTTGGTATACAAAATGCACTATCACTGCCGATCTAAAAAATAACAAAAACCAATTCGCAAATTTGCTACGGATCAAAAATAAGTCCTGAATTTGGCCCGATGACGTTCACTTAGTCGGTTAATGCTAAACGCCACCTGTGATCTAATGGTGCTAGCGACCTTATCCAAGGCTATCACGGCAGTGGTTGTTTTTTGCCACGATATTATAGTACTATATACCATGCCAAATGGGTAAGGCATTCAACACAAAAGTCAAGAATAGTAATTGGCGTGTATATAAATAAGCGCCAATCCTGATTTATAGAAAGTGGTCGCCGGGAGCTAATATATTTATACCGGAATAATTTACTTAATAACAGAAAGTCTGTTCAATTTCTGCCTGTTCTGTTATGGTTATACAGGGTGAGTTTCCTACGATGTTCTCCATGGATATCTCGGAAACTACTGGTAATAGAGAGTCGGGTAAATGGGGAAAGAATTGCAGTTTTGTGGGGTCATAAATATGCGCCTTTCAGATTTTTGAAAAAGTTCATGGCTTACAATACTAGATATTTCGAAAAAAATAAATTTTGGCTATTTTAAAAATTGTTCCTAATTCCATTATAATCTATTGTAAAAAAAGTTGTAGAGATAATCACATCCCTAATGAGTTTGTGTTCTTCGATTTTTTCTAATATCTGTCATTTTTGAGAGATGACACAAACATATGTTTTTTAAACGGAATCCATAGTTGGCCATGGCTTCATAAAAAGCGCCATTTTTTAAGCTTTTCAGGGATATAAATAAGTAATATGTTAACATGTTTTGAACAATTTCACATATGTAGTTAGCCATGGAAACAAGTTCAATCATCGTTACTCTCAGAAATGTGAAACTGTCACATCCAAACTTTGTAAATTAAAATAAACAAAAATTGTAAATATGAATTTTTCAAATGAAGAAAAACGTGTAGGATTATTGGTTCAACTTTTCTTAGCCATACGTTTTTTAGAGAACAGTTTTTTAGACATGCTAGAAAGTTAAATTTAGATACTCGCGCATCAATAGAGTGGTTCCAACATGGCCCCAGATTTTTTATTTGATCTTTTTTAAGCTTATGATTTTCCAAATACCATGTAGAATGTAGAATCTAAGGCTACAATTTAAAAGATCTTATGTTTTTTGATATTGCCCGCTCATGTAATTTTTGCAGTGTGTAAAAGCAGAATTTCCAATACCTAAGTTACCGCCTAATAATTATACAATAATTAACCTAAAACCTAAGTTATTTTCCGCCTATTATATTAGGGGTTATATAGGTATTTTTAATTTGCAAAATAGCATTTTATTGGTCATAAATTCGTCCAACTTTGCTATAACGTTACATCTTTCGTAGTATTTTTTATAGCTACCGAGGGTGACCGAGGTCCCAAGACACAAAATGAAAAGTAGAACTATTTTCTTTAAACATAATAGGTACAGGTATCCAACAATGTATCATGACTTCATTTTTTTATCGATATTGTCATTAGAAATAATAGGTCGATAAAAAAAATAGAATCCTAATTTAGTAGAATTAATTGTAGTTTAAGGAACACTTCTAATTGTTCTTTTAAGTGTGAAATTTACTACAATTTAAATTGCAATTGAAGCCCACAAATCAAAATGACTTAACGCTATAAAATCTTCCAGTCATTAAATTATAGCTGTTTAATTCTATTAGTTAATTATTTTAATTGAAATTATCTCGGTAGAAAAATGTTTGCTGTAAAATTCCATTGTTTAGATATATGAATAAAGTAAGCCTACTTTTTTTTAAGTTTTTGTTTTAATAGTTTATTTTGGGGATTGGTAAATGAATATGTATATGTTATAAAGTTTGTTCATTTGTACAAAGTGGTGGCCCATTGTAAAAAACTTAATGTTAAAATCAAGAGCAAAGTCCAAACCACTGTCAAAAAAATTCTTTATTAGTGAACGGTTTCGGCAATTCCAGCATCTGTCAAAAACAGTAGCAAGCAAACCAAACCAAACTCATACTGTATTCTTTTATATAAAATAACTCGATTGGATTTTTTCAGTTTTATATATTTTTTCACAATTTTTTGAAGTATTCACTTGTCACACAAATGTTAACGTAATGTTTTAATGATGTAACAAGTTACGAAATGAATGTGTTTTAAACATGGGACAATGCGTCGAGTGCTTAAAAGACTCTTTTCGCAACGAATGTCATACAAGATTTTTTGTGAAAGCGGGTAATTGGAGATTTTCATGCTATTATTATTATTTATTTTTAAACATTTTTTAAAATGTTCTAATCGGTTTCTAAGGCATGACAAAGTTCTGTCAGGTTCAAACGTCGCTGTATTTCCTACAAAGTTCTGTGAAAAAATGAGTGGTAATGACGAGTCTTTGGATATTCAACAAGCTGCTGAAACTGCGCTATCCACGTTAGGGCCCGAGAAATCGAAAAACTTATACGAGACCACCAACATCAACTTTGAAATCTGGATCAAAGAAAAACATGTTGAGAATTTGACAGAAAAGCCTATTTCCTGAAGTTATCCACTACCCATAGCCACTACGTTAAAGCCGTCAACTCCGTGGAGTAAATATTATTACCTGAACAGAAAAACGTAGATATTAGAAAATTCACAAACCTTATTGCATTTTTAAAAACAAAAGCTTACGGATATCAGACAAAGAAATCAAAAGTATTTACAAAACTAGTATTTTACAATATTTTCATTGTTTCTAACGTTCCATTTTTTACTTTTAGCCACTATAGTGCCTAAAGACGTGTCACTTTTAGATACTAAAAGAATGTCATTTCGAATCTCAAATTAATATCAAAAACTGTCAATTTCACAAAAATATATTAATTTCCTGCTATGCGTTCCAATTATTGTATTACCAACTTATTTCTTTGTAGAATAAAATAAACTAATTTGAAATTAAAATGACAGATACATCTATCACTGTGAAGAATTTTGCCGTCGAATAGACTATAATTTGCCCAATACTGAAATAATCGCTAGAAAGCAATGTTTCGGAACTATAGGCAAAGATCTGATAAAAACTCCAAGAATTTTACCATCTTTTGGCCCTCCTGAGTCGAGCGGCGGTCGAGCAACCGTGGAAATCTATCTTTCGCTCTCTAATTTGATTGGTCTATAAAACAAATATAAATGTTCAATCATCCCATATCATATGTATAGCCTTAACTTTTTATAATTTAAACTCATTCCGCTGAATACAAGTAATAAGAAGTTTGCCGTAATATTTTTGATTACTTTTACTGCAGTTCACCAATCGACACGATCCAGCCACCATATTCCGGATTAAATCTTCTCACAATCCAATAAATTTTATAACTGGAGTTTTTAACGAGTTTAAGTTTTAGGCTAATAAAATTTGTAGCATACCAATTTTAAATTTTAATGCAGTTAGAATTAGTTTTGAATAAAAAAAATTGTTTAAAGTAAGTCACACAAGTGAACTTAGCTTAGAATTATATTTTTGTATATCTTCAAAAAAGTACTCTGCGTATTTATCCATTTGCACTGTAAGAAAATCTACAAAATAACGCTTCATTATTCATAGGACTTAATAAGTTTATCCTAACAGGTATTGCAATAACAATATAAATTAAACAAACATAACTGTATTACATATATATGCCAGCCAAATGACATTTAAAGTATAATATATTACACTTAATGTTGCGGTTGACCACATAAAAGTTTATATATAAACATATATTTATATGACAATGTAGAGAGTTTTGTACGTTTCTACCTTAAAACGTTTTAAATAAATTAAATGTTTACTTACAAAATCAAAGATTTTTTTTGCCCTTTCTAGCTATTTCTAGGTTAGGTTGCTAGGGTTTGGGATTATGTTTGATCCCTCACTCGGAGGCCTTGGGCCCACTGCGATACACTTATATTATTGTACCAAACTTTCCTCTAATTCTTTCTTTGCGTTAAAGCACTTCCAGCAATATCGCTGATGTTACCTTCTGCTGCTCCCTCTAGTTCTTCCAAAAAACCGAGCCCTAAAGTTTTAAAGCGTCGATTTTCCAACGCCGCGCCGGACAGTGGTACAGCAGATGCTTGATAGTTTCTTCATCCTCTCCGCTTTCTCTACAGTAGTCGTCGTTGGGGCAGTTTCCAGTGACGACACCTACAATTATGCATACTAGGTTATTTTTGTGCTGTAGTAGTTGTTTTGTCTATCTACCACTGACCACAGTCTTCGAGCTATAGCGCAATTATCATGGTGTTGCCACGTCTCTTGCTGCTTGGCCTTGATATTCCGATAACTTCCTTCAGTATGTTGATCGTCACAAGGGGTGGGTCATCTGCCACGGCCTTTCCCCTGGCACCCTCTTGGGCGAGTTTGTCCACTTCTTGGTTGCCAACCACATTACTGCGGCATGGAACCCAGCACAGAGTAGCCGCGCCTTGGCGCAGTCAGAACAGTGCCTCTTGGTAGTCCATCACAGTTTTCGATCTCACAGATTGGTGATGCTTTGTAAAACGCGCAAGCTGTCAGAGTACACTGATAAAAAAGATAGACTTAAACTAAAGTCGTCATCGGTCTTGAAAAAAAAATTTAGTGGGAAGAGAATTTATTTTAGCGTAAAAGAAAATATTTTGCCTGAAGAAAAACTTTCTTAACTCAAGAAAACTGGTTCTCTTGAAAAATTCGAAAATTTCTCTTGAATCTATTTTCATTCAACTAAGTGCAAGTTGTTTTAAGATAATAAGAAAAATACGCTAGGAAGTACTTCATTCAAGAAACATGGCCATTTTTCCAATAGCTAAATACTCTTTTGATGAAAAATAAAAACGACACGCAAAGACGATGACGAAGGACACTATATACAATCAATCGGCAGTCCGATCAGTCGTACGTCGCATTTCATAGATCGCACATCATAGTACGGACGGGTTTTGTTGCTTGGAATTTTCCACTTGGAATTTTGCATAATTTGCTTTTTAAACGCATATCGTATAACAAATTAGTGATCGTTATTAACATGCATTTGTCATTTTTTATGAACAAATTTTAGGATATATGGATTTTTTAAAGGAGTTTCTGAAAAAATGGAAATTATAGCATTTATTTGTTATCTTTGAAGGTAAGAGACATTTACCTAATGCACCTGTTTATATATTTTTTAAAATTTTAGAATTTCAAGTCGTCATATTAAAAAATACAAAATGTGACCAAAACTTATAATTTTAATAATTTATTTGCTTTACTTTGATTAATCGTAATGTAACATTTTTTTGTAATTTGTACAGTTGAACCACCCCAAAAAATACCAAGGAGTGAAGAAGCAGAAATAACTACTATCGAGGAAAATAATATCACTTTACTTACTACAGACCAGGAAAACCTAAATTGAACGGAAAATAATATACCTCGTAATATGCCTGTATATGATGTATAGACTTTTCTTAGATCAAAATAAATTTTAGTTGAGTCAATAGTATTCGCTATTGGTTTAAGAAAAGTGTCTTTTTAATCAAGAAATGTCCCTTTTCAATCAAGAATTTTTGCATGAATCAAAGAGACTATTGTTCTTGTAGCAAGAACTTCTTTGCATATTCATTTTGGGTCAAGAGTGAAATACTTTAGACAGATAGATTCTTCGATTCCCTAAAGTAATTTTTTAAAGCTTATGAAAAGATAGTTAATGCTTTGAGCAAAGAAACGTCGTTCTTGGCCCTATTGAAAAGCACCAATCTTTTGGGTCAAACTCATATTCATTTCGACTGAGAGATCCTTTTTCTCAGTGTATATCACTATATCTCCTATTGGTGTATCAGCGATTTTCCCTCGTATACAACTGGCCGCTTCCTTTATAGCGTAAACATCTGCTTGTAAAACATTACAAACAGCCGATAGCCTTAAAGATCGTCGGATGTCTAGTTCCCCTGATAAGATGCTTATACCTGTACCTTATACCAAGTCACGGAAGCACCTGTGTAAACTGCTATCTCTTGAGTGTTCATTACTAGGTTGCTTTCCCATTCTTCTCTTACCTGGATGCGAATTCTTATCTTTTCTCCAAAATCATGTTTAATGAGCCTACAATCCGTTTTCTGGTCTAGCAGATGTGGACTCGTATTCGCTATCATTGGCAATATCCTGGAGTGACCGTAGTTGATCTGGTTCCATAGATTGGATTCGTTTCGTACAATTCTTCGGGAAGCATTTTTGGGCATATGTTGATAGGAGCTTTCTGTCTCAGTGGCGGATATAGAGGGGGGGCCCATGGGGCCCGGGCCCCCCCTAAAATCTATAAATTTGGTTTAATATTAGCCTTTTGGGTTAAAAATGACGCCCTAAAAGGCATATTACATTATTTTTGATTTGGGCCTCCACTAAAACAAATTCCTGTGTCCGCCACTGTTCTGTCTTATCGTATCGTAGAATCACCGAGCAAAGTTAGATACACTACTTTTACACCCTGTATATATGTATCTATATCTATAGCTAATACACTGTATATATCTACTAATAATCTATAATTCTTAAAGATAATTATACACGCATGACCTCCCCAAATCCCATTGAAACATAAGAAATATCAAACAAGCATTAAACAAACAGAAAACTAATTCACGTTCACATTTTTACACCTGCATGAAGAAAAATATTCTATTCTAGTCTTGAAGTGTATAAACCTACACAACTGGTAATTAAATGTTTTTTTTATGTAATCCTATTTATGTCTATGAGTATATACCTATATAATTCTGTTGTAGCAGTGAACTGTTATTAAGATTTTATAAGCATAATACAGTTGTCATCTAGTAAAAATTTAAATGTATTTATTAAAATACTACACAAAGCCACTGTGCTAGTATAATATATTATTTTTATAGACTGATAATGGACAGTTGCCTTCAACCAAATGCAATTGATTAATCTACTGAAGAATTATATACAGGGTGGTCCGAACTGTATTCCGGAAACTTCGGCAGCATATTCTGCAGGCAATAAGTAAAAAAGTTCGTATAAATGTGTGTCCTAAAATGCTTAGTTTCGGATATACAGGGTGTAGAAGTTTAATTTTTATTTCGATTTTTTTCAATTAATTTCTGAAGTATAGTCAATAGCTGGATGAAAATTGGTGTCTGGGAGTTTTTTGATGTGAAAAATTTGATTTTGATGTCAATATGACTCCTATTTGTAGGGAGCGCCACCTAAATGCGTTTTAACGGTTTTAAAGATTAATAACTTTTCGTCCGTACCTGTATAAAACGAGTGCGTCAAAAAATATACTTTTTCATGACTTTTTACGTAAAAAATGTCTCTTGGTAAAAATCTCTACGAGGAACCGTTCTCAAGATATTTCGAATGGAAAGAGAATACATGTCATTATAAAAAAATAAACACACGTTAAGTAGACAGTTATTTGTGTACGGAAGCGCTGAGGGGCCAGCTGAGTTCTTTTTATATATGACTATAGTCAGATAATAACCGACTATAGTCAGATAACGAATGACTATAGTCAGATCATAAATGACTATAGTCAGATAATAAATGACTATAGTCAGATAATATTTGTACAGTTTTAGACGCTCCTGGATATGTTAAGCATGCACAGTATATTTCGCAGCAGGTGGTTTTCACGTGGATTTAATTAGCTGTTCAAAAAGAAGTGAATAAGCTTGCGTTGGTTATTTTACGATTTTGGGCCTACTTTTCGGAGGCCATCCCTTTGATACTAGGGGGGTTTTTGACAAAAAAAAATAAAAACTTTATTGTACGACCAGTTTTATGTTTGTCCCATTTAATTATCATTGACACCCTGTATCTTCAAAAATATCCATTTCTGAACACACATGTTTATATGAATTTTTTACCTTAAAATAACTCAAAGAATCCCCCCCTGAAGTTTGGCCACATCCTTAATTAACACCCTGTATATTACAGCGCTGATGCTACGTGTCCCGATATTTTGCTGTCTGACTGATACATTTTTATTCTAATATAACCCTACTGCATAGTCTTAAATGTATTTTTTAAGTTTAGACCTCAATTTTTAACCATAAGTTTATATACAGGGTGTATATAATAGAGACCATCTGAGACTACATAATCTTTAATAGCTAATGGTTCAACTCACCCTGACTATAATAGTCAAGGTGAGTTGAATATTATTCATTCTTCATTTATTATCTGGCTATAATAGCCAGATAATAAATGACTATATTCTTCATTGAAAATTTAGGCAAATTTGGCAAATGCTCCAACTATATTATTGTTTTTCAGCATTTGGCATTGTAACGCATGCCGGGTACCAGATAGTCTCATATAAAGATTTTATGTCCTATAAAATATTATACAGGGTTAGTCAAAAGTCCCGAAACGGTTATATATCTCAGAAACCGTTAGACTTAATTTTATGATATTTGGTATACGGGAATACTTGATTAAGCTTGATCCAATGGTGATAGAGGGGATGCTGTCAAATTTATAGTTTCTTCCCTAAGACACTGAACTTTCTTATTTTAAATGAAAAGGGTATATTTTTATTCTATTTTTGGATTTTCATGTAGCATTCCCTAGAGCCTCTGAAAAGTATTCCCGAAATCGTAAACTAAACAGCGCAAGCTTATTCATTTCTGTTTGAACAGTTAATGAAATCCACGTGAAAACCACCTGTTGCAAAATATACTGCGCATGCTTAACATATCCAGGAGCGTCTAAAAGTGCACAAATATTATCTGACTATAGTCATTTATTATCTTACTATAGTCATTTATTATCTGACTATAGTCATTTATTATCTGGCTATAGTCAGTTATGATCTGGCTATAGTCAGTTATGATCTGGCTATAGTCAGTTATGATCTGACTATAGTCATTTGTTATCTGTCTATAGTCGGTTATTATCTGACTATAGTCGTATATAAAAAGAACTCAGCTGGCCCCTCAGCGCTTCCGTATATTTGACTGAAATAATAAATTTGGAAAAATGTTAATTTTTTAAATTAATCATAAATTTTTCTGCGGAAATGATAAAACAGTTTCCGTTGAACTTTTGGCACAAAAACATTTCAAATTTATGATTTCAGTCTAATAACTATTTAGTCGACATGTTTAATTTATGTCAATAATGACAGGTACTAATAAGTTCGATTTCAAATATCTCGAGAATCGTTTTTTTACTAAGAGACCTTTTTTACGTAAAAAGTGTCGTAAATGTATATTTTTTTACTCAATAATTTTATACAGGTACGGACGATAAGTTATGACTTTTCAAAACAGTTAAAACACATATAGGTTGCGCTCCCTACAAATAGGAGTCATATTGACATCAAATTTAAATTTATCATATCAAAAAACTCTCAGACACCAATTTTCATCCATATGTTGACGTTACTTCAGAAATTATTTGAAATAAATCGAAATAAAAAAGGAACCTCTGCACCCTGTATGTCCGAAACTAGGCATTTTAGGGCATACTAACTTTTTATTTATTTTTATCTGCAGAATATGCTGCCGAAGTTTTCGGAATACAGTTCGGACCACCCTGTATATTACAGAATCTAAAAATATAACAATGAAAGTAAAGTATTTTAAGTTAACGTCTCCTTTTTGCTGCTAAGGCTAATCTGGATCTACTTTGTTTACACGGAATCGGAACCGCAATCCTCGGCCATATCATTGTCAATTGCCTACCGAGTTAACTCTAAGTGATTCTTACTCGCGAGATATAGATCTCATCCGGTCTAGAACCAGCGTGAATGAGCAGTGTGTGGCAATAGATTTTACACTCTTGCCATGGAACAACAGCATGACAGATTTTCCAGTCGGCCACCAGGCCATCCACCCGCCTCGTCTAATGTCGCTTAATTTCGGTATTATGATAATAGTATTATAACTGTTCTGCATAATTACTTCATAATCAAACGGTTATCTTTATCTATCTAATTTCCGCATAATTAGTTTAATGATTCTAAAAACAATATACAGATTGACAAAATAGCTCCAAACGCATACAACATGCATATTAAAAATACACTTCCAGAGTTTGACTTAGTCTAAGGGTTTGACTAATTGCATTTATTTCAACTCGTCTTCGGTACTTTCTGATAAATTCAGATTATGTCCTTTCTGATAAGTACATTTTTATGCTATACAATTTTTATACGAGTTTCAAAAAATATGTGCCATTTCTCTGAAAATTTTGGAAAAGGGATATATCTCTGACGTAAAAATAAGATTTATTTTTTTATCAAAATTGCGTAGCTACAGGGGGTCAAAATCTTAATTTTTTCGATTTATTATCATTTTCTTCCAAGTCCTTTTAGCGATTCGAATGAAATTTTGAGGATAAAAGTTATTCTAAATGCGATATATTTTAATACTAATAAAGTGTCAACAGATTCACCAGGGACGTGCTCTGGGTTAATACTGTAATATTTTTCTAAAAAAACATATGTGCGCCACTGACTTTTTTATCTTGTTAGCAAAATTATATATTATAGGATATGGCGATTAAAAACTGAATTTTGATATCTTAAAACTATATCAAAATCATTTTTATAAGTAACTTATCGCAAATGTTGCAAATGCGTTTTAAAATGTCATCCAGGCCTGAGGTATACGGAACAGTGTTGCCACAAGCACTTTTTTTTTCGGGGTAGATTGCCGAGAAAGAGGGAGGTAGAATTAGGTAGATGAGGGGTAGATTATGGGGTAGATTAAATTTAGGATAGAATAACCTCTTTTATTCATAGAATAACCTGAATAACATTAAATATTTTCAACATTTTTCATTTCAGATATGAGTAAATTTTTCGTTATTATAAAACTAAACATTTTAGGAGTTTGACTTACAGAAATCTGTTGCGCCACCTATGATCATGACTACAATCATGACCAAAATAATTTTTTTTGGTGTGATTATTATGTTTACTAGATGGCGCTGATTTATATGATGCAATAATGATGCAAAAAAATCGTCGTCGTTCCGAGTTCCGAAGACACAAGAAGATGGAATTGTGCAATTCGTGCGCTGGGTAATTCGTAATTTATATGACACTATAAGATTTTAATAATATATATTTATAATAAAAAACTTTTAAACACAACGAAAACAAAACAAATACAAAAACATCAATAACATTAAATGCATAATACTAGGTATTAATATATAAAAAACAATAGGTACATTTTTAAACTAAAATCTTAAATATTATTAAGAAAACTACAATATTAAATAGGTAGGTACCTAAACGAACAGCATTAGGTATATTTACGTCTCTCTAAATTTTCTTTTTAATAACTCTGTGGAAGGCGTCCACGTATAGCAAGTTTCATTATTTAGTAACTCCTTAGCATGCAAAATACTCTCGCAGGTATCAATATCTAATCTATTTCGGGTTTTAGTTTTTAACAAAAATAATTGTGAAAAAACCCTTTCTGCTGCAGCAGATGAATGAGGTAAAGACAAAAATCCTTTCACCAAGACAGAAAGATGGGGAAATAACGGGTCACTAGCATCACTTTTTAACTTAAAAATTGCACTCCAGAAGTCTTCAAATGAGTTTAAATTTAGGCCTTTCAAGTGATCGAGGTCAGCAAGTAAACGCCATTCTGTACTGAGTTTCTCAATATCGGTTACCAAATTTGGAAAAAATTCCACAGTATCTTTGGCTATACTGACAATTTCTCCGGATACAGCGATTTTTGGGTCAAATTTGGCTAGAAATTCCATAACAGGATTTTCGAAATTAAACCTTTTTTTTATTTCGGTGCACAATTCAATGTAAAAATCGAGACACCGAAGTTTAAAATTTTTAACCTCGTTTGCATCAAAGTTGCCATCAATCGTTACATCAACTTGGGCACCCAAATAAATTTTATCTAGTTCGATAAATAACCTAGGATTTGAAGGGTTTATTTTATTTATTGGAGTGCTATCTATATATTCCTTTTTTATAAAATTTCGGATAAGTGTTTTGTATAAAGCTTTTACTTTAGCTTGAACTAAATGTATTTTGTTTTTTTCAGATTGAAATTCTACATTCAATTTGTTAACAATATCTAGAACGTAGGATAAAAATTGAAAATATACCTTATAAATGGGACACTTTAGATTTTCTAATATTTTGTTACAGGAGTGTAAATTTTGCTCAAAGGATTCATTTGTGAAAAACATCAACAATGGGCTCCAGTTTTCCAAAATTCTGTCTACAGCAGCCTGAAAAAATATATATTAATATATAATTATTTGAAAAGAATTTAGTGTAAATTTACTTGTAAAGAAAGCCACCTGGTTTGCGCTGGATGGAGAAGTTTATGCGGCTTCAAGTTAACGAATATTTGAAATTCCTGTAGTTTTGCCATTCTGTTACTACTATTGGAAAAATAGTTATAAATTTCCCGGATGAAATCTTCTAAGCTTCTTGGGAGTTTCTTGGCAGCAGCAGAGGAGCAAAGATGGAGCGAGTGACATATGCAGCCTAGTACAAATATATTTGGAAAAATCTCTTTAAAACGGGCCTGAACGCCATTGTGTCTTCCCATCATAACTGCAGCATTGTCCGCAGCTAATCCGATTAAATTTTGTATTGGAATATTGAGTTGTGTGATATGGTTTCGGATTGTATTAAAAATTGCATCTGCAGAAGAACTATCCATTTTTATAAGACCAAAAAATGAGTCTTTTACTGTATTTGTTTTTTTGTCGTAGTATCGCACAACTATGGCTAAGGACTTTTCAGTGGCAATATCGGTGGTTTCATCAATTATTAAGGAAAAATGACTGGATTTTAAAATATCAGCCATTTCTTTAATCTGTTGTTTCGCCAAGCATTCCTTAGTGACATATACCGACTTTGTTCGACTGCATGTCAGTGACTTGGCTACCTCAGAATCTGGGAAAATGTGAGGTAAAAATTTTGCCAGATGATCAGAAAGTAAAAAAGGCAAATTGTGCTCTTGTAAGAACATGCAAATACTCAATTCTGCAGTTTTTACTAATGTGTTATGCCTGTCGTGTTTTTCACTTGAAATAATTTGTGTAATTTTAGGAGTGTTTTTCATTTTATTAATATTTTTCTGATGAGATGTAGATGCGCCATGCCTCTTTAGATTATATTTATTACAATATATTTGTATATTGCATGCCACGCATAATGGTTTTCCGTCATTTCCCTCTTTTATCCAATTATATTGGTTTTGCCAGTTCGTGTTAAATTTTTGATTATACCTTTTCTTCTTTTGTGGCTCATCTTCATGTCGTGAAGCCTCATCACTCTCATCAGCAGCAGTCTCTAAGCTTGAAGTAGATATAAGGCGAATATCATGGCAGGATGACGATGACGTACTGGGTTGTGGATTTTCATATGGATCCAAGTCTCTATCCCGTGTAAATGATGATATATCAAGGTCAGATCTGGATGGTTGTGGACTTTTATTGGTGTCTGGTACTTCATCGTTACCTTTAGTTTTCTTAGTTCTTATTATAAACCTACGAAAAAAAAAATGCTATATGTATAGGGGCCCACATGGGATGGTGAATATTATTATAGTACCATATGAATATCGTGCAATTAATAAATGTCTTGAGCCTCTTAATAAACGTAACAAAAAACAGTCATATTAACATCATATCATCATGATATTATTGACAGTAAACATTTTAGTTTTCAAAGTGTCGTTTAGCTAAAGAACGTAAATAACGTCTTAATGATGCTCCCGTTTATATAATTAGAGTAGGTTTACATACCTTTCCATGCTTCATCAACACTCTATATTACAATATACAATATAATATAATAAAATAATCTTCAATCTAGCCCTTCATTATGGATGATTATATATAGACCAGGATCTAGCTATTCGCACTATTCGCAGGGGAATCACATAATATCAGAACCGGGACAAAAATAACAAGCCGAAATTACAACTTTTTTTTGCAACTCTGTGGGGTCATGTGATCTTACCCTCCCTATTTACCAAGTCTGTGGTACGTCTAATACCCCCTTTACATGCAGCCCACTTCCGCGGCAGTGAGCATGGCATTGGGCAGGGAAGTGGGCAGCGCGAGCATGTAAACACGTCGCTCGCCATGCCATTGCTCATGTCATTGCTGCTGCCGTACGCTGCCTTCAGTGGCGGTATTTTGAAGGGACATCAAAGGAACGGCAGCACGAGTGGCAACGTCTGTTTACATGCTGCCGCTGCCGAACCTCCGGCGCCGCGAGTGTTAGTTGTTGTGTAATTACCTACTATTTTTCCTATACAACAACACAAAATATTCATGTTATTTGGGGTGCGAAATTATTGTTCAGATAGTTACTTAGGGAAACCACTAATGCATACTTTGTCAACTGCATGCCATCCACGTTTTTTGATTTTTTAAGTACAAATTACTTTAATATACGAACATACTTTTTGATACGACTTGAAAGGCTAATCATCTAGTAATTTATAATATGGTAATTCTGCTTCAAAATCAGTGTCCGGGAAAAATATTTTACCGCGTAGTATGCGGGAAAGTGCTACTTTGCGTATGCTAAAGTGTGCACAAATACGTCGGCGTTTTTTTTCTATCACACTTCTCTTTAACATATTAATATAATTTTGCAAACTCAAAAAACAGAGCGCTGTCGCCGCAATTTCTACTTTACTGATGGAGAGCAATAGCAATGCGAGGTGCAGTAGCTGCATGTAAACGGTCACTTGCTTCTACAGCTGCCGTGGAATTATTGAGGGCAGGACAGCGGGCAGCGCGAGTAGCAGCGGCAGTGGCTGCATGTAAAGGGGGTATAAAGACAGAGTTCAGGTACGATCTGTGGTTAGGATTAACTAAGGTTATGTTTAAGTTAGAGAGAGAGAGAGACTTTCGATTTCTTCCAATGCTCCATGTCGCTTGGCGATCTCTCATTGTTTATTGCTCGATGTATAATAACTGAAGTCAAAATAAAGTTGTTATTAAATTAAGAAGTGTTTAGTTGGAAGTGTTGAACAACCCCAGCATCAAAAACCCATAACTCGTTTACCCATAGCGACATCTATTCGTAAAATGGGTTATTATAACAGCCGCAAATATACAGAAAACTATATTTTATTTTATTTTATTTTATCTCTTTTATTCACTCGTTCTTCTGTATTTTATTGTGTAGTAAGTAACTGGTAGCTA
This sequence comes from Sitophilus oryzae, assembly GCF_002938485.1. Lineage (NCBI taxonomy): Eukaryota > Metazoa > Arthropoda > Insecta > Coleoptera > Curculionidae > Sitophilus > Sitophilus oryzae. Next base: position 13,910,261 of record NW_022146055.1, read on the forward strand.
TTAACTATTTTCATAGCTGATATTCTGGGAGCGGGGTAGAAGTGCTTGGGGGGAGCGAGGGGGCGAGATTTTATTAAAAAGGGGTAGATCTACCCCGAACGGGGTAGCTGTGGCAACACTGATACGGAAGGTGTAATAACCTAACCTAACCTTAATGTATTTTGTGTTGTAGAATCAGATGAATTCAAAATCTAAAATGATTTATTTTAAAAAAAAATTGAGAGCCACCGGATTTTTTCTGTATTTGCACCCCCTTTAGTGCCGTAACCAAAAAGTAAAGCCTTAATTGTAATATCAGAGATTAACAAATTATACTATGGGAAAATTTGCGGTGATCAGGCAGTTCGAAAAAGTTTTCTAAAATATACAGGATAATTTAAAAGAAAATACACGATCTTCAACATCTTTTTTTGCGAAAAAAATCTCACAGACATGTTTCTTAAAGTCGAAATATGCCAGCCCTAAAAATAGTTGCCCTTGAGACTCACCCTGTATAGTCTCTTATGGTTTGGTATTATATATTATTACATATTTTTATCCGCTAATCAAATTAAATGTCGATTTTTATTTTTTTATTAGTTGTTATTCAAAATTACAAAAATAATTAAAATTTTGACAAAGTACTTGCTGAAAAATGCCAAGTGATCACCTAAATACTGTAGAGCCAAGGTACTGTAAGATAAAGAAGAAAAAAGTAAACTCTGAAGTTTGAAAAACCCTAAACAATAACTAATAAATTAATAACTACTAGTTACAATATTTTGTTATGTTTCACATTAACTCCAAAGATGAATATAGAAAATTCCCATTTTTTCTTAATTACTCACTTAAAAAAAACTCTAACCACTACTAGGCTAACAATTCTACTTACGCTATGAATAATCGACTACAAAGATTGAATAATTTACATTAAACAGGAAATAATTGGCTGTTAATTATAAAATAATCTGAAACTACATAAAACGTCGCTTTAAAATGGCAAGAGTTAGAAAGAAAGGATTTTCTTGGACTGTTAATTAGTCGTATATTTTGTAATAAAATAATCCAACATCGCTCGATTTCATTGAAATAAAAATAAACTGTAATTTTAAGACAGAACTGCATTAACCTTGCCTTTGGCATAATTCAAGGTATTTTTCCGTGTATCGGTTAAGTCATTAGACAAATCTAGACGATTATAACAGTTTTTATGATAAATAAAATATATTTTATAATACCGTTTACTTACTTCGCTGCTTTTACTAAAAGCAAACGTTACGAGTCCAGCTTAATTACTTACTATACTTATACGATAAAAAGAAATAAAAAGATGCACAACCTTATGGGCGATATCGTGGCACAAAACCTGGCCGAGATGTAGCTAGCGTTACAGTCAGCCTGTCCAAAAATGCAATAATATCCAGGGTGTTCCATTTAAAAAAAATCATCCCGATCCACTCACACTTTTTTGAGCCACCCTGTAGAACTTGAAATATTTTCCTGAAATACATCCTAATACATACTTTAGGTTTGTACTTAAACAAAGTTCCTAACTTTTTAGCCGACCATACCAACAGGTATGGTATAGGCAAAAAACAGTTTTTTTAATTTCACTCAAAATGAGTTATTTCGGTCATAAAAATGACCTAAATACAAAATATTTTCCTGGTGTCTGTCCGTCTGTCTGTAACACGATAACTCAAAAACTGCTAAACCGATTTTAACCAAATCTGGCACAAAAATACTGTGACACCCGAGAATCTGGCCATTAGTTTTTGGTGGGGGTGGGGGGTTGGTAAGGGGGTATGGGAGGGGGTTAAAAATTTAAAAAAATAGTAACTCCAAAATTACAGTAGCTAGCGAAACGCGGTTTTCAATTTAAGATTAGGAATAATATTTGCAACAAAATTTGTACAACAAAATCAAAATCAGTCAGTCGCAGTTTTTAAGATAAAAAAAATTGGAAAAATTCCTTTACTTTGAAACTAAAAGAACTGACTACCAACTTTTTATTAACATATTTTAGTATGGGCGTATATACTTCCCAAAAATTTGAGCATTGGAGAAGATTTTATAATTCCTTGTTATACCAAAACAAAATTAATTAATTAAAAATTTCAATTTTATTTTCAGATATAATAGGCCTCCACCATGTTAGAAATATCAAAAAAATTGGCAGGCCTTTACCAGCCTTACGTTCTTGCCATAGTGTCAATAGGATATGTGTTGGGTGAACTAGGACACTACATGATTGGTGTGACAAGTAAAGCAATTGCAACGGACCTTCACTATGGTAAGTGTGTTATATGGTTATAATTAAATAAATTAAATAAATAATAAAAAAAATAAATTTGATTTTCACTAGAATTCCAGGTTTGAAATTTTTTAAATTTATTATTTAATTTTTAAATGTGTTGAAAAAATAACTGATTTTAAAAATTGCAGATTACAGATAACAGCAATTACTTTATAATTAACTTTGTATCGATAATTTATTTGCCTTTCAAAATAATAAAACAAGTTTTAGATATTTTCAAAATTGCAATAAACAGTTTAATGAAAAAGAGAAAAAAACAGCTACTTAAATAAACTTCTTAATAAAAATATTCGCTATAGCATAACACACACAATCAAACCTATCACAATTGCTAAAGGGACAATGATTATTCAGAATGGCATGTATTTTAACTTAGACTAAGAGTGAATACTCTATATTTTATTCATCCAAATGCATGTGCCTACCTAAACGAAGGGATCCAAGAACAGTTTGCCTTCTGCATATTCATTGTCAGCTGTTCAGATAAATCCCTTAGCTGAGATAAATCCCCTCAAATATTATCATTTTTAAATATAAATGGTACAATAATTATATGCAGATTCTCTCAAATAAAAATATATGTAACAGGGTGGGTCAAATTCGACGCTTTTAAATGGAAACACCCTTTTCTATAGGAGATAGACGAAAACTAATATCGGTGTCTGGAGCTCAATTTTTGTCAAAAACATGATGATGGAAACCGCATATCGATATCTGTTACCGTTTCGGAGTTACGGGGTATTTTTCAAAAATATGCATTTTTAACAAATCGCTGTAACTTTTTTGCTATGAAAAATTTTGTATTTTTATGAAAACATTTCCAAAGCACCTTTTTACGTAGAATTTAATGGATTAAATGTAATTTTTTTTAAAATTAATAATTTAAGAATTATCAACAGAAAATTTGATTTTTTATATGGGACACCCTGTATATTTTTCATTTATTGAAACGAATTTAAAATTACCTTTCCCAAAATATAACACACTTGATATTTTGCTTGATTCCTCTTCGAGATATAGAGTATATAAAAATTCCCCGCTTTAAATAAGTACCTAGGCTTTGAACGGCACGAAGAGGGCTATGAACATTTTGTTTGCAGCATCTTCCGTTTGAGGGCTTCAGAACTTTATAACAATTTAAAATATATTTAACCAACATCAACACATTTAAACTATATCTAATAACAATAAAAATAAATAGCAAACCAAAACATGAGAGTTTGCTACAGGTGTTCGACATATCGACCGTCTTCTGTTATGGACAGACGCGGATGGATAAAAGCGTCGAATTTGACCCACCCTGTACAGGGTGTTCTATTTGGTTGAAATCATACGGTATCTCCTTTATTAGTAAAGATAGGAGGATGCGGTTTGTACAAACCTGTCCCACTTTTTTGTCAAACGGAAGATGCTGCAAACAAAATGTTCATAGCCCTCTTCGTTTCTGAGTTCTGAGCTTCTGGGTCTTTTGGAAAACTTTGCAATTTGGGACACCCCCTGTATCTCTGTTATTGTTAAAGGTATCGAGACGGTGAAAACTGTTTATTGTAGAACTTTTTACGTAGAATACAGTGGCGTAGTCTGTTTTTCTACGAAAAAAGATATTTTTGAAAATATGAACTAAAGTTATGTTTTTTCAAATGGAACACCCTGTATTCCCAGCTTCTCAAAAATATATATCACTCTATATTTATTTTCACTATTTACTGCAATATTTAAAATATATAATTTTCTTATTAGTAGGCCGTGATAAATAACAAAAAAATCAAAATGGTATTTACTAAAATAGTCATACACATATTCAAATGTTATTTGGGATTGATCTATTTTACTTTTAAACTGTTACCAGTGAATCTGTGAATATTATATTTTTCTTTTTTTCATAACGAAATTTATTATAACGAGATGGGTTTGCAAATATCTAAAAGCTTGCATTATTAAAGTATTTTTCAGGTGTTCGACATTGTTGTAGTTGCCAGGATATATTTCATATTTCAAAAGTCCCCAAAATCAGAAATCGAGAACGAACAAATCCGGGAATCGGGGAGGCCATCATATGGGTTCATTGGTTCCAATTCAGTGATTTGAGAAATAATAATTTAACAAAATTCTAATATCTTCAAAGTTGTGAGCTGGAACCTCATCTTGCTGAAAGTATATTTCACGTAAATTAGCTAAAGGAATATCTAAAATTTCCTGTACGATAACTTCCAGGATTTACAAGTAGCGGTAGAGAGTTAAGTTTCCCTAATACATAAAGAATTTATTAGTAGCTCCCAAAATAAAACAAGAGACATATAGCAGTATATTTGTAAAAATGCTTTAGTTTCTTTTATTATCATGGCCTACTAATAAATATGATCTTTTAACAAAAACTTGTAAATATTACAGTAAATAGTGAAAATAAATATAGAGAGAATATATATATATATGAAATATATTATGGTATATATATATCGTATAATTTATAAATATATATATATATATATATTTTTATATTTTGAAAAGCTTATGGTAAGCAGGATCGTATAATTTATAAGTATACGGGGTGTTCCATTTAAGAAAACATAACTTTAGTTTATATCTTTAAATATATTGTTTTTTAGAATAACAGACAACGCCACTGTATTCTACGTAAAAAGTTCTTCAATAAACAGTTTTCACCTTCTCGATAGCTTTAACAATAACAGAGATACAGGGAGTGTCCCAAATTGCAAATTTTTCAAAATGACCCTGTAGCTCAGAAACGAAGAGGGCTATAAAAATTTTGTTTACAGCATCTTCCGTTTGACAAAAAAGTGGGACAGGGTTGTAAAAACCGCGCGATAGAAGGGTTTCTATCATCACTAATATAACGGAGATGTATGATTTCAACTAAAATGGGACACCCTGTACAAGAAAGCAGATTATTTATAATATTTTTGCATAATAGTTTATTGTTCTATTAGGAGTAAAAATGTACATCTGACAGGCAATGTCTGACAGGCGTTGTGGCTTGTGCTATGGCGTATGTACTACCACAAACCATCCCCCTTTAGAACTTCATCTGTCATGTTAAGAAATGAAAGTAAATTTCAATTAATGCCTGTATATGTTTTAAAATATTTTTTTTTGGATTCATGTAAAGTTCCACATTTTTTTTCAAAGCAAAAATGTTGAACAAGTAACACATTTAAGCCGAGGGGTGTCTCACTCGGGTAAAAAATGTACATGTACTGCCAAAATATAATTTTGTTGCCAAGCGACTGCCAATGACTGCGAAGAAGACTGCCTATGACTGCCATGTAATTATTATAGGCGACTGCCACAAGACTGCCAATGACTGCCAGCGACTGCCAAGAAAATGTACATGTAATTCCAATAGTGAGACACCCCTCGATTTAAGCTTAATCGGTTAATGGTACCTAGTCGTCCCAATTTTAAAAGTAGTGTTAAGCAGTCCTATTCTTTTTGGAATTTTTCAATTTGTGTTTTATATCTTAACATTTTTATTATACCGGGTGCGTCTCACAAGTGGCTCACCCCTATAACTTTTTTATTTTTTCAATTAAAAAAATGAGATTTTGTGTGTTAGTATATGACATAAATTAGGATTTATTGACGGTTTTCAATTGTTTTTGGTCACTTCCTGTTTCACCGGAAATGACTACAACTTTTGATTTTTAAATGGCACCCTCGGTATTTTTTTACATTATTTGATAGAAAATAACACTCTGAATAGAATGACATATCATATCTAAACTTTTGACATTTTCGCATTATATGGTTTATTTGAAATTATAACTTGCGGTCTGTAACGAAAATGTGATTGAAATACCAAGTGTGTGGTATCAAATTATTCGTAAAAAATGATTTTTCCAAATATGCTAATGAGCCACCTTCGTTCCATTTGAAAAAATTGAGATATAATTAAAAATACGATTTGAGCAATTCCTAACTGGCCAGGACAAGACACTAAAAACATTAGACGATCAAATCTATTTTTCCAAGGCTCCTTACAAGGCAAATACGATTTTTTATTAAGCGATAATGTCAAAAGTTGACATATGAGATGTCATTCTATTCAGAATTTCATTTTCTATCGAATAAAGTAAAAAAATACCGAGGGTACCATTTAAAAATCAAAAGTTGTAATAATTTCCAGTGAAACAGGAAGTGACTAAGATCAATTGAATACGTCAATCAATCCTACTTTATGTCATATACTAACATAATAAATCTCGTTTTTTTATGTGAAAAAATAAGTAGTGTAAGTTATAGGGGTGAGCCATTTTTTAGACGCACCCGGTATATCTACTTTACACAATTAAGTAATAAATATTTTCCTATTGTGTATTACCTAGATGTATTATCCTAGATGAAAATCTTAAATGATAATAAAATATAACTTTTCCAATTAAAAAATAATTTATTGAGTATCACCAAAAATAGGTATAAATAAAAAATATAATACCTACACAATTTTGAATAGATAAATTAAACAATGATTCAGCACATTTAAAACAAAGTTTCAGTAGTAGTATAATTTGTCTAGACTACAAATCAATTTTCCCAGTTCTAATAACGCTTAAAAAACGTTCAATACATAAAAAATAGCGTTCATTCATCCCGGAACGCAACGCAAAAGTTGACATTGACATTGTCATTACCATTGAAATTTCAAAGCAGTCCGTTTAATAATCAATCTTAATTTTTTGAAGGCCGTGTTGTAATTAGAAAAAAAACAATAAGTAAGCTACCTGTAATATAGGCGTTATGTAATAAAGACATTCTAAATATTTAATTGCTTAATATTGGATAAAGGAACTTAAAAAAATCTATTTTTATTTTAAAAAAGTTATTAAAGAACAAATAACAAATTATTACCTACTAAGTTGAAGCCTGGTGGACTAGTTGAAGCCTGGAATACTTTTTATTTTTTTTAATTAAATGAAAGACAAAAAATCCGGCGACGACAGTTTTTAGAAGAGCTAATTATCTATCTTTTAGTAAAAAAAGCAACTTTCTAGAGTAAGTCGTTACTTCAGTAGAGACGACACAGATAAACATTAGCATTTTATATATGTATATATCGCTTATTTGACTATACTAATTACAAATACAGGATGTCGTAATATTCCGTGGGCATAGAACTACTACGTATTTTTGGAATCAAAACATATAGACTTGGTGCATTCTCCGCCAGTGCTGCCACCATTGGAGAATATCGTAGATAACTGGCATATATAAATACACGGGCCGATGAGGGAGGGATTCTAAATTGTTTCATTGATTTTCAGGTGATATAGCATGCCAATTAAACACAACTGAATACTATATCAGCGACCTGCCTGCCGATTGCGCCGAAGCAAACAATTCGGAAACATGTTTGTCTTACAACATTAATGGAACACCCTACTGCGAATGGACATACAACGGACTTGGTTTAGACTACCAAGTCTTGGCCGGTCCTAGCTTTATAGCTGTGTTTACTATAGTCGGTGTGATAATGGGATATTTAGCAGATAAATTTAACAGGTAATATTATAATGCATTAAGAAGTGGGAGTTACTTATTTCAGACATTTTGTTAGTAATTTTTATTATTTTTTCCGTTTTCATGTTAAAGTTTTTATTTTCAACGATAACTTATAATTGATAATCAATTTAAAGCTATTTGATTTTAATACCTCTTTAGAGTAATACCGTGGATTGAAGAAATAACAAGATGGCAACCTTATAGACGATTTCGTGGCACAAAACATGTCCGAGATGTAGCTGGCGTTACGGTCAGCCTGTCCGAGATTTAGTTTAGTTCTGCACCGCAGCGCGCCGATAGTCGTTTACAGCGCAGCGGATAAAGAATACTGTACCGTAGTTCTGCTTCTCGTCGACAGAGTGAGTTGTTGCCCAAGACAGTGTTGCCAGAACTACGGATTAATCCGTAGATTTACGGATTTGTACGTTAATAATGCGGATTTTTTTGAGATCATTAAACAATTTAATATAATATTTTACGATTAAACAAAGAACGACGTTAGAGTCGGTTTGGAAATGAAGATCGCTGTTATTTCGTATATAAAATAATATGGTAAATTTCAATAATCATCATTTCCAAGCCATTTTAGGGTTCCGTACCCAAAGGGTAAAAACGGGAACCCTATTTCGCTGTCCGTCCGTCCGTCCGTCTGTCACAAAGGTCTATCTTATGAACCGTTATAGCTAGACAGTTGAAATTTTTACAGATAGTGTATCTATGTTGCTGCTATAAGAACCAATAGCAAAAACAGAATTAAATAAATGTTTATAAATAAAAAAGTACTTTTACTAAACATTATCTTTAAAGTAAGAATTTTACATAGAATATTTCAAGTCCTCGGTGGCCGCGTGGTTAAAACTTTAGGACTTTACGCTGCCATGACGTTGGAGCCGTAGTAAGGCAGGTTCGAATCCTAGTCAAGGCGGCTTTTTTTAATGTTTTTTTTTTATTTTTTACATATTTTTACATATTTATTTTTACTTTTTACATATTTATTATTGATTAATACAATTTTTAGTAATATGTTTCTTCATTTTTTTTAAATTACTTATACGCGCATTCAATATTTCAGCTAAATCGAAAAAAAAGTTTATAATAATATAGTGTCTAATGTTGTATAGATAATGAATGGTACGGAACCCTTCGTGCGCGAGTTCGACTCGCACTTGACCAATTTTTTCGATCATACGAAATATTCAGTACCTATAAAAGAATTTTTATTTTTGTTGTTTATTCTATGTTTTCTATCACGAATAAATTTCAATTTCAATACATAAAGGTGGATTTTTCATCCAAAGATATTTTCGTCAACTCTCACTTTGTTTCCACATCGTCTTCGAAATGCCTTCGCTGACCGAATTAGAGAAAATAAGTGTTTTATGCGTTGGCCGCAGAACGATTGGGGGCTCCACCGTACAGCACTTGAGACATAAGGGGAAATCAAATCAACCTTGTCACCTAACCTAACCAACTGCGGCCTATTAGGTTGCGTGTCTTCCTAATTCTTTCAGTCAACTGTAATACCCCCATTAGTAATCCTATTAGCTAATAATTACTAATTTTATGTCTTATCTACTGATTTTATTAGAAATTTTTATAATGAAGGCTTATGACAAATATTTGAAAATAAACGTGAAAATATGTTTGTTTTAGTTCGTTTAAATATTATAATTTATGTTTGTAATATCGTAAAGATAAATATAATTCATTCTTATAAAATTATTAACAATCCATCCACACTTTATTTAATAATACAGATTGTGAGATGAACTCATCAAAAGCGTTAGCTTCTATTTTATATATCCAAATAAAATGGAAGCTAACGAAGCATGATGTGAACCCTACAATTTATTTGAAATAGTTGTAAATTGCTTACATATTTGCTTTTCAGCATAATCACAACCTAAGTCAAATGAACCTTTACTGTTTATACAAATTCCATGATGTATTAATATAATATAAACACAAAATAATATTAGGCGCTAGATAAAATATAAACATAAATTTACAAGCTACTGTAATTTGGTTTGAAATCTGAACACATTTTAAAAGAAAAAAAGTTTTTGATAATATTTGTGTAGATTGACTACAAGTTGTATAACATAAATTTCTACGACCGGTCTACCTAGTGGTCTGCAGCATTGCCTTGTGGTGCAAACGTGGGCCTGTTAATCTGTGACGTGACGCACAACAGCCAAGAAAAACAGAAGAGTGGCTAAGAATTTAGTAATTTAAAAAAAAAAGTCTTTTAGATACAGTAGTAGGTATTAAAAAGTTTTGTGTTTAAATGGGGTTTGCCTTTGACAGTTAAAAAATTATATCGTAAAGTGTAACTTTCCGTAAGAATTCTTTATCTGTGATTGATCATGATCTGTCATCATGTTAACCTGATGTTTTGTATGTTATTTTGTTTTTTCGAGGTTTTTTTGCTTTCTTTTTTTTTACGGATACGTGCGATCGCATAATTATTATTGATAATGTTTTATTTAATTTTAACATTACTACTTTTTCAGTGAATCTTTAAATCTGTTGTTTTTTTTGTTCGTTATTTAAACATATGTATGTAATACACTCATATTAACACTAATCATATTTTTACGTTTTTATTCATCATTTTCAATGCCCCCCCGGTTGCATCTTTGTAAAGGACTGTGAATTTTTTTTGCTGCATCTGGATCAAATAATAGTCAGATTTATTGTTAAAGCCTAGTTGTCACGGTCAAGCAAATTTGATCTGGCACTGTGACCGTGTCAACTTGACTTTAGTGAATATTGAGGGTGACAATATGTTTGTCGAAACGTCGACGAAACGAAACTATTTTGGTGTCACTAGAACAACAACATCGAGATGTGTGTACCTGTGTCCTGTGCTTCGTGGACTACTCCAAGGCGTTTGATAAGATAAAATGGAATTAACTTTGGACTATTTTACTAGAAATGGGCACTCCACCTCACCTCATTGATTTGGTAAAACAGCTCTATGAGAACAACAATGCTAAAATCAGAGCTAATAACACATTATTGAGTGGTTTCAAGAGTAACGCACTTGTGAGACAGGGATGTATACTCTCGCCAATCCTGTTTAATATTTATGTTGGAGGCAGATGCCGAATTCGGCCTGTGTCCGAAATAATTAGACATATGGCAATTATAATTAAATATACCTACCTATATCCACAAAGTTACATGGAAGAGTTTTGATTGCATTGGTTTCAACTTCTATGCGGAGGGTGTTAATCTTTTGTTGTTATATTATACCAAAAAAAGATTAACCTCCTCCGGAAAGAAGTTATATAAAGACTATATACGTTATAAGCACGCATTATTATAAGCTACGTTATAAGCACGCATCTGGCAAGTTTAGTATGGACAAATCGCCATATGTCTAATTATTTCGGACATAGGCCGAATTCGGCATCTGCCTCCAACATCAACTCTGAGTATATCATGTGTCGAATAATAGAAGAATGGAACGGTGGGATATCCGTGGGGGGGCAGAAGGATTAACCTGAGAACAACCAACTTGATGTCCGAACCGTAGCTGGATACGAGGTTGTGAGCCAGTTCAACTATTTCGGTTCCACGATAACAAACTCTGGAGGATGCGAGACTGAAATCAGGCGCAGAGAAGCAATGGCGAGGAATGCAACAACAAAGCTGACTAAGATATGGAAGACCTCAGTAATCATACGGAAAACTAAACTTGCAAACTCCCTCATTTTCCCCATAGCTATGTGTGGCTCTGAAGCATGGACACTAAAGGAAAGTGATAAGCAAAGAATAAACAAACGCCTTGGAGATGTGTGGGTATATCGACGGTTGCTGCGAATACCATGGACGGCTCATCGAACGAACATTTTTTTCTATTATTGAAGAACTAAAAATTGAGACACGTCTGGTTACCAAATTAAATCAGTCAATCCTCCGATATTTTGGCCATATTGCCAGGAGTGGCACCTCAATCGAGAGACTGATGGTGGAGGGGAAGGTAGAGGGAAGACGATCACGTGGAAGGTCACCTAAGAGGTGGGTAGACCAAGAAAACCCTAATGGGTCGCAACATACCCGAAGCCCCACATATGGCGCAGTGTCGAACAACTTGGCCCGAGTGAGGGGAATCAACACATGATGTCACCATACTCTCACGTAGGGTGAAGGACTGAAGAGAGAGAGCAACAAAATATTGTTTATACTAACGTTTATTTACCCTTTATATGTTATTTCCTTTATTAGTCACGATAATTGTTAGAAAATTGAAGTAAAATGTTAACGCTTGAGCGGAACAGTAAACCATGCCTAATTACATATATAAATATTATTAATTCTAAAATAATGTATATAGTTTTATATAGGGTTTATTTCATTTAAAAGAAGACTGAGATAATATAATTTGAGGTATCAAAATATTTAAACTGAAATCACAAAATATTTTAATATTTTAAAAATAGCTGTATACCTCCATTTGAGCATCTATCAATATAAATTTCTTCTACAGTACAAATTCAAATAGGTGTATTTCCGTAAATGGTAATCATTAATTCCGTAAATATAAAGAAATTAATTTTAATTAATTAGCTGAGGAAATGAAAAAAATATTTTTGACAAAATTAAATGTCTTTTAAATTAAATATGATCCAATATGAAACAGCACATTTTTTGTCAGATTCATATTTTTACAGCAGTTTAAATTTGACCTATTTGTGGCATGTAATAGCATATTATTATTTTTAAAAATAATTATCTAATTTAGTTTTCAGTGCTACAATAGTTCTGCTAGGTACTTAAACAAGCATAAAGCTAAAATTTTAATTTAAGATTTATATAAATATTTAGTTATGGTATTTTGATGTCGATACTGTATATTTTGATGTCGTTATCTACCGGGTGCGTCTCAAAAGTGGCTCACCCCTATAACTTTTTTATATTTTCAATTAAAACAACAAAATTTGGTATATTAGTATATGACCTAAATTAGAATTGATTGACAGATTCAATTGTTTTCGGTCACTTCCGGTTTCACCAGAAATGACTACAACTTTTGATTTTTAAATGGCACCCTCAGTATTTTTTTAATTTATTCGATAGAAAATGCCACTCTGAATAGAATGACATATCATATGTCAACTTTTGACATTTTCGCATATGGTTTATTTGAAATTGTAAAATGCGGGTCGTAACCAAGGACTGTATATATTGTAAAGGACTGTTCGATCGCGTCAAATCGCCGTTATCGTAGTCACCCTGGATGCTTACGTCACGCAGGGACCAGCGCTCCACAGTGCGGCGGATGGTTGTTCTAGCTGAACAAAATCTCAGGAGCGATATTATATGGTTGGTTGATAAAAATGTATCGAAATACAAAGAATATATACGACCAAAAAATAATTCATGCATTTTTATATCAATTGGAATGTGTACTATTTATTCTTATCAGTACACATTTTTGGGTTATTTCTAACCAAACGGTTTTGTCCCGCTAGATTTATCTTGCGCCGCACTGTGCGCTCGTCCTTTAAACGCAAAAATAACTGTCACTGTCTAAAATCTTTAGCGCGAACTTCAACTCGGTCCCTAGAACGTAAAAAAACTAACAGTACAGGAAGATAGGAATCGAACTATCCTTATTTCTATAGTATCCTTGGGTCGTAACGACCATTTGACTCGAAATACCAAGTATGTGGCATCAAATTATTCGTAAAAAAATGCTTTTTCCGAATATGCTAATGAGCCACCCTCGTTCCATTTGAAAAAATTGAGATTAAAAATACGTTTTGGGCATCTTTCAACCGGCCAGGACAAGACATTAAAAACATTAGACGATCAAATTTATTTTTCCAAGTCTCCTTGATTAAAAGTTAGTGTTTTTAATACAGCCATGGCACTCTAGATTAAAATTTAAAATACAATTTATTTTTGAGCGAATATGTCAAAAGTTGACATATGATATGTCTTCCGCTTCAGAGTGTCATTTTCTATCGAATAAAGTAAAAAAATACCGATGGTGCTATTTAAAAATCAAAAGTTGTAGTCATTTCCGGTGAAACAGGAAGTGACCGAAAACAATTGAATACGTTAATCAATCATAATTTATGTCATACACTAACATACCAAATCTCGTTTTTTTATCTGAAAAAATAAAAAAGTTATAGGGGTGCCGTTATATATAAATGCCGTACACTTATGAAACGCACCCGGTATATTATAAAACACTACCTACTTTTATTAAAAACAGAAATACTATACAAAACTATTTCCATATCTATATAATCTTGCCAAGCCACTGACCTTAAACATTTAATTGCTACTATGATAATATTAAAGGTTACTTCTGTAAGTACAAATCAAATACTTTGAAATGGTGATTGTACTAACCCAACCTATACACGTTTCTGCCATTTTTTTTTTCATACCATAAGCCCTATTAGTTATCGTAAATTTGTGAATGGACTGCAATTAGACTAGCTTCGATTTCATGGGTCATTTTGAATAACTATTAAACCTAACGATAAGAAATAATAATATTTCAGTCCTGTCAGTTTCGCTGACGTATTGTAACTGATTTAGTGAACACATATTCATTAAAAATCTTGAGGTATTTACATACGTTTAGTTTCCATGAAAATGTGTTCAAACAAAACTTCAAACTATTTCCGTATTGTAACGGAATTTTAAACTATGTCTTTATTTTCGAATAAAAATAGTCCAAACATAACGAATATTTTGTTGATGTGTGACCATCAAAATTCTAAAAAATATAGAAGTTGTCTAAAAATGTGCTACAAGACGGATATAGTATAATCCTTTATCTTTAATTTCCTTCTTCATTTGTGTAAAAATACCTAGCCAGTTTTACATAAAACGTTAAATGCCGAATGCTTATTTCGCTACTTTGGGACACCCTGTACCGGGTGGCCAACTAAGAATGGACGCTGGCTGTATCTCAGAAACTACTTATCATATAAGTTTGGGAAAAAAATTCTAATGAGTAAATCGACCAAGAGAAATCGCTGGAAATTATTTTCAAGTTCGAAAAATGCCCGCTAGGGAGCGTTTCTCTAATAGCTAATCAGAAAACAGGGTTTTTCTCAAAAATATGCAGGTGAACAGGTATTTTAAATATTACTATTGTAATCATCGAGAAATTTGTAATTTTTTTGATATAAAGTATTTTGCTCTATCTCATAAAATAAAGTGGTGGGGGAAGGTTAAACTTGCTCTTATTAAAATAAGGATAACTCTGGTTTAGGTTACGCGATTTAAACAAACTAGGGCTCGTTTAAAAGAGCTTTTCTTCTTTAATGATTTCCAGTATAAATTTTGTTTCTACAATTTTTTTCGTGGTAGCTAGAGGGCGCTGTTTGACATCATTACAGATATTGCGCTTTTGTGAAAAAAAAATAAACATGAGGCTATATTTCTCTTTACACAGTTAAATAGAGCACAAAATTTCCAAAAAATCAGCGCAAACCGCAACTTTCTATCTTCTCTCTAACGGGAGAAATTAAGAGAACAAATCATGTTAGGCTGCCGCTTAGGATTATATGGTCTAAAAATTATAGTAGTAGGCTAGGAAACAAAAAGAGGTAAATTGGTTACGTCAAAATATCAAAACATATATTTTAATTTCATTTTAATACCGTTTAATTATTATCTATCCATGTTTCGTTCTTGATTCGACCCCATAAATTAATACCCAGGCATATCCGATGACCACACTGGCTATGGAAATATGCCGCTCCAGCGTCTCTATCTACTAAAGTAAGTGGTATCCAAGAAGCCCCATCAAGCGGCAATAGCGGCATCACTGCCTCAACTACACCAACGGCATTCATGCTGATGAAATTGCAACAAATGCAATTTCATCATGATGGATCCCCTAACAAAATTGGCAATTCATTTCTTAGAAATTATGGATAATCCATTTCATTCAGATAATTAAAAAAGTCCAATCATTCGCCATCCTACAATTCATGCGTAAACATTTACCGACCAACGGTCTTGGTGCTAAATTACTTGCATCAAGGGCAGATTTCGAGCTAAGTTAAGATTCGCACCTTCGTTCGGTGCTATATGAAAAGTGACCCAAACAACATAAACTTTATAATATAATAATAAATAACACAAACAACAGGTAAAACACAAAAACAAGTGAAATCAAGGACGAACTTGGATTTAATAACTAAATGACCTTATATGAATAAACCCCTAGTTTTCGACCATACGAAATTCGGCGGTTTTCTGTTAAAAACAATATGGCGGCACAAAATTCCTAAATATTTAATAAAATTATTGATTCTTCGACGTTCGGACATTTTAATCTGAGAACTAATTACGTATAATTAACCAAGAAATTCGTAAAAATTATATGGATGGATGATAATGTTACATAAACAAGTTTAAATAATTATGAGGTCATTTTTTTAAGAAAACGCCCGAAATTCGGATGCATGAAAACTGAACTTAAACGTTTTGATATTTTGACGTAACCAATTTACCTCTTTTTGTTTCCTAGCCTAGTACTATAATTTTTAGACCATATAATCCTAAGCGGCAGCCTAACATAATTTGTTCTCTTAATATCTCCGGTTAGAGAGCAGATAGAAAGTTGCGATTTGCGCTGATATTTTGGAAATTTTGTGCCCTATTTAACAGTGCAAAGAGAAATATAGCCTCCTATTTAAATTTTTTACGCAAAAGCGCAATATCTATTATGATGTCAAACAGCGCCCTCTAGCTACCACGAAAAAAATTGTGGATACAAAATTTTTACTGGGGATCATTAAGGAAGAAAAGCTCTTTTAAACGAACCCTAGTTTGTTTAAATCGCGTAACCCAAACCAGAGTTATCATTATTTTAATAAAAGCAAGTTTAATCTTCCCCCACCACTTTATTTTATGAGATAAAGCAAAATACTCTATATCAAAAAAATTACAAATTTCTTGATGATTACAATAGTAATATTTAAAGTACCTGTTCGCCTGCATATTTTTGAAAAAAAAAACCTGTTTTCTGATTGGCTATTAGAGAAATGCCCCCTAGCGGCCGTTTTTCGAACTTGAAAATAATTTCCAACGATTTCTCTTGGTCGATTGACTTATTAGAATTTTTTTCCCAAAGTTATACGATAAGTAGTTTCTGAGATACAGCCGGCGTCCATTCTTAGTTGGCCACCCGGTACAATAAAAAAAGGTCGATATTTGATAATATATGAAATATAGTAATCAACTCGACAGAAATTATCATTTTTATTTCGTTCTTTGTTAGTATAATAAGTTAATATTGTTTAAGATATAAGTTTTGTTATACAAATCAGTGTATACAATTTTCATTTTGACCGATTTTTTTAGAGTAAGGATGTTAGCCGTATGCACTGTAGTATTTTCTGTGGCTATCATTATCAGCGGTGCAGTAACTGAATATTGGCAACTGGTACTACTCAGAATGATAATGGCTGCAGGCGAATCAGGATGCAATCCATTAAGTACTGGCATCCTGTCCGACATTTTTCCAGAAGCAAAAAGAGCCCTGGTAATGTCAATCTTTAATTGGGGTATTTACGGAGGATACGGTAAGCAGGAGAAAGTATGATAGATACCGTAAGAGAGACAAGTTTTTGTTATCAAACAGGCTTAATATTGACAGTTAAAAAAATTAAATGTAAGTCAAGTTCGAATTGGTTATCTGTCACCATAAAAAGTATTCTTGATCAAAAAACTTATGCGGGTCAAAGTTATCCCTACTAATTTATTAATAAACTCACACCGACAAAAAAACCGGCCACTAAAAACTAGACCCAATTTGAAAGTTGGATTTCTCGCGAACCACTCATTAGTTTTGATGATTTTTTTAAATTGTAAATTAATTCCTTTTTAACGGATGCTACGTCAGAATTTTATTCCGAATTTATTTTGAGCATATACAGGGCACAACAATAAGACGAAGTGTTTTGCCCGAACTTTGTTACAACCTGTAGGGTGCAGTAGCTGTAGTAGCTATTGCTAAATTAAATCACATTGTAGCCTCATCTTTTGTGAGCATTTTATTTTTTCGATCACCACATTATCTCTTTTTGTATTGGAGATATGCTGTTTTAAAACGAACGTCTCGGAAAAATGCTTCGCAGGCAGAAAGTTTTATGTATAAGCACTATAAGTAATCAAGGCGACATAGGCAAAAACGGAGTTGTGAGTATTTGCAATATGAAAAAAACGGTTGTCAAATTAAAAAATGCTATCTGTAACGGATGTTGCTCGTATTGTGGCTTTAATTGAGGATGGCCGAAGTCAACGTTATGTCTCCGATACCCTGGGTATATTTCGAACAACAGTTCAGGATACCTGGAATCGGTATATGGAAACGGGAAATTTCACCAGGCGAGTGGACACTAGATATTAAATGTCTTAAAATGTCTTTACCTTTTTTTTAATTTTCATGTTTTAGTTAGTTTTCAGGTTAAACTTACCTACGTTCTGATGTTGGATTTGTTTTTAAAGCTTTTTTCGAGGCGTTTGTTTTAAAGCGGCGTATCTGCAATACAAACAGAGATAATGTCGTGATTAAAAAAACAAAATTCTCACAAAAGATGAGGCTACAATGTGATTTATTATTATTTAGCAATAGCTACTACAGCTACTGCACCCTACAGGGTGTTACAAAGTTTGGGCAAAAAACATCGTCTTATTGTTGTGCCCTGTATATGCTCAAAATAAATTCGGAATAAAAATTGCTGACGTAGCATCCGTTAAGAATGAATTAATTTACAATTTAAAAAAAATCATCAAAATTTAATAAGTGGTTCGCGAGAAATCCAACTTTGAAATTGGGACTAGTTTTTAGTGGCCGGTTTTTTTTGCCGGTGAGTGTATAATGGTCCCATCTTAGGTTTGGTCTTTTTCTATGTCTCTTAATTCCACATGGTTGCCATGCGGTAATTTGTGTAATATGTTGTCTGTCGGGTCCGTTACAGTAGCCCCCCCCCCCCCGGTTCTCCAAACTCTACCTAGCACTACCTAGCACCCTATTTACAGAGCTAGCACCACAACCCCTAGCGAGTTACAGGACATTTTACCGGGGGCTAGTGTAACGCTAGCCCCCCTCGGTTGAATATTTCCCTTAAAACTTTGAAGCACTGTATTGCACCCACCTAGCACTATCTAGCACCCTATTTACAGAGCTAGCACCACAACCTCTAGCGAGTTACAGGATTATTTTTTACCGGGGGGCTAATGTGGCGCTAGCCCCCGGTTGAATTTTTTCCTTAAAACTTTAGCACTCTATTGCACCCACCTAGCACCACCTAGCACCCAATTTACAGAGCTAGCAACTACACTCCCAGAAGAGTTATAGCATATTTTCATCTGGCTCACAGTGGGGCGGATGGCAATTCTAGTGGGACAAAACATCGGGTCCGTTACAGTAGTCCCCCCGGTTCTCCAAACTCTTTAATATTTTAGCACTGTATTGCACCCACCTAGCACTCACCTAGCACCCTATTTACAGAGCTAGCACCACAACCCCTAGCGAGTTACAGGACATTTTTTACCGGGGGGGCTAATGTAACGCTAGCCCCCCTGGGTTGAATATTTCCCTTAAAACTTTAGCACTGTATTGCACCCACCTAGCACTACCTAGCACCCTATTTACAGAGCTAGCACCACAACCCCTAGCGAGTTACAGGACATTTTACACCGGGGGCTAATGTAACGCTAGCCCCCCCGGTTGAATTTTCCCTTAAAACTTTAGCACTGTATTGCACCCACCTAGCACTACCTAGCACCCAATTTACAGAGCTAGCACTACATTCCTAGAAGAGTTATAGCATATTTTCACCTGGCGCACAGTGGGGCGGATGGCAATTCTAGTGGGACAAAACATCTGGTCCGTTACAGTAGCCCTCCCCGGTTCTCCAAACTCTTTAATATTTTAGCACTGTATTGCACCCACCTAGCACTACCTAGCACCCTACTTACAGAGCTAGCACCACAACCCCTAGCGAGTTACAGGACATTTTTACCGGGAGGGGCTAATGTAACGCTAGCCCCCCCCCGGTTGAATATTTCCCTTAAAACTTTAGCACTGTATTGCACCCACCTAGCACTACCTAGCACCCTATTTACAGAGCTAGCACCACAACCTCTAGCGAGTTACAGGACATTTTACCGGGGGGGCTAATGTAACGCTAGCCCCCGCCCGGTTGAATTTTTCCCTTAAAACTTTAGCACTCTATTGCACCCACCTAGCACTACCTAGCACTCTATTTACAGAGCTAGCACTACACTCCCAGAAGAGTTATAGCATATCTTCACCTGGCGCACAGTGGGGCGGATGGCAATTCTAGTGGCACAAAACATCGGGTCCGTTACAGGAGCCCCCCCCCGGTTGTCCAAAGTCTTTAATATTTTAGCACCGTATTGCACCCACCTAGCACAACCTAGCACCATATTTACAGAGCTAGCACCACAACCCCTAGCGAGTTACAGGACATTTTTACCGGGAGGGACTAATGTAACCTAGCCCTCCCCCGGTTGAATATTTCCCTTAAAACTTTAGCACTGTATTGCACCCACCTAGCACTACCTAGCACCTAACTTACAGAGCTAGCACCACACCCCCAGAAGAGTTATAGGTGGTTATAGCCAGTGCACCGTCTAAAATTTTTTAATTAGAATATTTTAAGACGGTGGCCATAGTTAAGTATGTGGTTATAGCATATTTTCACCTTGCGCACAGTGTTGCGGACGGTAATTCTAGCGGGACATAACCGTTTTGTTAGAAATAAGCCAAATAATGTGTACTGATGAATTAATAAAAGTTTAAAATATTGTCTTAGTAATAAATCATTTAATTTTATTAGAAGTTATAAGAAATTTAAAAAAGGCTTTTGCATATCATCATGTTTTATTTATCTAGAACATCATGTGGATGTTTTTGTCTTGAGGAAAATTGCCGAACTGACTATTGGTGTCATTCATTGATTTTTTGAACTCAGTGCCTTTCGATAAAGTTTCAGAGTTTTCAACAATTATTACAGCAGCATCCCTACTCCCACTAGACCTAAAGCTCACAGTACTTGCAAAACCCAATCTTCTTTTGAAAGGTCTTCTATTAACCCTTTAACGAGTCTTTGTTTCGTGTTTATACTAGCTGATTGAAATTAAACTTTTAAGCGTCCACCAGTTCAGCTTGAATTCCCTGTCACTAATAAAATGCCTTCTAGACACGATTTATTCTATTTGCGAAAATTGTTTAAGGAAAAGCAACATTTTTTGATTGCAAATGGGTCTTTTCAAAACCTTTCGTTTTATTGTCCCTAAGAAAGTTGGGATCCAAAAATTGTATCACGACATCCCACAAAACGGTCAAACTGGTCTTAGCTGTTGATTTTATAACGCCTTTTTTTCTTGAGGGCTTCAAAAAAT
The DNA here is from genome assembly GCF_002938485.1 of Sitophilus oryzae. NCBI lineage: Eukaryota > Metazoa > Arthropoda > Insecta > Coleoptera > Curculionidae > Sitophilus > Sitophilus oryzae. The sequence goes on from NW_022146055.1 coordinate 13,931,493, forward strand.
TCTTGGCAGCTGACTTCAACCTAACCTAACCGGTGAATCGGTGAGAGACCCCTAAAAATTATGTTTTTTTTTCAACAATTTGGCAACGCCCGGTACAAATAAATATGGGCATGGAAACTACAAATATTCTAGCATCAAAATTGCTTACTACTTTTTGGTAACTATTGGTAACTCAAAAGATCTACATCATTCAATATATCGATATTTGATAAATAAAAGTGAAAGTTTGATATCTGCAGAACAAAAGCACGAAATATTTTAACAAATAATATACGTGTAGTATAAAAGTAAATAACATAATTTGGTTTTGGAATAGAATGTATAAGCACTTGTAAATATTTTGTTTTCGTATAACTTCTGCCTTGCTGAGCAGAAAACGACCTTTAGTTGATAAAAATGTATCGAAAGACATACAAAGAATATATATAACCAAAAAATAATTGATGCATTTTTATATCTATTGGAATGCCTACAATTAATTCATTAGTACACATTATTTGGCTTATTTCTAACAAAACGGTTTTGTTCCGCTAGAATTACCGTCCGCCACACTGTGCGCAAGGTGAAAATATGCTATAACCACAGACTTAACTATGGCCACCGTCTTAAAATATTCTATTTAAAAATTTTTAGACGGTGCATTGGCTATAACCACCTATTACTCTTCTGGGGGTGTGGTGCTAGCTCTGTAAGTTAGGTGCTAGATAGTGCTAGGTGGGTGCAATACAGTGCTAAAGTTTTAAGGGAAAAATTCAACCGAGGGAGGCTAGCGTTACATTAGCCCCCCCCCCGTAAAAATGTCCTGTAACTCGCTAGGGGTTGTGGTGCTAGCTTTGGGTGCTAGGTAGTGCTAGGTGGGTGCAATACAGTGCTAAAGTTTTAAGGGAAATATTCAACCGGGGGAGGGCTAGGTTACATTAGTCCCTACCGGTAAAAATATCCTGTAACTCGCTAGGGGTTGTGGTGCTAGCTCTGTAAATATGGTGCTAGGTAGTGCTAGGTGGGTGCAATACAGTGCTAAAATATTAAAGAGTTTCGACAACCGGGGGGGCTACTGTAACGGACCCGATGTTTTGTCCCACTAGAATTGCCATCCGCCCCACTGTGCGCCAGGTGAAGATATGCTATAACTCTTCTGGGAGTGTAGTGCTAGCTCTGTAAATAGAGTGCTAGGTAGTGCTAGGTGGGTGCAATAGAGTGCTAAAATATTAAAGAGTTTGGACAAACTGGGGCTACTGTAACGGACTCATTAGGCACCCCGGTTAAAATGTTCTGTAATTCACTAGGGGTTGTGGTGCTAGTTCTGTAAGTAGGGTGCTAGGTAGTGCTAGGTGGGTGCAATACAGTGCTAAAATATTAAAGAGTTTGAGAACTGGGGGCTACTGTAACGGCTCCCGATGTTTTGTCCCACTAAATTGCCATCCGGCCCCACTGTGAGCCAGGTTAAAATATGCTATAACTCTTCTGGGAGTGTAGTGCTAGCTCTGTAAATTGGGTGCTAGGTAGTGCTAGGTGGGTGCAATACAGTGCTAAAATATTAAAGAGTTTGGAGAACCGGGGGGGGGCTACTGTAACGGACCCGATGTTTTGTCCCACTAGAATTGCCATCCGCCCCACTGTGCGCCAGGTGAAAATATGCTATAACTCTTCTGGGAGTGTAGTGCTAGCTCTGTAAATTGGGTGCTAGGTAGTGCTAGGTGGGTGCAATACAGTGCTAAAATATTAAAGAGTTTGGAGAACCGGGGGGGGGGCTAATGTAACGGACCCGATGTTTTGTCCGACTAGAATTGCCATCCGCCCCACTGTGCGCCAGGTGAAAATATGCTATAACTCGTCTGGGAGTGTAGTGCTAGCTCTGTAAATTGGGTGCTAGGTGGTGCTAGGTGGGTGCAATAGAGTGCTAAAGTTTTAAGGGAAAAATTCAACCGGGGGGGGCTAGCATTACATTAGCCCCCCCCCCGGTAAAAATGTCCTATAACTCGCTAGGGGTTGTGGTGCTAGCTCTGTAAATAGGGTCCTAGGTAGTGCTAGGTGGGTGCAATACAGTGCTAAAGTTTTAAGGGAAATATTCAACCGGGGGGGGCTAGCGTTACATTAGCCCCCCCCCAATAAAAATGTCCTGTAACTCGCTAGGGGTTGTGGTGCTAGCTCTGTAAATAGGGTGCTAGGTAGTGCTAGGTGGGTGCAATACAGTGCTAAAATATTAAAGAGTTTGGAGAACCGGGGGGGGGGCTACTGTAACGGACCCTTGTCTGTCCTTGACAGGTCTCCTTCCCATTACCACTTTTTTTCATATCCACTCTATATTTTTTCTTATCCGCTATATTATTTTCTTATCGACTTAATCTATTTATTCAGTTTCTTCCATAATATGTACTCATAATATGATCATGAGCATTGTACTAGTAGCCCCAAATATATACATTCTCCCACTATTTCCAGTGTTATATTATTTATATAAATATATTTTCTGTCTACTAATTCGTTTAGAATTAGTTTTTGGTTTGGAATCATTAATTCATTTTGAAATCTACTTTATTGCTGGCTGTATTTAGTTCGTTAATTTGTGCTTGTAGTACTTCCAGGACTATTGGTATAAGATATTCTCCATCAATTTCCGATTCTTTATTGGTCCAGTCTAGTTGACTGAAGATTTCTTCTTGTGTTGCTGTAAATTGATTTGAAAAGTCACGTTTCCCTGTTGCACTCCTTTGGCAGTTGAGAATTCTGGCGGAATTCAATGCAATTCGGAATTCTGGCGTTCAGAATTCTTCTTACTCTTGCTTTGATATCTTACTCTTGCTTTGATATCTAATATATACAATATTGGCAAAAGTTTTTATATATGGCATGTCTATTTCTAGTTCCGTTGGGGCTTCTATTATTCGAAAAAAAGAATTATTAGAAATTAGAAATTATTAGAAATCAGTACTAGGCCCTATTTTATTTCTTCTTTTTATTAACGGCTCTTTTTATTACTAGCTAACTGCTAACATAAACATCAGTGGTAAAATATGTCTTTTTGCGGACGACACTAGCTTCACATGGAGCAACAAGGACGTCACAGCACTTCATAGGATTATATCAAATGACTTAATCACCATTAAATCTTGGTGCAATTCGAACCTCCCGAGTCTCAACATTTCTAAAACTAAAACTTTGTCGTATAAACACTCGCTGCAGCCTTTTGTACTTAACAAAACCACCATTGACGTCGTAAAATCTGTAAAATTCGTAGGGCTTGTTGTAGTTGTTGTAGACAATTCTCTGAATTGGGACATGCATATCGACGCTATATAACTAGGACTTTTTTAAAAAATTGAAAATATTAACTCTTCCTTCCTTATTTATATTTGAATCCGTTTGCTTAATACGTAAGCATGTATCAGCTTCTCAAGAAAGGCCATCTCACACTTATCCACTCAGGAACGCGGAGCAAGATCTTTATCTACCTACCCCACGCTCAGAGTTAGTTAAAAGTTCAATATTATGCAAGTCGAAAAAAATGCACAATCACCTGCCATTTGAAATAAAATCCATAACATAATTTTCTTCATTTCGCAAAGCTTTGAAACCTTATTTACTAGACAAAGCTTTCTACGCCGTAAATGACTTTAAATGACAAGTAAATGAATTTTGATAATCGAATTTGATCTTGTAAACACTGGCTATTACCATATTTACTATAAACTTACTAAATATTTTTGAATCTTATTTTTATTTTTTTATTCTTTGACATTGTAAACATTTATAAATATTTATTTTAAACAATAAGACTGACAATGTAATTTGTATACTTGTTTTGTATTCTCTTTTGTTTGTTTACTTTACATTTGTCTACAAATTGTAAAAATTTTTGACACAAAAAGGCATTTATTTATTTATTACCTTAGGATATATCGAGTCGAAAGCCTTCTCGAAGTCAATAAAGACTACAGTTAGTGGAAGTTCGTATTCTTTTGTTCGGCTAATCGTTTCTCTAGTGTACCTATGTATGTGATCTATTGTAATAAGCTTAGTTTCTTTTATATTGCTATGTTTAAGAATCCAAATTAAGTGTCACGAATATCTTTCAGGGATTGCGTTTCCAGTTGGAAGGTATGTGCCCCCCGCAAACGTATGGGGTTTAGGATGGAGGATATGCTACTACGTAGCCGGCATCATTTCTCTTATTTTTGCCTTCTTGACATGGTTTACGCTTAAAGAACCCGAAAGGCAATCTATCGGAGAGGATGCTGCTGGACAAGACAATCCGGATGCAAAAAAAGTTACAATGTGGTAAGATATCAGACCTTTTGCAGCAAAAATATTAATTAAAAAATGCGACATTTTATATTTACACGGGGTGGTCTGAAGTGTATTCCGGAAAATTCGCCAGAATAGTCTGCAGATAAAAATAAGTAAAAAAGTTCGTATATGTCCTAAAATGCTGAGTTTCAGAGATACAGGGTATAAAAGTTTCATTTTTATTTCGATTTTTTCCAAATAATTTCTGAAGTAACATCAATATTTGAATGAAAATTGGTGTCTGGGATTTTTTTGTCATTAGACATTTGATTTTAATGTCAATATGACTCCTACTTGTATAGGGCGCTACCTACATATTTTATAACTGGTTTGAAGTGTAATAACTTTTCGTCCGTACCTGTATATAACTACTGAGTAAAAATATATTCATTTAAGAAGTTTTTACGTAAAAAATGTCTTTTGGTAAAATTCGCTACGAGTAATGGTTCTCGAGATATTTGGAATCGAAATTATCAATACCTGTCATCATTGACATAAATTAAACACGTTGACTAAATAGCTATTAGCCTGAAATCATAAATTTGAAATGTTTTTGTGCCAAAAGTTCAACAGAAACTATTTAATTATTTAATAATTTAATAATTTTCACAAAAAGTTTATGATTAATTTATAAAAATAAAAATTTCCCAAATGTATTATTTCAGTTAAATAACTATCTACTCAACGCGCGTTTATTTTTTGTCAATAATGACATGTATTGACTATTTCCATTCTAAATATCTTGAGAACGGTTGCTCGTAACAATTTTTACCAAGAGACATTTTTTACGAAAAAACTCACGAAAATGTATATTTTTTCACTCAGTGTTTTATACAGGTACAGACGAAAAGTTATTACTCTTCAAAACAGTTAAAACACATGTAGATGGCGCCCCCTATTAATAGGAATTATATTGACATCAAAATCAAATTTCTCATGTCAAAAAATTCTGACTGACGCTACTTCAGAAATTATTTAAAAAAAATCGATATAAAAATGACACTTCTGCACCGAAAACCGAATCTCCGAAACTAAGCATTTAAGGGCATACATTTATACGAACTTTTTTGCTTATTTTTTCTGCAGAATATCCCGCTGAAGTTTAGGGAATACAGTTCGGGCCACCAGTGGCGGATACAGAGGGGGGGCCCATGGGGCCCGCCCCCCCCCCCATAAAATCTGTAAATTGGGTTAAATATTAGGCTTTTTTGGTTAAAAATGGCGCCCTAACAGGCTTATTTTGCATTTTTTTTATTTGGGCCCCCCCTAAAATAAATTTCTGTATCCGCCCCTGCGGACTACCCTGTAGAAAATTATTTAGTTTATGCTTTGTTTCAAATTTCGGTAATGCTTCATTCAAGAAATTCTTAAATGGACTATCTGTTAATGGTTCGATAAGTAACATGCCACATACCATACAGTCGAAGAAAAACAGCACAGGGATGGCTTGGAAATGAAGATGGAAATGTTATCGATCGTCATCTACAAGCCAACCTGACGCCGTTTTTTTTTTTCATAGTTTATATTTTACTGATTTGTTTTTATTTTGTTACTTAGTTATAACAATTTTGTTTTTAGGACGATCGTGTCAGATCCCAGAATTATTATGTTATGTTTAGCTGCTTCAATTAGGCATTGCGGTGGTATGTGCTTTGCATACAACTGCGACTTGTATTACCAGATTTACTTCCCGGATTACGATTTAGGTTAGTATATTGATAGAAAAAACTATACATACCGTATAATTAAAAAACGAGCCAAATAGACTTAGACATGATAATCGAAAATGGTTACCATATAATTTTACATATAAAATTACAATTTTCATTTCCAAGCCACCTTCGGTGTCATTTTTTTATACATAGTATACACATAACATATTTTATATAGTCCGATCAAATTAGACAAAAAAATAACAGTAAAGGTACAAAAATTTACAAGCTGAAAATGCGTGTAATTGTTTAAAACATAATTAAAAATAACATTTTAAAATTCCGAATCATTCCGGTGGCTGGACAAAAAAATTATGTGAGGTCAAAGGTCAAAAATCTCGAAAAAAATGGTTTTAGCGATTTTCCGGAAAACGGTAAGTTTTATTATAAAATTACTTTAGACAAAAATTATAGATCATAAAATTCTCTATAAAAATGCATGAATACTTTTTTTCCTTATAGCCAATGTTTCTGACATATAACGGGTCAAAGAGTTGTAATCCTCTAATATGCACACGTTTCCATTCAAGTGTACTTAGCGCGTTTTTTTTAACTTGGTTTCCCCAGTAGGCCAGTATGCCTATTGTGATTCTGTTGGAAATTATATAAGCGATGGAAATAAAGAAAATTAGAAATTTACTAGTCTTATTCATAACCTTCAAATAGTTCTTCTTGTTGTTCTTGGATGTAAGTAAATTGCGTCAATAGTGATGTATCGTTCATATTTTTTCATTGGCATCAAATGAATCCTCTAAACTATTGGTCATTCAACATTAGAACATGACCGGCCTTGACAATTTGTACATGCCACAGAACAAGACAGTCCAACCAGTTTTGCAAAGAGTGAAAATCATGTACTATTTTTACACGCAATAACTGGCTGTGATACATCCAGGATGAAGAAAACAAACAAGACGAGGATCAAGAAGAAGAACAACAAGAAGAAGTATTTGAAAATTATGAATCAGACTAGTTAATTTATATATTTTTTTTATTCCCATCGATTTTATAATTTCCAATCCTTACTAATATCTTTTATTCTGCCAATAGTTTTCAATTAAACAAATTAATTAAAAATTTAGTTAAAAAAAACGTGCTAAGTACCTACCTCATAGGTGGCGATGGCGTGGAAACGTGTGCATATTATGACGATTACAAATCTTTGACTCGTTATATCTCAGAAACAGTGGCTCTAAAGAAAAAAAGTACTGATAATCTTTTTATAAAGAATTTTATGATCTATAATTTTTGTCTGAGGTAATTTTATGATAAAACTCACCGTTTCACAGTAGGCGAAGACGGATGAGATGGCGAGACAAAACCTCCTATTTTTTAAGCCCCTTTTCAAGACTTTATTACTGAATTAAAGTTAAAAAACTTTATCCTGCTCGATACATCTCGAAATAATTTCGTAGCAGGCTTTGAGCATACCATAAACAATTGAAAGTGTCAGCAACATTTTGTACCCAAGCGAGCATCTATTTTGCATGTACAGGCGAAACAAACTTGACACTAATTTTTGAGTGAAGTTATTTTTAAAATAAAACATATTGTGATGGTTGAATATAATAGAGGTAAGTTAGCTTCAGATCAATATAGATTTTAATTATTATAGTGGTTGCTAAGTTTACACTCTTGTTTTTTTGGACTGATACATAATTACTTATTTTTTTAATAATTTTGTCAATTGACAGAGGTGGAAATACAAAGTAATCCAAAGTACTATTTAATTCTCATTTTAAATAGAACTTTATAAATCGCTCTTCGACATAACGTCGATATTTAACGATATTTCACTGTTACTGCAGTGAAGCTAGTCAAATCTTTTAGTGCATTTGTAAAAGGAATAAATTCATAACTTTCGAACCAAAGCAGATGTGAACATGCGGTTTTCAGATTTATGATTAGTAAAATATGTTCTACTTTTTAATATGTTTTTTTTTGTTGGTAAAAATTAATGGCGGATCCAAATGGCAGACTTTTTATTTATCAATCGATTTGTCTCAAATTTGGGGTATGAAATATTAATTTATTAATAGAGGCTTACAACTAACAGCATAAAAATAAAATAAATTAAAACACTTGTTTAAGTTAAACGAGTTTGTTAAAGAATTCCACTAAAAAGTACAAATTAAGTACAATCAAGTACTTAAGTACAGCGTGTTCATTTATAATGTGCCTCCCTTTAACTTCTTTGTTTTTCTCATTAGAAAAAAATGTTCTAGACAAAAGTTATAGGGTTAAATGTGAACTATTTGCACAATATATTCTTTAATATACAAGGTCTTGTATAAACGCGTGACAGGTCAAAATTATATATTTTTAAATGGAACACCCTGTATGCTATTACAATTTTAAAACCTTCACAAAATTTTAATTACTTTTTATATAATTATTCACAGGCGGATATTTCCGAAATTATTAAATTTAAGCATATGTCATATTATATAAAAAGCACTTAAAATTTTGTGAAGGTTTTAAAAATGTAATAATATACAGGGTGTTCCATTTAAAAATATGTACTTTTGACCTATCACACGTTTACGCAAGACTCTGTATATGAAAAAATATACGCTGCAAATAGTTTACATTTAACCCTACAATTTTTGTCTATAACATTTTTTTCTAATGCGAAAAACAAAGAAGTTAAAGGGGGACACATTATAAATGAACACCGTGTACTTGATTGTAGATTGTAGATTTGTACTTAACTTTGTAGCTTTATACTTATTTAGACTGTAGATTGTAGCTTTGTACTTAATTAGCAGCTTTAGTTTATTTTGCAAATTTTTTAAACGTGTTAATACAACATGAGTTCATTTCACTTGTATTTTATGTATTTAGTCAGCTTTTGTTTTCCACAAAATCAATAGTTTTGACATCTTTTAAAAATAATAAACATAATTAGATGGTTTTATACAGAAATTATTAAGTTGCGTTGAATCAGTTTGTCGTAGAAGTTTCGTCTTACTAGCGGCCCGGTCTCCAGCCCGCTGTGCGTTTTGTTGAAAATCGCGAAAAAAACATTTTATTTTGAGATTTTTGATATAATCGCATAATTTTTTCCTGGCACCGGAATGATTCGGAATTTTAAAATGTTATATTTAATTATATTTTAAACAATTACACGCATTTTCAGCTTGTTGTATATTTATGTACCTTCAAATGTCTAAATTGACCGGACTAATATTTTACTAATCAATTTATAGGATTTTTTGTATATTTTTTCAAATAAAGTTTAATATTATGTAAATATTTCCTTTCATAAAAAACGTCTAATGTTTCTGGCAATAGTAGTATTCATTCGATAATTACATTGTAATTTGATAATGTAAGGGATAATTTAATTATTTTAGGTATATTATTATTTTCAAAATCAACTGCTTTGTTCTTCACTTCATATATAAATGAGGTTATTAAAATAATTATTGAATTAATGAAATATTCTACAATTAATTAGAACATATAGGAGTAATGCATAGGAGACGCGGTGACGTCATAATATTATGAATGTGTTTTGAATGAATTTTTTATGCAAATAAATGATAATAGCATACATACAAGCAATAGATAGGTAGGGACAACAAGATATGTTTAATATTCCATTAAGAAAAATATACAGTATGTCTCCGAATTGTCTTTACAACAGAAAAAACATTTTTATTATTGACATTTTGAGAAAAATATGCCTGTTTTAAAATAATTAATCCCGTTTATAGTTTCCATACCATTTTAAAGAAAATTAAAAAAAAACATGAAAATATGGTTGAATTTTTCCTAAAAAAAAGTCCTAAAAATCAATAGGTGTTTCTATGGTAATATAGTAAATTTAGATGTCATTCTTTGATAGATGGACGGTAGATGGTTATTATTAAATTTGATTAACGTCGTATTTTTTGCTATTGCTAAAGTACCATAAGATCGAAAAAACCGCGTCCATCAGTTACTTTGGAAATGAACATCGATGACATTATTACCCACATAGTTTTCCATATAAAATGGCAGCGATCTTCATTCCATAGACATCGCTGACGCCGTTTTTTTTCGATCATTGTATCACATTTTCTGATGACTATTTTCAACCTTTCCGTAACATTGAACTATGTTGTGCTTCTCTGCATGACATTTTAAAACAGCAAAAAATATGACGTTAATTAAAATTCTATCAATATCAATCTATATGCGATCTATCAAATAATGTAATGGGTTGAGAGACATTTTTCATGTTTGAAATGCATTAAAATTTATAGTAGACATTCGAAGAAAAATAAACGTTTATCGTTACTTGCCTTACTTTCAATCTAAAAAGATCTTTTCACAGCTCTTCAACAATCTGATGATTTTACTGATATAATAATAAATAACTTTTCTTTATTAAGAGACCGACTCATCAATTTAATATATAATAAAACATAATTATTCTTTCTCTCAATACTACCAATTTTTAAGTTTGAGTAAATAAATAAAAACAAAATAAAATTCTATTAAAATGATGTACTCCATAGTAATAGATAAAAAAACATATACTTGTACATTATGTCAATCATTATATCATTACGTTGAATGCTGTTATTTTTGCTTTAGTTTTGTCCTAAATATTCTTGAGCTATGTTTTTAACCCAGGAATAACATATATTTACAAACTGGGTTAGGGTATTATGTAAATTAGGGAGGGGGGGGGGGCAAATAGACGTAACTAAAATTTTGTCGCCTACCCAGTCACAAGGGTCACGAGCCGCCACTGCGATAATCAATCAATGAATTCCATTCATTTGCACCTCTCAAGTTATAATTACAAATACAAATCAAATCAGCTGTGTTAATAACCTTAAATTATGTTTCAATAAACAAACCATTAAATAAATATATCTATTATTAATAACATTGTACCATTAATTTTAATTAAAATATTTCAGTAGAATTTTAGTTCTCTACGAATTCATGCATTAATTATTATGTTAAAACTCAAATAAACCAATTTAGAGCTTTATTATTTTATTCTAAAAACTAGAAATAACTTCAATACAACTAAAACTACAGACTACAATTGATTCATTCAACACACATATTTTTACTGTTTATACAAACAGATGCAAAAAAACGCAACGGAAAAAAATTCGCCAAATTTAAAGTAATTTATTTTATTTATTTTAAGCCCTATTGGAGGGGTAGGTGTCTGTCTCACTTGGATAATAAATGTACATGTACTGCCAAAATATAATTTTCTGCCAAACGACTGCCAATGACTGCTAAGAATGCTAAGAAGATGGCCTATGTTCATCATGTAATTCCAACAGTGAGAGACACCCCTTGGCCTTATTTTTATCTTTTTAGCAAACTGTATACAGGGTGTCCCAGGCTGAGCGTGCATTAGAAATTTCTAGCGAACAACAATATCTAGATCGGAGATTTTTTGCACATCATTGTTTCACAATGAGATCTATCGATTAAAAATATTTTCAATATGGCGGCACTTCCGGAAGTACCGGAAGTTGACAGCAACTTTCTTATTTTAAATGGGTACCCCCATTTTTTATTACATACTTAAATTTTCTGTAAAATTTTATGAATTTTGATATCAAACACTCTATACCTAACATTAACCGCTTTTGAAAAAAAAAAATATTTAAAATTTTTGGACAAAAAAAATTGCCTGTCAAAAATATGTGTATAGCCTAAACGTCAAAATTAGTGAATACCACAGCCACTATGTCATAAAGAAAAGACATGTGGCTATCTATTTTAAAAATTAAATTGTTCGAATGTCATATAGTAATGACGTTAGCTGTCATTGAATTGAGCGATTAAAAAATTATCATGAATCATTTTTTTCAAATGGAAACCCACTTTTTTTTATTTCACTAGTATAAAGGCTTTTCAATTCGTTACTTTTTGACCATACATGTTCCTATACCTAAAATAATTTGTTTTTAACTTATTTAAGATTTGGTTTTAAAACGTATATTTTTCTTGATTTTAACCAGTAGCCTATGACTTTAAACCACCGTATTTAAACGTCTAGTAGATGTGGGCATGTCATATTGTGACACTTTGTTTAAAAAGCAGTATGTTATCGATCATCATTTCCAAGCCAATTTGCTCTGTTTTTTTTTTTCGATCATAGTGTATATTATTAATAATATTAACTATTACATATCACTAAAGAGCGAAAATACGAGATATATTTTTATAAATACACTTTTTAAATTCTTAAGCAGGCAGTATTTTTAGTATAGAAAATTCAAATAATTCGTTTTCTGATAGATGGAAATAAATTGTCTGACTGTTTGACACTTACTGTCAAAGGAATCTAGATAAAATGAAGAAAAATATACGTTTTCAAACTAAATCTTAAATAACTTAATAGCGATTTATTTTAGGTATAGGAACATGTATATTCAAAAAGTAACGAATTGGAAAACCTTTTCACTAGTGAAATAAAAAAAGCGGGTTTCCATTTGAAAAAAATGATTTATGATAATTTTTTAATCGCTCAATTTCATGACAGCTAACATCATTACTATATGACATTCGAACAATTTAATTTTTGAAATAGATAACCACATGTCTTCTCTTTATAACACAGTGGCTGTGGTAACCACTAATTTTGACGTGTAGGCTATACACATATTTTCGACAAGCAATTTTTTTCGTCCAAAAATCTAAATATTTTTTTTTCTCAAAAACGGTTAATGTTAGATATAGAGGGTTTAATATCAAAATTTATAAAATTTTAGGGAGAATTTAAGTATGCAATAAAAAATGGGGTCACCCATTTAAAATAAGAAAGTTGCTGTCAACTTCCGGTATTTCCGGATGTGCGGCCATATTGAAAATATTTTTAATCGATAGATCTCGTTGTGAAACAATGATGTGCAAAAATTCACCGATCTAGATATTGTGGTTCTCTAGAAACTTCTAATGCACGCTTAGCCTGGGACACCCTGTATAAATATATCTATTTTAATTGGTAAACTCGATGATTTTATAAACTTTCGTATTTGGCTTATTATACGAAGTTCTTTTTTCATAACAAAAAGCAGTCCTCTGCCGGAAATACTGCTATTATACGATGTTAATCGAAGGGTTATTTTTTACCCTCACACATTAAAACAGTCTGTGCAATAATTTCTTGAGTAAATTTCCCTAAAAGATTTCTTTTCAGTCAAAACCAAGACTCATGACTATTTTGTTTTTTGGGTCATATCAACACATGCCTTGGTTAATTTTTAAGAGTGAAATGAACTTGCGTCATATTAAAAATATCATTAAAAAGTCATGATAATTAAAAAAATTGCTAATTGTTAATGGTAAGTTCATTTCGCTCTTAAGGCGTGTGTTGATATGAGGAAAAAAATATTTTTTTTGCACAGAGTGTTCTAAAGTTATTCTAAGAAACAACCCTGTATAATAAGCCAAATACAAAAGTTTATAAAAAACTGGATTTACCAATTAAAATACATACATCATACACCTCACCCATTTAAAGTTTGAGAATAAGTTGAGGTCGTTTCGACCCCAGTGCCTCCAACTTAACGTCTTTTAGAATCACGATTGGGTCTCATGTAGTACTGTATTTGGATCTATTTTGGGTGTAAGTTAGATACTCCTTTAAAAAACATTCTTATTCTACAGGGTGTTTCAGAAAACATGTGCCATCTCTCGTGAGGAGGTTCCTCACATAAAAATAAGATTTATTTTTCATATCAACATAAGTCCGATTCTGCCTTGTTTCGTAACTACAGGGTGTTAAAGTCTTAATATTTTTTCGATTTATTATAATTTTCTTCCAAGTACTTTTAGCATTTCGAATGAAATTTCGAAGTTTTGAGGGTAAAAGTGGGTGACATATTTTACAGCTAAAAAATTGTCGACAGATTCACCAGGGACGTGCATATGGGTTATTATCATTGGAATATTTTTCTAAAAAAAAGCATGTACGCCACTGACTTTTTTTTCTCTATTTAGCGAAATAGTGTAAGCATTTTAATAGCGATTAAAAGTTGCCTCTTGATATTTTGTCGATTTCGGCCTCCTTGATGAGATAAACGCAATTTTATTAATTTGCCTTGATCCAAGTCTACTAGCAATCTTAAAAAAAATATATCATTAACTTGCAAATGTTTTAAATAAGTCCTCGTTGATTCCTCATCAAAAAATATGAAAAAAAGTTCCTATAAACATGGGTATGGAAATGCATAGTTTTAGAGTTACTGGATGTTTAAACTTTTTAAAATTAGGTTTTTTGTAATAATTACCTTAAAACCCATTATTTTTTTATTTGAAATTGCTGTAGGATTGACTAATAGTAATAATAACAAACAGTAATAATATTTAATAATAAACTAGGCAAAATATATAAATAAAATGAAAAAATTCATGAAAATGGGACTAAAAAATAAAAAAATACATATATCTCTTTAAAGTTGACGTAAAATGTTTCCGTTGCTTTTTTTTCATCTGAGTATATTATATGGTGAGTGTATGAGTGGGTCCCAGTTAGGACCCTCCACTGCAGCAGCGAGGGCCTATATTTATCTGAGAAATTTCAATTTTTATTAAAATTTTCAGGTTGGTGGTTATTTGCCGTCACTATAATCATCGGAAGTATTGGAGTGGTAGCTGGTGGAATTTTGTCTGACAAATTCGTAGCTAAAATGGGTATTAGATCAAGAGTGATTGTACTCGCAGTTAGCCAAATTCTAGCTACCCCAGTAGCGTTTGGAAGTGTTTATTGCGAGCCAGTAGGAGCTATGATCACCTTAGGAATATCTTACTTCTTCGGTAATACTAAACTCTATACTGCCAGTCGTGTATTGTTCATGATATTTTTTTTTTCCATAGCAACTGTTAAAATTGCCTTATATCTATCAAAAATAGTATATAAAATAGTACTTTAACCGCAACCGGGTAGATTAAATGATACTTTCACAGCGAGGATAGGTTAAAAACTTTATTTCTTCTCGCACGTTTTTTAATTGCTTCCATTTTTGAAATTTTTTGTATTCCTTTTCATAAGTTATTCGGTATTTCAATGGAAGTAGTTTGGATATGGCGTTTGTCGCCACAGCCTGAATATCTGTTGGTAATTTACTTATTTCGTTTTGAGCCATTTCTGGCTCCAATTCAATCAGCAATCGACACGAAAGAGAATTAAAAAATATTGACTCAAAACTGATAACTAAAGAGACAGCTTTATTTATTTGTCAAATTACATAGAAACCAACGCCAACCCAGCACAATATTGTTCTCCTCGTAATAAATTCCTTGAAATCAGTAGCGGATACAGAGGGGGGCCCATGGGGCCCGCCCCCCCCCCTAAAATCTGTAAATTTAGTTAAGTATTAGTCTTTTGGGTTAAAAATGACGCCCTAAAAAGCATATTCTACGTTACTTTTTTTTAGGCCCCCATAAAATAAATTCCTGTATCCGCCCCTGCTTGAAATAATAATTTCTGAATATTTTTTAAAACGTAAATCGCTATGGAAAAAAATATTGTTTTATACACGACGATAAAATTACATTATCGTCTCCCGAAATTAATTGAGTGAATTAATCTTTTCGGTCAACGTTAAAATATCGTCTTGTATAAAAAATATTATCGTCTTGTATAAAAAATAACTATTTTTCACTTAATAAATTTAATCCGCAGATT
The DNA here is from genome assembly GCF_002938485.1 of Sitophilus oryzae. Taxonomy (NCBI): domain Eukaryota; kingdom Metazoa; phylum Arthropoda; class Insecta; order Coleoptera; family Curculionidae; genus Sitophilus; species Sitophilus oryzae. Next base: position 13,947,147 of record NW_022146055.1, read on the forward strand.
TACAAATATTAGTGGTTGTTAATAATCACAAGGACTGCACACTACAAAAATTGGTATTTTTTTAACTTTTATTCAAAGCGGTACGGTAAAGACTATTGCAGCGGCGTGCGGTGACAATTATAGGCGGGGAAGCGAATCGGTAAAAACCCCTATTTCGAGACATTACTTTTACATTTTCTTAAAAAAATTACCTTTAAAAATTCCGAGGCCAATTCCATTGTTCGATTAAAATTCTATCGAAAATTCTTAAACAAATAAAAACACATAAAGTTATAATAGTTAAAATACGATATTTTAAATTAATTTTCCGAAGCACTAGACGCGCGATAGACACCTATTTGTATTTGAGGTCTATTCGTCATTGCAAATTTGTATATAACATCATCATAAAATTTTGGATTTAATTTATTATAATATTACCTATAAAATGGCAAGCGAACCCGTCCCGATAAATTAAAAGTCGAGGAAGGCGACCGAAAGATCGCTGCCGTGGCTGGCAACTGTGCGCGATTTTCCGGCTTAAATTTGTCGTTTGCGTTCGAGGTCAATAACACCTACATGAAGAAGGGATAGGCGACCGGCTGCGATTTCCAAGCGCGCATCCATGCAGTAAAAAGCTAATTAAATTTACTACGTTTATGTAAGGTTTCAAATAAATAATTTTAACAAATTAATGTTGTGTTATAAAATAACAATATTATTAACGTTTAACTATTTATTTTTTTATCTTTAAAAACTTTAGGGAAGCGGTGCTTCCCCCGCTTCCACGGACCGCACGCCGCTGGACTATTGTCCCCTATTATCGTACCATTAGAATTTGTGATGTTAACAGTTTAATCACAAAACTCGCGTCAAGTCCAACTAAAAATATTGAGCAATTAAATTTTGTTTTAAAAATGGTTTATAATATTACTTAAATTATTAGTATCTAATCTTATAAAAATTTTCAGCCGAAATGTGGTTTGGAATCCTATTCGCAATCCTAGTAGAAATTGTTCCACTCCATCTTAGATCGACAACTGTAGGATTATTTTTGTTTGTAATGAACAATATTGGAGGCAACTTACCGATTGCTGTAGAGCCAGTGTCAAAGGCTATTGGCTACAGAGAAAGTTTATACATCTTTTACGTTGGATTTTATGCAGTCAGTAAGTATACTTCTTTTGATTTATGAAATTGCTCTAAAATAGGAACTGTAGGATTTTCTTACAGTTCTTCAACGTTTAAGTAACACTGTCTCAACAGGGCTACCGGCAAGTTGCAATAGCTGAAATTGTAAGAGTTAACTAAAACGATGTTTCGCGAATATTAAAAAAATTCAGGGAGACAAACGAGGTTACAGACAGGCCTGGAAGAGGTAGAAAGAGAGTTACTACTACTGTGCAAGACCGTCAAATATCCCTAATTGAACGACGCAATCCCCTGCTTTCTAGTACTGCTATTAAAAACGAGTTAGCTCGCCTTGAAGGAGTAAATGTTTCAAGAAAAACCATAGCAAGAAGACTCCATGACAGACGATTACATTTAAGGAGGCCTCTACATGTTCCGAAGCTCAATTTAAAGCACAAAATTACGCGACTACAATGGGCTGAGGAGGGAAAATGGACCTAATTGAAATTTCGTCATATTTAGTGATGAAACAAGAATAAGCCTAGTGTCAGACTCACGACGAGCTTTGGTCTGGAGAGCATCTGGAAGACGAGCACGCTTGAATGCAGCTCAACCCCGTGTCCCGTTTCAAGGGGGAAGCATTATGATATGGGCGGGTATAATGCACGGAGCCCGAACTCCTCTTGTTTTTATTGATGGCACAATGACAGGTGCCCCATATCTTAGTGACGTTTTAGAGCCTATTGTGCGTCCATTTCAAGGGGCAGTGGGGGATGAATTTTTTTACATGGACGATAATGCTCCTCCCCATCACACTTTAGCGGTTCGCGAATTTTGTGAGGAAGAGGTTATAAGAAAACTGTGGTGGCCACCGATGTCTCCAGATATGAATGTGATCGAGCATGCTTGGGGCATGCTAAAACGCCATATTGCCAAAAGAAATGATCCCCCCATACCTTAAATGAATTGAACCTTAAATGACAACTTAATTGAGAGCATGCCACGTCGTCTCACAGCTTGCATTGAGGCTCGAGGAGGCAATACAGACTATTAGTTGTGAGAAATAATTAAAATTGTTTTCAATATTTTCTGTTTGAAATGAAATTTGTTTTTGTTGATTTTCACTCATTATGAAATAAAATTATAATAACAGCCTAGTTGCACTTAGATTTTTAATTTTATATTAGTTAGTCGTGTAGTAAGCCAATATGTCCAAAAATATAAAAGGAATCATATTAGGTCCAAAATAAAAAAATATATGGTTATATGCAATAATTTTGGCCATGTGTGATGTATATGCGTTCAAGTAGGACAGCGTTGAAGTTTGGTTTGGTTTACTTTTACTTTTAAGTACATGTTTGTTGTAAAAATTTATTTTGACTTTTAATTTGTTCCAGGTTCAATCATGTTTTTGTTAACGGTGTTCATCATGCCAGCAGGAGGCGGTTCACCCGCACCGGCTCCAGTAAAAGAATTGACTGGTCATGACAACACGGTTTATAGTCACGACGAAACCAATTTGCCTACCATAACGTCTTTGGTGAGGAACAGCAAACGAAACAACACCGAGAATAGTAGACTGTGACCTAATAATAGGAAATATTTCTTCAGTGAAAATGACTTCTCATTGAACTGATAAACCAAAAGACCTGATGTGTAAATAATAAGTTAATATAGAAAAGAATCAGTTATTATATAAGACAATCTAGGAAATCAACTGATAAAATATGTTGTAATATAATTATTGATATTAAGAAATGATTTTGGAGCTTTTTATTATTAAGGAATCTTATGTGGCCCAATTAAATAACATCAAACATGCCAATGACAAGCAAAGAAGCAAAACCTTTTAAACCTTTAGTATAGATGAATCAGAAATTAAAATATCACTTTGGTAATATCAGCTTCGGCCAATATTATATATGACATTCAAACAATACTACAAGGATACTACCAAATTTAAGTATACCCTGTATACTTAAATTTGCTAGTAGCCTTGTCATATACAAGGTACATATAGTAGCCAATAGGAATTTAAAAACCCATAACAACAGTATCACAGTTTCGGCAGAATGACATCATTAAATCAAACCAAACACATCGAAATTAATTAAATCGAATTGTTTATTGTAAGTGACATTTTCAAAAGTATAATTCGGAAAATGTTGCTTTGATGTACATTGTGTGCATTTCGATTTTTGCTTAGAATTGAAGGAAGAATTGAAATATGTAATAATATACATGGGTTTCTATTTAAAAAAATGAAACTTTGATGTGCCACGACTTTATTAACGACCCTGTATACTTAAATTTATTACTCGCTAATAGATATTTAAAAATCCTATAACTTTTGTATTTAACTTTTTGCGGTACCTCCTATATTTTACCTAATAATCGACCGTTTCCATACATGAAAGCGACCCTGTATATTTTTATAATAATTTTTTAACAGCAGCATTTTTTTTTAAATAATAGCCTGCAACCAAGCAGTAATTACTAACTACTTACTGATTTTATTAATTAATGATTTACGTCAAAGAGTTGGGACTTAAATCGTTTGAACTCTATGTTGAATTTGACTTAAGAAATGCGTTTCGAAATGACTTAAGACTTAAGTCTCTTTAAAACTGACTTCTTGCAGCTCTGACGGTAATCACTAAATTTGACGTTTAAATATAAATGACGGCGGATCTTCATTTTCAAACCATCCCTGGTGCCGTTTTTTTACGATACGATAGTATCGTACAATATGATCGAAAAAAAAATCAGAATCAAATGAAGATCGCTGTCAATCGGTTGTCAAATCGGGTGAACTTTCGTTTAGCCGAAATATGTTATATAAAAAATGACTTTATATTATATGCGTTCTAGAAGGCATTAGGAGTACAAATATACAAAAATTTTCCTGCGGAAATGCGTCATTTTCATTTTCCGGACTTTAGAATAGCCGAAATCTGTTACACTAAAACTAGCTTCTGGGATGTGTTTTAGTCATTTTTCTGGACATAAGAATACAAAAAATTGTTTGCGGAAATTTTTGATTTTCATTTTATATAAAAAATGCTCTGACTTTAGAATAGCCGAAATCTGTTACGTTTATATCAATGTTTGTATTAAATACCGTATGATCGAAAAAAACGGCGTCCAGTTGGCTGGGAAATGACGATCTATGACATTTCCCATATAAATTTACATATAAAATGACAGCGATCTTCATTTCATAGCCATCGCTGACGCCATTTTTTCTCGATCATACGGTATTATAAAAACACAAAAAAAATTGTGCAGAAACTTTTTATTTTCATTTTCTATAAAAAATGTTCTGACTTTAGAATAGCCGAAATCAGTTACATTTACGCTAGTGGTTCTGAATTTTAGACATACAGTATTCAGACCTTGTTGTCATCACAAAAAAGTCTACGGAAGTTTGCCTTTTTCATGTTTTAGAACGAATAGTGATCCTCTTCCCGACCTTCAACACAGATCAATAAATAATATCTATTCTTATCAGCTTAATATCGCTACAATCGCTATAACATGCACACCATTTTTTAAAAAGTAGGCAGTTTATACAAAAATATATTCGCCTTATTATATTATCTATTCTACAAGAATTGGTTATTCGACTCCGAAAGATGTTTTACCCCACCCAGCACCCCTATTCGCTCCCGGGTCCCGTAAGCTTCTAAACTGAAAAATGTATGAAAAACAAAGTGAAGCCCACCGGAGTGGTAGGACCCGATAAAGTACCCTCATTTCTGTTGAAAGATTGCGCAATAGTTTTTTCCTCCCCACTAACGAAATTATTTAATCTGTGCCTGAAGATAAATACGTTTCCTGTTATCTGGAAAACCTCAAAGATCATCCCAGTATTTAAAAAGAACGATAGAAATAATATTGAAAATTATAGACCTGTAACAATAATTTCTAATTTTTCCAAATGTTTAGAAATGGCTCTCTATGGCACATTGGCGTTCCAGGTGGGAGGTAGAATTTCACCAAATCAGCATGGTTTTATAAGGGGTCGGTCGACGACAACTAATCTTTTAAGTATTACACAATTTATTGCTGACTCTATTGATACAAAGAGTCAGGTCGACGCTGTGTATACTGATTTTTCTAAAGCGTTTGACCGACTTGACCATGGGATCCTTCTTTTCCATCTGGATCGGATTGGGTTTTCAGCTAACTTATTAATGTTGTTTGAGTCCTATTTAAAAAACAGATTGTTAAGGGTGGAGTATTGTGGCCAGAATTCGGTCGAACTGTGCGCTACTTCGGGTGTACCCCAGGGGTCTATTTTGGGACCGTTATTGTTTAACATTTTTATAAACGGTGTCACTGATATAATTGATTTAAGTGTCTTACTGTCTGCAGACGACATGAAGATATTTTCCCGCATTGATTCGCCTCATGACTGTGAACGGCTTCAGAGGTGTGTTGATCGATTAGTTGCATGGTGTTCATATAATAACTTACCATTGAACGTTGAAAAATGTAAAGTCATGTCTTATACCTTGAAATCGGAAACACAAATTTATAATTATTCTATCGGTGATACGATGATAGGTAGAGTATCTGTTTTTAAAGATTTGGGTGTCACATTTGACAGTAAACTATCTTTCGTTCAGCATATATCTGAAGTCGTTCAATCTTCGTTTAAGGCCTTGGGATTTATTGTGCGTAATACTAGAGATTTTAGCAATAGTAACACATTAAAACTACTCTATTATGCTTTTGTAAGATCAAAGCTAGAGTATGCATCAATTGTATGGTCGCCGTTTTATGCGGCACATATTAATGCTCTCGAGCAGGTACAGCGTCGTTTTCTGAAATATCTGAGTTTAAGAACTGATGGGGTTTACCCGCAAATTGGCTGCTGTCACAGCTCTTTATTGCAGAAACATTCTCTAGATTCCTTGGAGGTTCGACGGACAAATTCAGAGCTGAAATTTTTATACAAGTTATTACATAATGAAATTGATAGTCCGGATGTTCTCAGTCAAATCAATTTTCTGGTCCCACGTAGCTCTCGGTATAGCTTTACATTTTATGTGGCCTCCTCGCGCACAAATGTAAGTAAATATTCGCCATTGAAACGTATGCAGGATGCATATAATTTATATCAGTGTAATTTTGATATTTTCAGCTGCAGTTTGGTTTCGGTTGTGAGTTCAGTTTAGTGGTTTTTCTTGGTTTTATATTGTTGTTGTTTTTTCATTGATATGTATTTTTCTCATTGATATTATTTTTGTTTAATTTAATTATTTTGTATTGATTTTTTGTGTGTAACCCACTCTGTAATTGGCGTAAGCCATAGAAGTGTAGAATAAATAAATAAATAAATAAATAAATAAATAAATAAATAAATAAATAAATAAATAAATAAATAAATAAATAAATAAATAAATAAATAAATAAATAAATAAATAAATAAATAAATAAATAAATAAATAAATAAATAAATAAATAAATAAATAAAATAAATAAATAAATAAATAAATAAATAAATAAATAAAATAAATAAATAAATAAATAAATAAATAAATAAATAAATAAATAAATAAAATAAATAAATAAATAAATAAATAAATAAATAAATAAATAAATAAATAAATAAATAAATAAATAAATAAATAAATGGATAAATAAATAAATGGAATGGATAAATAAATAAATAAAATAAATAAAATGGAAATAAATGAAATAAATAAATGGAAATAAATGGAAATAAATGGAAATAAATAAATAAATAAATAAAATAAAATAAATAAATAAAATAAATGGGATGAAATGGAAATAAATAAATAAATAAAGTAAATAAATGAAATGGAAATAAATGGAAATAAATAAATAAATGGGAAGTAAATGGTAAATAAATGGAAGTAAATAGATAAATGGAATGGATGGAATGGAAATGGAGTAAATGGAATGGAGTAAATAGATGGAAGATGGAGTAGATGGAAATGGATAGATGGATTAAATGGAATAGAGTAAATGGAGTAAGATAGATAAATAGATAGAATGGAATAAATAAATAAATAAATAAATAAATAAATAAATAAATAAATAAATAAATAAATAAATAAATAAATAAATAAATAAATAAATAAATAAATAAATAAATAAATAAATAAATAAATAAATAAATAAATAAATAAATAAATAAATAAATAAATAAATAAATAAATAAATAAATAAATAAATAATTACAAAATGTACAAAAGTACAAAATGACATTGACACATTTCCGCAGGACTTTTTTTGTATTTCTATGCTCGTAAAGACTCGTATAAAACAAAATATAAATTAATTTTTCATGTAACTGATTTCGGCTATTCTAAAGTCAAAGCATTTTTTTATGTAAAATAAAAATAAAAAATTTCCGCAGACACTTTTTTGCGTTTTTATGTTTAGAAAAATGTCTAAAACACATCCACACATCCCGAAGACTAGTTTTGATGTAACAGATTTCGCCTATACTAAAGTCCGAAAAATGAAAATGACACATTTCCGCAGGAAATTTTTTGTATATTTGAACGCCTTATATATGTATATAAGAGATTTCGGCTAAACGAAAATTGAGCCGTCAAATCTAAGATAGTTTTCTTTGAAGAACTGTATTTTTATTACAATTTAACCCGACCGTTTTGTGCATTACCATGTCAACCGAATGATCGCCATGAGTTAGTTACACTAGTTCAGTTCAAATATTTTGCCACTCACCTTCTAGGTATCTGTCGAATAACAAATCAAATATATTCTTTAGGGGAGCTCTCCAAATATCTTTAGGGGAGCTATTTTTACTGAGGCTTATCTATTTGTGATTTAGCCCCAAAGGAAAAGGTCTAGGGATGTTATTTCGTATCAGAAATTTCCCAGAAGTGTTGTTTTGCAAAGAGACGACGCCAATACTGACCGCCTAGGTCGCATCTGTTAACATGAATCTGAAAATAAAATTAGGTGCAAACTTTATTAAAATTAACTAGGTATTGATATTACAGAATTGTATAACAGAATTAATAAACTAAAAATGTGTTTTAGTACTCTACTATAATAATAATTAAATAAAATTTTGTTAAACATGTCTCGAGATTTAAGAGTTTTGCAACTCTAATTCAGGTTGAGTTAGTCTTATTGCGTAAAACTAATTATTTAATTTACTAATTAATTACTGAACTCTAAAATCCAGCTTTAGTTTAAATCATTTTCAGCCTTACAAATTGGTTAACTAAAATTAAAATAATATCGTAAAACAACTGTCTATGTCTCAAGTTTTCTATCATTTTAAATTTTAAGTCACCTTAAAAATAATATTTTTAATAAAATATAATGTTTATTGAAATAATACATATATGTTATATTTGAAATAACATAAACTTCACATTTCCACAAGAATTTAAAAAATATTAACATTTAGAGTCTATTATAAAATATAAAGCACGAAAATTCAAATCATAAAAAGATTTAAAAGATAAAGATTCTTATAACTTACAGTCAATTTGTAGGACCTTCGGTTTGTGTACGTTAGCGATGTAATCACAATAATATGTATAACACAGTAATTATTATGCTCTTCATAAGTGTAAAATGTATTACATTACTTGTTTTCGTTTTGTACGCTAATAAAATAATAGTAATAACCAATCAAAACGGAAAATCAGGAATTCAACAGTTCGTTCAAGGCAAAAACGTTTTTCGTTTTATTTAGGTTAGGTTTGGCGAGTGCGACTGCGCGATGAATTCTGACTCAACTGGCCAGCGCAAACACAATAATTCGACTTCCTCAATCGTTTGAAAAGTCTTGCTTTTGTTAGTTTGTCTATGGATACTACTAAGAATATATAAACAAGTATACTACTAAGCTCTGTGTTAAATTAAGCTCTAATTTTCGTAATTTAAAAGTTTTTCACATATTTTATAATAAACATATATTAAACTGTATTATTAATACTATTTTATTTCTTTGAATATAACGTATGATCAAAACACCGGCGTCCAGTTGACTTGGAAATAACGATCGATAACATTCCCCACATAATTTTACATATAAAATGACAGCGATCTTCATTTCATAGCCATCGCTAACGGCGTTTTTTTCGATCATAACATTTCTTATACTGTATTTTGAAATACTAGGATATGAAATGTAGATCTGTGTAATAGATGAAGCACAGATCTTCAATCATAGGTCGTTAATACCCATAAGTCTTTACTCATTGAATTAATATTTGGTAATTCAAAATTATAGTTTTACCTGCATGCTTAAAATCTTGGAGTAGATCAAAAATACCGCTCTAGAAAATGTTACCCATCACTAATAAGTCTGAATAAAAGTCCAAAATTACAAAATAAATGACATTTCATTCTTGTATTTTGAGTTGCATAATTATCATTACATTATATCGATTTTTAACTGAAATTGAAATAATTCTTGATAAATTATGTTATAATCTTAAAGTTAGAAGCACAGGTTAGAAGTTACAGGATTTGGGAATTACTAATTTATTTTTATTTAATATAATAATAAATTTTATAACATTCTAAAATCTTTATCTACTCTTTGACCTAACCATTGCTCCAATCCAACATTCTCCATCCCTAAAAAAATGTCAAATAAATAAAATATGTTTATTTATCTTTGGCTTCGGATTTGGTGGGATTTGGTTATCAGCTGTTTAGGTGTCAACAAGTTTGTTTATTATTTGTATGGATTTTTTGGAAGTATAATATTTAAATTCGTGCTATTAATATCGTTAAAATGTCGGACCATTACAAATTGTTAATATCTGACGAGTGAGTAAATCTTATCTGTTTCTTTATTTTATTTTTTATCCCTTCGATAATTTTAGGGAGGTTATAAAAGCACTTCTGAAAGATAGCAAAAGTAGAGAAGGTAAACTTCCAACAGAGGTTACTAGAATTAAACCAAATATAAATTTCTTTCAACGCACTGTTAACAGTTTGGTATCCACCAACACAAGGTTAGTATAAATATAAATACAACTAGGTATAACAAGTCCTTAGAATAGAGGAATGTAATTTTGTCATAAGTAGAGACTGATATTGAATTTAAGTTATGTAATTAAAGCTTTAATGAATTTTAGAATTGATAAATCAGTAGATACTTTTAAGTCGCAACACATTAAAGAAAGGACAGAAAGGAACAAAGCTGACTTTAGAATTTCCCCGACACATCGCAAAGTTAGGCCAAAAGTGAATTATAGTGAAGAACGGAAACTTGTTTTAGATAATAAGATTAAATTTGTGAAAAGTGCAGAAAGATTAAGTATAAAAAATGTAAATTTTAGTGGTACTGATGTGCCAATGAAGACAAATACAATAAGAACAGACAAATCAAGAGAACCTTTTAATAGTGCAGTATTACAGCATGGGTCTAGTATTGCTACTAAAGACTCTGATTTATTTGATAGTAAAAATAGTCTGACTTGTAGTGTAAGTAATTTTAAAGCAAGAAATAATGTAAAATTGGACTATTTTGATAATTCCGAAGTCATATGTATTTCTAGTGATGATGATTCTATTGAGATTATAACTAGTTTCCCACCAAAGAGTAAAGCAATAGAAGTTAAGGGTTCTAGTAAAAAAGTCAAGTTTAAGAAAAAAATTAAAAAACTTAAGTAATAAGTCAAAATGTCAGTTTGCTGATATTTGGTTTTGAATTATGTTATAATGAGATTATGTGTTATGTGTAGTTTAATTTCAAAATCCGACAAATCCACACAACTCAAATAAAAAAAGATTAATTCCTGGTTCTAAACCTGCGAACGCCATTTCAATTAAGTACCTATTTATACATACATAGGTAATGTATGTTTTTTATTATTTTTTTTTATATTTAACATATGTTTATTTTTTTTTGATTTGTTGATTTTATACATACATATATCAATTTATTGATTCTCACACCTACAGGGTGTTTCAAAAAATATGTGCCATCTCTCTTGGGGAGATTCCTCACGTAAAAATAAGATTTATTTTTCATATCAACATATGTCTGATTCTGCTTTATTTCGTAGCTACAGGGTGTTAAAGTCTTAATATTTTTTCGATTTATTATAATTTTCTTCCAAGTACTTTTAGCGTTTTGAATGAAATTTTGGTGATAGTTACTATAAATTATAAATGCGACATATTTTAAAGCTAAAAAAGTGTCGACATATTTACCAGGGACGTACATATGGGTTATCAAAAAAACATGTACGCCACTGACTTTTCTTTCTCCTGTTAGCGAAGTAGTGTAAGAAGTTTAATGCCGATTAAAAGTTGTCTCTTGATATTTTGTCGATTTCGGCCTCCTTGATGAGATAAACGCAATTTTATTGATTTGCCTTGATCCAAGTCTAATTAAAGTCCTTTAAAAATTTTTAATAAAATTAACTTGCGAAAGTTTTAAATAAGTACTCGTTGATTCTTCATCATAAATTACGAAAAAATGTTCCTATGAACATGGGTATGGAAATGCATAGTTTTAGAGTTACAGGATGTTAAAACTTTATAAAATTAGTTTTTTTGTAATTATCTTAAATACCATTATTTTTTTATTTGAAATTGCTGTAGGTTGAACTAGCAATAATAATAACTAATAGAAATAATATTTAATAATAAATTAGGTAAAATATATAATTTATTAATTTTTATTTAATTTTATTAATTTTGATTAATAAAAATGTCTTTATCTCATCAACGAGGCCGAATTCAATTTTATCAATATAAAATTTAAAGGGAATTTTTTTATTTCAGTATTTAATATTAATATTAAGATTCGATATGCATGCAAGATGAATCTTATTTAACAATAAATAATTTTTTTGGGGAATTTGATTAGAAGTTTAGTATATCAAATTCATATGATTCTTTTGTTATTTTAAGATTATATTTTCGATTATACCATGGATCAATAATTTCTTTCCTTTTTTCTTTATTTTTTACGATTTTTGCGAGGTTGAAAATGCCCTTACAAATAATTTATATGAAGGGTAGGTTTATATGAAGGCATAAAACAAGGAACTTAAAAAAATAATTTGAGTTATAAGTATGGACTGGAGATCAGTGGCGGGCTCGTCAGGGTAGGGTAGTAAGATTTTGGCAGGATTTAAGCGGTTTATTACATTACATTATTTACTATTAATGTTGCAAATAATGACTGTGCCGCTGCGTTAGAAAACAAAATAATTTTGACCGTTGGAGTGCCTTTGTTTTGGTTTAGTTTCGATTTCTACGTCGCCTACTATCAGAGTCGATGTACGACGTACGGCAATCTTCTGTCTCTATCTAACTCATCGTGCAGTAGCCACGCGACGTAAGTCGGAGTTGTATCGTATTAAAGCGGGGCTTAGGCGAAATCTCCGGTCGCCTTTGCATGAAGTCGTGGAGGCTCCGATAGGCTTAAGCTTGATTTTCATACATCCGTTGTCCGACGATACGTTGATACGATATTAATTTCATTGGTTGTATTTAAAGGGTTCGATTGGTTAGAAACGATTAACCAATCGAAGCCTTTAAATACAACCAATAAAAATTAATATCGTATCAACGTATCGTCGGACAACGGATGCATGAAAATCAAGCTTTCAGGGGATATTCCCGATATTTCATAAGGGGATATATCACATGTCGTTAAGGGGATATTTCATATGATTCATTATACGTAGCATTTAAAACTTTTATATGAAAATTCAAAAAACGTTTAAAGCAAATTGGAAACATTTTTCGGGCTTGTCCGAGACTGCTAAAAATGATATAACCTGTTGAATTTCAGAACACGCCACAGAAACATTGGCGTAACTACAGGGGTGCCCGCGGGTGCCGGGCCCCCCCTAGGTACTGCTGGGCACCCCCAGAGAAATCCTGAATTATGACTCTTGGCTACGTATTAATTTTTATTTGGTTGTGATGCAAATCAGCAATTTTGTTGTGTTCAAAAAATGTGTTAATTTTTATTTTTTTAGAAAATTTATAGGTATTTAAGATTTAAGTAATCTACGGGAACACAGTTTGATAACCAAGTCTATGAAATTTATTGTTAGAGAAATTCCTGTAAACGTTTTATTCAAAAAATGCGTTTATTTTTAATTATTTTTCATTTTTAAAAAAACAAAAATGACAATGTCAAATTGACGTATAAAATATATTGCTGTTTATTTAAATATTTTTTATCCGCATTCCTTTCATAGACACAGATCCAGCAGACGTACTGTAACATCACAGATTAGGTATCCTATAAGTATATAGATAAAAATCTTTTCCCTAATTCGTGGTACAAAATGTGTTTTTTATGATGATGTGCAAACGAGTCCTGTGCGCAAAAATAAACTCGCGTAAAATAACAATAAACAGCGTAATAGAGAGATATCGCTAAACCGAATAGCGTGCATGGACGTTAATAAGGCCAGGTGTTATTTCCTTTACGTGAGGTGGTATTAACTCCCTTCATTTATAGTTATCGGATCGGAAAGAATTCTGATCGCGTCGCGTCCGCTATTTAAACTTAACCTAACTTTGAAATTGTTTTGTTTACTAGGTATTTTAAAACTAAAGGGATAAAGTGCTTATTTCCAGTGCTTTATTGTTCAACGTCAAGAGCGCTTGGTGTAATTGATCTTAGTAATTGATCCGCAAATTCCGTCAGGCGGTAACGTTATTAGCGGGTGTTGCGTTAAAAATTGACTCGCGCATATCGTAACCATGATAAGGTACGCGTAAATAGTGGATGACGCTATTCGGTTTTCCGATATCTCTCTAATAACTGTGCCGGTCAGGCGCTGTGCACAATTTTAGAGGCCATAAGTGGGCGTGCTATGTTGCCTAGTAACCTAACTAGTAACCTAACTAGTGCCCGATTCCGAAAATTGGAACCACGAAAAACAATAAAGAAAAAACAAGGATTATAATCTGTATAATATGTGGTAACATAGGGAGCAAATAGACGCAACTAAAATTTTGTCGCCTACCCAGTCACACGGGTCATGGGCCGCCACTGCTGGAGATTTTATTCCAATGCAGAAAATTGTTAGCGTTAAATTGTATATATTTGTCCTAGTAATCTCGGTTTTAACAATATTGGAAATTCCTTATTTTATTCCTATACTCTATACTCTTCATATACATTAGGCTACATGCATACTATGTTTGTACAATCTCCAATTCGTTATACTCAAAACATCTATCCCTATCTTGGGCTTGAAAATTCTTTCATATCGTATTTTTGTATTAACACCCATTTTATTTAAGGCGTCCCGTTTTGAATCTAGAAAACAAACAGAGCTTAAACAGATATCTACGGAATATTTTGTGATTTTTTACTTTTATTCTCCACCAAATGTATATAAATAAAGACCACGTTGCTGCGTGTATAATGTCATATTATGTCCGTTTTTAGTCGGTTCGTGTAATTAATTTTATAATCACTCTGTTGGTGTTCAAATTAGATCAAATAATGTTTGTTGTACGCGAATACTGCTAATTTAAATACATTTATTGTTTCAAAATTGTAATGTAATTTAATAAAATGCATTTTAAATTTTATAGAAACATGCAAACTTTGTGTTTTTGTTTTTTTCCTCGCACAGAATAAACCAAAATAATATCGATAACAATATTTGCAGTAATTAAACACAATAAGTTAATTAAGTAGATTATATATAACGACTAATATTATATTCAAAACAGTCTGCCATTTTATTTCACATTAGTTTTTTTTAAAGAAGTATTCAACTCTGAAATGGAAAATATAGTTATATTAATATGTACTCTTATTTTTTATCAAGCAAGTGCAGTTGTATTTTTCCGTAAGTTTTAGTTTAATTTTTGGAAAATATTGTATATATCGTATCTATTAAATTTGTAGCACCCGAAGTCGAATTTTGCCAACGAGATGAAAATCTTAGTGAGTGTTATAAAGAACAAATAACTAAGTGTTTTAAAATTTTTAAAAGTGGTAAGTATAATTTAATTACTTTATTAAGGGAAATCGTTTATAAGATAATATATAATTTATTAAAAAAAAATGACTACTCGTCATAACAAGATCAAAACACGAGGGTCAAACCTCCGGTGGTATTTATTGTATACACTTGCTAATACTGGTATTTTTTTGGTACTAATTTGGTATTTTTGGTATTAATTTGGTATTATTTGGTAATAAACTGGTATTATTTGGTAATAAACTGGTTTTATTTGGTATTAAACTGGTATTAAACAAGTATTTTGTTGGTCATCTGGCAACGGTGGATGTGGATTAGACCTTGATTAGACGCATGCACAGTGGTTCCCCTTAATTAGCTGCGCGGCCATAACTGTTAGATATCTAGATATAACTTGACTGCACTTTTTTTAATAGAAATTGATAACAAATGCTAAATAAATGTATATAAAAAACTTAATGTAATATGTATTAAAAAAATTGGGCCCAGTTTGTGTGATTTGCATTTTAAGTTCTAACTATTCGGAAAGGTATACAGATGGCACATATGTACATGTTTTTTCATATTGAAGAGGTCAAATTTATTTTAAATGTTGAAAAAATAAAAGAGTCAGTTGTTTCCTTTTATAAATACAATTTTATTGTCAATTGATATACAGTGTGTCCACGAAATAAGTTGACACAAAGAGAAAAAAAGAAGTTGCTTTTATTTTAAGACAAAAAGTCAAATAACCACCCGATATAACCACCCGATATAAGATCCGGCTGCAATTCGCTGCAGCCAGTGGCAATTAATTTATATGCAATATACTTTAAGCAACAAGTATTATCATGCCGTTTAAGAGGATTTGAAAGGGAAAGTAGTTAAAAGTTTTAAAGAGTGACAAGCAAAAATGTAAAAATACTATTTTTGTTGCCTTCAAATAAATTGCCATAAACTAATATTACTTAGGTTTAATTAAGTACAAAAAAGAAAAAACAGTTCTTTTTACCTTCTTTTCGTACGTCCATTACAGAAAAGGCAACAGCTTTTATCAATTTTAATAAAATAAGTAATTAATTGGCGTTATCTGAAAACTGTTCATGTCAGCTTAATACCAGTAGCAAAAATGTAAGATTTCTAATAAAAAAAAGCGCTACACTAGGCTTACTTGATTTTGTTATTTATTATGTATCGTTTACAGAGGAATCTAAGAAAAGTATTAGCAACTGTTTCATGCAAACATTTTGAAATTAATATTTCTAAGTAATGACCTGACCTCTGGGAACCACTCTGGCACGTGGCGACGGCCGGGAACGTATTGGCATTGTCTCCTATGGTACGACGCAGCCTTAGAAAAATGTATGTCGAATCACGGAAGATAATGTACCACCATTTTCGAATAATAGGCTTGACATAAGAATAATTACTTGTGTTTCGAGGTTAGGTTGTTGGCCTATTTGAAAAATAGGTTATTTTTACCCGATATTAATTGCCAAGCTTGCTATTTTTCAATGCATAAAAATGGTTTACGCAAAAACGGTACATAACGTCATTCCAACGGTACATAACGTCAGCGAAAAAATGTCGAGAAATTAAAGAACAGGCATCATGGAAACATAATATGGATCTCGTTAGAATTTCTTATTTTTCTTGTGTATATAATTATATATTTTTGAGCTTATAAGTAACAAATAACGCAAATAAAAAAAATTCAATTTTAGTTTTTATTTTATAAATTTTTGAAGTATTGATATTAATGGAACCGTTAAAATGACTTTTTAAACGTGTCATGACAGTATCTTTATTCGAGTTCTCAAAAAGTACGGTCCTAGAACGGCTCAAAACACTGGCACATGATCGTAATTAGACTGTGTGATTGTTTTAAACAGTTCTACAACCGTACTTTTTTGGAACTCGAATTAAAGCTTATATGTTTTTCTGACCTAATTATCGTAGTTTGACATGAATAGGCCCTAAAGCTTCAAATATCTTAAATTCTTTAGATACCAAAAAGAGTAATACTAATTTGGTATTTTTGGTTCTAATTTGGTATTTTTTTGGAAATAATTTGGTATTTTTGGTACTTTTTGTAAACAAAAATTGGTATTATTTATTGTACACCGTTTTTGGCAGCGGTTTGCCCCTCGTCAAAACATATTGCAAGACATAGTTAAATAATATACATTTTAATAATATAAAAATATAAAATATACTAATCCGATGAAAACTTAATGAATATACAATATAACGTATGGCAAGAGCTACCACTTTAATTTTATTTATACTTTATTTTAAAATTGAAATTAACGATTCCTACTGAAAATATTTCAACAGAAATACAAAGGTGCAAATATACAGGGTATTTCAAAAAACATGTGCCATCTGTCGTGGGGAGATTCCTCACGTAAAAATAAGATTTTTTGTGTTTCGTAGCTGCAAGGGGTAGTAGCTTTTTCCTAGCTTTCATCTTAGTTTTTTTTTTCGATTAATTTTTATTTTCTTCCAAATGCTTTTAGCGATTCGAATGAAATGTTGAGGGTAAAAGTGCGACATAGTGATCGTGACATCTTTTCATGATATTTTGGCGACGTTTCGTGCACTATGAAATTCCATCATAATGGCGAAAAAATCGACCGATTTAAATGAAATTGGGTATGTTGGTAGATTGGACCAAGGCCAACTTGACCTTGTGCGACACGTGTCACTGTAACAGTTACTTTTGAAGTAAGAAACGTCAAAAGTTGATGTCGTCCGATTGCGACCAAATTTGTGGGTAGGTGCACACCAGTGGCGGGTCCAGGGGCGAGGGAGGGCTTCGGAGGCTCAAGCCTTCCCGTTGAGTTTAGCCAAGTAATAGGATATTATTAATTTATTTGGTCACAAACGACTCGGGAGTATGTACTTTGATTAAATCTGGATCTACCCCCCCTGGATCCGCCCCTGGTGCACACGGTCCCTCCCTGCAAGGTTGGATACGACTTCTTCATCATATCTTCTTCTTCATGTACCATCTCCATTTCGAAGGTTGGCTATCATCATAGCTATCCTAACTTTGGAAGCTCCGGCCCTAAATAAGTCAGATTTCAGTTCAGATTCAGTTCTCCTTCCAATAGACCTTTTTCTTAAAATTTTGCCCTGGATATGAGCTTCTCCATTCTCCCCAGAACCTCTACATTATCCATGTTATTCTCAGGATACTACAGTAGGTCCACATCTCGAAGGCCTTTAGTCTTTGCTCGCAGTATGCGTTGAGGGTCCAAACTTCTACACCATACATTACTTCTACTTCATACATTATATTCAAACTTTAAGAAACATATTGCTAAGTTTATGTTTGAAAGTATTGATTAATATTAAGTATTATTATGTATTTGTTTTTGTTTAATCAAATTTATCAAAGTGATCTCTAACTCGTTTTGGCTAGTATATTAATAAATAACTTAATATTAATCATCTAACACTTTTCCGCTTCTATTTATAAAAATATATTTTATTATCTTACTATTTCAGGATCGCAACAATTAGGAATACCTAAGCTAGATCCCTTTTATGTACCGAAAGTTGATATATCTGGCTCACCTGGTCAGTCAATAGCTTTGAACCAAAGTTATTACAATATGTATACTTATGGTATATCTACTTCTTACATCGATGAATCAAGGTAATCGTAATCGTTATAAAAGGATTATAAAAGGACAGAACGTAAATATTTTAGAAAGTTAGAAATTTTAACAATTTTTTTGAAACAATTTCTTTTAACAATTTTTTAACATCATCATCATCATCACCCAGTCTGAAGTGTCCACTGCTGGACGTAGGGCTCCCTCAAATCTTTCCACTCTTCTCGGTCCTGTGCCACTTGGATCCAGTTTCCCCTAAATCTCGTTAAGTCATCGGACCATCTCGTCGGAGGTCTGCCTCTGTTTCTGAGAGCATCCTGTCTTGGCCGCCATTCTAGTATTAGCTTGGTCGATCTATCATCCGTTCTTCTGGCAATATGCCCAGCCCAGTTCCATTTCAGTTTTTTAAGCAGATATATAGCATCTGTTATTCGTGTACGCTGTTTTATAACTGTACTGGGTATCTTGTCTCTTAGAGATACACCAAGCATTGATCTTTCCATAGCTCGTTGGGCTAAACGGATTTTTTCTATAGACTTTTTCGTCAGTGTAAGTGTCTCTGCGCCATATGTAAGTACTGGCATAACGCACTGATGGAACACCTTCCTCTTTAAGCACATTGGTAGATCTGATTTTAACACATATCTTAGTTTGTCGAATGCTGCCCATGTTAGTCCTATTCTTCTTTGTGTTCTTTGTATTCTTCCTATTCGTGTATTTTGTCTGTAATCAGCACCAAGTCATCAGCAAAACGCAGGTTATTCCCCGTTAACATTAATGCCCATTTCCTCCCAGTTTAGTCTTTTGAACATATATATTCTAATAGTGCTATGAACAATTTGGAGGAAATGGTATCGCCTTGCTGTACTTCTCTTTTAATACGGAATTTATTTGTGTTTTCATGTTACAGATGCTGTTGCATGGTCGTATATATATTTTAAAAGGTTAGTATAACGGGTGTCTATACGACATTCGGCTGGGGCCTTGAATAATTTGTGTTGATCGATAGAGTCGAATGCCTTTTCGTAGTCGACAAATATTAAAATGAGGGGTTTATTATACTCAACACATTTTTTTATTAGGGACTTCACCACCAATAGATGGTCATTTGTACCGAAGTTCGATCTAAATCCAGCCTGTTCTTTTGGTTGATATTGTTCTAGTTTTAGGGAGAGACGATTTGTGAGGATTTTTGTGAATAATTTGTACGTGTGGCTCAGTAAACTAATAGGCCGCTGGTTGGTAAGGTTTGTTTTGTCCCCTTTTTTTATGTAATAAGATTATATTGGTATTATGGTATTATCCCATTCTGATGGCGTTCTTCCTTCGACAAAAAATTTGTTGAATAATATTTGCAAAGCCTTGAGAACCTTTTCTCCTCCATCTTTAATGGCTTCAATAGCTATATTGTCGTCACCGGGAGACCTATTATTTTTCATAAAATTTAATGCCGCCGATATTTCATCTAAAATAATATCTGGGATTTCTTCTGAGCCTTGATTCATCACAGTTGGTATGGTAATACGAGTTTCTAGGGTTTGGGGTTAGGTCATATAACTGCTAGTAGAAATTTTCCGTAACACGCAGAATATCTGCTCTATTTGATGTTATCTGTCCTTATGCAATTTATGAATTAGTGTTCTCTCTATGCTTGCCTCTTTTTTGAAAACTTTTAATCCTTGATTTCTCTCAATGAGTTGCGTTATTTTGTTGGTATTGTGGATTCTGATGTCTTTCCTTATCTCATTTGACATCTTTCTGTTAAGTTTCCTATAATCATCTGAGTGTTTGTTTGCCATAACTCTACGCTGTTTTATCAGATCTTTAGTGTTTTGGGTTAGTTTTGTGTTTCCCTGATTATCTTTTTAGGGCAATTTTCTTTAATAGCTTTGCGTTAAAATAGTTACAATGTTATTATTTATATCTTCAATCTCCATATTTTCCATTCTTTCTAGATTTCCTAAATTTTCAGCTGCCATTGCTCTATATTCTTCTGGCTTTTCTGGTGTTACCCATTTTCTCGTGGTCCTCTTCTTTATCAACTTTTTCAACCTTAAATCTGAACGACGAAAAATGAAAAAAAATTATAAAGAATTTTTTTAACAATTTAGAATAATTTAGTTTCTAGGCATACCGAGAGTAAAATAGTTTAGTAGACAGTGACATTGGTTCCGATCATTTTAATTCAAAAGTCTTTTTCTGGCAATTTTTCAATGCCGTCTGTCGAAATCATCAAATATTTCCTTAGACAGAACCATATATGTAGCATCACAAGAAATAAAAGTTTCATGCATATTTATAAAACGAATTCATTGTAATCTTGTATATCTTGTAATTCTACCGCAAGAAAAAAATTTAAAAGTAAAAATAATGCTTTACTTATTTTGAATTTCAAATGTGTGGTGAATGATTTCAGTAATAAAATTATTAAAATATCTATCTTTTTCTACTAGTCTATTCTGATAAGGTGTCAACTCGTCAATAAACTTTAACTCAAATGTTTATCTAATGCTTTCTTAGAGATGTCTAGTGAGTTTATATTACTTTTATATAAAATATTGTTAGGCTTAATTTGATTTTAGAGTGGATTTAGATAAATGTTATTGGTCTTTGCTTGTTACTACGCCGGTGATTAGAATAGAGACTGATTATCACTTTAATGGAAAAGTATTACTATTACCCATTGATTCGCAAGGGAAATGTAATGTTACTATAAGTAAGTAATAATGTTTAAGGTCGAAGTACATTTGAATGCTGCCGTATAAGTAATTAAGTACAATCTGTTGTACCGCCAACCTAGACATAGGAAATCCCTGTAAATTTTAAAAATGACTAAAGCTAAAGTATCAAACATACCACATGACTAACACAACTAAAGAAAAAAAAAATAGTTTAGTAGTATTATGGAGGAAAAATTTTACAAGCTGTAAAGTATTTATTTTCGGTACATTTTCCAAATATGCCAGACCAGATATTGAAGATTATAAATGTAAGAGACGAATTCCAACACGAATAGTTATTAAAAATTGTAAAAAATATAAAAAGAATATTGATGAGGATCATGGAGAAATAATAAATGAAAATGAAAACCAAGTACCAGAATATTTAGAGAAATAGTCAAAAAATATCGTACCACTGCTTGGCGAATTTGAAGAAACATAATAATTTTAAGCCATTTAAATATTCCGAAGACCAAGAATTATTGGACGGGGGTGAAGCAGTGTATTTACTTATCTACGAAATATATTTGATTTTTAAAAGATTCTCGTATGTTTGCAGTTTACCAGCCCCGGATCTACAATTTTTTTGAACCGGGGCAAAAAATTGATAATAGCGCCCCCTCTCTCCAGCGTTTGCAATAAATTAATTTAAAAAAACTTTCAAATATCTCGATATAGGTAGGCATTTTTAGTAAACAGGACAGAATGAGCCCTTAAGCTTTGCCTTAAGCTTCATTTAGAACCTCCGAATTAGTGGAATAAATTAGTGGTTTCAATTAGCGTAGAAGTTTGTTCTTTTAATTTCAATGTAAGCATTCAGAACGTCTAAATTAGTGGTAGTCATTTTCAATTAGTAGAAAAAGTAAACAAACTTTTAACTTTTCCACTAATTATACTTCAAATTTTGTGGGAAATGTCATTTTAGCCATTGATTAGCATCCGTCAAAAGAAATCGTGGTTAGAAATCAAAAGTTTATTGTTTTATGAGCTAAATATTTGGCTTTCTTTATGGATACAACTGACTATCGCCAGCTGTTGCTAGTATATTCTATTAATTTTAATTGTTTTTTAAACATTGTGAATGATCGTAAATTAAAAATTATAATGTGTAATAATTGAAACCGCTAATTTATTCCACTAAATGCGAGGTTCTGAATGAAACTTTAGAATGTGTTCAAAAACTAACTGAGCGTTTTAAAATTAAATGAATACTTGATAGAAGAACGTAAGGTGCATACTAGGCGCTTTGTGTAGCAATTTTTTTGATTTTCAACCGCATTAAGGTGCGTATTCATTATCCGCACGAACGAACGAACGAATGTTCGCTAGTGGTATGGACGGGGACCGCACGATAGGACCGCACGAGAAGACCGGAGGCATTTGTTGCCGAACGCCTTTGATGTACCGACTCGAAACGGATGGTCGAGCGAACGAACGAACGAACGGCCGCATGCGTTCGGTCCCCGTCTAAATATACCGCACTTTTATTCGTTCGTTCGTTCGTTCGTTCGGATAATGAATACGCACCTTTATATTATGATTTTGGCGCCCCTTGACATTGGCGCCCGGTGCAGGTGCCCCGGTTTGCCCCCCCCTTTGATCCGGGGCTGCAGTTTACTGTTTGTAACTTTTCATAGAGAATATAACTAAATCATAATAGATTTGTCATATTATTGTGACATAACTTGTGATTGTTATGTTTGTTTGATCAGGACCGCATTATTTTAAATTTTTGCCAAATTTAGTATTTTTGTATCTCTCATAACTCAAGAACGAATTCGTATAAACCATTCAAAATGAACAATTTGCTTCATTTTAAAGGGTTCTTTAAACAAAATCGGATAAATATTTCTGTAAAATAAAATGTACAGGGTGGGTCAAATTGGACGCTTTTAAAGGGAAACATCCTTTTATTTAGGAGATAGACGAAAACTAATATCGGTGTCTGGAGCTCAATTTTTGTCAAAAACATGATGGTGAAAACCGCATATCGATATCTATTACTGTTTCAAAGCTACGGGGTGTTTTTCAAAAATGTGCATTTTTAACAAATCGCTGTAACTTTTTTGCTATGGAAAATTTTGTATTTTTATGAAAACATTTCCAAAGCATCTTTTTACTTAGAATTTAATGGTTTAAGTATAATTTTTTTTAATTAATAATTTAAGAATTATCAACAGAAAATTTAATTTTTTATATGGGACACCCTGTATATTTTTAATTTATTGAAAATAATTTAAAATTGCCTTTCCAAAAATATAGCATACTTGATATTTTGCTCGATTCTTCTTCGAGATATAGGGTTTATAAAAATTCGCCCACTTTAAATAAGTAGGCTTTGAACGGCGCCGGCTGTAATGCTAAAAAATTCTAGCTATGAGCATCAATTTTTACGAAAATAATATTTGCAATGAGAGATGCATAATTTTATAACAATTTAAACTATATTTAACCTACATCAACACATTTAAACTATATCTAGTAACAATAAAAATATATAGCAAAGCAAGACGTGACGTTTTGCTACAGGTGTTCGACATATCGACACCATCTTCTGTTATGGACAGACGGGGTCGTTTTTGAACATTTCTCGCGGAATTCATTAACTCATTGGGGGATGAAAGATACCCTCTCATAACTGCTAAGTACTTCTAATTCTTGTCTAGATTATACGGACAATTTCAATAAGAACATTTATTCTTCCGCAACAGTGGCGTAGCTAGCATTGAAAGGGCCCTGTATCACGAATTTCGCAGAGGGCCCCTGAGACAGAACCATGGAGGGGGGAGGGGGGTGAATAAAATAAAAAAGCTTGCCGTCTGATCAGAATAGCTTATTATTTGTTAATGACTTCTACTTACAGGAATAAAATAAACATTCTTTCCAACAATAAACATAAATATCAAAACAAGGAACGTCTTTGGTAAAACTATACCTACAGAAATAAAATAAATATTCGTTCCAACAACCAACAACAAACAAACATAAAAATAAAAACAAGAAAATATTATGAAACTAAAATCAAGAAGGATAACAATAATTATTAGGTATATGACAATTTTATTTTTTAATTTTGGCAACCGTTTGATGTATACGGGGACAGGCGAATGCGTAATGGCCGCGTGCTCTGGCTGTAGTTGATATCGGGTTTCATTAAAGTAAGAGCAAAGTTTGCATAATTACAAAAAATTTTGATGCTAACATCATATTTTGATTTTTTTTACTGCTCGGTGGGCCCTTCAGGTTAGTGGGCCCTGTATCATTGATACAGCTGATACAGCGGTTGCTACGCTACTGTTCCGCAAGGATATCCATAGGATTAGATCCATAGGCACTAAGTCCGGTGGCCTCGACGGCCAACGGCTATGATCTTGGTTAGCTATTCAATTATTCTTGTAAAATTTGCTGATAACTTCAGCGTTCTGAGGCGGTGCCTCGTCTTGCTG
Organism: Sitophilus oryzae; assembly: GCF_002938485.1. NCBI lineage: Eukaryota > Metazoa > Arthropoda > Insecta > Coleoptera > Curculionidae > Sitophilus > Sitophilus oryzae. The sequence continues at coordinate 13,971,971 of NW_022146055.1, forward strand.
GATAAATACGTTTTCGAGTTCCATTAGGGGCATATCATCAATAAGGGGGGAAATTCTACTAGTTAAAATGGCGAACTTTTAAAAAATTCTGTATTTCACAGGGAATTATAACAAAATATCAAGTGTGCTATATTTTTGGAAAGGTAATAGTTTAGTTCTTTTTATTTAATTAAAAATATACAGATTGTCCTAAATAAAAAATCATTTTTTTCTGTTGATAACTCTTAAATTATTAATTTAAAAAAAAATATACTTAAACCATTAAATTCTACGTAAAAAGATGCTTTAGAAATGTTTTCATAGAAATACAAAATTTTCGATGGCAAAAAATTTACAGCAATTTGTTGAAAAAGCACATTTTTGAAAAACACCCTGTAACTCCTAAACAGTAATAGATATCGATGTGCGGTTTTCACCATCATATTTTTGGCAAAAATTGAGCCCCAGACACTCCTATAGAAAAGGATGTCCCTTTACAGTACACTTACGAAACCTTCCAACTCGACTTGGATTAAACAGTTAATACTATAGAAGTACGTACCTTAGAGCTTAGAGGTACGTACAAGTGAGACGCGCGCAGCATGAATAAAAGTCTACTTATATGGCGGCATCCAATACAGTTAAGAGTGCTTACAGTTAAGAGGCAAATATATTATAAATTAAAATTATTATTTTCAGTCAATTTAAGAAACCATCATCAAAGTTGGTGTGAACGGTACAAAAAGAAAGGAAAAAGTCACATTAGAATAACGAATTACACGATGAATATGCTCGCCGACGATGCTCGATTCGACTTTCAACCTGCCGAAGAAAACTCTATAATCGAAAAGGTTATTGATACAGTCAATGAGGAATCAATTGATACATTCAACGACTTAAAAATAGGCTTTCAGGAGATTTGGTCGGCGCTTCACATGCAAACTGCAAATAATGTATTTTCAAAAATTCCAGATGATGAACTCTTCCCTTATTAGGACATCAGCATAGTGTATTATAATTGGGAATTGTAATATATAGTAATATAATATACATGAAGTTGAATTCTTTAATAGTGAACTTCACATGACATGTCTTGTTTTACTGTTATTAGTTGTTTATAGTTATTAGTCTTCTAAATTTTTTCGTAATAGTTTAATAATTTTGTATGTGTACCTAATCAACAAAAAAATAACGATACGTTTTTAATCCAATATAAATATTGGAGACATATTAAAATACCAGTAAGCAAACCACAGACAGTCTCATACATGATAAGAGTCTCTCACATGACAGAAAGGGCACAGAGAAGATGGTGAGAGTAGGGTTCTGATCAAATCGACTGTTGATATCTCTGTTATAAGAATATGAATCTGTTAGACCGTGCACACACAGGTCGTCTCGAAAAACGACTTGGAACGAATCTCCCTCCACTATACTTCCTACGGAAATAATAGTAGGCCCACGAATGCGACCCATTCGTGGGCTAGGTGGTTCTTGGCGGTCGACGCGGAGTCGAAGTGATTGATACTATTATTTATATAGCAAGGTAATAGTTCAGTCATTGGGGTTTTGGAAAAAAGTCCGGAAGAATTGCAACTTTGCAGGTTTATAGGTTTTGGGGTCCCTAACTAAAATCCATAAAATGCACATTTCTAGACTTGCCGCCGGCGCCGCCATCTTGCCAAGATGGCACTCAAAATTGGTATTTTGTGAATATCTTGAAAACTATGTGTTTTTCGCGAAAATTTGAGGAGAGCACAATTAAAGAGAATAAAATTTCCTATAAAAAAGGTTTTATAAAAAATTTCGCTAAAGTCAACCGTTTAGGCACAAAATTCCTGGAAATTTTACAATTTTGCGTAAAATATGATATATTATGTATAGTCGATTTTCCGAAACCAAATGTCGATTAGGGTTCACTAAAACTAGTTTTAGTTTAGTTTCTTCAATTTTGCCATGAAACAGTGGCGTATCATTAATTTGCTCATTAATTTATGAATAATTAATTTTAATTATTGAAAATGTGTACTTGTTTCCACACCACCCAAGAGATAAAGTACATGGCGCGTTTATTTTAACGTGATCTCCCCGGAGGCCTACTCCACTAGGTACATTAAAAACTTTAACTTATCTGCACAAGCCCGACGGATCTGACTCATTGATGTCAAAGTCGATCGTGTCTGCTGTGCTGGGCTCATCAGGGTGGTCCCTCAATACGTCCAACTCTTCATCTTCAGCCGCCAGAGGGATATCTACAGGCAAGTCCAACCCCTCTTCATCGGATTCGTCGAGTGCCACTTCAGTGGCGTTGTCACAGGATTTCCCATTGCAGTATGCACAAATCATTGAAAATTTTAATCCTGCTTTTCTGCATCCGCAGACATTTGTGGCTTTACTACAGTTGTTGGTTTTGCGTTTACAGGATTAAAATGCCACTAGGGATTTTGGAGCTGGATCTTTCAACATAGTGACTGAAGTAATGCCTGTTTTTGTTTTCTTCCAACCCCATTCTTCGGCATCTTTGGTACAACCAGACCAATGCTGAACCTGTGGTAAGTTCGCAATGAATGCTGTCCAGTACGACAACTAATTATTCATAAATTAATAAGCGAATTAATGATACGCCACTGTTTCATGACAAAATTAAAGAAACTAAACTAAAACTAGTTTTAGTGAACACTAATCGACATTTGATTTCGGAAAATCGACTATAATATGTATATCATACTTTACGCAAAATTGTAAAATTTCCAGGGATTTTGTGCCTAAACTGTTGACTTGCGAAATTTTTATATAACCTTTTTATAGGAAATTTTGTTCTCTTTAATTTTGCTCTCTTCAATTTTTTGCGAAAAACGCACAGTTTTCGAGATATTTATAAAATACCGATTTTGGGCGCCATCTAGGCAAGATTGCGACGCCGGGGGCAAGTCTGGAAATGTGCATTTTATGGATTTTAGTTAGGGACCCCAAAACCTATAAACCTGCAAAGTTTCAAAGCTTCCGGACTTTTTTCCAAGCAGGCTCCTTTTTTGATCCCCATGAATGACTGAACTATAAAGTGTAGGGAGATTCGCTCGGAGTTCGAGACGATTCCGCTTCGAAAACCAGACGACCCGCGTGCGGCTCTACAATAAATGTTGGAAATCCAGCAGTGCGATTCTGTAAACATATTTCCTGTCTATTGTAATGGCAAAACATTTTCCGATGCACGTCGTCAATCATATCGACATTGACACTAAAATCTTTAAACCTAACTAAGTAAAATTATGGTAAAAATGTTTAAATTTGTTGTACAATTTAAGATACCGAGCAGCTCTTCATTTTACTTTATAGAGCAAACTATTGTAACACATATTTTATTTAGATTAAAGCTGCAAAAATTAGTTTAAACCAAATTTTATTATCGCTATGTTGGTCATATTGCGCCGTTTTCAGCATGGTTGTCGTTTATTATTTGACAATTATCCTAATGTCAGTCATTATTTTGTATAATATCATGTTGTTGTTGAATCTTTGTGAGTAATTCTCGATTTTTGCCTATTTTCATAGTATTTTTTTAAATTATACTTTTAAATACAAACAGTTCTTTTAAGAACTAAATTTTCGAGTTTTTGTATTGTATTTCGTGAAATTGTGCATTGAAAATATGCCGAAGCATTTAAACAGTCGAAGCAAAGAGCTTGTACCTTCCCTGATAAACTATTTTGAACGAGAACATGACAATAAAGAATATAATAAATAAATAATAAATAAGTTATTACCCTTGATTGCAGTCGGAAAAGTAAGTTTCATTGTAGTAATCATATGTTAAATATACCACTTTCAAAGTTTTTATTAAATTCTGTGATTATTAGTTTGTACATTAATAGCACCCTCTTACTTGTTATTACCACTTACGGCGTTGTAAGATGTAAATCAATAAATAAATAAATAACCCCGTTATAACGCTCAGAATAATCTTCATAATGGACTAGTTTTTACCAATATGTAATAAGTAGAATAAGCTATAAATCAAATAAATCAATGAATCACTAATATTATTAGGTATTAAATTAAAAATAAAACATAAAACTCTTTAAAAAACGATATAATAAATATGTTGTTTGTCAATTTTAAATTAAGATTCATCTCATAAATCCATCACAATCTGGCAGCGTTGCTTATTACTCAAAGTTGATCACGTGCATCAGAAATTGTTTTGCGATTACCATGGTAAATTGAAATTGAATGTCTTGGCAGTAGCATGTCGTAGATAAAAGGGCGGAGGGGGCGAAGGCCTTAAGGGGCACAATGATCAAGAAAGGATCAAATAAATTACAAACTCTTTTTAAATAATAAGACTACATATAAACTTTTATTTTTTTTTTTAATTATAAATTTGTTTATTAAAAAAGTTAGTATACAAAACAGTTATTTCAAAGATGCAAACGTCTTGTTTTAACCGATTTAAAAGTATCAATTATTTCGTCTATATTTAGATCCTGGACTGTGTCTGCTTCAATACTGAAAAGTGATAAATAATTGGTTCTATCTTGTGTGCTGGTGCACCTCTGGTAATTATTAATTCTTCCTAATCTACTGAAAGATCGTTCTGCACCAGCAGTGTTGGTGGCTATGGTGTAAAAAATCCTCAATAATGCACATAAAGATGGATATGGAGACTCTAGGTCATTGGAAATTAAAAATGATAAATATTCGTCAGGTACAAGTTAGTTGTCATCAGCATTAATTTCTTCCAATAAACTGCAAACATGTTTATATTCCTCAACTAAAGAAGGTTTAACATCCGCTTGGTACAATATCTGTAGATCCATAAGACATTTTAAATTGTCATCATTGACGTCCATATCTAATAAACAATTAAATTTTTGGCATATATTAAGAAAGTCTTCAAACCGATTCTCTAGAGTACCAGTTAAAATGTCTATAAAGTACCATAAAACACTGATATCTTTAAATTATCTTCAGAATTTTGATTTAGGTAATTATTCTGGATTTCATCATGAATTTTTTTTATTCTTCTTTGTCTTTTTGTGGAAAATGATGTTGACATGATTGTCTATAGACATTAGCGTAACTACCAATTCATCCTGGGGAGAGGGCCTACACATACATTTTTTTGAATAAAACGTTTAGATGAATTTAAAAAAGAAAATTTCTCTATCAATAAATTTGATAGACTTGGTTATCAACCCGTGTTCCGTGGATTACTTAAATACCTACAAATTTTGTAAAAAAATAAATACACACACACATTTTTTGAAGCAAAATAATATTAACTAAACAAAAATGGAAAAAGTCATTTTTACAACATCACAAGCAAATAAAAATTAATATTTAGCCAAGAGTATTTGATCAGTCAAGATTTCTCTGGGGGTTACCCAGCAGAACTTGGGCGGCACCCCTGGTCACCCCTGTAGTTACGCCAATAATCTATAGACTATGATCGTAATTTCCGGATACTAAGTTAAGGGCTGCTGGTAAAAGATAGTGAAAAGGAAAGAAGTTGAATTCTAGCATTTCTTAGTAAGCTCCAAAGGGTCGTTTCAAAATTGGTTATTGAACTTTTACTGGCGTTGTGTTAGTAAATCAGTGACTAATTAGCTTTTACTAGTACTTACTAATATTCACTAATTTCTGACTTTTACTGAAACATTTTAACATATCTAACTATTAAACGAATCTAGGGTGTTAAAAGTTAATAATTGAGAATAAACATTTAGTAATATTTATAAGTACTTACTACAATGACTTATTAATCAATAAGAATGTTTATAATAATATTATTTAATTATGTTTTATAGAATTAATTGTAACTTTAACATTATTGGAAACCAAATATAACATTTATATTCACACTTTTATGTAAAAAAAATGTTGGGCTAATGGACAATTACTGTTTTACTGCAAGTAAACAAAGTATTATTCCAAATTTGCTAATTAAATATACAAAAAACAGTTTAGTAATTACTCTAAGACGCATTAAAAACTCATTTTACTTAAAATTTCAAAGTACAATATCGTTAAAATGTGAAAAACAAACATTCCTAGTTTAGGCATATACAGAGTTGTAATTAAAATTGCTGTTAAGCTTTAAAGGGCGATTTTATTATGCTTTCAATATTAAAATTGCATTATATTTATTACAATCAGAATAAAATTACTATTATTAATAATTAATTATTATATTACAGTTGAGGGTTTTTTTCCATAACAAGGGGCCGTCCTCTGCCGGAAACACTGCGACCTGTGAGGCCTATTGTGTTTGTTCAGTTGAGGGTTGGAACCCTTGGTCTTACACAGCAAAATAAAAACACTACATCACCACAATACACCAAAACACTTTTACTTTTACACTGGACGCGCGTTTCGCTAACCATGTTAGCATCATCAGCTGCTGAAAATCGGACCTTTTTAAGAAAATTAATTTTATTTTTCAGAAACTATTTGTGACAGAGTTTACCAAAGCTGCTTTTTATATCTACTAGTGGGTAAACGAATTTTTAGATATATTACGACTTTTCTTGGAACTTTAGTTTCGGAGATATAAATTTAATCGGACCTTTTTAAGAAAATTAATTTTATTTTTCAGAAACTATTTGAGACAGAGTTTACCAAAAATGCTTTTTATATCTACTAGTGGGTAAATGAATTTGTAGAGTTTACCAAAAATGCTTTTTTTATCTACTAGTGGGTAAATGAATTTCTAGATATATTACGAATTTTTTTGGAACTTTAGTTTCGGAGATATAAATTTAATCGGACCTTTTTAAAAAAATTAATTTTATTTTTCAGAAACTATTTGAGACAGAGTTTACCAAAAATGCTTTTTATATCTACTAGTGGGTAAATGAATTTGTAGATATATTACGACTTTCTTGGAACTTTAGTTTCGGAGATATAAATTTAATAGGACCTTTTTAAGAAAATTAATTTTATTTTTCAGAAACTATTTGAGACAGAGTTTACCAAAAATGCTTTTTATATCTACTAGTGGGTAAATGAATTTGTAGATATATTACGACTTTTCTTGGAACTTTAGTTTCGGAAATATAAATTTAATCAGACCTTTTTAAGAAAATTAATTTTATTTTTCAGAAACTATTTAAGACAGAGTTTACCAGAAATGCTTTTTATATCTACTAGTGGGTAAATGAATTTGTAGTATATTACGACTTTTCTTGGAACTTTCGTTTCGGAGATACAAATTTAATCGGACCTTTTTAAGAAAATGAATTTTATTTTTTAGAAACTATTTGAGACAGAGAGACTATTTGAGACCAAACCAAAAATGCTTTTTATATCTACTAGTGGGTAAATGAATTTGTAGGTATATTACGACTTTTCTTGGAACTTTAGTTTCGGAGATATAAATTTAATCGGACCTTTTAAAGAAAATTAATTTTATTTTTCAGAAACTATTTGAGACAGAGTTTACCAAAAATGCTTTTTATATCTACTAGTGGGTAAATGAATTTGTAGATATATTACGACTTTTCTTGGAACTTTAGTTTCGGAGATATAAATTTAATAGGACCTTTTTAAGAAAATTAATTTTATTTTTCAGAAACTATTTGAGACAGAGTTTACCAAAAATGCTTTTTATATCTACTAGTGGGTAAATGAATTTGTAGATATATTACGACTTTTCTTGGAACTTTAGTTTCGGAAATATAAATTTAATCGGACCTTTTCAAGAAAATTAATTTTATTTTTCAGAAACTATTTAAGACAGAGTTTACCAGAAATGCTTTTTATATCTACTAGTGGGTAAATGAATTTGTAGATATATTACGACTTTTCTTGGAAGTTTAGTTTCCGAGATATTAATTTAATCGGACCTTTTTAAGAAAATTAATTTTATTTTTCAGAAACTATTTGAGACAGAGTTTACCAAAAATGCTTTTTATATCTGCTAGTGGGTAAATGAATTTGTAGATATATTACGACCTTTCTTGGAACTTTAGTTTCGGAGATATAAATTCAATCGGACCCTTTTAAGAAAATTAATTTTACTTTTCAGAAACTATTTGAGACAGAGTTTACCAAAAGTGCTTTTTATATCTACTAGTGGGTAAATGAATTTGTAGATATATTACGACTTTTCTTGGAACTTTAGTTTCCGAGATATAAATTTAATCGGACCTTTTTAAGAAAATTAATTTTATTTTTCAGAAACTATTTGAGACAGAGTTTACCAAAAATTGCTAACATGGTTAGTGAAACGCGCGTTCAGTGTAAAAGTGAAAGTGTTTTGGTGTATTGTGGTGATTTGGTGTTTTCATTTTGCAATTATTATATAATTAATTATTATTTATATGAATTATCTATTTTTTTGTAACGAGATTCATCGGTTCCAACAAAATTTCCTGTCTTTATATGTAACAAAACTATGCTAACTTAATTCTAGTTGCAGTTATAATTAGGAATGGGCAATAATGGATTTTACCTATCGATAAGTATCGCAATTCACCTATCGATATATTTTAGTTATCAATATATCGATAACTATCGAAAACTCGGTATATAAATACCTATATCGAATTACCGATAGTTATTGGTTTTTCGATAAATTGAACACACCTATTGTTATTCGATATATCGAGAACTATTGATAGTTTTCGATATAGGGAAAAAACTAAATCCTAATCGTAAATATCTAATATAAAAAGTGACCTTATATAATTTTAAGGACAACTGAGAATAAAAATATTAAAAATATATTATTTAATATAACAATTTTGAAATGTTACTAATATTCAGATTTTAAAAGATGTAAATTACATACTAAGAAAAATAAATTTTAATATACAGGGTACAGGGTGGTCCGAATTGTATTCCAGGTTTAATATGTTTAAAGCTTTGGTTTTTGAGATAATTAAATATATTTAAAAATGGGCAAGCTATAATAAAAAAGTTTATCAACACCCTGTACATTACTTTTCAGAATTAATTATTGTGCTGACTTTTAAGCCAGAAAAATAAACTTTACTAAAAAATTTGATTGCTTCCTTAAAAAAATTGCTGGTCTATTTTAAATATTTATTTAACATAAAAACTTCGTTATTTCAAATACAACCCTCTGTATTTTTTATAATAACTCGAAGCACATTTAAATGCTCTTTAAAACTATATTTTCCTATACCTATAAAGCGATTTTTCAATAAAATGGCAATGAAGATGGCTAGTGTCGTCATGGCAATTTTATAGTGACAGTTAGTCGCTATTTTCAAAATCGACATTAGTTTATGGAGTTTATTTAAATTTATAACAGTTTACTTTTATTTAATCTACCTACAATAGTTTAATAAGTAAGTATTTATTATTTTATCAAGAAACACAAAGAAGTATTCTTTGATGACTTGCGATGACTTGTAGATATATTGGATTTTCTATAAAAGAACCTATTAAGGCAAATTTATTTTCTTCACTTCCAAATACAGATTTCTGCCTAATAGGTTCTGCAAAATAGGAATAGTAGTTTTTCAAATCAACGCTTGTCAAGAAAATTTCTATTTGAACATCTTTGAGCATAAATCCTTCGGCCAACAAGCAATTTTACTCACAAAATAAAATCACTAGTACCATATCCATTCCTTCTGTTAGCAAATACTGTTTATTATTAATATTATCATTTTACCGTTTAATTCTGTAAAAAAATGTGAAATTTTTAACTACTAATTTCAAATGTATTTAATTGTATATTGGATACCTTCTAACACACAGTTTGAGAATAATACTACTTGATATCTTAATATGCATTTTATTATTACAAACTTATATTTCTTAATACACTTAAGCCTTCACATTAAATCCATCGAATTCTCATCTCGTTCTGATTAGCCTCGCATTATTTTGGAAAACGAATTTAAGCAGTAAAAATTAATAATATTATTTTATTTTTGGTTTGTTGTGACACTAGTGATAATATCGGCTCAACTTTCGTTTAGCTGAAATCTGTTATATAAAAAATGACTTTATATATGCGGTCTAGAAGGCGTTAGGAGTACAAAAATATGATGGAAATGTGTCAATGTCATTTTGTGCACTTTGTTTTTCATACATTTTTCAGTTTAGAAGCTTACGGGACCCGGGAGCGAATAGAGGTGCTGGGTGGGGTAAAATTATCTTTCGGGGGAATAACAATTCTTGTAGAATAGATAATATAGGTTCTTGTAAACTATAAGTACCTCGGAATGTTGCACTTATTCTTGTTTTTATTAAAGCTTTACGTAAATAGGGCTGATTTAAAACAAAAAATCATTGGATCATGCAGTTTTCTTTTATATTTTAATAATTAACTGTGATTTTACAAAAATATTAGATTGGTTAGCATTTGGGTTGCTTTGGTTAGCTTTTCTTTGTGGAGGGTGTTAAGCTGTGGTTTTTATATTTTAATAATTAACTGTGATTTTGCAATAATATTATTAGATTGGTTAGGATTTGGGTTGCTTTGGTTAGATTTTCTTTGTGGAGGGTGTTAAGCTGTGCTTTTCATATTTTAATAATTAACTGTGATTTTGTAAAAATATTATTAGATTGGTTAGCATTTTAGACAAAAGTGCTTCATCCAAGGATTTTTTTCTTTTAAACTGTTCTATAAGCATAGGACTTTCTGCCAAAAAAAAATCACTAAATTCGTGGGTACTTATACTTTACAAGACCCGATCATATAATAAGAAACAAATGGAAAATGAAAATCAAGCATTTCCGCAGGAAATTTTTAATTTTCCTGAGTTTGTAAACGCTTCTAAAAGGCAAAAATATATTTATTTTTTATATAACTGATTTCAGCTATTCTAAAGTCTATTAAATTTCCTCAGAAAATGGATACAGTTCACTTCCGCAGGAAAATTTTTATTTTCCTCAATTCGTGAATGCTTCTAAAAGGCAAAAATATATTTATTTGTTATATAACCGATTTCAGCTATTTTAAAGTCTAAAAAATTTCCTTAGAAAATGACAACAGCTTATTTCCGCAGGAAAATTTTTGTGTTTATATGCCCAGAAAAGTATTAAAAACAAAACGCAAAATGTATTTTTCTTATAGCAGATTTCAATTATTCTAGAGCGCGAAATTTGGAAATTACGCATTTCCGTAGGAGAATTTGTGTTTTCCGTGGTTCACAGTAGCTTTTAAAAGACAATTTTTTTTTTCTAATAACTGATTTCAGCTAAACGAAAGTTGACCCATAATATCTAATAATAACCTAACCTAACCAAACGAGCAAAATCAGGATAGCCAACTATTTCAATTATTGTTGATCGCTCCTACTCATGAATATCCGCAAAGAAAAATGTATCACATCGCAACGTTACTTGCAAATTTCAAACTGAAAAAAAACAATGTGAATAATTTATATCCAAGACCTTGTATATTTTATCTTTAGTAGCATTACTTGAAGTTACTATTATTATAGGTGCATTAAGCGTTGCACTTTACACTTAGGTATTTATAACAATTACGAATAATTGTATGGCACACAAATTAATTAGGAATTACACTTGTAATTTAATTTAGATATTAAAAAAACTTCGTCTTAGCAGAACCGAAACTAACCATAAAAAACCAAACCTATACTTGACCGATTAACATTTTATTTCGACGAGTTTTTTAAACTTTTATTGTTTCATCATATTCGTTTTTACTCCTTAACCGCAGATAATCAAAGATGGTTCGCGCGCTAACAAGTGTTGTTTTCTGTGTCATTTTGAGCAGTTTTAATGTATATGCTATTCAGTTACGTAAGTTAAATGAAATAACCATCCTTCTATTTTTAATTTAAAATTTAATTAAAAACAAAAATTAGAGATTTACATACTTTTTTGTGATTTGAAAATAATTATTCCAACAATATATAATTTAACAATTTTAGCAGTTACAGAATAACCCCAGGTGAGTCTTAAATAGGTGCAAATATTTTTAGGGGTAATATATTTCGACTACAGAGACACGCCTATGAGTTTTTTTTCGCCAAAAAAAAATACAAAATTTGGAGTTTTTTGAAAAAAAAATAGATTGTTTTTTAGTTATTACTTTAGAAACATAATTTCTTGAAAATATTGGCTACATAGATTGTGGATTAAATTTACAAAAAAAACAGAAAAAGTTCTCAAAACTTGCGAAAAAAAAATATTTTACGACCATACCAACAGGTATGGTAGGCTATTAAGATCGGCATAAAAAAATTTTTTTTAATGTCTGTCTGTCTGTCTGTCTGTCTGTCTGTCTGTCTGTCTGTCTGTCTGTCTGTCTGTCTGTCTGTCTGTCTGTCTGTCTGTCTGTCTGTCTGTCTGTCTGTCTGTCTGTCTGTCTGTCTGTCTGTCTGTCTGTCTGTCTGTCTGTCTGTCTGTCTGTCTGTCTGTCTGTCTGTCTGTCTGTCTGTCTGTCTGTCTGTCTGTCTGTCTGTCTGTCTGTCTGTCTGTCTGTCTGTCTGTCTGTCTGTCTGTCTGTCTGTCTGTCTGTCTGTCTGTCTGTCTGTCTGTCTGTCTGTCTGTCTGTCTGTCTGTCTGTCTGTCTGTCTGTCTGTCTGTCTGTCTGTCTGTCTGTCTGTCTGTCTGTCTGTCTGTCTGTCTGTCTGTCTGTCTGTTCTGTCTGTCTGTCTGTCTGTCTGTTCTGTCTGTCTGTCTGTCTGTCTGTCTGTCTGTCTGTCTGTCTGTCTGTCTGTCTGTCTGTCTGTCTGTCTGTCTGTCTGTCTGTCTGTCTGTCTGTCTGTCTGTCTGTCTGTCTGTCTGTCTGTCTGTCTGTCTGTCTGTCTGTCTGTCTGTCTGTCTGTCTGTCTGTCTGTCTGTCTGTCTGTCTGTCTGTCTGTCTGTCTGTCTGTCTGTCTGTCTGTCTGTCTGTCTGTCTGTCTGTCTGTCTGTCTGTCTGTCTGTCTGTCTGTCTGTCTGTCTCTGTCTGTCTGTCTGTCTGTCTGTCTGTCTGTCTGTCTGTCTGTCTGTCTGTCTGTCTGTCTGTCTGTCTGTCTGTCTGTCTGTCTGTCTGTCTGTCTGTCTGTCTGTCTGTCTGTCTGTCTGTCTGTCTGTCTGTCTGTCTGTCTGTCTGTCTGTCTGTCTGTCTGTCTGTCTGTCTGTCTGTCTGTCTGTCTGTCTGTCTGTCTGTCTGTCTGTCTGTCTGTCTGTCTGTCTGTCTGTCTGTCTGTCTGTCTGTCTGTCTGTCTGTCTGTCTGTCTGTCTGTCTGTCTGTCTGTAAGTCGTTTAAGACTCGCCCTGTAGATATTACTTGTCTATGCCATACAGTATTGGGTGTTCTGATACACTTAATTTTTTTCATCTAAAAATATTTTTATATTTTTTAATTATCTCTCTCCTAATTACTGAGTGTAATGAACTACTGTATTAGTTGAGACTATTCTTGGTCAAATACTTCAATAGTCAAATATATTAAAAAAATACAAGTAGTATTTTCTATCTTTATTACTAAACAAAAATTCCAAGTAAAAAATACTTAAAGTAGGTACATAATATCTTGTATTTAGGTTATAGTATTTTTATACAGGGTGGGTCTTAAATAAGGGCTAATATTTTCAGAGCTGGTAGATATCCATAAAAGGAACATATTGTTTCTTTTGCACGATTATGAGGTTTTTTTTTCGCAAATTTTTTTTCTTTTGAAAATTTGGAATTTGTGGAATTTTTTTTAGTTTTTAGTTAAAAAACATAATTTCTTGAGAATATGACACATGGGTAGTAGATTAAATTTACAAGAAAGAAAATCCAGAAAATATTCAATAGTTCCCAAAATTTAAGCAAAAATATTTTTTTTTTAAATTTTCAGCAAAATTTTTTTTTTAATATATATTTTTAGTTCATCTAAAAATTTGAATTGTTTCTTTTCTGAATATATAGGGTGAGACAATAAATTTTAGCTAGCCAGGAAATATTTTTTTGCCAAAATTCCTTGATTAAACTAAAGGTTTTAACACGCTCGTGGCACTCTAGATTGAAATTTAAAATGTTTTTTAACTGAATATTTCAAAAGTTAACATATTGCCACAGTTAACATATGCCACTCTACTTAGAATGTTATTTTCTATAAAATAAAGTAAAAAATATCGAGGGTGTCATTTAAAAATCAAATCTTGTAGTAATTTCCGATGGAACAGGAAGTAATTTTTATCTCAAAAAAAAAGTTATATATACGGGTGAGATACTTTTTAAAAACACCCTGTATACAGTATAAGGTTTTATCTTTAAAATACGATTTTTTTATTATTCTGAGGAGATACCAGAATTTAAAGAATCATCAGAAAATTTGTTGGGATAACTTGATAATAATTTCATTTTATGTTGAAATAAATACCTTGGTTTATATTTATACAGGGTGAGTCTTAAATAAGTGCAAATATTTTCAGGGCTGGTAGATCTCGATAAAAGAAACATATTTTCTCTACCATTTTTCAGATAAGTCCAAAATAACCGAGTTATTTAAGTTTGAAAATTAGAAAAAAATCATTTTTTTTTTAAATTTTAAGAGCCACCGGATTTTTTCTGTAATTGCATCCCTTTTAGTGCCTTAACCATAGAGTACGGAACTATAGTAAAAGCAGACATTAAGAAATTATACCGTGGGAAAATTTGCGGTGAACAGGCAGTTCTAAAAAGTTTTCGAAAAATATACAGGGAAATTTAAAAGAAAATGCACGATTTTCAACATCTTCTTTTTGCGAAAAAAACCTCATAGACGTGTTATTGGGGTCGAAATATACCAGCCCTGAAAATATTTATACTTATTTAAGACTCACCCTGTATAAAATTATGTACTTACTATATTTTCAACGATATTAATAATTAAAAGGTTTGTACGTTCAGCATAATTACAAGGATGCGTATTTATCCGTTTTCTACTACTGGCGTCATTAAATAGGACGATTAATAAAAAAATTAAAACCTTGGGTTACATATTTTTGTGGTCTTATTAAGGTTGTAGGTAGTAGTTATCTAGCTCTTGTCTTTTCATACACTTCTTCTCACTTCCACTACTCTACAAAATAAAAAAATATATTAAAATAATCTAAGTAGCGTATATTTAAAGCCAACTTTGCAAATTTGCTTTTCAAATCTGATATATTATATCTTTGAATTTGTTTATTATTATTATGCATGTCCACACTCTTTAAGTTATTTATTAGTCGTATCGTAAGACTTTCGGAATTTATAAAACAAAAATGTAAATTTATACACCTCTACGAATCATACTTATTTAAAAAAGTCGTGTTCTGAGGTTCAATAAGCGGTAGACCGCAGACGTCCGTAACAGAATGTTCTTCTATGAAAGAATACTTATATTAATGTCTCCTGGAATATCGTCAAAAAGGCTTATAATGAAGCAGGCTTTAGATGATAACAGACAAACAATTTTTATAAGATATTCCATTATAATTTGTTTTATTCTTGCCATTTAAAGTCCTTTTGATCATTAACTTCTATTTGTAATTCTAGTTTGATTTGCAAAAATAAAATTCTTGCATTTAAAAAAAAAACAGAAAAAAATGTTATTTATTGTTAGTGTAATACTAGATATATTAATTAATATTGTTGATTATTGGCCATTTCAATCAAGGTCAATTAATCATTGATGATGATGATAATACTGTTGGTTTGTAAATGAAAAAACATCTGTGTGTGTGTTATGTACTAAATAGTCCAAGAAAATGGGCCTTTAAATATGAAGTTTTGGTAAAAACAATTTTTTAAATTCACCCCTAAGATGGGGTGAAATAAATAGATAAAATTATTTATTCGAAATTTTCGGAGAAACGGTAAGAACTAGAAAAAAAAGTTCAAATAAAAGTTGTGGAGCATTCAAATTTACATAATTGACTCTATACTTTTTTGCTCAAATCAAAAATTAACCGAGATAGGGTACTTTTATTGGAACATTTTTTTCAAAGTCTTTACCGTTTCTCTAAAATGTGGAAAAAACACTTTATATTTATTGTTCCTTCTCGGGGTGAATATAAGTTACTTTGAAAGATCTAAAAACGAATTGTGAAAGATTTTTTTTTTAAATTCACCACTAAGATGGGGTGAAATAAATAGATAAAATTATTTATTCGAAATTTTCTAGAAAAAAAAGTTCAAATAAAAGTTGTGGAGCATTCAACTTTACATAAAAATTGGCTCTATACTTTTTTGCTCAAATCAAAAATTAACCGAGATAGGGTGGCTAGAAGCTAGGAGACAACTTTTATTGAAACATTTTTTTCAAAGGCTTTACCGTTTGTTTCTCTAAAATGTAGAGAAAAACACTTTATATTTTTTGTTCCTTCTCGGAGTGAATATAAGTTACTTTGAAAGATCTAAAAACGAATTGTGAAAGATTTTTTTAAATTCACCCCTAAGATGGGGTGAAATAAATAGATAAAATTATTTATTTGAAATTTTCGGAGAAACGATAAGAACTAGAAAAAAAAGTTCAAATAAAAGTTGTGGAGCATTCAACTTTACATAAAAATTGGCTCTATACTTTATTGCTCAAATCAAAAATTAACCGAGATAGGGTAGCTAGAAGGTGGAAGACAACTTTTATTGAAACATTTTTTTCAAAGCTTTACCGTCTTACCTAAAATGTGGAAATAAACACTTTATATTTTTTGTTCCTTCTCGGCGTGAATATAAGTTACTTTAAAAGATCTAAAAACGAATTGTGAAAGATTTTTTTTAAATTCACCCCTAAGATGGGGTGAAATAAATAGTTAAAATTATTTTTTCGAAATTTCGGAGAAACTGTAAGAACTAGAAAAAAAAAGTTCAAGTAAAAGTTGTGGAGCATTCAACTTTACATAAAAATTGGCTCTATACTTTTTTGCTTAAATCAAAAATTAACCGAGATAGGATGGCTAGAAGCTAGAGGATCATAGTAGAAATTTAAAAAAATATATAAGTTGCTGAAAAATTCATATATTTAACATTTTTATTCAATTTGTTTGGAAAGTTATAAATTTCAATTAAGATTTTTTTAAATTCACCCCGAGAAGGGACAAAAAATATAAATAGTGTTTTTTTCTAAATTTCAAAGAAACGGTAAAGACTTTGAAAGAAATGTTTCAATAAAAGTTATCCCCTAGCTTCTAACTACCCTAACTCGGTTAATTTTGATTTGAGCAAAAAAAGTATAATAATAATAGCTCCCGTATAATATAGCGTTTGACGCCTTGGGAGTAGCAAGGTACAGCTTGCCATGCTAGAGCCGTTCGGTATACAAGGAAGGTAATGTGGCTAGCACTACATTTCAGCCGCCTATTATTACCTCAGGATTGTGAATCCCAAGTACTCATTTAAGGCTGAGTCGACCTAGGTACCCAAACGGTATGAAACGGGTGTAGGATGCCGAGTGTAGGATTCGAACACACAACCTTGAGATGGGTAGACAAGAGCCTGTATCTCTACGCCACCGGGCCGGGAACCACAAAAAAAATAGAGACGGCAAAAAAAGAGCAAAAAAAGTATAGAGACAATTTTTATGTAAAGTTAAACGCTCTAGAGCTTTTATTTGACCTTTTTTTTCTAGTCCGTACCGTTTTTCCAAAATTTTCAAAAAATAATCTTATTTATTTATTTCACCCCTTCTCGGGGGTGAATTTAAAAAAATATATTTTACAATTTGTTTTTAGATCTTGCAAAGTAACTCATATCAAAAATTAAAGTTTTTACTAAAACTTCGTATTCGAAAGCCTATTTTCTCTGACTATAAAAGAGGATGTCAGAGAGGATTGTTAACACTAGATGTAATATTAATGTTTGATGATTTGTTTCATACAGCACCAGAAATCCACAAGTGCGACCGTACTGCACCTGATTTCAACGAATGTATGGTTAAAAGTATAGGAGAAGCGACTAGATATTTCAGTAAAGGTAATATCTCTTATATTTATTTTTATTAGATAGTATTAAAATTTATTAGTAATTTCAAAACTTCAATTTAGACCAACATGGGTTCATATCAAATTGGGAAAAATAATTTAAAATATAACTCCAATAAACCAATTTGATGTAGGCTCAAGGGATCAGTTACCTGCATGACGTCGACCCAGATATGTTTTTAAATAACATTAATAACAAATAAATACCGACCCATTAATCAAAAAAATATAACGATGTCAGGTCGACAACAAAGCGCAATTTTTTTGCTTGACACCAACAGCAAACATTATTTTAAAAGCAAGATAAAGGCAAAGGCTTTGGTGAGGGCAGCGAAAAACAAATATTTAGGCTTCTTGCCTTCACCGAGCAATCATAGGACGAAATTTCAAGGGCACCAGGTTTAAAAAAATAATTGCTTTATAGATCTTGTATAAGGTATAATTTTTTATGCTGGTTTCACATTTTTCCACCTTTTTAACAATATTTCAAACTTAAATGATACAAGGGGGATGTTGAAAATTGTTGCTCTATTTCGGAAAACCACCAAGGTTTTCCTGGTACCTAACTGCAACAAGCGACACTGCATGAAAAAATATTCTGATTAACTGTATTGTTTTTGAATTATTTTTTTACATTTTTGTTATCTAATCTATATCTAAACAGAAGTTAAGAATGTTTAACATAATGTGTAGTAATAAACATTACTACATATTATTTTAAACATAAATTGTTGTTTTTATTTCAGGTTCTAAGGATTTCGGTTACCCTGTCCTGTCGCCTTTTAGGATAGAACGTTTAGAAATTAATGGAGAACCTGGAAAATCTGTTACACTTAACCAAAAATACGATAATGTAGTTATGTATGGCATGACCGAATCAACAGTAAAATCATTTAGGTAAATTGTTCATTTAGATTACTAGTTTTTTTACAATTTAGTGATATTTCACCAATATTAGCCTAAATAAAGTTATTGTATATTAAACAGGTAATTAAAGTATTATACCGGGTGCGTCTCAAAAGTGGCTCACCCCTATAACTTTTTTATTTTTAAACGGTTTTATTTAGCTCGACCCGTACGGTATATATTTATTTGTTTGTTTATTTGGGTCAAAATTAGAAATTGAAATTTAAGTATCTTCCTGTTGTCAGATTTATCTGAAATTTGGTACACACCTTTAGTTCCGATGACAATACAATATAGTAATATCAATAACATTGTAAATCTTAGATGGCCGCCGGTACAAAATGGCGGATTTCATATTTTTCCACAACCCCCTCAATATGGGTATCAAATGAAAGGGCTACACTAGTAGAATACTGTGATTATGACAAAATTTAAAATCCAAGATAGACGTCGTTACAAAATGGCGTATTAGGTGAGGGCATGAGTAGTCGTGTCCAGAACAGTTGTGTCCAAGATTGTGTGACGTGAGAAGGACAGATAAAAAAAAATAGGTGATTAGATGTACATAGGTAGTTAGCGGTAGCTTTACCACCCAAGTTAAGGTAATAGGTTAAAACGTGCTGAGGACTGTATGGCATTAGAGTGGCTAAAAATGTAATGTCGCAAGCGTTTTCCCCTCAAGATTGGGCGCCTCTTGTTCTATATTATAGCCTTGCCCCTCTACTGAACCTCTGGGGGGGTCGACCGTTAAAATGTCCATTACTCGTGGGAACAACATGGACGAAATTTCAATGGTATCTTATCAAATGCTGTGTATGATTGACGCACGATTAAGACAACTTAAAAATCATGAAGACGAGTTCTTTGGAGGCATAAACGTTTTATTTTTGGAGATCTGTTACAACTGCCTCCAATCAAACGCTCCGGAGCTCCTGTTTTCAAACAGCCCGATCATCTCCAACCAGCCACACATATATGGCGTTTGTTCACGCTCTGTGAACTGACGGAGAATATGCGTCAGCAAGGGGACCATACTTTTATTGAAATATTAAATGCTTTGAGAATAGGTGAGCTAACCGCTAACCATTTTCGTATTTTGATGCAAAGAGTTATTCAAAACCCAAGTGATGAGTTTGCAACAGAGAAAGCGTTAAGGGTATACCCCACTAATCAGCAAGTAAACAATCACAACGCTGCTGTTTTAAATCTGTTCCGGAATAAGGGATCTCGAATTTACACCATTAAAGCACACGACCAACTAAATGACGCCACACGAAATACAGATAATTTAAACTTAGCAAATATAATACCAACAGATATAAATAAGATTGGAGGCTTACCATCAGTACTTGAAATATTTGTAGGAGCAAAAGTAATGTTGCGGTCCAACATTGACGTTTGATAAATTGACGGATTGGTAAATGGTGCTATAGGCCACATTACAGAAATTGTTTGGCCTCAGTTCCGTCGAACCGAAATGTACGACACAGATGTACCATCAGTTTGGATTGACTTTGGCAGAACGGCATACACGTTATACACCCGAAAGCCATACAGTTTCCAGCAAAATTCAATTATGGTACGGCTGAAAGAAGGATGCTACCCTTAATTTTGTCATGGGCATCCACCGTCCATAAAATGCAGGGCAGCACAGTCGACCATGCAGTAGTGTATTTGGGCTCAAAATTGTTTGAGGAAGGGCAAGCATACGTGGCTCTAACTCGAGTCAAGTCTCTGGAAGGGCTATGTATTGAGGAATTAGATTGTAATAAATTATCAGGTAAAAAACCATGTAATAATGATGCACTAAATGAATTAAATAGAATGAGGAATATTCGGTAGGCATTTCCGTTAAATACTAAAAACTAGAAAATAGAAAATCGGTAAAAAACTTTTAAGTTAAACGGTTTTATCTTATGTGCACTGAAAACTAGAAAATAATAATAATTAGGTATTTTGAACTTCTAGTTCAGAAATATTTTAGTACTAGGCAGAATAGCTTTTAGGCATATTAGACTAAAATAAAAACGTGGGGCCCATTAACTATTGCTGTAATACTTTCTTCTATACTAAGTGTGGATTGCATCGACTTACTATAATCGTAACTGGAGATTTTGACAATCAATAACCAGCCGTGGCGGCTTCACCAGCGAACGCCGAGCTCATGACCTACCAAAGTATAAAGATATGCTTTGCCATAGGTAGGATTTCAGAGGGTCCCCACGTTTTTATTTTAGTCTAATATGGGAGATTTTCCACCTAAAGTGACCAAAAACAATTGAATACGAAAAGCTATTCTGCCTAGTACTAAAATATTTCAGAACTAGAAGTTCAAAATACCTAATTGTTATTATTATTTTCTAGCTTTCAGTGCACATAAGATAAAACCGTTTAACTTAAAAGTTTTTTTACCGATTTTTTATTTCAGATAAAAAAACGAGATTTGGTATGTTGTTATCATATATCAAGAGGCTTCCTGTTGTGACCTAAAGTGACCAAAAACAATTGAATACGTCAGCCAATCCCAATTTATGTCATATACTAACACACCGAATCTCGTTTTTTTATCTGAAAAAATAAAAAAGTTATAGGGGTGAGTCACTTTTGAGACGCACCCGGTATTTAATGACGTTGAAAAAAAAACAGAAAAAAATAAAGGAATAAAATAAAAAACATAATTTCTTGATAATTTGGCAACACAGATAGTAGATTAAAATTACAAGAAACAAAATCAATAAAAGATCCAGTGGTTCTCAAAATTAAAGCAAAACAGTTTTTTTTAAATTTTCAAACTAAAATAACTGGGATATTTTGGACATATTTAAAAAACGGTAAAGAGAAAATATGTTTCTTTTGTTGAGATCTACCAACCCTTGAAGGGCTGCTGCGCCACTGAGTCTAATAAATTATAAAAATTGTATTATGTTCTGTTTTACAACAAATGTTTTTCAGTTTAAAAGATGATGGTGGTGTATGTCTTTGGGAACTTGTGATTCATACCCCATATACTCGAATGGAAGCGGATTATCAAATGACAGGTCAAATTTTAGTATTTCCTATTAACGGCCATGGAAGATGTAATGTAACACTGAGTAAGTCAATTAAATAGGCAGATAAGAAAAATGTAATTTAGCAGAATAATTAAAAATTTTATAATTAAAAATTGAAAATCATTATACCGGGTTATATCGTAACCACCGTAATAACAAGGCCGGACAGCTTATTCGTGACGTCATCAACTGGAGGCCTAAACTTTGATTGCATTTGATACACTTTACACGTATATAATGGATATAAACTTTAATTGCACCAAATTTTTAATAAATAATAATTAAACATAAAATTTTAAAAACATCAGATTGATATCCCATCTCACATTATCCATCGTCATTGTATTTATTTATGCTGTAAGTGTGTCTAAGTTTCTTTTATTTCCTTTTCCAACTCTATCATTATTTTTTAACAACAGTAGTTTTTCAGACGTGTATTTCTAATAGAATTTATGACAATTTTTACAATAACTTAGCATTATAAATAGTACATTGCGGAAATTTTAATAAGGGTGTTATTACTTTTAATGTAATCCAAAGATATTTTTGATAAAAATATTTTTTTATTGTGAATTTTGAGCAACTCCTCATGGTTTTGCAAGACTTTGTTAAAAATTATATATTCAAATAAAACTATATTAGTTATTTCATCTTTTGGAAACCCAAGACTGCCTGTAGTAAGGTTTTTTATAAGTGAATTTTGTTCAATATCAGTGTTGTCTGAAAATTTTAAATTATTTTTAGGGACATTAATGACTGAATCTTAAGTTTCTTCTCGCCTTCATATAAATGTCGAACACAAAGACTGTACTGACTCCCGGCTATCTGTCTATATTTTCCAAACCTACTTTCAAAAGGATCAGTTTGCAAGTTCTCTAGTAAAACATACCTCATATTTTACTCATTAAAACAATATTTTATTATTTCAAGCCTAACCTGTTACTCAACTGAAGTTAATAACTTTAATATTGAACACGGATAAAAGTTAGAAATTTTTTATTATTTTCATCGCATTTTAAAGAATTTAGTAGATAACAAGCATGACTAATAATTTGATCAGTATTACTATCAGGGTTCGGAAAACTACATGTTACTCTTAAAAACTATATAACTACATTACATGTAGTTAATCGATGTAGAGGGTGTAGTGTATGTAACTTTCAAATATGAAAGGTTCGAGGTGAGGTAAAAGATAAGTAAAAGCTTTAGAAAATACATATAAATATATTTGAGAAAACAGAAGAAATATAGCTTTAAATATAATATTCACATCTTATTATTTAGACATTATAAGGCATTATACCTTTTAAATTGTATAATTGCACACACTTATAATCACTTTATAGTTTAAACACCTCTTTTTACAGATTTATAACTTTTTTCACCCTTCTATTATCGATTATAATTACCACGACCGCACACCTACTGATAAATCCGCTACGCGCTTCGACAGGCGCCGCACAGTGGTCTAAATGTAAAAATTACGGGGACATTAGGTGACAAGTTTGTCTTCACTGAAGATTGATAGTATGTATAATTTTATAAATAGAATAAAGTCCCATCTTACTTGTATATCAGAGTTTTGTATTTGGTGGATCGGAATCCGATAAAATTGAGGACAAAGTAAACAAAAACATAAATGTTCATTTATATAGAATTTGATCTCGAATATCTTAAGTTCGTTTTGGTAGTTGTGTTGAGATTAGAATATCGTGGTTTGGTTTGGTTTTTTAATTCAGACATGTCTGCTCATTTGTCAGGTAAGTTTAGTTACTTATTTCGAAACACGAATTTTGATATAATTAGTTGTCAAAGAAGTATTTACAATTTTATTAAAGTTTAAAGAATGGAAGGCTCAGAAAAAAAACGACCCTTTTCTTCACCGTCAAACTCAATTTATTTTGAAGCTAGTATATCTACCTATCGTGTAACAATATACTGAGCTGCAGATAGGTGCAGTCTCGTGAAATTTTTATTTTTTTTCCTATTATGTACAGTTTCGGGCGTGAGTCGAAAACACTTATTTGAGCTTTTGAATGAAAATGGCTGGATGGGAAGTGCCACTTTTTTAGTTGTGAGAAAAAAGATGGCCGACTTTGTCAAACAACGCATCCCTACTGCTGACGATGATGACCTAACCATCAAAATATCATGGTTTTCAAATCAAATTGCTTTACGTTGGAAAAGGTGCTACCGGAATAAGAAAGACTTTTTAAAGAATACATGTAATTTGGCTTAACGAATATGTTTATAAATCTAAGTGCCAAAGCACCTTTCAGCCAGGGCCTATTTTACCATAAGGCCCATAAGGCCCGGGCCTTGGGCCCGGTGGTCTGGGAGGGCCGTTAAGGGTTGTACAATATTCATAATTTCTTGAATTTTTGAATTCTGTTGGAAAAGAGGGCCCGAATTTTTGCTTGGGCCTTAGGGCCCGACCAGATGAAAAATAGGCCCTGCTTTCAGCAACATGCAAAAACGCCTTCGCGAAAGAACTCAAAAGAATTTAGTGCTGTTAGCACTAGAACTAAGAGAAGACGTACACAAGAATTGTTTTCTCAGTGTAGTCCTGTTGAACTTGCGTTTGCTACTCAGACTGGATATACAAAAAAAGGAAAGAGAAATGTTGCTTTTGCCATCAAAAAAGCTACCATTTTTAGTCCAGAAGAGTTGGCAAAAATAAAAAATTTTAGAAATGTTAAACAACGAGATGCGACCATTTTCTCCAGAGGAAGCCTTAATAAAGATAACATTTTGTAGACCAGTAAATATACATTCAGTTAAAATACCCAAGTAACACAATATCATTATCAACATTGTTTTTAAGTTGTAATATTCACTTGTAAATTCAACAAATAAAATGACAAATACCATCTTGTAATATCCTGGCGCAATAAAACAAAATAATATTTTAGGTACTGTAAATAATGGTATAGAGCTTCAAAAATAAAAATGGCTGTAACTTTTGATACACATGGTATAAACCATTCACCCCTATGTCAAAATGCTGGAAAAAGTACCAGGAATTGAAATCTTAAAAAATATATAGGGTGTTTTCTTTAAAAAAACTGAAGTTTGGTCTTTAGCACTTTTCTGACACACCCCGTATAATTAAAAATATTTTAACAAGAAGCAATTCATTATTACTTATAACTTTTGTATTAGCATTATTTTAAAATTCTAAATAGCAAACGAGATACTAGACTTTATCGCATTAATTGAACACCCTGTATATAAAATAGGAAGGTAAAAATGTAAAAAATCTTTTTGATGAGTGTAATTTTACATAAAAACATTATACATAACAATTATTTCCTTTATTGCAAAAACAAAATTGGGTGTCCCCGTAATTTTTCCATTTAGTTTAGTAATATCGATAAAATACATAATATATACTATAAAAAATATCTATTATTTTATTGTTTTTTTTTCTCATATTATACACTATTGTGAACTTAAAATATTCCTTTATTAAATTTGATTGATAAAAAGTGAGAGATAAACATTTATTGACTGGTATGATTTTTTCCGTATTCTATTAAAACTATTTTTATATACTATATAATATTTTAAAAAAAAAAGAAAACAGCATCTCGTTGGAAAAGACATTTTAAAACTTCGAAATATATCTGGCGAGTGAAAAAAGATCCACAATTTGAACTTTTATCGGGTAATTATAAACGCTGCTAAATAAAGTTGGGCCTCCAGTTGGTGACGTCACGAGATTTTTACGTCACAGCTATCTGGCCTTGTTATTACGGTGGTTACGGTTATATACATCGTCCAGTGCCTTCTATTAAAAGATCAGCCTACGGGCGAGATTTATGACGTCACGCTAGTTAGATATAACAGATTAATAAATATGTTGTAGAATACATGGAAAACATAATTATTCCTCAGATTTTTGGTTTGTATTTTAAAAATGATATAGTTTAAATGAAATATACATAATATACAGTTAATAACTACAACATATATACCTATTTATAGTAATAAATACTTTGGCAAATAAACTATGAACCATACAAATGCAGCAAATGTTTTACAATGTACAAATAATGTATAGGTACATAAGATAATGAGTAAAATGTAAATATATTTTAAATTTTGGGGTTTGAAAATCGATCTAATTTAACAAAAAACATTTAATATCTACTAATAGTGATGTATTATTATTTGCATTCACAAAATTTATATGTATATTTGGCAAGTATCAATGTTCGAAAAATTATATTTACAAATAATACAATATTATCTAAAAAGGCGTCAGCGATGGCTATGAAATGAAGATCGCTGGCATTTTATATGTTAAATTATTCTAAATTTTTGATTTTCTTAGGGATTTTAGGGTTCGGGAAAACGTTGATTAAGTTTTCATTTGCTTTCATTATTTTTAGTTTGGTTTAAACGTTTTCGCCAACTATAGTTTTTACAGTGTTGTGTCATATGAGAAAAATATAAGTCGAATATAATCCAAAAATTACATAACAATATAATTCACACCTTATAATGTTTACTGCAAATAATAAACTAATATAAACTTATCAAAAGATGACCACATATTTTTTAAAATTATTATTCTTAACACTAAAATTATCTACATTGACTATGGAGTACGCAGTAAACATTATGTGCGTGGTGTGAATATTTTATATGTAATTTTTTGGATTATATTCGACACTATTTTTTTCATATGACACAGCACTGATGAAGGCTATAATGTTAGCCGAAACGTTTTTCTTAAACCAAATAAAAATAATGAAAAACGAAATGAAAACTTAATCAGCGTTTTTCCCGAACCTAAATTCCAAGAAAATCAAAAAATTTAGAATATTTAGAAACAAGGTTCAAGAATATCAAATTTTCCAAGATTGTAAAATTCTAGTTAATTATTTTATATGTACAGTTATTTAGGGAATGTCATCGATGTTCATTTCCAAGCCAACTAGACGCCGATTTTTTTCGGTGATACGGTATAATTCTTACGTAAAATGTAAATAACATTAGACCAATTAAAACAAAGAAATATGAATTTCTTTGTATTTTTAGTAACACCTTTATTCTTAAAACTTAATTTTGTATTATGCAAATATACCAATTTTATTGTTATTTTATTCATATTCTATTCAGCCATCACTTAAATATTTGATATTAATTTGGTATTATAAATAATCAACACCTTTCATTAAAAATTACTGAACAAATATATGTTATGCTTGACATACATTATATATTATCAAACAAAAACACATTCTTCTTTTAAACTGTATCTGTCTTGTCTTTACAAAAATCTTTTTTAAAATGAACTCAAAGTAATAATCTTTTTCATGATCTTTAATACACATATTCTTTATTTTTCCCTAGATCATAATACCTACTTACGTGTTTGAATCTATCGAAGCTGAACCAACAACACTTGGAGTGGAGATTCCACAATATGAATAAAATAACATAATTGTCCAGTTTTCATTAATACCATCATGGGAGAATATTATTTTTAAATTTATTAAAGATATTTTCAATAAAATTCTCTTGATTTATAACTCGTACCCACTTTTCTTGCTCTTCCGGACACTTTAGGCTGCCTAGTATAATAACTATCCTTAGTAACTATCCTTTCCACCAGGAACACAACAAAGATGAGGCATAGCACCAAAAACACACTCCACTTAAGCTTTATTGATGAATTGTTAGAGTCTTAAAAAACACACACAAAAATCACGATAAGTAAAAAATGTATGGGCACTTTTAGGTTAAATCACTTACACAACGTGTAATTTTTAAAATTTCTATTTTTTTATGCGAAACCGAGAGTGACCATATATCTGGTAGTAGTTTATGTCACTTCAACACCAAAATAATTAGTTTTTTGCACTACAATAATAAATAATACCAAAAATCAAAGAGTTAAAACCAAAAATCAACCGACAAAATATGAAACGGAATCTAACCCAATATCTAAGTATGTACAGCTGATGAAGTAAACAAAAGTCCGCCCGTAGGCTGATCTTTTAATAGAAGGCACTGCATCGTCGTCGAAAACAGGAAATTCCATGCAAATTTTGAACTGGCCATTGGCTCCTATTAATTTTACAGCTAATCGTAATAAGTTTCTTGTCATAATGTTATTCTATTCAGAGTGTCATTTTTTTATTGATGGCAATGGTGTCATTTAAAAATCAAAAGTTCTTGTAATTTCCAGTGTCAACAGGAAGTTGCCGAAAACAATTGTATACGTCAATCAATCCTAATTTATATCATATACATACCAAATCTCCTTTTTTTATCTGAAAAAATAAAAAAGTTATAGGTGTGAGCCTCTTTGGGGAAGCACCCGGTGTAAAAAAAATATATTTTTTTTCTTTTAGAAAACTTATTTTAATTCTAAAAAAATATTTTACAGATTTTCTATGTAAACTTTTCTTCACTATACGTATTAGTTTTTATTTAATATTTTTTAGTGCTTTTATTCAACCCATTTACTTAAAATTCACTCTCTGCGGTTATCCCTACTTTTAGATATATTTTGCCGTCATGAAAATTTGTATATATTGTAGTATAAACATTATATATTATTATAATTATTATTTTATTTTTATTTGCCTATAGTTAATAAAAATAATGCAATTAAACTGATTTTAATTATTAAGAGTGTATATTTTTATGTCATATTTAATATTGTTTAGATTTTTTGTACATTTTACAATTCTTTGTATTTAAATTTAAACATTATTTTATTTTTTCTTTTTAGCTGGCATAGTTAATAAACACACAGCCGATTGCGAACATTACACCAAGAAAGGCAAATCCCATATGAAATTAAAAAATTATAAAATGGACATGTCTACCGAGGGTGCCTATTTTGATTTTGAAAATATATTTCCCGGAAACGAACAAATATCGAAAGAAGTGGGAAAAACAATTAACGAAAATTCCCAGGAGGTATTCAACGATGTCAAGCAAGGTTTTGAGAAAATCTTGGCCGAGCTTCATCAAAATGCAGCTAACAGTGTCTTTTCGAAAATTCCAGAAAATGAATTGTTTGTAAAATAAGAGAAATAATACAGTTATATCTATATAAAAGACTACAATACTCTGAAAAGATGAATAGATGATAGTTATAGTACATTATTTTTTGATTGTGATTAAGAACACTAGTTAAGAGTATTCATTAAGATTATTTTTTCTTTCAAAAATGTAACTTTTCCTCAAATAGTAAATAGTTAGGAACAGTAAATAGTTATTGGGGGTTTATATCATTTATACATGTGTAATAATATACATTTGTCAAATATTGATATATCTGTAAATAAATATGGTAAAATATTAGAAAATATAATGAAAAAAAAATTACTGTAGAAATAAAGATAATTGAAATACAAAATGATTTTTTTTATAATTAACATATGGAATTAAAATTATTTATTTTATAATTAACATATGGAGTTATTGTATTGTTACGTTTTTCGTCGGTTCCGTGTGGATAGAAAGTCACAATTTATTTAAACACTATTTATTTAACACTAATTAACAAAAACAATAACGATAAAAGACTTATATGTAGAACTATTTACAAACGATTTATAACTAAGAATTTATTTTGAACTTTAGCGCGTCAACTGTACTGTTTATTTACAACTGCCCCCTGTAGGCCACAGCCGCCGGCTTTTATACCGACAGGTAAAGAACTCTAGAATAGTCCATAGATCGTTAGGTGCGTAGAGAAGGGTTTCGAATGTTCTCGTATGTACTAGTCCATTCCAGTGGGACTCGATTCTTCTCGAACGAATGAATCATTACGGTGTCTATTCTTTAATGCGATGTTAAGGTCACAAGAATAGATATCAACCAGAAGCCTAACTTAGAGTTTGCGCGGGAAACATCGCCTAACCTAAAAATAGCGGTAGAACCTGTCAACGCACTGGCGTTCGCAGTTCACTTATGTTTTGCGTTTTGCTGAGAGCAGTAGCTGTTCGTCATTCGTAAATATTGAATATTGTGGTTTGTGTTGTTTTATAACTGAACGGAGCGAATAGTCTGGAATAGTTATTAAATATTTGTTGTGCTAGGTACATTATTTATAATAACTTCAAAGAGTACTGGTTCAGTTTGTGCCTCAAGAATGTGCAAAAGCCGGAGTTATGTTTCGCCAGGACGCAAAATGTTTTACGATACGTTTGTGGATATTTAATAAAAAAATGTTTCAGTATACATTCATGTGATATATGTATCAAATATGCAAAGGCACACAGTGAGTTAGATGATACATCGTTGTTTTGCCATTTACGTGCCTATGAAAATAATAAAGAGTGAAATAATAATTTAGATATTTTTGGCAATCTTCAGATGTCACATGACAATTTTGTATCTTTTGTTTCTTCATTAGAACTTGTTTTTAGTAAATATTACGAAGAATATGGGACAAGACATTTTATTAAAGAAATATATATAATATGCAAACAAATTAATTTCAAACATCCATCTACTATTTTTCCCCTAAAATATGTAACTAAATTATATCTGCTTATGAAATTGTATTATACATTAAAAAAGATAAACCTTAATTTTAAAACAGCCAATAAAAACAAACTAATTATATGGAGGCATGAATAAATACCTACATAAGTATTCTGATGTTAGCTTGTTTATTTATTTCGTTTGAAACTTAAATGAACACCTACCCTATCTTTACAGGATGTTTTAAAACGGGCCAATTGAAGGTAAGTATCTCAAGCGTCCTTATAAAGAACCCAAAGTTTTAAATTTCAACCAAATCTCTTCTTATATTAAAAAATCCGCCATATTGGATCCGCTAATTTGATTTTTTTTCTTCAAAAATATTATAAAAGTGTCACCGGAACTCAATACGTGTGCAACATTTCGGAAAAATTGGGATAATAGAAGTGATCAATAAAGCTGCTGCCAGATTTGCAACAAACAAAGGTATGGTAAAGTTAAATAAAATCGTTTAAAAATATAAACTATTTTTATACCGCGATATCTCTAATGGTTTACTAATGCAGTGTTTTTTATCGCTGGCAATAAGTTTTACATTAAAAATATTACTCCATAAAATATGTTGGGACATTTGTACTAAACCAATATTACAGCATCTTAAACAAATTAGCCTTTACTTTTAACTTTAACAAACTCACCTATTAAAGTTTTAAGCAGTAGTTTTATTAACTGCCGAATGATATTAATTAATTCTATACTTTTCAATTTACAACAAAAAAATAAATACAACTCTGTATACATTCAACGGAAATTTATTAAATACGTCTCTGTGTTCTACCGCTATTAAATGGCGGCCCAATTCGTGAAACGTTACGGATTTCAGCTCCAGTTAGGTTTCTGGTTGATATCTATTCTGTGGTTAAGGTCATCTGAGGGCAGGACATATAGTTAGGTTAGGTCGAGTCCACACGGGTCCGCAACACTGCCCCCTTCTTAGGTACATGCTCGTCCCGAGATGTACACGGTGAATGAAGGTATTTGCAAAGCTGGCCCCTGGTACATTGCGAAGTCTGGTAGAAATAGCAGTCTACAGTTTTCTCTCCCGATCTCAGCTTTGGGTTGTAGCAGCAAACGAGGATCTCGATTCCCGTAAATCTGAACAAGACTTCAATCATGTTCCGGATTGTACGCCAACTCAAACCATCGAGTCCACACGCCAGCTTCGGAATGGCTAATCGTGCAATGTTGTTGTTTAGCAGGGCTTCTCTCAGTTCAATCAGGGTCTTCCATAGATTGAGATAAGTCGGCTTACTCGGGGACCATTCCTTGGTGACCAGGTAGAAGATGTGCCTTGCTTGACCATGTGCATTGTCGGTTAGCCTCAAGACGCTTCCAACCTCTGGATCCTGTCGGCGTAGTTCTCCGACACGCCCAAACTTCTCATTGAACGTCGCAGCGATTCCTCTGGACATCCGCAAATCTCGAGCCACACAATGAGCGAGCGAATAATCAGGAGGCACGGAAAAGAGGTCTCGTTGATCTTCTTTGGTTACACCATAGCGAGCCTTCTCACTGCTGTTGTATCGGGCCATGAAATCGTCAAAGGACATCTCCGAATCAGGGGGATCAAAGCTGCAGGTTCTCACGGTCCCAGCACGATCTTCTATTTCGCCTTGGTAGGGGCTCAAACGGTTGAAATGGACTACCCTCGGTTTTCCTTTTGGCAATTTTCTGATACGGTATACGACGTCATTAATTCTATCCATGACTTCGTATGGCCCTTCCCACGAGGATTGTAGCTTCGGAGATAACCCACGACGTCTCTGCGGGTTATATAGCCACACCAACTTCCCTGGTTGGTATCCTCCATGCTCAGCTTGAATGTCGTAGTGTTCCTTCATTCGGTCACTAGCACTTTGAATATTTAGGCGGACTCTCTGATGAATGTCGTCCATCCTTTGACGTAGTGTGTGGACATAATCTTCTCCGGCGACTTCTTCTCCCGGTCGGCAACCAAATTTCAGATCACAGGGTAGGCGCACTTCCCGTCCCATAACGATGCTGGCTGGAGTTTGCCCTGTGGATTCTTGGACGGATGAGCGGTAGGCCAACAAGAACAGGTGAAGGAATTTGTCCCAGTCTCTTTGGTGGTCAGAGACTACTTTGGCCAGATAACGGTTGATAGTTCTGTTCGTGCGTTCAACCATCCCATCGGATTGTGGATGTAGAGCAGTCGTCCTGGTCTTGCGGATGTTAAGGACTTCACAGACGCCTTGGAACAAATCAGAATTCTTAAACTGCAACAGCCATTTCAAAGCAGCATGGTCTGTTCTTAACAAGAACTTTCTTCCATAGAGATACTTGTAGAAGTGTTCCACTGGCTTTAACTACTGCTAGTAATTCTCGTCTGGTTACACAGTAGTTCCTTTCCGGTTTTGACAAGGCCTTACTAAAATAACCAATGACTTTTTCTTGACCATCCTGGATCTGAGACAGAACAGCGCCTAACGCAACATTGCTAGCGTCGGTATCCAATATAAAGTTTCCGTTGCCAAGAGGATAGCTAAGTATGGGCGCACTAGTCAGGGCCTTCAATCTTCGGAATGCCTCGTCAGAATCTGAGTCCCAAGAGAAACGCCTTTCGTCTTCGGTAAGTCTGGTCAATGGTTTTGCGATGGTGGCGTAACCTTGTACATAGCGGCGATAGTATGTGCATAGTCCCAAAAAGCTTCGTAGTTCATGTTTGTCTTTGGGTATCGGCCACTCTTCCACTGTCTTGGTCTTCTGTGGATCTACCGCAACTCCCTGGGAGGAGACTACATGGCCCAAGTAGTGTGTACCTTTTCTTGACACAGATGACATTTCTTGGGGCTAAGTTTCAAACCAGAGCTCCCTAGTCGCTTGAAAACTTCTTCCAAATTCTTCAGATGATCGTCAAAGGATTTCCCAACCACTATGATGTCATCCAGGTACACGAAACAGGTAGTCCAGGATAGTCCCTTTAACACAGACTCCATTAGTCTCTTAAAGGTAGCTGGCGCGTTGCACAATCCAAAAGGCATGACAGTAAATTGCCACAGTCCGGAGCCCACCGAGAACGCTGTTTCCTCTCTGTCTTGGCGCCATGTCGACTTGCCAATATCTTCAGATCCAAAGTAGAGAATATCGTCGACCCCGCCAGCGTGTCTAGAGTATCGTCTATCCTCGGCAGGGGATAGCTATCCTTCTTTGTAACATTATTGAGCTGCCGATAATCAACACAGAACGTGGTGGTACCGTCTTTCTTCTTTACTAGTACTACCGGCGATGTCCACGGGCTGTTAGATGGTTCGATGACACCCTCTTCTTTCATTTCTCGAAGGATTTTGTCAGCTTCTTCACGTTTGGCGAGCGGAAGTCTTCTCGGATTTTGTTTGATTGGTCGTGCATCTCCGGTATCAATTTTGTGTTGTACTAAATTGGTACGACCTCTCTGTCCTGCTTCTCCTTTATCAAACACATCTTGATACTTGATTATCAGGTTTCTCAATTTTCTTCTATTTTCGGGAGATAATCCTTTAACGTTTACTAACTCCTTCACCATTTTGTCCGGAATTTTTGAAGTCGAAACTTTGGAGGCTTCCACGCTTCGAACGACTGAGGAGACCGAACAACAGTACCCTAAGAGGGTTCCCTTCTTCAAGGATACAGAATAATAATTCGTGTTCATTACTCTCACCGGTACAGTTTTCTTCGCTCGTAGCAGGGCTTTTCCAACAGCGATCCCTCGTCCTATTTCGCTGTCATGGTTCCTTGGCTCCAACAGAATAATACTCCCATTATTCATTTTACCTTCTAGGCAACCATCCAAAAATATCTCACAGCGCTCAGGGATCGAAACATCTTCTGCTACCACCACGCGAAGCGTCTCCTCACATTTTCGATGCAGAACCACTTCTTCTTCATTTATTTTCAAAATTCCTTGTTTGAGGTTTAGCTCAAAACCTCTAGTGGTCATGATGTCCATTCCGAGAATAAGTTCATCTTCGATGTCTGCTACTAACACTCGATGATTAAAACAGGTGCTTCCGATAACAAAATTAAGATCTACCTCTCCATGGATGAGAGCGGAGCTTCCTGTAGCTGTACGTAGTCGCCATTGTGTTGTTTTAATCCTTTTTAATGTTTTAAGGATATCCGGCCTGATGATTGTTTTGGTCGCACCCGTATCCAAAAGCATGGTCCGTAACTCTCCATCCACGAAACCATCCACAAAAATGCTGTTGAACTTGTGTTGTAGCGAGGGCGACTTGAGCAGTTGGGGCATGTTGGGTTCAGGTCGACGTGTGCCCCTTCATTTCGACCCTTAGTAGTTTTCCGACCTCGACGAAGCCGGTTCTTCGTTCTTCTCCTTACAACGGCTTCGCACGTGTCCTACCTGTCCATAATTCCAGCAACGAATCGGTCCCTTCTTGCCCATGTACTGGTCCAGTACCTTCCGAACAATCCCTTCCACGGATTCGTCGATGGCCCGTACTTTTCCTAAAGACCGAGAACTTTGTTTCGCGGCCTCAAATTCTAGGGCACGTGCTAAAGCATCCACCAAGTGCGTTGGGGGGGCTAGGAGAAGTGCTTGTCTTGTCTCGTTGTCACGTAAGCCGTCGGAGAATGCCTGTACTGCCAACCGCTCCATAACATTCTCTGGCGTAACAGGTAGCGTAACGTCTAACGCAACGGTCAACGGTCAGCGTAACGTCTAACGCAAGGCGAATGAGGCGGGCTACGTCGGCTTCAAACTCCTGCAGAGACTCATTTGACTTTTGAATGCGATTTTTTAGCTGGGAATGATAGATATGTTCCAAATGAGCTTGGCCGTACCTCATTTCTAAATGTCGTACCAATTGCTGATAATCTCCCTGTTCCGATGGTGACAATGTCTGCAGGATATCAGTCGCATCTCCTCGCAGTGCGACAGTCAAAGCGCTAGCCTTTTCAGCGATTGTCCATCCGTTCGCTCTCGCAGCGGCCTCAAACTGGCAAAAATAATTGGCCCAAGCGGTTTTTCCGTCAAACTGCGGAGGTTTCATAACTGATTTTGAGGCATACCTATTTTCGACTAGTTTCGGTCCCTCCGATGTTTCTTGACATTTTGGTGAATTCGACTTCGCTATTTCTTCTTTTAAAATTTCGATTTTTTTATTTACATCGTCCTCAATTTGTGTTATTTTGTCTTGTAGCTCCGTAGAATTCCCTAATCTTTTCGTCTAATTCCCTGGAATTTTCTGTTATCTTTTCTTCTAAATTAAGTATTTTATTATTAAAGCTGGCCTGTATATCTTTAGAATTTTCTGTGATCTTATCTTCTAAAATATTAATTAAATTCTGGGAATTTTTCATCATTTTATCTTCTAAATTATTCAAATTGCCGTTTAAATTGTCTTGCAATTCCCGGGAATTTTCTGTAATTTTGTCATTCAAACTGTCTTCTAATTTTTGAGAGTTTTCCGTCATTTTATCTTCTAATTTTTGTAGGCACGAGTCAAGGTCACTCACCTTCGAACTCAAAGCAAAATGTGTCCGGATCCTCGCCTTCCTCCCTCAAAACGTCTCTCAGTCTGGTTTGCAAAATGCTTTTCTTTCCATCTGTCTCGCACTCTCTCTTCTTCAATATGGATTTCAGTTCGGACACTTTCAAGTCTTTCAACAATTTCTTCGGAGCCATTGTTAGTCTTTTTTATTTTTCTAGTCTATCACACACGCCACACCTGACACCAATTGTTACGTTTTCGTCGGTTCCGTTGGATAGAAAGTCACAATTTATTTAAACACTATTTATTTAACACTAATTAACAAAAACAATAACGATAAAAGACTTATAGAACTATTTACAAACGATTTATAACTAACAATTTATTTTGAACTTTAGCGCGTCAACTGTACTGTTTATTTATAACTGCCCTCTCTAGGCCACAGCCGCCGGCTTTTATACCTACAGCAAAAGAAATCTAGAATAGTCCATAGATCGTTAGGTGCATAGAGAAGGTTTTGAATGTTCTCGTATGTACTAGTCCATTCCAGTGGGACTCGATTCTTCTCGAACGAATGAAAAATTACGGTGTCTATTCTTTAATGCGATGTTAAGGTCATCTGAGGGCGGGACATATAGTTAGGTTAGGTCGAGTCCACACGGGTCCGCAACAGTATGACAAAAAATATATATTTTTTTTTGTTTCGTTTCTTTGACCTGTATACTATATATTTTTTGTTTTTACTCTTGGCTTTAGGTCGTTGGGGTTGCAAAGATGTTTCTAGATTTTGTTCATTATTTTATTTTATGACGACGTTTCGACAGTATATGTCTTTTTCAAGCCTCTTGAACGTAGATTCCTACAGAGTTAAAAATTGTTAAAACTGGACAAAACACAATAACACATATTAACTATTATTTTAATTGTTTTTGGACATCACACTTTAGTATAGAGCACGTATGTATTTCCTAGCAGACCGTTCTGTATAAAACACAGTAGACATCGGGTATTGAAATGATAAATGTGTTTTATACAGAACGGTCTGCTAGGAAATACATACGTGCTCTATACTAAAGTGTGATGTCCAAAAACAATTAAAATAATAGTTAATATGTGTTATTGTGTTTGTCCAGTTTTAACAATTTTTAACTATTAAAAGTATTTGCACTTATTTAAGGCTCACCCTGTATAATATGTATTGTAAAGGAAAATAAAACAATAAACATTCAAATATTTATTTATATTATGTACAAAGAAATACTATAATAAATATTTCTTCAAAAAAGTCCTATGCAGGGTATTTCGCAACTGTAAGAAAATATACAAAATAAAATAGTTATTTTTTGTAAACACTGCTGCGTGTTAATCCAAGGGAGCTTGTCAGCAGTGATTTACTCATAAACAAATCTGCCTAGCACAGAAAAAAATGCTTAACGTTTTGAGACGCATGTATATGTTTTTCCAGGCGTCGAAAGCAAAGGAAAACAGTGAACAAAATAAAAAAAATATTTTTTTTGTTCTTAAATTAAGGAATATAAGCAAATTAACCTATAAGATATGCACACCTTATCATACACGTATCGTTTCCGGCACGTAGCCTTTCCGTTATAGAAACCGAATTGTGTACTCACATACAGGGTGGCGCCTCTCATACGACGCGGAGGCTCCAAGGAGAACGACAGTTTGTATTGAAATGAAATTTTGTGGGCATATGTAGCTTAATTCAGAGCACTTTTTTAAAAATATAGAGAGTTCTACAGGGTGTGCCCAAAAAAGTTATATATTAAAGGTGTGTTTTTTGTAATGGAACTCCCTATATATTAATTGATTTTCGGATTCTGGGAGAAAAATAAAGGTGAGTTTTATACGAGAAGTATATGACTAAAAGGTAAGGTTTTTGACATATTTAACATTTTCTAAAATTAAAGAACAATTTTTAAATTACAATAAAAGCTACCTAAATTGGAATTTACCCGGTATAGCCTAATATGTAGTTAAATTAACTATTGTATTTCAAATCAAATTAATGCAGTTAACAGGAAAGGAAGCATTTGATTGAATAATAATAATAGCTCCCGTATATAGCGTTTAACGCCTTGGGAGTAGCAAGGTACAGCTTGCTATACTAGAGCCGTTCGGTATACAAGGAAGGTAATGTGGCTAGCACTACGCTTCAACCGCCTATTATTACCTCAGGATTGTGAATCCCAAGTACTCATTTAAGGCTGAGTCGACCTAGGTACCCAAACTATTTTTATTTTAATAAAAATAGTCCGCTGATGAAATGCCGGGTGTGGGAGTCGAACCCACACCTTGAGATTGGTAGACGAGAGCCTTTGATTTCATTTAGCTAATTATAGGTTTATATCTAGTTTTAATTCTGTAATAATTAAAATGTTTTATACGTGTATCTTTTTATTACCGTTCAGTATTTTACTCTACATTCTTATTTTTTTTTAAATTAACAAAGGGTATTTCACAGCCATCTAGATTTTTTCAAATAATAAAGAATCTACTAACGCAAAATCATAAAAATTAAAATATCTAGGAAAACCTTTCTCTGAGGGGTAGGCAACCTTAATAATATTTTGAAGATATATAAATTTCCCATTCAACGCCGGAATAATATACTGGGTGTTTCATTTAAAATAAAGGAGTAACTTGCTTTTAAAACTGACTAATGTTCCATATTAATTTGACTCACCCTGTATAACTTTTCGGGTCAAATTTCAATTTGGGTTAACATACAATGGTTACTGTAATTAAATATCAGGCTATACAAGGCGAACTAAAATTTAGGTAGCTGTTATCGAAATTTAAAATTTACTCTTCATTTTCACAAAATGTGAAATATGTCAAAATCCATACATTTTAGGTATACGCTTCTTTAATAAAACTTACTTTTATTTATACAATTTTTTAAATTTAATTCAAAATATAAGAAACAACTTATTAATACTTGTATTTCCTTATTACCACTGGCAAGGTTAAGTAAAATCAATGCTACTAAATAAAACATCTATGCCAAAACTATTATAAATAAAAGTTGTTATATAACATATATAACAAATTATAATAAGCAAAATACTATATTGTGCTTTATCACTATCACATCTAAGCTTCAAAATCAAATGAGTTTATCTCATTCTAGGAACACCTCGTCTTCTGCAACTCTCGTCAGAATTCTACTGGCCAGGTCCTTAAATATCAGACCGAAGCTTTTTTCGTATCCCGGCTTTACGTCGCCGAATACTTCATCCCAGGCATCGTTCAGTACCTTAAAAACAAAAGAAAATATAATAGGAAATAATATTTACGCTCTTAAGCCAAGCCCGCACTATAGACGGGTGGAGGGAAGCTTGTAGGGTAGAGGGTGAAGGTTAATGGGTAGAGGGTAAATATACCTTGTACGCAGTAGTGGACGGAAAATTATTAGAACAATAACCAATCTAATCAAGTTCAGTTGCAAATTGTAGCTCCCGTGAGTGTCTTTAGTATCATGTCCCTTTCAACATTTGCCAGAAGACTTCTGCTCTGTGACAATTCTTATGTGAACTTTGTAAATATGGAAAATAAGAAGATGTGAGTGCATGAGTATAACTTACATAGAGACAATGATGGAGAATTTTTGCGAGTTTACAAGAAAATGCGAAATAACCCTGACACTTTTTTTAATTATGCACGTATGAGTGTAAAATCGTTTGATTTTCTACTTAATAAAGTTCAAGACAAATTAGAAAGGACGTCTACAAACTTCAGAGAAGCAATTTCTGCAGATCAATATTTTTGAATTTTTTCTTAACCCATCTGCTGGGTCCCATATAGCTTTTCGTTTAAAAAACAGCAGCAATTAATTTTTCTTCCATTTTTAGACCAAAACTACTTTACGACTGGCTGAAAATATCGAACACGCCTGATCCTCAAGTGGCTCGCTTGGCGAGTTGTTTTGTGGCTTAAGTTGGTGGAGGATTGCACTGCGGCTGGTTTGGTTAAAATCGCATGTTACGGAAACATACCTCGCGGGTTACTTGGAGGGTCGCTTGGCGCCCCGATACCCACTACCCTCCAGGCAACTTGCTTGCACTGCGGCCTCAGCTTTACACTTCAAAAAAAATACCATTAAAATTATTAAATAGTAGAAATGAGTAAAACTGCGATTCTTCAATCACAGATGAAACTGCGATTGCGATTTTCAAATCACTGAAACTGTAACCTGCGGTAGCGATTCTAATATTTAAATATTAGTATCTGTTACTAGTGGAGTGCCCAGAGACTTTTACCTTGGAATTCAATTACTGTGAATGTATTAATGTGAAACCTTCTGTATTGTGTTTTATAGATAAAATACTAAAATGTTTACCCATTTTTTTTGGTTGCTTTTAATTTTTTATTTTAGTAATTTTAGTAAATTCTTAATTTTTCCTTCTTAATATTTTGATTTTTTTAACTCTTTTTCTAAGTAAATTTATTGAAATAAATAAATTTAATTCATAAGCTATACCTATTCTGCTTATATTCTAATCATTGAAATTTTGATTGAAATCGAATTATACAGGGTGGCGCGTCATATACTACGCGGTTTTTGGAAGGAGAACAAAAGTTTGTATTGAAGTGAAATTTTGTGAGCTTATGTACCTAAGTCAATTTAAAGCATTTTCTAAAATGATATAGAGTTCTACAGGGTGTCCCCAAAAAAAGTTAAACATCAAAGTTATGTTTTTTGTAATAGAACACCATATGTATTAATTGATTTTTGGATTCTAGTAAGAAAATAAAGGTTTGTTTCATTAGAAAAGTATATGACTAAAATGTATAGTTTTTGAAATACATTCACCGGCACGAAAAATAGGCACCTTAAAACTTTGATGTATTTTAAAGGTTAATATATTTTATTTTAATGGGCCGATTTTGATGATTTTTTAAGCAATGTGTTGCCAAGTTATTTGACTTTTTAGTATATTTTTTTAGATTAAAAATGAAACTCCCCATCTCTTAATTATACGAGGGAAAACAAAATGTTGATATTTTTGTAAAATTTTGAAACACCCTGTGAAATATGTTAAAACAGCAAGAAAATTAAAAATCATCTTATCATCTAGATACATCCTTTCTCGATGGTTTGTTTTTTGGTTCATCTCATTAGCTTTATTTTTGTTGGAAATATTCGGTTTTAAAGAAGGCACTAACATTTTTTCGTAATTTTTACATTAAGACCATGCCTTTGCTTTTGGGCCTAGTCAACACATCTGGGTCTGGCAGGCCTTCTTGACATAAGATTTGCTTCATT
The DNA here is from genome assembly GCF_002938485.1 of Sitophilus oryzae. Lineage (NCBI taxonomy): Eukaryota > Metazoa > Arthropoda > Insecta > Coleoptera > Curculionidae > Sitophilus > Sitophilus oryzae. The sequence goes on from NW_022146055.1 coordinate 14,013,021, forward strand.
TAATCTTCTTCTTGTAGTCCGTTAGTTAATATGTACGGTCCTTAAGTGCAATTCATTATTAATTCGAAAAGCTGGCAAACGGCGGTTTCTTAGCGATAAACTTACAATAAGTCGATCGTCTCGATTAGAAGTTCTCATACGAAGGTTCCTGGACGTCTAGATTGACGTCCTCATGGACGTGGTTATAATCCAAAGACCATTTAATATACTCTATGGTGTTAAGGTATTTTTGGAACCGGAATTTTATAGCAAATTCACTGAACTCGAATAAATAAATGATATATTTGACTCACCCTGTATATCTATAAAAATATTTTTGAAATGTTCCCAAATCACTACCATTAAACATATATTTTGTAAAAGGTTTGAAGTAAAAATCTCAAATAGAAATCCTGATATAGAGCTTTTCCGGAATACGGAGCCATCTTGTATGTATGCATTTGTATAATGTGTGTTTATTTAGAAAATAAATGTGTATTTAGGAAATAAATACAAGAAAAACTAAATATCTACCTATTGGTGCAGAACTATCTCGCGTACATCTAGAAAATGAAGAGATAGAATGCAAAGATAGCCTGCAATGACTACACCTATCTAGGAGTGATATTTGATACAACAGCTAAAGATGACAAAGAAATTAAAAAACGAATATCACAAGCTAGAAGAACAATTGGCTGTCTGAATGGAGTATTTTGGAGTAATGAAATAGGGAAGAAACGGAAGATCAATATATACGAGACCCTGGTAAAGAGCAGTCTACTTTATGGTGCAGAGACTTGGCGAATAACTGAAGAAAACTGGAAGCGGTAGAAATGGATGCCTATAGAAGAACCTTAGGAATTTCCCGAAGAGATAGAGTCCGAAACGAAGAAATCCAACAGAGGATAGGAATAGAGGGATCTTTGGCAACCGACATCGAACGCCAACAACTTATGTGGTACGGACATGTCCAGAGGATGGATGACACACGACTTCCAAAACAAATTATGCAATGGATACCCCAACATCGAAGAAAACGTGGAAGACCTAAGAAGACTTGGAAGGAGGGTGTCACAAGAGCAATGAGTGCCAGAAATCTAAGCGAGGGACAATGGAACGATCGGAAGACGTGGAAGTTAGGCATCGGACAACGTCGCAAGACGTTCTAAACCGATTTTTTTGGTGTTTCTTTCTAATATCCCCTCCCCCAAGATTGTTTATTTAACTAAACATAAAAACTCCAAAAAATATTTCAAAAAATATAAAAATTATAAAACAACTCATAGACTTTTTTCTGGGGTCGAAATATATTACCTCTAAAAATATTTGCACTTATTAAGACTCGCCCTATATTTATAAATTAAATATTATAATGTTTTCGAAAAAAAATGGAGTGTGCATCAATTTAATTTTTTGAACTTAGCGTTTAGTACTTTAGTATTTTAATATCTCTTTCTAGAGTCGTTTAAAAGGCAAATAAAATAATAATAATATATATATATATATATATATATATATATATATATATATATATATATATATATATATATATATATATATATAGTGTTTATTTAAATACTAAAGTGAAAGAAACGAATTTAAATGGGTAAACTTTGTAATATATCTTATTAACAATACAATGCAAAAAGTTTTATAAAAATTCGTTAACAGTAAATGAATTCCGAGGTTTGTATCCCATAAGGGCTTAAAGCACTCCACTATACGGCTAAAATGGATACTTTAAAAACTAGCCAGCTATTTTGAAAAAAGCGCTTTTATTTTGTTGGTTAGGTGTTTTGTTTGTGGTATTGGTTTTGCTGTTTGTTTGCGAAATAGCTGGCTAGTTTGATAACTAGCCAAGTATCCATTTTAGCCGTAACATATCTACTAGGTATACAATTGTCTGCTTATGTTTGTATAACCTAAAAGTTAAGGAGTTGTGTTTATTTTTACATTGTTTATTGTCGTTCACAACAATGAATAATTACAGTTATTTTGTTTTTAACATCTGCAACACTTATTATAGGTATTAAAACCTTATATGTAATATATTATGGTCCAACTACTGCAACTATACCGGGTGTTTCAAAAAACATGTGCTATATCTCGTGGGGAGATTCCTCACGTAAAAATAAGTTTTATTTTTCATATCAACGTAGGTCCGATTCTGCTTTGTTTCGTAGCTACAGGGTGTTAAAGTCTTAATAATCTTTCGATTTATTATAATTTTCTTCGAAGTACTTTTAGTGAATCGCATTAAATTTTGAAGGTAAAAGTTACTATAAATGCTACATATTATTTATTGCTAAAAAAGTGTCGATAAATTCATCAGGGTCGTATATGGGTTATCAATGGAATGTTTAAAAAAAAGTGTGGGCCACTGACTTTTTTCTTTTGATATCAAAATTATGTAAGCCGTTTAATGCCAATTAAAAGTTATCTCTTGATATTTTGTCGAATTCGGCCTCCTTGATGAGATAAATGCAATTTTATTAATCACAATACAATAATTACAATAAAAATAAAATAAATAATTTATATATTTTACTTAATTTATTATTAAATATTATTACTATTGGTCCAACCTATAGCAATTTCAAATAAAAGTAATGGTATTTAAAATAATTACAAATTTTTTTAAGAAGTTTTAACATCCTGGAACTCTAAAACTATGCATTTCCATATCCATGATTATAGGAACTTTTTTATATTTTTTGATAAACAATCAGTGAGTACCTACTTATATAAAACTTTCGCAAGTTAATTATATTAAAATTTTTAAAGGTTGCTATTAGACTTGGATCAAGGCAAATTAATAAAATTGCGTTTGATGATCTCATCAAGGAAGCCGAAATCGACAAAATATCAAGAGACAACTTTTAATCGGCACTAAACTGCTTACACTATTTCGCTAAAAAGAACAAAAAAATCAGTGGCGTACATGTTTTTGTAGAAAAATATTCCAGTGATAACCCATACGCACGTCCCTGGTGAATATATTATAACACTTTTTTAGCTTTAAAACATGTCGCATTTATAGTAACATTTACCCTCAAAAATTCATTCGAAACGCTAAATTACTTTGAAAAAAATTATAATAAATCGAAAAAATATTAAGACTAACATCCTGTAGCTACGAAACAAAGCAAAAAATATATTTGTACTTACTTTATTAATATTATCACCTAGTTCCTTTTGACCATCAAACAAATTATCAAACTTGAAAATGACTCTATCAGGCTCCATGGATACTTTAAAATCGACAGGTTTCAAAAATGTTTTGCCTTTTTTCTGTATTTTCTCCCATGTCAGCGTATGAAGAATCTTCATGTTCACTATAGAATGAAATAAAACTAGTAAAGCATTGCATTGCTTATAATAATAATAAAAATACAAAAAAAATGTATGTATGTATTTCTTACATAGGGTAACATTACATGGTCCTTGTCCATAGATTGGCAAAAGCAGCACTCGCCCTTTCATATCATAATCTCCTTGGAGTCTCAGTTCTGGATTAGTAGATTGAGCTACAAGCTGGTTCTTCTCGAAATCAACACTAAAACAAGGTATTTGCGTTAATATGTGACAGCAGTTTTGATATACCTACAATTTGTCCCCGGATTGTCTTTACAAGAGAGTTTTTTTATTATTATCATATTAAGAAAAATGCATTCTTTATAATAATGTTTGTTTGCTCTAAATTATTGAATTTCATTTATACTTTTCCAAATTTTCATACTGTTGTAGAGAAAATTAAGAAAATATGAAAATATGGTTCAATTCGATTGAAGTAAAAATCAAAACGCGTTTCTATGGTAATATCATTTCGTTTTCATTCTTTCGTAGATGGTTATTATTAAAATGTTAAATGCACATAACATATTTATTAAATTCAATATTACAAAAGGGGTAACATCAAAAAATATCAAATCAACCATTTATCAAAAAATGAAAACCAAATTATCTTAACATAATTATATTACCATAAAATTTTTATAGAGAATGCATTTTTCTCAAACTGTCAAAAACAAAAGAGTTTTTCCTCTTGTAAAGACGATCCGAGAATAAGTGCAAGTATTTTAACAGGTAGTATAGTTCAACCCCAGAAACACGCCTATGAGGTTTATTCGCGAAAAAGAAATTGAAAATTGGAAATTGTTTTGGAATTTTTTTTAGTTTTTAGTTAAAAAACATAATTTCTTGATAATATGGCAACATAGGTATTAGATTAAATTTACAAGAAAAAAAATCCAGAAAAGATTCAGTGGTTCTCAAAATTTTGGCAAAAAATCATTTTTTTTTTGAAAAATTTCAAAGTAAAATAACTCCGTTGTTTTGGACTTATTTGAAAAACGATAAAGAGAAAATATCTTTCTTTTATCGAAATCTACCACCCCTTAAAATTTTGCACTTATTTCTGGGACACTCTGTATATTGCATGCAAGAAAAATATTATTTCCCCTAAAAATAATATGTAATACGCTTTCCTATAAAACACGTATGTATTTATTGTAAATATTAAATAACATTAACAGTAATAGTGTACAGGGTGGGTCAAATTCGTAGTCAAATAGTGTACAGGGTGGGTCAAACGCTTTTAAATGGAAACACCCTTTTTTATAGGAGATAGACGAAAACTAATATCGGTGTCTGGGGCTCAATTTTTATCAAAAACATGATGGTGAAAACCGCACATCAATATCATTTACTTAGCCCGTAGTCTTCATTATTTTACACTTACACAAAAAACGTCTTTTTTCATTTGACTGATGGTATAATGTAACCATCACCGTACTTATATCTACTAATTTTTATTAGTGATTTTGATTTATAACAGGAGACATCAACAGGCAATTAAAACAAGAACCTTATACACTCGCCAGCACGAAAAACAGTCCCTTTCTAAATTAAAAATGAAAAAAAAATGACGAGTAATAGTTTGATTTTTCAAAGACAGTGGCATTACATAAATCATAAACACTATTTTATAGGTCTATTGACTAGAACCAAAATTGTATGGCGTTAATGTAAAAAATTTGAAAAAATGTTTGTGTCTTCTTCAAAAGCGAATATCTCAAAAAAATAAAGCTAATAAGATGAATCAAAAAACAAACTATCGAGAAAAGATATACCAAGATGACAAAATTATGTTTTAATTCCTTGCTTATCCTTATCGTACTCCACAGGGTGTTTCAAACTTTCACCCAAATATCAAAATTTTGTTTTCTCTCGCATAATTGACAAATGACAACTTTAATTTTTAATTTAGAAAGAGATATTAAAATGCCAAATAATTTAGCTACAAATCGCTTAAAAATGCATCAATATCGGTCCACTGGAACACAATATATGTATAAAACTTTAAAATACATAAAAATTTTAAAGTGCCCGTTTTTCGTGTATTTTTTGTATGTCATATTTTAAAATTTAATTGTCGAATTGAGATTAAGAGATAAATAAACCTAATAAGCTAATAAGCAGTAGAGTATACTACAATACTAAATAGATTAAAAATATAGACTGAGATAAGTGCCAATATTTTCACAGGGCTGAGCTGGTAGATCTCGATAGAAATAAAACATATTTTCTCTTTACCCATGTAAATAATAGTCCTATTTATGTCTTTACCGTTTTTCGAGTTATTGTACTTGGAAAATTAAAAAAATGATTTTGTGTTTCTCAAAATTAAATTTTGAGAAACACTTTTTTGGTGTTTCTTTCTAATATCCCCTCCCCCAAGAATGTTTTTTTAACTAAACATAAAAACTCCAAAAAATATTTCAAAAAATATAAAAATTACATAACAACTCATAGACTTTTTTCTGGGGTCGAAATATATTACCTCTAAAAATATTTGCACTTATTAAGACTTGCCCTATATTTATAAATTAAATATTATAATGTTTTCGAAAAAAAATGGAGTTTGCATCAATTTAATTTTTTAGACTTAGTGTTTAGTACTTTAGTATTTTAATATCTCTTTTTAGAGTCGTTTAAAAGGCAAATAAAATAATAATATATATATATATATATATATATATATATATATATATATATATATATATATATATATATATATATATATATATATATATATATATATATATATACATATATACAATGCATTTTCCTAGCATCTTATATTAGCAAATAGTTGCAATCAGTACTTTATGCTGACACACACATGGTGAATATTAAAAAGCACTTAAATAAAATCAATATTTAATTACCGGCTTTGTTTCAATGATGCCTATGTTTCCTTTACTAATTACACTGCCATTATTAACTTTTTAATATAACAATATGGACATGTAATTTTACCATAAATATTTAAAATAAGTAAATCTATTATTAATTTTTATTATTTTATTTTAAATGTCTTTTTTCCATAGCAACTGTTAAAATTGCCTTATATCTATCAAAAATAGTAGATAAAATAGTACTTTAACCGCAAGGGTAGATTAAAAATGATACTTTAACAGCTAGGATAGGTTAAAAATGTTATTTCTTCTCGCACGTTTTTTAATTGCTTCAATTTTTGAAAATTTTTGTATTCCTTTTCATAAGTTATTCGGGATTTAAATGGAAGTAGTTTGTATATGGCGTTTGTCGCCTCAGCCTGAATATCTGTTGGTAATTTACTTAATTCGTTTTGAGCCATTTCTGGCTCCAATTCAATCGACACCAAAGAGAATTAAAAAATATTGACTCAAAACTGACAACTAACAAGAGACAGTTTTATTTATTGGTACACCCGGTATTATATTCAGTTCCTACTATACCCTATATAATTATGTTTCTACTTGTCCAATTTAGATATTTTTCACATTTTAATCAATATTAGCTTTTGTATCACGTTCAAGACCAATTTCTACGCGAACAATAATTTTTCAATAAAATAAGGCTACGCTGGCCCACTGTGCGACGATAAAATTGCATTATCGTCTCCCGAAATTAATTCACTAGCCATTTTATGGCTCGTGAATTAATCTTTTCGGTCGACGATAAAATACCATTTTATCGTCTTGTATAAAAAATAACTAAGTTAATTGTTTTAAGTGATTTCCGTTGAAAGCACAAATTTCTCAACATTATACTCGTACCATTATTAGAAGTCGTTTCCACATCATCTTTCTTATTGTTATAATTTTATATACTTATGCTTTAACCGTAGAAAATTATAGTTTTTGACACATTAATTTGATTAGAACACGCATCTTAAGCGTATATTTGGTAAAGTAGTTAAAATAATTATCATAAGAAAAAACTGCTCATTTGACCTTGTCCTATATTTTATCCAATACAAAAATATTTTGGGTAGAATACTAATTTATATATCACCATCATGACCATTTTCAGCTTATTTGGTCATTTCTAATTGTGGTGTAGTCTCCCTCACATATTTAGATACTCTCTTTGTAGTTCATTGTTGCTCATTGTAATCTATTGTCTATGCGGGCCCAAGTTATCCCTGCTAATTTCCTAATATCATGGTCCCATCTCAGGTTTGGTCTCCTAGATCTCTTTATTCCTCGTGGGTACCATGCTATAATTTTTGTGGTCCATCTGTTGTCCGTCCTTCTTGCAAGGTGTCCTGCCCATTTCCACTTGAGGGATTTGATTCTGTGGATGACATCTATTACCTGGTTCCTTTTGTGGTATCCACTCTATTCTTTTACGGTCTTTTTTTGGGTATTCCTAGAATATTTCGTTCCATTGAGCGTTGAGCCAACCTGCAGTTTCCTTATAATGTCCATTTTAAGTGTCCACGTTTCGCATGCATAGGTCATGACTGGTAGTACAAATTGGTCGAGTGTTTTCTTCTTTAGATAAAGTGGCATTCTAGATTTGAATATGATTGAGTTTCTTCCATATTTCTTCCATTACTTCTTAATCACCATCAAATCTTGGTGCGATTCGAACCTCCTGAGTCTCAACATTTCTTAAACTAAAGCTTTGTCGTATAAAAACTCGCTGCAGCCTTTTGTACTTAACAACACCACCACTGACCTCGTAAAATCTGTAAAATTCTTAGGGCTTGTTGTAGACAATTCTCTGAAATGGGACATACATATTGACACTTTGTCGAAAAAATTAAGCACTGCCTGTTTTGTATTAAGATCTGATTCTAAGGAGCTTAACTTGTCGGTGGCTAGAATTGTTTATTATGCACTTTTTGAGTCGCACCTCAGATATGCCCTTCCATTCTGGGGTACGTGTTGTGCGTCTCAATTTGACCGCATTTTCAAGCTCCAGAATAGAGCTGTTCGATATTCACTGGGACTAAACAGCAGAACTCATTGCCAGGACTTTTTTAAAAAATTAAAAATATTAACTCTTCCTTCCTTATTTATATTTGAATCCGTTTGCCTAATACGTAAGCATGTATCAGCTTCTCAAGAAAGGCCATCTCAAACTTATCCACTCAGCAACGCGGAGCAAGATCTGTATCTCCCTACCCCACAATCAGAGTTAGTTAAAAGTTCAATATTATACAACTCAAAAAAAATGCACAATCACACCTACCATTTGAAATCAAATCCATAACATCATTTTCTTCATTTCGCAAAGCATTGAAATCTTATTTACTGGACAAGGCTTTCTACGCCGCGCGCCGTAAATGACTTATATTTTGATAATCGAATTTGATCTTGTAAACACTGGTCTAATGTTTGCCATTACTACATAATATTTACCAATGACATCGAGGTTGATATTTAGTATAAACTTACTAAATATTTTTGAATCTTACACATTGTAAACATTTATAAATGTTTATTTTAAACAATAAGACAATGTTATTTGTATAATGTTTTGTATTCTCTTTTGTTTGTTTGTTTGTTTACTTTACCTTTTACCTTAACATTTATTTATTTATTTATTCTATAAATCTAAAGGGCTTATGGCTTGATTGGTTATATTTCTTCAACATACCTTTTCCATCTGGTTCTTTGTCTACCCCTCCTTCTCTTTCCACCTATTTTACGTCTCATTATCGTTTTAGAACTTTTGTTTCAGCAATTCTGTCAATATGTCCTAGCGCGCCGTCTCAGTCTTTGTGCTCTTGCTACTCCCGTTATACTCGGTGCCACGAAACTTATTAAGTACTATTACAATAATTAAGTACTATTATTACACAGTAGCTAATATAGGGATTATATGAATAAAAATAAATGGCAAATTTGTATATCTGGCGTGAAGGGTTAAGGCGGAGTGACGGGGTCAAAGTTCAAAGTGTACTTGGATCAAGTATAATTGTTTAAGTACACAGGTATAAATTATTCGAAACATAAGTACACAGATATAAATTATTCGAAAAAGAAAATAAAAATCAATCACCAAATGTAATATTTTAAACACTTGATGAAATTATAATGAACATAATTTTAGTTACAATTTTAGCATAAAACAACTAGTAAAAGGCAATATCTACTTACTTTACTTTTTGAACATCGACATTAGTTAATCCGAACAATTTTACATTCTTGAAATGTTGTGCCACATTTACTGGTCCTTTACCTTGTCCAATATACAATTCAGGAATGTCTAGTGGGTCCAAAGCATTCATTCCAAGTTCGGGAGTAGCTGTAAATTAGATAATTGTATTTAGAGTTATTAAATTTAAATTATTTTAATATTATATTATTATTATTTAATTTAATTATTTATTACTAAACTTGAAAAAAATCAATAATATATTAAATATCAATTATACCCAGAGCTGCAAGCTCACAGAAAACTTAAGTCTTTTTTGATTTAAATAAGTTATTTTTTGAAAGCTGACTTAAGACTTAAAGTTTAAGTCTTTTTCAAAATGATTTGTGATTTAAACCTTTATTCCGAAATAAACAACGTTAAACATGATATTCTCCTAAACAGACTGCTCGAGATAGGAATAGACGCCAAAGACATTAGAATCATATAGGAACTATATTGGAACTAAACCGCGGAGATAAGAGTTAACAAAAATTTATCCACAGACACCTTCAATGTGTGTAAAGGAGTCCGCCAGGGCTGTATACTGTCACCAATACTTTTTAATATATACGTCGAAAAGATATTTCAAATGGCCCTGGAAGAAGAAAGTGGAGGAATTAAGATTAGCGGAGTTCCAATTAACAATATAAGATATGGAGATCATACGGCAATCCTAGCACCAACTTTAGAGGATCTCCAGCAAATAATAAATAAGATAGAGGACATGAGAAATCGTTTCGGTCTTAAAATCAACGCTACCAAGACCAAACTTATGGTAATAGGACGCCAGCCTATAATCAACACCGCATTGACGGTGGATGGAAATATTATAGAGCGAGTACCACGATTTAAATATCTAGGTGCTATGATCAATGAACGATGGGAGTGCGATGAGGAAGTTAAACTTATAAAAATAAACATTTTTTGAACTTAAAAACTTCCTATTAGCACGCAGTCTCCCGCTAGCACTTAGACTACGGGTAGTAAAATGCTACATATGGCCCATTTTACTATACGGCGCAGAAACATGGTCTCTCAAGGCTAGAACCCTGAACCGCATCGAGGCTTTCGAGATGTGGACTCTCCGGAGACTCTTACGTGTACCATGGACCGCACATGCCACCAACGAAGAAGTTTTAAGAACTGCAAGTTATGAACGAGTAATGCTTAATATAGTTAAAGAAAGAAAAGTTTCATACCTTGGCCATATCCTTAGAGGAGAAAAATATTACATTCCTAAGCTGATTCTGCAAGGAAAAATAGAGGGACGGCGAGGTCCAAGAAGAAAACAACATTCCTGGCTAAGAAACATACGGAATTGATGTAACATCAGCGACGCAGCCACCATAATTCGAAGAGCCGAAAACGGCACTCTACACATTGTATGAAGAGTACAGACAATCGCCAACGTGCGGCTAAGCACAAGGCACAGAAAGAAGAAGAAGAATTCCGAAATTGATAAAGATTTAAGTCTTTTTAGAAAAGACTTAAGTCATTAAAAAGATTTGAGTTTTTTTATAAAAAGCTTAAGTCAGATTTTTATACAGGGTTTTTATACAGGTCACAACCTCATTCGCCTCGGTTGATTATACGAAAACGGAAAGATGTAGAAACAAAATATTTTATGGGTATATATTGGGAGGCAATGTGTACAATTTAAAATTATTTTGAAATATACAGGGTGTCTCAGAACTAAGATTCATACCAAAGTTATATTTTTTCTTATAGAACACCCGGTATTTTATTTCATTTTTGGATTCTTGGGCCCAAAAAAAGGCATTTATTATAAGGGTTAAATATTTTAAAATCATTGGTTTTTGAGTTATTTAAAGATATTTAAATATGCATGCTACAAGAGAATTGATTATCATCACCCTGTACATTACTTTTCAGAATTAATTCTTGTGCTGAGTTTAAAGGTAAAGAAATAAACTTTACTGAAAAATGTTATTGTTTTCTTAAATTTATACAGGGATACCAAAAAGTAGTGATCTATTTTACGATTTATTTTACATAAAAACTTTGTTATTTCAAATGCAACACCCTGTATTTCTTAAACAAATCAGAGCAGATTCAAATGCTCTTTCAAACTATATAGGGTTTCCTATACCTATCTATCTCAGATTTTGTAATAAAAAGCGATTTTTAAATTAAATGGCAATCAAGATGGCTGTTATCGCCATGGCAATTTTCTAGTGACAGTTACTAACTATTTTCAAAATCGACATTAGTGTATGGACATTATTATTTAAACAGTTTACTAAAATTTACCTACAATAGCTTAATAAGTAAGTATTCTTTATTTTATGAAGAAAAATAAAGCCATATGTGCTGGTGGAAAGAATAGATATGTTACTAGTGATTTTGTTTTGTGAGGAAAATTATTTCTTAGCCTCAAGAGCTAATGCTCAAAGATATCCAAATAGGAATCTTCCTGATAAGCGTTCCTTTGAAAAACTACTTGTTCTATTTCCTATTTCGCAGAATTGGTAGTGTAGTTTATAAAAAACCTATTAGGCAGAAACCTGTCGTTGGAAGTGAAGAAATTGAATTTGCCATAATTGGCTCTTTTATAAAAAAAATTCATATATCTACAAGTTATCGTAAAACAAAACAAAGAACTAAGTACTTCTTCGTTTTCCTTGATAGAATAATAAATACATATTAATAAATATTATTTATTAAACTATTGTAGGTCAATTAAATAAAAGTAAACTGGTATAGATTTAAATAAAGTCTATAAACTAATGTCGATTTTGAAAATAGTTACTGTCACTAGAAAATTGCCATGGCGATACCAGCCGTCTTGATTGCCATTTTATTTAAAAATCGGTTTTTATTCGAAATCTGAGATAGATAGGTATAGGAAACCCTAATATAGTTTGAAAGAGCATTTTAATCTGCTTCGATTTATTTAAAAAATACAGGGTGTTGCATTTGAAATAACAAAGTTTTTATGTAAAATAAATATTTAAAACAGACCAGCAATTATTGATACCCCTGTATACATTAAACGAAGCAATCAAATTTTTCAGTAAAGGTTATTACTTTGCCTTTAAACTCAGCACAAGAATTAATTCTGAAAAAGTAATGTACAGGGTATTGATAATCAATTCTCTTGTAGCTTGCATATTTAAATATCTTTAAATATCTCAAAAACCAATAATTTTAAATATATTTAACCCTTATAATAAATATCTTTTTTTGGACCCAAGAATCCAAAAATGAAATAAAATTCCGGGTGTTCCATAAGAAGAAATATAACTTTGGTATGGATCCTAGTTCTGAGACACCCTGTATATTTCAAAATAATTTTAAATTGTGCATATTGACTCCCCACATATACCCATGAAATATTTTGTTTCTACATCTTTCCGTTTTCGTATAATCAAACGAGGCGAATGAGGTGCGCCACCCTGTATATGTATTTTTATGACAAATTTTGAACAGCAGCATTTCTTTCTAAACTGTTAAGTTGCTGCCAAGCAGCAGAATAAAAAAAAAACAATGCTCAATACCACTAGCAAATAAAATGTTAGTTTTTCGGAACCGGTCTTGATTATTTGTCATGCGTAGTGAGTCTGTTGTCTTTCAAGTGATTCCCCGACTCCGTTATGTAGCCTGAAAGACGAACGAAAGAAATTTATCTCGAATATATTGAAGAGTACCTTAAACCCTCCAACCCTTAGCTGATGCCATCGATATATCACATGGAGATCAAAACACATCACCACTTTTTAATAGACATGTATTCGATGATATTCTGAATCTGGTTGTCTTTACTTGAGGGTAATTATATTATTTAAGTCATTTTACTGACTTAACTTGCAAATTATCATGATTTAAGTCAAAATATAGGCTTAAGTCATAAAAACGTCTTAAATAACGTTATATTGATTGAAATAAAACGATTTACTCGTAAGTCAAAGACTAATGACTTAAATTATTTGAACTTTATGTTGAATTTGACTTAAATCATTTTGATTTTAGAAATGATTTAAAGCTTAGGCCTTTTTAAAACTGACTTGTTGCAACTCTGATTATACCAAGTTGAAAATATATCTGCAAAATTTAACATTCTTATTTTCTGAAATATATTTCTGCTTTGAATTCAAGGAACTAGGACAAATTACTAACTAAATACGAGGGCATGCTATAAAAGTAAATGTAAAAAAATTGACTTTGTTGAAATGTCATATACATATTTCTAGCAGTACCACTTTTTCATTCTATATGAGATGGATGAAAAATAATATAAACTTTACTATTTGAAAAAGTAATATTTTAATGATATTACTGTTACGAAATAATAAAAATTTCCATCTATAAGATTAAATAAAATCCAATCCAGTCCTTTAGCCAATAATGTTCTCGAACTAACTCATATCATTCACGTAAAAACAGTAAATCCTTGACATTTTTTAGACCGAGAGTTTCAAAAGATCGCCCCAAAAAATGGTTTATACTTATTACGGTGTAGAATTTCACCTGGTTCAAAATCATTAACTGATGCTGCAAGCAAATGGAAAATTTTAAATTAATTTTATACGTTATAGTAAAATTGTAACATTTTCAATTTTTTTAAAATTATTTGTTATTTTTTTAAACGTTTTTAATAAATTTGTTCCATCTTTATTAAATTAATTTTATTACAATATAAATAAATGTTGATACTTACGATATCGGAGTTTGCGAATGGCATCTTCGACATTTTTTCTTAGGCATGTTGAAAAGTCCTTGTCCGATTTGTGGCACCTTCCCCAAGATGAAGCTAGAAGCAAATATTACAATATACCTACTGACAATAACAAAGTTAATTTATACTAATATAATATAAAATCCTTAAGTGACTGACTCACTGATTAATCACGATCCTGCTCAAACTACTCAACGTAAGAAGCTCAATTTTGGCATACAGGTTGATTCTAGGGTGTAGAGGTTCGATAAGAAGGGATTTTTCGGAATTCCAGTTCCAAGGGGGTGAAACCACTCCTCAAATATTACAATATTTTTTATTTAAAAAACGGTCAAGTTTCCGAAAAAACGCTTAAACACGTATATTTTATTTTGTTTTTTACATATTTTAAGATTTTTTTAAAAATGTATACAGGGTGTTTCGAAAAATCTGGTCATTGATTAATCACGATCCTGCTTAAAGCGCATGACGTAAAAAGCTGATTTTTGAAAACGGATTGACTTTAGGGTGTAGAGGTTTGATAAGAAAGGATTTTTCAAAACTCGAATTCTAAGGGGGTGAAATCACCCCTCAAATATTAGAATATTTTTTTTATTTAAAAACCGGTGAGTTTTTCGAAAAAACTCTTAAACACGTATATTTTATTTTGTTGCTTTACATATTTTAAGATTTTGTAAAAATTTATACAGGGTGTTTCATAAAATATGACCATTGAGTAATCACGATTCTGCTTAAACTGCTTGACGTTTAAAGCTGATATTTGGCAAACGGATTGTCTGTGGGGTGTAGAGGTTCGATAAGAAGGGGTTTTTCGAATCTCAAATTCCAAGAGGGTGAAAACGCCCCTCAAATATTACAATATTTCTTATTTAAAAAACGGTTAGTCTTTCGGGAAAACGCTTGGACTCGCATAATTTATTTTGTTTTTTTTTACATATTTTGAAATTATTTAAAAAATTATACAGGGTGTTCCAAAAAGTTGGGTAATTGATTAACCACGATTCTGCTTAAACTGCTTGACGTAAAAAGCTTATTTTTGGCAAACGGATTTTTCGAAAGTCAAATTCCAACGAGATGAAACTACCCCTCAAATCTTACCAAGTTATATAATAATATCGCCATATTGTTTTTTCTCATGCTGACATAAATGTGAAACAATTTTATCCAGTTTGTATGTTAATGGAAATTCTTGCTTTGCTTTATCATCATCAATACAAATGATTAATTCGACGCGAACAAAGTCGCCGGTACACGCTAGTAAGGAATATAAAGATATAAATAGCCAAAAGATATAACATACAGGGTGGTCCGAATTGTAGTGGGGAAACTTCGGCATTATTTTCTGCGAATAAAAATAAGTAAAAAAGTTCATATAAATTAAATTAAGTGTTGTCGGAGTATTTTTGGACATGAAAAATTCAATTTCGTTATTGTGTTGTTAGTATGAGGCCTACTTGTAGAGAGCGCTGCCTACTTCTTCTTTTGCTGATTTGAAGAGTAATATCTTTTGGTCCATACCTTTATTACACTACTGAGTGAAAAAATATATATTTCCGCCGTATTTTACTTAAAAAAATCTAGTCAACATATTGTACAAAATACTACTAGTCGTTTCTAGTCAACATAGTGTACAAAATTATAAATTTTTCATGAGCTTATGGCATTCACATCTTCGTTTACATATAGCCATACAAGGTAAGCGAGTATAACTGCTTAAATTTTAAGAACCACTAGATTTTCTGTGTTTTTTTACTTCTAAATTAAATCTTTTGAAGAATTTAATTTTTTAAAGTATAGGATAGATGCTTCAATATTATCAAGATATATTTTTTAATAATTCTTTATTTTTGTTTTTACAAAAAACTTCCTTGACGTGTTCTTGGGGTCGAAACTTTAAAAATATGTTCACTTATCCTACACTTATCGTGTATGAGCACAGTCAAAATAAATTGTAAATAATTGTCTATTTGGCTTGGAACTGACGATCCATTGAGATTCACTACATGTATATAATATTGCATCTAAAGTAAAGGTAAGGTTCTAATTTCCAAGTTATATCTGACGCTATTTTTTCGATGGTGTAATATTTATTTAACTATATGTAATAGAGCATATTCTTATTTTGGAGGTAATTTTTGGAAATTTTATTTATAACTCTTTTTTAATTTTAAATACCTACATTTTGATAAATAATATTTTTTATTTTTTTTATATCTTAAATAATATGTAAAGTAAACCAATATTAGTATATAAATATGATGTCAAGTTGGTAGATACTGAAACGGTATTAAGTGTTCAATCCTGTATATAATGATAAATACAATTTTCTTTTACCATAATTATTAACTCTTTGTCACCTCTCTCTTATGTTTACTTATGTAAATAATGCTGCAATCGACAAAGTAATTAATATTTATATAGTAATTTTCCAACAATTTTTCATATTTTCTGACAAGATGACAAGTATACCTACCACAAATATTGACACTTTACTATACTTGAAAAATCTTCATAGTCTATATAGGTAAAAAACATAATAACAATGTTTCCATAACCTTTGACTATTACTAGTAGTTTTTTATGACCTTTGAAAAATAAAGATACGCAACATTATATACATATACATATTTTCATTGCTGAGTCTAATCTTTAGAGAAAGAAATTATGATCGAAAAAAAAATTGATATGTTAAAAAATCCAGTACCTTTATAATTTTCAATGTACTAAGAAGTTCATAAGGTTTTAATAGGAATTTGCAAGGAGTTTTTTATTATATCGTAAGATTATCCTATCTTATTTTCTTTAGACAACTCTTGTTAACATGGTTAATGGAGTACTTACACCGATTTTGATGAAATTTTATATGTATATTATTGTATATTCAGTAGGTCTGAGAATAAGGGCAAAATTATTTTTTGTTATGTGGCATTAATTTTTTGAATAATTTTTTTTATTTTTTTTTATGATGTGGCATTAAAAAATACATACAACCCTAAATTTCCACCATTCTACCATCAACCCCCATTTTTAATAGGGTTTTTTTAATAGTTTTAGTTACCATACTTCTCCGAAACGGAGTGACCGATTTTGATAAAATTTTATTTGTATATTCAGTAGGTCTGAGAATAGATTGTTATCTATTTTTATATCCCTAAGTGATAAGGGTGGTGAGTCATTTTTTTTACTTTTTTATGATGTGACATTAAAAAATACAGACAACCCTAAATTTTCACCCCTCTACCATCAACCCCTATATTTTACTAGCTATATTAGTAATTCAATAATTTTAATTTAACAACAGTTTTTAAAAAATATTAAAATACCTCAAACTAAAAATGTGAATATGATTGGGTATATACCGGGTATAATGGTATTTACCCAAATTCATTATACCATTTATTGAACCTTTGGGCATATACTGGGTGCAAAAACATGGATATTTACCCAAATTTCTATATACCGGGTACTTGCCCACCACTGGCCAGCAACGCGTAGCCTGGTCAGTTAGTTTTTCGAAAAGATTTCCTAAATTTTTAAATTTTCATTTTAAAAATATATTATCTTAATAATATGGCAATTGTATATGTAGTAGACTAAATTTAAAGAAACAAAAAAAAAACAGAAAAAAGTCTAGTGCTTCTAAAAATTAAAGAAAAAATTTATTATATCAAAAACTTTGAAGTGACATAATAACTCGGCTATATTTTGTACTTCAAAACAGCAAACGAACGGAAGTTTGAAAAGATTTACACGTATTTAATAATCACCCCAATAAAGGGTGAGTTTCCTACGATGTTCTCTATGGGTATCTCGGAAACTACTGGAGATAGAGAGTCGGTTAAATGGGGAAAGAATTGCAGTTTTGTGGGGTCATATAAACATGCGCCTTTCAGATTTTTGAAAAAGTTCATGGCTTACTAGATATTTTGAAAAAACCAACTTTCGGCTATTTTAATAATTGTCCTTAATTCCATTATAATCTATTTCAGACAAAAAGTTTTCAGATAAAAGTTGTAGATAATCACATCCTTAATGAGACTGTGTCCTCCGTTTTTTTCTAAAGCTTGTCATTTTTGACATATGACACAAACATATGTTTTTTTTAAATGGAAACCATAGTTGGCCATGACTTCATAAAAAGCGCCATTTTTTAAGCTTTTTAGCGATATAAGCTATAATATGTTTCTTTCGAAAAATTACTGAGTTATAACCAATTCTTATAATTTTTAAACAATTTCACTTAGTTAGCCATGGAAACAAGTTCAATCGTCGTTGCTCTCAGAAATGTGAAACTGTCACATCCAAACTTTATAAATTAAAATAAACAAAAATTGTAAATATGAATTTTTCAAATGAAGAAAAGCGTGTAGGATTATTGGTTCAACTTTTCTTGGCCATACATTTTCGAGGATACGTTGACCGGTGAACGTTACTTACGTCTTTTAGAAAAATTAAATTTAGATACTTGCGCTTCAATAGAATGGTTCCAACATGACTTTTATTGTGACACTCCCCCTAATAATGAAAGAAATGTTAAAAATTATTTATATCATAATTATGCAAACTCAGGGACAGGAAGAGGTGGACCAATTGCATGGGGCTCCTCGATCACCTGACCTATCCATTCTAGATTTTTTTAGGCGGTATGGTTAACAATAAGGGTTACAAAAGAACTTATGAATTAAGAGAGGCACACGAAGGCGGTACGGGAGAAGTTTATTAAAGTCGACCGGCCGTAGTCAACCGTCCTGTGGAAATTCATAAGTTGTTTCTTCATTTGAAAAATTCATATTTACAATTTTTGTTTATTTTAATTTATAAAGTTTGGATGTGACAGTTTCGCATTTCTGAGAGCAACGACGATTGAACTTGTTTCCATGGCTAACTAAGTGAAATTGTTTAAAAATTATAAGAATTGGCTATAATTCACTAATTTTTCGAAAGAAACACATAGCTTATATCGCTAAACAGCTTAAAAATGGCTTTTTTATGAAGTCATGGCCAACTATGGTTTCCATTTAAAAAAACATATGTTTGTATCATATGTCAAAAATGACAAGCTTTAGAAAAAAACGGAGGACACAATCTCATTAAGGATGTGATTATCTACAACTTGTATCTGAAAACTTTTTGTCTAAAATAGATTATAATGAAATTAGGGACAATTTTTAAAATAGCCGAAATTTGTTTTTTTTCAAAATATCTAGTAAGCCATGAACTTTTTCAAAAATCTGAAAGGCGCATGTTTATGACCCCACAAAACTGAAATTCTTTCCCCATTTAACTGACTCTCTATCTCCAGTAGTTTCCGAGATACCCATAGAGAACATCGTAGGAAACTCACCCTGTATAGATTAACAAGTAAGTAAATTTTTTAGTAACGTACTTACCTATTTGGTTTTATTTTTATATTCTCGTTAGTTTTGAAGTAGTGAAATGCCAAAAATGTATCTGCTCATAATGATATTTAAAACACGGATACTAATTGTCTAAATTCTTGTCATTATTTTATATAAACAATTTCAAACTTTTAACAAAATTAAGTCGTTAATAACATTTACATTGCACAGTATTTTTAGACGAATTAAATATACTTTGAAATGCATTAAAAATGACTAATTTAAGAAAAGGGGGCATCTTACAGTAAATTATCTAAAAAAACGTCACAACCACGACATGATGAAGAAACCTACCTAGCTTCGAAATAAAACTACACACATTCTACTTACGCAATTAAGCATATTCGTTTTAAGAGAAACAATTGTGTCATAATAATATGTTGACAATGACACATAATCTTATGTTTATCTTCGCTATTTTATGATTATTACTAATTTTCAAATAGAAGACAAGTGGATATAAAATATAAATAAATAACTTTACTAATAAAAATTAATTTGATTTTGTAAGTATTTTAAAGAATATGATTTGAAATTTTAAATCACATATTTTAATATCAATGATAATATAATAATTTATCATTATGTATTTCATAAAAATATTTTTGTGGCTATACAATTTTAAACTGTGTTTATTTGGATTTGCGTATTCTATTTTGGATTGCGGCATCTAGTAAAAATAATACCACATGATCGAAAAAAAACTGGGGCTGCGGAATGACAGTCGGTGATAATTTTGGCGCGGTAAAGCCCTAGACGTCGTTTACTTGGTCAGTACTCTGCTTTACTTTTTAATGGCGCTTACCAGTTGGTTTTAAAAAGGTTGTAATTTATTTTTTGTATTGAGTATAAATGATTAAATGATGTTTTTAAAATTCGAGAAAAATATTTATTTCGGAAATGCTTTTTTTATGCTTTTTTTAAAATTATTATCGATTGCTATCCCCAGCCGGTCTTTGACGTCGTTTTTTTTCGATCATGGTACATATTTAAATGTATATGCAAAAACATTAAAAAGTTTTTTTTATGATCAAGTGTGCTATAGTCTATACAACGAAAGGATACATGAGAGTGACAGTTGTGTCTGTCATATTATAGCATACTTATATTATAAATTATTGTATTCGCTGTCGTTTTTGGTAGTCGTCTATTGAAATCTTCCGTGACTCATTGGTTGAACTTTGATGTAAATAAATCAACAATTTTTGTAGAAAATTACATATAAGAGGTTTAAGCAATGGCAGATCCAGGGGGGGGGCTTCGGGGGATCAAGCCCCCCGGATGGGGGATCAAGCCCACGGAGGGTGCCATTTAAAAATGAAAAGTTGGAGTCATTTCCGGTGAAACAGGAAGTGACCAAAAACAATTGAATACACCAATCGATCCTAATTTATGTCATATACTAACATACCAAATCTCGTTTTTTTTATCTAAAAAAATAAAAAAGTTATAGGGGTGAGCCACTTTTGAGACGCACCCGGTATATATTTTGAGTTTTTTGACTAGCTCCCCGACTTTCCCGAATCCTGGATCCGCCCCTAGGTTTAAGTGTCTATAATTTAAAAAGTCAAAGCTTAATTGATCATAGAACTTTTTGATCATAGTACATTATTATTTGATCAACCTGCTTTTTTCCTCTGGCACTTCAATTGTCAAACTAATTTTCGAGTTCTAATTTAACTAATCCATTTTACACTTCTTACAATGTTAAAAAAACAAAACATATTTATCATTTTAATTATTTCATAAAAAGTAAAAATAACTAACAATCAAAAAATTGTTATCAAAAAAAAATAAAAAATAGAAATTTAAGCACAGAAAATGAATCTGTTTTAAAGCACATAATATTAAAATTATTGTCCAGAAAAAATACATTTTCATATAGGGATAATTTCTCCTCAGTTGTAATAATTAATTTAGTTTACAAAATCCAGAATAATTTAGTAAATTATAAAAGTAAGTAAGCTTTTAATTTAAAAATAAAATATTTGAATTTGCAATTTCAGCTAATTACAACATCACATATACAATGTACCGGGTGCGTCTCAAAAGTGGCTCACCCCTAAAACTTTTTTATTTTTTGAGATAAAAAATCGAGATTTGGTAGGTATATTAATATATGACATAAATTAGGATTAATTGACGTATTCATTATGTTTTCTGTCACTTGCTGTTTCACCGCAAATGACTACAACTTTTGATTTTTAAATGGTACCCTCGGTGTTTTGTTGCTTTATTCGATAGAAAATGACACTCTGAATAGATTGACATATCATATGTCAACTTTTAACATTTTCAAATATGGTTTATTTGAAATTGCAACATGCGATTCATAACGACAATTTGACTCGAAATACCAAATGTGTGATAGTGTGATACCAAATTATTCGTAAAAAAATGCTTTTTCCAAATATGATAATGAGTAATGAGCCACCCTCGTTCCATTTGAAAAAATTGAGATATTATTAAACGATTTGGGCATCTATTACAAAGCCAGGATAAGACACTAAAAACATTAGACGGTGAAATTTATTTTTCCAAGGCCTCCTTGATTAAAAACTAGTGTTTTTAACACAGCCATGGCACTCTAGATGGAGATTTAAAAATCAATTTTGTCAAAAAAATGTCAAAAGTTGACGTATGATATGTCATTCTATTCAGAATGAAATTTTCTATCGAATAAAGTAAAAAAATACCGACGGTGCCATTTAAAAATCAAAAGTTGTAGTCGTTTCCGGTGAAACAGGAACTAACCAAAAACAATTGAATACGTCAATCAATCCTAATTCATGTCATATATTAACATACCAAATCTCGTTTTTTTATCTGATAAAATAAAAAAGTTATAGGGGTGAGCCACTTTTGAGACGCACACTAGAGAAAAAATTATTCAAAATGCGTGATCTAATTATGCTTATGTATAATAAATTTGTCCTAATGTATATTTTGTCGTAAAATGAAGCAATCTCTTAAAACTTACGTAATTTAGCACATTCACTTAAAATGCAACAACTGGCCAAGACACCAACGAAGACGGTCAACCGCATTCTATTCATCATAATAGGAATTATTGACAAGCGCCGAGTAACTCTGTATCTAAAAAGTTTCGATATTTTTCAAACGTTTGCGGGAATTCGCCTTCTTTTAAATACACTTTAAATTCTCCCCTCCCTCAAAGCAAAAGCAACCACATAAAAGTACCAAAATCTCATGGAGAAAAATACAACCAGGTATTGGTCAAGTTCAGTGTCAAGGACAATATATACAAAAAGTAAACAAAATTTGTGTTCAGATTAATTATATTGTTTACCCGTCACTTATTTTCTTTGATTTTAATATACACTAATCAACAAGAATAATAGACACCTTAAAATTTTCATGTACAGGGGGGCTCGAATTCGACGCTCATCATTGGGATTTCGGAGACCGTAAGAGATACAGGATCGATTAAATGGAGGCAAAGTTGCGCAATTTTATGCTCAAAAAAATGCCGTATTGCATTTTGAAAAATTCCGAATACTTCCGAATATATTCGAAAAAAAAACGGAATTTTCAATTTTGTTTTCTATTGTTTCCTGGCTTTATTTGTTAAGACAACTTAAAATAAAAAAACACATTTTCATGGCCACTTTTTCTGCTCTATAACTCTGTGTGATTAAATATTGACTCTAACCTTTCGGCATCTGGCGACCATCATCAACTTAATTTTTTTAAATATAGACCTGATTTTTTTTTCAATTTAATTAAATCCTTTCATCATTCTTAAAACACTATTATATAGTCACTTTAATATTTGCCGACGTTTCGTACAGAAAATTCCATCACCAGAATATTTTATGCAAAAAAAAAATAAAAAATAAAAATGCAATACGGCATTTTATTGAGCATCAAATTGCGCAACTTTTTCTCCATTTAACCGATCCTGTATCTCTTAGGGTTTCCGAAACCCCAATGATGAGCGTCGAATTCGAGCCACCCTGTACAGGGTGTTCCATTTTCATGTGTTTTATGGGTAAAGATACAATGATGCAGTTTTCACAACGCTGTGCTACTTTTTTATAAATCTAAAGATGCTATGCACGTTTTCCTAGCCCTATTAGTTTCTGTAATACAATTTTTCATTTTTTCGACACCTCTCAAACAATGTTTAATAACTTTAAAAAATAGCATCAAAAAGTAATGGTAATTGAAAAATCTAAAAATTGTTGGTGGCAAGTTTATTTAGCTCCTAAAAATTAACCAAGGCATGTGTTGACATGGGGCAAGAAAACAAAATGCTCAGGAGACATGGTTATGACTAAAAAATAGTGTTTTAGGAAAGTTTACTCACGAAATTATTGCACAGGATGTTTTAAAATTAGAGTAAAAAATAGCCCTTCAATCAACCATGTATAATAAGCGAAATACTAAAGTTTATAAAAAACTGAATTTACGAATTAAAGTTTATATTTTTATATACAGGGTGGTCCAAACTGTATTCCGGAAACTTCGGCAGCATATTCTGCAGATTAAAATAAGTAAAAAAGTTTGTATAAATGTATATCCTAAAATGCTTAGTTTCGGAGATACAGGGTGTAGAAGTTTCATTTTTATTTCGATTTTTTCCAAATAATTTCTGAAATAACGTCAATATTTGGATGAAAATTGGTATCTGGGTGTTTTTTGACATGAAAAATTTGATTTTAATGCCAAATGAATCCTACTTTTAGAGGGCGCCACCTGCATATTTTTTAACTGGTTTGAAAACTAATAACTTTTCGTCCGTACCTGTATAAAACTAAAGAGTAAAAAAATATGCATTTACGACGATTTTTACGTAAGAAAGGTCTCTTAGTAAAAATCGCTACGACTAATGGTTCTCGAGATATTTCGAATCTAAATTATCAATACCTGTCATCATTGACATAAATTAAACATGTTGACTAAATAGTTATTATACTGAAATCATAAATTTGAAATGTTTTTGTGCTAAAAGTTCAACAGAAACTATTTTATCATAATTTTTTGCAGAAAAATTTATGATTAATTTAAAAAAATAAAAATTTCCCAAAAATGTATTTTATTTCAGTGAAATATCTATCTAACTCAATGTGTTTATTTTTCGGCAATAATGACATGTATTGACTATTTCCATTTTAAATATCTTAAGAACGGTTGCTCGGAGCGATTTTTACAAAGAGATATTTTTTACGTAAAAAGTCACAGAGATGTATATTTTTTCGCTCGGTAGTTTTATACAGGTAACGACAAAAAGTTATTACGCTTTAAAATAGTTAAAACACATGTAGGTGGCGCCCTCTACTAGTAAGAATCATATTGACATCAAAATCATATTCCTCATGACAAAAAACTACCACAAACACCAATTTTCATCGAAATATTGACGTTATTTCAGAAATAATTTGGAAAAAATCGAAATAAAAATGAAACTTCTACACCCTGTATCTCCGAAACTAAGCATTTTAGGATATACATTTATACAAACTTTTTTACTTATTTTAATCTGCAGAATATGCTGCCGAAGTTTCCGGAATACAGTTCGGACCACCCTGTATTTAAGTATATCCAGTTTGCTAAGAAATTCATAAAAATAAAGCTAAAAATAAAAAAATATGACATTTTAAATTTGATAAAAAAAAATTCTGTTGCGTTTTTTTGCAGCTATGTGTAGATATTTCATTTTTTATATACATATAACATAGTATTTAGGTTTAAACAAAATATTTTTCAATTTGCCACATTATATGTATTTATACATGTTAATATCTCTAGTACTACTTTTAGTACTTAATTACTTGACTGACTGGATAATTTCGCAAGCCCGAAAATCACTCGAAATTTCAAATCGATTTGAAAGTCAAGGGCAATACCCAGTACTACGTGAGAAAACAAGAAAAACTCTTCTATTGAATTTTAATGTGTTTCGTTCATTCCTTTCGGTATTTTTTCCAATAGTTTAGTGAAATTAAATGACAGAAAAAAGGCATTTTCATGACTTTTTAAAGTGTCTCACGTCTCACCCCTATAACTTTTTTATTTTTTTCTTTTTAAATGGCACCACCCGTATTTTTTTTACTTTATTCGATAGAAAATGACACTCTGAATATAATGACATATCATATGCCAACTTTTGACATTTTCGCTTAAAACAAAATTGTAATTTAAATTTCAATCTAGAGTGCCATGGCTATGTTAAAACACTAATTTTAAATCAAGGAGCCTTGGAAAAATAGGTTTATCGTCTAATGTTTTTCGTGTCTTTTGTCCTGGCCAGTTAAAAGATGTCCAAATCGTATTTTAATCATATCTCAATTTTTTCAAATGGAACGAGGGTGGCTTATTAGCATATTTGGAAAAAGCATTTTCTTACGAAGAATTTGGTACCACACATTTGGTATTTCGAGTCAAATTGTCGTTCTGAACCGTATGTTAGAATTTGAAAAGTCGATATATGAATATTCTTTTAAATAAAGTAAAATAATACCGAGGGTGTTTAAAAGTCAAAAGTTGTAGTAATTTCCGGTAAAACAGGAAGTGACCAAAATCAACTGAATACGTCAATCAATCCTAATTTATGTCACATACTAACCTACCAAATCTCGTTTTTTATCTGAAAAAATAGAAAAGTTATAGGGGTGAGCCGCTTCTGAAACACATCCGGTATACTAGGTGCACATAGAAATCCCCAGTTATATAAAACATAATCTCATCATAACATTTTCAAAATTTCTGTTTTATCGAAAAACATAAAAATTTATAAAGCACTAAATTTAAAAGTTAGTTCTACAGTAAAAGGCTAGTAGCTCCTAGTACCTATCTGTTAGGTTAGGTTCAATATAGGTATTTAATTTTGCATTCCGATTATTTTAGATGATTGATAAAAAACTAAATTAAATGTAAATAAGAATCTTAAATTGTTTTCTATAAGCTAAGATAATTTCCGTAAACAGAAAACCCACGTCCATAGTTCGTTCTGCCGACGTTTATGAAAATTTAAATTTAAAAGCAATATAATTTTATGGGTAAATAAATAGAAAAATAATTTATAATGGTAATTATTATGTATATGTTACGGCTAAAATGGATACTTGGCTGGTTTTCAAACTAACCAGCTATTTTGCAAAAAGCCCTTTTATTTTGTTGGTTAAGTACCTATTAATTTGCGGTAGTGGTTGTGCGGTTTGTTTGCAAAATAGCTGGCTAGCTAACATATAAATTACTAAAATAGCTAACATATATATTACTGTAGTTCATAACATTGCCGCAAATAAAAAAATACAGGGTGGCGCATCTCCTACGACGCGGAGGCTCCAAAGAAACCTTTATATAGAAGCCAAAGACAACTACAGCTTTCAATTGACCTACATATTATGCTTCCAAAATTTAGTTTCGACAGAGACAATCGAATACGATACAAAGTGTAATGTTTACGTATCTACACTACCAATTATTGGTAGTGCAGAAACTAATTACTGGTAGATACCAATTATTGGTAATTGGTAGTGCAGATACGTAAACATTACACTTACGTGAACTAAAAGGAAGCACGTAATACTACAAATCGATGGAATTTTTTCCACCGATTTGTAGTATTACGACTTTTTTAATTTAATTGGGCTAATAGATCTTCACTAATTCTTAAACTATTATGTAAAAAATATACTATAAATGTTTTAAGAAAAATGCACTCTTATATTCTACAGGGTCCGGCAATAGTGCGTCGGGCATCTGTAGCTCCTAGAATAAAAAACTTGGAAATTTTGTTTAAGTGCAAACCTAAGTTATGTACTAGCATGTATTTCAGGAAAATATTTTAATTTCTATACGGTGGCTCAAAAAAGTATGAGTGGATAGGGATGATTTTTTTTAAATAGAATACCCTGTATATTATTGCATTTTTGGCTTCATTTCAGATCAATTTACATAATCCTAAGACATGCGTAAATATATTTCGATAATTTCAGAGATATTAATAAATAAATAAAAATTATATATTTTTTAGCCTTTCTTAAAAAAAATATTAATAATACAAGAACTGTCCTGAAATCAAAACTATATTAGATATTTACTTTAGATGGTCTGTACTTACTTTGCTATAAATATGGAAATCGTAAATCATACAGGATGTTCAAAATTGTACGCCAAACTTTATAAAATATAAAATAATTTTTCTTCGTTTTTTTAAATGGAACACCCTATATATTATTTTTTCAATAGATGGAAAATTAAAAAATGAAAAAAACATTTTTTGTGTTCATTTTTAGTAAACTTTCATCAAAGCCACCTAATGATTTTTCTCTCGTATTTTACCACTGGAAGCGCCATATGAAATAATACTGCGTGCATCGGGAAAACTATTAAAAATTTTGAAATACTTTAAATACAAAAAATGTTCATTTTTTAATTCGCCATCTAATAAAAAAAATAATATACAGGGCGTTCCATTTAAAAAAAAAACGAAGAAAAATTATTTTATATTTTTGAAAGTTTGGCGTAAAATATTGAATATCCTGTATGATTTGCGATTGCCATATTTATAGCAAAATAAGAACAGATCATCTAAAGTAAATATCTAATATAGTTTTGATTTCAGAACAGTTCTTGTATTTTTAATATTTTTTTTTAAGAAGGGTTGAAAAATATATATTTTTGATTTATTTTTTAATATCTCTGAAACTATCGAAATAGATTTACTCATATCTTAGGTTTATGTAAAGTGATCTGAAATGAAGGCAAAAATGCAATAATATACAGGGTGTTCCATTTAAAAAAAATCATCCAGATCCACTAACACTTTTTTGAGCCACCCTAGAGAAGTTAAAATATTTTCCGGAAATACATTCTGGTACATACTTTAGGTTTGCACATAAAAAAATTCTCAATTTTTTTATTCTAGGAGCTACAGATACCCGACGCACTATTGCCGGACCCTGTTAAACCTCGACCTAAAAGATGTAAGGAGAAGCCTTGTTTAAATACTTAAAATACTCTTTATACATATACAAAGGTAGAAGATATAAACACAGTAAAAATTACTGAGATTTTCATTTTACTCAGACGTCACGAGGACGCGGACGGTTTAACTATGCACTGGACATAGATAAATAAAATACTATTATTTCCGTACTTAATATAGAAAAAATCACAAGTTTTCCTCGTATTGACATTGCACCGTTTATGGTAAAACTAGGGTTGAAACAAAATAAAGATTTCAAATAAAGTATTCTATGTATGTTAGTTTTCATTTCAAGATACACTAATCTTTAATAATTTAATCTATTTTAAAATTTTTCAAAAAAGTATTCTATAAAAAGTTTATATTAAAGGAAAATCAAACACATTTTTCAGGAAAGTAAATAATACAACAGGGTGAGTTTTCTACGATGTTCTCTATGGGTATATCTCGGAAACTACTGGAGCTAGAGAGTCGGTCAAATGGTAAAAGAATTACAGTTTTGGGATGTCAAATATATGCGCCTTTTGGATTTTTGAAAAATTTTATGGCTTACTAGATATTTCTAAAAAAACAAATTTCGGTTATTTTAAAAATGCTCCCTAATTCCGTTATGATCTATTTTACACAAAATATTTTCAGATAAAAGTTGTAGATAATCACATATCCTTAATAAGATTATGTTTTCCGTTTTTTCTAGAGCTTGCCATTTTTGACATATGACACAAATATAATATCCTTTTTTTAAATGAGAACCGTAAAAAGCGCCGTTTTTTAAACTTTATACGATATCAACGATACGATATAAACTATAATATGTTTTTTTTTCGAAAAATTACTCGGTTATCTACAGGGTGGTCCGAACTGAATTCCGGAAACTTCGGCAGCACATTCTTCACATAAAAATAAGTAAAAAAGTTCGTATAAATATATGTCCTAAAATGCTTAGTTTCAGAGATACAGGGTATAGAAGTTTCATTTTTATTTCGACTTTTTCTAAATAATTTCTGAAGTAACGTCAATATTTGGATGAACATTGGTGTTTGAATGTTTCTTGACATGAGAAATTTGATTTTGATGTCAATATCATTCCTACTAGTAGAGGGCGCCACCTACATGTGTGTTGCCTGTTTTTAAGCGTAATAACTTTTTGTCCGTACCTGTATAAAACTACCTAGCGAAAAAAATATATATTTCCAACACTTTTTACGTAAAAAATATATCTTTGTAAAAATCGCTACGAGCAACCGTTCTTAAGATATTTAGAATGAAAATAGTCAATACATGTCATTACTGACGAAAAATAAACACGTTGAGTAGATAGTTATTTCACTGAAATAATAAATTTTTATTTTTTTAAATTAATCATAAATTTTTCTGCAAAAAATGATGATAAAATAGTTTCTGTTGAACTTTTGACACAAAAACATTTCAAATTTATGATTTCAGTCTAATAATTATTTAGTCAACATGTTTAATTTATGTCAATGATGACAGGTATTGATAATTTCGATTCCAAATATCTAGAAAACGAATACCCGTAGCGATTTTTACCAAGAGACCTTTTTCACGTAAAAAACGTCGTAAATGTATATTTTTTTACTCAGTAGTTTTATACAGGTACGGACAAAAAGTTATTACTCTTCAAACCAGTAAGTACTAGTAAGAGTCATATTGACATCAAATTCGCATTTCTCATGTCAAAAAACACCAAGACCCCAATTTTCATCAAAATATTAATGTTACTTCAGAAATTATCTGGAAAAAATCGAAATAAAAATTAAACTTCTACACCCTGTATCTCCGAAACTAAGCATTTTAGGACATACATTTATACGAACTTTTTAATTTATTTTTATCTGCAGAATATGCTGCCGAAGTTTCCGGAATACAATTCGGACCACCCTGTATATATTACTGAAATATCTAGTAAGCCATAAACTTTTTCAAAAATCCGAAAGACACATATATTTGACCTCAAAACTTCAATTTCTTCCCCATTTAACCGACTCTCTAGCTCCAGTAGTTTCCGAGATACACATAGAGAACATAGAGAACTAACCCAATAATTTTAAAGCTAACAAAATTATAAGCATAGATTTTTAATTATCTATCACAAAAAATATTAATCGCTGATTGGAAATTAGTGAAATGGATTTTTTTTTTGTTAATTTATAATAACAGAACAATAAAAATTAACTTATTGTTAACGTAAGTCTCATATGTAACACAATAATTATTCTTATTACTCATAAATTGGAAAATTCTATTGAATGAATAATTTCGGAAATTTTGAATTAAAAGTTAACAGTTCTGTAGTTATCTGACAGTTATTATGATAACAAATTTAATATACAGTATGTCCCCGGATTGTCAATACAAAAGGAAAAACTTTTATATTATTGACGTTTTGCGAAAAATGCATAGGTACTTCATAAAAAAGTTTGCTTCTTCTAAAATGGTTAATCCCATTTATGCTTTTCCAAATATCCATACCGTTTTACAGAAAATTAAAAAAAACTGAATATATGGTTGAATTTGAAATGAAGTCCTAAAAATTAAAAGGCGTTTCTATGGTAATATAATTTCGATTTCATTCTAATTATTAATTTTGATTAACGTTATATTATTTTCTGTTATTATAAAGCATCACATTTTCCGATAATTTATTATCACCCTTTCCGTAGAATTGAACTAAATAAAATTTGTGCTTCTTTAATTTCAACTATATTTTTATTGTTTTTTTTTATTTTCTCTATTACGGTATGGAAATTTGGAAAGGTATGACGGGATTAACCATTTTAAAACAAGCAAATCTTTCTATGATTAGTGCATTTTTCTCAAAATGTCAATAATAAAAAAGTGTCTCTTCTTGTAAAGACAATCCGGGGACATACTGTATAGTTCATAAACGTTTTAAAGTACTTATATAAAATGTTTATTTAAATTCTTTAAAACCAAATAATTATTCGCAAATTTTTATTTTTGTGCTATTGCTATGTTTAGTACCTACATTTTTAATAAGAATATGTAACAAAAATTAACTATGAAAAAAATAATGACTTTAAGATAGATGAGATTTCCTTTTATTATCATATTAAAACTTCATAAACAACGTATCTTAAAATTATACTTAGAACCGACATTAACTTGTCAGAAATATTCCTATTATTAAGTAAGTACAGTAGACTCCCAATTATCCGAAACGTGCGGGACCGGACCCGTTTCGGATAATCGAATTTTCGGATAAAGCGGAGGTAAAAGTAAAAAAAACAATCTAAGTGAAAAAAAGAATCTAGTGTGGACTGTTTTGTTTTTCAACGTAAATTTTTAACAGCAATATTTCTCCATCTTTTCTCGAATCAAAAAAAGGTCGGTGGCTGTAGCTTCAGGCTGCTGTTCAATATAAATCAGTGCTTTCTCGAAGCAATCAATTGCTTCACTATGTGTGATTTTCTTGCTCTCTTCCTCCTCTAAGTCACTATTCTCACCTTCATATCCTGTGTCATTCTTTTCACTCGTAAGCAGGGGCGCAACTAGACATATATTTTTAGGCTTAAGTCTTTTGGGGGGGCTTAGATCACTATAAGATAAGATTCATGTGAGGTTAAAACCAATTTTACACGACACGCACGGTCACCTGGGGGGCTAAGCCCCCTCCTGCCCCCCCCCTAGTTGCGCCTCTGCTCGTAAGGTCAACTAATTCGCGGTTTGATATCTCTTCTTCATCCAATTTATCAACTTGTACCCAATTATCAAGCTCTTCCTTGTTAAGGTCCTTGAATTCAGGTATTTTCTTAGCAAGCTCATAAAGATTCTCGTCCTCTTTTTCATCATACCGATTCTCACCGTCATCATTTGTCACCTTTGTTGATTCTTTTGGTAGGTACCTTTCAGAGAAAATTCAGTTTAAATTTAGTACTTCATTTAAAGATTGCCACCACCCTTCTCAGATTCTATCTCTGGATGCATCCTGGATGCATCACAGGTCCATTTAAACAAAAGTCACTTTGAATCCTTTTCATTCTGTCACCTCAAGTGATATTTTAAAAGCCACTGTGACGCCGTTTTTTTATCGTAAGATTTAAGAGCTATGCGTTTCGTATTTTAAGTACCAAATACGTACCAATACGAATAAGTACCAATAATTTAAATAAAGGTACCTACCAATAAGAATCACAGGTATAAAACAGTGTGTTTACGTCAGTTCTTCGCATTAATTCTTCAGAAAGCATTATCGACGTCTTTTATCTTTTCTAATTTTAACTTTTGTGCGTCAATGTTTCGTGACGTCTTGATATATGAATTTCTTCATTCACTTCGTGATACAGATTTGTGTTTCTAATCGATTATTCATGTATTCAATAAAAAGTACGATGGTCGGTCAATAAAAAGATAAAAAAAAATCATCTTAACATTAATAGACACAATTGAGGCCGAGGGTGATTTCAATGCAAGATCTATAGAATCCTATTCACTCTAAAGCAGAGACAAGAGACAACTACTCAGAGATATGGAAGTGGGAGAATGAGCTTCGACGAGTGCGCATCCAAATTTTTGTCGACGGCAAGATGGCAGACATCTTCCAGGTCTCGCTGTCACTTCCCCTCTTTAATTGACATCACGGTGCAAAAACTTAAATGGCAGGATTTGGAACAAGAATTGCCAAATCCTGCTATCAGAGGGCGCCACTGTCGATTTAAAAATACGTGGGCGGAGTAAGAGGGAAGGAAACGTTTCTTCCCGCCACCCGTCTCATCATAATATTTCGTCATTTTTCCCGGCAGCCATCAGTGCCTTTCGCTGTTTTCTGGTTGTTTGGCTGTGTTTTTTGCAATCTTCATTTTACAATCGTGATTTTGTATTTTTGAACTTTGTTTTGTGTTTGATTTTTAAGATCTTTATTAAAGGTAAGGTTTAAGTTAAAGGTCTTTGATTTATCTAACAATTTTATTTAATAATCCGAGAAAGTGAGGTGAGGTAACCTAACCAAGTCCAAATGTTCGTGAATTTTATTTTTTAACAATGTAATATTTACAACGCCATATATTTTTACAAAAAAAAATTGATCAACTCCATATTTTTGTACATAAACTCCACAATGTGATATTACACAATTGTTCAAGTCCATATGTAAAAATACACGTAAATAAAACATTGTTTCTAATGGACGTCACTTTCTCTTGTATTCCAACGATATTTGTTGTGTTCTTAAATCTGGTACTATAATAAATATTATACTTTTTAATCTGTTGTTTTATTTGTTTGTAAAATGTTTCATGGTATAATTTTCTGTAAATTAAAATAAATTATTTATTGTAGGTTTTTATGCACATAAAATGATATAAGCAAACCATTTAACACTTTACAATAGTTTAACCTGGTTTAACCTTTATATATAAATCCTTGTTTTTTACCATTTGACTTGTTTGCCAACTTGGGACCAATCAGATGACTCCGTAGCGTCTTTTGTCAGAATATTCGTATATTTAGTGTATTATATACCAATATTGTACGCAGTTTTGAAACTGATAATTAAATAAATCATATTAATGTTAACTAACCATAATAAATGATAGAATTTCACTAAATTTAAATTGCCCCCCGTATGGTTGAAAACAGCAAATTGATATTTGATTACTTATAGATTACCACCTATATACAAAATGACAGGAAGACCTGGAATATGGCGCCCAACTTGATTAGACCTTCCGCGCATGTTGAAGCTCATTCTCTATCCCTTCTATTTCTCTGCAACTACTCTAAACATAGAAAATAACCTAATCTCTGCCCAGTGGTGGACACAGAGGGGGGCCATGGAGCCCGGGCCCCCCCTAAAATCCGTTAATTGGATTAAATATTAGGGTTTTCGATTAAAAATGGCGCCCTAAAAGGCATATTTTGCATTGTTTTTTATTTGGGCCCCCCCTAAAATAAATTTCTGTATCCGCCACTGTCTCTGCCTAATCTAAAGATCTTGATTTCAATGAAAAGGGAATTCTATTCAAGAGCGGATTCTTGAATTAGGTATTGATAGTTGCCTACATATTCCAACATTATCTTAAAATTTTAATCTGTAAAAAGTAGGTATTTCGTCCAAAGTAGACCAAATAACTGAATCAGCTGAATGTCAAATATTTGAAGGTTATTTGTTTATTTTTATTTTTTAATTAGATTTCTACCAAACTCAATAATTAATAATTTGTAGAATGAATAGTTATGATTGTTATGAAGGCTTATCTGTATAAATGACCACTGTATCCTGAAAATGTTATAATTTTTTTCTGAAAATGTTGAAAACAAGTATAAAGTTTGTGTCAGAAAATTTATATGTATTTCTGGGTATTATAATAGGTCTCTATATTTCCACATTTGTTTCAACCTCGTTAGACATATCATGTGAGACACCAGATACTTACACAGTTAATAATAAAATTGCTCAAAAAATTATTAATGACTCCGTTAACCATTTAGCACCAAAAGTTTTGCCTGAAAAGCCATTAGGCGAAAAGAAGTCTAAATTTATTAGACCTAGATATTATTCAACCGAACTGGGCATTAGAGAAAAACTCTTTGTTGGAATATTTACTTCCGAAGATAATGTTAACAGCCAAGCCCTACATATCAATAAAACTATAGGGCACATAGTTGATAAAATTAAATTTTTTATCACTGCTCAATATAAATTAAAAACGAAGTTTAACCTTACAGGTATTGGTATTTTTTTAGTTAAACTAGTTAAATATTACTTAATTTAATAATATTTTAGGTTTAGTTGGTTTTACTGATGCTAGAAGTAAATATAGACCTTTTCAAGTTATTAAATATGTCGGGGACACATTTGCTCAAGACTACGACTATTACTTTTTTACAACAGACCATACTTTTATAAATATACATAAACTTAAAGATATTGTTAGTAAAATTAGTGTTAGCGCAGATGTTTACTTAGGAACCAAAGTCCATGATGGTAGTTACTGTAACATAGGCAGGTTTTTATATTTATAATTTAAGTAAATTTTATTATATGACCGATATTTATAGATGCTGGTATTCTTATAAGTAACTCTGTACTGAAATCATTGAGGGAAAACTTAGAATGGTGCATTATGAATGCTGTCACAGATGATTATAGTGAAAATTTTGGTCGGTGTGTTTATCATAGCCTTGGGCTAACTTGCCAATTTTCAGTTCAGGTAAAGATATTTTATTGGTGTTTTAGTGACCCTTTCAATAGATATATACAAGTATTGTAAACTGCAGCTAAAGCATTTAAATATTTTCTAGGACCAAGCCATCTTTTCACATAAATTGAAACATTTTGACTTGGATAAACACTTACATGAGTTAAGTAAATCACAGGAATTCATAAATGCAGTCACTGTTAGACCAGTCCTGAAGGAAAAGGAATTTTACATATTGAACTCCTATTTTTTAAAAGTATGGAAATAGAGTAATTATTTTTATTTATTTTATTTTTATTGCTTTTTAAATAATTTTAGCAACGTTTAGCGACATATCAAGGAGATATTGCAAAAATATCTTCTTCACTTAGAGACAGCTGGCCACCAGGACAAAGGTCAGGAGCTAAGCCAGCTACTAGATTTGATATGCCAAGACAGTATTATTTTAATATGACTCACATCTTCTTTCCAGATGATTTTGTAGTGATCAGGGAACATACAGAGCCGGAGCTATTAGATCTAAAGGTTCCAATTATTTTGTTTTACTATTATTTTTTTTAATTCATTTTATTTGTAGAATATTCTTGAAGAGATAACAGCTAAAGTAGCACAACAGTACCCAAAACAATACAAATTTCGAAGGCTTGTTAATGCATATAAAACATTTGATTTAAGTCGAGGTGCTGATTATACGTTTGATATAGGATTCAGAGATTTAGCTTCTGGAAAGGAAATTGTAAAACGGTAACGCACTTTATGATATTCAAAACTAAATAGAATTAATTAGCATTTCTGACATAGATATGATGTATGCAAACCTTTGGGAAAGGTCGAGTTTATTTCAGCGCCTTATGTGACAGAAAATACTAGAGTTACAATAATATTACCAATTCAGGAAAATGAAGCATCCATTGCAATGCATTTCTTAGATTTATATAGTACCAACATAATGGAGAAAAAAGACAAGACATTTTTGATGTTAGTTTTTCTATACCAGTATAAAAGTAGCAGTAAAGGTAAGTCTTTACAGGAGGGAAAACTTTTTATGGGTCTGGTCCACTTTAGGTACGTCAAATTTTAAAATTTTCTATACAGAATTGAGAAGAGGGACACTTATAATGACATTTTCTAACAAAAAAAGTGCGGGTCGTGCATAAATAACACCAAAAAGAAACCCCCCAAAAAGAATGTTGTAACCAATGCAATCAAAACTCAGTTACGGTGGACGTTTTTACCATTGTGATCCTCTTCTCAAACTTTAACACAGATTAAAATATAATATCTATTCTTATCAGCTTAATATTGCTACCGGCTACCGCTATTTTTCAAAATTAATAGGGAAGTATAAATAAAACAGAATTCTGATTTTCAATATTTCATTGTTACCGCCAGCGATATACGCAGACGCGAGCAAAAGACAAATAAACCTAAATCTGCGTCTTCCTTGTCACTCTTATTAAACTTAATAAGGAAAGCTATATTCTAACCTCAAAAAATAAATAATTTTATTGCAGAAATCTCAAACATTTAGCGGAGTATCCGTACGATCCGTACTTAAAACGTTAAAACATTAATTGTAGAATATATTAATATTGTTACGGATTCCGTGGGTCCACTATTTAAACTCACGATAAAATACTTAACGAATTTATTTGTTTCACTCTGTACACACAACTTATACTATTTACAACACAACTTATGCAACTACTATTACTCTAACGGTATTTCGCGGTATTATCAAACTTCAGACTATCAACTTTAAACTTAAACTTGTCCAACTGTCAAAGCGCGGGCCTTATATACCCCCTCCCGGTTGTTTCTAGATTTTTCTCAAGAATTCTATAATTTTCTTTACTTTCTGGCGAATGCGCCAGGTTCCTCAAAGCACATTGCGATTTTAGCAGTATGCAGTTATGCAACCAGTAATACACCTTGACATTGCCCCCTTCTCAAATTTGATCGTCCCGATCAAGGTTTCCTGTCTGGTATCTCTTCAATCGATCCAGATGAACTACTTTCATCTTACTTCTAGGGCTGCGTTGAATCCGGTACACAACATCATTTATCCTCTTGATGACTGTATAAGGACCTTCCCATGCTGGAGTTAACTTTGGGGACCTTCCTTTCTTGCGCTGTGGGTTATACAACCATACCCTATCGTCCTGTTGAAATCCCGTAGAATTAGCTCTGAGGTCGTAATGAGCTTTCATCCGGTCACTGGCTAGCGCAATCTTACTTCTAACGGCCTTATGAATGTCCAATAATCTTTCCTTCCTAGCGATTCTTTCGAACGACAGTCCAACGCTATCCTGTTCCATTTCTTCCCCAGATCGAGTACTTGGTCTTTGTCTAGCTGCGCAAATCTTACAACGTTGACACCATTTCTTAACATCTTCGCAATAATCCACCCAGTAAAAACGGTCTCTCAGCTTACTCAAGGTCTTGTTTACTCCAAGATGGGCTCCAGTTTTACCACCGTGAATTTCTTCCAATACCTGGGTGACTTTCTTCCTTGGTACCAGTAACTGAGTTGTTACTGTCCTGCCATCCGCACTTTCCCACGTGCGCTTTATCAATCCATTCTCAATCACCAGTGAATTCCACTGAGCCCAGAGAGCTTTGAAAACGAGCCCTCTGTCCGCAATATCCTGCCACGGTGGTCTCTCGCCGTTACCTTCCTTGAGCCGTAGTATTGCTCCGATGTCTGGATCTTCCATTTGATCTTTCCTCAACTGTATCGTCGTCCATTGTTCGTCAGTTCTCAGTTTAAAATTCCTTACTCTGATAGTGCTTTCGCGATGTTTCATTTTCTTGCCCAAAGTAGCTCGTCGTCGATCTGGCTCGTTGTCGATAATTTGTACCCGTCCTACACGGCACTCAGGGGTTTTCTCCATTTTCCCGACACAGTCTTCTTGGCATCACCAGGTATCATCACAATTTCCGCTGATCTTGCTTCCATATTTCCTGGTCTCTTCTCTTTAGATACAGAAAATTCCTCATTTCCGATTTTCAGGATGTTTCTATGGTGATAAACGAAAAACCATGTTGACTGATCACATCCATACCCATGATAAAATCATCTTCAATGTCCGCCACTAAAACGCTATGCCGAAACTTCAAATTCCCTAACTCCAATTCCATGAAAGCCTCTCCCCGTACAACGGCCATTTCCCCCGTAACTGTACGTAAATACACTCTTCTTCTAAGAGGCATCATCTTCAATCCTCGCACTGAGTTAGTCTGCACCAACGATACCATAGCGCCTGTGTCCACAGTCATTCGATTTCTTCTACCATTGACCTTCCCGTTGATCACCAAACTGTCAGCGGTTTTTCCTAGACTCCTAACGGAAAACATCCTAGGGGCTCTGTTTTCTTCAGCCAATACTCGCTCATTAGTGTTGATTTCCGGGTGCCTATGTTCTCTCGATGGTAAACGGAATCGCATTTGGACGCGGCAATCCCGTTTGATGTGGCCATTCCTGCCACATCTATAGCAACTTATGTCCTGGGATCTTCCGATGTGCCGATGTTCTCTGGATGGTGAATGGAATCGCATTTGGATGCGACAATACCGTTTGATGTGGCCATTCCTGCCGCATCCATAGCACCTCATGTCCTGGAATCTTCTTTGGTTCTCTGTCTGGGTGTTGTTGACTTACTTGTTTATTAGTAGCTCACATAGTTTGTCGAATTTTCTACACATCTCCTCCAAACTTCTGTGGGTACTCTCGGGCTGTTCCTCTACCGTTACCGATCTTATCTTCGGTCTAGGGATGGCGCTAAAAGCAGCTTCGATTTCCAGCGCCCTGACCAGTGCTTCGCTGCTGGTAGAAAATCAGGATATTTGCAGCGCCCTCTGCGCCTGATAAAGCACTGAGCAGCGAGTTCCTCCCTAAATCCTTCCGGTGCTTCAGGATACGCTAGGTGTACCAGCCGACGTAAGTCTGCTTCAAATTCCTGCAGACTCTCTCTGGACCTCTGCAGGCGTGTCTTGATCTGGGCCTGGTAAGTTGGCGTCGATGTTGGTCGCCATATCTTCTGTCCAGTGCAGCGACCAAAGTTTGGTATTCCTGCTGTTGGGCTGCAGGAATAGTTTGCCACAGTTCCAGGGCAGGGCCACGCAGCGCGATGACAAGTGCCGCTGCTTTCTCCTGGTCAGTCCATCCGTTGGCAGCGGCGGCGGCGGCTGCTTCAAACTGACGGTGGTACATTGTCCATGTCGTTTGTCCATCGTAGGTCGGGGCCTTAAGGTTCGCTGTTCCTTGAACGCCAGGTGTCTTTACTTGTACCTTGCTCTTCTGTAGGTCCATCTCCAATCTTTCTATCTTCTGCTGAAGGCGTTCCTCAAGATCTCTTCTACGGTTTCTTGAAGTTGATTTTCCTGCCGTTTTTCCAGGTCTTCAAAAATTCTTCTGTAGTCGAAATTCCTGATTTTCCAAAGTTTTCTTAAGACGGGCCTGATCTTCAAAATTTTTCTTTCTGGCGACGCACTTCTAAATCTTCAACAATTTTCTCCAACCGTTCTTGTCTAATTCCTTGATTTTCTAAAATTTTCTGAATACGGTCCTGTTCTTCTTGTCTTTCTTTTTTGACGTCGCTCCTCCAAACGAATTTCCAAATTACCCAGTATTTTCTCAAGCCGGTCCTGTTCTTCTTGTTTCTCTTGTTGTCGTTGAACTTTCAAATCTTCGAAAATGTTCTCAAAGCCGGTCCTGTTCTTGTTGACGTCGTAGTTTTCCTCTTCCTTTTCTCTTTCTAATCGGGCTCGCTCTTCTTCTCGTTCTTTACGGAGTCTTTCTTGTTCTTCTGCTTTCTCTTTTTCTAGTCGGGCTCGCTCTTCTTCTCGTTCTTTACGGAGTCTTTCTTGTTCTTCTGCCTTCTCTCTTTCTAGTCGGGCTCGCTCTTCTTCTCGTTCTTTACGGGTCTTTCTTGTTCTTCTGCCTTCTCTCTTCTCATATTCTCCATAAAATCGCCCAATAATTTGCTTACTTCCTCCATTTTCTTCTGCTTGTTCCCTTGTACCAACCATAAAAAATACTCTAATTCGGTCTAAAAATCTTCCAATCCACTTAATTTCTGCTTAAAATCCTCTTGAATCGCACTTCCGACACCAATTTGTTACGGATTCCGTGGGTCCACTATTTAAACTCACGATAAAATACTTAACGAATTTATTTGTTTCACTCTGTACACACAACTTATACTATTTACAACACAACTTATGCAACTACTATTACTCTAACGGTATTTCGCGGTATTATCAAACTTCAGACTATCAACTTTAAACTTAAACTTGTCCAACTGTCAAAGCGCGGGCCTTATATACCCCCTGGCGGTTGTTTCTAGATTTTTCTCAAGAATTCTATAATTTTCTTTACTTTCTGGCGAATGCGCCAGGTTCCTCAAAGCACATTGCGATTTTAGCAGTATGCAGTTATGCAACCAGTAATACACCTTGACATTATCAAATTTACATCAATAACTTCAAGATTGACGCCGTACCTACCTTTTTTTATTATTAATATTTTGAAAAAAGTATATTCCTTAGGTATAACAATTTTGCTTGATCTATAATGGTTAATATTGTATTCACCTTTCCAAATTTTCCTATAGTTTTATAGAAAAATCATTGAATATGAAAATATGGTTGACTTTTTTCTATACTCTCAAAATTAAATGCTTATGGTGTGTCTGGTAAAAAATGTACATGTACTGTCAAAATATCATTTTACTGCCAAGCGACTGCCAATGACTGCGAAGAAGACTGTCTGTCTACCATATAATTATGCCGTATAAAAAAAAACGGCGTATAATATAATTTTACATATAAATGACAGAGATGTTCATTTCATAACGATCGCTAACACCGTTGTTTTTCCAATCATACGGTAGTTGACTGCCTTAAGTCTGATGCCAACGACTGCCAAGAAAATGTACATGTAATTGCAACAGTTAGACACCTCTCGGTAGTTTATTTATATAAAATAACGTCTATTGAATATTTCTTCATCAATAAGTTATTGTTCTTTTAGGTTCTGATGACATATTTCAAGAACTGAAAGATTTTGTTAATAAAGTTACAAACCGGTACAAAAATGATGATGTTAAAGTCGGATGGGTGTCTATCAGATTACCCGAATATGACACACCAATAACCTTTGAAAATACCAAAGCTCTAAAATTTGCTACAGTTGACTTGGCTCTGAAAAAAATTGGACTAAACAGTTTAACATTAATATTAGATATCTATACAAATATAACAGTAGATTTTCTTAACAGAGTAAGATATTTTTTTTATTTTCTTAATTCGTATATCAATTTTCTTTTACTTATTCTAGGTCAGAATGAATACAATAGAAAATTATCAAGTTTTTTCAGCAATTCCTTTTAGACAATATGACCCCGTGATATCGCAATATACACGATTTGATGTAAACAAAATATCAGGCCATTTTGATAGGGAAGAATATAAATACATAGCATTTTATGGAAAGGACTATGTAGCAGGTATGTGCTTATACCGTGCTGGCAACTCTTACTTTTGGCTTGGTATTTACCTACATGTGTGGAAGTAAATCGCAGAGAGATCTTATTAAGTCGGAGTGAGAAAAATGCGACGATATGCTGTTGCGGCGTTGCCACATTTCTCCGGTTTCCCTATCAAGTAAAGTAAAATCGCGATCGCAAACCGCTTATTTTTAAAAGACTTTTTTTCGAAAAGATAACTAGATAAAGTCATTAGATATGTTTCTGAGCATCTAAAATGGAATTATAAGGATATAGTTAGGGTGTCCATATTTTTTATAACGGGAAAACGTCAGTAATCGCGATAATTTAAAAATTCAACTTTTTAACACATAACACGCGATAACTCCAGAACCACTTTAGATATTGAAACTTTTTATTATATGTATTTCGGATCTTTTACAAGATGTTCAAATGAGAAAAATTCGATTTTTTCATTCAAACATTTAAAAAAACGTCTATTTACTTTTAGCGCATAGCAATTTTCCGCAATCGTGTAACTTTTTTACTTGTAACGATTGTCACATACTGTCTGCGAAGAAAATATAGCAGAAATATTAAGAAAGCCTTTGAAAAAAACTACAATCAATTATTTCTAATGGATTTCGAGATATCGATTTTTGAATTCACAGCTCTAATAGCGCGACCACTGTCGAACACCAACTCAATTGCACTTATTTTTACCAAAAATGCAAGGTTCCTATTGTAACTTGCACTTAAAAATTTACAAGCTATAGGGAAAATTACAACTACTCCTTAATAAATA
Source organism: Sitophilus oryzae (assembly GCF_002938485.1). Taxonomy (NCBI): domain Eukaryota; kingdom Metazoa; phylum Arthropoda; class Insecta; order Coleoptera; family Curculionidae; genus Sitophilus; species Sitophilus oryzae. Next base: position 14,056,002 of record NW_022146055.1, read on the forward strand.
AAGAAATAAAGTGTCACGAGACGTAATTAAATTGTAAAGCTGAACGCATTATCATGATATACACCCTTCTCTAGAATTTTAAGTACTGATTGGGTCCAATTGGGTAGATCGGTTGGCCTCGACATATCTACTGTACCCTTCCACATCTCTATTAGCATCGTGCACAGATGCTCGGTTTATTTCATGCCTTTGGCAACGTTTTTACTGTCCTCTTTTTGTTCAGTACATTATAAACGCATTGTACTCTTCTTACACATGGAAATCTCGACCCAAAACTAACCTTTGCCCGCCCAGTATGTTTTTGATGCCGATAAAATATATATGCTGATAATATCAGCATATACAGAGTCTGGCAATAGTGCGTCGGGCATAAAGAACTTGAGAATTTTGTTTAAGTGCAAACCTAAAGTATGTATGAGGATGTATTTCCGGAAAATATTTTAACTTCTATAGGGTGGCTCAAAAAAGTGTGAGTGGATCTGGATGATTTTTTTTAAATGGAACACCCTGTATATTATTGCATTTTTGCCTTCCTTTCAGACCACTTTACATAATCCTAAGATATGAGTAAATCTATTTCTATAGTTTCAGAGATATTAAAAAATAAATCAAAAATATATATTTTTCAACCCTTCTTAAAAAAAATATTAAAAATACAAGAACTGTTCTGAAATCAAAACTGTATTAGATATTTACTTTAGATGATCTGTTCTTACTTTGCTATAAATATGGCAATCGTAGATCATACAGGATGTTCAATATTTTACGCCAAACTTTCAAAAATATAAAATAAGTTTTCTTCGTTTTTTTTTAAATGGAACACCCTGTATATTATTTTTTTATTTGATGGAGAATTAAATGAACATTTTTTGTATTTAAAGTATTTCAAAATGTTTAATAGTTTTCCGGATACACGCAGTATTATTTCATATGGCGCTTTCAATGGTAAAATACGAGAGAAAAATCATTGGGTGGCTTTGATAAAAATTTACTGTGGAAAATGCCATAGGAAATACAAAACCGGGAATATCTGCGAAACCGTTAAAAATTTTGAAATACTCTAAATGCAAAAAATGTTCATTTTTTAATTCTCCATCTATTGAAAAAATAATATACAGGGTGTTCCATTTAAAAAAAACATAGAAAAATTATTTAAAGTTTGGCGTAGAATTTTGAACATCCTGTATGATTTACGATTTCCATATTTATAGCAAAGTAAGTACAGACCATCTAAAGTAAATATTTAATATATTTTGATTTCAGGACAGTTCTTGTATTATTAATAATTTTTTTAAGAAAGGCTCAAAATTATATAATTTTTAAATATTTATTAATATCTCTGAAATTATCGAAATATATTTACTCATGTCTTAGGATTATGTAAAGTGATCTTAAAGGAAGCCAAAAATACAATAACATACAGGGTGTTCCATTTAAAAAAATCATCCCGATCCACTCACACTTTTTTTAGCCACCCTATAGAAGTTAAAATATTTTTTTAAAAATACATCCTATTAGATAATTTAGGTTTACACTTATCAAAATTCCCAAGTTTTTTATTTTAGGAGCTACAGATACCCAACGCACTATTGCCGGACCCTGTATTTTATTTATATGATTTATATTATATATTATATAAAAATGAATAGAATTAACTATTTATTCCGTCAAATAATCTAAAATAACGTGAAATAAATCTGAATCGTGCATTTATTGCATCTGAATCTTGCATTACTGTCTTGAGAGTTAATTTTAACCATTATTACATGTTAAGTTGCATTTATTTTCTAGCTAGAAAAAAGTTTCAGCCAATAATACCGTTAATAAGGGTGGATAATGATATTTCAAAGCTTTTGAATAATTTTATACGAGAAAAGGGAAATATTTTTGAAATGTTTGTTCAGTATGGCGCACATATCCACTGCATGAGAGCTACAGAGATGAACTTGAAAATTTTGTACCATAATGAACCTGACGAAGAAAGAAAAAATAAGTTTTATGGTAATGATGCTCAGCTTGCTAAACTTTTACTCACCAAACAAGAGAATATACCAGAATTGCAATGAAATTGCAAAAAAGGCTTAACTTTAAGTGTATTATAATAACCTTGTGTTTGTGATACTTAAATTAAATATACATTAGTATATTTAATTTAAGATTTTATTAAGAAGTTTATTAATTGGTGCTCAGTGGCGGATACAGAGGCCAGGGACCCCCCTAAGATCCATAAATTGGGTTAAATATTAGGCTTTTGGGTTAAAATTGGCACCCTAAAAAGCATATTCTACATTACCTTTTATTTGCCCCCCCCCCCTAAAATAAATTCCTGTATCCGCCCCTGTTGGTGCTCTCTCTATTTTAGAGAGTGCACCAATTAATAAACAAGATGTTGATTGTTGATTTGTATGTTTATCTTGGGGTCATTTTAAACCATGTATGCTGTCTCTTCTATATTTAATCTAAGGTTTGTAAATTCAAAAATAACTTTATCTACCTATTTGAATAGTTTATTAATAATTTATTGATAAAATCCTGATACAATGTAATTTGTATAAAATAAATATTTTGATGTAATCTTACTGTTAAAAAAATGGTCTAATATACACATCAAAATAAACACTAAATCACCACAATACACCAAAACACTTTTACTTTTACAATGAACGCGCGTTTCGCTAACCATGTTAGCATCATCAGCAGATGATTAAAACTGACTTTTTAATTTTTAGAAAACTTAGTTTTAATCTGCTGATTGTGGTGATTTAGTGTTTTGTTTTGCTCTGTAACACCAAAGGTTCCAACCCCAAACTATAATAATATACACATGCCTATTATAGTCTGTCCAACGAGTTGGAGTAGATTTCGACAAACGACGTGCAAAAAATGACAGGAATCAATTAACTTATTTTTAAAATGCCAGACACAATTGTCACTGTCACTAATACAGATCCCCTCATTGAGTAGACTTATTTAATAATTTAAATAAAAATAAATACTGTTGCAAAATTAATATTTCTCTTTAAAACATGTAAAATCACTTCCTATATAATTTGACAGATATATGAACTAAATAAATTAGGAATTTAGGAATGTCTTTAAGTTATGCCATTGTTATAACTTAATTATTTACAATAAACTTTATAAATATTTCATTTTTTTAGATTCAGATATCAAGGTTATGATCTTTTTTCAAATGAACCTTTCTATAATAATTTTCATAAAACTGTTTCTCACAATATTCACATTTATAAGGCTTTTCACCAGTATGACTTAAAATATGTCTTTGCAATTTGTTGTTAAATAGAAACAACTTGGGACAAATTGGACATAAAAATTTCTTTTCCAATTTTGGCTTCTTCCAGGTACCTATATCGTGTACCATCTTCAAATGTTTGTTAAAAGCTTCTTTACTTTTGTACTCCTTTTCTCCACAATACATGCAAGTAAAATGACGCTCATCGGAATGTGTTAAAAAATGTTTAGTAACTTCTGATTTGTTAAAGAATTGTTTTTCACATACATTACATGAGTACTCTCTAACACCCTTGTGGCGTTTCATGTGAACAGCTAAACCACTATTTAAGGGAAATCTTCTATTACATACAGTGCAGCCATATTTCCAGTCTTTAGGGTCTGTATGTTTAACAATTCTGTGAGTTCTTAAAATACTTGCAGTATTAAATCCCTTATCACAGATATTACATTGATACTCTCTTTTATTCAGATGTATTTTGTTATGATGATTTAAATCTCCTGAACATACAAAACCCTTCCCACATGTGCTACAGATACATGGCTTTTCATTCCTATGATTTCTGTTGTGAACTAATAAACTATGTGAATTAGAGAATGATGCTTCACATAAATTGCATTTGTATGGTTTTTCGAATGTATGAATTGACCTAATATGTGCTGACCAATGTTGTCGCCTATTAAAAAGTTTTCCACAATATGAGCAAGTAAAAGATTCTTGTTTTTGACGATATTTTCTTCTTTTCAATTTGTGTTTGTACTCTGGGTCTGGATCACTGTCATAATGTTCACTAAATGCATTATGACCTGAGTCATCATTTTCATCTTCAAATACATTATTAGACAAACCATGTGTTACATCATTTATATCTATTTTGTCTTCTTTTAAATCATAAGCTTCTGTAGTAGTCCCATTATCCTTGCCTTGCACTTTATTTCCTTTAAAAAATAATTATAGTAACATAAATAATTATTTTAAATCTAAAATATTTACTTTTGTTTTTTGAAGTTTTAAGATGGACCCTCGTAATGTGTAATTTGAGATACCTTTTCTGCTTGAAAGATTTTTTACAAATATCACATATTACTAATTCCTCTATATTTAACTTCTGTTCAATTTCTTCTTGAAATTTAATAAGCTGTTGCTCTCGCAAATCTTTACTTTTCTTACAGCACATAATAAATTCATAAACTAGATTTAATTTCTCAATACACTCTTTACAAATATAAAAGTCTTGGTCGAGCCACAGCTGTAAGGAAAAAATTATTACACATTAATTATGAAATTAAATTATTTATAACTACCTGACTGGGATCACAAAGACTTAATTTTTCTGAATATTCGATATTATTTCCATCTTTACTTTGTACATTTTCTAACTCTTTGTCAAATTCCACACAAACACAGCAGAATTTATCAATCTCCATTTTTCTATATCAAATATTTAAATGAAAAAAAAACAAATAAAACAAGTACCAAACAAAACTTGTTTTGACAGATAAACAGCAAACAGATTTTCAGATTTATGCCAAACGTGTGTCAAAGTCAAATATAGAATTAAAAATATATTAGGGATGTACTGAACAGCACCAAAACGTTCAAAAGAACTATTTCAGAAAGAGCACAGGAAGAGTTGTTTTGAAATATAAAATGTATTATATAATATTATATTCTTACTCTGAGGGTGTAATAAAAATACACGAAGCTTTCCTTGTCTAATTAAGACACGAAGAAATCGTAAGGCAAAAAAACTTAAGTGAGAAAAGAAACATCAAATAATAGGTATAACAGCGTGACAGCGTTTTCAGATGGAGCTGAGCGCCCGCGACTTCGAGCAAGTACCATGAGTTTATATGAACGATTTCACATGGGTCGAGTATGCTTTGTCCCATGCTCTGTCCGGATGAGCTATACTTGCTATCTGTGCTTGCTATACTGAAAAAAAAACCCGCGCGGATGCTCCGCGTGTAGGTCTGCTCCACCTGAATCTGAAAGCGCTGTAGCACGGCTGTAGTACCGTATCCATATACCGTATGATCGAAAAAAACGGCCTCCAGTTGGCTGGGAAATGACGATCGATGACATTTCTCATATAAATTCACATATAAAATGACAGCGATCTTCATTTCATAGCCATCGTTGACGCCGTTTTTTCTCGATCATACGGTATTAATAATTCTAAAAAAGTTTGTTTTAACTTAATTAGTAACATCCTTGGTAACATTATTAACTCTACCACAGATTAATGACTCTACTACGCAGGGCTTAAAAACTCTACCCTCCATACTTATTGGTACCATGATACAAAGAAAAATGTATTGGTACTATGGAAAAGGCAGAGGGGCTTTGAGAGGGATGAGAAAAATAAAGAGATATAAGCGGGGGGGGGGGGTGAGATATAAGAGGGGTAAAAAAATATGATATACAAATTAAATAATTATTTATTACATTTACTTACATATTATTTGCTAAAAAATTATATAAACTATTACTAAAATTAAGTTAAACAATTTAAATATTAAAATAAATGAATTCTGTGCAGGCATATTTATATATCTTATTTCAATATTAATGTACACATGGAATTTGATTTCATATATTGCACATATAGACTGGATACTGGATAGGTATTAAATATTATGCTTATCTAATTCAAGAGAGGCTTGAGGGTAATCCAAGTAATAAAATTATTTTAAATTATACAGAGTAGTGCTGAGTATATTTTGATTCATACATTAGGTATTAAAATAAATTAAAAACCTTATAAACAAGTTTAATTCATAATTCAGTCTCAACAACAAAGCAAAAATACTATTTATCGAGTGCCTATATTAGAAAATAGCAAAAGCTTCATAAAATTCAGTTCTTTGTCAATCATTATTGATTGTTTAATTAATTTATATTAATTTGTTGAGATGAGCTGGGATACCGATAAGGCATAAAAATGTTTAAGAATATCGCTGTAACCATTAAAATGATAAAAAGAACCAGGGCAACCCACCAAAGGTATTTTTCAAATGTCGTCTGCTTAAGGTTTTTGAGAATATAAATTCCTACTAGAAGACCTGCCACTGCACCTAAAATGTAAAAATACATTAAAATGAAGGCTGATTTAATAAATTACAAGGAGGTGATCCAGTATTATATTTGAGATCTTTTTTACAACATATAATATTTACAAGGGAAATTATACACAGGGGAGACTTAAATAAGTGCAAATATTTTCAGGGCGAGTAGATCTCGATAAAAGAAACATATTTTCTCTTTATCGTTTTTTCAAATAAATCCGAAATAACGCAGTTATTTCATATTGAAAATTTCAAAAAAAATGAATTTTTGTTAAAATTTTGAGAACCACTGGATCTTTTCTGGATTTTCTTTCTTGTAAATTTAACCTACTACCTATGTTGCCATATTATAATCAAATTACATATGTTATTTAACTAAAAAATGCAATTTTTTTCAAAAAATTCCAAATTTTCAAAATTTTTTTTTGGCGAAAAAAATCATAATCGTGTTTCTGGGATCAAGATATACTACCCCTAAAAATATTTGCGCTTATTTAAGGCTCAACCTGAATATTTTAACATATTTTAAAATCGTTTGTAGATATACACAGTGATTCAAGTAATATAATAAAATTCATATTGCCTTTTTCAAAACCAATTATTACATTGCGTGATCAATACAGAGTCTGTCAAATGATGCGTGGATATGTCAAATGGGAAACAATTAGAGAAGTTATACAAAAATCTTGTATAATTTCTATATTTGTTTTATTTGCAATAATTTCAACATTTCAAAACTGTGCGTTAATAGACTATTGATTTAAAACTTCTAGTTATTTAGTGATATATATGATTAATAAATGTATTAATAATTTCAAAGTTTTTACCTCCAATATGAGCCATGACTCCAACATTATTTTCTATATTAAGAAAATATCTATCATAAATTGCAGTGCCCAAATCCACAGTTATAATGATTCCAAATATAAATAATTGTATTATAGGAAACTGCATTTGACCCCAATTCTAAAAAAAAGGAAATATTAACTTGAAATACATAATAAAAGTAATACATACTTATAATAAGATAAAATATCTATTATTATTAAATTTCAATATTACTGCAACAAAATGATAACTATACATTGTAGTAAACGTATTCATTTAACGTTTATATGTATTGTTACGTTTTTCGTCGGTTCCGTGTGGATAGAAAGTCACAATTTATTTAAACACTATTTATTTAACACTAATTAACAAAAACAATAACGATAAAACATTTAAAGAACTATTTACAAACGATTTATAACAAAATTTATTTTTGAATTTTAGCGCGTCAACTGTACTCGTCTATTTATATAACTGCCCTCTGTAGGCCACAGCCGCCGGCTTTTATACCGAGAGCTAAATATCTCTAGAATAGTCCATAGATCGTTATGTGCATAGAGAAGGTTTCAATTGTTCTCGTATGTACTACTCCATTCTAGTGGAACTCGATTCTTCTCGAATCTTCGATGAATCATTACGGTGTCTATTCTTTAATGCGATGTTAAGGTCATCCGAGGGCGGGCCATATAGTCAGGGCCAGTCAACTGAGATATACGACCTTGAACGATCTTTTTTTGGGGTAGTAATTTCCTGGGGCGCTAGATGGCGCATTTTTTATTTTAATTTTTCTAGTTGCCTAACAATTGCGTACAAAATTGTTTTTATAGTTGCCTAAATAGGCCTATTAATTATGTTCTGTCATTATTCTGTATGTCAAATCAGTTTTCCGGCTTCCTCCTTCCTCTTCAGTTGTGTTTTGCAGTTGAACGGAGATGTGCGTTTCGCTGTTTTCTGGTTGTTTGGCTGTGTTTTTGCAATCTTCATTTTACAATCGTGATTTTGTATTTTTGAATTTTTTTGAACTTTGTTTTGTGTTTGATTTTTAAGATCTTTATTAAAGGTAAGGTTTAAGTTAAAGGTCTTTGATTTATCTAACAATTGTATTTAATAATCCAAGAAAGTGAGGTGAGGTAACCTAACCAAGTCCAAATGTTCCTGAATTTTATTTTTTAACAATGTAATATTTACAACGCCATATATTTTTACAAAAAAAAGTGATCAACTCCATATTTTTGTACATAAACTCCACAATGTGATATTACACAATTGTTCAAGTCCATATGTAAAAAATACACGTAAATAAAACATTATTGTTTCTAATGGACGTCACTTTCTCTTGTATTCCAACGATATTTGTTATGTGTTCTTAAATCTGGTACTATAATAAATATTATACTTTTTAATCTGTTGTTTTATTTGTTTGTAAAATGTTTCATGGTATAATTTTCTGTACATTAAAATAAATTATTTATTGTAGGTTTTTATGCACATAAAATGATATAAGCAAACCATTTAACACTTTACAATAGTTTAACCTGGTTTAACCTTTATATATAAATCCTTGTTTTTTACCATTTGACTTGTTTGCCAACTTGGGACCAGGGTTCGGAAAACTACATGTTACTTTTAAAAACTACATAAACTACATTACTTGTAGTTAATGTAGTTTATGTAGAGGGTGTAGTTTATGTAACCTATGTATTTTACCTTCAAATATCAAAGGTTTGAGGTGAGGTTATAATAACTTGAAGCTTTAAAAACACATAATGTATTTAATAAAACAGAAGAAATATGGTTTTAAATATAATATTTAAATCATATTATCCCTATTACACCTCATACAAAGGAAAATTATTCATAATATCAATACATAGTTTATTAACGTAGTTTTCATGTAGTTAATGAACGGGAAAAGACGTAGTTTTTGAAAAAAACTACACGTAGTTAATCAGGTAAATTACGTCTTAATTAACTACTTCCGAACCCTGCTTGGGACCAATCAGATGACTACACATTATTTTGTAGAAATCTGATTGGCTCTAACTGGCGAACAAGTCATACGTCTTGCTTAAAAATAAATTGCATCTATTTAAATTTGCCGCCACATTAGTTACTTTCCTGGGTGGCTAGATGGCGCCACTTCAATATACAAATTACAGATTTCTTTACAAATTTGAAACCGTTTTGAAACTAAAAAATGCATGGGAGTTAGCGTTCTTCTTTAGTGTGTTCTGTGCATATAGTTAGGTAAGTTAGGTTAGGTCGAGTCCGCACCGGTCCGCAACAGTATCACAAAATAGAAATCAACCAGAAGGTTGACTCCCAAAATGCGCGCGAAACGGTGGCTAACCTAAAAAATCCTTTATGAGCGGGTAACACCTGTCAATGTAGCGGCGTTACCGGTTTAATCAGGGCCGGTCAGGGTTTAGTTGAATTCTAACCATCGCGTAATATGAATATTAATTTTGACACATAAATACGAATTTTAAAAGCGGAACAAATAAAAATAAATTATTAATAAGGAGAAATAAATAGATATTAAACAAATGCATAGATTGTTTTATTTTAAATACTGTATTAACCCATCTTAACACAATACTTATTACCTATCTACCTAATCATAATTTTATTATTATAATGAGTTCGATTTATCTGGGTAACATTGTGTTCAAGCGAAACTTTCCCAGCATTAAAAAAAACATTTTTATTTTGATAATGTGTACTCAAAACGCAGAACGTGCCTCTAACAAGTAAATTCAGGATTGTTACACTTTAGAACGTATCTATAGCAACGCAATTCGCGTAATTTCCCAGACCATAAAAAAGTAAAAATGAAAAAATCAATTAATTTCTTCTAAAAAAGACCGTAAGGTGTAGAGATGATTACGGATTTTTGCCAACCAGTAAAACGCAGCTCAAGGGTTCGAGTAGAAAGTTGACCTTTAATTAATTGGTTTAGTTTATTTTTAAAATTCACGATCTCTACCCATTTCCAAATTTTTGACTACGCATATATTATCTGCCTACCTACTAATTGCAAAAAAAACGCTGCATAAAAATTACATGTGGTGGTATGTATACAATACAAACCTAACCTTTCGAAATAACGTATTACGCTCAGTCTGTAATCACATACCTATCAGATAATAAAAATACTTATTCAATATAACCCTGACAACAGCCTGAGAAAGCGTTTTAATCCGGCCCTGAGAGTTACCCGCTGCCAATATGGCGTCGCGATTCGTGAAACGTCATCAAATTCGGCAGAGTCGGCGTTCTGGTTGATTTCTATTTTGTGACAGTATTATCTATTTTGATTTAAGATTACTCACTATACTTATTCTCATAAATGAGAGATTTTAAAGTCTTTTAATCATCCTCAAGTCGTTGATTGGAAGAAAAGTATTATTTAATCCTGGACCGCATTAGGCCACACTTCATTCCACGCCACGCTATCCCACGTGAGCCCACGTGTTACGACGCGGGAAAGGGTGTACACATCTGAGACAGACGAATAGCCCATCACAGATGTGATAGCGTGGGATGGCGTGACGTGGGGTGGGTGTGTTGCCTAGTGTGTACGCAATACATGTACCTAATTAAATGGAAAAACATACGCATATATCCTAAAGACATGTGGTGGCATGGCGTGGCGTGCTGGCTAATGGGGTCCCGGTATTATTCTTTACTCCTACAATCAACGCTCAAATGCAGTTTTACGATTTACTTACTTTTGCTAATTTTGAATGCCATAGAGATAAATTTCACAGAGGTATATTTCCTCGCAAGTTTTGATACTTTTCTTAATAACAATTTAATTAGAACAACGCTATTAAAACTATTACTCACCATAATTACTGACGCTATATGTGCAGTTAACAACGCATAAACTCCGCCACTGGCTCCAGCTAATCTTGTCCAGGGATCAGTCACAGATGTGGCAAGCGATCCTGCTATCACTCCAAAAAAGTAAACCATAGTTACTCTCGCCCACTTATGAGCCATTTCTAAGGGAATGCCCAGCATCAGTTGTACGACGAGATTTGTAATCATATGTACGTGGCTTAATATGAAACAAAAAGAAATGCAATTCTTAACAGTATAAAAATATGCACGAGGAATTAATAAGAGACCTAGAGGAAGACTGAATCTGAGATAGGACCATGGTATTAGGAAATTTGCAGGGATAACTTGGGCTCGCAGAGTTAACAATAGGCAACAATGGGTCCAACTACAAAGAGAGTATGTGAGGGAGGCTACACACATTGGAAATGGTTGAATAAGCTGAAAATGATGATGATGATAAAAAAATATTATTATAAATTACAATACACTAAAATATTAACATAATTAAGAATCAATAAAGAGATATAGTATTTCCAAAGTCAGTTGGAAACTAGATCGGTTTAGTGTTCTTAATTTTGACACTAGAATGTAGAATGTTTAGGAGTGGATTTAATCACCGCGACCTTACAGATCTTTTTGTGCTCCCCTTCCTTGTTGGGCTTTAACAAAAGCCAGTATCTGAAACGGCTCCACAGAGGCCAGCTCTACATCCTGGACATCAGCCGTGCCAAAGCCATCAGCCATAGCATGAACGGTCGTCGTCTCGGCGCACTCAGTGATAAGGTGTTCTGGTGTTTCCCCATTTTCCCCACAGAATCTGCATTCGCCGTTGTTTCTCAGCTTCAACCTACTGAGGTGTTCGTTGAGAAGACAGTGTCCTGTTAGAGTGACAATCCGAAGATTGTTTTTACTTAAATCAAGGAAAACCTTTGATTTTTCTCGGTCGTAAGTTCTGAGGAACTTTTTCGAGTGTCTTAGACCGTTGGAGGACACCCATTCCAGATTACGGATGGAGTCTTCCAGATTCTTCAGTTCCGCTTTCAGTTGGTTCCCGCTTAGAAATCAGAACGGTTCTGGTCCAGTTAGTGGGAGTGTTCGCTCCTTTTCTAGCTAGATCATTTGCTTTTTTATTGAGTTCCATCCCTTGGTGAGCAGGCACCCAGAGTAGGAGGATTTTATTTTCTTTGCCTAATTTGTTGAGCTTCTCTACGCATTCTTTGACCAACTTCGAATTAATGGTTACTGAGTTGATTGCGTTTAGTGCTGCTTGACTATCGAATAAGATGGCAATTTCGACACTAACTTTATCGCTATTGTTGGCATCGTCTGGACAAACAACTTATCCAGTCCCAAACCAGTCCAAGTAACTTTGGAAGTACTATATTAGGTTTACGAATGTTTTCAGACAGTTAGGACAGTGTTATCAGGAACAGATATGCGGAACCAATTTTTTATTGTGTTACAGTGAGACAACTTTCTAATTTATTTTCTTAGGACCAAATTAGTTAATGATGTATGATGCAAATGTAATGTTTGTCAGGGTGTCCCATTTTTGTGGGTTTTCAGGGTTTCTCGTTTATGAGTAGAGATACAAAAATGCGGTTTTTACCACCGCACTGAGCTAATTTTTTATGAAACTAAATATTCTACACATAGATTCCTCCTAGACCTCTTAGTTTCTAAAATACAGGGTGAATTTGAAAATTTTGCATTTTATCGAAAAGATGAAAGCTGGGTCTCATAGAGTTTTTCACGTAGAATTCAGTGGGGTAACTAGATTTTCACTGAGAACTGTTATCATTGAAATATGGCCCAAACTTATGATTTTTTTTAAAGGGATACCCTGTATATTAATTTATTTTACTTGCTTTGAACATATTCTCTATATTTATTTCCATAAACAAGGTAAAAAACACATTATTTAAATTTTTGCATAGGCAGCCAGTTTAAATTAGGCAATCAAAACAATCAAATAATTGCATCACAAATGCATCAAAAATATCAATACCTACGTAACTCTTATTGACAGCGTGGTATCTAAAAGCACAAATTTATTTTCAGAGACGTTTATTAAGATAACATGATCAATAGCAAAATTATCTGGTTAAATAAAATAAAATAAAATAATCCTCCTTTAAACTAATAGGTTGATTTATGTTATAAAGTTAAATAATGCATTTTGTAATTTATTTGTGAAAATAAGTATGTATAGAGTAGATAAAATATATTTTAAGAAAACTTATAAAACAAGACTACTAAAATAAAAAAAAATATTATACAGAGTGGCGCACCTCATTTGCCTCGGTTGATTATAGGAAAACGGAAAGATGTAGAAACAAAATATTTTATGGGTATATGTGGGAAGGCAATGTGCATAATTTAAAATTATTTTGAAATGTACAGGGTGCGTGAGAACTAATATCCATACCAAACTTATATTTTTTTCTTATAGAGCACCCAGTATTTTATTTCATTTTGGGATTCTTGGACATAAAATAAGGCATTTATTATAAGGGTCATATCATATGTCTAAAATATTTGGTTTTTGAGATATTTAAAGATACAGTAGGTCTGTCCGTTCTGTAGCTACGGGGTATCCGTGAGAGGGGAAACGATATTCTCTCCATGTTTTTCGTAAAATATTTGACGACGCGTCCCATCAATAAAAATTCGACAAATTTGCTAGTAGCCAATAAAATGAGTGGGCGGAGCGATTTGCGGTGACGTACTCGTCAAGTCGACGTATAAAATATATTGTTGTTTATTTAAATGTTTTTTGTCCGCATTCCTTTTATAGACACAGATCCAGCAGACGTACTGTATCTAATTATGCATGCTATAATAAAAAGGTTTGTCAACACCTTGTACACCACTTTTCAGAATTAATCCTTGTGCTGACTTTCAAGCCAGACAAATAAACTTTATATGATTGCTTCCTTAAATGTATACTGCGGTAACTTCAGGCACAGAATATCTAGCTAGGCAACAGAAAAATACTCGAAATGAAAGAGCTAAAATTTCACAAATAAAATACTAGATGGCGCGACAATATCATAATCAGAATATAATTGGAAATTTTCGGTTTTGGATCGACGGCACGTCGACGGCCTTGAACAACCTTGAAGCTCGGCTAAATATGCACAGTTGCCAGATTCAAAAAGACTTTAATTGGCATCCCATGGTACAAAGAAAACAAGGTATGATCGATAGCGGCTCCAATTTCGTTAAGTTTGCGCATACCACCTGTGACGTCATACGCCATACAGAAAAAGATCCATATTGTTCAATTGCCACTAATAAAAAAAAGACCTAAAATAGGGAAGAATCAGGACATAACCCCAAAAGTTATGTCAAATTATCGAGCTTGACATTTGAAAAATTATTTTCGCGTTTATTGTGTCATCTGTTTGACAATTTGAAATTGGCGCGCGGAGCTTGCCTAACCAATGGTGCCGTTTATCACCTGTGACGTAGTAACCAACCTGCGCAATATCATACCTTGTATTCTTTGTATCATGTTGGCATCCCATTCTTTTTCTGGCGTATAATAATTTCTTTCTATTCTTCGTTTCTTGTCAGATACACTTATATTAATTATCGTTTTGGCTTTTAAAATAGTTTTAAATGTTAACTAAGAAAATTACCTTTAAAATTAATAATATACAGGGCGATTGATAGTGATATTTGTTAATGCTGAAACGTCAGTAATGAAATATACGTTTAATAATAATGGAAATAATTTATTAAAATGCAGTATAAAAAATGTTAAGTGACTAAAAAAATACTATAATAACAAATTTCTTCTGTTTTTACCACGTTATTTATATAGACCTACCTAGGTAGATTTTAAAAAGTGATACAGGTACAATAATTAATAATATATTAGTTCGGCATAAAAGTTGCTGTCACGACATCGTACAATAAATTAAAATTCGTAAAATAAATTGTAATTATTAATTAAACAAATCTTTATAAAGAAACGCAAGTATACCAAATTTTGGCCCAATCGAACTACAGGAAATGATATCATAATATTTTACTCTATTATGGTACCACTCGATATGCTTCATAATATTGCAATATCACCGAAGATCCGTAGTATACCAAATTAAAGCACAATCGAACGCCAGGAAATGGTATCGTAATATGGTACTATAGGTAGGTACCACTTTATATGCATCAGAGTACCATCATATTACAATGTCAACGAAGATACGTAGTATATACCAAGTTTAAACTCAATCGAACGCCAGGAAATGGTATCGTAATATGGTACTACATTATGGTACTTCTTGGCTTCATGGTACCATAATATTGCAATATCATCAAAAATACGCAAGTATAATCAAATATGAGCGAGCCCAGTCGAACGTCAGGAAATTGTATCATAATATGGTACTATATAGAAGGTACCACTTTATATACATTATAGTACCATCATATTACAGTGTCACCGAACATACGTAGCATACAAAGTTTAAGCCCAATCGAACGAAAGGTAATGGTATCGTAATATGGTACTACATTGTGGTACCCCTTGATATGATTCATGGTACCATAATATTGCAATGTCAAAAAATACGCAAGTATAATCAAATATAAGTCCAATCGAACGTCAAGAAGTGGTATCGTAATATGGTACTATATTAAGGTACCACTTTATATGCATCAAAGTACCATCATATTACAGTGTCACCGAAGATACTTACTATACCAAGTATAAGTCCAATCGAACGCCAGGAAATTCAATTACAATCAAACGTTACAAAGTGATTGTAATTCAGCTCGTAAGATTTAGCTCCAACTAACATGGCAAGTTAAATACCTAAACGTTTGAAAAAAGAGCTCTGATCTATTTTAATACGTTTAAATGATGTAGCAAATTTAAGCTAAGCTGTAAGCTTTATCAGGAAGTATTACAATATGAATTAGACAATGGCAACACTGCATAAAATCCTTTTAAATTTCGTATGTAGAAAACTATTTTCTTTTAAATTTATCGCCCTCTATTATGTAGTAGCGAAACTACCGCATCAAAATATCTGATTTGGAGACAGGCTTTTAAAGCCTGTCTCCTTTTGATGCCTACGATTTTATACGTGTAACGAGGCTTCTGTTGCGTAGCTAGATATTGCGTAGCTAGATATTCTGTGCTTCAGGCCAACAAGCAATTCTTCTCACAAAATAAAATCACTAGTAACATATTCATTCCTTTCGCCAGCAGATACTGCTTCATTTTTCTTGATAAAATAATAAATATTTATGAACCTTATTGTAGATAAAATAAATAAAAATAACCTGTTGTAAATTTAAATAAAGTCCATAAACTAATGTCGATTTTGAAAATAGCTACTATCACTAGAAAATTTCCATGGCGACACCAGCCATCTTGATGATAACTTTATGTGCTTCGACTTGTTTTAAAAAAATACATATTGTTGTATTTGAAATAACGAAGTTTTTATGTAAATTTAATATTTAAAATAGACCAGCAATTTTTGATACCCCTGTCGCCGGTATACATTATACATATAGTTATTTTATATCTATATCAAAATGGCTAATCAAGTACTAAACGTAGAACTGACATAGTAACTTATATAAATTTAATACTACACCAACTGATTGAAACTGATTCAGAATGAGTTCCATGCGTGTGCGTGTAGCAATTTCCTTTTAGTTGGAAAATGGTTGTAGGGTAAACTAGTTTGTCACCTTTGTCTCAAAATAGTTGCAGCGTGGGCGATGGGCTTAAGAAGTAAATAATAAAAAAATAATTTTAACTACCTACCCTATATGTACCAACATATAAGTTAAATATCTCCAAACTTCAATCCGTTTAGAAGGCTCGTACATGAATATTTTTGCTGTTTTGCCATTTCCAGTTAAAGTAGAACCTTTTTCTGAAATTTCATCTGAAAATTGACTTTTAGAAGTCTCATTGTACCAATTCATTGTTAATGCTATGTACCCAATAAATAACAGAATAAGGCCGAAATCGAGAAAATAACCATTGCAAACGGAGGAGGACAACAAGTGAACATTTTCAAATACGATACGGGTATATCTTCAGTGACAATTGTGACGCGTGTTTCTTGAGATACCGATCTTCTCAGTGCCCTTGGTGTGAACAATAACTGTTGTGTTTCAGTACCAGATCCATATAATACAGAAGTTTGTACATGTTCAGTCGCTGTTTGTGTTGGTCGAGGTGGTAGAAGAAAGTTTACATATCTAAAATTATAAATTGTATACTTTTTAATATTAATACTAATAGTATAATAATTGTTTTATTTGGAGTAAAAATGATACGTTTTGTGGCGAGACTGTACCGGGTGGCCACTTAAGAATGGACGCCGGCTGTATCTCAGAAACTACTTATCGTATAACTTTGGGAAAAAAATTCTAATAAGTAAATCGACCAAGAGAAATCGCTGGAAATTATTTTCAAGTTCGAAAAATGTCCGCTAGGGGGCGTTTCGCTGATAGCCAATCAGAAAACGGGGTTTTTCTCAAAAATATGCAGGTGAACAGGTATTTTAAATATTACTATTGTAATCATCGAGAAATTTGTAACTTTTTTGATTTAGAGTGTTTTGCTCTATCTCATAAAATAAAGTGGTGGGGGAAGTTTAAACTTGCTTTTATTAAAATAAGGATAACTCTGGTTTAGGTTAACCGATTTAAACAAACTAGGGCTCGTTTAAAAGAGCTTTTCTTCCTTAATGATCTCCAGTAGTAGTGGGAACTATCGAATGAATACTATCGAAACATTCGATAGTTGCAATTCATTCGAATAATTCGATAGTTAGTAAGAAAACATTCGTTGAAAACTATTCGAATAAAAATTATCGAATAGATCCGTCATCTGCCTTGAAATATTGTATTCTAGTAATTCGGCAGCAAAAACCATTCATTTATAAAATTCATTCATTTATGAAATTCATTCATTCGTCAGGATCGATTATAATAAAATATTAACTGAATTTTAGTTGTCGCCCGGCGACGTAGGTTTCCAAACCCGACAGCGGTCGGTGGCAATGCTATGAAAGAAGCCGGCATCTTTGATTTTTTGCGGAGTCAGATATAGATAACGACACATTATTTTTTTTATTGAGGTGCTAGTATTTACACAGAAAATACATTATGAAGGGCGCTGTTGCCATATTTTGGTATTAGTTGATATTAGCAAAGAATATTATTGTTTGGCTTTAGTTAGTTAGGGATAGTATGTCTATATATTCTGAATTTTTTTTTATTAATATCCTGTTGTTACACTGCAATAATACTTGTTATTTTGGATGTAAGAAAATGATTTTTAATGTTTTTAAGCAAAGACTGGTTTAATAAATAATAATAACAGTAATAATTTGTTATACCTATTAACAACAAAATTTAAAATGATTTAATATAAATATTTTTTTTAAGTATTAGCAAAATATAAACAACAAATTAGATGTCAAAATTATTTATATTAGATCCTATTTAAAAATAATATAGTCTCTAAATTTTTTGGCAACGTTGGTTTATTGAATAATAATAATTACAGAACTAATTTGTTATATTAACAACAAATTTTAAAATCATGAAATATAAACATTTATTAATTTTCTAATCATGCAGTGTAATGGAACGAAAATATAAATAAAAAATTAGAAATCAAAATTATTTATATTAGGTGCTTCATATTTCTATTTAAAAATTATATTTACTTTTACTGGCATTTACTTTAAAAAATAAATGAAATATTTCTTCGCAAAAAACTACATGTAAGAGAATTAGCATAAACAAAATACAAAATCGTTAACTTTTTTTTAAAATTGGCACCTGTAAAACTTTCATTTTAATTTTCTCACCCCATAGTTTGAGTTCGATAACCATTTACTTAAATATGATTATACAACCACATTACTTAAATATGATTATTAAGTTCAACTAATTCATATTATTAAAACATCTAAAATACAAATATGTATTTTTAAAATTAATTGTAAGTTCATCTCATCTCTCTTAAAATTGCTACTTCTCAAAATTTCCCATTAAAAATAGACCATATACCATATAAAATTAAATAATTGAAAGATCGGACTACGGAAAACCACACAAATTTTCGGAAAAATTCTGCACATGCACACAATCGTCAATAAATAAAATTAAAAAATAACTACTATTTTAGTATTTTAACTATTTTAATAAACGCAAAAATAGCATAGTATTTATACGGCGAAGTTATAAAAATTTGGAAGAACTAATAATGCACTGACGCATACTAAAAACAAAATCAAACGAATACTAAATTTCATTTATCAAAAGCATTCGATAGTCGTGGCTCAACGATAACCATTTAGTCGCACGGCGAGGTTGTCACATATGCTTTAGTATAAAATAAGGATAACTCTGGTTTAGGGTAACCGATTAAAACAAACTAGGGCTCGTTTAAAAGAGCTTTTCTTCCTTAATGATCTCGAGTGTAAATTTTGTTTCCATAATAGTTCCCATCGTGGTAGCTAGAGGGCGCTGTTTGACATCATAACAGATATTGCGCTTTTGCATAAAAAAATTAAATAGGAGGCTATATTTCTGTTTATACAGTTAAATAGAGCACACAATTTCCAAAATATCAGCGCAAACCGCAATTTTCTATCTTGTTTCTAACCGGAGATATTAAGAGAACAAAAATTTTATGTTAGGCTGCCGCTCAGGATTATATAGTTTAAAACACTATAGTAGTAGGCTAGGAAACAAAAAGAGGTAAATTAGTTACGTCAAAATATCAAAACGTTTAAGTTCAGTTTTCATGCATCCGAATTTCGGCAATATTTCGGGCGTTTTCTTAAAGAAGATGACGTCATAAATTTTTAAACGTGTTTATGTAACATTATCGTCCATCCACATAATTTTTAAGAATTTCTTGGTTAATTATACATAGGTAGTCAGATTAAAATGTCCGAAAGTCGGACAATCAATAATTTTTTATTAAAATTTCTAGAAATTTTGTGCCGCTATATTGCTTTTAACAGAAAACGACCAAATTTCGTATGGCCGAAAACTAGAGGTTTATTTCATGTAACGTCATTTAGCTATTAATCCAAGTTTGTCCTTGATTTCACTTGTTTTCGTGTTTTTCCTGTTGTTTGTGTTAGAATTTAGAATTTGGAATGAGTGGGAGGGGGGTTAATCACTGCGACCTTACAGATCCATTGTGTCCCCCTTTCTTGAGTCATAACTCATCATACAGTCCCAGGGCTTTGACAAAAGCCAGTATCTGGGACGGTTTTATAGAGGGTAGTTCTCCACCTCCAATATCAGTCGTACCAAAATTCATGGCACGAATGGTTGTCGTCTCGGCGCACTCAGTGATGAGGTGTATTGGTGTTTACCCATCTTCCCCACAGAATCTGCATTCGCCGTTTCTTCTTAGTTTCAATCTACTGAGATGTTCATTGAGGAGACAGTGTCCTGTTAAAAACCCCGTGACAATCCGAAGATTGTTCTTACTTAAACCCAGGAAGATCTGTGATTTTTCTTGATCATAAGCCCTCAGAAACTTCTTCGAGTGTCTTAGACCGTTGCAAGATTTCCATTCCAGGTTGCGGATGGAATCTTCCAAGTTCTTGAGTTCCGCCTTGAGTTGGTTACCACTTGGAAAGCAGAACGGTTCTGGTCCAGTTAGTGGAGTGTTCGCTCCTTTCCTAGCTAGATTATTTGCTTTTTCATTGCCTTCTATCCGTTGGTGTTGTTTGTGTTATTTATTATTGTATTATAAAGTTTGGGTCACTTTTTATATAGCCCCGAAGGTGCGACTGTTAACAATATGCACTACTGATCCAAATCTACCCTGGATGCAAGTAGTTCAGTACCAAGACCGTTAGCAGGAATTCTAGGATGGCGAATGATTATCTGAATGAAATGAACTATCCATAATTTCTAAGGTATGAATTGCCAATTTTGTTATGGGATCCATCATGATAAAAATGCATTTGTTGCAATTTCATCAGCATGAATGCAGTTGGAGTAGATAATGCAGTTTGGTGCAGTTGTGTCGCATATTTTGCTATGAATGTGTGGGGCTTCTTGGATCCCACTTACTTTAGTAGATAGAGACGCTGGAGCGGCATATATCCATGGCTAGTTAGGTCATCGGGTTCAATATGCCTGGGTTTTAATTTATGGGGTCGAATCAAGAACGAACATGGATAAATAACAATTAAATGGTATTAAAATGAAATGAAAATATATGGTTTGATATTTTGACGTAACCAATTTTCCTCTATTTATTTCCTAGCCTACTACTATAATTTTTAAACTATAATCCTAAGCGGCAGCCTAACATAATTTGTTCTCTTAATATCTCAGGTTAGAGACAAGATAGAAAATTGCGGTTTGCACTGATCTTTTGGAAATGTTGTGCTCTATTTAACTGTGTAAAGAGAAATATAGCCTCCCATTTAATTTTTTTATGCAAACGCGCAATATCAGTTACGATGTCAAACAACGCCCTCTAGCTACCACGAAAAAAAAAATGATAGAAACAAAAAATTTATACTGAAGATCATTAAGGAAGGAAAGCTCTTTTACAGTTGAGGGTTGGAACCTTTGGTGTTACACAGTAAAATAAAAACACTAAATCACCACAATACACCAAAACACTTTTACTTTTACACTGGACGCGCGTTTCGCTAACCATGTTAGCATCATCAGCAGATGATTATAAACTTTTTTATAATCGTTAGCGAAACGCGCGTCCAGTGTAAAAGTAAAAGTGTTTTGGTGTATTGTGGTGATTTAGTGTTTTTATTTTAAAGGTCTTTTAAACGAGCCCTAGTTTGTTTAAATCGGTTAACCTAAACCAGAGTTATCCTTATTTTAATAAAAGCAAGTTTAACCTTCCCCCACCACTTTATTTTATGAGATAGAGCAAATCACTCTATATCAAAAAAATGAGAAATTTCTCGATGATTACAATGGTAATATTTAAAATACCTGTTCACCTGCATATTTTTGAGAAAAACCCTGTTTTCTGATTGGCTATCAGCGAAACGCCCCCTAGCGGACATTTTTCGAACTTGAAAATAATTTCCAGCGATTTCTCTTGGTCGATTTACTTATAAGAATTTTTTTCCCAAAGCTATAGGATAAGTAGTTTCTGAGATACAGCCGGCGTCCATTCTTAGTTGGCCACCCGGTACGTTTGACATTACAGGCGACGCACAAAAAGTGATTTGTACTCCGAATAAAACGTGGTATTTTTTTTCAAACGTCGCAAATAATTTTTTAAACAATTTCAAACGTTGTAAATACTTAGGAGTAATACCTGTAATTATACAGTGTGATCCGAACTGTATTCCGGAAACTTTGGCAGCATATTCTGCAGATAAAAATGAGTAAAAAAGTTCATATGAATATATGTGCCAAAATGCTTAGTTTGGGAGATACAGGGTGTTGAAGATTCATTTTTATTTCGATTTTTCCCAAATAATTTCTGAAGTAACGTCAATATTTGGATGAAAATTGGTGTCTGGGAGTTTTTTGACATGAGAAATTTGATTTTGATGTCAATATAACCCGTACTTGTAGAGGGCGCCACCTACATATTTTTAACTGGTTTGAAGACTAATAAGAAGAGTAATAACTTTTCGTCTGTACCTGTATAAAACTACTGAGTAAAAAAATTTACATTTACGATATTTTTTAAGTAAAAAAAGTCTCTTGGTAAAAATCGCTGCCAGTAATAGTTGTCGAAAATATTTGGAATCGAAATTATCAATACATGTCATCATTGGCATAAATTAAACATGTTGACTAAATAGTTATTAGACTGAAATCATAAATTTGAAATGTTTTAGTGCCAAAATTTCAATAGAAACTGTTCTATCATCATTTTTTTCGAAAAAAAAATTATGATTAATTTAAAAAAATAAAAAGTTCCCAAATTTATCATTATGGTCAAATAATATACTCGACATGTTTATTTTTGGTCAATAATGACATGTATTGACTGTTCCAATTCTAAATTTCTTGAGGACGGGGTTGTTAGTAGCGATTTTTACCAAGAGACATTTCTTACATAAAAAATCACGGAAATGTATATTTTACGACTCAGTAGTTTTATACAGGTACGAACGAAAAGTTATTACTCTTCAAAAGAGTTGAAATACATGTAGGTGGCGCCCCCTACAAATAGGAGTCTTACTGATATCAAAATCAAATTTCTCATGCCAAAAAACTCCCAGACACGAATTTGTATCCAAATATTGACGTTACTTCAGAAATTATTTGGAAACAATCGAAATAAAAATGAAACTTCTACACCCTGTATCTCCGAAACTAAGCATTTTAGGACATACATTTATAAGATTTTTTTTTACTTCTTTTTTCTGCAGACATATTATATACATAGGATCAAAAAAAAGTAGTACAAGAATTAGTAGTCCCAGATAGACCTCCTGGTCTATAAGGATATCGAGAGGTGGATATCGTCGTCAGTGAAAACAATACAATTATGCCACCTTTTTAGGCGTTACCATGAATTTGGTAATAATTGGTAGGTATACGTGGCGAAATAAAAGTATTAAAAATTTACCTTCCTTTTAAAAATGGGCAACTTTTCAAGTTTTCAAGTTTTTTTTATTATAAACCAGCAGATTTTATTGTACTACTTTTTTTTATCGCAATGGTAGGTACATATATTTAAAGTATCCACAAACTATGGTTATATCGGTGAATTTGACACTTTATGTCAGTTTAATAATATTTTTCCGTGCTTTACTTTTGTAAAAGTGCTTTACTTTTATGCCTAGGCGTTAAAATGACATTTTTATATTATCAATCACGTCGTAAAAATTATTGGTTTTGTGACGTTTGAGAAAAAAGAGTATATTGTTTTATTAGGAGTAAAAATGACACTTGTTGTGGCGGGACTGTATGTTTGACATACAGCAACATACAGCCGATGCACAAAAAGTAATTTTTACTCCGAATAGAACATACTATTTTTTTCAAACGCCACAAATAATTTTTTAAACAATTTCAAACGTTCCAAATAATATAAATATTTAAAAGTCATACTTTGTATGTAACTATATATCGAGAAATGGTTACGATCGTTGAATTTGACACTTATGTCAGTCTAATAATATATTTTTGTACTTTTATGCTTAGGCGTAAAAGTGCTTTACTTTTATGCCTAGGCGTTAAAATGACTTTTTATATTGTCAATTGCGTCGCAAAAACTAATATTTTTGTGACGTTTGAAAAAATAGAATATCATATGGGCATTCTTTTATTATACACAGTTTTTCACACAACCGTTTAAACAAAAAAAAATATAATTTAGATGGACAATACAGAAAAAAATTATAGTAAATTGCATTAGAATTCTTTTTAACTTTCAAAATCTAAACTTTCTTGATTATAAAGCTTTTTGATAATATGGTATTAATCCTAGAGGATCTACTCTGTATAAAAATTTGAATGTTTTGGTTAAGATTATGTATTTCGAGATATAGGTAGGTATAGGTACTTTCTTTTTAAGACATCTTGTTTTATCGCGATATTATATAAATTATCACGCAGTATTTGCAAAAAAATATTTCACTAATCTAATTTAATTACTTAACTTATATTTGGATCCAAAATTATTATTTTTTTGCTAATTTTAAGTGGATCTACTATATTTACATTTGGATACCAGCAACCAAACTAAATATCAAAACATACCTGGTTACCCATTTTCCAAATAGAAACTTAAGATCCGGATTTTCTAAAACTTCAATAAACTCTTCGAAACTCAATGATTTACTGTTGTCTTTATCTCCCATGCTGAAAATGTAGGCTATTTGGTCATCGGTCAGAACCTTTTTGCGGCCTGATGATGAAACGCCGATAAATGCTTTAAGCTCCGCTATACATATTTCACCATCTTGATTGGTATCGCACTATAAAAAAGATATACTTGTATCACACATATTAAAAATTAGGACACTGTATTTCTCCCCAATAAAAATAATGTTGCCATTTAAATTCTACAGGGTGAGTCCTAAACAAGTGCAAATATTTTCAGGGCTGGTAGATCTCGATAAAAGAAACATTTTTTACCGTTTTTCAAAAAGTCAAAATTCACCGAGATATTCAAGTTTGAAAACTAAACAAGAATTGATTTATTTTAGAGCCACCGAATAATTTTTTCTGTATTTGCATCCCTTTTGCCGTAACCATGGTAATATCAGAGATTAAGAAATTATACCGTGGGAAAAATTGCGGTGAAGATGCAGTTCTATAAAGTTTTTTAGAATATACAAAAAAAAAGAAAATTCACGACTGTCAACATATTTTTCTGCGAAAAAAAAACGATATTTACGGCTATAATATACCATGCGTTTTATGGAGAATGCATTTTTCTCAAAATGTCAATAATAAAAAAGTTTTTCCTCTTGTAAAGATAATCCGGGGACATACCTACTCTATAAAATAATTTTAAAATAAAAACTGTTTCAAGTTTCAAATGCCGAATGTGTAACACGAGGTGTAGGGTTGCCACCTGTCCTTTTTTGAAAAGGACTGTCCTTTTTTGGAACAAATAGCCCTTTTGATTTTTTTTGACCTAAAAAGTACTTTTTATTTACGTATTTTCCTCGAGAAATTTATCTACAGCAACCAGCAATATTACTTTTATCCTAACCAAACCAAATATTTTTATATTATATGCAACGTAGGAATTTTTTTAAAAAATTATTTGTTAAGATTTGAAAAAAATATCATGTTCTATTTGGTCTAAAAATTACTTTTTGTGTTTCACCTGTAATATCAAACGTACAGACTAGCCACAAAAAATATAATTTTTAATCCTAATAAAACAATATAATTTTGTTGAGAATCGGCAACATTATTTCGATTTCGCCGTTTAATCTGAAATGATAGTTTAGACACAATATTAACAGGTTTAGGTTTTATTTTTACCGTTTTGATCGTAAAAAGAGCTTTTCTAAATTTTAAAGTATCGATTATAATCAGCGGTTCCCAATCAACAGGTTACCCTTCCCCCTCCCAGTCCTTTTTCACAGTCCAATGCCCTTTTTTTACTTTGCAAAAAGGTGGCAACCGTAACGGGGTGTAACATCAAAAAATGTATTAATGCTAAAACGCCTAAAACGGAACAATTTGACGTAAAAAAATTATTTAAATTTTAACAACATATAAAACAATAGTAATCAATTCATTATTAATAAATTATATTTACAAAAATATTACCTGCCACGCAGTCTATTAAAATTGTCGTGGTTATCTGATTATATCAGACATCTGATGTCATTGTTAAATTATTTCATTTCGTAAGATAAAAATGCATGCCTATCTATGAAACAAAAATGAGTCCGATTCTTTGAAGTTCCTTGAATTTGTCTTAAAAACTTAACTTTTATTATTATATATTATATTTTACACTTGGATGTATAAATACCGGGTGTTTTTCAAAAGTAGATCATCCCTATACATTTTTATTTGTTCAGATAAAAAAACGAGATTTGGTATGTTAGTATATGACATAAACCGGCATTAATTTACGGTACTCAATTAGCTTCGGCCACGGCCAGTTTCGCTTTCATCAAAATCAACTACAACTTTTGATTTCTGAATGGTGGTATTTTACTTTATTTGATAGAAAATTACATTTTTAATAGAATGGCATATCGTATGTCAACTTTGGACATTTTCTCGTAAAAAATTACTTTTTAAATTTTAATCTGAAATGCCATGACTGTGTTAAAGTTAAAACCACTAATTTTAGTAGAAATAAATCAATCTGCAGGTTTGCTAGTTTTTAAGTTAAAAGTATAATTTTTTTGCCGATGTGGGGGCAAGACACGGCGTCATGATTCCGGTGGTTTTCAAAAAATAGTTTTTCTTAAACTTTCTAATTTAAATATCTGATCTATTTTCAATTTTTTAAAAATGTCCAAAAGAAATTATGTTTATTTTGTCCCAATAGTCCCCTGTATAAATTTTTTTCTTAATATTAAAAATGAAACACATAAACAAGTCTTCAAAGTAAAATATATCCGTTATTTTGGATTTACCTACATATTCGAAAAATGGTAAAGAGAAAATATGTTTCTATTATCGAGATCTGCCAGCCATGAAAATATTTGCTCTTATTTATAGCCCACTCTGTATAGAATTTTTTAGCTGTAAAAATCGAAAATTACATTAATATTACGAAAAGAAATGTTTGTTTTTAAGAATATTTACACTCAAATGGTTTAAGATAGAGATAATTATTGTCCAAAACTATGTATTTATTTCTTGTATACCGGGTGCGTCTCAAAAGTCGCTCACCCCTATAACTTTTTTGTTTTTTTTTAAGATAAAAAACGAAATTTGGTATGTTCGTAGATGACATAAATTAGGATTGATTGACGTATTCAATTATTTGTTGGTCGGTCACTTCCTGTTTCACCGAAAATGACTTCAACTTTTGATTCTTAAATGACACTCTTAGTATGTTTTCACTTCATTTGATAGAAAATGACATTCTGAATAGAAATATATTTTCGAATCAATTTGTGATCAAATTGAATTTAAAACAAAAATAGCATTTTTAATTACTTAATAGCATTTTAACTAAAGTTTTAATTTAGGATGCCATGGCCATAAATGTAACGGCAATTTCACTGGAGATACTAATTTATGTCGTATTCTAACATACCAAACCTCGTTTTTTTCTCTACAAAAATAAAAAGTTATAGGGGTGAGCCACTTTTGAAGCGCACCCGGTATTAGTATATTTGACATAAATTATAAATTTTTATATAATATATTTCAGAAATCGAGATATAAATTTCTTAAGTAAATAGTTTTGAAATTCAAATTCAAAATGACTCATAAATTAATCAGTGAATCACGGCAAGTATCGAATTTAGTTATTTCTTTAGAATTACCTTACAAAAATCTAATTTAGTTACAAAAATCAAATGGTACTTACTGCTTCAAAAATCTCCTGGTATACTTTAAGCTTTTTTGCACTAATTTCCGGCATTTTTAAGAATAATATTTTAAACTTGAATCACACAATTACAACTAGCTTTCATTAGGTTTTAATGAGTAATGACACAGGTGTAACGGTTTTCGAATATACACGCGGATATTATCTATTAGAATTTACTGATAAGATAAAATCGATACCGACAAGAATAATTGATTTTTTTACATTACATGTATCTTATTATTAAATAATGTAAAATTGTATTTTCGTGATCTCACAGACTTAAGAGTCAAAGTGAGATGTTGAATTTAGAATATTATGTTTTTTAGGAGGGATTAATATTAGTTTATTTTCAATAATTTGTTAAACCGTATTTAACTTTTGTTTTATACTATTCTTTTTTTGTAAACACAGCAGTATATAAAAGCTATTGACCTATACAGGGTGTCCCAGAAATAAGTGCAAGTATTTTAACTGGTAGTTCAACCCCAGAAACACGTCTATGAGGTTTTTTCGCGAAAAAAAAATGAAAATTCGAAATTTTTTGGATTTGTTTTTAGTTTTTAGTTAAAAAAACATAATTTCTTGATAATATGACAACATAGGTATTAGATTAAATTTACAAGAAAGAAAATCCAGAAAAGATCCAGTGGTTCTCAAAATTTTAGCAAAAAATCATTTTTTTTTGGAAATTTTCAAAGTAAAATAACTCTGTTATTTTGGACTTATTTGAAAAACGATAAAGAGAAAATATGTTTTTTTTATCGAGATCTACCACCCATTAAAATACTTGCACTCATTTCTGGGACACCCTGTATATAAATCCAAACATGTTGGTCTACTCGTAATAGTAGATATAGATGGAGATTGTATGGAAGGGGGGAAGATAATCACCGCGATCTTATAGATCCTATTTGCAGGTTGCGAGAGGCGCTGAAGTCATGATTACTTAATATCGCTTAAGATGGGCTGGCCACGTATGCAGGATGCAAGAGAACCGCCTACCGAAATCAATTCTTTACGGTGAACTTGTAGAGGGTAAGAGGAAACCGGGTGGACAACTCAAAAGATACAAGGATGTTTTCCATGAAAACTAAAAAGGGATAAGTATGCAGCATCAGTGGGAGGAAGCAGCGCACAATAGAATGCAACGGAGGAGAATTGTAAACTCAGTTAACAACGACAACCAAAAAGTAAAGAGGCAACAAAGTAATGAGATTTTTGAATGTCCGGAGTGCGGAAGAGAGATAACATCACGGATCGGGCTTTTCAGCCACAGAAAAGCTCATGAAAGAACACGCAGTATTGGCAGTAAGTAAGTAAATAGATCCTATTGTTTTCCCCTTACTTGAGTAATAAGATAATAACTACAATAAACTCATCATACGGTTTCAGTGCTTTGACCAAATCCAGTATCTAAGACAGTTTTACAGAAGGTTTGTTCCAACCCGCCGCAGAACCGTCACCGAACGATCACGCTCGTGTGCAGTAATTCAAATGTGTTCCAACCGAGATTTGACGGTTATCGGACGATCCTATTTGCGTATCAACCTACCTTGGGATCGTTTAGTTACGATTTCAGATTTCAGAACAGTAATTTCGGTACATGGTCCAAATTGAGAACTGTTTGGGTTGACTTGCGCAATAAAGCATATTGGCAGGGATTATCGATTTTTAACAGCTGATTGTGGTCCGGCATCCGGTTAGGAATTGTATGCGTTATACGTTTACTTGTGAGTTTGTGTGGAGTAAATCGTTCGGAAATTTTAAATTGTACACATTTATAATTATCTATAAATAATAATTAAGGATGAGTGACGATGGTATGACTGATTTCTATACCTCCACTTCAGATAGTGACAATTTGGAGTTACTGCCTAGTGAAAGGGTGAAAATGAACAATATTTAGGTAAGCTTTAATCGTATTTTCTTGTTTCCTCGAACAAAAACAAAAAACCGATCGATACACGCACAAAACTATTCGAAGTCCGCGCATGCTAACAAAGTGCAAGAAAACCGATTCGAGTACGATTTCGAAACGATCCCGAAATGCTGGTTGGAACAAACCTAGAGAGTAGTTCTCCATCTCCGATATCAGTCGTACCAAAGTTTATGGCGTGAATGGTTGTCGTCTCGACGCACTCAGTGGTTCTGGAGTTTTCCCATTTTCCCCAAAGAATCTGCATTCGCATTCGCTGTTGTTTCTTAGCTTCAACCTACTCGGTGTTCATTGAGGGAACAGTGTCATATATGTATTTTATGATTAAGTGTCAACAAATTGATTTCTAAAAAAAATAAAATTCTTACACAGCGAATGCCAACCAAAATCGTTGCCCAAGCATGGGTTTTAACATATCCTACAAAAAATTATATATTGAAAGAAAACGAAGAATTTTAAATTTTACTCTATATTTTTGGCATATTTAGATAAAGCTTATGAAAGTCTCTTTTCCACTTTTAATGATGTACTTAATTTTAATTGTACTAATTTTCCCGTTCAAAATATTCTAATAAATTTGTGATGAGTTTTTTACGGCTATTAAGCTTCCATCTTGTACACTTGGCACTAAAAGAGATTAAAAAAAACAATGTTCAACAGCAAGGTCTGCTAGTAAAGTTTCTGAAGCTTAAAGTATCACAGCACAATTCATTTAAACCAAAAACTCGTAATACGAAACTAAAATGTCAAAACGAATAACAATGTCAGGAAATAAACGACTGTGACTTTGTGAACTTGACTGAACAAATGTGAACTTGGCATTTTTTACACCAGAAGTACCACCTGAATCTCCAGCGGAAAATTTAAATTCCAGTTAGTCAGCCCGGCAGCGAATATGTCCATGGTTGGAACAATGCATTTAAAAATTGCGCCCTCGATTACGTAACTAAAAGTTTAATTGGTATCGAATATAGGTATATATTTATTTACGAACTATCTTTATGATGCATCAACAGAAGTACCTACATCTCTAATTATATCAAGTGAGTTTATAACAATTATTGTAAAAGTGATCATATAACTTATATGCTCTCGCGTTTCAATCTAGTACCGTTGTGTATTTTTGTGTACTTAAGAATAAATATTTAAATAAATCAAGTACTTACAAGTACATCATTATTAACCCAAGTATTTACTAATTGAAATAAAGCGCATGACTTATTATGTACATACATACCTACTTAATAGTATAGAGGACTACTGTTTGCAATGATAAGATTTACTTGTTTGTGGACAAACATTAATAATGTTTAGACCAAAAACTAAATATTTTATTAACATTTATAGACCGTTAAATTCAACATGTCAAACATTATTTCGAATTCTTAAATCTCGGAGTTTTAAGGGTGCGCAATAGTATATTAAACAACAAGTTTCGAAAACGACGTTTTGCACACGAGTTCGACAGTTTGTTGGCTCGAGCTGCAGGCAAGAGCCACAAATCGAACGAGTGTACAAAGAAGTTTTCGAACGAGTTTTTTACGCTATTTTATCTACGACTACAAATTAGCAGCAGACTCAATCAGTTTTTGTCAGTTTTGTGGAATAATTTGCGATGTAATGATGGCACTTTTCTGACGTCTGCGTTGCGTTTGGCGTTTCAGCTAAACATTGGAGGTTAAAAATGTTAAAATTGACACATGTCGTGTGCACTAAGACACATATCGTGCGCTAAATCCTTAGCACACGACAGTTTGCAAAACGCCATTTTCAGATCGAGTTTTCCGTGTGTTAAACTGCATTATCTAGGCTAGTCGTAGAAAAATTACTTTGTCATAGCGTTAAGCTTGATTTTCATGCATCCGTTGTCCGACGATACGATATTAATTTCATTGGATGTATTTAAAGGCTTCGATTGGTTTTTAAATTCAACCAATAAAATTAATATCGTATCATCGTATCGTCGGACAACGGATGCATGAAAATCAAGCTTTAGCCCTAAGGATATAAAAAAATCCCATACTTCTTAGTGTAAGCATAGACTATGGAGTGTAGAGGTAAGGAGAAATAACTCTTACGGGACTTTTATTGAAAAAGTGGTCACAAAATGGGAAGAATAAGGGTTCGCCAAATAACCACAATGGCGCTAAAAACGCATGAATCTAAAAAATGAAAAGTAACCATAGATAAGAGAATAAAAATAAATATAACCAAACATTACCCAAAAAAATTTTGTTTTTATTTTTCAGACAGAGTTTTTGAATATAAAATAATTATTGTTTATCAATATTTTATGCTTTATTTATTAACAATGGTTAAAGTGTGTGTGGTGCGAAGTTGATTGAATAGCTGATGGAAAAATAAAGAGCAAAGGCAAAACCTACGGTATGTAAAATACATAATATAATTCAGTATTGTATTATTTGTATTATATGTAAAAATTAGAGTCAATTAAAAGTGTAGTAAACATTTTTCGTAAGATTATTGACATACATGTTACAAAGTATATTTTTACAATTCTTTTTATAAAGTTACAACCTAAATAAAATTTATTTTTAATGATTTTAAAGTTTGACAGACATGCACAAATTGTTGGCATTTTTTTAAACAAGTAAAAGTAGGAAATACATAAAATTGTAGGTACTTTCAAGAAATATAGTTAACTGTAAGTGCTGTATTTTAATAATCTATCAAAAATTAAAATGATCAGGATATTAGATATTGATTTTCAGACAAGAATTAGATTACAGTGATGGTCAAAAGCATTTATATATTGCTTTGAAATCTACAGATAAGGTATGGGTATGGCAGTTTCATTTTAAAGAACAAGATGTTAAAGTTTGTGATAAAATTGTCATCAGAAATACTGTCCACTTCAGTATTTACATAGGAAAATATTGGAGGATGAAGCTCTACCTACTGCCTCAGGTTAATTTAAATTCTGAATTGCAACAACAACAAGCAAGAAGGGCACCATTAAATGAATATTATACACAAAAGTATTATTATACACAAAAGTATTATTATACACAGAAAGAGTAATGTTATACACATAAATATTAACATTTTGTAGAGCAACAACACAATAAAAAACCAAAATATGAACACCAGCAACTAAAACAGGAACCATTAAATGAATATTATACACGTAAGTACAATTTGATCGAATAAAAAACGGCGTCAGCAATGCCTATGAAATGAAGATTGCTGTCATTTTATATGTAAAATGATATGGAGAATGTCATCGAGATGTTCATTTCCAAGCCAACTGGACGCCGTGTTTTTTCGATCATACGGTATTATTATATACATAAATAATAATATTATACACATAAACATCCCTTGATAAAGATCAACATTTTGTAGAGCAATAACAGCATCAAATAATGGAAATAATGGACCCTACTGCTCAAACAAAAACAAAATTTCAGCATTACCACTTTATTGGTTATATCAATAAAAGAAATTATTGAGTTTATGAGTCTAGATCCTACAAGCAAGCAGATCTATCACATACTTTAAAATGAAGATTTATCTATTATAGTATGTATAATCACTTTGCATCTTTCATTCAATGTTGTAATGAATTAACAAATTGCAGGCAATTTATTCTAATAACGAAAAAGAAACTTTGGATCAAAAAATATTTTCTTCTGATGAGGATTGTGAATATAAGTCTGTTGGAAGTTTGGCCATTATGTGTTGGTATACAATTTATTTATGATGTTACAGTAGTTAAACCATCCGAGTACAAAACATGTTTAAAATCCACTATTCTTAATGAATGGCAACTACCAACTTGAGAGGAAGCTAAGAGAAAGGTTCTATTGGGTGGACTACAAGGAAAAGGGACATATACATGAGGATCTGGAAGGGCTATAACATTACGTCTCAAGCCATGGGACAATAGGAAACGAAATTCAAAGGAAAATATTACAATACGTGGGATGCAAATTATAGTGCAAAGAATTGAGAAAAAGAATTATTAAAAGTAGTTATTGTTACGATAGTTAAACCATCCGACTACCAAATATATTTAAAATCCACTATTCTGAATGAATAGCAACTACCAACTTGAGAGGAAGCTGCGAGAACGATTCTATTGGGTGAACTACAAGGAAGACATGAGCATCTGGAAGGGCTATAAAATTATATTATTTCACGTTTCAAGCCATGTTGGAATAGCTGGGAGTGAAAAAGAAGATAATACTGCACACCATTCTTGTCTAGAAGTAGTTGATATTAAGGTAGTTAAACCATCCTACTATCGAACATTTAAAATCCACTATTCTGAATGAATGGCAACTACGATGGGGCAAAACGTAAATAAATACTTGTACAGTATAAAATTATATTATATTGGCTTAATTTTTATACTAAATAAAATGTGTTACGTTATTTTTGACCTGCATTATATTTATTTAAATCCCATATCATCAATTAAACTTTTAATAAAGTTTTCCTAATTATAATTAACATTAATTTTAAACTAAAGCTTTTTCATCTTGAATGAGATTTACGAAATAACATGAGAAACAGTAAAAAGAGGCTCTGATATCTGAATAATCGATAATAAAACCACATATTGACTTACTTTTATACTAAATAAATGTAGGTATGAAGTTATTTTAAAGCTGCATTATATTTATTTTAAACCCATCACTTATTATTACTTTAAATAAAATTTTTCTTAATTATAATTACCATTAATTTTAAGCTAAAACGATAAGAATATTTTTTCGTCGTCTTGAATGACATTTGCGAAATAACTTATGAGAAACAATAAAAAAGGGCCTAGTCTATTGCTGCTGAATCAAAATCTGTAATTTATTTCATGCAAGATGAAAATAAAATTGTATTTTTTTTAAACCCGCGGCTTCGCGTTTGCTTCACGTCAAATAGTTATGTCTTGAATCATCAGTTCTAAAATGTTCGGCGCATGTCTTAAATTTTAGGATCTTGCTACAGCAGCGCCATCCTAATTCTTCCCTTTTTTTGACCATTTTTTAATGCACGGAGTTATTTCTCCTTACCTCTACACTCCATAGCATAGACGTTAGGACCATGTTAGGACTAATATTAAGATCGATATTGGTACATTATTATGGCAACACTGTCGCTTTCAGGTCCCCAACATCTTCGATATGTCTTCGCCATATATTTATTTATATTTAAGTATATTATAAGTATATGGTCTTCGCTGACCAAATTAGAGAAAATACGTGTTTTATGCGTTGGCCGCAGAACGATTGGTGTCTCCACCGTACAGCACTTGGGACGCAAGGGGAAATCAAATCAATCTTGTCACGAATTCACCCATTAGGTTGCGTATCTTCCCAATTCTTTCAACAACAATACCCTTACAAATTTGACGACCTTTTCCTTTCGCCATACCGTATCGTCCGCTGATATTAAATCGATAAACGTAGCCATTGACTCCTTTCTCATACTGATTAACACTTATACTATTACTTCTTGTCTTCTTTTTTGCTGAACTCCTTGTTATTTCTGTGGATGTCCATGGTAACCCATGTCATAAATTCTTCTGTTTTTTTCATTACCTGAACCTTAAGAGTCAAAGTAGGATACTGTATTCAGAATATTGTAATTTTTAGGACAGATTAGAGATTACTCAGAGAGACAGATTAATATTAGAAAAAAGTTTATTATTTAATTTATTAAATCTCTACAGGGTGGTCCGAACTATATTCCGGAAACTTCGGCAGCATATTCTGCAGATAAAAATAAGTAAAAAGCATCGTATAAGTGTATGTCCTAAAGTGCTTAGTTTCAGAGATACAGGGTGTAGAAGTTTCATTTTTATTTCGATTTTTTCAAAATAATTTCTGAAGTAAAGTCAATATTTGGATGAAAATTGGTGTCTACGAGTTTTTTGACATGAGAAATTTGATTTTGATGTCATTATGACTCCTACTGGTAGAGGGCATCACCTAAATATATGTTAACTGTTTTGAAGAGTAATAACTTTTTGTTCGTAACTGTATAAAACTACAAAGCGAAAAAATATATATCTCTGCGACTTTCTACGCAAAAAATATCTCTTTGTAAAAGTCGCTACGAGCAACCGTTCTCAAGATATTTAGAATGGAAATAATCAATACATGTCATTATTGACGAAAAATAAACACGTTGAGTATAGATATAGTTATTTCACTGAAATAATAAAATTTGGGAAATTTTTATTTTTTTAAATTAATCATAAATTTTTCATTAAATAAATGATAAAACAGTTTCTGTTGAACTTTTGGCACAAAAACTTTCAAATTTATGATCTCAGTCTAATAACTATTTAGTCAACATGTTTAATTTATGTCAATGATGACAGGTATTGATAATTTCAATTCCAAATATCTAGAAAACCAATACTCGTAGCGATTTTTACCAAGAGACATTTTTTACTTAAAAAAAACGTCGTAAATGTGTATTTTTTACTCAGTAGTTTTATACAGGTACGGAGGAAAAGTTACTCTTGAACCAGTTAAAAAATATGTAGGTGGCACCCTCTACTAGTAGGAGTCAATTGACATCAAAATCAAATTTGTCATGTCAAAAACCACCCAGACACCAATTTTTATCCAAATATTGACACGTTACTGCAGAAATTATTTGGAAAAAATCGAAATAAAAATGAAACTTCTACACCCTGTATATCCAAAACTAAGCATTTTAGGACATACATTTATATGAACTTTTTTACTTATTTTAATCTGCAGAATATGCTGCCGAAGTTTCCGGAATACAGTTCGGACCACCCTGTATATTAGCTTTTAATTTTTCTTTTATAATATAATTTTTCCAAACAGAGCAATATATAAAAACTATTTACCTAAATAGAAATTCAAAGATAT
The DNA here is from genome assembly GCF_002938485.1 of Sitophilus oryzae. NCBI lineage: Eukaryota > Metazoa > Arthropoda > Insecta > Coleoptera > Curculionidae > Sitophilus > Sitophilus oryzae. The sequence continues at coordinate 14,092,783 of NW_022146055.1, forward strand.
TGGTCTGGTAGTTACTAGTTATTGGTTTAGAAGTCCATATGATTAAAAATAAGCATTTAATTAATTTAAAGTATGACATGCTCCTTAATAAAGATAAAATCAAAGCATATCATTATTTAAACACATATTCCACTCGAAATCACCATTACATTTTATACAACAAGAACTGAAAAATCGGTAATAGATTATAAATTTTCTATTTGTAATATTCAATTAAATTTTAATTAACGTAATTTTAGATTAACTACGTGTGGTCTATTTTTTATTAATATTTTATTACGAGTCTGAACAAGTTTAGCTACTATAAAATTTCCCACAATTGGAATAACCCAGCATCTGCTGAGATCGTAAAACCCACTTTTTCTCGTTCTTCTTGTATAACTTTTATATTCGATTCGTTCAATTAAAAGGAGAATATACCGGGTAGTGCGAATTGTGTTCCCAATAGAAATTTGATTTCGATGTCATTATGACTCCTACTTGCAGGGGGCGCTACCTACATTTGTTTTAACTGTTTTGAAGAGTAATAACTTTTCTCTTCCGTACCTCTATAAAACTGCCGAGTGAAAAAATATACATTTCCGTAATTTTTTACGTAAAAAATGCCTCTTGATAAAAAACGTTACGAGAAACCGTTCTCAAGATATTTAGAATGGAAATAGTAAATACACGTCATTATTGACAAAAAATAAACGTTGAGTAGATAGTTATTTGACTAAAATGATAAAGTTGGGAACTTTTTTATTTTTTTAAATTAATCATAAAATACAGTTCTGTCGACACAAAAATATTTCAAATTTATTATTTCAGTCTAATAACTATTTAGACAACATAGGGTGTATTCCGTTGCTTATCTTGGTTATGTTTTTATGTTCCGTTTCTATCGGTTTCCTGAAAGTTTTCTTATTACGGAACACGGTTCCTGAAAAATTCGGTTATAGCTGTCACCAAACTAACCAGCGCGAGAAGGCTGGTTTTTCTGGTTTTGTTTGTCAATCAATGTCATTTCTGTGACAGAAATCAAGCAAATATTGGAAGTTCGAGTGAAATTCTCATTTAATTTCTAAAATTTGTTATAATATTTTGTATTTACATCCAAAAGCAATGGAGGTAGGCAGTAAAGGTAAATAAATTTCATTAACTAAATAGAGTAACTTTTTAGGACCATTTAAACTTATCATGCAGCCATTGTTTCTTAAAGTCAGGAACATTTAAAGAAAACATGAAAAAGAAGACAACAAGTAATCGTGAATGTTGTTCGTAATTATAATCGTTTGTAAGCTATAAAAATATAAATATTGATTAGATTTGTTTATTTATTATCGATCTGTTTTAATATTGGACCTGCAAATCTTCACTTGAGCTATCTAACGAGTTTAACAGTTTATTAATAAAGTACTTTTCAATATTAAACTCTATTGAAAAGAAGAAGCAAACGTAAAAGCAGATAATAGGTACATTAAAAATGCATAAAAGATAAATTTTATAATAGAGCTATTGAAGTTTAGAAAATGTCAACATTTGACGTTTCCAGTATTTTACCAAACCGTTCCGTATCAAACCGATGTTTTTTAGGAACCGCTCTTTACCGTAGTTTACCGGTCTGGTTCGCCTGGTTTTGCAACGGAATACAGTCATAGTTTAATTTGTCAGTAATGACAGTTATTGACAATTTGGAGTCCAAATATCTCGTGAACCATACTGAAACGATAAGCTATTTTTACCAAGAGACCTTTTTTTACGTAGAAAACGTATATTTTTTTACTCAATAGTTTTACCAGGTACAGACGAAAAGGTGGCGCCCTCTACGGCTCATATCACCAAATGACATCACTCATGGCTCAAAGTCAACATTTTCATGTCAAAAAACTCCCAGACATCAATTTTCATCCAAATATCGACGTTAGTTCAGAAATTATTTGGAAAAACACGAAAGAAAAATGAAACTTCTACACCCTGTATATCCTAAACTAAGCAGTTTAGGATTTACATTTACATTTATACAAACTTTTTTTCTTGTTTTTATCTGCAGACTATGCTTATGAAAGTTTCCCGAATGCCATTCGGACCACCCTGTATATTGATTTTCAGATTTTTGTTATTTTTCTATATGGTTTATTAGTTAAAAAAATATAGGTATTAATAATCATTAATAGGTATATAATATTTTTATTTAATATAAAATTTTGTACCTATGATATGAAAGAAATATATTGTAATCGCAACACATTTTCCGATGCACGTCATCAATCATATCGACATTGACACTAAAGTCTATAAACCTGACTAAATGAAATTTTGGCAAAAATGTTTAAATTTGTTATATAATTTAAGATACCGAGCAGCTCTTCATTTTACTTCATAGAGCAAATAATAATTATTTGCTCTATAATAATATAATATAATATTTACAATTATTGTAACAGATATTTTATTTAGATTAAAGCTGCAAAAATTAGTTTAAACCGAATTAACCGAATTTTATTATCGCTATGTTGGCCACATTGCGCCGTTTTCAGCAAGGTTATCGTTAATTATTATTTGACAATTATCTTAATGTAAGTCATTATTTTGTATAATATCGTGTTGTTGAATCTTTGTGAGTACCTAATTCTCGTTTTTTTGCTTATTTTCTTAGTCTTTTTATAAAAATAAGCACAAACAGTTCTTTGAAGAACTAAATTTTAGAGTTTTTGTATTGCATTTCTTGAAATTGTGTGTTGAAAATATGCCGAAGCATTTAAACAGTCGAAGCAAAGAGCTTGTAGCTTCCCTGATAAACTATTAACGAGAACGTAAGAAGAAAGGTCCTTGACTGCAGTCAGAGAAGTAAGTTTGGCATTAGCATTACACCACTTTCAAAGTTATTTCTATGTTAGTTTTTATTAAACTCTGTGATTATTAGTTTGTGCATTAATAACACCCTCTTGTTATTACTACTTATGGCGTTGTAAGATGTACATCAATAAATAAATACTAGTTTTTGCCAATATGTAATAAGTAAAATAAGCTAAAATATTAGTTCTTAAATTAAAAATAAAACGTAAAAAATCTTTAAAAAATTATATAATAAATATATTGTTTGTCACTTTTAAATTAAGATTCATCTCATAAATCCATCACAATCTGACAGCGCTGTCGCCATCGCTTGTCACTCAAAGTTAATCACGTACATCGGAAATTGTTTTGCGACTACCGTATGTGTATGAGGGTAATTCACGGCGATGGCAGATAATATACTATATGTTATTATTTATAGTTTTAGCCACAGGTTTTAGCATCCTAAAATTATTATCAGTCCTATTAAATATTTTTTTTAATATATATTTTTTTAGTGTCTTATAATTACACTCGTTATTTAACCCGGAGACAGGAGATAGAATGTGATAGTACCGCAATATTTTCCTTGATAAGTTAACAAATTACCATCTGAACATATGTATTTCCAAACCATAAAACATATTTTCGAGAAATATTGCGACATATTCTAAACAATACCGTTTTCACCGACACGAATTGGATGTTGGTGTACAATCGAAAGACGTAAGAGGTAAATCCAAAATTATTTTCTTAGTCAGAAAGTATATGGTACATTTATTTTACATTTTTATGTCGGGTGTTGTACGTGATAGTGCATGCATAATGGGTTAAACAACCACGAGAGCGTTGCTTACGCAAATCTACAAAAGTTTGCTGGCTACGTTCTATTTTTTATCTCATTTCGCATCAATGTATCTATTTTGCTTAACATCCGCATGTTTTATTTCCTAGTACATCCCGCCGGTGTATACGAATAAAAATATTCTCATGGATTCAAGAGAATGCCAATCTCAACTCTATGAACTTTGAAAAAAGACCTCATCGTTTGTTGATTCCTTACCATACTGATGATGCTAGATGGCGGTTACACTAGTGTACACTGTCACTAGTGTAGCCAGGGCCGGATTTCCGCCTAGGCCTGCCGTGGCGATCCTGGCCTGGCATTACTATCTGAAAATAGAGAGAAATTATTTCTGGTGCTGCAAGGAGGATCATTATTAAATCTTCTTCATAGTGCAAATAATGAATCTTAAACTATGTAAAAGACAAATTTAGTGGCCGAATTGAAAGGTGCGGTGAAGGTTTTTGTGTCCAAATTGCTTTATAGATGGAAAGCGTGTAGAAACAACTAGATTTTTGAAAAGGAATACTCAGTGTCTAAAAGAGAGTTTCATTATGCCTCAAATTACTCATACTGATTGATTCACTCATACTCATACTGAACAAACAGGATTGGCAACGTCAAAAAGGAGCAGGCCGAAAAAGTCCTTTGCTGAAAGTTCTTTAAGAACAAAACAGAGAGACATCAAACAGCTTGTTTCCGAAGTACATTTGGAAAAATTATGTTATGCTACTTAATCAAGTTTGATTAAAGGCGGATAAAGAACTGGCTCAGGTCTCATAATATATTTTTACCGAAAAACGACAAAAAAACCGAAAACCCTTTGCCCAAGATGTCATAAGGATGTTACATCCCCGATAATGTTGCTGAACTGCCAAAGGACAGAGGTAATGATATCAATGATGAAATAGAAGATAGCGATGATTCAGAATGATTCTTGAGGTACCTACATCGGTTTCTTCCCATTTTTACACTTTTTGTGTATAGTGATGTTGGTAGCGAATATTTCCATTCGAATTTTGCAGGAAATTTCAGAAATTTCCGAAATATTCGGTCCCAAAATCGCGAATATTCGCAGAAATCCGAATTTTGCAAGAAATTTCTTTCCAAAATTCAAGACATTGAGCAAAAATTTTACGAAAGTGTATCCTATTCTTAAATGCCTATTCTTAAATCAGAAGAAAAAGATGCTTCTCCGCCTTACAAAATAGAAAACGTATGGCTCTTAAAATAATGCATTTTGCCGTGAATCTCTTGGCCCCCTCTGTTTCCTGGGAGAGCATCTTAACAATGAAGAACACATAGCTGCTATGGAATTTATCAACAATATCACCAACAAACATCCTCAGTTTGTCAATAATAGAAGAAGCCATTTTTACAGATGTAACAAATTATTGCGCCAAATCGGGTTTATGGGCTATCGACTACGTTTGGATGTCAGTTAAAAATGTAGACTGTCTGAGTTGGTGGCAGGCAATATGTAAAAATACTCAGTTGAAATATTTAGCTGTTGCTCTGCTGTCTTTACCAACGTCATCTGCAGCCACTGAGAGAACTTTCAGTACTTACAGTTTCATCCATACTAAAAAAGGAATCGCTTAACTGCACAAAGAGTCGGCAAAATATTGTTCGTAGCTCATAACAATAAATTATTACTACAAAAACAAAAAGTGGATATGGAACATGATATGCAACAACATGAAACTCCTCCAGAACCACTAGAACCCGTGGAGGTAGAGGTCCATCCTTCAGAATCAGAACCAGATGATACATCAAATATACCTGATTTGGAAATAAAAACTGACGAAGACAGTACTACTACTCTACTAATACTACTACTATAATACCCTATGAAGATGGGACCAGCTCGGCGCCTGAAAGTATTCCGAAATAGAATAATTCAGTTATGTGTTTTACGTTTTTTAAATTTATATTTCGTGCTTTTTTTTTTTAAGTTCACAGTCATAGTTCATGGTTTACGTACAAAGTACAAATGTTACCAAATAATTTTTGTTATATGTTATGTTTATGACTTTTAGGAGTTATGGATTGTTTATTAAAAATATAACAACTAATATTATGTTTATTGTTTTTTTTTTCCACTTACATGTTGGTATCAAATGTCTATCTAATTTATTCATTGTATCAACAAAAAATATGTAAATTTCCGAAAGTTTCCGAAAGTTTCGGAAATTTCCTGCAACAATCAAAAATTTCCGAAATATTAACATCACTATTTGTGTATATTACCAGTAAATCTATGATTTTAATTATTACTTAGAATATGAAACTGTTAACTTTTCAGTAGAAAATATTTTTGTCGTCCTAAAGTAGACAATTTGCCGTATGTGCACTATTTCAACTTTTATGGTAGATATAATTTATTCCACTCGGACCGTTTGAAAAGCCCTAAGTATTTTAGTATCACCTTTAACACGCTTTAATTCATTTTTTGTGTTTTTTTATAGTGTATGTACTGACAAATCTATAAAAATATTAATTAAAAAAAAATTAAAAAATTTTACTAATTACTAATATTTTCTTTATTCTTATATAGGATTTTACTCTTTTACTGTCATATTGTAATGAATTTGTTAATGTATTCTATACCAATTAAACTTTTAGTTACGTAATCGACTTACGGGCGCGATTTTTAAATTCATTGTTGCCAACCATGAACATACGACGCCGAGCTGACTAACTGGAATTTAAATTTCCCGCTGGCGATTCAGATGATAGCCCTGCTGTAAAAAATGTCAAGTTGCCACATTTATTTATTTATTTCCTGACATTATCATTTGTTTTGACACTTTATATTAAGAATTTTTAGTTTAAATGAATTGTGTTGTAATACTTTAACTTTAAAAAAATTTACTAGCAGACCTTGCAGTCGAACATTGTTCTTTTAATGCGAAGTATACAAAATAGTTTTATAGTCATAAAAAACTCATCGCAACTTTATTAGAATATTTTGAAGGGGAAAGCGGCAGTAATGGCCCTTTATGTCCCTTAAGTGCTGTTAGGGATGGGACACTGTTCGGTTTTTATATGATTCAAAATAAAAAATATATAAATTGTAAAATTAGTAATTTTTTAATGGCCATAATGCGTTCTTTCAAAATCATCGAACAAAATCATTTCCATAGATCCAGTGACGTACCGTGACTTTAAATTTTGAGACCAAAAACTGACAAATAATTTGTCAAAAAAATCATATTACAGCTATATGTTTTATTTTGCATAAAAATGTTAACTAATAAGTTAGAATAATTATATTTCTTCCCTAACTAAGTGATTTTATCGCTAAATTTAACTAAAGCTAAGTACAACACAAATCTTAAATACGTGGACTATTATAACAACAAATACATCGTAAAAGACTATTTTGGTAGCATTCTGAACGAGGATTCAAGTTAAACTTTTTAGAAAATAATTTAAAGGAAAAATGAACCTGCTCAGATGCTTGTTCCGAGTAAAATCCTAGAGCTCTATGATTTGCTTTTATAAACTATGGCACATGATGCAGAATTGCATGAATCTTTGGAGTTATCTTACTACCTTAAGTTGAGTATTTCCAATCTAAATTGTTCGATGTCATGTTCAAAATGTTTGTTTAGTGCTTGACCAAAACAACCCGAAACTACTTGATTGAATGCAGAAAACACTGCAATATATTTATTTCCTAAATAAAAAATGTTTAGGTTTTTGCTTCTTAAAACTTTGAATAGGATTCTTTACCGGGCGATATCGTCTTCAAAATATCCACTTTCTTTAAAAATTTATGGCGTTATTTCCGTTACATTTTTCATAATGATCTAGTTTCAATCCTGCTTTTTTTTTATCCATTCTGTTGCAACATTGGTATCCTCCAATTCAAGACAATCAAATAGTTTTTGAACCACACTTAACAAAAGGTGAAGCTCAGGAGGGGGAATATACTTTAAGACAGGTGCTCCTTCGTCGCCAATGATTAAATGTATGTTTATACAGTTTTCTAAAAAATAATTGCCCTTTTTTATATGGTTCATTGAACAACAGTTTAAAAAATACAAAAAAAAAATATTTAAAAAAAAACGCTTACTAAAATCTTTGGCTTTTATTATATTTCCTCCAGATTGTTGTCATAAATGTGTATTTTCTGTAATACTTTTTATAGTTCTGAATGATCCTTTAATTTCCATTTCCTTTACATTTACATCACACCATGGGCAAGTGTGAGTGGATGAATTTGACTGAAGACCAAAGAGAATCATAATAAGCAAAGCCAGCGGCAAAAGTATAGGAACAAATTCCACATATGGACTGCAGATCTAACGTCTCAAAGAGGCTTTTAATGTTAGCATAAGATTCAGACAACTTTGGTCCTAAGCCAATTATGAATAGTTTATTAATTCCAGCACTTTTATATTTCTTGAAATATTCGGGATCATTTTCAGGGAGCACATTCAGACAAACTTTAAGTGATCCACCACCACTATCAATGCCAATTTTTAGATGAAAATCTTCAGATAATTCACTAATTTCCTAAATATATGATAGAAGACCAGATAAATCTGAGCAGTATACAAAAATTAATATTAACTGAATTAACATTTTTCCTTTAAATTATTTTCTAAAATGTTTAACTTGAATTCTAGTTCAGAATGCTACCAAAATAGTCTTTTACGATGTATTTGTTGTTATAATAGTACACGTATTTAAGATTTGTGTTGTACTTAGCTTTAGATAAATTTAGCGATAAAACCACTTAGTTAGGGAAGAAATATAATTGTTTTAACTTATTAGTTAACATTTTTATGCAAAATAAAACATATAGCTGTAATATGATTTATTTGACAAATTATTGTTTCAGTTTTTGGTCTCAAAATTCAAAGTCACGGTACGTCACTGGATCTATGGAAATGATTTAGTTGTTCCGTGATTTTGAAAGAACGCATTATGGCCATTAAAAAAATACTAATTTTACAATTTATATATTTTTTATTTTGAATCATATAAAAACCGAACAGTGGGGAGGTGAATTTTGTTGATGTAAATAATATTTTTTTATATATTTATAATTAATTTATTTTTGTTTCTTAAAATATTTTGATTAAAAGAAAATATATAAAAGTGGGCAAGTGTACCGGTCAAGCTTAATCACGTAACTAAAAGTGTATTTGATAGAAACTATAGTCCTTTTATAGTCATGCATATATCACAAAGAATTTAGGTTATTCAAAATATAGTACTGAGAAAACATAAAAACTATATTTTTAACCTGACCACACAACGGTAATACACTCACACAAAAACGCAAGTACTAAAAAAATATTTGGAAAATTAAAACGTGACGGACAGTAAAAATTTATTACCGACACCGATGCCTAAGGAATGCTGAAAAACATTCGTATATTTTCCTAATACTAAAGAATAAAAGAAAAGAGAGCTCATGAAAACATCCAATCTATGAGTCATTGTCATTGCAAAGTCTAAAAATACCAGAGCTTTCTATTTTACACCTAAAAATAAGTTGACTTATAAAAATCATTCAACTTAAGTCGCCAAACTTCTTACCTTCTCGAAAGGTTAAATATTAGAAGTATGCAATGTATGCAATGAGGCATTTGGAATTGCTTTATTGTTAGTGAATTAACATTGTTTTAATAGATTACTAACAGATTACTAATTAGAGGTCATTGATGGTTTAACCCTTAATCACTATAGTGCTTTGTTTTCATATTATTACTATCGTGCATGGGTCTTCTGGACTCCTTTTTCAAAAAAAAAACCTATTAGGAGATTAAAAAACTGGTAATTTTTTAATTTCTTTAAAATTCTTTTTTTTCTAAATCAATAAAAACTCTAGAAAAAAAACGATAATTTACCGTTGAAATTGAAATATTTACACTTCCACCATAGTAGAAGGAAAAGAGTAGTTGCACTCTCCCAAATATTTTCTGCCAGTTTTTACAATCTGTCGGATATCGGCAGATTGCAGAGCGTTTCAGTTGAATTCCGTCCGTCGGCCTGCGAGGTTCGAGCGTTGCGTTCCAGCACAGAGACGGATTGACATAAAAATGAGTGCCTTACTGTGTGCTGCTATTGGTTGTAGTAATAATTTAAAAAATTGTCCTTTGAGTTTTTTTTGAGAGTTATTTTTGTGATCATGTTGTGTTAAGGTTAATTTTCTCATGACTGATTACTACTCAATAATTTGATATTATTTTCATTTAAACCCCAATTTTTTTATCGATTTTACTTTTGACAACCATCCCTTGCTTGCTGGTTAACGAACTGCACCATCATTGAACAAAAATTTGCTAGTACCGGAAGTACCGAAAAAAACTGGAAATCCCGGCTCCTTAGAGGCATGGTACCAAAATTACCGATTCCGAAAAACTGCTCCGGTTCCGGAAACGCTATAACGTACCATAACCGTGAATCGCCCTATATAGAGTGAGTCTTAAATAAGTGCAAATATTTTTACGGGTAGTATATTCTGGCCCTAGAAATATGAGGATTTTTCTGTGTGCAATTTTTTTTTAAATCTGGAATTTTTTTTAGTTTTTAGTTAAAAAACATAATTTCTTGATAATATGGTAACTAGGGTTCAGAACCGGAAATTCTCGGTTCTTTCGGTACCTTCGAGACTCGGTAACAATAACTAAAAAATTATTCTTTTATTACGTGAGAAAAAGTAAGTGCTATTTTTCATTGTTCTTGCTTCTTTTCTCTTTTGAAATTTCTGTAATATTTATTAGCAATTATTGAAGTTTAAATATGTTATTTTATTATTTAGACAATGTGTTGTTTAATGTATTAGTTATCCAGTGAAAATCACCTAACCAATATATTACTACAAAATAAACACATTAATGTTAAAATTAAACTTGTTTTAAATTAAAAAAAAAGTTGTAAAAAATCTTTGAAATAGATAATAAGGATAATAATATAAAAATATGTCATTATATATTTTTTCCGCATTTCTTCCCATCAGAAGATTTTCAGATACAGAAGAATTGTTACTTGCACGAAATGTGATAATATTCTGTTTTCAAGCAAATTTTTACTCGATGATCATTTTTTTTATTTTATTTTATTGTGAACTCATATTTTCCTAAATACATCTCTGTGAAACTATGGCGAGTGCCACGACAATACTCTGCCTAGTTATAGACCACGACTATACAGCTACGCCAGTGATGGTCACAAGACGCGAGAACAAGGTCATATAAAGTGGCAGAAAAAGAACAAAGGATTTGACAAGGAGTAAAGCTACTAGTTTCCTTATACCGTATGATCGAATAAAAACGACGTCAGCGATGGCTATGAAATGAAGATCGCTGTAAAATTATATGGAAAATGTCATCGATCGTCATTTCCAAGCCAATTGGACGCCATTTTTTTCGATCATACGGTACTATGCTTCCACTATAATTGAGTCTGGCAGACTCCTTTCGAGATTTAAACCGCGATATCACCACCGTGACCAACTTAATGACACTGTCCAGCAAGTGGCAAGCACATTTCGATTGGCCTTAAACGTAGATGGTGAATGACAGAGATTAAACGAGAAATTAGTCCATGGGCCCACTCCTTTAAATTATATTTATACCTAACTGACATAGCAGCAAAGACATTAAAAAGATGATACATAATATCCTTATAATATATAAGTAGTAGTAACATAGTTACTTCGATCTCATGTGGATTGTTAATGTCGGTATCGTTTGGTGTGTCAACATCTTTTTCATCCATCCATATAGCATCATCGTCATGATCCAAACAAAGAAACTACTGTACTCAGATGTGTTTGATTTTGGAATGTGGGGTCACGACATTTAAAAACCCTCCCACCCCTTGCCATATAATGTCACACTTTGTTGACCCCCTCCCTCCCCCTTCCGTGTAACGTAATTTATGAATGGTCCCTTACATAGTTTATAAACAAAAACAAGTAGCTACAAAATGATGCAATCTATTAGTCTCGGTAACTTCCTCATTAAGCGTGTGAAATAATCCGGATATCTGAATATAATAACTAATAATTTCTTACAATAGATGATTATTAACCTGAATACATATTTATTACACCTCGCGCGTCAAGTGGAATATTTCTTCGCGCTAATATTTCTATGGCTCTGTTGCATCAGCAGAATACCTGTAATTTCGCAATATATCTATGTATTATAACACAATTTTTCCAATCTCAGTAAATTTGAAATTTTTCTATTTTTTTATTGGGTCTTAAAAACCCTGTATAACCAATGCGAGTTTTCTGAAGAATAAGTAAGTAAAGGGAAAAGTAAAAAAAATAGTAATATATTTATGTATATTGTGTATATTGGCGTAACTACAGGGGTGTCTTTAAAATATCGGTGTTTAAAAGTAAATAACGTTTTAAAATACTAGAAATTTAGATTTTATTTTAGCAAAAAAATACTGTCAAAAAGTCCCTAATATACGTCATATTTAGTCTAACCCATCCGCCAGAATATACGTTTTTTGGATTACTTCACCTTTAAGGGGAATAAAAAATCTTTCTAATAACCCTTTCAGGGGAATAAAAAAATCTAACAACGTGAGAGAGATAGAGATAAATAAATCGCATTCAAAACTGCCAGGAAAATACCTACGGTAGATATCACATAACGTGTGACGTGTAACTACAATCTTTCCAAAACAATCCTATATGGGCTTTTCGCCACTGCAAGAAAATCTACTAAATAAAACAATTATTTTATGCAAACACTTCTGCGTTAATTCCAAAAGGAAACTACTTGTCAGAAGTTAGGTAAAGATATACAAATTTGCCTAACGAACAAAAAAATGTTTAACGTTTCGGAAAGCTTATCTCTTTCTACAAAAACCATTGACGTATCTGTTTTAAAAAACTAAAGTGTTCTCGAATAGTTGAATTTAAATATTTTAAATAGTTTTTAAATACTTTATTCTTTGTATTTTTTTGCTTTCGACGACGGAAAGAGATAAACTTTCCGAAACATAAAGCATTTTTTTGTTCGTTAGGCAAATTTGTATATCTTTAAACCTAACTTCTGACAAGTAGTTTCCGTTTGGGATTAACGCAGAAGTGTTTGCATAAAATAACTGTTTTATTTTGTAGATTTTCTTGCTACTACAATGTTATAACAGTTTAAAATCACACAATTATTGTGTGATTTTAATGTTGTCATTTTATCAAAATATGTATATAATATTAGCATGTGGATTGCACAATTTTCACATTATTATATTTAAAATCAAAACATAGCTTATTGTTCTTGTTACTCTTGATTTGCATTTTTTTATATAAATTAATAATATATAACGTACATTTTTATGTTATGATATTCCACTAACCATTGACTCTAATATGGATTTATTCTCAGAAAGTTATTATGCAATTTATACAGGAGTATTTCAATTCTAAAAATAATCAGATATAGAGAGTGTTAAATATTAAAGTACAACCACACATCTCAAATAGTTAGCTTTTTAATAATAGTTTTCTAACAGTTTAGCATTAAAAATTAATAATTAAAAAAAAAATATTTTTTTTTAAATTATTTTTTATTGCTAATTTAATAACTTAAAATAAAAAAATGCTTCTGCTATGCACAGCTGATTTTTGGAATAGGTAAATTTTAATTGGTAAAAGATTTTCAAAACAGTTAAAAAATATGGAAAATTCTATCTGTACAAGAATTTATTTTTTATTGTAGTATTATTGTATTACTAGAGTCCAAAATCTACACAATGAAGTAAAACAAAATATGTATGGTGTTTACATAAAAACAGTTAAAATTCTGGTAAGGCATCAGCAAGTTGGAACAGTTGGAACACTGTATCCTGTAAGAGCACAGCCTCATCGTACAATTTTTTCATGAATTTCTAGAAATTTAGCAGATACTGGTAGATTTTAAAGGCAAAGTAAGCAATCTCTCGAAAAATTTTTTTTGGCATCTGAAAGAAAATATTTTGGTATTACACAAAATAGGAAATAATCTCCTAATATGGGGTACCCCAAATTAGGAATTGGCAGGTACCCCATATTAGGAATAAACTAGAATTTTGGGAGGGGCGGCTTTTTGCAAAAAGGGTGTTTGTATTTAAAAAAACCTAACTATTTTCATAAACTACGCTAAATTTTGTATAGAATAATATTATCAAAACTTTATAAACTAACCTTTAAGTCTCCTTAAACACCCAAAATGCAGCACGACCAAAAAACTTTGTTTACTACACAAAACCACAAATTACCTATTACAAAACTGTTACAACCTCAAACGTCAAAACAGAGCACAAGTTTGGACCAAAAAGAGAATGGTCACCTCCTGGCATGTCGGCGGTTAGTAAACAATGCATACAATAGATGTCGCACTCAGTACTTCCGCAAAAACGATCTACCCCATATTAGGTACTATCCCCATATCAGGCGACTTTCCTCTAAGGTAAAACCAAAAAGCCCCAAACTTTCTGTACGATTATTTTTAATTATTACGTATGTTATGTTTATTTATGTTATGTTCTTTAAAATCAAAAAAGCTATTGCCATACATTACTAACATCTACAGATGCATGAACAATACATTTATTTTTATTAGATTGTATTAAAAAAGCCTCTTTTAATTTTCTTTTAGAGGCTATCGCTTCTTTCATTATAATTTTGGCGTTATTAAAATTTATTCTGTGCCCTGTGTCCCATGAATGCTGACAAATCTTAGATTTGTGAAAATCTCCCTTTCTTAAACAATCTTTATGTTCTTTAATTCGAACATTTAAGGGTCTAGATGTTTCACCAATGTAAAATTTATCGCATTCACATGATAAAATTGGTTAGGTCGGAAACTAATCAAGATACCGGTATTTTCTTGCCAGGCATTTGTCAAGCTTCTAATAACGCAACTTGTGTTTTATTTAACCGATTTCTTATCTCTTGTAGTTTCTAAAATGCCAATGTTGAGCATCGAAATTGTAACCACCCTGTATATTCCATTATTTTTATGTTTTAAATTAAATGTGAGTGTTCAATATAAAATTATCTAAGTTTGAATTAAAATAAAATTGAGTTGCGTTGCCGCTGATTTCAATCAAAACTGTTTTATCTTTCAAGATATCTTCATGTCACGTTTTAGGTAGCAGTCGTGAGCCAACTTATGCGAACGTCGGTACGGCTGTACAAAGTACTTTGCACCTGTTGCAATAACATCGCGTCGAGAGTGTGCCTTTATTTAATATCGGGGTAGTGTTTCTTAGTGTTGGGATAGCAGTCAGTTGCGATGCTTGAATTGGAGGGGTACATATGGCCCGACGTGGGTGTCGCTGTTGGTGTTGGAGTTAATGGAATGCTGAAGAACGAAACTATGCGAATCTACTACAAAACTTTATTCGATCAGGTAAGATATAAAGATACTTACCAACTCAGTAGCTTGCTTGGCACTTGGCATGGAGATATTCAGCAATGATCCGGAGATCCAACTTTTTTACTAATCATAAAAATATTTTCTTAGGAAACTTTCTACTAAAGTTATTGTACCAAATGCTTTTTTTATATTTTATTTTGTCTTTTAATCATCTGCTGATGATGCAAAAATGATTAGCGAAACACGCGTCTATATTGAAAAAGTAAAGTATTTTAATGTATTGTGATGAATTTGTATTTTATTTTGCTATTTACCTATAGTTTTTATATTTTCTGCGATCGTATAATTCTAGGGGCATAGTGAATCCTCCAATACTCACCTAAGGTATTTTAATACTCCACACGAAATTCTGCTTATGAACCAATGACTGCATAATTTGATTAAATCCACTTTTTGAAAAATGTTAAATTTAAGTGTAAAACTACTTGGTATATCCTTAATTTTTTAGCCGACCATACCAACAGGTATGGTATCGGCAAAAAAAAAGTTTTTTTAATTTCACTCAAAATGAGTTATTTGGGTCATAAATGACCTAAATACAAAATATTTTCGTGGTGTCTGTCTGTCTGTCTGTCCGTCTGTCTGTAACACGATAACTCAAAAACCGCTAAACCGATTTTAACCAAATTTGGCACAAAAATACTGTGGCACCTGAGACTCTGGCCATTAGTTTTTGGTGGGGGTGGGGGGTTGGTAAGGGGGTATGGAAGGGCGTTAAAAATTTAAAAAAAAATCGTAACTCCAAAATTACAGTAGCTAGCGAAACGCGGTTTTCAATTTAAGATTAGGAATAATATTTGCAACAAAATTTGTAATAACATCAAAATCAGTCAAAGTCGCAGTTTTTGAGATAATTGAAACTAAAAGAACTGCCTACCAACGTTTTATTAACATATTTTAGTATGGGCGGCTATACGTGCCTCCCGGCGCCAATTTTTTATATTTATAAGGAACATTATTTCCTAAGTTCAGAAGTTACCATTTCTCTAAATGATTGGAAAAATGTTATAAATGTAAAAAGTTATGAATATACTACCTAGTTTTAGCCTTACATTTAAGCCTTCAAGACTTTTTTACAGTGGTGTCGAAATCGAATTGTGAATTGTGCAGTGAACGGCTCATATCTCGCTGAGGGCGTCAAAACTACATACCGCTACGTTATTCTTCAACCGTAGTGTGTAGCTGTGTTTGCTAGACGATAGTCGCAATCATTTCGCCAACATTTGAGAAATACTTTATTGAACATCGTTTTTTGGATGTTAAGGAACCATCAAAAGCTACTAAAGTACATAATCTTGTAACATTGCATGTGCAAAAAATGCCAAAAAATAAAAAAGCAAGTTGTTATTTATATCCTAGAAATCATGACAGTGATGAACAAATGAGGCCAAAGCAATTGATACATCAATTGTAGTAAAAATTTTGACAGATGCATGACAGACGTCTATAGAAGATTAACTGTTTTTGTAACACTCTTTATATTGTATACTCAAATAATCATTCGAACCGTTTGTGAGAAATAGCGATGCGATGAGAATAGCAATATGCGATGAGGGTTCCCCTTGTACCAGTAAATGACTTTGTATAGGGAAACCCCAAAACAATCTTCAGATGCAAACGCCGTTGATTAAAAGAACTTACACAAATATATTTCAATATTCGAGTACTCGAGCGAATTTTCTCCCATCACTAGTCGGAAGTATTAATGCATTTTGTATTAATAGCTAGATATATAGATAGATAGATAGATAGCTAGAAATATAGATAATAGCTAGAAATATAGCTAGCATGATATCCTTATTGTGAGCTCTTTATAATAAGACTACTAATCTATTCACTTTTAGCATTTAACCATTGATTTAATGTTTAATTCCATTTAATTTTTTCTAGGCCGGCGCCTAAATGGAGTTAAAATTTTGGATATAATATCACTAGTCCAATAAATGCAAGTTCCATTGTTTGGTAACCTTGTACAAAATATATGAAATTTCAATGTTGGTTTTGTCAAACACAATAGTTTTATTTGATGATTTATGTATTTTTATATGATAAAAATCTAACCAACTGATATTCCATCTTAAATGATTTAGAAAAAGTAAATTAAAATTAGTGAGATGCAAAGTAAGATGATTATCGCTTGGTAGTATACTGAAGTATACTCTACTGCTTGCATATCAACCCTAGAGTTCATAGACCGTGTTCAAAATGTTTGGGGAAGCTCTTGGAGCTCTTTACACAAGCCTTGCAACTAGCAGAGTACTGAAGCGGGAATCGAACCTCTTGAAAACAGAAGAAACCCCTTTGAAAACAGAAGAAAAAAGCTAGTGCAATCTTACTTAAACGGGCTTTGGCAAATCTTAGCCAAATAGCAAGAGAAACAAGTAAAAAACGTTTTTTTTTTTTTGGTGGAATGGAAAACAAAATTACATTCGCAACAAAATCGCAAATTGCGACTCCTAAAAATTCAAACTCGCAGATAAAAGGTTATTACGGTCCTAGTTTACAAAATCACAATCACAGCAAAATCGTAACTATAGTAATATTGGTTGCCTAAATTGAAACTCAAGCATCGCAAATCGCAGTTTCCTATAAGAGACAATCGCAGGTTGCGATTGCGATTTTAAAATCGCTGCGTTTGAATCGCAGTTTGCGGTTAGATATTCTCATCTCTAATCAAAATTAATAATAACCATCTATCAAAGAATGATATCGAAATTATATCGCCATAGAAACGCCTTAAAATATTAATTTTCATATGTTTTTTAAAAAATGCAATTTTCTCAAAATGTCAATAATAAAAAATATTTTCCTCTTATAAAGACAATCCGGGGTTATACTGTTATATCTTTTACATTTTGTACATCTCTGTTTCAGTATTACTTATTTTATTTACTATTAACTAAACTAAACAATTCAATATGTTTTTTTCTATGATGTCTTGCGTGAAACTTGCCCATTCGTATTTAAAAAAAGTAAGTTAATGTCCCTAAAATTTGGCATTCTAAGAGGCTTAATTTTTAATATAGTCTATCTAACCAGAGATGTCCAACGACAAGATCCTTGACAATGGTAGATGTGTCATGTGTCGGTCATTTTAATTTCAAAGTAGTTTATTTTATTTTACAAAGAAATAAGTTGGTACAATTGGAACGCATAGCACAAAGGCATAGCAGGAAATTAATATATTTAAAATTTGACTGACAAGTGATTACTTCAAAATTTGTTCAAAATATTGTGAAAAAAACTATATAAAACTGAAAAAATGTAATGTTGTAAGTTGTTTTATTAAAAAAACAGTATGTGTTAATACAAAACAAACAAGAACAAAACACAACATACCAAAAAGTATAAAAAGAACTATTTCTTACTTTCAAGCTTCAAGAAACTTCCCGCATTTATTATTATATTTATCAATGACTTATGTACAAATACAAAATTGTAATATTCCACAGAAGTAAATAAAAAAAACATAAATAAAACAAACTATTTTATTAATAATAATACCACTTACCAAATTTTATACCTTAAAGGTTGATTAATTAACTTTAATCTAATTTTTTTATACCAGTACCTTTTGACATTATTTTTCAGCAGTACTAAAATCCATTATTTACCTATCGTGTGATGTCGATATTTTACAGCTACTCCAGTTTTTAGTATATGTTTAGTACGATCCTTTGAATCATATACGAGATGCACTTATCTACGACGAGATGGTATACAAACTTTATTGATGGTAACTTTACTGGTGTATAAGACTTTCTGCCTGGCCAGCGAGTATTAACTATAAACTGTGCTCTGGGGCTACAGTTAATTTTCCCTCGATTGTTCCTCCACTTGCCTTCAAAAGACACAAAACACACGTAATAACACGATTCAAAATGCATCATCTTCCAAAACGCAGGGTATTTGACGTAAAAATTATACAATACAAATAATCATTGACAACAAAATTATAACCAATAATTTGGCAACACTTTGACAAGTCTCAAAAATCTAAAGGCTAGTTCATACGCATCGGCGTCCGTTTGTCGTTGATCGTTCCGTCAAACAAATAAAATTAAATTATCATCTGTCATTTTTGTAATAAACCAATAAAACTAGTTAAAAACAACAAGAGACGACGCATGACGGATTTATATTTAACTTAAAAAATATTAGACTATTTTTAGTAAAATAAATAGATTGGTATGGGACGTAATCTACTTTTCTTCTGTCATCGGGTGGAATTAATAAAAATAAGGATTTGCTTAGAAGCATTTACTTGTAAGCAAAAGGTTTTGCTTTTCAGTAAATGCTAGTGGTACAAGCAAATCCTTATTTTTATATTAATTACCAAATACTTTTGCCATAAGGATATGCTTGTGTGGAAACAAGCTAAAATTAATAACAAATGCATATTTGATTTTTTTTATTCGTGTTTTGGAATTTTATCGTAAAAGAAGTGAACATTCTAGTCCAATATACGCATGGGCCTGTCTTATTTTCGTAGGTTAAAATTTAACAGTTGTGAAATATATTTCTAATCATGTCGTCGTCTTCATCTTCTGAATTGGATGAAGGTGAAAATAGTGAACTTCTATATATTGTTAACTTTTTAAAAGAGCATCCAGTCATTATAAATAAAAGTCAAGTGCCATCGATAAAAGCGCAGAAAAATAATGCAATAGAAACATTGAAGAACGAACTAGAAACTAAATACGGAAAAGTTATAGCAGTAAAAAATATTCTGAAGAAGATAAATAATTTGAAGGCTGCCATTAAGAAGAAAACAGACACGAACCGTACTGGAAATAAAAAAATCAAGCTAGAGTCCTACAGAGCAAGTTGTGTTTGCCGTTATGAACGGAGCGAATAGTAACCGAGTAATAGTAACGAACGGAGCGAATAGTAACAAGCCAGTGCTCAACAAAGTTCCTGGTCACATAGAAGCAGGTCCATCATCAGCTACAGAAGTTGTGATGCCAAAACCTCCACCGCCAACCCCGAAACGTCCCAAGGAAAAAAGAGAATCGGCAACATCCTCTTCCGAAACTACAGAAACAAAGAAATTGCCCAATTCTGAGCTGCAGCGCCTCGTTTTACTTGAACAGCTGTCTTACTTCAGATACAAAAATAAACAACTGCGTCAAGAAATGGGAGAAAACTCCGACGTGACAAGTAAAATAACAACAGACGGTGAAAAAATATTTTATTCTCTGTAAAAAAAGTATTTTAAATTATAATCTGGAATATATCAGCTCAGCCAATCTGTTTCTTTTATTTTGCCCTAATAATCTAAAATTATTTATATCATCTTCATTTGCTTCAGTTTCTCCACATTCGCCATCATTTTCATTATTTTCATTATCATCGACATCATCTAGTGCATCATCATGCATCATCATGAAAAATTTTGCTACGTTATGTAATATGAAACATGCAATAATAATTGTTGGAACTGAAGCAAGTGATAATCGAACTATGTTTTGTAATATTGGAAATCGTTGCTTCAACTGACCAAAATATCGTTCGATAACTACCCTCTCTCTTTTAAAAAGGTTATTGTAAGCCAATTGTTCTGGAGTCTGAGGATTGACAAAAGGTGTCATAACACAGTTTTCAATACCATAACCCTGGTCAGCTCGAAGTATCGCATTATCAAATCTTCTGAGTGTTCGGCAAGTTGCACTATTCCTCCAAATTCTACTATCATGTACTGATCCTGGCCATTCGGCGCTAACACTTTTAAAGACCTCGTTTGCATCACAGGTTGCTTGAACATTTATACTAGCGAACCCTTTTCTGCAGATGTATGCTCTCATATCACCTCCATGCCTTTGAATCCCAACCTTTTTTATTTTTACTTGGGTACAATCTAATGCGCCAATTGCTGTAGGAAACTTGTATTTTTCTAACCACTGATTTTTTGCCGCGTCAATTTCCTGAATAGTTGAAGGGAATTTAATCCAAACGGCAGCTTTTTCTGTTATTTTTTTCGCTACATATTTAACTGTTAGTGATACCGTCCCTTGAGATACTCCTATGTTTTCAGCTACTCCACTTTGGAATCCTAAAAATAATTTTCAATAATTGCTTATTCTCTATTTCCACTGTGTATGGTTTATTTTTTACCTGGATCAGCGACGTATCTTTTTTTTTCTAAAAATTTTCATTTGAGTTCTTGAGTCCAATGCGCCACCGCGAGTTTCTCCACCAGTCCCCAAGAAATGTTCGCTCAGTCGGGATACACTTTGAGGGGTAAATCTAAACAACTTTTTGAAATCGATTTCGGGATCCTCCCGCCTTACTTTGTATGTTTTTTGAGCACGTAAAAGATTCAACATTTCAAAGCGATAATCGAAACCAACTAAATAGACAGACTTATATTTTTAGAAGCATTTACTTATTTTCACTAGCAAACTCCTAATTTTATTAATCTATGTGCGTGCAAAATGCTAGTAGGCATCAGCAACTGCTCATTGCAAAGGATTTGCTTTTTCTTTTTATTAATATAAAACCAAGCATTTACTGAGGAAAATAGTAGTAAAATCAAATACTTATTTTTATTAATTCCACCCATCGTCTGTCGAAATCTAACCTGAGAAAAAAAAACAGAGTATACATCCACATTTCAGACGTTATAGCGACATGAAATTCGTATACATAAAAACTAGGCTTAATACTTTTCGTTCATCATATTCCACAATTCGGGTTTATGAAGTTCGACCCACCGAAACTATAGCGTATTGTATTTACGACTACCACCCACTGCATAACTTTCTCCTCACATAAATAGCCTTCCCAGAACAAAGATTAGCCTAAGTCGAATAAAACCCTGTCTCCATTGGAGCTTCTTAATCACGTTACAATCTTCGAGAATCTCTCTTACCGGTGCGGATTTGAAACAGTTGTCAGAGAACGCACGGTGTATAAGCTTGTGTATGGTATAAGCAGTACGATTTTTTAGTGATGATCTAAGTAACCACGAGTAGAATCGGGTGACGGTATCTAGTTACAAGTTAGTGTTAGTGATCCGCCGTGCTGGATATCGAGGGATATCTGTGGCCCGAAGTCGATTCGGGAGGACTTTTGAAGACCGATGCTCTGCGGATATATTATAGGAGTTTATTTGATGAGGTACTGCTATTACTTGCTTTTTATTATTTTTATTACAGCCGCCGCGTCGAGTACACAATATATGGGCAACTTGAAAAAGTCTTCTCTTCTTGTGTTGTATGCAAATCTACAAAAGAAAATAGTTATTTTTTGTAATTACCGCTACGTTAGTTAATTCAACACCAATTTGTCAGCGGTAATTTACTAATAAAACAAATTTACCGGATTATGAGTTTTTTTTCGCGAATTTTTTTTGAAAAGGGTATAGCCGGATTAATATAGAAAATCTGGCCTCGCGGCTTTTTTGACTCGCACTCAGGGGATCGATTTTGTGTCGAATCAAAATAATTCGCCTAATTTTTAGCTCTTTAACTTAAACGGTTTTCGAGATTTTGAAATAAAACTGTTTTTCAATTTTATCTTTATAGTAAAATTGAAAATTAAATAATGATAATTTTTTTTCTAATTCTTAGAAGTCTAAGACATGAAAAAATAATATGATCATGATTCTTAAATGAAAAGCCGATTTTTAGCGGAGGAAAGAAAATTAAAATCTTCATTTTTTTAACCTTTGTGAAATATGTCACTCGCTAAAAATCGTCAGAAAATGTCTTTTATACTTCTTTACATTCAGGAATTTTTTAGAATTTTTTGAAGTGGCCCAACAATATGAAAAAAAATAACTCATTTTTTTCTAAATTCTTCTCGGATTCATTTTTTTATAATAATCTTTATGTTTATTTCGGGCAAGGATGTATTTTTAATGAAAAAATATTTTCTACTCACTTTTTAAATTAAACAAAAATATAAGTTAGTTAAAACAGAAGATTTTAGAAAAAAAAATAGTTTTTTTTCCTATTTTTTCCTAATGTTCCACCACTTCAAAAAATTCTAAAAAATTCCTGAGTGTAACGAAGTATAAGAGACATTTTCTGACGATTTTTAGTGAGCGACATATTTCACAATGGTTAAAAATGAAGATTTTAATTTTTTTCCTTCGCTTTTTCCAAATATGCTAATGAGCCACCCTTGTCCCATTTGAAATAATTGAGATATGATTAAAAATACGATTTGGGCATCTTATAACGGCCCCGGACAAGACACGAAAATCATTAGACGCTCAAATCTATTTTTCCAAGGCTCTTTGATTAAAAATTAGTGCTAAAATGTTTTTCGTCACTTCCTGTTTCACCGAAAATGACTACAACTTTTGATTTTTAAATGGCACCCTCGGTATATTTCTACTTTATTGGATTGAAAATAAATCACCTCCGAAACTAAGCATTTTAGGACATACATTTATACGAACTTGTTTGCTTATTTTTAACTGCAGAATATGCTGTCGAAGTTTCAGGAATACAGTTCGGACCACCCTGTATACAGGGTACAGGGTGGTCCGAACTATATTCCGGAAACTTCGGCAGCATATTCTGCAGATAAATGAAAGTAAAAAAGTTCGTATGTCCTAAAATGCTTAGTTTCGAAGATACAGGGTGTAGAAGTTTCATTTTTATTTCGATTTTTTCCAAATAATTTCTGAAGTAACGTCAATATTTAGATGAAAATTGGCGTCTGGGAGTTTTTTGACATGATAAATTTGATTTTGATATCAATATGACTCCTATTTGTAGGGGGCGCCACCTACATGTGTTTTGACTGTTTGAAAGAGTAATAGCTTTTCGTCTGTACCTGTATAAAACTAATGGGCGAAAAAATATACATTTCCGTTATTTTTTACGTAAAAAATATCTCTTGGTAAAAATCGATACGAGCAACCGTTCTCAAGATATTTAGAATTGAAATAGTCAATACATGTCATTATTGACAAAAAATAAACACTCGAGTAAATAGTTATCTGACTGAAATAATGAATTTGGAAACATTTTTTTTTTTAATTAATCATAATTTTTTCTTTGAAAAAATGATGATGAAAACTTTTGGCACAAAAACATTTCAAATTTATGATTTCAGTTTAATAACTATTTAGTCAACATGTTTAATTTATGTCAATGATGACAGGTATTGATAATTTCGATTCCAAATATCTCGAGAACCATTACTCGTAGCGATTTTTACCAAGAGATCTTTTTTACGTAAAAAACATTGTAAATGTATATTTTTTTACTCAGTAGCTATATACAGGTATGGACGAAAAGTTACTACTCTTAAAACCTGTTAAAAAATATGTAGGTCGCGCCCTCTACAATTAAGAGTAATATTGACATCAAAATCAAATTTCTCATGTCAAAAAACTCCCAGACACCTATTTTCACCCAAATATTGGCGTTACTTTAGAAGTTATTTGGAAAAAATCAAAATAAAAATGAAATTTCTACACCCTGTATCTCCGAAACTAAGCATTTTAGGACATACATTTATACGAACTTTTTTACTTATTTTCATCTGCAGAATATGCTGCTGAAGTTTCCTATGACTATGAATACAATTCGGAAGTTTCCTATGACTATGAATACAATTCGGACCACCCTGTATATATTTTTTTAAATGGAACTGATTAAATTAATTTCTAAATCATTTTATTATATTAACTAGCCTGTAGCAGCGACTTCGTTCGCGTCGAATTAACCATTTGTAATGGTAATGATAAAGCAAAGCAAGAATTTCCATTAACATACAAACTGGATAAAATTTTCTCACATTTATGTCAGCATGAGAAAAAACAATATGGCGATATTATTATATAACTTGGTAATATTTGAGTTTCATCTCGTTGGAATTTGACTTTCGAAAAATCCGTTTGCCAAAAATAAGCTTTTTACGTCAAGCAGTTTAAGCAGAATCGTGGTTAAATTACCCAACTTTTTGGAACACCCTGTATGATTTTTAAAAAATCAAAAATATAAAAAAACAAATAAATTATGCTTGTCCAAGCGTTTTCCCCGAAAGACTAACCGTTTTTTAAATAACAAATATTGTAATATTTGAGGGGCGTTTTCACCCTCTTGGAATTTGAGATTCGAGAAACACCTCCTTATCGAACCTCTACACCCCACAGTCAATCCGTTTGCCAAAAATCAGCTTTAAACGTCAAGCAGTTTAAGCAGAATCGTGATTACTAAATGGTCATATTTTATGAAACACCCTGTATAAATTTATGAAAAATCTTAAAATATGTAAAAGAACAAAATAAAATATACGTGTTTAAGAGTTTTTCCGAAAAACTCACCGGTTTTTAAATAAAAAATATTTTAATATTTGAGGGATAGTTTCATCCCCTTAGAATTCGAGTTTCGAAAAATCCCTTCTTATCGAACCTCTACACCCTAAAGTCAATCTGTTTTTCAAAAATCAGCTTTTTACGTCAAGCGCTTTAAGCAGGATCATGATTAATCAATGACCAGATTTTTCGAAACACCCTGTATACATTTTTAAAAAATATGTAAAAAATGTAAAAAAAACAAAATAAAATATACGTGTTCAAGCGTTTTTTTCGGAAACTTGGCCGGTTTTTAAATAAAAAATATTGTAATATTTGAGGAGTGGTTTCACCCTCTTGGAACTGGAATTTCGAAAAATCCCTTCTTATCGAACCTCTACAGCCTAGAATCAACCTGTATGCCAAAATTGAGCTTCTTACGTTGAGTGGTTTGAACAGGATCGTGATTAATCAGTATGTCAGTCACTTAAGGATTTTATATATTAGTATAGATAACATAATAACTGATGATTAAACGATTATTAAATTGTGATTTATATCAATAACTCTGACATTTGACAGCAAATGTAAATTGTATTACTATTTGTTCTACATCAAAAAATAACAAGTGAAAGCCTGGCAAAGTTGAACAAAATGCTACTCAAGCGGTACTAGATTCTGATTGGTATTAAATCCAGAATAGTCTTCAAGCAGAAACCGATGATGTTGATAAGAACTGATCATGTTGATAACATTGTCATGATGAAAATTAGGTAAAATGGTTATCAAAAAATTGCTGTTCGTCATCAAGTATTTGATGACTTTTAAAATGGTAGAATTCTGAAAAATTTCTACCTTCGTTCAAAATAACATTTCATTTTCCATCTCACTTGAGAAAAATACTTAGCCTTGAGAGGATAAGTTTTCTAGTGTAATAAATTATCTTTATTAACTATATTTATACTCGGTTTTTGACATAATCGCTTTCTAAAAAATGATATCGTAATTGAATTATTGACGAAGCTAAACAACTATTTAATTTTTCCTATTAATTATTTACATAAGGCTTCTTTTTACTTTTAAATCACTTTTCAAAAATGTATTAATTTTTTTTTTTTTAAAAATTATTTTTTTATTTTTATACAGGGTGAATCTTAGATAAGTGCAAATATTTTTAGGAGTAGTACAATTTGACCTCAGAAACACATCTCAAAATTTGGAAATTATTATTTTTTTTAATATTTAGGTAAAAAATAATAATATCTTACAACCTACGTAGAAGATTAAATTTACAAGGAAGAAAACCTCATAGCAGATCCAGTGGTTCTCAAAATTTTAAAAAAATATATATTTTTTTTTCCAAATTTTCAAAATAAAACAACTTGGTTATTTTGGACTTATTTGAAAAACGGCAAAAAGAAAATATTGTTTCTTTTATCGAGATCTACCAGCCCTGAAAATATTTGCACTTAATTAAGACTCACCCTGTTTAATGTTTAGATTCATAATTTATTTTTATCTGTTTAATACACCTTAATACCAAAAATATTTCAGATCTTATCTTAATCAAAGTCAAACATATTATTCATAGTAGTAGCTTAATTTTACACCTCACGATAACTGATTATGAAATATATGGCTGTATTGAATAGTGTATGTCATTATTTATACATGTATTATAAGTTTATTTATTTATTTTCTTACACTATCATATCTGGACCTACTTTTATATTATTATGGTATTACACTGGATAATTTCACAATATCTTGCAATCAGGAGTTAAATAGAAAATAAAAATTAAATTAAAATGTAAATTTAAAAAAATAAATTTATCTTTGTAGGGTTCCAGACCCAAAGGGTCAAACTGGAAACCCTATTAGCACACTATTAGTAAGACTTCGCTGTCTGTCCGTCCGTCTGTAACAAAGGTCTATCTTATGAACCGTTATAGCTAGACAGTTGAAATTTTTACAGATAATATATCTATGTTGCCGCTATAAGAACAAATACTAAAAAGAGAATTAAATAAATGTTTATAAATAAAAAAGTACTTTCACTCAACATTATCTTTTGAGTAAGAATTTTACATAGAATCTTTCAAGTCCTCGGTGGCCGCGTGGTTTAAAGCGTTTTAGGACTTTACGCTGCTATGACGTTGGAGCCGCAGCCGTAGTAAGGCAGGTTCGAATCCTAGTCAAGGCGACTTTTTTTAGTGTTTTTTTTTAATTTTTACATATTTTTATATATTTATTTTTACTTTTTACATATTTATTATTGATTAATACAATTTTTAGTAATGTGTTCCTTCATTTTTTTTAAATTACTTATACGCGCATTCAAAATTTCAGCTAAATCGGAAAAAAAGTTTATAATAATATATAAGTGTCTAATGTTGTATAGATAATGAATGGTACGGAACCCTTCGTGCGCGAGTCCGACTCGCACTTGACCAATTTTTTTTACTATTATACCTACCTGTAGCTTCAGTTGATACTTACATATACCGGTTATGCCTCAAAATTCTCACCTCTATAACTTTTTTATTTTTTCAGGTAAAAAACGAGATTTAGTACGTTACTAAGTATGTGACATAAATCAGGATTGATTGATTGATTTGGTATTTAATTATATTCGATCACTTCTTGTTTCACCGGAAATTACCTACAACTTTTGATTTTTAAATTATACCCCCGGTATTTCTTTATTTTATTATATATACCTGCTTTAATAATTTCGTATATAGTTTATTTGAAATTGTAACATGCGGTCTATAACGACCATTTGACTCGAAATTCCAAATGTGTAGTACCAAATTAATCGTAAAAAATAATTTTTCTTAATATGCCAATGAACCACCCTCGTTCCATTTGAAAATTTTAAGATATGATTAAAAATACGATTTGGGCATATTTTAACCGGCCAGGACAAGTCACGAAAAACATTAGACGATCAAATATATTTTTCCAAGGCCCCTTGATTAAAAATTAGTGCTTTTAACACATCCATGGCACTTTAGATTGAAATGTCAAAAGTTGACATATGATATGTCATTCTATTCAGAGCATCATTTTCTGTCGAATAAAGTAAAAAAATACCGAATGTGCCATTTAAAAATTAAAACTTGTAGTCATTTCCGGTGAAACAGGAAGTGATCGGAAACAATTGAATACGTCAATCAATCCTCATTTATGTCATATACTAACATACCAAATCTCGATTTTTTATTTGAGAAAATAAAAAGGTTATAGGGGTGAGCCACTTTTGACGCGCACCCGGTATAGAATACATGCATTATGTTTTTAAACTCGAGCAATATTTTTATTTTATTCTTAGTTTAGGGGTCAGTCACTTTTGAGAAAGATCCGGTATGTAGCTCACATGCTATGTAATATTTTAAATAAAATTTACTAAAACATCGCGAACTTAAGTCTTTTTTTCTTAAAATTAATGTTATTTCAAATAATAGAAATTAGAAGAAATACAAAATAGTGAAATAAAATCAAATTTAATAAACTTCATGAAATCATAAATTTTATAATTAGACAATAATTATTATGGAGAATAACTTACTAGGTAGCAGAAAAATTAGTAAAGCAAGACCATTTTTCCCACTGCACTGTTAAAATCTGTATATTCATTTCATTTACACAAAATGTTATGTAATTTGTTGGGTAAACCAAATTATTACTATAACTGCTTGGGAAAAATAGCCGTCATAAAAAAGATACGAGACGAATTACCAAATTACGAAATATTGCGAAATTAATAACTAATTATTGTTAAAAAGGTCTTTTAAAAAAGGTAGAATTGAGAGTGGATTCACTGGGATATAGTAGGTGTATCCATTTTTATTCAAAATATTTAACACTAAATTCAATCTTAGAGAAATTAAAATATTATATCTACATGCTGGAAGTTCTAAGCATTTTTTGTGTGAGCGAAATCAATTAGGAAATATGAAAATCTGAATTTAAGATATACCCATACCCAATTTTATATAAATGACTTCAGTTCTAAATTTAAATCACTGCTGTTTCCTAGGTCACGGATTATTTAATTAATTTCCAATAGCGGACATTTCGATTCGACAATGAATGACGTGACGTCACTTCAGCTTTTACAACCTATTATTTAAAAAATCACTATCAAAAAATACATTGGAAGTAAATATTCAAATCTATACTAACATATAAGCCTTAAGTGACTGACATACTGATTAATCACGATCCTGCTCAAACCACTCAACGTAAGAAGCTCAGTTTTGGCATACAGGTTGATTCTAGGGTGTAGAGGTTCGATAAGAAGGGATTTTTCGAAATTCCAGTTCGAGGAGGTTGAAACCACCCCTCAAATATTACAATATTTTTTATTTAAAAAGCGGTCAAGTTTCCGAATAAACACTTAAACACGTATATTTTATTTAGTTTTTTTACATATTTTAAGATTTTTTAAAAATGTATACAGGGTGTTTCGAAAAATCTGGTCATTGATTAATCACGATCCTGCTTAAAGCGCTTGACGTAAAAACCTGATTTTTGGAAAACAGATTGACTTTAGGGTGTAGAGGTTCGATAAGAAGGGATTTTTCGAAACTCGAATTCTAAGGGGGTGAAACTATCCCCCAAATATTAAAATATTTTTTATTTAAAAACCGGTGAGTTTTTCGGAAAAACTCTTAAACACGTGTATTTTATTTAGTTGTTTTACATATTTTAATATTTTTTATAAATTTATACAGGGTGTTTCATAAAATATGACCATTGAGTAATCACGATTCTGCTTAAATTGCTTGACGTTTAAAGTTCATTTTTGCCAACGGATTGACTGTGGGGTGTACAGGTTCGATAAGGAGGGGTTTCTCGACTCTCAAATTCCAAAAGGGTGAAAACGCCCCTCAAATATTACAATATTTGTTATTTAAAAAACGGTTAGTCTTTCGGGAAAACGCTTGGACAAGCATAATTTATTTGGTTTTTTACATATTTTGAAATTTTTTAAAAAATTATACAGGGTGTTCCAAAACGTTGGGTAATTTTTTAACCACGATTCTGCTTAAACTGCTTGACGTATATGCTTATTTTTGGCAAACGGATTTTTCGAAAGTCAAATTCCAACGAGATGAAACTACCCCTCAAATATTACCAAGTTATATAATAATATCGCCATATTGTTTTTTCTCATTCTGACATAAATGTGAGAAAATTCTATCCAGTTTGTATGTTAATGGAAATTCTTGCTTTGCTTTATCATCACCATTACAAATGATTAATTCGACGCGAACGAAGTCACTGGTATACGCTAGTATCTAATATAAAATACGGAAAAAAATAAAGGACTATTAGAGCTACAATTTAAAAACATTTTTACCAGATACAATCCCAAATAAATAAAAAATATCAAAGTTGTATTTTTTTATATAGCCTGTATATTATTACATTTTTAGTTTCTACCGTTTTTGAAATATTTTCAATTTTGCGTAATTGCAGTAAAAATTTTAAGGCTTCATTTTTCCAAGTTTTTAATACTAAATATTTACTGAACTTTATTTATTGATCAGTTATTGTGTTGCAATAATAAAATAGAGAGTGTTCAAAATTTATTTTAAATAATGTCTAGCTTTAAACGGCAATAACTTTGTTTAATTTAAATGGACCTTCCTGTATATTTTAAGAGAATCGGATTGAAAATTTAATTGTCTATCAAATTGGATTATACCACTTTTTAAATATTATTTAGCAGATTTTGGCAATGTTAAAAAATAATTTAATAACTATTTTGATTTAGATATTTATTGATAAGGCGTGTGTATATGTATATATGTATATATTTTTTGTTGTATTTTTTTGGGTTGAGTGTAAAAACAGTCTGGTTAGATTTAATAGCAAGACTGCATTTTCGCCCTTTCATAATGTATCTCCATATAGTTATGAATAAAGCTTATTATTATTATTATTATTATTATTATTTCCACCCAAATATTAATTAATTACTTACTTAATTATTGTGTTAGTTAACAAATTATTCCAAATAAATGTGGATTTGAATCAGAAATCAATATAATAATAAGTTATGAAAATATACGTCGCTGTTGTTATAAATAGGCATTCATCAAAAAATGAATCTGTCATTCTTTCTATTTGTTCCTTCCATTTGTTTTAATATACGTTTACTTCTTCTTCTTCTAACGGTTGTGTTTTTAATTTATTTCTTATTTGGTCTTCTTTACTAATTCCTATTATTTTTCGTAAGAATTAGTTTACCTTTTGTTGAAGTAATTAATTACTTTAACTTTTGTTGTAATCAAGGCTTCATTTTCATATAATGTTATGGGTACCGCTAATATGTTATACGGAGTGGTCCGAACTGTATTCCGGAAACTTCGGCAGATAAAAATAAATAAAAAGTTCCTATAAATGCATGTCCTAAAATGCTTAGTTTCGGAGATGCAGGGTGTGGAAGTTCCATTTTTATTTCGATTTTTTCCAAATAATTTCTTAAGCAATATCAATATTTGGATGAAAATTAGTGTCTGGGACAAATGATACATATGATGTGTCAACAAAAATTGACATATGATATGCCATTCTATTCAGAGTATTATTTTCTATCGAATAAAGTAAAAATATACCGAAGTTGCCATTTAAAAATCAAAAGTTGTAGGTGATTTCCGGTGAAACAGGAAGTGACCAAACACAATTGAATACGTCAATCAATTCTAATTTTATTTATGTCATATACTAACATACCAAATCGTTTTTTTATCTCAAAAAATAAAAAAAGTTATAAGGGTGAGCCACTTTTGAGACGCACTCGATATTTCTAACTATTTTTGTTCCGTTATTGCTCAAGTGTGCCTTTACTGTTATTTTTTCTGTACATATTTTTCAATCTTTCCATCATATTTTGTTATTACGTTTTTTAAGAGATAAACCTGTCTTTGTGGTACCCTAAGGGTTTGGTGCGTTTATCACTTTTTTTAGTGTTCGCCAGTTTATAAACAGAACCATTTTTCTACTCCGTTTATATACAGCTTATTTTTCTACGTCTTTTTTTAGTTACGAGACGTATCAAAATCATCCTTGTGTCTTGCGTCGGTAATTTTAAGGTACTAGGTACCTATTGCAGGTACAAATCTATAAATAATCTTGAAAGTACAACCCAAGCCACAAAATGGTGACGGAATTTTTATTTAAATGTAACAAATTACGTTTTTCTGTTTGGGAATTTCTGTTTGTTTACATAATACTAGCCAGCTAAACCAACCTAATTATTTTGATTGCTAACTAATTTTGTATAAATGGAATACTATTATTAAAAATTAAATTGCTTGGATTTTTTCATGCAAAACACTTATTAAAATTATGAAATATTTGTTTATACTGTTGTTGAATTTACCGTCCAGCATTATGGGAATTTTTGTACGCTTATTTTAATAGTACTGGTTAATGGTAAATAATATATATTTATATGTACAGGGGAGTCAACGATAGAAAGTCCATTATATCATTTGTTTCGAGGTATACAAAGAAATTAATGTTAAATATAAAAGTTATAGGGAAGGCTAAGATACAAATTTTAAAATTATTATAGAGTACTATTGCTGCGAAGCCTTTTCACGTTAATATTTTTGTTAAAATAATATTTACCAACTATAAATCGTTAAATGTCGGACTAAAAAACGAAATCGTGTTTTTATGCAACTCCAAATGAAGATTGTTGGCCTCTGCTCAATATGATAAAAAAAAATCGTCAGCAATGGTTATGAAATGCAGATTGCTGTCATTTTTAAATTATATGGGGAATGTCATCGAATGTTCATTTCCAAGCCAACTGGACGCCATTTTTTTTCGATCATACGGTATTATGAACTATTATGATTATTAAATCAGAATTAAAATATGCTAAAATTATTAAATTGGTATTAAGAAGTTTAATAAACAGTATATCGTCCCATTGCTGCCAAAAGTCATTAACTTACTTTTTATTACTTCCGAGAAAAATGCGTCTAAAGATGAATTGCATTGCATAAAGATGTTATAGTTAGTAACTATTCGGTATTAAAATAAAACATAAATAGCCAGAAATCGTAGTTAATGACTTTTGCAATCGATTCTCCGCTTCAAAACATAGTTAGTGATTGAATTTGGTTGTTCGGAAAAATATTAGTTAGTGACTTTTGGCACCAATAGGACGATATAAGAATTGGATTGATCATTTAACATTATTGAAGAATTGTAAATTTGTTTTTCTGATCCTTTAAGTAAAGGTGGCTACACACTACTGCAAGCTTGACAAGCATGCATGAACAGTCTATTTGTAACAGCCATACATAATTTACTTTCGCCGCCACACGGTACATGCATGCTTGAACAAGCTTCAGTTTATGCCGCGAAAAAGAAGAAGGAAGTCCGACGAAAAAGAAGGAAGTCCGCGAAAAAGAAGAAGGAATCCTGAAGGCATTTATCTTTTTAATAACGGCATCCTTACCGGCTTGGCTGTCAATTTATCTATACTTATTAAGTAAAATTTTGTATGCTGTATCCTTCTTCACCCTATCATGATATTCTGGTGATTTAATTCGTCAAAGACACGGCTGATTTTCCTATGCGCGAATAAAATCTTCCAATAATCCTCGATTGCTCCTTTTCAGATCGCTAGACATGATGGCGACGCGACGTATAGGTCATTTACGATCACGGACTGAACTAATTGTTTGTACAAGCTGTGGTACACACGTACCGTTTCGCTTGCGCAAGCATGGTTTGTCCAAGTTTGCATGATTCAAATTCAATCAATCATCAAGCGGCTTGCACAATTAAAATGCTTGCGCAAATTTTCCCTACAGACGCTACAGTTTGCTTGTACAAAAAGATTGTTAATGCATGCTTGTCAAGCTTGCAGTAGTGTGTGTAATTGTCGAACCAAATTATCGCCGATACGATTCTTGTTTTTATAATAGGAAAATTGTGAATGTGGTTCGTTCAAATGAAGGAATCGTAGGAATCAACGCAATATGAGAAATTGAATCGTGTGATTCGATTCACTAAAAAGAATCGTAATGCCCATCACTACTATACACTGACGATATTATCTTTTAAAAAAATCTGAACGTGTAAGATCGCTATCGTCATCTGAACTGTGCGATTTGGCATGCGGATCAGATACTGTGCGATTTGGCGTTGCGTGTAGGGACTCACCTCATAAATATGAAACAAATATTACCAGGCAGATATCTTAATAATATCTTAATAATTAATATCTTTAAAAAATAGGGAAAACAAAAATACACAAAGGAAAATAGTATTACTGTTGCATTTTTTTTTGTAATATAATCTTTTATTCAACTATATTTAAAAATATGTTTAAATCATTTTATGGTCATTAACTATTTTATAAAAAAAACCGTGCAGGTTTTCTTTTTATAATTATTTAAACATCATTTGCTGGTTAGCTAATACCTGTTAATGTTATGCTGCGTAGTATTCTATGAATCTAGTAAATATCAACTAACCAAGATCAAATTGCATTGTTAACATGCAGGACATATAAAATTATCAAATTTATAAACATGGTATGTATTTGACCCTAAAACATAATTTAATTTCCACTGTGAAAAACCTTAGTTTTCATTGAAAGCATGTGTGGTATACAGTATGTCCCCGGATCCCCGTATTGGTCTTTACAAGAGGAAAAACAGATTAAAAACAAATATTATTGACATTTTAAGAAAAATGCATTTTTTATAAATAATTTTGCTTCTTCTAAAACGATTAATCTCGTTTATACTTTTCCAAAATTCCATACCATGCTGTATATTTTAGAGAAAATTTAAGAAAAAACATGAAAATATAGTTGAATTGACCTAAAAATCAAAGGGCGTTTCTATGATAATATCATTTCTATTTCATTCTTCGATAGATTATTATTGATAGAATTTTAATTAACATCATATTTTTGACTGTTAAAATGTTAAAGAAGCCCAAAATGTATTTATTTCAATGCTATGGAGAGGGTGATAACAGTTATCGAAAAATGTGTTAGTTTAACAACAGCACAAATAGGACGTTAATAAAAATGAATAAGAACCATCTATCAAAGAATGAAATCAAAATGATATTACCATAGAAAAGCCTTTTGACTTCATTCTAAAAATTCAACCATATTTTCATGTTTTTTATAATTTTCTCTTAAACGGTGTATAAATTTGGAAAAGTATAAACGGGATTAACCATTTTAGAACAAGCAAAAATTTATATGAAGAATGCATTTTCCTTTGAATGGCAATAATCAATAATAAAAAAGTTTTTCCTCTTGCAAAGACAATCCGGTGACATACTGTATAGAAATAAATAATTTACATGAATTGAAACTATTAATTTCATAGACTTATTTTAAGTCTATGATTAATTTGTAATTTGTATTATAAACGATTTGAATTAGAAACGACTGATAAGTATTATTTTATAAGGTTATAAACGGGGTTTTTATTAAAAGAAAATTACAACAGAATATTTGACTTCCGTGAATTTCACGAATGTTAAACGATTATTTAAAAAAAATACAAACAAAATTTGGGTGTAACAAATTTGAGTGTTTTAGACTCAAGTTTGTAGAACCAGATCCTAAAATACTTACTATACTATACTGCCATTATGTACTTGCTGACGAGTAATTTAATACGCATCAGAAGATGGTCACGCAAGGCGTTTTCTTTCATGAGCTTTTCTGTGACTGAAGAAACCGATACGTGATGTTATCTGTCTACCGCACTCCGGACATTCAAAAATCTCATCGCCTTGTTGCCCTTTACTTTTTGATAGTAGCTTGACTGAGTTTACAATACTTCTCCATTCCTTTCTATTATGAGCTGCTTCTTCCCACTCATTCTGCATGTTAATCCCCTTTAAGTTTTCGTGGAAAATATCCTTGTACCTTTTGAGTTGTCCGCCCGGCTTCCTCTTACCGTCTACAAGCTCACCGTAAAGCAGAGATTTTGGTATGCGGTTTTCTTGCATTCTGCATACGTGACCAGCCCATCTTAAGCGGAATTTTGTAATCATGACTTGAATATATACTCTCGCAGTTAGCTTTTTCAAGAACTGAACTGAACGTTTGAGACATGATGGAACCATTTTGATTCTTAAGAGTTGTCTAAGATGTCTCTGTTGTAACTTGTTTAATGCGTTCATGTGTCGGCGGTACGGCACCCAGGTTTCGCTTCCATATAATATGGTGGAAATTATTATTGCTTCGTACACTGCAAGTTTCGTTTTTGTGCTCAAGTTATGATTGTAGAAAACCCTGTCTTTTAATTTCCAGAATGCTCTTGAGGCGCTGCTAATCCTGTGCTGAATTTCAGAGTCGATATTGGCTTTTTCCAAAATTATACTGCCAAGGTAATTGAATTCCGCTGCATATTCCAATAGTTCTTCTCCGATTTGTATAACATTGTTGTGATCTTCCGGGGGAGTGCACATGATTTTAGTTTTATCGATGTTCAGCTTAAGTCCCTAAGTAACCTTAAGTGAGCTAAAATAGTTACTAGTAACTTTTGTGAAAAACTCTTCCAGTCACATAGTATTTAAATAAGTTTTATATTCCCTAAAATCACATTTTCAATTGCTCCAAATTAACTGATTTCAAATACATTTTATAGAATTGTCTTTCAAAGTCAATTTTTAACTCAAAAAATAAATAAATATAAGCGATACTAATTAAACTTTTA
The DNA here is from genome assembly GCF_002938485.1 of Sitophilus oryzae. Lineage (NCBI taxonomy): Eukaryota > Metazoa > Arthropoda > Insecta > Coleoptera > Curculionidae > Sitophilus > Sitophilus oryzae. The sequence goes on from NW_022146055.1 coordinate 14,129,830, forward strand.
GTTACGTAATCAAGGGCGCGATTTTTAAATTCATTGCTGCCCACCTAAGAAAAAGAAATTTAAATTTCCCGCTGGGGATTCAGGCTGTAAAAAATGTTAAGTTGGTACATTTATTTATTTATTTCTTGACATTGTCATTCGTTTTGATACTTTAGTTTTGTATTACGAGTTTTTGGTTTAAATGTATTGCGTTGTGATACTTTAAGCTTAAGGCAACGGCCCAGCTACGTTGAAACACCGATTCCCATTAGAACACCGAAGTTAAGCGACGTAAGGCGATACTAGCGGATGGACGGGTGGCCGGTTCGAAACTCTGTATCGTGCTGTTGCCCAAAAAAAGGCAAAAGTGTAAAATCTATTGACACACACTGCTCATTCACGCCGCGCCGGTTCGAGGCCGGATATCTCGTGAGTAAGAGTCGATTTAGACACTTGTCAAGTGGGTAGGCCATTGACCATAATATTGGCCGAGGACCCGCGGATTTTCGGATTCCGCGTAAATAAAGTAGGTCCCGTCCAGATTAGCCCTGGCAGCAAAAAGGAGACGTTAACTGAAATCTTTACTTACTTATTCTTTTTACTTTACTTTTACTTTAACCCAATAACGCCCAGCGTCCTCATTTGAGGACAGCTCGACATGTCGAAAAAAACATCAATAATTTCACGGGGAATGTTAGTGCCAGTCATACCCTGATTCTAAGGGCATTTTACGAAGGCCTGTAGTTAGGTATTTGGAGTGAAATATCGTCAAATTTGTTGAATTTTTTTTGTCACTTTGGTTCACGTTAAAACTTGTGGATTTTCTTTATAAAACAAGGGTATGTATTAGAATTTAATTTTTCTTGTAGTTAAATTGTTAGGTTTTATGAATATAATACGTAAGAAAGCATTAGAGACATGATTTATGTACAGGGTGTAACCAAATTCTACTGTCCTCAAATGAGGACGCTGGGCGGTAGTATGTATAAAATTTGATTATTTCCTATTATTGTTCTAACTAGACTTTAGGTATTGTTGATGACAAGAAACAAATGTTATTCTGATTTTGTTCAGAATTATGTCTAGAAAGGCCTTCAAGACTTTAGAAGATGATTTGAGTATTTATATGCAGAGCATATTGATGCCGATATCGCAGCATTACCCCCAGAAGTCGAAGAATTGAGCGATGAAGATGACATAAACGAATAAGATATTGGAACAGCTACTATACGAGACATTACAGGAGGCACTGAAATATTTCGCACCGAAGAAAATGCTCCAGATGGTACATACACATCTGACGAAAAAGATAATTTGCCACTCTCATCGTTTTCTAAGATAAAATGAGGTGAACTATTTTTTTGGACACCCAGTTGGGATAAAACTGAACCAAGCCATTAAACTCTGGACTTTGAAGATCGTCATCAGATGTTGGAAGTTATAAGAGAACCATTACCAAATGCTGCAGCTTTAAAAAATTTCGAATCTTTTTTTGACGATTATGTTTACGAATTAGTGCTTACAGAAACAATACGATATGCTAGAACACAGAAAAATAAATTCGACTTTCAACAAATAAGGAAGAGATTCCAAGTACCTACATCAAAAACAATTATACCAGATAAAATAAAGTTTGACGGGAGAAACCACTCCATTGACAAAAGGGAAATACAAAGATGTCAAATGATCAATTGCAAAGGAAAATCACGAACATTTTGGCAAAAATGTAATATAACGCTTTGCATGCCTGCTTGTTTTAACGACTTTCACAAAAAAGTAGCTTATAAACTTTTATTTTTATATAAATTACAATAAACATACAAAAATTTTTCTTGTTTTTATTTATATCATATTATTCCAGCTTCCTCAAACGAGGACAGCAGTTTTTTGAAAAACTTGATAACTTATTTTCATAATAATATTTTTCTACGTTTATTTACATAAAAAGAAGTAGGAATCTCTAAAAAAATTAATCAATTTCGAAAAAAAATAAATTGGGCGTTAATGGGTTAAGCTTAAAAAAATTTACTAGCAGACTTTGCAGTCGAATATTGTTCTTTTTAGAACCTCTTTTAGTACCAAGTGTACAAGATAGCTTAATAACCGTTGCAAAAAACTCATCTTAATCTTATTAGAATATTTTGAACGGGGAAGCGGTAGTATAATGATCCTTTATGTCCCTTAAGTGCTATTAACCAGGTCAGTTTTGTGGATGTAAATAATAACTGTTTGTATATTTATAATTAATTGTTTCCAAAAATATTTTGATTAAAAGAAAATATGTAAAAGTGAGCAACTGTGCTTGTCAAGCTTAATCACGTGACTAAAAGTTTATTTGGTATGGTCTATAGTTAAGTTACTATTTTTTATTCAGCTATTTTTAGTTATATTGCGCCCTTGTCCCATTGATACTTTTTTAAAACTATAAAATTAATCAATATATTCGCCTACTCTGAGAATTTACTAGGCCAAAATTTGCATTTTAAAAATAATATTTAACGATGAAGACTGGTAAACATCATTATTGTTTTAATCTTGTGCTAAAACCCGTTTTGCAAATTTAAATACACTTTATTCAAGAGAGTTTCACTGTTATATAAAAAATCACATAGTATTGTTTCTATTAGTATAATTTAGAATCGGTTCAAAACAGGTTGATTTTTGTAAAATGGTTTAAAGTTTATTTGTAATTATTATTGTTGTGGTTTATGTGATCAGTATGGAGCAGAACATGGATTATAGGGACGATATGAAATGTTTTCTAGAACATGAGAAATGTAATGATACATCTGAAGATAAAGGCTCTACGGTCAAAGAAATATTTGCTGAGGTAATTTTTTTTATATTCTAATCATTTACAGGTAAATATTGATTTACCTCCAAATGACTAGTCTTCTGTTGTCCTTTACTCCTACGTGGAGCATAGGGTTTCAATAAACGCTCTCCAGCGGGTTCGGTTGTTGGCAGTTGATTTAACATCTCACCAAGATCAGTTTACTGCTTCGATGTCCTTTTTAATTGTCCTTTGCCATGTGTGTCTTGGACGACCGGTTATTCTACTGCCTTGCGGATTCCACTCAATAGCTCTGCCAACGATGTTGTTGCCGATTTGCCTTAAAGTGTGACCAATCCACCTCCATTTCCTAAGTTTGATCTCATTATACACCTGCCTCTGGTTGGTCAGGCTCCACAAATAGTGAATAGAGATAAATGTAAGAATCAAAAGTTACATAGTAGCGATGTGTGCTTTCACCTTGGGGGTGAGTGCCACCCCTTCTCGGGGGTGAAAAATAGATTACCCATTTCAGTAACAAAAATCAATAAAGGGATGAATTCTAAGCCAAAAATATTCTATAACATTTTTTCAGAAAATTAATATTTTCCGAGTTATTTAGGATTGAAAATCTTGGTTTTTCATCTAAAAACTGCATATTTTTCCGCAATTTTTTATAAATAACTCGAAAATCTTCCGTTTTATCGCAAAATATAAAGCAAAAATGAAGCTTTTGGAATAACGGATCGATTCATTGTTTGTTGTTTACCATAGGTGTAATAATAGCCGAGTTATCATTCTGTAAACTTGATTCTTTATTTTTCGAAAACTAAATTGCAACCTTTTACTTTTAAATGTCTTTTTTTGAAAGGTCTTTTCAAGTTTGTAGCTCAAAAACTCGCGGAGTTATAATAAAAATAAAATAGTCACCTCATTTTTCCGGAAAAAAATTAGCAACAAAATCTATGACTAAAATCACAAAAATAAAAACTATCAATTTGTAGGAAATTACACGAGCTACAAATTAATCTCTATATAGTTGAACAGTTTTGAACTCTTCATTTTCAGGAGATTTTTGGGTTTTAAGGGCTTAAAGAAGGTGGTTCTTACATGCAAGTCAAACTAATAAAACGTAATATCTACGAAATAAACAGATCTACAGAAAAATTAAAAGGGAGCAAAAATATTGCAAAAAAAGACCTTCAATTTTTCTTTGTTGCATTTTTTACGTTCTTGCTTAGTTCTTGAGATATGTCAAAAAAAAAATTTTTTTTAAAAACAAAAAATAAAATTTTCATTATTTTCAACTTTTTTCCAAATTTAGGCATTCTAAACCGCTCGAACTTGCAGAGTCAATTGCTAGTACCTAAATATAGCCAAATGTATATGTATTACGCTTAGTTTTTATTTTTATGATTTTAGTCATAGATTTTGTGGTTAATTTTTTTCCGAAATAAACAGGTGACCATATTATTTTTAAAATAACTACGCGAGTTTTTAAGCTACGAACCTTTTTAAGGAAGCACGTAAAAGGTATTCTCAAGCACTTTAAAAACGGTATTATTCATTTTCTTCGAAAAATGTGTTCTTTCGCCATTATTTTAGGGTAAAAGGTTGCAATTTGGTTTTCGAAAAATAAAAAATCACGTTTACATAATGATAACTCGGCTATTATTACACCTACGGTAATCAACAAAAAATGGATCGTTTAGTTATTCCAAAAGCTTCATTTTTGCTTTATATGAGTTTTGCGATAAAACGCAACGTTTTCGAGTTATTTATAAAAATTGGCTAAAAAATATGCAGTTTTTGGATGAAAAATCAACATTTTCAATCTTAAATAACTAGGAAAATATTAATTTTCTGAAAAAATGTTATAGAATATTTTTGGCTTAGAATTCATCTCTTTATTGATTTTTGTAATTAAAATGGGTGACTTATTTTTCACCCCCGAGAAGAGGTGGTACTCACCCCCAGGGTGAAAGCACACATCGCCACTATGTAACTTTTGTTTCTTACATATATTTCTATTGACTGTTACAATTTCACGTCAATCAGTGCAGGTGTTCAGAATTCGGACCCTAAAACCCTCGCTTACTGGCCTAACAACGGTTTACGAAAACCTGGAGCTTGTTAATTAATGACCATGTAATTTTCCAGGTCTCTGTACCATACAGCAATACTGACGTGACATTCGAATTGAAAATCCTAAGCTTAGTAAGTTGAGAGTACTGCCTAGATCTCCAAATATTGTTGAGCATTCTAAATGTTATTCTGGCCTTGTTTATTCTATTTATGATATCTTGTCCTGTGCGTCCGTTGGTTGAGATTATAAGTACTGCCTAAGTAAGTAAAATTATTTACCTCCTCCAAGCCAAACTAAAATTACTAGTCTATTTACATTATTTACAAATGACATCGATTATCATTTCAAGAGCCACTCTGGCGCACTTTTTTCAATCGTGTAGTAAACATAACTGAAGAGAAAGTCCGTATAAATTATCTAAGTATGTTCTTTGTAACAGCAAATTTTAAAAATAATTTAGGATAAAATAATAATAATTAATTATAATTACTATTTCTAAAATTGTTGCAGTATATTTATCTAGAATTATCATCATCATCATTATTTTCAGCTTATTTAGCGGTTTCAAATTATGGTGTGCCTCCCTCACATATTTAGATACTCTCTTTGTAGTTCAGCCCATTGTTGTGCCTGTTCCTAATACTATGGTCCCATCTCAGGGTTGCTCTTCTTCTAGGTCTCTTAATTTTTCTTGATTACTATGCTGCAATTTTTATGGTCCATCTGTTGTCTGTCCTTCTTGCCAGGTATCCTGCCCATTGCCACTTGGGTGATTTGATTCTGTGGATGACATATATTACCTGGATCTTTTGTCGTATCTACTCTATTCTACGATCTTTTTTGGTTATTCCTAGCATATTTCGTTCCATTGAGCGTTGTGCGACCTGCAGTTTCCTTATATAGCATATATCGTTCTGTATACTAGTTTCAGTGATGTGTTATTTATTTATTAGAATGACTTTTCTATCTAATAGTTTGTTATACATTACTTCAGCTTTTGCTAAATTCATTTTGAGACCTAAGTCCCTCGTACTTCCTTGTCAGTTGAGAACTCGGGGCTGTTTTAGATATGATTATTCTTGCTTTGTGTTCTTTGTATATATTGACCAGAGTTTCTGTATGAGGCCTGTAAATACCTTGTTCAGCTAGGGCTTCTATTGTTACCTTAGGATATATTGAGTTGAAAGTCTTCTCAAAGTCTATAAAGGCTATGGCTAATGGAAGTTCGTATTCTTTTATTCGGTTGATTTAGTTTTAATTTCTTATCAAAAAGTCAATTTGTCTAAATCTACTATTATGAGCTACCATTATAACCAATAGATATTACGATACATGTGAGCAAAGATAATTCTACTACGTGTTAACTATTGTTGTGTTACTATAATATTCTTTGATGTGAGTTAACAGCATCATTAAGATACGCATGTGAAAGTTTAATCACACAAGTATCTTACGGAGTTAACTCACATATATTGTACAATATTTTATCTACGTCTAACTTTAAAAACACAGAATGAATTTTAAAAATTATTGTACTTTACTATACAGGGTGGCGCACCTCATTCGCCTCGGTTGATTATACGAAAACGGAAAGATGTTGAAACAAAATATTTTATGAGTATATGTGGGAAGGCAATGTGCATAATTTAAAATTATTTTAAAATGTACAGGGTGTGTCAGAACTAACATCCATACCAAAGTTATATTTTTTTCTTATGGAACACCCGGTATTTTATTTCATTTTTGGATTCTTATGCATAAAATAATGCATTTATTATAAGTGTTTAATATGTCTAAAAGCTTTGGTTTTTGAGATATTTTAAGATATTTAAATATACATCTATAATAAACAAGTTTGTCAACACCTTGTTCATTACTTTTCAGAATTAATTCTTGTGCTGACTTTCAAGCCAGAGAAATAAACTTTACAAAAAATTTGATTGCTTATTTAAATGTATACAATAAGTACCAAAAATTGCTGGTTTATTTTAAATATTTATTTTACATAAAAACTTCGTTATTTCAAATGCAACACAATCTATTTTTTAAAATAAATCGAAGCAGATTTAAATGCTCTTTCAAACTATATTAAGGTTTCCTATACCTATCTGGCTCAGATTTTGATTAAAAAGCAATTTTTCCATAAAATTGTAATCAAGATGGCTGTTGTCGCCATGGCAATTTTCTAGTGACTCTTATTAGTACCTATTTTCAAAATCGACTTTAGTTTATGAACGTTATTTACATTTATAACAGGTTATTTTTATTTAATTTACCTACAATAAGGTTAATAAGTAATTATTTAATATTTTATCAAGAAAAATGATGGAGTATCTGCTGGCAGAATGAATGGATATGTTACTAGTAATTTTGTGAGGACAATTGCTTGTTAACATTTTTTAACAGTTTCGCATAGCTGATATATGTATATGAAAAACCTATTAGGCAGAAACCTGTCTTTGGAAGTGAAGAAAATGAATTTATTGGTTCTTTTACAGAAAATCCAATATTTAATTATTTTTATTTATCATTAATTATAAGTCATCGTAATATAAATCAAAGAACTACTTCTTTATTTTTCTTGATAAAACAATAAATACTTACTTATTAAACTATGGCAGGTAAATTAAATAAAAGTAAACTGTCATAAATTTAAATAAAGTCAATAACCTAATGTCGATTTTGAAAATAGCTACTAACTGTTACTAAGTAGCAAATTTCCATGGCGACCCAGCCATCTTGATTGCCATTTTATTGAAAAGTCCCTTTTTATTCAAAATCTGAGCCAGATAGGTATAGGAAACCCTATACTAATATAGTTTGAAAGATCAATTAAATCTGCTTCGACTTGTTTTAAAAAATACATAGTGTTGCATTTAAAATAACGAAGTTTTTATGTAAAATAATATTTAAAGTAGACCAGCAATTTTTGATACCCCTGTATACATTTAATGAAGCAAAACATTTTTTTAGTAAAATTTATTTCTCTGGCTTCAAAGTCAGCACAAGAATTAACTTTGAAAAGTAATGTACACGGTGTTGACAATTTTTTTATTATAGCATGTATATTTAAATATCTTAAAATATCTCAAAAACCAAAGCTTTTAGACGTATTAAACCCTTATAATAAATGCATTATTTTACGCCCAAGAATCCAAAAATGAAATAAAATACCGGGTGTTCCATAAGAAAAAATATAACTTTGGTATGGATCTTAGTTCTGACACACCTTGTATATTTGAAAATAATTTTAAATTATGCACATTGTCTCTCTACATATACCCATAAAAAATGTTGTTTCTACATCTTTCCGTTTTCGTATAATCAACCGAGGCGAATGAGGTGCGCCACCCTGTATACCTATCCCTAAAAATCAATTACCTTAATACCTTTGTTCAAATAACACCATGCATGACAATATCAATATGACAGTAAATAATATTGATGTCACTAGTTTAAAAAATGAGCGATTCGGAAAGTATTCCCTCTGACATTGAAGAAGAGGCATTCAGAGCCATTTCTGGATTGCTTCTTACGAAACAAAAGTATGAATATACATACTCTAAGTATGAAAAATGGTGCACCGAAAAAAAAGTACACAACTATGGAAATGGAAAGGTATACTCATAACATATTTTTCCAATTTAGTGCAAAATAAATGTTTTACAAAATATTTTTTTCTCTTTCGTCATCTAAACAAGGAGTGCAGTAATGAAAATGCAGTGAGTTAAGAGCTTCTTAACTCACTGACGTAGATAGAAAATAAAAAAAACTTCCTCAAAAAAAAGGTACTCTTCTCAATGTAAAAAGTAAAGAATAAATAACAATCGAAGATGTTACATACTTTCGTTGGTTAGGAAAATTTCTGTTCAATTAAAAAACTACCTAGAATGTTATTTCTGGACTTTTAGCCAGTGGTTTCTTATATAAAATAAATCCATCATACCATAATTTACACAAATGTGTGTTTTGGAAACTTTCCCAGAAGGATAGACCATAATAAATTCCCAATAATATATAAAAAAATTTGCACTGTGTAATAAGTTAGTGTTATTGATGTTAAACTATTTAAATATGTTTCTACCGGATGCGTCTCAAAAGTAGCTCACCCCTATAACTTTTCTATTTTTTCAGATAAGAAAACGAGATTTTGTATATTAGTATATGACATAAATTAGGATTGATTGACGTATTCAATTGTTTTTGGTCACTTCCTGTTTCACCGGAAATGACTACAACTTTTTATTTTTAAAAGGCACCCTCGGTATTTTTTTGCTTTATTCGATAGAGAATGACATTTTGAATAGAATGACACGTCATATGTCAACTTTTGACATTTTCGCTTAATAAAAAATCGTGTTTTATAATTCAATCTAGAGGTACTAATCCTTAATCAAGGAGCCTAGGAAAAATAGATCTGATCGTTTAATGCTTTTAATGTCTTGTCCTGGCCAGTTATAAAATGCCCAAATCGTATTTTTAATCATATCTCAATTTCTTCAAATGAAACGAGGGTGGCTCATTAGCATATTTGGAAAAAGCATTTTTTTACGAATAATTTGATACCACACACTTATTATATAGGTACAGGGCCGGCGGAAGGGCCGGGCGACCCGGGCGGCCGCGCAACGAAAATATTTAAAAACAGTTATCTAAACAAATAGTAACAAATATCCAGTTCAATAATTAATCGGTACTGTCAATTTCCACACTAACATATATTAGCTATTACCACACCACATAGGGAAGAATATCTGACTAAACATTATAAACACTATACTATATCCTAGATGTATCCTATTATAGTTTACTGAAATTATGCTCAAAAAATCGTTAGCACAAAAGCTTTGGGATAGTTTTGATTTCTTCTATTCTAATTATTCTATATATTTTTTGAGTGCTCTATCCGAAACTGGGATTTGCGAATTCATTTTCGTGGAAGAATATTAAACAAAAGTAAATAAAAAAATATAAATCCCATTTGTTCGTGGCATTTTACTTATAACTCAAAAGCTAACAACTTTTTGTAAGCAATCCTTCTTTCTATAATTCTCGTTTTTATAAATTTCTAAACAAACTGTTTTGGGTCAAGAGCCAGCAAAATTAACAGATTTAGCGACTGACCGCTCAAAATTGCACTTTTTCTACTTTCCACACCCTTTATTTGTTATTAATGGCTGATATGCCCTAAAATTATATGAGGCAAATATTCATTCGCAAGAAGCTGAAGAGGATCCCGATATCCTATCAAATTATCTATTATCAAAAAAAGCTTATAAGTTTGCCTCCTTAATTAAATTAATTTATTAAGAGCAGTGAGAAAGATATCAATCTTTTGGTGGTTTTGATTGTTCCGGATTGAATATGTAGTAGTAATACACTGGAAATGGTAGCAGAATCGTAGAATTTTCTCATTAGAGGAATCACACGAAGAAAAATTTCTCACAAAGAAATGCATCTCAAACACTGGCTGATCCTCATTTTGAAGCCGACAAAACTGTCTGATCATAATACTGATTCTGCACTAAATATGTAATTGTTTGTGAAAAAGAAAGAAAAATTGTCTTAAATTCTTAATAATAAAAAATAATGCAACTGCTTTCAATTTAATACTAATGTTTTCAAAGATCACTTATACCAGAACGAGACTGCGGAAGTTGGAATTCTATTTCTTATAGCTCTATATACCGGGTGTCTCCTCTATAATTTGTTTATTTTGTGGAAACGAGATTTGTATGTTGGTATAGTATACGACATAAATTAGGATTAATTGACGTATTCAATTGTTTTGGTCGCTTCCTGTTTAACCGGAAATTACTACAACTTTTGATTTTTAAATGGCACCCTCAGTATATTTCTATTTTACGCGATAGAAAATGACACTCTGAATAGGATGACATCATATATGTCAACTTTTGACCTTTTTGCATATGGTTTATTTGAAATTGTAACACATTGTAACATGCGGTTCATAACGCGAACAATTTGTAACAATTTGACTCGAAATACCAAGTGTGATGTGGTATCAAATTATTCGTAAAAGAATGCCTTTTCCAAATATGCTAATAAGCTACCCTTGTTCCATTTAAAAAAAATTGAGATATGGTTAAAAATACGATTTAAGCATGTTTACCGGCCGGGACGAAAAAAGACACGAAAAACATTAGACGATCAAATCTATTTTTCCAAGGCTCCTTATTTAAACTAATAAATTAGTGTTTTTAACACAGCCATGGCACTATAGATTAAAATTTAAAATACGATTTTTTTAAGCAAAAATGTCAAAAGTGATATATAATATGTCATTCTACTCAGAATATCATTTTCTTTTGGAATAAAGTAGAAATATACCGAGGGTGCATTTAAAAATCAAAAGTTTAAGTCATTTCCGGTCAAACAGGAAGTGACTCAAAACAATTATTGAATATACGTCAATCAAACCTAATATATGTCATATACTACCATTAAGAATAAAAAATACTAACATATCAAAACTCGTTTTTTATCTAAAAAAAATAAAAAAATTATAGGAATGAGTCACTTTCGCGACGCCCCGGTGTAGAAAAAACAACAATCGCAGACTAAGATTGAACAAAGAGAAGAATTTTGAAATATATCTTTAAGTGGAAATTTATTGTTAAAGTAGTATGAATATGCTTAGTTGTAGTTAAAGTATAGGACTGAAAGAAAAAGAAAGTTATAACTGTTAAGGGGGAGGGGGGGGCGCCAGAGGTGGTACTCGCCCGGTCTCAATATTTTCCTTCTGCCGGCCCTGTATAGGTATTTCGAGTCAAATTTTCGTAACGAACCGCAAGTTATAATTTGAAATAAACCATATGCGAAAATGTCAAAAGTTGACATATGATATGTCACAGTATTCAGAGTGTTATTTTCTATCGAATAAAGTAAAAAAAAAATAAACGATCAGATCTATTTTTCCAAGGCTCCTTGATTAAGGATTAGTGTTTTTAACATAGCCATGGTACTCTAGATTGAATTTTAAAATACGATTTTTTATTAAGCGAAAATGTCAAAAGTTGACATATGACGTGTCATTCTATTCAAAATGTCATTCTCTATCGAATAAAGCAAAAAAATACCGAGGGTGCCATTTAAAAATCAAAAGTTGTATTCATTTCCGGTGAAACAGGAAATGACCGAAAACAATTGAATACGTCAATCAATCCTAATCTGTCATATACTAACATACTAAATCTCGTTTTTTTATCTGAGAAAATAAAAAAGTTATAGGGGTGAGCCACTTTTGACGCGCACCCGGTATAGAATACATGCATTATGTTTTTAAACTCGAGCAATATTTTTATTTTATTCTTATCTCATTACTTGCTAACTATGCCTAAATATAATAGTAAGTACCTCATGTATTTTAATTAAAAATGAATTCAGTCAATCAAAACAAATCAATTATCATAATTTTCTTTAACGTTACAGGAGGGTCTTAGGCAGGTTTCAGTGTCCAAGAAATGTATTGGGTGTCCCATTTTCGTGTGCTTTATAGGGATTCTCGTTTATGAGTAGAGAGTAGAGATACAAAAATGCGGTTTTTGCATCACAGTGCTACTTTTTTATGAATCTAAAGATGCTACACCTATATCACATCCTAGCCCTCTTAATTCCTGAAATACAGGGCAAATTTTTGAAATTTTCTATTTTTCGACTCCCCTCGTACGTCGGTTATCCTGTAACCATAGATAACATATAATTATTATATTTTATGTTATCTGCGCCAGAACTTATAGAAAAGGTGAAAAGTGAATTCCATAGAGTTTTTCACGTAGAATTCAGTGGTGTAACTAGCACAATCGTATGTGCTGCTAAGGGGTAAAGTAGGGGTGTAAAGTATTAATTTTAAAAACCGGCATCCAGTTAGCTTGGAAATGAATATCAATAACATTCCCCATATAATTTTACATATAAAATGACAGCGATCTTCATTTCATAGCCAACGTTGACGCCGTTTTTTTTTCGATTATACGGTATTTTTAGCAAGTAATATTTATCTATTTTTAATTGCCTTTCCATATTACTCAAAATATTTTTTCTAACTCTTGAACTCCCTAAATATTAGTAATGAAAAGTATAGTTGCGCCGATTATCTAAAAATATTCAATGAGCAATTTCTCTCAGCTGTAATGTATGTCATTCCATGTAGCGTAACGATCTGTATTTTTCAAACAATACTACGATGATCCTCTACTAATTAAGCTTGTTGCTTTAATAAAGCTTATCCTGGAAATGTTACGTTTGGTCTGACTCATTCCTAAAAAATATCTTTTGGATAATAAAATATACCCATAAGAATTGGCATAAGAATTTCATTCCCTTGCAATACAAATTATATTCCTGTTATTATTACATAAATAATACTCTAGTTTATATCTATTTGATTATAGTCTGAATAATAAGTGTTGTAATAAAATATCACACAAAAAATTGAGTGCTTCATTCAAACGCTTCTTAATATATGAAGGGTCAAGGGTGAAAAATATGATAAGTCCAATGAACTTATTTTGATTCCAAAAATACGTAGTAGTTCTATCTTCTTCTTCTTAAAGTGCCTATCCTCTATGGATGTTGGTTATCACATTGGTCCATATTACTTTGTTCACTGCCGTTCTGATCAAAGCTGTTGCGTCCTGCTGATCTTCTGCCTTCTATTTTCCTCTGCATTATGAGTTGGAGTAGGCGGTATTTCTCGTTCCGCATGATGTGTCCGAAGTATTCCAGTTTTCTGCACAAAACACATACACAAGGAGACGTGCTAGCGCCTTGCTAAATATTGGAAAGTGAAATTGACGTTTAAATTTGACACTGTTGACAAGTCTACTGCTACTAGCGCCCCCAATATCGCTTGTAGGAACTACTGACTAGACTGTCACACATGGCGGGAAGTTTAAAAAAATAAAAAATTTTAATTCTTCATTTATTTTTAATTATGACAGATAAAAACACAAAAAATACACCATTTTTTAAAAATATGTTTAATATCAATATCAAATATACAACAGAAATTAATTTCACCACAATAAATTAATAAAATTAAAAGAATAATGTTACAAGTAGATCAAGACACAAAATTAATTATAACAAAACTGAAAAAAATGGCGTCATAGATGGCTTAGAAATGAAGATAATATTATATATCATAATTTTGAAAGTAAAATTATATAAGAAATGTCATCGATCATCGTTTTTAAGCTGAACGATTATTTCAAACATACAAGCTGAGTTCGTTCATAGTGCTCTGAGAAATCTAGATAAACAAAGAATAATAAATTAAAAGTATTCCAGGGGAAAAGAGAGGAAAAACCTGTATCGTCTCTGATATCTGTCAGGGTATTGTTGAAAGTGTCATCTTTTTGCTCGAAGTTTTCAGGTCGATTAAAAAGATGACATTACAACAATACTTTGCCGTAACATTCACAAATATCAGAGAGAGAGTACAGGTATTGCCTCTTTTTTCCTCTGGGATGCTTTATATCTGTTGTTCTTTGTTTATCTATATTTCTCAGAGCATAATGCCGAACACGACTACAGTATATAATAATTTCAATATCCTAAGTGGAAAGAAAAAAGATCACCTTTCTGTTTTGTACTATGGTCCCTTTCTTCCGATGGCTCATCTCGTTGATATTTAGGAAGGTATTCATAAAATATATATTTTATTATCGGTCCTGGGATGAAAAAATATAAAATTCAATTTGATTTGATGATCCGGTGACCCGATGATCCTTTTCTGTCACCTAAATCAGGAGAATGACAATGAGCATGATAATGAAAAAAATTATTTATCAACACTTACCTACACTTTAATCCAAGGAATTTTATCAAAAACCTATATTTGCCTAAATAATTTATGTATTAAATTTACAAAGCAAACTGCAGCGTGTAAACCAAAGAAATAAAATTGCAACAAGTCAACGTCAACGACCCGACAAGGAGAAAAGTGTTGTTCGAATAACAAATTATGGGTTACCAAAAATTGTTTTTGTCTCCTTTCAACGCACACTTTAGAAAGAAAAAGAGATGAACTGTAATACTGAAAGAACGTCAAGGTTTTATCTGTCACTCTTGTCAATAATTTATCGGTATGGAAGATTCCTAGAAAATCGCTTGTGGTCAAGTTTTCAACCATTGCCAGTTCTCCCATAAGAAGTGTCATCCACCTGGTTTTCTGCGTTTGACATTCACTAGAAACTCCAACTCCATAGATAAATGCAACAAGTTTAGATTGGAAAGCCCGTAAAAATTTTAGATCGCGAAATTATTTTGGGTCGCGACCGTTATACGCGATCTGGTGCTGCTATAGCGGTCGCTAAGAACAACGGCAAACAAAAACAGAAATAATTTTCTCTTGTCAAAGTCAGGATCTTCAAAAATCATAATAATCTTTCAAAATCTAAACCGCTCTCATTAAAGAAATTCCGAAAAGTGTTTATATAGCGTCCATTTTCAAAGTAATTATTGCTATCTTGTGAATTTAATTCAAGTTTTATTTACTCCAACCGGTGATAATTGTGAAAAAGTGGCATTAAAAACTTAAAAAGCTGTGCTGTGAACTGTGAACTGCAAAAACCATCGTGGATCGTGGCATAACGTCGGCTTCCAATGTTTCATAGGTATTTCATACACGCGTCCTTATATAAAATAAAGTTTCTTGTATGCAACATACTGTATTTTATTTATAAAATTAAACGAAAATAATAATAAATTTGAATAAACAATATTTGGCGATATAATTCCGGAAAAAGCCGAACCGTTCCGAAATTTTCAAAAGTTTTGGGTCGCGACCGTTGCAAGAATAGCGCCAAATAGTGTTTACATTGTCCTTATGGGTACTTTCCAATCTAAACTTGTTTCATTTATCTATGCTCCAACTCCTTGTTGATGCGGTGTAGTACAGTCTCATTTGACACGCGATGCACCCACGAAATCCTAAGCATGCGCCGATAGCACCACATCTCAAATGCATCCACAGGCTTGCATGCTGCGTCGGTAAGGGTCTACGCCTCTGCTCCATACAGAAGGGTTGAGAGCACGTAGCATCTCAGGATTCTGATTCTAGTGCGGACGTTGAGGGACAGGTTGCATAGTATATTTCACATTTTGTTAAATGTCCCTCTCGCGATTTCGATTCGATGTTTTATTTCGCGAGAGTGGTCCCAGTCTTTAGTCAGGGTGCAGCCCAGGAATGCAACTGTCTCGGCCGTTCGGAGAACGATGTTGTTAGCAGTGAACTGAAAGTTGTTGATGTTCTTGCTAAAGATCAACGTTTGAGTCTTCTTGCAGTTCATGTTCATTCCGTATCTGCTGCATGTATTCGCCACAACAGAACGGATCTGCATATCTCAAATTGTTTACTATTTCTCCGTTTATTACCAGCCCATCCTCTGTGCCATCCAGTGACTCTCTAAATAGATGTTCCGAGTACACATTGAATAGCAGAGGCGACAGTATACAGCCCTGTCGCACTCCCCTCCTTACACTAAACTCTTCTGAAGTTTCGTTCTCGATTCGAACCACGGCCTTTTGTTGACGATAAAGTTTTGTATTATCTCTGTATCTCTATCGTCTATTTCTGATTCCTTTAAAATCGAGATGAGTTTGTCATGCTGGACTCTATCAAACGCCTTTTCGAAGTCTATGAAGCACGCAAAGACATCTACATTGACGTCGCGTGCTCGTTGGATTAGGACTTGTATTGAAAACAGAGCCTCTCTGGTGCCCAGTCCCTTTGTGAAGCCGAACTCAGTTTCACCTACGTTTTCATCGAGCTTCCTATATATACCTGTTTGGATGATATTAAGGAGGATTTTTAGGACGTGGCTCATCAGACTGATTATGTCATCAGTAGTTCTATGTCCACGGAATATTGGGACACCCTGTATAAAACAAGATGACAAGAGGGTTCAGCTTGTGCTATATTAATTGTGCCTGTTGTCAATCAACGGACTTCTCTAGGACAAAAACTCATTGAATTTGAAAACCAAATAAAATATTTAAATAAATATTTTTATACAAGAAGGTTTTTGACACAACGATCAAAGACAATTAAAATTCAGAACGTTTTATCAAGGAAATTGTAATTAATATTACTCAGTACGGTACTATATCTTACTGTATTTTTTTTTAAATCCCCTAGAGCATATACAAAAGAACTTAATTACATTGCGGCTAATGATACAGATAGCAATCAAAAATGATACATGAGTCAAATGCGAACTACATAACAGATGTAATTGTATATTATTAACAAGCATTTTTATTAAATAATCTCTGCATGCAACTATTTTTATTGTTCTGTTTATATATTTTTAGATTAAAATAGTTCATCCGGCAAATATCGATTACATGCATGCAGAATGCAGAATGAGTGGGAGGAGGAGGGGGGTAATCACTGCGACCTTAAAGATCTATTGTGTCCCCCTTCCTAGAGTTATAATTCATCATAGAGTCTGTAGTATCTGGGAGGGGTAGTGGCAATTTTTAAATTAAGTAATAGATTTAAATTAAATTTTCGCTCAAAGGTATTGTGACTATGGAAAAAAATAAATTTAGATTGTTTTGGATTTCTATTTTGGGTGAATTATAGAAGTGAGTCACTTTTCAAACGCACCCGGTATGGGTTATTGCTGGAATATTTTTCTAAAAAAGGATGTACGCCACTGACTTTCTTTATTTTGTCAACAAAATTGTGTATGTACTGTGTATTAACTGGCCAAAGCGTTAAATAAGTACTCATTGATTCCTCATCAAAAAATAGAAATAATAAGAAAAAACAGCAAATTGGTCAAAGAAATTTATCCTAATCATTTACTGTGATAAATGTTTAAATACACTTTTCAAATTTCAATCCTTTATATTTTCTCAATGACTCGACCGATTTTCAAAAACAAAGCGGGAAAGTATAGAGAATGGAAAGCTCTTTTCATTGCGGTGCCACTTGACCCCCCTTCCCCTTTGAAAAAAGTTGGGGGATGACACTCCCGCTTAGAGAGTTGAAGATTTTGCAATCATTTTTGGGGCAAAAGTTATCCCCCTCACAAACAAAATTCACGTGTTTTTGGATTTTTTGAAAAAAAAGATACCTCGGCCGTTATGCCTTGCGGAACGTTTTCGATGGGTCACCCTGTATACAGTTTGCTAAAAAAAATGACGAAAATAGGGCTAAAAATAACAAAAATATAACACTTTAAATTTGACCAAAAATTTCTCCGTTGCGTTTTTTTTGCATCTCCATGAGTGTATATTTTTGACAAAGCATTTGAAGCAGAAACATCTCTGATGACAATATATCAAAGTATGAACAAATTTTATTTAACTAGTACAATAGATGCCAAATTAGTTCAGATATATTACTAATAAACAAGAGACACGAGTTAACAGCCGGCAGCGACAGGTCAGGAACAGGATTTCTTGTTTCTTTGCTTTAGTTTGCTCCAAAGCGGATTGGTACAGTCGCGCACATACCAGTCTTACTGCTGCTGCTTCAAAACGTGGTCGTTGCTAAGTTTTAACAGTTTTGCGCGTTTCGAATTGCTGCGATATTGTATTCTACCGAACAAAATTGTCGTTAAAGTGTTCCTTTTTCATTCACTAAATGGATAATACAGTGTTTCAAATAGACACTCGAAGACTTTTGGAACGTGGTACTAGTGTCAATGGATACTGCCAAAGTGTTTTTGATAAGGTGCGTCTTAGAGTTATTTTAATTCAATTTTTAAATTAAATCCATAGTTTTTTTTATAATAAGAATTCAAAACTATTTTTAAATGTTATTGTAATTAAACATTGATTTACTAATTGTTTTTGTTTTTGTTTTATTTATAAAAAAATACGAAAACATTACTATAGTAAATAAATAATTTGGTAAAGTTATATTTAGGACCACAAGTTACTCTTTAAGAAAAACTTATGGAATTTTTAAAAAATAATGATATTTATCTATATACCGGGTGCGTCTCAAAAGCGGCTCACCCCTATAACTTTTTTATTTTTTCAGATAAAAAAACGAAACTTGGTGTGGTAGTATATGACCTAAATTAGGATTGATTGACCTATTCAATTGTTTTTGGTTACTTCCTGTTTCACCGGAAATGACTACAACTTTTGATTTTTAAATGGCACCCTCAGTATTTTTCTACTTTATTCGATAGAAAATGACATTCTGAATAGAATGACCTATCATATGTCAACTTTTAACATTCTCTCTTAATAAAAAATCGTATTTTAAATTTCGATATAAAGTGTCATGGCTATGTTAAAAACACTAATGTTTAATCAAGGAGCCTTGGAAAAATAGATTTGATAGTCTGATGTTCTTAGTGTCTTGTCCTGGCCGGTTAAAAGATGTCCAAATCGTATTTTTAATCATATCTCATTTTTTTCAAATGGAACGAGGGTGGCTCATTAGCATATTTGAAAAAAGCATTTTTCACGAATAATTTGATAGCACACACGTGGTATTTCGAGCCAAATTTTCATCATGAACCGCATGTTATAATTTCAAATAAACCATATGCAAAAATGTCAAAAGTTAACATATGATATGTCATTCTATTCAGAGTGACAATTTCTATCGAATAAAGTAAAAAAATACCGAGGGTGCGATTTAAAAATCAAAAGTTGTAGTCACTTCCGGTGAAACAGGAAGTGACCAAAAACAATTGAATACGTCAATCAATTCTAATTTATGTTATATACTAACGTATCAAATCTCGTTTTTGTATCTGAAAAAATAAAAAACTTATAAGGATGAGCCACTTTTGAGACGCACCCGGTATGCTAGCGCTAAAATGGATACTTGGCTAATTTTCAAACTAGCCAGCTATTTTGCAAAAATTGCTGTTGTTTTGAGGATTAGGTGTTTGAGGATAGTCTGCGGTGGTGGTTGTGCTGTTTGTTTGCAAAATAGCTGGCTAGTTTGAAAACTAACCAAGTATCCATTTTAGCCGTAACATATATAACAAATTTTCTTATGTTTCACAAAAGATAATAAGTTCGTAAATCTGACGCACATATTAAAGCAGAGATTACTCTTTTCATAATTAAACATAATAACTGAATCATTGAACTTTTACTTTAAAAAGTAATTTAAAAACATGTTACAACAAATACATAATTGAGATAATAATATAAGTGTATAGTTTATTAATTTATTACTATTAATGGACTCACATTATTAATATCGATTTTTTCGTTGAATATTTATTATTAAACTCGTTTTACACTTTATTCATTAATGCATTAGACAATGTGTTCTAATTATTGACACTTGAAAGAAAATTCAAATTTGTTAGAAATTTTAATCCTTGATAATTGTATACATGTATATGCATCTCAGTTATTTAAGTAAATGTGTTGAAGGACGACTAACAAGAGTAAAATTAACTCAAGAATTAATTGGACTAATTTTCTAAATTATGTCAAAAATTAGTCGCATTATTCTCCCGTCCACCTGTTTCCAAACTAATATAATATATCTATTAAAACAATGTGTACAAATATGTTAAACACTCTATATATATAGTATAGTAGATGTGTTTATCCAATATCAGATTTAATGATTATAATTAAATTATACTTTAGATTAGAATTAAAATATAAAAAAATACTATATATGGAATTAAATCAACTATACGAAATAGCAAAAATGGCTCTCAAAATTCAAAGGAAATTCATTATCTCATACATTCATATGTAAAATTTCCAGAAAAAATACATTTTTAGTCGGCCAAACCATTTAAATTCATTGCCAGAAAAATCTCTTGAAATGATATAAACATTTAACCACGCTTCGCATTCACACATATTACACCTGTCTAAAAATATACTGATTATATTGGAGTTTAACAGCAAATGATCACACATGTTAAAATATTTGATATTATTAATTACATATTTCAAAATAGTATTTAACATAAGTTGTTTTACCTATCAACTCAATTAATTAGAATATTTATTTCAAAATGTTTCATTCAGATATCTTAATATATCAACAGTCTATACATATTATTGTGACTGTATGTAGGTGTTCGAATTTAAATTTGAAAAAAAATAAACCGAATATTTATTTAATTATGTATTATCATAATTTTTACTATTTGGGTTTATTTATTTTTTCTTTTAAATAATATATATTTAAATGTGATTTATAATTAATGGTATGTCTCTTAAAACTGTTCAAGCAAGAAGTGAGAGACATAAAAGTTAAAATAACCTATTAATTGTAGTGTATAGTGTGACCAACGGATCTGTAGCTACGGGGTATCGGCAGGGGAACGCAGTTGTAAACAAAACACGCCCAATTTCATTCATAAAATAGGCATGGGCGTACGGTGTTATATGAAAATAATGTGTATCATAAATATAATACTCAGATTAATATTTTTTTCAAAAAACTTTATGCTGTTTGAATCGTTACTGTTGAGTTAGCAGATAAACACTAAAAGCTTTTATTAAAGCTCCCTTAAATATTTTGAATCATCTTATTATTGTGTTGTTAATATAATAGAAGAAATAATTACAGCTGGGGGTTGGAACCTTTGGTGTTACACAGCAAAATAAAACACTAAATCAGTACAATACACCAAAACACTTTTAATTTTTACACTGGACGCACGTTTCGCTAACCATGTCTGCCATCAGCAGATGATCAAGACTGAGTCTTGAGGTATATTTATTTATATATCTGTACTAACTATATTTTTTTCTATAATACATAATTTTGGATATAACTATTTCCAGCAAAAAAAAATCTTGAAAATAGTTAACTTTGGAAGCGCAAACAAAACATAATTTTACTCACCAGTAGATCCAATATTGCCTATTACACCAGATATGGTATCGCTCCGCCAGCAGTTTTTAAAGGTTAGGTCATTGTCTACCCATATGTTTCATCCAAATAGATAATACTTGGCTATATTTTCGAATTTCGCGTATATATTTATATCTCTCTGCAATATAATGGGCCGCTCCATTAATATTTATCTGTTATTTTGACATTTACGCCAAAAAATTAATTTGATTTTAATCACCCCTAAGCGTTTCCCTGCAGAAGGAAAATTCGATTCTTCCTGCAATTTTTGCAAAAGCTTTCTAATTGCGGAGACGAGTTTGAATTCGAGATAAAATCTATTTATCAAATTCCTGACCACTTCGAAAAAGTCGTCGAGCTTTTCGACAGCAGTCTCACGTGGTCGTTTCTTTCCAGAGCTGGATATCATTTTATCGGGGTTAGTTTTCAGCCTTTTTTATCTTCTGTGTGATTTTTTTATAGCCGATACGCCAGCTCCTGTATAAAAAAATATCCGCTCAAGTTTACGTTTAAGCGGCAACTTAAGCGAACTCTCTGTAGCTTCTTCATCGCAAACCTTATTATGAACACAAGGAAATAAACCAAATGAGATTTCATCCACGTTATTATTAACTTACCTATATAAATTAGCTATTATTTCTCTTGTCTGACTATGTAGCGTCTTAACCTCGGTCTTACCCTTAACAAATTTATTCATTTTAAAATACAAATATACGATCAAGCTTGATATTAATAAATAAATACTACGAACGAAAAACATTATAACAAGATAACAAAACAATAAAACACAACTTAACTATCAAATATACGAAAAATATAGGAATAAAGTTTAGGATAACCGGTATAAAATAATGAAATAAAGTAATAATGATCAAAAAAATGACAACGCCACTGGACATTTCAATAGTATTCAATATTCCTACACTTTTCAGAAGAGACCCTGAAGTTGGGGATAAAGCAAGCGAATAGGAAAGGCGTAAAAGCCAATGCAACCGCGTGGTAACAAATCCTGTGACGTACTCTCGCCAATCATGTTCGATGAATAGGCGGCCATGCCGGTTTGCCAATGATATCGTTGAAAAATCTTCAACTTTCATAATAAGCAGATTATACAGAATGAAAGAAATAAGTTATTAAATAAAACATATCGAACAATATGAACTACGTTAAAATTTCTTAGTAATATACGTCAGAATATATGCTAAACACATTATATATATAATAAAAATATATTAAATTTATAGTTCATGTCTGGCAATTTTGCAATTTTATAGATAAACGTGGCAATGTCGATTTTTTTTTCTCGCATTCCTTCCGTAGCTTCAGATCCGCTGGTCAAACAGTATATGCTAGACTCATATGCCGAATTCGCCCATTGAGCGAAATAAATACATCCACAAAGTTGCACGAAAGAGTTTTGATGCATTGGTTTCAACTTCTATGCGGAGTGGGTTAATCTTCTGTTGTTATATTATATCAAAAAAATAAATTAAACCCATCCGCAAAGAAGTTATATAAATACTATTAATCTACGACAATGTCATTATGACACATTTAACATTGTCATTTGGATGTCATTATGGCTTTCATAATAGCACTAGTCATTGGCACTAGTGCTATTATGAATTCATAATAACACGCAAATTTTAAAATAAGAAACAAGCAAAAAAAGGTACATAAATACGTTTATTTATTGTAACATTAATTATAATATCAGTACAATTGGTTAAATTAATTCCGGACGATGAGAGATGAGTTGAATTTTTAGAAAGTAAATTTATTTCGTTTCGAGTGCTTGAACTTGTTGACCCATCATTGCCAGAAATGTTACCCAAAATATTACATGACACTTTTTTCTTATTTTCTTTGGAATGTTTTATATAGCTCTCTGCCACTGTGTTAGAGCGCCAACTACCATGTCTTTTAACAGTTAGTAAATCCACTCCTGAATCTGCAAGCAACGACGCAGACGATCTACGGAAACAATGGCCAGTGTATTGTTGTGGATTTGGAAGACTTAGGAACAATGCAATTTTATACGGCATTTCCCCCAAGTATTAATGCCAACGGGTTGCTTAATACATTTTCCATTTCTGTACCCCACAAAAAATCGAGTATGCTCTATGCTTGGCCGCATAGCTATATATCTTCGAACCATTTCCACCATATTTATTCCTTCAACATTCCCTTTCGTTATAAAAAAATCTCGTGATATCTTTGTTCTCGGAAATGGAATAATGACATGAATGCATTGTCCTTCATCTTTAACATTTTTCAGCTGCAGATTCAAGATATCATAAATCATAATTATATAACATTTAATCATATCGCGAAATTAGTATTTATTTCGCTCAATGGGCGAATTCGGTATATGAGTCTAACATATAACCTATATTACCTATATTTTAGTGTGGTCATATCATAAAATATGAAACTACTATACTATTCTAATATTAAATAATATAGTAGTGTTTATATTTAATAAAGTAGCATAATACATTTTTAAACCTGTTTAACAGTTATCTCCATATAAAACTGCAAACTAAGCTTGTTATACTTAATCTGTTCATTTACAACTAATCTATTACTTTTATACTATATTGTACCTGTATAAATGTGCTGTGTATTTTTTTTTAAATATTCATTTAAGCACATTTGCATCCTCCTGCGGTTAACTATAATATTTGATAACTGAGAATGCGCGTTAATCTTTCTAGTTCTTTTCTGAAAAGCAACCACTGATTGATTTTATATAATTTTATACAGTTTTTTATTATTAATTGAAGTAGAATTAGTCGAAGTACTTTTTCGATTATCTTTATATAATTTACCAAAAAATTCAGTATACTGTTTTTTTTTGTTGAGTATAATACAGTTCTCTATAATTTTATTTATTCGTCAAATTCCTTCATTTTCAAAATCGTTTTGTTTTTTGAAAAATTGTTTTCTAGCTGAACAGACTATTGCCAGACTGTTGTTTTCTAAAAGAATGAAAGAATGTTCTAAATATTCCTTAACCTGTCTTGGTCTTTCTATATGTCTCTTAATTCCTCGTAGGTACCATGTTGTAATTTTTATGGTCTATCTGTTGTCCGTCCTTCTTGCCAAGTGTCCTGCCCATTGCCGCTTGAGGGATTTGATTCTGTGGATGGCATCTACTACCTGGGTCTTTTGTCGTATCCACTCTATTCTTTTACGGTTTTTTCTTGGTTATTCCCAGCCAAAGATATTTAAAGTCTCAGCATATTTTATTCCATTGGACGTCGTGCAATCTGCAGTTACCTTATTATGTCCGTTTAAGTGTCCAGGTTTCGCATGCATATAGGTCATGACTGGTAGTACACATTAGTCGAATGTTTTCTTCTTTAGATAAAGAGGCATTCTAGATTTGATTATGATTGACCTTCTTCCATAAGTACTCCATGCTAACTTAATCTCAAGTAGATTTCTGGAAGTAGAGATCCCGAGCTGTGTATTAGGTGTCCCAAATATATGTATTCTTCTACTATTTCCAGTTTTGTAATATTTATTAGAATGTTTTTTCTGTCTATTAGTTCGTTGTATATTACTTTAGTTTCAGGTAAATTCATTTTGAGACCTACTTTATTGCTGGCTGTATTTAGTTCGTTAATTTGTGTTTGTAGTTCTTCAAGACTGTTGATAATTAAGAGATCATCAAAGAATCTTAGATGGTTAAGATATTCTCCATCTATTTTTAACCCTTAAGATTTCTTCTAGTGTTGCTGTAAAGCTGTAAAGAGCCTTGGGGATATCGTGTCTCCCAGTCGTACTCTTTTGCCAGTTGGGAACTCTGGGGTTGATTTATATATCATTATCACCACCTCGTTATGTAGCTTGGAAAATTTCCTGAATAATTCCAAAATAAGAGTATAATTCAAAAATACGATGAAATAAAAGTGAAAAAATGCGAAACATAAAAATGTTGTAAACAAAACCCAGTTTATTGATCTGCTTCCAATTTGAAATCGTCCAGCTCAGAGAGTTCAGGCGGCTATAGTAAAAACAGAAATAGATTTGCCCACTGATAAAAGTGTGGAAACCACGCGTCAAACGATTGTTCTAATAGCAGCGAGCAACCTTTTACGCTGTAACACAAATTTGTACTGTCTCTCCGGTAATACCCATTGATTAGTTATGTAAACAGCAGGTTATTTTACAGATTTGTATCGGAACAAAAAAAAATTAACGGTAATTGTGCTCAAGGAAACTAATTCGTTACATTCATGGATCCGGTTTTTCACGTGTTAAGGTTGTATTGAAACAAAATAATATAGAAAGAAATTAAAAAAAATGTATTTGATAGATTCGTGATTTAGAAGAACGTTTTAATTTCGTATAGCGAAAAGACTCTGAACCAGGAAGAATGTAGAATGTTTATGAGGGGGGTTAATCACCGCGACCTTACAGATCTATTGTGTGTTTCCCTTTCTTGAGTATAACGAGTTATAACTCATCACACAGCCTCAGGGCTTTGACAAAAGCCACTATTTGAGAGGACTCCACATAGACCAGCATCTCCGACATCATGGCTCCGACTTCATGGCACGAAAGGTTGTCGTCTCGGCTCACTCAATGATGATGTGTTCTGACGTGTTTCACCATTTTTCCCACGGAATCTGCATTCGCCGTTGTTTCTTCGCTTATATGTACTGAGGTGTTCGTTGAGGAGACAGTGTCCTGTTAGAAACCCCGCGACAATCCGAAGATTGTTCTTACCTAACCAAAAAAGATTTTTGATTTTTCTCGGTCGTAAGTTCTAAGAAACTTTTTCGAGTGTCTTAGACCGTTTGAGGATTCCCATTCCATGTTAAGAATGGAATCTTCCTGGTTCTTGAGTTCCGCTTTAAGTTGTTTTCCGCTTGGAAAGCAGAACGGTCCAGCTAGTGGAGTGTTGGGGAGTGTTGAAGGGAGTGTTGAAGGGAGTATTAAAGGGAGTGTTGAAGGGAGTGTTGGATAATACTATATTATTGGATAATAAGTTTACGTAAATAACTAAATCAAACATTTAGCGGTCTTTTTAGTAAGGTAGTGAAAGGTTGCTCGCTTGTTTTGGAAGAAAAAAAATTATCTTCAATAGAATTCCCTCAAGCCATCCAAAATCACCCACCATAAGTCAATCCAAATATTAGAGCACAGGTACAACGTGTGCTCTCTTTGGTACATATTTCTTAACCTTTACTTAAATATATTTAATTTATTAACAAATGTTTGTAATGCTTACATGTTATGCTGCATAAAAGCAGTTTTAGTATTAAATCCCTTGAAAACAAGTATTACATTATTTAGTTTCGTGATCATATCGATTCGCATATTTCTGGGATCGTTTTGGAGTTGAAGTATACTTGATTTGCCTTAAAATAATGATGAGTTTAGAATGAAATTAAAAAATAAACCTCATCACAACAATCTAATTTGAACATTAAAATAATCTATTAATAACCCTAAAAATACTAACCTGTTTTATTTCAGTAACCTGTTATAGACTTGTTTCTGTCGGTCTTTCCAGTATTATATTCTTACATGCATATCAGGACATTGCCTTTATTAGTTTGCACATATAAATACTACTGCGCTTTTTACCAGTTGGAATTCCCATGTTTTAATACCTATGGTATGGTAATATATTATATTATGATATATGTCAATAATAAAGTTCTATAAATAGTTTCATTTTTTAAGAAGCCATTTGAAAGTATTTAGAGAAAATATTAGCATTTTTTTGGAGAAAACCATAACACTGATTAAAATTGATTAAATATTTGTGTAATGAAATGGGCAGCTTTCACTATGACAGTTAAATAAAGAGTTGCCAACCGTCCTCTATTCCAGAGGACAGTCCTCTTGTTGATCGTAATGTCCTTTTTCTTTCACGTATTCAAAAAGTCCTCTTTTTTACATACCAAACTCAAAATCTAGATAATATTCGTCTATCGCTATAATGCTTAAATAGTTATTTTTTTATACAAGACGATAAAATGGTATTTTATCGTCGACCGAAAGGATTAATTCACGAGCGATTTCATCGCTCGTGAGTTAATTTCGGGGGACGATAATGCAATTTTATCGTCGTGTATAAAACAATATTTTTTTCCATAGCGAGTTACGTTTTAAAAAATATTTAGAAATTATTATTTCAACGAATTTATTACGAGTAGAAAAAACATTGTGCTTGGTTGGGTTTCTATGTAATTTGACAAATAAATAAAGCTGTCTCTTGAGTGGTCAGTTTTGAATCAATATTTTTTAATTCTCTTTCGTGTCGATTGCTGATTGAATTGGAGCCAGAAATGGCTCAAAACGTAAAAAGTAAATTACCAACAGATATTCAGGCTGAGGCGACAAACGCCGCGCCATATCCATAGTACTTCCATTCTTCCATTTAAATCCCGAATATCTTATGAAAAGAATAGAATTTTTTTCAAAAATGGAAGCAATTAAAAAACGTGGGAGAATAAATAAAGCTTTTCACCTATCCTCGCTGTAAAAGTATCATTTAATCTACCCTTGCGGTTAAAGTACCGTATGATCGAATAAAAACGGCGCGGCGTCCAGTTGGCTTGGAAATGACGATCGATGACATTTCCCATATAATTTTACATATAAAATGACAGCGATCTTCATTTCATAGCCATCGCTGACGCCGTTTTTATTCGATCATACGGTACTATTTTATCTACTATTTTTGATAGATTTTAACAGTTGCTATGGAAAAAACTATTAATATGACCACAATGTGTCTTTTGCTGCTCCTTTCTTAAAGAAAAGAAAATAAAGAAATGTACAAGAAATGTTTGTGGAAGTCACAAACATGCTTAACTATTTTATATATACTTATACTTATTGTTTGATTATGTTTTGAAATATAAGTTTTGTAGAAAATCGTGTGTGTTTATTTTTAAGGAAGTAAGAAAGACCATTAATCGCATACTGTTTACATAATTCTTGGATGAATTTTAGACAACAGTTGGGCGAGGTTTCCGAAAATGTTTCGCCTGTGCTTCTTTTTTACCTTCTCGTCCTCTATTTTTTATTTTGAAAGTTGGCAACCCTAGTTCAATGATTATTTTTCCATCATCATGCAAAGCACGCTGGATCAAAAAACTTCTTGTAAAAATTCTACTTTCAGTATTATATTCCTATCATTTCTGTATATACAGGGTTCCAAATTCTGTATACAGATGTTCCATTATTGAAATACAATGCATTGTTTTAGATCTAGAACGTTAATCGTTTAATAATTTGAGAATTTCTTGGAATTTCCCATTCATATGTCATATGCCTTATGGTGCGTTTAGACTTGAGCACGCACGAGCTGAGCTCCGTTCAATTAAAAACTTATTTTTCGACCAATGAAGTGATCCATTTGTGCGCGCACAGCAGAGTTGTGTTGGCGAAAATAATGGACGACCAAGAAATAGTCGAGGCTGCAGTCTTTGTTATGCACAGCTTAATTATTAAAAAGGAGAAAAATCGAAAACATTCTGAGGAAGGCTATGATCAGTTCAAAAACTTTACAAGAATGACCAGACCCGACTTTGGATATTTACAAAATTTAATAACACCAAAAATTACGAACAATAGATACAAATTTTAGAATAGCAATTTCATTAATATCGACATATACAATATTAATTTTATTTACAAGATCTTGCCATGCGTTTTTTTTATTTTTTAATAATACAAAGAATGTTTAACATCCCATAATATAGGCAACTTTTCGTATTCTTCAATTAATAATAACGAAGATTCATTGATCCACTCCATAATTTTAATAAAGAAAACGAAAAAAAATCACACACGCACGAACGCAGAAATAAACAAATTGCTGGTGCAAACTGAGCGTTCGCGCACACATAAAATCCCTTTGAGCACGGACCAAAAACACCGTACGGCTCACGTTCGCGACTGCTCGCGGACAGACAGATTCAGAGTGAGCGTGCGCGCACAGCCGTTTACACTTGAGCATTCGCGGAGGATCAGTGCGTGCGTGCTCAAGTCTAAACGCACCATTAGAGCGTTGTAAATAAAAATCAAAAATTATTAATTAACAAGCGTTATCTGAACTTTATAGATTCTCGTATTTGTATTTAAACTATATATTATTATTTATTTCAATATTTAATTTACTGAATCTCAAACAGCGGCCAAGTTGGCTTGAAAATAACGATCGATGGTATTCCCTATACAGGGTGTCCCAGAAATAAGTGCAAGTACTCTAACTGGTAGTATAGTCCAACCCCAGAAACACGCCTATGAGGTTTTCTTCGCGAAAAAAAATTTTTGAAATTTTTTTTAGAATTTTTTTTAGTTTTTATTTAAAAAAATGATTTCTTGATAATATGGCAACATAGGTAGTAGATTAAATTTACAAAGAAAGAAAATCCAAAAAAGATCCAGTGGTTCTCAAAATTTTAGCAAAAAATCATTTTTTTTAATTTTCAAAGTAAAATAATTTGAAAAACGATAATGAGAAAATATTACCATCTCTTAAAATACTTGCACTTATTTCTGGGACACCCTGTATAGTTTAACATACAAAATAACAGCGATCTTCAATTCCAAGCCATCTCTGACGCCGTTTTTTTTTCGATTGTATGATTGTATGGATTTACTATTTAAATATGTGTAATAATTTGCATTTGTATTAAAAAATCGACTGACATCAATACTATTATAATAATTCAGATTACATGATGTTAGTTTATAAAATTTAAAGAATTACTAGATATAAAAACGTAGTTTATTAAAAATATATAGGTATTCCAATAATTCAAGAATGTTTTTATGCATATTAATTAACATGTTGTATAAGTGCTGCTTGACAAGCTGTTACAGGCGTATAATTTCCATTATTTGATATTGCTTGCGTAAATGGGTTTCTCAAATCAATTAAAAGCAGACTTTCAGGAAAGATATTCTATTTCTGATCGTCAATACGATTATTTTTGAACTTATCTATTGTTTAGATATTATATTTAACTTTAATATCTACTGTGTTACTCAACATTGTCTATAATATAATGTAATTGGTAGATATAATAAGTCTACTTTTTATATAGATGGCTCGAATCCGATGCTCATCATTGGGGTTTCGGAAACCGTAAGAGATACAGGATCGGTTAAATGGAGGCATAGTTGCGCAGTTTGATGCTCGATAAAATGCCGTCTTGCATTTTTATTTGTTATTTTTGTTTGCATAAAATATTATGGTGATGGAATTTTCTGTACGAAACGTCGACAAATATCAAAGTGACTATATATAGTGTTTTAACAGTGATGAAAGGATTTAATTAAATTGAAAAAAAATCAGGTCCGTATTTAAAAAAATTAAGTTGATGATGGTCGCCAGAAGCCGAAACGTCAGAGTCAATATTTAATCACACAGAGTTATGAGCAGAAAAAGTGGCCGTGAAAATGTGTTTTTCGTTTAAAGTTATCGTAACAAATAAAGCCAGGAAACAATAGAAAACAAATTTGAAAGTTCCGTTTTTTTTTCGAATATATTCGGAAGTATTCGGAATTTTTCAAAACGCAATACGGCATTTTATTGAGCATCAAATTGCGCAACTTTGCCTCCATTTAGCCGATCCTGTATCTCTTACGGTTTCCGAAATCCCAATGATGAGCGTCGAATTCGAGCCACCCTGTACTTGGTGGAGGAGGGGTATATTGATGATATAAACTGACTTTTGTTTAATGCAATAATTATCCTAGTTTTCTTTAATGTTCACAAAATAGAAACAATATTCAATTATTGGCTAAAAATTACCTATGTTTATAAACTTCTATAAAAGTCTGAAAGCTCTAGTAGTTTACTAAAGCCATTATCTGTTCTACGAACTCTGCTTTTAGAATGTTAGATTCCAAAATATCTAATTTAGTGGGCATTAACAGCATCATTGCTACAATGTAATTAACTAAGAGAAAGCAAATTACCATGACTCATCATTACCCATTATAAAAAAACTGAAATAAAAACTTGACTTAAATAAATATATACAGGGTGTTTCAAAAAATATGTGCCATCTCTCATCGGGAGATTCCCCACGTAAAAATAAGATTTATTTTTCATATGAACATAGGTCCGATTCTGCATTTGTTCCGTAGCTACAGGGTGTTAAAGTCTTAATATTTTTTCGATTTATTATAATTTTCTTTCAAGTAGTGTTAGCGTTTTGAATAAAATTTTGAGGGTAATAAAAGAAAACTTACTATAAATGCAACCTATTTTAAAGCTAAAAAAGTGACCTATTCATCAGAGTCGTGCATATGGGTTATCACTGGAATATTTTTCTAAAAAAAACATGTACGCCACTGACTTTTTTCTCTTGTTAGCGAAATAGTGTAAGCAGTTTAATGCCTATTAAAAGTTGTCTCTTGATATTCTGTCGATTTTGGTCTCCTTGATGAGATAAATGCAATTTTATCAATTTGCCTTGGTCCAAGTCTAATAGCAACCTTTAAAAAAATTAATATCATTAACTTGCAAAAGTTTTAAATAAGTACTCATTGATTCCTCATCAAAAAATATGAAAAAAGATCCTGAAAACATGGGTATGGAAATGCATAGTTTTAGAGTTACAGGATGTTAAAACTTTTTAAAATTAGGCTTTTTGTAATTATCTTAAATACGATTATTTTTTTATTAGAAATTGCTGCAAGTAGGACTAATAGTAATAATAACTATTAGTAATAATATTTAATAATAAATTAGGTAAAATATATAATTTATTAATTTTATTTTTATTTTAATTTTACTAATTGTGATTAATAAAATTGCGTTTATCTCATCAAGGAGGCCGAATTCGACAAAATATCAAGAGATAGCTTTTAATTGACATTAAACGGCCTACACAATTTTGATATCAATAGAAAAAAATCAGTGGCTTTTTTTGAAAAATATTCCAGTGATAACCCATATGCACGTCCCTGATAAATTTATCGACTTTTTTTTAGCATTAAAATATGTAGCACTTATAGTAACTTTTACTCTGAAAATTTCATTCGAATCACTAAAAGTGCTTGGAAGAAGATTATAATAAATCGAAAGATTATTAACACTTTAACACCCTGTACCTACCAAACAAATCAGAATCGGACCTACATGCATATATTGATATGAAAAATAAATCTTATTTTTACGTGAGAAATCTCCCCACGAGAGATGGCACATGTTTTTTTAAACACCTTGTATATAATTATTATAACTACTAGTTAATACAAATAAATTAAAAAAGAAATTCCGTTTTAACAAAAAATAATTATAGATAAAAGATTTTAACAAAGCAGTAGACTGTGCTTTTCAAGAAAGATTACAGTCGGGAGTTAGAACTTTTAGTGTTACAACAACAAAATAAAACACTAACTACACTAAACTAAGAAAAACAGTTTAGTTTTAATCGTGATGCATGATTAGCGAAACGATCGTCCAGTGCAAAAGTAAAAGTGTTTTGGTATATTTTGGTGAATTAGTGTTTTATTTTGCTTGTTACAAAATATTAGAATCAAGTTTTGTTTCTAATATAAAAAAATATTCAAACTATTCCGAAAAATACATTTATTTAGCATATTTTATAATACAAACAGTCTCTATTGAAACAAATAACAAATTAATATAATTAATATAGTTGTTGCAAATGCAATAAGATATTTTTAACCCAAAGAAATAAGTACATTGACGTCTTGCGGTTTTATTAATAAAAATACTATTTCATTCTTTAAAAAACTTTATAGTTTATTATTTTTATGAGTAATATTTCCTGAATGGAAACGTGTAGAAAAATAAAGAAATATTAAGCAATAATTTAAAAAATTTCGCCTACATTTTTACAAAAATGAAGTTTTAATTTTTGAATTTGCGAATTGATTTGATTTTCATCTTTATTATATTTTTAGTTAGTAAATAATATTATTTTTCTAACTCATTAGTATAAGTCTATTATCTATTTATCAGAAAGTCATGCAAGAAAAATGCAATTAAGATAATCAATATAATAAGTAAAATGAAAAACGATTTTTTGCCAGACTATGCTTGTGAAAAATATTCTAGTAAAAGAAAAACATATTATTATTATTGATAATTTTTTCTAACAATAGTAGTTAGGTAATCTTGGGTGATAATTATTTTTTGCGTGACATTTCATACATATTCCTTAACTTAATCATGTAGGTGACTTATAAAAAGAAAACAATTATAATCTTATTGTTAAAAATAAATGTGCATTAACGTATGGCATTATCAGACTAATAACGTTTATTTAATAACAGTACCACCCGATGTTCATATTTATTAAATATTACATTACATTAAAGTATAACACAGTTCAGTAGTAAACATTATGTTTACTATATCCACAATAATATTAGGAATTGATGCAGTTCAACTTAACAAATAGGCTGATAACATAAATAACATATTATATATACTTTTATACAATTGCATCTTGCATTAAAGGGCCTTTTTTCTATACCGGGTGAGTCTCAAAAGTGGCACACTGAGATAAAAAAACGAGATTTGGTATGTTAGTATATGACATAAATTAGGATTGATTGACGTATTCAATTGAATGATGAAAATTTTATACCTTAAATTGTAATAAATTCTACAAATATCCTGATATATTATGATTTGGAGAAATGTAATTAAACTTGGGAAATTTAGGCTACGTTCTTCTCTACGCTTTATACATATTTGCATTTCTTTACGACAGAACAAAACAAACCTTTTATTATACCTTATAAATGTTTATGATTGAATAGTGTTGCTTCTGTAGGCAATAGATTTAAATATGTGCAAACAAACATGAACTTTGCTTTGATCATTTGATGAATTGTTATCTGTTTGATATTTTTGTAACTCGTTTATACAATTTATTTCAGAATAATACCAAATTACCATTTTAGAAGTTAATATCTAAACATCTTTTGATTTTTATAGTTTATCGTATTTTGTACTAGCGAAACAAAAAGCCATAAATTAAAAATTTCAAAAAGTTTTTATTACTATTCATGTACAATTACAACTAAATTAGATTGTTATTTTTGCAAGATAAACTGTTTATACGGCTAATTTTTTTGGTAATTAATCATACACACCTTAAGTAAACTGTGGTATTTTACTACAGTTAAAGTCAAAAATAGCCATGCAGAATGTATAATGAGTGAGAAGGGGGTTATCACCGCGACTATAAAGATGTATTGTGTCCCCGTTTCTCCTTTCTTGAGTTATAACTCATCATACAGACTATAACTCATCATATTTTGGGATTCCTGTTGTATGAGGGACAGGGTATCTCCCACCCTCCTTTGACAACAGATGTTCTTCCTCAAGGTGGACATCAACCTCCTATGAGGGTGTGTACACCCTTCCACGGTTGGGATTTGGCCCTCCGTGCCCTTCACCGTACCCGTGAGGGATCTATCTAGAGGATTTATCTCCATTTCCTTCACCTCTTTAACTTGGTCTCTTCTTAGACCTGATACCGATGTTGTCCCGAATCCCATAACAGAGGAATACAGGGTGTCCCAGGCTAAGAGTGCATTAGAAGTTTCTAGAGAACTACAATATCTAGATCGAAGATTTTTTGCACATCATTGTTTCACAACGAGATCTATCGATTAAAAATATTTTCAATATGGCGGCACTTCCGGAAATACCGGAAGTTGACAGCAACTTTCTTATTTTAGATGGGTGTCGCCATTTTTTATTACATACTTAAATTCTCTGTAAAATTTTATGCATTTTGATATTAACACTCTATATCTAACATTAACCGTTTTTGAGAAAAAAAATATTTAAAAATTTTGGACGAAAATTACTGCCTGTCAAAAATATGTGTATAGCCTAAACGTCGAATTTAGTGATTACCACAGCTACTGTGCCATAAAGAGAAGACATGTGGATATCTATTTCAAAAATTAAATTGTTCGAATCTCGTATAATAATGGCCGCAGCTGTCAAGGAATTGAAAATTTTCAGACCTTTTTAAAATTTCAAATTCGTAAAAAGGGCTCTCAAGTTCAAGCTACCAAGTTAAAGCCCATTTATTCCAATGACTTATATTCAAAATTGTATCATCAATCGCTAGGGAGCATCATATTTTTTTAGTTACTTTATAATAGAAAATTATTTTTGATTAAGTATAAGAAGAAATTCAGTTGCGGAAGATCAGATCAGTCATACAAAAAAACCTTGATAAGTCGACACCTAAAAAATTCCTGAAAAGAAATGTATTAGTAAATATCAATGGCGCCAATATGCTAATTGATAATGTTAGCACCAGATTCCAATCTGCATGGAAAGGTCTTTGAATAGGTCAATATATTAATAATAAACATCAGCTATAGACAAATAAATTTAGATTACAATTCTTAGGATCTAGAATATTTCAGAGAATAATTTGGATTTCCCGTAACAGACATTAATTACCTTAAAATTTGTGTACCTACCTATAGTTAAAGCCAAGATTACATATTGTTAAATTAAAGAATCGGTGAAAGTTTTATAAATCTATTCTGGTTCTTAATAAGAAATAATGATTTGTGCCTTTACTACTTATTTTGTAACCATGTTTTGTTTCGTCTCACTATAATTTTAAACTGAAATAAATTTATTGGATTGATCAGCGAATGCGTTGTCTATCTATTTTTAACATTTTTCAAAACAATAATCTTTTGTAAGATTTGCTCTAATAACAGATTTACACTGTTTATCACAATTTAAACATGATAGTATACTATGCCAAAGATTACTATGCTATTTGTGATTATGGGGGGAAAATTATTCCGCAATATAAAAAGTTATTTTCTTAAAATGAATATTGAAGAAATAAAATTCTACACGCATAAAGACAACAATTTTTAACTCTTGAAGACAACGTTATATTGATTTTCGTGATGTTAGTACCGTATGATCGAAAAAAAAACGGCGTCAAAGATGGCTGGGGAATAGTAATCGATGATAATTTTGTCGAGGTCGATCTCTAGACGTCATTCGCTAAATATTGACATAAAACTTTTTTTTTGTTTTAAAAAATATTCAGAAATTATTATTTCAAGAAATTTGTTACGAATAGAAAAAATATTGTGCTGGTTGGCGTTGGTTTCTATGTAATTTGACAAATAAATAAAGCTGTCTCTTTAGTTGTCAGTTTTGAGTCATGGTCAATATTTTTTAATTCTCTTTCGTGTCGACTGCTGATTGCATTGGAGCCAGAAATGGCTCAAAACGAAATAAGTAAATTACCAACAGATATTCAGGCTTAGGCGACAAACGCCATATCCAAACTACTTTCATTTAAATCCCGAATAACTTGTGAAAAGGAATACAAAATTTTTCAAAAATGGAAACAATTAAAAAACGTGCGAGAAGAAATAAAGTTTTTAACCTATCCTCGCTGTTAAAGTATCATTTAATCTACCCTTGCAGTTAAAGTACTATTTTATCTACTATTTTTGATAGATATAAGGCAATTTTAACAGTTGCTATGGAAAAAATATTTAAACGTTACAACAGCAAGTGTAATTTTTTTATTTGGTGAATTGGGGTATATTTGTTATCAGAATAGTTTTTTATAGCTTTATAGAAAAACTTTTTATAACTTTTTCAGTTATTTTTCGATTTATTATATAAGATTTTAAACAAGTTGATTTTTTTAATTTAAAACCCTGATTAAAATTAAAAAAAATCATTTTATGTTGATGAAATGAAGTTGATTTAAATCTTTACACCCCGGTATTGTAACTTATAGTCTAAGAGCTAGCAACGTTTTCGAGAAAGTATTTTAAGACGTCTGGCTCTTTGATATATCTTTTACTATGCTCTCTGGAACAACATGCGGCCCGTCTGGCTGCCGATACCCATTGCGTTCACTACTGCGCATCGGAAGAAGATCCTTTATTTTTTATTAATTTAGTCCTATAAATTCTAGTATTGAATATAAATCGAACAATGAAATGAATATATTTTCTCCATACCGCAGTGCGTAGAGTTTCCGACCACGAACCGATGATTCAGAGTTTGAATCCGGGTCAGGTCAAAGACTTTTTTATTTTATTTTCGTTTATATTCTGATAGTAAAGTATTAAATAATTCTGGTAATTTAAAAAAACAAATATTTAATACTTTACTATCAGAATATAAACGAAAAAAAAAAGTTTTTGACCTGACCCGGATTCGAACTCTGAATCATCGGTTCGTGGTCGGAAACTCTACGCACTGCGCTATGGAGACATGTTCGATTTATATTCAATACTAGGATCTTCTTTCAATGCGCAGTAGGGAACGCAACGTTTACCGGCAGCCAGACGGGCCGCATGCTGGTCTAGAGAGCATAGTAAAAGATATATCAAAGAGCCAGACGTCTTAAAATACTTGTTTTTCCGACGTTGCTAGCTGACTAAAAAAATGTACAAAAACAATGAATAAATCTTCTTGTTCTAAATATATTCTAAAAAACTTTGTTAAAAATATATTCTAAAAAACATTGTAAATACAAATCTTACCTATACATTAAAAAATTCTTATTCAAAATGAGTAAGCCAAAACTATTCAGCAATTCATAATAGAAAGGTACTTATTCTTTTGATACCATTATGTCTGTAAAATGGTAGATACTGAAAAAAATATAAATGTAAATAAATACAGTCATATTAAAAATATAGAAAATAGATAGTTAACAAAATTAAATGGCGTAGCGGTATCTAACTATAGTATATAATCATGGGAATTGAATTGTTTATTGTTAACATTTATAACACTTATTTATTTCAGCCTTTGGACTAGCAACCTTAACGAATATATATTAATTCACAGGAATCACACCAACTGATCACAGCCATTGTATAACACTGAAAAAGCTGTTCTATTTTTATTCCAACTTTCATAATTCACAAATCCCTCTTTATTTTGATTTAATTTTTATTGATGTAATAAAATATAGTCAATATTTAAGTTAAATTTGATAATTAAAAGGAATTTTTAAAGGATGTGTTAAAAATGTAGACCTAAATCCGGATTTCATTTAGACTTCTCAGAAGCAATTTGTCAAGGATAACTAATTTCCTCATATAAAAATTTGAAACTGGTTGTAAAATAAGATAAACAACATGAAGTATAATTATTGCATATTATTGGGATAAAACAAAACCAAAGAACATTGTAGTTTTAACATTTTTAAAAAGATAGTTTATTTTCTATCTTCATAATGACACCATGTAGGTTTAATCAATTTTTTTTCGCAGAATTATTACGCCCCTCATATTGTAATCAAAACCTAATTTTGAATTATCATAAATCATGTT
This sequence comes from Sitophilus oryzae, assembly GCF_002938485.1. NCBI lineage: Eukaryota > Metazoa > Arthropoda > Insecta > Coleoptera > Curculionidae > Sitophilus > Sitophilus oryzae. The sequence goes on from NW_022146055.1 coordinate 14,168,827, forward strand.
TTTCAAATGGAAACCCACTTTTTTATTTCACTAATAAAAAGGTTTTTCAATTTGTTGCATTTTACACAAGTAGCCTATGACTTTAAACGTCAAGTTATGTAAAACAATAGATATGGCCATGTCATATTGTGACGCTTTGTTCATAAACCAGCATCATTTCCGAGCCAACTTTGCGCTGTTTTTTTTTCGATCATACGGAATATTATTAGTATCAACTTTAGCCTATTACTAAAGAGCGGAAATACGAGATATCTATACTAATATTTATAAAACCCTTAAGTGACTGACATACTGATTAATCACGATCCTGCTCAAACCACTCAACGTAACGTAAGAACAGTAGTTATCTCTGGTAAGAAGCTCAATTTTGGCATACAGGCTGATTCTAGGGTGTAGAGGTTCGATAAGAAGGGATTTTTCGAAATTCCAGTTCCAAGAGGGTGAAACCACCCCTCAAATATTACAATATTTTTTATTTAAAAAACGGTCAAGTTTCCGAAAAAACGCTTAAACACGTATATTTTATTTTGTTTTTTACATATTTTAAGACTTTTTAAAAATGTATACAGGGTGTTTGGAAAAATCTGGTCATTGATTAATCACGATCCTGCTTAAAGCGCTTGACGTAAAAAGCTGATTTTTGGAAAACAGATTGACTTTAGGGTGTAGAGGTTCGATAAGAAGGGATTTTTGGAAACTCGAATTCTAAGGGTGTGAAACTATCCCTTAAATATTAAAATATTTTTTATTTAAAAACCGGTGAGTTTTTCGGAAAAACTCATAAACACGTATATTTTATTTTGTTGTTTTACATATTTTAAGATTTTTTATAAATTTATACAGGGTGTTTCATAAAATATGACCATTGAGTAATCACGATTCTGCTTAAACTGCTTGACGTTTAAAGCTGATTTTTGGCAAACGGATTGACTATAGGGTGTAGGGGTTCGATAAGGAGGGGTTTCTCGAATCTCAAATTCCAAGAGGGTGAAAACGCCCCTCAAATATTACAATATTTGTTATTTAAAAAACGGTTAATTTTTCGGGAAAACGCTTGGACAAGCATAATTTATTTGGTTTTTTTACACATTTTGAAATTTTTAAAAAAAATCATACAGGGTATTCCAAAAAGTTGAGTAATTTCTTAACCAGGATTCTGCTTAAACTGCTTGACGTAAAAAGTTTATTTTTGGCAAACGGATTTTTCGAAAGTCAAATTCCAACGAGACGAAGACAAGTTATAGAATAATATCCCTATATTGTTTTTTCTCATGCTGACATAAATGTGAGAAAATTTTATCCAGTTTGTATGTTAATGGAAATTCTTGCTTTACTTTATCATCGCCATTACAAATGATTAATTCGACGCGAACGAAGTCGCTGGTACACGCTAGTATTTTTATAAATACACTTTTAAAACTCTTAAGGGGGCAGGCAGAATTTATAATATAGGAAATTCAAATAATTCGTTTTCTTACAGATGGAAATAAGTTGTCTGACCGTTTGACGCTTAATGTCAAAGGAAGCTAGATAAAATCAAGGAAAATATACGTTTTCAAATTAAATCTTAAATAACTTAAAAATGATTTATTTTAGGTATAGGAACATGTATAGTTAAAAAGTAACGAACTAAAAAACCTTTTCATTAGTAAAATTAAAAAAATGGGTCTCCATTTGAAAAAAAAATATTTATGATAATTTTTAATCGCTCTATTCCATGACACCTACCGCCATTATTATATGACATTTGAACATTTAATTTTTGAAATAGATAGCCACATGTCTTCTCTTTATGTCACAGTGGCTGTGGTAATCACTAAATTTGATTTTTAGGCTATACAATTTTTTTTGATAGGCAGTTTTTTTCGTCCAAAAATTTTAAATATTTTTTTTCTTAAAAACGGTGAATTTTAGGTATAGAGTGTTTAACATCAATATTCATAGAATTTTATAGATAATTTAAGTATGAAGAAAGTTGCTGTCAACTTCCGGTATTTCCGAAAATGTCGCCGTATTGAAAATATTTTTAATCGATAGATCTCGTTGTAAAACAATGATGTGCAAAAAATCTCCGATTTTGTGGTTTTCTAGAAACTTGTAATGCACGCTCAGCCTGGGACACTCTGTATATCGGGTTGAAATAGCCATAAAATGGAAAAAAAACGTGAATATTTGCGAAACTGTTAAAAAAATTTAAATAGTTCAAAAAATATTAATTTTTGAATACTTCATTTAACAGAGGAATAATATAAGGGTGTTTTCTGTTTAAAAAAAACCTAACTAATCCAGTAAAAAAACTAAACTAATCCTGCAGCCGGATCCTGTACTAAACAGGGTTAATAAAGGAATTAAGGCTGTATTCAACAATAACCACAGATTTTAACATTATCAGTTGCATTTAATATTTTAATATATTTATGTTGTTACAGTGTGACAGAAATCAAGATGGGTTCGTCAGCTTGGAGGAACTTACAGCGTTTATCAAGAGCAACGAGCAAACGCCGACCTCCGGACCCTTGACACCTATCATCCTCAACAACTATCAAAGATTCGACCAAAATCACGACAACAAACTCGATTTCGAAGAGTTCGTCGAAATGATTACGAACGACAGTTTTCTAAAAGACTTTGCCAATCTAGGAAACCGGTAAGCAAATATTTGTTTAAATATGTTCTCTTCATTCGACGACAGATATAATAGTCATTATGTTAGGATGAATCAGCTATTTATTTTATACATTTAGATGCAAAAAAGCGCAACGGAAAAAAAATCGTCAAATTTAAAGTGTTATACAGGGTGTCCCAGAAATGAGTGCAAGTATTTTAAGGGGTAGTAGATTTCGATAAAAGAAACATATTTTCTCTTTATCGTTTTTCAAATAAGTCCAAAATAACGGAGTTATTTTACTTTGAAAATTTCCAAAAAAAGTATTTTTTGCTAAAATTTTGAGAACCGCTGGATCTTTTCTGGATTTTCTCTCTTGTATATTTAATCTACTACATAATATGTTGCCATTTTATCAAGAAATTATGTTTATTAACTCAAAACTAAAAAAAATTCAAAAAATAACGAAATTTCATTTTTTTTTTGTGAAAAAAACCTCAGGAGTGTTTCTGGGGTTGAACTATACTACCAGTTAAAATACTTGCATTTATTTCTGGGACACCCTGTATTTTTTTATTTTTAGCCCTATTTCCTTAATTTTTTAGCAAACTGTATATAAATACTGTATGATCGAAAAAAAAACGGCATCCAGTAGGCTGGGAAATGATGGCACGATCCATGACATTTTCCATATAAATTTACATATGAAATGACAACGATCTTCATTTCATAGCCATCGCTGACGCGTTTTTTTTCGATCTTACGGTATATCAACTTTAATTCGTAAGCTCATTTTATTATAAACTTTAGTATTTGACTTATTATACAGGGTTAATCGAAGAGTTGTTTTTTACCCTATCTTTAAAAAGCCCTATGCAATAATTCGTGAGCAAATTTTCCTAAAACATTATTTTTCGGTCAGAACCACGTCTCTTGAATATTTTGTTTTTTGACTCATGGCAACACATGCCTTGGTTAATATTTAAAAATAAAAGCAAAATAAACTTGCCACAAACATTTTGCAGTTTTTTCAATTTTTATCGTTACATTTTAATGTTATTCTTCATAATGACGAGGTGGCTTCGCTGACTATTGTGTGCGATTGAATATGGTTCTTAGGGGCGCAGATTGTACAAAAGTCATTGATCTTGTTGAAGAAGACCGAAATGATGAATATTGTGAATACTCTTTGCACTCTTGCTGCAATATATTTGCAGACTTTTTTGCAAGTTTTTTGTTTGTTTGTACACTTAGTTATTACAGTTATGTTTTCTTAATATCCTTTGTTTTGTTAGTGTTACTAATATTTATTGAAGCCAAGCCTGTATCATTACTTTTTAACGTTTCTTAGATTTAATATACAGTTGTAATGCAGTGACGATATGGTATTATGATTATGACAATAATAGTCATCAAAGCCACCTCGTGATATTAAAAAATAACATCATAAAGTAATGATAGTTGAAAAAATTACAAATTGTTGGTGGTAAGTTTATTTCACTCTTAAAAATTAACCAAGGCATGTATTGGCATGAGTCAAAAAACAAAATGCTCAAGAGGAATGATTCTCATCGAAAAATAATGTTTCAGGAAAAGTTACCTGCTCACGTAATTATTGCACAAGGTGTTTTATAGTTAGGGTAAAAACAACCCTTCAAAAAAAATCATGAAAATAGGGCTAAAAATAAAAAACAAATATAACACTTTAAACCTGACGAAAAAAAAAATTCCGTTGCATTTTTTTTGCATTTGAGTAGTACATATCGGCTTTATGACGAAAAGGCGTATCTCGATTTTTGGCGATTTTGAGATATCAACGTCATGACATGCCCAATGGGTCATATTTTAACATAGCGAATTTGCGTATCTTAATATTGTACCTTTCTCATTTTATATTCGTTTAAAAATTTGCCCCATCTCAAATAGTACAATTCTTCGTTATGACGAAGAGACGTATGTTGAGATAGGGCTCTTTGTTATATCAATTATTATACTATAAGAAAGATGGAATTTGAGATAGGTCCTTTTGTTTTAAGTTATGAAAATGCATGCGAGAGAAAATCACACCATTCTACCTAATTATTTTCTGACGGTTGGTTGGGAGAAAATAAAACTTCTATCATGGCGGCAGCTCTCTTTTACAGTGTGATTTTAGAGTCTGTTTTTTGCCAAAAACCATTGTTAGAATGAGCGAACCATGAATGAACCATTGTTACACTCTGCACATAGCTGTATCGGGTATGCAAATGCAAAAGATTGTCCGAGAATAAATGGCCAATTAAAAGGAAAATGTTGATCGCAAATGATAGCAAAACAACGAAACGAAAATTGCCCTAATGGAAAATTTTCCGAAATCATAATTTCTCTAAGAACATTTTAGCGAACCAAAAATTTGCCCGAAAAATACAATAATTTTCATCTCATTATCATTGTCAGGCCATTGGCATTGTCATCCCTGCCAATTTTTGGAAAATTTTATTTATTGTGCCTATCATCATCCAGCATAAATACGTAGAATGGAAGTCGAATTTGTTATCATTGAAGAGGGAGAACAGAAACTGTTAGGTACTCCACAGTTATTTGTATAAAAAAAACGAAGGAAGAAAAATGTTTTGTTTTTGTGTAGTTTGGTTTTTATTAAATGGACCATGAGTTGAAATGCCCTGTATTAATGTCCTCGATTAACTAAATAATTACTAAAAATATATTACTTAAAAAAATGCATTTTTGTATAAAAAAACAATATTATTAAAATAAGCTAGATAAGAGTATTTCAAATGATTATTGTCTTTGCTTCTGGAATGAAAATTGTCTTTGTTTTCAGTTGATCTAATCTAAAAGTATTTAAAAATATTTGTTTCCGATTTTTTGGCGATTTTCAGATTTTTTCTTGTATGTATGTATTGTATTTTCTTGTAAGTATTCCATAATGTGAATATTGTATAATTTTTTTTTCTTATTAAGAACACTTTAATGTCATTTTTAAATTTATTTTACATGGGCGTATGTATACTATTCGTTCGGAAATAAATTTATTATTATTATAACAAAACGGCCTATCTCTATTAAACAACTAAAAATAAATTATTTATTAGAATTTACGCTCAATTTATCTTCAGAGCGTTTCCTCAATGTCTCCGTTTAAGTGTTAATACAAAAACACTATTAAAAAATTACAGACTTTACATTTATTGGCCAAATAAAGTAAGTGATTTTCTTTAAATTGCTCTCCTAAAAATAGCAAAAATCGAGATACGCCTTTTCGTCATAAAGCCGACGATATAAGATAAAAAGTATAAAAATATTAACTATTTAATAATACTAATTTAAGTATAATAGTAATAATACTAACTTACTGAAATTATATTCTTCCTGACAACAAAATAAAAAGAAATACCTATTATATAAGTAGATTCAAGGTCTGCAATTAAAGTCGCATTTTCAAATCATATTCTAAGCCAGTAAAAAATAGGTTATTCCATTTAAAAAGAAAATTCACAAAATTTAATCAAATATCCGTTTTACAAAAGAGGCTGGATATTTCGCCACTGAAACCACCAAAAAAGTATTAGACATTACATACAATTTTGATTAGGTACTTTGGTTTCACTCTTTTTTTCTTTTTGGATACGAATTTTATTGTTTTGGTTTTATCATTTTCATTCACGATTCTCTACATTTTTATTAATATTTCTAAAAATTTTCTTTTTACTCTAAACTACAAAAAGTTGCAGCAAAAACAACTACTGCTAAAAATATTTTGGATAACATCACGAATCACGGATCCAAATGCTAAAATGGTCCGGAAAATGACCTACTGCAAAGAGTCTCCATACACCAGAAATTCTCCATACACCAGAAGATTTAGTCTGCCAATTTGGCCTGTAGACTTGCCCTGCGGATAAAAACTTTGCGTTTGTGTAAGGCTCTTTCTTTCTAAGCGGCAGTTTTTGTTCCATGCACATTTATCTACATAAAAACTACTATAAAACGTCAAAATACGAGAATTTTGGTACGTGACAACGTGACAGGCCAAGTCCGCAGGCCGGATCTTCTGGTAAATATGAAAAAATAAAAATATTTTCTTCTTTTCAGATATGTAAAATTCCTAGTACCAGTATCAAGACGAACCGTAAAGCTTCGTCGAATGCACACGATAACAGGAATGTATGAGGAAGAAGTAAAATTCAAAAAAACTGATGTAGGAATGATATTATTATCCATAATTCAAATAGCATTGTATTACATAGGCTACAATAAACCATTAATATTCGACCACTTAAGAAGATATGAAGTTTGGAGATACATGACATATATGTTTACACATAGCTCGTAAGTATTTTCGAATGTAGTAACTAAGAGCTAAGAGAATGTATGATCTGAGATTTTTGCTTAAAATTCAAGAGCAGTAGACAATCCAGTAGATAATTTTTGCGCATATTTGAAGTGAAACTTCTTCTTACTTCCGTCTGTCCGTCTGATGAATCCATTCAGGCACCTCTACCCTCTAGAGTTTGGTTTCAATCGACCTATAATTAAGAAAAAACCTGATGATTTTGTCCATTTAGAGGCATCGATCGGTACGAAACGTCGAAGGCGTCATCCTATAGCCCGTCCTCAATTATGCCGAAATCGACCCACACTTTTCTTCAATATCAAATTCCTAGTGCCACCCTGATGAAGAAGATGTAAACGAAACTATCCAACTTTGCAGTCGTTAAAAACACACTGTCGCGTCGCTCACATAGCCAACCCACCAAATTTGGTCGCGATCGGACGACACCAACTTTTGACGTTTCTTACGTCAAAACTAACTGTCACAGTGACACGTGTCGTACACGGTCAAGTTGGCCTTGGTCCACTCTATCGACATACCAAATTTCATTTAAATCGGACGATTTTTTCGCCGTTGATGATAGGGTTTCATAGTGCACGAAATGTCAAAATACCATAAAAAGTTTCAGCCCCCTAGCTCACATGAGGCCCGAGTTACGACGCTCCAAATTCCCATCTCAACTTCCTCATTGACCTCATTACCACTTGTGCTCATTACTACTTTTCCTGACGGGTCGCGTGTCGTGACAGTGGCTCGTGTCTCACGGCCTCGACTTTTTACTTTTACTTACTCTTTTTTAAAAAGTTTCACTTCAATAACTCTAGCAATTTTCACTAGCCATTTAAAAATGAAGCAATCTGTTTTTTTTCAGGACACTACACCTTTTCAACAACGTAATATTTCAACTAGCAGTTGGATTACCTTTGGAAATGGTGCATGGTTGGAGAGTCATCGTTATATATTGTGCAGGAGTTTTGGGAGGATCACTATTCCAGTCTGTCATTTACCCGGATGAAAATCTAACGGGTGGTAGTGCTGGAGTACACTCCTTCTTCACAGCTCATATTGCCACAGTTATCATGGTAAGTCTCTATATTTTTTAGTTAGTATAATTGATTAATGAACTACAGCAACTCAATTTTCAATGAAAACTAGACACAGATCAAAATAAACACAGAAAATACTAAGAAAGATAAAATTCTGACAAAAGAATGTGTTAATATCTAATATTGTATTTACTAAGAGTGGGTCCCAAGTGGGACACACTCCTGCGACCGTGAGGGCCTAACAATTATTATAATATCTAATAAGTCTTTAATGTTTAATTGTAGATTTTATGGGAAGGGGGACGGTAATTACCGCTACCCTATAGATCTCGTGTCACCCTTTCTTGAGTTATAACTCATCACTCATCATACCAGTCTCAGAGTTTTGACAAAACACAGTATCTGATCAGTCGTATCAAAATTTATGGCACTGATGGCACATGTATTTTCCCCATAGAATCTGCATTCGCCGTTGATTCTTATAGCTTCAATGTACTGAGATGTTCACTGAGCAGGCAGTGTCCTGTTAAAAAAACCCTGTGACAAGCCGAAAAATGTTCTTACTTAAAACAAGGAAAATGTTTGATTTTTCTCGGTCGTAAGTCCTGAGAAATTTCTTGCAGTGTCTTAGACCGTTGGAGGACACCCATTCCAAGTTACGGATGGAGTCTTCCAGATTCTTCAGTTCCGCTTTCAGTTGTTTCCGTTGTTTTTTTTTTATTTTTCATTACCTTCTATCTTTTGGTGGGCTGGTATCCAGAGCAGGTGGACTTTATGTTCTTTCCCTAATTTGTTCAGTTGCTCTAGACATTCTTCGACTAACTCTGAATTGTTCGTTACTGAGTTACTATCGCTCTTAAGGCTGCTTGACTATAGTCTGTCCAACGAGAGGATCTCTGACAGTGACAATTGCGTCTGTCATTTTAATTCACAGTCAAATTATATTTTCCGTCATTTTTTGTCATGTCGTCTGTTGAAACGTGTTCCCAATTATTTTGGATAATATGGATATTTATTGTCTCCGATTTAATGTATGAATGTTGACTCCTTTGACCCTCGTTTAACCATAAATAAAGAATAGTATTTAACTCCTTTTTTTCTCTTTTATTAAATTGATTAATTAAGTCAACAAGTTTTTGACCCTTCATGTTGCAAAATATTTTGTTAGACCAATGTTTTGTTGCAATTGCTGGTTTAGAAAAGTATTTTAACAGTTTTATACAAGAAACACAATTTTAACACATTGTATTGTATTTGCGTAGTGGTTCCTGAATTGCCTTGATTTAATTATATCAACATCATCATCATTTTCAGATTATTCAACCATTTCCAATAATGGTGTAGCCTCCCTCACATATTTAGATACTCTCTGTAGTTGGGCCCATTGTTCTCTATTGATGGCTATGCGGGCCCAAGTTATCCCTGCTAATTTCCTAATGTCATGGCCCCATCTCAGGTTCGGTCTTCTTCTAGGTCTCCTAATTTCGCGTGGGTACCATGCTGTAATTTTTGTGGTCCATCTGTTGTCCGTTCTTCTTGCAAGGTGTCCTGCCGATTGCCATTTGAGGGATTTCACTCTGTGGATAACATCTATTACCTGGGTCTTTAGTCGTATGCAGTCCATTCTTTTACAGTCTCTCTTGGTTATTCCCAGCATATTTCGTTCCATTGAGCGTTGTGCGGCCTACAGTTTCCTTATGATATCCGTTTTATGTGTCCAAGTTTCGCATGCATTGGTGATGACTGGTAGTACACAATGGTCGAATGTTTCCTTCTTTAGATAAAGTGGCATTCTAGATTTAAATATGATTGACTTTGTTCCATAAATACTCCATGCTAACTTAATTCTTTTGTTGATTTCTGGTAGTAGAGATCCCGAGATGTGTATATTAGTTCTCTCAAATATATATATATATATATATATATATATATATTGTTCTACTATTTCCAGTGGTGAGTTATTTATTAGAATGTCTTTTCTTTCTGTGGCTGTATTTAGTTCATTAATTTGTGCTTGTAGTTCTTCAGGACTATTGGCAATTAGGACTATGTCGTCAGCGAATCTTATAGATATTAAGATTAAGATATTCTCCATCTATTCTTAATCCTTTGTTGGTCCAGTCCAGTTAACGGAAGATTTCTTTTAGTGTTGCTGTAAAGAGCTTTAGGGATATCGCGTTTCCCTGTCGTACCCCTTTCCCGGTGGGGAAGTCTAGGATTTTATATATAATTATTCTAGCTTTGTCTTCTTTGTATATATTGGCGAGAGTTTCCATATAAGGCCTGTCAATACCTCGTTTCTCTAGGGCTTCTATGATTGCTTTAGGATATATCGAGTCGAAAGCCTTCTTAAAGTCTATAAAGCCTATGACTAGTGGAAGTTCGTATTCTTTTTAAAAGCATTATATATCCAAACATATACCTACACCATTTTAGAAGATTACTTGCAAAATACCAATGCACAAATGAAAATGCATATTCACACGAGTATTCTTAACAGACTTTATATTTCTTATGGAGATTTAAAAGAACTACAATAACTTATTTACTAATTTGTTTCAGAATTGGAGGGAAATAAGTCAGCCTATTGCCCAGTTGATATTCTTCGGTTTCTTCACAGTGTGCGACACCGTCTACAAATACATTACCTATGGAAATCAAAACAGTACGAGCTACATAGCCCATCTAGGTGGGGCCATATGTGGACTTCTCGTAGGCGTAAACATTCTCCGAAATTTGAGAGAAACCAGAGTGGAAAGGATTATCTGGTGGATATCCTTTGTCATTTACACGATATTAATGATAACGCTAATTTCATTAGAAATAGCCTTAAATGTGTTTCATTTAAGGCCAACAAGCTAATACAAAGCTAAAACTGAAAATCAATATAACGACTGAATAGTTAATTTGACTTTATCATTAGTTCATCTAGTATTATTTATAAATAATAATATTTCAACTTTAGTGAAATCATGACAATACATGTCTATAGTAAAATATAATTTATAACAGACTGCCAGTAGTGAAACCTCATGTTTAAGCCAGTTACAATCATATTTCGTAGATTCATACTAGTCTTACGTACTATATCATTTATCACTATTTATTTCCTTTTTTATGATGAATATATCATTTGCATTTCCATACAACTTATTCATATTTTTTAATTTATGTATTCAGGTATTCATCACTTTGTGATATTTTGTACTTAATTTAGGAAAATATTAGTGTTATTTATTTATGTTTTGTACTACGTAAGTTCAAATAAAGATTTAAATAAAACATTATGATATTTTATTATCCTTTTCCGCGCATATTTTTATTTGATTACAATAATTATTATTAGCGTATTTACTATTACAGTTACGCTGATATCTGGAATTATAACTAAGATAGTAATTGAATCGGTAAACCTGCAGACATAACATTTTCTGAAAGAACTTCCCTGCCTCTTAGAGAAGTGATGGAACTTTTGAGGTGTTGTCTGCACAATTCTTACTTTCGAGTTAAAGATAATTTTTATGCTCAAAATGATGGTTCCTCGCTCTCTCCAGTGATAGTTAATATTATAAGCGCTCTAGTTGCTAAATCATTACAGCAATTACAGGAAATGCTGAACACATATACCTGTACATACGAGATTTTGGGCCTTAAGCTGAACATCGATAAAACTAAAATCATGTGCACTCCCCCGGAAAATCATAACAGTGCTATAAAAATCGGAGAAGAACTATTGGAATATGTAGCGGAATTCAATTACCTCGGCAGTTTGATTTCGGAAAAGGCCAATATCTGAAATTCAGAACAGAATTTAGCAACGCCTCAAGAGCATTCTGGAAATTAAAAGACAGGATTTTCTACAATCATGACTTGAGCACAAAAACAAAACTTGTGTGTGTGTACAAAGTGAATTGGTAAACATTTTAAATTCAAAGTGAACAGAACACAACCTGTACTTGTGGGCCTTATTTATATCTTCAATCAAGTCTTCTCCGTTAGCTGCAATTGTCCATGTTCTTGCCCTAAAAATGTATTGTTAACTTATTTTCGATATACTCATTTTATTTATTTTTATAATTTTATTTAAATTAATAATATAATCATTTTTAAATTTAATTTTTAATGTCTAGATTCTAGATACAACATTAAATTTTATTTTACTAAATATTTAACATTAAATCTTACTAATATTAAAGTTTGTTAAGATTTTTAATTAGATCTTCCTATTTAGCTGAATGTCCTAATATGTATACTACTGTTTTTTAACTAAAATATGTTAAAATAATTAATCACATATGTATATACATACCTAATCGGATCTCTAGGAAACAGAAAGAAACTTTTATTGCAGTTTAGTCCTCTACTCGGGCAGTTTTTTGCTGCACAACTTCGCCCAGGCATTTTAAAAACACGTTGCATGTTTTTAATTTTAATTGTCTATTCTCTACAGTGAAATATTTAATTGATTTTTTTCATTTTACTTTTCGAGAAGTATGCGCGGTTAACGATTCATTTGTTTAGACAAAAGTATTGTAAATAAAATTCAGTTTCAGTCAATTACAGTATTTTTTTAATACGACCCTGTCGTATTTTCTGAGAAATTTTTTAATACGTTTTAATCCGGCCCTGACTAGGAAACCATAATGGCGCCGACAAGGTCAAATTTTATAGAAATTTTAAACAATGGAATCTGAGTAGAGTTGGCGTGCCGATTGTTTTATGTGCCGTGGTAGAGGTATAGTTTTTCTGAAGTCGGTTGGAATAGATTGGGACGGAATAGATTTGGGCACTGTCTGTGTCGGTGGTGTCAGCTGGACAAGGCACTTAAGAGTCTAAGTACTTTCCAATTGACTTCGGAAATATTATACCTCTACCATCCATAACTAAGGTGTAACCCATTGCATCATCACGAACACGTCAGTTAAATACTTTTTTTTTAATATTGGGGCTTGGAGCTCTATTTGGCATAGTAAAACATTTTAAAAAAGAATAAATAAAAATTCAATGATCCAATATAAAAATATACTTATCATACATATTACATTGATAAATAGTTACAAAATATACAATACTATAGAAACAATATAGGAATTACAAATGTGGTCGCAGAATAATTCAGATAATAGATAAATATGAAATGCAAATGTTCACTTTTGTCTCATTCTTGCGATATCCCTTTAAAATATTCTGGGATGATTTAATTCATTTCAAATTTATTCGGGAGTTAACTACTTATTCTTAAGACCACAGATGTTAGAACACAACCAACTGATCAATTATCCATAATTCGATGTTTACATCAGGTTTATTATTCGTTTCAAAACCATCTACACTAATGTTTTCTTTTTGCATCCGAATATTCTTCGTTGCTATTTAACGTAACCAAAGGCATTGCCCTATAATAACTATATTATATTTTGCTGCCTTGTGATAAAAAACAAGTTTAGGTTCCAAGATATCACAATAAACAACATTTGGATGCAAAAAATGTAGTACACTATTGCAGAAAGTTCTTTTAAAAAATAATAAGTTTGTCAAATTATGAAAATTGATATATATAATGTGATCAAAAAGGTTTATAATCCAGCATTCTCTGTGTGATAACAATTCTTATGTAAATTACACAAGATTGTTTACTGTCAAAGTCCGCTTGATACTCTTTGATCATACGATATTAATAATAAATATTTAGAAAATATTAACAAAAAAAAACATGCCAAACCAAATCAAAAATAGAAGTATAGTTTTAAAATTGTAAATCAATGGTTTCGGAAATATGAAGGAAGTTTCTATGGTAAGTCCCAGTTGATATCATGAGTGTAAAAAATAATTTTCAATATGAACAATTTCTAAAAGCTTCATCATACTTTTTTTATACATAGATCATATACTTTTTGAATACAACAGCGATAAAACGATTAAAGCTTGATTTTCATGCATCCGTTGTCCGACGATACGTTGATACGATATTAATTTCATTGGTTGGGTTAGGTTATTGGTTGAATTTAAAGACTTCGGTTGGTTAGAAACGGTTAACCAATCGAAGCCTTTAAATACAACCAATGAAATTAATATCGTATCAACGTATCGTCGGACAACGGATGCATGAAAATCAAGCTTAAACCATAATACCAGCCTGAATTCTCAATCATTTAAAAAATAATATCTTATCGTGATGATTACCTTTTAGTTTAAATCAAATGAAAGCTTTGTTTGTTCTTTAGAAGAACAAACTAATAAATATACCTTAAGATCAAAAAAGCTATCAGAGTTGACTTGGAAATGACGATCGATGACGTTTTATAAGTAAGATTACGTCACAGAGTGCAGGTACTCTTACATAGTGAGAGTAATTGATGTAATTTTCAAGCCAACTCTGTTCTACTGCGATAAAAACAAAGCTGACGCTGTTGTTTTTATTGATCACACAGTATTTCCTAAAACTACAAATATAGCAACTAGAACTATTATCTTATATAAAAATAAATTCAGTCAATATTTAAATCGTGTGCGTATTATTTTAATATGCGCAAATTAGAACTAATTTTCAGGTACCGCCATGGTAGAAACTAAAATATTATATACTTTAGTATTTAATACTTGTGCTATCAATTTTTAATTTACTTTAAATATATAAATATAATATTCACTCCATTAATATTATATTATTTATTAAAATAAAATGTAGTTTTATAGATAAATAAAAAATAATACTCATTATTAAATTATTATCAAATATGGCGTACAGCACACTTTCTAATATAATATATCCCTTCTACTACGTTCCTAAGAAACAAATATACCACAGATATGGGTTTCAATACTTTGAATACATACTTAATGTAACTAGTCAAAGATAGTTTAGATGCACTCTCTAAAGAATGATTGGAAAAAACTTAATTATAAAATTTTTTATAATTAAGTGAGTTTTGCATTATGAGAGAAAAACAATTCTTCTAGGAAATTCAGTTAGAATTTTTTTAACTGTCAAAGTCAAGACTTACTTGATTATAAAACGTTTTAATTATAGGGTATTTGTATAGTAGATAACATAAAATACTTTTAACAATTTTTATTGATATTCAGACATAAAAATTGTCTTAACACATTTAATCAGATCAATGTAACGTGAGATTCTTCGCTTGTAAAAATAGACATTTCTAAAACGTCAAACTGTCAAAAAATATATTTCATAACTCATAATTAAGTACTTACATTTTTCATAGTAATTTTAATACTTTTCGAGAGATTCTTCTGATATTCACAATTAACTTGCATGTTTTTTGCATATGTTAAACAAATAAATTAAACAATTTAACTAAATAGTAGAGAGAATATTTTTTTGATATATCATAATTGGTTGAAATGTTCCCTTTTAAAGATAACAATACTTTTAAAATTTTCGAAATATTTGCAAAATTGTCATAAAAATCAAATCACACAATTTAAGTAGTCAGTAGATAGGATCCTTTTTTTAAGCAATTAGTTAAAATTTTTCCTTGTAAAATTAAAATTTTGATAATTCCTATAAACTTGCCCTTCGTAAGGATCTTTTGGAAAATAACTTGTCCAGGCAACATTCCATATAATGCATAGTCCCATTAAAGTAATATATGCGATTATAGAAACCCACCAAATGATTTTTTCATGTTTGGTCACGGTCAGATTTCGGAGAATATTAATTCCAACCAACAATCCTGCTACAGCCCCTAAAATGATAAATCAGTTAAATTTTTATTGATTATAACTAAAGATGATTTGTAAACCTGCAAAGTGTGCAACATAGCCAATATGTTGATTAATATCCAAAACATATCTGTTATAAATAGCAGTGCCAATATCTGTTGCTGCAACTATGAAAAAAACTAGTAATTGTACATATGGATAAGCCATTTCCTTCCAGTTCTAAAATAATTAATACTGTTAGGAAAATCGTAGTGAAATGACTAGCGACATCTATTGATAATCTAAAAAACGACCATTTTCTATAAGAAAATCACAAATGATGAAGAGGATCAAGAGTACATTCTCATACTGAAAGCCAACTTATAAAAGGAAATGTAACTTCCAGAACAAACCAGAAGAGACATCCCTGGGTATATCGTCAGTGAAACGTGATAACCTGCTAACTCCATTTTATTTTTTACGTTAATAAGTTTTTTTATACCATTAGAAAGAGAAAAAAATACTCTATAAGTAGGAAAACCAAATAAATTTTTTCCCATTAAAGAAAATTTGCTATTTTAACTCAATAATATCTGCTCCCAGTGATCTGAAATAGCCACCGAAATGCTGCTATCTCAATAATTTCCGTTATGATCACGCTAAAGAAAACTCACGGATTCTTACTCGTATGTTTCTTTAGTACAGTGCGTCGACCAGGGTCGCACTAGGCCAAAGGGGTACTCAGCAAATAAAATTCTTATCTCTTTATCATATTAACGCATTAAAATACCGTATGATCGAATAAAAACAGCGATTTACATGTAAAATTATATGGGAAATGTCATCGATCGTCATTTCATAGCCATCGCTGACGCCGTTTTTATTCGATCATACGGTACTTCCTGCATGTGTACATATTTTTTGTACCGTTTTTTTGCTCTCCTGTAAAATTAGGAATAATGGAGTTAGCAGTTTATCACATTTTACCGACGATATAAAAAGCGGTAAAGATGAGACAAAACTCTTTTTAAATAAATGATAAAGACACAGGAAAGAAGAAATCACTCGGGAATGGTCAGAAATTAATAGTTGGTCGTTATAAGGGTGCGTTCACACCTACGGCGCAAATAATTTTTTTTAACATATACTTTAGGGCGCGCTAAAAAAAATACACTTCAAAAGTAACATGTTAAAAAAATGTTTTGCACGGCGCGGCGCGCAGCGTCGCAGCCGGTGTGAACACACATTTATGAATTTTTAGGGTGTTATTAAGTCGCGCAGTGAATTGTGTTTTTTAGGTTTAATGAATTAGTTAAGTGTGTCTTTATGTGTTTAAATATACAGACCCACATAATTCATAATTAATGCATTAACTTAATAAAAAAATATTATTAATAATTTAATAAATAAAAAAAATTGTTTTACCATTATGATGGATGCAACATGAGCTGTAATCAAAGAATACACTCCACCACTTGCACCAGCTAGTTTTACACTGGGGTCGGCAATAGATGTACCAAGAGAGCCCGCTAAAACACCAGCAAAATAAACCACAAGAACTCTCCACCATTTATGCACCATTTCCAAAGGTATTCCTAATAGTATCTGAACCGCTAGATTGATTATCAAATGGTATACTCTGAAATAAAACTTCTGTTAATTGTAATATTACACATAAAATGCAAATTAGTACCCTATATGAACAAACATATAAGTAAAATATCTCCAGACCTCGTATCTTTTGTATGGCTCATAAATAAAAAGAGTGGCAACAGGGCCGCTAGCATATTTTGTAGAATCTCTTTCAGTCGCTTCATCTATACAAAACAAAATAATTTCTACCAGAGATATGATGATCATTCCAACAGCTGGAGGATAACATGAATATTCTTCTTCGTAAGCTCCATCGGTTGCAGTGTGAGATGGATGACTTTTTTTCGGTATAATAAAATTGATATACCTAAAATATTACAATCAAAATGCCATATATTTCTTATAATTGAGTAAGAATATTCTACCTAGTTGTATAGTGACCAAAAACATGACTCAAATCTGGATTGTTTATCATGTCTAAGAATTCTTCAAAATTGAGTCTTCTGTCCTTATTACGATCATGCATTTCGTGTATTTTTTTAACACAATGCAACGGAATATCATTTTCGTACTCGCGACTTTCAATCAGTTCTTGTAACTCATCAACAGTAATATATCCATCATGATCACGATCGCACTATAAATTTAGTATAACTTGTTTTTTATTAAAGATAAATGAAGGGTCCAGGGAAAAAACATGATAAACGCCGTTTTACTAATTTTACAGGAGAGCACTGAACGGCTTGTGGTTATCAGGTTCTTTCCGTGTATTCTAGATTTTTACTAGGCATATATCATAGGATTTAACAACTTATTGCCCTGCACAGTTTATACATTTTGTAGGGATCAGTTAGACCTACTATAATATTGTAAAACCCTAAAATAACGAAACTGGCACTTATCAAGTTTTTCCCCCGAACCCTTCAAATATGTTAACTGATAATTTACTTAATAGAAATATAAACTGAGTAATTAAATTAGCAATGTAAAAGAAAAATTCGTACCTATATGTGCATCAAAAAGTTTACACCATTTACACCTAAGTGACTCATTATCACCTATTTTAAATGTTTACTTACCCGATTAAATATTGTTTTAAAATAATCTTGAGGGCTCATCCTGGATTTTAAAGGAATGGTCGTAAAATTATCACCCATTTTTCTTTATCTTGTGCTATTATCTATCTGCAAGTTTAATCAATTAAATCAAATGGAATTAGGCATATATAAATTCAGTAAAATCCGGCTTTATACACAGTAGTTTTTGTTAAAATATTGTTCCAAGTTGACACGACAACAAAAACAAAACAACAAAACATAACCAAAAAAAATTATGAACCAAAGATTAATCACAAATTTTGTGTGAAGGCTTTGTCAACTAATATCTGGTTCACACAGAATGTTTTATTGTATGTTTAATTTCCAATTTGATAAATAAAATCAATATTAATAATATTGGCATTGTTCGACAGTGACAAATCACAGTCTAGTCGTAATAAGAATTAATAATTTCACATTTATGTTAATTTACTAACTAACTTCTATTATTATAATTGATTATTGTGAATCAGATGTTAATGTTTTGCATTTCTGTTGATATCGTATACCTGCCACCAGCAATACAAACATTGAATAAATTTGAAATAGGTATTTGAAATTAGATAAATTTAATAAAATACTGTAAATATAAGTTTCAAAATATGGAGTATGTCGACGAAAACATTCCAAAATCTTCAGGATTTTATCGATGTCCAGATGACATTAAATATTTTAAAGTAAAGTAAGTAGATGTTTTCTGTAAAATTTAATTTGTAGTATAGTGTCCGTGTTAAATTTTGCCAATAAAAATAGTACCACAAAATTCTCAAACAAAAAATAAGTTTTACTAAAATAGTTATTAAAATCCAAATATATTTAAAGAAAATAATTTTAAATTAACAAAAATGTCCTCATTAAATTTAAGAATTTGGTGAATGCGCCAGAATAAGCAGGCAATTTTATTTAATTTGTTTCAGGATAAAAATAATACAACTAACAGAAGATAAAACAAATAACGAAAGAATGATTGAAAAGGAGTTTTCGTGGCAAGAAAAGCAGTTTAGTGAAGCACAAAAGCACTTTTATGGAGATGAAAAGAATTGTTTAACTGAAACTGAAAAAGAATTTCACAAATTAGTTAATGAATTAGATGAATCCAAAGAAAACGATATTTTGTTTTCTTATATAAATTTGGAAGAAGAGATTTATCAGAAATTACAAGTAAATGAAAGGGATCAACTTTCGTTTAGCTGAAATCTGTTATATAAAAAATGACTTTATATATGCGTTCTAGAAGGCGTTAGGAGTACAAATATACAAAAATTTTCCTGCGGAAATGCGTCATTTTCATTTTTCGGACTTTAGTATAGCCGAAATCTGTTACATCAAAACTAGACTTCGGAGTCATAAAGACATTTTTCTAAACATAAAAACACAAAAAAGTGTCTGCGGTAATTTTTATTTTTATTAAAATTATTATTTTTACATGAGAAAATGCTTTGACTTTAGAATAGCCGAAATCAGTTACATGAAAAATGCACTTTATGTTTGTTTTATACGAGCCTTTACGAGCAAAGAAACACAAAAAAATTCCTGCGGAAATGTGTCAGTGTCATTTTGTGCACTTTGTTTTTCATACATTTTTCAGTTTAGTCGGGGTGCTGGGTGGGGTAAAACATCTTTCGGAGGAATAACAATTCTTGTAGAATAGATAATATAGGTTCTTGTAAACTATAAGTACCTCGGAATGTTGCACTTATTCTTGTTTTTTATTAAAGATTTACGTAAATAGGGTTGATTAAAAAGAAAAAATCATTCTATCGTACAGTTTTCTTTTATATTTTAATAATTAAATGTGATTTTGCAGAAATATTAGATTGGTTAGCTTTTGGGTTGCTTTGGTTAGCATTTCTTTGTGGAGGGTGTTAAACTGTGGTTTTTATATTTTAATAATTAACTGTGATTTTGCAAAAGTATTATTAGATTGGTTAGGATTTTGGGTTGCTTTGGTTAGCTTTTCTTTGTGGAGGGTGTTAAGCTGTGGTTTTTATATTTTAATAATTAACTGTGATTTTGTAAAAATATTATTAGATTTATTATTAGATTGGTTAGCATTTTAGACACTTTTAAATTATTTTTTTTTTTTGTTCAAAAGAGTTATATGTTCAGAAAAATATTAAAAATAAAACGCAAAATGTAGTTTTTTATAGCAGATTTCGGTTATTCTAAAGTGCGAAATTTGGAAATTACGCATTTTCGCAGGAAAATTTGTGTTTTACGTGGTTCACAGTAGCTTTTTAAAGGCAAATTTGTTTTTCTAATAACTGATTTCAGCTAAACGAAAGTTGACCCAATAAAAGATACATTTTTAATAAATAAAATATTGAATAAGTATAATAATAAATGTGGATAACTTTAAAATTTTGCCCCATAATGAATATAAAATTAAATCGCTTCACATCATCTGGAACTGGAATATAAATTTCCCACTGGGGATTCAAATGATAGCTCTGCTGTAAAAAATGTCACGTTACCGATATATTTATTTATTTTCTGACATTGTGATTCGTTTTGACACTTTAGTTTTGTATTACGAGATTTTGGTTTAATATGATTTGTGTTGTGAGACTTTAAGTTTAAAAATATTTACTAGCAGACCTTGTATACAAGATACAAGATAGCTTAATAGCCAATGCAAAAAAACTAATTGCAACCTTATTACAATATTTTGAAGGGGGTTGAGTTTTGTTGATGTAAATAATAACTGTACGTTAAATAATTTATTTTTGATTCCTATAAAATATTTTTATATAAAGAAAATATGTAAAAGTGAGCAACGCTGTGCCGGTCAAGCTTAATCACGTGACTAAAAGTTTATTTGGTATGATTAATCTGGATGCCTAAGGCTTAGCCCGATCCTGTCGTGTTAAGCCACACCAAAAATTCCAAACACATGTGCTTTGATTAAGGGTTGATTAAGGTTCGCAAAGCTTCAGCATTTGCCATGAAATAGCGAGCAGTTTGTTATAAAAACATACAAATTATATATCACTGTAATCACAAAACTTCAGTTTATTTCCGTATTGTAACGAAATTTTAAATGGTGTATTTATTTCCGAGAAAATTTAATCCAAACATAAGGAATTTTTTGCTGATGTTTGACCATCAAAATCTTAAAAATAAAGTTGTCTAAAAATGTGCTACAATACGGATCTAGTATACGAGCCCTAACAACTAAATGTTCGGACAAACAAAAATTTATTAAAAACCTTTATTTTCATTAACTGAATTATTTACATTTAGGAAATACATTAAAAATATATTAAAATCTAACATTTCTAATGAGTATTTAAATAGTTTAGTTTCTATAAACATTAAAATAAAGTTTAGGCCAATAAATAAACAAAAATATTGCACAATATCGTGAGAACTAAATGTTCGGACACTTTAAAAAATAACTGTTCTAATATGGCGTTACATCGGCATGAACTTTTGCAACCACTGCAAGTCTGTTTGGCATTGTTTTTATTAATGATTGACATATGCCAGAGAAAAATTTTGCCATAATTCACTTAATATCATCGTCAAATGGGCAACAGTTTCTTGGGGATCGTGACACAATTTTTGTTTTATTTTATGCCATGTACCTATGTTTATGTCTCGATAACATTAAGGCCCGGACTGTGCGAAGGCTATGAGGGGACCTTGATGTTCATGTCCCTAAACCATTTTTTAGTAGTTTTAGCCGTATGGCATGCCCCGCCATCCTGTTGAAATATAAAATTATTGTCCTGGTCTTTACCCGAACAATTGGTTACAAGGACCTTCCCACTTGACACTAGAATATTTTTCAAAATTTTTTGATTTTTTGACGCATCAATTATGCCTTCTACCTACCAAATCATAATGCCTTTAAGAAATTTCACTGTCCTTTTGAGGCAATCTTTATCAAATAGACACTCTAGCGGTGTTCGATTATATTTATTATATCGATATTAAGTTTGCTCATGTGCACATGTAATGCGTGCATTTGCGATTGGAATAATTAGCGTCGGATTGGGAAATAATTAAATATTTTACCTTAATGTCATTTTTGTGGTTTGTGACATCAGAAGTTCCAATCCGACGCTGATAATACTAATAGCAATCTGCAAGTTCAAGGACTACATCTGCACGCATGCATGATCTTTATGAAAGATGGACAGTGGAATTTCCTAAAGACATTATGCTTTTAGAGTTTATGTTCGCAATGGGTCTATGAAGGTATGAGGTGGTAGAAAGGCACAACTAATGTGTCAAAATATATCAGACCTTTACCAGGATGTGAATTTTATATTTCAACAGGATGGCGGGGCATGCCATACGTCTAAAACTACTAAAAAATTATTTCGGGACATGAACATCAAGGTCCCCTCATTGCCTTCGCACAGTCCGGACCTTAATGTTATCGAGACATGTGGCATAAAACAAAACAAAAATAATTGTGCCTCAATCCACGATCCCCAAGAAACCGTTGACCATTTGACGATGATATTCAGTGAATTATGGCAAAATTTTTAGTCTGGAGTATGTCAATCATTAAAAAAAACAATGCCAAACAGGCTTGCAGTTGTTGCAAAAGTTCATGCCGATGTAACGCCATATTAGAACAGTTATTTTTTAAAGTGTCCGAACATTTAGTTGTCACGATATTGTGCAATATTTTTGTTTATTTATTGGCCTAAACTTTATTTTAATGTTTATAGAAACTAAACTATTTAAATACTCATTAGAAATGTTAGATTTTAATATATTTTTAATGTATTTCCTAAGTGTAAATAATTCAGTTAATGAAAATAAAGGTTTTTAATAAATTTTTGTTTGGCCGAACATTTAGTTGTTAGGGCTCGTAATCCTTTATCTTTAATTTCCTTCTTCGTTTGTGTAAAAATACCTAGCCAGTTTTACATAAAACGTTAAATGCCGAACGCTTATTTTGCTACTTTTTCGGACTAGTGAAATGGACTCTTAAATTATAAAATAATTATTTGAATTCATTATAAATCCAGAGGGTATTTGGCTTAAATATTCATGGATATAATTGCAGTTGCAATTTAACAGCTGTGCAGAATTCTCAACTGAATAGAACGCCATTAATAATTAAAAAGCGTTCGTGTATTTTTAGACGACTAACAGAATTAATTATTTAGAAAATGCAATAGAGCGCTTGGAAATGGAACATTGTTTAGATGACAATGAGTATAATTTTCACAAAAGTCTTCAGAAATCGATGGATTTTCCAGTTCTTACAGAAAGAACAGAGACTATGTTATTAATGCTAGATCTAGGGTAAGTATTTATTTATTTATTAGTTTATTATAGGTTATAACGGGTGCGTCTTAAAAGTGGCTCACCCCTATAACTTTTTTATTATTTCAGATAAAAAACCAGATTCGGTATGTCAGTATATGACATAAATTAGGACTGAGTGATGTATTTAATTGTTTTTGGTCACTTCTTGTTTCACTGGAAATGACTACAACTTTTGATTTTTAAATGAGACCCTCGGTATTTTTTACTATATTCGATAAAAAATGACACTCTGAATAGAATGACTATTATATGACAACTTTTGACATTTTCGCATATGGTTTATTTGAAATTGCAACATGCGGTTCATAACGACAATTTGACTCGAAATTCCAAGTGTGTGGTACCAAATTATTCATAAAAAAATGCTTGAGCTGATGTGAGCCACCCTTGTTCCATTTGAAAAAATTGAGATCTCATTAAAAATACAATTTAGGCATCTTTTAAGCGGCCACCAGGACAAGACATGAAAAACATTAAAAGATCAAATTTATTATACAAGGCTCCTTGATCTTCCCCTAGGAGATGCAAGACCTTGTCGTTGGTGGGGAAGCTCCTGGTCAGGTGCTGGGGGGAATCCCCTCTAGCACTTGGCTTGGTCTAAGAAGCATCTCACTCCTCGTCTTGTCCCTGACTGTAATGTCGTGGCCAGGGAATTGCACCAAGACATATAACGATACCGGGCGGGGCTACGGACAGCCTCAACCTTGGGGCACCGGGGGGCACCCCATTGTATTTTACCCCTTACTTCTACATGCGGGGCTCTGTAGAAGTGGACCGACTGTCCCTAGCGACTCATAGGAACACTATGAGATCTGATAATAATAGTAATAAAAACATCACCGGTGAAGCTGTGGGGAAACCCCCTAGCGACACTGGGAACAGTAACAATGACAGTTCCAAGGAGCCAAACCCAAAGAGAACTACAGGAGAGGTGGCTGACACTTGCGTGAGACCATCCTCTGCAAGTGGCATACAAGCTAGCACCTCCTCCAAGGGTCGGGAGCCTACCTCCTACCTCTAAAGCCAACAGGCGACACAAGCTACCGTTTCGTCTACCCGGCCTGGGTCGTAGCTCCTCGACTGTGAGGGACACGGGTCTCCGTAGGAAGTCCTGGGACTGTATGATGAGTTATAACTCAAGAAAGGGGGACACAATAGATCTCTAAGGTCGTAGAGATTAACCCCCCTCCCACTTATTCTAATTCTAATTCTAAGGCTCCTTGATTAAAAATTAGTTTTTTAACACAGTCAATGAATTCAAGATTGAAATTTAAAATACGATTTTTTTAAGCAAAAATGTCAAAAGTTGACATATGATATGGCACTCATTGACATGTCACTATTCAGAGTGTCATTTTTTTATCGAATAAAGTAAAAAAATACCGAGGGTACATATTAAAAATTAAATGGTGTAGTCAAGGCACTCTAGATTGAAATTTAAAATACGATTTTTTTAAGCGAAAATGTCAAAAATTGACATATGATATGTTGCTCTATACAGAGTGTCATTTTCTATCGAATAAAGTAAAAATATACGGCGGATGGATTTAAAAATCAAAAGTTGTAGTCATTTCCTGTTAGGTTGTTTTTTTTTCTTGTTTATTAGTATTTTATTAGCTACTAAGCTACTTATTATCTTATTATATTAATATTAAAAAAAATAAAGGTCGTTGATAAGAATTATACGGACGGAGCTAAAACCGGCTTTAAGCTGAAAAAAAATTAAAAATATCTAATAAATTAAAAAGTTATACGGATTCTATAAGTACAGAATATAATTTTGAACAGTCCAGATATTGGCTCCCCTAGGTTTATTAAAATTTGCGTTTGTCGAATACACCTGACAAATTTGAACAATTTTGGATAAAAACTGCATCTATTTTAAAATTAAAATTGAAGAGGTAACCATGCAAAACCAGATAAAAAATTGTCAACATACCTTAATCAACCTATGATTTTGTCAATTTTTTGTGCTGTTTACGCTTAGTGTTTACGCAACTAAAATAGTACCTACAGTTGAGTAGAAAATCATAGGTTGACAACTTATGGTATGTTGGCATTTCCCTGGTTTTGCATTGTTATCTGTTTAGTTTTTTAAAAATATATATTTTCTTATACCGGGTGCGTCTCATAACTTTTTTATTTTTTCAGATAAATAAACCAAATTTGGTATGTTAGTATATGACATAAATTAGGATTGATTGACGTATTCAATTGTTTTTGATCACTTCCTGTTTCACCGGAAATGACTACAACTTTTGATTTTTAAATAGCACCCTCAGTATTTTTTTTACTTTATTCGATAGAAAATGACATTCTGAGTAGAATGACATATCCCCCATATCGCAACTTTTAATATTCTCGCTTAATAAAAAATCGTATTTTAAAATTCAATCTAGAGAAATATAGATTAGAAAAAAAATAGATTTGATCGTCTAATGTCCCCCCTCCCAACAGCTACGAAATTGAATTTTGTTTTTATCAAACGAATCGGCTAATTATTTCACCTTTTCGATAATTAACAGCTTGCAGAGAAGAACATTTATGAAACTAAAGATTCTACACACAGATTTGTCCTAACCCTCTTACTTCCTGAAATACCTGGCAAATTTAAAAATTTTGCATTTTTCGACACCTCATATTTCGGTTATCCTATAACTTATCGAAAAGGTGACATCTGAGTTCAGGGTTTTTCACGTCGCGCGTCGCTGAGATCTATCATTTTCGAAATATGATTCATACCTACTTATGTTTTTTTTTTAAATGGGACACTTCACACCAGGGTTGGAAAAAATCATGATTTTTTTAAAAAAATCAAAAAAATCTGATTTTTTTAATTTAAATCAGATTTTTTTGATTTTAATTCAAAACAATATTTAAATCGGATTTCCAAATGATTAGGACTTATTTCCAATTAATCCTATCCTAAATGGCTAAATCTTTATAACTCTGGGCGATACCGATAACATTAACAATTTTACGGCGCGTGTCATTTTTCCACATCGGTCACCAATATATTCCGCAAAAAAAGTCGCTCCCTCCAGATCAAAAGGATTTTTTTTCAAACGTCTCAAAAGAATTAATTTTTGTCATTTTAACAGCTAGGCATAAAAGTAAAGCACTGTTACGCCTAAGCACAAAAGTGCAAAAATATATTATTAAACTGATACTGGGTGTCAAATTCAACGAGTGTACAAATCGTTTCTCGATTACTGTTTGTATTAGTTGCAATGTTTGAAATTGATTAAAAAATTATTTATAATGTTTTAAAAAAATTGTGTTTTATTCGAAGTAAAAATGTATTTTTTGTGCCTCCTTGTAACGTAAATAGCTTTACGACGGTCCTCAAAATGTATAGCATCGTCAAAAAAAGTATAATTTCTACTCTTAATAAAACAACTCTTGTTCGGAATTAGTCTTAAGTCGAGAATGAAATTAGTATTATCCTTGTATTATCTAATGTCAAAGTGTAAAGTACTTACTGCAAATCAAAATATCGGTAAGAATTTGGAAACATACCAACGTTTCAAAAAAAATATATAAAACAACATATTTTCTGATAACGATTATAGATTTTCGGGAATGAAGATATAGTCTTTATATCAGAAGAACCTAGTTCTGCACCAGTCTGCGAATGATATGTATTCGAACGGCGAATTTTTGTCACATACATAAATTTTAAAATAAATCCCTGCGTTTAGCGGGATCTTATGGATTCACACGAAATTACTTCAAAAATCGGTTCAACATTTCAATTGATGAATAGGTATTTTTATACAGTTCTATAAAATTTACAATTATTTTTCGCTTTATTATCTGGTATAGAAATAGTTTTTATATTTTTCTAAGATAGATTTTTATAACTTTTACAGTTATTTTTTGATTTATTATAAAGTTTCAATAAAATTCATTTTTTGATTTAAATCACATGATTAAAATTAAAAAAATCACTTGATTTAAATCACTTGATTTAAATCACGATTTAAATCATGATTTAAATCATTTGATTTAAATCATGCCAACCCTGCTTCACACACAATGGGACAAATTTCAAATATTCAAACCCTTATAACTTTTGTCAGGGGTGTGTGCAAAATTCGAAAATAACTGTGCAAAATTAGCCAATTCGTTTGATATAAACAAAATTCAATTTCGTAGCTGATGGGGGGAAAATTGCAAATTTTCAAACCCTTATAACTTTAATCAGGATGGTGTGCAAAATTCAAAAAGAAATGTGCAAAATTATCCGATTCGTTTGATATAAACAAAATTCAATTTAGTCATAGATGGGGGGAGAGGGTTCAAATTTTTAACCTTTTATAACTTTCGTCACGAGGGTGTGCAAAATTTAAAAATAGGTGTGCAAAATTGTGCAAAATTAGCCGAATCGATGTACATAAAAATAAATCAATTTCGTAATAGATAGGGGGGAACGGTCAAGTTTGCCCCTCGTTTAAAAAACGGCCCTAGTTTCTCTTAGGTAACTGTGGTCATTTATGGTGTGCAAAATTGTGCAAAATAATGGTATATCTGTTTTTGAATTTTCTCTAGAACGGGGGGCAAACTCTTAACCGACCCCCGTATGTACCTGTTTTTTGGGGGGAGGCTGACCTTGTTATATTTTTAGCAATTACTCCGAAAATACAGGACTAAAAAACGAGAAAATCTTGTGCTCGATTAAATACAATCCCGACACGAAACTTTTAACGGTTTTTCCCGATTTTACAACTACCCAACCGTACTTTCTCAGGACCGACGTTAGAGATGATCGAAATTTTTGTTATTTCATCGAGCACAGTTCCAAACCGATTCCGGAATCGATAGAAGTTAATGAGAAAACTTTAATTAAAAAAGTAAGTATAACTTTTTACTTATTTTTTTATAGAAAGAGGAGTTAATGGTACTGATCCTAGTGTCACAAGGCGAGATACGATGTCTTTTTTAATTAAAATACACACTCAGATGTAAAAAAACGCAAAGGCAATTTTTTTGTCAAATTTAAAGTATAGCATTTTTTTACGAATAATATTTATGATACCACACACTTGGTATTTCGAGTCAAATTTTCGTTACGAACCGCAAGTTATAATTTCAAATAAAGCATATGCGAAAATGTCAAAACTTGACATATGGCATGTCATTTTATTCAGAGTGTTATTTTCTCTCGAATAAAGTAAAAAAATACCGAGGGTGCCATTTAAAAATCAAAAGTTGTAGTCATTTCCGGTGAAACAGGAAGTGACCGAAAACAATTGAATACGTCAATCAATCCTAATTTATGTCATATACTAACATACCAAATCTCGATTTTTTAACTAAAAAGATAAAAAAGTTATATGGGTGAGCCACTTTTGAGACGCACCCGGTATACAGTTTGCTTAAATAATCCTAAAAATAGTGGCTAAAAATAAAAAAAATACAACAGTTTAAATTTGACGAAATATTTTTCCGGCGTTTTTTTGCATCTGAGTGAACATTATATTGTTATAGAAGACAGAAACATTATATTTTTATAGTAACAGTTTGTCTTTTATAATAAATAACGTATGATAAAAAAAACGGCGTCAAAGACGGCTAGGGAATGACAACCGATGATAATTTTGCCAGGTCAATCTCTAGACGTCATTTAGACATATTTTTTAACTTTTTGAGTTAGTTTGTCATCATGGCACTTCGCCAACATAAAAAAGCAACAACTTTTTGTAAAACTTTGTAAAAAATGTCATATGTGTTGTTTGTATAAGGTATATTATTTTTACAGGAAAATTTATTAGTAAGAGAGGGCGGGCAAAAAATGGTGCCCAGGGTACCTAAAGGCGACCCTGACAATAGTGTAGTAATTTTTTCTAAATAAGTTTTGTTCGTAATGCTTTTTTTTCTGGTGGAAAGCATCTATAATTTCTGACCATTTATTCTTCTGCAGGGGAATATTTCATTTAGTAAATAAAGTCAGTGTAATATTTGCTTTTCTTCAGGTTTTTGTCAAAAGATGTAAATATACAGGGTGGTCCGAACTGTATTCCGGAAACTTCGGCAGCATATTCTGCAGATAAAAATAAGTGAAAAAGTTCGTATTGTATATCCTAAAACGGCTTAGTTTCGGAGATACAGGGTGTAGTAGTTTCTTTTTTATTTCGATTTTTTCTAAATAATTTATGAAGTAACATATATATATAATAATAAGTATGTAGTAAGTCTGGAAGTTTTTTGACAATGGAAATTTGATTTTGATGTCAATATGACTCCTACTAGTAGAGGGCGCCACCTACATGTGTTTTAACTGTTTCGAAGCATAATAACTTTTTGTCCGTACCTGTATAAACTACCGGGCGAAAAAATATACATCTCTGTGACTTTCTACGTAAAAAATATCTCTGTAAAAATCGCTACAGGCAACCGTTCTTAAGATATTTACAATGGAAATAATCAATACATGTCATTATTGACGAAAAATAAAGACGTTGAGAAGATAGTTATTTCCATAGGTTATTCCACTGAAATAATAAATTTGGGAAATTTTTATTTTATTAAATTAATTATAATTTTTTTGCAAAAAAATGATCATAAAACAGTTCCTGTTGAACTTTTGGCACAAAAACATTTCAAATTTATTATTTCAGTCTAATAACTATTTAGTCATCATGTTTAATTTATGTCAATGATAACAGGTATTGATAATTTCGATTCCAAATATCTAGAAAACCAATACTCGTAGCGATTTTTACCAAGAGACCTTTTTCACGTAAAAAACATCCTAAATGTATATTTTTTACTCAGCAATTTTATACAGGTACGGACGAAAAGTTCTCACTCTTCAAACCAGTTAAAAATATGTAGGTGGCGCCCTCTACTAGTAGGAGTCATATTAACATCAAATTCAAATTTCTCATGTCAAAAAACTACCAGACACAAATTTTCATCCAAATATTGACGTTAATTCAGAAATTATTTGGAAAAAATCGAAATAAAAATGAAACTTCTACACCCTGTATCTCCGAAACTAAGCATTTTAGGACATACACTTATACGAACTTTTTTACTTATTTTTATCTGCAGAATATGCTGCCGAAGTTTCCGGAAATCAGTTCGGACCACCCTTTATATCTATTTAAATGATTTTTCGCAGTATGATTAGCGAGATAGAACTCTAACGAGGTTTTTTAATTTATGGATTTTTTTTTCGCAGATAAATGACTACAGAAAATTTACCACCAGCCATATTCTAAGGAAGCCCTTCGAACTTCCGCCCAAAAATAAATTGTTCGTGTTTGTTTTCCTCGAAATAGTATCGGGAAAAAAATTCGAGTATCCCAATGTTTACGTCCAGTATTTTATCGATTTGCCGGACCGCTGGTTCTGTCCAAATCCCGAACTTTTGAGGGGCCGGACGCAAATTTGCAAAGCAATTAATCAGGACGGATTGCTACATTTCGGCCATTGCGTAGAACTTACTTTGGAGTACAATTTTTTAAGCGTATCAGGAACAGGTAAATAGACAATAAAATAGCCAACTAACGTATAATTAAAAGAAACGGATTTGATATTTAGTAGAGATGAGCAAAACTGCGATTCTCCAATCGCAATTGAAACTGCGATTGCGATTTTAATATTTAAAAATTGTAGTAGGCATTCAATTCAGAGTGTCATTTTCTATCGAATAAAGGAAAAAAATACCAAGGGTGCATTTAAAAATCAAAAGTTGTAGTAATTTCCGGTGAAACGGGAAGTGGTCGAAACGAATGGTCGAAACGAATCAATCAATCCTAATTTATGTCGTATGCTTACATGTAGAATGTAGAATGTTTAGGAGGGGAGTTAATCACCGCGACCTTATAGATCTATTGTGTGTTCCCCTTTCTTGAGTTATAACGAGTCATACAGTCTCAGGGCTTTAACAAAAGCAGCAAGTATCTGAGTATCGGCTCCACAGAGGCCAATTCTCCATCCTCGACATCAGCCGTACCAAAGTTCAGGGCACGAATGGTCGTCTCGGCGTACTCAGTGATAAGGTGTTCTGGTGTTTCCCCATTTTCCCCACAGAATCTACATTCGCCGTTGTTTCTCAGCTTCAGCCTACTGAGGTGTTCGTTGAGGAGACAGTGTTCTGTTAGAAACCCCGTGACAATCCGAAGATTGTTTTTACTTATAAATCAAGGAAAACCTTTGATTTTTCTCGGTCGTAAGTTCTGAGGAACTTTTTCGTGTGTCTTAGACCGTTGGAGGACACCCATTCCAAGTTACGGATGGAGTCTTCCAGATTCTTCAGTTCCGCTTTCAGTTGGTTCCCGTTTGGAAAACAGAACGGTTCTGGTTCAGTTAGTGGAGTGTTCGCTCCTTTCCTAGCTAGATCATTTGCTTTTTCATTGCCTTCTATCCCTTGGTGAGCAGGCACCCAGAGTAGGAGGACTTTATTTTCTTTGTCTAATTTGTTGAGCTTCATTAGGCATTCTTTGACCAACTTCGAATTGATGGTTACTGAGTTGATCGCGTTAAGTGCCGCTTGACTATCGGATAGGATGGCAATTTCCTGTTTTCGATAGTTCCTATCTAAGATAAATTGTACGCATCTTTCGATAGAGTAAATTTGTGCCTGAAGGATACTGGGGTAGGTGCCCATTGGTTCGGAGTATTTAGTTTTCGGCCCAAATACGTCTATCCCTGTCCCTGTTTTGGTTTTGGAAGTATCAGTATACCAACGTTATGGTATGGTCTTTTATATGCTGAGTAAGCGTTTCTTTCTTCCATCCTTTTTATTACTCAATACCACAGTGAGCTGTTTCTCAAAGTTGTAAATTCTTGGTATGTCATTCACTGGGAATTGGAGAAATGGAATTTTCTTTTTGAGGGTGTTCCAAGTTCCAAGCCCCTGACCTGAAAATTCTCCCAGTACTGTTTCCGTCAATGACGGAAGTCGCAGTTTTCGCGATTGCGATTTTAAAATCGCTGCGATTGAATCGCAGTTTGCGATTTGTTGCTCATCTCTAGTATACCGGGTGCGTCTCAAAAGTGGCCCACTCCTATAACTCTTTTATTTTACCAGATAAAAAAACGAGATTTGGTATGTTAGTATATGCGTTTCGGCCTCTTCCTGTTTGACCGGAAATGGAAAAAATTCCTCAGAGGAGGAGAACATCTGTTGTCAGAGGAGGATGGGAAATACCATGTCCCCCTTACAACTTGTATGATGGTTTATAGACTGTATGATGAGTTATAACTCAAGGAAGGGGGGCACGATAGAGATCTGTAATGTCGCAGTGATTAACCCTCCTTCCACTCATTCTACATTCTACTAGTGATGGGATTACTCGAGTGAAAAATACTCGGTATGTCTCGAGTCATATCCTCGGTATGTCTCGAGTATTTTTGTCGATCCTCGAGGTTTCAATAGTAAGGAATTTCCTAGAATTACTTTGTTTCATTTGGCCTGAAGTTGTGCTGAAAGGTTGCCAGATTAGTCTCAAAGTCGGAGTTAAAGAAACAAAATCAGCACAATTTAAAGCAAAACCTATGAAACTTTTATTTCCTACATGAAATTATACACGAAAATATTAAAAATTATTAAAAAAGTGTTTAAAATAATTATTTTTTTTTTATGACAACATTATTCAAGTCATTCAAGTTGAATGTTTTCTTCTTTAGATAAAATGGCATTCTAGATTTGAATACGATTGAGTTTCCTAATTATATTAAATTTAATTCTTCTGTTGATTTCTGGTAGTAGAGATCCCGAGCTGAGTATTAGTTGTCCCAAATATAAACTTAATAATAAACTTTATTAACTTTTAGATTAGTACATAAAATAACAGCCGTTTCTTTAATAAAGGCACCTAAGACAATGTCTTGTGTTGTGCCTTGTTTTGAGAGTTACTTTCTTATTAAAAGTTAACTACACGCAGAAAGAAAAAGTATACAAGCTATAATTCTAAAGGTTGATAATAATGGTTTGTCCTAGACCAACATGGAGTGCATTATCACATAATTGACAACTATATAAGATTTAATGTTCTTTTTGAAAATACGGCTAGAATATCTCCTGTATAACAAAGGTAAACTGTTATATAATTTTATTCCATTATAAGATATACTTTTTTGGCAGACTGATTTACTAACACGATCTATAGGAGTCATCTGTACAGCTTGACTTCTGGTATTGTGTGAGTGGTGCGCATGATACAAATTGTTCTTCGAATGTATTAACATTAATATAGATTTAATATATAGACCTCTTACATTCAGGATACAATTTGTTGTATAGATATCTCTTACACTTATTCTACTTTTAATCTTGAATATGACGCGTATGATAAAATTCTGACAAATTTGTAACTTTTTTAGTGTGGTTTCATACGCCGAACCCCAAACAGATATGCCGTAACTAAGAATTGATTCGGCTAAGCTGCTATAAACGATAAGAAGTAGTTTTTGAGCTAGTACATTGCGCAATTGATAAAATCTGTATATAAGCTTTCTGATTCTTTTAGCCAGATAATCTATATGGAAAGTCCATTTTAAGTAGTGATCGATGAATACACCCAGGTATTTCACAACATTAGTTTGGATTACTTCGTCATTAAAACCTTTAATATACATGGGACCCAATTGTCTACTTTGCCCTGCAACAGTCGGTGAGAAAGCCGTATATTTAGTTTTTGAGACATTTAAACTCAGTCTATTAGCATCCAGCCATTCTTTCACGTCTTGCAGTGAGGCTTGAGCTTTGTTCCACGTCCTTTCCCATGAAAAATCTTCACAAAACAAAATCGTATCATCCGCATAAGAAATAATTTTACATTCATTATAGTTTAATAAATCATTGATAAATATAAGAAATAAGGTAGGTCCCAGTATAGTTTCCTGTGGAATCCCAGTTTTTATAATTTTGGTGTTGCTGAGTATCCCGTTTGGGATAATATGTATATTGTACAAAAATGTACAAAAATATAAGTATTCTTCTACTATTTCCAATTTTGTGCATGTTATTTATTAGAATGTCGTTTCTGTCTACTAGTTTGTTATTTTGCCAAATTCATGTTGAGACTTACTTTACGCACGCTAGTTATAACAGCTCATAAATATTCAAATTTCTTAAATTTATTGCCAACCAATCTAGCAAAAGCTCATTTCAATCAGTGCTAATCGGAACTTAGTAACCAACGATGCAGAAAATGCACATTTTAAGAGTTCTTCTATAAACTCAAATATTTAAAACGTGTCATTAATCTTTCTGGCAACGTTTTAACCATCTATAACCATGTCAGACTTTATCTTAAACTAAATCCCCTATGACCGTTACTTGCAGAATTCATAAAACCGCCCTACATATATTTCGAAGTTATTTCGAAGGATTGGTGGGATCGATACCGAACAGAAGGCCTCACTTACAGAAATTTACCCATATGCACGTCTGGTACATTCGGCTACAATTTGAATTGCTTCCGATTCACATCCAGAGATCCGGGCGGCGAGATGCGACGCTATTTTCTAGGCGACTGTCAGAATTACGATGACGTGACGTGGATTGGCTTGCCGACCGATTATAACGTAAGTAACTAAATTATCTTTGAATAAAAAGAGTAGAGAAGGAGCATATCAAAAACCTTGAAGGTGAAGCGCGATGGGGACTTTATATTTCGGTTTATCAGTGGGCCATTCTAATTTTACTCAAAACATATCAAAATATCATGTAGGTTAGACTCATATCATTTGTGGTTTTATTTTACATTGTCAATAAATGTAAGTAATTAATTATTAAAATGTTTATCATTATCATTTCCAGCTTATTAAAACATTTCAAATTATGGTGTAGCCTCCCTCACATATTTAGATAACCTTTTTGTATTCTTTTCATTGTTGTCTCTTGTTAGCAATGCGGGCTCAAGTTATCCCTGCTAATTTCCTAATATCATGGTTCCATCTCAAGTTTGGTCTTCCTCGTGGGTACCATGCTGTAATTCTTGTTATCCATCTGTTGTCCGTCCTTCTTGCCAAGTGTCATGCCCATTGCCACTTGAAGAATTTGACTCTGTGGATGACATATATTACCTGAGTCTTTTGTCGTATTCACTCTATTCTTTTACAGTCTTTCTTAGTTATTCCGGCATATTTCGTTCCATTGAGCGTTGTGCGACCTGCAGTTTCCTTATAATATCCGTTTTAAGTGTCCAGGTTTCGGATGCATACGTCATGACTGATAGTACACATTGGTCGAATGTTTTCTTCTTTAGATAAAGTGGCATTGTAGACTTGAATATGATTGAGTTTCTTCCATAAGTACTCCATGCTAACTTAATTCTTCTGTAGAGTTCTGGTAGTAGAGATCCCGAGCTGTGTATTCCTCCTCCTCCTTCCTATTACTCTATAAGAGTATGGTGACATTATGATATCGCATTTATTGTGTCTCTCCATGTTGTTCTGTCTTGCGCAGCTGTACTGGTCTCGTGCAGACTATGACCTATTATCGTCTTTATTTGGACCACCCAACGGTTTGGAGATCTCCCTCTAGGACGTTTCCCGTTCACTTTTCCCTCCACAATTAGTTTTTCTAGGCCATTGGTGTTCCTAGATATGTGGCCAAAGTATCTTAAGTATGATTAATTTATTGATATCGACAGTCTAGATTCGATATTCAGTTGTTCGAGTATTGAAATGTTTGTACGGTGAGATGTGTACGGTATTCGCAGCATCCGTCTATAACACCACATTTCAAAAGCAAAAGCTGTGTATTAGTTGTCCCAAATTCTTCATTCTTCTACTGTTTCTACTGTTGTATTATTTATTAGAATATATTTTCTGTCTACTAGTTCGTTGTACATTACTTTAGTTTTTGCTAAATTCATTTTGAGACCTACTTTATTGCTGGCTGTATTTAGTTCGTTAATTTGTGTTTGTAGTTCTTCGAGACTATTGGCAATTAGGACTATGTCATCAGTGAATCTTACATGGTTAAGATATTCTCCATCTATTTTTAATTCTTTGTTGGTCCAGTCCAGTTGACGGAAGATTTCTTCTAGTGTTGCTGTAAACAGCTTTGGGGATATCGCATCTCCCTGTCGTACGCCTTTGCCAGTTGGGAACTCCGGGGTTGTTTTATTTATATTATTACTCTTGCTTTGGCTTCTTTGTATACATTGGCGAGAGTTTCTATATACCGGATGCGTCTCAAAAGTGGCTCACCCCTATAATTTTTTTATTTTTTTCAGATAAAAAACAAGATTTAGTATGTTAGTATATGACATAAATTAGGATTGATTGACGTATTCAATTCTTTTCTGTCGCTTCCTGTTTCACCGGAAATGACTATAACTTTTGATTTTTAAATGGCACCCTGGGTATTTTTTTTACTTTATTCGATAAATGACACTCTGAATATAATGACACATCATATGTCAACTTTTGGCATTTTCGCTTAAAAAAATCGTATTTCAATCTAGAATGTCATTGGCTGTGTTAAAAACACTAATTTTTAATCAAGGAGCCTTGGAAAAATATATTTGATCGTTTTAAGTTTTTAGTGTCTTGTTCGGGTCGGTTAAAAGATGCCCAAATCGAATTAATAATCATATTTCATTTTTTTTTCAAATGGAACGAGGGTGGCTCATTAGCATATTTAGAAAAAGCATTTTTTTACGAATAATTTGGTACCACACACTTGGTATTTCGAGTCAAATTGTCGTTAAGAACCGCATGTTACAATTTTAAATAAACAATATGCGAAAATGTCAAAAGTTGACATATGATATATCATTCTATTCAGAGTATCATTTTCTATCGAAGAAAGTAAAAAAAAAAAAAATACCGAGGGTGCCATTTAAAAATCAAAAGTTTTAGTAATTTCCGGTGAAACAGGAAGGGTCCGAAAACAACTGAATACGTTAATCAATCCTAATTTATGTCATATACATGACATATGTAAAATACCAAATCTCGTTTTTTTTATCTCAAAATATAAAAAAATTACGGGGTGAGCCACTTTGAGACCCGGTATATTAGGTATTTTTTGATAGGTAAAATCAACATTTTCAATAGTTTCTAGTAATTTTTCTAGAGATCTTATTCTAATAAGTAAATTTACGAATTTTAGGAAAAAGTGTTAAATAAATACGGTACAGAGACTATCGGTACCGGACAACTGGACATCCGTCTTAACCTGGTGCACCAGTCGCAAGCCTTCTTGGAGGAGGACCGCCTCGACGCGGACAAGTTGCACCATCATCGAAGAAAAATGATTTCCGAGAAACTAGAATCGTCGGCTTTGATTAAAAGCGTCGAACAGGTCATACGAGAATTCAAAAAGGCAAAGAAACACTTATTGGAAGTAAGAGAAAACGTCGCTCATCATTCCCGTTCCTAATTGATCGTTTGATCATAAAAATGTCATTCTGATTTTTATTGACAATTAATTATGTGGATCTGAACGATGAACGATTAATTAAATATATACATTTTAAGTAATATTCAACTTGTTTTCTTGTTGATTTCCCATTAATATTAGATGGTTAGCACGTCGTTGGTTAGCACTAATAAATTTGACGTATTATATTTACCCAGTGAGCAATATTTTGTCACATTTAAGGAACAGCTACGTATCTGCGTTTTATTCATGCGACCAATTGCACACACATGTTTCGAAACTGTTTCTTTTATGTGCTCAGTATACGTCTGAAATGAAGCACGAGGACACAACGCATTTTAGGCAAAAATTCGGAATTATGTCAATGCATGTGTGAATTAATTCACAAATAAGGCACTTATCACTCTTTTTAATACTATTTATTAGCCGACCATACCAACAAGTATGGTAAGCTATTAAGATCGGCAAAAAAAAAGTTTTTTTAATTTCAGTCAAAATCAGTTATTTGGGTCATAAATGACCTAAATACAAAATATTTTCATGGTGTCTGTCTGTCCGTCTGTCCGTCTGTAACACGATAACGTTTGATAACGATCGATAGACGTTTGGATTGGCTTACCATATTGAACCATATTGAAGTACTGGCATCTAAAACTTCTCAGTTCTGCTATGCGCTGAGAGTAATATCGGGGTCCGTGGGGATCGATGCTGCTATGTCAGCTTACTATGCTTTTATCTATTCCAGATTTAAGTATGGTATTATTTTTTGGGGCAACTCCACGGGGGTGGAAGGAATATTGCGAATACAGAAAAAATGCTTACGTAGTATCTTCGGATTGAGTCAGCAAAGAAAGCTGCAGGGGAGATTTTTGTTGAACATAACGTTCTTACAGTTGTTTCCATGTATATTTTGGAGGCTGTGGTGTTTGTCCTGGAAAACTGTAATTTATTTGGACACCGTAGGCTCGAACATGAATATGATACTAGACACAGATTACAGCTGGTTTCGGATAAATATAATTTCAGCTATCTTCAAAAAAATATAGATTACTCTCTAATAAAAATATTCAATTTCCTTCCGGAAAATTTTACCTTGTCTATGCCTAAAAACAAAGTTAAAAAATGCTTTAAACATCTTTTTTGTGCAGAGGAGCTTTTTATTCCCTCGCGGAATTTCTAAACAGTGATAAGAGCGCCTTGTGTCATATTTAACATCGATTGTATATTGTTGTAAAAACAACCACACCCGTATGTTTTTACTTTTGTTTTGTATCATTTGATCTAAATTTGTTATTTATTGTAAGTATACTTTTGTGTTGTTATCTGTCTATACATAAATAGATTTAATTCATTGTTAGTATTATTTTCATAAAATATTTAATTTTAATATTACTATTTATTTTTGTTCATATAGTTCATTTTTTGTTGAAATGTGCAGTTATTTTCTTTTAAAATTTTTACTGACATTTTTTCCACTCCATTGTATTATACAATAAGGAAATAAATAAAGCATTATCTATCTATCTATCTAACTCAAAAACCGCTAAACCGATTTTAACCAAATTTGGCACAAAAATACTGTGGCACCCCAGAATCTGGCTATTAGTTTTTTGTGGTGGTGAGGGGTTGGTAAGGGGGTATGGGAGGGGGTTAAATATTTTAAAAAATCTTAACTCCAAAATTACAGTAGCTAACGAAACGCGGTTTTCAATTTAAGATTAGGAATAATATTTGCTACAAAATTTGTAGTAACATCAAAATCAGTCAAAGTCGCAGTTTTGGAGATATTCCGTGTTTCCGTAGTCCGTTTTTGAGAAAATCCGTGTGGAGAACTCCAAACTCCCATCGGACGCGACCCCAGGTGGCGGATAGGGAAAATAACCGCGGACCAAAATTGGAAAAATTCCTTTACTTTGAAACTAAAAGAACTGCCTACCAACTTTTTATCAGCATATTTTAGTATAGGCGGCTATACGTGCCTCCCGGCGCCATTTTTTTTAAATTTATCAAGAAAGTTATTCTCTCACACATCGTTGTCGCCATAGACTTAAAATAAAATATAGACTGAGCATCTCATTCATAAATAGCTGGAACATGCGGTCAGACACTGTCTTGTTATTGTTGTGTTATTGTTTTAGGTTATAACGAGTGCGACACGAGCGATAGATAGGTTGTCTCTGTCGTAACGGTCGTTCCCTGACGACTCTGCCGAGAAACACAACACTGTCTTTCGTTTCTCAAGTACACCTGAACTCTCCGTATCATAGCCGGGTAATTTTTTTATTTTAATGAAGCTATAATTAAATTAAAAATATATCGTATTTAAACTTTTTTATATTTTATTAAGATTTAGGACAGGTTTTTTTAAATAAAAGTTTAGAAAAAACGTCTTAGAGTCCAAAAGGGATAAAAATAATAAAATACACGTTATAGAAGAAATTTTATAATCGAAATTACGTAATTTTTGAAATTAATAATAAATTATTAATTTTAGTCAAACATTTACAACCCCTAATATTAATGAAAACAGGATCTATTCCACAGATATAATAGAATCGGCGACAGGGAGAGAAAAAAAAATATGATTGTTGTAATTATTTTTCTGGTTAAGTGATGTCTTATGTAAATTAGAGAAAACATAAATCTGTTCCATTAAAGCAAGGAAGGTGATAGGAAGTGGATAAAATGAAAACTACATTTATTTAACTCGGTACTGTCTTTATTATACCGGGTGCGTCCCAAAAGTGGCTCATCCCCATAATTTTTTTTATATTTTCAAATAAAAAAACAAGATTTAGTATGTTAGTATATGACATAAATTAGGATTGATTGACGCATTCAATTGTTTTCGGTCACTTCCTGTTTCACCGGAAATGACTATAACTTTTAATTTTTAAACGGCACCCTCGGTATATTTCTACTTTATTCGATAGAAAATGACACTCTGAATAGAATGACATATCATATGTCAACTTTTGACATTTTCGCATATGGTTTAATTGTAATTGTAACACGCGGTTCATAACGACAATTTGACTCGAAATACCAAATGTGTGGTATCAATATATTCATAAAAAAATGCTTTTTCCAAATATGCTAATGAGTCACCCTTGTTCCATTTGAAAAAATTGACATATGTATGATTAAAAATACGATTTGTACATATTTTAACCGACTTAGACAAGACACGAAACCTATTAGACGATCAAAACTATTTTTCCAAGGCTCCTTGATTAAAACTTAGTGTTTTTAACAACACCATGGCACCCTGGATTGAAATTTAAAATACGATTTGTTTTTCAGCGACAATGTCAAAAGTTGACATATGATATGTCATTCTATTCAGAGTGTCATTTTTTATCGAATAAAGTAGCAATATACCGAGGTTGCCTTTAAAAATAAAAAGATGTAATCATTTCGGTGAAACAGGAAGAGACCAAAAACAACTGAATACATCAATAAATCCTAATTTATGTCATATACCTATAACATACAAATCTGTTTTTTTTATCTGAAAAAATAAAAAAGTTATAGGGGGTGAGCCACTTTTGAGACGACCCGGTATATTAAAAAATATTGTTTCATAATGTAATATCAATTTAAAATTCTTGTATGTTATTTTATATGCTCAAGATAATTTTAGAATAAACCATATTTTTAATAAAATCATTATTAATTATTAACAGGGTTATAATTATGACTTTGTTACAATGTAAGTAAGTAAATAATGTAATGAGAAAAAAT
Organism: Sitophilus oryzae; assembly: GCF_002938485.1. NCBI lineage: Eukaryota > Metazoa > Arthropoda > Insecta > Coleoptera > Curculionidae > Sitophilus > Sitophilus oryzae. The sequence goes on from NW_022146055.1 coordinate 14,210,555, forward strand.
TCAGATTTTACATTTTACTAAAATATTATCTAAATAAGCGCCTTTCTACAACAACGCCACTGGCTCCCAATGGGCAAATTGAGAGTTGTCTACCGGTCGAAAGTCGTTTCAAGACTTAAATGGATTATTTAAGTCAAATTTCTTGCAAATTTGGCACTGGCGAACCATATTTTATAGTTCTTGAACAGAAAAAGTCAATAAAATAAACACTTAAGGACTACAAACTAAGAAAATGCGTTAATACAGCCGGGGACATAGCGGCATCAAAGCTTTACCGCACACTTGCCACGCGTACTACAAGGTAATAAATGAATGAATAGGCTCCCTCGCCTCTAATCGGTGTTATCATATTGTAAAGAACTTATCCTTTTTAAACAGTATCCGACTTATAATTTAGTAGTATAAGGACTATTTAATACATCTATGGAATATTAAAACCTACTTTATTAAACTGTAGTATTAATATCTCAATATATGTGTATAACAAGAAAAAAAATATTGATAATATTAAAGACGTGACAACATAGGCTGGATGAGGAAGGCTCGGTCGACTGTACCCAGAAGTAAACATGTGTACAAAAAATATTGTCTGTCCGCGTTGAGATGTAAATAGTGTAGTCTATATTTTATTTTAAGTCTATGGTTGTCGCAAAGGATACACATCATGGCACTTTATTTCTTACTAAATGGCTACACATAAAATGTTTTTTTAACAGTAAGCTAGTCGTATTAACTTTGAAGTATTCCTTCTGCAGTAGTCCAATAATTACATGAGCCAGAGGGGTGCAGATGGGGTGCAAGGGGTATTGAAGCGATACATATAGCCTAGCTTACCCAAAAGTCAACCTCACCTTCACGTGGTGCACCCTGTTTACACAAACGAGGCTCTGACGTCCGAGTATAGGCGGTATAACCTTATACAACCCTCAGACCTACCATCTTCTGGGGAAAAGGAGTAATAAAATACACCTAGCCGGCCGAGAACGTAGCACAAGGGAACTATCGTCGCAGTCCTCACTGTGCCATAGCCAACCCGTGCTACAGTTGCAGCCAAAACTGTGCGGCAGCGTAACCGCCACAGTCCGGAGGTAAAATACCCCCTCAATCGGATCTCCGGGAGGGGGTGCCTACTCGAGCGTATCATCGGAGAAACAAAAAACATCAATGTTTCACGTTCGCGGCGTGGAACGTCGGCACTCTACTGGACAAGATAAATTCAAATCGACCGGAGAGAAGAACAGCACTGGTCTCACAGGAACTTCACCGATTAAATATAGATGTTGCCGCTCTAAGCGAAACACGCTTTGCAGATGAAGGTAGTCTCACTGAGGAGCATTACACCTTCTTTTGGAAAGGTCATACCGCAACACACAGGAGAATTCATGGTGTAGGCATTGCGATCAAAAACGAAATCGCCACCAAGTTAACAGAAGTACCTATTGGTGTCTCCGAACGTCTTATGACCCTAAGGTACCCCATATCAGACAAAACTTACGTCAACAACATTAGTGCCTACGCTCCCACCCTTGACGCTAAAATTGAAGATAAGGATAAATTTTACCAAGCATTACAAAATGCCTTTCAACGAATTCCAAAGCACGAACGAATCATCTTGCTAGGTGACTTTAATGCCCGTGTAGGCAAACAACAGGAAATATGGCCTGACGTATTGGGAAAACAATGGAAAACGCAAATAGCAATGGTGAACGCTTATTAACAACATGCGCAGAGTATAATCTTTGCATCACCAATACGTGGTTCATGTTGATGAACAAGTTTAAAGATACCTGGAAACATCCTAGATCAGGCCACTGGCATCAATTGGACCACATAATCGTTCGAAGGACGCATCTAAAAGATGTTAGGCTCACAAAAGCTAGAATAGATGCCGAATGCGGCACTGACCACCGACTTTTAATTTCAAAAATGAAAATCCAGTTAAAACCCAAACATCCACGCTGTAAAAAGCAAAACAACATGACCAGATTGAACGTACGGGGTCTAGAGAACAACAATACCGCCGACGCCCTCCGGGAAGCCATCAAAGAATTACTTTCACCGATAACTTCAATCTCAATATTGGATGCTGAACAAGGCTGGACACAATTAAGAGATGCGATTCATAAAACCAGCGAAGCAGTACTGGGAAAGTCGAACAAAAAGAAACAACCAGACTGGTTTAACGAAAATCAACCGCATATACAAGCTTTGTTGGAACAAAAGCATAGAGCACATCAAGTAGTCACTGCAAATCCACATAATCCAAGACAGGTAGACAACTTTAAAGCAGCCAACAACACGACGCTTCGAAGAGAACTGCGCCAAGTAAAGGATAACTGGTCGTCACAAAAAGCGAATCAGATTCAAGTGTACGCCACGCATCACGATTATCGTAAATTCTACGAGGCTGTAAAAGAAGTATACGGTCCAACTAAGAACGTAAGCTGCCCAATCATGGCACAAAATGGCGAACTTCTAAAAGAAGAAGAACAAATCAGAAATCGCTGGAAAGAACATTACAGCCATATCCTTAACCAAGAAAACAACCCCAATATGGAAGCACTAAACACAACACCTCAGTATAACAGCCTCGATGTATTAGACATCCCAATAACAGAACAGGAAATAAAGATCTCCATAAAACAGCTTAAAAACAACAAATCAGCTGGCTGTGACGCGATTCCGGTGGAAATCTATAAGTGTGCAAGTAAAGAACTTATTGGTCATCTTAAGGCTCTCTTCGATGTCGTATGGGAAAGCGGAGAGGTACCTGAGGACTTTCGCAACGCGAATATAGTGAATATATTTAAGGACAAAGGAAGTGCATCAGACTGCGGCAATTATAGGGGAATTTCGCTATTTGCTATCGGCGAAAAAATTTTTGCAAAAATAATGTCAAACCGCCTGCACCCATATATAGAAAAAATCCTTCCAGAATCGCAAACGGGTTTTCGTACCAACCGCGGCACCGTCGATTCCATATTTTCGATCCGTCAACTACAGGAAAAAGTAAAAGATCAGCAGTCTAAACTTTATGTTGCATTTGCATTCATCGATCTAACGAAAGCCTTCGACTCTGTGAACAGAGATGCGCTTTGGGCAATTATGAAAAAGTTCGGAGTACCCAACAAATTTCTTACAGTGTGTAAAAGCCTCCATAACAACAACAAGTCAAGAGTGTCACATCATGGATCACTGGGCGATCCATTCCTAACAAATACAGGAGTTAGGCAGGGATGTGTCTTAGCGCCTCTCCTATTCAACATATTCATGGCAGCGCTCTCCATTATAGTGGACAGCAAACTGCAGGAGAGAGGATTGGGCATTAGATACAGATACGACGGCGGTCTGTTCAACATAAAAAGACTCAGGGCAAAAACACGTACAAAATTTATCACAGAACTTCAATACGCTGACGACTGCGCTCTAGTTGCAAACACGGTACAACAATTACAAGAAATGTTGAACACATATACCTGGGCATACGAGGCTTTGGGCCTTAAGCTGAACATCGGCAAAACTAAAATCATGTGCACTCCCCCGGAAGATCACAACAATGCTATAAAAATCGGAGAAGAACTATTCGAATATGTGGCGGAATTCAATTACCTTGGCAGTTTGATTTCGGAAAAGGCCAATATTGACTCTGAAATTCAGCACAGGATTAGTAGCGCCTCAAGAGCATTCTGGAAATTAAAAGACAGGGTTTTCTACAATCATGACTTGAGTACAAAAACAAAACTTGCAGTATACCGAGCAATTATAATCCCCACCATGATATATGGGAGCGAAACCTGGGTGCCTTACCGCCGACACATGAACGCATTGAACAAGTTGCAACAGAGACACCTTAGACAACTCTTAAGAGTCCGGTGGTTCCATCATGTCTCAAACGTATCGGTCCTTGAAAAATCTAACTGCGAGAGTATTGAAGTCATGGTCACAAAATCCCGCTTAAGATGGGCTGGTCACGTATGCAGAATGCAAGAAAACCGCATACCAAAATCTCTGCTTTACGGTGAGCTTGTGGACGGTAAGAGGAGGCCGGGTGGACAACTGAAAAGATACAAGGACATTTTCCACGAAAATTTAAAGGGAATTAACATGCAGAATGAGTGGGAAAAAGCAGCTCACAATAGAACTCAATGGAGAAGGGTTGTAAACTCAGTTAACAGCGGCAACCAAAAGTAGAGAGGCAACAAAGCAATGAGATTTTTGAATGTCCGGAGTGCGGTAGGCAGATAACATCACGTATCGGGCTTTTCAGTCACAGAAAAGCTCATGAAAGAAAACGCCTTGCGTGACCATTTTCTTTATGTGTGTCGAATACTCGTCAGCGAGTAACGGCTGTATGTATGTATATGTATGTATGTATGCACATGAGCCAGAAAATTTTCGTGTAGTTTTTGGTATATAAGATAGCAACGAGGGCCACAAAACTAATATTGTTAAGTGCAAATCTAAAGTAGGATGTAATCCAAACTAGGATGTATCTGAGGAAACTATTTTAACTTCTACAGGATGGCTCAAAAAGGTATGAGTGGATCGGAATGATTTTTTTTATGGAACACCCTGTATATTATTTCATTTTTGGCTTCTCTTCAGATCACTTTACATAATCCTAGATATAAGTAAATCTATTTCGATAGTTTCAGAGGTATTAATAAATAAATAAAAAAATTATATTTTTCAACCTTCCTTAAAAAGTTATTCAAGATACAAGAACTGTCCTGTTATCAAAACTATTATAGGTAGTTACTATTGATTAGGTAGTACAATTTGACCGCATTTTCAAGCTCCAGAAGAGAGCTGTTCGATATTCACTGGGACTAAACAGCAGAACTCATTGCCAGGACTTTTTAAAAAATTAAAAATATTAACTCTTCCTTCCTTATTTATATTTGAATCCGTTTGCCTAATACGTAAGCATGTAACAGCTTCTCAAGAAAGGCCATCTCACACTTATCCACTCAGAAACGCGGAGCAAGGTCTTTATCTACCTACTCCACGCTCAGAGTTAGTTAAAATTTCAATATTATACAACTCCAAAAAAAATGCACAATCACCTGCCATTTGAAATCAAATCCATAGCATCATTTTCTTCATTTCGCAAAGCATTGAAATCTTATTTTCTAGACAAGGCTTTCTACGCCGTAAATGACTTATATTTTGATAATCGAATTTGATCTTGTAAACACTGGTCTAATATTTGCTATTACCAGGGGTGGATGGGCCATATGGGAAAACGGGAAAATTCCCGATGGGCCGGTCGAAAGATGGGCCGGTGGGCCGGTCCCGATCAGAGCTCAAAAAAGATTGGATTAGCAAAAATTAAATGGTTTATCTTCTAACTAAAGTGACGTAAGATCCTTAGTGATCCATAACTAACTAATTAATTTGCATCAGTATAATCGTCAGTTGCTTTTAAACATAAATACCAATGATTTGTAATAACTATTGTAAAATGTCTTTCTCTGGGACACTTATAATTTTAATAATCATCTGTTGTTTGTTCAGTTTGAAAATTTTTATTATACAGGCTGAGTCTATAAGTGCAAATATTTTCAATGCTGGTAGATCTCAATAAAATAAACATAATAATATATTCTCTTTATCGAGTTTCAAATAAGTCCAATCGAGTTATTAAAGTTTGAAAATTTAAAAAAAAATTAGATATTAGATATTATAAGATTTATTTTTAAAAAAATTGAGCCACCTCAATTTTTCGCTATTTGCATCTCTTTTAGTGCCGTAATATCAGAGATTAAGAAACTATACCGTGGGGGAAAATTTGCGGTGAACAGGTTCAAAAAGTTCTAAAAAGTTTTCTAAAATATACAGGAAAATTTAAAAGAAAATGCTATATTTTTAACATCTTTTTTTGCAAAAAAAAACTCAGAGACGTGTTCCTGGAGTCGAAATATACCACCCCTGAAAATATTTGCACTTATTTAAGACTCATCCTGTATAGTTTTACCCAATATTCTTTTATTAATAACTAATAAATATGACTGGCAGCAAAAAAAAGAATGAATAGCATTAGGTAAATTTAAATAGTCTCGATCCAAATGTATACTAAGAATACGGTAGCGTAGATTGACAAGTGGGGGCCTCGGTGCAATGTTTTTCGAGCTCCCCTTTGTAAAAAGATTGACGAATTTGACGCGAACTCTGCGGTTGACGGAGAAAACATATCTATGCTTTGCTTGAATTGGGTACGGACTAAAAAATCCAAGTCTGAGAACTAAAAGCCAAGTCTAAATTGTTGTTTAAAATGTTGCTAAAATGAATTTGCTAAAAATTACTGAGGCAGCAGAGAAGAGTTAAATAAAAGGTTTAACCTAGATTAGATAATAACATATTAATGTCTCGAAAATCCAAATATTCTTATTATGAACTGTAACATATTATTACATCAGAACACATTTATATCCACTGTCTAGGTATTGCCTAGGTTTTTTTCGTTTGAGTCTTTCTTTGATGACATTATCATACAAGATGCCAAATGTAGAAAAGTATAGAGGAAAAGTTTCGTGATAAGAACTATAAATATAATAACCTAAAAAATGCTGCAGTTTTAATGGCGTCCACGGTTCATTCAGTTAAAAACACGCGTGCACACGAGGAGGCTGCTGCTGTAGCAGAAAAGGGAGAATTTCTTTCTACAATGTGTGTAAGAAAGTATATACCCGAAAAGCTAAAAGTAATATATTTTACAGAGGATTGGGTCAGCTGAACTGAATGAATCAGGAAGTCTTAAAGTTTCTCAAAATCGTGACTCCGTTATTGATAATGGAAATAAAGCAGTAGAAACTTGTAAAATTGAGCCATTTTGTAGTAAAAATTCAGATGTCCGACCCAATATTGGTCTTTACGAAAATTTTGATCAAGACAATTTATTTTTTTTTTAAAACGGAGGCAAAAGAGCTTTTTCGCACGAGCGATAAACACCCTTAATTATATATTAATAATTAAAATATGTTTCTTCGTTATGGTCATTTTGTTTTTGTGGATTCGGGCCGGTTGCCTGTTTTTCCCGGGCCGGTTTCCACTTCCCCATCCACCCCTGGCTATTACTATATTTACTATAAACTTACTAAATATTTTTGAATCTTATTTTTATTTTATTATTCTTTGACATTGTAAACATTTTTTATAAATGTTTATTTTAAACAATCAGACTGACAATGTAATTTGTATACTGGTTTTGTATTCTCTTTTGTTGGTTTACTTTACCATTGTCTACAAACTGTAAAATTTTTTGACAATAAAGGCATTTATTTATTTATTAACTGGTAAAAATTCAACGATTGCTACGGTTAAAAAAACTGAAAATATGAGAACTGCTGAACTTTAATTTTTTTAACATTCTTTTAAGATGACAATTTGATGGAGATCATTTACCAAAAGAAGAAGTTGGTTAAAAACTCAAGTAAATAAAACGAATGTTTAGAATATGACGAATATATATTACAGTGCAATATATTGTTGATAAAATGTTTAGGGAATTTGAAATGTTAAATTTATTTCCACCATATTGTCAAGAAAAAATCGTATCAAATTTAAGCTTTTTTTCTGCTGATATTAACAACATTAGAAATTTACACCCATTTATATTTAAATCGTAATTTTAACATTTTGACATTTAGTCGACAAATATTTTGTGCTAATCTTATTATTTTTAAAAAGAAATTATTTTGCCTGATTGCCTTTTGTCTTTTGTGAAGCCAAAAGTAAAATAAAATTTACGTTATAACAATATAAAGTTTAAATATTAATATGTTCCTACTACGTTTTTTACAAGATTCTGAATTTCCGTGTACAATTTTTTTTCACAAAAATACCTTGGCAACGTCGAAGTAACTTGATTACTTAAGCTTCCTCGAGAACACGCTGAGATCGGACCAACAATAAGGATAATAATTTTCTTGAAAATATATTTTTTTAGAAAATATATTTTTTAGCATAATTTTGTTAAAAGTTTCTATAGTGGAATAAATTCAAAAAATATTCTGGAAAATAATATGCTTGGACACGTCTTACTGCAAACTAACTTTTATAAGTCTGTGGCATTACTAAATACCTACTATGATGAATAAATAGCATTGTAAATTCCGCTTTTTAATTTTTTTTCAATGCAAAAAAATATTATAACGTACCCCTAATTAATAAAGTGGCTCACCCCTATAGGGGTAAAGACATAATTAAGATATAATACAATATGGTCGAAAGGCTATGCGTCAGCAATGGCTATAAAATGAATATCGCTGTCATTTTATATGTAAAATTGTATGGGAAATGTTATCAATCGTCATTTCCAAGCCAACTGTATGGTCTATTTATACCTTTGAATAAAAATATTAAGGAAGGAGCATAATGCAATCCATGTATTCATGCATGGTGAGTGGAAAACGGACTCTAGGGTGGGGATCCTTGACAGTTATGTTTGACGATTCAATTGACACATTTGAATTTGATTTGAAATTTTGTGGATTTATCAGTCTTTACTGAACTTATTTTATGTTATTTGTTATTTATTCTATTACTGATAGTTGTATAAAGGTAGTAAATCTAGATGGAAATTGTGGCAGAACTTAAATTAACAGTAACATTAATAATAAGCGATTTATCGAAAAAGGCTGTAAAATATATAGTTGGTTGTGTAGCGTACGGTAGATTTCGGTCAAAAATCGAGGAAAATAATGGAATAACGTTTCGCTAATAAGTGACTATATAATATACATACGTGTAGTAAACCGATCATTTATGAAATTCACTTAAATTAACTAATTATATATTTTTTCTTGCATTTTTGCCTATGATTTTTGCTTTTATTTACTAGTTGTCAAAGATTAGATGTCAAAGAATTTAGATACATCAATTTGACTTGCCTGCTTCAGTAGCGTATCGGATGTTTGTGTTAATAAATAATTATTATAACTTATATATTTTTATTAGAATTTTATATTTTTCTAACAATTTTAATAACTACCAACATTTATTCACAACGTAAAATAAAACAACAAATTTTTGAGTCTACCCCACGTCTACCCTACATCATAGTTTTACACTTTTTAAATAAAATTAGAACGGCACTGATAAACCGGAATTTAAGTCGGCCATATTTGAGTCCCATCGCTGTGGATCTAATAAGATTTGTGATATGCTCCTTCCATAATCTTTTTATTTAAAGATTTATACGCATTGAGTCTTCTAGGTATAGCAAAAAATATAAATATCAATAACTGCCTCATGACATGGAGCTCACTTCATTCTGAGCTACGAAATCTCTTCGTGCCAGCTCGGCCACAACTAAAGACAGCTCGTAAATCTTCGACAAATTCCACTCTCATCCTGCAAAAGATACATTTTTATCGATCGTACGCGAACTGGTCCCCATGTTGCCAAACTTAACTTATTCATAATAATTTGATTTCATCCCAAGGGTTTCTCTTTCAGCTTCGAAAATATAAAAGTTTCGACCTGTACTGGAGGCGAAATGAAAGAAGGCTTCGTCGGACCTTTTGAAAGGAAGGCATTTTAATAGAAGATATTTTTAAAGGTATTTCGCTCTTTCATAAGTCTCTCTCTGTAGGAGGGAATAGGAGAAAATTATGAGCGAAGCCAGATGGTTTGACCTGTATTTTAGAAAGCCGTATTTTTATCATTGAGAAGACGTTTTGTTCTTTTGTTCGTCTTTTCTATTCTGAGATATTTGTGGGCTTCGATTTCATTTTTATTACTTCGGGAGACGAATGTGTCATATTTCAGCAAAGCATTTACTGGAGGATTTCAAATGTATGTCAAAAATTTTGTAACGGTCTTTGATAAGAATTCAATTTAGATTTAGAACATATTTGCTTTGACAGTATATATCCGATCGTCTTCACAAGACTTTTTTTATTACTAACATTTTGAGAAATGCATGCTCCATAAAAGTTGTTGCTTGTTCTAAAATGGTTAATTTCGTTAATACCTTTTTAAATTTTCCTCCGGTTTAGAAAAAATAAATAAAAAATGAGAATACAGTTGAAATGTTAATAAACACTGAAAATGTGCAAATCTTTACTTAATTTTTTACTTTAATCTTACAATCTTTACCATAGATTTACACTTTTTTTGTAAATTATTTAAATTATTTGCATATGCCTATAACAAAGTATAAATTTTGTGACCAGCAGTGATTATGAATATAATCAATCAGCCAACAATGATTATAAATTTAATTAATAATAAACAAAAACAGTAAAGCTTCATTCGGAACCTCGCAATTAGTGGAATAAATTAATGGTTTCAATTAGCGTAGAAGCTTGTTTCTTTAATTTCAATGTAAGCATTCAGAACGTCAAAATTAGTGGTAGTATTTTTCAATTAGTAGAAAAAATTAACAAACCTTTAAGCTTCATTCAGAACCTCGCAATTAGTGGAATAAATTAGTGGTTTTAATTAGCGTAGAAGTTTGGTCCTCAAATTTGAATGTAAGCATTCAGAACGTCAAAATTAGTGGTAGTAATTTTCAATTAGTGGAAAAAGTTAACAAACTTTTGACTTTTCCACTAATTATACTTCAAAATTTGTGAGAAATGTCATTTTGGCCTTTGATTATCACCCGTCAAGAAAAATTTTGGTTAGAAATCAAAAGTTTATTGTTTTATAAGCTAAATATTATGATTTCTCTATGGATACAACAGACTACCGCAAGCTGTTGCTAGGTTATTTTATTAATTTTAATTGTGTTTTTATTGTAAGAGTCTTGTTTTCCGTTAAAAAATTGTTTATATTAAATTGTGTTATTTTAAGAAATAATATTTTATTTGAATCTCTAATTGACTTTTCTTGACCGCATGGTTTGCATTGTTGATGATTATTTTGACTGACGTCGCCATTTTATCAAAAAAAAATATTAAATTCAGATTATAATTGTGTGGAAAATATTTCTGGGACTGAATAGAAGGAATGAAGTATTATACAGGTGAGTGTATTTTGTTCACTCACGGGCATTACTGGGATTTGTATGAGAGTAGTTTAATATTATTTAGTTAACAGTTGTTGAGCTTTAGTAGTAGATAGAGAAGGGTATTTTAGTATTACTTTTGTGTGTGTGTGTTTTATAGTAGACAAGTATTTATCAAAGGGCATTTTAATATAGTTTAGTTAAAAGATAGATGTTTATCAAAGAGTGTTTTAGCGTTATTTATTATAGATACGTAATGGACAGCTATTTATCAAAGAGTATTTTAGTAATATTTATTGGGTGTGATTTATAATACCTGGCAAATTATCAAATGGTATTTAGTATTATTATTTTGGAGTGTTTATATTTTTACGTATGACTCAAATTGTTTAACAACAATAATAAGCTATGTCGCTTTGTGGCCATCCCTTTGCGCGTGGGACAGACGCCTTGTCGCTTAGCTGCGGAACAACAACATTATGCTATGTCGCTTTGTGGCCATCCCTTTGCGTGTGGGACAGACGCCTTGTCGCTTAGCTACGGAACAACAACATTATGCTATGTCGCTTTGTGGCCATCCCTTTTGCGTGTGGGACAGACGCCTTGTCGCTTAGCTACGGAACAACAACATTATGCTATGTCGCTTTGTGGCCATCTCTTCTGCGTGTGGGACAGACGCCTTGTCGCTTAGCTACGGAACAACAACATTATGCTATGTCGCTTTGTGGCCATCCCTTTTGCGTGTGGGACAGACGCCTTGTCGCTTAGCTGCGGAACAACAACATTATGCTATGTCGCTTTGTGGCCATCCCTTTTGTGCGTGGGACAGACGCCTTGTCGCTTAGCTACGAAACAATATTAAAATATTTAACTATTTTATATACTCGATTATGGTGATGTGATCATGTGCGTTTTCCAGTGATGCTCAAGTATATTTTATTTTATAGATTGCAAATTGCGTGATCATAGAGTGAGAGCATTACAAGTGTCCCGGCATCTAAGGTGAGTTTAGCTTCTTTTGTTTATGTTGTTTGAATATTAAATTGATATTAACACCATTCATATATTATGCTATATAAACAAAAAAAAATATTATATTTTTCTTACTCGCTCTTACAATTCAGAAGTGGGATCTGAGCTTTTCAGGTCTATGTATAATATATTTTTGCGTATTTTCAGTTTATACATATTTTTATTATAAGTTTGTATTTATTTAAGATATCTGACATGCCCAAATTATGTTATTAGATCATTATTTGTGGATAAATAAATATGTAGTATTATTATTAATAAAATTACAGTTACTAGTGATGTATTTAATTTGTATGGGCGACAGAAATAGCGGCCAACTTACTTCGACTACAACTTAATTACTTAACTACGACTTAACTGATGGCAGATAGACCAAAGAAAAGACGTATGAATGTGGCTAGAAAAGAGTTCAAACAACAAGAGAAAGTCAGAATATGAAATAATTTGGAAATTTTTCAAAATTTGTCACGAGACAGAAGAGATTCGGTACGACCTGATAGTCAAAACCAGTCAAAAATATTACAGAGTAGTAAAAGTATATGGCCGAACGTCGAAAGCATACATAGATTTTGAAAGTACATGTAACACTATATAGAAGAGTGAAGCAAATCCTATGACTTTACCTATACATATATCTCGATGTTGTGTATTGAAAGGACATCGTGATGGCAGAGTTGAATTTTTGGATACTACCAATTTAGAACTACAAATCGATGGCATTTAAAGATCGGTGGATATTTACCTGACAACGGAGCGTTCGTGTAATGAAAGATGAACTTTCTTGTCTGAAGCTAGTTCTTCTCCTGGAATAAATGATGTACAGAAAATAACTTTGCGATCAGTCATGCAGTGCCAATATCACCAAGTGAGCAAGTTACTATCAGAACTGCTGGATACTGAACATGCTAGGAGAATCTACAAAGACTATCCCATACGTGAAGGACAAGTCTACAGAACTAAAGCCAAAATACTACAATGGGTAGTTCTGCAAAAAAATGTGATTTCATGTAGTTCGAACTTCTCACGATGATTTGAACCACTTAGCTGCTAAAAAATTTACTAGGTATTATTGGTTTCCCCGGATGAAAGCTAATGTGGGAAATACATTAAGTGCTGTAGACTGTGCTTGAATAAAGAAAACGACCAACAGAAGAAAGAACTTCCAATGCATACCGTCTATCTTGATTACTTCGGACTTTATCCAAAAAGCAGAAAGAAGAATCATAATTATTTAACGCCATAGATGCCTTTACTAAGTTTATTTTCATGAAAGCCGTCAGTACAACAAAGACGAGTAAAGTGTTGATATTTTTGGATGACATATCTGCTTTATTTGAACGACCTATTCGGATTATCACTGATCTGTTTTCACATCTAAAATGTTCAGTGCTTATTGTCAAGAACGAGCAAGTATACCTGTGAAAGTAGCGTTGGTGCTTTAATTTAAAAATATCTCGGATCACAGAAAAAAAAACTGATCTATAACGCGATTCTGAAAAGCGCAATGTTATATGACTCTGGGGTATGGCTGTTAAGCAAAAAAAAACATAAAAAGAAGTTGTTGTCTACCGAAATGGACTTCTGGTGAAGATCAGCCCGAATCTCTCGTTTAAACAGAATTAGGAACGAGAGAATACATGAAAAAAAAAATGAAGGTGGATGGTAACATTGTAAAGATATACAAAAAAAAACAACTACAGTGGTACGGCCACATGTATGTACAACGAATGGCTGACGACAGAATACCAAAGCAAGTATTGCAGTAGACACCTAGAGACAAACGTAAACGAGGCTGACCTAAGCCTTCCTGGAATCAAGGATTCGACGAGCCATGTCGGAAGGGAACCTATACTATCAGGAGATATTGGGACAACAGACGAAGGACGCTGTAACAAGCAGATACATCCATACAAATTAGCGGTGGCAACGTGTAGAGCTGATAGTCAAATTGAACATTACAATTACACAATCCACAATTCACTGATGATCTCAACTCTAAAGGAACTCTAAATGATCTCAACTCTAAAGGACACAACAATATAAACATAAACAATATGCCAAATAAGAACACCGGAAAAACTTCAAGTGAATTCGTCCATAGATATCACTCTGAACCTCTGAACTTAAACAAAAAAAAATTAATTTAAATAAATTCTCTATATCAAAGAGCTACTACACGCTAAACGAATTCTTCCGGGACCTCAAAACTCAAGGCTTATCGGCAGATATATAATAATAATTCTTGAATTGAAATTGTTTTGTTTGTGTATAAATTCAGGTATATTTGTTTTATATTTGTCTTTGTGTAATTTTATATCTTAAAATTGTTCTTGTTTTCTGTATATATTCTTCGTGGAGATCCTATAATCTAAGTACCATTGTATTTATATTAAATGGAATTAATCAAATCAAATCAAATCAAATCAAATCAAATCAAATCAAATCAAATCAAATCAAATCAAATCAAATCAAATCAAATCAAATCAAATCAAATCAAATCAAATCAAATCAAATCAAATCAAATCAAATCAAATCAAATCAAATCAAATCAAATCAAATCAAATCAAATCAAATCAAATCAAATCAAATCAAATCAAATCAAATCAAATCAAATCAAATCAAATCAAATCAAATCAAATCAAATCAAATCAAATCAAATCAAATCAAATCAAATCAAATCAAATCAAATCAAATCAAATCAAATCAAATCAAATCAAATCAAATCAAATCAAATCAAATCAAATCAAATCAAATCAAATCAAATCAAATCAAATCAAATCAAATCAAATCAAATCAAATCAAATCAAATCAAATCAAATCAAATCAAATCAAATCAAATCAAATCAAATCAAATCAAATCAAATCAAATCAAATCAAATCAAATCAAATCAAATCAAATCAAATCAAATCAAATCAAATCAAATCAAATCAAATCAAATCAAATCAAATCAAATCAAATCAAATCAAATCAAATCAAATCAAATCAAATCAAATCAAATCAAATCAAATCAAATCAAATCAAATCAAATCAAATCAAATCAAATCAAATCAAATCAAATCAAATCAAATCAAATCAAATCAAATCAAATCAAATCAAATCAAATCAAATCAAATCAAATCAAATCAAATCAAATCAAATCAAATCAAATCAAATCAAATCAAATCAAATCAAATCAAATCAAATCAAATCAAATCAAATCAAATCAAATCAAATCAAATCAAATCAAATCAAATCAAATCAAATCAAATCAAATCAAATCAAATCAAATCAAATCAAATCAAATCAAATCAAATCAAATCAAATCAAATCAAATCAAATCAAATCAAATCAAATCAAATCAAATCAAATCAAATCAAATCAAATCAAATCAAATCAAATCAAATCAAATCAAATCAAATCAAATCAAATCAAATCAAATCAAATCAAATCAAATCAAATCAAATCAAATCAAATCAAATCAAATCAAATCAAATCAAATCAAATCAAATCAAATCAAATCAAATCAAATCAAATCAAATCAAATCAAATCAAATCAAATCAAATCAAATCAAATCAAATCAAATCAAATCAAATCAAATCAAATCAAATCAAATCAAATCAAATCAAATCAAATCAAATCAAATCAAATCAAATCATCAAAAACGAACAACTGATCAGTGCTTGGTTTATGCAGTTACATGAATACCTCGGGTAGTAGATAGTCTTTTGCTTGAAAGAGAAAGAACAAGCAGATTAACTGAGCTGACTGAAAGCAAACAGACAGTTTACTTTGATAAAACTCGTAAAGAAGCAAGACAGCCCAAGATAGGTGATTTGGTGCTTATCAAGAGAACAGCACCAGTAGTCATATCAGCCGTAAATTACTTTCCGTCTGCAGCGGACCAATAGTAATAAAATCCGAATTGTCACATGATAGGTACGTGGTAGAGGATATGGAGTCCACTTATTGAAACAAACGTAAAGTTAACTAAACGAACGGTGGCAGTGATACACTGGAAACATGTGGTGAAGTTTCAGATTCAGCTGCTAGTGAAAGATATGGTAAATATGGAGATTTAGTATTATCCGATATTTAAGCGTATTTATCCGATAATTAGGCGATATTAGGCGTAAGCCTAATGAAATCCGATTAGGCAAGCTCGGGACGAGCTTCTAGCAGGATGGCCGACTGTAAGAGTCTTGTTTTCCGTTAAAAAAATTGTTTATATTAAATTGTGTTATTTTAAGAAATAATATTTTATTTGATTCTCTAATTGGCTTTTCTTGACCGCATGTATAAAATGGTCGTTTCCTAGACGATGCGGTTTGCATTGTTGATGATTATTTTGCCTGACGTCGCCATTTATCAAAAAATATTAAATTCAGATTATAATTGTGTGGAAAATATTTCTGGGACTGAATAGAAGGAATGAAGTATTATACAGGTGAGTGTATTTTGTTCACTCACGGGCATTACTGGGATTTGTATGAGAGTAGTTTAATATTATTCAGTTAACAGTTATTGAGCTTTAGTAGTAGATAGAGAAGGGTATTTTAGTATTACTTTTCTGTGTGTGTGTTTTATAGTAGACAAGTGTTTATCAAAGGGCATTTTAATATAGTTTAGTTAAAAGATAGATGTTTATCAAAGAGTGTTTTAGTGTTATTTATTATAGATACGTAATGGACAGCTATTTATCAAAGAGTATTTTAGTAATATTTATTGGGTGTGATTTATAATACCTGGCAAATTATCAAATGGTATTTAGTATTATTATTTTGGAGTGTTTTATATTTTTACGTATGACTCAAATTGTTTAACAATAACATTAAGCTATGTCGCTTTGTGGCCATCCCTTTTGTGTGTGGGACAGACGCCTTGTCGCTTAGCGCGGAACAACAATATTATGCTATGTCGCTTTGTGGCCATCCCTTTTGCGTGTGGGACAGACGCCTTGTCGCTTAGCTACGGAACAACAACATTATGCTATGTCGCTTTGTGGCCATCCCTTTTGCGTGTGGGACAGACGCCTTGTCGCTTAGCTACGGAACAACAACATTATGCTATGTCGCTTTGTGGCCATCCCTTTTGCGTGTGGGACAGACGCCTTGTCGCTTAGCTACGGAACAACAACATTATGCTATGTCGCTTTGTGGCCATCCCTTTTGTGTGTGGGACAGACGCCTTGTCGCTTAGCTGCGAAACAACAACATTATGCTATGTCGCTTTGTGGCCATCCCTTTTGTGCGTGGGACAGACGCCTTGTCGATTAGCTACGAAACAATATTAAAATATTTAACTATTTTATATACTCGATTATGGTGATGTGATCATGTGCGTTTTCCAGTGATGCTCAAGTATATTTTATTTTTATAGATTGCAAATTGCGTGATCATAGAGTGAGAGCATTACACAAGTGTCCCGGCATCTAAGGTGAGTTTAGCTTCTTTTGTTTATGTTGTTTGAATATTAAATTGATATTAACACCATTCATATATTATGCTATATAAACAAAAAAAAATATTATATTTTTCTTACTCGCTCTTACATTATAGACATTGTAAATGATCGTAAACTAAAAAGTATAAAGTGTAATTGAAATCACTAATTTATTCCAATAATTGGGAGGTTCTGAATAAAGCTTTTACCTTTTCAACTAATTATATGTACTTCAAAATTTGCGAGGAATGTCATTTTCGCCTTTGATCATCACGCGTCAATAGAACATTGTGGTTAAACATCAAAAAGTTGATTGTTTTAGGCTTTAATAAAGGATATTAGGCTTTCTCTATGGATACAACTGACTACCGCAAGCTGTTGCTAAGAATAGTTATTTTTTATAAAAGGACGATAAAATGGTATTTTATAGAGACGATAATGCAGTTTGTTTTATTTTATCGTCGTGTATAAAACAATATTTTTTTTCCATAGGGAGTTACGTTTTAAAAAATATTCAGAAATTATTAATTCAAGGGATTTATTACGAGTAGAAAAAATATTCTGCTGGATTGGCGTTGGTATCTATGTAATTTGACAAACATAGTTGACAAATAAATAAAGCTGTCTCTTTAGTTGTCAGTTTTGAGTTAATATTTTTTAATTCTCTTTCCTGCCGATTGGTAATTGAATTGGAGCCAGAAATGGCTCAAAACGAAATAAGTAAATTACCAACAGATATTCAGTCTGATGAGGCGACAAACGCCATATCCAAACTACTTCCAATTAAATCCCGAATAACTTATGAAAAGGGATACAAAGATTTTCAAAAATGGAAGCAATTAAAAAACGTGCGAGAAGAAATAAAGTTTTTAACCTATCCTCGTTGTTAAATAATCATTTAATCTACCCTTACGGTTAAAGTACTATTTTATCTACTATTTTTGACAGATTTAAGGCAATTTTTGTTGCTATGAAAAAAATTATATTAATTTCTTAATTGGGTTTTTTAGACATTGAGAATGATCTTATTTATAGAAAACTATATTAAACTAAAAAGTATAAAGTGTAATTGCAACCACTAATTTATTCCACTAATTGCGAGGTTCTGAATGAAGGTTAAAACTTCATTTAGGACCTGGAAATTAGTGGAATAAATTAGTGTTTTTTAGCATAGAAGTTAGTGTCTGTTCCTCTAATTTCAATGTAAACATTCAGAAAATCAAAATTAAAATTAATGATAGTAATTTCCAATTCGTAGAAAAACTTAACAAACTTTTAATTTTTCTACTAATTATACAGGGTGTTCCTTATAATAACATGCTAATATTTAAGGGAGTGATCTTGGACCTATTCTAAGAGAAAAAGTTCATATGAATGTATTTCCTAAACATCTTAATTTCGGAGATACAGGGAGATAAAATTTTGCAAAAGAAAACTTTTTTTCATAATAACTCTAATTTTATTATAGATATCTTTATGAAACTAGATACACGTCTTCTATCAATCAAAATACTTTTTTTGATGTACAAACAATTTTATTTATTTCAACCAGTGTCGTCCATGCGGTCCATGCGGACTTCTTTTAAAATAAAAATTATTTTCAATATCTCCATTCATTTCTAAACATTTTTATCTCTTGATTTTTTTCGTCCGGTGCATATTTACTGCTTAAAAAATTAGTCAGTTTACTTCAGGGTCAAATCGCTGAAAATCTAATGCGGCGACTGTTGTGTGCAAGTCGTTTCTGCATCGGCTGGAAGGAAATTAAGAAATAAAACATTTATTTAAGAAATAAGTGCAAGTATTTTAACTGGTAGTATAGTTCAACCCCAGAAACACACTTGTGAGTTTTTTTTTGCGAAATTTTTTTTTTGGAAATTCGGAATTTTTTGAAAAATTTTTTGGAATTTTTTTAGTTTTTAGTTAAAAAAACATAATTTCCTTATACTATGGCAACATAGGTAGTAGATTAAATTTATAAAAAAGAAACCCAGAAAAGATCCAGTGGTTCTCAAAATTTTAAGAAAAAATATTTTTTTTGGAAATTTTCAAAGTAAAAAAACTCCGTTATTTTGGACTTATTTGAAAAACGATAAAGATAAAATATATTTTTTTTATAGAGATCTACCACCCCTTAAAATACTTGCACTTATTTCTGGGATACCCTGTATATATAATATACAGGGTGTCCCAGAAATGAGTGCAGATATTTTAACTGGTAGTATAGTTCAACCCCAGAAACACGCCTATGAGGTTTTTTTTGCGAAAAAAAAATGTTGAAAATTTTATATTTTTCTTGACATTTTCCGGCAAATGTTGAAAAACTTTTGAGTGCCACTGTTCACTCCCCGGGAAATTCGTTTAGCGGGCATAGAGAGTGTCGGAGAGAATGCAACGTTGCCACCTCCTACCATACCCACATTCTGCATGTTTATCTATAAATTCAATTATTTTAAGTTGCTACAGAAAAAAATACGAAAATTAATTTTATTCATATTAGTGTAGATTGCTCTACTAATTCTAGAGAAACGCGCAATATTCTAAATACTTTTTACAGTGGAGTAAACTGAAAAAATAAATCTTAACAATTATAGCTTCTTTTTTCGCCATATTAGGAAATATTTTCAATCGTTTTGAAACGATTGAAAATTAAAAACGATTGTTTATTGATAAACAATTATAAGCTTTAATGTTTAGTTAGAGCTTACCCTTTTAATGAAAGTGTTTTTTATCCAGCACACATATACGCAAACACATACACACCAAATATCTATTAAACTGAACATCACAAACCTATCACATGCCTATCACTTTTAAAATATTATTTAAATTTTTTCACATGATAATAATCAAACACTAAACTCATAAATACAATAAAAAATGTTAAAAAAAACTTGCTTTAATAACTACTTATATCCGGCTGCTGATGGTAGACAGTCCGGGGTTTTCTTCGACATCAAAACCGACGCAACCCCGACAACGATTTCGAAAACACTGAAGGAATTACAAATTACAAATTTTTATTTACGATTTTTTTGACTTAGCGTCCTCTACTCGACTGATGTATTACTATTATGGGTCAACGTTTCGGTGGTTGTATAAAGATAGATAAATCAATTTTCTAAATGTTTAATGTATGGAGTAGGGATATCCCAAAAATAAAATAAAAATACAAGAAAGAATTAAGGTAAAATCAAAGAATATTCTACGTTATCTAAAATATAAAAATATGGGAAGCCCCGACAAAAATCTGACACCTGATATTAAAGTGATAAACAAACATCGGCGCATGCGGCAGCGAGCACTTACACTTAATTTTTCAGTTCATTGCTAGATGGCCTTTTACTAGAGATGCACTGCAAACAAATATTCCAGCAAAACTAAAAATGTTTTTTCTTATTCTAAATTCTAACAAATAAATAAACCTGTAAAACTGTATAAATAAAATCGGTCTTCGATTTTAAAAAAAAGATCGATTATACCAAAAAATCGTTTGATAAAAATCACGTCGATTTGATAAAAATCGATTCGAAACGTACATCCCTAGTATGGTGCGTAGTTTAAGGTTATGTTTAAGGTTATTCGTGGGTTATTAAACTCGCACAAAAACAAAACAGAAAACAACAAAAAACAATGCAAACAATGCCAAATAAACCTGTAAAAAAGTACTTTTATTATTCAAAATGAAATATCATATAATTCAGTTGGTATACGAATATTTTTTGATTTATTTATAATGTTTTGTGTCAAAAATATGTGAGAAATGAGGTAAACAGTTCAATATAAAAAAACTCAAAATTTAAGTGAGGATGCAGTCAATAATCATCACATAAAACTACTTTCTACTTTTTCAAATTTGTCAAGCTTTCGAGAATTTTATTCCCATAATCAGGACGACACCCTGTAT
The DNA here is from genome assembly GCF_002938485.1 of Sitophilus oryzae. NCBI lineage: Eukaryota > Metazoa > Arthropoda > Insecta > Coleoptera > Curculionidae > Sitophilus > Sitophilus oryzae. The sequence goes on from NW_022146055.1 coordinate 14,231,868, forward strand.
ACTTAAAAATTTGCGAGTAATGCCATTTTGAACTTTAATTATCATCCCTCAAGAGAACTTCTGGTTAGAAGTGAAAAGTTTACTGGTTTATAAAGCAGTAAATTACAGTCTAATAATTAGCTTATAAGCTAATTATTAGGCTTTCTCTATGGGTACAACTGAATACCGCAAGCTGAAAAAATGGACTAAACACCAATCGGGTGCGTCTCAAAAGTGGCTAACCCCTATAACTTTTTTATTTTTGCAGTTAAAAAGACGAGATATGGTATGTTAGTATATGACATAAATTAGGATTGATTGACGTATTCAGTTGTTTTCGGTCACTTCCTGTTTCACCCGAAATGACTAAAACTTTTGATTTTTAAATGGCACCCTCGGTATTTTTTTACTTTATTCGATAGAAAATGACATTCTGAATAGAATGATATATCATATGTCAACTTTTGACATTTTTGCATATGGTTCATTTAAAATTATAACTTGCGGTTCGTAACGAAAATTTGACTCGAAATACCAAGTGTCTGGTATCAAATTATTCGTAAAAAAATGCTTTTTCCAAATATGCTAGTGCGCCACCCTCGTTCCATTTGAAAAAATTGAGATATGATAAAAAATACGATTTGGGCACTTTCTAACTGCCCCGGACAAGACACTAAAAACATTAGACGACCAAATCTATTTTTCCAAGGCTTCTTGATTAAGAATTAGTGTTTTTAACATAGCCATGGCACTCTAGATTGAATTTTATAATACAATTTTTTATTAAGCGAGAATGTCAAAAGTTGACATATGATATGTCATTCTATTCAGAATGTCATTTTCTATCGAATAAAGTAAAAAAATACGAGGATGACATTTAAAAATCCAAAGTTGTAGTCATTTCCGGTGACCAAAAACAACTGAATACGTCAATCAATCCTAATTTATGTCATATACTAACATACCAAATCTCGTTTTTTTATCTGAAGAAATAAAAAAGTTATAGATAGGGGTGAGCCACTTTGAGACGCACCCGGTATATTCAAACAAAAAAATATATATTTAACTTTCTTTTGCATTTGTATAAAAGTTTATCGTTTGAACTCGATGTTAATGTATTCGTAAACATCACTAATGGAAGAATAAAAGCCGCAATAATTAATGGTATTAACCATCAAGATAAAAGACACAATAATTATTGTTATTGGACATTATTCAAACATGCAAGGTGTTTTCTAACGAAAAAACAAACAAAACATCAAAAAGAAATACACAATATACCTACAGTATGTCCCCTTGTTCCTTGTTGTCTTTACAAGAGGAAAAACTTCTCTATTATTGATATTTTGAAAAAATGCATTCTTCATTAAAATTTTTGCTTGTTCTAAAATGGTTAATTTTTTTATACGTTTATACTTTTCCAAATTTCCATAACGTTTTAGAGAAAATTAAAAAAACAAAAATATGGTTTGAGATGAACCGCCTATTTAAAAATAGGCATATTTATTTAAATTCAAAACATTCATTTTTAAGACACTCTGTATACATAAACAACATTATTGATTTTTAAAATATTATTCACAAACTAGGGAGAGGGAAATCAGGCGACGAACAGAGATGATAGTTGTTAGAAAATAGCTTTTAGACCACCATTCGAGACGCATTGATGTTATTTTGGTTCGCAAGTTTTATGACAAAGAATGTTATTAAAGGTAAAGTAAATGTTTTCTAATTATTTAACTAATGTTAACTAAATCATATTATTTTGTTTTCTTGTAATAATTCTGTTCTAAAGCTTTTCCTTATTCATTTGATCTGACAAAGACAATATATAACATGTGTATGCATTTAATGGAATCTATTTATGCTGTAAATAATTTCAGTTTAAAAGTAATCTAAATAAAATCGTTTGCTGTTCCTTCGTGCCGATGTTTGTGGTTTGTGAGAATAAGGGCCTTGTTGAGTATACTAACAATTTTCGACCGTGCATGGGCGAATATCTTAGCTCGCAAAAGGGCAAACAAAAACAATAAATAGAATAATTTCTAAAGATTCTAATATATATAATTTCTAAAGATCAAAAAAGAAAAGCACCAAACCTTCAACTTTAACGTCGATTCCGCAACAAGGGACTTCGTACCTACGGGTGGGGACCCTTTAAACTAACAACAAACTCTTCAGTTTTGAACGATATAAATGTGGCATGTTTTGAATGTATTAAACTATAAACCCAGGTATGAGGACAGTTTCTATATTATTATTTCTCTTTTATTTAAGTTAAAATAATATAAGTAGTAGACATCGGGTATTGAAACGATAAATACGTACGTGCTCTATAGTAAAGTGTAATGTCCAAAAACAATTAAAAACAATAGTTAATATGTGTTATTGTGTTGTCCAGTTTAACAAATTTTAACTCTGTAAAAGAATCTACGTTCAAGAGGCTTGAAAAAGACATATACTGTCGAAACGTCGTCACAAAATAAAAAAATAATGAACAAAATCTAGAAACATCTTTGCAACCCCAACGACCTAAAGCCAAGAGTGAAAACAAAAAAATATATTTTTTTCGAATATGTCTATGAGCCAACCTCTTTCCATTTGAAAAAATTGAGATATGATTAAAAATACGATTTAGGCATCTTTTAACCGGCCAAGACAAGACACGAAAAACATTAGACAATCAAATCTATTTTTCCAATGCTCCTGGATTAAACATTAGTGTTTTTTCGTTTCGGTTTTGATTAAACACAGCCATGACCATGGCACTCGAGATTGAAATTATTAAAAAAAAACGATTTTTTTAAAGCGAATATGTCAAAAGTTGACATATGATATGTCATTATTTACAGAGTGTCATTTTCTATCGAATAAAGTAAAAAAATACCGAGGGTACCATTTAAAAATCAAAAGTTGTAGTCATTTCCAGTAAAACAGGAAGTGACCAAAAACAATTGAATACGTCAATCAATCCTAATTTATGTCATATACTAATAACATACAAATCTTGTTGAAAAAATAAAAAAGTTATAGAGATTTGAGACGCCCGCGCCGGTATAGGCGTAAAAGTAAATTATTGAAAATCACGTCACAAAAATTAACACCTTTGAGACGTTTGAAAAAAAAAATATTTAACAAAAATTGATACATTAGATATGTGGAGGGACCAAACAAATTTATTAATAAAAATCGGTCAAGTGCGAGTCGGACTCGCGCACGAAGGGTTCCGTACTATTCATTATCTATACAACATTAGACACCTATATATTATTATAAACTTTTTTTCCGATTTAGCTGAAATTTTGAATGCGCGTATAAATAATTTAAAAAAAAATGAAGAAACACATTATTAAAAATTGTATTAACCAATAATAAATATGTAAAAAGTAAAAATAAACATGTCAAAATTAAAAAAAAATTAAAAAAAGTCGCCTTGACTAGAATTCGAACCTGCCTTACTACGGCTCCAACGTCATAGCAGCGTAAAGTCCTAACGCTCCAAGAACTTTAAAGATGCTATCTAAAATTCTTACTTAAAAGATAATATTTAGTGAAAGTACTTGTTTATTTATAAACATTTATTTAATTCTGTTTTTAGTATTTGTTCTTATAGCGGCAACATAGACACATTATCTGTAAAAATTTCAAGTATCTAGCTGTAACGGTTCATAGGATAGACCTTTGTGACAGACGGACGGACGGACAGCAAAGTCTTAGTAATAGTGTGGTAATAGGATTCCCGTTTTTACCCCTTGGGTACGGAACCTTACCTTGGGAACCCTAAAAAGGATCAAATAACTAAAGATTAGTTTTGCCAAAGCAAAATCGATCTGAAAGAAACATTAAATGTATTTTTTTTTGTGTAATTGCCATAAGATGATTAAATAATTCATTAACCACAAATAATGAGTTTATTATTTTCATTATTTTTATATTTGAGTGAACAAATAAAGGGAACTGTTTTGCAATAAAAAATGTCAATTTTGATTTAAAAATAAATTAGTATCATAAAATTAATACGGGTTGCAAATTTATTTTTGCAATAGTAGGTAATAACTAATATCCGTTGGCTATGAAACAAACGAAGGATTTCAAGAATTTTCCCGTAGGTGAACAATGAAAAATATAGGCGTGGCGTGCCGACTGGGATCAACCAATGCTGTTTTTCATCGAAAAATCCAAGCTCCATTATGCAGCCAATGGGATTTTTTTTATTCCCAGTATGATGCTATTGAAATTTTATGAATAGATAAAATATTTATATAATAAAAAAAAAGGTTTATAACGATGGAAAACGCAGACACGAGATTGACGAGATTTAAATCCTTTTTTCCTGTAATCCGTAAGTTTTCTGTCCTTAGTATACAGGGTGTCCCAGGCTGAGCGTGCATTAGAAGTTTCTAGAGAACTTCAATATCTAGATCGGAGATTTTTTGCACATCATTGTTTTACAACGAGATCTATCGATTAAAAATATTTTCAATATGGCGGCACTTCCGGAAATACCGGAAGTTGACAGTAACTTTCTTATTTTAAATGGGTACCCCCATTTTTTATTACATATTTAAATTCTCTGTAAAATTTTATGAATTTTGATAATAAATACTTTATACCTAACATTAACCGTTTTTGAGAAAAAAAATATTTAAAATTTTTGGACGAAAAAAACTACCTGTCAAAAAAATTTGTATAGCCTAAAAGTCAAATTTAGTGATTACCACAGCCATTATGCCATAAAGAGAAGACATGTGGCTACCTATTTCAAAAATTGAATTGTTCAAATGTCATATAATAATGGCGGTATCTGTCATGGAGTTGAGCGATTAAAAAATTATCATAAATCATTTTTTTCCAATGGAAACCCACTTTTTTTATTTCACTAGTGCAAAGGTTTTCCAATTCGTTACTTTTTGAGTATACATGTTTCTATACCTAAAACAAATCGTTTTTAAGTTATTTAAGATTTAGTTTGAAAATATATTTCCTTGATTTTATCTAGCTTCCTTTGACATTAAGTGTCAAACAGTCAGACAATTTATTTCCTGTCTGTCAGAAATCGAATTATTTGAGTTTCCTATATTATAAATACTGCCTGCCCCCCCTTAAAAGTTTAAAGAGTGTATTTATAAAAACATATCTCGTATTTTCACTTTTTAGTGATATCTAATGGTTGATATTATTAATAATATGATCGAAAAAAAAACTTTGGTAAAGTTGGCTTGGAAATAATGATCGATAACATACTGCTTTTTGAAAAAAGTGTCACAATATGAATATGATATGGTCAGATCTATTGTTTTGCTTCACTTGACGTTTAAAGTCATAGGCTACTGGTTAAAATCAAGAAAAATATACGCTTTAAAACTAAATCTTAAATAACTTAAAAACAATTTATCTTAGATATCGGAACATGTATAGTCAAAAAGTAACAAATTGAAAAGCCTTTTCACTAGTGAATAAAAAAAAAGTGGGTTTCTATTTGAAAAAAATGATTTACGATAATTTTTTAATCGCTCAATTCCATGACAGCTGCGGTCATTATTATATGACAATCGAACAATTTCATTTTTGAAATAGATGGCCACATGTCTTCTTTTTATGTCACAGTAACTGCGGTAATCACTAAATATGACGTTTAGACTATACACAAAATTTTGGCAGACAGTTTTTTTCGTTCAAAAATTTTAAATATTTTTTTTCCTCAAAAACGGTCAATGTTAGATATAGAGTGTTAAATATCAAAATTCATAAAATTTTACAGAGAATTTAAGTATGTAATAAAAAATGGGGGCACCCATTTAAAATAAGAAAGTTGCTGTCAACTTTCGGCATTTCCGGAAGTGCCGCCATATTGAAAATATTTTTAATCGATAGATCTCGTTGTGTAGCAATGATGTACAAAAAATCTCCGAGCTAGATGTTGTAGTTCTCTAGAAACGTCTAATGCACGCTCAGCCTGGGACACCCTGTATACAAGGGTATGCCAACAAGGCATATTAATGTTAAAGTAAAGAAAAATTACTTCATTAACAAATATTTTTGTTCCCATATACAGTATGTCCCCAGATTACCTTTACAATAGGAACAACTTTTTTTATTAGATATTGATATTTTAAGAAAAATGCATTCTTCATAAAAAATGGTTGCTTGTTCTAAAATGGTTAGGTTGTAAGTCCTAAAAATTAAAAGGTGTTTCTATGGAAATATGATGTCGATTTCGTTCTTTGATAGATTGATTATAGTTAATATCAGGGGGGTGACAGTAAACCGGAAAATTGGAAACAGTTGTGGCGCGGTTCTACCCAGGCAGAAAGCATGGCCTTCTAGACTGTCCTAGACAAAAATCTGAATATTTCTATATGATTCCTGTCAATTTCTGCTACGGAACATTTTTATGCACGTCGGCGTCCTGTTCTTTTGTCTGTGTGTCAGCGTCAGCCCCCGAGGCCTCTGGCAAGGTCGGGCGCCATTTTAATTTTTGCCGTTTAGATTTGATTGGAAGTTTGTTTCTGATATTTCGGCTGAAATTTATAAGTACAAAGATGTTTTTTGATATAAAGTTCCTTGTTAACACTTTAATAAAGTATATATGATATTAATTACATGAAAAAATGATGAAATCGACGTTTCGGCGTGTAGCAGGTATGGGCCATATTATAGGTAAAAATAGGTAATATATTAACTGTTTTTATATTTTTTTAGCTTTAAACCCAAGGATCTTGGGATATTCTTTCAAGGATTTTTCCGTATCTCTACTTTAAAGACTGATCGGTGATTTTGAGCAATTGAAAGCAAGTTATACAAGGTAAATTATGATTATTGAACTATTATTAGCCTACGTTAAATTTCTACAAGATGAACAGAAATGCGTAATTACATATCACATAGGTACCTATTATGTATTTTCATAGCAATAATGCTATAAATCTATGTATGTAGATTATTTTTAAAATACAAATGAGGTATTAGATGTATATGTATCATATTTTTTATTCATTTTATTTTCATTCAAGTCCTGTTTGATTTAATTCACAAAAGTCTTATGTAGGTACCTATATTTATATTTTTTACATATTTTTTTTGATTCCAGGTTTTGTGTGGGTTCCGGTTGCCTTTTTCCTGCTTCCAGTTATTTATCCGTGAAGCTGTGAAAACATTTATTTATCTTCAAGTTTCTGTAAGTCAATGCACTGTTACTTTACTAATTCGCTTTAACACAGCATCTCTGATATTATTTAAATATTTAATATTGATACAGTAGTTTATTGGTTTATAGCTCTTTAATTGTGTTGATTTGCATATTTACATTGTTCTAAATTCCAAATAAATATTTTTGAGTAATTTTGTTGTATTATTTACTACTAGAAAGAGTAAAAAGTATATTAACCCTCATTTAAACCTCCTGAACAGCCCGCCATTAAAAACCGGAAACGGAAATAAATTTCATAAAATTGAAATTGTCATGTCTATGTCATGTCAAATGTCCCAGCCGCCATATCTGAAAATTAGTTACCCAGGCAGCCACGCTGTTTCCATAATTTAACATTGACTTGACACTTCTTCTTGTATTTATTATTTTATGGTTAATATTAATTTTGATTAACGTCATATTTTTTGTTAAAGTGTCACATTTTCCGATAACTAATATCACCCTTTCTGTAGCAATGAATTAAATACATTTTGTGCTTCTTTAACATTTAAAACAGCAAAAAATATTACATTAAGTCAAATTCTATCATGGGGAACTTACCTAAAAAATTAAATTAGGTTTTCTTTATTAGAAATTGGGGTGAACTGAAAAAAATTGGACACGTCGTGTGTTTAAGCATTTTTTTCAAAACGTGATATTTCCGTCAATATTCAAAAATACGTCTCTATTAATTTTCCGTTGTCTATCAAAATTAATAATTAGACGGTCCGCGCTGACGCTCCGCTCCATCTGAAAGCGCTCTTAGGAAAAATTCAATCTAATTTTCATGTTTTCATAGCCATTTTAGAACAAGCAAAATTTTTAATATAGATTGCATTTTTCTCAAATTGTTAATAATAATAGTATCACAGATAACAGATTATACCTAATGTTATAGTGATAGTATACCGGGTGCGTCTCAAAAGTGGCTCACCCCCATAACTTTTTTAGATATTTTCAGATAAAAAAAAACGAGATTTGGTATATTAGTATAGGACATAAATTAAGATTAATTGACGTATTTAATTGTTTTTGGTCACTTCCTGTTTCACCGGAAATGACTACAACTTTTGATTTTTAAATGGCACCCTCGGTATTTTTTTGCTTTATTCAATAGAAAATGACATTCTGAATAGAATTACTATACATATCATAAGTCAATTTTTGACATTTTCGCTTAAAAAAATCGTATTTTAATATTCAATCTAGAGTGCCATGACTATGTTAAAAACACTAATTCTTTAATCAAGGAGCCTTGGAAAAGTAGATTTGATCGTCTAATGTTTTTAGTGTCTTGTTCTGACCAGTTAGAAAATGCTCAAATCGTATTTTTACTCATATCTCAATTTATTCAAATGGAACGAGGGTGGCTCATTAGCATATTTGGAAAAAGCATTTTTTTAAGAAAAATTTAATACCACACGCTTGGTACATATTTCGAGTAAAATTTTAGTTACGAACCGCTAGTTATAATTTCAAATTTCAAATAAACCATAAATATGTGAAAATGCTAAAAGTTGACATATGATATGTCATTCTATTCAGAGTATTATTTTCTATGGAATAAAGTAAAAATATACTGAGGGTTTCATTTAAAAATCAAAAGTTGTAGTCATTTCCGGTGAAACGGGAAGTGAATGTATGAAAAACAATTGAATATGTCAATTAATCCTAATTTATGTCATATACTAATATACCAAATCTCGTTTTTTATCTGAAAAAATAAAAAAGTTATAGGGGGTCAGCCACTTTTGAGACGCACCCGGTATGTTGTTTAAACATTTTCAAACGTTCCAAATAATATAAAAAGATTTAAAAGTAATGCCTTGTAAGTAATTATATATTGAGGACCGAGGAACTATGGTTACGCTCGTTGAATTTGACACTTTATGTCAGTTTAATAGGTAATATATTTTCGTACTTTTGTGCTTAGGCGTAAAAGTGCTTTACTTTTATACCTAGGCGTTAAAATGACATTTTACAGCGCTTCCAGATAGGGCGGAGCCTCCGCGACGGACCGTCCGTCGTGTTTTTTCTAGATAGCCGTCGGACGAACTCCGTCGGGCGGAACATACGCTCCCATGTGAAATTGTTCATATAAACTCATGGTACTTGCTCGAAATCGCGGACGCTCCGTCGCAGACGGTCCGCTCCATAAATGGTAAGCGCTGTAATGGTGCGTCTAGACCTGAGGAGTCGAGTGCGAGACGAGAGCAAGACAAGAGCGAGGCAAGAGCAAGACGAGTGCGAGACGAGAGCAAGACATTTTCTATCCATTTTTTGACGCAAGCCTGAAGCGAGACAAGCAAGTTGGATCATAGTGAAGAGTGACCGGTTTGTGTAAACATGTCCGATGAAAAACCTGCAGCAAATAATAATGCATAAGTAGTAAATTTTTGTATCTTTAACATGATATTTGGTTTGTCGTATATATTTTATTCATCGTCGATTTTTTACCCTTTTACCCTTCATTTGTTTCGAGACACGACGTCTTTTACAAAATTCGTTTTTTAGAACAAAATGTTAAATAGAAATGTTATAGGAAAGGTTAAAAAGCACATTTGAAAATTACTGTAGAGTATACAGGGTACATACTTCAAAAAGTGTTACGGATATAGGTATGTTTTAATGGGAGTACCCTAGTTTTTATTTAATTATTAGATTCTACGTACTATTCGGTAATTTTTTTTGCATATCATATTACCTATATATCTAAAATAATAGATTTTGTAATAATTCAATTTGTTTAAAGAAATGTTAGATTTCGGTACGGTAAAAAGTGTCAGTGATGCATAATTTGTAAATTCTATTAAAAAAAAAATGATAATACATACGGTGTTCCATTTAAAAAAATTGAGATTATTTAATTTTAAATAGTCGAAATTCATAAATATATGTTGAACACACTGTAGCATGTAACTCAAATGTCTTTACCTATATCTTTTTCTTCGTCCCTATAAAACTATCCTAACAAATTTTAGAACTCCAATTTCAGAAACAATAGCATGTCTGACAATTTTTTACGACACTGAAGTCTAATATTTTTTGTATAGTCAAATTGAAATATTACAAAAACTATTAGTTTTAGGGGTATACCGTTTTAGATATATATATAACATTATACCTGGCATTATACATAAAAAAAGTTATAAAATTTTACGCAGAATCTAAAAATAAAATAAAAAATAGGGTATTACATTTAAAAAACCATGTTATATCCGTAACACTATTTTGAACCACCCTGTATACTCTATAATAATTTTAAAATGTGTATCTTAACTTTCTCTACAGTTTTCTATTTTTTTTAATAATTCTTAAACACTTTTTAATAATTCTCTTTTATATTCTTCCCAATGTTTTATTCATCGATTGTGAAATATCTACCCATGCATCGTGTTTATTGTTTTTTTTAATATTCTTTATCTTTTGGATTCTTTATATTAATTTTGCTGTATATAAATCGATAAATTTCAGCTGATATTTTTCCGTCCAAGTCTCCATTTCAATATGCACTAATATCAGAGCTAATGCTAATATCTCGCAGTCGAGCGTGGAGCGAGCCTACCAAAAACACGTCCAGACTTGGCCGCGAGTTTTCTTTGATCTCGGCCGTCGAAAAACCGCCAGGGGACGGATAGCAACGAGGCTCCATGGGTTGTCTCGCGAGACGGTCGCGAGGCTCTTACGAGACCCCTCCACCCTTTGAAAAACACCACAAATTTGGAATGTCTCGCGCTCGTCTCGCACTCGACTCCTCAGGTCTGGACGCACCATAACAGCGCTTTCAGATGGAGCGGACCGTACGCGCGGAGCGTCCGCGCGGATGTTTTTTCAATATAGCTCATCCGGACGGAGCATACGCGACCCATGTGAAATCGTTCATATAAACTCATGGTACTTGCTCGAAGTCGCGGACGATCCGTCGCAGACGCACCGCTCCATCTGAAAACGCTGTTATGAACAATTTCACATGAGTCGCGTATGCTCCGTCCGGATGATTTCGTCCGACGGCTATCTTGGACAAACGCGACGGACGGTCCGCGCGGCACTCCGCTCCATCTGAAAGCGCTGTTATATAGGCAATAACGTCGCAAAAATTAAAACTTTTTTGTGACGTTTGAAAAAATAGCAACGTTTGAAATTGTTTAAAAAATTATTCGTGGCGTTTGAAAAAAATAGCATGTTCTATACGGAGTAAAAATTACTTTTTGTGCCTCGCCTGTAATGTCGTACGACGTACAGCCTCGTCACAAAAAGTATAATTTTTACTCATAATAAAACAATATACTATTATTTGTACTTTTGTGCTTAGTCGTTTACTGCTTAACAAACTTAATCATTAAAATGACAAAAATTAATACTTTTGTAACGTTTGAAAAAAAAGTCCTTTTGACTTGGAGCGACCGACTTTTTTCGGAATAATATATCGGTGGCCGATTTGAAAAAGTGACACCCAGTCGCCGAAAGGAAAGGGGGATGAAATCTATATTTTTTAATATAAAATGTTTCATAAAGCACATAGAAATCATAAATAATGTGTTGGTTTATTTTAATTCTGGCAATAAGATAAAAGAGAAAAAAAAGGTCTTTAGCTATTAAATTCTACTATAGTGTGTCCAACGAGAGTAATAGACCTTAAAAATTCTCTTTTATTGTATTGCTATATAGAATTAAAAAAAATGAACACATATTATTTGTTGATTTACTTCCATGTGCTTTATGGAACATAAAATTATAAAGTATATCCAAAGAATTAGGGAAGTTTTCGACAGACTAGATCCAAAAATGACAGAAAATACAATTTACCTGTCAATTAAAATGACAGAAACAACTGTTGCTGTCACGTGTCCAGTCATTCGACAGACTTTATCTCCAAATATCTTTAGGAAAATGACACTGGAATTAATTTCTTTTATAATCATCTTGGAATATTTTTTTTATAATACCTACCTAAGTAATTACACTGAGTATAGTTTGTCCAGTAAAAGAACACAAGGACATTGTGGTTGCCTGTGATTTTAATTCACAGGTCAGTTGTATTGTCCAGCATTTCTTGGATACCGTCTGTTGAAATCCATCCAGAATCGTTGCACGGATAAAATTTATGTTACAATTATTATTATTTTTAATTATCAAGTACTTCAGTAAACTTTTTGATCATACAGAGGAGAGAGATAATATGCAAATATAATAGACAGAGCTAGCCTAGATGATATACAAAAATTAGAAATGAGAACTTTACATCCCCCATATAAAATTTTAGTTATAAAAAAGTAATACCAAAATGTAATTTTAAACGTGCCTTCTGGTCTATCCCCTTTAAAATAACAGTCTTCTAGCTGTCTCTCTCGTACACACGTAAAACATACCTAAGAATGAAAAGAAAATTCTAGTAATGGGTTCTTCATAAGTAAAAGTCTCAGACGTACGTTCTATATTGACTTTTTTTCTATATTTTGCCATATCTTTTCACAAATTCTATATTAATGCTATATTTTAATAATTTGTCAAATAATACTTTTTGAAAGCCCATAAATACTGAAATATCCGTCACAAAATCATTAAAATTGCAAAAATAACAACACATCATCTGTCCCGTACAACGTGCCACATGCTCTTGCGCAGGGCGTAGCTAGATTGCTACGCGTGCTTATTCCGTCTCTTTCTGTTCAAGCGACCACCCCTGTTTTTAGGAAGATAGATCGATCCGGACCTGTTTCGAGTAGAAGTTCAACCAAGATGTCGACGAAATGGCGCTTTTGACGATGTAGTATTTGTATTTTCTGTGTTTAAATTTATCTCTAACGACAGTGATTCGAAAAAAACATTTTTCCAAAAGATTTTCGTGTGCAGAATCGAAAAAAATTGTGTCAAAACTATTATCGACCTTCTAAAGGGAGATAACGGTTAAAAACTTACCACGTTTTCGTTTGACAAAACAATTAATTTTTCCAAAAATTGTGAAATTACTTCTTTTGTTTCGGTAGAAAAGTAATCGCAATAGTTTTAGATGACGTAGCCCAATGTGCAATATGAGCGACTAACTTCAAACGGCTTGGATTTTTGGTAAATAAGTCATATTTTTAGTTATGACTATTGTGGGGTAAATTTGGGAACAGTGATGTGAATCTCGAGAAAAAATTGTGTTCAATGTGTATGCTATGGAAGTACACTCCATGAGATTAGATCATGGGTCTATACAGACTAATAACATGCCCTACTCTCAAAGACAACCTCCAAATCATAGGTAAGTTATTTATATAATACGGAAATATAGCTATATTATTCAAAATGTGTAACTTTACTAGACTGTCTATAGTATAATCTCTTTACCAAGGAGTTATGTATATCCGCTGTATTTTAATCATAATTTTCAACATACGGTAACAATTTAACAACGAATATTAAACGTTATACTTTATTATTAGGTATTTAGACACATCTCTGTAAGATTGAAAAGAGCTTGTTTAAAATGTAATCTGTTTAGCTACCAAAGTGACGAAGAACATAACAATATAATATATTGCATACATCATTCAATATGTAAGAAAATTGCTCCTTTACATTCTGTTCTTATAAATTGAGAATTTTAGCGTTTTTAATTATGAACTTTTGATATAAATAACATAATATTATGCTTAATAATTATTCTTCTAACATAGTCATATTTTTTTGGATAGTTAATAAGTGAACCATACATAATAGGTATCATAATGAACATAGGTATTTTAAAAATATAGACAGCATACCTATTATTTATATCCTAATGATTTAATATAAGTAAAACGAAGATCTACGTGAGATGTATGTTAAAATATACGAAAATCAACAAGAAATATATTTTTTAATTAAATTTGGAAAAGAAATTTAGGGAGTACTAAATTTAGTGCTTAATCTCTAGCCGCGAACTGTAAAATTACTTACATAGCAGCCTGCTTTTTCCACGTCAGCAACATTTCGTATTTGGGATTCAGTTTCGCTGTGTAATATTCAGATTTTCTTCGATGTCAGCGAATACGGAGTCTTGCCGAGTTGCAAAACAGCAAAGGTCGTCTGTTGGTTGAAAATGTATTTAACTTGAGACTTTTTATTCATATAATGGGCATTTTGTTAGTACCTATGTAGTATATAATTGTTATCAAGAGCTTTGTCAGTGCAGTTAAACGTAAAATGAATCAATTGAACATAAATGTATACCTAGTAATAACCATAAACCATAATATACGCCACTAAGAAAATACTTTTTTGTGGAATTTAGGCTGTAGGAGTATTATTGTTTTCCTTTTTTTTATTGAATATTTCGAAATGTATTGTACTGCAGCTAAATTACTTATAATGGTTTACAATTTTCCAAAGAAAGATATTGAATATTCTATTTTTTTCTACCTAGATACCTATTATTACAAAGAAATATGGTTTAATGTTTTATATTATCCTATGATCGAAAAAAAACGGCGTTCAGATGGCCCGGAAATGATGATCGACAACATTGCCCATAAAATGATAGCGATCTTCATTTTATAGGCCTCGCTGACACCGTTTTTTTTCAGTCATCTTGAAATTAGAATGGTGTTTGTTCCAAAAAAGTCCAAAATTGGTCCAAGATATCCATGTCTTCTTTCGTTCATAATTTCTGTACCTTTTTATAGATTTCTGAAAAATAAATTTAGGTATTTCAAACAACAAGAAATACCTAATCTCGTATATAATATACCTAATTAGGGTTTCCAAACCGGGGTCCCGGAAATCTCGAAAAATGTAAATGTCCAATCAAAAATCATTCGGCGTCATACACTTTAGTCTTTCAAAGATCATATTTTATTTATAGGTACTAAGTAAGCAGATCGTCAATATTTGAAAGTTATATTTCCGTGTTTGCTGTATTTTATTTTGTTTTCCATCAAGAGTTTTATTTTTTTTACTTACTAAAAATATGAATGTTACTTTGATTTGCCCGTTTTAATAAAGTTCTTTTCTCATTTTCTTTTTGACGTAATGTACCTGCATTTTTATCACGTATTTATTTCTTTAGATTAAATTTCTCATTCTGATAATAATTAATCCGGGATCCCGATCCCGAAATTTGGAAACCCTAGAAGTTATACTATCAATTACATTGGTCTTTAGTTAATATTCGGTGGTCTTATAGAGTTAATTTTTAAATTCTAAGATAATAGATATTTTTTTCATCCATAACTATAACAAGGTATTGTTACAAAGCCTAATATAGTACAATTCTTTTAAAAGTACCTCAATATGGCCGACCTAGTTAGGAAAATTGGCAATTTTTTTTTAATGAAAAATAAGTTGGCGTTAGCGAATTAAGAAATTGATTTAATCTTTGGTTAACAATAACGTTTTTCAGGATTGTCAAGTTGACGTTAAAGTTAGGTTATTAGGTGGTTGTCATAAATAAAACATAGATTATTGAAATTATTTAATAAGAATAAAGGTATTTTACAGCAGATTCGAAAAGATTTTACTTAAAGGTATTTTATAAACTTTCTCAGTGAGAATATTAACTCCCCTGTTTCTTATATTTCAGTTAAAGGGACGTAAGAACTATAGGAAGTGAATTTTTGTTTTCATGTTTTGACGATATCTGAGAGTTCTTAGAATTATCAAGATTATTGAATAATTATAGTCGTTTAATAAGTGAAATTAATAGAAGACTTGGAAATAGGATGATTCGTTTCATAGAGTTCGTAGTTTGATGATTCGTTTCGTAGTTTATAGATTACCTCATTTCTCTTAATTTGTTTTTATTTCAGTACAGTTAATCACAAATTGAATTGATGTGTGCAAAAACAGCTATATATTTTCAAACATCTTATTTAAATAGTTTTTTTTATATACTGTTAAACTGTTTCAACTACAAAGTCTTTAGCAAAAAGTTATAAGGTAATAAATTTTGTAGATATAATTTATGAAAATTTATATATAAAGTTTAGAACACAATCCTCTGAGGGAAAAAGACATACTCAAAAACTCATTAAATATACTTTATTAAAAATAACAACATACAAAAACATCCATGCAAACTGTAATAATCAGAACATTATCCACATACCTTTATTAAATATGTTATGACACTCCTGTCAGGAAAGCCAGAAATGTTTGTTTAAATATTAACTTATTTTAAATTGCCAGAAACACATCAGAATATGTCACAACCACAACTATAGGTTTGGAATCAGTACTAAATTTTATACCTAGTAAGTAATATGTCAACTAACAAGTATAGGATAAAAAAGAATTATTAATATAGGGTGTACTATACAATGTCCTGCTTATTTATGAAATTACTTTCCTTTCAAATGCGAGGAATACCAGTAAAATAAAACATAATTTTTGGTTTGGTTTGGTGTTTGATATTCTAACTACATCTATTACAAACCTTAAGTGCTTTTAGTGAGTAACTGTATTTTTTATTATTCTTTGTGCATCCTGTAAAGTAAAAAAATATATATTTCAAGAAATATATAAAAACAATGCAATAGATATCAAACAGATTCATAAAAACTACTTACAATTATTGTACATATTATATATTTCAAGTGTTATTTGATCTTTGGTCCCATTACCAACATTACCTTATTTAAGTCTTCTCTACTAACTCAACTTTTAAACCTGTTTTAAACCTTCTTTATATTTTAAAATTGATTTACAACAATCTGTAATGCCCGCGCTGTTTCCTGAAATATAAGTTTTAATCTATTTATTATCATATACATATTACAAACCTGAAAATTACTGATACGAGGAAACTTCTCAAAATAATTAGAGACCTTTTTACAAACATCTGGACTAATTTATTTTCACGAATTTGTGGACGAGTCAACATTTTCTAATACGTTTTTAAGCGTTTTACACATTTTGAATATCTTCCAGCCTATTCCTCAGTTCTTGATCGGTGAAAAGATTATTTATAACTATATAATTAGTACTGCAGGTTGCACAACTTTCTGCACAAAGAACAAAATCAAGTAGAATTTGTGAATAAAATCTCAAAAAATAATGAAAATATTTAGAAAAAGGAACCGTAAACGTCAATGTCAGCCAAGTGTCAGAGTTCAATTGGATTTACCACAGATTATCAATTTGAACGATTTGAACTACAGTCGATTCCAGTCTAGAGATTTTCGTTTTTTAAGCCTCCCATACTGAAGTCCGCCATATTGGGAAGTTTTAAATGAATACAAGTATAGGTATGGAACATTGTTAAAATTGAAGTAATTTAAGGGCCTAAAACCAATAATACTTACATTATACAACTACAGTTAATAATAAAAAAGATATACTTATGTATATACTTAACATCTTTCCTGCATAAAAATTTACTAAAAATAATTTTAACATAGAATTAGAAATGAAAATACATGTGACATAGTACTAAATTGTACATAGTATAATTTATTTATGTAGAAGATGAAATAGTGAGTAAGGTTGGTCTGTTTTTCCGACGATATCACAAAACTGACTGACTTTTACAGAGAAAACTGATTTAATGTTTCCAAATATCATGTTAAAGATACAGAAAATTTGTCACTATGCGTTATTATTTGGACATCGTTTGTTATTTTCAATTACAATTTAGCATATGTTTGGGACTTGGTATTTTCAATTGATTACTTAAAAAATTACTCCTTACTATAAATGGACATTGTTGTTTTTTTCTCTTACCCTTCAAATGTTCTGAAAATATAAAAGGAAGAGAAAGATATACATAATATTAAAGACCTATATAAATATATATGTAAAAAACTCGGTAAGGAAGTAAATAGAAACATAGATTAATATAGGAATGGCAACAAAAGTAACACCAATAATTCTTTTTTTAATAATGCAGTGATACAAGCCACTACTAGTATATTCTCGAGTATATTATTGCAAACTTCATATGCCATACGATCGAAAAAAGGCGTTAAAGTTAGCCTTGTAATGATGATTGCTGTCATTTTATATATAAAATTATATGGTGAATGTCATCTATCGCCATTTCCAAGTCAACTTGACGCATTTTTTTCAATCATACAGTATTTTGTAACAGTACAGTAAGTTGCAGATAGAGCAATCGATAGTAAATATATCTATAATCCATAATAGTATATTTTGAAGAGTTGTTTTTGACATTCTAAATGAAATACAACTGTCCTTTTATTTAATGTTCTTTATGATATAGTGCACAAACATAACTGAACATATTTTTCTTCAAATCGCCAGAGGTACTGTTAATATTGTCTCTTAATTTGAGGCTTTTGCAACCATATATGGACATAAATTCATGTTTCGTACAAATATTATACTTCTGAAGTCTATTTTGTAATCTTTATAGAGATTAAGTATATAATGGCGGTCATTGGAAACCAAATTACACACTGGCAATTTCTTTGGTGTCACACAATTTTAAACATGTAGAAATTTCAAAATCTAACAAAATATTGAACTAATACAGAGAATATTTTGTTTAATAATATATCGTATTATCGAAGAATAAAGGCTTCCATTTATTTGACTTTAAAATTACGATCGCTGACAGTCTCCACATAATTTTACTTATGAAATGGCAGCGATCTTAATTTCCAAACCATCTCTGATGGTCACTATAATATTAGAAAGATTCACAATTCTTTAATTTCAAAGTTATCTATACATTATCTGTCTATCTCCAAATATCAACGTAATAATGAAATTATTATATTTTATGTCGTTTCGTTGTTATGTTTTATTATATGGGCTGATGGGCGGCATGGCAAAACATTTTTTTATTAAAGAGTTGGAGGCAAACATGTAATATCTGCATTGTTTGTACGGATACAATATATCGTTCTGTTGTAGCAATTAATATATCACCAAACTCTGGATTATTATATGGAATATATTCGATCGTTATATTCAAGTGCGTCATTTGGCTTCAATTATAATGTGTCATAGTTGTCACGTTCGCAATTTGCTGTAATAAAAAAAGGTAATTTCTTGTTATGTTTGGTTTCGTTAGCTAAATTATTTGTGAGTGCTACTATAGAAATACTTTACTATTTACGAGGAAAATGATATAGATTCCTTAAATGTATCCGGGTTGTGCATCGTCGTTGGAAACGGGAAATCCCTTGCAAATTTTTAACTGTTCAAATATTGGCCCCCCTATTAATTTTACAACTAAGTCGTAAATAGACTTTTTAAAGGTCTGCGTATGCTGAATTTGCTTCTGCGTATGCTGAAAAATTGCCAAATTTAAACGATTTTGGAGAAGCCGATTTTAAGTAATTTAAGAAAACTGAATAGATAACGGCATCTATTTTTAAATTAAAACTGAGTAGATAACAATGCAAAACCAGTCAAATGTCAACATTGTACTGGAATTAAGCATATGTATAAAAAAATACATTGAAAAATACAGCAGAAATGAAAATTTGTATACACAAATATTATTTTTAATTTTTCAGTTAGCAATTATATACTACTGTAAATGTCCGAAATGCGGCAAAACCTAGGATAAGCGCGCTAAACCTAGGATTTACCAAAATCAAGTGGTAAAAGCTTACTTTGCTTCCTTCTTAAAACTTCTTACTTTCTTTACTTTCCTTCTTAAAACTTCTTTATTTTGCTTCCATTTCGGACTTTTACCGGACCCAAACAGCAAATCTTAGGATTTACCACACCGCATTGGTAAAAGTACGAATTATTTTTCTTATTTTACCAAAAGCATTAACTAATTAGGTTAGCCTGGTTATTTGGAGGGTGTTAATGCATTGGTTAGCCTGGTTATTTCGAGGGTGTTAATGCATTGGTTATCCTGGTTATTTGGGGGGTGTTAATGCATTGGTTAGGTGGTTATTTGGTGGGGTTGGTTGGTTTTTACTACCACTTGCTTATTTGTACTTTTACCAATGCGGTATGGTAAATCCTAAGATTTACTGTTTGGGTCCGGTAAAAGTCCGAAATGGAAGCAAAATAAATAGTTTTCGGGCTTTTACCACATGCTTTTGGTGAATCCTAGGTTTAGTGCGCTTATCCTAGGTTTTACCGCATTTCGGACATTTACAGTAACATATACATACATATATTGAAAAAAACCGCCATATTTTACCAAATGTAAATGTAATTTAATGTAATGTTAATATGTTGTGTATGTTATTAAAATAAATGATTTTAAAAGTTAAAAAGCACAGTTGCACACAATACAATTGCATATAATTATTCCCAATAGATATATAGTTCATTATACTTTTAGTTAATTATATGTCGTATTATTTTTGTTGGTATGTGAAAACTTTTTAATTTAATAGATTTTTTATGTGTTTCAACATTTGGCACTGAAAATGTTTCTTGGAAATTTAATTTAATGTTTTTTTAGCGATAAAGTATGATATCTCGTTTTTTTTAGTTACGATATTGTCCTAAAAATAAACTTTTTTTATCAAAACATTTTAGCTATTTACGTAACAACATTAATACAACATTATTTGCAATACCGTATGATCGAAAAAAAAAACGGTGTCATAGACAGCTGGGGAATGACAATCGATAATAATTTTTCATTCTAAAAATTATGTCAATTTTTACCAAACCAAACCAAACATTTAACACTAATTATAGAAAGATTAAAATAGTATAGAACCTTTCCAGATACACAAATCTTTTTTCAAAAATTATTTTTTCTGGAATTTTAAACTACACTACACTAATTTTTATATAAAAAAAATTGGCGCCGGGAGGCACGTATAGCCGCCCATACTAAAATATGTTAATAAAAAGTTGGTAGGCAGTTCTGTTAGTTTCAAAGTAAAGGAATTTTCCAATTTTTTTTATCTCAGAAACTGCGACTTTGACTGATTTTGATGTTTTTACAAATTTTGTTGCAAATATTATTCCTAATCTTAAATTGAAAACCGCGTTTCGCTAGTTACTGTAATTTTGGAGTTATGATTTTTTAAAATTTTTAACCCTCTCCCATACCCCCTCCATACCCCCTTACCAACCCCCCACCCCCACCAAAAACTAATGGTCAGATTCTCGGGTGCCACAGTATTTTTGTGCCAAATTTGGTTAAAATCGGTTTAGCGGTTTTTGAGTTATCGTGATACAGCGACCCTACTCTTCTTTTTTGATCTAATAATACCACTAATTTTAACTCCTACGTAATACCGAATAAAGAAGAAAACGAACAGGGAATTAACCAAAGATATCTTTTAATGTTTTTGGTTTTGTTCTTTTTAATGTTTTGTAATTTTGATTCTTGGGCCTGACCCGTTCCTCCATCAGCTCTTCTAGGTCTGTGTCTGTATCCGAAAATTCGGACGCCTCAGAATCTATACGGAAGATTCAAAATCGCTCATTTCTTTTCTTTATTTTTTGAAGAAAAAAACACTAAACAAAAACAACACGCGTTTTGTGGGTTAAGTTTACCATTAATGACGTCGGGTCGCAATACGCATGCGCCGTACACTTTACTTGCAAAAGATCCGCGAACAGGTCTGACTGTCAGCTAACAATCAGAATTTTTTGTGCAAACAGCGTACTGTTGGTTGGAAACAAATCAAAAATTTCTGTGCGAACGCGTTTTACCCTATTGCGCATGATTATCTGTTGGACATATGTTTCTTACAGCTGTGAGAACAAACCTACAGACGGACAGACAGAAACCATGAAAATATTTAATGAATTATCATTTATGACCCAAATAACTCATTTTGAGTGAAATTAAAAAAAAAACTTTTGCTTTTGCCGATCTTAATAGCCTACCATACTTGTTGGTATGGTCAAAATTATAGCGATCTTCGTTTCTAGCTATCTTTGAGTTGCTGTTTTTTCGATGGTATGGTATAATGTAGACAGACACCTTTCGAAAAATGTCAGCAAAAAAAAACAATCTACTCAATCTTCTGTTAGAATAACAGGCCACTGTCATTGTCAGTATATGCTAGATAGACTATACTCGTCAAAGTAGAAGAATGAATTGTTCAATCTACAATCTATTTTTTATCTACAATCCAGTTTTTTAACTGAAGTAAAAAAATACACATTACATAACAAATAACAACCTACCACAATTCCAAGATGATTAGATAATTATTTTTGCAAACTTTATCTTTAGAATCTTTTAAAAATGCATAATATTTATACTCAATAGTGTAATAAACTCAACATATGTGACCTTGTTTCTGATTTTTTAAGCATTTAAAATATAACTTTAATGTTCAGCTACTTTCTATAAATTTTTAAAATAAGTTTACTGTAACCGACAAACATGTTCAAATTAAGCTCTCTAGGAGATATATTGCCATTTTTTTTTTCGATTTTTAGAAAGGTCTATGCAGATCGATAAAGCGATCGTTGACATTATAGGAAATGAATTATAGAATCATTTTAGTCGTGTAAAGCATATTTCAGTATAAATGTCGTTTTTATGTTCGCCGTTGAATGTAATGGCGTATAATTAAAAGGCAAGTTCATAGTACCGTTAGAATTATTCAGCTTTATATTTAGTTTGCCGCTATAGGCCATAGCGAAATCATAAGGCAGACGACATAGGTTAAGATAGATGGTATATTGGAATCCAAAAAAATTACTTTCAACTGAATTCTTTTAATGTAGTCCTCGGCATTAGTTATATAAGACTACCTGTTTTTTAGGGTTCCGTACCCAAAGGGTAAAAACTAGCGATGGGAACTATTGAATGAATTAGACTATCGAATGGTTACTGAATGAATGATTTCAACTATCGAATGGTTTTATTCGAATAAAATCATTCTTTCATTTGTATACTAAAGCATATGTGACAACCTCGCCGTGCGACTAAATGGTTATCGTTGCGCCACGAGCCACGACTATCGAATGCTTTTGATAAATGAAATTTAGTATTCGTTTGATTTTTGTGTGCGTCAGTGCATTATTAATTCTTCCAAATTTTTATAACTTCGCCTTGTAAATACTATGCTATTTTTGCATTTATTAAATATTTAAAATACTAAAATAGTAGTTTTTTTTAATTGACGATTGTGTGCGAAGTGGTCAAAATTTTTCCGAAAATTTGTTTGATTTTCCGTAGCCCGATCTTTCAATTATTTAATTTTGTATGTATATTATGGTTAGATTAGATTACATTTTTTAATGGGAAATTTTGAGAAGTAGCAATTTTTAAGAGAGATGAGATGAACTTCCAATTAATTTTAAAAATACATATTTGTATTTTAGACGTTTTAATAATATGAATTAGTTGAACTTAATCATCATATTTAAGTAATGTGGTTAAGTAAATGGGGTTATCAAACTCAAATTTTGGGGTGAGAAAATTAAATTGAAAGTTTTACACGTGCCAATTTAAAAACAAATGTTAACAATGTTTGTATTTTGTTTATGCTAATTCTCTTACATGTAGTTTTTTGCGAAGAAATATTTCATTTATTTTTTAAAGTAAATGCCAGTAAAAGTAAATATTATTTTTAAATAGTAATATTAAGTAATAAAAATTAATATAAATAATTTTGATTTCTAATTTTTTATTTATATTTTCCTTCCATTACACTGCATGCTTAGAAAATTAATAAATGTTTATATTTCATGATTTTAAAATTTGTTGTTAATATAACAAATTAGTTCTGTAATTATTATTATTTAATAAACCAACATTGCCATTTAGAGACTATATTATTTTTAAATAGGATCTAATATAAATACTTTTGACTTCTATTTGTTGTTTATATTTTGATACTACTTAAAAAAAATGTTTATATTATTAAATGATTTTAAATTTTGTATAACAAATTATTAGTGTTATTATTATTTATTAAACCAGTCTTTGCTTAAAAACATTAAAAATAATTTTCCTAATAACCTCAATAAAAAAAAATAATGTGTCCTTATCTTTATTAGACTCCGCAAAAAATCAAAAAGATGCTTCTTTCATAGCATTGCCACCGACCGCTGTCGGGTTTCTAGGAAAGAAACCTACGTCGCCGGACGACAACTAAAATCCAGTTTATATTTTAGAAAAGCTCATGAAAGAAAACGCCTTGCGTGACCATTTTCTTTATGTGTGTCGAATACTCGTCAGCGAGTAACGGCTGTATGTATGTATGTATGTATGTAGTTTATATTTTATTAAAATCGATCCTGACGAATAAATGAATTTGATAAATGAATGAATTTTATAAATGAATGGTTTTTGCTGCCGAATTACTAGAATACAATATTTCAAGGCAGATGACGCATCTATTCGATAATTTTTATTCGAATAGTTTTCGACGAATGTTTTCTTACTAGCTATTGAATTATTCGAATGAATTGCAACTATCGAATGTTTCGATAGTATTCATTCGATAGTTCCCACTACTAGTAAAAACGGGAACCCTATTACTAAAACTTCGCTGTCCGTCCGTCTGTCACAAAGGTCTATCTTATGAACCGTTATAGCTAGACAGTTGACATTTTTACAGATAATGTATGTTGCCGCTATAAGAAAAAATACTAAAAACAGAATTAAATAAATGTTTATAAATAAAAAAGTACTTTCACTAAACATTATCTTTTAAGTAAGAATTTTACATAGAATCTTTCAAGTTCTCGGTGGCCGCGTGGTTAAAGCGTTAGGACTTTACGCTGCTATGACGTTGGAGCCGTAGTAAGGCAGGTTCGAATCCTAGTCAAGACGACTTTTCTTAATTTTTACATATTTTTACTTTTTACATATTTATTATTGATTAATACAATTTTTAGTAGTGTGTTTCTTCATTTTTTTTAAATTACTTATACGCGCATTCAAAATTTCAGTTAAATCGGAAAAAAAAGTTTATAATAATATATAGTGTCTAATGTTCTATAGATAATGAATGGTACGGAACCCTACGTACGCGAGTCCGACTCGCACTTGACCAATTTTTTATAAAATGCCGCTGCGTTAGAATTCTAGGTAGACAGCTAGGTTAGGTTAGGTTAGGTTGCTAGGGTTTGGGATTCTTTTGATCCCTCACTCGGAGGCCTTGGGCCCATTGCGATACCCCTGTATTGTACCAAACCTTTCTCTCTGTCTGGGTCTTGGTTGCCCACCACATTGCTGTCGCCTAAGGTAGGCATTTTGTCAATAGCTTTTTACTGATAAAACAAATTTGCCTAACCTAACAAAAAGTGCTTAATGTTTCTGGGGGTATATCTCTCCTAGTCAATCAAATCAAAGAAATAAAGAAAAAAAAACTATTTAAAATATCTTTATATAGGTACTACTTAGTGAACACTTGTGTGTTTTAGCAGACATGTCTATTATAACCGTCGAGGTTCTGATAACCTAACATTACATAAAACCAAACTTCAAATTAACTATTATTACTTGATGACAGCTACCTAATAAGGTAATATCAAAAAGCTTAAAATTTATTTAAATATCTATATGGAATTTTTGAAGTGAAACTCAAGACCGCGACACACGAGCTAGCGTCACGACACGCGTCACGCGAGCTAGTGGTAACGATCGAAAAAGTGGTAAGGTAATATATAGATTGAGATGTGTTTTTGGAGCGTCGTAATTCGGGCTCTAGGGGGCTGAAACTCGGAATGTAGATATTTTCATGACATTTTGACGACGTTTCGTGCACTATAAAACTCCATCATCAATGGCGAAAGAATTCCGATTTAGTCCTAGAATAGGAAATTCCGACAGGATTCCTAGTAGTAGTTAGAGTCCGATTTAAATGAAATATGGTATGTCGATAGATTGAAGGCCAACTTGACCAAGGCCAACTTGACCGTGTCACTATGACAGTTTTGACTTAAGAAACGTCAAAAGTTGATATCGTCCGATCGCGACCGAATTGGTGGGTAGGCTATAATATGTACTATATTAATCCACGGACCTTTCTCCGATGTCGGTACTGATGGATGTAGATCATGCTTAATATCGACCCCTATCCGCGGAACTGACAGCCAACCGGCCACGTCGTCGGTAGATAACGAACACATAACGATGCAACCAAATAATTCGGTATTGGAGAGTATTGGAATAAAGAGGGAATTGTAACTGGTTTACTAAGTTTACTTTTTCTGCAACCTAACCGTAACCGTAGGTATTCGAAATTATTTTGTATTATTTGGAATGTGTGTCTAGTGTCGTTACTTTATTGGTAAATTCAAGAAATTATGGAATATGTTATGATTGTATGAGTTCGTCAGAGAAATCAGCAGACGAGAACTACGTTGAAAGTTAGTTTTAGTTTATGTTTTGTAAAAAAAGTTGTCACTTTATTTCTTATAAAAATATTATCTGTTAAATGCCGATCATTTTGCTTCCAGCATGAATCAATCCCTATGTGACATTTTTGATCAAAGGCTGTAATTGTGTCTCGACTATCTTTTATTAGTATGTAAGTTTCGTAATGCTTTGCCTCATACTCATAAATATCTCCGTACCCGAATCTTTTAAAATACCGCATCTACCCGTCTCTCTTCTGAATACCTGAATTTGTATTGTTATTTTTGTTATTTAATTTTGTGTTTTAAATAAATTTTCTATATTTTGAATAGTGATGCATCTTAACAGGAAATTTGTGCATATTTTGACAATCCGAAAACGGTCCGCCGAATGCAATTTATAACTTATTCAGCGAACGAAACTTGGAACTTGTTCAACCCGGGAGCAACAATAATTAAAATTATAATTTATCTCTGAACTCATTACTAACGAGCGCTTGGCACGAAACCGATAAAAACAAATGTTTTTTTTTCACAAAAAGTACACTATTTATTTATATAATAGGTCACGAGGTTTTTATTTAGATTATTTACATTCTGAATAATGTATGCGCATCATATCTGTGCATATAAATAAAATTGTGTTTGTTTGTCTGATTTCGAAATAAAATTATTTAATTTTCAGCTAAAGTTCAAGCTATTTTGCTTTAATCAAAACCCAAACTCGGTTTTGATTTTTTTTCTCCCTGTCGGTCATTTTTATTGATTTTATATAGTCTATTCAGCGATTCAAGGCAGATTTCCACAAAAGACATCCAACAAAATGACAAAAAATACAATATATCTGTGAATTAAAATGACAGACAACTGTCACTTTTTTAGAGCCTAGCTGTACAGGGTGGGGCAAATTCGACGCTTTTAAATGGAAACACCCTTTTCTATAGGAGATAGACAAAAACTAATATCGGTGTCTGGAGCTCAATTTTCATCAAAAACACGATGGTGAAAACCGCACATCAATATCTGTTACCGTTTCGGAGTTACGGGGTGTTTTTCAAAAATGTGCATTTTTAACAAATCTCTGTAACTTTTTTACTATGTAAAATTTTGTATTTCTATGAAAACATTTCCAAAGCACCTTTTTACGTAGAATTTAATGGTTTAAGTAAGGTAAAGGCACCAGTCTTCGACAGTGCTCCAGTATTCGACACTTTTAAATTCAAAGTTAAACAATTAGGCTCCTATTTGTATTTTTACGTCTTTCTGTATATACTCAGGAATTTCAGTATGTCTGGCAACACTGTCAACATCAAATCGGCCATCTTTATTAAAAGCGCGCGTAAAAATTGAGAGAGTTGTTTGCCGTGCGTGAGGTTTTCGGTTTTCTAAATGAATTTGTTAAGGTAAGACACTTAAAATAAATTATGTATTTTCGTAAATATTTTAGATAAGCTTGTAGTTTTTTGCAATATGTTATTTTAAATGCGCCAGAAGGTGTTATTAAGGAAATTTCCTTTAAATTTTAACTCTAACCTAAGTTTTCGGAGGTGTCGATAACTGGGTCTGCGGTGTCGCGGATTCTCCAGTAATCGACAGTGGATGACGATTAGTGGCGTTTCTTTGAGTTCCAGTGTTCGTCATTTTTTTTTGTTCTGTTTTGTGATATTCTGATTTGTTTTTTTTTTCAGAAAAATGCCACCTAAACTTAAGTATAGTGAAGAACAAATGTCTTTAGCCCTAAATGCAGTTAAGCAAGGCATGCCAGTGGCAACTGCTGCAAAAACATTTAAGGTGCCCAGAACCACCCTGCTGGATAAAAAAACAGGAAGAACTCCAATTAATCGAAAAATGGGCCCACCATCCGTATTGAGTCTCCTGGAAGAAGAAATTCTAGTAAATTGGATATTTTTAATGACACAGAAGCATCAACCAGTAACTAAGGAACAGGTCCTGGATAGCGTGCAATTAATCATCAAGCAAGAAAAAAGAAAATCACCATTTACTGACGGAAGACCCGGCAAGAAATGGTTTGCGTCTTTTTTAAAACGGAATCCACAGGTTACTTCTAGGATCGCCCAAAACTTGACACCAGCCAGAGAAAGTGTTACCGAAGAAAAACTTCGACGATGGTTTCAAGAGATACATGAATATCTACGTTCGGAAAATTTGTTAGACGTCACGAAAGATCCGACACGCGTGTTTAATGCTGACGAAAGCGCGTTTTTCCTCCAGCCTAAGGGGGAAAAAGTTTTAGCGAAAAAAGGTGCAAAATCGGTCTACATTGCAGGGACAAATGATGACAAGGAGAATTTAACAGTGTTAGTCACAGCTAATGGACAGGGAGATTTTGCGCCGCCAATGATTATTTTCAAGTAAGAAAGAATACCGGCCCACATAGCTGCGGGGGTAAATAAAGAATGGGGTCTTGGTCGGTCAGAGACAGGCTGGATGTGCGGGTCTACCTTCTTTGAATACATCACAAATGTGTTTGTTCCTTGGCTGGACAGAAATACAATTACACGACCAATACTATTATTTATTGATGGGCATGTCTCCCACATGACATATAATTTATCCCAGTATTGTAAGCAGAATCAGATTGAGATCATAGCCCTTTATCCAAATTCCACTCATCTCATCCAACCAATGGATGTTGCGGTTTTTAAGCCATTAAAGACTTACTGGAAAAAAGCTGTAAGACAATTTCACATTGACAATGATGTGGCAAAACTTAGAAAAGAACACTTCTCAATGATTTTTGAATCAGCCCTAAGATCAGTGTCTAAAGAAACAATACAAAATGGCTTTAAAGCTTGTGGCCTTGTTCATTTTTCTGCAGATAATGTAAATTTTTCCAAAATGTCTTCCACTGAGGCAACTGAAAATTTTGATTTTGATAATGTTAAACTAAAACAAAAATTACAAATTTTGGAAGAGTTAATTCCTAGAGGCAAACTTAATATTTTTAAAGAATCAAGAGACATTGAAAAGTGGAATGGTGACACTGAGGACACATCCTTGTATATGTTATGGAAAACATTAAAAACACAAATAAATCAAAACGCTGGCGCTGATAGACCCAAGGAACAATCCAAAAAACAAGAACCTGGAAAGGATAAAGTAATAATCCATTCGGTCCAAATACTGAAACCTTCTACATCTTTAATGGCACAAGAAATAAACAGTCACACTCCTATTAAAGAAAATAGCCTTAGTTTAAGTAAAGACTCTGCTACTATCTCAAGTGTTATAGAAGAAAACGAAACACCCCAAATCGAAAAACCGGGTTGTAGTAATGGTTCTCCTTATACACCGTTTACAAAATTTAAGGAAAATGTTCCAACTCCTTTTAAAAAGGCTCTATTTTGGCCAACAGAGCTAAAAACTGAAAAAAAGCGAAGGAGTAAGGAAAAAATACCATCAGCCATAACTTCACAAGCTTGGCAGGATTACCATAAGGGAAAAGAAATAGAAAAACAAAAAAAACAAGAAGAAAAGGAAAACAGAGCCAAGATCCGACAAGCTAAAAAAAATACAAAACTTCGGTTACAGAAGAAACGTGCAGAAAAACGAAGGAGAATATCTTCTGACTTAAGTGACACAGATATGGAGTGGCAAGAGAGTAGTGACAGTTTGGATGATGTTTCAGAAATTGGGGCACCTGAAAATGAAGAACATGATGAAGAAATTAAAATAAAGGACTATAAGATTGGTGATTTTTTGCTAGTAAAATTTTTGGGGGGAAATCGAAAAACCACCCAATATAGATATGTTTGTGTTGTACAAAACATATTTGATGAAAGCGAGATTGAGGTAACTTCTTTAAAATGCCTTGATGAAAATAAAATGATTTATAAAATGGTTGATAATGATGTGTCGGTTATAAAAGAAGAAGACATTTTACAAAAATTACCTGAACCTCAAGTTCTGAATTTTGGGGATAGGCTTAAGTATGTTTTTCCAAAAAGTGTTAACGTTTTTGAATGTAAATGATTAAAATGTAGAAAGTAATAATTAAACTGCCGTTGTTAATGCACTTGTTATTATATGTTATATCTGATTAGATTGTATAATACAGTCATATTAGCTAGCATTTTAGTAGCCTACCGATTGACGACAATAAAATATGTAAATAAAGTTGTTTAAATGTTTTTTTTATGTCGATTACTGGGGTGTTGATAACTGGATAATTAGTGTCGGTTACTGGGGATCCCAAAAATACATTAAAATCCCATAAGACAGTCTAATAGTGTCGATTACTGGCGGCTTTACCTTATATATTTTTTTAAATTAATAATTTAAGAGCTATCAACAGACAAATTGATTTTTTATTTGGGACACCCTCTATATTTTTAATTAGCTGAAAAGAATTTAAAATTACCTTTCCAAAAATATAGCACACTTGATATTTTATTATAATCCCCTTCGAAATACAGAATTTTTAAAAGTTCGCCACTTTTAACTAGTAGGCTTTGGACCCCTTATTGATGATATGCCCTTAATGGAACTCGAAAACATATTTTTCCAGCAAGACGACGCACCGCCTCTGAACGCTGATGTTATCAGCAAATTTTTGCAGCCAATTTCAAGAATAATTGAATAGCCAACCAAGATCCCAGCCGTTGGCCGTCGAGGCCGCCTGACTTAGTGCCCATGGATCTAATCTTATGGATATATTTGCGGAAGAATAAAGGTTCTTTATTCTTCCGTATTTGGACCCTACGACGAATGCTAAGAGTACCCTGGGTCGACCGTGTGAGGAATGAAGACATTCTTAGAGGAGCTGGTCTGGAGCAACGTGAACTCTTCAAAATTATCAAGAAGAGGAAAATAGCCTATTTGGGACACATACTACGTGGAGAACGCTATCGCTTTCAGCGTCTGATTCTCCAAGGTAAAATAGAAGGGGGCAAAAGGGGAATAGGCCGAAGGAAGCTATCCTGGCTGAGAAATACAGGACTTCCAAGCACTCCAAGTCGCTGCAGTTAATAGAACAATCTGATGAGGAAGAAAAAGATGAACGCCTACGCAGGAATCTGCACGGCACCTTAAGAAGATTCTTTCGTATAATCTAGACAAGAATTAGAAATACTTAGCAGTTATGAGAGGGTATCTTTCACCCCCACTGAGTTAATGCGTTAATTCCGCGAGAAATGTTCTAAAACTGCCCCGTCTGTCCATAACAGAAGACGGTCAATATGTCGAGCAAAATCTCATGTCTTGGTTTGCTATTTATTTTGATTGTTATTAGATATAGTTTAAATGTGTTGATGTTGGTTAAATATATTTTAAATTGTTATAAAATTCTGCATCTCCCATAGCAAATATTATTTTCGTTTTAATTGATGCTCACAGCTAGAATTTTTTGCATTACAGCCGGTGGCGTTCAAAGCCTACTTATTTAAAGCGGCCGAATTGTTATATACTCTATATCTCGAAGAGGAATCGAGCAAAATATCAAGTTTGTTATATTTTTGGAAAGGTAATGTATTAAAAGTTTAAAAATAAAAAGTAATAACAACTTAGTAAGAATTTAATTATAAAAAAAATAAAGAATAACATTCCCAACAAGTGGTGATACGAGTCAAATAGAGAACTACAACATTTGGTGGCAGCGACTACAAGATTGGTGACGACGGTGGTCCAATCCAGGATCACGACAAATGTTTTCATAAAAATACAAAATTTTCCATAGCAAAAAAGTTAAAACGATTTGTTAAAAATGCATATTTTTGAAAAACACCCCGTAACTCCGAAACGGTAACAGATATCGATATGCGGTTTTCACCATCATATTTTTGACAAAAATTCAGCTCAGACACCGATATTAGTTTTTGTCTATCTCCTATAGAAAATGGTACTTCCATTTAAAAGCGTCGAATTTGGCCCACCCTGTACAAACATTAAATATTTACTGCTGTAAAAATGAAACTTTTTCCCAAAAACTATAATTGGAAATTAAGAGTTACCTACTGGATAAGTTTCTAATATTTCTATATAGCCATCCGACTACTTCTATACCCAGTTTACCACCCTAATTTCAAAAGGAGTAGGCAATGCGAATGCGACTCAGGGTTGTCCTCATCTTTTACTGACAAAACATTCAACGAAAAAGAAACCACAAACCATAGGCCAGAATACACACAAACCAGACAATAAAAATATATACAACTTACAATTCTATACATATCCAAGGCATTTCAGAAAAAATACGAAGGATAGGAAAACAATACAACATAAACCAAACCAAACATAAGAACGTTCTTCAGAACCCAAAATACCCTCATACTAAACCAATGAACAATAAACAAAAAATGTGATGTACAAAACACTATGTGAATGTGATAAATTTTATATCTATTGGTGAAACATCTAGACCATTAAATGTTCTAATAATTAAAGAATTTAAGGATTATTTAAAAAAGGAAGATTTGTCAGCATTCATGGGACACAGGACAAACGTTATAATGAGAGAACTCATAAGCTGTAAAATAAAAGTAAGAGGTTTTTTAAATCCAAATCTAATATAAATAAAAGTATAGCTCGGGCATCTATAGAGGGTAAAAATGTATGGATATTGATTCTTTGATTTTAATAAACATAACATAAGTAAAAATTATAGACAAACTAAAAATTATCATAATATTACAGAAAGTTTAAAGCTTTTTGGTTGTCCCCTATTAAGTAACTATAGAATGTATAGAAGGCGAGTATTTTTTTTATTCTGAAGTAGTTTTGATAGTGGAAATGTGGAAATACATTCTGGAACAATAGTTTTATAGTTCCTAAGTACTGATTGATAAATACTACTGAATATGGTTCTGTTATAGCGGCAACAATGTTATCAAGAAGAAAGTGGCAAAAATTTGTGTTGTGACTAGAGTTCTGATTTAATTGAAACAATTTAACATCATTATTTTTTGAAAAACAATTTGATAAGAAAAACAAAACATTTAATGAAAAAATGTCACATCAAATTTATTTTTTAATTAATTATGTTTATAACCACAAAACATTCTCATCTAAAATTTGATATTCAGTAAACAATGTCTGAAATTTAAAGCTTTGACAAGTTACTGTTTACATTGTTTTACCTCCCGCCTTTACAGATATTATGTGCGATGGGAGGATTTTTTTTAAAAACATAGTTATATTTAAATATATCGTCTGTTCTACAGTCGCGGACACGTTGATGATCTTAATTTAGAGAAATTATTTTTAAAATTTGTGTTGATGCGACAACATAAATAGAAATAGACAATTTGGATTTTCTATCTTTAGCTATTATAAATTTAGGCGTATATTTTCGGTTTGCCAGGGAATGGACAGACTTGCAGTAGTAACAAGAAACTAAAATATTATAATTCTTTTTTCGATTGACAAACACTGTATATGTATTTGTTATCACTAAGAAAATATTTAATTTTATTTACAGACATACATTTCAATATTTGCAACTTCTACTACATTTATGTTTTCGTTTTCATCCAAGAAAAACAAATTTAAGTTTTTTCTTTGTCAAAAATGCATGTTAACTGTATTGATAATTTCTTCAATCAGTAATGTGTTTTTAATTTAGGAGTTATTATGAGAAAAATTTATTTTTTATTTGGGATACCCTGTATATTTTTAATTAACTGGAAAGAACTTAAAATTATCTTTTCAGCACACTAGATATTTTGTTCGAGTCTTCTTCGATAAAAACATATTTTTTAAGCAAGATGAGGTACTGCCACACAACGCTGAAGTTATCAGAATTTTTTTCAGCCAATTTCGAGAATAATTGAATAGCTAACCAAGGTGCCAGCCGCTGGCCGTCGTGGCATTTTATCAGAACATTCAGAACGTCAACGGTTTTAATAGACCTATCTGTTAAAAACTACTCCCCCCCTCCCCCTCCCAGTAATATTTAGAATCTTTCCAAAAAATCCTATATGGGTATTTCTATGATCTAGACCCTTAACTGTTCGAATTAAAGAACATAAAAATTATTTAAGAAAGGGAGATTTTCACAAATCTAAGATTTGTCAGCATTCATGGGACACAGGGCACAGAATAAATTTTAATAACGCCAAAATTATAATGAAAGAAGCGATAACCTCTAAAAGAAAAATAAAAGAGGCTTTTTTAATACAATCTAATAAAAATAAATGTATTGTTCATGTATCTGTAGATGTTAGTAATGTATGGCAATTGTTTCTTTGGATTTTAAAGAACATAACATAAATAAACATAACATACGTAAAAATTAAAAATAATCATATAGAAAGTTTGGGGCTTTTTGGTTTTACCCTATTAAGTAATTGTTTTCAGGTAGTAATTGTTAATTTTGAAGTTTAACTTGATATATAATGTCATTTTAACAGAACGTCAACGGTTTTTTGTAGACGTATCTGTTTTAAAAAATTAAAGTGTTCTCGAATAGTTGAATTTAAATATTTTAAATAGTTTTTTTCTTTATTCTTTGTATTTTTTTGCTTCCGATGAGGGAAAGAGATAAACTTTCCGAAACGTTAAGCATTTTTTTGTTCGTGAGGCAAATTTGTATATCTGTAAACCTAACTTCTGACAAGTAGTTTCCGTTTGGATTAACGCAGAAGTGTTTACAAAAAATAACTATTTTATTTTGTAGATTTTCTTGCAGTGGCGAAATACCCATATAGGATTTTTTGGAGAGATGCATGCGCCACATATAGGTATAGACATTTTTTTTAAATATTTAGAATGTTTTTGCCTTTTGACGACAGAGAAGATATTCCCCCTGAAACGTTAACGCATTTTTGGTTTGTTAAGAAATTTTGTTTTAGGAGCAAAAAACACCGAGAAACTGGTTTCAACTTTTTTGGTTTTTAGATTTCTTTCTCAATAGCGAAATACCCCGGATACTTTTAAGATACCTACAATTGAAAGTTGAAACAAAACGTTTCTGCCACAATCCACCGCACATACTAAGCCATAATTCTATTTATAACCGTTGCAATGCAGGTACCCATAAATCGACGCCGGGTGGTACTTTCTCGTGGTGTACCGACCATTGGTGCCGCAGCGTCAAACAAATTTCCTTGAAGGGTACTGACCTTGTACCTTAGGCATATGTTAATTCTAATAATTATCGGCCGGTCCGTCCGCGATTCACAGTTGTTTGTATTCTTATCTGGTATACGACGACCAGTACCTACATTGAATACTTACTCACCGTGTTGAGATACGGCTCGACGTGGTAATGATAGTGAAGTATGGGTGCCGGACCGGCAGATGCGTATGCTTGATAGGCGGGAAGAAGAAAAAAGTAACGGCTAAAATATAGGTATTAAAAAGAAATTAAGTATTACCAGTTTTATTTCCAAATAATTTTTTAACCCTCAACTGGCGTGGTGAATTTTTGTACCGCTTATGGCGTTCTGGGGTCAGTGGTGCCAATTTTTTTCAGTTAAAAATATATGTTGAGATTTTATAAAAAGCTTGTTATTTTAAAACTGTTTACAATATATTCAAACTTGTGAACAAACAATTTCATTAGGTAATTTTCAACAAATTAATAAGAACGGACACGAAAATAAAGTAAAACACATTTTTTAGGAATTTTTGACAACAGAAATATAACTTGGCTAAGAAACCCATAGAAATTAAAAACACATATATTTTATGATTTTACTCTATTATTAAAAGTACAAATAACTGAAATGTGAAGCTAAAGTAATAAACAAATTATTTTCAACAAAACTACAAACGTTGATGTACCGGGTGGCCAACTAAGAATGGACGCCGGCTGTATCTCAGAAACTACTTATCGTATAACTTTGGGAAAAAAATTCCAATAAGTAAATCAACCAAGAGAAATCGCAGGAAATTAATTTCAAGTTCGAAAAATGCCCGCTAGGGGGCGTTTCTCGAAGAGCCAATCAGAAAACAGGGTTTTTCTCAAAAATATGCAGGTGAACAGGTATTTTAAATATTACTGTTGTAATCATCGAGAAATTTGTAATTTTTTTAATATAGAGTATTTTGCTCTGTCTCATAAAATAAAGTGGTGGGAGAAGGTTAAAGTTGCTTTTATTAAAATAAGGATAACTCTGGTTTGGGTTACGCGATTTAAACAAACTAGGACTCGTTTAAAAGAGCTTTTCTTCCTTAACGATCCCCAGTATAAATTTTGTTTCCACAATTTTCTTCGTGGTAGCCAGAGGGCGCTGTTTGACATCAAAATAGATATTGCGCTTTTGCGTAAAAAATTTAAATAAGAGGCTGTACTCCTCTTTGCACAGTTAAATAGAGCACAAAATTTCCAAAATATCAGCGCAAACCGCAACTCTCTATCTTCTCTCTAACCGGAGATATTAAGAGAACAAATCATGTTAGGCTGCTGCCTAAGATTATATTATGGTCTAAAAATTATAGTAGTAGGCTAGGAAACAAAAAGAGGTAAATTGGTTACGTCAAAATATCAGAACGTTTAAGTTCGGTTTTCATGCATCCGAATTTCGGGCGTTTTCTTAAAAAAATGATGTCATAATTATTTAAACGTGTTTATGTAACATTATCATCCATCCATATAATTTTTACGAATTTCTTGGTTAATTATACGTAAGTACTTGTCAGATTAAAATGTCCAAAAGTCGGATAATCAGTAATTTTATTAAAATTTTTAGGACACCATATTGCTTTTAACAGAAAACGGCCGAATTTCGTTGTCGAAAACTAAGGGTTTATTTCATGTGACGTCATTTAGTTATTAATCCAAGTTCGTCTTTGATTTCACTTGTTTTCGTGTTTTACCTTATTTGTGTTATTTATTATTATATTATAAAGTTTATGTCGTTTGAGTCACTTTTCATATAGCACCGAACGAAGGTGCGAACTTAACAATATGCCATACTGGTTCAAATCTACCCTTGATGCAAGTAGTTTAGCACCAAAACCGTTGGTCGGTAAATGTTTACGCAGGAATTCTAGGATGGCGAATGGTTGGACTTTTTTAATTATCTGAATGAAATGAACTATTCATAATTTCTAAGAAATGAATTGCCAATTTTGTTAGAGGAGTCATTATGATGAAAATGCATTTGTTACAATTTCATCAGCATGAATGCAGTTGGTGTAGTTGAGGCAGTGGTGCCGCTTATTTTGCTATGAATGTGTGGGGCTTCTTGGATACCACTTACTTAGTAGATAGAGACGATGGAGCGGCATATTTCCATGGCCAGCTGGGTCATCGGATTCAATATGTCTGGGTTTTAATTTATGGGGTCGAATCAAGAACGAACATGGGTAAATAATAATTAAATGGTATTAGAATGAAATTAAAATATATGTTTTGATATTTTGACGTAACCAATTTACCTCTTTTTGTTTCCTAGCCTACTACTATAATGTTTAGACCATATAATCTTAAGCGGCAGCCTAACATGATTTGTTGTTCTCTTAATATCTCCGGTTAGAGAGAAGATAGAAAGTTGCGGTTTGCGCTGATATTTTGGAAATTTTGTGCTCTATTTAACTGAGCAAAGAGGAGTATAGCCTCTTATTTAATTTTTTTCCGCAAAAGCGCAATATCTATTATGATGTCAAACAGCGCCCTCTGGCTACCACGAAGAAAATTGGGGAAATAAAATTTATACTGGGGATCGTTAAAGAAGAAAAGCTCTTTTAAACGAGCCCTAGTTTGTTTAAATCGCGTAACCTAAACCAGAGTTATCCTTATTTTAATAAAAGCAAATTTAACCTTCCCCCACCATTTTATTTTATGAGATAGAGCAAAATACTCTATATCAAAAAAATTACAAATTTCTCTATGATTACAACAGTAATATTTAAAATACCTATTCACCTGCATATTTTTGAGAAAACCCCTGTTTCCTGATTGGCTCTTAGAGAAACGCCCCTTAGCGGGCATTTTTCGAACTTAAAAATAATTTCCAGCTATTTCCCTTGGTCGATTTACTTATTAGAATTTTTTTTTCCAAAGTTATACGATAAGTAGTTTCTGAGATACAGCCGGCGTCCATTCTTAGTTGGCCACCCGGTACATAACTTTTTCAAATACAGTTCATGCTAATAATATAGGATCTGCATTTGCCGCACATGGATCGTATACATTTGATTCATGAGATTTTTGTTTTTTGTCATTTCTTCGTTGGCACATGGTTGACATATACCGCATCTCTTTCTTTTCTGATATTGATTATTCAATTTTCTCTCTTCTATAAATAAGAGATTCAGAATTGGAGTTATGCTTACTTTTTGGAGAAAAATCAATGTCTCCTTATCCTAATAATGAAACACTCTTGGCGTGGTGGTGCCACACAGACCCCAATGAAACTTTAGTCTCCGCTGGTAGGAACAATGCTTGATAAAATCAAGTGCGCCTTTAACAGTTGCATATTGGTACCCTAACTTAAAGGTAAATGGCGCGGCAAGGCCTAATTCTTAAACGTAAACATTTTACTGAGGTTTAAATAGTTCTTGGGGTCCGCTGGACCCTACCACGCCAGTTGAGGGTTAAAGCAGTTTTTTCAGTCATAGAAAACTTAATTGTATCTGAAATAATCACTACGAAGTTTGATTTATCACATTCCTTAAACTTGTTTCTATTTTTGGACTTATTTTCAAATACTGAATCCATTTATTGACGTGTAATATACATCGTTGATCTTTATATGTTTAATGTTATCATTAATTGTTATGTTTATGTTTCTACAATGCTTTATTTCAAACAAAATTCGGGCCAGTGGCTTCTCGTTACTTGAACTTAGATCTTTTGTGAAAAACTGATAACTACTAAACCCTCCTTTGGCAAAAGACAGTTTATAGTAATCAATAATAATACATTAAAACTAAACTTAATTTTGTACTACAAGCTTCACTTGTTATTCTACAAGTACACCAAAATACATCAGCGGTTTACCTTTGGGTGCGAGGTATAAAAAATAATATAATATAATAGCATTTGTTGCTTTGTGGAACAAACTGTATATACGTAAATAAGAGTTGCTTTTTTATTCATTGTCAATAATTAATAGAATAATACTTATTAAGCTCTAAATATAATTAAGAGTTATATTAGCCAACGATATACAAGAACTGCAAAGCATCATAGATTCCGTAGTCCACTATAGTGAGATGTTTGGACTGCATCTCAATGTCTCCAAGACCAAACTATTAGTCTTTTCTAAGACTCCAAAAAATGCACATCTACGTGTCAAGAGACAAACAATCGAACAAGTGACCTCAATAAAGTATTTAGGAGCTAACATCAATAGTCAGTGCTCGAAAAGAGAAATATTTTCAAGAATTGAGCAAACGAGAAAAATCTTCGTGAGTACGAAATCATTTTTTACAAGACGAGACCTCAGTGCGGAACTCAGAACTCGAATGGTCAGATTCTACGTCTTCTCTGTGTTACTCTATGGATGTGAGAGCTGGTCACTGGATTCACAGACCGGAAAGAGAATAGAAGCCTTCGAAATGTATGTGTACAGACGGATGCTGCGAATCTCATGGGTACAAAGGATCACCAACGATGAAGTACTCCAGCGCATGCAGAAACAAAAAAAGATACTGAATACCATCAAGGAAAGAAAAATGCAATACCTGGGTCATGTGATGAGAGGTTATAGATACGAAATACTGCGCATCATAATAGAGGGCAAAATGCAAGGGAAAAGATCAGTAGGAAGACGCCAGAACTCATGGCTAAAAGATTTAAGGAGATGGTTTGAACGCTCGTCTGCGGAAATCTTCCGGGCTGCAGTTTCCAGAGCCCAGTGGCGGATAGAGAGGGGGCCCATGGGGCCCGGGCCTCCCTTAAAATCTGTAAATTGGGTTAAATATTAGGCTTTTGGGTTAAAAATGGCGCCCTAAAAGGCATATTTTGCATTATTTTTTATTTGGGCCCCCCTAAAATAAATTTCTGTATCCGCCCCTGCAGAGCCACAATTGTCATTTAGACCGCCAACCTTCGGCAGGAGAGGGCGTGATAAGCAGCAGAAGAAAAAATATAATTTCGTTTTGTCAGATGTGAATGCTTTGTATTTCAGCGCTTTTAGATGAAGCGGACCGTCCACGATGGACCGTCCGTCGTGTTTTTTCAAGATAGCCATCGGACGAAATCATCCGGACGGAGCATACGCGCCCGTGTGAAATTGTTCATATAAACTCATGGGTACTTGCTCGAAGTCGCGGACGCTCCGCTCCATCTAAAAGCGCTGTTATAGTAAAATGTAGACAGATATATCTAGAGGTGACTGATTTTTTATGATTTTCAAATTTACTTTCGCTTGTTTGTTTATCGAGGACGTTGTACGTACGTACGTTTATGTAGTACTGATAAGGCTTGACACAATAACGATAACAGAATATGGGTGCCATACGCCCATATTTCAGCAGATGTTCTGCACAAATATGTGTAATTACATGTCAAATTCTAGGGGGTTACGAACAGCTTTACTTTTACTTTACCCTGCTGGAGCGGGTGTAGGAGACGCGAAATAAATACAGATATTATAAATTAATAAATGTGTATTATAATATTTAAGTTTTTTTATTGTGGTATATTCAAGATTGGGGGCTTTTACTATAATAATACTTTGTAAATTATTTTGTAGAGTAATAAGAATGAACTTAAATTAACCAAATGTTATTCGGGACATTACAATCACTATTATCACAAATTAGGCAAAGATGTTATCGTCTATATTAGAAGTAAACACCTTCTAAGCACTCTATTTAAATTACAGTTAGTCAGCCCGGCGCCGAATATGTCTATGGTTTGCAACAATGAATTTAAAAATCGCGCCCTCGATTACGTAACTAAAAGTTTAATTGGTATCGCTTATGTCTATAGCGGATCAATGTTCATTTATGTTTTGCGTCACGTGATGAAGATCCTCTACACCTTGATCACGTAACAGTGTTTTATTCTCTTATTGTGCTGAGTGCGCCGAGACGACGACCATTCGTGCCATGAACTTTGGTACGGCTGATGTCGAGGATGGAGAGCTTGCCTCTGTGGAGCCGTCTCAGATACTAGCTTTTGTTAAAGCCTTGGGACTGTATGATGAGTTATAACTCGTGTAGCGTTTTTTAAACAACTACCACTGCGAACGGCAGCTTTTCATCGGAGAGCAGTCGTGGATAAGGTATTTCACTAGAGAGAAAATTAATCAATAATAATAAACAAAAGATATATAGATATTGGGCGCCAGGCATGTACAGAGAAAGAAAACACAGTCGTATAATACTTAAAACTAATGACTATATTTATTCGTGATGAATTCTGATGGTAAATAGCATTGTACAATTTTAATCATCCGTAACTCATCCCTAAAAATATTCACTAATAATATCGAATCTAAAAGGAAAATAACTCAGCTTTACCTGTAGCTTCGAAATGGCAGCTGATTCAGATAATACAGCCAGATTTAAATGACCACCATTTCTCAACACTGGGACTAATGGCGTCTAAGAGGCCAAACGGTCCAACCAAAAGTGAAGTTAGATCACAGAGAATTGACAGAAGCGATGTTGACAGCGCGCGCTCCCACAGAGCGATACCAGGGTTGTGTCAAACAATAACAGGGTTGTGCCAAACAATAACAGGGTTGTGCCCAGACATCATATATCATAATCAAAGACATGTAACGAACTAAAAACGTTACACTCGTTATAACTCAAGAAAGGGGAACACACAATAGATCTGTAAGGTCGCGGTGATTAACTCCCCTCCTAAACATTCTACTTCCCGCGTAATTCATAACAGATATTGTTATATTTTATAATGAAGCTTAATTAATACAAATATGCGTATAAACCACAGATATAAACCTTTAAATATATAAAAATTATATACTAAACAATTTAAGAATTATCTATTTTTTATCTACTCCTTATGTGGGAGTATTTACTAGTTTCTATTAACCCTAATGACTTCTTTAAACACCATAAATCTCGTGACTATTATGTAAGATTTTTTGTTTAAAAATCTATTAATATATTGAAAATTTTGACATAGATGCATGGAGTAGTTTATTCTGGCATTTAATTGCTCTTTGAAAGAAGAATGAAGAATGATTGTCTATATTAGTAATAAATAAATATACCCTCAACTAATCACTTTGTTTATAGCCAGTTGTTATTAGATATATTTTTAGTAATTGTCAACTAAGATAAATATACTCTCGGATATACTTATACAGGGTGACAATTTGAAAACGAACAGTATTTAATATTACCTCTACCGATGATAGAAAATTTGGCGAAATACGTCAATTTACATAT
The DNA here is from genome assembly GCF_002938485.1 of Sitophilus oryzae. Taxonomy (NCBI): domain Eukaryota; kingdom Metazoa; phylum Arthropoda; class Insecta; order Coleoptera; family Curculionidae; genus Sitophilus; species Sitophilus oryzae. The sequence continues at coordinate 14,274,493 of NW_022146055.1, forward strand.
CAAGGGGGACAATTTTTGAGGCATTTGTTGTTGTGTTACTTTCAACCCTTTGACCCCCAGAGCACCTACCCCTAAAATTTTAAATGGCAACCCCTATTTCTTTTACCATTTTTGTGTTCCTTATAAAATTCTCAAAAAAATAAAGCAGTTTATGTAGATTCTAGTAGACGTGTTTCGCAACATTTTCATACTATCATCGGTAGAGGCAATATTAAATAGTGTTCGTTTTCAAATTGTCACTCTGTATGTTATATGATATTTTGATAATGAAAATTGTGAAGCAAATAGTGGAAAAGCTTATTAATACGTAGTTTTTAGGATAGCTCAGTTTAAAATTCTTATAAACTGTTTATCTTAATTCGTATATTTGTGCTGTTTCACAGTGTTTAACTTTGCGAAAAACAAACTTTCGGATAATTTAATTTATTGTAGGTTATATACTAAACATTTATTTTCGGTAGTAACCATACAAACAACATTTTGTTGCGTGAATAATTATTTATTCATCCATTTAGAATAAACAAGATCAATTTCTCTGCGGATTTTCATTCCTTCCTCATTTCAACGTCACTCAGCGCCCCCGCAAATAATTTTCTCCACTGTTATTATAAGTCATACACTATGACAATTGACAATAATAGTTTTAAAGATGTATCTTCCTATATGTATTAAAAGCAAAGAAGTTTTTTTGTCGTTTCAACATTTAGTTAAAATAAAAATAGTTTGGGTACCTAGGTCAACTCAGCCTTAAATGAGTACTTGGGATTCACAATCCTGAGGTAATAATAGGCGGTTGAAGCGTAGTGCTAGCCATATTACCTTCCTTGTATACCGAACGTCTCTAGCATGGCAAGCTGTATCTTGCTACTCCCAAGGCGTCAAACGCTATACATATACGGGAGCTATTATTATTATTTTTTTTTTTGGTTTTGCTTTCTCAGCTAATGCTGGTTCAATTTACTATGTGGCAGAGAAAAACTTCATTTTATTCTGCTAAACATTTAGAAATTTTCTCGTTATTGCACAGGTTTGGAGGAGTACACTTTTTTGCATCAGACTGCTGAGTTCTTTACACAATCCGAGCCGGTCTATATTTTTCCTTAAGTTAGTAGTCATAACCCCGCATGCCGATATTACAATTGGTATTATTTCTACTGTGCTCAATTGCCATACATGCTTCAGCTCGACAGCCAAATTCTCATATTTTCGTATTTTTTCTACTTCAGTTTTGTGTAAATTGTGAGTTAAGGGGCATGCTATATCTATTATTAGTGCCTTCTTGTTGTCCTTATCTATTAGTACCAAGTCTGGTCTGTTGTAGTCGATGGTTCTATCTGTTATGATCGGGCGATCCCAGTAAAGCACTAAATGAGCTGATTCCAAGACCGGTTCAGGTGAGTAGCGATAATAAGGAGGTGGATGTTCTATAAGGCGGTATTTTAGAGCCATTTCTTTGTGTATGATTTTAGCGATCTGGTTGTGCCTTGCGAGGTAAGCTGTGTCCGATAAACAGGGACATCCGGCTATGACATGGTCAATTGTTTCATTAGCTGCTCCACATTTTCGACAGGTATCCTGGACATTTTTATTTAATATATGTTTTTCATAGTTTCTAGTGCGTATGACACGGTCTTGTATGGATATTACAAATCCTTCAGTTTCAGGGTGCAGAACTCCTTTTCTCAACCAAGTAAGGGAGTTTTCTTTGTCGATATTTGGATCATCGAGAGAGGCAGGAAACTTGCCATGAAGAATTTTTTGTCGCCAAGAATGTTGGGCATCAACCATTGTCGTTTTCTTTTGTTGGATATCACCATTATCTGTGCTTAAATTTAGTGGGGTATATTTGTTGTCCGCCGTAACAATTAATTTATGAAGGTTGCTATTTGACTTTATAAAATATGCTTTCATACTCTGTTCCTGTGATCTACACAATGACTTAATATTCAGCAGACCTCTACCTCCTTCTTTTCTTTTTAAGTATAATCTTTCCAACGCAGATTGCGGATGGTGGCATCTAAATTTTTTGAGCAGCCGGCGTGTAAGTCGGTCCAGTTCATCCAGGTCTGCATCTGAGTACCTCAATATCCCAAAGGAATACGTGAGTGTTGACACAGCCCAAGAATTAACAGCTGATATAAGATTTCGCGAATTGAGATACGTGTTTAAAAGCTTGGTTAGTCGGCTCCTGTATTTTTCCTTAAATTCTTTCTTAAGCGTAGTGTGATCTATCGACCGGTTTTGCGCCACTCCCAAATATTTGTACGTATCTGTTTGACTGAGTGGTTTGATTTCAGATATTGGTAAGTTTTCGTTTTGCCACTTACCTTTATTAATATATATTGTTGCGCACTTCTCCATTCCAAAATTCATTTGAATATCATTACTAAATGTCTTGGTTGTGTCAATTAGTTGGTGAAGATGGGCCGGTGTTTCTGCATATAATTTAATGTCGTCCATAAACATAAGATGGCTAATTTTGTTGTTTTCCTTAGGGTTTGGTCTGTAGCCATGTGTCGTTGAGTTAAGTAGGAGTGATAGCGGGTTAAGGGATAACACAAACCACAGTGGGCTCAGTGAATCTCCTTGGAATATTCCCTTTTTGATGTCAATTTGGCCTAAGTTTGTGTTGTTAGCAAAAAGCTGTGTATTCCACTTTTTCATTGCAGTATTTAGCAACATTTTAATAGATGGGTGAATTTTATAGATATCTAGAACCTTAATCAGCCAGTCATGCGGTACCGAATCGAATGCTTTGCTATAATCTATGTAACTCATATTGATATTCCGGCGTTTCACCTGTGCATGTTTGATCAATATTGCATCTATAGTAAGCTGTTCTTTACTACCTAATGAGTTTTTGATGCACCCTTTTTGTTCGGATGCAATTATATTATTAAGCGTGCAATGGTCATATATTTTGCAAGTTATTGCAGCTGTAAGTAGTTTATAAACCGATGATAAACACGTGATAGGTCTATAGTTTTCAGGTTTTGACCTATCACCTTTTTTGTAAAAAAGGAAAGTATTTCCACTAGCAAGGAATGTAGGAAGAGCACTAGGGTTCTCGATAATTTTATTGAAGCACCTGGCAATGGCTTCACCATTGCCGCCAAATGTTTTTAACCAGAAATTTTGAATACCGTCTGGTCCTGGTGCGCGCCAATTTCGTAAGGATTTTAGGCATATCGCTATATCGTCTTTAGTGAATTGTATTTGAGGCATCGCATTTATGTCATGTGTCGAGTTTTCTACCACATTCATCCATTCGGTATCAGTCTTGAAATTAGATGGTGTCGCCCACGTATCCCGCCAGAATGAGAAAAACTGTGATGAATCCATTTCAATATCCATCCTCCTATCATCTGTCGGATTTTCTAGCTTCTGATAGAATTTCTTAGGACATTTGGAGTATTGAAAGTTGTCTTCTTTACGCCTTGTTGCTTTGTTGTACCTACGCAATCGTGCACCTTTAGCCTTGCATTTCTGGCTGAGCTCATCTCTAACCACAATTAACTTGCGCGTCTTTTCGTGTTCCTCTGGGTTGATATGAGTATGCTTCAAGATAATTTTCAATTTTCTGGCTATTCGATTACTGGTATTACCATTTAAGTATTCGGTGATTGTACTTATCTGTCTTCGAAGATCGTCTATAGTTTTTGTTAGTCTAACTTTCCATGCCGGCTCTTTCTGCAATTGCTGCTTATGAGATTTATTCTTTTCCATCACTTGTTGGCAATTGAGTTCAATTGTAGTGACAGCAGCAGCATATAGCGCAAGATGGAACTGTTCTATTTCATCTATGTCTTTAATGTGATTTTGGAATATGAACTTTACATCATTCAGGATTTTTGTAGTGTTCTTTTTGAAATTCAGTTGCGGAATGAGAGGTCTACTTAAAGGATCAGTACTATGAAATAAACTATAGTTGAACTGAAACAATTCATATGTCTCGCGCTCAGTAGTGCTCACTGGTTCGGTTACTTCTCTTATTGCAACTGGGGTGTCTCTATGATAGGAATGTGTGAAGTCTATGGATGTATCTTCTCGAATTTCTAAATTAGTTTGAATTTGGGTTAAAATATGTCCAACTTCTCTTCTGATCTGATCTATTTCTTGTTGCGCTAATAGTTTCTTAGAGTATATTGCCCTAAGTCGATCTGATACATTTTGCTGCGTTAATTTCAAATGAGGGAAGGTTTTATTCATCTCAGTGTGTAACTTTGTCTCCATCCAGGAAGTGGATCATCTCGGCACTCATTAATTTGGAGAAACATTTTGATTACTAAACAATTCATTTCTTTCGTCCACTTAATGCGTGTGCCTTTCGTTGATTTTCTAGAAATGTCAGCAGAATCTTGGCTTGTACCTGGATTCGAGCTAACAGTTTCAGTTGTCTTATCCACTTCGTTGTTAGTTTGGGCTGTAGTTTGTTTTGGGACAAGGGCCCGCCTCTTCAGCACCTTGTCACCGACGTCCCGCATACTGTCATGTCCAGCGTCGGCTCCAGACATGCCCTGGCGATCCCCAGGCAGCGGCTGTTTACTATTTCCAATATTTGTTTTCATTCCATTATGGGTATTCCCTTTTCCTATTATATTATTATTATTATTATTATTATTATTATTATTATGTGGGATATAACACTGATACTAAAATAATTTGCTATCTTATTTATATTTTATATAAGTATTTAAGTATTATGAAACCGGTGAAATATATTTATTGTTTTGCGTTTAATTATTAGTATTTGTTACTTGTTATCAGTGTTGACAGTTTAGCTGTTGATAGGTGATAGTTTGTTATTACGATTGTGCACAAAACAATCGTTATTTATCTAGATTAGATACCGACATTGTTTGTGTGATTTGGTTGTTACCTAGATCCTTTAGTTTTGTCGATTATATATAGTTCCTAGTTGTGTTTTAGTCAGATTTATAGATTTTGTTATTAATAATATTTATTGATTGTATGATGATAACTGAATAGAATTAATTGGGGTAACAAATTTGACATGCCAACGGGGTATGATTTATACTTAATTAATTAAAAAATTTAATGTGTTTAGTGGTAATCTTCTAATCTATCAAATCCTCGTGTCACAGTTTTTGTTACCATACTCCTCCGAAAGGGCTTGACCGATTTTGATGAAATTTTATATTATGTATATTCAATAGGTCTGAGAATAGGTTTTCCTATTTTTTATACCCCTAAGTGATAGGGGTGGCCCACCCCAATTTTTTTTTTATTTTTTGGACAAAATTGTTTATTTTTATTTTTTTATGATTTGGTATTAAAAATACATACAACCCTAAATTTTGGCCGTTCTACCATCAACCCCTATTTTTTAATAGGTTATTTTTTAATTTTTAGTTACCTACTATACTTCTCTGAAACGACTTGACCGATTTTGATGAAATTTTATATGTATATTTAGTAGGTCTGAGAATAGGTTGTTATCTATTTTTTATAGCCCTAAGTGATAAGGGTATAAGGGTCGCCCACACCATTTTTTTCTTTTGGACAAAATTTTTAATTTTTAGGTTTTTATGATTTGGCATTAAAAATACATACAACCCTAGATTTTCACCCTTCTACAATCAACCCCTATTTTTTAATAGCGATATTAGTAATTCAATAATTTTAATTTAACAACAAATTGTTTTTAAAAATTGTTGGAATACCTTAAATTAAAAACGTGGATATAATTGGGTATAATGGTATGATAATTTGTTATTTTGGGAATATACCGGATGCAAAAATTTGGATTGTTACCCAAATTTCAATATACCGGGTACTTGCCCATTACTGACCTTAGCCACATCACAGCTTAAAAAAAAGTTAATATTCGGTGGCTACAGCAACGCGTGGCCGCGTCTACCTTCTTCTTTTTCTTATCACGCCCTCTCCTGCCGAAGGTTGGCGATCCAAATGGCAATTGTGGCTCTGGAAACTGCAGCCCGGAAGATTTCCGCAGACGGGCGTTCAAACCATCTCCTCAGATCTTTTAGCCATGAGTTCTGGCGTCTTCCTACTGATCTTTTCCCTTGCACTTTGCCCTCTATTATGAGTCGCAGTATTTCGTATCTACCACCTCTCATCACATGACCCAGGTATTGCATTTTTCTTTCCTTGATGGTGTTCAGTATCTCTTTTTCTTTCTGCATGCGTTGGAGTACTTGATCGTTGGTGATCCTTTGTACCCATGAGATTCGCAGCATCCGCTTGTATACATACATTTCAAATGCTTCAATTCTCTTTTCGGTCTGTGAATCCAGTGTCCAGCTCTCACATCCATAGAGTAACACAGAGAAGACGTAGCATCGGGCCATTCGAGTTCTGAGTTCCGCACGAAGATTTTTCTCGTTTGCTCAATTCTTGAAAATATTTCTCTTTTCGGGTCGCACTGACTATTGATGTTAGCTCCTAAATACTTTATTGAGGGTCGTCTATCCGCGTCTACCAGTTTTATTATGATTAACTGGAAATTCTATAACTTTTTTTCTTTGAATTTGTTGGCTCATATAATGGCGGTTCTTTAACCTTTGTGGTGGGTTGATTTCTAGAAAAGGCCTGTGTATTTCGTCATTGAAACAGAAATGTCGAAATCTAAAAAATATAATATAAAAGTTATTTAAATAAAATGACACTGCGTATTGCGTACTAACTTAGGCTGTTCCGGAAGGTATACGTTTCAGGAAGGGAATATTTCTTCCTGTGTGCCTGTTTCAATGGCGAAATACTGAGGTTTTTTTTATAGTAGTTCTATATTAACCTTGTTTTAATATTTTAAACTACTAAAACGAACAATAATTCTTATCATGTAAATATTCTAACTTTTTGATAAATTGTCTAAAAACATTGCATGTATTTCCACAATGGTCTTGAAATTTGAATAACTGTAATGTATTTACAAGGCCAGTATACTGTAAAAATATAAAGGTGTGTTCAAACCTGCTGCGCCGCTCCGCGCCGTGCAAATGTGTAATATGTTTTACGCACCTTTACAGGTTTGTTATGATTCCACGTTAAATTTTAATTTTTATATATTATACAAATATGTTCCAATTTCTCTTTATTTTCGGTTTGAATGGAAATTCTATATTAGTTGCATATTGCACTGACTTTACTTTTACCCTAAAAAAGGGATATATTCGGTTGAATTGAGTTATTATAATTTGTTCTATTCGTGCCATGAATGTTTCACGTAAATAAAGGAAAAAAAACAGAAAAATAAACCTTAATAGGCTTATATTTTTGTTTTTATTCGAAATGGATGTTGCATTTTCGATATAATGGAATGGAAAACAAGTAGGGAGAACTAATAGCTCTATCCCTAAACAAAAAAAAAAGAGAATTAATGTCAAGATGTCAGAAAAAAGCTCGGAAAAAAGGGAACATCAATAATACGAATAGTTTAGAGAGAATTTATGTTTTAGTTTTGAACATTCATTATTTTAAATAGTTTCTTCATTTTCTATTTTTTTTGTTTGTATTTTGAATTTGTTTTTGTTGGTTGGGAAAATTTGTTATAAGAAAAAGCTACTGTAAAGCTTGTTTTCGTTTGGATTTTAACTTCAAATCTCAGTATCCAGCCTTTATCCAAAAAACAATTTTGTTTCAAAGTCGTTTTTGGATAATCTACCACGCGATGAAAAAAAAACGACGTTAGATTGGGTTTTTAAATGAAGATCGTTGTCGTTTTATATGTAAAATTAGCTGGAGAACGTCATAGATCGCGTGTCATTTCCTACGAGTTTTTCGATTATACAGGGTGAGTCTTAAATAAGTGCAGATAGTGATGTTGGTAGCGAATATTTCCATTCGTATTTTGCAGGAAATTTCAGAAATTACCGAAATATTCGGTCCCAAAATCACGAATTTGCAAGAAATTTCTTTTCAAAATTCAAGACATTGAGCAAAAATTTAACGAAAGTGTATCAGGTATGCCTATTCTTAAATCAGAAGAAAAAGAATGCTTCTCCGCCTTAGAAAATAGAAAACTTAAAACTAAACCAATGCATTTTGCCGCGAATCTCTTGGACCCCTCTGTTTCCTGGGAGAGCACCTTAACGATGAAGAACACATAGCCGCTATGGAATTTATCAACAATATCACCAACAAACATCCTCAGTTTGTCAATAATAAAGAAGCCATTTTCACAGATGTAACAAATTATTGCGCCAAATCGGGTTTATGGGCTCTCGACTACGTTTGGATGTCTGTTAAAAATGTAGACTGTCTAAGTTGGTGGCAAGCGATGTGTAAAAATACTCAGTTGAAATATTTAGCTGTTGCTCTGCTGTCTTTACCAACGTCATCTGCAGCCACTGAGAAAAGTTTCAGTATTTACAGTTTTATCCATACTAAAAAAAGGAATCGCTTAACTGCACAAAGAGCCTGCAAACTAATGTTCGTAGCTCATAACAATAAATTATTACTACAAAAACAAAAAGTGGATATGGAGCATGATATTCAACAACCTTTCTTAAGAATCACAACCAGATGATACATCAAATATATCTGATTTGGAAATAGAAACTGACGAAGACAGTACTACTACTACTATAATACTACTATAATAGCCTATGAAGATGGGACCAGCTCGGCGCCTGAAAGTATTCCGGAATAGAATAATTCAGTTATTTGTGTTTTACGTTTTTTAAATTTATATTTCGTGCCTTTTTGTTTTTTTTTTAAGTTCATAGTCATAGTCATGGTTTATGTACAAAGTACAAACACAGTTTAAAACTGTGGTACAACAAACGTTACCAAATGATTTTTGTTATGTGTTATGTTTATGACTTATGAGTTATGTACATTAGTGTAACTAGCAATTTATCCTGGGGTGGGCCTTGGGGGGGGGGCCTGGGTTGAGCCCAGGGGGGACCTAGGGCTTTTGTTTTTTTAAAAATGAAAAATAATTTTAAAAAACACATTTTTTGAATAAAACGTTTACGTGAATTTCTCTATCAATAAATTTCATAGACTTGGTTCTATGTTCCCGTAGATTACTTAAATACCTACAAATTTTCTAAAAAATAAAAATTAACTCATTTTTTAAACACAACAAAATAATATTAACTAAACAAAACTAGAAAACGTCATTTTTACTGCATCACAAGCAAATAAAAATTAATACGTAGCCTTAGCCAATAGTCATAATTCAGGATTTCTCTGGGGAGTGCCCAGCAGTACCTGGGGGGGAGGGCGGCACCCCCGGTCACCACTGTAGTTACGCCAATGGTTATGTATTGTTTATTAAAAATATAACAACTAATATTATGTTTATTGTTTTTTTTTCCACTTACATGTTGGTATCAAATGTCTATCTAATTTATTCCTTTATTGTATCTAATTTATTCCTTTATTGTATCAGCTGTAAAATTTCCTAAAATTTCATAAATTTCCGAAAGTTTCGGAAATTTCCTGCAACAATCAAAAATTTCTGAAATATTAACATCACTAAGTGCAGATAGTTTCAGGGCTGGTCGATAAAAGAAACATATTTTCTCTTTACCGTTTTCAAATAAGTCCAAAATAACCGAGTTATTTTACTTTGAAATGCCCAAAAAATGTTTTTTGTTTAAATTTTGAGAATCACTGGATCTTTACAGGGTTTTCTTTCTTGTAGCGCAACGGCCCAGCTACGTCGAAACACCGGTTCCCATTAGAACACCGAAGTTAAGCGACGTAAGGCGATACTAGTGGATGGACGGGTGACCGGTTCGAAACTCTGTATCGTGCTGTTGTCCAATAAAGGCAAAAGTGTAAAATCTATTGACACACACTGCTCATTCACGCCGGTTCGAGGCTGGATGAGATCGGATATATCGTGAGTAAGAGTCGATTTAGACACTTGCCAAGTCGGTAGGCCATTGACCATGATATGACCGAGGACCGCGGTTCGGATTCCGCGTAAAGTAGGCCCCGTCCAGATTAGCCCATTAGATAAGGAGACGTTAACTGAAATCTTTACTTTACTTTACTTTTTCTTACTTGTAAATTTAATCTACTATCTATGTTACCATATTATCAAGAAATTATGTATGTTATGTTATTTTATTTATTTTATATTTTTGACAAGTTTTCTCATTTATATCAGAATTATTATTTTATTTATATTACTTTTTATTTCACCTCAAATTTATTGGAAATTATTTTTTTTGTGTTAATAGATAATTTAATTTTTTTTTAAATAATTGTATCGGTTCAACTCGAGGTTTTACTTGACCTTTAATATTTTCTAGAAGCAGATAAAAAACACGATTTAATAATAGATAGTAGGTCACGGACGTGATAGGACAAAAACGATGACGAATAACCAGCCATCTTTATTTTTTCATTCATTATTTATTAATGAGTAGCTTCGTTGATAATATCGACACATTATATTTGTCTAATAATATATTGTTTCAATATATTATTCGTTCTTTTATTATGCAGTTACCTAGTTATTTAGTTGCATTATTTGCTTTAATATTCAATATTTCTGGTTTGGATATTACAGTTTGGACTATTTCTACTTATTAATTTAATCAATAAATAATGATTTTAAAAATTTTGACACGATATTCTTTGACTTTTTGACTTTGACAGATCCAAAAATTATGTTTACAAACATTTGGCAAATCTTCGGGGACATTAATTTTCAAATTATTTTTTTGAACCTCTGAGAAATTAGAAAGGAAGTAAAGTTGAAAGTTTATTTGGTGTGTTTATAAAATTTAATATTTATTCTGTGTACTTTTGAGTTGGAGTTATCAGGGATTTTTTATTATGATGATTCATTAATGGTGATTAATAAAATTACATTTATCTCATTAAGGAGGCCGAATTCGACAAAATATCAAAAAATTACATTTAATTGGCATTAAAGGGAATACACAATTCTGACATCAAAAGGAAAAAAGTCAGTGGCGCACATGCTTTTTTTGAAAAATATTTCAGTGATAACCCATATGCACGTCCCTGATGAATTTATTGACACTTTTATAGCATTAAAATATGCCCCCAAAATTTCATTCAAATCGAAAAAAAAACATTAAGATTTTAATCTTATTTTTACGTGAGGAATCTCCCCACGAGAGATGGCACATGTTTTTTGAAACACCTTGTATATGCTTCATCTCTCTTATTAATTATTCTCATTATTAACCTACTTTATTTACGAAATCAAACAATCTGATTTATTTTACTATTTTATATTGTTTCTAAGAGAATTGTGAGAATTGCCGCATAGTTTTTTACCCTTGTCATTAGCGCTTCCACGTGGAAAGATTTTCTAACATTTTTTATGGAAATTACTCAACTCGCCATTGTTCGAGCGACATTGTTTGGTTTTCTTTAAGTAAACCGAAATTGAAGGTTCCTGTAGGTTGACTGTTGTTCTCGGTTGCCCATGTTTTATTGATTTTGTTCAGATACACGTTATTTTTAGCAATGAGCTACAACTAAATCGCTTATCTAACGGAAAGTACATTGTGTCTGACAGGCAATTATTCCAATAATGTCGAGGGTTATTGAAAAGTTATTTTCGATTGGGATTATGGCGTAGAGTGACATTTTTATGGGGCCATTGTGTGAATGTAAATTTTTACAGATCTTTAAATCATAATACCTACTTGTTATTACTTTTTAGCCGACCATACCAATAGGTATGGCCGGCTAAAAAGTAATAATAATAAATGACCTAAATACAAAATATTTTCATGGTGTCTGTCTGTCTGTCTATCCGTCTGTAACACGATAACTCAAAAACCGCTAAACCGATTTTAACCAAATTTGGCACAAAAATACTGTGGCACCCGAGAATCTGGCCATTAGTTTTTGGTGGGGGTGGGGGGTTGGTAAGGGGGTATGGGAGGGGCTTAAAAATTTTAAAAAATCGTAACTCCAAAATTACAGTAGCTAGCGAAACGCCGTGTTCAATTTAAGATTAGGAATAATATTTGCAACAAAAAAAGTCGCAGTTTTTGAGATAAAAAAATTGGAAAAATTCCTTTACTTTGAAACTAAAAGAACTGCCTACCAACTTTTTATTAACATTGGCTTTTTATTAGTATGGGCGGCCTCCCGGCGCCAATTTTTGGTTTTTGTATTGTACGGGTTACCAGAATGAAAATTCTTATTATCAATACAAATTAACTTACTTTTAATTATACCGTGGCACATTGTGATGCATCGGAACACGTGACAGAAAATCCCATGTAAATTTTGAAAAGGTCAAATATTATCCGAATATGATTTTATGCAAAGTTGTATAAAGGCGTTAAAATTGTAATACTTTTGTCTAGAATTTCGTTATTTGGAATCGGCATTTAAATCTTATTTGCAAAAATCTACCTTCACAATACTAAAATTTTATAATACGGCCCAAAGAAAACTACAATTAAAATACTAGCAAAAATATGACTTTCTCATTGTCAATTTCGATGTCACATTTTGTTTACAACAATGTGTGTGGATTTGAAGTTGGTTATTTTTTTTTTAATTGGAATGATCATCTTCAACAAAATTAAGTTGAGCTGATAATAGTATTCGCGGTGTATTATTTGGTTACTATTTATTACTTTAATCACTTTCGTGGCCTCGCTCATACCACATACATACATCCACAATAATTCAAGGAGTAATCGAAATATTTGCGACTCAAGAAACTTTCAAAAAATGTTCAAATAATCCACTATTCACAGCCAACGAAAGATCAAAGACCTGGCAGGCCAGTTAATGTTATGATATTTGCAGTTCACGTTTCCTTTCAACGCATCCTGCAAATATTCTATAATTATAAGGAAATGAGCAGGACAACCAATTTATTTTTTATTTTATTATTTTTTTTTACTCACTCAAATCCAGATCTCCATATTCTCATGGAGGACTTCTAGAGCCCGCCCAGTTTCTTCGACAATAGTTCTACTGTTTTTATTATCTTCAACATGAAAGGCTGGAAAAGTAGGCTGAACTTGGCAAGGATGATCGACTCTCTGCTCGAATCGAATAACTACAGGACCGGACAATCTTAAATTTATTTTGACTAAGTCCGTTATCTAAGAACGAAAGAAATAATTGGTTGAAATGCAAAATCTGACAAAATATGGTTATACCCTTTTAAACATTTCGGTGCAATCAAAGGTTATATTCCGTGTGTTATGTAAATAGTTGTTGTCCATAGCCATCAGTCGATGACATCACACGTAAGCAATTGAGTTTTATTTCTCCAGGGTAACATCTTGATTCGTTGAAGTCCTCAACCTTGCTTAACTTTAAAGAGCGTTAAAAACCGTGTATATTTAGAAAAATTGCGGCAAAAAATAGTTTATAAAGAAATTAGCGTTGCACGAACAAAAAATATGCCATTAATTTTGAAAATTAACGGATGCTTTTTTTCTGAGTTTGTATCTATTAAGTGGGTCGTATTGTAGACACCGCGTAATTTTCCCCATTGCCACTTATGCCTCAGAGACCTGGACATTGAAGTTGGCAATGAAACGTAAAAGCGATGCTTTTGAAATGTGGTGTTATAGACGGATGCTGCGTATACCGTACACAGCTCAAATATTTCAATACTCGAACAACTGAATATCGAATCTAGACTGTCGGTATCGATAAATCAATCATACTTAAGATACTTTGGCCACATATCCAGGAACACCAATGGCCTAGAAAAACTAATTGTGGAGGGAAAAGTGAACGGGAAACGTCCTAGAGGGAGATCTCCAAACCGTTGGCGTTGGGTGGACCAAATGAAGACGATAATAGGTCATAGTCTGTACGAGGCCAGTACTGCTGCGCATTACAGACCAACATGGAACTACACAATAAATGGCGATATCATAATGTCACCATACTCTTATAGAGTAATAGGAAGGAGGAGGAGATTGGTAGACCCACACGACCAGAAGACTTCATTATGAAGTACTATCACTTTTCACTATGCGCTGTGCTGGCGTGGTTCGTCAATACTACTTTGCCATGGATTGTGCGTCGGTTCGGCGGAATGTCGGAGCTAACGAACCGCATCCACGCATAGCATTGACGAACCGTATCATACTCAGTATGCTAGCATGCACGCAGGGATGAATCAAATCAACGCTGCAGCGCATAGTGACTGATTACTGGTAACTTAATTAATTTGACTCGCTAGACTTTTAGATATAAATTTCCCCAATTTTTTATTTGTGGAAATAATTTATTATCTTCCATTCTTTTTCTTATTTTATCTGATAAACGATATTTTTGTCGATAGCACCAAGGAAAAATCCTTTTATATTTTTCTTACTCCGTTGTGCCTTAAGCCAACAAAGGAAGATATACGAAATTTTATATCGACAAAAATGTTTCCAGTGTACATATTACTATAGTCCAATAAACTGCATACGATCAGATAATATCCAATTTTATAGCTCGCAAGACTGTGCCGCCTTCCATTTTTCTTGTTTAATATCTTTCAATTTTCCCATTCTTTTTGTGACATTTACAACAAGGCGTGTACCTATAGGACGTTGAGAATCGTGTGACACTTTGAAGTTTATTAAAATAAATTATCGGAAGTAATTACCCAAATGCATCAAAATTACCGATAATTTTTCATGAAAGTATGTTGTCTAAAAACTGCATGAGTTTATGTTCATATCTTGCCATAAGAGCCCGACTCCGAAGGAGAAGGGCTCTTCCAAAATATGAATATAAACGAATGCTGTTTTTTATTGACAACATGCTTAAATGAAAAATTATCAGGTTAATTTTGATGAGTGTAATTTGGTAGAATATTTCCCGAATAAAAAACTTGAAAATACAAGTGAAACTACATAGATTTTTTAAAAACATTTATTTGAACAATCGATTGAAAAAAATCTATTTAAAAATGAAACAGAACTTAATATTAGAGATTAAAAATTACATGAAGAATTGCGGTGAAAAACACAGTTATAAAAATTATTATGTTTAGATTCCGTTGCGGTACTTGAAGATGCTGAATTTAAAGATGCTGAATTTTTTTTTGAATTGAAATTAAAAGAATCTATAGTAGGTACAAAAACATTAGTATTATTATTAGAACTTGTAGCAGTTTCATTATACAGGGTGTCCCAGAAATAATTGCAAGTATTTTAAGGGGTGGTAGATCTCGATAAAAGAAACATATTTTCTCTTTATCGTTTTTCAAATAAGTCCAAAATAACGGAGTTATTTTACTTTGAGAATTTCCAAAAACAAAAAGATTTTTTGCTAAAATTTTGAGAACCACTGGATCTTTTCTGGATTTTCTTTCTTGTAAATTTAATCTAATACCTATGTTGCCATATTATCAAGAAATTATGTTTTTTAACTAGAAACTAAAAAAAATTCTAAAAGTTTTTTCAAAAAATTTCGAATTTTCAAATTTTTTTTTACCAGTTTTCTACCAGATAAAATATTTGCACTTATTTCTGGGACACCCTGTATAATGTGGTATTAATGATACATTTCTAAATTTTGAAACTTATTTTTAAAATTATTACCTCCCATTTTGTTTGGATAGTATGCGTTTATAAATATATAATCTGTGAAATTCTCCAGCTGTCAATCGAAGCCCTGTCAAGCAGGGTTCTCGGCAGCCATTACATCAATCCGAATAAACAGACCTAGATAAATATTAAAGGATTAAAAAAAAACGTGTTTGGATTTTAGTAATGTGTACCTAAATGTCATCGATAGTTATTTCCAAGCCAACTTGACGCCGTTTATTTTTTCGATCATCCGATATTTCATTTTTATTCGAATATAAATATTCTGTTGGAGATTATTTCATATTGTAATGTCAATTTGACAATCATTTTTAAACCCCTTCTTAAATATTAAATTAGATAATGTTCTACTGTACAGGGTGGGTCAAATTCGACGCTTTTAAATGGTAACACCCTTTTCTATAGGAGATAGACAAAAACTAATATCGGTGTCTGGAGCTCAATTTTTGTCAAAAACAAAATGGTGAAAACCGCATATCGATATCTGTTACCGTTTCGGAGTTACGGGGTCACGGGGTGTTTTTCAAAAATATGATTTTTCAACAAATCGCTGTCACTTTTTTGCTATGGAAAGATTTGTATTTTTATGAAAACATTTCTAAAGCACCATTTTACGTAGAATTTAATGGTTTAAGTATAATTTTTTTAAAATTAATAATTTAAGAATTATCAACAGAAAATTTATTTTTTTTATATGGGACACCCTGTATATTTGTAATTTATTGAAAATAATTTAAAATTACCTTTCCAAAAATATAACACACTTGATATTTTGCTCGATTCCTCTTCGAGATATAGAGTATATAAAAATTCGCCGGCTTTAAATAAGTAGGCTTTTAACGCCACCGGCTGTAATGTAAAAAAATTCTAGCTGCGAGCATCAATTAAAACGAAAATAATATTTGCTATGAGAGATGCAGAATTTTATAACAATTTAAAATGTATTTAACCAATACCAACGCATTTAAACTATATCTGATAACAATAAAAATAAATAGCAAACCATGGCATGAGATTTTGCTACGGGTGTTCGAGATTTCAACCGTCTTCTGTTATGGACAGACGGGGCAGTTTTTGAACATTTCTCGCGAAATTCATTAACTCAGTGGGGGTGAAAGATACCCTCTCATAACTTCTAAGTGTTTTTAATTCTTGTCTAGATTATACGGAAGAATATGGAACCTTTATTCTTCCGCAAATATATCCATAGGATTAGATCCATGGGCACTAAGGCCTCGGCGGACAACGGCTCGGATCTTGGCTGGCTATTCAATTATTCTTGAAATTGGATGCAAAAATTTGCTGATAACTTCAGCGATCAGAGGCGGTGGGTCGTCTTGCTGGAAAAATATGTTTTCGAGTTCCATTAAGGGCATAATATATCATCAATAAAGGGTCCAAAGCCTACTATAGTTAAAAGTGGCGAACTTTTAAAAATTCTGTATTTCGAAGTGGATTATGACAAAATATCAAGTGTGCTATTTTTTTGGAAAGGTAATTTTAAATTATTTTCAGTTAATTAAAAATATAGAGGGTGTCCCAAATAAAAAATCAATTTTTCTGTTGATAACTCTTAAATTATTAATTTTAAAAAAATTATACTTAAACCATTAAATTCTACGTAAAAAGGTGCTTTGGAAACGTTTTCATAGAAATACAAAATTTTCCATAGCAAAAAAGTTACTGCGATTTATTAAAAATGTACATTTTTGAAAAACACCCCGTAACTCCGAAACGGTAACAGATATTGATGTGCGGTTTTCACCATCATGTTTTTGATGAAAATTGAGCTCCAGACAACGACATTAGTTTTCGTATCTATAGAAAAGGGTTTTTCGATTTAAAAACGTCGAATTTGACCCACCCTGTACATATTTTTAAAAAAGTAGATAACAACTATTCTACTGTTCTGTAGCGGTCTTAAATATTATTCATTAAATAATAAATTATTTTATTTTGCTTCCACGCATTCAGTTATTTATTTGTATGCTATAAATAGTTTAAGCTTATAGACAAAGCCTGGTATAAATTGATTCCTTGGCCACAATCAATCATTACTATTAATAATTTATATTATTTTTTAATTAACATTTGTGGTAAACTCTGACATGCTTTATTTTAGTTTATCTTTAAGTAGTTTTTAACTGCTAACTGCTAGTAAGTATATAGTATGTAGTACAATATGATCGAGAAAAAAACGGCATCAGCGATGGCTTTGAAATGAAGATCGCTGTCATTTTGTATGTAACATTATACAGGGTGTCCCAGAAATAAGTGCAAGTATTTTAAGGGGTGGTAGATCTGGTTAAAAGAAACATTTTTTCTCTTAGATAACCGAGTTATTTTACTTTAAAAATTTAAACAAAAAATGCTTTTTTGCTTGAATTTTGAGAATCACTGGATCTTTTCTGGATTTTCTTTCATGTAAATTTAATCTACGTACTACCTATGTTGTCATATTATCAAGAAATTATGTTTTTTAACTTAAAACTAAAAAAAATCCACATTTTTTTTTTCGCAAAAAAAAACCTCAGACGTGTTTCTGAGGCCAAAATATACTACCAGTTAAAATACTTACACATATTTCTGGGACACCCTGTATAGGAAAGACAACTGGACGACTTTTTTTTTCGATCATAAGGTTAGGATAAGGGTCAGAATATACAGTATGAAAAAAGACAGCTTTATATTATTTCTAATATTTTTACTCATAAGTTTTATAATTAACACTAAATCACTATTATTTATTGTGTGCATAAATTGTTAAAATTATTATTATAAATAGAAATAATATATTTTGGAGAAAATTAAATTAATTACAATGATGCACGAATACCCCCGGTTACAAAATGACGGCTTTAATTAAATTTATATTACTAAACATTAATGGAATTGCCAGTTCTTTATAATATATACCATAATTTATTTTCTGAATGCCAATAATAGTTTGTGGATATAATAGTTAATTTTCTATTCGATCCATTGTATTCCAATATGGTTTCCTACTACTACTTATTTTGAATAATAAATTTGTCAACTTCGGTAGAGGATGGTGGGTTACCTGACAATTTGCTCAGAAAAGAATGTATCCTAGTCACAAATGAGGGTCAAACTGGGGTCAAATAAAATAATTTACTTAAAAATGTGATGTGTATTCATTATCAGTAATGACATTTTTGTAAAGAAAATAATGTGGTATATGCCTTTGTTAATCATCGGTTATTCGAATATTAAATAAAGTTGATAGTTTTCCATGAAGTAAGTCTAAACTGAAAAAATCTAATCTAATTTACAGTTAATTTTTCCTCGATTTTTCATCCACTTAACTTCAAAAGACTCAAAACACACGTAATAACACGAATTAAAATGCATCGTCTTCCAAAACGCAGGATATTTGACATAATTTGACACGAATTATAACCTATAATTTGCGGCATGACTTTAACAAGCCTCCAAAATCTTAAGTCGAGTTCGTACGCATCTGTGTCGTTCAATATATGATCTGTCATTTTTGAAATAAACCAATAAAACTGGTTAAAAGCATGACGGGTTTGTATAAAACTTTTTTTAGTGAAATAAATAGATTGGTATGGATGTCATCTGCCTTCTTTTCTGTCATCGTCTGTCAAAATCTTACCTCAGTAATAAAACAGAGTATTGTGTGAAAGGATTTGATCTTAAGATCTGAACTGTGTGTGTGTGATATGGCCTGTAAATTAAATCGTTGTGTGTCATCATCATCATTTAGTTTATTCCGTCCACTGCTGAACAAAAGTCTCCCTCAACTCTTCTTTCCATGTTGTGCCACTTGAATCCAGTTTCCAGCCACTCACTTAATTTCATCTGTCCATCGACTAGGAGGTCGTCCTCTACTTCTATAGGCCTCGTGTCTTGGTCTCCATTCCAAGTCTCTTTGTCCATCCTCCATCTGTTATCCTAGGCAAATGTCCTGCCCAATTCCATTTAAGATGTAAGACAGATATCACCGCATCTCTTACTTCTGTTCGATTTCGTATGGTATGATTGGGTATTTTATCCCTAAGTGAGTGACCTGTATTCTATATATTATGTTCTTTTTTGTCAAAGTAAGTGTTTCAGCTCCATACGTGAGGATAGGCAAGACACACTATTGGTTAATGGTTAAAGACCTTTCTTTCGAAATATGTTGGAAGATCAAATCTCAGTATATACTTTTAGTACGAGAGCTAGCAACGTCGGAAAAACAAGTATTTTAAGACGTCTGGCTCTTTGATATATCTTTTACTATGCTCTCTAGAACAGCATGCGGCCCGTCTGGCTGCCGATGCCGGTAAACGTTGCGTTCCCTACTGCGCATTGAAAGAAGATCCTATATTTTTATTAGTCCTTTAAATTCTAGTATTGAATATAAATCGAACATGTCTCCATAGCGCAGCGAGTAGAGTTTCCGACCACGAACCGATGATTCAGAGTTCGAATCCGGGTCAGGACATAGACTTTTTTATATTATTTTCGTTTATATTCTGATAGTAAAGTATTAAATAAATCTGGTGATTCAAAAAAAAAACAAATATTTAATACTTTACTATCAGAATATAAACGAAAATAAAATAAAAAAGTCTTTGTCCTTGCCCGGATTCGAACTCTGAATCATCGGTTCGTGGTCGGAAACTCTACGCGCTGCGCTATGGAGACATGTTCGATTTATATTCAATACTAGAATTTATAGGACTAAATTAATAAAAAATATAGGATGTTCTTCCGATGCGCAGTAGTGAACGCTAATGTAGCTACGCGTGCATTATCCAGCATACTCTGAGCTTCCTGTATGTTATCTGTTATTAAAACAATATCATCTGCAAAACAGAGATGATTTATCAATTTGCCATCGATGTTAATTCCTATTGAATCCCCAGTTTATATCATTTTTAACATACTTTCTAGCACAGCAACGAAAGGGAGTGTGTGTCGCCTGTCGCCGTTGTGTGCAGGGCCCCTTTAAGTGGCAGTGTGTGTGTCCGATATTTTAATTCACAGGTGAATTATCTGTAATTTTTTAGATTTTGGCTGTTGAAATATTTTCGAGTTTATTCATCTAGAATAGATTGACCTTTTATTTACCTCTATAAGAGAATACCAGTGATTCTCATTTAAGGACAACGAATGGTATTCCTGATTAAGGTAAAATAAATCAACGGTATCTTGGGTTTCTATCTCGCCTCCTGCTCTCGTATTACCGTAACGGTAGACGACATTATACAATCTTGCTGGAAATCGCGCTGCGAATCTACGTGTATCTATATCTATCTGTTCGGTCTGCGCGAAAGGTATTTCTCTCGGGAGTCGCAACTTTGAATAGCCTCGGTGGTTGTATATATGAGAGTCTGGCACGTTTCCAATCAAATTATGAAGGATATTAAAAGATAGGACGAGACGATGTCGGTCTAGTAACGGCGAAAGTTCAGTTGGAACGTTGTCATTTAAGAACGCATAGTCGTTTCATTTGATAACAACATTTCAACGGCAATTTATTTTATCTATAGTAATAACAAAAACAATGCCTGCTTTTTGTGGGGTTAAAGTAAAACTACTACAGTTATCACCAGGGTTGGGTAACGAAACGTAGAAAATTATTTTTCTATGTGTAGTAATTATTAGCCGACCATACCAACAGGTATGGTAGGCTATTAAGATCGACAAAAAAAAAGTTTTTTTTTAATTTCAATTAAAATGACTTATTTGGGTCATAAATGACCTAAATACAAAATATTTTCATGGTGTCTGTCTGTCTGTCCGTCTGTCTGTAACACGATAACTCAAAAACCGCTAAACCGATTTTAACCAAATTTGGCACAAAAATACTGTGGCCCGAAAATCTGGCCATTAGTTTTTGGTGGTGGTGGGGGTTGGTAAAGGGTATGGGAGGGGGTTAAAAATGTTAAAAAATCGTAACTCCAAAATTACAGTAGCTAGCGAAACGCGGTTTTCAATTAAGATTAGGAATAACATTTGGAACAAAATTTCTAATAACATCAAAATCAGTCAAAGTCGCAGTTTTTGAGATAAAAAAAAATGGAAGACTTCCTTTACTTTGAAACTAAAAGAACTGCCTACCAACTTTTTATTAACATATTTTAGTATGGGCGGCTATATACGTGTCTCCCGGCGCCAATTTTTTTCCTACTACATGAAACGCAAGACAGAAAACTAAATTTTTAGTGACAAATGAGTACTTCAAAATATTATGAAAAATTAATTTTTAAATTACCTCATAAAAATTAAAAAAAAATATTTCAACAATTTATTATTATGCCAACAATTTCAATTATTGTTGATTGCTCTATATTAGGAAACGATCGAAATATCTATATTGATGCATGGGTACTTCTGTATTTTTAATACGATATATAAATAATTTTACTAATATGTTTTCTTTTTTTACAGGTAAGCATCGATTATGCATTATGTGAAAATCTACCTTTCGGTAAGAAATGATATGATTATAATCATATGTTTATTGATAACTAATAATCATAATATTAGTAAATAATAATAAAGTCGTCAATATATGCAAATATTTTCAGAGCTGATAGATGTCTATAAATGAAATATATTTCATTTATAGATATCTATTTTTGACAGTTTAACAAAATAATGATGTCCTTAAATCCACTTCATTCTTTTTTCTTTTTTTATTTCCTCTAAATTTAATCTGCTACCTATGTTGCCATATTTTCAAGATATATTTTGTTTAACTAAAAATTTTAAAAATTGACCATTATTTATATTTATTTTTTTTGAAAAAAAGAAGTCTTCGACCATTGGCGAAATATACCACCCCTAAAAATATTGGCACTTATTTAAGACTCACTGTATATAACCATTAAGGAGTAAAGGCAGTGAATTTATTTTTTTATTTATTGCCTTAAATACGTATCTGCACCATGGTTAATTTTGAAAATTACAGAAAGTAAAAAATGAAATGAAATATAAAGTGAAAACTTTGTCTTCCAATGTCTCAATGTGATCTATTCATATCATAACAAAATTCAATTTCTTTTTATATAACTTTCCTTCAAAGTTTAATTAATGTTTTGAATATTTTATACTGATAAAACAGGCTTACGATTTCGAATTTACTTTCATATTTCCTTAATTTTACGCCGTTTCTCCAGTTATAATACGTTATTTTTCTGTTATAAAGTTTGTATTCACAATTTCTGAATAAAATATGCTAGTAATTATTAATTATATAGGTTCTACACGTTGGCCTAAATAATCTTCCAGATCACAATGCATACAATTAGTATCACGTAAATGCTGAACGGGGTCAACCGTACACGTAAAGTTAATATTAAACGTGAAATTTTCCCACGAAACAAAATAAGTTGTTTTGAAAAAAAACAGTACGGGTATGAATGCCAATAAACTGTCAAATGGATCTAGCAATTTATGATGTGAACATTGTTGATTTTTGTAGACATTTTCTTATCATACACATTTTATTAAGGAATTGGAAAAACTTGCTAAACAATTAACTTTTTCGAATTGATCTGGCAAGGTCAGAAATATTTAAATGCCTTCATACACTTCAGTTTTACCGGTTCGTTCAATATCTGGCTTCGCCAGATATTTTAACCGTGTGATTCAGCCCGTACTTTCTTCCAAACGTAAAAACGCTGTAACTAAGTTTTTCAAATTAGAAGAATAAAACCCAACGCGTGAGACAATGGTTCCATCTTCTTGACACTTATGTATATGGTAGTTGGATACTTCAAATTGTCTATTTAGACTGTTACCCAGTAAAATATCCCCAACTAACTGTATATATTACAGTAAAAGTCAGAAATTAGTGAGTGAACAATTATTATGTACTAGTAAAATCTCACATTCGCTGATTTGTTAACAGTACGCTAGTAAAATTCAATTTCAGAAAATTTAGTGTCTATTATCGATAATTTGAGTGTTTTCTATTAAAAACCATGGTGTCGTGTGCTGTACGCAGTTGTAATGCAGCCAGAAGCATCAGCTACTACAAAATTATCGATAAAAAAAAATAAAAATTATTAAGGCATAAGTTTACTACAACATGACGGACATACTCGAACATTTAGTGACTAAGTATTGCATTAGCGTAAAGTCGGTCCTACACAATGCTTCCAACGTTGAACGCGTCATCTGGCATAGGCTTCGACAATTTTGCAACTCACAAGTGTGTCTCCTACACGATGTGGCAAATTAGCATGGAGGTATGAGGATGGCTTATTATGATACATTCTATTCATAATGAGATTTTCTATCATAGAAAGTAAAAAAAATATTGGAAGTACCATTTAAAAATCAAATATTGTAGTCATTTCCGGTGAAACAGGAAGTGACCGAATTATTTGAATACGTCAATCAAGCCCGATTTATGTCGTATACGAATATACCAAATTTCGTCTTATTATCTAAAAAAGTAATAGGGATAGGGATGAACCACTTTTGAGAGACACCCGGTATGGTATACTTAAGTTATCCTTAATGTAACTATTTAAATATACAAACCAGTGTTATTATAAATCAAAAAAACTTAATTACTCAAACTAACACACTCATATGTATACATTACGTATAATAGCTTATATTAAATATGAATGAAACTAATGTTTTACATGCTATCATGTATAACACATTAGCCTTGCCTAATGAATGTTATTACAAACAGACCAACTAAATCTAATGCGACGTAACATTTTTACGTGAATTTTCTTAATTAATCCTTCAGATAAGCTAATCACCCGTCTAAAAATATCAGCCGGTATCTTTGCTGAACTTATGAACTGTTTCTATTTTATTCGTTTTTGCAATAGTAATCACTGCTGGCGTCTTCTCTAAATGTTGTTCTTTCTGTAAATTATTTATTAACTAATATTCTGTTAAATTGTTTAGTTACAGAAAATCCATATTATTGAAAAAGAATGTGTACATCCATAGAATCCGAAATTCGTAAATCTACAGATTAATCCGTAGTTCTGGCAACACTGACGTTCATGCCCATTCTCCCTACCTCCATATCAGTGTAAACTGGATTTGCCGCGCATTGTTGCCACTTATTTACGTTGAGCTCACGTCGACCAAATATCGCCAATACTAAAGTTGTTCGATATTAGGACCTAAGCATTTTTCTACATATATTTTTCATTAAATTTTTTTTATAAGTATAATGCAAAAAGCACAGTGCTTTATTGTTCAAAGTATAATATGAAATTTTAGTCCAAGAAAATAGGCCTTCAAATACCAAATTTTGGTAAAAACTTGAATATTTGATATAAGTTGCTTTAAAAGATCTAAAAACGTATTATAAAAGATTTTTTTAAATTATATATTATTTTATAAAGTACTTTTTTCGAAATTTCGGTGAAATGGTAAGGATTAGAAAAAAAGTTCAAATTAAAGTTGTAGAGCGTCAGATTTCACATAAAAATGGTTTCTATACTTTTTGGTTTCAAAGTTAAATCAAAATTAACCTAGAAGCTAGGGCACAGCTTTTGTTGAAACATTTTTTCCGTCCTTAGTTCTTACTGTTTTTCTGAAATTTGGAAATATCCACTTAATTTATATCTTCACCGCTTTTTGGGGGTGAATTTAAAAGAATGTGAATTGAATTTTATAATTTTCCGAGCAAATTGAAAACAAAATTTAAATATATGAGTTTTTCAGCAACTTATGATTTTTTAAAAATTTCTACTAACATCCTCTAGCTTCTAGCCACTCTATCTCGGTTAATTTTAACTTGAGTAAAAAAGTATAGAGATCATTTTTATGTAAAATTTGCCGCTCTACAACTTTTATTTGAACTTTTTTTTCTAATCCTTACGGTTTTTGTCTAATTTCGAAAAAAAAAACACTTTATTCCTTTATTTCACCCCTTCTTGGGGTGTAGTACCTTCTAATGGTGGGTAGTCTAAAAAGTGTGCCTCACTGGGACGATAATTTTGAAGAAGCATTAATTAAGTGATTTGATGAACTTAAAGAAGCTTAAGTGAGATGAAGATCATCGATACATTGATTTTTCTCCGAAGAGTAACCATAACTCCGATTCTGAATTTCTTACTTATAGAAGAGATAAAACTGAATAATCAGTACCAGCAAAGCAAGAGATGTGGTATATGGCAACTATATGTCAATGAAGAAATGACAAAAAACAAAAATCTCATGAATCAAATGTGCACGATCCATGTGCGGCAAATGCAGATCCTATATTAGCATGAACTATTTGAAAAAGTTATGTACAGGGTGGGTCAAATTCGACGCTTTTCCATAGCAGATAGACGAAAACTAATATCGGTGTCTGGAGCTCAATTTTCATCAAAAACATGATGGTAAAAACCGCACATCAATATCTGTTACCGTTTAGGAGTTACGGACTGTTTTTTAAAAATGTGCATTTTTAACAAATCGCTGTAACTTTTTTGCTATGAAAAATTTTGCATTTCTATGAAAACATTTCCAAAGCACCTTTTTACGCAGAATTTAAGAAGAATTTAATGGTATAAGTATAATTTTTTTAAAATTAATAATTTAAGAGTTATAAACAGAAAAATTGATTTTTTATTTGGAACACCCTCTCTATTTTTAATTAACCGAAAAGAATTTAAAATTACCTTTCCAAAAATATAGCACACTTGATATTTTGTTATATTCTCCTTCGAAATACAGAATTTTTAAAAGTTCGCCACTTTTAACTAATAGGCTTTGGACCCCTTATTGATGATATGCCCTTAATGGAACTCGAAAACATATTTTTCCAGCAAGAAGAGGCACCGCCTCAGAACGCTGAATTTATCAGCAAATTTTTACAGCCAATTTGTCTCATATAAAAAATCAAATTTTCTGTTGATAATTCTTAAATTATTAATTTTAAAAAAATTATACTTAAACCACTAAATTCTACGGAAAAAGGTACTTTGGAAATGTTTTCATAAAAATACAAAATTTTCCATAGCAAAAAAGTTACAGCGATTTGTTAAAAATGCATATTTTTGAAAAACACCCCGTAACTCCGAAACGGTAACAGATATCGATATGCGGTTTTCACCATCATGTTTTTGACAAAAATTGAGCTCCAGACACCGATATTAGTTTTTGTCTATCTCCTATAGAAAAGGGTGTTTCCATTTAAAAGCGTCGAATTTGACCCACCCTGTACATTCAAGGTTTGCAGTTTTGTTGAAAATAATTTGTTTATTACTTTAGCTTCACATTTAAGTTGTTTTGCACTTATAATAATACGACTAAATCATAAAATATATGTTTTTAATTTCTATGGGTTTTTTAGTCAAGTTATATTTTTCTGTTGTCAAAAATTCCTAAAAAATGCGTTTTACTTTATTTTTGTGTCCGTTCTTATTCATTTGTTGAAAATTAATGAAATTATTTGTTTACAAGTTTGAATGTATTGTAAACAATGTTAAAATAACAAGCTTTTTATAAAATCTCTTCATCATGTATTTTTAACTGAAAAAAAATTTCAGCACGCCATAAGCGTTACAAAAATTCACCACGCCAGTTGAGGGTTAAAATAGAATTGAACATTTCCACTCTCATTCATTTTTTTAAGCAGTGTATTACCGCCCGTCGAAGAATAGGCGACAAGTCGCCCAACCAGGCAACGCTGTTACGGCGTCGGCCGATCGCTTCGTTCACCGCCTGTTGTTCACTGCACGTCAGAGAGATCTAATTGGTCGAACCTTTTCCGCCTGTACCCTTTGGTCCCCGCGAATACTCGTTTGTCGGTCGATAACTGCCGGCCCGTGTGCACAATATAAAACAGTTTAGTTCTCTGGCACCTCGCGATTGATATAGTCGTCGTCCGATTGGGTCTTTTGATTTTACTAACCGCAAAAATGACGGATATTAGTGTGCATTATTTAAAGTCAGTTAACTGTTCTTCGCTCTCGACAGAAGAAAAAATACAAGTTAAAAGTGTTGGTCGTCCGAAACCAAATATAACAATCACGAGTGTAACTAGGTGTAAAAGTCGCGAATATAAACGAACTTTTAAAATAGAAACTTATGAAAAAAATGATTGGTTATGCGGATGTGACGTGAGCAATAGTCTTTACTGCTTTCCGTGCTTAGTAGTTGGAGATGACGATACACCAGAATGGACCAAAATCGGCGTTAGAGATTTAATACATTTATCTGAAAAAATTAAAAAACACGAAAATTCAAAATCGCATCTGTTTGCTAAATTTCGCTTTAATTTATTAGGCAAACAAGATATTCGTCGCCAATTAAATAGTTCATACCGATTAAGCATTGAAACGCATAACGAACAAGTAAAGAATAATAGAAATGTTTTATCTAAAATTATAAACTGTATTAAAGGCTGTGATGCTTTTGAGCTTGCTCTCCGTGGACATGAGGACCCAGAAGATCCGTTTCACCCTGGTGCATTTAGTGGTCTCATAAATTTTTCTGCCGAACTAGACTTGGCACTGAAGGATCATTTACAGCACGCTACCGTGTTTAAATCTACGTCACAAGACATTCAAAATGATTTATTGGATTGTATGCTTTCCGTATGCCAAGCCCATATCAAAAAAGAAATTGCCGCCTCAACTTTTGTGTCTTTTATATGTAACGAAGCAACTGATATTTCCAATATTTTCCAATTGGTTATAGTTTACCGTTATACTTTACCGAACGGTAGCCCTGTTGAACGATTTTGGAGTTTTGTAAAGCCGAGTGGACATGCTGCTACAGCAGTAAGTCACAGCATACAGGATCAATTAAATCGTGTTTTAACAAATCCTTATCAGTTGATTTCTCAAAGCTATGACGGAGCAAGCATCATGAATAGTGTGCAAAAACTTATTAAAGATAAATATACATACGCCCATTACATTCATTGTTACGCTAACGAATTAAACTTAGTAATGTCTCGGGCATCAAGCTTAAATACGAGTGCGCGTATATTTTTTGCCGAATTGAGTGAGATTGCCTGTTTTTTCTCAAATTCTCCACACAGAATTGCTATATTAGATGAAGTGGTTAGAAATAGTGCTCCAAGAGCAACTGCACCAACGTGGGACTTCAAAATGGGAACCATTAATACGGTATATGAAAACAGGGAAAGTCTTATAGAGTGTATGGAAACATTACTATACACATCCCGACAATCCGAAACCATTATGAAGGCAGGAGCATTTTTAAGATTATTGACTGAGACTAAGTTTATTTTTTGGTTGTCAGTATTTCATCGTATTACACCTCACGTTAATAACTTAGACTCACAACTGCAGACAGCTATTAATTCTAAAACCGTTAGTAAATGCATTAGTGACTTTGGTCAAAATATTCAGAATGAACGAAATAACATGTATACTGTTGGTGAAATTGAGTTAGAACACGTTCATGACAGTCAGGTTAAGAAAAGAATGAAGATGGAAGAAGAACCTTCTCACGAACATGACATATATACGGCAATTCAATCGATTAAGGCTGAAGAGGGTCAATCTCCCGATTCTTCGACTGCGCAAGCCATAGAAGTATGTGACGCTATACTCTCCGAAATCCTAAGAAGATATTCGTTCACTGGCCATTTGGAAATTGCACACCTATTTTCGGTTGAAAAATTTGATAACTTTTCGGCAAATTTTCCCGTTCAACACTTAGATTCGGCAATTGTAAAGTTTCCATTTTTAAATAGGAATAAATTAAGGGCAGAACTAGAAATAATATACAAAACAGAAGATTTTAAAGAAGTTTCAGGAGCAGTTCTCTTATTTAAATTTTTGATTGAGAATCATTTGGAAATAGATTTCTCTGAGACGTTTAAAGTTCTACAAGCAATCGTTACGATGCCTATGGTCACCGTAGAAGCGGATCGTTGTTTCTCAACATTGAAACGGATAAATACCTTTCTTAGAAGTACAATGGGCGAGGATAGATTAACTGCCCTCGCAATGTTATCTATTGAGAAAAAAATGATACAAGAAATTCCAAATTTTAATGATTTGGTTATTGAAGAATTTATCTCGAAAACGGATAGACGTATTGATTTTCAATACAAAACATGTTGTGATCTATAGAAACTATGTTATCTGGATCTATACAAACAATAGGTTTAAAAGAATTGACTATATTTGACTATCTATAGTTGATTTTCAATACAAAACGTGTTTATGAACTTTAAAAATCATGTTACCGGTATATCTATACAAACTAGAGTTTAGTAAAATAGACCTGTATATTAATTTCCAATACAAAACTTGTTTGTGAACTATAAAAACCATGTTACCGGTATCTATATCGGAATTTAGAAGAATAGACTTGTTAATTTTCTATACAAAACGTGTTTAGGAACTTTAAAAACTATGATACCGGTATCTATACAAACTAGAGTTTAGTAGAATAGACGTGTGTGTTAATGTCTAATACAAAACTTGTTTGTGAACTATAAAAACCATGTTACCGGTATCTATATAGCAATTTAGAAGAATAGACTTGTTAATTTTTAATACAAAACGTGTTTATGAACTTTAAAAGCAATGTTACCGGTATCTATACAAACTAGAGTTTTGTAGAAAAGGTGTATATTAATTTCCAATACAAAACTTGTTTGTGAACTATACAAACCATGTTACCGGTATCGATATAGGAATTTAGAAGAATAAACTTGTTAATTTTCAATACAAAACGTGTTTATGAACTTTAAGCTATGTTACCGGTATCTATAAAAACTAGAGTTTAGTAGACTATACGTGTGTGTTAATTTCCAATACAAGAGGTGTTTGTGAAATATAAAACTTTGTTACTTAAAACTGCAAAAACATTTTTTTTTGGGCGATCCGAAGTACTCATGGGTGTTACAACGGGGTAAGTTTTTAATATTTAATTTTTTAACATTTTTAAGCAATAGTCAATACTCGTATTCGAAAAAAAATAGTTTTAGCCTCGGTTTTAGCTTTTTACCATGTTAAAATATAGAAACCTTATCGAAATTATTTATCATACATCACTCATCAAAAACAATACTGAACATTATAGGCTGTTATAGGGAGGAATGATCTCTATTTCTAAGGAAAATTTGATAAGTAAATAAATTTTAAAAAAATATCTAGTCAGTTTTAAGTACACTAAAACTAAAAAATGTCTAATGCACTTAATACACGGAAAACAATTTATTTGAAAACAAGCTGAAAACTGCTGAGTACCACCACGATGACGCGCAATACGGCGGCTAACGTCAAATTACGAGCCAACCTGTTTAATTTAATAATGTTGGGTATTTTACAGAAAATAATTCATTGTTTTTTTTTTGGTAATTCGTGAATTAATGTTACTGACTAATCTCATGTTACGTACAATTAACTTTTACGATCATCCGAATTTGATGTAATCAGTTTAAGGAACTACATATTTGAATATCTACTAAAAGACATGGTCCCAAAAATGAGGAAAATATTACCTTTCCTTACGCATCGCAAGTCGCAGACAATGGACGCGATACATAAGCGTGATAATTGTGCCGAAGGACTTTGGAAACAATCATCAGATTCAGCTCCGTAGAACGGCTCTCTCTCTACTCCGGCCCGCGGAGATCATGGCCAATAAAAAGTGAAATAAATGTTTTATCTGACGAGGAACCGGACGCCTCGTTGCCAGATTGCATTATTTATTCTCTGTTTTATGATACGCGCCGGCCTTCCCCTGTCACACTTCAAATGCTATTTTTTACGGTTTAGTTTATTTCAGTTTTTATGAGTAACTCGTATGTTTCAACGCCAATATTTTTACAATGTCATGCTCTATACAATACATGTATAATTTACAATATTTGGGAAGCTGTGTTAGGGTATATGTAGATATTGCCTTTCTTGACATTGTCGTTCTACCTAGCTAACCATTTTTGTTTAAATAAATAAAGCGATTCTGTAAAACAAGTTTGTTATTTTATCATGAGTCGGAATTCAACAAAAAGCATAGCGAAAAATATTCCAATTAGATTATATTTCTCGAGGTGGCTATCGGTCTGATCCACTGCGAGCTTTTCAGATCTATTGTGGTCCTCTTCTGATCCTTAAGTTACATTAGGTTCGTTCCAACGACGGAGAGAACCGTATTTGGTACGGTAACGCTTCTGCGCAGTGGAGAAAGAGTTCCAGCCACGAGAGAATCGTTTAGTAAACGATAACTTTTGCGTTCCAACAAGAGTTGTCACCGTTAGTGAATCGATTCCGGGCCGGGGCCGTAATTTCGATACCAGCTTGAAAGCAAGAATCATAGGGACTGACCTGTGCATTAAGAGTGTGTGTGAGTGAGCAGATTATTGATTTTTTCTGGACTTTAAATGCCTTTAGCCATTTCTCTTTTTAATTTTGACAGTTTATTTATCTGTTGTTTTGACGATGTTTTGAAGCTTAAAGTGTTATTTGATGTTTATCGTGCATGTATTTTAAATATTTCTCTATTTTTGAACTATGATGAGTGACGAAGGGGACAGTGATATCGAGTCTTTGTTGGATACCAGCGAAAATGATTTGAACGAATGATTCAAACGTACAAATAAATCTCCCTCCGAATTTATTAAAAAATGTCTTATAGTGTATAATTAAAGCACGTAAATACCGTACGATCGAGAAAGAACGGCGTCCAGTTGGTTTGGAAATGATTATCAATGCCATTTTCCATATAATTTTACATATAAAAAATGACAGCGATCTTCATTTCATAGCCATCGCTAACGCCGTTTTTTTTCGATCATACGGTATATTACTTATTTTGAATCCTTTAGATAATATAAATCGTATAAAGAAATCTATCTAACCAATAACAATAACAAAAAGTAAGGTTATGCAATGGATTCCAGCGTAAAGCTTGATTTTCATGCATCCGTTGTCCGACGATACGATGATACGATATTAATTTTATTGGTTGAATTTAAAGACTTCGATTGGTTAGAAACGGTTATCCAATCGAAGCCTTTAAATACAACCAATGAAACTAATATCGTATCAACGTATCGTCGGACAACGGATGCATGAAAATCAAGCTTAAGGCGCCACAGCGAATTCTAAAATCGGTTCCCAAACCGTTCCAACAATGGCAGCATTTAATAGACAGTTAAAGCAAGGCACAATACGTATACGTATCTCTCGACACGTAACACAGAAACCTACGTTACGTCTGTCGTTGCGTTGTCGTGTACAAGAGTTAAAGCAAGTATTTTGACGTACGTAACGCAAATGGTACATTTGTAATTCTAAATTATTTTGTGAAACAATTTATTTAATTTTAAAACTGAAAATGGATATCTATTATTCCAATGATTCCACATTAAATTTATAAAAGTTTGAAACATGAAGAAAATTATAAATGGAAATTATTTTATTACAGAAGGTAGTCCTTACAACTTAAAATGCTCTTCGTAATAAAAAAATATTGGAAAACAGAGACAGTTTTATGATTATTTATTAGATTCCATCTTTTAGAATCCTCATATGGATTTTGGCTAAGAACTAGCATTTAATTAAATAGATTCCAAAATGAGTTGATTATAATGCTTAATATTTTCATACTAATTTATTGTAATAAAATAGGCCCAGTTCTGTTACACTGGCCCCAAAATTTATGAAATAACTTAATTACTAGCCAGTTGTGGAAACGAGTTGTTTGTGTATTTGTACGTTCGGCATCATTCGGGTGAAAATCGAAACTCCTTCGGCTCGATGCGTTTGCGTTTTGTACGTACGTAAACATACGTATCACGTATCCGTAAACGCAAGTGAATTTCTCACTGCGCAAGCGTACATGTCAAACGATACGTTTACGTCTACGTCTTTGACCGTGCTTTAAGTGTCTAATTTTGGTATCGTAACAGAACTGCCCTAGTCGACACATGCGCACAAATTCCATCCCGGCGATACCAATAACCGTTCTAGAACGGTCCTAATTTCTGCGTTGGAACAAAGCTATTGTTTTCACAAAGTTTAGCAACTTGGAGACTGGACCCTCCATGTAGCTCTCTGGCATTGGCCTATCATTGCCTATTACCGAGAACCGCACATTGGCCAGGCTGTCGCACCCACATAATATTCTTTGGCTGGCGAGTTCTGGCATTTCTTCTTCAGATTGCAGTACCTGAGAGATTATTGAATGCTCCTTCAATATCTCAAAAAGCGGCCATTACTATTTCTTTGTCCCTATTGACTTTAATATAAGCCTGTTTAAGTTCTAGTTAGTGGAAGTTATTATGTATAAAATATCGAAATTATGTATGAAGTAAATAAGATTGTAACATAAATATTTATTACAATTTTTTGTATTTCTCTTATATTCGCTGTTGATCAGTGCATTCATCATATAATACCTTATAATTAGAACTACATTTTTTCTGTGTATTATAATGAAATATTTATGCGAAAATAATAACACGATCTCAATTTATTCTCTCACACATTTATAATATTTAAATATTTAGAAACCATCCGTACTAATAATTTATGAATCAGCTAATTATGGATTAAAGCTTAAAATTCTGACTAAAATAATATTCTGCGGTGCGGTTATAAATGTTTAAAGTTCTCGAACCAGCAACGCTGACTATACGCCCCTCGCGATTGGCAAAAGTGCCGAACTTTGGCAACAGCGCCGCCCTGGATAAAAACAACAAACCCGTCTCGCCGCACCGTTCGCTCTCGATTCATGGGCGCGAGATGCGGCAACGTCGCACCGTATAAATATGGCAATGCGGCTCGGGCCCGTTGTTTCGCTAGCTAGGTCAGGCCTTTCTCGCGGCGTTGCCGGCTGCCTGAAAATAGATGTTGCCATTTTGCATTGTACATTTATTTGGGTGCTTTATCATCGTTGATCATTTTGTTTGTTTAACTATGCATACACATACATATTTTTTCTAGTATGTTACCTATATTATAGAATATTTTAATAATTGTTTTTTCACACGGTTGTAAATCATTTATCAAGTATCTGATAAAGGAAAGTTCAAATTATGTTGCTCAAAAGTTGGTAGTTTAGTAGAGATACTTCTTGGATTGTTAAGTTTAGAATATATAAAACTTTTTATATTGCATTTACAAAATAATAAAGTACTAGGCATGTGCTAATCCCAAGAGTATTCTGTCGTATTTAGTTGTTTTAATTTAAACAAGAATTTGATCGTGCATGGATGTGATGGATTAAAATGTTTACAATGAGAAGTACATGTATGTTTTAATTACTGTTAGGAAGAATCTGCTAAATATTGTACAGTGTAGCTGCTGTTTTAAACGTTTTAGTTTAATTAATTAATTCAGAAAACAATGGTGGTTTAACCCTCCATGCTTTAAAAACAATTTGTTTTTTTCTCAAATCTCTTGTGTCGTGGTGAAAGTAGGTTTTAGACTGATTCAGATTTTTGTGGCAATTACATTAAAAGTATCTTCTGAGCCTTTTCTATGGTTAAATTGTTTTTTTAAGATGCAGACTGATTATTTACTTGGTTATTTATATACATATGTCCTTGGTTATATATTTTTTTTATAGAATATGTATTTTTCTTTTGCTATCACAGATAGAAATGTATGTTATAGAGTTGTTCGAAAACATCGATCTATATTGTGTTTTTCAGAGATGTAACTTGTTTCAGATACAAGAATTTGAAATACAGAACAGATATAAGATTAAGATTAAACCTAAAATAGCCAAATAAACATTTAAAAAATTATTAGCATTTTTATTCTTTTCTAAAAGTAAAAAGTCTTTCAACAAATATTTTCTTTTACTAAAAGTATTTATTTTAAGCAAATACTTTGCCTAGAAGTATCTTGTAACTTGTATTTCAGATACTTTTTATGAGGTATCTTGTAAATCTCTGGTGTTTTTATAATACCTAACGTTAGGCCGAGTTAATAGCCTAGAGGTACAGTTCTTGTGTACCACGTCAAAGGTCGCAGGGGTGTACATTCTAGGGGGAGGGCATATTAGACTCAGCCTTAAATGAATATTTTGGACTCACAATTTCCAGGTAACAATAGGGCCCTGAAGCGTAGTACTGGCACTGCTGGCCATACTATCCGGCTAGTATACTGGCGGCTTTGGTATAGCAAGATGTAGCTTGTTTCGATAGAATATTCGATATTTTTAAAGTTAGGCAATATGGTGTGTAACACGAAAATATGTGGTTGAATTATTGTTTTATGTATGAGGTTAATTTGTAAAATTTAGCAGCACTAAAATACCTACTGCCGTTGATTGCTTAAAATGAGTACAAACCAGTCAAGCATAGCATTAGCTGTTTTTTTTTTATAATTTTGTGTCTTCGCGTTAAATTAATTCAAATTCTGATACAATCGAGAACTAGTTATATGTGTAGCTGCGGAGATACACCGTACACACTGTCTGCTTGGCCAAACTACACTGACGCCAGATTAAGCTCGCAACTCGCCCAACTGTTTTCGAGTCTCGGATAGTAATGTGACGGGCGCAGCTACACGGCTAGAAGGAGACAGACGACAACAAACAAAAAACAACTACACTTGATTCAACATTTTGTGCTTGCTCATCGCCGACCGTCCTTTTCCATCTATTTCCATCTCGTTCGGTCTCGCGTTCTCCCCCCTCTCCCCCTCTGCGCACCCATGTTTTCCAGCGGTCAACCGCCCTTGTAGGACGTCCGCGTTGCGCCGTCTGCACAATCTGACAACGGCGCGAGTCGTGACGGCAGGGAACGTCGGCGTGGCAACCTCGCTCGCCGCCCATTTCAGACCGAGCGTGTCACTTATTGCGCAGTTGCCATACGTGCCGTAGTTTCCTCCGACTTCAGGAATGATTACCTTAAAGGAAATGGACTGGGCGGACCCGTGTTTTAAAGTTCTTAAAGGAGAACGTACGAACGAATATTTGCCAAGAGCGTAGATGTTTGGCCATGAATTTATGTTACTAGTATTTTTGATTATTTCACAGAAAAATCTTTCTCTAAGATCGCTAACCTTGAACACGACCGGTGGCAACCTAGTGGAATTAAAAATAAGCGATTCATTTTATTTACCCCCTCCCAGTGGTGAAACTAAAAATGCCTGGAGAGGTGAAGTTTGTTTTTATGGCGATCTGAGATAATACTGCTGGTGTATAACTGTGGTTTGTAACGCCTACGGGGTTTTTAACAGAGTGGGACGTGGTATTACTACTAAATTGTATATTTGAAACCGTGGAGAATTATAATTAATTTCTTTTTAGAATAGTTTATTTAAAAAACAACGAATTGAATGGATAACAAGAGATTTTTCTGAAAGATCGATCATCGCCAGAAATATGCAGTCCCCGGATTGTCTTTACAAGAGGAAAAACTTTTTTTATTATTGACATTTTGAGAAAAATGCATTCTTCAGAAAAACATTTGTTTGTTCTAAAATCATTAATCCGGTTTATACTTTTCCAATCCGTACCGTTTTAGAGAAAATTAAAAAAAAACATGAAAATATGGTTGAATTTTCCTAAAATTCCTGAAGGTTCTAAAAATCAACAAGCAAACATTTCAATAATAAAAAAAGTTTTTCCTCTTGTAAAGACAATCCGGGGACATACTTTAGAGTATCTACTGAAAATTAAAATCTTAATAAATTGAATATAATTTTTTAATAATTTGTTATTATGAATATTAACAAATAGCAATTAACCAGGGGAAATTTACTTGAGTTCAGTTTAGTTAAAGTAGTAATAATGTAAGTTTCAACACCATGAAATGAATGTACCTACCTACCCATTTATAAAGTCAGTTCATCGAAAAAAAAGGTAGCTGATGAGTTAGCGCTAGGATTTCCAATTTTCGGGATCGGGAACCCGTTTTCAAATCCTGGGGTACCAGAATTGACTATCAAAATGAGAAATTTAATCTAAAGAAATACTTAATTAAAATATAGCTACATACATTAAAAAATGAGAAAAGATATTTATTAAAATAAACTACACTTTCACAAAATAACTTTTATATTTTCTTGTTTCAATTTTATATTTTCTTGTTTCAATTCTTGTTTCAAAAAAAAATTAAATATACCAAACACGGATATACCGTGCTTGCCGGCAACTGTTACTTTTGGGTCGGTATTTACATGTGTGGAAGTAAATCGCATAGGGATCTTATTAAGTCGGAGTGAGAGGAATGCGACAGTGTGCTGTTGCGTAGTTGCCGGTACGCCTTTTCCTATCAAGTAAAGTAAAATCACGATCGCAAACCGCATATTTTTAAGACTTTTTTTTCGAAAAGGTAACTAGATAAAATCATTAGATATGTTCCTGAGCATCTGAAATAACGAGAAAACGTCAGTAATTGCGATAATTTAAAAACTCAACTTTTTTACACATAACACGCCATCATTTTAAGAAGATCGGATCACACTTTTGAAGTTCGGATCATTTACAATATGTTTTCATAAGAAAAATTCGATAAGGTTGTTTTTTCCATTCTAAAATTTAAACAACCCATCCATTTACTTTTATTGCATAGCAGTTTTCAGCAATCGTGTAGCATTTTATTTATAAAGATTTTTGCATACTGTCTGCGAAGAAAGTTTTTGAAAAACTACAATCAGTTATTTTTAATAGATTTTGAGATATCGATTTTTGAATTCAGAGTTCTAATAGCGCGACAACTGTCGAACACCAACTCAATTCCACTTATTTTTACCAAAAAAGTGTTTCTCACTTGCACTTAAAAATTTTCAAGCTATTGGGAAAATTACAACGACTCGTTAATAAATAAACAAATAAAGTATCACGAGACGTAATTAAATCGTGAAGCTGAACGCATGATGTACACCTTTCTCCATTACTTAAAGAAGTACTGACAGAGGTACTCTCTTAGCGATGTGCACAGTTTCTCGGTTTATTTCATACGTTTGGCAGTTTACTGTTCCCTCTTTGTTCAGTACATTATAAAAGCATTGTACTCTTCTTACATACGGAAATCTCGACCCAAGACTAACCTTTGCCAGCCCTTATTATGTAGGTATAAGGTTTAGAAGATAATGATCCAGGGGTGGAATTGTTAAGGAATGGTATTCTTTATCACTTTAACACTCCTCACGAATGGGTACGTTTACACTATTATAACCTGTGTATACTCAGCAGCATATTATATTATGTGTCACATTTTTAAATAATTGCAAACTCATATCTACCAAAAAATCTGATCAGCGAATAAAAGTCTCTTTAAACAATAAAAACTCCAGAATGCCTCGTTCAAATTCCGCTTGATATTAAATTCACTTCGTCCCTTTGCATTCGTTAATTAAATATAACATGGCATGTAAATTTAAATCCTTTTTGTCCATTTATTACGTTTTTTGCTTTGGGCGCCCGTATCAAACAAAGCGGGGCCGAATAAATATAAAATCTCGTTTGGAAAATGGAAATTTCAAGTAATGGCGTTCTCTGGTCCGTCATTGTTTTTAATATTCCTCATTATTGCGTTCGGTTCGGTATTGCAAATTTTTAGGATATGGCTCTTCGTTATGGCCCGTATTATCACACACTTTTTTCTATGGTTTTTGCATTTTAATTTTTTGAAAGCTCGTTTTTGCCGATATAAAATTTATTCATGTTTTTCAAAAGTTGCTAAAATACGGACATTTATTGTAATTGTAGGATAACAACGATGATACGAGGGTTGTCTTTTATATTTTGCGCATAGAGATAGAAAAAATAACAGTAGATAACTTTTAAACACTATTGTGAAGTGCATTTTTGCATCCGCTGGAACCAATTCTGAAAGCAGTTGTTCCACTCGATTGTTGGTGCCTTCAAAATAGCGTTTTTGAAGGCGCTGGCTGCATCATCTTCTGGGAACCTGTAACCACGCAATTGATTCTTATTTTTAGGAAAAGTAAAAAAAAGTCGTTAGGACTTAGGTCGGGACTTTGGACTGTAAGGAGAATGGCCCAACAATTCGATGTTTTCTTGCTTTAAAAACTCAATTGTTTTTCGAGCTGTGTGGGTATTTGCATTGTCTAGGTGGAGGATCATTCGTCGTTGAGGGTTGGTTTTCCAAAACTCAGCAATTACTTCCGACAAGCAAATATATAATATTGTTACGGATTCCGTGGGTCCACTAATTTAAACTCACGATAAAATACTTAACGAATTTATTTTTTTACTTTATACACAATTACTAACTTATAACACACAACAAACTAACTATTTATAAGATTCCTTCACCAAATTGTCCGATTTTCAATTTCCACGCGGTATATTCAAATTTCAAAAACTGTCTCAGTTGTCGATGGCTCCGGCTTATATACTCTATTGACTGCTTCTCGAAATTTCCCCAATTCTCGGAAAGCGTACTTCGTCATACCAGACAATTCCATTGTCTGATTCCCTTACTTCTCGACGTGACTAAAAGATGGCGCCTGAAAAGTCTTTTTAATTTCTGGCGGATACGTTGCGGTTGTGCAGGCAACCAGTAATACATTTTTAATTTCTGGCGGATACGCCATTTTTCTTGACATTGCCCCCTTCTCAAATTTGATCGTCCCGATCAAGGTTTCCTGTCTGGTATCTCTTCAATCGATCCAGATGAACTACTTTCATCTTACTTCTAGGGCTGCGTTGAATCCGGTACACAACATCATTTATCCTCTTGATGACTGTATAAGGACCTTCCCATGCTGGAGTTAACTTTGGGGACCTCCCTTTCTTGCGCTGTGGGTTATATAACCATACCATATCGTCCTGTTGAAATCCCGTAGAATTGGCTCTGAGGTCGTAACGAGCTTTCATCCGGTCACTGGCTAGCGTAATCTTACTTCTTACGGCCTTATGAATTTCCATTAACCTTTCCTTCAGTTCATCCGCGTAGTCCTCTACATTTGTGGTGCCGTCGTCTGGTGATCCGAACACCAAGTCACAAGGCAACCGTAATTCTCGACCAAATAAAATCTTCGATGGTGAAAGTCCGGTGGTGTTGTGAACTGCACTTCTATACGCCATTAGGAACAGCGGTATGTGTTGATCCCAATCTCTTTGATGTTCGGCCACCATTTTCGAGAGGTGTTCTTCAATGGTCTTATTGAATCTTTCGACCATCCCATCAGACTGCGGATGTAAAGCTGTTGTCCTAGTCTTGTGAATACCAAGCAGATCACACATCTTCTGGAACAGTCTTGACTCGAAGTTCCTTCCTTGGTCAGTGTGAAGCTCTAAGGGAATTCCAAATCTACTGAAGACATTATTGACTAATACTTCAGCTACAGTCGATGCTTCTTGGTTTGGAATGGCAAAAACTTCTGGCCATTTACTGAAATAATCCATCGCCACTAAAACGTACTTGTTGCCCTTGTGCGTTTCAGGGAATGGGCCTGCAATGTCAACAGCGATTCTTTCGAATGGCAGTCCAACGTTATATTGTTTCATTTTTCCCCTAGATCGAGTGCTTGGTCCTTGGCTGGCTGCACAAATTTTACATTGTCGACACCATTTCTTGACATCTTCGCAATAATCCACCCAGTAAAAGCGATCTCTCAGCTTGCTCAAGGTCTTGTTTACCCCAAGATGGGCTCCAGTTTTACCACCGTGAATTTCTTCCAATACCTGGGTAACTTTCTTCCTTGGTACCAGTAACTGAGTTGTTACTGTGCTGCCATCCGCACTTTCCCATGTGCGCTTTAACAATCCATTCTCAATAACCAGTGAATTCCACTGAGCCCAGAGAGCTTTGAAAACGAGCCCTCTGTCCGCAATATCCTGCCACGGTGGTCTCTCGCCGTTACCTTCCTTGAGCCGTAGTATTGCTCCGATGTCTGGATCTTCCATTTGATCTTTCCTCAATTGTGTCGTCGTCCACTGTTCATCGGTTCCAAGTTTAAACTCCTTATCATGACAGTGCCTTCACGTTGTTCCGTTTTACAGCAGTGCTTACAATCGGTTTGACAGGGTCTTCTGGATAAACCGTCTGCGTTACCATGCATTTTTCCAGCACGATGTTGGATGGTAAAGTGATACTGTTGGAGCTTCTCGAGCCATCGTGCTATTTGACCTTCAGGTTGTTTCATCTCCATAAGCCACTTGAGAGCCGCATGATCTGTCCTAATTAAAAATTCTTGGCCGTACAGATATTTATGAAAATGATCAACTGCCTTCACAATTGCTAGCAGCTCCTTCCGGGTAACGCAGTAATTCCTTTCTGGTTTGGATAGAACTCGACTGTAATATTCTATCACTCGTTCTTCGCCATCTTGCACTTGTGATAGCACTGCACCTATGCCGATATTGCTGGCGTCGGTATCCAGGATATACCTCCCTTGTTGTTGCGGGTAGGCTAGAATAGGACTTGAACATAAAGCCGCCTTAAGTCTTCCAAAGGCTACATCACAATCGGTGTTCCATTCGTAGCCGACTTCATCACCTGTAAGTCTATGTAAGGGTGCAGCTATATTGGCAAATCCCTTGACAAATCTTCTGTAATAGGTGCATAAACCCAGAAAACTTCTAAGTTCATGTTTGTCGCGAGTTTAGGCCAATCCTTGATTGCAGCGATTTTCTTCTGATCGGTGTAAATTCCGTCTGCCGAAACTACATGACCCAAGAATTCCACTTGTCGCTGGAATAAGCTACACTTCTTCGGGTTCAAGTACAGGTGCGCATTCCTTATGCGGCCGAAGACTTCTTCTAAATTTCGCAAATGCTCCTCAAAAGTTCTTCCCATAACCAATACATCGTCGAGGTAAACCAAGCACGTTTTCCAAGTTAATCCTCTTAACACCACCTCCATGAGACGTTCGAAAGTGGCTGGAGCATTGCATAATCCAAACGGCATGACCTTGAATTGGTATAGTCCGTTTCCTGTAGAAAAAGCCGTCTTTTCTTTGTCTTCCTCGTCCAGACCAACTTGCCAGTATCCACTCTTTAAGTCGAGAGTGGAGAACCAGCACGAACCTGCCAGTGTGGTTAACGTGTCGTCTATACGTGGCAGTGGGTAGCTGTCCTTCTTAGTGACGTCATTGAGCTTCCGATAGTCCACGCAGAATCGTGTACTACCATCTTTCTTCGTCACCAAAACAACAGGAGATGACCATGGACTCGATGATTCTTCGATAACTCCATCTTCTAGCATCTTATCTACCATTGTCTCCATTTCTTGTTGTTTGGAAAGGGGCACCCTTCTAGGACGTTGTCGAATCGGCTGAGCATGACCAGTATTAATCCGGTGCTTCACAAAATCCGTTTTCCACTGTTATTTTTCTCAAAAATACCGCCATGCTTTCGCAGGAACTGCTTAGCCTTCTGTTTCTCCTCATATGTTAGGTGATCCCATGGCTGTTCTAGATGTTTTAGTGTTTCTTTGGATGCCATTTGTGTAACAGCTGACGACACTTCATCACATCGGGTGACACTTCTTACAGGTTCGCAGATGGCTATCTTGTCACCTTTTTGAATCTTGACACAATTCGGGAAAACATTCGCAATTCTGATCGGTATATTCTTGTCGGTGTTCACCAATGACTTTCCTACTAAGTACCTATCTTGTTTCTTGTCGCCACTTTTTACCAGTCCAACACAGCACCCAGCGATTTTCTCCACTTTACCGAATACGATCTTCTCGGTATTACCAGGTATCACCACAGTTTCCGCTGATCTTACATCCATTCTGCCTGGTCCCTCGTCTGGAGATAACATGAACTCTTCATATCCAATATTTAAGATATTTCTCTGGTGATCGAACGAAAATCCATGTTGACGAATCATATCCATGCCCAAGATGAAGTCATCTTCAATATCTGCCACTAAGACGCTATGCTGAAACTTCAAATTTCCTAACTTCAGTTCGACGATAGCCTTTCCCCGTGCAACGGCCATTTCCCCCGTAACTGTACGTAAACACACTCTTCTTCCCAGAGACATCAGCTTCAATCCTTGCACTGAGTTAGCCCGCACCAACGATACCATAGCGCCAGTATCCACAGTCATTCGAATTCCCTTTCCATTGACTTTCCCGTCGATCACCAAGCTGTCAGCGGTTGTTCCTAGACTCCTAATGGAAAAAATCCTGGGGGCTCTGTTCTCCCCAGTCAATACTCGCCCCTTAGTATTGACTGATTTTAGTTTTCCTGGTGCCTACGTTCTCTGGATGGTGAACGGGATCGCATTTGAACGCGGCAATCCCGTTTAATGTGGCCATTCCTGCCGCATCTAAAGCACCTTATGTCCTGGGATCTTCTCTGGTTCTCTGTCTGGGTGTTGTTGACTCCCTTGTTTATTAGTAGCACACATAGTTTGTCGAATTTTCTACACATCTCCTCCAAACTTCTGTGGGTACTCTCGGGCTGTTCCTCTACCGTTACCGATCTTATCTTCGCTCTAGGGATGGCGCTAAAAGCAGCTTCGATTTCCAGCGCCCTGACCAGTGCTTCGCTGCTGGTAGAAAATCGAGATATTTGCAGCGCCCTCTGTAATTCGTTGTCCCTCAGTCCGCTGATAAAGCACTGAGCAGCGAGTTCCTCCCTAAATC
The DNA here is from genome assembly GCF_002938485.1 of Sitophilus oryzae. Classification (NCBI taxonomy): domain Eukaryota; kingdom Metazoa; phylum Arthropoda; class Insecta; order Coleoptera; family Curculionidae; genus Sitophilus; species Sitophilus oryzae. The sequence goes on from NW_022146055.1 coordinate 14,318,467, forward strand.
CTTCCGGTGCTTCAGGATACGGTAGGTGTACCAGCCGACGTAAGTCTGCTTCAAATTCCTGCAGACTCTCTCCGGACCTCTGCAGGCGTGACTTGATCTGGGCCTGGTAAAGTTGGCGTCGATGTTGGTCGCCATATCTTCTGTCCAATGCAGCAACTAATGTTTCGTATTCCTGCTGTTGGGCTGCAGGAATAGTTTGTAGCAATTCCAGGGCAGGGCCACGCAGCGCGATGACAAGTGCCGCTGCTTTCTCCTGGTCAGTCCATCCATTGGCAGCAGCCGCTGCTTCAAACTGGCGGTGGTACATCGTCCAGGTGGTTGATCGTAGGTCGGGGCCTTGAGGTTCGCAGTTCCATGAACGCCAGGTGTTCTTACTTGTACCTTGGTCTTGTGTAGGTCCATCTCTAATTTTTCCATTTTCTGCTGAAGGCGTTCCTCCAGATCTTCTACGGCTTCTTGAAGGTGGATTTCTTGCCTTCTTTCTAGTTCTTCAAAGTTCTTCTTAAGACGGTTTTGATCTTCTTGTCTTTCTTTCTGGCGGTGCGTCTCTATATCTTCTAAAATTTCCCTCCATTCATTCTTCTGACGGATTTCTAAATTGCCTAAAATTTTCTCAAGCCGGTCCTGTTCTTCTTGTTTATCTTGTTGTCGTTGAATTTTCTTCGAAAATGTTCTCAAGCCGGTCCTGTTCTTGTTGACGTCGTAGTTTTTCCTCTTCCTTTTCTCTTTCTAATCGGGCTCGCTCTTCTTCTCGTTCTTTACGGAGTCTTTCTTGTTCTTCTGCTTTCTCTTTTTCTAGTCGGGCTCGCTCTTCTTCTCGTTCTTTACGGAGTCTTTCTTGTTCTTCTGCCTTCTCTCTTCTCATATTCTCCATAAAATCGCCCAATAATTTGCTTACTTCCTCCATTTTCTTCAGCTTGTTCCCTTGTACCAACCATAAAATACTCTAATTCGGTCTAAAAATCTTCCAATCCACTTAATTTCTGCTTAAAATCCTCTTGAATCCCACTTCTGACACCAATTGTTACGGATTCCGTGGGTCCAATTAATTTAAACTCACGATAAAATACTTAACGAATTTATTTTTCACTTTATACACAATTACTAACTTATAACACACAACAAACTAACTATTTATAAGATTCCTTCACCAAATTGTCCGATTTTCAATTTCCACGCGGTATATTCAAATTTCAAAAACTGTCTCAGTTGTCGATGGCTCCGGCTTATATACTCTATTGACTGCTTCTCGAAATTTCCCCAATTCTCGGAAAGCGTACTTCTTCATACCAGACAATTCCATTGTCTGATTCCCTTACTTCTCGACGTGACTAAAAGATGGCGCCTGAAAAAGTCTTTTAATTTCTGGCGGATACGTTGCGGTTGTGCAGGCAACCAGTAATACATTTTTAATTTCTGGCGGATACGCCATTTTTCTTGACAATATATACCAATCATCAGTAACAGTTCTTTGATCTTGCAGAGAATTGTTGAATTGTCTTGCTTGAATTGTTGCTACATGATCCTCTACAAACGCTTTTGAGATAAAAGTCGCCACCATCTTTTTCGAAACACTTCGAGAACGGATAACCTTCGTCGGTTTTACATAACTGAACATAAGAGTAAATCCAGAATTCGTAACCACTAAACCACTGTTATATATTTTTTGAGTTTCCCGCGTTAAACCGCTATACAGTTTTTTCACACCTATTGACTCTAATAATTGCTTTTTGTTCTTCCGTCAACAGATGCGACCAACGAGAATTTTTTTTACAGATAATTCTCCATGTAAAATTTTTTGAATCGGGGTTTTTTAAATGCCCAATGATGTTTAACTTCAAAAATTCAGTTTAGGTCCAGTTTTAAACGAGTCTACTAAGTTAACTAGTCTACTAAGATGACAGCATATTGGAATGCCCGTCAACATTTTGGGTCGCGAAATTGTTTTGGATCGCGACCGTTGTACACAATCTGGTGCTGCTATAGAGGTTGCTAAGAACAACAGCCAAACAACAACAGAAATAATTTTTTCTTGTCCATAGCTCTTTTCAAAGTCAGAATCTTCAAAAATTATAAAATCTTTCAAAATCTAAACCGCTTTCATTGAAAAAATTCCGAGAAATGTTTAAAGCGTCCATTTTCAAAGTAATTATTGCTATCCTGTGAGTTTGATTTAAGTTTTATTTACTCAAACCCGTGGTAATTGTGAAAAAGTGGCATTAAAAACTTACAAAGCTGTGCTGTGAACTGCAAAAACCATCGTGGATCGTGGCGTAAGGTCGGTTTCCAATGTTTCATAGGTATTTCATACATGTCCTTATATAAAATAAAGTTTCTTGTATGCAACACACTGTATTTTATTTAAAAAATTAAAAGAAAATAATAAATTTGAATAAATAATATTTGGCGATATAAGTAATTCCGGAAAAAGCCCAACCGCTCCGAAATTTTCAAAAGCTTTGGGTCGCGACCGTTGCAAGAATAGCGCCAAATAGTGTTTACATTGTCCTTATGGGCACTTTCCAATCTAAACTTGATGACAGTTAATTTTGACATTCGATATATGTTGACAAGGGCTTACTGCCTACTATGTTTCTATATGCAAAATATAAAAGACAATCTTCATAGTAAAATACATATTCAGAGAGTATTTTAAATAGAATATACATCAGAAATGCATTGAACTTCTATAGTAGTTAGTAATTGTTATTGAAAACTTTCTAAACTGTGGAACTCTATCAGAAATGTAAATATTTAAATATTAATCGAAGGATGGGGTGGTTTCCTTGAGTCATTTCGTGTCAAACAAAGTCCGTAGATATATCGAATCGATTTCTATCGATACTTGGAAGGAAATTAATTATTCAGTTGGAAAACGGGGACTCCGTCTATTGCTAATACAAACAATTTTAACGAGAACAAAGTTTAAAAACCGCTCCTGGAGCTAACAACGGTGCTACGACGAGTTACATTAAAAATTACACGATAAAACGACAGTTAAGTTAGGGTTGCCAACTTTCAAAATAAAAAATATAGGACGAGAGGGTGAAAACGAAGGAAAACTATTTTATATTTAGAAAGCTTCGCATATAATTTTGAGCACCCTGTATGGTTTAAGAGTACGATATTTATAGGAAAGTAAGACCATAGTAAATACCGAGTAGATACATATACTTTTGATTTCGTGACATTTCTTATATTTTTAATATATTTTTTAAAAAGGCTGAAAGTATTTTTTTTTTATTTATTTATTAATATCTCTGAAAGTATCAAGGCATATTGAATATGTCTTAGAATTATGTAAAGTGATCACAAAGGAAACCAAAAGGTTCCATTTAAAAAAAGTTAAATCATCCCGATCGACTTATCACTTTTTTTAGCCAACCATACCAACAGGTATGCGCAATTTTTTTTTTAAATTTCACTCAAAATGAGTTATTTGGGTCATAAATCTTCCCATTGCTGCCAAAAGTCACTAACTTACTTTTTATTACTTCCGAGAAAAATGCGTCTAAAGATGAATTGCATTGCATAAAGATGTTATAGTTAGTAACTATTCGATTTACGCGGTTTTCAATTTAAGATTAGGAATAATATTTGCAACAAAATTTGTAATAACATCAAAATCACTCAAAGTTGCAGTTTTTGAGATAATTGAAACTAAAAGAACTGCCTACCAACTTTTTATTAACATATTTTAGTATGGGCGGCTATACGTGCCTCCCGACGCCAATTTTTGAACCATCCTGAAGAAGTTATTTTCCTGAAATACATCCTAAATCCTAATACACTAAAGTATGTAGGTACTAAAATAAAATTTCTGCACTTAACGCACCATTGCCGGACCCTCTGTATATACCTTCCTATAGATCCTGAGATGTGTGTACACATAAAAAAATTAAACAAGCAGTTTGTATGTAGGCTTTGACAATCGTTACGTAAAGTCACCAAGTCTTTATTAACTGGGAGGATTCGAGTTTCTCGTTTTTATGAAATAATAAAAATGTACTACATCAGTCGCAATAAGCCGAAGAACGTGCTTAACGGGATTCGAAAAAATATCTTGCCAAGTAAAGACCACTCTTACGTTTGACGTGCTGGTAATCCCGTATAGTAAATTTGCTTTGGCTAGAACAAATTTATTATGAACAACTTAAGACATATACTAGTTTTTATGATTCAATGTGAATTTAAGCCTGGGAGTAAGTAAAGTTTATTACTTATACAGAATTCTTGCTTTCAGCTGCTATGTTTTATTTTTCAAAAATACAAAGAAAAAAAATAATGTTCACGATGTGAGATATTTTATTTTCAAAAATGGTTTTGAAGTAAATTTTCTGGTAGTAGAGTAAAAAATAGTTTTTATGCGTAAAAAGTTTTTTTACCAGAAACAATAAGTTTTTGACGCGTAAAAAATAGTTTTCTACGTGTAACAAATAGTTTCTTTTGCGTAAAAAATGGTTTTCTACCAGTAACAAATAGTTTTATATGCGTAAAAAATAGTTTTCTAGCTTAGATATAGGGTGTAGAAATTTCATTTTTATTTCGATTTTTTCCAAATAATTTCTGAAGTAACGTCAATATTTGGATGAAAATTGGTGGCTAGGAGTTTTTTGACATGAGAAATTTGATTATGATGTCAATATGACTCCTATTTGTAGGGGACGCCATCTACATGTGTTTTAACTATTTAGAAGAGTAATAAATAACTTTTCGTCCGTACCTGTATAAAACTACTGAGTGAAAAAATGTACATTTTCGTGCTTTTTACGCAAAAATGTCTCTTGGTAAAAATCGCTACGACAACCGTTTTCAAGACAACCATTTCAAGATATTTAGAATGGAATTAGTCAATACATGTCATTATTGACAAAAAACAAACCTGTTGAGTCATCGTTGTCACCTGTTGAGTTATTTGACTGAAATGATTGCTATGAAAATGAAATGATGAAAATTTGGGAATTTTTTATTTTTTTAAATTAATCATAAATTTTTCTTCGGAAAGATAATGATAAAACAGTTTCTGTTCAACTTTTGACACAAAATCATTTCAAATTTATGATTGCAGTCTAATAACTATTTAGTCAACATGTTTAATTTATGTCAATGATGACAGGTATTGATAATTTCGATTCCAAATATCTCGAGAACAATTACACGTATATAGCGATTTTTATCAAGATACATTTTTTACGTAAAAAAACGTCGTAAAGTGTATATTTTTTTACTCAGGCACGGACGAAAAGTTATTACTCTTCATACCAGTTAAAAAAATATGTAGGTGGCCCTATACAAGTAGGAGTCATATTGGTATCAAAATCAAATTTCTCACGTCAAGAAACTCCCAGACGCTAATTTTAATCCAAATATCGACGTTACTTCAGAAATTATTTGGAAAAAATCGAAATAAAAATAAAACTTCTACACCCTGTTTCTCCAAAATTAAGCATTTTAAGACTTTATACGAACTTATTTTTATCTACAGAATATACTGCCGAAGTTTCCGGAATACAGTTCGGACTTCGGACCACCCTGTATATCGAGAAACTATGGTAACGCTCGTTGAATTTGACACTTTATGTCGGTTTAATAATATATTTTCGTACTTTTATGCTTTGGTGTAAAAGTTAAAAGCACTTTTACCTTATGCCTAAGCGCTAAAATGACTTTTTTATATCGTCAATCACGTCTTAAAATTGATACTTTTGTATCGTTTTTGAAAGAAAAGTATTTAATATAAACCATAAATGCATCAGATATAACCAGTTTCATTTAAAAATTATACAATACAATACAATTTTATTTTATTCTTTTAATCACTGGAAATTGCAGTGCCATTCATTATAATTATTGCCACAAGCAGTTGATATGGTAAATTGCTGCTGGTAACCATTAACAGCTGCAATACACATATTGTATATGCATGTTTTCTAATAAAAACGTCTGTCTGTCCCAATCTTCAAAATGACTAGACCGATTTTGTCGTCGCTTTTATTAACCAATAGAAATATTTTAATGACCCAACCATAATAAATGTATTTTTAGGTATCTATGCAATTTAAACAAGGTCAGCTCTAATCGGTACCATCAAATTATGGCAAAAAGTGTAATTTATTTCATACTGATATTAAAAATTGATAATGTAATGGTTCAGGTTGACGCTAGATTTAGTTTGACACATTGTAATTGAATCTTGAAAATGTATGTATGTATGTATGTATGGAATCTTGAAAAGTTCATCACAATAATTTACTAGTAGCTCCTATAATAAAAAACAAAAGGAATATTGTGTAAGTGCAAGTGCAAACCTAAAGTATGTATTTGGATGTATTTCAGGAAAATAATTAACTTCTACAGGGTGGCTCAAACTAGTGTGATTGGGTCGGGATGATTTTTTTAAATGGAACACTCTGTATGTTATTGCATTTTTGACCTCCTTTTTGATTATTTTACATAATCCTAAGATATGTATTATTAAATATGTATGTTTTATTAGTTTCAGAAATATTAATAAATAAATAAAAAAAATCGGCAGGTATTTTAGGTATTTACTATAGTTGGTCTGTAGGTACTTTCTTTGCTATAAATATATCGTAATCTTAAACGCCACAGGGTGTTCAAAATTCTGTACCAAACTTTCTAAAATATAAAATAGTTTTCCTTCGTTTTTTTTGCTTTAAATGCAAAAACTTATTTTTTTTTATTTTTAACTTTCCATTTAACAAAGGTATAATATATGTACACATACTATTAAAAAAGTGTAATTTTGGAAAATATACCTATCTATTTTATAATACATATTATTATACAGTACGTCTGTCCGTTCTGTAGCTACGGGGTATCCGTAAGAGGGGAAACGATATTATCTCGATGTTTTTCGTAAAAAAACAGACGACGCATCAATAAAAATTCAACAAATTTGCCAGTAGCCAATAAAATGAGTAGGCGGAGCGATTTGCGGTGACGCACTCGTCAAATCGACGTATAAAATATATTGTTGTTTATTTAAATGTTTTTTGTCCGCATTCCTTTCATAGACACAGATCCAGCAGATGTACTGTACAGTTTTATTGGTGAAATGCCCACTTATTTTCATGTATAATTTTTATATTTTTACGAAATCAGTTCAAACTGATCAGAAGATGTTTTTATATTATTATTTTTAGCCTTCTAATAATTTATTTTTTTCTTTGCAGGTAAGTGCACTTGTGAAACTTTTTCTGATGTTGAGTAAGCAGGTAAGATAAAGTCATCTCGTGGATCTCAGCAAATTATTAAATAAACTTATTGAATATTTTTTTTTGTAAAATTACTTATATTTTTTTCAGTGTAACTCCGAAACGGTAACAGATAGCGATGTGCGGTTTTTACCATACTATTTTTGATAAAAAAAATGAGCTTCAAACAGCGATATCAGTTTTCGTCTATCTCCTTTAGAAAAGGGTATTTCTTTTTAGAAGTGTCCAATTTAACCCACCCTGTACAGGGTGGGTCAAATTCGACGCTTTTAAATGGAAACACCCTTTTCTATAGGAGATAGACGAAAACTAATATCGGTGTCTGGAGCTCAATTTTCTTCAAAAATATGATGGTGAAAACCGCACATCAATATCTGTTACCGTTTCGGAGTTACGGGGTGTTTTTCAAAAATGTGCATTTTTAACAAATCGCTTTTTTTTGCCCCATATAAAAAATCAAATTTTCTGTTGATAATTCTTAAATTATTAATTTTAAGAAAATTATACTTAAACCATTAAATTCTACGTAAAAAGGTGCTTTGGAAATGTTTTCATAAAAATACAAAATTTTCCATAGCAAAAAAGTTACAGCGATTTGTTAAAAATGCATATTTTTGAAAAACACCCCGTAACTCAAAAACGGTAACAGATATCGATATGCGGTTTTCACCATCATATTTTTGACAAAAATTGAGCTCCAGACACCGATGTTAGTTTTTATCTATCTCCTATAGAAAAGGATGTTTCCATTTAAAAGCGTCGAATTTGACCCACCCTGTACATACATCCATTTGTTCTGCACTATGTTTGTACATTTCTATATGTATTTCGTCATTCCCAGAGTGATATTTATAATTGAATAGCCCCTAACTCATACGGCACGTCATTTTTTGCCCGGTCTTTCTTCCATTTCTGGGCGTCTCCCGGTTTTTCCATAAAATATCCCATAAATCACGAGCGAGCTCGATGCAAAGGTGCAGCGCCGTGAAACTTTCTTATTTTTCCAATTTTGGTTTTTGGAATGTTGCCACGCAGTTATGCCCAGACAGTTCGAGATATATAAGGCAGATGTAAGAATCCAAAAAAGAAGGAAATATTAATGGATTCCATTAATCTTATTATTTCTAACAAAAATTGTGTAACTCGTAATATGTTTGATTGTGGAGGACGAGGGCAAAAAAAATCGTTTATTTAATTACAAGAACAACTTTTAATGTGCATACAACTTCTAATGTGCATATTTCATATACAGGGTGTCCCAGAAATAAGTGCAAGTATTTTAAGGGGTTGTAGATCTCGATAAAAGAAACTTATTTTCTCTTTATCGTTTTGCAAATAAGTCCAAAATAACGTAGTTATTTTACTTTGAAAATCTCCAAAGAAAAAATTTTTTACTAAAATTTTGAAAACCACTCGATCTTTTCTGGATTTTTTTTCTTATAAATTTAATCTAATACCTATGTTGCCATATTATCAAGAAATTATCTTTTTTAACTAAAATCTGAAAAAAAAATTCCATAAAATTTTTCAAAAAATTTCGAATTTTCAAAAAAAATTTTTCGCGAAAAAACCTCATAGGCGCGTTTCTATACTATACTACTTTCTATAGGCGCGTTGAACTATAGTACCAGTGTTAAAATACTTGCACTTATTTCTGGGACACCCTGTATAAGCGATACCAATTAAACTTTTAGTTACGTAATTGAGGGCGCGATTTTTAAATTCATTGTTGCCAACCATGGACATATTCGGCGCCGTTCGTTTGTTCTTTAAATATTTTATGGGAATGTTCTACTTTAGATCCCTAAAGGTGCGTTTCCACCAAGCGCGCATAATGTTTGCAAATGTTCGCGAATGATCAGCAATATTTGCAAACACATTTATTTGTCCGGTGGAGATGTCACTTAGAATGTTTGCAAACGTTCGCGAACGGTCGCAAACCGATTGGCGATGTTCCGGCCGATGTCGGTACATCAAAAGGATTTGCTGTTTGTGCGCGTTTTGTGAAAACAGGTTTAAACGAAACTTTTTTTAAAAAACAGGGACCATTTGAATTTGAACGTGTCATTTTGTGTCGATAAAAATTAAAAATGAAGTGGAATAATGAAAAGTGCTTGAAATTAATTGATTTATATAGATTAAAACCCGAAATATGGAAATTAACCCATAATTTATACCACAACAAATTTAAAAAACATGATGAATGGTGTGATATAGCAGAAAAAAAGGAAACTACAGTGGACATTGTGAAAGCTAAATAATATCTGGAATAATTCTTGATATAAGTGGCTTCGAAACTCTAAAGAGATACAAGGCTGTTGAATGAATCTCCGGTGGCTAAATACCGAAGTGTTATAGCCAATCTCAGTTCCAAAGGAATACAGTCTCTGTAATTTGTATCTTTTTTACCTATTTTAGGACCGATTAACGATATTAAGTGTTGAAAGTCTTCTTGTGACATTCTAGAGAAATTCCTAAATAGGCCACTTCTATCATCTGTTGTTATATCACGAATCAGTTGTACTGAGTTTCTCGTTTTGAAGAAGTATGAAGTCCAAAACCTATGTTTTCTTTTCGTTTTTTTTCGTAGTCTCCTTTTTCTTTCAAAACACATAATAAAAGCAGCGGCATTTAGAATAGCTGTTTTTCGCGGAGCCATTTTGTGCGAATATTCCGGATCGTTGACAAATATTCACAAACACACTGTTAATTCGCGAATTCTTGTCCTGTTCAAAAAGAGAAAAATAGAAACGAACCAACATTTGCAAACGTTTTTGGTTCATTTGGTTCGTTTCTATTTTTCTCTTTTTGAACAGGACAAGAATTCGCTAATTAACAGTGAGTTTGTGAACATTTGTCAATGAACCATCATTTATCAATGATCGCGAAAAACAGCTATTGTAAATGCCGCTGCTTTTATTATAATGTGTGTTTTGAAAGAAAAAGGAGACTATGAAAAAAAAAAGAGGAGACTATGAAAAAAAAAAGAAGAAAGAAGACGTCATACTTCTTGAAAACGAGAAACTCAGTACAACTGATTCGTGATATAACAACAGATGATAGAAGTGGCCTATTTAGGAATTTCTCTAGAATGTCACAAGAAGACTTTCAATACTTAATATCGTTAATCGGTCCTAAAATAGGTAAAAAAGATACAAATTACAGAGACTGTATTCCTGTGGAACTGAGATTGGCTATAACACTTCGGTTTTTAGCCACCGGATATTCATACAACAGCCTTAGTATCTCTTTAGAGTTTCGAAGCCACTTATATCAAGAATTATTCCAGATATTATTTAGCTTTCATAATGTCATGTAGTTTCCATTTTTTCTGCTATATCACACCATGCATCATGTTTTTTAAATTTGTTGTGGTATAAATTATGGGTTAATTTCCGTATTTCGGGTTTTAATCTATATAAATCAATCAATTTCAAGCACTTTTCATTATTCCACTTCATTTTTAATTTTTATCGACACAAAATGACACGTTCAAATTCAAATGGTCCCTGTTTTAAAAAAAGTTTCGTTTAAACCTGTTTCCACAAAACGCGCACAAACATTATGCGCGGTTGGTGGAAACGCACCTTAAAATTAAGAAATATGTTATAAAACGAAGTAGATATTCTGAATTTTTAGACAAAAACAAAAAGCTTGAAGTGAAATTTTCGTAATATTTGCACCTATTGATTTGTGATATAGTTTAAACTCTGATTTGAGTTTCTTTTTTATTTTTTTTATCTGCAATAAAACTTACCTATACCGGGTGCGTCTCGAAAGTGGCTCACCCCTATAACTTTATTTTTTCGGATAAAAAAACGAGATTTGGTATGTTAGTATAGATTAATTATAGATTGATTGACATATTCAATTGTTTTTGGTCACTTCCTGTTTCACCGGAAGTGACTACAACTTTTGATTTTTAAATGGCACTCTCAGTATGTTTTTACTTTATTCGATAGAAAATGGCATTCTGAATAGCGAACTGACTTTTCACATTCTCGCTTAATAAAAAATCGTATTTTAAAATTCAATCTAGGGTGCCATGGCTATGTTAAAAACACTAATTCTTAATCAAGGAGCCTTGGAAAAATAGATTTGATCGTCTAATGTTTTTAGTGTCTTATCCTGGCCAGTTAGAAAATGCTAAAATGGTATGTTTAATCATATCTATTTTTTTTTTAAATGGACTCATTAGCATATTTGGAAAAAGTATTTTTTTACGAATAATTTGATACCACACACTTGGTATTTCGAGTCAAATTTTCGTTACAAACCGCAAGTTATAATTTCAAATACACCATATGCGAAAATGTCATAAGTTGATATATAATATGTCATTCTATTCAGAGTGTTGTTTTCTTTCGAATAAAGTAAAAAAATACCGAGGGTGTCATTTAAAAATCAAAAGTTGTAATCATTTCCGGTGAAACAGGAAGTGACAGAAAACAATTGAATACGTCAATTAACAAAGCCATTCCAACTTTTTTTTAATGTTTGTCCTATATTTGACGACGATTGTTATTTTTAAACAAAATAGATTTATTTCATAAACTTATCTGGAAAACCTTCGTAATGCTGAGTGAAATTTAAAGGACTAATTTGATTGGTGTAGGGAATTAGTTGTCATTTTCCAAAGCTACCTGCCCTTTTGGACTGAACGATAAGGGTTGACATTTTCTTAAATCCTCCCTCGTCAAATGAACAGACAGGTAGAATTTGGACCGATTTTTAGTTGGTTGGCATGGTGAGGATATTTTTACCTTAGAGAATTTATTTTTAAATAAAATAAAACATTTATGCCCACTTGCACCGTTTGTATAAACTTTGTTTAAAGGCTAAACAGTGATTAAACTATACAGGGTGCTACAAATTCGAGGTACGAGCATTGGTAACTCGGTAACCGTAATAGATACGAAGATGGTTAAATTGGGGCAAAGTTGCGCTTTGGGATGTTCACCAAGATGCCATCAAAAAAGTTTTAAAAATTTCAAGGATTGCTGAGTTTTTTGGAAAAAACGGATATTTTTGAAAATCAATTTTATTTTTTTCTGTCGTTGCTTTTTAGAATATCAAAAACTAATTGCACATTCTCATTGCCACTTTATTAGAGCTATCTGCTAGTATTTTTATGTTTTCAAATTAGCTTATTAATTAATTAATTTGTGAGATACAGAGGCCAACTTCATTTTTTTAAATACGGACCTGCATTTTTTATTTCAGGTTATAAAAGAACTCGGTCTCCTGAGTACAACACTTAATACTTTTTTTGTTTTGGACATTTGAGCACAACTTAATTAAACTAATTTCAAGTCCGGCTCTGTTTTTTTTAAATATTTAATCTATTCATCGTTCCAATATTGATAAGCCTTCAAACTTAACAATGACGTGGGAAAACATTGAATACGGAAAATCAAACGCAATAAAATAATAAAAAATAGTATAAAATAAATAATATGTGTGTGTGAAATCAATACATCTCAGCATTTACAATAAAGAGTACAAAATGCATTCGGAAGTATAAGAAGAAGATCTATCTGTTCCAAGAGCTATAAATAAAATTGAACGAAAAATAAATTTGTGCAATAGGGAGGGTTATAACTATAACCCTTTCGAACATGTATAGCACAGAAACTACTTATTAATTTATAATAACGACGAATGATATTATGAAAATTATTAGATAGTACACGGAGATTTAAAATTCACAGTAAAAACAGTTAAAAATAATATCTTTAATTTGCTGACCTGGATATTATTTATTTGACTTTTTTAATTAATTATTGAATTGTTAATTAGCGCTGATCAATATTATTGCGAAGAATATAATATAAGCAGATTAAATAATTTAAAAAACCAGAGTTGGACTTGTAATTATTTTAAATAATAGTTAAATAGTTTTGTTGTTGTTAAGGTACCTAAAACAAAAAAAACTATAAGTGTGGCATATCATTGTACTCAGGAGACCGAGTTCTTTGAAAACTTGATATAAAAAATGAAGGTCAGTATTTAAAAAATATAATTTGGCCTCTGTATCTCACAAATTATCAATTTTTAAATCTAAAAATACTATATCAGATAGCCCTAATAAAGTGGCAATGACAATGTGGAATTAGTTTTTTGATTTTCTAAAAATCAACGGCAGAAAAAAATAAAATTGATTCTCAAAAAAATCCGTTTTTTCTAAAAAACTCAGCAATCCTTGAAATTTTTAAAACTTTTTTGATGGCATCTTGGTGAACATCTCAAGACGCAACTTTGCCCCAATTTAACCATCTTCCTATCTATTACGGTTTCCGAGATACCAATGCTCGTACCTCGAATTTGTAGCACCCTGTATAGTATTTTATTATAGTTAATCACTGTTTAGCCTTTAAACAAAGTTTATGCAAACGGTGCAAGTGGGCATTACATTTAACTATATTAAAAAACTCAACATTTAAGTGAGGAAACTACTTATTCAAATTTGTCAAGCTTTCGAGAATTTTATTCCCATCATCAGGACAGTTTGACTGAGTCAATATGTATAATAGCAAAAAAACATCCTCTGCACTAAAAGGCCTTAAAACTAGCATCATATGACATTGGAATACAAGGACATTTCCTTTATAAAATATTCAAATACATATCCAACGACATTACTTTTCTTTAAACACAAAACAGAAAAATAAAATTTACTAAACTAATTTCTACATTGGAGTCACTGTTTATTAATAATAGTTGAGTAAATTTAAAAAAAAACATTTTGTTTTGTGTTTAAAGAAAAGTAATGTCGTTGGATATGTATTTGAATATTTTATAAAGGAAATGTCCTTGTATTCCAATGACATATGATGTTAGTTTTAAGACCTTTTTGTGCAAAGGATGTTTTTTTTGCTAATTGACTCAGTCAAACTGTCCCGATGATGGGAATAAAATTCTCGAAAGCTTGACAAATTTGAAAAAGTAGTTTTATTAGCCTATGTGGTGATTATTGACTGCATCCTCACTTAAATTTTGAGTTTTTTTTTCTTAACTTATTCAGTCACGACTAACCTGCTATTTTTAATTATATTATATAGATAATACTAGGTGTCCGTTGTTACCTGAAAAACAAATTAACTTTTTTTAGTGTCGTGGCATTACTTCGAAAGCTTTTTCACAAAAGTGCAGTTAACAAGATATATAATGTTTGCAACGGGTTTTCTAAAGGACTTATAATAGGCTAAAGTAAAATATAGAAGGGCATTATATTATGCGGACCTAAAAAATAATGGATTTTTGAAAAATCGTTTGGTCCCACATGGAAAATATGGAAAAAATGTAATGGCATTTTAAGCTATTTTTTAAATGTGTTTTTAACTTGAGATATAACTTTTTATTATGGTTTAAGATATTTCATAGAAGATATTTAATATTTTAGAGTAGAAGGATTATAGAAGTATTGAGAAGTTTTTTCATTGAATGTTATTTTTTATATGAGTGTTCATTATTACTAGGTTGTTTAACCTAGTAATGAACATTCAAGAGATAGCAGTCTACACAGATGCTTTCGTGAGTTCAGAAGGCACAGGTATAGGCATCTTTTCAGAGGAACTAGACACCTGGCGATCTTTAAAGCTACCGGATGGCTGTAATGTTCTACATACAGAGGTTATGCTATAAAGGAAGCGGCCAGTTGTGTACTAGGGAAAATCCCTGATAGGCCAATAGGATATATCGTGATATAGGTACTCTGACAACTTGGGCTCTTTAAGAAGCATCACCTTGCAATCAGTGAGACCGAAAACTGTGATGGACTATCGAGAAGCATCTGTATATACTGGGTGCCAGGCCACAGCAATGTGAGAAGCTGGAAGCGGACAGACTCGCCATCATGGCCAAAGAGGAGGCCAGATGAGAGCCGTGGCAGATGACCCACCACTTGGGTCGATCAACACACTGAAGGAAGCTATAGGGACTACTATCAAAGGTCAAGCAGCAAGAGACGTGGCAACACCGTGAGAACTGCGCTACAGCTCGAAAACTGTAACCAGTGGTAGTGGTAGATAGGTCAAACAGGATCCCAAACCCCAGCAACCTAACCTACACTTTTATATACCGTATGAGAGAAAACATAAACGATGGTTAGTTGCATTCCCTATTTGTATGGTATTTTGTAATTGGTGTATATCAATAATGTAACAATTTTCTTTTGTGTAGAAGTGATCAAAAGATTTGAATTACAAAATTTTGTATATTCTTCACTCGACAGAATTTTTAAAAAAGATGCCTTCCTTAGCGTACTTAAATTGATTACAACATTATTAGGTCAACAGATTTTTATCTTTATATCTTATCAACTTTATTATTATTTTATCTGTTTCAATATATTGTTTACCTGATGCAGCATATTTGACACAACGTGACACCATCCATATTTCTTCGTAATGAAAGTAAAATTTACAAAATATTGTTAGTTTTATTATAGTGTACCTACTATAAACTTTCCTGTGAGTAACTATTACATGCCACTTCAAAGTAATACCCAAGTTTTGCAGAAATAAAACTGTAAACTATGGTAATACCAAAGTTTAGCATGTAATACCGATTTTAACCAGAATCCCACGTTGCCAGTTCTATATCAGTTTTCATGTGGTTTGGTAATCATTTAGCGTGTGATAAGTTCCGTGAATTACATGTGCCGAAATTTGGTAGAGTTCGACGTACTGATTAGGTAATAGATAAAAATGTTTGTTCACACATTTATGACTATTTAGTGCTTTTTGTTTAACTTTATATGATTACTCACTGATTTTAATAACGGAGAAATATATTTAGACTGTTGTATATAGTTATTTACAATATTGATTATATTAGATAACTAGATGAACCATATACCTTATATGGGGTGACTCAAACTAGAAACGACATTGAAAGTTTGTTGGCTCTTTTTTCTATTCTCGAAATAGAAGACAAGGTTGTTCATGGTTCAATGGTTGTTTCAAACACTTCACGATTAACCTACTTAAAATTATACTATTTAGACGCCATTAGATTTATAATCATTGTCTTTCATGGTCGAGTTTCTTCTGTATTCATCGATTTTCCTTCTTGTAAAACCATTATTATAAAGGCATGAAAAAATGGTCATTTTTTCTTGAACATTTTTGATTCCAGTAACACATTGAAAGACCGTCTTTTGTTTTGAAATTGTTTTCTGTTGTTTCAATTATGAATATATAACATTGAAAACTGTTCCAAATGTTGGTTCCAACGTTGGACGGCTTCAATTTATTTAAGAACCAATGAAAATGCCTAATCAATGAAAATGCGAGTTCCTTAACTCTAATAATTCTAGTTCTGAGCTAGATGCTTTATCTAGACCGTTATTCAGAAGCTACAAACTTATCGATGAAAATATGCATGGAAATTTACTTCCTAGCACTACCCTGCACGATGAAGACCAAGACTACTTATTATCTGCAAGACTATAATATCAACGCAATCTTGGTATTGGGTTTGCATTTGCTCTTCACTAGCCAATTTGGTGGAAAATTGCCTTTATAGTGGCTTTTGGAAAGACATTTCATGGTAATGTTGGTCTGACCAATCTCCTATATTTAATTTATTAAATTTTTATATAAAATTTGCAAAAACTCGTGGGTTTATTTCTACCTGTTTTAAAGCCTAAACCCTCTCTTTTTGAATTGTTATTCGCCTTTATCGCTTCCGGTTTTTCTCTTTCCAACTTCCGCTGGCCAAGTTGAAATTAATCTAGAACTTTTCCGTTTTTCATTGATTTTCTCGCAAAACCCTCGGCGCCAGTTTTGCCTTGTAAACAATTTTCTTTGCACCTGTCTCCTGTCTGGTGGAAAACAGAATGAAATGTACAATTTAATTTGATAAAGTTAATGTTCTTGTTTTTATTTTTTTACTTTGATTGATTACTTTGCACGGTACGTAGGCCTGAAAGTACTTATTTTACTGTTTAAAATATAATTTTTTGTTTTGATGACGAATTTTCAACAGACGGAGAAAACAGAGATATGTCCTGTCTTTTCCAACAAAACAACAATAGGATTTTCTGCAGTTCCCACACCAGTTTCTTATTTTGAAGTTTTCAAAATAGGGAACATTTTTCCAGTTGAGGAAACTTCTCCTATTTTTGTTAAACAAAACCAGTTGTAATGGACTCTGGTAGAAATCCGTCTCTTATACATTACTAGTTCTGGAAATAATGCTTTTTGGAGAAACGGCCTGATACTTTTAGAAGTAGGATTCAGACCCGGGAAATCTCGGTGCCGAAAGTACCGGGAATTCCCGGTTCTTTTGAGACTTTGTTTGACCCGAAATTATTAGTTCCCGGTTCTTTCGGTACTTTCTGGACTCGGTAACAATAATTAAGAAATTATTTTTTGATACATGCGCGAAAGGCTATTGATACTTTCTAGAGATCGAAATCAAGCTCTTCTAAAATAAATATTGATGTTATATTACTGTTCTCACTTTGAAGTTCCTATAATGTTTATTAGCAATTATTGAAGTTTAAATATGTGATTTTATTATTTAGTGTACTGAAATTGTTCAATGTATTATTTATATTTTATGTTATAAACATAAAGTTTTAACAGATACATATTTGCATTTCTACACATTTTATGTGTAAGGAATACCAGTTTCCTACATACGTCTATATTTACATTAAATTAATCCTTAATACGTAGAATTTGCGTAAATTTGTAATGCGATTATTCTGATTTGGCCTAGATTTATTGCTCAATAACGCCTATCTGGCGCTGGTCTATCTATCTTTCGGATTCCAGATCTGTCAAGCTTTGACGAGAATAATTTATATCTGTTTGTTATACACATTTGTTGATAAATAAGGTATCTAGTGTATAATTACTATTTGTTAAATATTTTATCTCAATATTTTCAGTTCACCTACTTTTTTCACCTATATTTTTCGCAAAGGAACTGTCAAAAATTGCTTTATTCTAAATACATACAAGTTGTGCATGTATACAGGGCTGATCGTTTATTAGAAGTTTTTAGAAAACTACGATATCCAGGTCGGGGATTTTTTGCACGTCATTGTTTTACAACAAAGTCTATTGATTATTTTTGTTTCAATGCAACAGCACTTCCGGAAATCCCAGAAGTTGACAGCAACTCTTTTATTTTTAATGTTTATCCCCATTTTTTATTACGTACTTGAGTTCTCTGTAAAATTTTGAGAAAGAAATGTTTAAAATTTTTCAGGGAAATTTGTATAGCCTAAAAGTCAAATTTAATGATTACCACAACCACTGTGGCATAAAGAGACGACATGTGGCTATCTATTTCAAAAATTAAATTGTTTGAATGTCATATAATATTGGCCGTAGCTGTCATGCAATTGAGCGATTACAAAATTATCATAAATATTTTTTTTCAAATGGAAACCTACTTTTTTATTTTACTTGTGAAAAGGTTTTTCAATTTGTTAGTTTTTGATTATACATGTTCCTAAATACGTAAAATAAATCGTTTTTAAGTTGTTTTAGATTTAGGTTTAAATCGTATATTTTTCTTGATTTTAACCAGTAGTCTATGAATTTAAACGCCAAGTGATGTAAAACAATATATCTGGCCATGTCATAATGTAGCACTTCGTTAAAAAATCAGTATGTCATGGATTGTGAATTCCAAGCCAACTCGGCGCAGTTTTTTTTTTCGATCATACGGTATACTACATAATATCTACTATTAGATATCACTTAAGAGCCAAAATACCAGATATATTTTTATAAATTCACTTTATTAAGTTTTAAGCAGGCAATATTTATAATATTATACAAAATTTAGATAATTAGTTTTTGACTGATAGAAGGAAATAAATTTTTAACACTTAATGTCATAGAATCAAGAAAAATATACGCTTTAAAATTAAATCTTAAATAACTTAATAACGATTTATTTTAGGTATAGGAACATAACATAATATACAGGGTGAGTTTCCTACGATGTTCTCTATGGGCATCTCGGAAACTATGGAGATAGAGAGTCGGTTAAATGGGGAAAGAATTGCAGTTTTGTGGGGTCATAAATATGCGCCTTTCAGATTTTTGAGAAAGTTCATGGCTTACTAGATATTTCGAAAAAAACAAATTTCGGCTATTTTAAAAATTGTTCATAATTCCATTATAAGCTATTTTAGACAAAAAGTTTTCAGATAAAAGTTGTAGATAATCACTAATTCCTAATGAGTTTGTGTTCTCCGATTTTTTATAAAACCTGTCATTTTTGACATATGACACAAACATATGTTTTTTTAAATGGAAACCATAGTTGGTTATGACTTCATAAAAAGCGCCATTTTTTAAGCTTTTCAGCAATATAAGCTATAATATGTTTCTTTCACAAAATTACTGAGTTATAGCCAATTCTTATTTTTCTTGACTAATTTCACTTAGTTAGCCATGGAAACAAGTTCAATCGTCGTTGCTCTCAGAAATGTGAAAAATTTTTCAAATGAAGAAAAGCGTGTATGATTATTGGTTCGACTTTTCTTGGCTACACAGGATACGTTGACCGGTGAAAGTTACTTACGTTTTTTACAGAACGGTTTTCAATGGTGTTCAAATTTTGTTGCGATTTATAACTTATAAAAAGACAAAATATGTTATTAAACGGCTCTTTACAATTTAGATTACACAAACTAAAAGTCAAAAAAAATAATATCACTACGTACACTTTAAGTTATTTTAGAAAATGTTCAAAAAATCCGCAATTATTTTGAGTACATAAATGCATCTTCTTAAAACTGAATTTCTAGCTATTGTCACAGAACAACCGGTCGACTTAATTAAACTTCTCCTGTTCCGCCTCTTCGAGTGCCTCTCTTAATTCATAAGTTTTTTTGTAAACCTTGTTGTTAACCATACCGCATAAAAAAATCTAGAATGAATAGGTCAGGTGACCGAGGAGACCCATGCAATTGGTCCACCTCCCTGAGTCTACATAATTATGATATAAATAATTTTTAAATAACATTTCTTTTATTGTGGGGGTTGGTGCGTCATAATGAAAGTCATGTTGGAACCACTGTATTAATGCGCGAGTATCTAAATTTATCTTTTTCTAACATGTCTTGAAAACCGTTTTCTAAAAAACGTAACGTTCACCGGTCAACATATCCTCGAAACTGTATAGCCAAGAAAAGTTGAACCAATAATTCTACACGCTGTTCTTCATTTAAAAAACTCTTATTTACAATTTTTGTTTATGTTAATTTACAAAGATTGGATGTGACAATTTCACATTTCTGAGAGCAACTTGTTTCCATGGCTAACTAAGTGAACTTAGTCAAGAAAGATAAGAATTGGTTATAACTCTTGGTTATAGCTTATATCGTTGAAAAGCTTAAAAAACGGCGCTTTTTATGAAGTCATGGCCAACTAAGGTTTCCATTTAAAAAAAACATATGTTTGTGTCATATGTCAAAAATGACAGGCTTTAAAAAAAATCGGAGAACACAATCTCATTACGGATGTGATTATCTACAACTTTTATCTGAAAACTTTTTGTCTAAAATAGATTATAATGGAATTAGGGACAATTTTTAAAATAGCCAAAATTTGTTTTTTTCGAAAATCTGAAAAGCGCATATTTATGACCCCACAAAACTGCAATTCTTTCCCCATTTAACTGACTCTCTATCTCCAGTAGTTTCCGAGACACCCATAGAGAACATCGTAGGAAACTCACCCTGTATCTACCTACCTAAGTCTTAAATAACTTAAAATCGATTTATTTTAGGTATAGGAATAGGTATTAGTCAAAAAGTAACGAATTAAAAAACTTTTTCACTATCGAAATAAAAAAGTAGGTTTCTATTAAAAAAATTATTTTTTTAACCGTTCAATTCCATCACAGCTACGGCCAATATTATATGACATTCGAACAATTTAATTTTTGAAATATATAGCCACATGTCTCTTTATGTCATAGTGACTGTGGTAATCACTAAATTTGACGTTTAGGCTATACACATTTTTTTGACAGGCAGATTTTTCATCCAAAAATATTTAACGGTTAATGCATAGTGTTTAATATCAAAATTCATAAATTTTTATGAGAATCTAAATATGTAAAAAAATGGGGGTACCCATTTAAAATAAGAAAGTTGCCAACTTTCGGTATTTCCGGATGTGCTGCCATATTGGAAATATTTTTATCGATAGATCTTGTTGTGAAACAATATTCACAAATAATCTCCGATCTAGATATTGTAATTCTGTAGAAACTTCTAATGTAACGCTCAACCTGGGACACCCTGTAAAACAATAATGTACCACTCCGCATTTTTTAATCTAGATAGTTATGTCCAAACTAAATGTTTTCTAGTTTGTGCAAACTATTCGTCGTTTAGTATTGTAGTTTTAACATTTGAGTAAGATTTGAAGTATATTTTCATTCGATCATACGTTAGGTACAGGTCCATATTAAACTCGTTTGTGACTTAACAGTATGCTGGAGGCTCTTGTGGGCATAAACAAATCAAATCGAACTTCTAATATCATTAAATGAACATGAGCCAACGTGGCAGCAACAACAACGGCTTCTCCTAATTAAAAACTTGTCATGTCTGTGACAAATCGCCGTTATTGTGTATTTTTTTCTGTCGCTTTTTCATTCATCGATGATGTTTCGCGTGATAGAAAACCATTTCATAGATTGATTCGATACGTATCGAGGCCATACTTGAACGAAAACATTTGATAGAGAACTCTGGAAACCCATTATTTGTTACGTTTTTTAAAAACCAATATTTAGTTATTTGAATTGATCGAATTAGACCATGATTTTTTATTTAATCTCCTCATATTTTTTTAGGGTTTCGTACCCAAAGGGTAAAAACACGGGAACCCTATTACTAAGACTTCGCTGTCTATCCGCCAGTCTGTCACAAAGGTCTATCTTATGAACCGTTATAGCTAGACAGTTGAGATTTTTACAGATAATATGTATCTATGTTGCCGCTATAAGAACAAATACTGAAAACAGAATTAAATAAATGTTTATAAATAAAAAAGTACTTTCACTAAACATTATCTTTTAAGTAAGAACTTTACATAGAATCTTTCAAGTCCTCGGTGGCCGCGTGGTTAAAGCGTTAGGACTTTACGCTGCTATGACGTTGGAGCCGTAGTAAGGCAGGTTCGAATCCTAGTCAAGGCGACTTTTTTTAATCGTTTTTTTTTAATTTTTACATATTTTTACATATTTATTTTTACTTTTTACATATTTATTATTGATTAATACAATTTTTAGTAATGTGTTTCTTCATTTTTTTTTAAATTACTTATACGCGCATTCAAAATTTCAGCTAAGTCGGAAAACAAGTTTATAATAATATAGTTTCTAATGTTGTATAAATAATGTATGGTAGGGAACCCTTCGTGCGCGAGTCCGACTCAACTAATTTTTATATTGACTGGCGATTCCTAGATGTACAGGGTGTCCCATTTTTGTGTGTTTTATGGGCGAGGGGTGTCTCACTCGGGTAAAAAATGTACACGTACTGCCAAAATATCCTTCCACTGCTAAGCGACTGCCAATGACTATGAAGAAGACTGCCTATGACTGCCATGTAATTATTATAAGTCACCGCCATAAGACTGCCAATGACTGCCAGCAACTGTCAAGAAAATGTACATGTAATTCCAATAGTGAGACACCCCTCGTTTATGGGTTTATGAGTAGAGATATAAAGATGCCGTTTTCACATCACAAGATTTGTCCTAGCATTCCTAGTTGAAATTTTTTTGAGACTTTGAGTTTTTTTTCTTTTTAATTTAAAACCAGGTTTCTTTGAGAAGAATGGACGCCTTCTTTAAATTTCTAATACTTACTTCGTACTAAAGTCTACCCAACGAGTCAGAGAAGGTTTAGACAGAGGACGTCAAAAATGTATATGTCTGCACAACTGCCCCTACCAGGGATTCTCCCGTTGGACAGACTATACTATAAAATTTGTTACTCACTATCTTGATATTTACCAGTTAGTAGCAAACTTAATGGGTTTTTAATAGCTTATATACCAAGTTTTCAAAAAGTCAATGTTCTTTTTACATGTCTATGGTCTTGTCTAGTAATCGAATCAACTTTTTTATCTTTTATTCAATCAAAAATAGACAACGTAAAAAAGGCACAACTCCAAGACAGCCTTTTTAATGGGAATATAATGACGTTACTTTTTATCGTAATTATATTATGCAGGGTTTCTAGGATTACAGTAGAAAAATGTTACGACTGGCTGAAACGGTATCGTTGTTTCGTGTTGTGGGTACGTGTATTTATATGCATATTTTTTAGAATTTCTCTTTTTTATTTACGATTGTATACCTATGCTATGTTAAACAAAGTATTATGCGTAATTATTTTTTAATGCTATTATGCACAGGATGTGCAGTGATAGTGTTACAGACACACGGAAGTATAATAAAATTGTTGAG
The DNA here is from genome assembly GCF_002938485.1 of Sitophilus oryzae. Classification (NCBI taxonomy): domain Eukaryota; kingdom Metazoa; phylum Arthropoda; class Insecta; order Coleoptera; family Curculionidae; genus Sitophilus; species Sitophilus oryzae. The sequence goes on from NW_022146055.1 coordinate 14,342,165, forward strand.
TAGAGTGATATTAGTATGTTCAAAGCAAGAAGTAAATACGTTATAATAGTTTAACAAAGAAATACCAAGATCTAATGCATTCGACACTAAAATTTACTGAAATTATTGGTTACGTATATTTTTTTTGTCTGGATTTATTTATCAAAGTGTTAAAGCCCTGGTTAAAGCAAAATATCAAGAACATATGTTTGCTTCTCTGGGACTGGAAAAAAAAATATTTCTGATGTTTCATTTGGTTCTGATGTTTATATTTTTATGGATTTACATTCAAATAAAGCTTCATTAAAAAATGTATGAGTATGAGAATAATAGTTAACATAGATCATTCTGATATTATTTTTTATTTAGGAAACACCCGTTTGTTACCTTTGAAAATAACCATCTTATCTGATAGTCAAGCAGCGTTAAAGGCGATCAACTCAGTATCAATCAATTCGAAATTGGTCAAAGAATGCATAGAGAAGCTGAATAGATTAGGCAAAGAAAACAAAGTCCTCCTACAGTGGGTGCCTGCTCACCAAGGGATAGAAGGCAATGAAAAAGCAAATAATCTAGCTAGGAAAGGAGCGAACACTCCACTAACTGGACCAGAACCGTTCTGCTTTCCAAGTGGTAACCAACTCAAGGCGGAACTCAAGAACTTGGAAGATTCCATCCGCAACCTGGAATGGAAATCTTGCAATGGTCTAAGACACTCGAAGAAGTTTCTGAGGGCTTATGATCAAGAGAAAATCACAGATCTTCCTGGGTCTGAGTAAGAACAATCTTCGGATTGTCACGGGGTTTTAACAGGACACTGTCTCCTCAATGAACACCTCAGTAGATTGAAACTAAGAAGAAACGGCGAATGCAGATTCTGTGGGGAAGATGGTGAAACACCAGTACACCTCATCACTGAGTGCGCCGAGACGACAACCATTCGTGCCATGAAGTTTGGTACGACTGATATTGGAGATGGAGAACTACCCTCTATAAAACCGTCCCAGATACTGGCTTTTGTCAAAGCCCTGGGACTGTATGATGAGTTATGATTCAAGAAAGGGGGACACAATGGATCTGTAAGGTCGAAGTGATTAACCCCCCTCCCACTCATTCTATATTCTAAAAAAATTCTACCTTTGAAATTGTCACATGGAAGAGAATGTTGTGAATAATGCTACAGTTGTAAAACCCTTTGTTGCAAACTGTAATAGTATATGGCCAAATAAAAGTTGGTTAGGCAATATTTATTATTTTTTTGTAGTTAAAAAGTTAATAGAAGTTCATAGGTTTCATAGTTTTGTAGAAGGCTTTAATATGGAAGTATTTAGGGTCATAAACTGTATATCAAGTAATAATTCCTCAAGGATTGTAGTAAAATGTAATCTGCATGTCGGCAATATTTCCGTTCCATTGTAGTAAAAATGACATCTTCGATCTTAACCAAAACTACAAATTGTAGTGAAATCTAAATTGCTTATCGGCAATTCTTAAATACTTTTGTAGTAAAAATTACTTGCCTTACGCCCTTAACCAATACCACGAACAAACGAACTATTTCTTACTTTCAAGCTTCAAGAAAATTCCCGCATTTATTGTTATATTTATCAATATAGTAACTTATGTACAAATACAAACTTGTAATATTCCACAGGAATAAATAAAACGAACTATTTTATTAATAACACTTACCAAATTTTATACCTTGAAGGTTGATTTGGGTTGATTAATTAACTTTAATCTTAATTTTTTTAAACCAGTACCTTTTGACATGATTTTTCTGCTGTACTAAAATTTATTATTTCTCTAGTTTTTAGTTTATGTTTAGTACGATAGTACCATATACGACATGCACTTATCTACGACGAGATGGTATACAAACTTTATTGATTGTAACTTTATTGGTGTATAAGACTTTCTGCCTGGGCATAGATTGGCATAGAGTATTAACTATAAACTGTGCTCTGGGGGTCTACAGTTAATTTTCCCCCGATTTTTCCTCCATTTGACTTCAAAAGGCACAAAACACACTTAATAACACGAATCAAAATGCATCATCTTCCAAAATGCAGGGTATATGTCATAAAAGTTGACACAAAATTATAACCTACTAGTTGAAGCCTGGCGCATCCGCCACGACATATCAGGAAAAAAAACTATACAGTTTTTAGAAGAGCCAATTAGCCATCTTTTAGTAAAAAAAGCAACTTTCTAGAGCAAGTCGTTACTTCAGTAGAGACGACACAGATAAACATTAGCATTTTATATATGTAGATAATTTGGCAAGACTTTGACAAGCCTCAAAAATCTAAAGGCGAGTTCATACGCATCGCCGTCCGTTTGTCATTCATCGTTCCGTCAAACCAATAAAATTGAAATATGATCTATTATTTTTGAAATAAACCAATAAAACTGGTTAAAAACAACAAGAGACGACGCATGACGGATTTATATTTAAACCCATCCATAGTTAACTTAAAAAATATTAGAAACTTTTATAGTAAAAAAAATAGATTGGTATTGGACGTCATCTGCTTTTCTACTGTCATCGTCTGTCGAAATCTTACACGAGAAAAAAAAACAGAGTATACAACAAAACCTGAATTTCGGAAACTAAGTAACAACAGATACTTTTTATATCAGTTAATAACACATTTACCGTGCTTGTAACAAAAATTATTTCTCGATTTTTTTCAGTGCACCCTGTATGATTTTTCTAGAAAATTGCAACAATCCTTATAAATTGTAAGCAAATATTTTCTCTGTTCATATGACTGCCAACTTATTTTATTATTCAGTCATTTGTGTAATTTATCAAAAAACAACCCATCGAATTGTTACAAACGGTGTATTGGCTAAAAATATTTTGTGAGGTCAACTGTACTGATTTATTTCTGGCATGTCCGAACCGAAACTGATCTCGACGACGATCAGATTAGCCAAACTTTCGCATATTTCCGGATCTTCTAAACTACGTGACGACCTTGGAAATTACTTAGTTGTAGTCGCAACGAATTTCTATTGGATATTTTCGTAACCGTCTTGCCTACCGTACGGGCGTCTCGTTGACTGACGTGGGAAGGAGAATGTAATGTACGAGGCAGGTCACATGCATTTTTTGAATGTCATAAATATGATGATTCGATTGATTATAGTAGATGTTTAGCTGCCTCTGTTGTATGCAAGGGTTCCTCTTCACAAAAATCGCGATATTATCATAAAAGTGAACTTCAAAATTGGAGGAACAAGTTAACTGCTCCATTTGTCTATGTTTGAATCATTTAGATTTACTATTATTTATTCGTATAGGACTTCTTTTAGAATTTTTCAAAAATACATTCATCTATACCTTCTCCTCTGGAAGACTTATTCTAGCTAGCATTATTAAAATCTGGCAAATGCCATGGTTAACCTGAACAAATGTTATCGCCTTTCGTTATGATCTTTTTAAAACCTGAAGGGTATATCAATAAACTTTATATTTTTGAAATTAGAAAAGCTTATCTATTCAACTGATGAATCAGATATAGGTACAGGGTGTCCCAGAAATAAGTGCAAGTATTTTTTTTAGGTCTCGATAAAAGAAACATATTTTCTCTTTATCGTTTTTCAAATAAGTCCAAAATAACGGAGTTATTTTACTTTGAAAATTTCCAAAAAAATGATTTTTTGCCAAAATTTTGAGAACCACTGGATCTTTTCTGGATTTTATTTTTTGTAAATTTAATGTAATATCTATGTTGCCATATTATCAAGAAATTATGTTTTTTAACTAAATACTAAAAAAAATCTAAACATTTTTTAAACAAATTTCGAATTTTATTTTTTTTGCGAAAAAAACCTCATAGGCGTGTTTCTGGGGTTGAACTATACCACTAGTTAAAATACTTTCACTTATTTCTGGGGCACCCTGTATGGACTATTAACATATCGTCTTATTGCTGCCAAAAGTCACTAACTAACATTTTTCCGAACAACCAAATTCAATCACTATGTTTTCAAGCGGAGAATCGATTGCAAAAGTCATTAACTACGATTTCTGGCTATTTATGTTTTATTTTAATACCGAATAGTTACTAATTATAACATCTTTATGCAATGCAATTCATCTTTACACGCATTTTTCTCGGAAGTAATAAAAAGTAAGTTAGTGACTTTTGGCAGCAATGGGACGATATATTATGTAAAAATTTGACAGTTCGGATGTTTTTTGATCACTATTTCGAAAATTCTAATGTAGCTGTTACAGGTTACAGCTGAGCAGCCAAAACTATAAAAATTTCTTAATTTTTTTTCTATAACCAATATTTACGGAGATAGACAGCTATTCACTTAAAATATACACTCTATAGAACAAACTGAAATTTTTAGTTATATGATATTCATTGTGTATGTCTCTTTGTCTCTTACAACTCTGTTTTGTTAACATATGAAATGATGCACAAAATAAAATGAGAAATACGAATTTATTTATGTTTCTTTTTACGCTTACACTTCTTAATGTAACTCTAATTATATTTTTTTTTATTTACAGGTAAGCAGCATAAAAAAGTTGTTTATTGAATAAACAATTTCCGCCACGTTGAGTCAGCGAAAATTACCTTGAACCCGTGGTAAGCATTAACGAAAGCTTGGTAATTATTTACGTACCTATATTGTGTGTTTGTATTTATACTTGTTTCAAAATTGCTATAAAAATTTAAAGATCAATAAAATAAAATCAATTAAATGCGCCTTAGGTTAAGAAATATCTGAATAACCCGAATGTAGAGGGTTAATTTGAAATATGTTAGTATTAGTATGTTGTTTTAGTGGATCTTCACAAAAATATGGACATGTATTATTAATATTTTCTGTAGTTTATTCAGAGAACAGTTTTAACGACGCCATGAAACAAACCTACGTAAAAACAGCAATTATTCATTAGACATAGAATCCGTTCTTTTTATTTGTATAGTAATGATTTTAATTTTTTTTTGGTTTCTTTTGATATTCAGGGAGAATGAGTAATGCGATGGAATCATACTTATAATTATCTATTCCCATAAATATAATTTAATTCAATAAATATTGGACATACCTACTCTTCCAAGTTTCATATAGAAATAGAGCAAAAAATTTATATTTATCTGATTACTCATGATGGATCACTCGAGTGAAAAATACTCGGTCACCCAGGTATTCATATCCTCGGTATGTCTCGGGGATCTTTGTCGATCCTCCAGGATTAGTCGGCACGCAACTAACATATTTTATTTTTGTAACTTCATAATTAAAGACTTTAATAAAAAAAAAGAAAAAAACTTCATTGTGTTGGTAAAATGTTAATTGCAGTTACTCATTCATTACATCCCCTTGTATTGACGTTGAAACGTTCTATACTTTTTTAATCTTTCTATAATTAGTGTTAATTTTAACAAGATTTATGTGTCAGTTTTTATTAAATGACGTCTAGAGATTGACCTCGCCAAAATTATTATCGATTCTTTGACACCGTTTTTTTTTCGTTTATATGGTAGTATTATACATTTTAAATTTCGCTTCTAAGAGAAAAAAAAACATAATGTTTCTTTACTTCTTTCTTGACTATAAATAATACTTTTTACACTGTTTAAAATTGCAAATATTGTGTACTTTAGAAAAAATGCGCTTTAAATAGTTTCAACCAGCTTGCTGCAAACCAACGTAAACTCTTTTTATACGTCCTACGTCTTCATAAACACATTTATCCCTTGCATATATTATACTCCTATGTACACAAGTTACATACGAATTCCTGTCCATATTGCAACCAGTCGTGGTTCTGAGAAATGCATATGTACACGTGTGCTACTAAGTTCTTAAAGAAATTTAAACTTTTCAAAGGTTTATTGTAATCGTACGTGTGAATTATGCATTATCAATCAAGAAACTATTAAATAATATCAATCAAAGAAAAATCAGTATTATTATTGATATTGAATTTCAGTTTTCATTGAGAATTGTGAAAAATATAACTCCTATGTTTTTTTATTGAAGTATGTCTTTTATTTCTAAAAATCGGAGAAGAACTATTGGAATAAGTAGCGGGATTCAATTACCTCGGCAGTTTGATTTCGGAGAAGGCCAATATCGACTCTGAAATTCAGCACAGGATTAGCAGCGCCTGAAGAGCATTCTGGAAATTAAAAGACAGGGATTTCTAATTTCTACAATCATGACTTGAGCATAAACACAAACCTTGCAGTTTATCGAGCAATAATAATCCCCACCATTTTATATGAAGCGAAACCTGGGAGCCCTACCGCCGGCATATGAACGCATTAAACAATTTGCAACAGAGACACCTTAAACAACTGTTAAGAATCAAATGGTATCACCATGTCTCAAACGTATATCGGTCTCTTACCTAACTATCTAATCGGTCTAATTTTAATATTGATTACTAAATCCCGCTTAAAGGTGCGTATTCATTATCCGAACGAACGAACGAGCGAGCCAACGAATGGAATTCGGTATATTTGGACGGTGGACCGAACGCATGCGGTCGTTCGTTTGTTCGTTTGCTCGGCCATCCATTTCGAGTCGGTACATCAAAGGCGTTCGCAAACGAATGGGTTAAGGTGTTTTCGTTTGGTTCTAAAATCCGATCCCGTCCATACTACTACCGAACGAACGAATGAACACTCGTTCGGATAGTGAATACGCACCTTTTAAGATGCGTTGGTCACGTATCCAGGATGCAAGAAAATCGCCTACCGAAATCTCAGGAGGAATCAGCGTACAACAAAACGCAATGGAGAAGTATGGAATGTAAACTCAGTTAACAACGACAACCCAAAAGTAAATAGGCAACAAAGTAGTGAGATTTTTGAATGTCCGGAATGCGGAAGGGGGATAACATTACGTATCGGGCTTTTCAGTCACAGAAAAGATCATGAAAGAAAAAGCCTTGCTTAACCATTTTCTGATGCGTGTCAAATACTCGTCAGCGTAATGGCAATGATGATGATGATGAAAACGATGTTGGCAACTAGAATTAGTGAATGGCATCCCAGCTATATATTATGTTATGTGTTTGTATGTGGCTACTTGTTATGTATTTGACAGTATCGATACCAAAAGCAGAAAAAATACTCGTATTTACTTGTATCGTTCCTTTCCTAGGACGGACAAAAAGTCCCATCTCTGTCACTGATTCCTGTTCGAAAAAACGATCGATACAAATGATTGATTGACGCAGAGATAAAAACCTGGAAAAACACGTAAATAAAACTGGGCTCGTTATAAATCGCATTACTACAACGGAATAAATTGGAGAGAAAGAAATAATAAGAAAAAGAATATACCTACTCAAAACTGACTGGCTATCCATCAAAAACGCTCGTTGTTACAAATTGAGTTTTAATAATCCTTCCGTGGCATAAATCTACCATGCGCCGAGAGAATCAGTCATATGAAAAGAACGGAATTTTCATGATTATGGCAGATAAATCGTTGGAAAATGGGCGATTTTTATTTCCAATAAATGATACTTTACTTCCATCACCGCTAATGTATTTCCAAATCGTCAGGTTTAATCATATAATTTACGAAATATGTAGGTATATGAGAAAACGATCTTATAATATTTACCTTATTGGAGGAAGTATGCAATATGCTAGGAATTTAATGGATGATAATAATTATGTTTCATGGTTAACTAGTCTTTGATATTAAAATAATTTCGGGCTCCGTTGTTTTTATTACTTCTAACTTTTGTTGGGTGCCGTACCGCCGACACATAAACGCATTAAACAAATTGCAACAGAGACAACTTTAGATTCTAAAGACTAAATGCAACGTTGAGCAACAGAGACAACTCTTAAGAATCAAATGATTCCACCATGTCTCAAACGTATCTGTCCTTGAGAAAGCTGAGTTGAAGTCATGATTACTAAAGTCCGCTTAAGATGGGCTGCTCAGGTATGCAGGATGCGAGAAAACCGCATACCATAATTTCTGCTTTACGGATAGCTTGTAGACGGTAAGAGGAAACCGGGTAGGCAACTCAAAAGACAAGGATATTTTTCTCGCAAGCATGCAGAATCAGTGGGAAGAAGCAACGCACAATTGAACGCAATGGAGAAGGATTATAAACTCGGTTAACAGCGACCACCCAAAAGTAAAGAGGCTACAAAGTAAAGAGATTTTTGAATGTCCGGAGTGCGGAAGGGAGATAATATTAAGGTGCGTATACATATGGCGAGCACAACGCGATCCGAGCGCGCCGTGTTGTTCGCCGCGAGCAGTGAGAACAGCGAGATCATAATCCGAGCCAGCAACGATCCATATGAAATGTAAATGGCTCGCGAGCACACAAGGAATATTCTTTTTTCAGTGTCAGTTTAGTTTTTGACGCAATGTTAATGTACCCTGTACCTACAGTCAGTACAAAAAGTCTCCGTACACCCTTTTTTTTTCAAGTAAATTTTATAGCCTCTTTTTTTCATGTTTAAAAAAAAGCTTAAAAACAATTGAAGACTTGAAGTAAATAATGTTCTAAGTGCCAAAAAATCGATTTGTCATGTTTTATTTGTAAAATGCTCTAAGTTCCATAACCAACAACATATAAATCGCTAAGTACCACGGCTATTAAACTGTATTAAAAAAAATCTTAACAGAGACACCGTCCGTTCTTATACATTGGTTATATAACAAAAAATGTTGTTTATCTCAAAATATTGATTTTGGCACTTAGAGCATTATTTACTTCAAGCCTTCAATTTTTTTTGAGTGGCTTTAGATAAAAATGGTTGGTACCATTCAAAAGAGAGGCAAAAATTATATATCTTAAAAATTACACAAGGATTAAAAATAGTCCAGATATAAAATTTTCAATTTGGCAAAAATAATAAATTTTTTGCAAAAATCTTAAAAATGTTATTATTTTTAGCAAACTTAAAAGATTTAAAATTGTATATTTAGATTATTCTTTGTTCAATCGTTGTGTATTTTTCAGGAGGTATATAATTTCTGCCCCTCTTTCAAATATGTAGTACCAACCATGTTTACCTAACACCACTCAAAAAATTTTCAGCTTTTTTTTTAAACATGAAAAAAAGGGGCTATAAAATTTTTTGAAAAAAATTGCAGACCCACGTCAACTGAGAAACGTATTGAAGATTTTAAATGTACCATTAGTTTTTTAACTATGGTAAAAATAAGTTGCTGCAAGAAAAAAAGGGGTGTACTCAGACTTTTTGTACTAATATTTTTTCAGATGGTAGTTGAATAAATGTCATTCTATAAATAAACATACTTCTTTTGCAAAGCTCATCTTTTCCTGTTCTTACTGACTCTTTTTCCTTTCTCCTCTCTCTTCTATAAGTTGCCAACATGCTTATAATTTTTTCCTTGCATATTTCGTCAGGTTTGCCTATTAAAGTGGCGATTTCTTTCCAGGCATCTTTTTTTTTGGTTTTTTAAAATAATTTTCGTCTTTGGGGTCCCACAAAATAGTATGCGTCCTATACAACTCAACTAATTGAAGCAAAATATCCTCCGACCATGTAGGCTCCATGCTCGCCGATCAGACCAGAACGACCAACCTGCCACAACGCTGTCCAAATTATAACTGCGAGCTCCTTTACTCCTGTGTGTTCGTCGCAAAAACCGACAAAAAGTGGATCGCGACGATCACACTGTGAGCGGCTCGCGAGGCGCTCGTAGGAGAAGTACACATATGACGAATTGAGCTTGTGGCAGGCTCGGCTCGTGCTCGGCTCGCGATGTGCTCGCCATATGTATACGCACCTTTACGTATCGGGCTTTTCAGTCACAGAAAAGTTCATGAAAGAAAACGCCTTGCGTAACCATCTTCAGATGCGAGTCAAATGCTCGTCAGCGAGTAATGGCAGTAGTAGTAATAGTTGATCAACTTGTGTTGATCAACAAAAAATTGAGGGCGAGCTGAAAGCATGAATTCAGATGGTTCAAGCAAAATTGATTCGATAATAGTCTTAAAAATGACAACTAACGATGGGACAAATGAAAATTTTCACAAGACCAAACCAAGCCTGGCCGAATATTAGTAGCAGCTCCTAATACTAACTACTAAACTACTAATAGAGGATACACAAAGTGTGTCGATAATATATAAATTCTTTTACTAGGTGTTAATTAGTCATGACTTTAAATACATTTGTGACTTCATGAATAGCGAATCAATATTATCTATGCAAAATTTCTTTTAATGAATAACGTTCTGTGGTAATAACGGAATACAATTATCTTTCGGCCTCCATAACCGAATATAGGGCAATTTTGCCTCCTCTGTGTCGCTATCTCTTTAAATGTATCGCCAAGTCGGGCTTCCTCTTTAAATAAAACAGTAAGTAGCTCTCGCTCTATCTGTATTATTAATAACCTGGAACAGAAAAGCAAAGTGCAGCACGGAATGCACGTCTGGCGGGCCAGACATTGTTGCCGTTATATGCACCCGAACGAAAATAATATTGTTCCCTCGCTCGACGAATGTTGTTCTTCGTAGTTACGGCAGTGGCGTGCCGGAACAGTAGGTGAGGAATTTAGGTAATTATTGGGAAAACTGAAAATCGTTCGATTTTCACCAAAATTGGTATACACCCTATTTTGGGGTCATAGATTACGAATCTGAACTTTTTTTCTGGCGGTCTCTTACCGTTTTTCAGAAAAACGGAAAATAATTTTAAACATTTATTTTTTCTTTATTTCGGCCCTATAAAGTAATAATTTCACTATATTTTCATTATATTATCGTTTATCTAAAAGTCTCACTTGATTGAGGATAGGAAAATGTCCAAAATTTTACCGAAAAACACTTTTTTTAACAAAATAACAAAAAAAATTGAGACCAGATGGAAGTTTGAATTTTGTTATATCCTTCTTTCTCTCTCCTATGTAATAAGAGAGACAAATATATTCTAGACCTAATCTAGAAATTTGAAAATTTACAACGTTGCCATATCTACTATTTTTTCGGGTGATTAGGCATATTAAATAAATTATAATAATAGTTAAATATACCTACCTATAGAGAGTTTTGATTGCATTGGTTTTAACTTCTATGGGGAGGGGGTTAATCTTTTTTGTTATACCTATTATATTAAAAAAATATTAACCCCCTCCGCAAAGAAGTTATATAAAGACTATTTATAACCACCAAGTTGCACGAAAGAGTTTTAATTGCATTGGTTCTAACTTCTTTGCGAATGGGTTAATATTTTTTTGATATAATAAATATAACAACAAAAGATTAACACCCTCCGCATGGAAGTTGTAACCAATGCAATCAAAACTCTTTCGTGCAACTTCGTGGTTATAAATAGTCAGATATCGTTGGTAAAATAGCAGTTATGGGAAGGAGCGTAACCACCGTAATAGCATAATACGGTGGTTAAGGAAGGAGCCCTTTCTTCTGGCGACCGCCTTTCGTAATCTCAGAATGAACGAAAAAAACACGCTAAATTTAGGTTTAGCATTGGCGACGTTGCTTTAAATGCCAGAAACACATAACCCAACATTTTCAGATTGTTTACAAATTTATTTTAGGAAATTTTCCTCTATTATGTAGTAGTGGGAACTATCGAATGAATACTATCGAAACATTCGATAGTTGCAATTCATTCGAATAATTCGATAGCTAGTAAGAAAACATTCGTCGAAAACTATTCGAATAAAAATTATCGAATAGATGCGTCATCTGCCTTGAAATATTGTATTCTAGTAATTCGGCAGCAAAAACCATTCATTTATAAAATTCATTCATTTATCAAATTCATTTATTCGTCAGGATCGATTTTAATAAAATATAAACTGGATTTTAGTTGTCGTCCGGCGACGTAGGTTTCTTTTCGGCATCTTTTTGATTTTTTAGGAGTCTAATAAAGATAAGGACACATTATTTTTTTTATTGAGGTGCTAGTATTTACACAGAAAATACATTATGAAGGGCGCTGTTGCCATATATTCGTATTAGTTGGTATTAGCAAAGAATATTTTTCTTTAGCATTAGTTAGGGATAGTATGTCTATATGTTTTGCATTTTTCTATTAATATTCTGTTGTTACACTGCAATAATACTTTTTATTTTGGATGTAGGAAAATTATTTTTAATGTTTCTAAGCAAAGACTGGTTTAATAAATAATAATAACACTAATAATTTGTTATACAAAATTTAACATCATTTAATAATATAAACATTTTTTTAAGTAGTATCAAAATATAAACAACAACTAGAAGTCAAAAGTATTTATATTAGATCCTATTTAAAAATAATATAGTCTCTAAATGGCAATGTTGGTTTATTAAATAATAATAATTACAGAACTAATTTGTTATATTAACAACAAATTTTAAAATCATGAAATATAAACATTTATTAATTTTCTAAGCATGCAGTGTAATGGAAGGAAAATATAAATAAAAAATTAGAAATCAAAATTATTTATATTACTTTTTATTACTTTATATTACTATTTAAAAATAATATTTACTTTTACTGGCATTTACTTTAAAAAATAAACGAAATATTTCTTCGCAAAAAACTACATGTAAGAGAATTAGCATAAACAAAATACAAACATTTGATGTTTATAATTATCTGCTGATGATGCTAACATGGTTAGCGAAACGCGCGTCCAGTGTAAAAGTAAAAGTGTTTTGGTGTATTGTGGTGATTTAGTGTTTTTATTTTGCTTCGTAATCTATACAACCTCAAAATAGGATGTATACCAATTTTAGTGAAAACGGACGTTTTCCAGTATGATCAGAAAGAGTTGTAACCAAAAGTAGTTTGCTGAAAACAACAGATTTCTTAATCTTTGATTATAACTAAAAGTATTGAAATCGTCACTATTACCTGTGTAAGCTATTTAAGTAAAGTCTGCCCAACGAGAGTATACATGGGAGTGACAGATCTGTCTGCTTTTTAAATTCCTAGTCAAATTGTATTTGTCTGTCATTTTTGGATGTCGTCTGTCGACATCTTCCTCTCTTCTGAATCTACAAAATTTTCAGGAAAACTGTTTCGTGTAGGTGAGGTGACAAAAGTACATGATTTTTTTGTACAAAATATAAGTTTCTTATGGGTCCAGTAATTACGAATTCACGAAATGCAATTTAGTAGGATTATGTTAAAATATTTTTTATCCATCTATGTTTTCAGTTAAATCCTTTTATATTTTGTAATACCACCTAAAAAATACGTGACTAACGAGCTCACCAATAAAATTGCTGATGAAATGTTAAAAACTGCGTCAGTGATCTGTGGCATTGCGAATATTTAAATGGATGCGATCTGTAATTTCAATGTCGACATTTTACAAATATTGCGGTTTTCTGGCGATTGGAATGAAATCTAATTTATTTTATGGCACAAAATAAAAACGTTGGTTTTTAATTAAATATACGCGTTTTTTAATGTTTTTGGAATGCCTTCGGTTAAATTTTATTAATTCTGGAAATATTTTTTTGACTGGTAACGTCATATTTTATTATAGGCATTTTAATTCCAAAATGTTTTTTTAATATTGTTTCGTTTGATTAAGAATGTAACTTAATTAATTTTTTAAATAAAATGTATCTTGGATATAAATTTATCTTTGTAAAATATCCCTAAAATATTATTTGTTTAGATCAGAGGTTGCCAAACTTTTTTTCCTTATCTACTCAATACGAACTTATATTGATTGACTCACTAAATTCTGTTCACCTGATTACGTCTTTTCAGCCTGACCACTCTTTGGCTGTAGAGATTAAGATACTTCTAGAGAGGGCATACATCGGAAACAGAAGGGTTGCCATCATGTAGATACCAAGCCACGTAGATATCTCTGGCAATGATAGGGTTATCATTGGTGGTAGGTAATGTAATTATAACTTAAACAATCTCCAAGATAAACAATATTCGAAATAAAATAAAAATAATTTAACCTTAAGACATAGTGCTTGCCCTAGAAAGGGTTACTATTATAAATGCAAACTAGAATAATTTATAGAGGCTACTAGGCTTATTACTTAATACTTATCATAATGTTTGTCTAATTCAATGTGTAGCTGTTCAATATACTCATATTATGGGTACAAATTTTAATCAACACTTACATAACAACGTCAGCGAAGCTGGTCAAAACCAACAAAAAATTGATGTCAGGTTGTATTGTCACATTGATGTTTATAGAGCACAATTAAGTTACTTACTGTGTAAGTAATAGGAATATTAGAGAAATATATATAGTACGCCACTGCACTTAACTTATTAAACTCGATACCCTCATAACGTAATTTTCCGAGAAATTCTTCAGTTTACCCAAGGCCTATGCCATTACTTTGCTGCCTGGAAGCAATAGTTAGCTGAATGTTTCGGGCCCTTCGGTTGGTTAGAGCTCCACTGTGCTAGCAAAAGCACATAAGGGCTGGTAAATGGGTTTGGGATGTGGGATGCCATGTTTTCGAAAACTGAGAACAGCCCAAGCGCAAGCAAGAGAACGGTTGCATATTGAACAAGGGGTTCGGGGTTAACTTAAATATTAACATTTGTATAGGACTATTTGTATATAAACGGCGTATTTATTTTTCATTTCTGAATATGACTTCTTTATTTATTCAAGATCTTTCAAGGGACCTGTACGTTGCTAGATGTTATTTTTTCGGTTATACAAAATATGTACTACATATAAATGATTAGGTAATAATTTGTTAGTATCCAGTACTAGCTTAGTTGTAGAGGGTTTTCAGATATATAGAGCGTGTCCCAGAAATAAGTGCAAGTATTTTAACTGCTAGTATAGTTCAACCCCAGAAACACGCCTATGAGGGTTTTTTCGCAAAAACATTTTTTTTTGAAAATTCGAAATTTTTGGAAAAAATGAATTTTTTTTAGTTTTTAGTTTTAAAAACATAATTTCTTAATAATATGGCAACATATGTATTAGATTAAATTTACAAGAAAAAAATTCAGAAAAGATCCAGTTGTTCTCAAAATTTTAGGAAAAAGTCATTTTTTTGGAAATTTTCAAAGTAAAATAACTCCGTTATTTTGGACTTATTTGAAAAACGATAAAGAGAAAATATGATTTTTTTATCGAGATCTACTACCCCTTAAAATACTCTCTTATAACTTATAAACATACAGAATATGGCTCACGTAGGATGTGGCAACATTGCATTCTCTCGAAGCACTGTAAAGAAATTTGCGGAAACCGAACAAGCGCCACTCAAAAGATTTTCAATATTTTCCGAAAAATGTCAAGAAAAAAATAAAATGTCAACATTTTTTTTTCCCAAAAACATTAATTAATGCTCTGGCTTTCTGGGGTCGAACTATACTAGATACCTGTTAAAATACTTCCACTTATTTCTGGTACACCCTGTATGTATAGTGTGATACATATTAGACGTAGTAAAATCTTTAAATGTAGGACTTGTAATGGTTTGCCTTAACCGCCAGAAAGTTAAATAAAAATAATAAAAAGTCAATCAGAATAGCAATCAAGTATCTTTGTTTGAAAACCCTGTATATGCAGGGTGCTCCAAATTCGAGCCTTATCTCATTTTGTTTAATTTATTTACTGACACCCTGTACATTGAAAGACATTCAAAATACACTGATAAAAAACCGATTGAAAGTTTTTAAATACACTTATAAGACAAAAATAATTCAACAACGGTTCATATAGACAAACTTTGTAAGGTTTGAAATATAGGAAAAAAAGATTTATTTTAAAAAGTATAATAATGTTCAATTTTCAGTTTTACATGTTCTACATTTCAGAAGTGTTATGGTTGATTCTCACTATACCTTCCGTATCAGCTACCTTCCGTTTCCCTTCTGTTTAAATATAAAATTATATTATCATGTAAATGAATAGGACAATGCACACTATCCGTTCCGTTTTCCATACAGTTTTTTGGCGGACGGGCTGAAGCGTATCGGAAATAGCGTGGTCAGGTTCTTACATTTGTTTATCTCTGTTAGCATTTTGCTGATATTTATTTATTCTTTCATCTGTTAATTAAACCTATTACCTTTTTCAAAAGATACAAATTTTTAAAATAAAACTTTCGTAATGATATAATTTGTACAATAAAAAGTAAGCAACTGATACGGAATGGAAGCTTACATATAGCGTCAGTACAATAAAAAAATACGGAACGGCTATGGAATGGAAACGGAAGGTATAGTGAGAATTAGTGCGGCGTTACACGGTCCGTTTTTGCGGCATCCCGTTTTGCAGGATGCCGCAGAAACGGATCGTGGCCTCCAATTATACGATCCTGCAAAAACGGATTGCGGGACCTTCGTGCAGCTACTACGCACATTTTGATATTGTGTGGCAGAGGCAAAGGAACTATGTCCCTTTCAAAATTAAACATTGTTTTATTACTTGAAGCTAAAAATTTATTACGAGAGCCGAAATGCCGTAAAACCTGGGTTCATCCTTTTAATTCCGAACGCGAAAGAAGACGATTTGAAAATTTTATTCTAAAATTCGAAAGTACAATGATAAATTCTTTGGCTACTATCGGATGTCTCAAAAATCTTTTGATGTATTGCTTGAAATATTGAGACCCAACATCACGAAACAAAACACGACAATGAAGATTCACCCATGCCCTTTGTCGTGCATCTTTGTTGGAATATTCAGGGTTTGATTTGTCCCAAAGGGCAGGTAGCCCATGAATTAGCTCGATAAATTGGTCCATATCAAACATATTTTGCTTATCGCGATCAAAGCGGCATACCGCAGAAACGTACCGTGCTACAGTTTACATTCAACTGACTGTGTCGTCACCAAGGTTCCCGCATCCCGCAATCCTGCATTGCGGCAGCATGTCGCCGCACATCCCTCAAAAACGGATGGTGTTACATCTGCCATGCCATCTCATGCGATATTGCCATACCGCAAAACGGGACCCGCAGTGCGGAACCTGCAAAAACGGACCGTGTAACGCCGCACTTAGGGAATGCAATCCCACACCAAAATCTCAATCCCGCAAACCTGCGGGATTAAAGCAATCAATCCCGCGGATCCGCAAATTTGCGGGATTGTAAACAATAAATGCTCTTCTTTTCTCTCTCCGATTTTGGGATGAAGTTTGGACCAGGTTTTAGACGCATCGATTGTGATTAAGATGCTATGTGGTTTTCGAAAATATATTTAGGGAATTCTCGTATACAGAGTATTTTATAATA
The DNA here is from genome assembly GCF_002938485.1 of Sitophilus oryzae. Lineage (NCBI taxonomy): Eukaryota > Metazoa > Arthropoda > Insecta > Coleoptera > Curculionidae > Sitophilus > Sitophilus oryzae. The sequence goes on from NW_022146055.1 coordinate 14,359,339, forward strand.
GTGTACAAATTTGGTCAAGAATTTGTTTTACCGAAAATTTACAATTTTTGAAAAATCGAAATTTTAACTATGTACGACTAATCTGTATTGAAATTAGAAAAAAACAATTTGGTGTTTTTTTAATTTTTTGTTTCAAGGAAAATACGAGTTTTTTCGAAAAATATGCATTTATAGTCATACATTTGGTCCTAAATGGTACAAAAGGCATTGTACATTTTGCATAGGCCCACATTACACTGATATAGCGTGTATCTTAAAATAGCTGAACAGAAATTTGGACCGATGTATACAGGGTGTTCAAAAAATATATTTAATATTAAATAAACGTAAATTTTATTATAATTTATCTACTTATTTTATTATAATTTATCTACTTATTTTATTAATAAAAGTATTATGCTGATGTTGAAGGTTTTTTTTCAATGTGTGTTAGTTATCTGCTTTTAGATACACTCATCCTGTATATATAGGTAGAGTATATATATATACATCAGTATATATAGAGTGTATCTAAACATGTACAAAGTTAGTACCATTTAGTACCTTCGTATGACTAAAAATGCATATTTTTCGAAAAAACGTCGTATTTTCCTTAAACCAAAAAAAAATAAAAACCGATCAAATTGTTTTTTCTAATTTCAATACAGATTAATCTTACTTGGTAAAAATTTCGATTTTTAAAAAATTGAAAATTTGCGGTAAAAAGATTCTTGATCAAATTTTCACATTATAAAACACCCTGTATACAAGAATTCGCTAAATATATTTTCGAAAATCACATAGTATCTTAATCACAATAGATGCATCTAAAACCTGGTCCAAACCGCATCCCAAAATCTTTTTTAGTTCAAGAGATATTCAACTTAAATTTACCCTAAAATTTTGCTTCTCCCGATAATTATGTCCGGCAGTTTATTTAACGAAATTGTCCACAAGTACTAGTTAAACGCTTTTCTTCACTTTCACGTCACGCTGGAAAGAAATCTAATAACTAACCCCTGTTTGTTTCACTTATTAATGGCCAAGCCGTAAAGGGAATCCCCTGGTGTCGATCCCGCAGATCCCGCACGGTAAATCCCGCAAATTTGATCCCGCGGAATGACAAAGGGATCCCTCATTTGCTCATTGATCCTATCATTCCCTAGTGAGAATCAACCTTTACGGATATAAAAACTATCGGAGTTCACATTCATGTTTTTTTGTCCATTAAATATACTGCACGTTTGCAAATCGAAGTGAATATTTAATGCTGATTTTAGTTACGACACGACAGTTGCATATCGAAAACAGAATGGTTTAAATAAAATAGTGTTCGATTATACTGCATTAACTACATATATATAGCAAGTCTATAGAGGATCGTGCTTATTCATGTATAACATTGGCTTAATGGATTCTCATTTTTTATAGACTACTTTAAATGAAAAATAATCAGAAACTTATTATGTTTTTTATAAGACAATTGTTTTCAAATTAGTTTTCTTTTTCTTGAATGTTATCAGGTTTGTTACCAACAAAAGTTGATCATGGAAACTACAATGTAAAGGCGCGTAAATTACGTGAGGGAATCAAGGGAGGGAGGACCAAGCCGAATCCCTCCAAATCTTACGAGAGGGGAAAGTGGGTTTCGGAAAATATAACCTATTTTTTTTTCGAGCAAAAATAGTGTAAAAATGTGAGCTATTAGGCTTCTGTGTGTAAGTAAAAGCCTGCAATGTATCACAACAATGCTATAAAAATCGGAGAACTATTGGAAAATGTGGCGGAATTCAATAATTACCTCGGTAGTTTGATTTCGGAGAAGGCCAATATCGACTCTGAAATTCAGCACTGGATTAGCAGCGCCTCAAGAGCATTCTGGAAATTAAAAGGTACAGGGTTTTCTATAATCATGACTTCTATAATCAAGCACAAAAACGAAACTGGCAGTGTACCGAGCAATAATAATTCCCACCATGTTATATGGAAGCGAAACCTGCGTGCCGTACCGCCGACACATGAACGCATTAAAGAAGTTACAACAGAGACAACTCTTAAGAATCAAATGGTTCCATCATGTATCATGTCTCAAACGTATCGGTCCTTGAAAAAGCTAACTGCGAGAGTGTTGAAGTCATGATTACAAAGTCCCGCTTAAGATGGGCTGGTCACGTATGCAGAATGCAAGAAAACCGCATACCAAAATCTCTGCTTTACGGTGAGCTTGTAGACGGTAAGAGGAGGCCGGGTGGACAACTCAAACGGTATGAAGATATTTAGTACAAGTACAAGCAGAATGAGTGGGAAGAAGCAGCTCACAATAGAACGGAATGGAGAAGAATTGTAAACTCAGTTAACAGCGACAACCAAAAAGTAAAGAGGCAATAAAGCAATGAGATTTTTGAATGTCCGGAGTGCGGTAGACAAATAACATCACGTATTGAGCTTTTCAGTCACAGAAAAGCTCATGAAAGAAAACGCCTTGCGTGACCATCTTCTGATGCGTGTCGAAATACTCGTCAGCGAGTAATGGCAGTATTTGCGTAAGTAACAACCGTTTAGAGTGGCTAAATCAGAGCGAAGTTGAAGGAGCGGATGATTTTACTAAAAATCACATCGGGTCGAGACAGATCTCACCACATCACACCGAGGGGGATTTGTAGGCCTTTTTACGTAAAATACCGCGGAAATGTATATTTTTTCACTCAGTAGTGTAATACAGGTACGGACGAAAAGTTATTACTCTTCAAAACAGCGATAAAATATGTAGGTGGCGCCCCCTACAAGTAGGAGCCATACTGCCGAAATCGAATTTCTCATGTCAAAAAAAACATCCAAATGTCGGCGTTAGCTTAGTTGGAAAAAATCGAAATAAAAATGAAACTTTTCTACACCCTGTTTCTCCGAAACGAAGCATGTCAGGACATATGCAGGTCCGAACTGTATTCCGGAAACTTCGGCAGCATATTCTGCAGATAAAAATATGTAAAAAAGTTCGTATAAATGTATGTCCTAAAATCCTTAGTTTCGAAGATACAGGGTGTAGAAATTTAATTTTTATTTCGATTTTTTCCAAATAATTTCTGAAGTAACAATATTTGAATGAAAATTGGTGCCTGGGAATTTTTTGATATGAGAAATTTGATTTTCAATGTCAATATGACTTCTACTTCATACTTGTACTCCTACTTCAACAGAAACTGTTTTATCACCATTTTTCCACAGAAAATGTATGATTAATTAAAGAAAAAAATTTCGCAAATTTATTATTTCAGCCAAATAACTAACTACTCACGTGTTTTTTTTAATAATGCCAGGTATTGACTATTTCCATTCTAAATACCTCGAGAACGGTTGCTTGTAGCAATTTTTACAAAGAGACATTTTTTACGTAAAAAGTCACGAAAATGTAGGTAATTTTTTTCACTCAGTAGTTTTATACAGTTACGGAGGAAAAGTTATTACTCTCCAAAACAGTTAAACACATGTAGGTGGCGCCCCCTACCAATAGGAGTCATATTAACATCAAAATCAAATTTCTCCTGTCAAAAAACTCCCACACACCAATTTTCATCAAAATATTGACGTTATTTGAAAAAAATGGAACTAAAAATGAAATTTCTACACCCTGTATCTTTTTAGGACATACATTTTAGGATAGATTTAGATTTTGTAGCATTTTAGGATATACATTTATACGAACTTTTTTACTTATTTTTATCTGCAGAATATGCTGCCGAAGTTTCCCGTACACAATTCGGACCACCCTCGTATATTTTTACGCTTATTTCTTCCCTCAACTGTAATAGTTTATTTCTTTTCTAATTATTGAAACAGCGTGCTCTAAAACAAATTTCAAATACAGACGCTATTTTTGAGGCTAAGTCGATATGGTATTAATTAAATAGCTGTCAATTTATATCGGTAGAACATGTCGAGTTCCAAAGTTGATGGCCTTCTTTTTCTGACAGCCCCAGCAAGTCCGGATTGCTAACAGGGACCGCTTTTGCGGACTTCAGTCGTTTAGTTAAGGAACAAGTAATTACGAATCAATTGCCACTGAGGGAAAACAGGTTTTTTTCAGGATTGAAAAGCCTGTTTTCCTCTGTAATCTGCTTTTGGAACAAGGTGCGGAACGTAACGTTTTCAAAAACGGTATCGAACGTTTTTGTCCTGTCCATATAGGCGGACATCCCAGAACTACAATGTTTATTGCATCGATCTTTTTTGCTATACAGGGTGTCCCAGAAATAAGTGCAAATATTTTAAGGGGTGGTAGATCTCGATAAAAGAAACATATTTTCTCTTTATCGTTTTTCATATAAGTCCAAAATAGCGGAGTTATTTTACTTTGAAAATTTCCAAAAAAATGATTTTTTACTAAAATTTTGAGAACCACTGGATCGTTTTCTGGATTTTCTTTCTTGTAAATTTAATCTAATACCTATGTTGCCATATTATCAAGAGAATATGTTTTTTAACTAAAAAAATTCCAAAACATTTCGAATTTTCAAAAAAAAATTTCGCGAAAAGACTCATAGGCGTGTTTCTGGGGTTGAACTATACTACCAGTTAAAATACTTGCACTTATTTCTGAAACACCCTGTATAAGATCCTTTCAGTGTTACGATTTTGACAGTGAACAAAATAAGTATAATTTATAACATTTAGATTGTATATTTTATTAAAAAAAATCATCTGGCCGCTATATCTTCAATAAATGTTCACCAATGAGACGGTTCGCTCTTCTTTAAATATTAAGCTGAGTTCCAAAGCTGAGTCGGTTAAAAGGATAATACATTTTATATGTACCTACCCGCATTTTTTAATTAGTCGTTTTATTTGCAGAATTGGCAACAGTCAAAATCTTCAGCAAATACACCTGCTTCCTATACGCATAAAAAAATACCATTAACACTTCTTACAAAGACACTCTACGTACGACGCACACATTTCATTCCATGTCAGTAATTTCGAAAGATTTAATTGACACTGAGAATGCGACGTTGCCGTAATGATACAATGAATCTTTTAAAAAAATTAATTTTATTTTTCAGAAACTATTTGAGACAGAGTTTACCAAAAATGTCTTTTTTTATATCTACTAGTGGGTAAATGAATTTGTAGAGATATATTACGACTTTTCTTGGAACTTTAGTTTCGGAGATAATAATTTAATAAGCACCTTTTAAAAAAATTAATTTTATTTTTCAGAAACTATTTGAGACAGAGTTTACCAAAAATGTTTTTTTTATATCTACTAGTGGGTAAATGAATTTGTAGATATATTACGACTTTTCTTGGAACTTTAGTTTCGGAGATAATAATTTAATAAGCACCTTTTAAAAAAATTAAATTTATTTTTCAGAAACTATTTGAGACAGAGTTTACCAAAAATGTTTTTTTTATATCTACTAGTGGGTAAATGAATTTGTAGATATATTACGACTTTTCTTGGAACTTTAGTTTCGGAGATAATAATTTAATAAGCACCTTTTAAAAAAATTAATTTTATTTTTCAGAAACTATTTGCGGCGGAGTTTACCAAAAATGTTTTTTTTATATCTACTAGTGGGTAAATGAATTTGTAGATATATTACGACTTTTCTTGGAACTTTAGTTTCGGAGATATAAATTTAATCGGACCTTTTTAAAAAAATTAATTTTATTTTCAGAAACTATTTGAGATAGAGTTTACCAAAAATGCTTTTTATATCTACTAGTGGGTAAATGAATTTGTAGATATATTACGACTTTTCTTGGAACTTTACTTTCGGAGATATAAATTTAATAAGCACCTTTTTTAATAGAGCACGTTAATAGAAGTATACAAACTCCAATATTGTTAGAAGAATTTTTCAGGTATTATGAGAGAAAAAAAATACTTTTTATCAAAATTTCATAGGTGAAATAGGCAATCGACTTGTAGATGCTGTGTCTCGCACTATTTATATACCTACCTAGGCATTTTTAAAACTCTTGCTTAATTTGCAAAATCGCCAACCGTCAAAATCTTTCGCAAACGTACACCTGCGTCTTCCGCATGGAAATTTTACCATTAACACTTCTTACAAGGACGTACGTACGACGACGCACACATCTCCTTCCAAGTCGGCGTGTAAATTCCGAGAGATTTAATTGCCAAGAGCGAACACAGCGAAACATTTCCTCGGCCGTGCCATTAACATATTCAACACGTTCCCAGACTAAGTCGAACACCGAGTCAATTAGTCGTACGGGGGGAATTACCCGCCGCAAAAATGTCTCGGCAGGCTGGGGTTACGGTGAGCTAATGCGCGGATACGGTGGTATTTATTTACTCCTTCACTACCATGCGATTTACTATTCGAAATGTCTCATTCAGTTTAATCAGTGTCAAGTAATCATTTTTTTCCATAGCAACTGTTAAAATTGCCTTATATCTATCAAAAATAGTAGATAAAATAGTACTTTAACCGCAAGGGTAGATTAAATGCAAAAAAAATGCAAGTGTAAAGGAATTTCACATCTTCTGGGTTTAAAATTTTTGACTGTTTCGGCACAAATTACCTATAACAGATGCGAAAGAACACCGAATTACGCGTTCAGGTTTCTGTGACCTTCAGAAAGAGTTCATAGACAATCCGCATCCAATGTATAGTTTGGGTTATTATTTGTTTGGGTGAAAATAATCTGCACCAATATGTTATCGAGGCATACAAAAAGGTCCACAGACTTCGAGACATACGAAAAATCAAGTCCATTGAGCGTGTGTCGCAATTTTCACACCTTAAAAAATTAGTTTTTTATAGCTATAGCAACTGCAGCGACTATGAAAAAAGCTGTGTGATTTTCATAGAAAATAAGGGCACCTGTAATTCATTTGAGAATTTTATAAATCGCTAAAAGAGGTTTTAAATCTCTTGGATTCCTATTAATATTAAATAAATTTTATTAAAAATTGAACTAAAATTGTTAGTATCAAAAACAATTCAAATTCAAAAATTGTATCAGTCAAATTCCCTCATTTAAGGTGAATATTAAAGTAAATATAAATACAGCTCATTCTAAGCTCTACTTATCTTTAAGAAAAATTTATATCATTGTTGCAATTGGGCCTTTATGCCATTTCGAATGAACAATAGTATTAATAATGTACATTATAATAATAATAAATTTTATATCATAGTGTGGTATTAAAACTACTAAAACACTTTTAAATTGGTATTATATTAACAACTTTTGTTTTTTAATCCAATAAATTTCTCAATCAAAATATTTGTGGTCCTGAAAAGGACCTTCGATTTCCATGTTCGTCAAGGTAGGTAATGGGATGGGTAAACGGTAAAAAACAGGATAATGAAATTTAAAAAATTACAAAAATTGTTCAAAAGTGCCTCCCTCTTGCATTAAACCAAACGATCATAAAATCCCCTCCTCACATTGGATAACATATCAGGGGTGACAGTGTCAAAGGCATTAAATATTTTCTGCCTTAACTGCTCCAAGTTTTGAATTTCTTCATGGCCGTAAATTTTGATTTTATGTACCCCCATAAAAAGAAATCATTCATCGAGAAGTCAGGTGAAATTTAAAGTCTCAGTCTAAACAAAACTGTAATTTTTGAAAACTTGTCAAAATTTGGACACACGCTAAATGGACTTGATTTTCCTATGTCTCGAAGTCTGTGGACTTTTCTGTATAATCTCGCAGTAATTTAATAGATTGTTCGTCATATTATATCAGCTCGTAGGTGATTAGGAAAAAAAAGATATTTATAGTATAAAAAATTAATTTATTTAACAAAATTTAATTAAAGATGTGACAAAATAGTTACATTTCTATTGGTTCTATCGGACTTTTTTCAACTATATAAATCTTTATTTTTTGTAAACTTTAATGAATAAAATATTTTCAATCTAATAAATAATTTAATGATGTAAATAAGAGGAAATTTCTCACATGGGTGGTCAAATTCTATAGTTTTCATTATATCAAACAGCCTCTGAACGTTTTCTTCAGTGCAAAACTCATCAAAATTTAATTTAAATAATTTTTCCAGCCTGTAAATAAAATGAACAAATTTTTCCACTTTCATGATCAAAGGCTTTTAAATGGGTAAATAATTTCGAGTTATCCAGAGATTCGGATTTTTTTGCAAATTTTAGACAAATATCACATTGATGTATTTGAACACCCTTTTTAATGATGTAGTCAAACATAATTAAAGGCATTTTGAGTTGAAAACATTTCTCAGAGGCTGTTTGATATAATGAAAACTATAAAATTTGACCACCCATGTGAGAAATTTCCTCTTATTTACATCATTAAATGATTAATTAGATTGAAAATATTTGATGTATTAAAGTTTACAAATAAAGATTTATATAGTCGAAAAAAGTCCGATAGAACCAATAGAAAGGTAACTATTTTGTAACATTTTTAATTAAATTTTGTTAAATAAATTAATTTTTTATACTATAAATATCTTTTTTTTCCTTATAAATAAACACATTTGCATCCCATTTTAAATAAGATATACAAATTACCAAAACTTAGAAATAACAGTTCAAAGTTCAACAAAAATCCTACAAGCGTTTTTAAAAAGAAACATATAACCACGCACTATGTCATTCCAGCAAGCGAATACGACACAGCATAGGTTTCCGGACTAAACGACTGGTGTATTTACACCACTCAATAGGCGTGTCGGGTTTGCCGAGCGGTTTCCGATGCAGTCGCTTTCTTTCGCATCTGTTATAGGTAATTTGTGGTTTCGGTTTGTAACCGCTACATTACTGCTTCAAGAAAATGAGAATACAAAGTTTAGATGTTACTACGTCCGTACCTGTATATATATTACATATATATTACAAACTACTGAGTGAAAAAATATATTTCCGTAATTTTTTACGTAAAAAATGTCTCTTGGTAAAAACTGCTACGGGCAACCGTTTTCAAGATCTTTGGAATGGAAATAGTCAATACATGGCATTATTGACAAAAAATAAACATATTGACTAGATAGTTATTTGACTGAAGTGATAAACTTTTGAATTTTTTATTTTTTTAAGCTAATTATGAATTTTTCTGGAAAAATACGATAAAACAGTTTCTGTTGAATCTTCCCTTCAAAAACATTTTTTATGTATTATTTCAGACTAGTAGGTACCTATTCAGTCAACATGTATAATTTTTGTAATAATTATGACATGTATTGACTATATTTAGATTTCAAATATCTTGAGAACTATTACTCGCAGATATTTTTACCACGAGACCTTTTTTACGTAAAAAAATGACGGAAATGTATATTGTTTTACTCGAAAGTTTTATACAGGTACGGACGAAAAGTTATTACTCTTCAATACAGCTAAAAAAAGGTGGCGCTTGTACAAGTAGGAGTTATCAGTTATACTGAGATCGAAACCGAATTTCTCATGTCAAAAAACACCCAGGCTCCAGTTTTCATCTAAATATCGGCGCTCAAAAATTACTTGGAAAAAATAAAAATAAAAATGATACTTCTGAATTCTTCTGTACAAGCGCATTTCGAAGGCTTCCAAATTACTTTCATAATAATGCTATAACATGTTTTTTTTATTAAATAACCTGTCCTTTGAAAAATTATGATTAATTTATGTTTTGCGTGGTAGCTAATGTTATCATAGACCATATTGGGGACACGTTCTGAGAATTTTGATGCGGCCTAAGTTTATAATGAATTAACTAACATCATCTACGGATATAAAAAAACCATGTTATAGTATTCACTTTAGTACATATAGCAGATGTGGAAATAACGTTTCAATTACGTTAACGTTTGGGTCATCTGTTTCATTTCTGTGTTAGTAGAAAATGACAATACACAAAGACATCCAAAACATGACAGAAGAAACAATCTACTTTTGAATTAAATGGCAGAGGACCATTCCCACTGTCATATTGTTTGAAAAAAAATCTTTCATCTGTGTATTAATTATTATTATAAAACACTCATAAATTACCCATGCATAAAGAAATATTAACAGAAATGTTTTTTTTATCATAAATATTTTATCTGTCCTACAGAATTAGGTCAATTTCCCTGAACCTCAATATTTTCTGTTAATTTTGACAACATTGTTTGTTGTTATATGAAAAATAAGATATGAAAAACTGGTTGTTGATCCAGGGTCGCCGACTGAAGAAAGTAGTGGAAATGAATTATACAGCTGTGATATCTTAACTTCTGCTTTACCTGTTCATTAAACAGGTTTTTACACGAAGATAAGCAAAATTTTTATAATGCACTTTTTGTACGATTAAAGTATGGTGTTATGCATTCTTCTGTTTGCAAACAGTTCACAAAGAACATGGTTGATATTTTATCGAAGCCTTGTTGGTGATATTAAACTGTAAGGCTTCGTTCAGTAAACTTTGCTATTGATACAAAATATATTTTTATTTGGTAAGGATTGAAAGAAAGCATTATAAATGTAGAGTCAAGTGAGACAAGTGCTATTTTACGACAAACGTTACTGTACACAAGAATGTAAAGAAATAAATGATAGGTTGCCACTTATTTATTAAAAAAGTTTACTAGAATGTAGAATGTTTAGGAGGGGATTTAATCACCGCTACCTTACAGATCTATTGTGTGTTCCCCTTTCTTGACTTATAACGAGTTATAACTTATCATACAGTCTCAGGGCTTTAACAAAAGCCAGAATCTGAGACGGCTCCACTGAGGCCAGCTCTTCATCCTCGACATCAGCCGTACCAAAGTTCATGGTACGAATGGTGAATGGTCGTCGTCTCGGCGTACTCAGTGATAAGGTGTTCTGGTGTTCCCCATTTTCCCCACAGAATCTGCATTCGCCGTTGTTTCTCAGCTTCAGCCTAGTTCAGCCTAAAAAGTTTACTAACTAGATAATATCTTATATTATGATTGTTATACCTAACGATTTGTTGTTTATAAAAATTCATTAAATTAATAAATCTGTTTAAAAAATTATAGATTTTTATCTATTAATCAGTAATTCGTAATAACTAACGTAACGTTTTTCTACAAATTAAGGCCTTATAGTTTTTGCTTTGTTAATATATTTAAGTTTCATCTTATCTTTTTGTGATAAATCTATTCTAGAACGTTGAGAGTAATCATGAATGGAACATCATAAACTGGCATTGTTTTCGGAATTCGTAACAAAAATCTAAACATAACTTTTAATAATTCACAACTTAGTAATTGCCTAAGTAATGTGCGTATTTTTGTGATATTATCTAAATTTTAATTTATGCAATTCCTAAATAGTTCTGATGTAAATAAAGATATTTACTCAACACTGTTTTTATAAAAATTCTGGAAATACGCCAATGACGTTCTTGAAAAATGTATATATCATATTGTAAATAAATAACGCTTTATTTACATTTTGCTTGTACCTGTTGGGTCAATACAAAACAATGAATATTAGTCAGTCTATCTTTTATACATGTCTTTGGTTCTAAGAATCAGATAAATAATAAATAAAGATTAAAATGGAAGGGACAATAATATGTTGTACATTCAGTTTCAGTAAACCTCTAATAAATGTTAGTGTCATACTAATTTATTGAACATCGATATGTAGGTCAAATAATAAATAATTAATCATAAGGTATAAAGTATAGCCTACGACACTGTGCTATATAATAATAGAGAATGTAGAAATGAGGGGAAGGGGGGGGGGGTTAATCACTGCTACCTAAGAGATCTATGGTATCCCCCTTCCTTTAGTTATAACTCATCATATATGGGGATTTTTCTGTTTTAGGAGGGACAGGGTATCTCCCATCCTCCTCTGACAACAGATGTTATGTTCCTCCGAGGAGTGGACATCTACCTCCTATGGGGGTGTATATACCCTGCCACGGGTAGGGTTTAGCCCTCCGTGCCCTTCAAAGTCGAGGAGCTTGTCTCCGGCTGAGGTACACGTGAGGTGGAGGCTGGAGGATCTGTCTCCATTATCTCTAGCTCTTTATGGTATCTCGGAAACCGTTGTAGCGCCTTATGATGTTCACCAAGATGCCATCAAAAAAGTTTTAAAAATTTCAAGGATTGCTGATTTTTTTTGGAGAAAACGGATTTTTTGGAAAATCAATTTTATAAATATTCTTTTTAAAGAATCAAAAAACTAATTGCACATTCTCATAGCCACTCTATTAGGGCTATCTAACAGTATTTTTAGATTTTCAAATTAGCTCATAATTTGTGAGATACAGAGGCCGACTTAATTTTTTTTAAATACGGACCTGCATTTTTTATTTCAGTTTTTAAAAGAACTCGGTCTTCTGAGTACAATGATATATGCCACATTTTATACCTTTTTTTTGTTTTGGTTACATAACAACAAAATTATTTAATTATTATTTAAAATATGTTCAAGTCCCACCATGGATTTTTGAAATTATTTAATCTGATTATATCCATCGCAACAATATTGATCAGCGCTAATTAACATTGAATAAGGAAAATCGAGCCAATTGAAAGATTCAAATAAATAATATTCAGGTCAGCAACTTAGATATTATTTTTAACTTTTTAGCCGACCATACCAACAGGTATGGTAGGCTATTAAGATTGGCAAAAAAAAGGTTTTTTAATTTCTCTCAAAGTGAGTTATTTGGGTCATAAATGACCTAAATACAAAATATTTTCATGGTGTCTGTCTGTTTGTCTGTCTGTCTGTCTGTCTGTCTGTCTGTCTGTCTGTCTGTCTGTCTGTCTGTCTGTCTGTCTGTCTGTCTGTCTGTCTGTCTGTCTGTCCGTCTGTCCATCTGTCCTCTGACTGTAACACGATAACAAAAATACTGTAGCACCCGAGAAACTGGCCATTAGTTTTTGGTGGGGTTGGGGGGTTGGTAAGGGGGTATGGGAGGGGGTTAAAAATTTTAAAAAATCGTAACTCCAAAATTACAGTAGCTAGCGAAACGCGGTTTTCAATTTAACATTAGGAATAATATTTGCAACAAAATGTGTAAATAACATTAAAATCAGTCAAAGTCGCAGTTTTTGAGATAAGTGAAAATTGAAACAAAAAGAACTGCCTACCAACTTTTTATTAACATACGATCTAGCAATATGCATAATATTAATCGTAGTTATTATAAATAAATCACCTACAAACTAGTATCTAATGCTCTTCATGTTCTACATCTTGGTGAACATCCCAAGGCGCAACTTTGCCCCATTTTAACCATCTTCGTATGTGTTACGGTTACCGAGATACCAATGCTCGTACCTCGAATGTAGTACCCTGTATATAAGGCGCTAGACATTATCTACTATAGATCAATATAAGGCAAAAATATAATGAAAAAAACAAACAAAACGAACAGAAAAGGTATAAAATAAGTTGGGTGTAGACATTACTTAAATGAATTAAATAAAAGGTTTAGAAATAATAAATTTTCTCGTTTATAACAACTATCAAAGTAATAAATTACTCCATTATAAACGGCTACCTATTTACTAAAAGTAAAATTATTGAGTTCCTACAGTCCATATATATGTGAGACGTAGCATTCAGTAGTTGAGTAATTCCTCTTCTTTGAATGCAAATAATCCGTTCTAAAGGAAAGCGTAAATAAAACAATCCCCGTTAGTACATACTTAAAGACACTTTAAAGTACTCGAGGTACTCTAGTAATGGAGGGAGTTCTTCGCGTGAACGCTACACTTGAAGATGTATTTAGGCATAGAAATCTTCTGGTAATGACTTCCGTTGAAATAAGTGACCACTGGACAGACATAACGACGGGACGCAAACTGATTCCTTTTTCTTATTTCATGTTTCTTCTTTGTTCAATTTTATTTTTTATTATTTATTTGATATAATTAATTTTATTAACTCTCTAATTAATGCATTCTTATTGTTTGTTTGTAATTTGCAGTGATTCTAAAATAAATACGTTTATAAATTGTTGTATCATTTATTAAAGAATATATTCGATCAAAAATATAATAGATCAATTTTCTTCAATCATAAAAACGTCAAAATCATTAGATAGAAAAAATCACTTAAGGCAAATTTAGGTTTAATTTAATTTGTTATCGGTAAATCAGTCAGTAGGTATAGGACTACAACACGAAAACGCTTTTTATATTAATAGTGGCTTTTAACAACATAAGCAATATATGTATATGCCTTCGGTCCAGACTGATTAATTATAATGGAATATCGAGTTTGCGCGAAGAAAGTGTGCGTAGAAAGTAATGCAAGCTTACGATAAAATATATTTAAACTTATAAAGAGGCAAATTAAATTTTTGATATATACAGGGTCTCCCATCTAAAATGTATTTTCCGAAGTCTATTAAATATAGCGTTGGATTAAGTGGTTATGAAATAAACATTACGTATTTTTCTCTCTCCAACTTACAAGATCGCTATAGCAATTCACATGTAAATAATGACCCCAAGACTGTCTCGACAGTCTCTTGTCGATATGGTATAAGAATACGTTTTTAGCATTTTGAAAGTTATCAGCCGGGTTATCAGACAACAGAGATTTCGTAAATATAAGTATATCTAAAAATTAAAACTTTAAATCACCTTGTATCGTAGAGACTAAGGAGACCTTCACAATTTTGACACAGAAAAGTATCTGAGGTTCGTGAAAAAAAAACCGTAAAGTTCTATCCTCACTAATAAGCGAGATAACCCTTATTTTGAAATTTGCAACCAAAATGGGACACTCTATTACAGGGTTGGCATGATATATATCAATGATATATATCGGATATATTATATCATTGATATATATCATGATATTTATACCTTGATATATATCATGATATTTATAAAAAAATAAAACTCAACAATCACTCAAGAAAGAAAAAAACAAAAAAAGATAATATTGATTGGATCTGGGTCAATCCAAATGTACCAAAAACTTTGCCGAAACAGTAACAATTGATTCTGACTCTGACGAATCTGACGATGATTTACCATTAATTATAAATAAATAATCATAAATTTGTTTGTTGTTAGTTTTAGAATATCTGTTTATTTTTTTTTTAATTTCCGTTTATTTTTTAGAATGGTGTATACCCCGTTTGCTCCTTTTTATTTTCCATAATTGATTTTCGTTTCTTCATCATTCTTTCCATCTCCTGGGTTGCACACGGTGCCTCGTTGTATCGTTTGCTCCCTGGTTTTTTGTTTTTTGGGATCGGTTTCATCGCTTCCTAATTCCTTACAGTACTGATGAGGCAGTAACATCAGTGTATACTAGTGTACACTCACAAACACACCTAGTTTGTGAGTGTGCGTCCCTGCACTGGGTGTACACTGGTGTATACGGTTGCGAGTTGTTGAGGGCTGAGCCGTTTAATATTTTTCTTCTTTTTTATACATTTCCCTCACTATTTCTTTCTTATTTTTTAAAATTTCCGTTCATTTCTTAGAATTCCTGATTATTTTTTTAGAATTTCCGTTTATTTTTTAAAATTTCTGTTTATTTGTTAGAATTCCTGTTTTTTTTAGAAGTTCCGTTTATTTTTTTAGAATTTCTGTATATTTTTTATATATTTTTGTTTTAATGTTGTTCCTATTATGTGCAAAGCAACAATAATTAAGTTGAAATAAAAATATTTGCTTGAGCTCTTGATTTTACTTGATACTAAACGCAGTTTTACATAAAAAATAAAAACAAAAATAAATATCAAAACTTGATATATATCGGATATATATCCGATATTTGATATTTATATAAATATCATGATATTTGCCAACCCTGCTCTATTAACACTATAAACTATAGCAGCAGGTCGTAATAACGACGGCACATCCCATAACGACGGTATATTCATCTTGTTGCTGTACGTTTTTCACAGATTCTTCTTGGTGAATTCGTAGAGTACCTACAATATCCATAATCAGTAACTGAAAATCTATTTTACTATACAGGGTGTCCCAGAAATAAGTGCAAATATTTTAACTGGTAGTATAGTTCAACCCCAGAAACACGCCTATGAGGTTTTTTTGCGAAAAAAAAAATTTGAAAATTCGAAATTTTTTTAAAAAAAATTTTGGTTTGGTTTGGTTTTTTTAGTTTTTAATTAAAAAAACATAATTTCTTGATAATATGGCAACATAGGTATTATATTAAATTTGCAAGAAAGAAAATCCAGAAAAGATCCAGTGGTTTTCAAAATTTTAGCAAAAAATATTTTTTTTTGGAAATTTTCAAAGTAAAATAACTCCGTTATTTTGGACTTATTTGAAAAACGATAAAGAGAAAATATGTTTCTTTTATCGAGATCTACCACCCCTTAACATATTTGCACTTATTTCTGGGACACCCTGTATATAATAATAATAACTCCCGTATATAGCGTTTAACGCCTTGGGAGTAGCAAGGTACAGCTTGCCATGCTAGAGTCTTTCGGTATACAAGGAAGGTAATGTGGCTAGCACTACGCTTCAACCGCCTATTATTACCTCAGGATTGTGAATCGTAAGTATTCATTTAAGGCTGAGTGGACCTAGGTACCCAAACTATTTTTATTTGAATAAAAATAGTCGGCTCATGAAATGCCGGGTGTAGGATTCGAACCCACAACCTTGAGATTGGTAGATAGCTGTACCTCTACGCCACCGGGCAAAATTTATTATATTAATCTGAATATTTATTTAGGTTGGAGATGATGATCAACTACAAGAACACCTTATGAAATATTCGGTAGTCCTATTTGATTCCTTTTTGCTAATGTATGGATTAACAGCTGATGTAAATTGTTTAGTAAAGTCGAGACAATGAAATCCAGGAAAATATTAAACCTTTGTCACGTTGTCTTCTATGCTAAAACTGTACGACAAAAGGTCTTAAGAGCATACATAATTTACGCTGCTTGTGTACTTGCGCTAGAATTGTTAACGACGAGGATTAGAGAAGACCGAAACAAAAAGTTGTTTCGTGATATTGTTAAGTAAATATTAGCTTTGTATCGAATATCTTATTACATACGGGACATCTAATGTTACGAATATTATGAAATGTTTTCTTCGTCTCTATTGTTTAATGTTTATACAATAGAGTTTACTATGAAATTCCAATTAGTAAGAGTATCCCTAATGAGTTACCAAGTGAAAGTTACATAAATGTCACGTGTAAGCCAAAGTTTACAGAATTTTAATTCTGCAAACTTTTCTACAGTTCCCGTAAAGGTACATTCAGGCTGAGAGCGTCGAGCTTTGCGTAGCGTCCGCGTGTCGAAATGGAATCAATTTACTTAACTTAAATTAGACCGTTCAGGCAGACAGCGTCGCGTTTGGCGTTGCGCTAGCGTCCGCTGAGCGTCGGGGTTCGAGTTCAATGGGACGGACGCGACGCTCGACGCTTTCAGCCTGAATGTACCTTAAACCTTATTCATATAAATTTAGGTCCGTGTACAGGGTGTCTACTTTTATTAAACTAAACATGCTACTTATTTCCAATTTTATCTTTCTACACATTCTATACTAAGGTATTTTTTAAATGCCTCATTTATTTTAAGTTATATAATTAAGACAACAATAATTATTGGAAGATTTTTTTTCTAGGAGTTAAGTTTACAGATAATTTGGAACTTCGTATGTTTCTAGATTCATTTCACATAGTTAATCTAAATAAAATTATTGAAAAGAATTGTAGATATTATTTTTCAAGTACAGTACGTCTGTTCGTTCTGTAGCTACGGAGTATCCGTGAGAGGGGAAACGATATTCTCTCGATGTTTTTCGTAAAAAATTAGACAACGCGTCCCATCAATAAAAATTCGACAAATTTGCAAGTAGCCAATAAAATGAGTGGGCGGAGCGATTTGCGGTGACGTACTCGTCAAGTCGACGTATAAAATATATTGCTGTTTATTTAAATGTTTTTTGTCCGCATTCCTTTCATAGACACAGATCCAGCAGATGGACTGTACATTTCAAGTCAATTATTACAAATACGAGTATCGAAAACAGATCTAATGTTTTTCAAGTACATTGACATCAAGCGCTTTTGGTTTCATAACATTTCATATAAATATAGATAAATATGCCTTGGTATCGGTATACTCAATTGGTTCAAAGCACTTGGAGCAAGCAAGGTTCAAAGATTATTATTTTGATTATTATATACCACATTCATACATTTTAGATTGTATGCTGTGGGCCAGGCACCGAACTCTAACCACTCAATATGAGTAACTTTGATCTTGGTCTTATGGGTTAAAATACAGTATTTTGCCACTGAAACAGAAATTTAAAAAAAATAATAAAAAATTGTAAAATGCCATTGCGTAGACGGAAACCAGTTTGTCAGTGGTTTTTCACTTGTATAACAAATTTGAAGAGCCAACAAGAGATGGTTGGAACTGAAACACCTTTTTTTAGTTATAGCTTATTATATACAGACTCAGTGCTTTAACAAAAGCCAGTATTTGAGACGGTGTTACAGCGGTTAGTTCTCCATCTCCGATATCAGTCGTACCAAAGTTTATGGCTCGAATGGTTGTCGTCTCGGCGCACTCAGTGGTGATCTGTTCTGGTGCCTCCCCATTTTCCCTACAATAATTTCCATACATTCGTTGTTGTTTCTCAGCTTCAAACTACTGAAGTGTTCATTGAGGGAAAAAAATCCCCGTGACAATTCGAAGATTGTTCTTACTTAAATCATGGAAAATCTTTGATTTTTCTCGGTCGTAAATTCTGGAAAATTTCTTCCGAGTGTCTTAGATCGTTGTAAGATTCCCGTTTCAGGTTACGGTTGGCGTCTTCCAGGTTCTTGAGTTCCGCTTTAAGTTGGTTTTCCACTTAGGAAGCAGGATGGTTCTGGTCCAGTTAGTGGAGTGTTCGCTACTTTTGTGGCTAGATCGTTTGCTTTTTCATTGTCTTCTACCCCTTGGTGGGCTCGCACCCAGAGGAGGAGGACTTTATTTTCTTTGCCTAATTTGTTTAGCTTCTCTAGGCATTCTTTGACCAACTTCGAACTGATGGTTACTGAGTTGATCGCTTTTAATGCTGCTTGACTATCGTATAAGTTGGTTATTTTTTGTGTCCATTAGTGTCTATCTAAGTTGTACACATCTTTGGATCCTGTGGTATAGGTACCCATCGCAGTATTTAGTTTTAGTTTTCGGTTAATCCCTGTTCCAGCTTTTGTTTTGAAAGCATCACTATATATAACACGTTGTGGTCTAACATTCTACAAAGGTATCCATACCTAGGTCACATTGATTAATTTTTAGATACACGTCTATTTTCGTCGCATCATCAAGCACTGTAAATATATAAAACTATGGATAAAATTCGATTTTTTTTTGTTATTAAGGTAATACTTTCTTGTCTCCGCCATTGCAATCATCCTCACCACTAGAACTCCTCAACTTTCTCGTTATTACTTTAATAATAAGTTCGAGTGCGTGACGGACCGAGCGTGTATAATTTCCAGCCCGTATTCGATCTGAAATAGACTTCGGCCGGCAACAGACTCGTGGGGTCGTGTCTTCAGTTCGTCGACTGGATTTTACTTCTTTTTATCGCGTGGATAATTTTCAAATTCAATCCAATTTTGCGACTTAGGCCCGGTAGTATACAGGGTGCTACAAATTCGAGGTAGGAGCATTGGTATCTCGGTAACCGTAATAGATACGAGCATGGTTAAATCGGGGCAAAGTTGCGCTTTGTGATGTTCACCAAGATGCCATCAAAAAAGTTTTAAAAATTTCAAGGATTACTGAGTTTTTTGGAAAAAACGGATTTTTTTGAAAATGAATTTTATTTTTTCCTGTCGTTACTTTTAAGAAAATCAAAAAACTAATTGCACGTTTTCATAGCCACTTTATTAGGGCTATCTGATAGTATTTTTAGATTTTCAAATTAGCTGATAATTTGTGAAATACAGAAGCCAACTTAATTTTTTTAAATACGGACCTGCATTTTTTATTTTCGGTTTTGAAAGAACTCGGTCTCCTGAGTACAATGATATGCCACACTTGATACTTTTTTTTTGTTTTTGGTACCTTAACTACAAAAAACTATATAATTATTATTTAAAATAATTTCAAGTCCGACTCTGTTTCTTTTTAATTATTTAATCTGATTATATTCATCGTAACAATATTGATCGCTAATTAACATTAAATAAGGAAAATCGAGCGAAAATAGAAGATTCAAATAAATTATATCCAGGTCAGCAATTTAAAGATATTATTTTTATTTTTTTTTATTGTGAATTTGAAATCTCAGTGTGCGATCTAATAATATGCGTAATATTCATCGTAGTTATTATAAATAAATAAACTGCTACAAACTAGTTTCTAATGTTCTACGAAAGGGTTACAACCCTCCCTATTGCACAAATTTATTTTTCGTTCAGTTTTATTTGAACTTTCTTCTTATACTTCCGAAAGCATTTTGCACTCTTTATTGTAAATGTTGAGATGTATTGATTTCACTTGTACAAATGACGTGAAGTAATGTATTCATCTGTACATTATTTTTTATTATTTTATTGCATTTGATTTTCAATATTTAATGTTTTACCCCACGTCATTTTTAAGTTGTATCGATATTGTAACGATGAATAGATTAAATATTTTAAAAAAAACAGAGCCGGACTTGAAATTAGTTTAAATAAATTGTGCTCAAATGGCTGAAACAAAAAAAAAATATTAAGTGTGGCATATCATTGTACTCAGGAGACCGAGTTCTTTCAAAATCTGAAATAAAAAATGCAGGTCCGTATTTAAAAAAATTAAGTTGGCCTCAGTATCTCACAATTTACCAGCTAATTTTAAAATCTAAAAATACTGTTAGATAGGCCTCATAAAGTGGCTATGAGAATGTGCAATTAGTTTTTTGATTTTCTTAAAAGTAACGACAGGAAAAAATAAAATTCATTTTCACAAAAATCCGTTTTTTCCAAGACACTCAGCAATCCTTGAAATGTTTAAAACTTCTTTGATGGCATCTTGGTGAACATCCCAAAGCGCAACTTTGCCCCAATTTAACCATGTTCGTATCTATTACGGTTACCGAGATACCAATGCTCGTACCTCGAATTTGTAGCACCCTGTATACTCGGTTCAGAGCCGAGTTCAGATTTAAAATACATAGTTCGAAATTTTTATAGGTTATTCCGAGGGTTATTCGATGATTTTTGAAGTGAAACTTCTTTACGGGCGTTGGGAGTAAAAATTGTGACACACGGCTTTGAATGACGGCAACGAGACAACCGTGACGCGCGGGCTAGCGAAAGGAAAAGTGATATCAGCAGTGTTGCCACAGCTACCCTATTCGGAGTAGATCTACTCCTTTGTAAAATAATTTATCCCCGTTATCTTGTGATAATCTATCACGATGAAAAATAAGCTTGTGGCAACACTGGGTAACGAGAACATTCTGAGAATTCGAATAATGAATTGAATAATGACAAGACAAGTGACATCTGTCTAAAAAAGACAGCGATTTAGAGTAACAATTTGGTTATGTAAAATTTAGAGTGACAATTTTGATTAAGCTACCGAATTTCTATTTTAAAAATAATTCTTCTTTCACTACTCAAAACTATATGCGCTTCTGACCACTGAATATGGTATTATTACCAAATATTGCCTGTGATTCTTTATTTTTTAGCGGTTCTGTCATTTTTCTAATTTCTAATGTAAGATTGTTCTCCTGATGTTACATTCTTTTTTTAGTAATTTTTTTGTGCTAACGTAATTTCTCATAAGAATTATTGATTTCGACGCCCAAAGTCTGCTTGATCATATTGTATATTAACAGCTGTAAAGACACAATAGGGATGGGATTCATTCTTCGGATTCTTTTCAAGATATAAAATGAACGATCTCTGTGTTCCCCGATGGCATGAACATTCGTGACTGGTACATAAAAATTCTTAAATCGCTCCATCATTCTGAATGATTTTTATTTATTTTAATATTTTCTTTTGGTCCCCGTCTGTTGTTATTTTATGATGGAGCATTTATTTTCGAATATGTTTTTATACTTCGCTTAAATTAATAAATAGATAATAGTTGTATTATACCGTATGTCCCCGGATTGTCTTTAGAAGAGGAAACACTTTTTTATTATTGACATTTTGAGAAGAATGCATTCTTCATAAAAAAATTGCTTTGTTCTAAAATGGTTTAATCCCGTTTATATTTTTCCAAATTTCCATACCGTTTTAATGAAAATTAAAAAAAAACACATGAAAATATGGTTGTTTTTAGTCCTAAAAATCAAAACGCAATTCTAGAGTCATATAGTTTCGATTTCATTCTTTGATAGATTGTTATTGATAGAATTTTAATCAACGTCATATTTTTTGCTGTTTTGTTAAAGAAGCACAAAATTTATTTAGTTTATTGCTACGGGAAAGGTGATAATAGTTATTCGAAAATGTTATACTTTAACAATAGCAAAAATATGACGTTATTCAAAATTAATAATAACCATCTATCAATGTAATCGAAATTATATTACCTTAGAAACGCGTTTTCATTTTTAGGATTTGGAAATAAACCAACCATATTTTCATGCTTTTTTTAATTTTCTCTAAAACGGTATGGAAATTTGGAAAAATATAAACGGAATTAATAATTTTGGAACAAGCAAAACTTTTTGTAAATAATCCATTTTTTTCAAAATGTGAATAATAAAAAAATGTTCCTCTTGTAAAGACAATCGACGGATATACTGTAGATAATTTCCATATATATTGTCTAACTGTAATAATTTTAATTGAATTTTAAGTAGTATATTGTACAGTGTGGGTCAAATTCGACGCTTTTAAATGGAAACACCTTTTTCTAGAGGAGATAGACGAAAACTAATATCGGTGTCTGGAGCTCAATTTTCATCAAAAACATGATGGTGAAAACCGCACATCAATATCTATTACCGTTTCGGAGTTACGGGGTGTTTTTCAAAAATGTGCATTTTTAACCAATCGCTGTAACTTTTTTGTTATAGAAAATTTTGTATTTCTATGAGAACATTTCCAAAGCACCTTTTTACGTAGAATTTAATGGTTTAAGTATATTTTTTTTAAATTAATAATTTAAGAGTTATCAAGAGAAAAATTGATTTTTTATTTGGGACACCCTCTATATTTTTAATTAACTGAAAATAATTTAAAATTACCTTTCCAAAAATATAGCACACTTGATATTTTGTTATAATTCCCTTCGAAATACGGAATTTTTAAAAGTTCGCCACTTTTAACTAGTAGGCTTTGGACCCCTTATTGATGATATGTCCTTAATTGAACTCGAAAACATATTTTTCCAGCAAGACGACGCACCGCCTCTGAACGCTGAAGTTATCAGCAAATTTTTGCAGCCAATTTCAAGAATAATTGAATAGCTAACCAAGATTCAAGCCGTTGGCCATCGAGGCCGCCTAACTTAGTGCCCATAGATCTAATCCTATGGATATATTTGCGGAAGAATAAAGGTTCCTTATTCTTCCGTATAATCTAGACAAGAATTAGAAATACTTAACAGTTATGAGAAGGTATCACCCCCACACTGATTTAATGATTCCGCGAGAAATGTTCGAAAACTGCCCCGTCTGTCCATAACAGAAGACGGTTGATATGTCGAACACCTGTAGCAAAATCTCATGTCTTGGTTTGCTATTTATTTTTATTGTTATTAGATATAGTTTAAATGTGTTGATGTTGGTTAAATATATTTTAAATTGTTATAAAATTCTGCATCTCTCACAGCAAATATTATTTTCGTTTTAATTGCTGCTCACAGATAGATTTTTTTTTGCATTAGAGCCGGTGCTGTTCAAAGCATACTTATTTAAAGCGGGCGAATTTGTATATATATTCTGTATCTCGAAGAGGAATCGAGCAAAATATCAAGTGTGTTATATTTTTGGAAAGGTAATTTTAAATTATTTTCAATAAATTACAAATATACAGGGTGTCCCATATAAAAAAAATAAATTTTCTGTTGATAATTCTTAAATTATTAATTTTAAAAAAATTATACTTAAACCATTAAATTCTACGTAAAATGGTGCTTTAGAAATGTTTTCATAAAAATACAAATCTTTCCATAGCAAAAAAGTAACAGCGATTTGTTAAAAAATCATATTTTTGAAAAACACCCCGTGACCCCGTAACTCCGAAACGGTAACATATCGATATGCGGTTTTCACCATCATGTTTTTGACAAAAATTGAGCTCCAGACACCGATATTAGTTTTCGTGTATCTCCTATAGAAAAGGGTGTTTCCATTTAAAAGCGTCGAATTTGACCCACCCAGTACATACTTAATTTAAATACGGTATGATCGAAAAAAAGATGTTAAGAGTCTATTACGCTGTAGTATTTGGGTCGCTCTCAAGGGTCGGGTAAAGCGGGTGTGTAGCCGAAGGAAATATATATTATATTTCAGAAATCTGCCTAAGTGCACGGCCACACAGAAAGCGTTTTTTGCGTTTTTAGCGTGAAGCGTCTTTTGCGTCTAAAACAAAATAACAGAATTATATAGGAGTGGCCCCACCAAAAGCGTCTAGCGTTCGGCGTGTCTCGCAAAAAACGCAAATGAAAACAAATCAATTTGTTTTCTGTAGCGTCTATAGCGTTTTCTATGAGACCCCGTCATAGGCGGACGTAATATTTAATAATACAATAACAATAAATTAAATATTATGCATTTTTTTTCATTTTAGAGTATTATCTAAAAATATCTTTATAGAGAACATATACTATATGTTTTAGGAAGATTCTATAAATTCAAAAATTTGAAGGAAATGTTTGAAAAAGTGTAGTTTGAAATGTTTTTACGCGTAAAAAATTGTTTTTTATGCGTAAAATGGTTTTTTACGCATAACCAATAGTTCTTTACGCGTAACAAATAGTTCTTTACGCGTAACAAATAGTTTTTTACGGGTAACAAATAGTTTTATACGTGTAAAAAATAGTTTTCTAGGTGCAAAAAATAGATTTTTATGCTTATAAAATAGATTTTTATCCTTAAAAAATATTTTTTTTGCGTAAACATATTTTTTTACCGGTGGCGAGTAGTGTTGTACGAGTAAAAAATAGTTTTTTTACGTGTAACGAATAGTTTTTTACACGTCAAAAATATTTTTTTTAACGTAAAAAAAGTTTTTTTTATCAGAAACAATAAGTTTTTGACGCGTAAAATATAGTTTTTTTACGTGTAACAAATAGTGTTTTACACGTAAAAAATAGTTTTTGCGCAAAAATGGTTTTCTACCCATAACAAATAGTTTTATACGCGTAAAAATAGTTTTTTACGGGCAAGAAATAGTTTTTTACGTGTAACAATAATTATTTACGTGTAACAAATAGTTTTTTACATTTAAAAATAGTTTTTTACGTGTAACAGATAGTTTTTTACACTTTAAAAATAGTTTTTTTCGTGTAACAAATAGATTTTTTACACGTAACAAATAGTTTTATACGCGTAAAAAATAGTGTTCTACCAGTAACAAATAGTTATATACGCGTAAAAAATAGTTTTCTACCAGTAGCAAATAGTTTTATACACGTAAAAAATAGTTTTTACGTGTAACTAATGGTTTTTTCCACGTAATAATTTGATTAACTTTTACGAAATTTGTATTAAAATATCAATTTTTTTTATTAAGACGTGAACTGCTCACAAATACACGTCGCGTCACTACGTATTTCTAAGCAGTTAACACGTTTCGTTAGAACTAGCTCGTGTGTCAGGGCCGTCTCGCTAGTTCGTAGCCTTGAATTTTTACTCCAAGCGCACGTAAAGAAGTTTCATTCCAAAAAGTTTCATAAATAATGTCCTAAAATTGCGTTAGGAACTAGTAATATTTACTATATTATTTATTATATTATATTATAATTATTATAACAAGTTATCACAACACTTCAACATAAAAAAACTATACACATATAAACTTAAATTCGTAAAATAAATGGCAAATAATAATTATTATTTTTACACACACCACTGGCACTAGAAGTAGATTGTGCTTGTCGCCAAATATACATATGCCCCGGCCCGTCCACAATTCAATCCCAGCATCTTTTATCTTCGTCTCTTCAACGCTAAACGTGCCGATCTCGCCTATCTCTTTCTCACAGGATTGATTGTTGAACGGGCCTGGAATCCACGAGCTTGCGACGTTACTAATTGATATCTTAATAGAAACTGCAAACCTGCCGCGTCTTTTGCGTGTTTTTAATGGACACAAATCGAAAAAACGCTTAAAACGGTCAAATTGCAAAAACCGCTTGAGACGCAAAAAACGCAAAATGCTAAAAACGCTTTCTGTGTGGCCGTGGGCTAAGGCTTAGTCCGATCCTGTCGTGTTAAGCCACATCCAAAATTCCAAACACACGTGCTTTGATTAAGGCTTGATTAAGGTTTGCAGAGCTTCAGCATTTGCCATAAAATAGCGAGCAATTTGTTACAAAACCATATAAATTATATATCTCTGTAATCACAAAACTTCAATCTATTTCCGTATTGTAACGGAATTTTGAATTATATCTTTATTTTCGAGAAAATTTACTCCAAACATAAGGAATATTTTGTTGATGTTTGACCATCAAAATCTTTAAAATAAAGAAGTTGTCTAAAAATATGCTACAATACGGATATAGTATAATCCTTTAGCATTAATTTCCTTCTTGATTTGTGTAAGAATACCTAGCCAGTTTTACATAAAACGTTAAATGCCGAACGCTTATTTTGCTGCTTTTTCGGACTAGTGAAATGGAAATGGACTCTTAAGCTGACTTGGAAATGACGATCCCCATATAATTTTATAGGTATATGAAATGACAGCGATCTTCATTTTCAAGCCAATAGATTTAAAAAAATCATTTTTTTTAAATCAAATAAGTTGTTTTAGGAATGCCTCGAAATACTGAAGGGAGTTTGAAATATTATGAAAAAAATCCTGCAGGGAAAATTTAGTGAAATCGACTAATTATTGTAGAAGTAACGAGATTGTTAACGAGCTCATTTTCTTGAATTATTAAATTATAGATTGCGCTTGATTACTAATTACGACTATTGAGGGATTTCTATATTCTTGGAATTATATCTGCAGGAGCTTTATTATTATCCTTCTTCGAATTATTCATCAGATATGACATAAAAAGATTCGATTTCGATTCTGATTCAATTTCTACCGCCTAGATTTCTCATAAATCGATTTCTATAAAGCGTTTTAGTGATGGGATATTAAACCGCGGTAACGGAAATGCAGCTTAAATTATATCTTAAAATTGTTTTTTATTCAATATAAAAGTGTAGATTTGCTGGTATCAAAAAAATAGATAGGTAATTGAAAATCGTGATAATTTGTTTAGCGGATATTAAAATAAATATATTTTTATTAAGCTTTATACGGGGTGTTTCAAAAAATATGTGCCATCTCTCGAGGGGAGATTCCTCTCGTAAAAATAAGTTTTATTTTTCATAATAACATAGGTCCGCTTCTGCTTTGTTTCCTAGCTACAGGGGCTTAAAGAAAAAAAAATGTCATTTTGTTTTATTATAATTTTCTTAGCATTTCGAGTGAAATTTTTGAGTATAAAAGTAAACTATAAGTGCGACATATTTTAATGCTAAAAAAATGTCGACATATTCACCAGGGACGTGCATATGAATAAATTATCACTGGAATATTTTTCTAAAAAAAATATGTAATAGGTAACTGACTTTTTTTTCAGAATTTTTGTTGGCAGAATGGTGTAGACCCTTAAATGCTGATTAAAAGTTGTCTCTTGATATTTTGTCGATTTCGGTCTCTTCTATGAAATAATAGCAATTAATTAATTTGCCTTAATCCAATCCTAATGCAACCTTTAAAAAAATGTAATGTCATTAACTTGCCAAAATATTAAATACGTACTCATCAAAAAAATATAAACAAGTTCCTATAAACATAGGCCTTTTGTAATTATCTTTTTACAAAAGGTCTATGTTTAAGTACCATTATTTTTTCGGGGAATTTTCTTTAATACATCATTGTTATAAATTTTAATAAAATTTATGTTGTAAATTTTAATAAAATTTATGTTGTAAATTTTAATAAAATGTATGTTGTAAATTTTAATAAAATTTAGTAATAAATTAAAATTATCCAAAATCAAAACTACTGCATGCACACCTGCGTCTGATCCGACGAAACGAATGAATTGGTCGAGCCAGAGTCAAAGTATTTCAATAGACGAAATCCAAAAATTACAGAAAATACAGTTTAATGTATATCTATCTATTTATTACGAGTAATACACAAACTTTAAATTTCCCACAAATATGGTGCATTGCAAATTTTTTTATTTTCCCCATGAATCTCGAAATTTCCCACGAATTGAGAAATTTCCCAGGAGCTGGCATCACTGTATCTAAGTATTCAACGTGAATGAAAAAATGGAATTTTAAAGTACATTAATCGATGTTTTACAAAACTCTTCGGAAGGATTCGGATTTTTTATACTTTCAAGGTGGCATTTTCATCAGCATCAAATTGCGCAACTTTGCTTCTACCTATTTATATAGAATTCGAATATAGAATATCCCTTTCGAAGATTTCTTATTATGTATTTTGCTTGTAATATCTGGATATAATAATGGAATACAAAGAGAAAATATACGTTTCTTACAGAAATTTTAGAAACGAAATTTATACAAATCCAAAAATTTTCCTTTCTGCAGAAGTAAGAAAACAATTAAAAGGCTAAAAAGTTCTATAAAACGGTGCCCATTTCTATCGTACAAGTGTTCTAACAACGTTTTAAAAATGTTCTTAGAACAAACACTATTCTATAAAAATTGCTCTGGAAACGTTCTTACGATTTTTATAGAACATCAAATTGTTACCTGGGAACTAGAACTTCAAAAGTATCGTCAATCGTGACCCTTTCGCTGTTCTAAACCGTGTGGTCCGTGTGGAACTAACAACAATCAGCTTGACTTTGGCTGGAATCAGTATACTTGGCAACACTAGCATACTACGACCTTCCTGCAACTGCGACGGACACAATATTTCCCTCCCTCTTGCTCCAAAGAAATTACAGAAGGGGGGAACTACGTTTTCGCCTTTCCCCTCTATTAACGGTCTGGTCTGGTCCTAGTCGACTGTATTTTTGCTGGTTTTCTGTCTCACTCGTCCGATTTTTCCTGTCGCGCACTCCTATCTCTGTCTGCTCTGTTCGCTTCTTCCGTGCCGAGTTTTGGTACTTTTTAGCGTAGCGTATTATTGCAAAGTTTGGCAATTTTGTCGAGTAGGTTAGAAAAGAGGGAAAAAACGGAGAAAAATATAAGAAATAAAGCTGCGGAGTCAGTAAAAGTTCTGGAAGTTAATGGTTATTGCGTCCGTTTTGGAACTGTTTTTGTTTATTTATAATACACAAAAAGGGACATTACAACTGCTAACGACCAAAACTAAGAGAAATTACTAAAAAAAATATATAATCTTTTTCGCTGATTCTCTTTTATTTTTGGAGATTTCTTAATCCTTTGCTTTAATATCTGGAAATTAATGTAGAATGTTTAGGAGTAGGGTTAATCACCATGACTTTACAGATCTATTGTGTGTTCCCCTTTCTTGAGTTATAACGAGTTATAACTCAACATACGGTCTCAGATCTTTGACAATAGCCAGTATCTGAGACGGCTCCACAAAGGCCAGCTCTTCATCTTCGACATCAGCCGTACAAAAGGTTATGGCACGAACGGTTGTCGTCTCGGCGCATTCAGTAATAAGGTGTTCTGGTGTTTCCCCATTTTCCTCACAGAATCTGCATTCGCCGTTGTTTCTCAGCTTCAATATACTGAGTTTGACGAGACAGTGTCCTGTTAGAAACCCCGTAACAATCCGAAGATTGTTTTTACTTAAATCAAGGAAAATCTTTGATTTTTCTCGGTCGTAAGTTCTGAGGAACATTTTCGAGTATAGTATCTCTTATGCCTGAAAAAAATAATGGAGCAAAAAAAGAATGTTATACGTTTTTTAAAGAAAATTTGAAATCGAAATTTCTATCAATCAAAAAATTTTTAGAGCAAAACATAGGCGATTTAAGGCGAAATTATTTTTCAACATAAGTTAGGTACATTGTATACTTCATAATTAACTGAAATAGAACGTCAATCTTTACATATATATGTATTTATTTACACTTACAACATTTACAATATTTATTTATACTTACACCAAAGTTACACTTTTGGTTGTAAATTCAAATAATTGTTAGAAATAAAAATCTTGAAATTTTATTTATGCTAAAATGTATTATGACTAAGACTTTTTTTTATTTTTAGGTAAGCCCAAAATGCTACATTCAACTACCCATTGCTTCATCTTAGCTCGCATAGATAAGGTAATATGAGTAGATATCATATATTTTGAAGTTAAATACAAATAATCTTATAAAATTATGTGTGATTTTGTTACAAACGTAAAGTTACACAATCTCGTTTGTTTAATATTCTATATAATACCAGTGATCGCATAGGTGACCTTGAGTCAAGGTGCAAACTTGTAAAAAAGGATTTAGCAAATTCATTTTTAATGTTGTGTTCCGTTATAGTATAGACACGAGTTAACGATCATTTGCATGGAAATCTGAAATCAGAAATTCTTTTTAATTCTGGATGTTTATGATGAACTAAAATAATCAAATTACAATCGAAATAACTCAACATACAACAACATTACAACAATTTTATTAGTATCGTTACCCAAAGTTGCAACTAAGTAGTTTTTAAAATAATAAAATAGTCTGTATCAGTAACGTTTATTACACATACGATCATTTTTAGAATAGTTTCGTCATTTAGTTAGCTATTGGAACGAAGATACCTGTTGTAGATGAGTCACCTAAATCTTTTGGTCTTTGAAACTTGGCTAGATAAGCGGCATTAGTAATAAATCATTTGTAATTCATTATGTGGCTAAAACGCCAATGATATAAATCATTATTCTTCTAGATTTTTTAATTTAGAAGACAATGATTAAAACTAAATATTCTTGTGTAACCTTAGAGGAACAGCCAATTTAATCTACCATCGGTAACTGTTTTCTAAATGCTCTGTTTTTGATTTTTCATCTCAGTTTAATATAATGGTTATTACATTACACTCCATTACAAACTAATGATATTTATTCATACTCCATGTTTACTTATTTTTCTGAAGCCACCACAAATTTTGACATTGATTGCTTCGCGAAGTAGTACGAAGAATGTAAACGCGTGTTATAAAAATTTTGTCGAAACTGATCGAAACGTTTTTCAAAACATTTCCCGAAACAGTTCCAATAACAATAAAAAACCAACAACCAATCACGGCTTGCCTCGGTCGATTTCGATCTGTTTCAGAACCAACTTCTGACAAGAAATGCTTCGCGATATGTTTCACGAAATAACTCAGAAAAATTAGGCTCTGATTAAGTGGTTATGTAATAACTCTGTCCGACTTACTATTTTTAGCCGACCATACCAACAGGTATGATAGGCTATTATAAGATCGGCAAAAAAAAAGTTTTTTTAATTTCACTCAAAATGAGTTATTTGGGGGTCATAAATGACCTAATTACATAATATTTTTATGGTGTCTGTCTGTCTGTCCCTCTGTAATTATCGTGTTACTCAAAAACCGCTAAACCGATTTTAACCAAATTTGGCACAAAAATACTGTGGCACCCGAGAATCTGGCCATTACTTTTTTGTGGGGGTGGGGGGTTGGTAAGGGGTACGATTTAGGGAGATTGGTGAGGGGGTTAAAAATTTTAAAAAAGTCGTAACTCCAAAATTACAGTAGCTAGCGGAACGCGGTTTTCAATTTAAGATTAGGAATAATATTTGCAACAAAATTTTTAATAACATCAAAATCAGCCAAAGTCGCAGTTTTTGAGATTAAAAAAAATTGGAAAAATTCCTTTACTTTGAAACTAAAAGAACTGCCTACCAACTTTTTATTAACATATTTTCGAGCATATTTTAGTATGGGCGGCTATAAGTGCCTCCCGGCGCCAATTTCTTATTAACTTATTATTATATCCCTGTACGGTTTTATGTATTCCATGAAACAGGAAAAACTATAGTAGTAACGTTAGAAAGGAAAAACAAACAACTTCCGAATTAAAAAAAACACTACCCGAAGACCGATATCGATCAAAATGAATAAAATTCATTAGCCGTAGCGCGGCGAAACGCGTTTTCCCGAACAAAGAGATGCAGATACACCATTTCTTTTGTTGTTGTTGCCGGTGTTGAACCTCTTGAATTGCAGTACCATTATTTTCCACGTGTATCCTGTCTGAATCGGAGATCCGGTCGGCGCGGCGGGGCGAACACTGCTGTAATTTCGTTTGCATACCCTGAAAATAATTCGAACAAGGTTCAGCAAATGCACGTAAAGGGTCACTGATTATAAATGGACTCGTTTATCTTTTAAATGGCGCACGATTTTTGTCTGTAGGTATATTGGTCTGTACTAGCTTTCAGTTTTTAATATAATAATCCATGTTCTATGGTACATTCATTCAACCAATGTGTGGAGGTACCATGTAATACCATTTATTTTGCCGGACTAAGTTATCATGGGAGAAACATCAAAGGTTTTTCTTGATTTAAGTAAGAGCAATCTTCGTATTGTCACGTGGTTTTTAATAGAACACTCCTCAATGAACACCTCCGTAGATTAAATCTATAGGAAACAACGGCAAATGCAGATTCTGTGAACACCAGAACACCTCATCACTGAATGCGGCGAGACGACAACCATTCGTGCCAAAAAACGGAGATGGAGAACTACCTTCTGTAAAACCGTCTCAGATACTGACTTTTGTCAAAGCCCTGACACTGTAAAGTAAAGTAATGTAAAGATTTCAGTTAACGTCTCCTTTTTGCTGCCAGGGCTAATCTGGACGGGGCCTCCTTTGTTTACGAGGAATCCGAACCGCGCTCCTCGGCCATATCATGGTCAGTGGCCTACCGACTTGGGAAGTGTCTAAATTAACTCTTACTCACGAGATATCCGATCTCATGCGGCCTCGAACCGGCGTGAATGAGCAGTGTGTATCAATAAATTTTACACTTTTCCCTCGGACAACAGCACGATACAGAGTTTCGAACCGGTCACCCGTCCATCCACCTGTCTACCAGTATCGCCTAACGTCGCTTAACTTCGATGTTCTAATGACTGTATGATGAGTTATAACTAAAGAAAAGGGAACACAATAGATCTATTATGTCGCGATTTTTAACTTCTCCTCTACTATACAGTCTACATCTTCCAAGGGGTATCAAACACACTAATCTATAAATCTTAAAAAAAAATGGACAAGTCTACTCACAAGCGACAAACATGTACAGAGTGTTCAGAAATATTTAGTAATATACCATATTGCGGAGGTAGTAAGATACTTTTGTATATAGGAATTGTAAGGTTATAGTTGAAACTGCAGAAAGTGAAATAAATATAAACAAAAGACAAGAATAGACCAAAAACAGAAGAAAGTTGTTAAGAAAAATATATCACTTCACTTTTTTAACATCCTTTTTTAACGTTAAAGTTATTGTATAGTATTAAAAAGTTTTATAAAAATATTAATTATAATTATTACTCTATACAGGGTGTCCCAGAAATAAGTGCAAGTATTTTAACTGGTAGTATAGTTGAACCCCAGAAACACGCCTATGAGGTTTTTTTCGCGAAATTTTTTTTTGAAATTCGAAATTTTTTTAGTTTTTAGTTAAAAAACATATAATTTCTTGATAATATGGCAACATAGGTATTAGATTAAATTTACAAGAAAGAAAATCCAGAAAAGATCCAGTGGTTCTCAAAATTTTACCAAAAAATCTTTTTTTTTTGGAAATTTTCGAAGTAAAATAACTCCGTTATTTTGGACTTATTTAAAAAGCGATAAAGAGAAAATATGTTTCTTTTATCGAGATCTACCACCCCCTAAAATACTTGCACTTATTTCTGGGATACCCTGTATAGCGTAACAAAATTTATGAAGTTAGAAAATGTGACGTACCTCATATATCTCACGTATTTTGTCTAAAAGTCGAACTATATAGAGAATATAATCGATTTCCGTGTTTTAATGAAGATTGCAAAATAGACATAATGAATAATTCAGATTGGAAAAATTTGAGTTAACCTGAACAGTTCAACAGTCTACGATGATTATTTTTGTCACCGTATTGCCTGGCTATTGTTCTAAAATCATAACTTGCACAGGATTAGGGTATTTCATTAAATGCTTTTAAACATTTTATTTGAAAGGAATTTCATATTTATTTTTAGATGTTGTTCAATGTTACTTAATAAACAAAACATCTTAGTACTTACAATTCACGTTCACATAATTACAATAAATCAATCGAAATCGATTTAAGCATTCGGGATGATGAATCGCATGCACAAAAGCGATATTTCCATTGAATGTTTTGTAACATTGAGATTGTTAAGAGGGCACTATTATTTATTTCATCTATTTAAAAAAAAATATTTTCTTCTGGTTTATTTAATATTTTTAATATTCATTTAAATGTTGAAAAAAACATATACAGTGCCTGACAAAAAGTTTGCAATAAAATGTTTAAGTACTGATTTATTTAAAGAAATATGTGAAATCCTAGACTTGTATAATATATAGATTAAAGATAAACATTCGTTTATTATGACCCAACATATTTATATTATATGTCTTAGGGTAACATCTTTACAGCATTTTAAATAATACGAAAAAATCGTCAAGTTTGTTAATTAATTATTAACAATAATATTCTATTTTTTTCAAACCTCACAAAAGTATTAATTTTTGCGACGTGATTCACGTAATTAAAATTAATTTTGTACCTGTTCTCAGATTTTATTCATTTTCTACTTAATATTCTACGTTTTCTACGTAGAAAATTAATTTTCTACTCGTCGTTACCCAACCCTGAATAAAACGTTTTGTATGTGGCGAATAATATGTTTTAAAAAATCACGTAAAAATATTAAAATTAAAAACAAAAAAACGTTTAGATGATATATAAAGAAAACTGAAAACAAAAAATGTTTGTTTTAGTATTACTTCGTTCCTGTCTCTATTTTAGTCGGATATCGATGTGTTTGCTTCAGTTTAAAGGTGAAGGTCTCGAATAAAGGGGAACTACACCAATAGGGAAGTTTCCAAAGTTATTCAACGCACCAGCTCTATCGATTTCCCAGCTCCATTCGGTCTGGCCGCTGCTCTCCGTCCCCCCTCACGCCCCTCGCCATCCTCCACAGACTAAAACTTTTCATATAAATTCTTTTTCCACCTTTATTAAAGGTCGTGTGTCTTCTTTCATTCTTGGTCGGGCTATTACGTAGCTTCAATGCGTGTATTCGTCGTGATTTTGCATGTACATAAATACTTCTGGATACGAGAAATATATGTAATTTATTTTAATCTGAATTTCCAATGGGGAATTTTAAAATGCTATTTTGAAGAAATGAACTACAACTTACAACTTTATTGAATTTATTTTAAAAACAATGTAGGGATTCATGATACTATACTACTAACATAAAATATTGAATTATCTTTATTAAATTTTGTCAGAACAGGACAGAAACGGGGTAGCGTTTCTGTCAGCTCTATCGATTGTTGCTTCCATTAGGACTGGCTGGAATTGCTTTTTTGTCCTAAACAAAGCTTATTAAATTTTATATATAAAATGTTTTCCTCCTTTAATAAATAATGCTTTACTTTTATTCCTCGTACTTTTTTTCATAGGCTTTTTCTTTTTACACAAGTATAATATTACTACTGACGTTTTATCCATTTCAAATCTTTACCTAATTTTAATAAAATAGCATACCTAATAATTCCATGTTAGGATGTAAATATCTTGCTGTAGCAAAAACCCGCAATATGCATTATACGGCAACAAAACCCGTCTTAAGGTTGATTCTCACTATACCTACCGTTTCCATTCCATATCCCTTCCATATCCGTTCCGTATTTTTTATTGTATTGACGCTATACGTAAGCTTCCGTTCTGTATCAGTTGCAAATATTTGTATCTTTTGAAAAAGGTAATAGATTTAATTAAGAGGTAAAAGAATAAATAAATATCAGCAAAATGTTAACAGAGCTGATACAAATATGAACTTGAAAACGCTGTTTCCGATACGCTTCAGTCCGTCCGCCAAAAAAAAAGGTATAGAAGGAAAGGATATGGAACGGAAGGGAAACGGAACGGATAGTGTGCGTTGTCCTATTCATTTACATGATACAATATTTTATGTAAACGAAAGGGAAAGGGAAGGGAGCTGATTCGGAAGGTATAGTGAGAATCAACCTTTATCCGAATTATTTTTGTGTTTTTTCTCTTTAAAAATTAAATATATAATTTTTATTTCTACAAAAACCAGATACAAAACAATGATTCTACTTAATGATATAACACGTTTTTTTTTGTAAAATAACGCTTCAAACAGTTTTTGCGTATTATCTCGAAACACGTTTTTGGGATTAGACGGGTTTTGCAACTTAACGCCTCAATGAGTAAATACAAATATAGATAAAATATGCTCGAGTTAGACGAAAAACTGGTGAAGCTGGCAACGCCGTGGCCACCCTCTTAACAGGCCACTCCTCTCTTCAACGGCCGCCGCACGTCGAGCCAGTCGCAGTCAATAGCGAGACCTGTTCGCTTCCTTTGCGCTAGCGTTTTAATCAGGCAAATGTCGAACAACGCCGAAAATTCCACAGGAACTGCGCCACGTCCAAAGCGGACACTTGGTAAAAAAAGGACTTTTCTAACGCTGAAGCAAAAAGTCGAAATGTTGGAGTTGCACGCCAGCAGCGCAAAAACGAGTGCCCGAGAATTGGCCAAGCGTTTCGGTGTGGGCAAGACGCAGGCGGCGGACATACTCAAAAAGAGACAGGAGATACTGAACAAATGGTACTCGACGAACCCCAACGTTAACGAAAAGAGGAGCTTCTTACATCCGAAGGGAATTCAAATAGATAATTTATGTTACGAATGGTTCCTAAATGAAAATAGCAACGGAACATACATTACAGGTAACCAAACACGTACTGTTTTATACAGGGTGGTCCGAATTGTATTTGGGAAACTTCGGCAGCATATTTTTTTAAATAAAAATAAGTAACAAAGTTCGTATAAATATATGTCCTAAAATGCTTCGTTTCGGAGATACAGGGTGTAGAATTTTCATTTTCTAGATAATTTTTTATTTTTTTTCAGATAATTATTATAGTCAATATTTGATAAATATTGGTGTCTGAGTCTGTTTTTTGACATGGGAAATTTGATTTCGACGTCAATATGTCTCCTACTTGTAGGGAGCCCCACCTACATATTTTTAACAATTTTGAAGAATAACAACTTTTCGTCGGTACGAAAAACTCCTGAGTGAAAAACAGTTGAAATGAAAACTACTGAGTGAAAATACATGTTGTTATTGACAAGAAACTCGGCAAAAAATAAAACATGTTGATTTGACTGAGAAAGATTAGATAAATTTGGGAATTTTTATTTTTTTTTAAATTAATCATAAATTTTCCTTCAAAAAATTATGATAAAACAATTTCTGTTGTACTTTTGGTAGAATGTAGAAATGTAATGTTAATAACTATTTAGTCAACATGTTTAATTTATTTCAATGATGACAGGTATTGATAATTTCGATTCCAAATACCTCGAGCACCATTGTAGCGATTTTTACCAAAAGACCCTTTTTACGTAGAAAACGTCGTAAATGTATATTTTTTACTCAGTTGTTTTATACAGGTATGGGCGAAAAGTTATTACTCTTCAATACAATTAAAAAATATGCAAGTGGCGTCCTCTACAAGTAGATTGACATCAAAATCAAATTTCTCATGTCAACATCTCATCCAAATATAGATTTTAGTTCAGAAATTATTTGGAAACAATGGAAATAAAAATGAAACTTCTACACCCAGTATATCCGAAACTAAGCATTTTAGGACCTACATTTACATGATCTTTTTTACTTATGCAGAATATGCTGCCGAGGTTTCCGAAATAGAGTTCGGCCCACTCTGTATATTCAAATGGAACAAGCCGTTAGGTCTTAATTCACAAAAAAGTTAAATGCTTGATTTAAAAGAATAACCCTATACTCAGAGAAATAAGTAAATTTACAGAAATTCTAAAATATGTGTAGTCAACGTTTTAATTTTATCCGGCAATGTTGCCAGATTTCTCAGTAAAATCGGTTGTTTCAAGATTTAGTTTCCCACTTAGGACCTCCTCCTCCTCCTAGGTGCCTTCTCTGTTGAGGTTGGCGATTAATATGGCATATGACTCTCTGTCCAGAGCTTGGTAAATAAGGGTGTTTCCGTTGGTGTGGATCCAATCTCTTATGTTACGCAGCCATGATTTCTTTTTTCTCCTTATGCTACTACATTTTTCATCGATTTTTCCTTCTATTGTGGGCACTTAGGACGCAACATTATAATTACAATCTTTTTATTACATATTGTATTTCGGTATAACGGAAAATGTAAGATTATCTACTAGGCGATCATTTGAAAAATCGAGAATCCTACTAAGATGTGAGTCGAAGAGTACCTCATTTTGGTTTCCCCTCCAATCCTCATTATTCGAGATCATGTTGATCGATATTTCAGATTTCTAGTTTTTAAATTGCCATTCAAACAAGTTTTTTTTACATTATTTATTAAATTTCTTGAGATATAGAAGTAGTGTGTTACATTTACCATTTATAAGCGTTGTTTACAGCATATTGTGTATTTCTTAACTAACTTTGACACAGTAATGGGAATCATTGACTACTATATTAAAAATGTTATTTATATTAATAAATAAAGATTTTTTTTTATTTATATTAATAAATAGTAATTGTAAATAGTAATAAAGATTAATGCGCTTCGGTATTTACTTATTTCTCGGGGAAGTTAGTTGTTCAGACAACAATGTTTATCTAATATTAGATCTGTGGACATCTGAAGAACAAAAATAGTACTATAAAAATTGTTAAAAATTAAACAACAAATAGGAAATATGTATAGAATCATGTATTAAAAAAGTATCAAAAATACCATATTATTTAAATATATTAAAATAATTAAAAACATATTTAAATAGTATAAAAATACCAAATAACAAAACACTTCCTAAACTTGAACTTTAAACATTATTTTAAGGACCGTCGATTCAACAAAAAGCCAAAGAGATTGCTGCCAGTTTAGATTATCATGATTTTTATGCCTCCTCGGGTTGGTTGGAAAAATTTCGCAATCGGCACAATATTACTTTCAGAGGAAATTCTGCAGAACATTCAATTGCCAAAACCGGCCATCAAAGAAACATTTTACCAACCGTAGTTGGTAATAATGAAGGAACATTAAAAAATTCTTTAGACCTGAAGGAATCCAGAATTGATAAGTTGTGTTACGAATGGTTTGAACTTCAGACTAGTAAAGGTCTTATTATTACAGGTAATAATAATTTTAATTTGCAAAATGTGTTTTTCTAACTTTTGAATTTTAAGACTCCTTGATGCAAAAAAAAGTTGAAGAAATCGCTGCCATTTTAGATTGCGATGATTTTAGTAATATTCGTACTTGGATTGACAGCTTTTGTGTTCGTCATAATATAACATACAGTTTTGGTCATTTGTGCAAAGGAGAAATTGATCGACATTCGAA
Organism: Sitophilus oryzae; assembly: GCF_002938485.1. NCBI lineage: Eukaryota > Metazoa > Arthropoda > Insecta > Coleoptera > Curculionidae > Sitophilus > Sitophilus oryzae. The sequence continues at coordinate 14,398,992 of NW_022146055.1, forward strand.
ATTAAATGAAGAACCCATGGTTTACACTAAAATTAAAGAAGAAATTATTTGTCAATCGGAATTGGAAAAGTCCGAAGTTAATATTAAAGTAAAAGAAGAACATGAACCTTCCACGGACATAGAAATTAACAGTTATGATCGTGCTATCGAAATGGTAAAGGTTCTCCAAGATTTTGTTAGCACTCGACAAGACGATTATGCATTAAACTTGCTGATTGATTTAGACATACATTTTCATAATATCGTTCTAACCAGTGAAACATCTGGACAAGAATAGATTTGTGTAGTATCTTGTATAACAAAATGAAACAATATAATCTATTTAAAAAACAACGAATACTTTTATCTCTATTTTCTTAACATATTCCTACAAATTTTGATTCATTGCGTCACAACTTATATTCCACCGAGCACTATTCTAAGAACTTCCGAAATATTTGGATTGTACGTTACTTTTTTAAAATAATTTCCAGCAAAAACAACTTTCCACAACTGCACACGGTCGTAGATCGACTGAAACAAACTTTTATCTATGCTCGCCACCTACAGCTGACGTTGCTCCTACTGCACGTCAAATATCAATGACCCTGCGAACTGAAAATAACATCGCTGTAGGCGGAGCGATGCACGATTCCTGCGCAAAATACTCGATCCTATTGGCCGAGCGTCGGCGGCCATCATGGTTCTTGTCATTTTTTTGTTTGTTGTGCGGACGTTGCCCGTGGCAACACGCATAACAAACGAGACGAGAAAATATCACGTTGCCATTTATAAGAAGGAGATAAAGAATATCCGAACGGTCTACGCTGGGAAGACTTGTTGAGAGAAGGCTGTTTTTCTTTGCAGAAAGCGAGTGGGGGTATGTTTGAGGATGTCGAATGTATTTTGGGATCAGATGAACGCTAGAATCAAATGTGAATTATTTTGTTGATGGCATGCTGTGTTGCCAATCTAACAGATTATTATGAAGATTTTTTTCTCCTTGTTTTACTAAGGCTCAAATGTATATGTCTTCCTTCCTGCTACATTCAGTGACACGCTGTGCAAAATCTTAGGGCGAAGCGTCCCTGACCGTGTATGCTAAAAAAATTTTTTGCTTAAATTTTGAGAACGATCGGGTTTTCATTCTTGTAATTTTAATCTACTATCTATGTTGCCATATTATCAAGAAATTATGTTTTTTGACAAAAAAAAACTAAAACAATTCCCAAATTATCAAATTTGTTTTTTCGCAATAATAAAAGCCTCAGTATCGTGTTTCTGGGGTCGAAATATACTACACCTAAAAATATTTGCACTTATTTAAGACTTACCCTGTATAATTAGAAATCTTTAAAAGTTAAGTTAATAATTATTATAAATTAATAATGTAAACTAAAAAATTATGCTCGCAAAAATAAAGCATAGAGTTTGGAAAAAAAATATGTGAAGAGAACATTTTTTGGATATGAGATTTAATTAAGATATTTCAAAATTAATTTTATTTTTCAAATTCCCTGTTATAGGAAGTAGGCAATCTCAAGAGTGAATTTAAAAAGAAAATGTTTGAAATATTTAATACTTAACGTGGCGTATACACGTTAAATCCTTTTAAAATTCTTATGAGCTTAAAGTCATATATTTTTTGTACTGCGCGCAATTTTAATATAAATTTTCATAATACCTATATGTATATACTAGCTTTAATCGTGAGAACCTGCAGTAAATTTCATTCTTGGTTTATTTAGTTAGATGCTGCGGAAATGAAAACAAGTATACGTAAGTCTGAGAATATACATATGTATAACGCTAGGAAACTAAAATATGTAAGTATGGTTATGATGGACACAGCTTACAGATTTACAAGTTTTTTGACATATTTATTTTGAAGTGTAATAAAACTAAATTTAATATTATCTAAACATCAGTCAAAATACAAGTTAAATATAATATATGAAATTCTGTATACAGGGTGAGTCTTAAATAAGTCCAAATATTTTTAGGGGTAGTATATTTTTGACCACAGGAACAAGTCTATATGAGGTTATTTTAGCAAAAAAAATTATGTTGAAAACCATGCATTTTCCTTTAAATTTTCCCGCATATTTTAGAAAATTTTTTAGAACTGCCTGTTCAGCGCAAATTTTCCTACGTTATCATTTCTTATATTACTATGGTTGCGGCACTAAAAGGGATGCAAATACAGAAAAAATCGGTGGCTCTCAAATTTTTTTATAAATATTTTTTTTTTAAATTTTCAAACTTGAATAACTCGTTACCTTATTTTGGACTTATTGAAAAACGGCAAAGGGAAAATATGTCCCTTTTATCGAAATCAGATTAATCTGTATTTTTTTCGGTGGTAACGTTTAAAAGCCCTTCATAAATAATGTCCAAATTGGTATGGGAATAGAATGAATAGGTATATAGGGTATATTTAACAAAACTTTGGTTGCACATCATAATACGACCACCAGCAAACTCCATAAAACGACGCATTGTGTTACTGATGACGTGCAACCAAAGTTTTGTTAAATATACTATATTTTTATATTTAATAAGAGTTTTAAACACGTCTGGTAATAAACTTATAAAATATTTTTTGAATATAGTACCTATTACAGTCCTAACTACTTTACGCTATCGAAAGATGCGTACAATTGATCTTAGATAGGAACTATCGAAAATAGGAAATTGCCATCCTATCCGATAGTCAAGCAGCACTTAACGCGATCAACTCAATAACCATCAATTCGAAGTTGGTCAAAGAATGCCTAGAGAAGCTCAACAAATTAGGTAAAGAAAATAAAGTCCTCCTACTCTGGGTGCCTGCTCACCAAGGGATAGAAGGCAATGAAAAAGCAAATGATCTAGCTAGGAAACGAGCGAACACTCCACTAACTGGACCAGAACCGTTCTGTTTTCCAAACGGGAACCAACTGAAAGCGGAACTGAAGAATCTGGAAGACTCCATCCGTAACTTGGAATGGGTGTCCTCCAACGGTCTAAGACACTCGAAAAAGTTCCTCAGAACTTATGACCGAGAAAAATCAAAGGTTTTCCTTGATTTAAGTAAAAACAATCTTCGGATTGTCACGGGGTTTCTAACAGGACACTGTCTCCTCAACGGCGAATGCAGATTCTGTGGGGAAAATGGGGAAACACCAGAACACCTTATCACTGAGTGCGCCGAGACGATGACCATTCGTGCCATGAACTTTGGTACGGCTGATGTCGAGGATGGAGAGCTGGCCTCTGTGGAGCCGTCTCAGATACTGGCTTTTGTTAAAGCCCTGAGACTGTATGATGAGTTATAACTCGTTATAACTCAATAAAGGGGAACACACAATAGATCTGTAAGGTCGCGGTGATTAACTCTCCTCCTAAACATTCTACATTCTACAGTCCTAACTGCAGAGGTAGAAAAACCATCTTAAAAAATAGTTATAAAATGGTCACTTGAGAACGTTATAATAACGATTCTGCAACTGGGTCCACATATAAACATTATCGACCTACATTTAACGAAAGTATACGCCATCGACCATAGTACCGGTACCGACGATCGCCATAACCTTGACTTGGCCTTAAATTGGCTGGATTAAACGCTTTTTACGCCACGATAATAAATAAGCGACGAGTCGGTCGCTCGAGGTGATGGTTCTCAGAAGTACCGGGTCGATGGAAAACACCGTCCACCATTTGTTTAATGGACCAAAACATGGTGTAAATACTTGTAATAAACATATTTATGAATATGCAAGTTATTAATAGGTACAGGGTGGGTCAAATTGAACGCTTTTATAGGGAAACACCCTTTTCTATAAGAGATAGACGAAAACTAATATTGGTGTCTGGAGCCCAATTTTTATCAGAAACATGTTGGTGAAAACCGCACATCGATATCTGTTACCGTTTCGGAATTAGGGGGTGTTTTTCAAAAATGTGCATTTCTAACTTTTAATAATTTAGTAACTTTTTTGCTATGGAAAATTTTGTATTTTTACGCAAACATTTCCAAAGCACCATTTTACGTAGAATTTAATGGTTTAAATATACTTTTTTCAAAATTAATAATTTAAAAATTATCAACAGAAAATTTGATTTTTTTAATGGGACACACTGTATATTTCTAATTCATTGAAAATAATTTAAAATTACCTTTCCAAAAATATAGCACACTTGATATTTTGCTCGATTCCTTTTCGAAATATAGAGTAAAAATTCGCCCACTTTGAATAAGTAAGCTTTGAACACGACGCCGTCTGCAATGGAAAAACATTCTAGCTGTCAGCAGCAATTAAAACGAAAATAATATTTGCAATGAAAGATGCAGAATTTTATAACAATTTAAACTATATTTAAAAACATCAACACATTTAAACTATATCTAATAACAATAAAAATAAATAGCAATCCAAGACATGATATTTTGCTACAGGTACAGGTGTTTGACATATCGACCTTCGTCTGTTATCCGTTTTTGAACATTTCCGGAATTCATTAACTTAGTAGGGGTGAAAAATACCTTCGCTAACCGCTAAATACTTCTTTTTCTTGTCTAGGTTATACAGGCAATTTAAAAATACTGTATATATACTTTATTCTTCCGCAAAGATAAAAATCAATAGGCTCTAAGTCCTGCGGCCTGGATTGCCAACCGCATGAGATCTTGGTTAGCTATTCAGTATTCAGATATTCCTGAAATTGGCTACAAAAATTTTCCGATAACTTCAGCGTTCTGAGGCGATGCTTCGTCTTGCTGGAAAAATTTGTTTTCGAGTTCCATTAGGGGCATATCATCAATAAGGGGTCCAAAGCCTACTAGTTAAAAGTGGCGAACTTTTAAAAATTCTGTATTTCAAAGGGGGCTAAAACAAAGTATCCAGTGTGCTACATTTTTGGCAAGATAATTTAATGTTCTTTCAAGTTAATTATAGATAAAAATATACAGGGTGTCCCGAATAAAAAATCAATTTTCTGTTAAGGTAACTCTTAAATTATTAATTTTAAAAATTATACTTAAACCATTAAACTCCACGTAAAAAGGTGCTTTGGGAATATTTTCATAAAAATACAACATTTTCCATAGCAAAAAAGTTACAGCGATTTGTTAAAACTGCACATTTTTGAAAAACACCCCGTATCTCCGAAACGGTAACAGATATCGAAGTGCAGTTTTCACCATCATTTTTTAATAAAAATTGAGCTCCAGACACCAATATTAGTTTTCGTCTATCTCCTATAGAAAAGGGTGTTTCCCTTTAAAAGCGTCGAATTTGACCCACCCTGTACATACAGAAGGGAAAGCTTCATTTTTTAAAGAAATTGAACAACTTCACGAATAAAGAGAATGATGAAAAAAGGACAGAATATGAAGCTGACTGAAACTTGTGTCGTTATAATGAAACTACAGGTCGCACGACGCTCAATGGAACGAAATGTGCTGGGAATAACCAAGAAAAACTGTAAAAGAATAGAGTGGATACGACAAAGGACCCAGGTAATGGATGTCATCAACAGAATCAAATCCCTCAAGTGGCAATGGGCAGGACACCTGGCAAGAAGGACGGACAACAGATGGACCACAAAAATTACAGCATGGTACCCAGGAGGAATTGAGAGACCTAGAAGACCAAACCTGAGATGGAACCATGATATTAGGAAATTAGCAGGGATAACTTGGGCCCGCATAGTTAACAATAGACAACAATGGGCCCAGTTACAAAGAGGGTATTTAAATATGTAAGGGAGACTACACCATAATTGGAAATGGTTGAATAAGCTAAAAATGATGATGATGATGGTATAAAATGGTAAAAGGGTTTTCACTGTTTTCATTTTACCTTGGAAAAGATTTATTTCTTACTTAATATACAGCAAATTATTGATTTTTGTTTATTTTCCGGGCACTAATATATATTGTTACGGATTCCGTGGGTCCACTAATTTAAACTCACGATAAAATACTTAACGAATTTATTTTTCTCACTATTTACACACAATTTATATTAATTAACACACAATTAACTATTTATAAAATTCCTTCGCCAAATTGTCACGATTCACAATTTAAAACGCGGTGTTTTGGAATTCAAACTGGCCCAACTGCCAAGCGCGGGCTTTATATACCCTACTAACTGTTTCTGGAAGCTTCTATTTCTAGAATTCTGTAGTATTTCTTTTACTTGCTAGAAAATTATTTTTAGATCATCGATATTTTCCACTAAATCTCAAGAGATACTCAAACGCGCTACTCAATTCGCCAGGTTTCTTCACAATGTAGGCAACCAGCAATACACTTGCGGTTATATGATCTGTCAACAGATGTCGCCACCCGTCTTAACAATATTTACAGTGTTACATCAATTAGTTGTAAACAGGTCCAGAAAAGACACAATTGCCTCTAAAATGTATGCCTACTAAAATGTATGGTAATTACAAAAAGCAGTATGACGGAGTCCTGTTAACATTTTGTTAAAAATGTTAGAGATATTCTATTACAGTTGACGGTTGGAACCTTTGGTGTTACACAGCAAAATAAAACACTAAATCACCACAATACACCAAAACACTTTTACTTTTACACTGTATTTTTTTTTCTTATGACTAAACTTACGATAAACATTCAGTTCTGTTGACCGTGTAGCCATCGAAGATTACAGTTGAGGGTTGGAACCTTTGGTGTTACACAGCAAAATAAAACACTAAATCACAACAATATACCAAAACACTTTTACTTTTACACTGTTCATTCAGTGTAAAAGTAAAAGTGTTTTGGTGTATTGTGGTGATTTAGATATTCTATTCTTAAAGAAGGTTCATTCCTCCCGAAAAATATGCGGGTTTTTGGACCGAATGGACATTTTATAATTTCTATTATATATTTTTTAAGTTTTTTAAGTTTGTAGTTTTGTTTTTACTTGATTTTTAATTAAAGAAAATGTTATTTTTTAAGTTTAGCTCAAATGTTTTCTGAATCTCATTCAGAACAACAAGAGGACGAAGAAAATATAATTTTCTTTATTTGAAAACGGTGGTCCTTAAAAAACGTTATTTATTTTCTTTAGAATTGAAAAAAAATCAATTTTATATTCTCTTTTCAAAATAATAATAAAAGCATTCGTGTATGTAATTTTATGGATTGAGTGATATTAGCGTTTACAAGAGTTTCTTTAATGTCTGGAAAATGTATTGTAATTTTTCACTTAAAAGAAAATTATAAATAGACTACGTGTCTTACAATATGTATAACTGAATTCTTATTGAATTTTTATAAGATACTTATTACGTCTATCATATCTATTTTGATGTTTTTTACACAGTAGTGACAGTTGTATTTATTTTAAATTAAATTGTTTTTTCACCAATGGTTAATGGTTTTTTCACCTAATTTTTGACCAATCAGGTTGGTTAGCGTGGTGATTTGGAGGGTGTTAATTAATTTGTGTTTGGTCAAAAACTCTAACGTGATTGGTCGGGCTAAATAGTTGCCTGCTGGAGCTAGACACAAGTGACATAAAGCCCCATCCCATAACATCCCAGGTATTTTAATAATAATTCTTAAATTTAATAAAAAAATTGCGATTTGTAATTTTCTGAGATGAGATGAATTTTATTGTTAAAAATATTTATTTGGACTCTTGGTTAAACAGCAGGATATATACCGTATGGCGTGGAAATGACATATAAAATGACAGCGATCTTCATTTCATAGCCATCGCTGACGCCGTTTTTTTTTCGATCATGTTTGTGGTAAAAAAATACTATATCTTCTTTTCTTCTATAAGTTTAAAGATTTTGATGATTTTTAAAACATTCTCTATATTTTTATGGATCAATGTTATAGTGTATGTATATTGACATCTGAATATAATCATGAAATCTATTCTCTATAACAAATATAGTTAGAAATCTAAGTTTTATTTCTCTAGCAGTATTATTGGGTCTTTGCACACTGATTCTACTTTCATTTTACTGTGTTCTAAGTTTGTAATTCCATTTTTCTTTTATTCTAGTTCATTCTTTTTGAAAGTTCTTTAGACTTGGTATTTCGTAACTTATCGAAACTGTGTTGCTTTCTTTATTATCAGTTTTATGAGTTTTTCAATATTGTAACGTATAAAAAAATAAAAATATCCTCGTATTTTTTGGACGAATACTGTTCTTCTACAAAGTAAGGAAAGCAGTCTTTTTTTACGGCAATGATTAAATATGTAAATATTTTTGTGTGCAATACATATTCTAACTGTAGAATTAGCATATTATAAGATAATTGGTTGTTTTCTAAATTTTGGTATGTTATATTTATTCACTAAAGGCTAAATCAAAGGACAAGGAATTATGTAAAATGTTATTACTTATTGTAATATATTATAAGTAGGTATTATAAGTTGTTACTCATATATGCTATACTTATAATCACTTATAATAATATCAAAATGTCAAAAACTAATTTCATAAAATTTTACTCATTTTATGTTATGCGTTTATATTTACATTAGTACCAATATTAATATATTTGTATTAATTTTATGTTCAATATAAGTAAGGATATGTTGATTGTTTTTATTTCAAAACTGTTTTGGTAGATTTATTCTTTTTATCAAAATGAAACTACTATACGAAGAAACAACTATAACTTCTGAATTGCCAATAATTTTAAATGTCTATAAATGTAGATATCATTTAAATATACAGTAGGTATTCCTTCTGTAGGCATTTCAAGGGAACATATTTTAAGTTAATCGGATTATAGGAAGCGTAACCGACTGAAACAACGTTTTCATAAAAATCCTTGATATATCACATAAGCTCACTTTTTATGAAGTAGGCCAAAGCTTTATGAAGTGACTGGAAACAAGACAAAAAGAGTATATAAGCCTATACGACATACATACATATACTGAAAGCAAAACATTTGATCTTTATATAAATGCGGAGCTTAAATAGAGAAATAATATAAATAAATAAGAACAATCTTCGGATTGTCACGGGGGTTTTAACAGGACACTGTCTTATCAATGAACACCTCAGTAGATTGAAGCTAAGAAACAAGCACGCCGAGACGACAACCATTCGTGCCATAAACTTTGATATCACGTGACGACTGATATCAGTGGTGGAAAATTAGCCTCTGTAAAATCGTCTCAGATACTGGCTTTTGCCAAAGCCCTGAAACTGTATGATGAGTTATTACTACTACTACTACTGCCATTACTCGCTGACGAGTATTTGACACGCATCAAAAGATGGTTACGCAAGGCGTTTCCTGTCATGAGCTTTTCTGTGACTGAAAAGCCCGATTCGTGATGTTATCTCTCTTCCGCATTCAAAAATATCATTACTTTGTTGCCTCTTTACTTTTTGGTTGTCGTTATTAACTGAATTTAAAATTCTCCTCCATTGCGTTCTACTGTGCGCTGCTTCCTCCCACTGATGCTGCATACTTATCCCCTTTAAGTTTTCATGAACAACATCCTTGTATCTTTTGAGTTGTCCACCCGGTTTCCTCTTACCCTCTACAAGTTCCCCTCATTCTGCATACGTGGCCAGCCCATCTTAAGCGAGATTTAGTAATCATGACTTCAGCGCTCTCGCAGCTTGCTTTTTTAAGGACTGATACGTTTGAAACATCGTGGTACCATTTGATTCTGAAAAGTTGTCTAAGGTGTCTCTGTTGCAACTTGTTTAATGCGCTCGTGTGCCGGCGGTACGGCACCCAGGTTTCGCTTCCATATACCATGGTGGGGATTATTACTGCTCGATACACTGCAATTTTCGTTTTTGTGCTCAAGTCATGATTGTAGAAAACCCTGTCTTTTAATTTCCAGAATGCTCTTGAGGCGCTGCGGATTCTGTGCTGAATTTCAGAGTCGATATTTATCTTTTCCGAAATCAAACTGCCGAGGTAATTAAATTCCGATACATATTCCAATAGTTCCTCTCCGATTTTTATAGCGCTGTTATGATTTTCCGGGGGAGTGCACATGATTTTTGTTTTTTCGATGTTCAGTTTAAGGCCCAAAGTCTCGTATGCCCAGGTATATGTGTTCAGCATTTCCTGTAATTGCTGTAACGTATTTGCAACTAGAGCGCAGTCATCAGCGTATTGGAGTTCTGTGATGGATTTTATACGTGTTTTTGCCCTGAGTCTTTTTATGTTGAACAGACCGCCGTCATACCTGTATCTAACACCCATTCCTCTCTCCTGCAGTTTGCTGTCCACTATAATCGAGAGCGCTGCCATGATTATGTTGAATAGGAGAGGAGCTAGAACACATCCCTGCTTAACTCCTGTATTTGTCAGGAAGGGATCGCCCAGTGATCCATGATGTGACACTCTCGAGTTGTTGTTATGGAGGCTTTTACACACACTAAGAAATTTGTTGGGCACTCCGAACTTTTGCATAATTGCCCAAAGTGCATCTCTGTTTACAGAGTCGAAGGCTTTCGTTAGGTCGATGAATGCAACATAAAGTTTACTCTGCTGTTCCTTTACTTTTTCCTGTAGTTGGCGGACGGAATATATGGAGTCAACGGTACCGCGGTTGGTGCGAAAGCCCGTTTGCGATTCTGGGAGGATTTTTTCTATATGTGGGTGCAGGCGGTTTGACATAATTTTAACGAGAACTTTACCTCCGATAACCAGTAGTGAAATTCCTCGGTAGTTTCCGCAATCTGATGCACTTCCTTTGTTCTTAAATAATATATAATAATAGCTCCCGTATATAGCGTTTAACGCCTTGGGAGTAGCAAGGTACAGCTTGCTATACTAGAGCCGTTCGGTATACAAGGAAGGTAATGTGGCTACCACTACGCTTCAACCGCCCTATTATTCTTAAATATATTTACTATATTCGCGATGCGAAAATCCTGAGGTACCTTTAAATCTATAAGTGTGCAAACAAAGAACTTATTGGTCATCTTAAGGCTCTCTTCGATGTCAGAGGTACCTCATGATGAGTTATAATTCAAAAAAGGGGGACATAATAGATCTTTAAGGTCGCGGTGATTAACTCTCCTCCCGTACATTCAACAATCTACAAGGCACGGTGGTACAAACATTAAAGCTTAAACTCGAGTTCACGTAAACTGTGAAAAACACTGATCTCAATCAGCCTCAATCTACTGAGGGGTTCGTTAGTGTCCTGTTAAAAACTCCGTGACAATCCGAAGATTGTTCTTACTTAATCTTACTTAAGATCTTACTTTACTCCTTGTCAAATCCTTTGTTCATTTTCTGCCACTTTATATGACCTTGTTCTCGCGTCCCGTGACCACTGACGTAGCTGTATAGTCGAGGTCTATAACTAGGGAAAGTATAGTCGTGGCACTCGCCATAGTTTGACAGAGATGTATTTAGGAAAATATGAGTTCACAATAAAATAAAATAAAAAAAACTGATCATCGAGTCAAAATTTGCTTGAAAACAGAATATTTTCACATTTCGTGTAAGCAACAATTATTCTTCTGTATCTGAAAATCTTCTGATGGGAAGAAATGCGGAAAAAAATATATACTTATATATTTTTATATTATTATCTATTTCAAAGATTTTCTACAACTTTTTTTAATTTAAAACAAGTTTAATTTTAACATTATGTGTTTGTTTTGTTGTAATATATTGGTTAGGTGATTTTCATTGGCTAACTAACTACACTGAACAACACATTGTACTAAGTAATAAAATATCATATTTAAACTTCAATAATTGCTGCAATAATGTTTATTATTATAGAAATTTCAACAGAGAAAAGAAGCAAGAACAATGAGAAATAGCATCACTACTTTCTCACGTAATAAAAGAACACCTTTTTAGTTATTGTTACCGAGTCCCGAAGGTACCGAAAGAACCGGGAATTAATTCTTTGATATCCCAAAAGAACCGGGAATTCCCGGTTCTGAACCCTAATTACCAGATTATCAAGAAATTATGTTTTTTAACTAAAAACTAAAAAAAAATTAAAGATTTAAAAAAAATGCTCAGAAAAATCCTCATATTTCTGGGGCCAAAATATACCACCCCTAAAAATATTTGCACTTATTTAAGAGTCATCCTGTATAGGGCGATTCACGGTTATGGTACGTTAAGCGTTTCCGGAACCGGAGCTGTTTTTCCGAACCGGTAATTTCGGTACCATGCCTCTAAGGAACCGGGATTTCCAGTTTTTTCTCTGTACTTTCGGTACTAGCAAATTTTTGTTCAATGATGGTGTAGTTCGTTAAACAGCAAGCAAGGAATGGTTGTCAAAAGTAAAATCGATAAAAAATTGAGGTTTAAATGAAAATAATCAAATTATTAAGTAATCAGTCAAGAGAAAATTAACCTGAACACAAATGACTCTTAAAAAAACTCACTGCACAATTTTTTAGTAAGGCACTCATTTTTTGTCAATCCGTCTCTGTGCTGGGACGTAACGCTTGAACCTCGCAGGTCGACGGACGGAACTCAACTGAAACGCTCTGCAATCTGCCGATATTCGACAGAATATAAAAACTGGCAAAAATATTTGGGAGAGTGCAACTACTCTTTTCCTTCTACTATGCTTAACCCAAGGAAAATCTTCGATTTTTCTCCGTCGTAACTTCTGAGAACCTTTTTCGAGTATTTCCAGGTTACGGTTCCTAACCTCCAGGTTCTTGAGTTCCGCTTTAAGTTGGTTTCCAAAGTAGTACAAGTAATACAAAAAAAAACATTCAAATTTTGAACTTGATTTAAATCCGAATTCACCATGAACCGAGTATGCATATGCATAATTAGGCCTTGGTGTATTTATTTCGTAAAAAAATCTTGAAAAAATCAAGACCGCACGAGTCTTGCAACCTGGGTCTTGGTCTTACCTAAGTCTTGCACACATCAAATTTTGTGATTTTGCATCATCCTATACTAAGCATTTCTGGTATACTATACTGGCATTTCTAGGTCAACACGCTTAGTAAAATAAAAGGTACTGAATAAAGACAGAAGGCAAGTATTTTTCCAAGCGCATGGAATCTAGCGTCAAATTAAGTGATTATGTAATAAATACTTCGTATTTTTGCTCTCTCCGACTTACTAGATTGCCATAGGGATTCACTCCTATACATGTAAACGCCAACCCAAGGTTTCGCTTGCCAGCAGGGTATAATCTATTAACTTTGTAGGAAAACTAGTGAATAATTTTTTGCACTTAGTCATTTACAACCTGTACTTATAACGAATATTATCAACCTTTGATTTGTCCTATTAGGGAGACTATTACCGTCTGTCATTGTAATAATCATCTCTATATAATTTTATTACGTGGGATAAGTACTTTATGACATATATTTATATACTTCGTTGTAATTATGGGAACTCACGATCCTGTGAATCTTTGTAATTTCGAAATAATGGAGTAAACGGGCGGATATATCAACAAACCCCGTTAATTTGAACATAATATGTACGATAAATTTGTAACTGAATAAACACGAAATTGTATCAAGTTTAACTAACTATTGCCTAGAAGAACAACGATTACAGGAACTAATTTTCTCTAATGTTTGGTTAAATTGTTTTGTTTCGTAATGAAAGTTTATTAATCATTTCAAATATGATTTGGTACTGCCTTTGATTCTATTCAAATAGTAATGTTTATGCCTGCTACACATATTCAAACGGTTAAGAATATTTTAGAGTGGCTACGAGTTTGTTGTGGAAACGCCTATACATAAAATATATGAGCATTTAAAGTTTCCCAAATTTCGATTAACTTTAAATAATTTTTGTTTTCCTTTGTGTTCTAGACCAAACCACAGTGCCCAAGCTACCGCCCATGTGTCGGCGGAATTGTACAAACCGTCGCGATCGCCGCTATCCAATACCAGATGCACGTACCCCGGCTCCCCCCAACTGCAGCCTACACCGACGAACGTCACTCAAGTTCAGGTATGTTCTTGTTCTTAACCTTTCATTAAACGGGCATTGACGTTAACGCCCGAGAAAAATCGTTAAAATATAGTTTTTCTGCAGCTTATCAATATTGCCCAAATCCTGTGGATTTTTACGTTAATAACCGGACAGTAACAACAATGGGCGCATTCAGTAAACACACCGGTATTAACCGGTAAAGACCTACCGATAACTTTTCATTGAACGATTAAGTTACCGGTACGTAAATAAACCGGAAACAAAATACGGTAGGCTCTCAAGTGATCGGTGACCACAACCGGTGAGTTACCATTGGCATTCACTTTAATTTTCTGCACCGGTGGAGTAACCGGTATGTTTACTGAATGCGCCCAATGTCCAGCGAAATTATCATCATCATTTTCAGCTTATTCAACCATTTCCAATTGTGGTGTAGTGGGTAGTTTCCCTCACATATTTAGATACTCTCTTTGTAATTGGGCCCATTCGTGTCTATTGTTAGCTATGCGAGTCCAAGTTATCCCTGCTAATTTCCTAATATCATGATCCTATCTCAGGTTTGGTCTTCCTAGGCCTCTTAATTCCTCCTGGTTACCGTGCTGTAATTTTTGTGGTCCATCTGTTGTCCGTCCTTCTTGCCAGGCGTCCTACCCATTGTCACTTGAGGGATTTGATTCTGTTAATGACATCTATTACCTGGGTCTTTTGTCGTATCCACTGTATTTTTTTACGGTCATTCTTGGTTATTTCGTTCCATTGTGCGTTATGCGACTGTAGTTTTCTTATAATTCCCGTTTTAAGGATGATTCTCACTATACATTCCGTAAACGTTCCGTATAAAGGTTGATTCTCACTATACCTTCCGTTTCCATTCCATATCCGTTCTATATTTTTTATTGTATTGACGCTATACGTAAGCTTCCGTTCCGTATTAGTTCCATACTTTTTATTGTACAATTTATGTCATTACGAAAGTTTTATTTTAAACATTTGTATCTTTTGAAAAAGGTAATAGATTTAATTAAGAGGTGAAAGAATAATTAAATATGAGCAAAATGTTAACAGAGCTGGTAAAAATGTAAGAACTTGAACGCTGTTTCCGATACGCTTCAGTCCGTCCGCCAAAAAAAGGTATGGAACAGAAGGGAAACGGAACGGATAGTGTCCTATTCATTTACATGATATAATATTTTATGTAAACGAAAGGGAGCTGCTGCAATCAACCTTGATACGGACTTTATCTGTGACAGTAACCCTATTATTTTGTTAATGATATTTGATTGATTTTAGGTTTCTCAGAGGTATACCACACAAGGGCCGACCACCACCAGCGGTCCTCCCTCGCTCATCCACTCCCCCGTCTACCACCGTCCTCAGCCCGACTACCGACACCCGAATCGGATATCGCTGCTGCATCCGGAATATGGCCCCGGCGGCAGAAGGGATATGGCGGGGGGAGCTATGGGCCAGCCCCTCCAGCAACTCGGAGAACAGCCGTTTAAGAAGATCAGGTTGACTGATAAGGATGTGCAACCTTTGAGGATTGATACTCGAGTAAGTATAAACTAACCATCATGGCCTTACCTTTCTTCAGTAAGGACGTGCTTTAGCTTTATGTATGCATATATTTCAAATTTCGTAGTTAACTGAATACAAACGCTTTCTAATAAACTTTTGCCCACACTTAGTTTATTGTGGAAGGGGTATTTTAGGGAGATAACCTAGGTAATCTACTACTAATTAACATTTTAGGGAGATAACCTAGGTCATTCTGACACCTGTTCATCTCTTACATTACTGAATTCAACCCAGCCTTTTGATATAGATGGTTATACCCGAGGATATTTTACCAAGAGAGTTTACTAAGTTCTGCATAGTTTTACAGAACAACTCCTATAGTTTCTACGGGTAGTTCATTCTCTGCATGTATAATTTGAGATTGTAATGGCTTGTATACGCTGCATTCGGCATATGCTTCATATGTTCTTGGCGTGTGCCAAGTGCCTCTTGGAAGAATGTAGAATGTATAGGAGGGGAGTTAATTACCTAACCTTACATCTATCGTATCCCCCTTTCTCGAGTTATAACTCATCATACCTTTGAGAGGCCTTTGACAAAATCTATTATCTGAGACGGTTTTACAGAGGCTAGTTCTCCATCTCCGATATCAGTCGTACCAAAGTTTATGGCCCGAATAGGAATTGTTGTCGTCTCGGCGCATTTAGTGATGAGGTGTTCTGGTGTTTTCTCATTTTCCCCACAGAATCTGCTTTCGTCGTTATTTCTTAGCTTCAATCTACTGAAATGTTCGTTGAGGAGGCAGTGTGCAGTGTAAATCCCTGTGATAATCCGAAGATTGTTCTTTAAATCAAAGAAAATCTTTAATTCTCGATCGTAAGTTCTGCGAAATTTCTTCTAGTGTAACTTAGTGTAAACTTTCGGATGATTCCCATTCCAGGTTATGGTTGGAGTCTTCCAGGTTCTTGACTTCCACTTTAAGTTGGTTTCCACTTGGGAAGCAGAACGGTCCTGGTTCCAGTTAGTGTAGTGTTAGATTTTTTTCTAGCTAGGTCGTTTGCTTTTTCATTGCCTTTTATCCCTTGGTGGGTTGGCACCCAGAGTTAGAGGATTTTATTTACTTTGACTAATTTTTTCAGCTTCTCTTTCTTCTTCTATTTTCTTCTCGTAGAACCGGCCTCTTGCATAATAGCCAATCTCATCCATTGTCTTCCTGCCACTGTTCTGTCGTTATCGATCCATCTCTTTCTTGGTCTGCCAACGCAACGGTTCGGAGATCTTATATGATTATACCGGTTAACATAGGGTTATTGAACAATACTCCATTGAAATTGTTTTCAGCTAGACAGATACATATATATAATATACCACATAGTTTCTTCACTTTTTATGCTTGAATCTGTACACGTTGTTTACACCTCTCAAGTTCTGTGTAACTCTTGTTCCAGCCTGCATTGGCTTGTATAATATAAGTTTTTTTCGTTTTCCTGTTATTACCGATTGTGAACCGTCCTAGAACTCTGCAGCGCATGCGCAAATGAAATAATGTCTTCATATTTCCTTGAGCGCATACGCATCACAGTTCTAGGACGGTTCAGAATCGGTAATAACAGGAAAACGAAAAAAGCTATAATGTCATATTAGTTCTAAGACCTAATAATGTCATTGGACATTATTAGGTCTTAGAATTAGTAACCTGTAACGTTTTAATATCCCGATATCTAGATTAGATTCTTTGGAGGTACTCATTTCATATATTTCAATAGCAATTGGAGACTGAACCTTCGATGTTGATTTTTTTAACGGCTTATCAGCAGTGGAGGATCTTTTTGTTCTGTGTGGCGGAGGCTCCCAGGCTCTAATCTACCTAGAGCGGCCTCTGCTTATCACGGTTCAGTACTTTTAACTGCACATTTGCCAGTCAATCTTAATAACATAGAATGGATTCTGCCGTTTCTCTCTTCGTTTTATTGTCTGAAGCTGCATATGGCTTTGTCTGTTCAGCTTTAAATGCCTATTGAGCTTACAATGCCCTGTTAGTAGACCTACCATATTTAAGACAATGTACCTGAGGGTTTATCGTTTCAGTCGTTTTGCCGTGTATTCTACTATGAATTGCCTTAGTCCTGGTGAATTTTTCTACCATTCTAGGGATTTTTCTAATCCGCAAAGCCGGTCACTCGCCAGGCAACGCTAGGTGCCCATACTGCCAATTCTGACGTAACAAAATATTCTGTGACTGTTCACGAATTCGTATATTAACTAGAAGTTGAATATTGGGGAGTCGACTTTCAGTTTGATAACATATACTTTTATTACTGATAATGGTATGTAAAGTTTGTCCAACGAATCAGGGAAGATCCAAAAAATTCAGGGAAAAATGACAAGACACTACTGTCTGGGGCATCCTCATGTTGATAGACTATAGTCTACTAGTCATAAGTTTATCGCTGTCCATCTGGTGAAAATCATAATAGCAATAAATTATCAATTTTTTTTAGCCTGGAACGTATCATCCACAGACAGAAGCGATTTCCCCTATCCTACCTGAGCAGGTCTCCCAAGAAGATCAAGCATTCAAAACAACGAAAGACGATCTGATCCAGCAAATTAGTAAGGTGGATAGGGAGATATTGAAGGTGGAGCAGCAAATTGTGATTTTGAAAAAGAAACAAGCGGAATTGGAAGAGGTGGCGAACAAACCGCCTGTTAACTCTGAAGTGGAAGAAGAAACGCGGCCGCAGCATCAGAGCTTACCACAGGTAATTAAAATATATAATATGCGTTAACTAGAGACATCTGTACTTAACAGTCAATCTTACAACACACATTGACATCTGTCAATCTTAACTTACTCTTGCATATTTTTTTGTATGAAAAAAATACAATTTTGTATTTTTGCATTATTTGTATTTATTTATTTAAAATATATTTATTCTTTTAAAAGTATTATATATACACTCAGAGGCAAAAAACGCAGCGGATTTTTTTTTCGTCGAATTTGTTGTATTGTTATACATTGTAAAAGTGTTATATATTTTTATTTTTAGCTTTTTTTCATGATTTTTTAGCAAACTGTATATAAATATACCTACTTTAATTTTTAAACTCAGTTTTTTTTATAAACTTGGCTTATTATACAGAGTCAATCGAAGAGTTGTTTTTTACCTTAAATTTAAAACACCATGTGCGATATCTTCGTGAGTAAATTTTCCTAAGACATTGTTTTTCTGTCAGTCTTCTGATCATTTTGTTTTTTGGCTCATGTCAGCACATGCATTGGTTAATTTTTAAGAGCGAAATAAACTTGCCACCAACAATTTGCAATTTTTTCAATTATCATTACGTTTTGTGTTTTTGATTTTTTAATATGACGAGGTGGCATAAGTGACTACTGTCGTAATGCTATATTGACAATTCCATTTTACATACTTACAATTGAATATAATCCTTATATGTCAAGATTCTTGCAAAATTTGTCGAAGATTCTGCAAAAGCTGTTGCTCTTGTTCAAGATGGGCGAAATTATGTATAGTAAGTAGTAGTAAAAAAGGGTAATACACACTTATCCCTCTACTATAAAAAGAGTAGTGGAACGTTTTAGACAAACTGGCCGAAATATGCGTAAAAGTGGTAGAAAGCGCAAAACTACTGGTCTAGACGACCGATATATCAAAATCAACGCTTTGCAGGACCGTCATTTAACAACGGTTAAAACAAGACGTTACATGAATTAAAAAAATGCTCAGGAGTAATGGTTCTGACCGAAAAATAACGTTCCAGGAAAATTTACTCACGAAATGATTGCACAGGGTGTTTTAATGTTAAGGTAAAAAACAACCCTTTGATTAACACTGTATAATAAGCCCATCAGTTTGTAAATTCGCTTATATAGGTGAAATCGTTTCTGTCTGTGGATTATACAGGGTATCCCAGAAATAAGTGCAAGTATTTTAACTGGTAGTATATTTTGGCCTCAGAAACACGTCTGTGAGTCTTTTTTGCGAAAAAATTTTTTTGAAAATTTGGAATTTTAAAAAAAAAAATTGAAATTATTGAAGTTATAAAACATAATTTCTTGATAATATGGCAACATAGGTAGTAGGTTAAATTTACATGAAAGAAAATCCAGAAAAGGTCCAGTGGTTCTCAAAATTTAAGCAAAAAAGCATTTTTTGTTTAAATTTTCAAAGTAAAATAATTCGGTTATTTTGGACTTATTTGAAAAATGGTAAAGAAAAAAAAATGTTTCTTTTGACCAGATCTACCACCCCTTAAAATACTTACACTTATTTCTGGGACACCCTGTACATTCCGGGCAATTTACAAAAATTTTACAAATACAAAAGTTTATAATAAACTGATTTTACCTTTTTTACGAATTAAAGTTGAAATATTTATATACAGTTTGCTAGAAAAGTTATTAAAATAGGGCTAAAAATAACACTTTAAATTTGAGGAACATTTTTTTCGTCATCGTCGTTTTTTTTGCATCTGAGTGTAGATTAGTCTAATCTAATTTTAATTTTTGTATATTTGTAAAAATAAAATAGGAAACTACGTTTAACTAACCTGCTTTATATTTTCAGAAAATCTACGCCGAAAATCGTAAGAAAGCTCAGAATGCACACGCCCAGTTAGATTCATTGGGTCCTAAAGTGGAATGGCCCTTGTACAATCAACCGACTGATACTACGGTGTTCCATGAAAATAACCGACGTAATGTGATGTTTAAAAAACGCTTATTAGAATATTTTAAGAAGAAACATACCGAAAGATATGCAAGGTTAGTTTCCATTAAATCTAGTTAAAGAATTACAAGAGTTTTACTTATATCATGTAACAATAGATAACCTGTAAAAATTGTTGATTTTTTTACATGGAACAAATATGTCTGGTCATCTCAAATCCGTGGTTTAATTGAAAACAATAGGACAGGGTTAAAAATAGAATCGATCAGTCTCATACCAGGTAGAGACTGATCGATTTGACAATTGTCATTTGTTCTCTATATTTTTGTTTATATTTCTTTGTAGAATAGAACATATTATTTTTTTTTTCTGTATTGGGACCCCTTTTAGTGTCGTAGCCATAGAGTAAAGCCATAACCATGGTAATATCAAAGATTAAGAAATTATACCGTGGGAAAATTTGCGGTGAATCAGCAGTTCTAAAAAGTCTTCCAAAATATACTGGAAAATTTAAAAGAAAATGCACGATTTTCAACATGTTTTTTTGCGAAAAAAAACTCATAGACGTGTTCCTGGGGTCGAAATATAACCACCACTAAAAATATTTGCACTTATTTAAAACCCATACTGTATATATTAAAATAACGTATATAGAATGATCAGACCTAGCATTTATTTATGTCTGTATTTTTTAATGATAATCTAATCTAACAATAGTCAATTTCAATTCATATTTTCAATGCTCAGTTTTTTTTTTTTAATTTTTAGACACAATCAGTTGACAGGAACATATAGTAAACTTATGCAGGAATGGCTTAGGAAAGTTGACAAAATAGAGTCCAGCACGAAAAGAAAAGTCAAGGAAGCTAAAAATAGAGAATTTTTCGAAAAAGTCTTTCCTGAGCTGAGGAAACAGAGGGAAGATAAAGAAAGGTATGCTCAGGGAATTTTGTTTTACGAAGCTTATTATTTAATTGCTACATTGTTTTAGGTTTAACAGAGTGGGTGCTCGAGTTAAATCAGAGGCCGATATGGAGGAAATTATGGACAACCTTCAAGAACAAGCATTAGAAGATAAGAAAATGCGTAGTTACGCAGTTATACCCCCCATTTTGTTAGATCCCAAGGAAAGGCGAAAATACACGAACAATAATAATTTTATAGAAGATATGGAGGTTGTATATAAGGTATATTAGTTTTTAATTGTTTAATTTTAGAAACATTTAAGCATAGAAAATTGATACTGTTGAAGTCCTAAGTATATAAAATTTAACTCGATATAACAGTGGCATAAAACGACTTTCTGATTCATTAAATTCGTTTGAATACTTTGAATGTATCTCATTTTGGTGATATTGATAAAAAAAATCGTATATTAATCAAATATACAGGGTGGCGCACCTCATTCGCCTCGTTTAATTATACGAAAACGAACTGAAAGATGTAGAAACAAAATATTTTATGTCTAAAATATATATTATAATAATATTATTTATGTATAAAATTTTGTTGAAATATACAGGTTGTTTCAGAACTAGATTAGATTAGATTCCTAGGGGTGGCTTTTGGTCTGGTCCACTGCGACCTTCTTGTGCTGGTTTAAAGGTAGAGAAATTAACTTTACTGAAAAAATGATTGCTTCCTTAAATTTATACAGGGGTACTAAAAATTGCTGATCTATTTTAAATATTTATTATTTACATAAAAACTTCGTTATTGCTAATGCGACACACCCTATTTTTTAAAATAAATCGAAGCAGATTCAAATACACTTTCAAACTATATTCGGGTTTCCTATACCTATTTTGCTAGTTTAGTCGCCATGAAATTGCCATGCCATCTAGCGACACTAACTATTTTCAAAATCGACATTAGATTATGGACTTTTTTATTTAGATTTATTACAGTTTACTTAAATTTATCCACAATAGTTTAATAAGCAGTATTCATTATTTTATCAAGAAAAATAAAGCAGTATCTGCTGGCCAAACAAATGGATATGTTCATAGTGATTTTATTTTGTGAGGAAAATTGCTCCTTGGCCTCAAGGGTTTATGCTCAAAGATATCCAAATAGGAATCTTCCTGATAAGCGTTCGTTTGAAAAACTACTTGTCGTATTTCGCAGAGCTGGTAGTATAGTTTATAAAAAACCTATTAGGCCGGTCCGGAAGGGAACACTAGGAACATCTTCGTAACGGAAATGAAGAAAATGAATTTGCCGTAATTGGCTCTTTTATAGAAAATCCATATATTTACCTGTCATTGTAAAATAAAGCAAAGAACACTTCGTTTTTCTTGATAATATAATAAATACATATTTAATAAATATTATCTATTAAACTATTGTATGTAAATTAAATAAAAGTAAACTGCTATAAATTTAAATAAAGTTCATAAATTAATTTTTGAATATAGCTCTAACTGTCACTAGAAACTTGCCATGACGACACCATCCCTGTTGGTTCATTTTATTGAAAAATTGCTCTTTTTTCAAAATCTGAGCTAGATAGGTATAGGAAACCCTAATATAGTTTGAACGAGTATTTAAATCTGCTTCGACTTATTTAAAAAAAATACATAGTATTGCATTTGAAATAACGAGGTTTTTACGTAAAATAAATATTTAAAATATACCATCAGTTTTTGATACCCCTGTATAACGAAGCAATCAAATTTTTCAGCAAAGTTTATTTCTCTGGCTTAAAAGTCAACACAAAAGTTAATTTTGGGAATTAATGTACAGGGTGTTGACAATCTTTTTTATTATAGCATTCATATTATGTAAATATCTTTAAATATCCCAAAAACCAAAGCTTGTGAAACATATCCCTTATAATAAATGCCTTATTTTGTATCCAAGAATCCAAAAATTAAATAAAATACCGGGTGTTCCATATGAAAAAATATAAATTTGGTGTGGATCTTAATTCTGACATACCCTGTACACTTCAAAATAATTTTAAATTATGCACATTGCCTTTCCATGTTATATACCCTAATATATATTTTATTCCTACATCTTTCCGTTTTCGTATAATCAACCGAGGCGAATGAGTAAAAAATCTGTTTACTAAAATACAAAAAATAGCAAAGTTTAGATTCAAATTTCTATAATAGTTTATACAGTAGTAGTTTCTACCAGTATTAATAATACAACTTACAGTACTACAAAAACCGACCTCTCATCAAAATTAGTTGTAAATTTTTTCATGTTGTTATTTTTCAGAGTCGGCAGTACCTGAATATATGGACTCCAGCCGAGAAAGAAACGTTTAAAGAAAAATTTATTCAGCATCCTAAAAACTTTTATCAAATAAGTCAAGCGTTAGGCGAGCGAAAATCCGTGTCCGAGTGCGTCCATTTTTATTATTTGAGTAAGAAAACGGAAAATTACAAACAACTACTGAGAAAGAACAAGAGGGACAAATTTCGTGAGAGAATGAAAGCGAGTCGGCAGAATCATCAGAACGTGAACAATAGTGCCAACTTACCTATAGTGGATACCTTAACAACAGGTGAGATAATTACTAAATTAGGTAAAAAAGGATAGGTATAGGGACTAAAATTAGGCTAAATAGGAAAACTATTTTTATATAGGAAAACCAATAAAAGCTTGACGAATGCAGGTCTTAATGTTCCCTTTGGATAAAAAGATTAATGAAGGAGCATATCAGAAATCTTAGATCGATAAAAATGGCCGACTTAAATTCTGGTTTATTTTATTCAAACCTTGTAAAAATATGATGTAGAGTATACTCAATAATTTGTTGTTTTCATTTAGGTTGTGAATAAATGTTGGTAGTTATTATAATTGTTATAAAAATATATAATTCTAATAAAAATAGATAAGTTATAATAATTATTTATTACAAATATCCGATACGCTACTGGCGTTCTTTGACATCTAATCTTTGACAACTAGTAAATAAAAGCAAAAAATGCAAGAAAAAATATATGATTAGTTAATTTTAAGTGAATTTCATAGATGATAGGTTTACTACAAGTATGTGTGTGTATATTATACAGGGTTGTTCACCACATACGACACGGAGTATTGTAGCTAAACGATTAGATTTTTACAAATTGTAAGTTTTGGGTTCGTTGAAAGACTATTAGAGCTACAATTTAAAAATATTTTTATAAAATACAGAGTGTCCCAAATAAAAAATATTAAAGTTGTATTTTTTTAAATGGAACACCCTGTATATTATTACATTTTTAGTTTCTACAATTAAAGGTAAATTTGATTAAGGTTTACTACACTTAAACCTTACGGTTTTTTAAATATCTTCAATTTTGTGAAATTGCAGTAAAAATTTTAAGGCTTCATTTCTCCGAGGGTATCAAAGTTTTTAATACTAAATATTTAATGATGTCTGTTTATTGATCATTGTGTTGCAATAATAAAAATAATACTACCTCATACAGAGTGTCTAAAAATTTATGTTAAATTATTTCTAGCTTTAAACGGCAATAACTTGTTTAATTTAAATGGAACGCCCTGTATATTTTAGGAGAATCAAATGCACAAGTTAATTGTCTATCAAATTGTATTATACCACTTTACCTATCCGTTCAAGTTTTCGTAGAAAATGCATTTTCTTATAATTTAGACCTCATTTATCAATATACCCATGGAATTGACATTTTAGATTGTTTTTAAAGCAACAAATGTACAAAATGTACAGGCTAGTAATATTATCGTTTTTAGCGAAATGATAATATTACTAGCCCATTTGTATGTAAAAAGAAAACTATTTAAATCTTTATAAAAGAGTATACCATTAATTAAATATACCACCATTATTTCCGCCCAAATACTAATTAATTACATACTTAATTATGTTCGTTAATAAATTATTCTAAATAAATGTGGATTTGAATCAGAAATCAATATATTAATAAGTTATGAAAATGAATGTCTCTGTTGTTATAAATAAGAATTTGTCAAAAAATGGAATATCATTTTTAAGCTGTTACTTTTTACTACACTGTCTAATACACATACAAAATTCAGTTTTTTAGTATTTGGACCAATTATTATTAATCAACGCAAACAGTCAATTAATGTAGTTTGAATACTGGAATCATATTAATTGGTCCTCTTTAACAAATATTTAAACAGTTTTTTTATTTCAATGAAATAAACAAACTATATCGACAATATTAGTATCTGTACTCTTTAAAAATTTGGTACATCTTTAAAAAGAATCTAAAATGTCAGTATTCCATGGGTATATTGATCAATGAGTTTTAAATTACAAGAAAATACATTTTGTACGGAAACTTGAAGAGATAGGTAAAAAATGGTATAATACAATTTGATAGACAATTAAATTGTGCATCTGATTCTCATAAAATATACAGGGTGTTCAATTTAAATTAAACAAGTTATTTTGACACTCTGTATAAGGTAGTATAATTTTTATTATTGCAACACAATAACTGATCAATAAATAAACTTTAGTAAATATTTAGTATTAAAAACTTTGATACCTTTGAAGAAATGAAGCCTTAAAATTTTGACTGCAATTTCACAAAATTGAAAATATTTCGAAAACGGTAAGATTAAAGTGCGGTAAACTTACAATTTCCTTCTAGATTTGCTACATTTAAACAACTATCAGAAGTAGAATAAATAATAAATAACATAAAATAAGTTCATTAAAGACTGACAAATCCACAAAATTTCAAATCAAATCTGTCAAATGTATCATCAACCAGAACTGTCAAAGATCCCCATCCTAGAGTCCTCATTCCGTCGACCATGCATGAATACACGGAGAGCATTATACTCCATTCTTAATCTTTTTATTCAAAAGCAAATCCACAAAATTCTATTTTCCCTATTGAAAGTTGACTGTTTCAAAATTTTATATGTTACAACAAAAATTCTCACGAAACAACCACACTTGTATGTTCTACACCTATTTTGTTAAGCATTATCAACTTCATACAAATTAATTTTAAATCAGTCTTTTAACTCACACAACACTGACCGTTTATATATTTTTTAGGAGTAACAACTAGGTTGCAACGCGAGCAACAACAGCGAACAGGAGGTGCGGCGAGAACAGCCGAGGCTCCAACAGCTGCGGCGGCTGCAGTAACGGCCGACGCTGCCAATTCTGGGAATTCTAATTCTCCACCGATACCTTTAGGAACCACGGCAACACCAAGTCCTCGGAATGCCGGAGGAACGACAACCACGAATACCGTTACATCTTGTGCTAGTGGTACGTTGACGAGTACGAGTACGGCGTTGACGGGGGACTGGATGAACACCAAGAGTTCAGTTAGTCAGGTATTGTACAATTTTATGGAAATTATGTTGCATCTAAAGGCGGAAATGGACTTGAGCCGAGCGTTATATAGTTCGTCTAGAAAGTATCCAGAAAAAAGAAAGCAAAATTACAATAATTATCGATATACCGGGTGCGTCTCAAAAGTGCCTCACCCTTATAACTTTTTTATTTTTTTTAGATAAAAAACGAGATTTGGTATGTTAGTAGAATATGACATAAATTAGGATTGATTGGTGTATTCATTTATTTTTGATGACTTCCGGTTTCTCCGGAAATGACTATAACTTTTCATTTTTAAACCCTCTGTATTTTTTTACTTTATTTGATAGAAAATGACATTCTGAATAGAATGACATATCATGTCAACTTTTGACATTCTCGCTTAATAAAAAATTGTATTTTAAAATTCAATCTAGAGTACCATGGCTATGTTAAAAACACTAATTCTTCATCAAGGAGCCTTGGAAAAATAGATTTGATCGTCTAATGTTTTTAGTGTCTTGTCCTAGCCAGTTAGAAAATGTTCAAATCGTATTTTTAATAACATCTCAATTTTTTCAAATGGAACGAGGGTGGCTCATTATCATATTTGGAAAAAACATTTTTTTATGAATAATTTCATACCACACGCTTGGTATTTCAAGTCAAATTTTCGTTACGAACCGCAAGTTATAGTTTCAAATAAACCATATGCGAAAATGTCAAAAGTTGACATATATGATATGTCATTCTATTCAGAGTGACATTTTCTATTGAATAATGTAAAAAAATACCGGGGTGCCATTTAAAAATCAAAAGTTGTAGTAATTTCCGGTGAAACAGGAAGTAACCAAAGAAAAATTGAATACGTCAATCAATCCAAATGTATGTCATATACCAACATACCAAATATCGTTTTTTTTACTAAAAAAAAAATAGTTATAGGGGTGAGCTACTTTTGAGACGCACCCGGTATATTT
This sequence comes from Sitophilus oryzae, assembly GCF_002938485.1. Lineage (NCBI taxonomy): Eukaryota > Metazoa > Arthropoda > Insecta > Coleoptera > Curculionidae > Sitophilus > Sitophilus oryzae. Next base: position 14,426,340 of record NW_022146055.1, read on the forward strand.
ATAGGACGAGTTAAAAATATTATCACAAAGTATTAATTTTATTTACTTATACAACCTCCATCTAACTCCTAACACTAAACTAAACGTCCAGGTACACCCCGAAACTAGGTCCACACTAGGGATGTACGATTCGAATCGATTTTAATCGAAGATCGATCTTTTTACCCAAAAAATCGATTAAAATCGATCGATTTTTATCAAACGATCTTTTAGTAAAATCGATCTTTTTTTCAAAATCGAAGATCGATTTTATTTATACAGTTTAACAGGTTTATCTATTTGTTAGAATAAGAAGAAACTAAGAAACACTCTAGTGTTGCTTGAATATTTGTGTATAATGCATCCCTAATAAAACGCCATCTAGCAATGAATTGAAAATTAAGTGCAAGTGCTCGCTGCCGCATGCGCCGATGTGTGTTATGATCACTTTGATCTCAGGTGTTAAATTTTTGTCGGTGATTCCCATATTTTTATATGTTAGATAACGTAGAATATTCTTTGATTTTAGCTTCTTCCCAACCAACTGATATATCAAAATCACAGAATTTACTGGTACATTCTGTGTCAAAATCATCATAAGCATGCAAAAAGGCGAACAAAACAAAAGGCTAGTTTAACACTGTCAAGTATTTTTAATTTCACAAGTATGTCTCGGTTTGTGGTTATTTCTGTTTCAGTTTAGGGTGACTGATTCAGTTTTAATTTTAATTGTGTTAATAAACGGTTTTACGATTTTTACGTATCTAATTTTTTTTTTTTGATTATATCCTATTTTTATTATACCAGTATACTATAAGTCTGTCCAACGAGAAGATCCTTGACAGTGATAGATGTGTCTGTCATTTTAATTTCAAAGTAGTTTATTTTATTTTACAAAGAAATAAGTTGGTACAACTGGAGCGCATAGCAGGAAATTAATTTATGTATTTAAAATTTAACTGACAAGTAACTTCAAAATATTGTGAATAAAACTGTATGAAACTGAAAAAATGTAATCGAGTTATTTTATTTAATAAAAAACGGTATGTGTTAATACAAAACAAACAAGAACCAAGACACCATATACCAAAAAAAATATAAAAAAAGAACTATTTCTTTCTTTCAAGCTTTATGAAACTTCCCGCATTTATGATTTTATTTATCAATATAACTTATGTACAAATACAAATTTGTAATATTCCGCAAGAATAAATAAAACAACATAAATAAAACAAACTATTTTATTAATAATAACACTTACCAAATTTTATACCTCACATGTTGATTAATTAACTTTAATCTTAATTTTTTTAAACCAGTACCAAATCTGTTAGCCAATTGGCGAATTCCTAGGCGCGGATTCTGTCGTCCTAATGCTACTAAAGCGTTTAAATTGTTTTCGCGAATCTTACGCGGTCATCCTGAAACTGGTCCATGCTTTATCCTCTTTATTGTTTCATATACGACACTTTTTCCGAGTTCAGTCAATTGCACTAATTTTTTAACGTTTCGAACACCTTTTCTATACAAATATTCCACCATTTTTTTTACTTGCGACATTATTTCTCAAATCTTAAGCCGGTTTACAATCAACAATATTTGACAGATGGTGTTGCCATGCGATTTTGGTCATAGCCTACTCTCGGCACAACCTACCTGATGGATTACTGTTGTCTTAGAGTGTTACAGAAGAAAAAAAAATACATTAAAATTAGGAAAAATATAAAATTCATGATACTTTCTAGACGGACTATAGTAGAATGTAGAATGAGTAAGAGAGGGGGTTAATCACTGCGACCTTAAAGATATGTTGTTCCTCTTTCTTGAGTTATAGCTCATCATACAGTCTATAACTAGTATAGTTATAACTCATCATACATGGGGATCTTCCTGTTGTATGGGGGGAGAAGGTATTTCCCATCCTTCTCTGACAACAGATGTTTATCCGCCGAGGAGTGGGCATCTATCTCCTACGAGGGTATACAACCTTCCAAGGTTGGGGTTTAGCCCTCTGTGTCCTTCACAGTCGAGGAGCTTGTCTCCGGCTAGGTACTCGTGAAGTGGAGGCTGGAGTATCTGTCTCCATTTTCTCCACCTCTTTAACTTGGTCTCTTCTTAGACCTGATACCGGTGTTGTCCCAAATCTATAAAAGAGGATAAAATAGCAGGTTAGTCGTGACTGACTAAGTTAAGAAAAAACTCAAAATTTAAGTGAAGATGCAGTCAATAATCACCACATAGGCTAATAAAACTACTTTTTCAAATTTGTCAAGCTTTCGAGAATTTTATTCCCATCATCAGGACAGTTTCTAAAATATAAAAAAGGCATTAAAATTTTAAAATTGTATAACAGAAAAAACGACTTACGACTGAGCCAATTAGCAAAAAAAACATCCTTTGTACAAAAAGGCCTTAAAAACTAGCATCGTATAACATTGGAATACAAGGACATTTCCTTTATAAAATATTAAAATACATATCCAACAATATTACTTTTATTTTAAACACAAACAAAAAGATATTTTAAAAATTTTAATTTTTACAATGTTATTTCGAGCTCGATCAAACAGTGATTGTTCAACAAAATACCAATGAACTGAAAATTCCAGAACTCTCCTTATCAACAGATTTTTTTCCTTTTTTTTTCTACCATAATGACATTTACTTCTTGTACTGCTCTTTTTTATACAACCCAACAACCATCCACACTTAAAAACTTTAAAAATATATTTATTGAATTTATTTTACACTATTGAGGCTAAAAAAATTTTTGAAACTTGTAGAATTACTTAACACATCTTTTTTATAACCACGGAAAGGCATGCTGGTATGCAACCAACATCACAAGGCTATTCTATACGGAGAGCAAAAAAATGTTTTAATCTTTACAAAACCTTCTCCTTATTTTACTTTGTAACATTATGGAAAGAGAAAAAACAAAAAAAGGAAAAAATACATTTCAATACTATAAATAATGACAATTATATAAGATCTTCTTCCCTTTTACCCTTGAGTGAAAGGAAACAACGTGTACCACTGAGCAAGACATGTCAAGTTAACCAGAAAAAAGAATGAAAAACAGAAAAGAAAAAGAGAACGATTATGTGTAAACTGATTAAATTAAAAAAAATAAAAAAATTTTTTTGGCTCTCCGTATAGAATAGCCTTGTGATGTTGGTTGCATACCAGCATGCCTTTCCGTGGTTATAAAAAAGATGTGTTAAGTAATTCTACAAGTTTCAAAAAATTTTTTTTAGCCTCAATAGTGTAAAATAAATTCAATGAATATATTTTTAAAGTTTTTAACCGTGGATGATTGTTGGGTTGTATAAAAAAGAGCAGTACAAGAAGTAAATGTCATTATGGTAGAAAAAAAAAGGAAAAAAATCTGTTGATAAGGAGAGAATTTTCAGTTAATTGGTATTTTATTGAACAGTCACTGTTTGATCGAGCTCGAAATAACAATGGTCGCGTTCATCAGGACAAGTTGATCAGTGAGCGATGTACCATCGATTGGTTGTCCTGCTGAACGTGCTTTTTAGATCAAAATCATAAGTAATGCATATTAAATTGTTTTCACCCATTTTTGGCACAAATCGAGGGGATTAGTCAACCGAGAACAATAAACAAAATGCTTTGTTTTCGTTTTCCAAAACATTTGTGACATTTGGCGTATGTGACGTTTAATCCATCATGCATCGGTAGCGTAGCGTATTTTAAATCTGATGGAAAAAATGGCGACTGATCCCAGAGCGCTCACAACTAATCGGCGCGTTCAGCAGAAAATTAGTGATCGCTGCGGTAGCGCTACGTCCTGATGAACGCGACCAATGTAAAAATTAAAATTTTTAAAATATTTTTGTTTGTGTTTAAAAGAAAAGTAATATCGTTGGATATGTATTTTAATATTTTATAAAGGAAATGTCCTTGTAGTCCAATGTTATACGATGCTAGTTTTTAAGGCCTTTTTGTGCAAAGGATGTTTTTTGCTAATTGACTCAGTCGTAAGTCGTTTTATCTGTTATACAATTTTAAAATTTTAATGCCTTTTTTATTTATACATTTTAGAAACTGTCCTGATGATGGGAATAAAATTCTCGAAAGCTTGACAAATTTGAAAAAGTAGTTTTATTAGGCTATGTGGTGATTATTGACTGCATCCTCACTTAAATTTTGAGATTTTTCTTAAAAGAGGATATATCACTCTTTCTCTATTGCCTCCTTAGATTTGAGGTCAATTACACTGCAAGGGTTAGTCGGTCCACTACTCGGTACCTATAATATTTTTGCATGGTTTTACAAAATAATGTAATTTTACAAAGTTGTTTAGATATATTTAGAGCGTCCACACAAGGGTCGTCTGGCTTTCGACACCGAAGCGTCTTGAACTCTGAGCGAATCTCCCTCCACTATACCGTGGTGGGTAAATAATAGCACAGATTAGGTATCCTATAAGTATACAGATAAAAATCTTGTCTTTAATTCATGGTACGAAAATTGTTTCTTATGACAATGAGCAGACGAGTAAAATTTCCTGTGCACAAAAATAAAGTCGTGGGCGTGCTATGTGCGCAAGTTAGTAACCTAACTAGTGCGCGGCTTCCAAAATTGGAACCTCGAAAAACAATGCTTTTGACGATAAGTTTATAATCTGTATAATCTGTGATAATAGTATCAATCAATTCGACTCCGCGTCTACAACCAAACGACCCATTCGTTTCAAATTTTAAACGCTTCCGCTTCGAGTTTTAGACGACCCGTGTGCGCAAGTGATTATTACCAAGCGATATTATTTTTATAAATAGCATTGCATGTTTACAAATCAAATTTAAACCATAAATAAAATTTTGTAGGAAAAATTAATCTTTCTTCTTTTCGACTTTATTAAACGCAATGCTATAATTAATAAATATTCCAGTGTGTACGCTAGGTTTTAGTCTTTCCGTCTTGTCTAACAGGTAATACGGTAAAGTAAGATCTTAAAGGTTGTGAGATCTGGTTAAAAGAAACATTCTATTTCTTTATTTTCAGGTGTCATCAAGTTCCATTCTAGCAACGGCAACATCGTCTGTGATTTCAATTTCTGTTGCATCTTCACTCTCTTCAACGTTAACTACCCTAACTAATACCACCTCGACTACCAACAGTTCGGGTTTTGCACCTACAACGATGGATACTTCGAGTGCCGGCGAAGAAGGTTTAAAAGACGACAAATCGGTAGTGAAGTTCAACGACTTCAATTCTTTTGAGGATTATAATAACAGGTTGATATAAATAATTTCGAGTTTTGTGAGCTATTTAACAACTAGATTTATCATGCATTTATTATAAAAAGAACGAGGAAATTGTGTAACATTTTAAAATCGAGAAAATTAATGTAGATTTTTTATACTCTGCATTTATAACCATTTAATCATGTAGGTTTTCCATTTTTTTTAAATAAAATTTTACATATATTATTAATGTCATCGATCGTCATTTCCAAGCCAACTGGGCGCCGTTTTTTTGATCATACTGTATTTTTAATTGTTTTTTAATCATTTCACATTATTATCGTAAAGTAGTCTGTAGCTTTGGTCTAGCTTGTAGCGAATTATTGTGAATAATATTATTAGATTTTGTATTTATTATTGTGTTTTAGGAAAAAGTTTTTTGGAGACAACAGCAATCCATTGACAGACCCCTCCAGTGAGAAAGATGGTGAAAGGTTAAATATGGAACAGAAAGATAGAGGCAGCCAATTTGGAAAAGATGACCCTGAAAATGCGAATGGAACTAACGAGGCTAACTGGTAAATTGACATTACTAATTAAATATCCACAAAAAAAATACACCACAAATGTAATTTCTCCAAATAATATAAAACAGAAGCATTCTAGGGCGTAAGTATTAATGATGTAACGAATATCAATTTTCGCGATTGTGGATTTGATTATCAAATCGATATCCATCGATATTCGCGAAGTCTAATTGTTAAAAAATATATATGTTACTGTAAATGTCCGAAATGCGGTAAAACCTAGAATAAGCACGTTAAAATCTAGGATAAGCGCGCTAAACCTAGGATTTACCAATAAATTAACACCCTCCAAATAACCACGCTAACTAACTCAGTGACATATACAATACTAGTTGAAGCCTGGCACATCCGCCATTACATCAGGAAAAAAAAATACTTTTTGTTTTTTAATTAAATGGTAAAAACAAAAAATCCGGCGACGACAGTTTATAGAAGAGCCAATTAGCTATCTTTTAGTAGAAAAATCAACTTTCTAGAGCAAGTAGTTACTTCAGTAGAGACGACACAGAGAAACATTAGCATTTTATATAATATGTAGATTACGAATATTAAGTAATAAAGAACTTTTGAATAATTGTTAATTACATAATTATATTCTAGAAAAATTTTCTATTCAATTTTCTTTTGATTCGTATTCTATTCAAGAGGTTTATTAGTGTAATACCTTGCTTGTTACTAGGAATTTTAGATATTCAAGATTACTTTTTAAGTTTAAAATAAAAATGTATTGTGTTTTTGAAACAGCCGTATGTTGATCAAGATAACTTATGCTTTCACTAACACTAATTTCATTCTCGACTTAAGACTATTTCCGAACAATAGTGTATTCTGTAAGGACTAAAAATTAAACTTTTTTTGACGAGGTTGTACGTTTGATAGACTAGCGTAAAGCTAGTCCGACGTTACAGGGAGGCACAAAAAGTGCATTTTTACTCCGGGTAGAACATACCGTCGGCTTTATGACGAAAAGGCGTATCTCGATTTTTGCTTCTTTTCAGGAGAGCAATTTAAAGAAAATCACTTACTTTATTTGGCCAATAAATGTAAAGTCTTTAATTTTTTAATAGTGTTTTTGTATTAACACTTAAACGGAGACATTGTGGAAACGTTCTGAAGATAAATTGAGCGTAAATTCTAATAAATAATTTATTTTTAGTTGTTTAATAGAGATAGGCCTTTTTGTTATAATAATAATAAATTTATTTCCGAACGAATAGTATACATACGCCCATGTAAAATAAATTTAAAAATGACGGTAATGTGTTCTTAATAAGAAAAAATATAATACAATATTCAAATTATGGAATACTTACAAGAAAATACAATACATACCTAATTACAAGAAAAAATCTGAAAATCGCCAAAAAATCAGAAACAAATATTTTAAAATACTTTTATTCACGTTGGATTAGATCAACTGAAAACAAAGACAATTTTCATGCCAGAAGCAAGGACAATAATCGATTAAAATACTCTTATCTAGCTTATTTTAATAATATTGTTTTTTATTCAAAAATGCATTTTTTAACTAATATATTTTTAGTAATTATTTAGTTAATTGAGGGCATTAATACAGGGCATTTAAACTCACGGTCCATATAATAAAAACCAAACTAAACATAAACAAAACATGTTTCTTCATTCGTTTTTTTTTATACAAATAACTGTGGAGTAACAGTTCCTGTTTTCCTTGTTCAATGATAACAAATTCGACTTCCATTCTACGTGTTTATGCTGGATAATGATAGGCAATGGCCTGACAATGATAATGAGATGAAAATTATTGTATTTTTCGGGCAAGTTTTTGGTTCGCTAAAATGTTCTTAGAGGAATTATGATTTCGGGAAATTTTCCATTAGGGCAATTTTCGTTTCGTTTTTGCTTTCGATCAAAATTTTCCTTTTATTCGGCCATTTATTCTCGGACAATCTTTTGCATACCTGATACAGCTATGTGTAGAGTCTAGCTCATTCTAACAATGGTTTTTGGCAAAAAACAGACTCTAAAATCACACTGTAAAAGAGAGCTGCTGCCATGATAGAACTTTTATTTTGTCCCAAGCAACCGTCAGAAAATAATTAGGTAGAATGGTGTGATTTTCTCTCGCATGCATTTTCATAACTTAAAACATAAGGATCTATCTCAAATTTCATCTTTCTTGTAGTATAACAATTGGTATAACAATAATTGATATAACAAAGAGCCCTATCTCAACATACGTCTCTTCGTCATAACGAAGAATTGTAGTATTTGAGATGGGGCAAATTTTTAAACTAATATAAAATGGAAAAGGTACAATATTGAGATGCGCAAATTCGCTATGTTAAAATATGACCCATTGGGCATGTTATGACGTTGATATCTCAAAATCGCCAAAAATCGAGATACGCCTTTTCGTCATAAAGCCGACAATACTATATTTTTTCAAACATTACAAATAACTTTTTAATCAATTTCAAACGTTGCAAATAATGTAAAAAGTAGTATCTTGTAAGTAATCGAGCAACAATTTGTACACTCGTTAAAATTGGCACTTAATATCAGGTAAATCCTTTGAATAAGAAGACTAAGGAAGGAGCATATCAAAAATCTTAGGTACACCGCGATGGGCCTCAAATATGGCCGACTTAAATTCCGGTTTATCAGTGTCGTTCTAATTTTATTTAAAAAATGTAAAACTATGATGTAGGGTAGACGTGGGGTAGACTCAATAATTTGTTGTTTTATTTTACGTTGTGAATAAATGTTGGTAGTTATTAAAATTGTTATAAAAATATATAATTCTAATAAAAATAGATAAGTTATAATAAGTATTTATTAACACAAACATCCGATACGCTACTGAAGCAAGTAAGTCAAATTAACGTATCTAAATTCTGTGACATCTAATCTTTGACAAGTAATAAATAAAAGCTAAAATGCAAGAAAAATATATAATTTAGTTAATTTAAGTGAATTTCATAAATGATCGGTTTACTACACGTATGTATATTATATAGCCACTTACTAGCGAAAAGTTGTTCCATTATTTCACTCAATTTTTGCCGAGATCTACCGCACGCTACACAACCAACTATTTTAGAGTCTTTTTCGATAAATCGCGATAGTGTCACTGTTCAACTATCAGTAGTAGAATAAATAATAAATAACATAAAATAAGCTCCGTAAAGACGGACAAATCCACAAAATTTCAAATCAAATTCAAATGTGTCAAATGCATCGTCAAACAGAACTGTCAAGGATCTCCACCCTAGAGTGCTTTTATGGCGCTTTTTCCGCCCACCATGCATGAATACATGGATAGCATTATGCTCCTTCCTTAGTCTTCTTATTCAAAGGGTAAATCATATATTTTTGTACTTTTGTGCTTAGGCGTAAAAGTGCTTTACTTTTATGCCTAGGCGTTGAAATGAGAAAAATTAATATTCTTGTGACATTTGAAAAAAAAATCCTTTTGATCGGAAGCGAGCGACTTTCTTGCGGAATATATATTGGTGACCGATGTGGAAAAATGCACGCGCCGTAGAATTGTTAATGTTATCACTAGGGGGCAGTTACGAAGATTTAGCCATTTAGGATAGGACTTTAATTGGAATTAAGTCATAATTATTTGGAAATCCGATTTAAATAATGTTTTCTATTAAAATCAAAAAAATCAGATTTAAATAAGAAAAATTCAGATTTTTCTTTTAAATCACGATTTTTTCCAATCCTGATCGTGATTGTTCATTCTTTTCGATACCTGACAAAAATAATTTAATTATTTCTTTTTATTGCGGACTTTTGAACAGCCGCTGTATATTAAAATCAATTTCTAAAATTAAGTGTCTGCTATCATAACAAACTTGTTAACCAATTCATTAATTGAAACATAAAAAATGCGTATTATTTCTCTTGACACATTATTTAAACATAAAAGGGCATTTTTAACACTCAACAAACAGTCCTCCAACACACATATGGGGGAGTTCGTTTTCAAACAATTTCAATTTAATCACAGAGTATCAATTTGCAAAATTGATATGTAAGTTTATTCGATAATTGTGCGCTCAGCATTAATGTTACGGAGGGGAAATGCCGAGAACTGAATTGGGAAAATCCAGGAAAGGATTAAACCATTTTTATCTTTTTTAAATTTATTTTACTTAACTGTAGTTTTATAATTGATGATGTTTTGTTTAGTGCTAATTATGTTTATAAAGATACATTTAAATCGGTATTGTAGGTAGGAATAGTCTTCTTAGAGATTATTGTTACATTTTGTGAGGTTCAAGTTAACGTCCCCTTTCTGCTGCAATAGCTAAACTGAACGAGACCTACTTTGTTTACGCGGAATCCGAACGGCGGTCCTCGGCCATATCATGGTCGATGGCCTACCGACTTAATTAACTCTTACTCACGAGATATCCGATCTCATCCGGCCTCGAACCGGCGTGAATGAGCAGTGCGTATCAATAGATTTTACACTTTTCCCTTGGACAACAGCACGATGCAAAGTTTCGAACCGGTCACCCGTCCATCCACTAGCATCGCCTTGCGTCGCTTAACTTCGGTGTTCTAATGGGAACCGGTGTTTCGACGTAGCTGGGCCGTTGCCCTTATTCCATTTTGATATTGTAAAAAAGTAAAGTAAAGATTTCAGTTAACGTCTCCTTTTTGCTGCCAGGGCTAATCTGGACGGGGCGTACTGTTATTAATGTTAAAAAAGAACCAAGTTTTTGGTTACTTGTAACCAAGAAGAAAATCTACATGGTTTACTGTGTTTTCTATTGCAGATTTGTTTCTCTGTTTGTTCTGCAGAATAGAAGTCTCCTTTATCTATTGTTTCGAAAATTATATTTTCCCAAGCAGCCAACACAATACTTTTAGATCTTTCACTAATTCCTATGTTTACCCTTGTTTTAGGCTAATACCTTTCTTTTTTATAATAGTTTGTAGTTTTAATATGAAAAGCACGCGGCTAAGCAAACATTTAAAGAGAATCGACAGAAAATGGACATACATATAAAAGGAATTGTCGCTTGGATCCTTTTAGACAAATTCAAAATATTCCTAAACAGTGGTGGTGCTTAGGATCCTATTCAATAGATGTCACTGAAACACCTAATTGTAGCGTGGATCCCCCCCCCCCCCAAACCACATATACATTGAACACTGCTCTGTCGGTTGATGCCTTTTACTCAGTTTTCGTAATTTGGCGCTTGGTTCCTTTTCGTTTAACATCATCCAAATATACAATGCCAAGGATAAAGACTCCGGCGTCAATTTTTAATATTAATTGTGTAAAATTACATCAAAAATTAACCTGTTGCTGTGGAATATAGGTCTATATTTAAAAAATAAATTATCAAGATCGCATTTTTAGGTTAAATTTTCAATTTCAACTTTATTTGAATAGCATATTATTTAACTTTACATAAACATATAAGTTAGCTTAGTTATTAGTTTTAAAAAATAACTCATATCATTGTAAAAAACATGTAATAAATGTTGACTGTAGGGATACCAAGAGAATGAGTAGCTCTTCCATTTTTGATATTATATTCAGTTTGTTCATTAATCACACAAGGGGAGCGTGTAACCAATTTCACAAACAATACAATATCAAATAATTAATACGTATAGAAGCTTCACTCTACCGAGAAACGACTATCGATTAAAATTTCATTAATTTAAAAAATAAATAACTCTTTCGATTATAGTATTTTAAAAATTTTAGATTTGATATTTTTTTAACAAATTAATAAAAAAGTTTTATACATTGTGAATTGCTAGAAATTATTAAGTATAGGAAAATATATTTTAGAAACAGAAATGTTTAAGAAAGCTTGATAACTAAATTTAAAATCGAATTTTATTGGCTGCAGTCCACCCCTGTTAGAAATGTAAATTCTATATCCACTTTATAGAGAGATCATAATGAAAATTATGTTTGTGTGGATCAATCGCTAGATGCAATCGGAAAGATTGGCTGGTAAATTTTAAAATGCCGATATCCGTTTTTGAAATTAAATTTCTAGTTAAGACAAATTCAATCTTTTAATGAATTTCAAACAGGTTTTCAAATAAAATTGCAGTTAGAGAAAAAAATGTTATAGTGGTGAATTTTAACAGTGCGTCGGGCATATAAACTTTCTAAGTGCAGTTTTAAACTATACAGGGCGAGTCTTAAATAAGTGCAAATATTTTCAGGGCCGGTAGATCTCGATAAATGAAAATTTTATTGGTAGAATTTAAAGACTGATTGGTTAGAAAATAACGCAGTTTTTAAATTTATTGCATTTTCATGCCTCTGTTTATCGGATATACATTGGTGTCATTTTATATTTTCGTTTCCATAACGATTTTGCTATTTTACTTATATTTTTACTTAAGTTTTTCGCCAATAATACATGTAATAATGTTGATACTGTTGATAGGAATGACAGGTCTAAATGTCAAAACTGTCAAATTTCGGAACGAACTTTCGGATGCATGTGACTCCGGCTTAACGCTTGATTTTCATGCATCCGTTGTCCGACGATACGTTGATACGATATTAAGTTCATTGGTTGTATTTAAAGGCTTCGATTGGTTAACCGTTTCTAACCAACCGAAGTCTTTAAATTAAACCAATAAAATTAATATCGTATCATCGTATCGTCGGACAACGGTTGCATGAAAATCAAGCTTAACGGATGCATGAAAATCAAGAAGCTCAACGGACCCGTTCATACGATAACGGACGTTTTGACACTTTTTTGACAAATTTAATCTTACCTTAATAAAAATATAAGTAAAATAGCAAAATCGTTATGGAAACGAAAATATAAAATGACACCAACGTATATCCGATAAACGGATGCATGAAAATGCAATAAATTTATAAACTGTGTTATTTTCTAACCAATCAAAGTCTTTAAATTCTACCAATAAAATTAATATCGTATCAACGTATCGTCGGACAACGGATGCATGAAAATCAAACTTAAGGCGTATTTCAGTAAAATTAGTTTCTTTGTACAGGGTGTCTAAAGAAAGTATAATTAGGTGAGGGTAGATTTTTTAAATGGAACATTCTGTGTATTGTATTTTTCGTTTTTTTCCTGATCAGTTTATATAATCTCAGGTTATAGTAAATTAATAAGTAATGTAGTATATACATTTTGCAGAATTTTATATAAACTATTGTAATAATTTAGTAAATTATACAAGGTGTTCAATATTCAATGTAAAACTTGCTAAAATTTAATAAAATAGCTTTTTTATTGAATTTTAAAGTTGTTCTAGCCTAACTAGGATATCATTCTAGTCTAACGCTTGGGTAAAGAATTAGATATTTATTTATGATTTATTCGTTTTCAGTGAAAATACCGCATCTACTCCTACTCCAGAATCGAAAAAGAAAAAAGAAAGAAGAAAAGACAAGGATAATGCTGTTGAAACGAGCGATGAGGAAGCTGCGTCTTTACAAGGTAAGGTAGTGAATCATATATGCAAGCAATATTTTTTAGTATCTCTTAGATTTCAGTTATGCAATTTACATAAAAACACTGATTATTCTATCTTTATGACTAGGTGAAATGACTGTCGTCATTTGTAATTGTTATTAGCAAATATATATAATATGCAAAATAAAACACTAATTCGCCATAATACAGTAAAATCTTGAGTTTAATCATCTGCTAAACGGAATACTACTTTTGAACAACAAGTGGTAGACAACTATAATAATGTTACTTATTTATTTATTTTTTTGTTGGACAGACTTCATCTATGTTCTTAGAGTATGTTAAATCAGAGAAATATAGTAACCTGTAACACTGGTGGTCTTATCATATACTAAAATTTTATATCATGATTAAAATGAATTGTGATGAATGAAATTATATAAATAATTTTATATTTTATTTATTGTACTTTAATGATAATATTTATTCAAATATTCATATACAATCTAACAATTAATTTCTAGTATTTACTGTTCCAATTTTATAATAAATAAATTCGAATATCTGAGCGTAAAATTTGAGCTACTCCTTTAATTTAGTTAATTACTAAGGAAATAATGGCATTATTTTTTATTTATCATATTCGTACATTCATTACTTTTAAACGATAAAAAGATCCAAAGATATTTTCCTGATAATTTTCGTGCCAGTTATAATTATTCCCAATGCAATTACTAAAATTGTTTACATATTTATCTTAACATTTTACTTTTTCTTTTATTAGTTTTATTGATCAATAACTCCGTTAAATTAAACGTATTTTTAACTGACACTAGACTAGTACATTAAATTTGATATGTTGGTACATTTGTATTATTATTAAATACAGTTTATGTCACTTCCTGTTCGTTTTCATTATGAATTGCTTCAACATCTATGGCACTACAGCTACTACTTTCGTCTCTGGAAGTAGTGTTTTCGTTGCCACTTTCGTGAGTCTTTCCATTTTTATCGAGAACTTCATCGGGGTGGCACATTTTTCTGTGTTTGTGGACAAAATAGTAACTGGGAAATTTGCTTCCGCAAGTTTTGCACGGATAATATTGTACATTCGTGTCCAAAAGCTTCACTTCTCTTTTAGATTCGACTTGAGTTACCTTGTCGATACTGGCTGGATACAAATGACGCCTAGCGTATTTCTGGTAGCAGTATTGGGATTTGAAAGTATGGTTACAGTAAACGCATGTAAAGACTTCGTTCGATTGGTTGTCGTTATTGAGCTTCTCCATAATGTTTTCGTAAATTGCTTTGTTCATCGCGCTGCTCCTACTCAGTTCTGTTATCTTAAACGATGGATTGAGACTTGTGTCGAAGTTTTCGGTATCTTGTAGACCATAGTTTTTCTTGACAACTCGATGAAAACGGACTGGGCCATCGCAGCATGCCACGTCGATGATAATCTTATCCAAACTACATAGAGACTCTGTTCTCTTCTTCCATATCGTTTTCGAAAGATTTTTCTTTTCAATTGTTTTTTCACTCTCATTGGTACTAGACTTTACTTTTTCTATTTTACCGGTCGATTCCGTAGTTAACGGATTATCAGTTTTTACGGCTTTAAACCGAGTGTCTTCGTTTTTTTTAAACATAATAAGTATAAAACTGTCTTTAAATATAATAATAATAAACATAAATGTGTTTTTATAGAAAGATAACACTGGTGGTTTGATCCATACTAAAATTTTATATCAAGATTAAAATGAAATGTGATGAATGAAATTATATAAATAATTTTGTATCATTTATTCTATATACACACTATATTAATAATATTTACTCAAATATTCATATACAATCTAACAATTAATTTCTAGTACTTACTGTTCCAATTTTATAACAAATAAATTCGAATATCTGAGCGTAAAATTTGAGCTACTCCTTTAATTTAGTTAATTACTAAGGAAATAATGGCATTATTTTTTATTTATCATATTCGTACATTCATTACTTTTAAACGATAAAAAGATCCAAAGATATTTTCCTGATAATTTTCGTGCCAGTTATAATTATTCCCAATGCAATTACTAAAATTGTTTACATATTTATCTTAACATTTTACTTTTTCTTTTATTAGTTTTATTGATCAATAACTCCGTTAAATTAAACGTATTTTTAACTGACACTAGGCTAGTACATTAAATATGATATGTTGGTACATTTGTATTATTATTAAATACAGTTTATGTCACTTCCTGTTCGTTTTCATTATGAATTGCTTCAACATCTATGGCACTACAGCTACTACTTTCGTCCCTGGAAGTAGTGTTTTCGTTGCCACTTTCGTGAGTCTTTCCGTTTTTATCGAGAACTTCATCGGCGTGGCACATTTTTCTGTGTTTGTGGACAAAATAGTAACTGGGAAATTTGCTTCCGCAAGTTTTGCACGGATAATATTGTACGTTCATGTCCAAAAGCTTCACTTCTCTTTTAGATTCGACTTGAGTTACTTTATCGATACTGGCTGGATATAAATGACGCCTAGCGTGTTTCTGATAGCAGTATTGGGATTTGAAAGTATGGTTACAGTAAACGCATGTAAAAACTTCGTTTGATTGGTTGTCGCTATTGAGCTTCTCCATAATGTTTTCGTTCATTGCTTTGTTCATCGCGCTGCTCCTACTCAGTTCTGTTATCTTAAACGATGGATTGGGACCTGTATCGAAGTTTTCGGTGTCTTGTACACCATAGTTTTTGTTGACAACTCGATGAAAACGGACTGGGCCATCGCAGCATGCCACGTCGATGATAATCTTATCCAAACTACATAGAGACTCCGTTCTCTTCTTACATATCGTTTTTGAAAGATTTTTCTTTTCGATTGTTTTTTCACTCTCATTGGTATTAGACTTTACTTTTTCAATTTTACTAGTCGATTCCGTAGTTAACGGATTATCAGTTCTTACGACTTTAAACGGAGTGTCTTCGCTTTTCGTTAAACATCCAAACGCATTTGGCGTGAAAATCTCCTGCATCTGTGGGGCCATCTTCCGACTGGCTATGGGTTTGATTACGTTCACCCTCTGGTGATCTGACGCGTGTTGATTTTGTTGCAACAAAAAGTTTCTACACAGCTCTAAAGCTCGAGGCATATGTAAGATGTGCGTAGCCAGTAGTATGTTGTAAATATTTCCAACGTTAAGATCCAAATATCCCGTATACATAAAAGTCAAAAGGGACGAAAATTCATCCACATTTACATTTGGTACGGCAATAGGTAAAAGATCTAAAACAAAAAAAAGTATTAAAATACTAAAACATATTATAATGGGTATATGGTACCTGAGTGATTGGCCAGAGCGGCTTTAAAAAATCCACTGTGAGTCGAGAGTACTCCTCTATGGGCGGAAAAGTGAGTCCTTGTTGGTCCAACTTGTAAAGTTACATCGGGTGCTTCTGGTACGTGTCCTGGCGTAGAAAGTGAAAGATTTAAAGGTACTGAAGTTTCAGGTAATGATGGTAAGACAGTACAGGGGTTTAAGGCAAGCCATGCGCGGTAAAGAGAGTACATGATGATCTGAAAGGAAACAATAACAGATCAAAAATTATTATTCCAAAAATTTTAGTTTACTTCTAAACTTAAAAACTGACTTTGTAGTTATTAGTTTATAATTTGCAAATTACGACGTTATAAGACAAGTAATTGAAAGTAAATTTTTATCAATATTTACTAGGAAAATGTTATGGGAGAGTTTTAAAAATTTAAATTTCTTGAAGATTTTATCTGGAATAAAACATGAAGCAGTAAATAGTATTTTTAGACGCATTACATAGAAACTTGACGTACAAGAAATGCTACTTTCCCTGTTTATTTTTATAGCTTTGAAAAATCTAATATTTAGAAACATTTCAGCATAACTTAATTAGATTTTTCAACGTACATTTTTTTGCTACAGAACACATATTATGTAGTACATATTTAAAATATACGTACTCGTATATTAAATTCTTGAAATATGCCAAAGTATAAAATATATTAAATATTTCCTCTAGCTTTTTTCACTTTGTACATTTATGTTACATTATTTTTTGTAATATAACACATTTGTTTGTATGAAATGTATCTGTATTTGTTTATTTTTTTTGCAATCTGAGAATGGTGCATTAATCGTAAATATAATTGTTTATATTTTGAGTCCTGATGGATATTATTAATAATATTTTGTATATTTTACTACACTAGTATAATACTTGAAAGATGCTCATTCAAGACTCTGATTATTCTTACCATTTAATTGAAAATAGTCATAATTTTGATACAAATTTTGAAATATTACATACTGAAAAGAAAGGTACCCAGACTGCCTACAATCACTAGAGATAAATACACAACTTAAAAATTTACACGTTTTATTAAACTGTCAATTAGACCTCAATAAAAGCCATTTGTTGAACCTTTTTTAAAAAAGTACATTTTTTGAACCTGAAGAAAAATAAAAGTAATAAAGAGTAAAAGTAGGCAGTGGAAATTTGCGAGTCTTGGTACTGTGTTAGCGAAACATGGTCGAAAATTTCTTAATGAAACTGTTTCAGTTTAGTGAGATTTAAGAAACATTTGTTTTATTTTTCTGATCATGGAGTTCTGTTAGTAACGGCAAAGTCAATTCAATTGCCAACGACAAATATTTTGATTTTAAGTTCTGTTCTTTTGCAATATTATCAGAAGTATTCTACAGACTTTTTTCGCTTTATTAATTTTATAACTATTTTTTCCAATAGAGAAATTCAAATATCATAAAAGAAATATCTTTCAAATGGACAAATTCTGAATTCAAAAATCTGTATTAAATGATATAGGTGATAGTGTCAATAACATTTTAATTATTAATAAGTTTTTTTAAGCTTGGTTATTAATTCTATTTGGCTTTATATTATCATTTTATTAATTTTAAACAAGATCGTCAAATGTAAGTCTTAAGGTATTAAAATCTGCCTCTCATCTTTATTTAATAGGGAATAAAGAAGTTAATTTTAGTTTTTTTTCTGTTTACTTTTTTAGTTTTATTATTTAGTTTTTTTCTGTTTACTTATTGAATCTAACAGTTTTCAAAAACAAATCAGAAATTAAAAAAAAATAAATAAAAAAATTCGTGATTTCAATCCTCTAATCTAATAATATACAGGGTCCGGCAATAGTACGTCGGGCATCTGTAGCTTCTAGAATAAAAAACTTGAGAATTTTATTCAAATGCAAACCTAAAATATGTACGAGGATGTATTGCAGGAAAATATTTTAATTTTTATGGAATGGCCCAAAAAAGTGTCAGTGGATAAGGATACTTTTTTTTGAAAGGAAGCCAAAAATGCAGTAATATACAGGGTGTTCCATTAAAAAAAAATCGTCCCGATCCACTCACACATTTTTGAATCACCCTATAGAACTTAAAATATTTTCCAGAAATACATCCTAGTACATAGTTTAGATTTGCACTTAAACAAAATTTCCAAGTTTTTTTTATTCTATGAGCTACAGATGCCCAACGCATTATTACCGGGCTCTTTATAAAGTCTATTGTATACTAAATAATACATATATGGATTTGTATTTTAAACAAAAATCATAGAAAATAATGTCTATATAGGCACCTTGAAAAAGACTTCGGTTTTACGCGACTAGAAAAAAAATTACTGAATAAAATAGTTATTTTTTGTAAATACCGCTGCGGTGATTCAACAGAGAGCAATTTGTCAGCGGTATTTTACTCAAAAAACAAATTTGCCTAACGGACAAAAAATGCTTAACGTTTCAATAATAATGTTTTGATGCTGACATGTTAAGCAGTAAAATACCGCAATATAATATATCCTTTGCTACCACTGGCAAATTGGTCTTCTTTGGATCAACGCAGCGATATTTACAAAAAATAACTATTTTATTTAGTAAATTTTCTTTTAGTGGCCAAAAACCCAAAAGTCTTTCTTGAATAAAAACTCACAGAATGATATCCCAAATAAAATACGTATATATATTTCTCCAAAGAATCTTATATGGGTATTTCGCCACTGCAAGAAAATCTACAAAATACAACAGTTCTACAATTTTTTGTAAACACTTCTTTGTAAACACTCTACAAACGGAAACTGCTTGTCAGAAGTTAGGTTTACAGATATACAAATTTGCTATTGTTCTTTAAAATCAAAGAAGCGATTGCCATACATTACTAAATCAATCTTCTTGACAGTCGCTTCTTTGATTTTAAAGAACATAACATAAATAAACGTAACATACATAAATTAAAAATAAACATACAGAGAGTTTGGGGCTTTTTGGTTTTACCTTATTAAGAAATTGTTATCAGATAGTAATTGTTAATTTTGAAGTTTAACTGGATATAATAACGTATCTGTTTTAAAAAACTAAAGTGTTCTCGAATAGTTGAATTTAAATATTTTAAATAGTTTTCTTTCTTTATTCTTTGTATTTTTTAGCTCCCGACATTCGACATCGGAAAGAGATAAACTATCCGAAACGTTAAGCATTTTTTTTCGTTAGGCAAATTTGTATATCTGTAAACCTAACGTCTAACAAGTAGTTTCCGTTTGGATTAACGCAGAAGTGTTTACAAAAAATAACTATTTTTATTTGTAGATTTTCTTGCAGTGGCGAAAATACCCATATAGGATTTTTTGGAGAAATGAATCCGCTACATAGGTATAGACATTTTTTACGTATATATTATCAGAGTTACCTACTTATCGAATACAGAAACCGGAAGTAACTTTTTATTCACCTCACGTGCGCCAAACACTCTGCACCTGGTGGCACAATTGAGCTCGCGAAGCGACGGCACGCGACTGAAGGCCGTTTTGATAAAGTGCCGCCACTTTATAACAACCGTCGTAAATTGAGAGCGGGCCGCACGATCAACCGCCGTCGCCACCCCACGCCCCTTTGGCGGCGGCGGCGGCGGCGGTGGTGGGGCTTAAATCGACGCGCGGATCATTGTAAATTCGGAATTGTTTGGATTATCCCGAAGGACCTTTTCAATTGGCTCCTCTTGAAGGGGACGCGCTGCATTGTTCTAGGATGGAGCGAGGAGGTTGTATGTTTTTTTTCTATGTCGGTTTCGGGAACTAATTAGACCATGTGGGGTTTGTGTGATGAATAGATTTGTTTCTGATAGTTTTGCACAAGAATTTTTCTAATTAACATTTTTTGTTAGTAGTTTTGAGCCTAAGATTATTTTTTTAGACTCAAGAATCTACAAAATAAAATTTTACTACTTCCTATTTATAATATATTAGCGTGAACCCGCGACTTCGTTCGCGTCGAATTATTAATCTTTGTAATGGTGATGATAAAGCAAAGCAATAATTGCCATTAACATACAAACTGGATAAATTTTTCTCACATTTATGTCAGCATGAGAAAAAACAATATGGCGATATTATTATATAACTTGGTAATATTTGAGGGGTAGTTTCATCTCGTTGGAATTTGACTTTCGAAAAATCCGTTTGCCAAAAATAAGCTTTTTACGTAAAGCAGTTTAAGCAGAATCGTGGTTAATCAATTAAATTACCCAACTTTTTGGAACACCCTGTATGATTTTAAAAAAAAAATCAAAATGTGTACAAAAACAAAATAAATTATGCGTGACCAAGCGTTTTCCCGAATGATTTACCGTTTTTTAAATAACAAATATTGTAATATTTGAGGGGCGTTTTCACCCTCTTGGAATTCGGGATTATAGAAACCCCTCCTTATCGAACCTCTACACCCCACAGTCAATCCGTTTGCCAAAAATCAGCTTTACACGTCAAGCAGTTTAAGCAGAATCGTGATTACTCAATGGTCATATTTCATGAAACACCCTGTATAAATTTTTAAAAAATCTTAAAATATGTAAAACAACAAAATAAAATATACGTGTTTAAGAGTTTTTCCGAAAAAATCACCGGTTTTTAAATAAAAAATATTCTAATATTTGAGGGGTGGTTTCACCCCCTTAAAATTCGAGTTTCGAAAAATCCCTTCTTATCAAACCTCTACACCCTAAAGTCAATCCATTTTCCAAAAATCAGCTTTTTACGTCAAGCGCTTTAAGCAGGATCGTGATTAATCAAATTATTTATGACAGTAGCGATACGTTAGGTTCCAATCCAATTTTGTAAATTAAACTATTTATAAAATAAAATATGACCTAATACCCCAAACTGATGTTTAGTTTTTATTATTACTAAACCAAATACTTAAATATTATGACAAAGCCACGATTTTAATATTATTTCAATGCTATCAAGATCGGAACTGCGTGAAATACAGAGCGAAAACTTCTAATTTCTGCCATATAGAGCGCTGCGGGCGGAACTTTTAAATTCAACTGAAATGCACGAAGCCTATAATAGATTGTGCGAGACGCAGCATTAAGGTTTATTACGTTATATTATTACGTTTAGCCCATACACATGCAAATGTTTACCAAAACAACAGCGTATTATAATTTTTATTCTGGTTACGTGTAGGCTGTTATGTTTTATCATCTAATTGATTATACAATCAAGCCGGTGCAAGAGTTAACTGTCCGAATTAACTCGATTTAAAATTGGCGCTCGAAACGGCGCGGCGCGGCGCCGGTGCTACACAATAATTAATTAGTTTGACGGTGGCACGTCGGCCGAGCAATCATGGAAATTATGGAATTTGCGCTGTGGCACAAGCCGATTGTCGCTTAGGCCGCAGCGTCAAACGACCGTAATAACGCTAATTGTCGCCTCGTTCCCGTAATACGGATTCCCGCGGGACCCGGTCGCTTATCTAGGGACAGCATTGTCGATTGGAAAATCTACCGCTATTACCGATATTGTACGAGGAAATATTAATCGACAGGAATGGCTGGATGAAGGCGCGATGTTGTATTGTGACCCGTAAATACCGGGTGTGTCTCAAAAGTGGCTCACCCCTATAACTTTTTATTTTTTCAGACAAAAAAACGAGATTTGGTATATTAGTATATGACATAAATTAGGATTGACTGACGTATTCAATTGTTTTTGGTCACTTCCTGTTTCACCGGAAATGACTACAACTTTTGATTTTTAAATGGCACCTTCGGTATTTTTTTACTTTATTCCATAGAAAATGGATTTCCGAATAGAACGACATATATGTCAACTTTTGAAATTCTCGTTTAATAAAAAATTGTATTTTAAAATTCAATTTAGAGTGCCATGGCTACGTTAAAAACACTAATTCTTAATCAAGGAGCCTTGGAATAATAGATTTGATCGTCTAATGCTTTTAGTTTCTTGTCCTGACCAGTTAGAAAATGGTCAAATCGTATTTTTATCAGGTCGTTTATGACCCAAATAACTCATTTTGAGTGAAATTAAAAAAACTTACTAACCAAAACATACCTGTTGGTATGGTCGGCTAATAAAGTAATATAGTACCTACAATATAGAGATTAATAAGTAAATATTATATATTTGGAAAGAATTGCTCGAACATACTATAAAACTACCGGTTTAAAATATTTTTTGAACGGAAATATAAATAAATTTGTAAATTAAAAAATTAAAAATTTATATAAAGTTTTGTCGGAAAAATACAGAAAGCGCTGTGGGCTATTAAAACGTCATTTTTTTGCCATCGCGCGGCAGCATTCGCTTTATTTTTATTAAATTGTTTTTATTTAATAAATTACGAGTAGTACGGGTTGCGAATTAAATTTTCAAACGATGCCAAAAATAAATATGATTAGGAAAATTGCGATCGTTTCGAATTTGCCATTACACGCACAAACAATTACAGTAATCGAACTTCGAAAATTAATTAAATGATCAAAAATTATGTTTTGCAAATCAACATTTCCCGGGCGCTTTCATTGCGAGATACGGCTTTGAACAGAGTAATAAAAACGCTTAAAGTTTTATATTTTGTTTGTCTTCTATTGGATGTAAAATAATATTTTATGAATTATTTAACTGTAATGTACTTTATATTTATTCTTTTTATTAGGCCCATTCTGGACTCATAGGTATTTCATTTTTCAGATATAAGCCATTTTTCAAAATATAAACCAGATTTATTTTATTTTCTTGTGTACAGTGTGACATACCGAAAGATGGGACCAATTTCATTTTAAGGGTATATCTTCCAATGAAATGCAGACAGCTTTAGCACGTTTGTAGATGGACACATCCGGTACGTTAACAATAGGACAATAAAAACATCGGCAGTAAAGATATTTAGGTACTGACCGCAGGTTTCATACTGGTGATCGGGTATTAGGGGTTTAAGATTTATTTTAAGTTGATTCTTACTATACCTTCCGTATCAGTTCACTTCCATTTCCCTCCCGTTTACATAAAATATTATATCATGGAAATGAATAGGACAATGCACACTATCCGTTCCGTTTCCCTTCCGTTCCATATCCTTTCCTTCCATACCCTTTTTTGGCGGACGGACTGAAGCGTATCGGAAACAGCGTTGTCAAGTTCTTACATTTGTACCAACTCTGTTAATATTTTGCTGATATGTATTTATTCTTTCACCTCTTATTTAAATTATTATTAAACATTGCCTTTTTCAAAAGATAAAATTTTTAAAATAAAACTTTCGTAATGATATAAATTGTAGAATAAAAAGTATGGAATTAATACGGAACGAAAGCAGCGTCAATACAATAAAAAATACGGAACAGATATGGAATGGAAACGGAAGGTATAGTGAGAATCAACCTTTATGGCACCTGCTCTACTCGCTGTCCTATCAGGCTTTTTGAAACAGACTATTCAAAGATTAGGGTAGGTTAGGTTAGGGTTCTGTAACTTTTGTATCAACAGCATTGTCGGATGCGTCTTGTAGTTGGTTTTTATTAAAACTATACTTTCATTTTAAATTTCCCGCTTCTAAACTGAGATAAAATGGAATCTCACTATTCTCTATATTATCTCGAACCGCGTTACTGTTTAAAAGTACTCGTATTCTATGATTAATAATTTGTCATTTGAAAGTACAAATCTACAATGGCAAATTAAAGTCGCTATTTGGTATATAATGCGAATAGATCTATATAAATATATATTATGTGTATAGTATTAGCATTGTTAGCTCTGTTATATCCATACAATAGAACATACATACAGAGCATAAAATCAGAGGCAGTCCAATGCCACACAGGTACTTTTTACTGTTTCCGCATCGCATGCTTTATATTGTTCAACACGCAGAAATTTTGCAAATTTGTTCGTTCGGATCGGTCGGGCCGGGCGCGCCTCGCCACGCTCGCTCCAATATCCGTAATGCGCGCTAATTAGAAATATTAATTCCGATATGTTTGATTTGATTTTGATTACCTTGCATTCCGTACTAATTACTATTAACAATCGGACGTTTGTGCTGACTGGCTGGATTGTTGGTAGTTTTTTTATGCGTATTTTTAGACAACCGGCTCGGTAAAGAGTTTAACAGTAGCGGTTTAGTAAAAATCTGTTTTTTGTTTAAAGATATATAATAGACCTTTTCTAGTTTTTTCCATGCTTTATCTCTAGCCGGTCTTATCCATTGTCTTCCTGCCACTGATTTGACGTCATCGATCCATCTCTTTTTTGGTTGGCCCACAACTGCTATAGTTCCTCTTGGTCTAGTATGACTATGTATTTGGGGCCATCCCATTGGTCTGGATCATGTCGTACCACATGTCCGACCCATTGCCACTTTTTTAACAACATCCATCGCTTTTGTTTCTTCACGTATTTAGGTGTTCCGTATTTTTTCTCTCAGGGTGACTCCTAACACAATTCTCCCCATGGCTCTTTGTGCAACTCGCAGTTGTTCTGCTGTATTTCGTGTAATTGCCATAGTTTCTAAGCCATACGTAAGTAGCACACTTATGGCTTAGCACAGGTTAATGGATGCAACTGTCGTATGTTTTTTTATGTTGATGGGCATCTTTTTATTTTTGAAAATATCACTCATTTCCGAATGTCACTCACGTCAAATGGATCCTGCGTTAAATCTCTGTATTTACTATATTTTGGTTATCT
Organism: Sitophilus oryzae; assembly: GCF_002938485.1. Taxonomy (NCBI): domain Eukaryota; kingdom Metazoa; phylum Arthropoda; class Insecta; order Coleoptera; family Curculionidae; genus Sitophilus; species Sitophilus oryzae. The sequence continues at coordinate 14,451,600 of NW_022146055.1, forward strand.
TTATCCAGCTTGATATAACGATCAACGTTTGCAATAACAACGTTATCTACTGTAAGGTTATGGGTATTATAGTTCATTATCTTGGTCTTATTTAAGTTCATTTTAAGGCCTATTTTCTGGGATTGAGAAGAGTTTTTGAATGTCGGTGCTTAGAAAGACTCTATCGTCTGCGAATCTAAGATATTTAGGTTTACCCCACCGATATTTAACCTCTATTTTCCCATTATAGTTTCTTAAAGACATTCTCCAGTGCCAAAGTAAATAACTTGGGAGAGATGGTATCTCCTTGTCTCGCGCCCTTGCCAAGTGGTATGTTTCTGTTTTCAAGTCATCATCTACTTTAACGTGGAAAGTTGTACTATCATAGATATTCTTAATAATGGAATAATATCTCGAATCGATCACCGCGTCCTCCATTGCTGCTGAACATGACCTGGTTTCGATGCTCTCAAAGGCTTTCTGGTAGTCTACAAAACTTTTTTTATCTGTTGATGTATAATGTTTCTTTCAAATTTTTCATCTCAGAACTCAACTCTCATTTCAACTCAAAATATATACATCAGTTTTCGAATTACAAAATTCATTTTTTTAACAACACCACAGTTGTTTATCTGCAAGTTAAGACCTTTGAATTTTTGCTTTGTTTAAATTATAGTTTCTTATGTGATTTTTTGTGTAAATGTGTACTTAGGTCTAGACTTTATCTTTTCGAATCTGTTTATCAAAATAAGACTAAAATTCTGTACTATGAAATCTATGCGAAAAAGTGCATGATTTGTGGAATTTATAATAAAAATTAAAATAACTGTGTGTACACAACTTAGGTACATACGAGGGTGGTCTGAAAAGTTTCCGACCTAACAAAGATACAAGACATTTTTTCTGAATATTTGTTTTTATTTTTCAACAGTCTTCTTGTAACTCTACACACTTTTCCCAGCGATGCTTCTATCTCTGTATCCCGTCCAAATAATACTCGGCGTTTTTCTCTGCAAAATAGTGGTTCACGAAGGCGATTGCCTCTTCATTTGACGAAAATATCTGTCCTCCGAGCGCAATTTTTAAATGAGGGAACAAAAAGAAATCGCTAGGGGCTAAATCTGGTGAGTAAGGCGGATGGTCAAGCAGTTCAAACCGTAATTCGTGGATTTTCGCCATGGCAACCTCTGAGGTGTGAGACGGTGCGTTATCTTGATGAAACAGGATTTCCTTTTTCTGTAAATGTGGCCGTTTTCCGCAAGTTCTGCTTTTAGCTTGTCAAGTAATGATGCGTATGCTCCTGTGATGGTTTTTCCTTTTTGAAGATAATCAATTAAAATAACTCCATGACTATTTCAAAAAACAGTCGCCATCACTTTCCCAGCCGAAATAACAGTTTTTGCTTTTTTTGGAGCCGGTTCTTCCTTTGCCGTCCACTGTTTGGACTGTATTTTTGTTTCTGGTGTGTAGTGGTGTATCCAAGTTTCATCTACAGTAATAAATCGACGCCAAAACTCGGATTTATTGCGCCTAAACTGCGACAACATAACGTTGGAAATGTTCATTCGAACACGCTTTTGGTCTAACGTGAGCAAACGCGGCACCCAACGCGCGGACAGCTTTCTCATGCCTAAATCTTGATTTAATATGTGACAAACACGTTCTTTTGATATGTTCATAATCTCTGCTATCTCTCTCACTTTAATTCGGCGGTCGTCTAGCACCATTTGGTTAACTTTGGTGATATTATCGTCGGTAGTTACAGTTTTTGGACGTCCCGAACGTTCATCGTCTCCCAAGCTCTTACGGCCACGTTTAAATTCAGCTGCCCAAAATTTCACTGTGGTAAATGATGGTGCAGAGACCCCATACACAGAATCCAACTCATGTTTAATTTGTGTAGGCGTATTGCCTTTCAAAACCAGATATTTAGTGACAGCTCGATACTCGATTTTGTCCATTTTCGCAAAAACACTCACATCAACTCACTTAAACGGCTGTTACATAACAACTGCGCATCCAAAATGGCTGAAATTTTGGTGAATAACTGTCAACAGATGAACAATGAAAATTCACTAGCTTTTATCTACGAGTGCTGCCATCTTTACGTTGAGGTCGGAAACTTTTCAGACCATCCTCGTATAGTACATTGTCTCTGGAACTCTGGATATGATCTAAATTCAAGAATACACCTGGCATAATGGCAGTAAGTAAGTAAGTAGGGGATATACGGATAAGGTCCACAGCTTACTTTCCAGGTTTTCTTTGTGAAACAAGTTTTTTAAGAGTTCTACAATAATTTCTAATTTCAAAACATTGTCCTCGATTGTAGCTTTGTAAAACTCTGGCATTTTCATACGTCACTGAATAAAGGATATAGAAACGGAGAGACAAAAGGTCCACGTAATTTTCTTTTCGTTGTCAAAATTCGATTGTAGAACTAAGTTGAGTTCAATTAAATTCGACTATATCCATAAAGGTTGTCGCTATTCGATTTGAGTGTGGAGAAACATTAACCTCGAACATGCCGACCAATTAGCGTCTGGTTTTTCGTCGGCGTAAGCGGTAATTCCCGGTGTGTTGATTCTGTCGACTAATTACGGCCGGATTAGGTAGTTCGCTCCGCCGCCAATTAAAGCAGCCCTTCGCCGCGCCAATCTTATTCGCTTCGCTCCGTTTAAAGTTTGTCGACGGGTTTAGGACCAATGTTGATTCACTCCATCTCCGATAAAGTCGGACGAGCCGTTTCATCAGAGCGATAAAGACATTCCCGTTATAACATTATTATGTTATATTTATATAATATGATAAATCATCATTACCATCATCATCATTTTCAGCTTATTCATCCATTTCCAATTATGGTGTAGCCTCCGTCACATATTCAGAATCTCTTTGTAATTGGGCCTATTTTTCTCTATTGTTGGCTATGCGGGCCCAAGTTATCCCTGCTAATTTCCTAGTAGTATGGTCCCATCTCAGGTTTGGTCTTCTTCTAGGTCTCTTTGTGGTCCATTTTTTGTCCATCCTTGCCAGGTATCCTGCCCATTGCCACTTGAGGGGTTTGATTCTGTGGATGACATCTATTACAAATAAAATGATTAAACGAATCTTTTAAAATAAAGCTTTCTTATTATTTTTGTCTCTGCCTAATAAAGCTTAAAGCTGGCTGTAATAATTGATCTCGCTACAAGCATTTCTTCATATAAATTAATAATGTTTTAATTAATGAATTTAATTTAATTTAAATGTATTTTCTTCTTTAGAGCATTGAAATAAAAAAAATAATTAATATTTTTTTTAATTAATAATAAAATTTTCAACTTTTTAACGTTACTTTAGAACTATCTAATTCTTCTATTAGAAGTCCTTCTAAAGATTCCACACTAACATACTAACACGGCAAGTGAAAAAAGCTTGTAATATGTAAGTACGTACCTATACATTTGTATTTTCTAAATTTGTGGTCTACATTCTAGAGCTTAGGATAAAGGTAGGCTTAATCGTTTACTCACCTCCTTAAGGTGACACAACTCAATGTATAATTGGTGTATATAGATAAATTAATAGATTTATTTAAATTAATAATATCTCAACCATCTAAGGCTTTGTCAAAGATTTTATTTTATCAAAGAATTTGACAGTGTGATTTTATAAAATATTGTATATTAACAATGTCAAATTTTTCATCAAATATCTTTTATAAAAGATCTTGACAAAGAAATTTGATAGTGTAATACTGGCTTAAGATTCGCTGATGACATAGTCCCAATTGCCAATAGCCCTCAAGAATTACAAGCACAAATTAACGAACTAAATACAGCCACCAATAAAGTGGGCCTCAAAATGAACGTAGCAAAAACTAAAGTAATGTACAACGAACTAGTGGACAGAAAAGACATTCTAATAAATAACACAACACTGGAAATAGTAGACGAATACATATATTTGGGACAACTAATACACAGCTCGGGATCTCTACTACCAGAAATCAACAGAATTAAGAGAATGCCACTTATCTAAAGAAGAAAGCATTCGACCAAGGTGTACTACCAGCGATGCATGCGAAACCTGGATACTTAAAACGGACATCATAAGGAAACTGCAGGTCGCACAACGCTCAATGGAACGAAATCTGGGAATGATGGGAATAACCAAGAGAGACCGTAAAAGAGTAGAGTGGATACGACAAAATACCTAGGTAATAGATGTCATCTACAGAGTAAAACCAGTGGCAATGGGCAAGATATCTACCAAGAAGGACGGACAATACCACAAAATTACAAAAATTACAGCATGGTACCCACGAGGAATTAAGAGACCTAGAAGGAGATCCAACCTGAGATGGGACCATGATATTAGAAAATTAGTAAGGATAACTTGAGCCCGCATAGCCAACAATAGACAACAATGAGCCCAACCACAAAGAGAGTATCTAAATATGTGAGGGGTGCTACACCATAATGTGAAATGTTTGTTGGGTGGAGATGATGATGATTTAAAATAATAAAAAGACAGTATCGACTATTGATCGAACCCGGTGTGTTCGGGATAGACGTCGAACACAATTGCTATTGAGCTATGGCCGACCACCGACCACAATGGCATATCTGTAGTTTTCCTTTCTCTGAGGTTTGCTTCTTCTCCGCGGTTTGTCGAGCGACTTAATCGATTTCCGAGGCCCAGCTAATCCAGAACTGTTGAAAGGGAGATAATGGGTCTGCATTTTAACGTGCTTTTTATTTTCGACAAAGCATTAGACAAGAAACTAGCTCCAGAATTAGGTTTGCTTTAAAAGTACAAGAGAAGTTTGGGTAAATACTTCAGGTTCTGTCTATTAGTTTAATGAATGATTTTAATAGCGAATAGAAATACCTTTACAGGTATTTCTACTACGTAAGTAAAGGTAGAAATTCCTAAAAACTGAAAGATATTTGCAACAAATTTGATTTGGTTTGGTTAGGTTAGGCGCTGCTATACCCCTATTGCATCCTGCTCTAAATTTCATCACAGCAACACTTGCTGTTTCTAAGATACAGCAAGATTAAATCTGATTGGTAACGTCACACATAGCAACACAATAAAAGCAGGATGGCTGAAACAAGTTCCTGCTTTTGCTTCAATAATCCTGCCTCATCCTGCTTCAAACCCTATACCAGCCACTCTTGCCGTTTTTAAAATACAGCAAATTTTATTTTGATTACTGGAAATCGGGAATTGGGGAATTGGAGTTGTCTGCTATGGTACGGAACGAAACGTAAAAAACTAAAAATACTTACGTTTCTTTAAAAAAACACAAAATAACACAAATCACACTTGTGAGAACTATGAATTCAAATTCATAGTAGAAAACTGGAAAATTTGAGGTTATGGTTCGCGGGTACGTTAAGGCGCTTTCGGATGACACACTAAAAACTCTAAAGTTACTCCTGAGTAACCTATTGAACCTGCCTTATTTTGTTCAACTGGTCGGAATAATTATTTATGGCTTGAAAGCTTACACATATTTTAGGCAAATAAAGCAAAAAAATAGCAGCTTAAGCTGAAACTTATCAAGTTAGAAAAAATAATTCCTAATCTTAATGTGCGACTGATTACCAGGAATCGATTCGTTCTATTTTAGAGTGGCTGGTATGGGGTTTGAAGCAGGATAAGGCAGGATTATAGCAGCCAAAGCAGGAACTTGTTTCAGCCATCCTGCTTTTATTGTGTTGTTATGTGTGACGTCACCAATTAGACTTAAACTTGCTGTATCTTAAAAACAGCAAGTGTTGTTGGGACGAAATTCTCAGCAGGATGCAACAGGGGTATAGCAACGCAAGCAGGAGCCATTTCTGGCGATCCTGCTACCCGTGTGTTGCCAACTGGGAAGTCAGCAACCAAAATAGAAGTAACTACGAGTATAGCTCAAAATAGGTAGGTGTTGCTGGGTTGGGATTTGAAGCAGGATAAAGCAGGATTGTAGCAACCCAAGCCGGGTCGTATTTTATAATTCCTGCTTTCAATGAGTTGTTAACTTCCCTCACCTGGAAACACCAGAACACCTCGTTACTAAGTGCGCCGAGACGACAACCATTCGTGCCATGAAGTTTGGTACGACTGATATCGGAGATGGAGAACTAACCTCTTTAAAACCGTCCCAGATACTGACTTTTATCAAAGCCCTGAGACTGTATGATCAGTTATAACCCGTTATAACTCTAAAAAGGGAGACGTAATAGATCTGTAACGTCGCAATGAATTTTCAATACAATCCTTATACAGGGTGACAATTTGAAAACGAACAGTATTTAATATTGCCTCTACCGATGATAGTATGAAAATTTGTCGAAACACGTCAATTAACATATCAAGGGGGACAATTTTTGAGGTATTTGTTGTCGTGTTACTTTCAACCCCTTGACCCCCAGGGCACCTACCCCTAAAATTTTAAATAGCAACTCCTATTTCTTTTACCATTTTTGTGTTTCTTATAGAATTCTACATAAAGCGCATTATTTTTTTGAGAATTTTATAAGGAACACAAAAATGGTAAAAGAAATAGGGGTTGCCATTTAAAATTTTAGTGGTAAGTGCCCTGGGGGTCAAAGGGTTGAAAGTAATACGACAACAAATACCTCAAAAATTGTCCCCCTTGATATATAAATTGACGTATTTCGCCAAATATTCATACTATCATCGGTAGAGGTAATATTAAATACTGTTCGTTTTCACCCTGTATAATAACATGAAAATATAAAATAAAAAAGCCATCTTTCACCAATCGCTCCTTCCAAGCACCCGTCTCTATCATCCACTTCAATTTCCATCTTCCTTCTGTGCGTACTCTGGCGTAATATTTTTAAGTCCGCCCCTCCGGCGATCAGGGCCACGTACAAAGACTCCGCCGTATGAATATTTAAAAACATCGCCCATTTGTTTACTGTTTATTCAATTTCGCAAATGAAAGACCAAGATCTCGGCGGCTTTTATTTTTAATTGCTCTTGGGAATAATGGTCCCGCTACCTGTCTGCCTTTCAACGGCTGGCTCACAATGCCTCTTCGTTCTCCATATATGATTTTTCATTTGGAGAAAGAATTTTTGATTCAAAGTCCCATTACATTGCGATATTTTTAATTGGCCACGTTGATAGTAGGGGTTGAGAGATATTTTTTTCGCCTAGATATTTATACAGGATGAGTCTTAAATAAGTGCAAATATTTTTAGGGGTGGTATATTTCGACCCCAGGCATACGTGTAGAGAGTTTTTTTCGCAAAAAAAGATGCTGAAGCTCCAAAAAGCCCCAAACTTTCTGTATGTTCTTTAAAATCAAAGAAGCGATTGCCATACATTACTAACATCTACATATGCATGAGCAATACATTTATTTTTATTAGATTGAATTAAAAAAGCCTTTTATTTTTCTTTTAGAGGCTATCGCTCCTTTCATTATAATTTTGGCGTTATTAAAATTTATTCTGTGCCCTGTGTCCCATGAATGCTGACAAATCTTAGATTTGTGAAAATCTCCCGTTCTTGAATAATCTTTATGTTCTTTAATTCTAACATTTAAGGGTCTAGATGTTTCACCAATGTAAAATTTATCGCATTCACTTGGTATTTGGTATATTACATTTTTTGTTTGTTGTTCTGTATTCATCGGTCGTATGTGATAAAATGGATCTCAGTGTATTTTGTGTTTTGAAAGATGTTCGTATGTTATATTGTTTTCCTATCCTTATTTTTTTCTGAAAGGCCTCGTATGTATGGGATTGTAAGTTGTATATATTGTGTATTGTTATCATTGTGTCTATGATTTGGGGTTTGTATTTTATTTTTTTGTATTTTTTTTTTATTTTTGGAACCCCTCAGACAAGGTAGAACCTTGTCTGAGGGGTTTCATTTCTATAATAATACTTACAATATTTTATTAAATAATACTTACAATATTTTTAATAATTAAAAAATTAATTTTAGCCGAGATATTAAAAGTTTCTCCGGAGCGTTAAGACTTAGAGAGAAAATTCAAGGATATTCGAGGCGGAATATCTCGAAAACTACTAATTTTACGTAAAAAATGATAAGGAGTTTTTGTAGATAATTAACTAAGCTTCATTTTTTATTCCAAGGAAATTTTTGTAAATGGCATATTTTGACAGATATTTGCGAAAAAACTTATTTTTTGGCCCTTTGGGGCCATTTTTTCGGCCAAAACTGACCGAGCACGGTTTGACAATTTTTTCCTCTAAAACTACTCTCCAAAAGGAGCCTTCTCCAAAAATCCGCCTGAAAAGTCCCTGTTGACGTATTAGGCCGTGGTTTCAACCTTCATTTAGAGGACTATCATCTGGAAAATTGGAAAGTTTATTTAGTCGGACAAAGTTACTATTACTAAAGCGCTATTACTATTCAGTTACTTTAATCAACGAAACATGCCTATTTGTAGACGAAAATTTTCTCAGAAGAAAAAAATAGGCTCGTCATAATTAAGAAACAAAGAATGTTATAAAAAATATTTCAATAATACCTCTTATGTAGGCTAGCCCCTTCTAAAACAGTGGCATTTTTTTATCATAGAAAATTCAGAAAACCTTTTATCATACCCGACCACCGAAAAGAGAAAAAATTGAACACGCTCGCGCAGCAGACAGGCAATTGCGCGCCGTTTCCATTATGTCCGAAACACTTAATATAATAAAATATTCTCAAAGTTAAGCGTCCCATTACGTGCTCCCGTTCAAAATTGAATATTAATATTTAATTTAATTAGAGAAAAGTGTAGATTCTCTTTATGTATACACCGGGGGGCGGCACAGTACGATGCTGCGCGCCTGATTTCGTTTTGTTTGCTCGAGAGGAGCGTTGGAGGTTGGGGGGAACGTTCGCAAGGGGTACCGAGAGGTTTTAAAGTTATTAAAAAAAAACTCGTCCAATCAGAAAACGGCTTCTTTAGGAAAATAGAGGATCGATTAATTATGGAAAGCAATCGACCGCGAAGCGGTACATATTGAATATGGGAACAGTATCTAGGTAGTAGAAGAAAAGAATAAATAAATTGAACTGAGGTTTATTTTTACATTTGTACTCTAGACTTATTTTAATTCTTTATTTTATCATAAAATCTCTTTTTTATCAGCAGTGAAATTGAAAATTCTATAAAGAATATACGTAAGATCGAGAAAAAAACACTTCAAGTTACCTTAGAAATTACGATCGGTGATGTTTTCAGAGAAGGGAACACGTGAAGGAATTAAGGAGGTGGGGGTCAAGCAGAATCTCTTGTATGGGTGAGAGGGAGTTTCGGCCCATATCACGTAGTTTTTTTTTGCTGGCAAAAAGAGTGTAAAGTAAAACGTGTTTCTAGATTAAAATATATCGAAATCTGATACAATTATTCTTCTGTTCAAACAACAGAACTTTTTTATTTATAAAAAAAATTTAAAATATTTAAAAAAACCAAATAAATTATGCTTGTCCAAGCGTTTTCCCGAAAGACTAACCGTTTCTTAAATAACAAATATTGTAATATGTGAGGGGCGTTTTCACCCTCTTGGAATTTGAGATTCGAGAAACCCCTCCTTATCGAACCTCTACACCCCACAGTCAATCCGTTTGTCAAAAATCAGCTTTAAACGTCAAGCAGTTTAAGCAGAATCGTGATTACTCAATGGTCATATTTTATGAAACACCCTGTATAAATTTATAAAAACCTTAAAATAGGTAAAACAACAAAATAAAATATACGTGTTTAAGAGTTTTTCCGAAAAACTCTCCGGTTTTTATATAAAAAAATATTTTAATATTTGAGCGATAGTTTCACCCCCTTAGAATTCGAGTTTCGAAAACTCCCTTCTTATCGAATCTCTACACCCTAAAGTCAGTCTGTTTTCCAAAAATCAGCTTTTTACGTCAAGCGCTTTAGGCAGGATCGTGATTAATCAATGACCAGTTTTTTCGAAACACACTGTTTACATTTTTAAAAAATCTTAAAATATGTAAAAAACAAAATAAAATACACGTGTTTAAGCGTTTTTTCGGAAATTTGACCTTTTTTTAAATAAAAAATATTGTAATATTTGAGGGGTGGTTTCACCCTCTTGGAACTGGAATTTCGAAAAATCCGTTCTTATCGAAACTCTACGCCCTAGAATCAACCTGTATGCCAAAATTGAGCTTCTTACGTTGGGTGGTTTGAGCAGGATCGTGATTAATCAGTATGTTAGTCACTTAAGGATTTTATATATTAGTATAGATTTATATGGGAAATGTCTTCGATCGTCATTTCCCAGCCAACTGGACGCCGTTTTTTTTTTGATCATACAGTATTATGTCATCACTGTGCGATTTTAGACTTGTCAATCACATAAAAATAATAAAGCAAATTGTGTGTGTGTGTGTGTAAATAAATCCAACGCTTTTGTACTCATCGTACAAATTTTAAAAATTTCACGTAAGATTAGGATACTATTAATTAATATTATTAATAACTCTTTTTATTTGAAAACTCCATTTTCGGCGGATGGTAAAAACAACTCAATTACATTATAGAGGGTGTATTAATTTAATACTTTTACCAGTCTTTATTAATTTAAGTAACTCGTTTGATATTGATAGAGATAAGACATTATCGGTCTTCTGATCATAATACAAAACGCTACATTTTATTTACCAGGGGAGTACATTATAACTTCCCTTAAGTATTTTTTTAGGAATTGGTATAAGTAAAGTAATAATGAAATAAACGGGGCATTCAATTTAATTATGTTTGGATCATTCGATAATATTTTACTTCTGTATAAACTTATAATGACAAGATTAATCAATACGTATTGTTAGGTAGACTTTGTTATATATGGCTCTGTAGTTGATATATTGATATATTATTATTAAGAATATTACTGATAAAATAAATAGTTATCTAAATTGAGAATTATATCTGAACTTGAATGATTAAAAAGTATATGCCCTCTAGGACGGCCTATAAATAGTGCTGTTCGGATTCAGCTATAAACTGTAGTTTTTTTCTACTTATTAAAAACTAACGACATATAAGAAAGGTGCCTACAGCGTTATGGCATTGTGAGAAGGAAAACGTTATGCGTAGAACGGTGCTGTAGAGAAGAAAAAGACCAAGAAAACAATTTATGTAAATATAGGTAAATGTTTTGAAATAAACATTTAGAATTTTCAGTACCTTTGTATTGTCATAAAAAAAATATTTAAATCGGTAGATATAACATAATTGTTAAGTCCCGCCGCAGAATACGCGACAGGGTGTGTTCCGATCCCCCGAGATCGTCAAATCAAATATAATGGGCTTGTTAAAACATCTCGGTTGGAATGCGTTCGATTATACTCAGCTTGAATTTTGACATTGTCGTGTTTTATATCTCCGGGGAAATTTCAGAATAATTGCCAGTACCTACGAATAAGGAATTCAGTAAACCGTAATAAACACTAAAATTGAAAACTGTTTGAATTGTGAGATTGAGTGAGATTTGTCATTTTTTAGTTAAACATTTATCAGTTTAATAATATTACGCAGTTTTTGCAGATATTTTGCAATATACATTGTTAAAATGGATTAATTATTTTTTAATTAAGTAAAATTTGAAATTTACTTCTATTTAAAATTAATTAATTAGTGTCAATTTTTGAATTTATTATGGTAAAATTTTATCAAGAACTTTTGAATCAAGAACGAATTAATCATTTGTAATGGTGATCATAAAGCAAAGCAAGAATTTCCATTAACATACAAACTGGATAAAATTTTCTCACATTTATGTCAGCATGAGAAAAAACAATGGAGAAACCCCTCCTTATCGAACCTCTACACCCCACAGTCGACCGTTTGCCAAAAATCAGCTTTAAACGTCAAGCAGTTTAAGCAGAATCGTGATTACTCATTATTGGTCATATTTTATGAAACACCCTGTATAAATTTTTAAAAAATCTTAAAATATGCAAAACAATAAAATAAAACATACGTGTTTAAGAGTTTTTCCGAAAAACTCACCGGTTTTTAAATAAAAAATATTCTAATATTTGAAGGGTTTCACCCCCTTAGAATTCGAGTTTCGAAAAATCCCTTCTTATCGAACCTCTACACCCTAAAGTCAATCCGTTTTCCAAAAGTCTGCTTTTTACGTCAAGCGTTTTAAGCAGGATTGTGACTAATCAATGACCACCCTCGAAACACCCTCTATACATTTTTAAAAAATCTTAAAATATGTAAAAAAACAAAATAAAATATACGTGTTAAGCGTTTTTTTCGGAAACTTGACCGTTTTTTTAAATAAAAAATATTGTAATATTTGAGGGGTGGTTTCACCCCCTTGGAAATGGAATTTCGAAAAATCCCTTATCGAACCTCTACACCTGTATGCCAAAATTGAGCTTCTTACGTTGAGTGGTTTGAGCAGGATCGTGATTAATCAGTGCCGTCAGTCACTTATGGATTTTATATACATAGTATAGATGATAAAATTGTACTACAAGATATTGACTCAATACGGTTTGTTTATTCTCTATGTTAAAATGTAACATAGAGAATAAAAACTAAATAAAATACTTAAAAAAATCTCATCCCCGATCGATAACCGAAATTAGGCGACGTTGTTAGTGATTTGTATTGAGTGTTATTGCACGCAACAACCACACAATTTATGCTGTCCTTGTCACAACATAACCCGTCGTCCAGTTTCGATTTTTTTCCACTAAATTTTTCCTACCCGAAACATACATGCGTTACATCACATAAACTTCGTACTTAAGAATTTTATAGTTTCAATAACTGGCACTAGGAAAAACCAAAATACTTAAATATTATGACAAAGTCACGATTTTAATATTATTTCATTGTGGTCAACAATTGCGGATTTCTGCAGCACCGAGCGCTACTGTCGAAATTTTAATAATCAACTGAAATGTGCACAAGCCTATAAAAAATTAGTTTACTAAATAATTTATAGTTATTTAGTGTTTCACATATTCATATTGATCTAATTTAAATAAGAAAATTAATTTATTTTGTCATTTCAATTTTTTTTTTCGTTCAGGGGTAGGTACTTGTTTCCGAATGGATCGTTTCTGTTTGCTCTCTTATTTTATTTCTGCGAGCAAATACTGCGATCTCTCCATATACATTTTAATAAATTTAACTCAAATAAAGTTAACCTTCTCTCCACTTAATAAACGTCACTTAGAGTTAATTAATATTATTTGCCAAGGGAGCCTTGTTACGAGAGAGCGTATTTCGCCCGAGGAAATGTTCAAATTAAATAATTAGCTGGATTTTTAGGTAAACACCAAATGGTTAATTTAAATCGTTAAGAGACTCGAACTGAATTAAAAGGAATTAAAATGTTCTTCGCTAGGTCGAGTTTATTTTGTACCGTTTTATTTTTTATTATTATAACCAAATATTTGATTTCTGTTTTAATATCTCCCTTCCTATGTTTTTAATAAAAATTTACTCAATAAAATATTCATTTTTATTTGCCGCAGTAGTATAGTAATTATGAGTAAATTGATAAGATATTGTACCTGGTTGAGATAATTAGATTTTTTTCATATATTTAAGATTGCATACAGTTGCTAACGATAATTCTTGTTTCAGATAAAACCATTCAAGGTAGCTGTATTGTATGTAATGAACAACTAGGACCTCAGCTGCATTCCAGACCGCTTCAGCCCAGTCAGGCGTCTCAGTACGGGCTCAGGGAAGACGAAGTACCCCTAAATTCAAGAGTGTGCAATACTTGCCGTTGCAAATGCGTCCGATCTCGTTATACACACTGTCCGTTGCCAACCTGTCCAAACGCGCGAGGAAGAGTAAAAAGGTTAAGATCGTTTCCTTATCGATTACAGGACTTACCTTCTGACGTAAAAGATCCCATCTTGGCTGAATTTCGAATTCCTAGCGGTGTGACTAAATGCTGTTCCGCCTGTTTTAATAGAATTCAAAGAAGGCTTGGACCAGTCGAAGAATGGCCCGAGGAAGAAGTTACACAATTGAAAACTGCTCTGACAGAGCTTGGAGCAAATTGGCAGCTGATAGGTGAAAGGCTTAATAAGCTGGCGCACCAAGTGCGAAGTTTTTACGCAGCAAACAGAAAACGCTTAAGTTTGGAAAATTGTTTGGGTGATCGAAAACCAACTCTTACTGACGAAGAAGAGTCGGGCTCGAGTACTTCAAGCTGTGAAGAACCAATTAGGGACCGCGAACGACATTCCAGTGATACCACTAGCGCTGCTGAGAGTCCACCCGTATTACAAGGCCAAAATCAGAATGCTGTTAAAAAAGAAGATTATGATTCTAGTGCTACTGAAACAGCAGACGAAGCTCAAACGCCAGATCATTATCAGACAGCTACAATTACCCCTGTAACAAATGACTATCAACCTCGGCCTGCTCCTAGTCCCTTAAGCGTTAAAGAACTTGTAATGAATGTAATAGAAATATCGTTGAATAAAAATGCAGGAGCTCAGCAAACTGGTCAAATTCAGGGTTCAGGTATGGCTCCGACAATATCCTCAATTTTAAATAACGATTCTAACGAGGTAACAATTGTTAGTGAATACACTTTACCTAGTAACGCCAATAGATCTCAACCGCCACTTCAATCAAGGGCAGATATTAGCTTAACGAAGTTGGCAAACACCATTGGAGCTACTATTACGCCTGTTTCTGGTCCAATTCGTTCACAACCCCAGCCTGAGCCGATACAAAGTTCACGAGATGATTTGGTGGTTGTTCAGATACCAGACATAAGAGACTCTATTCCAGAAACTCTAGATCTTAGTATCAAGAAACCACGAGAGCCTATACCACCAACCCATTCTAAGCATCCACCATCTAATATACATCGATCCGAGCCGTCTTATATTTATCATCCAGAACGTAAAAGCCCTGCCCACATTCGCACGTCACATGTTAAATTACCCAGTCCACAGCCTGCAAATCCAAAAGGCGGTTCTATCACGTTAGGCACCCCTATTATAAATCAACCTACTCGTTACGATGGGCTCTTAAGACAAATACCAGACGCTAAAATGGGTTCTATAACAAAGGGTACTCCAATTCACACATCTCATAATCTCCAACAGGATAAGAGGGTATACGAATATTTTGCTAAGCAGGGTAGAATGCCATCTCAGCAAAATATGACAGCTCAATCCCAATATCACTATCCTCAAAGATCTCCTTATGATCAACAAGTGAGTTCGCAAATGACCTCAAGACAAATTATTATTGATGATTATATCACATCCCAACAAATGCTTAGCCGACGTCAAGATAAACCTCAATATTACCCCGCAAATAGTCCACACCGAACTCCACCTCCTCAACAAAGCCAGCAAAGGCAAGGAGTAATTCAAAGACATACAAGACCTCAGTATCATCCTCCGCCAGGACATGAAGCATTGTCGTCGTTAGTAGATATTGCTGTTCAGCAACCAAGTTTACCAGTTCCAAGTGCCCCACATGAAGGACTTGGTAAAACTATTGCTGACAACATTATGGAACAACCACATCGATTTCAAATTATTCAGCAGCACCAGCAGCAAATGAGACAGCAGCAGCAAAGAATTGATGAACAAAGAAGAGCATATCATCAACAACAGCAGCAGGTTCGGCCGCAGCCTAGATCAGATCCCAGTACAATGACTGCAGCTAGTCTTATTGACGCCATTATAACACATCAAATTAATCAGACGGCTGAAGGAGGTAGGGGAGACGTAGTTTCGAATGCAAGGGAGCCGCCGCGGGCTGGTGATTTACTTTTTCAAAGTTTTCAACGTGATCCTCCAGTTAGTCAAGATAACAATGGAATTCGACCGCCCTCTGTCATTAACTTAGATCTAGATAATGAAGGCGTTAATAAGAACCTTACTGTAAAGGAACTAACGGACTCAGTAATTAGTCATGATTTCAGTACTCGACCTGGTGCCTATTATCATATGCAAGAAAACGTTAATGAACAGTGGAAGAGACGACTGCAACAGCAACAGCAGAAAGAAGAGAATAAACGCTCAGCTACCCCTCTACAGCAGGTTCAGCAGCAACAGGATGAACGACAAATTATTCGAATTGCCCAACCTCAAAAGTATCATCATGAACCTATTTCTCCTCCAGAAAATAACCATTGGTCAGAACAGAATTTCAGACGGTATCAGCAACCCCAGTCCCACATGTCTCCTCTTGATTATGTTAAAAACAGAATTGTGGAGGTTATGAGGACCGAAGATGATAAGAAAGATATTCAAGATCAACACGTCCATGAAAAAGATCGTAGTGATAGTCCTGGTGACATGGTTATTGATGAAGAGAAACACGAAAATGATTTTTCAAATCCACAACAAGATGCCCAACATCAACAAACACGTCCCACACATCAACAACCTCAAGGTGCATATTCATATTCATACGTTCATAAAGACAATTCTAATGATAGTTCGCGAAATAATGAACCTAAACCTCTTCTATCAGCGCAGTATGAACCTTTAAGTGATGAGGATTAGCGTTTAAGGATGCGCGCTTTGTCGCGCAATGGTGTAATTTTTTCTTCTAAAGGAACATTGAGCATGAAGTAATTCGTTTTCAACTACAGTCGCTAGCCTCATTTTAAAAGTGTTAATATAAAATTGGTGAAATACATTTTGAAAAAAAAATGTAATCATATAATTAGATTTATAACAAAGCAAGAATATACGACTTATTCTGATGATTCAGGCATGTCATTATTTAAGTTTCAAATGCTAGCCACTGTAATAGGTGTATATACAAGTTTTATAGGTGATATTTTTAGGATAGAGTATTTCACATTGTTTAAAATTAAGAGATCCCACGGTGATTGTAATTCGAGTTTGAATGTTTTATGTATTTTTTGACTATAGAAGAAAAATAGTCATTGCTCCGCTTAATAAGTGTCTTACTTCATTAAGGAAAAAAATTATGTAAAATATGCTTGAAATTTTCTAAAGACAATGATGTTACATAGGGTGTTTTCATGGTGAAACATGAAGTACAGATTTGGTATCTTCACGGGTCTTGATGTATGTAACTTATTAATTGTCGAGTTATGTTTAAGTAAATTATGAGATTTTATGTAACCCAAAGACAAAAAATTGATTTGAAGTAAGAATATTAAATTGGAGTATTGGCAGTGGTATGTCGATATTTTCAAATTACATATAACTCAGACTGATTAAACTAAAAAACAATAGGTTTATAGATCATTTTAATATGTTTGATAGGATATTTAAATACAGTATTTTGGGAAATATTTTATCATCTACTTAATAGTTTCTTAAAATTTGTATAGATTCTTCGTTTCTTAACAGTCAGCATAAGTTATATGATAAATGTAATATTAAATTGAAAATTGTAGATGTACGATATTTTTTTTTAATAACAATTTGACAAGGGATGTATATAATTTGTAAACAAGAATAGAATTTTTAAGTCGAAATTAGATTATAGTTGGGATAATTTATATGACAAACTGGGTATGTCTTATTGCAACCTTTTATTATTTACTGCGATTATGAAGTGTTTTGCATTTCCAGAATAGATATTACTAAGACTTCATTTTGTTTTTCTACTGTATGCACTTACGTTTGCTTCAAGTGTATTTTTTAAATGAAAGTAAAAGGGAACTTAGCTGTAAATTTTAATTATATTTGTGTATATGTGTTTTGTTTAGTACTAAGCAGATGGGAATGTACATAAATTAAAGTATAAATATATATTATTAAGATCTAAGGGTTTCCCCAGTTGTAAATAATTGTGAATATTTTAATTTTTATCTGTTTTACAAGGTATATACTTTTAAGTCTGCGCTTTGGCGTCTAATGTTTAGACGAACTGATAATTTTTCTACACTTTAAAACAAAATGCCAGAGTTAATGTACACGTCAATTTTTTAGTTTGTAACTACTTTCAGATAATGACTTGTTATTTTGTTGAAATAAATGAATATCAGTTGGACATCTTTGTTTATTTCAGTCACAACCCGTCTTGAATATCCCTAAAATAATACCGGGTGCGTCTCAAAAGTGGCTCACCCCTATAACTTTTTTATTTTTTCAGATAATAAAACGAAATTTTGTATGTTAGTATATGACATAAATCAGGATTGATTGACGTATTCAATTGTTTCTGGTAACTTCCTGTTTCACCAGAAATGACTACAACTATGGATTTTTAAATGACATCCTCTCTCCTGTTAATAGAGTGTCTTGTCCTGACCATTTAGAAAATGCTCAAATCGTATTTTTAATCATATCTCAATTTTTCCAAATGGAACGAGAGTGGCTGATTAGCATATTTGTAAAAAGCTTTTTTTACGAATAATTTGATACCACACACTTGGTATATACAGGGTGGTCCGAACTGTATTCCGAAAACTTCGGCAGCATATTCAGAAGATAAAAATAAGTAAAAAAGTCGAAGTCGAAATAAGTAAAAAATTTTCTATCGAATAAAGCAAAAATACCGAGGGTGCGATTTAAAAATCAAAATTTATAGTTATTTCCGGTGAAACAGGAATTGACCGAAAACAATTGAATACGTCAATCAATCCTAATTTGTGTCATATACTAACATCGTTTTTTTAACTGAAAAAATAAAAAAGTATAGGGGTGAGCCACTTCTGAGACGCATCGGGTATACCTATTTATCAATATTGATTATTATTCACAAAAAGTCAAACTACCATGTGTTTTAGACGGTATTTCGTTTGTGAGTGGACGTATAAAGTTGCAGTTTTTATATTACTGTCCTACTTTATCTCAGAGTTTTTCACGTAGATTCTTTTGGCGTAACTCACAAGCGTAACTTAAATTAACAACCGTTCCTGCCCTCTACCGAAATCTATGTTAAGTATAATCTCAAATTGATTTCCCGTCGTACAGAAATGATTAAATTTTTCTATAAAATATCAATACATTTGTATAGGCCTTGAAAGAATGTTTGGCGTGTAATTTCTTTTTTCTATATCTCGGTCCAAATAAGTACTACTATACGATCAAAAAAAAAGCGGCGTCAAAGACGGCTGAGGAATGACAATCGATAATAATTTTGGCGAGGTCGTCCTCTGTTTCTATGGCGAAATACCCCGGTTTTCTAGTCATCGACTTATTAACCAGCCACAAAAGTTAAAGCTATTCCTAATCCTCAATATTCTTCAGTTACCTATTTCTTGAAAACATGTCCGTAATTTTTTCCCACTTAATCCTTTTACATCTCTTTATTTTTTATGTTGATATCCAATTGATACCTATAAATATAATTCGATAAAATACTAATATTTAAGAATGTTCTGTCAATAAAATAGTTCCAGAAATTTTATCATGCAATTAATATTAGTTTTTCATATTTTACTCTAGAGAACGATATAGTTTATCTAAAGCAATTCCTAGTAAAGAATTAATAAAATTTAAAATAAAACGCGTAATAATGTTTTGGTTTGAAATGGTATATTCTAAATATAAAGTACGATTATTTGTAGCAATGGTATCTTATTTTTGTCTACTTAGTCAAAAATTAAAAAAAAACATTAAAATAACCAACAGAGACCGTAAAAGAAGTGGATACGACAAAAGACCCAGATAATCAGGGTTGGCATGATTTAAATCATGATTTATATCGTGATTTAAATCAAGTGATTTTTTAAATTTTAATCATGTGATTTAAATCAAAAAATCAACTTTTTTAAAACTTTACAATAAATCGAAAAATAACTGTAAAAGTTATAAAAACGTGTCCTAGAAAACTATAAAGACATTTCTATATATCCTATATCTATTCGTTAAATAAAATGTTACACTTACTCTTGTAACGTTTAAATACGTTTAATAAATCGAAAAAAATTGTAAATGTTATAAAACTATATAAAAAATGATTTGTATAACACATATACCTACTACATATCTATTTATCAATTAAAATGTTGGACCGATTTTTGAAGTAATTTCATGTGAATCTATTAGACTTCTAAAGGGCAGGGATTTATTTTGAAATTTATGTACAAGTGACAAAAAAATGCCGTTCGAATACATTTCATTCGCAACCTCTAGTGTAGAAAAAGGTTCTTTTGATGTTAGATTATATCTTCAAATCGTCAGAAAATATGCTGTTTTATATCTTTTTATTTTACACTTTGACGATAGATAATACTAATTTCATTCTCGACTTAAGACTATTTCCGAACAATAGTGTATTGTGTAAGGAGTAAAAATTATACTTTTTTTGATGATGTTGTACGTTTGACGGACTAGCGTAAACAGGGAGGCACAAAAGTACATTTTTACTACGAGCAGAATATACTATATTTTTACAAATTAAACATTACAAATAATTTTTTAATCAATTCCAAACGTTGCAAATAATATAAAAAGTAGTGCCTTGTAAGTAATCGAGTAACAATTTGTACACTCGTTGAAACTGACGACGCTTAATATCAGTTTAATAATATATTTTTGTACTTTTGTGCTTCGGCGAAAAAGTGCTTTACTTTTATGCCTAGACGTTGAAATTACAAAAATTAATACACTTGTGGCATTTCAAAAAAAATCCTTTTGATCTAAAGCGAGCGACTTTTTTTGCAGAATATATTGGTGACCGATGTCTGGGAAAATGATACGCGCCGTAGAGTTGTTAATGTTGTCAGTATTGGGCAGAGTTATGAAGATTTAGCCATATAGGATAGGAATTTAATTGGAATTGAGTCCTAATTATTTGGAAATCCGATTTAAATAATGTTTTCTATTAAAATCAAAAAAAATCTGATTTAAATAAAAAAAATCTGATTTAAATAAAAAAAATCCGGTTTTTTTGATTTTTTTAAAAAAAATCATGATTTTTTCCAACCCTGCAGATAATAGATGTCATCCACAGAGTCAAATGGCAATCACTCAAATAGCAATGGGCAGGACACCTGGCCAGAAGAACAGATGGGCCTCAAGAATGACAGCATGGTATACCTACGAGGATTTAATCGAATTAAGAGATCTACATCTAAAAAGACCGAACCTGAGATAGAACCGTTGTATTAGAAAATTAGCAGGGATAACTTGGGCCCGCATAGCCAACAATGGACACCAGTGGGCCCAACTACAAAGAGAGTATGTGAGGGAAAGTTCCCCTTTTTGGAAATGGTTGAATAAGCTGAAAGGTGATGGTGAAAAAAAAATAACCATAGAGAATGTCCATGTGACGTTTTTTTTCAACTTTGTGATTCTTCCGTTTTCTTATGTTACGCTTAAATCATAAGATTATTTAAATGCACCAATTTTCTGCATGTAATTAACTCACCTTGCTCAGATATGCGCTCGAGTTTTCTAATGATATTTTTTTTACTACTCGGATCTCGGATCGGCTGCCGTATACGCACGACCCTGTATAAAAGGTTCATGTTCAATCGATCTTTTGTCACATTCTTAAATCTATTTTTATTTTAATAATAATTTTCATTGATGCATTACAGTGGCGGCTCGTCAGGGTAGGCAAGGTAGGCGGCGCCTACCGTAAGATTTTGGCAGAATTTAAGCGATTTATTGCATTACATTATTTACTATTAATGTTGCCAATACATAAAAATACTGTTAATACACGGAAGTGTGTTTTAATAATCAATATTATTTTAATATTTGTGGTCTTGTATATTAACATATTCACTACCGCTGGCGTACACTGACCGCTGACTGTGCCGCTGCCGCTGCGAACTGCGAGAAAACAAAATAATTTTGACCGTTGGAGTGCCTTTGTTCGGCGATTTCTACATCGCCTACTCTCAGAGTCGATGCACGACGTACGGCAGTCTTCTGTCTCTGTCTAACTCATCGTGCGGTAGCGACGCGACGTAAGTCGGAGTTGTGTTGTATTAAGGCGGGGCTTAGGCGAAATCTCCGGTCGCCTTCGCATGACGTCGTGGAGGCTCGGTAGGCTTAGATGTTAAGGGGATATTCCGGATATTTCATAAGGAGATATATCACATTTCGTTAAGGGGATATTTCATATGATTCATTAAACGTAGCATTTAAAACTTTTATATGAAAATTCAAAAAACGTTTAAAGCAAATTAGAAACATTTTTCGGGCTTGTCCGAAATTATTAAAAATGATATAACCGGTTGTATTTCAGAACACGCCACAGAAATAAAAGAATCCGAAATAAGAAAGCGTGTTATTTTATTCGGTGCAAGAAGACCATACAACAGATATTACAGAAAAGTATCTGTGCTATTTTAATTCGATATGTTAATAAAAGCGGCTAAGTCAAATATCTTTGCGAATTTTATTTTATGAAATATTAGATAACATTGTATACATTTAGAAATAAGGTTTGCAGATAGGTACTCGTTTGTCTCAATTATTTTTATTTATCTCTTACGGATCCGAAATTTAAAGAATCCTATAAAAAAATTCCAACGCATTTAACATCTGATTTAACAAACTTGTTATAGGTATTGATACATTTCCAACTTCCAACGCATTTAATAGTGATTTAACAAACAAAAAATGTTATTGATCAACATAAATTAATGAATAAATTGTAGGTATTAATAATAGATATGATAATTTCGAGCATAAAATAATTTAAGGAGAATAATCCTGGAAATTCATTGACGAAAACAGTACTGGGAGAATTTTCAGGTCAGGGGCTTCCCTCAAAAAGAAAATTTCACTTCTCCAACTCCCAGTGGATCACATACCAAGAATTTACAACTTTGAGAAACACCTCATTGTAGTATTGAGTAATAAAAAGGATTGGAAGGAAAGAAACGCTTACTCAGCATATAAAAGACCATACCATCACGTGGTATACTGATGCTTCCAAAACCAAAGCAAGGACAGGGATAGGAGTATTTGGGCCGAAAACTAAATACTCCGAACCAATGGGCACCTACCCCAGTATCCTTCAGGCAGAAATTTACGCTATCGAAAGATGCGTACAATCTATCTTAGATAGGAACTATCGAAAACAGGAAATTGCCATCCTATCCAATGGTCAACTCAGTAACCATCAATTCGAAGTTGGTCAAAGAATGCCTAGAGAAGCTCAACAAATTAGGCAAAGAAAATAAAGTCCTCCTACTCTGGGTGCCTGCTCACCAAGTGATAGAAGGCAATGAAAATGCAAATGATCTAGCTAGGAAAGGAGTGAACACTCCATTAACTGGACCAGAACCGTTCTGTTTTCCAAACTGAAAGCGGAACTGAAGAATCTGGAAGACTCCATCCGTAACTTGGAATGGGTGTCCTCCAACGGTCTAAGAAACTCAAAAAATCAAAGTTTTTCCTTGAGTGAAGTAAAAACAATCTTCGGATTGTCACGGGGTTTCTAACAGGACACTGTCTCCTCAACGAACACCTCAGTAGGCTGAAGCTGAGAAACAACGGCGAATGCAGATTCTGTGGGGAAAATGGGGAAACACCAGAACACCTTATCACTGAGTGCGCCGAGACGACGACCTTTCGTACCATGACCTTTGGTACGTCTGATGTCGAGAATGGAGAGCTGGCCTCTGTGAAGCCGTCTCAGATACTGGCTTTTGTTAAAGTCCTGAGACTGTATGATGAGTTATAACTCGTTATAACTCAAGAAAGGGGAAGACACAATAGATCTATAAGGTCGCGGTGATTAACTCCCCTCCTAAACATTCTACATTCTACATCCTGGAAATATATTTGCAGAGGCTTTCAAATTGTTTGTTTTGTTTGTTACTACACCATTTACAAGTACTTGGGTTGAGAGACATGTTTCATGTTTGAAATGCATTAAAATTTATAGTAAAGATTCCATGAAAAATAAACGTTTATCGCCACTTGCCTTTCTTTCAATCTAAAAAGATCTTTTCACAGCTCTTCAACAATCTGATGATTTTACTGATATAATAATAAATATCTTCTCTTTATTAAGAAAGAATAAGAAGATCAATACAGCCATTGAAGACTACTACATTGGAAATTGTAAGGTTGTGAGGTGTAAGGAAGGAAGACCTAGGAGTGGTTTTTCAGGACAATTTTAAATTTAACAATCATTACAACTACCTGATTAACAAGGCGTATAGGATTCTTGGTTTTGTTATGCGTAATAGTAAAGATTTCGATATACAATCAACTACAAGACTTTATACCTCTCTTGTAAGACCGCATCTTGAATATGCGTCAAATATCTGGTCTCCCAATTGTTACACTCACAGTAACGAGATTGAGAAGGTTCAAAACGTTTCCTTCGTTATATTTACATTAAAAGAAACAACATGTATCCAACAATGATCTCTTACAGATCAATGTTGGAAACATTTCATTTAACTTCGCTGGCCTCTAGGAGAAGGACACATGCTGTCATCTTTATATATAACATTCTTAATAATTTAAAATATGCTGACTGTGGTCTGATTAATAGCATCAAATTTAGGGTACCAAAGATTAGGTTGAGAGTGAGTTAGTTTAATCTTTTTTACATTGAGGGTGGAAGCCCCTCGCCATTCACGTTTATGCTCACCATTTGTAATGATATGTTGTCTGGGAACACAATTCCCCATATATTTAGCATTAGGTTTGCGAACTTAGGCGCATCTTGTTGGTGCATCAGGAGACAAATCTGGTGTGATAGGTTTCATTGTTTTTTTATTGCACATTTATAAATTAAATGTTATGTACTTTGTTACTTATTTACTTTATTTATTATTATATATACTTTATTTTATATTATTTTTATGTACTTTTGTAGTACATGTCTAGTTTTAAGTAATTGTAATTGTATTTGTTTTCTTTGGGCCTTTGCATGTAGCTACCTCAATAGGTGTTTGTAATGAGTAAAATAAATAAATAAATAAAATATTCCGCATCATTCTGTTAAAGCCTTTTAAAGCATTAAATATTTACAGGTGAAAAAATAATTATTCTGTCGAATGTAATGTAGACTATGTATAAAATATGTCTATACCTATGATTATGTATTCTTTACTTTTGTTAGTTATATTTACACCCGTTAGTTCTTTACTGACGAAAGGATCAATAAATGTTAATTCAATGTAGAAAGAAACAAATTTGGAGGATTATTTAACTCCACCAATGGCAGATTTTTTTTTCGTAAAATGGTCCCTCTAGTATTTAGAAAATCTGTTGTCGTCCGTGGAGTTGGAAAATATTTCTACTAAAATTTATGTAGGGGTGGGGGTAGTTTTCATCCTTCCCGTACTTTTTCTTGATTTTTGCGAAAGTGAAATGTTAAAGCACTTAGCAAGACATAGACACCCAAAATCTCATTCAAATCAAAATAACAGTTCTTAAAATATTTGATTTTTTTTAGTTTGATGCCGTCTAGTGGACAAACGAGGCATTTTTGTATAGACATAAATTGTGTCCAACGAACTTATTTTGATTCCAAAAATACGTAGTAGTTCTATGCTATATCCATGGAATATTGGGACACTCTGTATATTTTTTTACATAATATTCTGTTATCTATGACATTAGGTAGCACCCTTGGGTAGCACCCTTGTAGCACCTTGGTAGCAGCGTTCGTAATTTCCAAACCGCTTTGACTCAAAATTTATTTGAAAATAAACAAATCGCATTTTTTCTGTCTTAGAAAACAGTAAGGATTTTAATTAGTTTGGAAAAAGATATTTATTCATTCATTATTTGAATAAAATCAAAGATTAAAAATTCTTTCTATATCTACCATATATAAGATTCTCCATTTGAATCAAATGTATTTTTGGTTGCATAAGTTATTTGATACAAATAAATTATTATGAACATTTTTTAAAATTAAAAATAATAACAAACTATAAGTAGGTATCAGCTCTGGTATCAGTTGTAGTTCTACCTAAAGTATTATCTATTTACGTAGTATTTTGTATAATAAAAATAAGGGATGGATTTATTTAAAAAGTTATAAAACCCCTAAAACGAATTTAAACCACTAAACTACTATTTTTTGTCATATCTGTCAGTGTCAAAAGGGACCACAAAAAGGACAAAACAAATAGATACGTCCATACGTCTTTTTTTCTGAGATAGATTTTCAAAAAGACTTCTCCGAGGAGTTTTCCAAGAAATCCATAATCTATTTCTTTGGCGCCGTTCCTTTTTGTCATTAACCGGCCGGCAAATTTATACCACGGCGTATGCGCAGTTTAGCGGTTAAAAATAACGAAACGTCAACGTCAGTCGAATTTAGTCGTGTTTTGCAGCTCGATAAGTGAAATTACTCAAAGTTCCCATCGCCAATACGCCAGGTGTAAAGCAGAGTAGCAGCGAGCAGGAACCCGGCTAAAATTTTCTCTCGGATCGACACAAAAATTCTTTTTCGCCCCAGTACTTCGATTAAATGGCTTTTCTTCGTACAGTGATCAGGTGCAGTGTTTACAAAAAGTACGGATTACTGATCGATAATTTAAATAGCGGTTTCGGTTCTAAAATCGATGTGAATCAGGCCCTTCAAAAATCTACGGCAGCAGCAAGTATAGTTCAAGACCAACAGAAGCAAGCAGTTCAGAGTCCGAAGGATCCTTTAGATTTAACTTTTGAAGATGCAAAGGCGGCCTTTAAGAGCAAAACGAACTGGGAACTTTTGCGAGCTCTCATCGTTTATCAGATGTGTTCCTACGAAACTATTGTTACTAATAATATGAGGGTAAGTTTTTATAATTTGTTAAATTATAATTAAGTATTCCTCTCCTCTCATTTTAATAATACTATTATTATTTATTAAATTAGAGCTGTCCTTAAGAGGTCAGAGAACTTAATTTTTGCAGAAATTTGATAAATAATAGGTATTTACCTAATTGGTAATGAATTATTCAAAGCTTTTAACACAGCCTTGAGCGTTTTTTCACCAGTTTAGATAAAATCGGATAAAATATTTTGTTGAATTATTAAAAGGTAACGGTTATTTCACTTGCGACTTCTACAACGTTCTGTCTGTAATTATATGTGGTTCAAGTTTTTTGCCGTCTTTAGAGCAACGTTTAAACCATACGACGTTAAATTAAAATTGAATGGAGGAATGCCGATGCCGGTCCCGCGAACCGTAGTCAGCGCAAAGACCTTCACTTTGCAATATTTCAGCTGCCAGACATCGTCTGTCTTATTCGAGTTCACCATATAATAAATGTCCAACGAAACCTGTTTGCAATCATTTCCTTAACCCTCTCTCAGCCTGTTGCAAGTGAATTTTGTAATTATTAAGTAATATCCCTATAGTTATTCAATCTGAAAAAATACTTAATAAAAACATTATAAACAAGCCATTATTATTATAACATATTATACTCCAAGTAAACTAACCATAGAAACTAACTAAATAATAGAATCGTTGAAATCTATAAAAAGAGTAGGTATGATTGAAAAAAAAAAAGGCTTGGCTTTCTATTGGCTTGGAAATCACTAATCCTTTTTTTTCGGTCGTATGGTACCTACTTAATGTATTGACAAAAGATAATATTGTAGTAGTGCTTACAATATCCTTTGGTAAATAATGTTTATAACTTTTGGTTAATAAAGTCTAAATGTACTTTAATTACCGACATTCTCTTTTATTGAACAGTGATGAAGTTATTCAGATGACTTTTTTTTCACGAAATTCTATACCTTCCCTCGTCAAAAGGCCGGGACACACCTATCATGCACGTTTCCGATCCGGCTCCGGTTCGATTTTGCCCCAGAAGCGGATCGCTGTGGGATCGGAAATGGTGAGTACACACATGTCATACATGCTTCCGACTCCTTCACGATTTCGGGCTTCGGCTGGATACAATCGCCAATCTTGTTTCAACAATCATCGCATGAAGTCGTGTGCGCAAAATGTTTAATAGTTTTAGCAACAGTGATTTAGCCATGCTGGCACTTTGTTTGGAAGATGAGGAAAATGAGGAAGTTTTTATAGAGAACAGCCAAAAACGCAGATTTCATGTCTTTGTAGTCGGAGTTTCGGTACCGCTCTTTGGTCTGGTCATACAGCACTGGATATTTCCTCACTTCTTCAATTAGTTCCTCCGGTTTTATTGTTGACATTTTTATTATTTTAGTAAAAAACTAAAAATAACACAGCAAAAACAAAAATAAACAAAAACAAAATAGTTCAAAACGAACACTCGTCCCACAGCCGGCATCGACGAATAGACTGATGGTGGGTTCATACAGTCAAATAAAATAAAATAAGAATAAAATAAAATAAAATAAGAAAGTTGGTTATATGGGATACCGTACATGCGTTCATACAGCCAAATAAAATAAGAAGTCTTTATCTTTTAAACTTCTTGTTTTATTTTATGTGAAAACGGCTTTGCGCACGCTTAATTCTAACCTACAAATATTTTCAGTTTGGATTTAATTTATTTTATAATTTCACATAAGTAAAATGTATAATATAGTAGGCAACGAATAAATAAATATACTATAAATAGTAAAATTACTATAAACAATCGTAAAAGTTAACTTTTATCCAGCCTCATCGTACTGCGCATGAGCAAATATATATTTCTTATTTTATTTTATTTGACTGTATGAACGCACACAAATAAGAATTCCTTATTTCTTATTTTATTTTATTCTTATTTTATTTTATTTGGCTGTATGAACCCACCATCACAATCGGAACACGAACGGATGCAGGAACGGAGTCGAGTATGAGCGGGGATGAATCACGTATCGGAAAGGTGTAAACTACGCTGGTTAAAATAACGTACGATTTCCCTCTCATACAGTCGTCCGACTGTATGATCGGAGGCGGATCGGAAACATGCATGATAGGTGTGTCCCTGCCTTTATTCTGTATTAGAATTTATACCTATCCATAATTATTAGTGCCTACTACCGTATGATCGAAAGACTACTGCATCCAGTTGGCTTGGAAATGTACATCAATGACATTCCCCATATAATTTTACATACGAAATGACAGCGATCTTTATTTCATAGCCATCGCTGACGCCGTTTTTTTTATCATACGGTATTATGGCAGTGTAACAAGAACAGCACAGAAACATGATCAGGTCTCGGATCAGGTGACATACATATGTTACCTACTATGAACACAGGTTACTACTTATGGTTTCCGGAGGGGTTTTCAAACCGGGATCCCGAAATCCCGGTATCCCGGTGTATGTATAGTCCCGAAAATAAGGATTTGAGAAGTAGGTACTTAATACTGAATATTTCAAATAGGAAATCCGAGGAAATAATGATATCTAAGATAGCTTTTTCGAAACACAGGATTACCGGGTATGATAGAGTCGTACTTAAAGTTTAATAAATGTAGTATTATAAATTAAACATATTAATTTTATTAACTGAAAATTTGAATAATTTAATTAACATTGTTGATAGAACGTTATCATTCTCTAAACAAATTACCATGTTTATAAACAAATATTTTTGATTACTTATTTAGGCAGTGATCCGAATTAGTATCCGAAGTATTTAATAGAATGTTTGGTTTGTAATTAATGGAAAGGTTAATTAATTTCTTTAACAAATATAATTTATCGAGGGAAAAAGATTGTCTAGAAATTAAAACTGGGGGATATGTACAGGGTGTCCCCATGTATTTTACGGGGTTTCTCGTTTATGAATAGAGATATTAAGATGGGGTTTTCACATCACTATTATAGCCCTACAAACGGCGGAGTTTATCAGCAAGATGAAATAAGTGCCACATCTATAAGTTAATCTGTGCTAAGGGATTATTAATTAATAAATCATTTGAAGGGGCATTCATTTTAGAATGTATAGTATTGAGTAATAAAAAAATAATAAAGACTAACAAAATATTAAATGTTAATGAATTATGGCAATAATAATTATTGTCTCCAATATATCAGCTTGTATCATTATCGAGCATTTATATTCGAGCATATGATTTTGCTAGAAATTTTGTGAATGGGTAATGTTACTAGGATATGAATGATATATTATATTATACAGGGTGGTCCGAACTGTATTCCGGAAACTTCGGCAGCATAGTCTGCAGATAAAAATAAGTAAAAAAGTTCGTATTATCCTAAAATGCTTAGTTTCGAGGATACAGGGTGTAGAAGATTCATTTTTATTTTGATTTTTTTCAAATAATTTCTGAAGTAACGTCAATATTTGGATGAAAATTGGTGTCTGGGAGTTTTTTGACATGAGAAATTTGATTTTGATGTCAATATGATTCCTACTTGTAGAGAGCGCCACCTACATGTGTTTTAACTGTTTTAAAGACTAATAACTTTTCATCCTGTATAAAATTACTGAGTAAAGAAATACAGGCAGTCCTCGTACTTACGGCAGGTTAGGTTCTTCAAAATAGCGCCTTAAGTCGAAACGACGTAAGTCGAATCTTATTTTGTCTTAAGATCCTATAGAAAATGGAGAAGTTAGGTACTTTTGTAAGATAAAAATACGATAAAACAAAGAGATGTGCGTTTGTATATATTAATATTATTGTATTTTTAGATAATTGAGGTATGAGAAACAGTGTATTGTAATGTAGTTAAACTTATAATAATACAAGAAACAAACAAAAATATAAAAAAAGTATGTTTTTTATGAAAAACAAATTAGGGCGAGTATTTTTACAGTCCCGGCTTTTCAATATCTAATCAAAAAAGTATTTTTAACTATCCATATAATAGTAAATATAATACATACACTAATATGGCAACTACAGAAATACCAGAGAGTAAAGTAGACATATTTAGAAAGTATATATTTATTTTTTTTTGGTTGGAACTTTTATTGTGGGTATCGTCTAAAGTCGTAATAATTGCTAATTAAGTAATGATCAACACTGTCCCGCTTTTTCATTATGAGGATCTGTCAACCCTGCTTGTATGTTGCTAAAATTTTATTGTTTATATCCAAACTTCTTTTAAAATTTGGATCGTTCTTTTCAAAAAATGACGTAACTCGAAACAGTGGGACGTAACATTGAGGAATAGTGACAAAAATTTGTTCGACGTAACTCGAAACGACGTAAATCGAGGACTGCCTGTATACATTTCCGTGATTTTTTACGTAAAAAATTTCTCTTGGTAAAAATCGTTACGAGCAACCGTTCTCGAGATATTTAGAATGGAAATAGTCAATACATGGCATTATTGACTGAAAATAAACATGTTGAGTAGATGATAAATGACTGATGAAATGAAATGATAAATTTGGAAAACTTTTTTATTTTTTTAAATTAATTATAAATTTTCTTCGAAAAAATTATGATAAAACAGTTTCTGTTGAATTTTTGGTACAAAAACATTTCAAATTTATCATTTCAGTCTAATAATTATTTAGTCAACATGTTTAATTTATGTCAATGATGACAGGTATTGATAACTTCGATTCGAAATATCTCGAGAACCATTACTCGTAACGATTTTTAGCAAGAGACCTTTTTTATGTGGAAAGCGTCGCAAATGTATATTTTTTTACTCAGTAGTTTTATACAGGTACGGACGAAAAGTTATTACTCTTCAAACCAGTTAAAAATATATAGGTGGCGCCCTCTACAATTAGGAGACATATTGACATTAAAATTAAATTTCTCATGTCAAAAAACTCCCAGACACCAATTTTCATCCAAATATTGACGTTACTTCAGAAACTATTTGGAAAACATCGAAATAAAAATGAAACTTTTACACCCTGTATCTCCAAAAGTAAGCCTTTAGGACATACATTTATATGAAATTTTTTACTTACTTTTAGCTGCAGAATATGATGTCGAAGCTTCCGGAATATAGTTCGGACCACCCTGTATTAACTCCGAGGTTAACCCATCACGAGTTCTTAATTTTTATCAGTTTGTGATTTTGTAGGTATGCCTCCCGGATGCAGATCATTCAAAATAATCGATAAAATCTTTTCGTTGACATGTATGTAACTCATAATTCAAAGGATTTAAATGTAACACGCTTGATTATTGTGTCTGACATTTTTAGAACTTAAGCATTTTCTTTATTTAAATTACAATCTGAGACAATTTTGATAACAAAAAAAAATCTGTTTGAATAGTCACAAATCATTCAAGAGATTTTTTTAGTATCTATTTTATGTATAAAAAATCTTAAGTACCACACGTTTATTAAAAATGTAGTTTATGTTTATACCGTATGATTTGGTTTAGTTGTTCGCTTCACTGCAACCAGTTCCGGCCCTTGCCAATTTTTAAGCTTAGGTGCGATTTCCACCAACCAATTGGCCGATTCTTGAGATACACAATCTACGAGGATCATGCCCACCCGAAAGTGTATCCCCGCAAAACGCAGCTGACACACATTTTGTAGATCGTTGTGTTGCGATCCGATCGCCACTGCTTCGTCCAGTATAGCCTCTAGAGACGTTTGCTGGTCGGTAGTCAGAGCAACCTCTGGGAAATCCTTGGGCAGCATCGCCATTTTCACTTGTCCAACAATAGCGGCATACCTAGTTGGTTATACGTCCCTGCTTTGCATTACTGACAATAAATCGCACATACTGGAGATAACTAATGTTGGCTATAGTTAAAAATGATCTTACCTTGCTGTATATTGTTTCCATTTTCAAAAAAATCGCCGATCAAAGAGATTATAACACCATTTTCTTGCATCTAAAAATGTAAAAACAGTGTTTATTTACTACCTATTTTTCATATACAAAGGACATACCTACTACTGCAGAAACGTCATTTTCTCCAGGATTCTTCATGTAATATATATTTTATATACTTTATTACCTTTATATTTATAAATTTCAGCCGAAATATTAAATTGAACTTCCAAAACGAAACTAAACGAAATGAATTAAAATGGCGTCGAATATTTTCTAATTTGTTCTAGAACAAATCTGAAGTTGTCTCTGAAACTGAAATCTGTCAATTCTAAACTGTGTAGTTAGGCTATAGTTAGACAGAAACATTGCTGTCCTTGTCTAGGCGGCCATACTTGTCGTCAGGAGAATGACAGGAATGACACTAATGACTGTTTTCAATTTTCCTATTTCACTGTCACCCCCCTAGTTGAGGCTGCCGCTTTGTGAGCAACGGGACTGTGGATCGAACCTCGGTGACATATAACTTTTTTTATTTTTTTACAGCTGTTTTTATTTTTTAAAACTGTTTTTATTTTTTTTATTTATTTAGAGTTGTTGGTAACAGCGATTGGTGTGTGAGTTTTTTGACATGGAAAATTTGATTTCGATCTCAATATGACTCCTACTTGTATGGGACACCACCGCACCACTTACATATTTTTTCACTGGTTTGAAGAGCAATAACTTTCCGTCCGTACCTGTATAAAACTACTGAGTAAAAAATATACATATGTTCTCGAGAAAAAGCGAAATTATCAATATCTGTCGTCATTGTTAAAAATTAAACATGTTGATTAAATAGTTATTAGACTTTAGACTGAAATAATAAATTTGAAGTGTTTTTGTGCGAAAGTTCAACAGAAACTGTTTTGTGTTTTGCGCACTTCTTACTTCAAAGAAAATTTTTTAAATTAAAAAAAGAAAGTTCCCAAATTTATAATTCTCGATTTTAGTCTCCAGTCTCGATTTTACTCAAATATGTAACCACCCAAGAAGAAATAACCATAATGTTTATTCTTTGTCAATAATGTCTAACTCGTATTGATAAATTTATATTTCAAATATCTTGAGAACCGTTACTCGTAGTGATTTTTATCAAGAGACCTTTTTACGTAAAAAAATGGCGTAAATGTTAATTTTTTGACTCCCTAGTTTTATACAGGTGCGGACGAAAAGTTATTACTCTTCAAACCAGTTAAAATATAGGTAGGTGGTGCCGCCTAAAGTAGGAGTCATATTGACATCGAAATAAAATTTCTCCTGCGAAAGAAGACCTAGACACAAATTTTCATCCAAATATCGACATTAGTTCAGAAATCATTTGAATAAAACCGAAATAAAAATGAAACTTCTACACCCTGTAACTCCAAAACTAAGCAATATTAACTTAGGACATAAATTTATACAAACTTTTTTACTTATTTTTATCATTTTATTTGTAGAATATGCTGCAAAGTTTCTCGCATACAATTCGTACCACCCTGTATCGGGCTTCTTCAATAATCTTGTCAACGAGATTAAAATTTAAAATTATGTATTTCAGTTTTGATTGGTGTTCATGTGTTCATTGTTTGGCGATCACATTGTCACTTTCATTCTTAGTCAATGAGTGTCTCAACTATTTAATATATTATTACTATAGCAATCTTTCTCTCAATCAAATATGTTCATTAAATTATCATGTCACTTAACTACTTTAAGTAGAATTGATTGTTTAAGTACTCGATGGATAATGTATTTTCCGGTTTCAAGTTACCTGCTACGTTAAATATTTTAGTGATTAATCAATTCAGGTAATAGAGACCGGAAGTAATAAGACGAACGACAGATTAGGCGTGAATTTTATCGCAGAATACTATTCAAAATCTATTTGGTTTGTTGTCCATAAACAATTTATCTCAGTGGAATATTTGTTTTATCATCTTCTGACATTTATTTAAGGGTACTATAAAGGTACGCGCACACTGACCAGAGCCGCACGCGCCGGCACCGCATCGACCGAAAAAAAATATTGTTTGTGTTAAGGTACGCGCACATTGACCAGAGCCGCACTCGCCGCACGCGCCGCGCGAATCGCACTTTTTTTTCTTGTCGCGCACACTGAGCCGTACCGAACGCGCCACACGCGCCGCATTATTCGCTATTTTGTTTCTTTTTGCCCCTACTACACCCGTATTTGCCAATCGAATTTTTCATCAGTCGCTTCCGGATTCCTCTCTGCGGTGATTTAATATTTCTCGACAATAAATGACAACGAACAAGAAATAATTATGAGCTCCTTGCTAATAGAAGAAGAAATCACGAGAAAGAATCGAAAGTTATAGGTTCACAATATTGGCAAAAATCCACATTATTTCCATATTTAATTGAGGATGAACTAAAAAATTTTCAATATTTCAATATGAGCCATGAAAATTTTTCGAACTTTCTTAGCATATTGAATTTCTAATTTCCTCTTCGGCTACCTACGCTGCGTAGAGTGGAAGGAATTGCATGTGACGTCAGCAGCACTAGCCACATTTACCGAAAATCATTCTGGCCCAACAATGCTGGCTGCATTTTCGTCGATGCGATTCGTGCGGCTCTGTGTAGGTAGCCGAAGAGGAGATTAGAAATTCAATATGCTAAGAAAGTTCGCAAATTTTTCATGGCTCATATTGAAGAATTTTTAGTTCATCCTCAATTAAATATGAAAATAGTGTGGATTTTTGCAAATATTGTGAACCTATAACTTTCGATTCTTTCTCGTGATTTCTTCTTCTTCTGTTAGCAAGGAGCTCATAATTATTTCTTGTTCGTTGTCATTCATTGTCGAGAAATATTAAAAAAACACGCTTATCACCGCAGACAGGACTCCGGAAGCGACTGATGAGAAATTCGATTGGCAAATACGGGTGTAGTAGGGGCAAAAAGAAACAAAATAGCGAATAAGGAGGCGCGTGCAGCGCGATCGGTACGGCTCAGTGTGCGCGACAAGAAAAAAAAGTGCGATTCGTGCGGCGAGTGCGGCGCTGGTCAGTGTGCGCGTACCTTAAGGATATTTTTCTTTAGTCCAAACCACCACAACCTTGCCACTAACCTTGTTAATTTCGCTTTTATTAAATGTCTTCTTTTAAGCCCGGTTGACACGGTACAAATGTATATTTGGATCATAATATAAATTGAGGAGCAGACTTTCTAGATGATTTTTTAAATTTTGGCAAACAAAGAAAAACTGCCACGCTTTTGCAATAAACTTACCGAAAAACTAATATATTTGAAAAATGGATAAAATCGTAAAAATAATACACCTACATGTGAAGAATCTAGTTTTTATGATATCTGAAAAAAAATTAAAAAAACTGTTGACTATCCTTTGGACTTTAGTGAAATTTTTCTTTATTTTTCTGCTACCATGGTCCGTATCCCTAACTACATGGTCCCCAGACGTAGTTCCATTCATTATTTTAAGTAGTATTATTCAAAAAATAGAGAAGTTGTACAAAAAAATCTCTTCATCTGCCAATGACAAACAAACAGCAGTATGTCTACAGCACAAAAGGACATACATCTGTTTTTCTACCGCCAATGGACATACAGCACATAAAAAGTCTAAGGTATTTTTGCCATTTAATTCGAATGGGATAAAATGTATTTTATACGTCGTTTCTGGCATCATATTTGTAACTCTATATTTGTTATTTTTAAGATGATTTTCTTCTATTAGTATTTATTATATTTTATTTAAAGTTACGAAGCCTTGGTCAAGTACACATGGACTTGGTCCAAGTAAACTTGGTGGCCATATAACTAAAACTATTTAAAATAATGCTGGGCGCGTCTCACTTGTACGCTGCTTCTATAGTGTCAACTGTTTTACCAAAGTCTAGTTGGAAGTTGGAAGTAAGTAATATCCAAGTAAGTTGGCAGCCTGCCTACTTGGATGTTACGAAGTCTTCCAACTTGACTTGCATAAGACAGTTAATACTATACAAGCAGAGTACTAGCAACAAGTGAGACGCGCGCAGTGTTATTATAAGTACATTTAAATGGACCAAGTTTAGTGTACTTGGACCATGCCAATCAGAGGCTTAAAATATAAAGCTTCAGAGATGACCCAGCCAAGATCATATTTGGGTTATAAATTCTTATGCCAGGAAAAAAGTTAATAGCGAGATTCTGAAAAAATCGTTATGTTCTTTTAATACGACTATTTTTCTTTTAATAAGAACTTGTTTTTTTACTAAAATAAACACTCAAGCCCCGACTCAAGCATAATACAAGGAAAATGGATAAATGCAATTAATAAGAGTCAACATAATACATCAATTCCTAAAATCCATTAGTTATGTAAGAAATAAACATTCGATATCAAGTAAATAAGTTATATTTTTGATACTGTAATCTTATGGAAATATCTCATGATTGAGACAAAAGCATGTAAATATACAAAGAGTTTTATTTTATTTAAAAGGCCACTGTGTTTAAAATCAAGTCAAATTTCTTAGATCCCTTCATTACAATAGATAGTTATTTGCCCAATCAGTAAAAATATTTTTATTTTCTACGGTCTAGGTATACAGAGTTTGGTTTTCGCGTGGAAAAAGACTCAATACGATCAGTTCAATAAGATGTACTGAACAAAGAAAGAAGAACAAGTATTTTCCCAAGCGCATGAATTATAGCGTCGGATTAAGTGGTTAGGTAATAAACTACTAACTAACGAACTAGATATTTGAGAAAATGCGTGTAATAATATCCTGATAGAAAGATGAGAGATATACGAGTAGATAATTACTATAATTATTAGTAATAGGTATGTCACCGCATTGCGCTACTATAAGGTACTAATAAAGGTACTATATAAATATAAAAAAAAATATTCTACATAATAAACACTTGAATACGACAATCAATCCTAATTTATGTTATATACTGACATACCAAATCTCGTTTTTTATCTGAAAAAATAAAAAAGTTATAGGGGTGAGCCAGTTTTGAGACGCACCCGGTATCTATTTGAACAGCACAACTAGGACAACGCGTCTCCATTTTAGCAAGATTATGAGTTAGCAAAGTTACCTTCAGGTTAAAGATGTTTTTAAGGATAGCCGAGGTATTGACAAATATTACTATTCAAGGCGTTTTAATGACA
Organism: Sitophilus oryzae; assembly: GCF_002938485.1. Classification (NCBI taxonomy): domain Eukaryota; kingdom Metazoa; phylum Arthropoda; class Insecta; order Coleoptera; family Curculionidae; genus Sitophilus; species Sitophilus oryzae. The sequence continues at coordinate 14,489,266 of NW_022146055.1, forward strand.
GCTTAAACGATTAAATTAAGCATAATATATACTGATAAAATGGATTTATAGTGGGTTTGAAGTTTGAAGTAACCGGCAATTTTATACCGGGTGCGCCTCGAAAGTGGCTTACCTCTATAACTTTTTTAAAAACGAGATGGTATGTTAGTATATGAGCGTAAATTAGGAATGATTTACAAAGGCCTTACTTTATCTGGTGAAAGAACATCAGAGATATCATCAACTGCTAAGCTTTTTAATGAGTGTTTAGTGTCCAAAAAATTTTTTAGACAAGAAACAATGCAGCTCCAGAGCGGGAAAAAAAATAATATTTCCAATGTTACCGATCTTGCGGTAATATTATCCTTTACATCATTAGGTGAGCCACTTTTGAGACGCACCCGGTATAAAAACAATACTGGCATTGTGGAAATATTCTGTATTTATGGATTAACTTTGTAGAAATACTATATAAATGTGAAAATTAGTTGTATTGATTTAGATTATAAGTCTCTAGCTATTTTGATCTGGTTATTCTGTTTTTTGGCAAATATTTTTTTTCACACTAGTATTTTACTGAAAGAATTATATTTATTTGTGTAGACTGAGTTTACGTAGCACAAGATGAATCAAGTTGGAGCCACACATCTCTAACTTGGTTAAGTCAACGGTCTAGCTAAGGAAACTGGATATTTCTTCCACACTAATGGATTTCACAATAAATCTATCTGTATAACATTAACATTAGTTGAGTTTCGCTTCGTATGGCTCCTATTTTGCCAAAAAGTAAAAAGTAATCCGTCTTGCCCTCGCATTATCGTTGCCTGTAATAAGCAAAAAATTGGCGCCGGGAGGCACGCATAGCCGCCCATACTAAAATATGTTAATAAAAAGTTGGTAGGCAGTTCTTTTAGTTTCAAAGTAAAGGCATTTTTCCAATTTTTTTTTTACAAATTTTGTTGCAAATATTATTCCTAATCTTAAATTGAAAACCGGCGTTTCACTAGCTATTGTAATTTTGGAGTTACGATTTTTAAAATTTTTAGTCCCCTCTCATACCCCCTCATCGACCCCCTACCCCCACCAAAAACTAATGGCCAGATTCTCGGGTGCCACAGTATGTTTGTGCCAAATTTGGTTAAAATCGGTTTAGCGGTTTTTGAGTTATCGTGTTACAGACGGACAGACAGACAGACACCATGAACCACTCATTGTATATTTTGTATTTAGGTCATTTATGACCCAAATAACTCATTTTGAGTGAAATTAAAAGAACTTTTTTTGCTGATGTTAATAGCCTACCATACCTATTGGTATGGTCACAAGTCACAAGTATGGTCGGCTAAAAATGAAGACTCGTCTATACACGACCCGATCTGTCTAAATCGAGTCAGTCAACCTTCCGACCGAATTGGACAGTATACAGCCGGTTTAATACCTACATAACTGAGATATATCAGCAACAATAAATAAGTATCTAATAGTTTAGAATTTATGTTAATAGTTATTGTAACTGAAAGAAATTAATACTAATGAACGTATTAATTGCGTACCTTTTTCTCGACATTTATTGAGCCCGGTGCGTTGTGTGTACGCAATAAATTATCAGCGGTTGCCCGGTTGCAGTTTCAGATGATAATAATACCTAGGTATGTGTGAAAATCGTGTAAAAAACAGCATAACTGGTTAAAAGCGGAATCGAGCCAGACGGATTGTTTCTACGTCTCGTGTCTAGTATTTGAACAGCACAACTAGGACAACGCGTCTCGATAATTTTAGCAAAATTATGAGTTAGCAAAGTTACCTTCAGGTTAAAGATGTTTTTATGGATAACCGAGGTATTGACAAATATGGTGACAGCGGTTCATCATAACACGATTGAACTGTATTTCTAAGTACACGTTATAGTATTCAACACTTATATTTACTATATAATATACTTATATTTATCGAGTCATTTATGCTATACAGGGTGCTACAAATTCGAGGTACGCGCATTGGTATCTCGGAAACCGTAATAGATACGAAGATGGTTAAATTGGGGCAAAGTTGCTCCTTATTGAGATGCTCACCAAGATGCCATCAAAAAAGTTTAAAACATTTCAAGGATTGCTGAGTTTTTTGAAAAAAAAAAGGATTTACCATCCTCCCTAATGCACAAATTTATTTTTCGTTCAATCTTATTTATAGCTCTTTGAACAGATCTTCTTTATACTTCCGAATGTACTTTTGCACTCTAGTGGCTATATTATTTTTTTATTATTTTATTGCATTTGATTTCCTTATTCAATGTTTTACCCCACGTTATTGTTAATTTTGAAATCTTATCAGTATTGTAACGATGAATAGATTAAATATTAATAAAAACAGACCCGGACTTGAAATTAGTTTAAATAAATTCTGTTCAAATAATGTCCGAAACAAAAAAAAATATTAAGTGTGGCATATCATTGTACTCAGGAGACCGAGTTCTTTCAAAATCTGAAATAAAAAATGCAGGTTCGTATTTAAAAAGATTACGTTGCCTCTGTATCTCACAAATTATCAGCTACTTTGAAAATCTCAAAATACTATCAGATAGCTATAATAAAGTGGCAATGAGAATGTCCAATTAGTTTTTTGATTTTCTAAAAAGTAACAATAGGAAAAAATAAAATTGATTTTCAAAAAAATCCGTTTTTCCAACTTTTTTGATGGCATCTTTATGAACATTCTAAAGCGCAACTTTGCCCCAATTTAACCATGTTCGTATCTATTACGGTTACGGAGATAGCAATGCTCACACCTCGAATGTGTAGCACCCTGTATAAAGTAACAAAAAATCGTTTACAAATCTCAACGCGTCGCGGCGATGAACCGTTAACTGAACGCCTACTGTGATGACGTCATTCGATTTTTACGTCAGAAATATCGGGCCTTGTATTAATTTTATTGGTATACAGTATGTCCCCGGATTGTCTTTACACGAGAAAAAAATACTTTTTTATTATTGCTATTAAGAGGAAAAGGCATTCTTCATAAAAATGTTTGCTTGTTCTAAAATGGCTAATCCCGTTTATATTTTTCCAAATCTCCATCCGTATTTTTTGCTGTTGTTAAACTCACATTTTTGTATCGCAATTTTCGAAAACTATTATCACCCTTTGTGGAGCATCGAACTAAATAAATTTTGTGCCTCTTTAACATTTTAAAACAGCAGAAATATGACGTTAATTAAAATTATATTAATATAATTATCAAAGAATGAAACTGGAATGATATTACCATAGAAACTCCTTTTGATTTTTAGGATTTAAACTAAAATTCAACCATATATTCATATTTTTTTTAATTTTCTCTAAAACGGTATGGAAATTTGGAAAGTATAAACGAGATTAACCATTCTAGAAAGCTTGCCCCTAGCTTGCACAAAATTGTTCAAATGTAGCATGTATTTTCAGCATACGCAGACTTTTAAAAAACTATATACAACTTCGCTGTAAAAGTAACAGGGAAGCCATAATCTTTTCAAAAGTTCAAATTTACCACTGACGATGCACCACTCGGTATATTTCAGTTAAACTTAGATTGTTAAATGTTTAGGTAAATGTAAATATATTTCTGTTCAAATCTAATCTGGCCATTGCTTGTTAAATGACATCAAGAAATTGGAGAATACGAAATTCCTGGGTAGATAACCAAATTGTTTTAGTTTGTAAATAATTTGCCTATGACCATAACATTTAACTAAATTACATCTAGGCGAATTGGCAAGGTTAATAGTAATTAAATCATTTTGGGTGTCTGACCCCACAAAAAATCGCGTACAAGGCTACAACAAAATACTTATTTCATAGAATTTATAAAAGAAAATAGACGGGTGTATGTTTTAAAATATTTTGCCAATGCAAGTTTAGAGAAGACTAACCCGAGGATTATCCTTATTACATTTATTAAACTTAATTATCAAACGATTTAAACCATTTTTACTGGCAGATTTATTTTTTTTTGTTTCACCTAATTGAAGGGCCATGGGGAAAAACTTGATAAGCGCCAATTTCTTAATTTCAGGATTTTACAATATTATAGATACAAGACACGAAAAACATTAGACGATCAAATCTATTTTTCCAATGTTCCTTGATTAAAAATTTTAAGTTTTTAACACAGCCAAGGCACTCTAGATTGAAGTTTAAAGTACGATTTTTTTAAGCGTAAGTGTCAAAAGTTGACCTATGATATATCATTCTATGTAGAGTGTCATTTTCTATCGAATAAATAGGATAGTAAGCGAATAAAGTAAAAAAAAATACCGAGGGTGTCATTCAAAAATCAAAAGTTGTATACTCATTTCTGGTGAAACAGTTGATTAATTCACTAATTTATGTCATATACTAACATGCCAAATCTATCCAAAATAAAATATTTGTATATTTCAAAAACAATTTCCAATATAATAGAACTACAACTTTCAATATTTATGCTATATATTTTTAACATATTTATGTTTTTCGATCAGTAGTATTCTTGATCAGAACCAATGATTAAGTCGATGAATCGTTTAAAATTAATAAATATAATTTAAAAATTTCATTCTGATCTTATCTACAATTGAGATGATCGTTTAATACCTGAAATTATAGTTTAAACATAACTATTATTTTGCTATTATGTATCTAGCGCCTTAAGATTAATGGATGTAATGTAAATTGTATGAAACATCGATGAAAATGAAAGACTGGTGGAATTTGCTCTATAACCAAATTCCTATACGTCATACAAGAGTTTATTCAGTTTTTTTTGCGTTTGATATTTGGTTGATGATAATAATATTCCGTTGTTTAAACTGTTATTTCCTAGGCACAACAATTAGCGTGAATGAGCAGTGTGTGTCAATAGATTTTATACTTTTGCCATAGAATTCCAGACGGTCAATATGGTCCATCTATCCACTCGCATCGTCTAACGTCGCTTAACTTCTATTCAAAATACCTATACCAATGACTAAAGAATTCAAGGAAAAATAACACCCGAGAGCAAATTGTTACCATGGCACCAAACAGTGCCGTAACCATATTTTTTTCTTAACTTAGCTGGTTGAAGGGATATTTATATTTTTGATAAATGTTTTGACTAGACTTATGGTGGAGGTAAATAATTAATTACGAAAAAAAACGTATTAAAATATCAACAATCAAATACATCAAGTACATATAGGTAATATCAGAAAAATAATTATCGAATTCAATAAGAAAACTAAGAAAACGCTAAAAAGGTGGAACGAACTGTTTATTTACCTATGAAACGTAACTCCTGGCTCTTTCTTATCGCTGCGGCTTTTACACTTGAAAGGGGGGCTGAACAACTAATTGTCACTGTAATAAAGTTTATACAAAGTTCACTATATACACAAACTATTAAAAATCGCTAAATTTGTCGCTGATGACCAGCTCATGACTCATTCGTCGCCATCAAAAAAATGGCGTCTTAAGGTCACAAATTCTGCTGGAACCCGTATATGGGCGTTACATGTCCTTACATTCTTTAGTTATTGACCTATACCTATACCTAACCTAACCTACCAATAAGTATTTACAGTTGAAGGAAATTAGGATGTCTGTCCCTGAATAACAACACGCTGGAAATAAATCAAATTCTGTTATTTTTAAAAAGATTTTTTACTTATTTTTCATAGTCACGTTTCTGTTTTGTATATTGCTATTTTTTTCACGAAAACAAATCTTTCGCAAAATATAAATATTTTTATTCGATCGCCGGCTTGACATTTGTTGGAGAGCTATCAAAATTTATTTTTTGCTTATGCAAAGTTCAAAATTCCGTTTGGTATTCTGTAACAATGGAGGCAAACTTTAAAAAAATAATAAAATATTTCAAATTAGGTTTTGAAAACGCTAAATTAAAAAATTAAAAACAAACATTCATCAACCTCTCTGTATTCATGGAATACATGTACCTAGTTATTATAATAAATAAATTAAATACATTTTAAACAATGTAACTGAAATGTTATCTTTACATTTCTCTTTTTATTTTCTATAATAGGTTATTATATGTACAGGGTGTCCCAGAAATAAGTACAAGTATTTTAACTGGTAATATAGTTCAACCCCAGAAAAACGTCTGTGAGGTTTTTTTCGCGAAAAAAAAATTTGAAAATTCGAAATTTTTTATAATATGGCAACATAGGTATTAGATTAAATTTACAAGAAAGAAGATCGAAAAAAGATCCAGTGGTTCTCAACATTTTAGCAAAAAATCATTTTAAATAAGTAAGTTTTTCATTACGGAGTAATTTTCAAAGTAAAATAACTCCGTTATTTTGGACTTATTTGAAAAACGATAAAGAATATGTTTATAATAACGATATATAATATGTTTCTTTTATCGAGATCTACCTATCTATTTCTTTATCTTATATACTATACTATCTATTTCTTTATCTTAACATACTTGCACTTATTTCTGGGACACCCTGTATATAAAAACCAACTGTTAGAGTTAAACTAGAGTTAAACAAAAGTGTCATGGCCTGGAATTTTTACTCTCAACGCGCCTAAAGAAATTTCACAAAAAGTTATTAAATATGTATAATTCTTTGTTGGTAGCAATACAAGTATTGGATTATTTGCTTATATGCAAAGGTTTTTTACGTGATTTTCTTTAGAGGGTAGGACCACCGAGTTGTTTGAGTAGAGGATAATATAATAATTGTTAATAGTACAATTATTAAGTGCAATCTAAAGAATAACTTCGGTGAAGTTAATTATTTTTGCTATACAATATACAGTTAGTATTTTCAGTATTATTGCAGTATTTTTTTACTCTAGTAAAAAAGTTGATGCTATTCATAATATAGTAATTACATATTGTTTTACAAAGAAAAATAAGTCTAAAGGAATATCACAGACGTTTTTCGACTATTGTTAGAACAAAATGCAGTAATTGCTTTAATACCCGGTCAAGTAAATTGTTGGTAATACGCCACTTTATTGTTGTAGGTATAAATATAATGGATATAATGGAATTTTCCGTGCATTATTTGATTCTATTCATTACATATATGAATTCTCTGAAAAGTGTGCCATTTCTAGAGGTGTTAGATATTGCATATTCAATACATTACTTTTTGTATCTTGAATGTTTTATTTCAAATGTACTAGGCACATAACATGCGACATTATTAATTTAGTAATTAACCCCAACACATATTAAGTATAATCACAGGTATAATGCAAGAAAAGTCAGCATTGCGGGAAATTGCCAAGATTTTACTTCATCGAGGAAAGTAAGAGTTTGGGCGCCAGACCATGCTTTTACTAGCGATGTTCTCTACCTAAAAATAAATTTACTGACCAGGGTTGCCAGAATGCATTGAATCCTACAGACCACGCAATACGTTTTCAAATTATTCCATTATTTGTAATAATCTCAATATTATATTGTTTTTAGTTAGTTTATTACTATGATTACCTATTGTTACGGATGATTCCGTGGGTCCACTATTTAAACTCACGATAAAATACTTAACGAATTTATTTGTCTCACTCTGTACACACAACTTATACTATTTACAACACAATTTATGCAACTACTATTACTCTAACGGTATTTCGCGGTATTATCAAACTTCAGACTTCAGACTATCTTCAGACTGCTCCAACTGTCAAAGCGCGGGCCTTATATGCCCCCTGGCGATGGTTTCTGGAATTTTCTAAAGAATTCTGTAATTTTCTTTTACTTTCTGTCGAATTCGCCTGGTTCCTCAATGCACCGTTGCGGTTATGCAACCAGTAATACACCTTGACCTTAATATTGCCCCCTTCTCAAATTTGATCGTCCCGATCAAGGTTTCCTGTCTGGTATCTCTTCAATCGATCGAGATGAACTACTTTCATCTTACTTCTAGAGCTGCGCTGAATCCGGTACACAACATCATTTATCCTCTTGATGACTGTATAAGGACCTTCCCATGCTGGAGTTAACTTTGGGGACCTTCCTTTCTTGCGCTGTGGGTTATACAACCATACCCTATCGTCCTGTTGAAATCCCGTAGAATTAGCTCTGAGGTCGTAACGAGCTTTCATCCGGTCACTGGCTAGCGCAATCTTACTTCTAACGGTCTGATGAATTTCCAATAACCTTTCCTTCAGTTCATCCGCGTAGTCCTCTACGTTTGTGGTGCCGTCGTCTGGTGATCCGAACGCCAAGTCACAAGGCAACCGTAATTCTCGACCAAACAAAATCTTCGATGGTGAAAGTCCGGTGGTGTTGTGAACTGCACTTCTATACGCCATTAGAAATAGCGGTATGTGCTGATCCCAATCTCTTTGATGTTCGTCCACCATTTTCGAGAGATGTTCTTCAATGGTCTTATTGAATCTTTCGACCATCTCATCAGACTGCGGATGTAAAGCCGTTGTCCTAGTCTTGTGAATACCAAGCAGATCACACATCTTCTGAAACAGTCTTGACTCGAAGTTCCTTCCTTGATCAGTGTGAAGCTCTAAGGGAATTCCAAATCTACTGAAGACATTATTGACTAATAATACTTCAGCTACAGTCGATGCTTCTTGGTTTGGAATGGCAAAAACTTCTGGCCATTTACTGAAATAATCCATCGCCACTAAAACGTACTTGTTGCCCTTGTGCGTTTCAGGGAATGGGCCTGCAATGTCAACAGCAATTCTTTCGAATGGAAGTCCCACGTTATATTGTTTCATTTTTTCCCTAGATCGAGTGCTTGGTCCTTGGCTGGCTGCACAAGTTTTACATTGTCGACACCATTTCTTGACATCTTCGCAATAACCTGGGTAACTTTCTTCCTTGGTAGTAACTGAGTTGTTACTGTCCTGCCATCCGCACTTTCCTACGCGCGCTTTAACAATCCATTCTCAATCACCAGTGAATTCCACTGAGCCCAGAGAGCTTTGAAAATCAACCCTCTGTCCTCAATATCCTGCCACGGTGGTCTCTCGTCGTTACCTTCCTTGAGCCGTAGTATTGCTCTGATGTCTGGATCTTCCATTTGATCTTTCCTCAATTGTGTCGTCGTCCACTGTTCATCGGTTCCAAGTTTAAAACTCCTTATCATGACAGTGCCTTCACGTTGTTCCGTTTTACAGCAGTGCTTACAATCGGTTTGACAGGGTCTTCTGGATAAACCGTCTGCGTTACCATGCATCTTTCCAGCACGATGTTGGATGGTAAAGTGATACTGCTGGAGCTTCTCAAACCATCGTGCTACTTGACCTTCAGGTTGTTTCATCTCCATAAGCCACTTGAGAGCCGCATGATCTGTCCTAATTAAAAATTCTTGGCCAAACAGATATTGAACAAAAACAACAGAACTAAATTTCGCAAATGCTCCTCGAAAGTTCTTCCCATAACCAATACATCGTCGAGGTAAACCAGACACGTTTTCCAAGCTAATCCTCTTAACACCACCTCCATGAGACGTTCGAAAGTGGCTGGAGCATTGCATAATCCAAACGGCATGACCTTGAATTGGTATAGTCCGCTTCCTGTGGAAAAAGCCGTCTTTTCTTTGTCTTCCTCGTCCAGACCAACTTGCCAGTATCCACTCTTTAAGTCGAGAGTGGAAAACCAGCAGGAACCGGCCAGTGTGGTTGACGTGTCGTCTATACGCGGCAGTGGGTAGCTAGCCTTCTTAGTGACGTCATTGAGCTTCCTGTAGTCCACGCAGAATCGTGTACTACCATCTTTCTTCGTCACCAAAACAACAGGTGATGACCATGGACTTGATGATTCTTCGATTACTCCATCTTCTAACATCTTATCTACCATTGTCTCCATTTCTTGTTGTTTGGAAAGGGGCACCCTTCTAGGACGTTGTCGAATCGGTTGAGCATGACCAGTATTAATCCGGTGCTTCACAAAATCCGTTCTTCCACTGTTGTTCTTCTCAAAAATACTGCCATGCTTTAGCAGGAACTACTTAGCCTTCTGTTTCTCCTCAGATGTTAGGTGATCCCATGGCTGCTCTAGATGTTTTAATGTTTCTTTGGATGCCATTTGTGTAATAGCTGACGGCACTTCATCATATCGGGTGACACTTATTACAGGTTCGCAGATGGCTATCTTGTCACCTTTTTGAATCTTGACACAATTCGGGAAAACATTCGCAATTCTGATCGGTATATTCTTGTCAGTGTTCACCAATGACTTTCCTACTAAGTACCTATCTTGTTTGTTGTCGACACTTTGTACCAGCCCAACACAGCACCCAGCGATTTTCTCCACTTTACCGAATACGATCTTCTCGGTGTTACCAGGTATCACCACAGTTTCCGCTGATCTTACATCCATTCTTCCTGGTCCCTCGTCTGGAGATAACATGAACTCTTCATTTCCGTATTTAAGATATTTCTTTGGTGATCGAACGAAAATCCATGTTGACGAATCACATCCATACCCAAGATGAAGTCATCTTCAATATCTCCCACTAAAACGCTATGCTGGAAGTTCAAATTTCCTAACTTCAGTTCGACGATAGCCTCTCCCCGTACAACGGCCATTTCCCCCGTGACTGTACGTAAACACACTCTTCTTCTCAGAGGCATCAGCTTCAACCCTTGCACTGAGTTAGCCCGTACCAACGATACCATAGCGCCGGTGTCCACTGTCATTCGGATTCTTCTACCATTGACCTTCCCGTCGATCACCAAACTGTCAGCGGCTCTTCCTAGACTCCTAATGGAAAAAAATCCTGGGGGCTCTGTTCTCCCCAGTCAATACTCGCCCCTTAGTATTGACTGATTTCGTTCTCTGGATGGTGAACGGGATCGCATTTGGACGCGGCAATCCTGTTTGATGTGGCCATTCCTGCCACATCTAAAGCACCTCATGTCCTGGAATCTTCTCTGGTTCTCTGTCTGGGTGTTGTTGACTCCCTTGTTTATTAGTAGCTCACATAGTTTGTCGAACTTCTTACACATCTCCAAACTTCTGTGGGTACTCTCGGGCTGTTCCTCGACTGTTACCGATCTTATCTTCGGTCTAGGGATGGCGCTAAAAGCAGCTTCAATTTCCAGCGCCCTGACCAGTGCTTCGCTGCTGGTAGAAAATCGGGATATTTGCAGCGCCTTCTGTAACTCGTTGTCCTTCAGTCCACTGATAAAGCATTGGGCAGCGAGTTCCTCCCTAAACCCTTCCGGTGCTTCTGGATATGCCAGGTGTACCAGCCGACGTAAGTCTGCTTCGAATTCCTGCAGACTCTCTCCGGACCTTTGCAGGCGTGTCTTAATCTGGGCCTGGTAAAGTTGACGTCGATGTTGGTCGCCATATCTTCTGTCCAGTGCAGCAATCAAAGTTTGGTATTCCTGCTGTTGGGCTGCAGGAATAGTTTGCAGCAGTTCCAGGGCAGGGCCACGCAGCGCGATGACAAGTGCTGCTGCTTTCTCTTGGTCAGTCCATCCATTGGCAGCAGCCGCTGTTTCAAACTGGCGGTGGTACATCGTCCATGTCGTTTGTCCATCGTAGGTCGGGGCCTTAAGGTTTGCAGTTCCCGGAACGCCAGGTGTCCTTACTTGTACCTTGGTCTTCTGTAGGTCCATCTCCAACCTTTCTATCTTCTGCTGAAGGCGCTCCTCCAGATCTTCTACGGCTTCTTGGAAGTGGTCCTGCTGTTCCTGGCAACGTACTTCCAACATTACTTGTTGCTCCTTTTTCATATCCTCGAAGTTTTTGTGAAGTCGAATTTCCTGATTTTCTAAAATTTTCTGAAGCCGGTCCTGTTCTTCTTGCTTTTATCTCTGACGTCACACCTCCAAACGAATTTCCAAATTATCCAACATTTTCTCAAGCCGGTCCTGTTCTTCTTGTTTATCTTGTTGTCGTTGAATTTTCAAATTTTCGAAAATGTTTTCAAGCCGGTCCTGTTTAATTTCTTGATTTTCTAGAATTTTCAGTAAGCGGTCTTGTTCTTCTGCTTTCTCTTTTTCTAGTCGGGCTCGCTCTTCTTCTCGTTCTCTACGTAGTCTTTCTTGTTCTTCTGCCTTCTCTCTTCTCATATTCTTCATAAAATCGCCCAATAATTTGCTTACTTCTTCCATTTTTTTCGATTGCTCTCTTGTACCAACCATAAAAATACTCTGATTCGGTCTAAAAATCTTCCAATCCACTTAATTTCTTCTTAAAATCCTCTTGAATCGCACTTCCGACACCAATTGTTACGGATTCCGTGGGTCCACTATTTAAACTCACGATAAAATACTTAACGAATTTATTTGTCTCACTCTGTACACACAACTTATACTATTTACAACACAATTTATGCAACTACTATTACTCTAACGGTATTTCACAATTTAAAACGCGGTATTATCAAACTTCAGACTTCAGACTATCTTCAGACTGGTCCAACCTTAGGTCCAACTGTCAAAGCGCGGGCCTTATATACCCCTTGGCGATGGTTTCTGGAAATTTCTAAAGAATTCTGTAGTTTTCTTTTACTTTCTGGCGAATTCGCCAGGTTCCTCGATGCACGTTGCGGTTATGTAGCAGTAATGCAGTTATGCAACCAGTAATACACCTTGACCTTAACAATATTTTATCAAAACTTAAATCTTAAAAAAAATCTTAAAACCGTAATACCCGAGGCTGGTGCTGGTGCGGTCAGAACCTGAATATATTTATTGCCCTATTGTTATACGAGGGTTTTTCCATCTACAAACGTGTTAAAGCTGTCTGAATTTCATTGAAAGATAAACATTAAAAATGAAATTGGTCCCATCTTTTGGCATGTCACACTGTACACAAGAAAACGCCATTAGCATTTATAATGAAAATCTTGTGCACTCATGCTTTTAGAAATAGACTATAATATATTTACCGAGGAGCAATTTTACTTGGAATTTTTTTAAATAAATCGTTTATATCGGCAAGCAAATATTTTCTGATAAGTTAAAACTGGCAGTGAAAAAATATCATAGTCTGTCTTTATTTTTACTTTTTCTCCCTCTTTAATCATTCACTTCATCGTAATTTTTTTATTGTTTTTCAAGACAGCTCGGGCAAATTCTGTAAACTTTGGCTTTGATTTAAAATATACCAGTGTAAATCAGGCATCAGTAAATTTTTAGTTAAATTTATGCTTTGAAGATTATTCACACTATCTTTATACAAACAGATCTATTTCAGCTGTACCTCTTTTTAAAAATCTTTTTATTAATTTATTATAATTAAGGGCTGTTTATTCCAGTAGATTTTTCGTATGAAAAACTACTAACCAAAACTATAATGTCATTAATGACATGTCATTAATTATAATTTTTTTACATATAAAATGACAGCTATCTTCATTTCATGGCCGCCTTTTTTCGATTGTATTGTACTTTACTATACTTTTTTTTTAATAAAATAAAAAAACGTACAGACAATAATTTTAATATTAGAATAAATGTTAAATAAAGTAATTAATAAAAACACAAATTCTTTTAATATAATATTACAGTTTTTATTTACATATACAACCCTGGATTTTACGCAACGCAAACCTCCGGATTAGGCAATCGATTTTTGTGTCGGGGGTGTGTTAGATAGACCATTTCCTATTGGTCTATGACGTCACGTGGTGTGCTTGACGTAACTAATTTCCAGTCGACATGATGCCAGTTTTTCGATAATTTTTTGTTTGTTTAAATAATGTAATCTGAGACGTTTATCAATCTACATTCAGTCATTTTCGCGATATTGTCAAAATAAACACATACGTACAAATATTGCGTCAAATGTTTAAACACCAGTTCTGTTTGATAATGGATTTTCTAGTTTTTGACAAATATTAATTTTGTTCTAAAAAAACTCTTTAATAGGTTTTTTGTTTGAGATTATTTTTGTTTCAAACTTATTACGCTATATGTGGTTAATGGCTGACTAGTTACATTTTTGTTTTCTTAGTGTTTAAAATTAAATACATATACCTAAATTATTATGCTATAATCTATGCAAATATGATATTGGCTGGGTATTTCGCCTTTGAAACAGAAGTAAATATAAAAACTTTTTTATATTTACTTTTTTTTAAATGCCACTGAGTTAGAATTCATTTGAAACTGCCTTCCACAATTTCCTTTGCTTTTTAAGCCCGTTTTACAGTTTTTTACAGTTATTTTACTTCTGTGCAAGAAAATTTGAAGCAGCTTTCCTTATAATGCGTGCTCATTGTGGCATTTTTGATGAGTTGCTGCAACTTTGCTTGCACTTGCAAATGATAGATCCGGATCTATAATTTTTCAACTTGCGTGCAACTTTTGGTTATTTTTATATATCTACATAACCTGGAATTTAAATTTTTAATGACGTTTAATAAATTAGTTAAAATTTACGTTAATTCGTTAATTAATTCTGATTATTTAAATTTTTATTTACATGCCCATACCGGGTGCATCTCAAAAGTGGCTCACCCCTAAACTTTTTTATTTTTTCAGATAAAACAACGAGATTTGGTATGTTAGTATATGACATTAATTAGGATTGATTGACATATTCAATTGTTTTCGGTCACTTCCGGTTTCACCGGAAATGATTACAACTTTTGATTTTTAAAATGTACCCTCGGCACTTTTTTACTTTATTTGATAGAAAATGACACTCTGAATATAATGACATATCATATGTCAACTTTTGACGTTTTCGCATATGGTTTATTTGAAATTGTAATATGCGGTTCATAACGACAATTTTACTCGAAATATACCAAATGTGTGGTATCAAATTATTCTTAAAAAATGACTTTTCCAAATATGTTAATGAGCATCCCTCGTTCCATTTGAAAAAATTGACGTAAGATTAAAAATACGATTTGGGCATCTTTTAACCGACCAGGACAAGACACTAAAACATTAGACGATCAAATCTATTTTTCCAATGCTCCTTGCTTAAAAATTAGTGTTTTTTCAACACAGCCATAGCACTCTAGATTAAAATTTAAAATACAATTTGTTTTTGAGCGAATATGTCAAAAGTTGACATATGATGTCATTCCATTCAGAGTGTCATTTTCTATCGAATAAAGTATAAAAATACCGACGGTGCCATTTAAAAATCAAAAGTTGTAGATATATGCGGTGAAACAGGAAGTGACCGAAAACAATTGAATACGTCAATCAATCCTAATTTATGTCATATACTAACATACCAAATCTCGTTGTTTTATCTGAAAAAATAAAAAAGTTATAGGGGTGCGCCACTTTTGAGACGCACCCGGTATAGGTATTTACATAAAAAAGAAAAATATGACAATTTCCATATCATAATCTTTCCTTGCTGACTGCTTTAAAATGTATACTACCTCTATAGTTGCTTTAAAATTAAATCAACGACCTAGTGTTGTGATTCCAAAATATGTACTCACCTATTTATAGAAAAAAAAGGAAAACATATTTTTAATAGATAATTATTAATAGTCACGAGACGTAAACTAGACGTATTTATTCTTATCTTTATGAGAGCATTAATATTGCAAATAAACTTGTCATTGATAATCCCGTTTATAGAATTTACAATTCTCAGAATAGTTACGAATCGCGTATGGATTGTAATTTCCAAAATTTCCACTTTTAATAAAAATGCTTCTGTGAGTGTAGTAATGAAATATGGGTATTCCTGGCGTCCTACACAATAGAATAATTTAATTTCTTTGTTAAAAACTTATTATTTATTGTTAAACTTAATTAGATACTAATAGTAAAATCATATTTACTTTTTTGGAATACATTACTATAAAGCCCCATACTCACTATCGCGTTGCGGCTTATTCCGTGTTGTCTTGACTTATTTCGGGTTTGTCTCGACCTACTTTCGATTCTTAAAAGCGTCTCAAAACTACCCGTGAAATTGCGGAGAAGGATGTGTTTTTTTTGGTGTTTCCTGTTGTCTCGTTCAATTTTGTTTCGTTTCGAACTGTTTTCAAAATGTAGCGGTATCTGTGCCCGAGGCAAAGGACTATTTTTTCATAAATTTCAGTGAAATAAGTAAACGTAGACGTTTCTAAAATATCTGTTGTTACGATGATATTTCGTTAATTACATCTCATTTTATGTTGATATATATATTTTACAAAATTAAAGCTTCATTCAGAACCTCGCAATTAGTGGAATAAATTAGTGGTTTCAATTACACTTTATACTTTTTAGTTTACGATCATTCACAATGTCTAAAAAAGACAATTAAAATTAATAGAATATCTTAGCACCAGCTTGCGGTAGTCAGTTGTATCCATAGAGAAAGATATTTAGCTTATAAAACAAAGAAAACAATCAACTTTTGATTTCTAACCACAATTTCTCTTGAGCGATGACAATCAAAGGCCAAAATGACATTCTTCGCAAATTTTAAAGTATAATTAGTGGAAAAGTCAAAAGTTTATTAACTTTTTCTACTAATTGAAAATGACTACCACTAATTTTGACGTTCTGAATGCTTACATTGAAATTAGAAGAACAAACGTCTACGCTAATTGAAACAACTAATTTATTCCACTAATTACGAGGTTCTGAATGAAGCTTAATTAAGTTACTCATATTCACCTTAATGCGTCCGAAATTTTTTGAAGCTGAAAAAAACCTTGGACTTTGTCTTTATTTTTTAATGTGATTTTAAAAGCCAACAATATATATCTCACTTTTTGTCATAAGCTAAATACTCGGCGATATATTTGTCATTGTTGGCGTCATATTTAAGTGAATTGGCATTTTATGTTTTCAAAAACTTATTTTTAAATTTCGATAGTTTTGTGATTATTCATAACTGTCAGATTCATTTTTACGTTGTTGCTTGCACCAATATTTTTGGAAGCTTCTAAAAAACTTGGACATTGTTTTTATTTTTATTTTATTTTAACAGTCCAAAATACATGTTTGTTGTCAAATTAAAATAAGTGTAATAATGATATAAAGGCATGTCTGGCCTCCTACACATTAGGCGAATTGACTTACGTGTCTAAAAATTTATTTTTAAATTTGTTTGGTTAATAGTGATGCACTTATTTTGGGTATAAGTGCATCACTATTAATCCAAACTTTTTCTTTTAATTTTTTACATCAAAAGAATACAAAACATGACTGTAATTTTGTCTTTTTAGACATAGGTACCCACGCGGCATCCTACTCTTATACGAATTGGCTTTTACATCTTATCTTTAAATTATTTGTAAATTTGTTCACTTAAGCAATGTTGAAATTGATCTAAATATGAATATTACAAATTATGATACATTTTGTAATCTATTATAATAATAATGAAATGACGTTAATTTATTTTAAATGAATCATATCGCGTAATGAATGGTAGCGTGCGTTACCTATACATCTTTTAACAGTTAATACAATTATGATTCTAAATTTGAGCAACTAAAGATAATTTATGTGCTATTTAGGTAGAATTGTTATTTACTCTATAACTGTTCATTTGAAATCTAGATAAATAAGTTCTGCTATGTAAAACATCCTAGGCTATAATCACGGTAAAATGTAGAATGTTAAGGAGGGGAGTTAATCACCGCGACCTTACAGATCTATTGTGTGTTCCCCTTTCTTAACCTAACTCGGTATAACTCATCATACAGTCTCAGGCTTTAACAAAAGCCAGTATCTGAGACGGCTCCACAGAGGCCAGCTCTCCATCCTCGACATCAGCCGTACCAAAGTTCATGGCACGAATGGTCGTCGTCTCGGCGCACTCAGTGATAAGGTGTTCTGGTGTTTCCCCATTTTCCCCATGCACAGAATCTGCATTCGCCGTTGTTTCTCAGCTTCAGCCTACTGAGGTGTTCGTTGAGGAGACAGTGTCCTGTTACAATCCGAAGATTGTTTTTATTTAAATCAAGGAAAACCTTTAATTTTTCTCGGTCGTGAGTTTTGAGGAAGTTTTTCGAGTGTCTTAGACCGTTGGAGGACACCCATTTCAAGTTACGGATGGAGTCTTCCAGATTCTTCAGTTCCGCTTTCAGTTGGTTCCCGTTTGGAAAACAGAACGGTTCTGGTCCAGTTAGTGGAGTGTTCGCTCCTCTTCGAGCTAGATCATTTGCTTTTTCATTGCCTTCTATCCCTTGGTGAGCAGGCACCCAGAGTAGGAGGACTTTATTTTCTTTGCCTAATTTATTGAGCTTCTCCAGGCATTCTTTGACCAACTTCGAATTGATGGTTACTGAGCTGATCGCGTTAAGTGCTGCTTGACTGTCGGATAGGATGGCAATTTCCTGTTCTCGATAGTTCCTATCTGAGATAAATTGTACGCAGCTTTCGATAACGTAAATTTCTGCCTGAAGGATACTGGGGTAGGTGCCCATTGGTTCGGAGTATTTAGTTTTCGGCCCAAATACTCCTATTGGTTTCTTGGTTCCTTCGGCCCAAATACTCCCAGCTTTGGTTTTGGAAGCATCAGTATACCACATTATGGTATGGTCTTTTATATGCTGAGTAAGCGTTTCTTCCTTCCAATCCTTTTTATTACTCAATACTACAGTGAGGTGTTTCTCAAAGTTGTAAATTCTTGGTATGTCATCCATTGGGAATTGGAGAAATGGAATTTTCTTTTTGAGGATGCTCCAAGCCCCTGACCTATAATCACGGTAATATCTAATGTATTCATCTTTTAAATTATTATTAGTTATTAGACTTCGATATATTTTCTGAGCACAAAATTGATTGCAAACTCTAAGTCATATATTTTTTGAGACAACATAATATAGTTTCTTCGATATTTTCGAGGATATTTTATAAAATAACATAATTTTATTGATCAAATTACTGCCCAGGAGCGTGACGACATCTTTCGGGGAATCTAACGACTTCTGAAGCGTTTTCTCTATAACCGATGCGAGATTCTATTTGCGCGTCATCTCTTGGACGTTGGTGGAAAATCCCGTACTAGATAATCGAAAGTACTGGACACAAAAAGAATGCTGCAGTTAGTTCCGGAATGGAAATTCCGAGAACATCCGTTAGGGTATTTAAAGCGATTCCCGCGTTGGACTAGTGTTTTGAAATAAGCGAATTATCGAATAATTGGCGAAGATGCTAGAAAACCGCACCAAGAGTTATTAATGTGTTGTATCTAATTAGTTATTGTGTTTATAGTTGTAAAATAAGTTAGTTAAGTGTTTTATCGTGTGTTTTGAATTAAAGATCCACGAAACCATAACATTATCATACTATCGGTAGAAGATGTTTTGATTATAGTAGCAAGAAGTCGATTGACAAAATATTTTAATATATCTATCTAATATGTGTAGAAATCCTATGAAAATTATATGATTATACATATGGAATGTACCTCGAAAAAGACATTTTTGTGTTTAGTTCAAAATTTTTAGTTCAACCACTTCTTTTTGCTTTGAATAGCAATAATAAGTAGTCAGTAATATTTTATTTGAATATAGAACATAAAAGAAGAAATTCTATTAAAAAAATGTTCTGGAATCAATATGGATGTAATTATTTAATTATTCTGTCTGCGTATATATTTTTTTGATAATTATCAGCTAAGTAAACATTAATTATATAACTTGAAGACAGAAATTAACCTTCATTAGTAATTTATTTGTCACATTGTGTTGATTGATCTGTTTATCAATACTAACATCAACGTTTTACAATGTATGTATGTTTTGAAATAAATTTTGAATTGTATTAATTACTGCCAGTTGATATGAAATTTAGAATAATAATATACTTGATGGAGTATAGTAGTGGCTGAAATTTTTTATTTGTTACATCTACAGTGTATAAATATGGATGGATTTTTTCATAATCTTGTGGACGTTAAATAAATAATACTCATTTTTTAGGCTTCATTTGACTAGCCAACGTTTTGACTTTATTTTATTTGGTTTGCACTGTCCTGTTCATCTCATACATACTTATTGCTTTTTTTTCCTTTTAAAAACTTTGAACGACATTACTGTTGTCTCTTAAAAGACCTTCATAGAGGTTGTATATGTATATTGTATCATTGAGTGTACAAATATTTTGTTTCGCTTCTAATCTCTACTCAAATTGCAAAAATGTATATTTTCCCAAAATGCTGTTAGTGCCGCAATATATGATTAGAAGTCAGGATGATTGCTTTAGAAATTGTAGACGTTAGTGCTCTGTACAAAATTGCATCAAAGGTTTTATTATCATTTGATTTCAATAATAGAGTCGCGAGGAATGGTATGCATCTTTTTCCTTGTTTTATTCTAGGTTGTAAGTTTAGATTTATTGTTAGCTTAGTAATTTAATGAAAGGAACATAAATCATTTTCTTTTTTAAAATGTTATTTTTGGAAATTTCGAAATATTAACGGTCATTTGCGAGGGTATTTGTTTTTTTTTTTGAACTTTGCACATTAATTTTTTGTGTGACGTCAAGTACAAAAATGAATGCATTTATAAAAAAAGTATTTTGGCAAAGATTGTTTTTGATGATATGCTAATTTTGGTATTTTGATGATGGAAAAATCACTGGGAAATGTGTTACACACACCTACTGTTGTTTTTTATAAAGATGTATCTACTTTTGCTTTAAATAATACATGATTATTTTTTTCTTGTTATAAGATGTTGAATAGCAATTAGGCAGGCAAATTAAAATTTGGATTGAATAATTTCCGAAAAACTGTGGAACAGCATTTATCTGATTATTGATACTTTTATAGTGATGTTTAATCTTGATGTAAGCAGTAAGCTGTACTCTAATGTGCTTTTTAATGTTTTTTTAATGACAAATTAGGTTACGATTGGATCATAATAGTAGAACTAAGTTGATAGATCTCGTTAGTATCATTATAATCCAATCAGAACAACATAAACAGGAACTTAAGCGTTAAACTGTATATCATCAAGCTGTCTATTTATCTATGATAGAAATATCAATATACAGGGTGAGTTTCCTACGATGTTCTCTATGGGTATCTCGGAAACTACTGGAAATAGTGAGTCGGTTAAATGGGGAAAGAATTGCAGTTTTGCGGGGTCATAAATATGCACTTTCAGATTTTTGAAAAAGTTCACGGCTTACTAGATGTTTCGAAAAAAACAAATTTCGGCTATTTTAAAAATTGTCCGTAATTCCATTATACGCTATTTTAGACAAAAAGTTTTCAGACAAAAGTTGTAGCTAATCGCATCCTTAATGAGACTGTGTTCTCCGTTTTTTTCTAAAGCCTGTCATTTTTGACATATGACACAAACATAGTTTTTTTTTTAAATGGAAACGATAGTTGGCCATGACTTCATAAAACGCGCCATTTTTTAAGCTTTTTAGTGATGTAAGCTATAATATGTTTTCTTCGAAAAATTACTGAGTTATAGCCAATTCTTATCATTTTTAAACAATTTCACTTAGTTAGCCATGGAAACAACCTCAATCGCCGTTGCTGTCAGAAATGTGAAGCTATCACATCCAAACTTTGTAAATTAAAATAAACAAAAATTGTAAATATGAATTTTTCAAATGAAGAAAAGCGTCTAGATACTCGCGCGTCAATAAAGTGGTTCCAACATGATCTTTCATTATGACACACCACCCCCAAACCAAGTCAAACCCCCCATAATGAAAGAAATGTTAAAAATTATTTATATTATAATTATACAAACGCAGGGATAGGAAGAGGTGGACTAATTGCATGGGCCTCCCCGATCACCTGACCTATCCATTTTAGATTTTTTTATGCGGTATAGTTAACAATAAGGTTTACTAAAGAACTTATGAATTAAGAGAGGCACTCGAAGTGGCGGTACGAGAAAAGTTTAATTAAGTCGACCGGTCCTTCTGTGAGAATAGGTAGTAATTCAGTTTTAAAAAGATGCAACTCAAAACAATGACGGATTTTTTGAACATTTTCTAAAATAACTTAAAGTGTATGTAGTGATATTATTTTTTTAGGTATTAGTTTGTGTAATGGAAATTGTAAAGAACCGTTTAGTAATATATTCTGACTTTTTTTATAAGTTATAAATCATAACAGAATAAGAATACCATACAATCAAAAAATTTTATTATATAATTATTAGAAATTATTCAAGAAAGATAAAAATTGGCTATAACTAAATTTAACTTTTCTAACATATCTTAAAAACCGTTTTCTAAAAAACGTAACACTCACCGGTCAACGTATCCTCGAAAATGTATGGTCAAGAAAAGTTGAACCAATAACCTACACGCTTTTCTTCATTTGAAAAATTCATATTTACAATTTTTGTTTATTTTACTTTACAATGTTTTGATGTGACAGCTTCATATTTATTAGAGCAAAGACGATTAAACTTGTTTCCATGGCTAACTAAGTGAAATTGTTTAAAAATGATAAGAATTGGCTATAACTCAGTAATTTTTCGAAGAAAACATATTATAGCTTACTTCGCTAAAAAGCTTAAAAAATAGCGCTTTTTATGAAGTCATGGCCAACTATGGTTTCCATTTAAAAAAACCTATGTTTGAGTCATATGTCAAAAATGACAACCTTTAGAAAAAAACGGATAACACGGTCTCATTAAGGATGTGATTATCTACAACTTTTATCTGAAAACTTTTTGTCTAAAATAGCTTATAATGGAATTAGGGACAATTTTTAAAATAGCCGAAATTTGTTTTTTTCGAAATATCTAGTAAGCCATGAACTTTTTCAAAAATCTGAAAGGCACATATTTACGACCCCACAAAACTGCAATTCTTTCCCCATTTAACCGACTCTCTATCTCCAGTAGTTTCCGAGATACCCATAGAGAGAGAGAGAACATCGTAGGAAACTCACCCTGTATAAGACCCAATTATAACGTACCGATACTGTAGCTTGATATTCACAATTCACATGTTCATACTGTTACGGATTCCGTGGGTCCACTAATTTAAACTCACGATAAAATACTTAACGAATTTATTTTCTCACTAGATGCACAATTTATACAGATTACAACACACAACTATGCAACTAACAATACAACTAACTATTTAAAAATGCTTCGCTAATTTGCCACCCATAGATAAATGAAACAAATTTAGATTGGAAAGTGCCCATAAGGACAATGTAAATACTATTTGGCGCTATTCTTGCAGTGGTCGCGAGCCAAAGCTTTTGATAATTTCGGAGCGGTTCGACTTTTTCCGGAATTATGTCGCCAAATATTATTTATTCGAATTTATTACTTTTTTTTTTAATTTTTTAAATAAAATACAGTGTGTTGCATATAAGAAACTTCATTTTATATACGGACATGTATGAAATACCTATGAAACATTGGAAACCGACGTTATGCCACGATCCTCGATGGTTTTTGCTGTTCACAGTTCACACAGCTTTTTAAGTTTTTAATGCCATTTTTTCACAATTCTCATGGGTTTGAGTAAATAAAATGTAAATTAAACTCACAAGATAGCAATAATTACTTTAAAAATGGACGCTTTAAACACTTTTTGGTATTTTTTTAATGAGGGCGGTTTAAATTTTGAAAGACTTCTGTCTTAGCGGCTGCTTCCAGAACTTTCTGTAATTTTCTATATTATTCTGCCTTCTACCAGTAAGTTCTGCTGTCTGGCTCGAAATTACAGAACTCGCTTTTCTTCTACTTCGCTCGTTCTCCGATAGATGTCGCCATACACCTTGGCAATACGATTTTTATGAGAAAAAATTATATAGGATATTAATTATATATATTGCCATTACTTACATTTATATTTGTTTTTCAGCTAATGAAAATTGCGAAGGGCATCCTGGGAGAAAGACTGTTCATCCAATTGATGAAGGCCACATTCTATGGCCATTTTGTAGCCGGGGAGGACGAGTACAAGATCCGACCCAAATTGGAGAGACTTAGATCTTTTGGCGTTAAGCCAATTCTAGATTACTCAGTGGAAGAAGACATCTCACAAGAGGAAGCAGAAAAACTAGAAGTGGAGTAAGTTTGCCGAAGTTTTGCTTTTCGATCGAAGCGGTTTTCGCATCGGTTTTGCGGTTATTTTGCATCTGCATATTTTTTCCAGACGAATTTAATTCTGTTTTCTTCATTGGCGGCTAATGAGTTCCGAAGGGGGTCGGGCACAGCCTCCACAGGATCCTCTCTTATTTTAGTACACAAGGTGTGTCCTTCTACTTTTGATGCTATACCGGATGCGTCTCAAAAGTGACTCACACCTATAACTTTTTAATTTTTTTTAGATAAAAAATCGAGATTTGGTATGTTAGTATACAGGGTGCTACAAATTCGAGGTACGAACATTGGTAACTCGGTAACCGTAATAGATACAAACATAGTTAAATTGGGTCAAAGTTGCGCGTTGGGATGTTCACCAAGATGCCATCAAAAAAGTTTGGTAAACGTTTTTGGAAAAAAACGGATATTTTTGAAAATCAATTTTATTTTTTCCTGTCGATACTTTTTAGAAAATCAAAAAACTAATTGCACATTCTCATAGCCACTTTATTAGAGCTATCTGATAGTATTTTTAGATTTTCAAATCAGCTGATAATTTGTGAGAGAGGCCAACTTAATTTTTTTAAATACGGACCTGCATTTTTTATTTCAGATTTTGAAAGAACTCGCTCTCCTGAGTACAATGATATGCTACACTTAATTTTTTTTTTGTTTTGGAAATTTGGACACAATTTATTTAAACAAATTTCATACTTTTTTTTGTTTTGGGTACCATAACAGCAACAAAACTATTTAATTATTATTTAAAAAAAATCAACTCCGGCTCTGTTTTTTTTAATATTTAATATATTCATCGTTACAATATTGATAAGCTTTCAAACTTAGCACTGACGTGGGTTGAATACGGAAAATCAAATGCAATAAAATAATAAAAAATAAAATGTAATATAAACAATCAAATCTTTCCCCGGATTAGAAATGGTGGAGCAGTATAATGGCCAGCGAGGTACCTGGTATTTGAAAGTATAAGAAGATCTATTCAAAAACTATAAATAAAATTGAACGAAAAATAAATTTGTGCAATAGGGAGGGTGGTAACCCTTTCGAACATGTAGACTATGTGAAGCACTAGAAACTAGTTTGTAGAAGTTAATTTATTCATAATAACTACGATTAATATTATGCAAATTATTAGATTGTACACTGGGAATTCAAATTCACAATAAGAAAAGTTAAAAATAATATCTTTAAATTGCTGATCTGGATATTATTTATTTGAATCTTTCAATTGGCTCAATTTTCCTTATTCAATGTTAATTAGCACTCATCAATATTGTTGCGATGAATATAATCAGATTAAATAATTTAAAAAACAGAGTCGGACTTAATAATCGCTCTGAATAATAATTAAATAGTTTTGTTGCTGTTAAGGTACCCAAAACAAAAAAAAAGTATAAAGTGTGGCATATAATTGTACTCAGGAGACTTTCAAAATCTGAAATAAAAATGCAGGTCCGTATTTAAAAAAATTAATGTGGGCCTCTGTATCTCACAAATTATCAGCTAATTTGATAATCTAAAAATACTATTAGATAGCCCTAATAAAGTGGCTATGAGAGGGTGCAATTAGTTTTTTGATTTTCTAAAAAGTAACGACAGGAAAAAATAAAATTAGTTTTCAAAAAAATCCGTTTTTTTCTAAAAAACATCCGTTTTTTTCTAAAAAAACTCAGCAATCCTTGAAATTTTTAAAACTTTTTTGATGGCATCTTGGTGAACAGCCCAAGGCGCAAGTTTGCCCCATTGTTGCGTCTTCGTATCTATTATGGTTTCCGAGATACCAATGCTTGTACCACGAATATGTAGCACCCTGTTTAACATAAATTAGGATTAATTGACGTATTCAATTGTTTTCGGTCACTTCCTGTTTCACCGGAAATGACTACAACTTTTGATTTTTAAATGACACCTCTGATATTTTTTTATTCTTCTTATTCTAGTGCAGATCCATTAATGGATGTTTGCGATAACATTTTCCATTGCTTCTCTGTTCCGGGCGGTGTGTATTAACGACTGAACATCGAATAGCCCTGTCCACTGTCCTATTATTATTATATAATATTCCTCAGCCAAGACATTTTCTTCCTTCCGATACCCCTCCGGCCTTCTATCTTGCCTTCTATCAACAAATGTAAGAATTGATATTTGGGGTTTCGCATTATGTGCCCCAGGTATGCGATCTTTTTCTTTTTAATCAATTCAAATAATTCACGCTCTTTGTCAACGCGTCTGAGAACTTCCTCATTTGTCAATCTAGCCGTCCAAGGTATCTTCAGGATTCTGCGATATAGCCACATCTCAAAAGCCTCCAATTTGTTGATGATAGCTGCTTTCAATATCCAACCTTCCATACCATAAAGGAGCACCGACCACACATAACACTTTACGAATCTTAATCTAAGGCTAAGGTCAAAATCAGAACAGACAAGTACTTTTCGAAACCTCAAGAATGCCTACCGAGCTTGTTCGATGCGACATTTAATTTCCTTGTCTGATGTCCAATCTTCGGAGAGCCAGATGCCCAATTACTTAAATTTATCTACTCTTTCTATGGGCCTTGAGTTAAATGTTAGTATGGAGTTTGTAAACACATCTGGGTTTCTGGATATAATCATAAATTTGGTTTTCTTGATGTTGATGCTTAAACCCATTGCTTTGCTCTGTTCTCCTACCTTGTTGACCAGTTGTTGTAGGTCGTGTATATTGTCTGCAATTAAGACCGTATCGTCGGCATAGCGAATATTATTAATCCACACTCCATTAACTTTGACCCCCATTTCCACGTCCTCCAGAGCCTCTTGGAAAATAGCTTCTGAGTATAAATTAAATAGGACTGGAGACAGCACGCAACCCTGTCGCACCCCCCTTCTAACTTGTATGGGATTGGACATGGTATTGGACAATTTTATTTGTGCTGGTTCCAGTATAACTTCTCAATGCATTGGGTGTCTTTATGATCTATATTAAGTCTTTTCAGGAGCTGCATTAATTTGTGGTGCTGTACGCGATCGAATGCCTTTTCGTAGTCTATGAAACACAGGCACACATCCTTTCTCTGATCGTAGCAGTTCTGGACAAGCACCTGTGTTGCAACTATTGCTTCCCTGGTGCCTAACCCTTGTCTAAACCCCATTTGCGAATCGCTTATGTCCCTTTCACATTTTTTGTAAATTCTCTGGTGTATTATTTTCAGAAATATTTTTAGGGTATGGTTCATCAGGCTGATAAGTCTGTGATCTTCACACTTTCTGGCATTGGTCTTCTTAGGCAGGGTATAAAAGTAGAATGCAACCACTGTTTGGGGTAGTGACCTGTCTCATATATAATACTGAATACTTTATGTAATGCTGTAATGCCTCTTTCATCAACACACTAACAGCTTAAGTATTTCTGCAGGAATTTCATCTGGCCCAGCCGCTTTGTTATTTTTCAAATTAAGTATGGCTTTTTCAATCTCATCTTTAGTGATCGATGGGCCGGTTAGTGAGTTATTGATATCAGCTGAGGGTCTTTCATCATCAAAAAGTTCTTCTATATACTTTTCCCAAACATTGTTCTTTTCTATGCTTTCGAGGACAATCTGGTTGTTATTATTGACTGTCACAGTTGATCTCATTTTTTTATATATGCCAGCAGTCTCCTTCAGCTTTTTATACAGATTAAAAGTGTCATGTTGGTTTTGCAGCTGTTCTAATTCTGAACATTCACGTTTAAGCCATTCGTTCTTTGCTATTCTAATCTTTGTTCTTATGAGTCTTTAAATATCCTTGTACATGCCATCTGTTTTGTTCTTGTACTTTCGACGTTCATCCATTAACAACAATATCTCATCCGTCATCCATCTTTGCTTTTTGTTTTTTCCTTCATATCCTAACCTGTTTTGCATTGAATTTGATACAATGTCCATTATCTTTGTCCAAGATTGTGTTGGTTCTTCTCCCATATTCGGTATTATTGCTTGAATTTGTGTGTTGATTTCGTCACTCATCTCCGATTTTACTATTGGATCCCTCATTCTTTCTAACGCCATCCGTCGCTGTGTGGTTGGCTTTCTTTGACTCGATAAAGCAATTTTCATTACGGCCACTAATAGCACATGGTCAGAGGGAACATCGGCGCCAGGGTAGGTGCTGGCTCTTTTGATGGTTGAGCTGAACCTTTGGTTAATGAGGATGAAATCTATTTGGTTTCGTATTACATTGTCCGGTCGGTCCGCTGGAGACTTCCAGGTATAGAGACGGCGAGAGTGAAGTTGAATCGCCGTATTTGCTATTTTCATGCCTTTTTGGCAGAACTGCAGAAGTCGATCGCCCCTTTCGTTCCTTTCTCCAAGACCATAGGAACCAATAATTTCCTCAAATTTACCCTTTCCTACTTTGGCATTGAAGTCACCCATAATTATGTTGACGTCGTGTTTTTTAGTCAATTTGAGCAGTTCTTTGACTTCATCATAGAATCTTTCCACATCATGGTCCGGCGAATCTGCAGTTGCAGCGTATACCTGTATTATATTAAGATCACTTTGCTTAGCTCTGAGTTTTAATAAAGCAGTGCGATCCGAGTATGGAACAAAGTCCACTACAGATTTCAGTATTTCTTTTGTTATTATGATTCCCGCATCTTTCATGTGTTTTGGATCTTCATTACCAGAGTAAAAGAATACGCCGTTATCCACATTGCTCTCTCCCACCCCAGGCCACCAGGTTTCTGCAACGCCTAGGATATCCAGACTAAGTCTGTTCATTTCTCATGTGAGGTTTGCCAGTTTTCCAGCCTCAAATAGGCTCCTTACATTCCATGTTCCGATCTTAATTGGTTTTCTCAAATTCGCTCTTTTATTTGTCACATTTAAAGCCGTTCCCCCCGGAGATCCGATTGGGGAACTATTTATAACTCCGGAAATTTTTTAATTAAATGTACTCATGTTATTGTCTTGGGAATTAATAATAAAGGTGGTATCCCGTTGCCTTCCTTTATTATTTTTTTTATTATATTTCAAAATATTGCGACCATTTTCAAATGCTATTTAACTTTCTAAAAAATAGTTGGAATGATACAAAAGAGAACGTATTTTGATTTAAACTTTTAGTGTTTTTTTTTTGGAAATTGGTATTGTAACTTTTATTCAATTAAAAAATGAACAATTTTTAAAAATACTAGTAGAAGCTTAATATTGTAAGCCTGCGGATTAGTCTTAAATGATAAAGATAACATCCTCGACTATCAAATAAAATTAAGAGGTCTCAATAAAAAAGAAAACTTTTAGTGCAAATATTTGTATTATAAATTACTTTTTATTATGTATGAAAATGTTTTATCGATTTTATTATTTGCGATACGTGTTTATGGTGTCTGCACTTTTTTATGTAGTATGTTGCAGACACGATTGCATGATTATAAATAATTTATTATGTTGTAATCGTAAATTATGATTGTTATCAAAAAATAGAGATTTTTACAGTTTGAATTTAAATTTAAACACGTCTATTAAATTAAATACGTTTATTATTGCAAAAATTCAAGGCCGTGACATACAACGGCCTTGACACTACATGACCTTGACCAAGCTTTGACGCACGAACTAGCGAGAAAAAAAGTGGTAGCGATCGCTCAAACACCAAAAAACATTTGATTTAAAGCTAAGAAAATCATCATAATCGACTTGATACTGTACCTGGGTACCAATAACCTCTGGTTGTGTGCTAGAAAGTAAATTTTCATGCATATTTTCATTGATAGGTTTGTAGCTTCTGAATAACGATCTAGGTAAAGCATTTAGCTCATTTGCTAGCTCAGAATTAGAATTATTAGAGTTAAGCAACTCGCATTTTCATTGGAGGACATTGTCATATTTATTTCAAACCAATAAACAACGAGAATATTCATATAATTTAACAAAATTACTGTAAACCACTATAAATACGAATGATTGGTTAGGTTCAAAATGTTTTCTCTTCTTAAATAAATTTAAGCGTTAACATTATTAGGCATTTGTCTAAAAGTGTGTATTTTGGGTGGTATCCACAAAATTTGCAGGCTGTTGAGGAAACAGAAAATGTACAAAAATAAATTGAAAATCACTTTTTTAAACATGTCCTTCAAATCCTCCAATTTAATAGCTGTTGGTAACAAGTTTCATGCTCACATAGTGCACACATAATTTTTTGGAAGAAATAGAATGATAAAATTAAAGAAAAATTCTCAAGAAGAGGCATTACATTTGGCTGGTTCACTTGAACGTGAGCTTATTGAGTAACTGTTACTGAGTACTTCCAAAGAAGATACAGTTGAAGTTAGAGCATTTGGTGTTGCAAGAGTTATAATTCAGCACAATACACACAACCAAACTTATATGGAATCCTCTATTATTTTTCATAATTTTTGAAACCTATGGACATTTTGTGTTTATGAATAAAACTCAGTCCTTACCAAAGACTTTTAATGAAAAATAATCCATAAAGCAATGAAAAAAAATAATCAGTTTCCAAAATAAACACAATGATATTTTTTTGGTTTCTGAAATGAAATGAGATTTAAATTTTTATTGGTCAAAAAACAAAAACAAAAAGAAAATTAATAATTTTGATAATCCGTGTTGCCACCTCTAGTCTCTATGCAACCTTCTATCCGCGCTGGAATGCTTCTTATTAAATTATCAACGTTGTCTTGGGGTATTGTTTTCCCATTCTGCTAATATTGCATTAATAAGCTGTGCGTGAATTTCTGGATTGTTTCGAAGAGATCTAACCCTTCTTTTGAGCTGGTTGTTCGCACAAGTGTTCGATAGGGTTTAGATCTGGTGAACATGCAGGCCAGTCCAAAACTCTGATACCTTCCGTTTTCAAGATATTTTCTAACCACTCTGCTGGTATGGGAGGTGCATTATCTTGCATGAAGTTAAAATTATTCCCAATTACAGTTTGGTTTTTGTCCAAAGCCTAACGATAGGTTCTAGTACTAAATCAACGTACTTCCGGCCCGTTAAAGTTTGTTGAAGTGGTAACAATGGAGTATTTGCGCCCTGCATAATACCTCCCCGGAACATTACAGTTCCTCCTTTACATCTTGGTACAGATTTGGCAGCCTGAAGTCTCGCTCGTATTCCTCGAGCACTGAGAACCCGAATTCGATAGTCATCTGATTTTAGGCCAGTTCTGGTCTCATCCGAAAAAAGAACATTTTGCCATTTCTCAATTGTCCAGTTTTGATGTTGAAGGCACCAATTTAGTCGGTCAATTTTATTTTGCCAAGATAACTGTGGGACACGTAACTCTCTCCTACTGTACAAGCCTTTTTCTTATGGTTTCAACTAAAATGTTCACACCTGTAGCCGCCCGAAGTTGTCTTTGTAGCCCTGGATGAGAAACTTTGGGAGTTCTTCCAGCAATTTAGCACACAAAGCGGTAATGCTGTTCAGTTGTGACTTTTTGATGACTTTGTTTGGACCTGTTCTTAAGAATTCCTAGGTCCAAGTACCTTGCATATGTTTTCGATCTAACGCCCTCGGTAACGCCTACTATCTCTGCTACGTCTTCTTGGGGCATTCCTTGTTCAATGAGAGCAATAATTCTTCCCCTCAGTACGTCTGTTAATCCAACGTAAGGCATTTTTTTATTTTTTTGGATCGAATTAAAATTACCGGACAATCGTGATTTTACTACTGAACACAAAATTTACAAGAAAATAAATCGCAGAAGTCGTTTATTCTTTATTATCATGTTTAGTTACAACAAAAAACCTTATGTTAAAGTTGTATACCAATTTTTTTCCTTGCAAAAAGTTTCAGAAATAAAGAGCGATTCCATATAAGTTTGGTTGTGTGTACACTAAAACATTTCACTTGATTGAATTAAAACGATTTTCAACAAAGTTATTTCTTCTTTGCTAATATTCTCGTATTTTTTAGGGCTTCCGTACCGGCAGCCGGCGACACGTTAGAAGACGGTTCGTTGAAGCAGTACCATGTGGAGAAAACTTTTGCCGATAGACGGTACAAAGTGCAATCTGCTAGGACCTATTTCTACCTTAACGAGGCGACGTGCGAGAGGAATATGGAGATTTTCATTAAGTGCCTCGAGGCCATTGCAGGTAAAATTTTCAACAGTCACTTTTAAGAGATTGTAGATCCGAGGAAAAGGAGTTTTTATTCTGTATTCAATGTATCATAAACTTTTATTTTGGTTTTTACGCCAATATTTCGTGGAAGCCAATATTTCTAATGTCGGATTTAGGCCGATGTTTACCATAGGTAGGAAGCGACAACCCCGCAATTCCTTGTGTCTCTGTCTTTCAACTGTATAGGCTTGGTGTATACTCCGCCGGTGCTTCTACCATCGGATAATATCGTTATAACAACGGACTAAACAAATACACGGTTTTAAACAGCGAATACGCGAAAAATGTGTTGTATAATTATTCTAAAAGGGTTAGGAAGTAAAATTTCTGAAAATTCTAAAAATAAAAATATATAATATTTTAATATCTTCCGAAGGTCTTAACTTGTACTATAATTTATTATTCAAGCTAATAAAACTTTTTAGATGAGTTCAACTGCGGTAGCGAGCATAGTTTTAGGTACCGGTTTTGCTAGTGGGGACATAACAGCCCCAGTTATTTCGGCTATAACGAAATTTTTTAAAGGTACATAATTATAATTTTAGAGTTTCATAAAAAAATTAAGCACTAGTTGATTAAAAAATATACCATTAACATTGCAAATTATATTTTATCCTCTCATAGTATATGCCTATTTAACTTTTTGATTATGTAATGGGCACTTATGTGCGTTTACTCACTTGTTTCGTCGAACTGCTTGAATCCATCTTTGCTTTAGGGCTCAAACGCACTGACGACCGGGTCGCTGCTACCTGTAATCTGTAATACCACAGTTTAAAGAATATAAAATGGTGTGGTGATACAATTAAATCAAATGATACAACGCGCACTAACGACCGTGGCCAAGCCTGGCCGTCGCTGGTCGCTGCGACCAGTAGGCTGCACTAAAATTGTTATCTTCTGCGGCTAACATTTCTGTAAACAGTATTTTCTAATTTGTAAAAAGTAAAAAATCGTTAGATCTGACAGCCCTGCTGAAACTGGTCGTTCATCTGGACGCATCTATGTACGCAATATATCCGTGGTCGCGTCAGTGCGTTTGAGCTCTTAGATCAAATCGGTGTCACAAGCTGTAAAGCTACAAAATGTTGTTTCGGGAGTGTTGAATATCCAGGAAAGTTGAGTTATTAAATGTTATTGCACCCAACAACCGCGTAATCAGGGCATCCTTTACGCATTAACCTTTTTCGGCAATTTATTTGAAACTGTCACAACACAACGCGGCGCCCAGTTCTTTTTCGCTTAATTTTTACTACCCGAAACAGCGTTGCATTACACAAACCTCGTACCTGAGTTTTTATGACATATTAATATTGTGACAAAGCCACGATTTTAATATTATTTGATTGCGATCGACATAAACGCTAACGATACTGCGTGAAATACTTTACGGAAACTTCTAATTTCTGCCATATCGAGCGCTGCTGTCGGAATTTTTAAAATCAACTGAAATACACCAAGCCTATAATATAAACCAATCTTTATCTATATTTTACACATTAAAATACAATTTACGGATTTGTAATGACAAGTTAAGATAACATTAATTCTATTTTTTATATCCATTATGTTCGTTAATATTAGCACATTTATCGTTACAGTATAAAATCTCCTTAATCTAGATGAAATAGCCCGAACAGTGATGTAACGTCCTAACAACATTTACTGCATTATTTTTAGATCGATTTGAAAGAAACTACTCTGTTCTGACTATTTATAAACCTATAAGGAATGTTATTCCGTATTATTTTCGCTTGAAACGTTTTCATATAACTTACACCTTAACTTATCAATATTAATAATTGACTGTGATTTTACTATATTTTTTAGACTGTTGTTGATGTGGCATGCTATTTGGAGTTCTTTTTATAATTTTCAATTGCTGGTGTTTAGAGGAGATGCACTAAAATCTGTTTCATTTTAAGTTTTATAGTTCATTATGTTTCTTTTTATATGATTACTGTCGAGACTGTTGGGTGCTGGAATTTCGATAGGCATTATTTGTAATTTTTGAATACTACAAAATATTCCCTTAATCATTTGTGCAGTTGTATATTTAGGGATTTATGTTTTTTAAATTCCAAGAAAATTCTGAAATTTCAGATTTTCTGTAATTTTTACTAGTGTAGTGTTAATTCAAACTATCATCCATATATGGATAGATTCTAAAAAATATTATCAAAGTTTACAGAATAAATACAGATAGTAGATATTCTGTAAACTTTGATATTATGAAGTATGATCACTTTGTAAAATTATAAAGTTTTATATTTTGAACAGGAATTCTATTAAACTCAGTAAATTTTAAATCTTACATTGTCATAATGCCAGAAGAATAATACAGCCATTTTGGATGATTTAAAAGATCATCGTAGTCGTGTTAAAGCCAATTACAGCTGAAATCTGTCTATCCATTAGCGTTAATTATTACAGCTCGTTAAATATAGGATGATATGAGAATGTTTAACAAACAAAAAAAATATTTTTGTTTTCATCTTTTTTGTATTTATACAGGGTGCTCCGAATTGTATTCGGGAAACTTCGGCAGCATACTCTACAGACAAAAATAAGTTATACTCGTAAACTCCATAATATAAATTTATGTTCTCAAATGCTTCGAGATAAAGGATGTAGAAGTTTCATTTTTATTTCGATTTTTTCCAAATAATTTCTGAACTATAGTCGATATTTGGATGACAATGGGTGTCTGAGTGTTTTTTTGGATTTGATTTCCTTGTAATAATGTAAATTTCCGCCGTTTTTCACGCTAAAGAGATCACTCTTGGTAAAAATCGCTACCAGCAACTGTTTTAGAGATATTTGGAATGGAAATTACGTGTCAAGCTTGATTTTCATACATCCGTTACGTTGATACGATGGTCCGACGGTGCTCTGATTGGTCATAGCATTTTTTTGACAAATTTAATTTAACCTTAATAAAAAATATAAGTAAAATAACAAAATCGTTATGGAAACGAAAATATAAAATTAAGCTTAAGCTTGATTTTCATGCATCCGTTGTCCGACGATACGTGGATACCATATTAATTTTATTGGTAGAATTTAAAGACTGATTGGTTAGAAAATAACGCAGTTTTTAAATTTATTGCATTTTCATGCATCCGTTTATCGGATATACGTTGGTGTTATTTTATATTTTCGTTTCCATAACGATCTTGCTATTTTACTTATATTTTTATTAAGGTTAGATTAAATTTGTCAAAAAAGTGTCAAAACGTCCGTTATCGTATGAACGGGTCCGTTGATGGGCTGAAGTAAAATATTTACGGACGAAAAGTGGCGCGAAAACGCTATGACCAATCAGAGCACCGTCGGACCATCGTATCAACGTATAAAGCCGGTGTCTCATGCATCCGAAATCCGATGATACGACATCCGAAATTTGAAGTTATCGTGTGAAATAAAAAATGCCTGTCACATACATCCGAAAGTTCGTTCCGAAAATTGACATTTAGACCTGTTATTCTGCTGCATTGAATATAGATTCATGTCATGTATTATTGGAGAAACACTTATAAAAATAACTTCCTCGTCAAATATCCCGAAATTACCCACTTCCCCCTAAACTTGTTTTTAAAATAAAAACAATGTTTTCAAAAAAGGTGAGGTTAAAAAACACACGATATCGTACAAAAGTTAAACAAAGTTTAACTTTATACGACGTCGGACGATTATGGATTTCGGATGCATGAGACTCCGGCTTTACGGATGCATGAAAATCAAGCTTTATTTTGACAAAAAATTAACGTGCTGGTGACTAGATAGTTGTTTGACTGAACGTATAAATTTGGGAACTTTTTTATTTTTTTAAATTAGCCCTAATTTCTTCTAATAATAAAAAATATTAGAAACTTTTTTTAGTCAAATAAATGGATTGGTATAGACGTCATCTGTCTTTTTTCTAAAAAATGTCTATACCTATGTGGCGAATTCATCTATCCAAAAAAATCCTTATGGGTTTTTCGCCACTGCACTGCAAGAAAAATCTACAAAATAAAATAGTTATTTTTTGTAAACACTTCTGCGTTAAACCTAAACGGACGCTGCTTGTCAGAAGTTGTGTTTACAGTAATAAAAATTTGCCTAACAAAGAAAAAAATGCTTAACGTTTCGGAAAGTTTTCTCTTTCCGTCGTCGGAAGCAAAAAAAAAATATAAAGAATCAAGAAAAAACCTATTTAAAATATTTAAATTGAACTATTCGAGAACACTTTACTTTTTAAAACAGATACGTCTACAAGAAATCGTTGACGTTCTGTTAAAATTACATTATATTAAGTTAAACTTCAAAATTAACAATTACTACCTGATAATTACTTAATAAGGTAAAACCAAAAAGCCCAAACTTTCTGTATGATTATTTTTAAATTTCACGTATGTTATGTTTATTTATGTAATGTTCTTTAAAATCAAAGACGCGATTGCCATACATTACTAACATCTACAGATGCATGAGCAATACATTTATTTTTATTAGATTGAATTAAAAAAGCCTTTTATTTTTCTTTTAGAGGCTATAGCTTCTTTCATTATAATTTTTGCGTTATTAAAATTTATTCTGTGCCCTGTGTCTTTTTTTTCCTGTGTTTTTTTTGTTTTTTTTTGTCTTTTTTCTCTCATCATCTATTGAAGTCTTACCTGAGTAATAAAACTGAGTATAGTATCATTCTATATTTGATGAGCTGTGTGTGTACTTTGGTTTTAATACTATAACGAGTAACCATACACGATATAAGGCTGGCAAGCCATTTATTTTAATTACTTTACGTCTATTAAAGAGTATTGTTTTCATGGAAAGATTTGCCGTTTGATTAACTTAATAACTTTATATAAAAATGCCGACAACTTGACTAGAAGTTTTATTATAACAAGATTTTTGTTAAACATGCTCAATATGTATATATACAGCACTGGGAACAGTATGCAAAATATATTATATTAAATAATTGTTTTTTTTGTAGATATGAAGCCAAATTATAGTCGTTCAGTTTGAATAGTCAAATATATATACCGGGTGCGTCTTAAAAGTGTTACACCCCTTCGTACTTATAATCTTTTTTTTTTCGTGTACATGTTAATATTGTATTTTTTAGTATTTATCATCTTCAATTTTGTGTTTGTACGAGTATATATTAACAAGGTATGTTTTTATATGCATTATTAAAAAATATACTAATATGTCATTTTACACACATTGAACTCAAAAGAGATTATAAATTATTTCTTTTGAGTAATTTTTTTTTGAGAAGCATGGTGTACAATTGTCGCAAAAAAATGAAGCTTTGAAACAGTACTCTAATAATTATATTATTCATCCTTGGAAATTTTAAGTTCTTGAACATTGTATCATTGACATTTAGGTTCCGAAAACACTGAAATTATGTTTTCATCTTGTTTAAAAAAAACTTTATTTAGTCTGTAGACAAACGTTTCGGCCCACAATACAGCCTCTATCAGTGTGAAAGAATTTACAAAAATTAATATCCAAAAACAGACAATCTATCATAGCACAATGACATTGATTTTCAATCAAAAAATCTTTTCTAAAGTATTTCGAACAATATAAATTTGTGTAAGAAAAAGAGAAATACAACACATTTTGTTTTAAATGTCATTTTTAAAATTATTCATATTGTTATATAAGATGGTGGCAATACTCCAGAAGTTAAATGTTGTTGTTGTTAGTATGAGAGGCACAGAAACAATAAAATCCACGTGGTTTGCTTTTCATCATTTATTTTGGATTGCTTATCGTTACTATATCTCTGAGACTGAGACTGTATATTCTTATTCATAACACCAACATACCATATATATATTTTTTAAAATTCACTAAGTAGCTCCATAAAAAGTGGTGGAGTTGATTAAAATTGTCTTAAAAAAATAGGTGTAGTTATATGTATAAATAACTACACTAGCTCAAGTCTGGTTTATATTTTATATACATGTTAGACATTTGTCTGAAAGACATTAATAATTAAAAGAAACTTAAGGGATTAATTAACTTTGTCTTTACTATATTTAATTGAATGTTTTATGTAATGTAATCATGTAATGTTCCAATAGCAGGCGGTAAAAGCGATGAGGCTATTGTCTGACTATTGAAACTAATAATTGAAGATTGGTGTTTAATGAATCATCTAAAATTGTTCTTTCATGCTCAGTATAATTATTCATAATATTCGTCGTAATATCAACATAAAATAATTGTGTTGTAATTATCAATAACTATCAATATAATAATATTGTTTTATAACCTAGACTATGTTGGGAAGGTTTTAAGATTGGAATGCATTAATGCGCTACGCAAAAGCTTATCAAAAAAGTTAGTATTTTTAATTTTCCCAATATAGTACATGAAGGTTGGTTAACAAAGTTTAAATTAAGAAAGTCAATTTGTGATGTCAGTATTACGATACACATACAGAGCCAAATTGCGTCTATTCTGCGTATCACATTATATTGGAGATATAAGTGGCAGTATTTTTTTCTACTATTTTTTCTTATTTCTCGGGATAATTTCGTAGTTATGGATTATGCTTTGAAATTTATGAATTACTATAGTTTTCCCCAGGACTTCGTCCACATAAAATCCGAATTTTATTAATATAAAGTGTAATATTTATTATAGCACCTATTGGCAATATTTGAAAGTACTATTACATGTGTCTAGTTGTAATTGATAGTCCATGAACAAAAATAGTCGTTTGATAGAGTTTAACAGAACCGTGTGTTATTTTTCAACATTATCGTTATATTTTGGACAATTCACACAATATCTTGAATTGGTTATACATTTATAGCCTATGTCTTATTCTGATGTATAAGCTATATTATATTGTAAAGTTTCATTATAATCCATTCACTAGTTTTTGCGTGAAAGAGAATCAAACATCCATACGCACAAACAAACTTTCGCGTTTATAGTATATACAGATACAGTCACAGATAAAGCTAGATTCTGTTTTGAATTAGATTAAAAATGACATTTACACAGAAAATTTACTCTGTTGCCGTCGGGTATCTGTCAAATTTGACATTTTATTTCTAAAATAGGTAAAAAATAGGACCAAATTTCGAAAAACTATATTTGAAAAAGCCGTTTCTTATTACATGAATATACCAATTTACAGCCGTCTAAATAAAATATTTTTTTCGTTATTTTTAATCAATAACAACCGATTCTCGTGATAGGAGCAAAACTAACTGAATCCGTTTGTCATTCAAATATTTATCTAGTACTTATATATTTAGTTCAATTATTTGAATAAAGTAATAGTTTTTTACAAAAAGGTTAAATTTTGTTGTAAAAATATTGACTTGTGTGATGCAAACTGTATGTAATTCTTCCATATATTGAGGTAACATTTTTATACATTCTCTATCTCTAATTACTCAATTTGTGATGCCATCTCCATAAATGCGGAAGTTATTAAACAACAAAAATGTTCTTTCTTTTATATGGCACCAAAGATTATTTAAATTGCAATACCACAAAAATCACCAATAATATATTTTTATATTTCAGTGCATTGTTTTACTTTCCCCGACTGACGATTTTATATAGAAAAACAATTTCTATTATATAGAAAAACAATTTCCCTGTTGCAGTTTTTTTTTATATAACAGATGTCGAAATAAATTTAGAAATATCATTCTGTACCAGGTGATACTTTTAAAATAGCGGCCTTGACGGGGTTAAAGTCCATGAGCGGGGATATAATATGATTTTGGTCTGACGTTATGTTGATTTGTAACTAAACAACAATCGAATTTCGCCAAAGAATTTTTCATGACAAACAAAAGGAGTCTCTATAATTTATTTTTATCGCGCAACGATACAGTTTTAAACGGTTCTTTTTTTAACCAGAATAGGCAATGTCATTGACATACTGTGTGAACAAGTTTGAATTGGCTGTTATTTGTTATACCTATGAAGGTTATTCTTCTGTATTTCATTTTGCAAAAAACGCATCTATCTCTTATCAGTTTATTATTTTATTATATATATATATATATATATATATATATATATATATATATATATATATATATATATATATATATATATATATTGATATTATTCTTATATATATATATATATTTGCAAATAATATATATATATATATATATATATATATATATTTATATATGATCAATATATTGTTTAATACATACTAATATTTTAACATTGGAAATGTTTATGTTCGTATATTTCTTTCAAGGTCGTCAGCAACGGTGTCGCACTAGCCGCACAGTCGACCAAATTAAAGCATCAGAACTTTGTCGCGTGATGCCTAATTTAGGTGAACTGGTCTGACAGCACGAAACTCTCGGCGATATACGAGGTTTAATTTTGTTAGTTCCGACGATATTACTTGACGATGCTACGGGGGGCGATTATAAAATTGAATAGATTGATATTGATATTTGCAAAGGTTACAAAACAGTATTATTTTCGTAATATATTGATTTGGGTTTTGACAATTATTTAAGTTGTTTGTAATGAAACGATATTTTTATTTAGGTATTGATGTATTTCAGAAAGGATTTAAGGATTAAAAGATATAATATATTTACTTAATTTCAAGGTTTGGTTTGGTTTGGTTTGGTTTGGTTTGAAACTTTTTTTTTATAAGGTGTTATAAAATAGATTATGAATATTTAAATATTTAAACTAACCTAAAATAAAACAAAATAACTCTATTAAGTGTTTTTTTTGTTCTAATCATTATTAGTTATTATTATTAGTAATGGTGTTTTTTTATATCAAGTTTAGCTGCAAATATATAACGTTAATTATGTTTTATATGTGGTGTTATTATTTCAATGTCTCTGATAGTTGCAGCGATTGCGAAATCTGTGAGTTTTTTTATTGCTTTACTATATTAAATTGGCACTACAAGGGTACTACCGTTGAGTGAAAAAGTTGGGAAGGTTAGGCAACCTAAAGATCGGATTTCCTAGCCACATCTGCGATCGGCGCACTGGTCATCAGCGGCGCACTGGTTTGTTTACCTATAAAGCGATGCATTACTTTTCGTTGATATACAGGTTTAGCCACGTACGTTCAAAAAACGAACCAGTGTGCGGCGAGACGTGGACGGCAGACGTCGCTAGGAAATCGCATCTTTTTTTTTTAATTTCGTTAACAAGAATGATAGGGGTAGTTTATTTCAACACCTTCCACTCATTTTAAAAAAGTGAGAAAATTACCAGAAAGTATGTTTTCATAACAGTAATGCTTCCATAAAATTTCATTAGTCTATCGTTTTTCGTTTTCAAGATAAAGAATAAAAACATTATTTTTCATGCCATCTTTGTACCGCGATATCTCCCTAATGGTTGACTTTTGACCCAACGTTTATAAAGCAAACTACCCTTTATTTTGAACAAGGAATCACCCGCTGAAGTTTTTCGCATTTGTTTTGAAACACCCTGTATATTGAAAATACATATATTCGTGTTAGACATAGAATAAACAAAAATAAAAATTCTTTTATAGGAACTGAATATGTAGTATGATCGAAAAAAAATCGTTTAGTTAGTTTGGAAATGATGATTATTGAAACTTACCATATTATTTTATATATGAAATAACAGCGATTTTCATTTCCAAGCCAACTCTGACGCCGTTCTTTGTTTAATGATATAATATTAGATTAAATTGTTTAACGATAGAAAATCCGTATTATTAACGTTAATCCGTAATCTACGGATGTAGCAGTAGTTCTGGCAACACCGTCTTCGGCAACCACTCACTCTGCCAACTGAAAGCAGAACTACGGTACAGTATTCTTTATACGCTGCGTTGTAAACGAGTATCAGCGCGCAGCAGCGCAGAGCTAAACTAAGTCTCGGACAGGCTGACGGAAACGTCAGCTACATTTCGGACAGGTTGTGTGCCACGAAATCGCCCATAAGGTTCTTCTTATTTCTTCAATCATCGGTACTACCTAAATAATACATACATACGGAAAATCTCTCTGTATAATATGTAAATATTTTAACTGATAGAAGTCAAGTATTAGACTTAAAATTCATCTGAATTTTAAACAAATCGTATTAAGCAGAAAATAAATATGATTCTGAAACTGTCATAGTTACCGATTTTTTCCTCAGTCGATAATACCTACAAAAAAATCATTTTTTAATAATTTACCCTCGAATTCACCAAAAAAGTTCAAGAGAAGATTTCGAGATTTTGGAAATAAAAAGCATTATCTAGTATACAATGGTTGGCAACAGAGAGTCTGGGGTCGGTGTTTACTTTATACAGAGTGTCCCACAATTAGTGCGACAAACTGAAAGGGGTTGTAGAGGGCATCAAAACAAGTCATTTGAGTATAGGAACCCATGTCCGGTATTCTTAAAATGAGCGGAAGGAACTTGATTGGACGTGCACTAAGGTACCAACACGGACTGCACGCTTTACTATCAACAGCGAACAGGCGCACAGTGGGGTATTTGACACAGATATTTGATCGAAATTTTTTTATGTAGACCGTATAAATTATTGCTATTTTCAATTAAAGAGGAAATAATATGAACAAAATAAAGGATAATTCGTCGATTCTAAAAAAAGAAAGAATATAATATAATATAAATCACTGTTCCAGTGTTTCCACGGTCAATGCCACTAATGCCAGTAGTAATATCGCAACTAATACTACTAATGCTAC
Organism: Sitophilus oryzae; assembly: GCF_002938485.1. Lineage (NCBI taxonomy): Eukaryota > Metazoa > Arthropoda > Insecta > Coleoptera > Curculionidae > Sitophilus > Sitophilus oryzae. The sequence goes on from NW_022146055.1 coordinate 14,531,994, forward strand.
GACTGATCCGCGAGCAATGCCCATACCACTAAAGTCGCTACTAATGTCAAATTGTGCTATACAATGGCACTAATGCGATCGCTTTGTACACAACAATGCCATCGCGGTTTACACCTCGCATAGTATATCACTGATTGGCAAATTAGAGGAAACCAAAAATGTTTTTCTCATTTTATCAGCAAAATCGCAAAAAGTCGCAATATTTTATTTTACTGTATGAAAGCCCAATGTTTACTAAGTAAAACGTATATAGACAATATGCTGAATTCTTCGAAATGCGCAACTAAGTCTCTAAGTATAATAAGAATGTCACAAATTTAATCAAATTTTCTAAACGCCTAACTTCTAGTTGCAAAAAAAATCGTTAGTATAGAGAATATCAAAATAAATAATACGTTTTTGTAGAATACATACCTGCACCTTGCTGAGCCATTTTCAATCAAAACAATAATATAAACGTAAAAAGAGCACAAGAACAACAACAATTTATAATTTTAAACATAAGATTTAGCCATTTACCTCTTATCTGTGGGAAGTAACAACTTTGACGTTTCGTTGAAACAAATGAATGCGACTAAACACACCCATAGCAACGCCATTCACGGCAGAGATGATTTAACTTATCATTTATCTTTTTTTTTTGGGAAATCTTAAACACATTTGCTTTTTCGAATTTCGATCACCTTTTTCATGCTAATACATACCCCACCGTGAGGCGTATGCATTTGTGTCTTCAACAGAATGGTCGGCACTTTGAGCAGTTTTTGTAAATGTTTTGAATAACTAATGTAACTTGAAATATACATTTCACTCCACCTCCTGCCAAAACGGCACATTTCCGGACATGGGTTCCTATACTCAAATGACTTGTTTTGATGCCCTCTACGACCCCTTTCAGTTTGTCGCACTAATTGTGGGATGCCCTGTATATAGACTTTGTCGACCGTGAATATTTTTTAATGTAAAAGGTTTTTAATAGAATTTGAACATGCTCAATTTTATACTATATCGTTTCCGTAATTTGATATTAATAATACTAGTAATACTAATTATTGTATTATTTGAAAAAGCGGAAACGCCTAAGGTCAATAGTTAGAAGTGAGGTATGTTGTAGTTGTCAGAGGAGCATCGCTTTACGTTTAATAGTTTTGGCTGAACTACTTAGAACACTGCCAAAAAATTATTGCATTATATTCTCCATGACGCAACCAGAGATATATTCCAATTGATACAGTTTTCCTTTAAAAAAGCTATGCGTTTTTATTTTAAAGTTTTTATATTCAAATGAAAATTAACAATGCCAATTTGCATTAGTATCACAAAAATAATTTTACTTTATTACTAAAAAAATATCTATAGTCTGTCCAACGACAAGATCCTTGACACTGATAAATATGTCTGTCATTTTAATTTCAAAGTAGTTTATTTTATTTTGCAAAGAAATAAGTTGGTACAACTAGAACGCCTAGCAGGGAATTAATATATTTAAAATTTGACTGATAAGTGATTACTTCAAAATATTGTGAAAAAAACTGTATAGAACTGAAAAAATGTAATCGAGTTATTTTATTTAAAAAAAAAAGCGGTATGTGTTAATACAAAACACCTCATACCAAAAAAATGTAAAAAAGAACTATTTCTTATTTTCAAGCTTGAAGAAACTTCCCGCATGTATTATTATATTTATCAATATAACTTATGTACAAATACAAATTTTGTAATATTCCTCGGGAATAAATAAAACAACATAAATAAAACAAACTATTTTATTAATAATAACACTTACTAAATTTTATACCTTAAAGATTGATTAATTAACTTTAAACTTAATTTTTGTTAAAGCAGTACCTTTTGACATAATTTTTCTGCAGTACTAAAATCCCTTATTTACCTATCGTGTGATGTCGATATTTTACAGCTACTCCAGTAGTATATGTTTAGTACGATCCTTGTAGCATATACGAGATGCACTTATCTACGACGAGATGGTATACAAACTTTATTGATGGTAACTATAAACTGTGCTTTCCCTCGATTTTTCCTACACTTGACTTCAAAAGATACAAAACACACGTAATAACACAAATCAAAATGCATCATCTTCCAAAACACAAACATAAGACATTTGACATAATAAGACGTTTGACATAAGTTGACACAATATTATAACCTATAATTTGGCAAGACTTTGACAAGCCTCAAAAATCTAAAGGCGAGTTCATACGCATCGGCGTCTGTTTGTCGTTCATCGTTCCGTCAAACCATTAAAATTGAAATATGTTCTGTCATTTTTGAAATAAACCAATAAAACTGGTTAAAACAACAAGAAATAACAAGAGACGACGCATGACGGATATATATTTTAAACCCATCCAATAGTTAATTTAAAAAATATTAGAAACTTTTTTTTAGTAAAATAAATAGATTATTGGTATGGGACGTCATCTGCTTTTCTACTTCGTCATCGTCTGTCGAAATCTTACCTGAGAGAAAAAAACAGAGTATACTGAACAAAGGACAAAAATTCACTCTTTGAATCGTATTTTAGATAAAGCCTTTTCAAACATTCATACTTTTATAGTACAGTGTCAAATTTAAACAGGTATACTTAGTTAAACAGGTATACTATTTAGTTTAAATTTTTAAATAGATCGTGTTTTGTATCGAAATGAAATGTATATGCAAAAATATTCTAGTGGTTATTTAACAAGTCTAAATATATTTTTCAGTGCACTTGCCAAGAGATATTTATTTATGAAAGGGCAGTATTGCAATTTTCTTGCTCCCACCCGCTAAAAATTACTAGTCACCAGCTTTTTTAATTTCCTTCATTATAAACTTGAAAAAAAACAATGTTTTTGGTGATTTCCTCTAAATTGAAGCATTTTGAAATTAAATGTAGCAACTCGAAATAAGATTTCTTTAGATATTCATTGTTTTGTATGATTTGATTTTCGGAAATTATTATAATTGTTCAATTGTTTTTTTATCTAGACTACCAGAAGACCGAACCAGGTAATGTAGAAAAACCAAGCTCCCCCTTACACCCGAGCGCGAAATTTATACCAAAATTCTAAAAAAATCTGGAAGCCTTTAACTTTACAACGTGCAAAATTGTCCGTAAGATTATAATTGGCAAATCCGAAACGAAGTCATTTTTGAGTGGTAACTATTAGGCTAAGTATTGACAAATTGTGATAGCTTTCAAATTTAACTTTTAGATAAATTATTATTTTTGGGGTACAGTATATTTTCGAAAGGTAAGTAGCGAGACTTACTAAATTGCATATTTTTTTGTAGTTTTGAAAAAGACTAAATTTATCGACAACACTGTACTCTATTTAGACCAATTTGCATTATTTTATTTTACTAAGGCTTTCAGGATAAATTATAGTATTTTCGTTCCCTTCTAAGGTATTAATGCTTGTTCATAAACTGTATATTGTGTAGGCATCTGAATGTACTGTATTGCTTTGGTTTTACGGGTCAGTTATAGTGTATAATACTTTTTTAAATTACTTTTCTTCTTACAGTTTTATATACAGGGTGGTCCGAACTATATTCCGGAAACTTCGGCAGCATATTCTGCACATAAAAATAAATAAAAAAGTTCGTATAAACTTATTGTAATTTCAATTTTTTCTTAATAATTTCTAAACTAAATTCGGTATTTGGATGAAAATTAGTATCTGGGGGTTTTTTAACATGAGGAATTTGATGCCAATGTCAATATGACTCCTATTTGTAGGGCGCGCCACTTACATATTTTTTAACTGTTGAGTAAGTAATAACACTTCGTTCCTCCCTGTATTACACTACTGAGTGAAAAAATATACATTTGTGCCTTTTTCTACGTAAAAAATGTCTCTGGGTAAAAATCGCCGCGTGCAACCGTTCTCAAGATATTTGGATTCTTAATAATCAATACGTGCCATCAATGACAAAAATTAAACGTGTTCACTAGATATACAGGATGCTACAAATTTGAGGTGCGAGCATTGGTATCTCGGAAACCGTAATAGATACGAAGATGGTTAAATTGGGGCAAAGTTGCGCCTTGGGCTGTTCACCAAGATGCCATCAAAAAAATTTTAAAAATTTCAAGGATTGCTGAGTTTTTTGGAAAAAACGGATTTTTTTGAAAACTAATTTTATTTTTTCCTGTCGTTACTTTTTAGAAAATCAAAAAACTAATTGCACATTCTCATAGCCACTTTATTAGGGCTATCTAATAGTATTTTTAGATTTTCAAATTAGCTGATAATTTGTAAGATACAGAGGCCAACTTAATTTTTTTTAAATACGGACCTGCATTTTTTATTTCAGATTTTGAAATAACTCAGTCTCCTGAGTACAATGATATGCCACACTTTATACTTTTTTTTTGTTTGGGTACCTTAACAGCAACAAAACTATTTAATTATTATTTAAAAACTTTCAAAATTCAAGTCCGACTCTGTTTTTTAAATTATTTAATCTGATTATATTCATCGCAACAATATTGATCAGTGTTAATTAACATTGAATAAGGAAAATTGAGCCAATTGAAAGATTCAAATAAATAATATCCAGATCAACAATTTAAAGATATTATTTTTAACTTTTCTTATTGTGAATTTGAAATTCTCAGTGTACGATCTAATAATTTGTACAATATTTATCGTAGTTATTATGAATAAATTAACTTCTCTAAACTAGTTTCTAATGCTTTACATAGTCTACATGTTCGAAAGGGTTACCACCCTCCATATTGCACAAATTTATTTTTCGTTCAATTTTATTTATAGCTTTTAAATAGATCTTATACTTTCGAATGCATTTTGTACTCTTTATTGTAACTGCCGGGATGTGTTGATTTCAATTTTGTAAAATTTGGACCTGTCGAATTACTTGACGTCATCAGACTGTCCAGGTACCTCGCTGGCCATTATACTGTTCTACCATTTCCAACCCATCTTCCGGGGAAATGATTTGATTGTTTACATTACATTTTATTTATATTATTTTTCATTATTTTATTGCATTTGATTTTCCGTATTCCACTCACTGTTAAGTTTGAAAGCTTATCAATATTGTAACGATATTGATAAGCTTTCAAACTTAACTAATTTTTTAATAAATATTAAAAAAAACAGAGCCGGACTTGACATTAGTTTAAATTAATTGTGACCAAATTTCCAAAACGAAAAAAATATTAAGTGTGGCATATCATTGTATTCAGGAGACCGAGTTCTTTCAAAATCTGAAATAAAGAATGCATTTCCGTATTTAAAAAAATTAAGTTGGCCTCTGTATCTCACAATGTATGAGCTGATTTGAAAATCTAAAAATACTATCAGATAGCCCTAATAAAGTGGCTATGAAAATGTGCAATTAGTTTTTTGATTTTCTAAAAAGTAACGACAGGAAAAAATAAGATTTATTTTTAAAAATATCCGTTTTTTCCAAAAAAACTCAGCAATCCATGAAATTTTTAAAACTTTTTTGCTGGCATCTTGGTAAACATCTCAAAGCGCAACTTTATCCCAATTTAACCATGTTCGTATCTATTACGGTTACCGAGTTACCAATGCTCGTACCTCGAATTTGTAGCACCCTGCATTTGAGTAAATCAGTAAGTTTCGTTTTGATACCAAAAGTTCAACAGAAGCTCTATCAAAACCTAACTGTCAATTTTCTCGAAATTTAGTAATTTTTGAAAAATCGTATTTCGGTTAAAACGAGTTATCATAAATTCTAGACTGTAAACTAATGTAATCATTTTTAGTTAGTAATATTATTTTTGTAAAAAGTAAGTAAATAACTGAAATTGTTCTGAAAAACACTTAGTTCTCTAAAAAAATATTTTCTCTAAAAAACTGCTTGTTTTAACCTAAATACGATTTTTGAAAAATCGCGAAGTTTCTAGAAAACTTGCAGTTAGATTTTAAAATAGCTTCAGTTGAACTGTGATACTAAAATATCTGGAAAATTATTAGTTCAGTCAAATATCTTTCTAGTGAAAGGCCTTTAATTCTTCTCATTGATGACATATTATGTATTGATTATTAAAAATATTTATAATCTCGAGAACGGTTGCTCGCCACGATTTTTACCAAGAGACGTTTTTTACGTGGAAAAAGGCACAAGTGTATGTTTTTTCAGTCAGTAGTGTAATACAGGGGCGGACGAAAAGTTATTACTTTTCAAAAAAGTTAAAAAATATGTAGGTGGCGCCCCCTAGTAGGAGTCATATATTGACTTCCAAATCAAAATTACTATATCCAAATCAAATTTCTCATATTAAAAAAAAACAGATACTAATTTTCATCCACATAACGAATTTAGTTCAGAAATTATTATGAAAAAATCGAAATAAAAATGAAACGTCTACACCCTGTATGTCCGAAACGAAGCATTCTAGGACATATACGAACGTTTTTACTTATTTTTATGTGCAGAATATGCTGCCAAAGTTTCCGGAATACAGTTCGGAGCACCCTCTATAAAGCAAATAATACTAGATTGTCCAATAAAAATTACAAGTTTTCAATTTTAAAAAGACACAGGGAGTACATCTGTATTCTATTACTTCTGTTGAAAAATTTTGCTTTATATGAATCTTACAAGTCCAACTTAATATTTTTATTGATTAAACTTTCCTTTTAAACTTCTATTTTAGAAACTAAAATATTTTATATTTAACAAATTTTTATAAACTTATAGATCTTAGTTTTTATATAAAAAAATATTGCACCATTATATTAAGATATTTGCATTGCATTCACAATTTAAAATATAGTAAAATATTACTTTAGTGGGCGCTGAATAACTATGTTGTGTGAGAATTTGTGTTAGAAAAGCAACATTGTTGCTGGATAAATGCTCATCTCTTCTGTTGCAGGAGCCACCTATGGTACTGGCATTACAGCTATCAAACTGACTGCCCTGGGTAGACCTCAGTTATTGGTAAGTATATAGTTATAATTATACAATAATTGGAATTATTTGGGTTTTTTGTGATAAGATATTAATCTAGTTCGATTGAATTATATAGATTAAATTATTTTATTAGAAATTTACAAATTGATTTTTGTTAACATGTATTACCTAACCAACTTATTGGTGTTACTTTTGAGTATTTAATCAATTTATTGTTAAGTTAAATTGATGTACACTTTAGTTAAAATGAAAATTAACTAACAGTGTTTATGATGATCGCAGAAAGTTAATTTATTAATTATAAAATAGTAAAATTATACAAGTTCGGTGTCATAACCAAAGAACATTACCAGTTCAAATTATTTTATAAAATGATATTTTCAAAAATTTTCCAACGCTTCCGAAAAAATATAGCTTAGAGATCTGGAGTTAACTGAAATTTATGTGTTTGGCAAATAAATTACGAACCTATGCGACTGAAATTCAGGACAATCATATTCAGAAATGCATTTCAGCGAATTGTTTTCCCAAAATCCATCCATTTAATTTGGGAATAATCATTGGATCCGAAACTTTCCTCTCATATTGAATATATGTTATTAAAATGTTGATACATTCTTTGTTGAGACTAGATAAATATATGAATTAATTGTCTTAGAATGTATGTAGAACATTTTACATTCTAATTGTCTTCATCTACCATCATCATCACACATCATTCTCAGCTTATTCAACCATTTCCATTATGGTGTAGCCTCCCTCACATATTTAGATGCTCTCTAGAAGTTATCCCTGCTAATTTCCTAATATCATGGTCTCATCTCAGGTTTGGTCTTCCTCTAGGTCTTTTAATTCCTCATGGGCACCATGTTGTAATTTTTGAGGTCCATCTGTTGTCTGTCCTTCTTGCCAGGTGTCCTGCCCATTGCCACTAGCGGGATTTGATTCTGTGGGTGACATCTATTATCTGGGTCTTTTGTCGTATATCTGTATTCTTTTACGGTCTTTCTTGGTTATTCCCAACATATTTCGTTCCATTGAGCGTTGTGCGACCTGCAGTTTCCTTATGATCTCCGTTTTAAGTGTCCAGGTTTCTCATGCATGAGTCATGACTGGTAGTACACATTGGTCGAATGTTTTCCTCCTTACACAAAGTGGCATTCCAGACTAGAATATGATTGAGCCTCTTCCACAAATACTCCATGCTAACTTAGTTCTTCTGTTGATTCCTCTGGTTGACATCTATCATACTTTACACAAAATAAGAAAGATTATCTGTTAACTTTCTAATGGCTTATACAATATAAGGGTTTGTCATATAAGATATATATATTTATAAAAAAATATTGATTTTTTAAAGTTTTCTGAAGTGGCTATATACCCAGATTTTGCGGTACAATGGACCTGCATGCCATTGGATTAGATTATAAGGAGGTGGCTGGCTATTCATTCCACTGCGACTTTTTTAGATTTATTTTAGCCATCTTATATCTAGATTACTTTCTCCGCTCTTATACATTTTAAAAATTTTAATAACGTGGTGACTGAATCTTCCATATAGCTCTTATTATCACTTAGTACAAAGAACTGCACATTTCTCAGGCTATAGCACTGGCATAGAATGTATTCTGTCGTTTCTTCTGTTAATTGACAGACTCTGCTCATTGCTTCATCTGTTAATCCCCTTAAGTTTAAGTGCTTTTGAGCTTGCAATGTCCTGCGGTCTACTACACCACTACAGTTTGTTTTGGACAGTTTTCCGCTCGTTGTTTATGCGGTATACCTTAAATTTTGGTGAGTGTTCTATTAACACTTGCCTAGTTTCAACAACTGCCTCTGTTCCTGGTGATTTTTTACCGTTCTAGATATTTGTTGGGCACTCATTGATTTGTATCCAGTTTTGTAATTGGTTTGCAAGCACCGCTGACGGGTACTGAACCGATGAATGACATTGATATGCCTTGCTGGATCCTTGCATCTGCCTTTTGGTTGTCCGACATAAATTTTGGCACTAAACACTCGCACACAATCCCATGCGGCACTAAAGACACTAATCAAGTGTCTTTAGTGCAGCTTGGATATCTGTACTGATCGGTGTTTTCTCTCTGCCTATTATTTTTTCTTCCACATAATATACATCCTTAGATAAGTTTACACTCGGAAGGCTATCCGTTGTTTCAGGTCCACAGTTCCAGCTTCTAGGCCTTCGGACCGTTCTTGAGTCAACTGTGTACTAGGTTGCCTCACTGTTCTTCCAGTTTTCCATTTCGGGTATTTTAAGTTTGTTTTTGAAGCTCTACCTTATTGCTATTACGTTTCTCGGACTCTACATCACATCGATATTATTCACACAAAAATAATGTTAGAGTATATCATTTTTAGTCTCATTGTTCAATTAGTCGTATTCGACTATTATTCCTAATATAACATTTCGTCGTTCTGCTAGAGTGAAATTTTCTGATAAAAAGTTTTGTCTGTATAATTCGAAATATCGACTCATATTCTGCAATTTCTCCTAATTGACATTTTAAGACGAAATGTCCTATGTTAATTTAACTCCAAAATAAAAGCATAAAATAAAATTAATGTGAATTATTTAATCTGTTTTTTTTCAAATAAATATGACAATAATAAGAAATATCCATAGAAATGCAAAATATATAACATGGAAAATTAGAAAAACAAACACTTATTTTCTTCCCTTGGGAAGTTGGCCAGGAAGGATCAACACTTAGGAGAAATTGCAGGCTCCAAGTCGAGATCATATGTAATAAAAAATCTTTTAAATATATCTAAAATCTTCTCAACCAATATTTTCTGTATATCAACAATACAAATACATATTCCCCAAGTAGTCATTAGTATGACTTTAATATTCGGTGTTACGACCACTGAATATTAATTCTGTGGTACAATTAAGAAAAGTTAGATAAGTCTGGTACATAGGTATGGTAATTCTAGGAAAACTCGCAATAAACAAGAAAGCTCCATTGTAAGATTGACAATTATAATAAAATGAAAAAAAAATATAATATTAATTGATATGTATACATAAAATAAAGATTGCATTTGTATTTTCCAGCTTCAATTATCTGAAGTAATCATGCGCACCCGTCAGTATATGGCTGAAATTGTCGGCGGTGAAGGTAACGTTCTCACGCATCACACGAAACCGGAAGAACTAGAGGCCAAGTTCGCAAAGATTCAGGACAAAGAGTCCCTCCGAAAATTCCTTACGCAAGTTACGTACGATAAAGAAGGGTGAGTATCATTTTTGTTCCAATTTTATTTTACCGGGAGCGTCTCAAAAGTGACCCACCCCTATAACTTTTTTATTTTTCAGATAAAAAAACGAGATTTGGTATATTAGTATATGTCATAAATTAGGATTGATTGACGTATTCAATTATTTTCGGTCACTTCCTGTTTCCCCGGAAATGATTACAACTTTTGATTTTTAAATGACTTGGTATTTTTTTACTTCATTTGATAGAAAATTATATTCTAAATAGAATGACAGCATATGTCAACTTTTGGCATTTTAAATTTAAAAAATGTAACGACAATTTGGCTCCAAAATATTAAGTGTGTGGTACCAAATTATTCGTAATTTTTTTTTCCAAATATGCTAATGAGCCATCCCTCTTAATTGCTGGGCCTATCTTTTAATCGGCCAGGATAAGACACAAAAAACATTAGACCATCATAACTATTTTTCCAAGGTTCTGAAATTAAAAATTAGTGTTTTAACACAGCCATGACACTCTAGATTGAAATGTAAAATACGATTGTTTTTTAAGCGAGAATGTCGACATATAATATATCATTCGATTCAGAGTGTCATTTTCTATTGAATAAAATAAAAAATACGGAGATGCCATTTAAAAATTAAAAGTTATAGTAATTTCCGGTGAAACAGGAAGTGATCGAAAACAATTGAATACTTCAATCAATCCTAATTTATGTTATATACTAACATACCAAATCTCGTTTTTTTATCTGATAAAATAAAGAAGTTATAGGGGTGAGCCCATAGACTTAAAATAAAATATAGACTACACTATTTACATCTCAACGCGGTCAAACAATCTTTTTTGTACACATGTTTACTTCTGGGTACAGTCGACCGAGCCTTCCTCATCCAGACTATGTTGTCACGTCTTTAATATTATCAATATTTTTTTTCTTGTTATACACATATATTGAGATATTAATACTACGTTTTAATAAAGTAGGTTTTATATTCCATAGATGTATTAAATAGTCCTTATACTACTAAATTATAAGTCGGATACTGTTTAAAAGGATAAGTTCTTTACTAATATGCGTTTAGAGGCGAGGGAGCCTATTCATTCATTTATTACCTTGTAGTACGCGTCGCACGTGTGCGGTAAAGATTTGTTGCCGCTATGTCCCCGGTTGTATTAACGCATTTTCTTAGCTTGTAGTCCTTAAGTGTTTATTTTATTGACATTTTCTGTTCAAGAACTATAAAATATGGTTCGCCAAATTTGCAAGAAATTTGACTTAAATATTCCATTTAAGTCTTGAAACGACGGTAGGCAACTCTCAATTTACCCATTAGGAGTCAGTGGCGTTGTTGTAAAAAGGCGCTTATTTAGATAATATTTTAGTAAAATGTAAAATCTGAATTTTTTCTCTTACATTACATTATTTACATAATTGTATCATAATTATAACCCTGTTAATAATTAATAATGTTTTTATTAAAAATATATTCCGGTTTATTCTAAAATTATCTTCAGAATCTAAAATAACATACAAGAATTTTAAAATGATATTACATTATGAAACAATATTTTTTAATATACCGGGTCGTCTCAAAAGTGGCTCACCCCTATAACTTTTTATTTTTCAGATAAAAAAACAGATTTGTATGTTAGTAGGTATATGACATAAATTAGGATTTATTGACGTATTCAATTGTTTTGGTCTCTTCCTGTTTCACCGAAATGATTACATCTTTTGATTTTTAAAGGCACCCTCGGTATATTGCTACTTTATTCGATAAAAATGACACTCTGAATAGAATGACATATCATATGTCAACTTTTGACATTGTCGCTTAAAAACAAATCGTATTTTAAATTTCAATTCAGGGTGCCATGGTGTTGTTAAAAACACTAAGTTTTAATCAAGGAGCCTTGGAAAAATAGTTTTGATCGTCTAATGGGTTTCGTGTCTTGTCTAGGCCGGTTAAAAGATGTACAAATCGTATTTTTAATCATACATATGTCAATTTTTTCAAATGGAACAAGAGTGAGTCATTAGCATATTTGGAAAAATCATTTTTATATGAATATATTGATACCACCACTTGGTATTTCGAGTCAAATTGTCGTTATGAACCGCGTGTTACAATTACAATTAAGCCATATGCAAAAATGTCAAAAGTTGACATATGATATGTCATTCTATTCCGAGTGTCATTTTCTATCGAATAAAGTAGAAATATACCGAGGGTGCCGTTTAAAATTAAAAGTTATAGTCATTTCCGGTGAAAGAGGAAGTGACCATAAACAATTGAATGCGTCAATCAATCCTAATTAATCTCATAAACTAACATACTAAATCTTGTTTTTTATTTGAAAATATAAAAAAATATGTGGATGAGCCACTTTTGGGACGCACCCGGTATAATAAAGACAGTACCGAGTTAAATAAATGTAGTTTTCATTTTATCCACTTCCTATCACCTTCTTTGCTTTAATGGAACAGATTTATGTTTTCTCTAATTTACATAATAAGACATCACCTAACCAGAAAAAAAATTACAACAATCATATATTTTTTTTCTCTCCCTGTCGCCGATTCTATTATATCTGTAGAATAGATCCTGTTTTGATTAATATTAGGGGTTGTAAATGTTTGACTAAAATTAATAATTTATTATTAATTTCAAAAATTACGTAATTTCGATTATAAAATTTCTTCTATAACGTGTATTTTATTATTTTTATCCTTTTTGGATTCTAAGACGTTTTTTCTAAACTTTTATTTAAAAAAACCTGTCCTAAATCTTAATAAAATATAAAAAAGTTTAAATACGATATATTTTTAATTTAATTATAGCTTCATTAAAATAAAAAAATTACCCGGCTATGATATGGAGAGTTCAGGTGTACTTGAGAAACGAAAGACAGTGTTGTGTTTTTCGTCACAGTCGTCAGGAAACGACCGTTACGACAGAGACAACCTTTCTATCGCTCGTGTCGCACTCGTTATAACCTAAAACAATAACACAACAATAACAAGACATTGTCTGACCGTATGTTCCAGCTATTTATGAATGAGATGCTCAGTCTATATTTTATTTTAAGTCTATGGGTGAACCACTTTGGGGTGGGGTCACAACCTTTAAGCGTAAGAGACAAATTGTTCTTACTTTTGTCAATGCTCAACCAACAAAAACTGTTTTAAAGCATTAATCTACCTTTATCGTTTAAAATTGTTTAATTGATGAATAATATAATTTATGTTTTATATATTGCTTAAAACATTTGTTTATCAATAATAATTTTTCAATAATTATTTAAATCTAAATCAACACTGCTTAAATATAAAGTTGCAGGCATTTTAGGAACTCTATTCAGAAGTTTAACTAAAATATTAAATCTAACCGCAGCTTATTCAATATTCAATACTCAATTCAAACTCTATATCTTCTAGTATTTGCGTGACACCTGATGCGCAAATACCTCCTTCATCGCTGGATCTTCATAGACTACATATACACAATGAGTTTTAAATAAGTGCAAATATTTTCGGAGCTGGTAGATCTCGGTAAAAAAAATGATTCTTCGCTTAAATTTTGAGAACCATTGGATCTTTTCTGAGTTTTCTTTCTTGTAGATTTAATATACTGCCTACGTTGCCATATTATGAAGATATTTTGTTTTTTTAACCAAAAGTAAAAATCCAAAAATTTTTTCAAAAAATTCCAAATTTTCAAAAAAAAATTTCGTCAAAAATATCTCATAGGCGTGTTTCTCTGGGGTCGAAATATACTACCCCTAAAAATATTTGTACTTATTTAAGACTCACTCTGAACAATACTAATAAGACAGAATCTGTATAGTCTTATTAGTATTCTTATAACTATATAGTTATGTATTGAATAAGCTGTAGTATAACGCTTCAGATAGGGAAACGTACTAAAATTATCAAAATCAAATCCCATAGATTTCCAACAACAAACACCTGTTACCCAGGTGATCTTTGTAGGTGATGATCACCGTGGATTTCATAGTCACGATAGTCATACTAAACCTCGCATACATCATGACGATTTCCTCATTGCATCTGTCTGTTTTATGCAGTATTCTCCATCTTTTCCCATGGTCGGGTATCATCGACGAGGACCAAGGATTGAGCACTACTTTTAGGGTGCCCGACCTGAAGACAGGTCGTATGGCCAGGTTAATCACGCAGCTGTCGCCAAAGGAGGAAGAAATGTTTAAAAACATGATTAGGAGGATAAATACTATTGTAAAGGTTAGTTAAATATTATGGACAATATTATACAGTAGAACTTCATTCATTCGGACACGCGCCAAATCTGACACTTCAGTAGTTCAGTTCAATTTAAACCAGGTCTCTTTGAGAAGAATGGACGCCTTCTTTAAAGTTAAGAAGAATTATTTGCCATAATATATTAATATACCATTTTTAATAGGCCGCACAAGAGATGGACGTCCGCATAATGGTTGACGCAGAACAAACCTACTTCCAGCCAGCTATTACACGTATTACTTTAGAATTTATGCGTAAATATAATAAAGACAAAGCCATAGTCTTCAATACATACCAATGCTACTTGCGAAATGCTCTCACTGAAGTAACGACTGATTTGGAACAAGCTAAACGTCAGAATTTCTATTTCGGCGCAAAACTTGTTAGAGGCGCTTATCTTGAACAAGTAAGTATAATATATATCAAACATAATACAGTGCAATCGCGATAATATGAAGACAAAAATTTTTAGGTTGTTCATACTAACGGTATGTTCATATTATTGAAGGTAGTAAAAATACATAATAAAATACGGATTAATATTTTAAAAATCGTTTAATCGTACATCAAAATCAAGTGCTTAATATCTATATACATTACATAAAACTAATTATTAGTTCTAAAATATGAAGTTAATTTTGACTGAGTTTGTTTGGCTGAAATGTTAGCTAGAACTGCTTTTTCAAGAATGTTTTTTAGAGTTGTAATATCCGATAAATTTATTACGTTTTGTTTAGCCCATTCTAATGATACTGTAAGGGCCTAGACTGCTTCGCTATGTTTAATTGTAATTATTAGCTGTTCCTCGATTTCAATGTCACTCTCATTTGAATCCATATTTTCAGCTTCTTCCAGGCTCGCTTCTTCTATCACTGAATCCTTGTTCCATTCTTCAATGTCTACAGCCCGTGTATTCCGCCTGTTAAAACGTTTAAAAATTACTACATAATATGTATTAATTTATACTATAGTTAATGACCTAGACGTTAATGACCTTACTTTAGATAAAACCGGTTTTTAAACAAAAATGTACAAATGCAAAACTTACAGGCCCTATAGCGCCTAAAAGTGCTATTGTGTCTCTTATTGGGTCGGCAGCTCGTTCTTCAATTAGCTGTTGTCTTATGCGTGATAGAGGCAAGTCGTCCTCGTCTAATGCATCCGTAAAGTCAATAATGTTTCGCCAACATTTTGAGATCATGTTTGGGTTTAGTTTTTCCCATGCGGCCATTAAATGGATCACTGCATCCCTTAACGTAGTTTTCTTAAGGGCTTCACCTACAGTGTCATTTCCAGTAATAATGGAACTAAGAAGACTGTTCCTATAGAAAAGCTTGGTAAGCCTAAGCACATTCTGATCCATTGGCTGAATAAGTGGTGTAACGTTCGGAGGCATGAACATTACAAAGATCATACCATCACTAGATTTTAAATCTGCTGCAGGTGGATGAGACGGAGCGTTATCCAAAAGAAGTGCCGCCTTTTCTGGTAGATTTTGAGATCTCAGAAAACTTTTAACCTAAAAAACCGTTAGTACAATAAAGTTAGAAATTAGAGGAGAATATTTTTTATGCTTACCTCTGGAACAAATTGCTGAAAAAAACAGTTTTTAAAAAGTTTCCAGTCATCCAGGCGTTCTTAGTGTGCCGGTACACCAAGGGATTATGAAAGTTTTTGAAACATCTCGGATTTTTTGCAGTTCCGATAAGTAATGGTTTTATTTTATGCGACCCTGAGGCATTGGCGCATCCCAAAAATGTAACTCTTTGTTTGGCTATTTTGAGTTTAGGTGCAGTTTTTTCGGTTAGTGATTGTACAACTGGTGCTCATTTAATTCATATTTTTCAATCACCATTTTTAGTTTTTCTTTAAATGGATTAATAAGTTCTGGCTGACTTGACAGTTTTTCTCCGGTTATTTTTTAAAATCTTACCCCATACCGTTCTTTAAACCGTTGTAACCACCCATCACTTGCTTTAAAGCTGCTCACTTTTAAACTGGAACTTAAACTCAAAGCTTTTTGCCTTATCATCTCTCCAGAAACTGGCATATTTCTCTCGCGTTGTGCAAGGAACCATTTATAAAGCAGTTTTTCCATTTCCCGAAGTTCTCCTTTTTTTATTGTGCATTTTTTGTTAATTTAGACGCACAACTTGCAACTCTTTCGACAATTCTTTTTTTGTTTTTAATTAAACACACTGTTGATTTGGCAATACCGTACTTTTTTGCCAAAAGCGTCACGCCTAACCCTTTATCAACATCTTCTAAAAGTTTCGCTTTCTCATGAAGAGAGAGACATTTTGATTTACCTTTCACTTTAACCATTTTAAATTATTACAGTTAAAGAGTTATTAAACATTTTATAGACTCTGTTTATGAAACTAGCTGCGTTCACCTCTGTTACATAAATAACAATGAATTTGAACCTCTCTAACAGACACAAAATAGAAAAAAAACAAGATCTAACAAGTTGTTCATATTACCGAGATTTCAGGCTGTTCATACTATAGAGTAGTCAATGAAAAAATTATTGTGTTCATATTACGGAGTGGTTCATATAACTGCGTGTTCATACTATCGCGATTGCACTGTATATATATATTTTTAAGATAATGATCATTTATCCCCAAATATTAAGATTTGTTTTGATTTACGAAAATTTGTGTTATATCGCAAACTAACTTTATTTAGAACTAAATTTAACAAAACGTTTCTATTTACTGTAAATACGAATGCTAATTGTCTTGAACAACCCCAACGGATTTAGCGTTAATCAGTCGTAAATTCATGCACGTGTGCTTTTCGGCGATGATGCGATTTGCGCGGTTGCCCGACTTTTTGAGCGGTTAAGATTTAAAACAGTAGATGATAATTGGACTATTAAATTTAATGTCTTTTTTGCAACATTACACGATCTGTTGCTAAAAATAACAGCATAGTATAGTACTTGTAAATTAAAGTAGAAATATATTAATTTTGCAAAAAACAATAATAATAAAGTTTTATACCGGGTGCGTCTCAAAAGTGGCTCAGCCCCTATAACTTTTTTATTTTTTCAGATAAAAAAACGATCCGTATATGACATAAATTAGGATTTTACTAACGTATTCAAAATTGTTTTCGGTCCCTTCCTGTTTTACCGGAAATGACTACACCGTTATATTTTTAAATTGCACCCTCGGTATTTTTTTAGTTTATTCGATAAAAAATGACACTCTGAATAGTGACATGTCAATGAGTGACATATCATATGTCAACTTTTGACATTTTCGCTTAAAACAAAGTTAAATTTCAATCTAGAGTGCCATGGCTGTATTAAAAACAGTAATTTTTAATCAAGAAGCCTTGGAAAAATAGGTTTGATCGTCTAATCTTTTTAATCGTATTTTTAATCATATCTCAATTTTTTCAAGTGGAACGAGGCGTGGCCCGTTAGCATATTTGGAAAAGGTATTTTCCAAATTTGCAGGTTTGTGTGAAGGTTGTTGTTTCGGGTAATAAAAAATAAGTGAAAAAGAATTCGAACTAGACGTCATGTTGTTTTGTGACAATTTCAAATGTTAATAAAGTTGCCGAAAAAAGTTAAAGCGTAAAGGAGAGCGTAATTAGGGCGTTGTTGGATGCAATAACATTCAGTAACTCAACTTTCCCGGATATTCAACTCTCCCGAAACAACATTTTATAACTTCATAGTTTCTCACACCGATTTGATCAAAAGCAAAAATGAATTCAAGCAGTCCGACGAATCAAGTGAGCAAACAAAGTGCTCGTTACATAATCAAAGAATTAAATAGACATATACTGTGAGAGGAAAAAAATAATTTGCAATATTAATGGTACACTTTTTTTTAACCAACCAGTGATTAAATGTTTTTAATATTATAATTATGTACCTTTAAAAAATTTCGTTATAGCCGAAATAACCCCAATTATGACCCCACTAGCAAAACCGGTGATTAAAACTATGTTCGCTACCGTAGTTGAACTCATCTAAAAAGTTTTTTTAGCTGGAATAATAAATTACCTATAATACAAGTTAGACTTTCTGAAGATATCAAAATATTTACATTTTTATTTTTAGAATTTCCACAAATTATACTTCCTAACACTTTTAGAATAATTATATAATAAATTTTTCGTATACTCGCTATTTAAACCCGTGTATTTGTATATACTAGTTGTTTACGATATTCTCCGATGGTGGCAACACCGGCAGAGAATGCACCAAGCCTATACTACCAGTTAAAATACTTCCAGCATTTATTTAAGAGACACTTTGTATTTCTCTGAATGTGGTAGACAATGATTCAGTATTGAAAATAAAATTATTTCGGACTTCCATTGTCTTTATTTTTTTTATAATCTTGCTGGCCAGGGTATAGGCGGTAGTATAGGTTTGTACGTGGAAAATCCCATGCTACTCTTAAACATTCGTACCCCAGATGCCACTAAATATTAAGACAATAGTAACAGAAATGTCAACATTGTAAATTTCGTTTCTCAGGAAAGAGCTCGAGCTGCTGCCATGGGCTATCCAGATCCTACAAACCCCAACTTCGAAGCTACGAGCGAAATGTACCATAAAACTCTTACTGAATGCCTAAGACGAATCAAAGCATTCAAAGATAAGGGCGAAGATAAGAAAATTGCCATCATGGTAGCGTCACACAATGAAGACACAGTCAGATTTGCAATAGAGAAAATGAAAGAATTCAATATTGAGCCATCTGATAAAGTTATTTGCTTTGGTCAGCTATTGGCTATGTGCGATTACATCACGTTCCCATTGGGTGAGTATATTACTGTTCTCTATCTATTACTGGTTCTTTTCTTCAATTTCATTTATTTTTTATTAATCAAACAGGTCAATCTGGCTACTCTGCTTACAAATACATCCCATACGGTCCAGTAAATGAAGTGTTGCCTTATTTGTCTAGAAGAGCGCACGAAAACAAAGGCGTTTTGAAGAAAATTAAGAAGGAAAAGAGACTGCTCGCTAAAGAAATTTTGAGACGTTTAGGCACTGGACAAATATTTTATACACCAAAAGGGAATTATGTTCCAGTTTAAAAATATGTGAGTATACGTTTTTTAAAATTCCGCTGTCATAATATTTTCAAAAAGATGGTTGACATAATAGAACTCTATAGAAAAATTAAAGCAATTTACAGGCAAGCATTCGCCATCCATCCATAGACTTAAGCTTAATTTTTTTTTCAACTGTAAAACGTCGTCCTGTTCCAAGTTTAATGGCTTCAATGTAACTGTATCTGACTCAATACCCAACTTTCTAATAAAATTGATATTTTTATCTGAAAGTGACCAAACTGAAAGCCAATGGTGAATTTCTTTAAACCTGTACAGTCCCCGCTGTGTTGGTAATACTTTTGGGTCGTTATTTACATGTGTGGAAAAGTGGGAGTGTGAAAAATGCGACGGTGTGCTGTTGCAGCGTTGCCACACTCTCAGTGATACAAGTATGCCTTGCCCTGTCTAGTGTAGTATAGTATTTCCGAAGTCAACTGGAAGGTCACCCGATGCCGACAGAGGCAGTGCCGAAATTAAAAGGTTCAATATATTCCAACTGTTACTTTGAATGTGGCAGACAGTATTAAAACGTAGTAGATTCAGTATTAAACCTAAAAGACTTTCGGACTTCCATTGTCTATTTATTTTGCTTACACAATGTTTCGGTTAGAAGTACCACTGACCGTTATCAAGTGTGAACTAAACTAAATCCACTACTGCGGTTATACAGGATCCGGCAATAGTACGTCGGGCATCTGTAGCTCCTTAAAATTCCTTAGTAATATACGTCAGAATATATGCTAAACACATTATATATAATAAAAATATATTAAATTTATAGTTCATGTCTGGCAATTTTGCAATTTTATAGATAAACGTGGCAATATCGATTTTTTTTTCTCGCATTCCTTCCGTAGCTACAGATCCGCTGGTCAAACAGTATGTACAAGGATGTATTTCAGGAAAATATTTTAACATCTATAGGGTGGCTCAAAAAAGTGTTAGTGGATCGGGATGATTTTTTTAAAATGGAACACCCTGTATATTATTGCATTTTTGGCTTCCTTTCGGATCACTTTACATAATCCTAAGATCCATATTTCGATAGTTTCAAGGATATTAATAAATAAATAAAAAAATTATATTTTTCAACCTTCATTAAAAAAAATATTACAAATATAAGAACTGCCCTGAAATCAAAACTATATTAGGTATTTACTTTAGATGGTCTATACTTAACTTTGCTATAAATATCGTAATCTTAAATCATACAGGATATTTAAAATTCTACGCTAAAGTTTTTAAAATATATATATTTTTTTAAATAGAATACCCTGTATATTTTTTTTATTATATGGAGAATTAAAAAATGAGCATTTTTTGTATTTAAAGTATTCCAAAATTTTTAATGGTTTCGCAGATACCACGCAGTATTATTTCATATGATTCTCTCAGCGGGAAAATACGAGAGAAAAATCATTGGGTGGCTTTGATAAAAATTTACTATGGAAAATGCCATATGAAATATAAAACCGCAAATATCTGCGAAACCGTTAAAACTTTTGAAATACTTTTAAATACAAAAAATGTTCATTTTTTAATTCTCCATCTATTGAAAAAATAATATACAGGGTGTTCCATTTAAAAAAAAAACGAAGAAAATTTATTTTATATTTTAGAAAGTTTAGCGTAGAGTTTTGAACATCCTGTATGATTTACGATTACCATATTTATAGCAATGTAAGTACAGATCATCTAAAGTAAATACCTAATATGTATATAGTTTTGATTTCAGGACAGTTTAGTTATTGTATTTTTAATAATTTTTTGAAGGCTGAAAAATATATTTTTTATATCTATTCATATCTTAGGATTATGTAAAGTAATCTGAAAAGAAACCAAAAAAATGCAGTAATATACAGGGTGCTCCATTTAAAAGAATTCATCCCGATCCACTCATACTTTTTTAGCCACCCTATAGAAGTTAAACTATTTTCCTACAATACATCCTAGAACATACTTTAGATTAGCACTTAAACAAAATTCTTAATTCTTAAATAGAATTCTTAAGTTTTGTATTTTAGGAGCTACAGATGTTCGACGCACTATTGCCGGACCCTGTAACTAGAGCCACAGATTAGGTATCCTATAAGTATACAGATAAAAATATTGTCCCTAATTCGTGGTAAGAAAATTGTTTTAAATGTTCTTGTGCCCAAAAATAAACTCCCGTTTAAACAGCGTAATAACTGGGCCAGTCACAAGGCCAGTCAGGCGCTGTGTACAATTTTAGAGGCTATAAGTGGGCGTGCTTGAGATTTTAGAGGCTATAAGTTGTGCGCAAACTAGTAACCTTGCGCTTGTGCGCAAACTAATAACTAGCGCGCGACTCCGAAAGTTAGAACCACGAAAAACAATGCTTTTGACGATAAGTTTATAATCTGTATAATCTGTGCTAGAACCGAGTATCCAATTGCAAGTTCGACTCATTGGTGCACCAGCCTGAGGAGGATGCTCTCTCTCTCTTGACGATTCTATATGTGAAAGGAACATCGCAGAAGATCAGGCGAATAGCTAAGCAATATAAAATTAAAACTGTTTTAAGTCTAGGACTACTCTAAGAAATGTCCTAACAAAAACAAAACCTGAATCATCAAACCAGTAGAAAGAGTACATCTACCAGGTACCTTACATAAAAAACATACGCAAAGCGGTGAAACAACGAAGTCGGGCATTGCAGATCATGTGTGGTCCAAGCACCACAACATAAAATGGTTGGAAGCTCGGGTTGTCCACAAAGAACCCCATTGGAAAAATCGCAAAATTAAAGAGGTCGTATTCATTTCTAACAATAATAAAATCATTAGCAATCCAAGTATGGAAATTTCAACAATATGGCAACCACTTATAAAACGCTCCACTGCAGGTGTTTTTAGTGGACAACCTCACGCTTGACTGCATCCAACAAATTCACGGGGAATGCTCGGCTCTAGTATATAAGCTCAGTAGTTTTAGGATTTAGATTAGTTCACACTTGATAACGGTCAGTGATACTTCGAACCGAAACGTTGTGTAAGCAAAATAAAAGACAATGGAAGTCCGAAACTCTTTTAGTTTTAATATTCCAACTGTCTTCAGATAAACTACATATATAATCACGGTCGAAAGACGCTTTTTTTTCTGGAAGATAACTACATAAAATCATTAGATATGTTTCTAGACATTTGAAATCTAGTTATAGAATATCGTTAGGGCGACCGTTCCTTTTATAATGAAAAACCATTAGTAATCGTAGTAATTTGAAAACTCAACTTCTTAACATACAGGGTGTCCCAGAAATAAAGTCCAAAATAACGGAGTTATTTTAAAAAATGTCTACCTATGTGGCGGATTCATCTCTCCAAAAAAATCCTTTATGGGTATTTCGCCATTGCACTGCAAGAAAATCTACAAAATAAAATAGTTATTTTTTGTAAACACTTTTGCGTTAAACCTAAACGGACACTGCTTGTCAGAAGTTATGTTGTTTTTTGTCAGTTATACAAATTTGCCTAACAAAGAAAAAAATGCTTAACAGTGGCAGTGGCGAAACACCCATAAAGGATTTTTTGGAGGGAGTTATTTTACTTTGAAAATTTCCAAAAAAAATGATTTTTTGCTAAAATTTTGAGAACCACTCGATCTTTTCTGGATTTCTTTCTTGTAAATTTAATCTAATATCTGTGTTGCCATATTATTAAGAAATTATGTTTTTAACTAAAAACTAAAATTCAAAAAAAATTTTGAAAAAAATTTGTAATTTTCAAATTTTTTTTTCGCGAAAAAACATCATAGGTGTGTTTCTGGGGCTGAACTATACTACCAGTTAAAATACTTGCACTTATTTCTGGGATACCCTGTATAAATGTTTGCGTATTCACTCTCCGTTGTAATAAATATGTTTGTACTGGGTCGCCGTGACAATTACAACGTTGCATATAGTCAAAACTTTGAATAAGAAGACTAAGCAAGAAGTATATCAAAAATTTTAGGTCCACCGCGATGGGCCTCAAATATGGCCGACTTAAATTCCGGTTTATCAATGCCGTTCTAATTTTATTTAAAAATGTAAAACTATGATGTAGGGTAGACGTGGGGTAGACTCAATAATTTTTATTTTACGTTGTGAATAAACGTTGGTAGTTATTAAAATTGTTATAAAAATATAATAATTATTTATAACCATAAACAATCCGATACGCTACTGAAGCAGGAAAGTCAAATTGACGTATCTAAATTTTTTGACATCTAATCTTTGATAAGTAGTAAATAAAAGCAAAAATGCAAGAAAAAGAATTTCATAAATGATCGGTTTACTACACGTATGTATATTATATAGTCACTTACTAGCGAAAAGTTGTTCCATTATTTCACTCAATTTTTGCCGAGATCTACCGCACGCTACACAACCAACTATTTTAGTCTTTTTCGATAAATCGCGACAGTGTCACTGTTAATTTAAGTTCTGCCACAATTTCCAATCTAGATTTACTAGCTTTATACAACTATCAGTAGTAGAATAAATAATAAATAACATAAAATAAGCTTCGTAAAGACTGACAAATCCACAAAATTTCAAATCAAATTCAAATGTGTCAAATGAATCGTCAAACAGAACTGTCAAGGATCCCCACCCTAGAGTCCTTTTTCCGCCCACCATGCATGAATACATGCATAGCATTATGCTCCTTCCTTAGTCTTCTTATTCAAAGAGTCAAACTTATTTTTTTTGTTACTGAGTATGTTGAAGAAATTCTGTATAAACTTTTTTCGATAACTCAATAATAAAAAATGTTCATCTTTGTTGCGAATATTTTTGCACGCCCTTTTTTATACATATTATATCTAATATCTCTCGTTTTTATTTTTAGGTTCCTCCCTCCCCTGTTTATTCGAGTACCATAAAACATCGCCGCGTTTTGTCCGGCTACGACGTAACTTATTTGTAGATAAAATAAGTAGTTTGAAAGCAAAATTCTTTTTCGTATTTTCTAAATAACTGTATCTGCGTGAAAATGAATTGCACCCGAGGCCTAAAGTTTTTTGCAGGATCTGATAAGTCTAAATAGTCAATTAAGATAGAAATGATTAAATCTCGAGATCGATACATTTCATGAATTTTTGATGTAATATTCTTAATAAGGACTCTAATACTAGTTCTCTATAGTTAAATTATGCTAATTGTAAAATTAAGTCGACTATTGAAAACAGTTGTTTGGCTTCAAAGATTATGAAATGTTGAAGAATATTGTTTCACGCAGATCATAATAATATGTATGTAATTTTGCCTAAATTATATTAAAATTAAAAACTTGTACAGATGTAATTTGTGTATGAATGTTATTGATGTACATGATCGTAAATTAAGTTTTGTACGTTTAAGTGCAAATTGGAAAATTTTTATTACTTAATTTCTTCAGTATTTTTTAGATTTTTATTTACAATACAGTGTTTGTAATTTTCGATCGATTATTACTAAAAATCATGATATTATGAGAGATATAATTCAAGGAATATATTTTGCTGATCGACATGCCGATTTCGACATTTTTGTAGCCTGTGATTTAATAATTTAATATAAAAGAAAAGAAAAGAACTCTTACCTATTAGTGTTTTATAAAAAATGTTTCTTTTTGGTGTGAATCAAATAAACTTAATTAAAATTATTGTGATTTTTATTTGGTTTTTAATAGCACTTGTGATTTTACTTAATTTGTTTGCAAATATGATAGAGCATGTTATTGTCAATGATAGTATTTAGTTTGTAAACAGATTAGGTTTTAGTTAAAATACCAGTTATTTATTAATATGTCCATAATAAAAATGTTCAGACAATAAATCTTAATAAATAAATGTCATGTTAATAAGTGTTGTTTAGTTGTTGCCAATTTAAGGCATTAATTTGTATTGAGGTAAGTTTAAATAAATGTAGACTTCTTGACGTTCGGAAAAAAAGAGAAGGGGAAATGTGCCTACCCTCTCAGATATTTATTCATAAAATACACAATGCTAACTTCACACACAGTAGATCTGTGTGTGGTCGCGGTGATTAACCTCCCACCTATACTTTCTACAATGTACCTTAATTGTTACACTTTATTTTAGGTTAAAATTTAATTTTTTGTCCCTTCTGTAAAATTGTGTCGTAAGCAGTTGCCTCTTTGTTCTCCGAGAGGGGATATGACTTCTAAATATGTCAAAAATAGTATGCAAATTCAAATCAACTTAATACAAATTGAATTTGAATTTAAAAAAATGATTTAATTATACTTACTAATTAAAACATTACAAAATAATATTTGAACTTTTAGAGTAAAGGATAATTAAGCATGACATCTTGTCTTGCCAGTTCCAGCAACATAGGATCGTCAAAGAATTTGTTGATAGACACGTCTTGACTTAGACCTTTTCTTCGTCTCGTTTTAATCATGAATTCTCTCGCCAGATGTGTTGCTGGTTGCGGTTCCAAAGGTCGAATAACTATAGATTTATCCAGTGGATCTCCAGGAACAATCTGAAAGAAATAACGCTGTATTTAGAAAGTACTCATTGCATTTTTAGTCTTTACTAGATATGCGATAACTCGAGCGAAAATTCATAAAAAAATCATTGCTTAAAATGTCATCAATAATCATCATTATTCTGTGTCGGCCTTGTGGTTATTTCAGTGTCATTTTTTCAAGCATTATTGCTAATTATTGGAGATATTTTAAAACATCAATATTATAATAAATTAGTTTGTGTTTTGTCGTGTGTTTTAAATTAAGGACCCACGGATTCCGTAACAATTATCTTCTGTATTCTGGACTAGAACTACTTTTACCTGCCAGTGATGAAACACTGATAAACAAAACGCCTGGCCTTGTGTATGTGTTCTTAAGTCAGTTTCAAATCCAAAACTGTCAATGGCGGGAATGAAAGCCTTAATAGTGTATAATGGCGATCCTGGTACTGGGGCATCCTGGGTAACATGGCCACTAAAAATATAAAATATGTATTAACTTTACATTTTTTATTCTGCTTTAAACAAAAACACTTAAAAGTCACTGTTATTTCTGTTGCAATACAAAAGTAGAATCGGTTTATTACATTGAGAGAGATAAAATAATAATATATAAGAGAATAGAATAAACACCTACATAGGTGAATCACAAAAGATATCAGTGACACATCACTTACTTTATTAGAAGGTTAATATAAAAAAGCTATTAGGCCAATCACATTAGAGGGGTCACTTGGAAATAAGTATTGGAAAGCTCATTGTAGGTTTTGGTTCATTTGACACAAAAGAAAAGTTTCTTAGGTTTGCACGGTTGCCGACCACCGCTCGAGGCAGAAAAAGCAAAAGATTCTTGCATTTTAGCAAATATGTCAATATTACTTAAGTTAAAGAGAATTAAATTACGTTAAATGTGAGCATTCATTGAATTCGGTTTAGTAACGTGGCTTAAATCTAATATTGAAGACTGGTGATATTTACCCACTTTGCTGAAAAATACATTAAAGTGACATTCAATGATCTGTCACATGTAAAACATTCTAATTAGAAAAAATACACCTAATGTTACAGAGCATTAAAATGTGGGTTTAATGGGCATTTTAAATTTGTTCCAGTACAGCCGCGAAAATGAAGATATTCCGAAACTTGGCATATTATATGTTCTTCAGTATCCAAGAGAGGTACCCTCCCATTCCTTCCAACTCTGTATGAAATAACTTTACAGAAGAATAAGTCTACAAGCTACTAAGTCCCGAGCCTAGAAATACAACAGCTGTTCAAAAGTGACAAAATAAAAGTATTGACTGAGAGTATCTTAGATGGTGAATACAGGAACGGTAAATAGACCATTCAGGGTTTACAGTAAGATTTACCCATTACATAGTTTTTTCTATAAAAACGTTCCATCCGGGAACGTTCGCTCGATTATTTACCATAAATCCATAGAAACACTAGTTATTTGAACAGATCTGGTGGGATGTAGTTCGTTAATGTCCCAAATGGTGATTCTCTTAAACCCGTGTTTTGTGGTAAAACACCAATGGTATACTCCCATCTCAGCTATAGTTTGGGCTATTGGTATCTTCGTCAACTTGGTAATTATCGAGTCAAAAATCTGCCATCCACAAGTCAGGTGGATTCCCGCCGCTGCCACCACCACTTACAAGACAAATACGATAAAGTTAGTCTTTGTAACCTCTCAGTTCAGGTGTAATAATTAATCAATCTTAGATGGTCAGGATTTCAACAGAATGGAAACTAACTCGCAATTGATATACCGGGTGCGTCTTGAAAGTGGCTCACCCCTATAACTTTTTAATTTTTTTAGATAATGACAACTTTTGATTTTTAAATTGCACCCCCGGTATATTTTTACTTTATTCGATAGAAAATGATATTCTGAATAGAATGACGTATCATATGTCAATTTTTTACATTCTCGCTTAATAAAAAATTAGCATATTTGGAAAAAGCATTTTTATACGAATAAATTGATACCACACACTTGGTATTTCGAGTCAAATTTTCGTTACGCAAGTTAACAATATATAATTTCTAATAATCTTATAATTTCAAATAAACCATATGCGAAAATGTCAAAAGTTGACATATGACATGTCATTCTATTCAGAGTGTTATTTTCTATCGAATAAAGTAAAAAAATACCAATGGTGCCATTTAAAAATCAAAAGTCAAACAGGAAGTGACCGAAAACAATTGAATACGTCAATCAATCCTAATTTATATCATATACACCAAATCTGTTTTTTTTAACTGACAAATTAAAAAAGTTATATCGGTGAGCCACTTTTGAGACGCACCCGGTATATCTATAATACCACTTTTTAAGTCATTTCATACAGGTACCCCCCTTTCTTGGACATATTTTCTTTTTCTCGGCATGAATTCTGTAACTTTCATTGTATTTTTTTATTTAGAATGATTGTTCATACGACGCAACGTTTCGGAACTATAGGCGAAAATTTAAAAAAAAAATACGAGAATTTTGCCATCTTCTGAACTTCTTGAGTCATGTAATTGTGCAAGCCTAGGATACTTCCCTTTCGTGTCAAATGGACCAATCAAAACAATAATAAGCTTTCCAAGTGACTCCTTTATCCTATTTGACAGTCCTATATTCAATCTTAGGGATCTAAACTCAGCATTCAACAAAACGTACCGTCTTTTTGCTAATACCGTATACACGGCTGATACACAATCAGCTGGTGCTTGCACCTCTACAAACAAATAAGGTTCCATTAATCTGGGTGTCGCCATCAGAAATGCAGAATAAACAACTCTTCTCGCAGTAGGAATGATTTGTCCACCGCCCCGATGTAAAGGTTCTTGCGCTATGACGGCATCTAAGATTTTAAATTTTGTATTTCTAATCGGTTCTTCGCACAAAGGTCCCTCCCTGGTACCCCACTGAAAACCTTGTACAATTGAATCTTTTACAGAACTCAACAATCCTTTATCGACTTCTGAAGGTAGAGTGTCATCTACCAGAATGTTAGGACCTGTAAATATTTATAATAGTGTTATGGTAGTGGTAGAGGTAGGTTAATAGAAGTATAGAGGTATAAAAAAACCGTTGCCAGACACGGCATCGCGCAAAGACTGAGATAGCATAGGCGTTGCGGGTCTGGTTCGCAATAGCTGCATTGGTGAATATAAAAATATCAATGAAAATAATTATTATTAATAAATGAATTAAAGAAAATCGTTTTTTAGCAAGTTTATTGCTACTATTAATATGCTTTCTGCAAACTTCTTTTTATATTTTTTACATATTAAAGTTTTGTTTTGGAGTAATAGGGCTCGAACACACTGACGACCAGGTCGCACCGGCCAGGCCGCAGCTACATCTAAAACCTTTAAATCAAATGATACAGCGCACACTAACGTCCTGGCCGTCCGTTGGTCATTGCGACCAGAAGACTGCAAGGAAATATTAGTATTTTCTGCCGCTTGTTGCCGGTTTTCTTCCAAATTAATAATTTTTCAGATGAAATCCCTCAAATTCAAGGCAAAATATTTTATTTTGTATAAGATATGGTGTTTTAGTGTAGTTTTTGCACACGTGCAGAAAATCCAAAGAAATAGTATACAGACTGGATCAAAGGGAAACTTAAATCTAGTCCCTTTTTTATCAAGGGTCGATTCTATTAAAAATTCAAAACATTTTTATATAACATACTCTATTTATGGTTGGTATGATACCTGTTATTATACCTTCGAGTTTGTTGTTATTATAACTTCGATGTTAAAACATAAAAAAATCATATTTAAAGTTTCTACAACCACTTGTTTTTTTATTAAATTAGTTTGTTTAGTCGTATTGTAGTCATGTACAAGGAGGACAACTGTATTTTAAATACTATATATAATTTAACGTTTTTCAAACAGGGTCCCATTAGACTATATTTCTACTAGGTACATTATTTAAAAAAAAAATAAAAGTAAAAGTAACTTAAACATTCATAAAAATAGAAGTATTTACTGTTGTAGATTCTCAGTAACAATAAAAAAGAGGAATTTATATTGTAAACATTGAAATAACTGGAAGCTAAACTTTCTACCTGCTTTTATTTAGAGCCAGTGTCTGAAGACCATTTTTTACGATGGCCCTAATATGTTTACTTCTAATGTCGATAAGAGCCATCAGTAGAAGTCCATATCAGTAGAAAAAAAAAATAGAATATCTCCCTTTTTGGCGGCCGCGCGTACACAATGCTTTTTTTTCGGCCTATTTGTTCTGCTTGCTCGTGCGCGCTCGGTTCGTTCGGGCTAAAATGCTCGAGTCTGGACGCACCTTTAGGAACAATACTGTTTTTGCCCTTTATTGATATAATGCTAAAAATCTCACGAGTTACATGTCTCACTCTATACATATTAAATTACATAGACGTAGGATGTAGAATATTCTGTTATGAAACGACTGATGGAATAGCAGGCATCGCGGATTTGAAAAACATGGAAATAACGACGTTATCGTGTAGTCGGGGTTGGAGATTTCACTTACTCCATACCACACCAGTTAAGTATTTATTAACGAAAAATCCAAGAATATTTTAAATGCATTATTTCATATTAGAACATTTAATAAGCTTCGCTTTTTAGTTAACTGGGATATTTTAACATTTCTGAAACAATATTTTCTAATTGGTAAACGTAAAACGTAAACTGGCCGCAACATCTGGCCGCAGCTATAAACGCAATGCATCCGGCCAGCCGACGGCCAGGTCGTTGCGACCTGGTCGTCAGTGAGTTCGAGCCCATATAGTAGTAGTAATAAAGCTATTTTTATTAATATTTTCAAATATGTACTTTCATTGTTTTTGCTACATTTTATAACTATTCAATAACAACTTAATTCACCAAAGCAAAATAGTAAGTACTTTGCAAAAACTGAAAATTGAAATAAATGAGGACTGTCTAAGGTATTCTTTTTTTTAATATTATTAATTAATGTTGATATTTTTGTTTAATACTAATTTTCTATGTAAGCTCAACTTGCCTGTATTGTCAGGACCAAAAGCCCATATACTCCTAGCAGCTAACAAGTCCCAATCATATTTAGTTTGGAAAAATTCTCCTAATTTTTTCTTGTTCCAGCCTATTTGTACATTTTCGTTTTCGATATCCTCAGCTAATCCCTTTTCCAAAGGCTCAGCAATCATAGTGAGTTTGTTCTTTTTATTTGGTGTTTCGGCAAAACATTTTAAACTTGACGTTTCAACAACAGTTTCACAAAATACTACTACAGGATCAGCCACTATAAATAAGAAAAGATTATTTCTGAAACGTAAATATACAGGTTGATATTCACCTTTGATATCAATTTCTGAATACATTTTTCTTAAATCATGCATTACACAATCTAGATACAGTTCTCCTGTACCTAAGACAACGTGTTCGCCACTTTCTTCTACTCTTGTGGTAAGCAAGGGGTAAGACTTATTAACTTTCCTTAAGCCATCTAACATTTTTGGTAATTCAGATGGATTTACTGGTTCCACTAAAAATCATAATATATCATAGAAAGCACACTTATTATTATTATTTTTTATATATGTATACTATTTTTTTGTATATGTTTTATATCACTGTAACAAAATAAATATATTTGTTTGGTAATCTTATTCTTCATAAAATTATTATTATTTATTTTATATTATTATTATTTTCCAACAAATGTTATAGTCGGTTTCTAAAAGCGTGAGAGCACAAGGCCCTCATTATAAATGCAAAAGGCGTTTTCCTGTGTACAGTGTGACATGCCAAAATATGGGACCAATTTAATTTTAAGGGTATATCTTCCAATGAAATTCAGACAACTTTAACACGTTTGTAGATGGACATATCTGGTACATTAACAATAGGCCAATTAGAATATTTAGGTACTGACCGCACCAACGTCTGGTATAAGGGTTTTAAGATTTATTTTAATGTTTTATGGCCCCAGCCCTTCTCGCTGTCCTCTCAGGCATTTTGAAACAGACTGTAAGAGCGCTTTCACACACGCCGGCAAAATCGATGCCGGTGCCGGATCTGAAATCGATTGCAATGTAATTAAATTAGCTCCTTCACATATACTCCGGTCCGGCAAAATAGTCGGGGACCGGCAAATCCAATAGAATTAAATACGACTGTCGGAACGGGTGCAAAGCCGGCGCCGATATTGCCGGTGTGTGTGCAAGCGCTCTAACTCTTCCCGATACATATGGGGATATTGCAAATATAAATGGTATATACAGGGTATCCCAGAAATAAGTGGAGAGTGGGTGGTAGATCACGATAAAAGAAACACATTTTCTCTTTATCGTTTTTCAATAACGGAGTTATTTTACTTTGAAAATTTCCAAAAAAAATATTTTTTGTTAAAATTTTGAGAACCACTGGATCTTTTCTGGATTTTCTTTCTTGTAAATTTAATCTATACCTATGTTGCCATATCATCAAGAAATTATGTTTTTTAACTAAAAACTAAAAAAAATTCAAAAAATTTTTCAAAAAATTTCGAATTTTCAAAATGTTTTTTTCGCGAAAAAAACCTCATAGGCGTGTTTCTGGGGTTGAACTATAC
Source organism: Sitophilus oryzae (assembly GCF_002938485.1). Taxonomy (NCBI): domain Eukaryota; kingdom Metazoa; phylum Arthropoda; class Insecta; order Coleoptera; family Curculionidae; genus Sitophilus; species Sitophilus oryzae. The sequence continues at coordinate 14,564,603 of NW_022146055.1, forward strand.
TACCAGTTAAAATACTTGCACTTATTTCTGGGACACCCTGTATTGCTAGAATATTGTGCTTAATTTTCTGTCAGTTAATATATTGTAATGTTCAAAATTTATAAGGAAAAGATACACTTACCAGCAATTTTAATAATACTCTGCGTGTTAAATTTCAAAGGTCTGAAAATGTAAAGATCACTGCGTATTGTTAGATCTGTAATTGTTGATGTCTTTACTATGGATTGATCTATACCTTCTATTAATACCCAATTTCCAGCTGGAACTCTGTTTAGTTCAATTTTATATCTAAAAAAAACGCATAACATTTTGTAAAACTATAAATATTTTAAATGTATTCAAGAAGCAGACAAAGATTTATAAAAGTGTAACTGCATATATTATTAACAAAACTATATAATAAATAATCTAACTGACCTTGACTCGTATATCCATAAACGACCGACGGTAAGTATTCTGGAATCCTCTTCATCTTGTAATGTGTAATTTTCACCAAGTATCTGTACATCGGTTCCAGCATGAAGAGTACCGCTCATAACTCTGCCTAATACTTGAAAGAATGTACAGTCTTCGGTGGGATACATTTTAGAGCTATGAACCTTAAGAATTAAAATAATAAATAAAAAATTGAAAGTATGTAACAATAAAAAAAAGTGAGCCCGGTCTACACATAACGTTTTACTTGTCAGGTAAGACGGATAAAAACTAGCACAGGAAGTTTTAGTTTTATCAATTATAACATTATGTTTAGTAGTGAAGTTGACAAGAAAAACCTAACAGGCACCTTAAAATTTACTATATTTTGTTCTAGTGGGCCGATTTTGATGATTTTTAAGCAATTTGGAGCTAAATTATTTTACTTTTTAGTATCTCCGAAATTAAAAATGAAACTTTCTATATGTCAATTATACGAGGGAAAACAAAACGTTTATATTTTAGTGAAAGTTTCATATACCCAGTGGAATATGTTAACAATGCAAGGAATTTAAAAATCATTTTATTATCTAGGTACGTCTTTTTCCGATAGTTTATTTGTTGATTCATCTCAATAGCTTTATTTTTATTGGAGATATTTACTTTTGAATAAGACAGTAACGATTTACAGCTATTTTAGTATTGATTTTTGGTCCTCATCAACATACTTACTTATAAAATAGTGAATATTGTTTTTGTAAGGTCACTGTCATTGAAAAGTCATATTATTATTGTTTATCGACGTTTACTCCAGAGAGAAACTGATAACAAAAGTGAGAGGGCTTGTGGAATAGGGCATTTCGTAGACAAGTTTATTTTGTCACCGCGCTTCCCAGACGCGCATAGCGTTTAGGCGGTTAAAAATGGAAGTTTTTAACTTTGCAAGTTAAACATTTTACTGGATTAATTAGATTGTCAGTAGTTTTTTCTGTTGTGTTAAAATCTGTTGATAATCGGAGTAATAAATTGTTTTTGACTGAATGTGCCTGTTCTTTTAGATTGTGAGAAGAGAAGATTATTGTCATTATTGATTATTTCAGATTCCACGATTATTCGGCATTTTTGTAATTTTTGTTTTGTGGTTGAGATCCAGACAAAACGTTTCCTTTAAAGGTAAGTTTTATCTCGGTAATTATTTTAACATACCTAATAGTAATAGTGAGTGCACATAATAATCGTACATTGCTATTAACATAAGCACAACCTATAGGATAAATCATAACATTCTTATTCAAAACATCACATTCTTTTCTGATACCTATGGAACGACTAGGTATTATACCTGGTATTATTACCAGTAATACAAATTATTTTCTTCAACTGATAGGTTCTTGTTATAGAATAAAGACTATCAAAAACATTGAATAATTACGGGATACCTACTGATACTCTGTGCGAGCTCCCAACCGTGCTTCCCTGTTCACCCCCAAAAAAGTTAGATAAAAAAAGATATTGAAGATTGCAGCCTTGAGTTGGAGTATGGCAAGGAGTATGGGCTACACTACGACATGTACAGAAACGGATTACCTAAACTGGTAAGCATGTAAAATTAAACCTTAATGAAAAATTGAACTTATTTATTTTTAGCTCAAGAAAAGGCAAGACAATCCACAACCCACCAAAGACCTGGTAAATGAATTCTGCAAAAACTGAAAACCAAACTAAGTTAAATAAATTATTATGTTCCTACACAGTATTTTATTTATAGGTTTTAATGCTTTAAAGTCTAATAATAAATTTTCGTTGTCAACAAAATAATCTAAAAAAACTACGAAGATTTCTTATTATAAACTTGAAAAATTAAGATTCGGTTACCACCGTCACGCCACTGATGGAGTGAAATGACAGAAAGACAGACGAAACTCAACCGTGTTGTCATATTTATGTACCTATCTCTTTTTAACTCTCATAAAAGTGCCAAACCATGTATGATTCTAAAAAATTGAGTTTTATGAATGGAGTGTTCTGTCTACCTATATTTAGATGTCTTTGGGTTAGATGCCAAAGGCCGCGCCACTAACACACTCTTGTTAAAAAACGATTTAAATTAACGTTGATCGGTCTCTCACTTTAGTTATTAGTGTTCTCTCTGGTTTACTCTAGTAGAGATGGTTTTAAGTTCGACGTATCGGCTATTGCTGCTTTAATTGATCATGGTAGAGATCAACTTTTGGACTTAAAACCATATCTGCTAGAGTAACTGCCCAACAGACAATAATAATATGATTTTTCAAAGACAGTGACATTAAATAAATCATTATAATCAACACTATTTTGTAGGTCTGTTGAGTAAGACCAAAAGCAAAGTCATGGCTTAAAGTAAAAAATTCGAAAAAATGGTAAGACTCTTTCAAAAAAATAAAGCAATTGAGATGAATCAATAAACAAACTATCGAGGAAACAGGCACTTAGATGATAAAGTGATTTTTAAATTTAAATCCAAATAATATAGCTACAAGTTGCTTAAAAATCATCATAATCGATCCGATATTGTGTTCTAGACAATATACGTATAAAACTCTAAAATACATGAAAATTTTAAGGTGCCCGTTTTTCGTGCCGAGGTACTAAAACATTGAATTTATGGCTTAAATTTCGTTTGTGCACACGCAAAACTAACTGTGAAAATAGTATTGCTTGGTAATAATCAAGAAAATCGACAAATATCGTGAAAATCTACAAAATAAAATAGTTATTTTTTGTAAACACTTCTGCGTTAATCCCATACGGAAACTACTTGTCAGAAGTTAGGTTTACAGATAGGTATACAAATTTGCCTAACGAACAAAAAATGCTGAATGTTTCGGAAAGTTTATCTCTTTCCGTCATCGGAAGCAAAAAAAAATACAAAGAATAAAGAAAAAAACTATTTAAAATATTTAAATTCAACTACTCGAGAACACTTTAGTTTTTTAAAACAGATACGTCTACAAAAACCGTTAACGTTCTGTTAAAATGACATTATATGAAGTTAAACTTCAAAATTAACAACTACTTAATAAGGTAAAACCAAAAAGCCCCAAACTTTCTGTATGATTATTTTTAATTTTTACATATGTTCTGTTTATTTATGTTATATTATTTAAAATCAAAAAGCGATTGTCATCTGTAAACAATTTTATAAAACTAGATTATTTTGTAAAACTATGCAAAAATATTAGATTTAAAAGTCGCTTATTATAGCTTATATACTGTAATATATCTACACTATTTCTTGTAAATTTACTTATATTTACGACAGTTTTTTTCACACTGAAGTAGGCAGAATGATCCCGTCAGTTTTCCAGACGGTCTTTCATCTTAACACAACCCAACAGACCTTTTTTTGGTCTACGCACAAGATTTCACTTGACACATTTTGAATGAACAGGTAAGACTGACCGATAAAACGTTATATGTATAAGGGCTGAAAAGAAAACGTCACTATTGAAACATTCGTATTCAATACAAAACAACTCGAAAAGCTTCACATAATTTTTCTATTCTAGCATTTTCAATTTATGGCGAAACACGATCCTTTAACACAGTCAAAATTGATATTTTTCTAAATAAAGTTATTCACTTACCATTAGAAGACCTTCTTGGTCGCAATTGACCATATCCTCATAAACTTTAGTTTCACCAGGACCTGTATAAATATGGTCAACTTTTGTTTTAGCATTGTCTAATGGCGATTTTATATGTTCAACACACATATTAACAAAACCTTCAAAATCATAAGAAAATTCAATTATGTGAAATAAATAATTTAAGTATAATCACTTACCGTTAAAATCACCCAAAAATTTATTACACACTAATCGCAGTAATGGTCTAATATTTAATTTCATTTCATTTTTGTTTAATTTAATTCCTAGCTCATCCAGAACTTTAGGCAGGGTTGTGTCTACATCGCCTACCACTTGAGCAAATACTTTATAAAGTGGTTCAAGTATAAACTCAACAAAACTTCTCTGGGCTGAATTATGGGGAGCTTTTTTTGTAAATTTACGACTAAAATAATTACAATTGTTATAATGTTTACTTTTTAAAGATGACTAGGAATGGGCGATAATGAATTTTATCTATCGACAAGTTACTGCAATTCACCTATCGATATACCGATAATTTTGAAGTCGCCTGTTATTCTAGGAAAAAGACCTAGCCCTAATCGTAGGTATCTAATATAAAAACCTATCTCATAAAATTTTAGGAAAACAGAAAATCCAATATACCGTATTTTAAATAATAATTTTGAACTGTTCAACTAATATTCAGGTTTTTAAAAGGGCAAATAAAAATATACCCACAAAAATAAATATCAATAACTACCGACCCACATATGCATATTTTGACTGCTATCTATAATATATCGATAGATATCAATAACAGATGCTTATGATAATGCAATGAATACACTCATAGATAGGTGACGATACATATATCATAGGTGCCAATATATCAAGAAGTACTGACATCGATATTTTTTGATATGTCGATAAATTCAAAGTCACTTATTGTTTTTTTCGATATATCACTAAATATTGATAATTATCAATACATCGGAGAAATCCCATTCCTAAGGTCGTCTACTATAATAATAAAAGCTGCGTATTTACGTTTATCGTACATTTTTACTTTGGCACTTACTTTTTAGGATTAAAATAAATGTCACCCCATAATCGCTTTGAAAACTCTTCCACATTGACCTCTCCATAATACAAGTTGTATATATTTGCAAAAGACTTTAGTGTGAAACATACGCCATATTGGGCACTTGCAAAACATACATTTCCAAGAACAGGAGAAACAATCTGTGGGTTAGCGTCATCTGAATATAAACTGAAATATAAAAAAAATATATTTTTATTTATATTTGCTTATTGCTTACAGTAGTACCATACATATATATTGAGTAAAAATTATTTTCAATAGTGTAGTTAAAAAAAAAGAAAGTTTCTCCAAAAAATCCTATATGGGTATTTCGCCACTGCGAGAAAATCTACAAAATAAAATAGTTATTTTTTGTAAACACTTCTGCGTTAATCCCATACGGAAACTACTTGTCAGAAGTTAGATTTACAGATATACAAATTTGCCTAACGAACAAAAAATGCTTAACGTTTCGGAAAGTTTATCTCTTTCCGTCGTCAGAAGCAAAAAAAAGACAAAGTATAAAAAAAACTATTTAAAATATTTAAATTCAACTATTCGAGATCACTTTAGTTTTTTAAAACAGATACGTCTACAAAAACCGTTGACGTTCTGTTTAGTATATCAAGTTAAACTTCGTTAGTTGAATTTAAATATTTTAAATAGTTTTTTTTATTCTTTGTCTTTTTTTTGCTTCTGACGACGGAAAGAGATAAACTTTCCGAAACGTTAAGAATTTTTTTGTTCGTTAGGCAAATTTGTATATCTGTAAACCTAACTTCTGACAAGTAGTTTCCGTTTGGGATTAACGCAGAAGTGTTTACAAAAAATAACTATTTTATTTTGTAGATTTTCTTGCAGTGGCAAAATACCCATATAAGATTTTTTGGAGAGATGAATCCGCAATATAGATATAGACATTTTTTAAAGTAAGTTTGTTTAGATTTTTTTTGGTATTGCTTACATCCAACTATTATTTCAATTACTTACGTTAGTAGTCCATTTATTTCCTCTACAATATGTCTCAGCTTATAGTAAGCATCTTGTGGAGGTAATTTTAGTTCTAACATCAGCCGATCAATTTTATTAATGCAAATTGTGATTTGCATTTGCTCCTGTACAGCGTGTTTTAATAGCCGTTCAGTATTTAACATGACTCCCTCGGCTGCATCGATAAACAGAACTACACCATCACATAAACGCATAGCAGCTGTTACTTCATCAGAAAAGTTAACATGACCTACAAATATGAACATAATGTAAAGGTTAATTTGAGCCAAAGATTTTGAGAGTAACTCGAGTATAAGTCCAGTGAGAGAATATATAATTTTGACAGACATCTCTCATGGGATAAATTAGGTATGTATATCAATATTTTGTATCAATTAGTATTGCCCAAATTACTCCTGAAGTATTAGTTCAAGAAAATAGATCTTCAAATATGATGTTTTGGTAAAAACTTGAATTTTTGATTTATTTTAAAAGATAATATACAGGGTGGTCCGAACTGTATTCCGGAAATTTCGGCAGCATATTCTGCAGATAAAAATAGGTAAAAAAGTTCATATAAATGTATGAAATAAAATGCTCGGTTTTGGAGATACAGGGTGTAGAAGTTTCATTTTTATTTCCATTTTATCCAAATAATTTCTGAAGTAACGTCAATATTTGGATGAAAATTGGTGTCTGGGAGTTTTTTGATATGAGAAATTTATTTTGATACCAATATGACTCCTACTTGTAGAGGGCGCCACCTACATATTTTTTAACTGGTTTGATGAGTAATAACTTTTCGTCCGTATCTGTATAAAACGGAAAGTCTGAGTCAAAAAATATACATTTACGACGTTTTTTACGTAAAAAAGGTCTCTTGGTAAAAATCGCTACGAGTAATGGTTCTCGAGATATTTGAAATCGAAATTATCAATTACTTTCATCATTGACATAAATTAAATATGTTGGCTAAATAGTTATTAGATCGAAATCATAAATTTGAAATGTTTTTGTGCCAAAAGTTTAACAGAAACTGTTTTATCATAATTTTTTTGCAGAAAAATGTATGATTAATTTAAAAAAATAAAAATTTACCAAATTTATTATTTTAGTCAAATAACTATCTACTCAACATGTTTATTTTTTGTCAATAATGACATGTATTGACTATTTTCATTCTAAATATCTTGAGAACGGTGGCTCGTAGCGATTTTTGCTAAGAGACGTTTTTTACGTAAAAAGTCATGGAAATGTATATTTTTTTACTCAGTAGTTTTATTATACAGGTACGGACGAAAAGTTATTACCCTTCAAAACAGTTAAAACACATGTAGATGGCGCCCCATATAAGGCGCCAATGACAAGGAGTCATGTTGACATCAAATTCAAATTTCTCATGTCAAAAAACTCCCAGATACGAATTTTCATCCCAATATTGACGTTACTTTAGAAGCTATTTGAAAAAAATGGAAATAAAAATGAAATTTCTACACCCTGTATCTCCGAAACTAAGCATTTTAAGACATACATTAATACGAACGTTTTCACTTATTTTTATGTGCAGAATATGCTAGCTTTACGCCCTGGGCTGCTCAGAACAGTTCTGAAAGGAGCTGTGCGAGATAGCCTGGTGCCTCCATATGGCGCGGAACCAGTTCTGAACTTTATGACTCAATTGAATGGAGGGAGAGTATCGCGTTCTTAAACAGTTCAGAGCTTAGGTTCAGAGCTGCTCAACTGCGTGAAAGGAGGATAGCATATGGTGTATAATTCTGTGAGGGTGCATCCACATTATCCTAAAAAAAGCGGATCGGCGGCGGCGTATCGGCGTAACGACCTTGAATCGATTTCCAGCAATTCTATTGGCTGAAAAATTCATCTGTCAGAAATTTTATCTGTCAAATTCACCTGGCAAAAATTTCAGCCAATAGAACTGCAGGAAATCGATTCAAGGTCGTTAAGCCAATACGCCGTTCCGCTGTTTTTAGGATAGTGTGGATGCACCCTACTACGTACCAAAACTTGGTAAAAAGGTAAATAGAGAGATCACATGACCCCACATTTTTGCACCAAAAATGTACAATCCCACTTAAAAAAGTACAATTTCGACACCATTTATAGTACAAAAATTTTTGCCCTTGTAACAACGCTGGGTAAGATCCTTTCGTCTTTTTTTGTTTTACATTTTATTTCATTCCCGATCTTTTCTGATCAACTTTTCTTTTTGATATCACAAAATATTTTCGAATATTTCACTGTATCCCGGGTATCCAATGGAAAACTATTGGAAATTGGACACCTAGTCAAATGGTGCAGTTCATAAATCAGAAAGTAATGGATGGTTTTACAAAGTAATATCGATAAAATTTTTTAATGAAAATAATATCAAATTATTAAGTAAGAGACAATTAACACGAACCCAAACATGAATACAAAAGCGCAAAGAAAAAAATGGGTATTTGTTGGTACTTTCAGTACTAGCAAATTTTTGTTTACCTAATGATTGTACAGCTCATCTATCAGCAAGCAAGGGATGGTTTTACAAAGTAAAATCGATAAAAATTTAAAGTTTTTAATGAAAATAATATATCTAATTATTACATAAGTCCATACTAATATATATGTTACGGTTAAGGTCCGATGTCCGGTTAATGTCGACATTACCCGGTTAATCTCGAGAATAACACACAACAAAACAACCAAAAACATAACCTAACCCAAACATTAACATGTTAATGTCGACATTAACCGGACATCGAACTTTAACCGTAACATATATACATAACAATAACACGAACACAATAATATACATAACAATAACACGAACAAAGCAAAGAAAAGATATTATAGGTAACTTAAAATTCACATCAAACAACATAAACCAACTTTACTAAATTTGCCAAAAAAAACTTAAAATATTGAATTAAAAGTGCAAATATCTATAACCAACATAAAATATAACTAATACATTGAACAAAACATACTAAATAATAAAATAACATATTTGAACTTCAGTAAGTATAGAAACTTCAAAAGAGAAAAGAAAAGTAAGAATAAGAAATAGCATTACACTTTCTCACGTAGGTAACAGAAAAATATTTTTTTAATTATTTTTGTTACTGAGTCCCGAAAAAACAGGGAATTAATTTCGAGGCCCGGTTCTGTGATGAGTAAAAAGATCCGGGAATTCTCGGTACTTTCAAAATCGGCTTTTCCCGGTTCTGAAACCTAATTCGGAGTATTAGGGTTTCCGAACTGTTTTTCGGAACGGAGAATTTCTGTACCATGTCTCTAACATAGGACTTCCCGGTTTTGTTAGTACCAGGGCCGGATTTAGGGGGGTGCTAGTGGTACTAATAGCACCCGGCGGCAAAGTTTGAAAGGCGGTAAGAGGCGGTGTTAAAAAAAATTAAGAATTTATTTCGCCTCTTTGACGGTGTGTTAGCAAAGCAGACTGAAATTTTGGTTCCTATATTGTACCTATACTTTAAACATATTTATTTAAATCTTGAGAAAGTACAAGATTAAAACATATATTTTTAATTGACAAATGGGCTACTATGCACTAACTAGAATTATTAAAAAAAAGTGTCTTTGAGGGCTTGCTCGCCCGCCGACAAAAAACAATTATTCAACACCAGCACCTTCAATACGCCGCGGCCCGGCGCGTCGTCGTGCGTCGGCGCCGCGCCGCTGCTTCCGCGATATACCGATAAAAAATATGCCGAAAAACAAAAGAGGCCGTTTGTAAGTAAGTTGCGAAAAGAAATAGAAATTATTTTATAGTCATTGCGTTTGGGGTAGAGTGGGGTGACGATGAAGTTAATCTTGCGAAATAATAGTAATTATAAATATTATGTTTAGCAGTTTAGCTGAATAAATAGATATTTTGTGTGTTCATTACATTACAATGGGAAAAAAAGAGGGCGGAGCATTTTGGACACGCCGAAAAACTGAAAAAGAATCCAAACTAAATAAAGTGTTGCAAAAGACACCAAAACTCCACAATTTTTTTCAAGAAAAGTCCTTACAGGAAGGTAACAATCTTTTTATAAACAAACATTAGCGTTTTCTAACGTGCTTCGTACTTTCTTTAAATTTCTACCGATTTATGCGATATATTCAAACTCCAAGAGACAAGATGCGTACCTATGTATTTTATAGAATATTAGACCAAATTATTTGTGATTTGGAAAAAAAGGACAGGCTTATGAAACTGCAATAAAGCCATTCCTATTTCTTTTTTCATTAAAATCTCTAGAGGATGAAAACATATTAAATGCTGCCAACGATTTAGCTTTAGTTTATCAATCTGACCTAGATCAACAATATTTTGGTATTGAATGTGTCCAGCTAAAAAAAATAATTTCTCCTGACAGAGAATGTTCCGTGTCAAATGCTAAAAATTTGATGCATTTATTGCATTCCAATAATATTGTTTCAACGTTTCAAACGTCGAAATCATTTTAAGAATTTTCTTGACCCTTATGGTGACAAACGCAAGCCATTACTCTACTCTAAAAAGAGTTAAAACATATTTAAGGAAGTCGCTTTCACAAGAAAGGCTTAACGCTCTTTCAGTATTATACATAAATTCCGACTTATTGAAATGTTTGAGTTTTATGTTTATATTTATTTATATTTTTATATATATTAACATGGTAAATACACATTAAATCTAACAGAGTAAAAAAAATACATCCGAGTGGTCCCTGGGGACCTCCGTGGCGTAGAGGGTACTTCCTTTGGCGGTCCCTAGGGCCCACCATGGCGTTTAACGTGTTAAAATACCAAATGTATTTCTACATTCGTAATGGTAAAACTACATTTTAATTTTACACCTCAAAAATGTAAAATTACATGATAATATTGTAGACCGGAGCTTACAACTCAGCAATATAAAACAATGCGAAGAATATTAAAGTTCTAAGGACGAAAGTTAACAAAGATATTAAGATAGCATACAGAAGGTACATTCAGAATGTTGAGCAAAATATGCAACTGGATCCTAAGGAATTCTGGAGTTTCATAAAGTCAAAAAAAAAAAGAAAACAACAAATGATATCCCATGTGAAATAATTCTAGGAAATGACACCTTCGCAGGTGGTTTCAACATAGCAAATGCATTTGCTCAACATTTTGAATCCGTTTATCAACTTCTCCAAAATTCAACCAAAATTGAGATTAGCGATTCTCTGAATTTTGAATCTCCTCTTACGCTTTCCACTGTTTCTGTACAAGACGTCTATGAAACTATATCCAAATTAAAGAACAAAAAATCGATAGGTCCAGACAAAATACCAAGATATTTATTGAAAGGCTGTAAAGATGTACTGTCAGAGCCATTAACAAAAATCTTTAATTTGGCGATCACTATTAATACATTTCCAAAACAATTTAAAGTCGCTCGGATATCACCAATACACAAAGCAGGATCGGAAAAAAATAAGATTGAAAATTATAGACCAATTGTTATTCTGTCTAGTATTGAACTTAGTATTTGAATCACTGCTTTACAAAATCTTAGTAAACCATGTAGAACCCAAACTTTCAGATTATCAATTTGGATTTCGGAAGAATGGATCAGTAACTGGAAATTTACTAGATTTTGTGACGTACTCAACAGACGTTTTCGCCAGTGGTAATCAAATTGATACAATCTATACTGACTTTGCAAAAGCGTTTGATAAAGTGGATCACAGCGTTTTAGTTCAAAAACTTGCTACCTTTTCAATCTCTGTAGAGTTTTGTCAGCTGATTAAGTCATATCTGTCAGATAGGAAGCAATATGTGTCTAAAGTCAAAATTACCAATCAAAAACTTATACAGCTTTATCAGGTGTCCCACAAGGTTCTTCACTGGGACCACTTCTATTTCTCTTATTTATAAATGATATCAGAAGTTGTGTAAAGTCATGTAAAGTTCAAGAAAGAGTTATAGAATATGTCACTAGAAATCGAAGAAGAAGAGGAAGACCATGCATTGATATCATGGGAAGAAGGAATTGAGAAAAAACAATGAGGGATAGGGCCATTAGAGATGACGAATGGCAAAACAGAGCGGCAGAGGCTGTAGAACCCTCGCTATTATATACAGGGTGGTCCGAACTGTATTCCGGAAACTTCGGTAGCATATTCTGCAGATAAAAATAAGTAAAAACTTTGTATAAATGTATGTCCGAAAATGCTTAGTTTCGGAGATACAGGGTGTATAGAAGTTTCATTTTTATTTCGATTTTTTCAAATAATTTCTGAAGTAACGTCAATATTTCAATGAAAATTGGTGTCTGGAAGTTTTTTGACATGAGAAATTTGATTTTGATGTCAATATATGACTCCTTCTTGTAGAGGCCGCCACCTACATATTTTTTAACTGGTTTGAAGAGTAATAACTTTTCGTCCGTACCTGTATAAAACTACTGGGTAAAAAAATATACATTCACGACGTTTTTTATGTAAAAAAGATCTCCTGGTAAAAATCGCTACGAGTAATGGTTCTCGAGATATTTGGAATCGAAATTATCAATACCTGTCGTCATTGACATAAACTAATTAAACATTGAATGCTGACTAAATAGTTATTAAACTGAAACCATAAATTTGAAATGTTTTTGTGTGAAAAGTTCAACAGAAACTTTTTTATCATCATTTTTTCAATTATTAATTATTAATTATTATCAATGAAAAATTTATGATTGATTTAAAAAAGTAAAAAGTTCCCAAATTTACTATTTCAGTCAAATCATTTTTCTACTCAACATATTCAACATTTTTGTGAATAATGACATGTATTGGCTATTTCCATTCCAAATATCTCGAGAACGGTTGCTCGTAGCCATTTTTACCAAGAGATATTTTTTAAGTAAAAAATCACGGAAATGTATATTTTTTCACCCAGTAGTTTTATGCAGGTACGGACGAAAAGCTATTACTCTTAAAAACAGTTAAAACACATGTAAGTAGCGCCCCCTACAAATAAGAGTCATATTGACATCAAAATCAAATTTCTCATGTCAAAAAACTACCAGGCGCCAATTTTCATCTAAGTAATGACGTTACTTCAAAAATTATTTGGAAAAAATCGAAATAAAAATGAAGCTTCTACACCCGGTATCTCCGAAACTAAGCATTTTACACTGAAAAAAAGGATCTCTCAGTCGAAATGAATATGACTTTGACCCAAAAGATTGGCGCTTTTCAATAGGGCCAAGAACGACGTTTCTTTGCCCAAAGCATTAACTATCTTTTCACAAGCTTTAAAAAATTACTTTAGAGAATAGAAGAATCTATCTGTCCAAAGTATTTCACTCTTGAGCCAAAATGAATATGCAAAGAAGTTCTTGCTACAAGAACAATAGTCTCTTTGATTCATGCAAAAATTCTTGATTGAAAAGGGACATTTCTTGATTAAAGACACACTTTTCTTAAACCAATAGCGAATACTATTTTGACTCAACTAAAATTTATTTTGATCTAAGAGAAGTTTATACATCATATACAGGCATATTACGAGGTATATTATTTTCTGATAAATTTATATAGGTTTTCCTGGTCTGTAGTAAGTAAAGTGATATTATTTTCCTCGATAGTAGTTATTTCTGCTTCTTCACTCCTTGATATTTTTTGGGGTGGTTCATCACTCTACAAATTACAAAAAAAATGTTACATCACGATTAATCAAAGTAAAGCAAATAAATTATTAAAATTATAAGCTTTGGTCACATTTTGAATTTTTTAATACGACGACTTCTAAAATGTTTGTAATTATTTGCATAAAAAAATTGATACCTATATTCTTATTCTAGCTATAGTCACGTATGCATTATCTAAACAGGTGCATTAGGTAAATGTCTCTTACCTTCAAATATAGCAAATAAATGCTCTAATTTCCATTTTCTCAGAAACTCTTTTAAAGAATCCATATATCCTAAAATTTGTCCATAAAAAATGACAAATGCATATTAATAACGATCACTAATTTGTTATACGATATGCGTTTAAAAAGCAAATTATGCAAAATTCCAAGCAACAAAACCCGTGCGTACTATGATGTGCGACCTATGAAATGCGACGTATACGACTGATCGGGCTGCCGACTGATTGTATATACCGTCCTTCGTCATTGTCCTTGCGTGTCGTTATTATTTTTCATTAAAAGAGTATTTAGCTATTGGAAAATGGCCATGTTTCTTGAATGAAGTACTTCCTAGCGTATTTTTCTTATTATCTTAAAAGAAAGTAACTACTTGCACTTGGTTGAATGAAAATAGATTCAAGAGAAATTTTCGAATTTTTCAAGAGAACCAGTTTTCTTGAGTTAAAATGGTTTTTCTTCAGGCAAAATATTTTCTTTTACGCTAAAATAAATTCTCTTGCCACTAAATTTTTTTTATCAAGAACGATGACGACTTTAGTTCAAGTCTATCTTTTTTATCAGTGTAGGACATACACTTATACGAACTTTTTTACTTATTTTTATCTGCAGAATATGCTGCCGAAGTTTCCGGAATACAGTTCGGACCACCCTGTATATATAAACGAAATATTAACGATTTTTTGAAAATGCATTAACAATTTTAATGCTTCATTTATCTAGGCATATTTAAGTTTTTAAAACCAAATATTGTACTGAAGTTTTTCTATTTACTACATTTTGTGTTGCAATAATATAAATAATATACCACCTTATACAGGAGTGTCTAAATTTTATTTTAAACAATTACTATATAGCCTTAAACGGCAGTAACTTGTTTAATTTAAACGGAACATTCGGTAAATGAATCAAAAACAAAATTTAATTGTCTGTCAAATTGGATTATACCATTTTTTACCTATCTCCAACTTTTTGAAATACTTATAACATTTTAAATATGACGAAACATTTTTCTGTTGCGTTTTTTTGCATCTGAGTGTATTGCTCGTCAACCTAAAGATACCTTATTTTATCTACCCTCGTTTGCAGGCCCACTGTTTTCGACCAAATTAAAACTTGAGTAGAGAGAGAGAGGGTGCCACCCCCGAGGGCGCCGGTTGCGCCCTCTGAATGACTCATCTCTCCCTTGAAATATACAGGGAAAGGACGCCCGATGAATGGGGAAGTTCGCATTTCTGATTCCATTTTCGGCTAATGGGAGTGGGTATTGTACGGTTAAAAGGAAATGACACTAAATGAACTAGAGAAGGGTGTGCAAGAGTGAATGTTCGTCTATGAGTATACTGTTCACTGTATGGTATCGGATTGAATCACTGTCAAAAATATCTTACTTATGGTCACTAACATTTAGTGATACTTTTTTTAGAGATACGGGTTTAAGTACAGTCAAAAACATATAAAAATAAAAACTATCTATGTACCTAGTATACCATACAAAATTTTCAAAGTATTTAAAGTTTATTCATATACAAACTCATAAAAAAAGTACAAACAATCTCTGTCGATGTATTATGCAGTTAATTTGGAATACCACCAAAACAGCAGAGCAGCAGTTTATAAATTTTTATAAACATAATGATATACTTATAACATACAATATTAAATTATATTGTATGTTGTAGATTATAAAATTAAAGAAGAAAACATGAAGATATGTTTGAATTTTTCCAAAGCCCTAAAAATCACAAGGCAATAAATTTCAATTTCATTCTTTGATTTGATTCTTTGATTGATTGGTTATTGTTAATTTTGATTAACATCATACTTTTTGCTATTTTTCACGATCGTTTTCAATTACATTTTCTGATAAATATTATCCCCTTTCCGTAGCATTGATCTAAATAAATGTTGTGCTTCTTTAACATTTATTAAAAAAGCAAAAAACAGATATGACGTTAATTAAAATTCTATGAAAATAACAATCTATCATAGAAACGCCTTTTGATTTTTAGTTTTTAGGACTCATAGCTAGGACTTTTCAAGTAAATTTTTATGTTTATTTAATTGTCTCTAAAACGGTATGGAAATTCGGAATAGTATAAACGGGATTAACCATTTTAGAACAAGCAAATTTTTTTATAAAAAAATGCATTTTTGCAAAATGTCAGTAATAAACAATGTTTCCTCTTATAAAAGCAATCCGGCGCGCGGCGTCAGTATAAAGGAGATTTGCTATTTTTATTATCATGTACGGAAATTATAAGCCACTTCTAAAACTTCTATACAAACTGGAAATTTGGCGATGCCAAAAAATCAAATTGTCAAAAAGTTATCTTTAAATATCTCTCTTTTACGGCACTTTTTGTATGAAACCTATATAGATAAGCTTTAACGTTTCAGTTTCCGTATGATCGAGAAAAAAACGGCGTCAGCGTCAGCCATGGCTGTGAAATGAAGATCGCTGTCATTTTATATGTAAATTTATATGGGAAATGTCATCGATCGTCATTTCCCTGCCAATTGGACGCCGTTTTTTTTCCATCATACGGTACTTAATGTAAATCATTTTTATCTTTAATAATAAAATGGGACTTCAATTGTTTAAAATATACATATTTTAAATATTATAATATATACACTCACCGGCGAGAAAAACCGGCCACTAAAAACTAGTCCCAATTTCAAAGTTGGATTTCTCGCGAACCACTCATTAGATTTTTATGATTTTTTTTTAAATTGTAAATGAATTCCTTCTTAACGGATGCAACGTCAGAAATTTTTATTCCGAATTAATTTTGAGCATATACAGGGCACAATAATAAGACGAAGTTTTTTGCCCGAACTTTGTAACACCCTGTAGGGTGCAGCAGCTGCAGTATAATTGCTAAATCTAAATTGTATAGCTTCATGTTTTGTGAGCTTTTTAGGTTTTTTTATAATCACGACATTATTTCTGTTTGTATTGCACTGATAAAAAAGATAAAGTTGAACTAAAGTCGTCATCGTTCTTGAAAAAAAAATTAGTCGCAAGAGAATTTATTTTAGCGTAAAAGAAAATATTTTGCCTGAAGAAAAGCTCTCTTAACTCAAGAAAACTTGTTCTCTTGAAAAAATCGAAAATTTCTCTTGAATCTATTTTTATTCAACCAAGCGTAAGTTACTTTGTTTTAAGATAATAACAAAAATACGCTAGGAAGTACTTCATTCAAGAAACATGGCCATTTTTCAAATAGCTAAATACTCTTTTGATGAAAAATAATAACGACACGCAAAGACGATGACGAAGGACGGTATTGTTACGGATTCCGTGGGTCCACTATTTAAACTCACGATAAAATACTTAACGAATTTATTTGTTTCACTCTGTACACACAACTTATACTATTTACAACACAACTTATGCAACTAATATCAGTCTAACGGTATTTCGCGGTATTATTGAAACTTCAGACTATCTTCAGACTTCAAACTTCAAACTTGTCCAACTGTCAAAGCGCGGGCCTTATATACCCCCTGGCGGTTGTTTCTAGATTTTTCTAAAGAATTCTATAATTTTCTTTACTTTCTGGCGAATGCGCCAGGTTCCTCAATGCACGTTGCGATTTTTTAGCAGTATGCAGTTATGCAACCAGTAATACACTGCGTGACTATAGATAGAATAAGAATACAGGTACCGATTTTTTTATGCAAATAATTACACAAATTTTAGAATTTCAAGTCGTCGTATTAAAAATTCAAAATGTGACCAAAGCTTATAATTTTAATAATTTGTTTGCTTTACTTTGATTAATCGTGATGTAACATTTTTTTGTAATTTGTAGAGTGATGAACCACCCCAAAAAATACCAAGAAGTGAAGAAGCAGAAATAACTACCTACTATCGAGGAAAATTATATCACTTTACTTACTACAGACTAGGAAAACCTAAATTTATCAGAAAAGGAGTCTTTCGTCTAATCTCGATTGAGTGAAAACACTCAGTGCTTTTCACTCTGAGAATTGAAGATTCACTCGGTTCTGTAGAGTGGAAATTTCACTCAATCGGGTGTGGACAGAAATTGAGAAAGTATTGAGTGAAATCTGAGTGAAATTTCACTCATTTTTTTTTACAGTGTATTGTTGTAGCAAGAACTTCTTTGCATATTAATTTTGGGTCAAGAGTGAAATACTTTGGACAGATAGATTCTTCTATTCTCTAAAGTAATTTTTTAAAGCTTATGAAAAGATAGTTAATACTTTGGGCAAAGAAACGTCGTTCTTGGCCCTATTGAAAAGCGCCAATCTTTTGGGTCAAAGTCATATTCATTTCGACTGAGAGATCCTTTTTTTCAGTGTGGAAATACGCTGCTTTAAAATGAACGTCTCGGAAAAATTCTTCGCAGGCAGAAAGTTTTATGTGTAAATAATCAAGGCGACATAGGCGAAACCGGATTTATGAGTATTTGCAATGACAACAACGGTTGTCAAATTAAAAAATGCCATTATCTGTGACGGATGTTGCTCGTATTGTGGCTTTAATTAAGTATGGTCGAAGTCAACGTTATGTGTCCAATACCCTGGGTATACATCGAACAACAGTCCAGGATGCCTGGAATCGGTATATGGAAACGGGAAATTTCACCAGGCAAGTGGATTCCGGAAGAAAACAGAAGACAAATGCAATTGAGGACCGCTTTATTGTCCTGAATACTTTACAAAATCGTAGAATCTCAGCGTTTCAGAATCAACATCTGCTACAAGCCGTGCGTAGAACTCAAGTCAGTGAGAGAACAATCCAACGTAGACTATAAAAGAAAAAAGCTTGTATGCAGGGAGGCCAGCCACAGGACCCCAGCTACTTCCAAGACATCGTCGAGCACGTCTTCAGTTTGCACGTCTACATGTGAATTGGGATATAGAGCAATGGACTAAAGTCCTTTTCACAGATGAATTGCGGTTTTGCCTGATGCGAAGCATTTTTCCGAGACGTTCGTATCGAACAGAGATAATGTCGTGATTAAAAAACAAAATGCTCACAAAAGATGAGGCTACAATGTGATTTGATTTAGCAATAGCTACTATATAGCTGCTGCACCCTACAGGGTGTTACAAAGTTCGGGCAAAAAACTTCGTCTTATATATTCTTGTGCCCTGTATATGCTCAAAATTAATTCGGAATAAAAATTTCTGATATAGCGTCCGTTAAGAAGGAATTAATTTATAATTAAAAAAAAAATCATCAAAATCTAATGAGTGGTTCGCGAGAAATCCAACTTTGAAATTGGGACTAGTTTTTAATGGCCGTTTTTTTTTGCCGGTGAGTTTATAATATTTAATATTTATACAATTTTAATTGTATTTTTTAGACATTGTGAATGATCGTAAATTAAAAAGTAATAAAGTGTAACTGAAATCACTTATTTTATTCCACTAATATGGGAGGTTCTGAAATCCTGAAATGCTTTACGGATAATTTAAGAATTGCCGAAGCAACACAAACTGACTTTAGTTGTTCTTTTGTTTGTCAAAATTATTAATAAAATATTTTTAACGTAAGTACCTACTGGCATTTATTATTAAATAATACATATTAAAAATCTATTTAAAAAATAAAATTTAAAAAACCCGGATTATCCGAGCCGCCATTATCCTAGCTAGGATACAACCCATCACATTAGCTCAAATAATCGAGAGTCTACATTACTTCTACTCAACTATTATCTCATTCCGTGCATATCTCCAACACTTCTCGAAGTCATCTTGAAAATAGAATGGCTAAAAGAATAAAATAGTTGCGAATAGAGCTCACAAAAAAAAAGAAAAAAAAATGTACGCCGCTGTCCGAAGAAACAAGTACAAAGGCACTATACCTCGAACAGACACAATACTCCGCTCAGGGTTACCAATTAATTACGAAAACCGAAGCGAACGAGGCCAATACTCGATCACGTGACCGACAGAGGTCTCTGACGTATCGCCTAGCAACAAACGGTTGAATAACATTCGAAGTCTTTTCGATTTCTCCTATCAGGAGATGAGAAGTAGGCTGGAGAAATCCCCCATTTCGCATTTTACTTCGACCCGTGAGCCGCTGCTTGCTCCTGCTATGCCCGACATGACGGGCAATAGGAAGCGTTCAACAATAGAGATCCTGGCAAGTGATTGGCCGAAGTTTAAAGGGGATTAACCGGGCACGCCTTCGACTCCACCCTCGGCCAATAATGATTGGTAGAGAAGTGGCAGATGTTTTGTGTCGGCCAAGTTGTTGTAAGGATTTTTTATTAATGAAATGGCAAATTGGGTTGTGAAATGGAGTTGGCCAGGTGGTGGAGAATGGAAAGGTGCATTAATTTTGATATACTATGTTTTTGTTACCCTGGTAGTTGATGAGTAATGTAGATAATCATTTATGAAATTTGTTCTATTTCCTAAGAAGAATTAGGATATGATAGAAATTCTAATACTTATAAACTGAAAAAAATTACAAGTAGGTAGAGGAAGTGAGGGTACTTATTTTGGAAAAGTAGTTACAAAAAAATTGCAAAAAAATTAAATCTTGATTATTTTGAATAAAATAAATAGCGTGCCTCGATCTATATTATGTATTATTATTATTATGTACCTATATTGGGCGAGTCTTAAATAAGGCCAAATATTTTCAAGGGTGGTATAGTTCGACCCCAGGAACACGTCTGTGAGGTTTTTTTGCAAAAAAAGATGTTGGAGATCGTGCATTTTCTTTTAAATTTCCCTGTTTATTTTTAGAAAACTTTTAAGAACTGCCTGTTCACGGCAAATTTTCCCACGGTATAATTTTTTAATCTCTGATATTACCATAGTTACGGCACTAAAAGGAATGCAATATTGCCACTTCCTAATATACATGACATATATCTCTAAGTGTCCGTACCAGAAATTGTCGCTAACAAGTAAAAAATTGTTGAAAAAGGGAGAAAATTCAGCAAAGGTGTAAACAAAATATCCTTTATTGTAAAGTGCAGAGATACTAGTTACGCCATTATGATTAATTTATCTATTTCAGTATAAAAACACACCCCTTTAACCGTTATAAGTTTAATTAGAAATAACGTGAACTAAATCTTATACACAATAATACAAATTACACCTTTCGGGACTAGCATACATTATTACATCTCTGATTATGTAATATCAAATACATAAAACGTGTGTTTTGAGTACCTATATAATAAATTGTTTTTACTCGATTTTCAATGTTTTACCTATTGAGGGTATTACAATTATTGAGGGTTGGAACCTCTGATGTTACAACAGCAAAATAAAACACTAATTCACCACAGTACACCAAACCACTAGATATAGGTACATTTGCATTCGTAATTATAATAAAGATACGCAGAATCCTTGAAATAAAAAACACTTTTTCCCAATTCAAACAAATGACACGAAATTTTTTTTTCTATCTATCTCCTTGTGACATTGCGATTTTTCAAATAAGAAAATAATGAGCTCAATTAACAAAAGTAAAAACGATTCTTCGTTCATTTTATAATTAAAACAGTTAACATTGTTTTGTTATGTGTTATTCTGTCAACTGTCAAAGTCGTTGGCAGTTTTGGCGTAATATCTTATTAGATGGCGTCGCCAGATATTTTTTTCAGGATGGGCCAGCACTGGGACCAGGTTTTATTCGGGTGGGCCAGATAATTTACCATATCATAGTTGTTGATTATATTTTCTGGACATTGCGCGGGTGGGCCATTAGTGGGCCCAAGCTAATCCAGGGTGGGCCACGGCCCCCTGTAAAATGAACTATTTCGTAGCGAATGTTTTAAGACCGTTTAAGACTAAATTAATTGCCTAGAGATTATGTAGTAGGCGAAAGACCTATTAGAACGATTATTTAGTGGGATTGTCTCTGGTGAGAACTAAATGAACTATAGCAGAGATAAACTAGGTGTTATTACATTAGGGTTGCCAATCGACTTCTATTCCAGGGAACAGTCCTCTTTTTGATCTCATACTGTCCTCTTTTCTCTCACTTATTGAAAAAGTCCTCTTTTTTACATGCCAAACTCAAAATCTAAAAAATATTTGTCGATTGCTACAATGCTTTAAAAAATTGTTATTCTATGTCTTTGGCTACTCTCACTCGTTTGTACAGGAAAGGAAATAATATTTATGTAGAAGAAATATTTGTGGAAGCGATAAACATGTTTAACCATTTTATGTTACTTACTGTTAGCTTAATGTTATGAAAAGAAAGTTTCGTTGAAAATAGTTTGTTTTATTTTAACAAGTTTTGAATATATAAATATTTTTAAGAAAGTAAGAAAAACCATCAATCGCATACCGTTTACATAACTTTTTGGTAAATTCTAGATATTTGGGCGAAGCTTCAAAAATTTTTTCGCCCGTTCCTCTTTTTGACCCCCTCGTCTTCTATTTGTTATTTTGAAAGTTGGCAACCCTATAGGTTACATATCATTTTCTTTAGTTTTTTGTTAGAGTAAGTCTATAGTTAGTTTTGCTTTCAGGAGGACTGAATGATCCCACATCTCAGAGAGTTGTTTCTAAAAAAATACATTGGAATACAATGAAATAAACATACTTATACATTATTTTTTATAAGCACAATGAAATACAATGGAACACGTACTTTTTATTAAAATATATTAGGGTTTCGATATAAACTATACAGGGTGAGTCTTAAATAAGTACAAATATTTTCAGGGCTGGTGGCTGGTAGATCTCGACAAAAGAAATATATTTTCTCTTTACCGTTTATCTAATACTATATACAAATTACAAAAAAAATGTTACATCACAATTAACCAAAGTAAAGCAAATAAATTATTAAAATTATAAGCTTTGGTCACATTTTGAATTTTTTAATACGACGACTTCTTTATTTTTCTTACGAAATTCTAAATTTTTGTAATTATTTGCATAAAAAAATCGATACCTATATTCTTATTCTATTCTATAGTCACGCATGCGTTATCTAAACAGGTGCATTAGGTAAATGTTTCTTACCTTCAAATATAGCAAATAAATGCTCTAATTTCCATTTTTTCAGAAACTCCTTTAAAGAATCCATAAATCCTAAAATTTGTCCATAAAAAATGACAAATGCATGTTAATAACGATCACTAATTTGTTATACGATATGCGTTTAAAAAGCAAATTATGCAAAATTCCAAGTGGAAAATTTCAAGCAACAAAACCACTGCGTACTATAATGGGCGACCTATGAAATGCAACGTACGACTGATCGGACTGCCGACTGATTGTATATACCGTCCTTCGTCATCGTCTTTGCGTGTCGTTATTATTTTTCATCAAAAGAGTATTTAGCTATTGGAAAAATGGCCATGTTTCTTGAATGAAGTACTTCCTAGCGTATTTTTCTTATTATCTTAAAACAAAGTAACTTGCACTGGGTTTAATAAAAATAGATTCAAGAGAAATTTTCGATTTTTTTAAGAGAACCAGTTTTCTTGAGTTAAGAGAGTTTTTCTTCAGGCAAAATATTTTCTTTTACGCTAAAATAAATTCTCTTGCCACTAATTTTTTTTTTCAAGAACGATGACGACTTTAGTTCAAGTCTATCTTTTTTATCAGTGCAATACAAACAGAAATAATGTCGTGATTATAAAAAAACAAAAAGCTCACAAAACATGAGGCTATACAATTTAGATTTAGCAATAGCTACTACAGCTGCTGCACCCTACAGGGTGTTACAAAGTTCGGGCAAAAAACTTCGTGTAAAATTAAAAACTTAAAAAAAAACTTAAAATCAGTGTATAATTCCAAAATAACCGAGATATTTTACTTTGAAAATTTCAAAAAAACATATTTTTCGCGTAACATTTTGAAAACAGCTGGATATTTTCTGATGGGTTTTCTTTCTTGTAAATTAATCTATTACCTATGTTGCCATATTATGAAGATATTATGTTTTTTAAAGAAAAATTTTTTCCAAAATTTTTTTCAAAAAATTCCGAATTTTCAAAAAAAAAAATTCGTGAAAAAAACCTCATATACAGGGTGCTACAAATTCGAAGTACGAGCATTGGTATCTCGGTAACCGTAATAGATACGAACATGGTTAAATTGGAGCAAAGTTGGCTATTGGTGTGTTCACCAAGATGCCATCAAAAAAGATTTAAAAATTTCAAGGATTGCTGAGTTTTTTGGAAAAAAACTGATTTTTTTGAACATTAATTTTATTTTTTCCTATCGTTACTTTATAGAAAATCAAAAAACTAATTACACATTCTCATAGCCACTTTATTAGGGCAATCTGATAGTATTTTTAGATTTTCAAATTAGGTGACAATTTCTGAGATACAGAGACCAACTTAATTTTTTTAAACACGGACCTGCATTTTTTATTTTGAGGCTTTGAAAGAACTCGGTCTCCTGAATACAATGATATGCCACACTTTATAGTTTTTTTTTGGTTTGGATACCTTAACAGCAACAAAACTATTTAATTATTATTTAAAATAATTTTAAGTCCGACTCTGGTTTCTTAAATTAGTTAATCTGATTATATTCATCGCTACAATATTGATCAGCGCTAATTATCATTGAATAAGGAAAATAGAGCCAATTGGAAGGTTCAAATAAAATAATATCCAGGTCATGCAGACATTTAAAATATTATTTTTAATTTTTTTTATTGTGAATTTGAAATCTCAGTGTGCGATCTAATAATACGCATAATACTAATCGTAGTTATTATAAATAAATCAACTTCTCAAACTAGTTTCTAATGTTCTACATGTTCGAAAGGGTTACCACCCTCCCTATTGCGCAAATTTATTTTTCGCTCAATTTTATTTATATAGCTCTTTGAACTTTTTTCAATACAACTTCCGGGAAAATGATTTCATTGTTTATATTATAATATTATATTTAAATTAATTATTTTATATTATTTTATTGCATTTGATTTTCCGTATTCAATGTTTTACTCCACGTCATTGTTAAGTTTGAAAGCTTGTCAGTATTGTAAGGATGAATAGATTAAATAGTAAAAAAAACAGAGCCAGACTTGAAATTAGTTTAAATAAATTGTGTTCAAATGTCAAAACAAAAAAATATTAAGTGTGGCATATCATTGTAATCAGGAGACCTAGTTCTTTCAAAATCTGAAATAAAAAATGCAGGTCCGTATTTAAAAAAAATAAGTTCGCCTCTGTATCTCCAAAATTATCAGCTAATTTGAAAATCTAAAAATACTATCAGATAGCCCTAATAAAGTGGTTATGAGAATGTGCAATTAGTTTTTTGATTTTCTAAAAAGTAACGACAGGAAAAAATAAATTTGATTTTCAAAAAATCAGTTTTTTCCAAAAAACTAAGCAATCCTTAAAATTTTTAAAACTTTTTTGATGGCATCTTGGTGAACATCCCAAAGTGCAACTTTGCCCCAATTTAACCATGTTCGTATCTATTACGGTTACCGAGATACCAATGCTCGTACCTCGAATTTGTAGCACCCTGTATACCTGATAGTTTCTGAGGTAAAAATATAACACCCCTAAAAATATTTGCACTTATTTTAAAACTCACCCTGTATAACTCTTGACATAAACGAAGTAAATAAATAATAATGTTAAAAAATGTAGTAAAGAGGGTCATAATAATTTATGTGTTCTTGTTGGGGTATTATACTGACCAGTTCGTCCTGGGCATATTTTTCTGTTGCTTTCATTTTATTTTCGGTAACATTTTTTAAAGTTGCTGCTGTGCCATAACCAGTAACTGTTGTGAAGGTTTTCCAAGAATTCCGGTAGGTATGTCAGTTTTATGATGTATATGTTTTATGATGTATGTGTATGTCTTCTGCAATTAGGTCGAAAAAATCTTTTCATGCCATGCTGCTCGGGAGGCCCTCTAAAAAAAGGATAATATTTATCAGTGTATACCTAATTACTTCTGGAGCAAGACAGGTATAATTGTATTTTTTTATGTCAGAGGATTAGGTATTTCGTAGTATATATATATATATATATATATATATATATATATATATATATATATATATATATATATATATATATATATATATATATATATATATATATATATATATATTAGGATTAGGTATTTCGTAGTATATATATATATATATATATATATATATATATATATATATATATATATATATATATATATATATATATATATATATATATGTAGGTAGGTCAGAAACTCGTTAAAAAAAAAAAAGGAATCTCTCTCGAGGAAAAGCTCCCGAAAAAAAGAAAGCATCCCGTTAACATTGATTTTTTAAATGGAACACACCCCACCCCGTATTCTATGGTAAATTCTGAACAGCTCTTGCATAACATATCATAGTTCTGATCAACCGTTTTCGAAATATTGCTTTTTAATTTTCGAAATTTGACATTTTCTATTTTTCTAACATTCAAGCGGCTGTAAAAACGAAACGGTTTGAATTAGATGCGAGCAGAACGGTTTGCATGCACTTTCATATCTCTATCTTTTTAGCTATCAATTTATATTAATTTCCGGTTCAACCAGAAATACAAATATTTTGACCGGAAGTCCATGACTTTCCAATTTGCCGAAAGGAATTCTCTTATCGCCAAATCCGAACGGCATTATTTGAGAGCTGATGTACGAGGTAAATATACTCAAGGTGGTTTTGCCATTGCCTTCCTTGAGGTGGCGGCTCGCTGTTCGCTCTATTTAAATAAATCAATATTTTTATTTTAATGAATAAAGCGACCGTACTGGCTGGGATCGACACACTAATACTGCTTGCGCTACGGCCGGCCACTCTTAGTAGTTTAATAATAAACTTTACAAATTACCATCTGAAGTAAATATCCATATTGAGCAGGCAGACGAAGAATCTTCCGACGACGATATGCCTCTTTCTAGATTAGCATTAAAAGCACCCTCCAAAGAAACCTTAAACAAATCAAAGTCATGCCCTAAGGCAAGAAGCTTTCAAAGAAGTTTTCAAAGAGACAACTAGAGGAGCTGCTCAAAAATACTAAAGAAGAACCTAAAGGAAGCTCCAAAGTGGTCCACAAGAAAACTTTCGAGAAAGTCCCTTTGAATACTCTTTTGACGAAATCATTTGCTTGTCAGAACCTAAAGAAATGAATAATATATACAGCCTAAGAATGCCCAACAAGCAACAGTGCTAACGACCACGTCATATAAATAATATTTAGAAAAGAGAAAAGAAGACCTAGCTTTTTATGTCATTTGTTGAAATTACTGTATCTATAAAGATAACAGAAGTACCACCAGTAGAACTATCTATCCTAATGAAAAGTACCTACTCTTTCAGGTCTGTCACGTACTTTTTGCACTATCGTCATTCGCTTTGACATTTAAATGTGTGTAAGAGTACCTACCAAACTTTAAGAAAAACAGTTTATACCAATGTTCTTCAGAATAAACAAAATGTCACGACTCTGTAAAGCCTTCGACTCTGTAAACAGAGATGCACTTTGGGCAATTATGCAAAAGTTCGGAGTGCCCAACAAATTTCTTACTGTGTGTAAAAGCCTACATAACAACAACAAGTCGAGAGTGTCACATCATGGATCACTGAGCGATCCATTCCTGACAAATATAGGAGTTAGGCAGGGATGTGTCCTAGTTTCTCTCCTATTCAACATATTCATGGCAGCGTTCTCTATTATAGTGGACAGCAAACTGCAGGAAAGAGGAATGGGTGTCAGATACAGGTTTGACGGCGGTCTGTTCAACATAAAAAGACTCAAGCAAAAATACGTATAAAATTCATCACAGAACTCCAATACGCTGATGACTGCGCTCTAGTTGCAAATACGTTACAGCAATTACCGCCGGAAATGCTGAACACATATACCTGGGCATATACAAGACTGGGCCTTAAACTGAACATCGATAAAACTAAAATTATGTGCACTCCCCGGAAACTCATAACAGCGCTATAAAAATCGGAGAAGGACTATTGGAATATGAATTTAATTACCTCGGCAGTTTGATTTCGGAAAAGGCAAATATCGACTCTGAAATTCAGCACAGAATCAGCAGCGCCTCAAGAGCATTCTGGAAATTAAAAGACAGGGTTTTCTACAATCATGACTTGAGCACAGAAACGAAATTTGCAGTGTATCGAGCAGTAATAATCCCCACCATGTTATATGGTAGCGAAACCTGGGTGCCGTACCGCCGGCACACGACTGCATTAAACAATTTGCAACAGAGACGCACTTTAGACAACTGTTAAGAATCAAAAGGTACCATCACGTCTCATACCTATCAGTCCTTGAAAAAGCAAGCTGCGAGAGCGCTGAAGTCATGATTACTAAATCTCGCTTAAGATGGGATGGCCACGTATGCAGGATGCAAGAAAACCGCCTACCGAAATCTCTTCTTTACGGTGAACTGGTAGAGGGTAAGAGGAAACCGGGTGGTCAACTCAAAAGATACAAGGATGTTTTTCATAAAAAACTTAAAGGGGATAAGTGCAGCATCAGTGGGGGGAAGCAGCGCACAATAGAACGCAATGGAGGAGAATTGTAAATTCAGTTAATACCAGAGTGCGGAAGAGACAGTGGCGGATACAGTACGAATGGTCATCGTCTCGGCGCACTCAGTGATAAGGTGTTCTCATGGGCGTAGCCAGGGTGTTCCCCAGGGTGGGGCAAGAAAACAAGGAAATTCATCATAACATAAAAAATTTATTAAAAAAACATGTTGGGTTTATAATTTGTAAGTATTTTATTTTAGCATTAACTTTCTCGAGTTCTGGCTAAACTTGGACAAAACTTCTTTTTCATACTGATCCTTCGCGTTTAAAACTCTTTTTCGATGGACGCTCATCATGCAAAGTCCAACAAGTCGTTGTTCCGACATTCCAAACCACAGTTGTACAACAGCATTACTCAAGGTAACGGATGATATTCTGGAGGCTGCTGATCGGGGTGACCTCACTGGTTTGGTTCTCTTGGATTACTCGAGGGCTTTTGATAAGTTGAATCATCAACTCTTATTAGCAATATTAAAGTTTCTTGGGCTTGAGTGTCGCGCATTGAAACTTGTCGAGAGTTATCTCTCAGATAGGACACAATCTGTAAGATTAAATGGCACGCTGTCTAGTGTTCGACATATTAATTGTGGTGTCCCACAAGGATCAATTCTGGGTCCATTATTCTTTATCCTCTACACATCACAGCTCGATTCGGGTTTGAGAGATTCAACGTCGCTTCGCTTATATGCAGACGACACGCAAGTGTATATGTCTTTCCAACCAGGAAAAATATTGGAAGCCAATGCCATCCTCTCTAGTGAACTTAGTATACTTCTAAAGACATCATCTAATCATTGTTTAGACATTAATCCCAATAAATGTTACGGTCTTTTATTTGGTAGAATACAGGCTAGAGACCAATATGAAAAATTGTTTTCTGTGTCTTTGGACGGAAAGAGGTTGAATAGCTGTAAATCTGCAAGGAACCTTGGTGTGATTATGGATACTCACTTAAGGTTTACTGAACATATTAACAAATGTATAAAAAAGGCCTTCATAAATTTAAAACTGATCTACAATCAACGTTACATCTTAAATCCTAATCTCAAAAAGAAATTATGTGACACCTTAGTTCTTTCACAATTTACCTATTGTGACTCACTATATGGACCGTGTATTTTAGATCATGATGCTAAACGCATTCAACGACTACAGAACTGTTGTATCCGTTTGATAGGCAGTATAAAAAAATATGATACAGGTATCACAAATAAAATGGCGGAAATTGGTTGGCTCAACATGGCTGGGAGAAGAAAATTTCATTCATACTTACTAATTTATAAGATAATCAATAATAAAAGTCCATGTTATTTGTTTGATAAAATTAAATTTAGGTATGATGAACATTCACTGGACTTGCGTCACAAGTTTAATATCGCTCCCCCTATACATCGCACAACTCTGTATGAGAGATCATTCAGTTATCAGGCATGTATTCTTTATAATAGAATTTCTGTAAATCTTAAAATTAACTCTTATTTGAAATTTAAAAGTTCTATACGACAGTTAATATTTAATTCTTCAATTTTAATGTTCAGATCTTATAATCTCCGTCATGCCTCCATTTTAGTTTGTTTTGATTTATTTATTTATCTACTTAATGTACTTACTTGTTAATTACTTTCTGTATAATTATCTATAATACGGGATTAATTATTGGTTGCCTTTTTTTTACTCATAGAATTATTCTCTTTGTGTATCTATCATATATAAATACTTATCAATTATTTCATGTTTCATGTACAAATATTTAATTAATTGATTTTCGGTATATTCTAACTATGTTATTCTACCCTTTAGTTTTCTATTATAATTATTATTGATTTATTATAATATTTTTATATAACATATATTAATTATGTCTACTAATTAAGGTTAAGTTAGGAAGCTAAGCTTCAACTTCGCCTTTTGTGATTTTTTTTTTAAATTTCGCAATAAAGTCTTTATTATTATTATTATTATTATTGTTGACCGTAACCAAGTTTTTACCCGACGCAAGGTGCTGAATGGTCTTTCTATTGTGCAGGTAGTGCAGGGCTGCGCGAGTAAAATTTGGAGCGCTTTTTTAATGCCTGGGTAAAAAGATTGCGCCTCTTTAACTAGTTCAACTAAGTCAATTTCTTTTAACTCCGAGTCTGACATTTTTTCTTTCTTTCCACAGATTATACCATAGTTCCACTTCAGACAAAATCTCGTTTAAGTTGTAGTAGTCACAAAAGATTTTAACTTTTTTTAAAAACTCAGCAAATGGCAAAGCAAGAAAAATATTAGGGTGTAATGAAAGCAACTCGTAGGCTGACAGATTTTCATTAGAGAATCGCTGTTCTAAAGACATTATCAATGAATCCAGATACGGAATTGTGAAAGATCTCGTCTAGTACTCGAAAGAAGAAGCTGCTGGAGGATTTGCACGAAGCGTTTGTCGATTTGTAACCCTCGGCATTTTAAAATCCGTATTAATGTTCTCGGCAATTTTTTCGGCTTCTTTTATTATGTTTACGCTTTCGTCATTAACATTTTCCCGGTGTGTTTTTAAAAGGGTTGTAATACTTTTTATATGGTTCATACATTGTAATAAGTCTAAACATTTTGACTGCAAAACATTTAAACTGGTTGCAAAAATGCAGAATATTTTGCTATTAAGCAGGCACTAACAATAAACTTTTTTGAAGCAGCACAATGCATTTGAAAAACAGCTTTTCTCGTAGCTGCATTGCCATCTGTTGAGAGTGTTTTTAAAGCAGCCACGATTTTTACGTAATGCTCTCTAAAAATGGCGATGCTTCTGTATTTTTGAGGCCAGCGGGTCTCACAGAACATCGGCAAGTTTGGAACGAATTTTCGAACGAAATAGGCGACTAAATGAGCAAAGTCAGCTAATTATACTAAATATATGAGCTTTTTTCGAACAAGAGAAACAACAAGTAGCTGGCGGCCAAATGGCAGCATTACGATCGCCACCATAATTGCTGTCAAGATTGCTCTACTGTGTGAAAACCTTAACTCACGACATATTTTAAAATGACTTTGACAAATAACCTAATTAGTTAATTGAAAACGGCAAACCGAGTAACTGAACTGCCATCCCCATTTATAAACAAAAACATTTAATGATTATTATTGATTAGTGGTATGTAACTATATATCTTGTTATTACTATTCCTTTCTTACCCTTACCTAAATAATAATTAGTAAATATTCAAATTATTGCTTACCTTTGGAGGTAAAGAATTTTCTAATGTCCATTATTAGACAAACTTTTATCCACTACTTGCTCAAAAATAAGACAAAACCTCGAAACCAGCTTTGCATTCGATTTCGCGAAGTGAGCCTAACCATAAAGTGTGAGCTGTCAACTGGTGAATCTGTTTGTATGCAACCAGATGTACACTGTTTTATTACAGTTCCTTGCACTTCCACTATCGTAAACCGTCGTGCTATTATATTCATCATATCCACGAAATCAAACTTTTTAGGATGAGAATGTATCTGACATACCCAGTTAAGAGGTTAAGGAAGTAAGTAGGGTAGGATCATTTGAATTTAAATTTTTTTAGTTATATAATTTTATTTTTCTAATAGGGTCCGTCCAGGGGGGGGGGGCAAGCGCACCACCCTGCCCCACCCTGACTACGCCCATGGGTGTTCTGATGTTTCCCCATTTTCCCCACAGAATCTGTATTCGCCGTTGTTTCTCAACTTCAGCCTACTGAGTACTGAGGTGTTCGTTGAGGAGACAGTGTCCTGTTAGAAACCCCGTAACAATCCGAAGATTATTCTTACTTAAATCAAGGAAAATCTTTGATTTTTCTCGGTCGTAAGTTCTCGTAACTTTTTCGAGTGTCTTATACCGTTGGAGGATTACCATTCCAGGTTACGGATGTGGTCCTCCAAGTTCTTCAGTTCCACTTTAAGCTGGTTTCCGCTTGGAAAGCAGACCGGTTCTGGTCCAGTTAGTGGGAGTGATGTTCGCTCCTTTTCTAGCTAGATCGTTTGCTTTTTCATTGATTTATCATTTTCATTTCATTCTATCCCTTGGTGAGCTGGTGCTGGTACCATGCAGAGTAGGAAGACTTCATTTTCTTTGCCTAATTTGTTCAGCTTCTCTAGGCATTTTTAGGCACATCTAATAGGCTTTAGTCGACTTCGAATTGATGGTTACTGAGTTCCGTAGTATGTATGCTCTTCTTTTACCAATTAAATGGACAATTCTCAATAAAAATAACTTTTTTGTAATTGGTTTATGTTTATGTAGCAATGTAGGAAAAACTTTAATTAATATAAAAACATCTAGTAAACATTTTATATCATAATATTAATTACTAACTCGCGTAGTAAACCTTTTTAAAGTTAGAATTTTAAAGCAACTTCATGACTATTGTATTCTACGTCGTCAAATTTTCCTTGCTCCACGGGCCACTTGGCTCGTTCGTTCGCCTGCAATGCGTAGTTTCCGATCTAGCACGATCTCTCCCGAGACTTTAATGGTTTATCGCAGCCCGTTTTACACCGTACAATAACGACATCGTTTCGTTTGGCTAGCAAGAAGCAAGCGGCTTCGAAAGCTCCAAAGCCACTGACGTTTTTCATTTTATGTCATGGCCTACATGTCTGCTACGAATTTGCTCGCTATTTCGAACAAGGTTTTGCGTTTTTATGATGGGCTCGTTTGGAAGCTTTATACGAGTTGTTTCTTAAGTTTTTATTATAATCGTACAGTATCATTCCATTTTTCATAATTTATGTAGTTATGATACATAATTCTTTATTCTTTGAAACTTCCATTTTCTTATATGATAAAACTGTAAATATAAATACTGAAAAAATGGTGTCAATTTGATTTGGTGATACTGAATTTGATTGATGATATTCGATTTTTTTTTGATATTCAAAATTACATTCGAATGATACTGATCTTTATTTTGATGCCATTCAACTCTGACGCCATTTATTTCCATAGTATGACACTTACCGTCATTTCCATGCATGATCAAATAAAAATAATCGTTTTTCTGAGTTGTAGAAATGCCTTTAGTAAAAGTGAGAAATCAGTGAATGTTAACAATTTTTATAAAAGCTCATATTCACCGATTGTTCAACAACTAATTCTGAAACAAACTTTTACTAGTGAATGTTAGCAGTTACTGTAGCCTACTAGCGAATTTTCTACCATACAAATTTGCTTGGCTTAGCTTTTTGATTATCTGCTAGCAGCTGCTCGTAACATAATGAGTTGATTAGTCTGTTAACTGTCTCCGTCACTGTTAAGAATTCGGTGATATAGATGTGCGAAATTTGAACTTTATTAACTTTTTATTATATATACCTACTGTGATATAGTGATGAGCAAATGCAAGCCCAAGACTCCCTTCGTTTTGGTCTTGGTCTTGCTGCAGGATTTGGGAATGTCTTGCATTTTTTTAATAGATTTTTACTAGAGACGCCTTATGACCTTATACATAAATTTTTAAATAAGTACCTAAGTACCTATTTTATATAATTCACATTCCGATCGCAGTTCATTCGCGGTTTGATCTCGGCCTGGGTTTTTTCATCACTGGAAGAGAAAACAAAACAAACCTCTGAGCCTCTAGCAATACTGGGAACAGTGGGAAGATTATCAATTAAAGTTTCAAGGGAACCACAAAGGGAACTGCAGAAGAGGCGACTGACACTTCCGTGAGACCAGCCTCTACACGTGGCACACAAGTTACCACCTCGTCTAGCAAGGGCCAGGAGCATACCTCTATAGACCTAACAAGCGACATAAGCTACCGTTTCGTCTACCCGATACTGGGTTAACCAGAGGGCTAGACGATCCGCTGAGAGGAGGTCCTAGCTGAGCAGAAGTACGGAGATACCTGCGACTGCTCCACGAAGGACTTGCTCCAGAGGAAGCAAAAGCGAAAGCACTCGCGGGAAAAGGGGAGAGTAAAGGAGCCAAGAAACAGCCTGGCGCATCTCCACCAAAGGGCAAGAGAGGGAGCGAGAAATTCTCACCTCTGCTCCGGCAAGGAGAAAAAAAACCAGGATGGACAGCCGTCCAACACCGAGAGGCAAGCGTATCACCAGCTTTGCCGCTATTGCTGGACAAGTGGAAATAGCGGTAACTACCGGCCACCCAGCAAATAGATTTAGAAGAGGCAATACTGGAGGAAGTAATAGCGAACGGATGGCAACACTGGGCATGCTTCTCATAGATTGTCCATCTCAAGAATCATCGGATTAGTCGGTGGAGACGGCACCTAAGCTTAAGAATTAGCAGGGGCCAAGATTGGTTGCACGGAAGGGAGAAAACATAGAGCCCAAAAGAGGCGACCATTACGGTCTTTCTGCCGAGGAACAAGGGGAAATGCACCATCTACCTGCTGAATCTTATCCAGGCTCATATAGAACTCCAATGTAAGGATATCGAGTTGACGAGTTATCAACTCGAGAGAGAGGGTCATGGGCAGGCCCTCACAAGAGATATATCCTCTATTATAGATTCGGGACAACACCGGTATCAGGTCTAAGGAGAGACCAAGTAGATCATTCTAAGGAGAGACCATTGGACAGATCCTCCAGTCTCCACCTCGCACGGGTATTCCTCAGACAAGCTCCTCGAGTGTGAAGGACACGGAGGACTAAACCATAACCGTGGAAGGGTGTATAGCCCTGTAGGAGGTAGATGTCCTCGGAGGAAGAACACCTGCTGTTAAATTAGAATGGGAAACCCTGTCCCTCCTACAACAGGAAATTCCCCATGTATGATGAGTCATCGACTGTATGATAGTTAGAACTCAAGAAATTGAGGGGGACACAATAGATCTTTAAGGTTGCGGTGATCACTCATTCTACATTCTAATTCTATACCTCCTGAGGCTCCTGAAACGTTAAGCATTTTTTGGTTGTTAGATAAATTTTGTTTTAGTTTTGGATTCTATACACAGTAGTTTTTGAAAACGGACAAATCCGCAACAAGATTCCGCTCTGTCGTTTTTAAAAAAACAGCAAGGCAAAAGTTTTCAGAATGAAGGACATTTTAAAGATTTCATACCGCGGCTGGTGCCTGCTTTCGTCAAGAAAGAATAGTTCTGCATTTTTTGGTTGTTAGATAAATTTGGTTTTAGTTTTGGATTCTATACACAGTGGTTTTTGAAAACGGACAAATCCGCAACAAGATTCCGCTTTGTCGATTTTAGAAAAACAGCAACGCAAAAGTTTTCAGAATGAAGGACATTTTAGAGATTTCATACCGCGGCTGGTGCCTGCTTTCGTCAAGAAAGAATAGTTCTTCAAGAATGTCATGAAAACATATAAAAATAAAAAATCTACAACATTGTACTTAGATTTTTATAAGCATATGATACACAATTATTGTATTTGCTGAGTTATTATTCTTCCCCGACTCAGTTTACAATGCTGCCTAGTAATAGCATTATAAGTGTACAAAAAAATATAGTTGGTAGTGCCTCAATTTGTAATGATCATTTTCATTTAAATTTCAACGCGTACAATCTGAATATTTTCTGACACAAATTGTAAGAATTGTAAAAATTACCATCTCACAAAATCATCAAGACAAGGCAAAACGCGATACCTATAGTACCATTTTATACGCAAAATGCAGTTATGGGGGTATATTACATTTTTTCTCCGAATGCTTCTCTGTTTTGTTTGTGTTTTTCAAACAGAGTTTTATTGGTGGGAATGGCACTCGACTATCCAGTAGATAGATATTCTGATGAGTATCTGTATTCCCAATATCTAGTCTATTAAAAACAAATAACTTTAATAAGTTTCAAATTTGTTACTATAGACAATCTTATAAAGTTATGAGGATGATCTTAAGTCTTTACTTATTGTTATGTCATCATTTACCAAGTTGCTCATTATTATATCAGTTCCAAAACCTAATCATTGTTTTAGAAATTAAGTAACTCGTTCAATACCTTGGTATATTCTTTTGGTTTTACTTTTTAGATACTCAATATTTTGGATTATGAATATCCACACACCACTAGGTACATTAGATCGTCAAAAAAGAAGCTTAAACAGTTGGTTTAGTAGAAACTACAAGTTTTTTCGGTAGATGTTAGTGATGGGAGCAACACCAAATAATCAGAAAATTTAAAAAAAATTTATTAAAGGCCTGCGGAACGAACAAAATGTCCTGAACAATCTCATACTACGTGTGGGGTGTGAATGATCACGTTTTATTTAATGCATTGAATAAGCTTATACCTACATAGAAACTGATTAATCTAACCCCTGTCTATTTTAAAGTCATGGTTTAAATTTTATAGGATTTTTTAGCATTTGGGGTGAGATTGTTTGGTGCGGGTGAGAATGATCAATGAAAAATAATGATTGCTGCGATGAAAAAAAATACAAGATTAGACTTTCAAACTAAATAGTTATTTTCTGAATCAAAAACAAGAAATAAATACCAACAGTTCATTCTTGTTTTACCACAATTGACTCGCAGGGTGAGATTGTTCACGGGGTGAGATTGATCATTTGATGATCAATCTCGCCCGTACTAAGTTACTATATCACAATTTGACTTACCAATCAAAGTTCTAGAAGTTGTAAATGAAAGCAAAAATAGTTAAACAATTTGAATGTATTTTTTAGACAAAAAACAGCGATTTAACCGTTGTTCGACCTGTACACATTCCTTTCGGTCATGTTTCTACTAAACCATCACTTGGCGGTTAAACATTAATCGAACCGACGATTCGCGCGCTATACATTTGAATTAATAAAAATGCAACCTAGTGATCAGTCTCAGCCCCGGTGATCAATTTCACCCCAAACGACGGTATAGAAAGTAGAAACCACAGAGAGCATTTTCGTTGAGCGAGACCGCGAATCCTATTTCAACTGACTTTGAAAAAACTATTATATAGTTGCTTCTGCAACTTTTTAAATACAAAAAGATAGTAAATATTGTTACAACTTGTATTTGGCTCATTTACCACTACAGTTTGCAACATGGTGGCAACCCAAGCTAGTGGGTCTACTAACAGGGCATTGTAAGCTGAACTGGCATCTGAAGCTAATGGGGTTGACGGATAAAGCTATGTTTCTATGAATCTGCGAAGAAAAAACGACAGAACACATTTTATGTCAGTATAGGATAGCCTGGCAAATGTGCGGTTCTCTGTACTAAGAAATGATAGGCTACTTACAGAGTTATAAATCAGTCTCGAAGTTGCTAGACTTAAAAGGATTGGATTGGAGAATGCGACCTAAGGGTCAGAAGAGGACCACAATAGAACTGAAAAGGCCGCAGTGGATCAGGCTGATAGTCACATCGAAGAATCTAATCTAAATGCTATCACTCAGATGCAAAAAAAACGCAACGGAGAAATATTTGCCCAAATTTAAAGTGTTATATTTTTGTTATTTTTAGCCCTATTTTCATGAATTTTTTAGCAAGCTGTAGATAATTATATCAACTTTAATTCGTAAACTCAGTTTTTTATAAACTTTAGTGTTTGGCATATTATACAGGGTTAATCGAGGTTTTTTTTTACCCTAACTTAAAACACCCTGTGTGCAATAATTTCGTGTGTAAATTCTCCTAAAGTATAATTCTACGGTCAGAACCATGTCTCCTGAGCATTTTGTTTTTTGGATCATGTCAATACATGCTTTGGTTAATTTTTAAGAGCGAAATGAGCTTGCCACCAAAAATTTGCAATTTTTTCAATTATAATATCTTTTGGAAGTTATTTTTCAATATGACAAGCCGGCTTTGGTGATTATTGTAAACTATATAATACTATGAACTGCCCATCATATTCGAGGTTTGGGAAATGCTTGGCAGGAGGGTTAGAGGTCGCGAAGCGGTACCAGCTTCATTAAATCAACTTCGCTTGGTTCTTAAAGAAGAATGACAGTATGAACGGACGTATACAGGCAGTTAAAGCAGCACAGGGAGGGCAACACAAAGTATTAGGGGTATTTTTTACAATTTTTTTTTCTGTTTGTATACTTGAGTATTACAGATGTTTTCTTTAATATCGTTAGTTCTGTTCTCGTTATTAATGTTTATTAAAACCGGGACCGTATCGTTAGTCTTTAACGTTTTTTTTTAATTTAGTATAGAGTATCCAATGCAGTATAATATGACGTTACAATAGTCACCAAAACCTTCTCGTTATATTAAAAAATTACATCCAAAGGAACGATAATTGAAAAAATTGCAAATTGTTCGCGATCAGTTAATTTCGCTCTTAAAAATTAACCAAAGCATGTATTGACATGATCCAAAAAACAAAATGCTCAGGAGACATGGTTCTGACCGTAAAATTATACTTTAGGAAAATTTACACACGAAGTTATTGCACAGGGTGTTTTAAAGTTAGGGTAAAAAAACAACCCCTCGATTAACCCTGTATAATATGCCAAATACTAAAGTTTATAAAAAACTGAGTTAGTTTTTGATAAGTATAATTATCTACAACTTCCTAAAAAATTCATAAAAACAGGCTTAAAAATAACAAAAATATAACACTTTAAATTTGACCAAAATTTTCTCCGTTGGGTTTTTTTGCATCTGTAGTGTAGTTTGAAAATCTCAACAACGTGGCCAGT
Source organism: Sitophilus oryzae (assembly GCF_002938485.1). NCBI lineage: Eukaryota > Metazoa > Arthropoda > Insecta > Coleoptera > Curculionidae > Sitophilus > Sitophilus oryzae. The sequence continues at coordinate 14,603,691 of NW_022146055.1, forward strand.
TTTACCACTTTTGTGCCTATTTGTTTTATACGATACATATATAATATCCATAAATTACCTATAATGAACATAAATTCTATTCTGTATAATGCTTCTTTATAGGTTATACCGTATGATCGAAAAAAAATGGCGTCCAATTGGCTGGGAAATGACGATCGATGACATTTCCCATATAAATTTACATATAAAATGACAGCGATCTTCATTTCATAGCCATCGTTGACGCCGTTTTTTCTCGATCATACGGTGTACTTCTATAAATAAACTGTTAATAGGTGTGTACCTAATAGATTCATCGTATAATTCCATTTTTAGTTATAGAATATTATTTAATTTAATGCAATCTACAACGAAATTGAACATCGTAATCTAATCTAGGATAAACAAATTTTTATATCGCCATTATGTAAGAACCTGATAATATGGCTTATTCACTGCGATCAGGGCTTTATATCTAAATATTCTCCGTCGTTTGCTAACACCGGAGATGGCGTCATCAGGTCCCCAGCGTTACACAGGTTAAATATACAAGTACATATCTGGACAAAAATTATTTTTATCGATTTAAAAAGTCGTGTTTTTCTAGTAAAGTGTTAATTTTCTGAACGTTGTATAAAATGGATGTAGAAATATAATACATCTATTTATTTGCTCATGAATTAATTAGAAAAAAGTTAATGCTCGAAATGTATCTAAATTAATATTTAGTCATAAATGTAATAAAGTGTAGTGGCTGTCATGTATCCACTTTGAAAGGGTAAATTAAAAAAGAATATTTAAATAATGGCACTAAACCAGCTTTATAATAAAATTGTCAATGTTTTGCAATATCTGTAGCCTCGTATAAAGGAACAGCATTGATGTAAGTTGAAACAAAGAAAATACGTTCTAGAAGTTTCGTCTCCTATTAAAGTCAGGTCCGACTATAGGGTAGTCCAATTTACAGACCCTCTTTTGATGCTAGACGAGACTTCTAAAGCGCATAATCGTTGATTAGAGAAATAAGATGCGCAATCTTCTAGGCGATTTTGTGACACAAAACCTGTCCGAGATGTAGCTGATGTTACTGTTAGCCTGTCCGAGATTTTGTTTAGCTCTGCGCCGCTGCGCGCTGATCGTTGTTTACAGCGCAGCGGATGAAGAATAAAGAATACTGTGAATAATACTATAGTGATGGGGATACCTCGAGCGAAAATTCGCTCGAGTACTCGATTATTGAAATAACCGACATCGCCCAATTATGAACGAGCGATGTAAGTGACGAGTACTAAGCGACGAACGCAAGCGATCCTAGAATGAAATAAATTGAAATCCGATTTTAATGTGACATACTCGATAAAAAGCCGAGCGAATTTTCTACACACATTGCAGGTAGCAAATTTATACGACGCCGTATATATATTTATCCGTTGCGTATCTGAGGGACAAAATTTTACGACCTACGTCGACAATGCTTTGAAATAAACTAAATCAAGCGATCAAGCGAATTGCTCGCCGCTTGCTACTTGCCATTCATCACCTAAAAAATATGTGCCCTGCGCACGCAACTTACTACTTGGCGCTTGGCGTTAACGAGTACTTACAACAAGTGACGGGTGAAAACCGAATTTTTAAATACGAGTGATAACGAGTGTGGGTACAGTACATTAATAATAGGAATTTTATATCATTACACAATTTAATCTAATATTATATGATCAATCAAAGAATGGCGTTAGAGTTTACTTGGAAATGAAGATCGCTCTTATTTCATAGGTAAAATATTATGGTAATCGTCATTTCCAAGCCAACTAAACGACTTTTTTCGATCGTACGAAATATTCAGTACCTATAGAAGAATTTTTATTTTTGTTGTTTATTCTGTATGTTTAACACGAACACATTTTCGATACATAAACGCGTATTTTTCATACAAAGATATTTTCGTCAATCGTATTACAGATATTATACATTTTAATATGATAACACTGTCGCTTTCAGATCAACACCGTCTTCGATATGCCTTCGCTGGCCGAATTAGAGAAAATAAGTGTTTTATGCGTTGGCCACAGAAGGATTGGTGTCTCCACCGTACAGCACTTGAGACGTAGAGGGAAATCAAATCAGCCTTGTCACGAATTCGTCCATTAGGTTGCATATCTTCCCATTTTTTTTCAATCAACGGTTGGTTTCAATCAATATGTTGGTACACAGCTTTTCTAACCTTTATGTTTATCGTTTTCGTCGCTTGTTATACAGGAGTCTTTTAAAGCAACATTACGGTAAGTAACTTTTAAGATTGTATTTATGCTCATAATAAAATAAGTACTATTTTTGACCTTAGCGTAAAGTTCTAATTTGTGAATACTGAGGGAGCCTTTATCAGTTCTGGCATCTGATCGATCCTGATTACTAATCTACTTGCGCTAGTGATGTAAACTTTAGTTACTTATATGGACTCGTAACTACTAGTTACTTTTGGTAATAGGACTCGTTACTTTGGACTCGTTACTTTAGTTACTCGTTACTTTGGTACTTAGTATCGTTACTTTATAATCGTTGTTTTGTGTACAGGTTGGCAGACTTGCGCTTGACTTGAAACTTCGTTACTTATTGTGAGCGGCGATCTTCGTTGCGTGCTTGGTTTAACCTATAAGGGGTTTCTAATTTCTTCGAGTGTAATGGCTTAATAGGATAATTTCAATGCTCGGTATTCAAGTACTGAATAATATGTTTTTAATAATATGTATAATATTTTTATAATGATATGTTATCACTACGTATTAATAAAATTAAAAATAAAAGAAAACAAATCAAACAAAGAAAATATGTGTATAATATAAAGTATTTTTTTTCTCTGTCTCTTTGTATTTTACATTAATAATTATGCAAAAATTAAAGAGTAAAAATAAAAAAATGTATATATTTTTGATAAAATGTAAAAATATTTAAAAAATAAGTCCTTTGGATTAACGCAGTCAGTGTTTACTAAAAATTACTATTTTTATTTTTTAGATTTTCTTACAGTGTAAGTGGCGAAATTATAACGTGAGTTTATTTTCTCAATAATATTTCTTTTTCAAGAGGAAAATATTTGTTCTGTTTTTTTCAGATGTTAACATTTTTTGTGAATAACGTGAAACCATTTTTAATTAATATCTAAGACATATTAATCTAAATAAACAATAATTATATTCTTCGCCCACCGAGCAACTATAAATCAAAAAATAAAATACACTCTACCCCTAAATAATATCTTATATTACTTATTTCAATTAAAATTGAAAAAACGTGCGGAATTACCTAAATAAAAAGCGACAACAAACGGGAAAGGGACAGATCGCCGCCGGTTCGGCATGAGCCAATCATAATAATTGTAATAAAAATATCACACATTTGCCATCCAAAAGACCGGCCGGCGTCAAGTCAACACTTTAAACATAAACATATTGATAACAACTAGACCTACGTCGAAGTAAGGAATATTTCAGTATCGAGTTTCGAGTCCTCGGTTCGTGCATTTCCAGGGATTACGATTACTGCCGGCGCAAAAGTAACGAATTAGCTTAGTAACGAGTAACGAGTCCTAAATTCAAACGGTAAGCGTTACTTCGAGTCCTCGTAAAGTAACTGTTACTTTGTAAGGATTACTTAGAATTTTGAATCACTAACTTGCGCAATAGAATTTACTTTTGTTGGAATTTTCGAGTTGAAGCCTCTTTATCATCTTAGCTGCATTTTGGATAGCATATCCTTATTATTATCCTGATATATTAGATCCCTTCTTTCTCGTTGTTTGATAATCTGTCCGGTACTTAAGCTTTTTCTTTGAATAGGGTAAGTTGTGTTCGAGGAGTGAGATCTGGTGCCATACCTTTACGTACCCTTTTTCCCTATATATTTCAGCGTTCTGACATCATCAGTAGCATTATAGCCGTCAGAAATTAGTCAAATGACTAATTATTGCTTATCACTTACGTAAATACTTAAGATAATTCGCATCTGTAAATGTATCAAGCCCCAAAGCAAAATGACTAATATACTTACTCTCTACGGAATAAGTTCTATTCCAAAAAAGGAAATTATTTTCCAAAATTTTAATAATAATTGTCGGGCACGCTGAACGCACCATTTTTTTCCTTACTTAATGTCTAGTTTTTGACAAAGTAAGTGTCTAAAAATTAGAATTTATTTATTAAAAAAAATCTATTTTTTAAAAGGACCGAGAAGGTAGAAGAAAGGAAATGTATTAAGGTAGGAAACAAGAAATCAAAAGTATCTATAATATGTTAATAAGTTAAATTTATGAAATATCCTAAATCAGTAGTTGTAGAAATGCAGAAAACAGAATTTTAGGATCTCGAATATTAGTAATCAAAATAAGTTTATGAAATAAAACTTTCCAAGGAAGTGTAAAAGAACTTGTCACAATCTTCTTCGAACTGGATATTGAAATTAAAAACAGAATATATCCTAATATGTTCAATACTTTTTAATTTAATGTTAAACTTTTTACTCCTATAGAATTGATTCACACTCCTCTTAGGAATAATATCGATCGTCAAAAAGTTTTTTTTTCTTACGTCCCAGTTGTATAGGTAGTGTATATCATTATCGATTAAGACTGTATCATCAGAATGCCGAATGAATCCAATGGGAGCTAAATGTCAAGGTCCTTTTTTTAGCATTCTATAGCGGATTTATGACAATATTTGAGGGAACTCGATAATAGTATTTTTAAAAAGGCAACAATAAATAGAAAATGCCAAACAATTAAGACAGCAACAATAAACGGACTTTTAAAGAGTTTCAAATAAAAATATTTGTTGCAAAGAGCTACGTTTGGCCTCTGGTTTAGAAATTTGAACCCGCTGTGCAGCGCGCAACTATCGTCCTTTTTGGGGAGCCCTGCGATTATGGATTTTTCGCCGTTGGCCTGTGTGCATCGGACTGCGTTCCCTTTTCCCCTCTCCGTCCCCGAGCACACCCAGAAACAAGTTCTCAAGTCACGCTATCGCTGGTTTGCTGACGCGGTCACATAGCCAACTGGGATCGAGATGTGTTTGTTGAAAACGGTCGGAATATTACCTGTAATAATAACGTTGGCTTTTCGGCTTTAACGTTAAGTCGCAATATTTCGAATGTTTTTGTACTTCATTTTGATAAAAGTACGACTGAATTTTATGGTTATTGGTGGTTTATTATTATATTGTTGATTTTTTGAAAAGTTTGCGTCTATCTCGGCAGTGTCGTCAGGTAACGACCGTTACGACAGAGACAACCTATCTATCGCTCGTGTCGCACTCGTTATAACCTAAAACAATAACACAACTATAACACAACAATAACAAGACAGTGTCTGACCGCATGTTCCAGCTATTTATGAATGAGATGCTCAGTCTATATTTTATTTTAAGTCTATGGTTGACATAAAGAATACAAATTGAGTGATTTTTGTAGTTTTCAACTATTACAACCTCTGATTAGATTTTATAAGGTGGTTTGGTGGCTATCCCACTGCAACAGATTTTTTCAGATCTAATTGTAGTCTTTCAATCTTTATATTACAATTTCAAGTGTTTCCTGTTTTTTTTCAGTAAGTCTTAATTACTGAAAAACTGATCCTTGGCTTTTCATCATCTAGTACACGAACCATACATTTGGCAGGTTGTCGCAGTCACCTTTCATCTTCTGATTCACGCAGAAACTGAACGAATCGTTTGTTATTTGTTAATACTATCATTTTTATGAGCTTTGTTCTTATTGTCATACCTATGCATTTTTGACTTTTTCTTGTTTTTCATTTTTTATCACGTCCCTTGTATATTTTGGCGAGTGTTCTACTACGAACTTTTTCGTCGGCTTCTGATGCCCTAGTGGCATTTTCCACACTGCTAGAGTTTTTTTGACCATCTACTGTTTTGGGCCCGTTTTTGATTCTGCTTTTTACCACCATGGAAGTGTTTGGGACCGTCTTTTTCTTCGTCTGGTGCCTTGTCTGATCTCCGACGTTGGTTATTATTATATTATATATGCTTATAATCCGTTGAAACTTTTCTCTTACTTACTTACTTACTGCCATTACTCGCTGACGAGTAATGGCATTTGATACGCATCAGTAGATAGTTACGCAAGGCGTTTTCTTTCATGAGCATTTCGGTGACTGAAAAGCCCGATACGTGATGTTGTCCCTCTTCCGCACTCCGGACAACTCTGTTGCCTTTTTACTTTTTAGTTGTTGTTCTTAACTGAGTTTTTACAATTCCTCTCTTCCTCTTCCTCTCTGCATGCTTATCCCTTTTAAGATTTTATGGAAAATATCCTTGCACCTTTTGAGTTGTCCACCCGGTTTTCTTTTACCGTCCACAAGCTCACCATAAAGAAGATATTTCGGTAGGCGGTTTTCTTGCATTCTGCATACGTGACCAGCTCATCTTCAGCGGGACCTAGTAATCATGACTTCAGTGTTCTTGCAGCTAGGTTTTTTAAGGACCGATACGTTTGAGACATGTTCGTACCATTTAATTTTTACCAGTTGTTTAAGGTCTCTGTTGCAACCTATTTAATGCAATTATGGTACATACATACTGCTATTACTCAAAAATCCCATTGCTTTGTTGCCTTTTTACTTTTTGGTCGTCGGTGTTAACTGAGTTTACAATTCTTCTCCATTGCGTTCTATTGTGCGCTGCTTCTTTCCACTCATTCTGCATGTTTATCCCCTTTAAGTTTTCCTGGAAAATATTCTTGTCCTTTTGAGTTGTCCAACCGGTTTCCTCTTACCGTCTAGAAGCTCACCGTAAAGCATAAATTTTGGTAGGCGGTTTTCTAGCTTTTTCAAGGACCGATATGTTTGAGAAATGGTGGAACCATTAGATTCTTAAGAGTTGTCTAGATGTCTCTGTTGCAACTTGTTTAATGCGTTCATGTGTCGGCGGTACGCTACCCAGGTTCCGCTTCCATATAACATGGTGCTGGGGATTATTATTGCTCGGTACACTGCAAGTTTCGTTGCTCAAGTCATGATTGTAGAAAACCCTGTCTTTTAATTTCCAGAATGCTCCTGAAGCGCTGCTAATTCTGTGCTGAATTTCAGAGTCGATACTGGATTTTTGCGAAATCAAACTGCCGAGGTAATTAAGATTTTTATAGCATTGTTATGACTTTCCGAGGGAGTGCACATGATTTTAGTTTTATCGATGCTTAAGACCTAAACCATTTCTTGTAATTGCTGTACGGTTTTTGCAACTAGAGCGCAGTCATCAGCGTATTGGAGTTCTGTGATGAATTTTATACGTATTTTCCATTGTACGTATTTTTTTTAACCCTGAGTCTTTTTATGTTGAACAGACCGCCGGCGCCGTCGTATCTGTATCTAATGCCCATTCCTCTTTCCTGCAGTTTGGGGGAATGAATATGTTGAATTGGAGAGGCGCTAAGACACATCCCGGCCTAATTCCTGTATTTGTTAGGAAGGAATGGCTCAGTGATCCATGATGTGACACACTAGACTTGTTGTTGTTATGGAGGCTTTTACACACTTTTACACACAGAAATTTTTCTCTATCGGCTGCCGCACGGAAAAAAGAGTTTTTCCACTGTGAGATTAGATCATTGTATGATTTTACGTAGCCAGGATAGTTTTTTTCGCCCTATCCACCTGTTTTCTTCCACTTTTCCCTGTATTATGGGACAACACTTTTCCTGTATTATGGCAACAACTGATACTTAGATCCTCTAATTATATGTCCAAAGTGTTCCACCTTTCTCGTCTTTACAGTGTTCAGCAGTGGCCCTTCAGTGTCCATCATGTTGAGGACGTCCTCAATTGAAGTGTGCGAGACTCAAGATACTTTCAGAATCCGGCAATAGCACCACGATTCAAATGCTTCTATTCTATTAATCATTGTGGTCTTTCATCATTAGTGTCCATGTTTCCACGTAGCATCTCAAGACCCTTTTACGGAGATGCGTAGAAAGATATCTATAACAGAACTAGTGTTTATGTTGTAAAGGCTTTGTGTATCTTGATTCGCGTTATCTCTTCATCAGAGTCCGCATTCACATTCAGCCAATTGCATGCTTGGCAAAATGACAAAATAGCAAAATGGGAAAAATTGCAAAATCTTGCCGATTGGCATCCACTTCGTTTTCGTCGTGTCAATTTTGAGGTTATAGACTCTCTGACCATTTGTTTTATGCACTATATTTACTAATATTTGGAGGTCTTCCAAATTCTCAGCTAGAGTAGCTGTATCATCAGCGTGTCTAATGTTGCCCATTCTTACATCTTCTTGTCTGTCATCCAAAGCTTCCCTAAAGTTTCCTTCCGTGTACATGTTGAATTACAAGGACACAACCTTGTCGTATTCCACGTTGAAGCGACAGTTTTTGAGTTTGGTTGTCTTCAATTTGTACGGTAGCTACTTGATTTTAGTATAGGTATTTTAGTAGCCTAATATCATAATTATCTAGCCCTGCAGTTTCCAGAGAGGTTTTATGGAGTCGATGAAACAGAGGTAGACGTTCTTTCGAAATTCACAGCTCTTTTGAAGTAAGACACGCCTACAGAATAAAGCCTCCCCTCACTCCCCTGGTACACAAGCTACTATAATTGTGCTACTATAATTAAACTGTTTGTCACTCATTTCTATAACAGAAAAGGAATATTCGATATTGCATTAATCGAAGAAATATTTCCCAAAAAAGGAAAGTCCAAAATCGCTGCATTTAGTCTTCTCTTATTTAGTAAGACTTAAAACTTTGTAGAGCGATTCTAGCCAATCAAGAGAGATTGATAGAATAGAAAAATAGTAAGCATAACAGTTAGAGTACCAAATGCTTACCAACATATAGAAAAATGGGACAATTAATTAAATTCTATATGCTTACGCAATCCTTTTTTTAATCGCTTGATGTAACAAATGTGAATGAGTATTCGAATGATGTGAATCTGTGTTCGATATTAGTTTTTGTAATAAGCTACCATGTCTACATTTTTTGATGTGATACCAGACTTGTTATCGGCAATTTTGTTTCAGTTGCGGCATTAAGCTGGTATTCAATAGGTATAGAATCGTTATGCTTTCTTGTGAAACTCTTTTTTTTTCTGAAATTTCTCTAAGGCCTTTGTAATGAGCCATTTTGATTACATATCGGGTGGTGGGTCCTCGTTGGAAACAGGAAATTCCATGCAAATTTTCAACTGTCTAAATATTGGCTCCCCTGTTGATTTTTTATTAAGAAAATATTTTCAATTTAAGAAAAATTGCATTTATTTTTAAATTAAAATTGAATAACAATGCAAAACAAACTATTTTCTATGCAAAATAAATCCAAAATAATAATCCACAGTCAACATACTTTTAAAGTAGGAGTTGATTTAAGAGGCAAATTAGGCTTAAATTAGGCTAGGAAGATAATTCCCGCATTATAGCATTTTATCATGACGATTTTTCCCAATTGTTTAACTCTATGTTAACTTAACCATTGTTAACTAATCTTTCAAATAGAAGTGATATAGTATTATGTTAAAAAATAGTAGGTTTAGTCGTGACGGACTAAGTTAAGAAAAAACTCAAAATTTAAGTGAGGATGCAGTCAATAATCACCACACAGGCTAATAAAACTACTTTTTCAAATTTGTCAAGCTTTCGAGAATTTTATTCCTGCATCCTCACTTAAAGTTTGAGTTTTTTTGTATTATATTAATGTAAATGTGTGTACTAGCTTTCCTGGCTTTGCACCATAGTCATTTCTGTCACTTTCCATAATTTTGGAATATTTTCTACAGTCTACAGTTTATAGCCTTTAGCATATTGGTAATTTTCTTATATGATAGGTCTTTCATCCTAACCAGAGAAATAGAAGGGATAGAGAATGAGCGTCAACATGCGCAGAAGGTCTAATCAAGTTGGGCGCCATATTCCAGGTCTTCCTGTCATTTTGTATATAGGTGGTAATCTATAAGTAATCAAATATCAATTTGCTGTTTTCAACCATACGGGGGGCAATTTAAATTTAGTGAAATTCTTCAAGTGGCTGAAAAATATGTTCTAGATGTAAACTGTTGTGCATTTTTTACACTTCTGTTGCATAGTTATGCAGGGTGTCTCAGAAATAAGCGCAAGTATTTTAAATGGTAGTATAATAGTTCGACCCTAGAAACACCCACCCCACATGTTGAAAATTTTATATTTTTCTTGCCATTTTCCGGAAAATCTTGAAAAACTTTTGGGTGCCACTGTTCATTCTCCGTAAACAAAGCCGGCGGTCCTCAAAATGTTGCCATTTTTTTAGTTTTCAAAGTTACACTGTTATTTTCAATTTATTTCAAAAATGGTAAAGAGAAAATCCTATACCCCCTTACCAACCCCCCACCCCCACCAAAAACTAATGGCCAGATTCTCGGGTGCCTACAGTATTTTTGTGCCAAATTTGGTTAAAATCGGTTCAGCGGTTTTTGAGTTATCGTGTTACAGACGGCAGACAGACAGACAGACAGACAGACACCACGAAAATATTTTGTATTTAGGTCATTTATGACCCAAATAACTCATTTTGAGTGAAATTAAAAAAGCTTTTTTTTGCCGATCCTAATAGCCTACCATATCTATTGGTATGGTCGGCTAATAAAATTTACATTTTGAAGTAAAATGACAAACATATGGCGCTATTATACTTTCTTTCATTGTACAGACTTATTTGGGCAAATAAAAATAAATAATCAAAATAATAATTTTAAAACCATTTAATTGTATACGGTTATTCTACACGATATTACAAGGTTCTATAATAATTTAGGTTTTAGACGAAATATCCGTTTTACCTAAAATCTAAGTACGGTTCTAGACGTTCAAAATAGTATATTCAAAAACAGTCTACTAGTTATACATACAATTAAATCAGATTAACTTATATGGGCTATACTTAAACCACATTTATACTTATTATTTACGTTATTATGAATACATATTTACAAGTATATATATTTAAAAATGTCTATTTACATATATACAAAGTGAGGTACGAGTTAAAACTTAAGACTAAAAATAATATAAAATATAACAAAAATACAACCACAATTATACATACATAAATCAAAATTAACAAGTAACAATAAAAAACACACAAACAGTATTTTCGATAAAAAAGAATAATAAGAGTCTATAAAGTTATGTAGAGGAACTTGTAAAGTTAAAAAAGTCTGTAAAAAATACAGTCACAAGGAAAGTAAAGTCAGTCCATTATTTGTTACCACATTCTTTAGGATTCATTCTTGCTAGTAGCCTTTTCAACGTCCTACCCTTGACTTTTTCTTTCAAAGTCATCCAGTTGACTTTTGTCCAAGGACATTTTGACCGAGTCATCTATTGTTATTGAACTATTAATTAATATTATTAAAACACTGGGATGCTTATCACTTGAATTTTTACTACTTCAATCATCCAAAATATTAGCCTGAATAAAAACTCATTAAGTGATTATTTGAACTGTTTTTTTGGCAACACCATTCTACTTATTTACATATTAAAATAAGACTATTTATACCCATGAAAAAAATACACTTTTAATTATGAGTATTTCAAAGTCTACTAATGCCTTAAGGATATATAATATGTTATATAGAACTGTATTGCACTAAAATTCCTAAAGAACTAGGTAATACAGAACCACTAAATAAGTAGTATCAAACTTTCAGACCTGCATAAAACTGATATCATAAGTTTATGTTGTTTTTTCTCTAAGAGGTAACCATAAATTTTGTGCAATAAAACAAAGTTTTCAGCAATCTAAAAATCTGAGACTTGCAACTTAACAGACCTGAGTAATGTTTCCCCTGACTATTGCTAGGCAGAAAAAAATTAAAATAGTTTGAACAATCAAATTATAGGTTATTAAATAATAACATTTATTTATACATTCAGTCGCGGTCACCTTTCTTAACTACAATGTCTAAAAATATATTTAAAATTTATAATTATCACATATTTTTCAATATTTACAGAGAATTGGAGAAGATATCCGACTCCTACGCGGGTATTTCCTTCTTTTCGATAATGCGTTGGTCCATAATAGCCGGTTTAATGTTTGGAGTTTCTTTTGGCACCGGGCTATTATTAGAGCTCGAACTTACCGTCTGAGTTTGCGGTTTCTGAGGTACGTCTTTCTTTTCTGTACTGTCAGTAGACGTAACATTCTGATTGGCGCTTAATCTATTCTGATTCAATAAGCTAGGATTGATAATAGTTCTGATGTTTTTATTCGGATTAGGCCTCAGACTTCGGATCTGAGTGTTCATAGGCCTGAATTTTTGGATTTCGTTTAAATTTGGCGGCATTCGACTGACACCCGGGTTTCTAATGCCAGCCGAGGATTGTTGTATAAGAGTTTTGTTAATAGTTTGCAAATTGGGTACTTGCGGCCTATTAGGTTTGGACATAGTCGAACTAACTTTGCTAATCGAGGATTGTTCGGTGGCAACTTTAGATAGCATTTGCAAGTTTGATAGTTGTATGTTCTTTGTTTCTGGAGTATTTCGACCTGGAGAATTTCCAGGCCTCGCAATTCCGATCTGCCTATTGAGCCCATTAATGGGTTCAGTTTTGGGTGTGGACCGAGGCGAATTATACGTCGGTGGAGACTTGTTTGATTTGGACAAGTCCAAGACTCCGTTATTATCGCGCCTTTCCGGGATTTTTGATAGAATACTAACCCCAGACTTTAAATGCTCAGCATTTCTTATTTTCTCTAAAGGTATAGTTCCAGGTAGTGGCCTTTTAGCGACGGGTTTTGTTTCTGTTTTAGTTGGAGTCGTGGAAGTAGGTTGGATTAAAGTAATTTCTAAACTGGGACGTTTATCCGAAATTTCATTTTGCTCGGATTTTCGTTTAGCACCACTATCAATCTTTCGAACGGTAAAACTTGAGGGATATTGCGGTGATAATATTTTGGATTTCTCATTTACAAATGTAGCTTTCTTTTCAGATTTTCCATTATCAACGCGAATGTTATTTGCAACGGTATTTTTAGTTTCTATTGTACATCGTTCTTGTAAACTTGCAATTTTTCGGTCCAACGATTCATTATTAGTACTAATACTTCCGATAGGAAGTACTTTACTAGGTGTTATTGTAGAAGTAGTTTTTGCAATTTCATTCTTGTTCTGACCGACCTTCTGGTCGTGGGAGTATTTTTCGGTCGAAGTTGTAGCTGACTTAAGAAATGTCTTTTGAATATGGGAATCGGATTTCTCCATCTGCGTTGCAGTAACTTTTGAGGTCTTTTCTTTCTGAACAATTTTTGTTGATTCTGGTCTAGGAACAGGCCTAGCAATAGTAAGCGTGGGCCTAGAATTCACAGCATCGCTTATTTTAGATACGGGTTTAATGATCATCGGTTCAATCCTCTGTTTAATTTGAGATTCCTTATAATTGTTGTTTTCGATTGTTTTGTTAATTTTTTGAGATTCGTTATTCACTTTAGGATTTTCTCTTTTCTTTTTCGGCACCGGTTCTCCTAAAGAGTATTTATTGTTTTCCGAAACCACTTCCTTTTTATCCGTATACAATTTAGGTATTTTTATAATCGCTTTCATCGGTTGGAATTTCTCGTCTCCTGAACCCGATAGGTGTTTGTGTCGTACTTGCCTCATCTGAAGTAATTTCTCCTTGTTGCTGATCTGAGACTTGTCATTGCTTTCGATTTTATGATGTTTGTGCTTATGGCCGTTTGTTGTGATTTTAACTTTCAGTTTGAGATCGGTTTTATCGTTGTTTGTGATCTCGGCGTGGATTTTGTCCCCGTGAACTTTTCTTCTTTTTTCTTTGTGGCCGTTCGATTCGTTTTTTGAATGCTTGCTCTTTTTTCGTTTCTTGCTCGAGTAGTAATCTTTAGAGTATACTTCTATTTCCGGCCTCGTCTCTTCTTCGAGTTTCTTTTGAAGCGCCCACTCTCTATCTCTCTTTTCGGCAAATCGTTTTATTTCTTCCTGATCGGGTTCTTCGTACTCAAACACGCATTCTTTAATAATCTTTTCAGCTGCTAATGCTTTTTTCAATTCAGCATTCTGCAAAGCTTTAGATTTACTTTGTAGTCGTAAATGCGCAAACAGTCTTTCCTTATCCTCTTGTTCGCTCGCAGTTTCTTTCGGTGGAGACATCGATTCGACTTTTTCTTCTGCTTTCTCAATTTTTGGAGATTTGGCGATGGCTGATGTCGTGTCTGCATTGACGTTATTGACGTTCACAACAGGAACAATTTGAAGTTGTTTTCCTCCAGTAGAAAGTGTAGTGTTCACTATTTTGATTGGTCTCACCTTCATCGGCGTGAAGATGCGGTAGAAGAACCTCATTGGATTTATCTGTAAATAAAAAAAAAGTTACATAAATATCTATTGATTTTTTTATTGTTTTTAATCATTTTTTAAGAGATTCTATTTATCAAGTACATACATAAAAAAATAATTAATTAGAAGAAAATGTGACAGCCGAAGGTGATTAATATCAAATAGTTAGATAGTTAATTAAGAGCTTCCTATGAAACCGTAGTTTCGACAACTAACACCTCTGGTAGATGATTAATTAATTTTTACTGAGGGGCAACTTGTGCCCTGCCTCGCTGGGATGTCAACGTGGTTGACGTATTAATTCCGTAGCAGGTAGAAACGTTTCCATTCATTCTTTTCTTTTACTATGCTACCATTTATGTAACTCTTAAATAATACGAACGTTTATGTTTTGATTTTATGCACTGAAAAAAAGACATATAAAAAAGAAAAACTACAACAATTAGGCTTAGATTTTTGTAAACATAATATGAAACCCAATTGTTGTGGTGGTTATTATTTTTCCCCAACTCAGTTTACAGTAGTGCCTAGTAACAGCAAACTGTGTCAAAAAATGTAGTTAGAACTAGAAGTGCTACAATTTGTAATAATGATTTTCATTTTTTATTTAAATTTTAATAACTACAATCTGAATCTTCTCCGATATTGTGAGAATTACCACCATTACATTATTACAAATTATTTTTTCCGTGTGGTTATCTTTAACCAGAAATGATTTGGATTTAAATTAGAGAAAATATCATTAAAAAGTTGTAGACTATCATTTTTTACATAAAAAATAAGTAAAATGCCTTTTCATCCCTAAATGTATGTATCTACAATAAAGTAAAAAACTTAATTTGATGTAATAAAGAAAAAATGCGGAATCGTATACATGGAGTAATGGCAAATAAACGCCAAACTAAGCAAAACTGTACGTTCAGTCCGACAATAGTGAAGCAAGTTTTAGTTCAACAACCTACGACTGACTATCTCTTCTCTGTTTACAGTCTGTCGGCACTTTGCATTAGAAATGGTTTGACGGTCGTTCTGTCGTTATTGTCTGTCTAGCTTTCTTTTTTTCTTTATATATTTGTTTCATTAGATACAGTTAAGAGTTTTTACTAGGTTTTTACTGTCCATCCCATGAAACATGGTCCTTAAGTAGGTATATGAAGAGGAGATCGTATTTATATTTCAATTTAGCTTTTCTTTACTTATCGATCGTTAAGCAAAATTTAATTGACAAATTATTATTTGACAAAGTATACAGGGTGGTCCGAACTGTATTCCGGAAACTTTAGCAGCATATTCTGCAGATAAAAATAAGTATAAAAGTTTGTATAAATGTATATGTCTTAAAATGCTTAGTTTCAGAGATACAGGGTGTATTATTTCGATTTTTTCCAAATAATTTATGAAGGAACGTCAATATTTGGATGAAAATTGGTTTCTGGGAGTTTTTGACATGAGAAATTTGATTTTGATGTCAATATGACTACTACTTGTAGAGGGCGCCACCTACATAGTTTTAGCTGGTTTGAAGAGTAATAACTTTTCGTCCGTACCTGTATAAAACCACTGAGTAAAAGATATATATTTACGACGTTTTCTTTTTACGTAAAAAAGATCTCCCGGTAAAAATCGCTACCAGTAATTATTTTCGAGATATTTGGAATGGAGATTATCAATAGATATCTGTCATCATTGACATTGACATAAATTAAACATGTTGACTAAATAGTTATTAGACTGAAATCATAAATTTGAAATGTTTTTGTGTCAAAAATTCAACAGGAACTGTTCTATCATAATTTATTCGCAGAAAAATTTATGATTAATTTAAAAGGATAAACATTTCCCAAATTTATTATTTCAGTCAAATAACTATCTATTCAACGTGTTAATTTTTTGTCAATAATAACATGTAGGTATTGACTAATTCCATTCTAAATATCTTGAAAACGGTTGCTCGTAACGATTTTTACCAAGAGGCATTTTTTACGTAAAATGTCACGAAAATGTATATTTTTTCACTCAGTAGTTTTTACAGGTATACGGACGAAAGTTATTACTCTTCAAAACTGTTAAAACACATGTAGGTGGCGCCCCCTACAAATAGGAGTCATATTGACATCTAAAACAAGTTTCTCATATCACAAAAATTCCCAGACACCAATTTTTATTCAAATATTGACGCTACTTCAGAAATTATTTGAAAAATATCGAAATAAAAATGAAACTTCTACACCCTGTATCTCCAAAACTAAGCATTTTAGGACACACATTTATATGAACTTTTTTACTTATTTTTATCTGCAGAATATGCTGCCGAAGTTTTCGGAATACAGTTCGGACCACCCTGTATATTAAAACACTTTTATTACTTATCAACTACAGAGAGTTAATATCTCTCAAAATAACAATTAAGCTTGGAACTTTTAATTTAAGTCCGAAATTATTTTTTTTTCTACCACATTCATAGTAATCAAAATTATTTAAAGTTAAATTGTCTTATTATAGCGTGCTTAGATAAGTTTTGCGCTATTCGTACCGTATGTATATCTACGAGTGCGAACTAATCTAAAAATAGTACGAAAAATGTCCGTATGTCGCGAACTTCTGAGGTCAGCCCGGCCTATTTCCAGAGGCGCGCGCGCTCAAAAAATGTGCCGATATTTTTAGACGTATACTTAGATTATAAAACATTTATGTATGACCAATAACTAAAGCTAGACTATCATCATGAACACACCTATAAAATAGTGCTATTTTTTTGTAATGGCACTGTCATTGAAAAGTCATTTATTACTGTTTGTTGGCAGTTAGGTACTCCAGCAAGGATGGTTTTAAGTCCAGAAGTTGATCTCTTGAAATGAAGCCTGCGAAGAATATATGTATTTAGGGGTAAAAATCGCATGCAAAGGGAGATGCGAAAAGAAAATCGAAGAACGGATTGGTAGAGGCAGAAAGGTGATAAAAGCGCTAAACTTGGTGCTTTGGTCTAGGGATATCTCGGATCACAGAACAAAACTTATCTATAACGCGATTCTGAATAGCGTAATGTTATATGGCTCTGAGGTATAACAGTTAAGCGAAAGACATAAAAAGAAGTTGTTGTCGACCGAAATGGACTTCTGGCGAAGCTCAGCTCGAATCTCCCGTTTAGACAGAATTAGGAACGAGAGAATACGTGAAAAAATGAAGGTACGGCCATGTACAACGAATGGCTGACGACAGAATACCAAAGCAAGTATTATAGTGGACACCTACAGACAGACATAAACGAGATCGACCTAAACTTTCATGGCATGTCGGAGTATACAGTACAATACAGTTGATCTCTATCTCTACCACCGTTGATTGAAAGAATTGGGAAGATACGCAACCTAATGGGCGAATTCGTGGCAAGGCTGATTTTATTTCCCCTTACGTCCCAAGTGCTGTACGGTGGAGACACCAATCGTTCTGCGGTCAACGCTTAAAACACTTATTTTCTCTAATTCGGCTAAATTTATGTATTGAAAATTTATTCGTGTTAAACATAGCATAAACAACAAAAATAAAAATTCTATAACAGACATTTTTTTACTCCAAAAACGGTTAATGTTAGGTTAAGAGTGTTTGATGTCAAAATTCATAAAATTTTACAGGGAATTTAAGTATGTAATAAAACAAGAAAGCTGGCTGTCAACTTCCGGTATTTCCGGAAGTGACGTCATATTGAAAAAATGGCGCCATATTGAAAATATGTCGCCGGCAACTACTCACTCTGTCGACTGAAAGCAGAACTACTGCAGTAAGGATAGGATATGTACAGTAATCCTTATCCGCTGCGCTCTGCGCTGTAAATGATTATCAGGGCGGCGCGGCGCAAAACTAAACTAAATCTCGGAATTTTCGGACAGGCTGACGGTAACGCCAGCTACATCTCGGACAGGTTTAGTACCACAAAATTACCCATAAGGCTGCGCAACTTCTTATTTTTTCAATCAACGCTGTCACGTTCAATTAAAGTTACAATAGCCGATACAATTTATGGACTTAAAACAATCTCTACTAGAATAACTATCAACAAGCAATAGTAATGTGACTTTAATAATAATTTTTATGACATTAAGATAAGTAAAAAATAAACTATCGAGAAAAGATACTTCTTCTTCGGGTTCCATCTCCTAATGGAGGTTTGAAATCATCATGGCAATTCTAACTTTGTTAACGGCTGCTCTGAATAACTGGTTTGAAGTCATTCCAAACCATTCTCTCAAATTTTTGAGCCATGATGTTCTTCTTCTTCCTTGGCTCCGTCTGCCCTTTATCTTTCCTTCTATTATGTTCTGCAGCAGGGCATAAATATGCCTCGGTCCTCTCACTATGTGTCCAAAGAGTCCAAAGTACTCAAGTTTTTTCTTTTTAAGGGTGTTAATCACCTCTTCGTCCTTCTGAATTCTGCGTCGCAGTTCTACATTTGTACCTTGTCAGTCCATGCAATCCTCAGCATACGCCGATAATACCATTTTTCGAATGCCTCAAGCTTCTCCATTTCGGCCTTTTTAAGTGTCCGAGCCTCTGAACCATAGAGTAGAGTTGCAAATATGTAACCCCTTAGCATTCTTAATTTAAGCTTTAAGTTGATGTCTCCACTGCAGATACATTTATTTGAGTTTTACAGGATGCTCTGGCTATTTCTATTCGAGATTTTATTTCTGCTGATTGATCCAAGTTTTCGGTCAACCAACTACCTAGAAAAGATTCTTCTTCTCGTCCGTTAACTCTCGAAAGAGTATGGTGACATCATGTCTCAATTGCTCGGATCGTTGTTCTCCATCCATCTCTATCTTGAGCGGCTATAGAAGCCTCTTGCCGGCCGTGACCAATAATTGTTTTGGTTTGGTCCACCCAGCGCGTCGGAGATCTTCCCCTTGGTCGTTTGCCATTAATCTTCCCTTCGATTATGATTTTTTCTAGTCCATCTGTTCTTCTCGAAATGTGCCCGAAGTACCTAAGGTATGAATGGTTTATTTTGGTTGAGTGTCTTGTGTTAACTTTCAACTGCCTTAGAATTGATACGTTGGTCCGATGTTCTGTGTATGAAATTCGCAGCATTCTTCTGTAGGCCCACATTTCGAAAGTATCTATTTTTCGTCTATTTGTAGTTTTCAGACTCCAGGTCTCTGATGCATAAGTAAAGATACACCAAGAAAAGATACACCTTGATGCAAAAACGGGTTTTAAGTTTATTTTGTTGTTAAACCCTTCAAACTTTTACCAAAACGTCAACATTTTGTTTTCCCTCGTATAATTGACAGATGAGAACTTTCATTTTTAATTTAGAAAGAGATACTAAAAAGTCAAATAATTCAATAAAATTACAAATTCTTTAAAAAATCATCAAAATCGGTTAGGTTAGGTTAGTTAGTTATCGTAAACATTTTTTAATGGACGGAGTTGTGTGTAAAACCCCTGTAAATAAATTTAATCGGCGTTTGCAGTCATAAATCTGACGTTTGGAAACGCCTCTAGAGGGTGATTTACTTTATTCGCAAAACACGAAATCCAATTACTTTGCTTTGAAACGCATATCATCGCAGTTATTATCCCTTCTCACTTCCGAAAGCGATACACTTCGGCGAGTCGAAATCCCTCACATAAATTTTTCATGCTACGAGGGATGCTTCTTTGTATTCTTTTGGTCGAATGTAATGGGCACAAAGGAAAATCAATCTTAACTAAAATCTTGAGTGCAAACAGAGCAAATATCTTCAGACAAATAACGCACACACACATAAATAGGTAAATGTTACTGATTAAAACGAAGGTACCAAGTACTTAAGAATCCATTTCACTATAGTCCGAAAAAGTAGCAAAATAAGCGTTCGGCATTTAACGTTTTATGTAAACCTGGCTAGGTATTTTTACTCAAATTAAGAAGGAAATTAAAGATAAAGGATTATACTATATCCGTATTGTAGCACATTTTTAGACATTTTTTTTATTTTTAATATTTTGATGGTCAAACATCATCAAAATATTCCTTATGTTCGGACTAAATTTTCTCGAAAATAAAGACATCATTTAAAATTCCGTTACAATACGGAAATAGATTGAAGTTTTGTTATTACAGTTATATATAATTTATATGGTTTTGTAACAAATTGCTCGCTATTTTATGGCAAATGCTGAAGCTCTGCAAACCTTAATCAAGCCTTAAACAAAGCACGTGTGTTTGCAATTTTGGGTGTGGTTCACGACAGGTTCGGGCTAAGCTTTAGGACCTGATTTCTGAAATATAATATATTTCCTTCGGCTACGCACCCGCTCTACCCGACTCATGAGGGCGACCCGAACAGTACAGCGTAATAGACTCTTGTTGTAGTTATTTAGAAGTTGCTACTGATTTATTCAAAAAAAAGTTAACAAAGATCATATACCGGTTTTTCAAAAGTGGCTCGTGCCAATAACTCTTTTTTTTCAGACCAAAAAACCGATTTGCCGCGGTAAAATTGCCGGTAATTTTGGTAATATTACGTAATATTACCCCAAGATCAGTAACATTGGAAATATTGCTTTTTTCCCGCTCTGCTCTCTTTCATTTGCCCAGTCTAAAATAAGTATGTTGGCAGTAGACATTTTAAATTTACCATCGTCAAAAGCCCCAACCGAATAAACCTTTAGTACTTATGGATTTGTTTATTACCCAAGAAGAAACAGACTTAGCGCGGATAGGGCCGGAAAACTTACTTATATTGCCCATAATTTTAATTTACTAAATGGAGAAAAAGATCCATAAATAAAATAGAGCAAGAGTTTAATACACCAGCCTCCGTTTCATCGACTTGACTAAAGCATTTAGCTATATCTGACGTTATAAACATATTGAAAGAGAAAAAAGTGCCTGATAATATTGTGAAAAACATCAGAAAGCTAAATATCGATAACGCAACTCAAGTAAAAGCAGGAAATAATCTAACACAAGACATACCAACACCAGGAGGCATTAGACAAGGAGACATCCTTCTTATTCAGTCTTTTAATGGACATCATCATAGAAAACGTGACCTCGATGAATATTGATTATCGAATGGGACACACTCGATGAATATCGGTTATCGAATGGGACACAACAGAGTTAGCATGGTGTGTTACGCTGATGATGTAGCCATTATCGCGGAGACAACGATATGCAGAGACAGCTTCATAAATTCTATCAAGTAAGCCCAGAATTAAATATGATTATCTCTACAGAAAAAACTAAATACTTAACTTAAAGAGCCGGTAAGATGCAAACTGGTAGTAGAAAACAAAATTATTGAGCAAGTATCACAGTTTAGGTACCTAGGAATAGATATATCGTACTAACCATGATTCAGAGAAAAATGCGAGAAGCCGAATAAACAGTGTGGACAAAGCCTTTCCCATGCGAATAGATAGCAAAATTAAAATTTATAAGATCTGCATCAGACACTATATTATACTAATTATGTCTATGTGCAGTTTCTGTAAATTTAACCCAGCTCTCTTAGCAAACACAATCTCCATTATAATTATTTGCATTTTAATTTTAGCGATTTTTTTGCATAGAAATCCGAAAGGAAACAAACAAAACCAAAAGCATGTTAAGAGCCGCTGAAATGAAGAAATAATGATAAGGAACCAACAACTAAGAACCATAATGGGGAAGACCATGCAGAAGAGACAGAATTAGAAACACAAATATCAGACAATGTGGAATACAGGACGTAGTGAGATGGGGTAGGCAAAGAAAAAGACAATGGTTCGCACACGTAAAACGCATGGAAGAAGACAGGCTACTACGCATAGCTCTTGAAAGGAAGCCCATGGGTAAGAGACAACCGAACTTAACCTAACCTCCAAAAAGATGATGACAGTCCAGCATCTCCCAAGAACTCATACAGAGACAACCTTAAAACTAACAGATCGACTAGATCTCAAATAAGTAGAAGAAGAGAAGAACATCCAAGAATTGTATAGAAGCTGAGAAAGAAATGGAAGAAGATATCAATTTCGAAGTAATAGAGTACAGACTCAATTAACGAAAGAGAAAGAAGAATCAGATGACGATATAATAAGCCACTCTGACTCTTCGTACACACGTTCTCGTTTTTTTTTGTAATGTTTTTACAGTTTCGAAATAAAATAATATTATTTATAAAGCCGTTTTTTTTTGTAAATTGCCAATGTTACCGTAATATTACGTAACAAAGTAACAATAGTATATTACATTTGTTGTTTATTAAGAGTCACTGGTAGAAAAAATATTCACTGGAAAAAAGTCGCCCTCGTATAACATACGTTTCTAACTCAACTCTAAAATCTTCCATCCCTAACATCCGTCTCTCTCTACACCGCGGTCCTCTATATCCCAGACCTACTCTTCTCTCTTTTCAACCTGTGGGATCGTCGCAAACGGCCGCACGGAATCATTTGTAAAGGCGATAATTGCCGACACGATCGCATTTGCATTTCAATGGACCACTCTATCTCCCTCTCTCTTTCTCTCTCTCTCTCTCTGCTTCCCTCTGTAAACTGCTTTGCGGGATAAGATTTACTCGGGTTTTATTTAACTTTACTGCCGGTTTAAGACCCTTTAATGTAGTCGATATGCAGAACGAAATCGCGATAACTACGAACGAACTTATTTCCTTCGTGTTTTTGGTTTTGTTCTTTTTTTGGTATATATTATTGGCAATAAAATGGTTTTTAGATAGATTTAGTTAATCTTATTTTGACCAGTGATGTAGCGAGGAAGTCGCAGGCCAGTGTTCAAAAAAATTTTGGGCTCCTTACCCTCTCAGTAAATAATTTTTTTAAATATTTTAATAAAAAGAGAAACATTTTTTTATATTATTGTATCTACTACTTTTTCGATCGTTACCACTTTTCGTGACGCGTGTCGTGGCGCTAGTTCGTGCGTCGCGGCCTTGAAATTTTACTCCCAGCGCGCGTAAAGAAGGTTCACTTCAAAAATAATGATCTGAGGGAGACATACATAAATTTAATAAATCAAAGATTAGTAAAAACGAATATTTCATTATTTAATATCTTTTTTTCCAAAGCAACTGTTAAAATTGCCTTATATCTATCAAAAATAGTAGATAAAATAGTACTTTAACCGCAAGGGTAGATTAAATGATACTTTAACAGCGAGGATAGGTTAAAAACTTTATTTCTTCTCGCACGTTTGTTAATTGGGATTTAAATGGAAGTAGATCACCAAAATACTCGTAATGAATTCCTTAAAATAATAATTTCTGAATATTTTATAAAACGTAACTCGCTATGGAAAAAAATATTGTTTTATACACGACGATAAAACTGCATTATCGTCTCCCGAAATTAATTCACTGGCGATTTCATCGCTCGTGAATTAATTCTTTCGGTCGACGATAAAATACCATTTTATCGTCTTGTATAAAAAATAATTATTATTAAAGATATACAGGGTGGTCCGAATTGTATTCCGGAAACTTCTGCAGCATATTCTGCAGACTAAAATAAGTAAAAAAGTTCGTATAAATGTATATCCTAAAATGCTTAGTTTCGGAGATACAGGGTGTAGAAATTTCATATTTATTTCGATTTTTTCCATATAATTTAGGAAGTAACGTCAATATTTCGATGAAAATTGGTGTTTGGCAGTTTTTGGATATGAGAAATTTGATTTTCATGTCAATATGAATCCTATTTGTAGAGGGCGCCACCTACATATGCTTTAACTGGTTTGAAGTGTAATAATTTTTCATCCATACCTGTATAAAACTACTGAGTAAAAAAATATACATTTACAACTTTTTTTACATAAAAAAGGTCTCTTGGTAAAAATCGCTACGAGTAATGGTTCTCGAGATTGAAACTGAAATTATCAATACCTGTCAACATTGACAAATTAAACATGTTGACCAAATAGTTATTAGACTGAAATCTTACATTTCAAATCTTTTTGTGCCAAAAGTTCAACAGAAACTGTTTAATCATCATTTTTTCGCAGAATAATTGATGATTAATTTAAAAAAATAAGCATTTATTATTTCAGTCAAATAACTCTATACAACGTGTGTTTATTTTTTGTCAATAATGACATGTATTGACTATTTCCATTTTAAATATCTTGAGAACGGTTACTCGTAGCGATTTTTACCCAAAGACATTTTTTACGTAAAAAGCCATGGAAATGTAAATTTTTTTAGTCAGTGGTTTTATACAGGTACCGTCGAAAAGTTATTAGTCTTCAAAACAGTCAAACGGATGTAGGTGGCGCCCCCTACAAATAGGAGTCATTTTGACATCAAAATCAAATTTCTCGTATCACAAAACTCCCAGACACCAATTTTCATCCAGATATTGACGTTACTTCAGAAATTATTTAGAAAAAATCGAAATAAAAATGAAACTTCTACACCCTGTATCTCCGAAACTAAACATTTTAAGACATACATTTATATGAACTTTTTTACTTATTTTTATCTGCAGAATATGGTGCCGAAGTTTCCGTAATACAGTTCGGACCACCCTGTATATTAAATAAAATTCATAGTACACAAATTATATTAATACACAGACATTACCAAGGACACTTGTGGTTTAAGTATTTAAAAATGTAATATTTCTACTTTTTAAAACAAACACATAAAAAGTAATAAATTAATAAAACTTATCTCGTTATAGTTAACATACTTATTGTTGTCAGAAAAGTGTGTCGGACAGAAAAGTTATTTATACAAATTTCGACTGCCGCAGAGTCAGTTGATGAATAATAAGTTGGGCTACATCTATTCAAAGAAAGCCTATCGGCACTAGACACCTTTGTATGCTAATTTTCGACTATGGAGAGAGCAAAGAAACTGAAAATAGATAGTTGTCCTATTGTACTATTTGACGTCATCGGAAACATTTCATGTATAGGGTGTCCCAAATACCAGGACGATCTTTGAGGTCTGGGAAACCATAAGAGCTGGATCAAAGCTGCCCAACTTTATGACTATTACAATACTCTTTTGCAAATTAAAAATATTCGAACAAAATTCCATGGGTATATTGATAAATGGGGTCTAAATTATAAGAAACTGCATTTTCTACGAAAACTTCAAAAGCTTTCAATCGAGCCAGGAAAACTTTTTCTTCTTCTTAAGGTGCCGACTTCTTGCGAAGGTTGGCGACCATCATGACTAATTTTATTTTGTTGACTGCTGCCCTGAACAGGTCGTTTGATGTACAGTTGAACCATTCTCTGAGATTTCGAAGCCACGACATCCGTCTTCTTCCTATGCTTCTCTTCCCTATTATTTTACCCTCGATAATTAGTTGTAGAAGCTTGATCTTGTACCTCTCATTACGTGGCCCATATATTGGAGTTTTCTGATTTTCACCTCTTGGGACAATTCTAGATCTTTTGAGACTCTTCGTAAGACTTCTTCATTGGTAATTCTGTCAACATATGATATCTGGAGTACCCTTCTGTAAAGCCACATCTCGAAGGCATCTATCTTTTTAAGCATTTATTTTGTTAGAGTGGCAGCTTCTATACCATAGAGCATTATTGTAAATATGTAGCATCTTAGCATTCGTATTTTAAGGTGGTTACTTAAAGTTTTGAAACAAAAGAATTGCTTCATTTTAATAAAGGTGTTACTTGCTATTTCAATTCTCGTTTTTAATTCTGATGAGTAATCATTGTTGTCGTTGATCAGGGTTCCTAGATATTTATATTTATAGACTCGCTCTATTATCTGATGGTTTACGATCAGTTGAGTATTTTGATTGGTGTTTTGGTAAATATCATGAATTTTGTTTTATTAAGGTTCATATTCAAGCCATAATGGATACTTGTTTCATACGCTTTCTGGACCATTCGTTGCAGGTCCTGTATACTTTCTGCTGGCAGTACGGTATCATCTGCGTATCGTATATTGTTTATAGGAACTCCGTTTACTACTACTCCAGCTGCTTCATTGTGTAATGCGTCCCTCATGATGACTTCCGAGTACATATTAAACAATACCGGGGAAAGTATACATCCCTGTCGTACACCACGTTTGATGTTGCTGTTTTCCGTGTATTTATCTGTCTATCTTGATGTTTGCTGTTTGGTCGTAATATAAGTTTTCAATAATTTTGGCATCTGTGGTATCTATTTGCTTTTCTCTCAGAATTTTGATAAGTTGTTCATGACGGACTCTGTCAAATGCTTTCTCATAGTCCACAAAGCAGGCGTACACATCCTTGTTAACATCCAAACAGCGCTGAGTCAACACTTTTATACTAAATAATGCTTCTCTCGTGCCAACTCCATTGCGGAAACCGAACTGTGTATCGCTGATGTCATTATCCAGTTTTTTATACACACGGTTGTGAATTATTTTTAAAAATAATTTGAGTGTATGGCTCATTAGGCTTATTGTCCTATGATCTTTACATAATCTTGCGTTGGCTTTCTTAGGAATCACAAAGAAAGTCGACACCAACCAGTCTTTTGGTATCGTTCCTGATCTGTAGATCGCATTGAAGAGCTCAGCAAGTGCATCCAAGCTATGTTCCTTAAGCAGTTTTATCATTTCAATGGGTAGTTCGTCTGGGCCAGTTTGGCCCGTTCTTCATGTTCTTCAGCGCATATTCTATTTCATCTGTTGTTATTTCTGGTCCGGTTTCTATATCATTTTCTGGGGGTAAAGGTCTATTTCTGTCATCTTCTAAAAGCGTTTCGATATATGTTTTCCATGTCTTAAGCTTTGATGTCAGCTCCATTACTATATTCCCATCATCATCCACCAGTATATTTGCGTTCTTCTTTTTATAATTTCCAGTGATCTCCTTAACCTTTTTATGTATATTAAAGGAGTCATGTACTTTTTGCAGTTGTTCAATTTCGGCACTTTTTTCATTCAACCAGTGTTCTTTCGTCTCTTTTACTTTCTTTTGTATTTCCCGATGTATACTTTTGTATCTGTTGTTTTCAGTGGTTTTAGCCTCTCTTCTTAATCTCATTAATTCTATAATTTCATCGGTCATCCATTCGTTTTTCTTTTTCTCATTCTTACAGCCCAACTCTTTGTTTCCTATTTCAAGAATTGTGTCTTTAATTTTCGCCCATTCGATGTTTATGTCTCCCTTATCTCTACTCTGTGATGTTTGCAACTCTTCTGTAAGTCGTTTTTCAACCCTTGATCTAGTTTCGCTGTTTCTTAATCTTGTGACGTCCATTTTGGTACTCTTCTTGGACTGCTTGATACGTTTTAAAGTTAGTTTGAATGTTGCAACTACAGGGTTATGATCCGATGCGATGTCTGCCCCTGGGTATGTCTTGGCTATGAGTATGCTATTTCTGTATCGTTTATTAATCATGACATAGTCAATCTGGTTTCTTACTATTTTATCTTTTGTGTCCTGTGGTGATCTCTACGTGTATAATCTTCTTGGTGGTAGTTTGAATAAGGTGTTTGTCACTACTATATCTTTCTCTTGGACAAATTCAACCAGCCTCTCTCCTCTCTCGTTACGCTGTCCTAGTTCGTGCTCTCCAATGACATCCACAACTCCTCCTCTACCGATTTTGGCATTGAAATCTCCCATTACAATTGTCACTTCGTGTTTCTTAATGTTCTTCCATAATTGTTCTATTTGTCCGTAAAATTCATCAATTTCTCTGTCTTCACTTTGTGCCGTTGGGGCGTACACTTGAATGATATTTGTTCGTATTTTTGATGTTTCTAACTGTATCATCATTACTCTCTCTGAGAGGGGTACAAAACCTGTAACGGATTTATTTGTTTCTTTGTCTACAAAAATTCCAACACCGTTTGGATGCTTTTGTTGAAAATGTTCCTCCATCAGTTATGCATTTGCCACTACCGGGCCATCGGACTTCACTAATTCCAAAGATATTAACTTACAGTCTCTTCATTTCTAGTGTTAAGTTGCCCATTTTGCCAGCCTGGAAAAGGCTTTTTATCGACTATTAAATTATGTTCATTAAAAATATAACGATTTAATAGATAAACAATTTTTGGTAGTGCTATATTTATTTCACTTAAAAGAAAAATGTAAACAAATACTTTAAAATTAAACACATTACCGCTATATACAACGAACGTATAGAAATTAAATGCGATTACTTAATAGCAAAAATGCACAATAACAAATTTGACCTTCTAAAATTGGCATGCCAGTAAATTATTATTTAAGTCGAATGAAAACGTAGTGGCAATTTTCAAGCTCATACTAGACACGTATAATAGGTTGTTAAACTGCAGAATAATAATAATATTATTCCAAGCCCACATTTAAAATTTCTAAAAATAAAGCCAATCGCGCATAAAAACGAGATCTCGGCAAATAGCTTTATTTTCTTAGAAATTTGATGGCTTTGTACAAGGTGGCTCAAGATTATATTCAAGTATGATAGATTAAATATAAATCTATCTAGACATGGAATTAGTTTTAAGAGTGGAATTAAAATTAATTACTGTTTTTTTATGACAGTGGAATGATACTATATTGTTTTATTAGGAGTAAAAATGACACTTTTTGTGGCGAAGCTGTACGTTTGACACAAGCGAGGCACAAAAAGTCATTTTACTCCAAATAGAACATGCTCTTTTTCTTCAAACGCCACAAATTATTTTTTAAACAATTTCAAACGTTCCAAATAATATAAAAAGATTTAAAAGTCATACCTTGTATGTAATTATAATATCGAGAAACTATGGTACGCTCGCTGAATTTGACACTTTATGTCAGTGGCCACTGGCAACGGCCTAGCTACGTTGAAACACCGGTTCCCATTAGACCACCGAAGTTAAGCGACGTAAGGCGATACTAGTGGATGGACGGGTGACCGGTTCGAAACTCTCTATCGTACTGTTGTCCAATAAAGGCAAAAGTGTAAAATCTACCTATACACACTGCTCATTCACGCCGCGCCGCACAATGGAACGGGTCCATGTTAAATGTTGGACATGGGGCTAAATTTTTTTTGGGAAAATGGAAAACTGAATATGGTAGTTTCAAAAACAAATGTCAGGCCTCTCTTAAAAACTAATTTTTAGAAAACAAAAATGTATTTTGTCGTTTTTACAAAGGTTTAAAATTAACTGTTTTCAAAAAGGTTAATTCATGTTGAAAATATTACCACAATTTGTTTTTTTTTATTGCCCAAGCTGTGGTAGGTTTTTTAAAAAATATTATTTTTTTAATTTAACTCGTTCTTTGTTCTTGAATTTTTGCCAAAATGTTGTACATAGATCTCATCAATCACCTACTATATATTTTTGAATTAAAAAGTTTTGAATTTTTATTACAGATCTAATCATCAAGAAATATGAAGTAAGTGCCGCAAGGTACCATAAAAAGAATAGCAGCATATAGTAGACCATAATACCCTTATTATAAACATATATAAAAGAGCTGCCCCAATTTGCCGTTTTTTGAAAAAACAAATTTTGAACTATATGATGGATACTATTTCCAGAGGGCTTTTAAGTAATTTACATAGGTTGAACAAGTCTGGCTTTAAAAATATATGGTTATTCCGATATTATTATTAGGTACTATCCTTCTTAACATTTATGTATAAATATCCAAATCATTGCACCCCCCTCCTTTTAGGATACATCTACGGTTTTTATTATTATAAGCACAACTATTAAAAAAATAATTCTCAAATATGACTTGTTCATGAGAAATTAGTGTTCTACCACTTTACTATAGTTATTTTCCTAACAAATGCGTAAAGTGATACTTTCCCGCACGCCTTATTTGACATTTACCCTGACATTAACAAATAACGCTAGTCGTTCAAATAATTTTCAAATATACAGTAATTTAATATGGTTATCACTTGGCTGAAATATTCAAAAACGAAACGAAAACATGCTAAACCATTATTTTTTAACATTATTTTGTCCAGAAAACATTAACTTTATCTAAAACCGCGTTTATTAAAATGCAATAATTATGCAATTTTCAAAGGCTCATTTTTGTTGACCACCCTATATAATAAATTATTAATCTATTAAAAATATTTTTTCTAATAAAACTCAAAGTTCCTCCTCTCCAAAAAATCTCAAAACGAAAAAAAAATTGATAACAATGAAGCAAAGTTATGGGCTTTAAAAAAATTGGTTTTGGTAAAACACACTATATTTTTGGAGCGCCCTATATATGGTTTAAGTTATGTAAGGCAACAATTTTTTGTTATAATGTAAGACGTCCCTCTTTACATAATATTAAACAGTATATGAAAATAATTTTAAGTTTTCCAGATTGAAAGTATCATGTAAAAAACCTCATGTCCAGCCGCTCCCATAAGCTCGTTCCACTGTGCGCCGCGCCGGTTCGAGGCTGGATGAGATCGGATATCTCGTGAGTAAGCGGCCCATACATTATCAAACAAATTGCGCAACACAGGCTGTTGCGCAACGAGTTGCCAATATATGATAGTGTTCGATGCGTTGCGCAATTGTTTGATAAGTTTCAAGAATGTTTGAATACTTTTGTGCAACAGACGAGGCGTTTGCGCAGCGCGTTGTGTATTGTATGTGTGTGTTGCGCTTCGTTGTGCAATATTTTAGTTCTTTCATCCAAATTCTTTGTTTTCTTTTTCGTTTTTTGGTATCATTGGCATGATCTAGGGTATATACGATAATAATTGACGGAATGGCAATTGAGGACATTCTCAAACAATGCACAACTTTTAAAATAAAAAGTTTGATCAAAATTTTAGTAAGTGAATGGGTGATGCTGTTGTGCAACGGAACGTTGCGCATCGCTTTGTTGCGCAACTTGTTTGATAGTGTATGGACCGCTGAATCAGTTGTGCAACGCAACGTTGCGCATCGCTTTGTTGCGCAATTTGTTTGATAATGTATGGGCCGCTTAAGAGTTGATTTAGATACTTGCCAAGTCGGTAGGCCATTGACCATGATGACCGCTGTTCGGATTTCGCGTAAACAAAGTAGGCCCCGTCCAGATTAGTCCTGGCAGCAAAAAGGAGACGTTAACTGAAATCTTTACTTTACTTTATGTCAGTTTAATAATATATTTTCGTACTTTTATGCTTAGGCGTAAAAGTGCTTTACTTTTATGCCTAGGCGTTAAAATTACTTTTTTATATTGTGAATCACGTCGCAAAAATTAATACTTTTTAAAAACACATTACTCATCAACAACTTTAAAAAACTGACAAAAAAAACAAAATTTAAATAAATAAAATCAATTCATTAGTATAGAATAGTTATACAGAAATGCAATTTTTAAATAAATTAGGTTTGTAAAGTAAATTTTTAGTTAACGTATCTTTTTTGGAGACAAACAAAGGAGACCCCGTTCAGTTTAGAACGGGGTCTCCTTTGTTTACGCGGAATCCGAACCGTGATCCTCGGCCATATCATGGTCAATGATCTACCGACTTCTATCGAATCTAAAATGTCAATATTCCATGGGTAAATGAGGCCTAAATTATAAGAAAATGCATTTTCTACGAAAACTTGAAGAGATGATATAATACAATTTGATAGAAAAATAAATTGTGCATCTGATTCTCGTAAAATATACAGGGTGTTCCATTTAAATTAAACAAGTTATTGCCGTTTAAATCTGATAATTATTTCATATAAATTTTTAGACACTCTGTATAAGGTAGTATTTTGTTTATTATTGCAACACAATATCTGATCAATAAGTAAACTTCAGTAAATAATTAGTATTAAAAACTTTGATACCCTTGGAGAAATGAAGCCTTAAAAGTTTTACTGCACTTTCATAAAATTGAAAATATTTCAAAAACAGTAAGATTTAAGTGTGATAAACCCTAATCAAATTTACCTTTATTTCAATCGTAGAATCTAAAAATGTAATAATATACAGGGTGTTTCATTTAAAAAAATACAACTATAATATTTTTTATTTATTTGGGACACTCTGTATCTTGTAAATATATTTTTAAATTGTAGCTCTAATAGTCCTTCAACGAACCCAAAACTTACAATTTGTAAAAATCTAATGGTTTAGCTACAATACTCCGTGTCGTACGTGGTGAACAACCCTGCGTTCTTCTGATCCACGTTATAACCGCAGCAATTTACATTAAAAAAAAACTTTTGAAAGATAATTACATTTTTCTATCTTTTATTCTTAAAATATGTTTGCTTTTGAAAAAATTTATAATCCAATAATATTGTCATTTGAAAAAAAAATTACGGGCAAGCTAATTTTTTTAGAGTTTGTCAGCGAGTGTCTTCTGAGTGTAAAATAAACAAAATCGGAAATTTTCCCCTTGCGGTTTTTGAGCAATAGGGGTGGTTTTTTTTAAACTGTACTACAACAAAATAATTAGACTCAAATTGTACATAAGAACATTCTCTATAAGTTCGCCTAATGAATTTTTTTAATAAGTTTTTATTTCCGGACTTAGCGGCCGTTTCATGAGTCCTTTGGGGTGGTTTTCAAAAAATTTGTTTTACAGCAAATTGACCCGTATGAACGTTGTTCATAGTAAATGAACAAGCAACTTTTCCTCATGATTTTTTTTGTAGCTTCATTTTTTTGGAGATAGCGTCCAGTTCATGAACAAATTGGGGTAGTTTCATAATTTTTGTTTAGTTCTACAAATTTACCAACTTAAAGGTGTTCATATTAAAATTACATGCAAACTTCCCGATGATATGTATTTATTTCCTCAAAACGAAACATGGAATTCATCAAGTGAATGAATAGTATGACAATATTATGATAATTTCCTGAAAAAAAAGACATTTAAAGCTACCACCACTTGTTCATGATCTGGGCGCTATCTCCAAAAATAGTCAAGTTACAAAAAAAGTTCATAAGGCAAAGGTATATGTACTCTTATTTTGAACGAGTTTCCTAGGGTGAATTTGCTGAAACAAGAGTAACATTGAAAACTACCCTAATTTGTTCATGAACTGGACGCTATCTCCAAAAATAATCAAGCTACAAAAAAAATTCATGAGGAAAAGTTGCTTGTCCATTTATTATGAACAACTTTCATACGGGTCAATTTGCTGTAAAACAAACTTTTTGAAAACCACCCCAAAGCGGCCGCTAAGTCCGGAAATAATAAACTTATAAAAAAAATTCCTTAGGCGAACTTATAGAGAATGTTCTTATGTAAAAAATTGTGTCTAATTATTTTGTTGTAGTACAGTTTAAAAAAAAACACCCCTATTGCTCAAAAACCGCAAAAGGAAAATTTCCGATTTTGTTAATTTTACACTCAGAAGACAGTCGCTGACAAACTCTGAAAAAATCAGCTTGCCCGTATTTTTTTTCGCTCTCTATACGGCGATACAATTTTTACTGGATTATTAATCAATAAACCCATCCATAGTTAATTTAAAAAAATATTAGAAACGTTTTTCTAGTGAAATAAATAGATTGGTATGACCGTCATCTGCCTTTTTTCTGTTATCTTCTATCGAAATCTTCCCCGAATCGTAAAGCAGATTATAGAAATTTTTAAAAGATCGTTGTATGTTTTATAAAAAACAAAAATCGAAATCTGTCCACCCTGTATATACATCAAGATATACTTTTTCCTATACTCACTTTTTCTAAGGGCGTTAAGTCGTAAACTTTGTCGGGTTTCTTTGGGCACACTTTCGTGGTACCGAAGTCTACCCACAAAGTAAACGTTAATATTTGATATAGCTTTTATGACTTAAGCAGCTGCAATGATCCTGAAATGTTACTGGATTAAATATTTGCTTAGCGATAGTTCGTACACTTACACAGGTTTAAAAATATACATATTCGGTTGTGATTGTAGACCTTGGTGAAAATTACATTTTATTTTATCAATATTTTCTATAGAATTGTTCCTATAGACCAAAAAAATTACTAAATTTTCGAAATTTAGCAAGTAAAATTTAATTGACACATATAAAGTTTTAATCTTTGCCATGGTAACGATTTTCTTTAAACGAAACAATTATAATAGAATTATTATCTTTTACTGGAGAAACCAGAAGGTTTAGATATAGGAACATGATATATCGTTGAGAAGCAATTTTATTTTTGTTGTGTCGATTTTTTAAATAATATGCATAGGCTTGAATTTAAAATAACAATGATTTGACGTATTTTATAACAAACGGAAGTAAATATTTTTTTTGATTTCCCTGTTTGATATCCAATCGATTGATTTTGGACAGATCGAACATGTCGACTTTCTTTAACCTATAAACCAAATTTCAGCTTTCAATATGCCGAATTTATGATTTAACATGTAACCCATGCTTATGACGGTGAATCACC
This sequence comes from Sitophilus oryzae, assembly GCF_002938485.1. Classification (NCBI taxonomy): domain Eukaryota; kingdom Metazoa; phylum Arthropoda; class Insecta; order Coleoptera; family Curculionidae; genus Sitophilus; species Sitophilus oryzae. The sequence continues at coordinate 14,638,285 of NW_022146055.1, forward strand.
CTTTATACTATCCTAGACACTTCAAATGCGTGGTCTTTAATTTAATGCATGCGCCAAAGAATATAGGGTCGCTTTTATGTATGGAAACGGTCGATTATTAGGTGAAATATAGAAGGTACCGCAAAAAGTTAAATACAAAAGTTATAGGATTTTTAAATATCTATTAGCGAGTAATAAATTTAAGTATAGGTCGGTCATAACGTCGTGGCACATAAAAATTTCATTTTTTTAAATAGAACCCCCTGTATATTATTGCATATTTCAATTCTTCCTTCAATTCTAAGCAAAAATCGAAATACACACAATGTACCTCAAACCAACCGTTTCCGAGTTATTGACTTTTGAAAATATCACTTAAACAATTTGATTTAATTAATTTCGATTCATTTAATGATGCCATTCTGCCGAAACTGGGATACTTGATATTAATTTTCAAGTTACCATTTATAGATGTATAAAATAAGATTATATTAAGTCAGGAAATTACAAAATTTTCGTTTAACATTTCAATTCTTCAATTTATGTACATTGTGTATTACGATTATTGCTTATAATTGAAGGAAGAATTGAAATATACAATAATATACAGAGGGTTTCATTTAAAACATAAAATTTGACGTGCCACAACTTTATGACCAACCCTGTATACTTAAAATTACTAGTAGCTAATAGGCTTTTAAAAATCCACTACAACAGTATCACAGTTTCGGCAGAATGGCATCATTAAATGAAATTGAACATATCGAAATGAATTAAATCAAATTGTTTAAGTGATATGTTCAAACGTCGCACATATAGGTATTTTAACATTCTAGGCTGGCTAAAATTATCAAATAGGGTTTATGGGTGTTAAACTTGATGCTAAATTAGGCTAATTTAAAGAAAAAGACTCCTTTATAAAGGGTTTTTGGTCGACAAAATCTAGGGGATGATGGCGTCGGATTTTGCCAAATCACATTTTGGTTCAAGTCACATATAAGCTTGACTGGTACAAAAGAACTTTGAAAGATATTACAGTCAGAATCTTCCTCGCAACTAAACTTTTGTTTAAATTGTGACTACTGGGATCCGTCACATCCCCATTTACATATCAAAACTAGATTTGTACATTCTTGTTCACTTAGCAATTCCAAAATGTCCTCAAGATAAAAGAGTAATCGTAAAACTGTATGATCCATTAGATCTTGTAATCTAATTTCAGCACAAGTTTCGGTTACCTTAAATGCACTTTTATTGGGGGAACAATCTTTCTTGGCGCGCTGCAAAAGACTATAACAGGGATAAAGCCTTTTGTTTGTACTTCTAATAATTTCATATTGACGTCTTGATAGATCTGCTTCCACCAGCATTGACAACGCATTTAAGTGAGAAATCGCCCTTTTTTGCTCTTTTCCAATTATAGCGTTTTTATACTCGGTGCCTTCGTTTTTATGGCCTTCCGATCTTAGCTGCATCTGAGTAGCATAGCCTATAATTTCCGGGCTAAATCTACCCCTCAACTCTTCGGTCTTTTGCCTGTCACTCAAGTGTGAAAAGACTTTTTCTGGTCTTCCTGAAGTGGCCCTCGGCTTAGGAATTCCGAAAACTCCTTGCAACCATAAGTTATTTTTTTCCAAAAATCTTTCTTCTATGTAATGAGCAGTCACCCATCGCCTTCTAAATTCAAATTTTTCATGAGAAAACTTTTGTTTTATAAAAAGCTTTTCTTCACCAGAAAATGATTCAACGGATGGAAGATAATTTTCTAAATAGTTCAATTTATCATTGAAAGTTAATTGGTAAGTTCTGTCTTCTCATTAAGTTATACAGCTTTAATCGGGTAAAAAGTTTTACATTAGAGCAACCTAAAGTAACAGAAAATCTATGTTGTAGACTAAAACAAATTATTTCTGAAAACAAAACTTTTGTAGTTTTTAATTTTTTTTTTAGTTAGTTAATTTTCTTATAAATTTCTTCGAAAAGGGGGAAATATGTGGAATAGTTTTTTTCACTGTCAGAAACTACAATCTTGTAGAATATTTTTGCCACAAAATTAATTCCATAATTGTACCCGGAAATAAACTAATTCTCTTAACGAAAAAAAATAGATGAAAATTTCAAGAGTGAACAAAGATCGGTTTAATGCATAAAAAATATTGAAAATATCTCCAGGATAAATAAAGCTGTGTTATGCTGATAGTCGTTTATCTGCTTCATCACCTTCCATTATTTCCTAGACAATTAATACACTATACGTAGCACTAAACCAATAATAAATTTTAAATTCAAATAAAAATCGCTAAATATACTCGACACAAAGACGAAGTTTAGGCTGATAAGGAGAAACTAAATTTATTTTAACATTAGCAAGTCATAAAACAGTGATCTCTGTTCATTTGTCGAAGCCGTCTGATAATTTTTTTTGGTACATTTTATACTTTTTATAATCGACTTTTGGTCAGCTAGAGTGGTAAAATACCCGTCTGTGCGTCGATAACTCGGAAACGGTTGGTTTGAGGTACATTATGTGTATTTCGATTTTTCCTTAAAAATGAAGGAATGAAAGAATTTCCAGGACGTTCTATTTAAAAAAATAAAACCTTGATGTGCCACGACTTTATGAACGACCCTGTATACATAAATTTATTACTCGCCAATAGACATTTAGAAACCCTATAATTTTTGTATTTAACTTTTTGGGGTACCTTGTATATTTACCTAACAATCGACCGTTTCCATACATAACAGCGACCCTGTATAAATGACCAGTTGATAGACAGAGAGACAAAATAACAAGCGGCACACAGTATTGCCGGTTTTTGAAAATGTATATGAAAATGTGTGTGTAGAAAAAATTAAACTATTTTAAAAACTTCCCAGATATATTTTTAACCGACCATACCAACAGGTATGGTAGGCTATTAAGATCGGCAAAAAATTTTTTTTTTAATTTCACTTAAAATGAGTTATTTGGGTCATAAATGACCTAAATACAAAATATTTTCATGGTGTCCAAGCTCTACAAAATGCTCTCCAACGAATTCCAAAGCACGAACGAATCATTTTGCTGGGTGACTTTAATGCTCGTGTCGGTAGACAACAGGAAATATGGCCTGACGTATTGGGAAAACATGGAATGGAAACCGTAAATAGCAATGGTGAACGCTTATTAACCCCATGCACAGAGTATAATCTATGCATCACCAACACGTGATTTATGTTGAAGGACAAGTTTAAAGGTACCTGGAAACATCCCAGATCAGGTCACTGGCATCAATTGGACCACGTAATCGTTCGAAGGACGCATCTAATAGATGTCAAACTCACAAAAGCCAGAATAGATGTCGAATGCGGCACTGACCACCGACTTTTAATTTCAAAAATGAAAATCCAGTTAAAACCCAAACGTTCACACTGTAAAAAGCAAAACAACATAACCAGATTAAACGTACGGGGTCTAGACACCAAAAATACTGCCGACGCCCTCCGGGAAGCCATCAAAGAATCACTTCCACCGCTAACTTGTCTCAATCTTGGAAGCTGAACAAGGCTGGACACAATTAAGGGATGCGATTCATAAAACTAGCGAAGCAGTATTGGGAAAGTCCACCAAAAAGAAACAACCAGACTCATATACAGACCTTGTTGGAACCAGTCTGTCTGTCTGTCTGTCCGTCTGTAACACAATAACTCAAAAACCGCTAAACCGATTTTAACCAAATTTGGCACAAAAATACTGTGGCACCCGAGAATCTGGCGATTAGTTTTTGGTGGGGGTGGGGTTTGATAAGGGGGATGGAAGGGGGTTAAAACTTTAAAAAAATCGTAACTCCAAAATTACAGTAGCTAGCGAAACGCGGTTTTCAATTTAAGATTAGGAATAATATTTGCAACAAAATTTGTAATAACATCAAAACAGTCAAAGTCGCAGTTTTTGAGATAATTGATTATTAACATATTTTAGTAACGTGCCTCCCGGTGCCAATTTTTTTAAATATATTATCTTCATTGAAAGGAAGATAATATATATATAAGCTAAATATGGTCTATTACAGTTGCAATAAAATGAGTAACTAACTGTGAAAAATAAAGTTCCAATCCTAGATGCAACATTTTTCATAAAAGCATACTTGTGCGATTTGAAATTTTGATGTAAAATCCGGCAATGTATAGAAGAAATGTACCAACCGAACTTTTATCTCTTTTTAATTCATTTGAATTTCCTTTAAGCTGTTTATATCACTGTCAAACACGTTAAATTCTAGATCAAGATAACCTTTATATTCAAAGATAAAAAGCCTCATTTAAAAAATAATTTGTTAAAAAATGTAAGATCAACGTCAAGTTGTAAATATTTATATTTTACCTCTTATCCTTTTCTAAAATTCTCGTTACTCTTGTCCCTTGTGATTCTAATATACTGCTAATTAATTATTATATTAAGATGTAAGTTGATCAGTACCTCACTTAAGACTATTTGAAGCAATGTGTGAGACCCTGACGGGAACATAATACAGTAATTACAAGTTTAATTAAATTAATGAACTAAATTCAATGTCAGTCATAATTCCAAATACAAAAAAGGAAATTATATCGCATTTCTTAAGCCCTTCTTCAAACAACCACAAAAGAAAATGTTCAGCTCAATTCACACGTCAGATGCACACATGCACAGCTAGTGAAAGCAAAGTGAAAAGCTCATCAGGATATTCCAGGTACAATTTTTAATCCAAAGTCTGAATAGTTGGCGGGCCCTAGGGAATGGTTTACATTCAAAGGTCGGTCATCTCTCCGTTCGGATAGTAGTCCAGTCAAAATAGACATTTTTAATTTTAAAAGATTAGCCTAGATTCTTAGAGGTGACTTTCGGCCTGATCCACTGCGACCTTCTCAGATCTATTGTAGTCCTCTTCTGATCCTTAGATTACATTCTCCAGTCCTATCCTTTTCACAAAGTTTAGCAACTTGGAGACTGAACCCTCCATGTAGCTCCCTGGCAATGGCCGATCATTGCCTATTACCGAGAACAGCACATTTGGCAGGCTGTCATACCGACATAAAATGTGTTCTGACGTTTCTTCTTCAGATTGGCAGAACCTTCAGATAGCTTCGTATGTCAGTCCCATCAGCTTTAGATGCCTATTTAGCTTACAATGCCCTGTTAGTAGACCTACTACAGCTTTGACTGTCTTTCTGTCCTTGCTTATCAAATCTACCGTGAATTTTGGCCAATGTTTGGTTTGGTTTGGTTTGGTTCTACAATGAACCTTTTCGCCTGTCTCTGGTCTGGTGAGTTTCTCCACCATTCTAGAGATTTGTTGGCCACCCAGCGTTCCGTGGCCATTCTCGTGACCGCCTTTGCAACCCCGCAGAAGGGTTCTGGGCCTACGACTGGCATTGATGAGCCTTGCTTGGCTCTTTCATCTGCCTTTTCGTTACCCTTGTGACCCTCGTGCCCTGGCACCCAGGCCAACGTAACAGTGTTACATTCGCCTAAAGTATTCAGAGCACGCACACAGTCCCTTAATCTCTTTAAGTCTTAATTTTAATAACTTGCATATTGGCCAAAAGTCCTAACTAATCCTAGGCCTGTCAAAAATTAAAATTTAAAAGACTAAATGTCAAAGTCTTACTTTGTGTGTAATACCTTGTTATCTTGTATGTAAATATATATCGAGAAACTATGGTTACGCTCTTTGAATTTGACACTTTATGTCAGTTTAATAATATATTTTCGTACTTTTATACTTAGGCGTAAAAGTGCTTCACTTTTATGCCTAGGCGTTAAAGTCTTAATATCTATTCGATTTTTTATAATTTTCTTCCAAGGACTTTTAGCGTTTCGAATGAAATTTTGAGGGTAAAAGTTACTATAAATGTAACATATTTTAAAGCTAAAAAAGTGTCGACATATTCACCAGGGACGTGCCTATGGGTTATCACTAGAATATTTTTCTTAAAAAAGCTGTACATTTTTTATTAATGCCGATTAAATGTTGTCTCTTGATATTTTGTCGATTTCGGCCTCCTTGATGAGACAAACGTAATTTTATTAATTTGCCTTGATCCAAGTCTAATAGCAACCTTTAAAAAATGTTAATATTATTAACTTGGGAAACTTTTAAATAAGTACTCATTGATTGCTCATCAAAAAATATGAAAAAAAGTTCCTATAAACATGGGTATGGAAATGCATAGTTTTAGAGTTACAGGATGTTAAAATTTTTAAAATTAGTTTTTTTGTAATTATCTTAATTACCATTATTTTTTTATTTGAAATTGCTGTAGGTTGGACTTAATAATAACTAGTAGTAATAATATTTAATAATAAATTAGGTAAAATATATAATTTATTAATTACATATTTTATTTTTATTTTAATTTTATTAATTGTGATTAATACAATTGCGTTTCTCTCATCAAGGAGGCCGAATTCGACAAAATATCAAGAGATAATTTTTAATTGGCATTAAACGGCCTACACAATTTTGATATCAAAAGAAAAAAAATCCAGTGGCGCACATGTTTTTTTTGAAAAATATTCCAGTGATAACCCATATGCATGTCCCTGGTGAATTTATCGACACTTCTTTAGCATTAAAATATGTAGCACTGATACTGATAGCAACTTTTACCGTAAAAAATTCATTCGAATCACTCAAAGTACTTGGAAGAAAATTATAATAAATCGAAATATTATTAAAACTTTAACACCCTGTAGCTACGAAACAAAGCAGAATCGGACCTATGTTGATATGAAAAATAAATCTTATTTTTTCGTGAACAATCTCCCCACCCTGTATATGGTTCACTAATTGAAATTTCTGATTGCATTAATGAAGGGCTGCTATAGGAAGTCTTCTTGCGTTGAAGGAGTCGGAAAGAGCACCTAAAATGTCTGGTTTAACGGTGAACTAAACACTTTTTAACTTTGTTTACTATTTTGACTGGACTATAGAGCGGATGAAAAAGGTTAGAGGGGTGCAGGAGGAGGACGGAAATGTTCCCAGAGCGAGACAGAGGAAGACGGAAAATGGGGTAACTTGGGACATGAATGGGTAAATTATCGAGCGGGTCGTTTCTCTTTGTTTACGGCTCGAATTGACTCTGTGAGTGGTCGGGATCGGACAAATTGCATGTATGGATCGGTTCGGTTTTTGTTTATGAAGGTAGGAGGCAGGGATAATTTAATGCTAATCTGTCTTTTGAGATACCTTATCTATCTAAAATTAAAATATAATACATATAGATAATACTAGTGACGTAGAGAGGAACTCGCGGGCCCGCGTTCAAACATTTTTTGGGCTCTTTGCTCCCGCATTAAATATATATTTTTTTAATATTTTAATAAAAAAAAACATTTTATATTATTATAATACATATTTTTCTAAAAGAAAAGCAATTGCTACGTTTCTAATATAAACATTGGCGTAACTACCGGGGTGCCCGGGGGTGACGCGCCCCCCCAGGTACTCCTGGGCACCCCCCAGAGAAATGTTGAATTATGACTCTTGGCTATGTATTAATTTTTATTTGCTTGTGATGTAGTAAAAATGACGTTTTCTAGTTTTGTTTAGTTAATATTATTTTGTTGTGTTCAAAAAATGTGTTGTTATTTTTTTAGAAAATTTGTAGGTATTTAAGTAATCTACGGGAAGACGATTTGATAACCAAGCCTATGAAATTTATTGATAGAGAAATTATTCATTGTAAACGTTATATTCAAAAAATGTGTTTTTTAAATTATTCTTCATTTTTTAATAAACAAAAGTCCTAGGCCCCCCTGGGTTCATCCCCCAGCCCCCCCCCCCCCAGGATGAATTGCTAGTTACGCTAATGAATATAAAACAAAAAATAGGTAAAAACAATAATTATTATTAAATATAAACATTATTTTGGAAATTTTTCTGATACCTATGTCTTCAAGATATTTATTCTGAATACGGAGGTTCCTGTGGGAAGTTCTAAAGCAGCTTTGCTTCCTATTCTGTGTATTCTGTTCTTCCTTTGCTGCAATTCTGTATCGACATAGTTGGAAAGTACAGATTTCTCTAAAATTTTAAAGGTACTTTTAAAGGTAATGTTTCACTCAGTTGAAGATTATCAGCTTTACTTTTCAATTGATCGAATTGATTTCAAAGGTTCGTGACGCTTTCAAGTGATGGTTTTTCAGACTTTTGGGAGAGATTTAAAATAGTACTTTCTAAAAATATAAAAAAATATTATTTTGTACATTTCTAATGTTTTTTAGTAGATTTGTCTTCATCTACTTTTGCTACGTGCCTAGATAACCAATGCGTAGGGTTTAATCTTTTTAATGTTCTTTATCTAGATCTAGGTTTTGGAATTCATCAAGCGATTTTTTAAATTTTAATCATATGATTTAAATAAAAAAATCAACTTTTTTAAAACTTTACAATAAATAATATAAAAAGTAATACCTTGTAAGTAATCGAGTAACAATTTGTACACTCGTTGAAATTGACGCTTAATATCAGTTTAATAATATATTTTTGTACTTTTGTGCTTAGGCGTAAAAGTACCTACTTTACTTTTATTCCTAGGGGTTGAAATGACAAAAATTAATACTCTTGTGCAGTTTAAAAAAAATTCTTTTGATCTGAAGCGAGCGACTTTTTTTGCGGAATATATTGATGACCGATGTGGGAAAATGACACGCGCCGTAGAATTGTTAATGTTATCAGTATAGGGCAGAGTTATGAAGGTTTAGCCATTTAGGAACAGCCAATCCATTTTGGATTAGCCAAACCAAATCCAACTCTACCTGAAAATATCCTAATAATAACATATAACCAAAAAAAAAACACGTCAGCGATGGCTATGAAATGAAGATCGCTGCCATTTTATATGTAAAATTATAAGGGGAATGTCATCGATCGTCATTTCCAAGCCAACTGGACGCCGTTTCTTTTTGATCATACGGTATGCAGAATGTACCGACTGCATAAAATAAATGGAAAATAAATAAAAATATTTTTTTGACGATTATCTTTAGTCTTTAGCCTACCAGTTATTAATGAAATCCCATTAGGAATTTTATAATTATGTACTATAGAATATTTGACATTCTCTAAATATCAGAGTAATGCCGTTTAGGATGAGGTTAATATGGAATGGGCACAGTATGACTGGAACAGACCGCAATTCAGGGATTATTCAAGCAAGGGGAAAATTCAGGGAGTCATTACCAGCAGGGGAGATTTAGTGGATAGTGGAATATTATAGCTTAGATTTTAAATTTTGCATTGGATAATGCATAAACTTTCATATCGCCATTATTCCAATATAACTACAAAATTCACTTTTATAAAATATATAACCCTGTTTTTGTTTACTGCGTAATTAATGCTAATTTAACTACACAAATATAACTCGTTCAATGATGTTAATGAATTCCATAAATTATTCGATATTTGTATGCAATGATAGTGAGTAGTGTTAATTGTAATATGATGTTTAGAATAGTAGACTGGCAGTAATTAACATTTGAAAATTAAAATACAAAAACTTAACAAAAAGTTTCTCTTAATTTATAAACTTCAAACATCAAACATTCAAACATTTTTTTATAAAATGGTAGTCGTTAGTACAATAAAAATAATAACAACCTTCTGTTTAAAAATGTAGCTATACTTGTCTTCCTTTCAACAACGCAAAGGAAATGCGTGTGTATCGCTAGTTATAGTCTTTCCACTCTAGTTACTTTTAGTGAAATAGAACGTACAGTTTCTTCTACTGTATTTATAAAAGTTTTGAAAAGAATTGTATGTAATTTAAAAATGCAAAACTATATAACAATAATAATCTTAACACTGGCTTATAAACGCCTAACGCCTAATAATTAAAAACATTACAATAGTGCATTGCACTTATTGCTACTAAATTTACATTTTGTTAATATTAACGTAAAAATTAATAAAACTATGACCCATAGGTCTGCTCAAGGGAAGATTTCGACAGACAAGGGCTAAATATGGACAGACAGTGTTATAACAAAATAAATAAACCTCCAATTAAGGATGTATTCCGTTGCTTACCTTGGTTATGGTTTCATGTTCCATTTCTATTGGTTTCCTGAAAGTTCTCTTATTACGGAACAGGGTTCCTGAAAAATTCGGTTATAACTGTCAGCAAACTAACCAGCGCGAGAAGGCTGTTTTTTTTCTGGTTTTGTTTGTCAATCAATGTCATTTATGCATAACTATATATGAAATTCTCATTTAATTTCTAAAATTTGTAATAATATTTTGTATTTACATCCAAAAGCAATGGAGGTAGGCAGTAAAGGTAAATAAATTTCATTACCTAAATAGAATGACTTTTTAGGACCATTTAAACTTATCATGCAGCGATTGTTTCTTAAAGCCAGGAACATTTAAAGAAAACATAAAAAACAAGACAACAAGTAATCGTGAATGTTTTGTATGTTAGAAAAAAAGATAACAGTTGCATATACGGTTTTCGGCTATTTTTGGACTATATAAGAAAATTTTTACATACTCACGTTCTATTGACCTTAGAGATTGTAAATATGCTGGGGGAGAAGAGAAATTGTTTCTTTAAGTATTTTTTCAACCAAACAAACTTACGGGACCGGGGAGCGAATAGGGGTGCTGGGCGGGGTAAAAGCGTACAAAATGGTAAAACATGACATACAAATATAGAAAAATCACATTTTCCATTTAAAAAAATTGAGAAAATATAGATTATGCACGGAATTTCAAAATATTTTAATTTAATATTTGACATATATTTGACGTTATGAGAATTTTAACACTTGATTTGACATGACACCGACAGAAGGGAAAGCAATGTTGCCAGTCCCACTGAATTTTCTTTAAAATTTTTATATCTGTAGCAAAAATCAAACATAAAGAGCTTGAGTTGACGAAAAATGTAATTTTGGTAAAATAAGACAAAATATTTTCTAACGTACGAAAAAAAAAACAAAAAATCAAACCAAACGAGACCAACCGAATCTAAACCAAACCAACCAAAACCAAACTAAGCAATTCTCTATACCGCTGGTGGCAATTTAAAAAATAAATAAAAACATTTTAAAACCTATGATGTCATTTTTCCCTTTGAAAAAAAAGGATGCATGAAATTCCGGACAATTTACTAGCTGATTTGGCAACTATGCATCAATTCACAATGTTTGTCAAAATTCAACCTTCACTACTGTCAGCATATACTTCAATGTAACCATGATGTAACCTGCCAATGATTTCTGAATAAAACAGTTCTTCATAGTTTTTTTGAAGAAATTTTACATAAAAAGCTTAATTAAAGAATTGTAAAATGGTTGTGTTATAAGTATCTTTAATCAGAATATTGATTTTACCCCGCCCAGCACCCCTATTCACTTCCCGATCCCGTAAGTTTGTTTGGTTGAAAAAATACTTAAAGAAACACAATTTCTCTTCTCCCCCAGCATATTTGCAATCTCTAAGGACAATAGAATGTGAGTATATAAATTTTTCTTATACAGGGTGGCGCACCTCATTCGCCTCGGTTGATTATAGGAAAACGGAAAGATGTAGAAACAAAATATTTTATGGATATATGTGGGGAGTCAATGTGCACAATTTAAAATTATTTTGAAATATACAGGGTGTCTCAGAACTAAGATCCATACCAAAGTTATATTTTTTCTTATGGAACACCCGGTATTTTATTTCATTTTTGGATTCTTGGGCTCAAAAAAAGATATTTATTATAAGGGTTAAATATGTTTAAACTCATTGGTTTATGAGATATTTAAAGATATTTAAATATGCATGCTACAAGAGAATTGATTATCAATACCCTGTGCATTACTTTTCAGAATTAATTCTTGAGCTGAGTTTAAAGGCAAAGAAATAAACTTGACTGAAAAATGTTATTGCTTCATTAAATTTATACAGGGGTACCAAAAATTAGTTATTTATTTTAAGGATTTATTTTACATAAAAACTTTGTTATTTCAAATGCAATACCCTGTATTTTTTTAAATAAATCGAAGCAGATTAAAATGCTCTTTCAAACTATATTAGGGTTTTCTATACCTATCTATCTCAGATTTTGAATAAAAAGCGATTTTTAAATAAAATGGCAATCAAGATGGCTGGTATCGCTATGGCAATTTTCTAGTGACAGTTAGTAACTATTTTCAAAATCGATATTAGTTTATAGACTTTATTTAAATCTATACCAGTTTACTTTTATTTAATTGACCTACAATATAGTTTTGATAAATAATATTTATTAATACGTATTTATTATTCTATCAAGAAAAAAGAAGAAGTAGTTCTTTGTTTTATTTTACGATAACTTGTAGATATATATGATTTTTTTATAAAAGAGCCAATTACGGCAAATTCAATTTCTTCAGTTCCAACGACAGGTTTCTGCCTAATAGGTTTTTTTATAAACTACACTACCAATTCTGCGAAATAGGAAATAGAACATGTAGTTTTTCAAAGGAACGCTTATCAAGAAGATTCCTATCTGGATATCTTTAAGCATTAGCTCTTGAGACCAATAAATAACCTCACAAAACAAAATCACTAGTAACATATCCATTCGTTCCACCAGCAGATATGGCTTTATTTTTCTTCATGAAATAAAGAATACTTACTTATTAAACTATTGTGGGTAAATTTTAATAAACTGTTTAAATAATAATGTCCACACACTAATGTCGATTTTGAAAATAGTTACTAACTGTGACTAGAAAACTGCCATGGCGATACCAGCCATCTTGATTGCCATTTTAATTAAAAATCGCTTTTTATTCAAAATCTGAGATAGATAGGTATAGGAAACCCTAATATAGTTTGAAAGAGCATTTTAATCTGCTTTGATTTATTTAAAAAAATACAGGGTGTTGCATTTGAAATAATAAAGATTTTTAGTAAAATATATCCGTAAAATAGATCACCACTTTTTGGTACCCCTGTATAAATTTAAGAAAACAATAACATTTTTCAGTAAAGTTTATTTCTTTACCTTTAAACTCAGCACAAGAATTAATTCTGTAAAGTAATGTACAGGGTGTTGATAATCAATTCTCTTGTAGCATGCATATTTAAATATCTTTAAATATCTCAAAAACCAATGATTTTAAACATATTTAACCCTTATAACAAATGGCATTTTTGGACCCAAGAATCCAAAAATGAAATTAAATACCGGGTATTCCATAAGAAAAAATATAACTTTGGTATGAATCTTAGTTCTGAGACACCCTGTATATTTCAAAATAATTTTAAATTGTGCAAATTGCCTCCCCACATATACCCATAAAATATTTTGTTTCTACATCTTTCCGCTTTCGTATAATCAACCGAGGCGAATGAGGTGCACCACCCTGTATATGTCGAAAAATAGCCGAAAACCGTATATATGCAACAATTACCTAAAAATATAAATATTGATTAGATTTGTTTATTTATTATTGATCTGTTTTAATATTGGACCTGAAATCTTCACTTGAGCTGTCTAACGAGCTTAACAGTTTATTAATAAAGTACTTTTCAATATTAAACTCTATTGAAAAGAAGAAGCAAACGTAAAAGCAGATAATAGGTACATTAAAATGCATAAAATATAAATTTTATAATAGAGGTATTGCAATTTAGAAAACGTCAATATTTGACATTTCCAGTATTTTACCAAATCGTTGCGCATCAAACCGATGTTTTTCAGGAACCGTAGTTTACCGGTCTGGTTCGCCTGGTTTTGCAACGGAATACAGCCTTAATAACCATAAAACTTGTGTGTGTGTGCGATTCTCTTACTCTTTATTAATAACATTTAGACATTGTTTACTTTGAGGTTAGCTAACAAAATATTCTTTAATTAGTGCAAAATATAAGATGTCCCGATGTTGTTTGTGCGATACAATCTAACTGCTAATTATGTATTTCAAATAATATACTAAATAGAGAAAAACTAAATATTACTAATTCATATCTCTAAGTTATTTACCATAATATTAATATCTATGTTTATTTTGTTTTTCGCACTATTTTTTAATTTGTAATTTTCTTCCATCCATTTTAGAATTTTAAATAAATATATTATTGTTTTGAGGATGTACCTTAATAAGTATTTTTGAGTTGAGTCTTTTTTGTTACTGCTGTATAAGGTTTGCTGGTTTATTTCCGTCACTGTCCATTATTTAGGATGTTATTTATAAAACCGTAGGTATGAGGCAATTAAATGTTAATGCATCGTATAACGTATACAGGAATGTAGTTGTAGTTATAATCTTTAAACCTGTTAATTATTTTCTAAAACAAAATATTTTGACGCTACAGATTAAAAAGTAAAATGACTACGTGTTTATCTAGAGTTAAAATCCTTCGTTCTTAACAACCTGAAAAACATAAAACGCCCCGTAAACGGAGCATAGTTAACTGAAATTAGAAGCAATAAAAGCTATAGTATTACTGGAGAAACGCGTTCATAAAATAATACATTAAACTGGTAAAAAAGCAAACAGCAACAGCGAAAAATACATTAAGTATATAGATATGTTATTCCGACCGATTAATGCGAGAACATCTATTTATTTCTGCAATTGGTACTTTTGAAACAAAACCACTTATAAACACAAATATTCAAAAATTTACTTGCAATGGAATTCGCAAACAAATAGAATTTTGTTGTCATCAAATAATCCTGAAAACAAGAAGACCATATTTGAATATTGTTTTCTTAGCATACATTTTATGCAATATTTGTTCATTGCCAGATTTTTATTTTTGCTCTAAACAATTTTATTGCAGTTTTTGTGCCGTCAGCGTTCCAACCAAACGATAACGCATGCAAACTTGAAGACGTTGCAGCTTTAATTCCTTTGAAACGTGAATGGAAAATGCATTAAAATGCACTAAAAGTGTATACAGGGTGGTCTGAACTGTATTCCGGAAACTTAAGCAGAATATTCTGCAGATAAAAATAAGTAAAATGTTCGTATAAAGGTATGTCCTAAATGCTTAGTTTTGGAGGTACAGGGTGTAGAAATTTCATTTTTATTTCCATTTTTTCCAAACAATTTCTGAAGTAACGTCAATATTTAGATGAAAATTGGTGTCTGTGAGTTTTTTGACATGAGAAATTTGATTTTGATATCAATATGACTCCTACTTGTAGAGGGCGCCACCTACATATTTTTAACTGATTTAAAGTGTAATAACTTTTCGTCGGTACCTGTATAAAATTACTAGGTAAAGAAATATACATTTACGACTTTTTTTACGTAAAAAAGGTCTCTTGGTAAAAATTGCTACGAATAATGGTTCTCGAGATATTTGGAATTGAAATTATCAATACCTATTAACATTGACATAAATTAAATATGTCGATAAATTTGAATTTTTTTGTACCAAAAGTTCCAAATTTATTATTTCAGTCAAATATAAATTATCTACTCAACGTGTTTATTTTTTGTCAATAATGACATGTATAGACTATTTTCATTTTAAATATCTGGAGAACGGTTGTTCGTAGGAGACATTTTTTACGTAGAAAGTCACGGAAATGTATATTTTTTCACCCAGTAGTTTTATACAGGTACGGACGAAAAGTTATTACTCTTCAAAATAGTTAAAACACATGTAGGTGACGCCCCTCCACAAATAGAAGTCATATTGACATCAAAATCATATTTATCATGTCAAAAAACTCCCAGACACCAATTTTCATCCAACTATTGACGTTACTTCAGAAATTATTTGGAAAAAATGGAAATAAAAATGAAACATCTACACCCTGTATCTCCGAAACTAAGCATTTTAGGACATACATTTATACGAACTTTTCATTATCTATACAACATTAGACACTACCTATATTATTATAATTTTTTTTATTTAGTTGAAATTTTGAATGCGCGTATAAGTAATTTAAAAAAAAATGAAGAAACACATTACTAAAAATTGTATTAATCAATAATAAATATCTAAAAAGTAAAAATAAATATGTAACAATATGTAAAAATTAAAAAAAAACGATTAAAAAAACGTCGCCTTGACTAGGATTCGAACCTGCCTTACTACGGCTCCAACGTCATAGCAGCGTAAAGTCCTAACGCTTTAACCACGCGGCCACCGAGGACTTGAAATATTCTATGTAATATTCTTACTTAAAAGATAATGTTTAGTGAAAGTACTTTTTTATTTATAAACATTTATTTAATTCTGTTTTTAGTATTTGTTCTTATAGCGGCAACATAGATACAATATCTGTGAAAATTTCACACTGTCTAGCTATAACGGTTCATGAGATAGACCTTTGTGACAGACGGACAGACGGACAGCGAAGTCTTAGTAGTAGGGTTCCCGTTTTTACCCTTTGGGTACGGAACCCTAAAAACGCAACTATTTTGCCGATAACGACTGCACTGTTTTCCAAACTAGACGGAACTCCCGTTTTCATCGATGTTTCTCGAAAAAAAAATAGACGACGCTTTTTTGGATAAGAAGATGCGTCCCGTCAATAAAAAATTCGACAAATTTGCAAGTAGGCAATGTAATGTGTAATGTAATGAGCGGGCGGAATGTATTTCGTGGTGACATACTCGCAAGTCCATGTGGACTCCCTGCCGCGTTTATACAGCAAGCTAAGTTTAGTGAAAAACTCTGAATCAATGTTACTGTAAATATAGAATTATCAGTACGTGACGCAATCCGCATTACAATATCTTTTATTGGAATTCCACGCGTAACCTTGATGAGGTGCATTATGAATGAACAACTCGGAATTATTGCCCGACCGGGTCAAAACATTATAGCATATCAATTGCTCCATTCATTTTATTTAATGCCGATATGCTTCCGTTTATAAATGAAATTTGTGCCGATTATGACATTATGAGATAATAATGGCTGTTGTGTATTACAATTATAATCCAGTAAAATTGTATCGCCGTATAGAGAGTGAAAATAAAAAAATTACGGGCAAGCTGGTCTTCTGAGTGTAAAATTACCAAAATCGGAAATTTTCCCCTTGCGGTTTTTGAGCAATAGGGGTGTTTTTTTTAAAACTATTACAACAAAATAATTAGACGCAAATTGTACATAAGAACATTCTCTATAAGTTTGCCTAATGAATTTTTTTTATAAGTTTATTATTTCCGGACTTAGCGGTCGTTTCATGAGCCCTTTCGGGTGGTTTTCAAAAAGTTTGTTTTACAGCAAATTGACCCGTATATGAAAGTTGTTCATAATAAATGGACAAGCAACTTTTCCTCGTGAATTTTTTTGTAGCTTGATTATTTTTGGAGATAGCGTCCAGTTCATGAACAAATTAGGGTAGTTTTAAATGTTACTCTTTTTTCAGCAAATTCACCCTAGGAAACTCGTTCAAAATAAGAGGTACATATATGTACACCTTTGACTTATGAACTATATTTTGACGACGATGACTTTACTTCATACGAAGCAACAAAAGAAACCAACAATAAATCTGAGGAGCCAACGCCAGGTCCATCACACAAAATAAGACGATACAAATAAAAAAAATAATAATATTCATTCACTTGATGAATTCCCTGTTTCGTTTTGAGGAAATAAATACATATCACAGAGAAATTAGCATGTAATTTTAATATGAACACCTTTAAGTTGGTAAATTTGTAGAACTAAACAAAAATTATAAAACTACCACAATTTGTTCATGCACTGGACGTTATCTCCAAAAATAATAAAGCTACAAAAAAATCATGAGGAAAAGTTGCTTGTCCATTTATTATGAACAACTTTCATACGGGTCAATTTGCTGTAAAACAAACTTTTTGAAAACCACCCCAAAAGGCTCATGAAACGGCCGCTAAGTGCGGAAATAATAAACTTATAAAAAATTCATTAGGCGAACTTATAGAGAATGTTCTTCTGTACAATTTGCGTCTAATTATTTTGTTGTAGTACAGTTAAAAAAAACACCCCTATTGCTCAAAAACCTCAAGGGGAAAATTTCCGATTTTGTTAATTTTACACTCAGAAGACAGTCGCTGACAAACTCTGAAAAAATCAGCTTGCCCGTAATTTTTTTATTTTCAAATGACAATTTTATTGAACTATTATTGGTTGTTTTCAATTATATTTACTATAGCGATTACGCATTAAAGTTATGAATAAATATTTAGAGCGCACGTTATAAATACAGGGTGCTACAAATTCGAGATACGCGCATTGGTGTCTCGGAAACCGTAATAGATACGAAGATGGTTAAATTGGGGCAAACTTGCTCCCTTTGGATGTTCACCAAGATGCTATCAAAAAAGTTTTAAAAATTTCAAGGACTGCTGAGTTTTTTGAAAAAAAAACGGATTTTTTTGAAAATCAATTTTATTTTTTCCTGCCGTTAGTGTTTAGAAAATCAAAAAACTAATTGCACATTCTCATAGCCACTTTATAAGGGATATCTGATAGATAGTATTTTTATATTTTCAAATTAGCTGATAATTTGTGAGGTACAGAAGCCAATATATTTTTCTTAAATACAAATCTGCATTTTTTATTTGAAGTTTTGAAAGAACTGGATCTCCCGAGTATAATGATATGCCACACTTTATACTTTTTTTGTTTTGGGTACCTTAATATGCATAGTATTAATCGTAGTTATTATAAATAAATCAACTTCTACAAACTAGTTTCTAATGCTACATGTTCGAAAGGGTTACCACCCTCCCTAATGCACAAATTTATTTTTCGTTCAATCTTATTTATAGCTCTTTGAACATATCTTCTTCTTATACTTCCGAATGCATTTTGTACTCTTTATTGTAAATGTTGAAATATATTGATCTCACTTTTACAAATGACGTCAAGTCATACCATCAATCCCCCAAGAAGATCTCAAAAACATAACAGGGGATCGAAGAGAGAAGTAAAATCATGCAAAATGAGGTAATTTTTGATTACCCTGCTTCGCCCATTAGAACCTGACCTAACCTAACCTCAACTTTTATTTTACACGAACCAAGTACAAGACATCGTTGAAAAATATCAGCTATTGTTTAGTTTCATGATAGTAAAGATTATTTTGCATGTTCTAAATCGTGAAAAAAACGGAGTCTTCCAAAATTGATATAAAAAATATTTAAATAACTATTATAAGAATGATCACTTATATATTTAAAGAATGTATGTACTTGTATAAATATTACCTCTAATTTAATTTTAAGCAAAATATAAAATTCTTATAAAAATTGTAAATCTCTAAAAAGTAACAGATCTAGAATCCCTATAGGGGAATAGTATCTAATACAGGTACTAAATACCAAAAAATAAAATAATGTATAAAATTCCTACCTTTTCATATTTATAGATGTATGCTACATCCATCAGGCTAAAATCGTTTGGAAGTACTTCTCCTTTGTAAATTATATCGACCTGTAAGAAATACCCTAATTAGTCTAAAATAAAATATAACAGCAAGACAGGGAAAGTTTTTGATAAATGACATTAAAAAATTACCAAGCATATATACAGACTATAGTTGTCCCTGTCATATTTTTATCTTTGGACAGCCTATACTTAATTCTTTGAATAAGAAGACTAAGGAAGGAGCATAATGCTATCCATGTATTCATGCATGGTGGGCGGAAAAAGCACTCTAGGGTGGGGATCCTTGACAGTTCTGTTTGACGATTCATTTGACACATTTGAATTTGATTTGAAATTTTGTGGATTTGTCAGTCTTTACGGAGCTTATTTTATGTTATTTATTATATATTCTACTACTGATAGTTGTATAAAGGTAGTAAATCTAGATGGAAATTGTGGCAGAACTTAAATTAACAGTGACACTATCGCGATTTATCGAAAAAGACTCTAAAATAGTTGGTTGTGTAGCGTGCGGTAGATCTCGACAAAAATTGAGTGAAATAATGGAACAACTTTTCGCTAGTAAGTGACTATATAATATACATACGTGTAGTAAACCGATTATTTATGAAATTCACTTAAATTACCTAAATAATATATTTTTCTTGCATTTTAGCTTTTATTTATTACTTGCCAAAGATTAGATGTCAAAGAATTTAGATACGTTAATTTGACTTACCTGCTTCAGTAGCGTATCGGATGTTTGTGTTAATAAATACTTATTATAACTTATCTATTTTTATTAGAATTATATATTTTTATAACAATTTTAATAACTACCAACATTTATTCACAACGTAAAATAAAAACAACAAATTATTGAGTCTACCTCACGTCTACTCTACATCATAGTTTTACATTTTTTAAATAAAATTAGAACGACACTGATAAACCGGAATTTAAGTCGGCCATATTTGAGGCCTATCGCGGTGTACCTATGATTTTTGATATGCTCCTTCCTTAGTCTTCTTATTCAAAGACTTAATTTAATATTCTTAGCCTTAATTTAAAACAGAGACGAAATATTTTTTAAACAGATTTTACTAAAATAAATCTACGATAAAAGATTGAGGAGAAGCAAGTGGAGAATTTTTTTATCATTGTAAAAGCATGTACCTATAATTACTTTTGATATTCTGCAGTAAATTCGACGATATATGTAATTTTTCTTATTAATAAAAAAACTTACCCGATGATCTCCGGTTAAGCCATACTTCATCCTCACGAATTTCTGCAAGTGTTTCATATTAACACCGGCAGGACACTGTAAGTACCTTTTGTCACCAAGTTCACTTCTAATTTGTCCGTTACTTTTGGCAACCGTCGTATCACTCTCACTAATATTTATGTCTTTTGTCACAATCGTATTTGGATCTTCGGCAGTTGGAGTTACAGGTTTGGCCTCAATTGTAGTATTGGTGTCTTGCATTGAACTGTTGGCGGGATTGGCAGAGTTGGTTTCTTTATTTTTGTGGTTTATGTCTGTGGTGTCGAGATGATCTTGATAGTATTCTAACGAAAGCGATATTAGGTCTTCGGGACTGAAGTACTGATTCCTGTCACCGATGTATTGAGAGATCTATAATAAGAAAAGAACTCATTCAGATATGCCTTCATTAGGGTATCTAAGATATTTAAATAAATCAAAGGCAAAAAGTTATTTGGCACAAATTTGTAGTTTATATCGGTAGTGCGTTGCTGTTATAATATATATATAGTGTGATATTTATAGGAGTGGTATATTTCGACCCCATCAGTGAAACATGAATATTTTTTGTCAATTTTGAATTTCTTATAAGATCCTTCGAATTTGACAGCCAACATGTTTTCAGAAAGTGACGATAATGAAATAGCTATTTATGTAACACGTTGCGAAATGAATGTGTTTTAAGCACGGGACGCAAACTTGGACACTTTATTGGACGCAAAATTGGACACGGGGCGCACTGGACAATGCGTCGAGTGCTTAAAACACTCTTTTCGCAACGAATTTCATACAAGATTTTTTGTGAAAGCGGATAATTTGAGATTTTCATGCTATTATTATTATTTATTTTTAAACATATTTTATAATGTTCTTGTAATCGGTTTCTAAGGCATTGTTTATATATTGTTTAATGACAAACAAAGTTCTGTCAGGTTCAAACGTCTCCGTATTTCCTACAAAGTTTTGTGAAAAAATTAGTGATAATGACGAATCTTTGGATATTCAACAAGCTGCTGAAACTGTGCTATCCACGTTAGTGCCCGAGAAGTCGAAAAATTTATACGAGACCACCTCCAACAACTTTGAAACCTGGGTCAAAGAAAAACATGTTGAGAATTTCACAGAAAAGGTAATGCTAGCCTACTTCCTAAAGTTACCCACTACCTTAAAGCCGTCAACTCTGTAGAGTAAATATTCGATGCTCTGCACCATGATTTACCTGAACAGAATCGTAGATATTAGCAAATTCACAAACCTTATTGCATTTTTAAAAACAAAAGCTTCCGGATATCAGGCAAAGAAATCAAAAAAGTATTTACAAAACTGGAAATAGAACGCTTTATGAAAGAAGCCGATGACAAAGAATTCCTGTTGGCTAAAGTTGTCTTAATCGTTGGAGTATTTGGAGCATGTAGGAGGGAAGAAATCACGCGTTTGACCGTAGATGCTATTAAAGATTGTCAGTCATTTATTAGTGTGAAGATTCAGAATACAAAATCTCATTTTCCAAGAGTGTTTACGATTACTGAGGGTCCACTAGATGGACCACTCAATTTCTTACATCTATTTCGTAAGTTCGCAAAACTTCGACCACTCAATGTGACACATCAGCGATTTTTCTTGACGTATTGAAAAAATCAATGCTGTACCCTGCCAGTTGGAATCAATACAATTGGAGGTATGCCAAAAAAGATAGCAGAATTTCTTGGACTCTCCAACGCCATTGAATGCACTGGTCATTGTTTCCTGCGCAGCTCTGCAACAATGCTGGCAGATTCAGGAGCGGACATAACAGTTTTAAAGCGACATGGAGGTTGGCGATCAAGCTCGGTTGCTGAAGGTTACATTGAAAATTCAATTGAACAGAAAACCGAAATAGCAAAAAGAATCATGGGACAGAAAGATACGCCAAATAAGAAATTAAAAGCAGTTCACGTAGAAGCAGAAGCTACCAGCATTGCCAGTACAAGAAATTTACTTATTCCGACTCCTACAACTTGCATTTCTCTGATAGAGACGAAAAGTTGGATGCCTCTTGTATTCACTTTAATAATTTAAATAATTGTACCTTTAAGATTTATAATAAATAAATATTTTCGTTGTTTCTAACGTTTCATTTTTTACTTTTAGGCACTAGTGCCTAAACAAGTGTCACTTTTAGATACTAGTGCCTAAAAGAATGTCATTTCGAATCTCAAATAAATATCAAAAACTGTCAATTTCGAAACGCTTTCAAAAAACTAATTTACACGTTTGTACTTCATCAGATCTTTAAAAAGCTGCAGAAAGAGAAGCAAGAGAAATGAGAAAAGAAAACGTGAGGGAAATGGACGAAATAAATGAAAGAGGGAAATAATGGTAGATAATGTCACACTTTGTGAAATTTTAAAAAATCATCAACAATACATATTATTATATTATGACATTAAAGACATTATTAATAAAACTCCTCCATCAATATCAACGCTATAGCTTACCATTTCCTCCGACTCGTTAAGCATGTCGCGTTCCCTATCTATGACGCTGTCATCGCTGCACGAGCTGCCAGTCCTTACGCCCGTACTTCGATAAAATTCTTCCCTACGTTGCATTTCCTTCACAAACAGGGACGGCACCAGTTTATAAACCAGAGCCTGAATCTGCGAATCCGATCTTTAAAGAGAACAACGAGAAAGAAAGTATTAAAAATCTGCAAACTTTTTTATCTTACTTTTTGTATATTTTGTTATCTCAATGAAAATAAACAATCGGCGAATGATCAAAAATTATGAGTTGGTATAAGCGATGCCCATTAAACTTTTAGTTATGTAATCAAGGGCGCGATTTTTAAATTCATTGCTGCCAACCATAGACATATTTGGCACCAGGCTGACTAAATGAAATTTAAATTTCCCGCTCGGGATTCAGGTGATAGCCCTGCTGTATAAAATGCCAAGTTGCCACATTTATTTATTTATTTACTGACATTGTTATTCGTTTTGACACTTTAGTTTTATATTACGAGTTTTTGGTTTAAATAAATAATGTTGTGATACTTTAAGCTTAATTTTTTTACTGACAGACCTTGCAGTAGAAGATTGCTCTTTTTAGAATCTCTTTTAGTGCGAAGTAGAACCTCTTCTTAGAATCTCTTTTAGTGCGGAACAGCTTAATAACCGTCGCAAAAAACTCATCGCAACCTTATTAGAATATTTTGAACGGGAAAGCGGTAGTAATGGTCCTTTACGTCCCTTAACTGCTGTTATGGAGGTGAGTTTTGTTGATGTAAATAATAACTGTTTATATATTTATAATTTATTTTGGTTTCCTAAAATGCTTTGATTGAAAGAAAATATGTAAAAGTGGGCAACGCCGTGCTGGTCAAGCTTAATCGCATGACTAAAAGTTTATTTGGTATGATCTATAGTCATTGCATAATATATTATATTTTGTCTGAATTTTTATGAATCAGAAGAATTCATGAATTTAAAAAACTTGATTGACTTGATGATTTATTCGTGGGTTTTTATTTTTTATGAAGTAAATAGATCAGTAGGTATAACTAGGCCTGTTTCAAACACCGGTGTTGGGCTGACACCGGTGGCGAAATATGGGCTATTCGCGGTGTTCCGGTGTCGACACCGACACAGATGTTGGCACCGACACCGGTGCTGACACCGACACCGGTGCTGACACCGACACTGGTGCTGACACCGACACCGGTGTTGATACCGACACCGGTGTTTATTTCGATACCGATGTTCATCTACGACACTGGTGTTCATCTCGAAACCGGTGTTGGTCTAGATACCGGTGTTCATCTCGATACCGGTTTTGACTACAACACCGGGGTTTGGTAAACGGGTTAAAGAAGAAATAATGTTAATTAATAAGTTCAAAATAAACCCTGATAATAATAATGTCTTATCGGTGATTATTTTTATCGTTTATCGAAAGCGCACAGACTTAAATTTAAAGCATTCAAATTTAAATATATTTTTTGCCAGACTAATAACTAAAATAAAGTGGAAGCGTCAGATAAACAACTATAAATTTAAAAATTGTTTAATCAAAAACACACAGAAAACAAAACAAAACATAAAGAAACATAAATTAGTAGCTGTAAAATAAACTAAAAATATTACATTAAAAAAACTAAAAAAAAACAAACGACACCGAGACCGGTGTTGATCGCGACACCGGTGTTCATCGCGATACCAGTGTTCATCGCGATACCGGTGTTGCGATAAACATCGGTGTTCAGATAAACACCGGTGTCGTGATAAACACCGGGGTTGAGATAAACACCGGTGTTGGGATAAACACCGGTGTTGGGATAAACACCGGTGTTGTAGATGAACACCAGTGCTGAAATGAACACCGGTGTTGAGATAAACACCGGTGTCGGTGTTGACGCCGGTACATCGACTGAAACACCGGTGGTCATCAATACCTAACACCGGTGTTCAAATCTCAACACCGAACAGGTCTAGGTATAATCGTTTAAATTTAAAAGCTTTAGCTACTAGTCTCTAAACTGAGGTTTCAATTCTGCTGCATAAGACATCACTCTTATATATATATATATATATATATATATATATATATATATATATATATATATATATATATATATATATATATATATATATATATATATATATATATATATATAATATATATAACTTACCGAAAGCATTGAGTCTTCTTTTTGTATACAGCTGGACAAACAGGACATTGTGTCTTGTTGTTCTCAAAATACCGCAGAATGCAACCACGACAAACTGGAAGGAAACATTCGTTAAAGTTAGAAACTACTCTTAATCTAAAAAATGGCTTCACATTTTAACATAAAGAATATTTTTGCTTTAATTCCTTATAGCTAACTTATACTGCTAAATAAGAAAATTATGAATAAATTACTTACAAGTATGCAAACATTCAACCAAGGCAGTTGCATCAATAAGGTATCCTTCACACAGTCTACAAACCAATACGGAATTGAGATCTTTAACTTGGTGCTTTTGGAGTTCAGCCATATTTACAGGATTAGTCTGCAACAAAAAAAAATGTGATGTAAGTAAAAAGAATGGTTCAATATTAAAGGGCATCGGTTATAATTTTAGAAATACCAGGAGAAATACGCTAAGAGAAATTGCTCAAAATTGAATATGACAATTTTTTCTCTTATCTGACAAATCAAATCGATGGTCTGTCTAGTACGCATAAATGTTGTAAGCGCATTTTTCAGTAAACAAATGATTTAGTCAACAGCTTTCTGAGGCACACCAATGGTTAAGTAAAATATTTAAATTTGTTGGTGCAAAATCCATCGTCCATTTGTGGCATTTGTGTTAAGTACTTAAGTATAGTCAAGAAGTGAATTTTGGCGAACTTATAAACTTTAAAATTCATATAGCTTAAAACTAGACATTTTTGTACTTACATTATTTGTGAACCAGACCGATCGAAATGTACTTCTTATTTTTTCAGTGTGTATGTTACGACTAAAATAGATACTTGGCTAGTTTTAAAACTAACTAATAACTAAAATAAATAATGAATGTTAAAACAATAGTATAGGTATAAAATCATGACATCACAAACCACAACCAAAACGAATACAGCTTGCAAACTAATCAGCTAGTTTGTAAACTAGCTCTAAACTATAAACTAGCTTTATAGTCTCTATAAACTAGCTCTTAAAGTTTGCCCATCTTCCAAGATGAAAAATGGTTGAAATGATAGGTGTGCCGATATTCCAAGATGGAAAAGGGTTTAAATAAAAAGTTTGTCGGTCTTCCAAGATGGAAAAAGGCTAAAGTAAAAACTTTGCCGGTCTTCTAAGATTGAAAATGGAATACCTAACCCTTATTAATAATATTCGTTTTACGGATGATATGGTCAAACTATCTGGCAACATTCTGCAACTTTAAAAACATCGAATATATCTTGTATATCGTTGAATATAGCATGTATCAGTTGCGGGATTGCACATCAATGTCGACAAAAATAAAATTGTTGTATTCTTCAAAACAGGAAAGGGCAGTCCTCAGAATTGACAACAAAAGGCGATAGTACAAATATCGCCGTAAAATATCTAAGAGTCACTTGTCACTGAAGGTAAAATTGAGGGCGGCAGATTAGAGGGAAGAAGACAGATCTTCTTGATTAAATTTTTGTTGGACTAATCTGGTTGTTTATTTTTTTTTGGATGTTGCCATTACTGCCTGCCAGGTTGCCAGTTGTGCCCAGTGCCCAGGCATGTGTAACTTCTGAGATTAAGGTTATCGGTGGAAGTGCCTCTTTGACTGTTTCCCGGAGGCATATTTGTAAACGACGTCCATGATCGCGATTCGGTTCTAGGCCGAACGATGCCGCGTAAACAGCATACGATATCGCAAATCCGTCTAGTAAATAGCATCCGTGATTCCAAATTTTAACTACCTAAAGAGCGCTTGCACACACACCGGCAAAATCGGTGCCGGAGTCGGCGCCGGCTTTGCACCCGTTACGACAGTTGTATTTAATTCTATTGTATTTGCCGGACCCGACTATTTTACCGGATCGGAGTATATGTGAAAGATCTAATTTATTTATAGGTATTGCAATCGACTTCAGGTCCGGCACCGGCACGGATTTTGCCGGCGTGTGTGTAAACGCCCTAACTCCTCTTATAAACAGCAGACGATATCGTGAAAATTTGTTGATTGGTTGCTCGTAACCAGCATTCAAGATCGCAAAATTCGCAAGTGCAACATGTCTACCAAAGTACCTACTAAATAATATTTTACAAAAAAAAAAATTGCCCCCAAACCACGAGTAGGTACCTATATATAAGTTAAAAGATAAAGAAATTATTAGAACACGTTTCGTTAAAAAGGAAGAAATTGAGGTAAGTTACAGAAATTAACCAGAGTAATTAATCAAAACAAATTAACTTTATAAAGAAAAAACTTGTGACATTTTCGCATATATGTAGTTTATTTGAAATTCTAACATGCGGTTCATTTCCAATTTGACTCGAAATACCAATTGTGTGGTATCAAATAATTCGTAAAAAAATGCTAATGAGCCACCTCGTTCCATTTGAAAAAATTGAAATATGATTAAAATACGATTTGGGCATCTTTTAACTGGCCAGGACAAGACACTAAAAACATTAGACGATCAAATCTATTTTCCAAGGCTGCCAAAATTTTCCTTGCTTAAAAATTAGTGTTTTTAACACGACCATGGCACTCTAGATTTAAAATTTAAAATACAATTTGTTTTTGAGCGAATATGTCAAAAGTTGACATATGATAATGTTATTCGATTCAGAGTGTCATTTTCTATCGAAAAAAGTAAAAAAAATACTGAGGGTGCCATTTAAAAATCAAAAGTTGTAGTCATTTCCCGTAAAACAGGAAGTGGCGGAAAACAATTGAATACGTCAATCAATCCTAATTTATATCATATACTAACACACGAAATCTCATTTTTTTATCTGAAAAAATAAAAAAGTTATAAGGGTGAGCCACTTTTGAGGCGCACCCGGTATAATAATGCTCGAGTCTCCACTTAATATTCAGTCCCCTTCAATCTCTAAAAACTCTGCTCATTACATTGCCATCGAGTGCTCATTGACGCGAATTATCCCCCTCGAGGGTCGTAGAGGGCGTCGGACGGCGGCGTCGGCGACGGCCGCATCGGCGGCTGAGCGGCCGCATGCATATCGTGACTCGGGCGGCCGCACGGCCCCTCCCAACTCTACGCCCACTTCCTACTGACCCTTGCACGGCCACGAGAAGAACAAGAAGGCGACGGACGAAGGCGAAGAAGAGCGGCCAACAGACAAAGAATCGGATCGATAACGGTCTCGCCTGTTCCTATGCTACAGCTTCCGCACAAACGTTCTTTTTTAGCTGTTTTCGCTATAGATGCCACGAATATCCGTCCAGAGCTGCAAGCTCACAGAAAACTTAGGTAGTATCAGACACAGCTACTTTTGTTGCGCAATTTTTTTGCAGCCGCTGCAAGAGTTGCATACAGTGTTCATACACCAACAGAAAGTAGCCCAAATCGCGCAGTTTTTATCCAGCAGCTGCCTAAAAAAGTTGCAGATCGACACTACATGCTTTTCATATGTTCACACCAAAGCGCTACTTTTGCAACAAATTTTGGTAGCCGCAGCCTTGGAGGGGCAACATTCAACAGTACACCACCCACAGCTCAAGGTATCGTGTGTGTACCTTTTGGGAGGCGGTTGTAGTTATAGTTAAGTAAAATTCCCATTTTTTTTGGTGGGTTTAGTAGGAAATAATTCCCATTTG
The DNA here is from genome assembly GCF_002938485.1 of Sitophilus oryzae. Classification (NCBI taxonomy): domain Eukaryota; kingdom Metazoa; phylum Arthropoda; class Insecta; order Coleoptera; family Curculionidae; genus Sitophilus; species Sitophilus oryzae. The sequence continues at coordinate 14,667,162 of NW_022146055.1, forward strand.
CTATGTAGGTTTCGTCTGCTCCGCAACCAGATTTGGAACTTTTCATTTTTGAACGTTCTTTCGAATATTGTATACGCATTATACGCAACGTGTGAATTTTCTTTTTTATGTCTTCATCGGGCATGTGTAATTCAGAAGAAATTTCCGAAATAGCGGCTCGTCTTTTCGTTTGGTTGTGATAGAATGGCCTTTTTTTACGTTCCATAAACATTCCTTTGCTTCTACCGCTTCTATTAAACATTTTACTTGATCTCTGTTCCAAATCGCTTGTTTTGACTTCGACGACATCGCAATTTGTCGGTTAATTCTTTACTAAATACCTACATATAAATCCTGGAGTTATCTGAAAAAAGTGTATACATTTCGGGCATACCAACAGAATACTGTACCGATATTCGCTGTAAAAGTTTCAACTGATTAGTAATCTTTTGCTGATGCACTTGCAATCTTCCTCAACAACTGTTCAGACACGGCTATTTCTTATAAAGTGCGCGCAACAAAAAAGTACCCAACCAAGCTGTGATCGCAACGTTGCAGGTTGCCTATAGGTATTCACACTTGCAGCAGATCAAGTTGCGCAGTTTTATAATGTGCTGCGCAACAAAAGTAGCTATGTGTCTGATACTCTGATACTACCTTTAAGTCTTTTTTTTTACTCAGCATTTCATTTCATTTCATTAATTCATCATTTTCATGACTCATTTTAATGACTTAAATCATTTGATTTTAAGTCATATTTCAAAAGCTGACTTTAGACTTAAAATTTAAGTCATTTTCAAAATTACTTGTGATTTAACACCTTTATTCCGAAATAGAAAAAGATTAGTCATAGAAGTCATTAAAAAAAGATTTAAGCCTTTTGAAAGATTTAAGTGTTTTTAGAAAAGATTTAATTAATTAAAAAAGACTTAAATCTTTTTTTAATGACCGAAGTCATTTTACATTATACTTTTAAAAGATTTAAGTCTTTTATGAGATTTAAGTCTTTTTAGAAGAGATTCAAGTATTTTTTTTCATATATTTTATCATACATTTTTAATAGCGACATCAACGTTGCCATAAGCTACACAATTGTGTACTTTGCTACACATTTACTTTAACGATTGCACAGCTACACCACATTCGCCTGTGCTACACATTTTGAGAATCCGATGTTTAATCATATTTTTTTATTATGATTAATTATTCTTCGTAAAATTTTATGACATCCGCATTTTTTTCATTTTCTCCAATTTTATCAAATTTTCTAAAAAAAATTATTCACAATCTAAAAATGGTGATTTAATTAAAATTAAACTCGACCAACAACGTATACCGTTCAATCTAAGTATACATCATTGCGCCTTCCGCTTCTCACAAATTCACCCTAACCCAAATAGGCATCGCATCCCTCGGGCCACAAACGTCATTCGACGACCCTCGTCACTCAGATTGCGTCCCTTTAACCCCCGCCCTCTGCCCTTCCTTTCCCCCGCCTCGTTTCGCCGCATCGACTAGTCAAAATGTCGTCCTGTCATTGTCCAACCAACGGGGTTGAAAGAAGACGCGTGCTGCTCCACTCCGATAACGCCGACCCGAAATGACGAACGAGTAGACAGAAAATGGATCCGTCTCTTTCCGATCGACCGGATTGGACAGAGAGAGAACGTGATACGGTTGCGGTGACGTAGTGACTTCGTAATTCGTCCTCTGCCGACCTTGTAGCTCGTCCTTGCCACGTGGTTTCGAAGGGTCTTTGAACAGGAGACTAGAGGGGTTGAAGAGATGGGTGGAGCGAGCAGAGCAACCCTCGCATATTCGGCCGGTGGAGGCCTATCCGCCAAAAGGTTTCGGGATCCCTTTGGGAACGAGAAGGGTCGTCGGAGTCGGGAGGCGAACAACAAGAGGGTGAGGGTGGAACGCTTTGTGTTTGAAAAGAGTGGGGTGGTTATTGGAGTTTTGTTGTTGGGACATAATATAATTTTCGTTTCAGTTTAAATTTAGCCTCGAATTTAGCAGAGATTTTGAAAATTTACAGTATAGTTTTTTTTTAAATAAATATCATTGAAATTTTTTATTTGCCATAAACAGTAGGGTATCCGTTATTTACAAAGTTGATGGTCATTTCTCTCACGGCACCCTCTAAATTTTTAGTCTATTATCTAAAAAACAATAACAGACCATTGTAAACCCTTAATATTCACAATAAACCCTGCCCCAAAGACGATTAATTTCCCATTTAAATTACATGGGAATTTGCCACTTTTTGCAAATATTTTTTTCTCTCGATCTTGTTCTCTCTCAGCCATGACAATCTTATACAATATTCTTGTACAAAACTGAACGCTCTATAAAAAAGGTCTCTTACAATTTTTCGATAAACCTACTTCTTCAAAAGTTATTCGTACCATTTAAGTATATAAGCTGATTTATTTTAATAAACAATGTTTATTAAAATCAGCTATACTTAAATCAGCTTAAATGGTTAGGTTAAACTTCATTAGACTTGAAGATTTCTTAATTTCCAACCTTAACACCATCAGAATTGTATATTTTTACAACAATGGGTTAAATGTTTCAAAAATAATCATAATTTTGTCAAAAAAGTTCAAGTATTTAGGAATTTACGGAGTGGTTAACTTTAACCGTGAATAACTTTTGAAGAGGTAGGTTTATCGAAAAATTGTCAGAGACCTTTTTTGTAGAGCGTTCTATTCTATATAAGAATATGTAATGGCTGCGAGAGAACAAAATCGAGAGAAAAAAAAATTTCAAAACATTTCTAAGGTAAAAATTTCTCTAGGTATCGCTTCTTTCGTTATAATTTTGGCGTTATTAAAATTTATTCTGTGCCCTCTGTGTCTCATTAATGCTGACAAATCTAAAAACTATAGCCTCTAAAAGAAAAATTAAAGAGGTTTTTTAATACAATCTAATAAAAATAAATAATGTATTGCTCATGCATCTGTAGATGTTAGTAATGTATGGCAAATGGCAATCGCTTCTTTGATTTTAAAGAACATAACATAAATAAACATAACATATTACCTACGTAAAAATTAAAAATAATCATACAGAAAGTTTGGGGCTTTTTGGTTTTACCTTATTAAGTAATTGTTATATATATTAAGTAAATGTTTTGGTTTTTACCTTATATATATATATATATATAGAACAGGTTTAAAGCTGCTTATCGGTCCATAGGGACAAGACAAGGTGCTATTGTTAATCACCTAGAAAAGAACGAATAATGTTAGTAGCATCAAGCAGCACAGATTTCTGCATTAGGCGGTAAGTATTTTCAGGTATTCCAATTACTTTTAATTGTTCTTTCAGGTTGACCGGGATAATTCCAAAGGCTGAAACAATCCAGGGGACTACCGATTCCATTTGTCATATATTTTTTATTTCTATTCTCAAATCTTGATACTTATTGTATATTGTTGTTGTTAGGAATAGAAATATCAATTAGTAAAACTGTTTTTTAATTTTATTTATATGCGTGATGTCCGGTCTGTTACTTCTAACGGTTTAATTTGTTAAGATTTTTTTATCCCAGTATATTTTGAAACTATTATTTTCGACTATACGGGTGGTGGTTGATATTTGTAGTAGGGCTCTTGGATTTCTCGGTCAATGTTGAAGTGTTTGAGGATCTCCAAGTAGATGATCGATGCGACTCTGTTGTGTCTTTTCAGATACTTTGTACTCGCCAGATTACTGCACCCTGATAAAATGTGTTCTAGGTTTTCACTTCCAGAATCACATTTATACGGCACTTGTCTGATATATTCTCCTTTAGGATGAGTTTCCGGTAGTTGCGTGTTGGAGTCACTTGGTCTTGCATAGCCACTATGAATCCCTCGGTTTCTGGGTAGAGATAACCCGATGTTAACTAATGCAATGACGCCGCCTTTTCAATGTGATGTTGATCTAGCTCATTTGGGTACCGTCCGTGTAACTCCTTGGCTCCCCAAGCAGCTATTTCATTAGTGATTGATGTGGGAGTTGGAAAAGCATCATATTGTTTACTACTGAGGTTCAAGGGGGTGTATTTGACATCAGCTGAAGACACCGTGACGTAAAGATTGCTGTTCTTGGTATAAAAGTATTCTCTGAGGATTTTTATTTGCTTCCGAGAGATATTAACAACATCCAGTAAACCTTTACCTCCAAGATTTCGAGGGAGTGTCACCTGTTCCGTAGCGCTTCTTGGGCGGTGATTTCTAAATTTGGTTAAGGTTGTTCGTACCAGGCGATTTAGGGATTCCAAATCTGTCCATTTGACTATTCCAAAAGAATATGTAAGAACCGGTAGGGCGTAAGTGTTTATTGCTTTAAAGAGGTTCTTAGAATTCAAACCTGTCTTTAGTAGGGAGCCGCAGTCGGATGGCGGTCGATAGGCGGTTTTTAATAATTCCATGTTATATTTTGTGTGTTTGTAGCATTCCAAGGTATTTATACAGGTCAGTCGACATTGAGGAGATAATTGTTTTCTCTTCTAAATTCAATTCTGGTGAAACAGTCTAACATTTGTTCGTACCAAAGATCATTCCAATATCTGCGCTGATTTTATGAACGGTACGCAGAAGATTTTCAAGTTGGTGTTTTGTGTTGCAGCTTATATCTTCAAGTCATTCATGTATAGTAGGTGTGTAATGAGATGACGTCTGTTTCTCGTTCGTAGTGAGAATCCATAACCTGCTTCATTAATTATCCGCGATAGGGGATTTAAGGCTAAACAAAACCAAAGGGCGCTAAAAGAATCCCCTTGAAATATCCCTCTACGAATTGGAATTTTTGGCGATGTTATGTCAAAGGGAGCAGACCTGAGGTTGAGGGAAAAAACCTAACTTCTGACAAGTAGTTTCCGTTTGGGATTAACGCAGAAGTGTTTAAAAAAAATAACTATTTTATTTTGTAGATTATCTTGCAGTGGCGAAATACCCATATAGGATTTTTTGGAGAGATGAATCCGCCACATATAGACATTTTTTATAATTATTATTGTTATTATATATATTATTTTTTCATTAGTTTCTTATTTATTTTTAAAACTAATAACAAATCCTTAAATTTGCGTCACCCCTCCGCAATAACGACTAATTCGCCCCACAACAGATGCCGATCCACAAATACCACCCTCACTTCCACCCCCAAAACTACGTCCGCTTTAACCGCCCTTGCCACGTGGTATCGAAGGGCCTGGGGACAGGAGGCCAGAACGCGGCAAGAGGTGGGTGGAGCCCTTAGGCCCATTCTCCACTGTGACTCGTCAAGAAACGCGGCGCCCTCCACCCTGCGCCGCCGGCAGCCAGCCACTTCCGGTGGTGCGATCGAAAGAGATGCGATTAAAGGGCCGTCAGGGTGTGCAGGGCAAGCAGATACGGAAAAGAGAGGGGTGAGATTAAATCGGATCGAAGGGATGTTTGATGTAGGTAGGAGGATGTTTTTACAGTGTATATGGAATTTTTGATTTGGTGTTATAAAACGTTATACAGGATGGACCGAATTGTGTTCGGGAAACTTCGGCAGTATATTCTGCCTATAAAAAATACATTCAGATGTAAAAAAAACGCAACAGAAAAAATGTTCGTCAAATAAAGTGTGATTATTTTTTATTTTTAGTCCGATTTTTTTAGTTCAAGTAAAAAAGTGAAATAGCAAAAAAGTCAAACTGCCAGAGTCAATCAAATTTACATCAAACTATACACATGACGTTGTAATTTAGATATATTATTTTATTTCCTCAATATCTATACTGCCATTCAGTTTTGCTGTTATTATGATTAATTGTAATGATAAGAACCAAAACATTACGTATATAAATAAATCGACTGCAACGTGAACTACTTAAGTATCAACAATAATTGACGGCTACTAACACAGACTTTGATAAGCGCTCTCTAGTATAAACTCACAATAATAACGAGTAATTATTGCCAATTATTTCGTTGATTTTTCGATTGCGAACCTTAATGTTAGTAGTTGGCTGACCTAATAATGTGCGTTTAATAGAATGCGAATCTCAAATTTCCAAGGTTAGACTATTATATTATATTCGCATGGTTTGTTTACTGATTAGAAAAAAATAAAGATTTTTTAAGTATTTACCATGTGTGTGTGCCAAGAGTATACATTTCTATTTGTCTTTGTTGTAGTATTTAGATATTGAATTAAAATTGAATGGAATATTTTTTGAATATTTTCGTGCTATAAAATAGCGCAAATATTCATTAGAATGAATATATATGCCTGAAAATCTAACAAATAACACAAAACTGGAAATTGTAGAAGAATACATATATTGGGGACAACTAATACACAGCTCGGGATCTCTACTACCAGAAATCAACCGAAGAATTCGGTTAGCATAGAGTACCTACTTATGGAAGAAACTCAATCATATTCAAATCTAGAATCCCACTTTATCTAAAGAAGAAAACATTCGACCAATGTGTGCTACCAGTCATGACCTATGCATGCGAAACCTGACTCTTAGAAAGGATATTATAAAAAAAATTGCAGGTCACACAACGCTGAATGGAACGAAATATGCTAGGAATAACCAAGAAAGACCGTAAAAGAATAGAGTGAATATGACAAAAGACCTTGGTAATAGATGTCATATGTCATCCCATCCCAGAATCAAATCCCTCAAGTGGCAATGGGCAGGACGCCTGGCAAGAAGGACGGACAACATAAATTGGCAATGGTACCCACGCGGTATTAAGATAATAAGAGGAAGACCAAACTCTGAGATGGGACCATGATATTAGGAAATTAGCAGGGATAACTTGGGCCCGCAGAGTCAACAATAGACAACATTGGGCCAACTACAAAGAGAGAATATAAACACACTGATAAAAAAGATAGACTTGAACTAAAGTCGTCATCGTTCTTGAAAAAAAAATTTAGTGGCAAGAAAGTTAGCGCAAAAGAAAATATTTTGCCTGAAGAAAAACTCTCTTAACTCAAGAAAACTGGTTCTCTTGAAAAATTCGAAAATTTCTCTTGAATCTATTTTCATGCAACCAAGTGCAAGTTACTTTGTTTTAAGATAATAAGAAAAATACGCTAGGAAGTACTTCATTCAAGGAACATGGTCATTTTTCCAATAGCTAAATACTCGTTTGATGAAAAATAATAACGACAGGCCAAGACGATCACGAAGGACGGTATAGCTTATAATTTTAATAATTTATTTGCATTATACAATCAGTCGGCAGTCCGATCAGTCGTACGTCGCATTTCATAGATCGCATATCATAGTACGTACGGGTTTTGTTGCTTAGAATTTTGTAACATGCATTTGTCATTTTTTATGGACAAATTTTGGGATATATGGATTCTTTAAAGAAGTTTCTGAAAAAATGGAAATTAGAGCATTTATTTGCTATATTTGAAGGTAAGAGACATTTACTTAATGCACCTGTTTAGATAATGCATGTGTGACTATAGATAGAATAAGAATATAGGTATCGATTATTTATGCAAATAATTACAAAAATTTTAGAATTTCAAGTCGTCGTATTAAAAAATTCAGAATGTGACCAAAACTTATAATTTTAATAATTTATTTGCTTTACTATGATTAATCGTGATGTAACATTTTTTTTGTAATTTGTAGAGTGATGAACCACCCCAAAAAATACCAAGGAGTGAAGAACCAGAAATAACTACTATCGAGGATAATAATATCACTTTACTTACTACAGACCAGGAAAACCTAAATTTATCAGAAAATAATATACCTCGTAATATGCCTGTATATGATGTATAGACTTCTCTTAGATCAAAATAAATTTTAGTTGAGTCAATAGTATTCGCTATTGGTTTAAGAAAAGTGTCTCTTTAATCAAGAAATGGTCCCTTTTCAATCCAGAATTTTTGCATGAATCAAAGAGACTATTGTTCTTGTAGCAAGAACTTCTTTGCATATTCATTTTGAGTCAAGAGTGAAATACTTTGGACAGATAGATTCCTCTATTCTCTAAAGTAATTTTTTAAAGCTTGTGAAAAGATAGTTAATGCTTTGGGCCAAGAACGAAGTTTCTTTGAAAAGCGCCAATCTTTTGGGTCAAAGTCATATTCATTTCGACTGAGAGATCCTTTTTTTCGGTGCATGTGAGGGAGGCTACACCATAATTGGAAATGGTTGAATAAGCTGACAATGATCATGATGATGATGCCTGGAATGTTACTGATTTAAAATAACACATATATATATGAAAAACTTAACCTCATTGCACATGCGAAATAGTTAATATATTTTATTCAGATGGGGCATTTATTTTGCAAAACGGTATAAGTATATTATAAATGGTGGTAAGGTAAGTAAACTAAAGAAACCCTTACTTAATGTTATAATAATAATTCCTGTTGAATAGTTAAATTTAAATATCTTAAATAGTTTTTTTCTTTATTCTTTTTTTGCTTCCGCCGACGGAAAGAGATAAACTTTCCGAAACGTTAAACATTTTTTTCTTTGTTAGGCAAATTTGTATAACTGTAAACATAACTTCTGACAAGCAGGGTCCGTTTAGGTTTAATGCCAGAAGTGTTTACAAAAAATAACTATTTTATTTTGTAGATTTTCTTGCAGTGCAGTGGCGAAATACCCATAAAGGATTTTTTTGGAAAGATGAATCCGCCACATAGGTATAGACATTTTTTATAATAAATAATATATTAAATTTTAAAATTGTAGCAGAATTATTATTAATAAATGTTGAGATTGATTCCAAAATGCAAAAGAAAAGCAAGCAAAATTTTCTTTGTAAGTTGCCAGAAAATTTTGAAGTAAAATTCTTTAAGAAGTACAAATAAAAATAAAAAAATATCTAATATTCTCAGGAACTACATTCTAAAAATTAGTACTTGAGGAAATATATATTTTTTAAAGTACGGAATTTTTTCGATGTCTTTTCTAATAGGATAAGTTAATGATAATGCCTTGTTTTTATTATTATTATTAGACAAAAAAATAAAATAAATACGAGTAGAAGTATGGCGATATATCATAGTTTCACACAGTTTAACCATTAAAATAGTTAGCGTGTAACAAAATATAAGGCCACTTTCCATTTGCTATATAAAGTTATAAATTACTCTGCGTAATTGCTGAATATCAAATAGATACGGTGAATATTTCTATACAGGGTAAGTCTTAAATAAGTGCAAATATTTTCAGGGCTGAAAGATCTCGATAAAAGAAACATATTTTCTCTTTGCTGTTTTTCAAGTAAGTCCAAAATAATCGAATTATTTTACTTTGAAAATTAAAAAAAATTATTTTTTGTTTAAATTTTGAGAACAACTGGATCTTTTCTGGATTTTCTTTCTTATAAATTTAATATAGAACTATGTTGCTATATTATACTAATTACTAATTATTTATTATTAATTTATTAAATTACAATTGGGGGTTGGAACCTTTGGTGTTACACAGCAAAATAAAACACTAAATCACCACAATACGAGTACACCAAGACACTTTTACTTTTACACTGGACGCGCGTTTCGCTAACCATGCTAACCAAACTGATTAGCAGACGATTAAAAACTCAGTTTTTTGGTGTATTGTGGTAATTTAGTGTTTTATTTTGCAATTTATTATATACTAAAAACAAATCCAAATGTTTTTTCAAAAAATTCCAATTTTCCAATTTTTTTTTCGCAAAAAAACTCATCATTTCTCTGAGGTCGAAATTAAAATATTTGCACTTATTTAAGACCAACCCTGTATTGTAAAAAATGTGGTTAAAGTGTTTTACTCACATTGAAGAAACAAATGATGTTTGATTGTTATAGGTATCGTGTTCTAAATTCTCTTGAAAAATAAAATATTAAGTACTTATATAAATAAATAACTATTTTCTACTATATGTTATAAGGGTTTTATTGATATTTTAAGCGGTATAATAATGTTCTGTCGTTTTAAATAATATTTAAAAAGTATAATGAACAAATTGAAATAAGTACATGTTATTTCCCTATTCAGCATCGTTGCCCGTTCAAGTGTATCAATTTTAAATATGGGAGAGAAGACAGCTGCAAAAATAAGTGTATATCGCTTGGTTTTAGGGAGAGGCTCGCCTAAAAATATGGTGTGGATCTAGCAGTTGAGTGACAGTTGATACCGAAATAGGCTTTAATCTTTAAATACCTTTACTGTGATTTGAAGAATTAGTACCAGACTTTCAAAAAAAAATCTATTTTTAAAATTTACAATCTTTACATAATAAAATAACTTTTGGAATTTCTAAGTTAATTAATAATAGTTGAAAGAGTTAAAAATAGTTGAATCCCTATCTTTAATTAAAAGGACTAAGGAAGGATGCTAATATTATTTATACAGGGTGGTCCGATTTGTATTCGGGAAACTTTGGCAGCATATTCTGCAGATAAAATTAAGTGAAAAATTTGTATAATGTGTCCTAAAATGTTTAGTTTCGGAGATACAGAACTAATGTCGATATTTGGATGAAAACTGATGTCTGGGAGTTTTTGAGATTGTAGAGGGCGTCACTTACATATTTTTAACTGGTGTTTGAAGATAACTTTTCGTCCGTACCTGTATAAAACTACTAAGTAAAAAAATATACATTTATGCCATTTTTTACTAAAATAATAATGGTTTTTGAGCTATTTGGAATCGAAATTATCAACTATCATCACTGACATAAATTGAAAATGTAATAAGATCTATTAAAATGTAAACTGGGGGGAAATAATAAACTTGAAATGTTTTTGTGCCAAAAGTTCAACAGAAACTGTTTTATTATATTTTTTTCGAAGAAACATTTATAATTAATTTAAAGAAAGAAAAAGCTCTCAAATTTATAATTTCAGTCAAATAACTATCCACTCTCAACTTAACTATTTCCACTTTAAATATCTTGAGAACTGTTGTATTATATTATATTATAATTTATATAGGTACGGACGAAAAGTTATTACTTTTCAAAACAGTTAAAACACCTGTAGCTGGCGCCTCCTACAAGTAGGAGTCAAGTTGACATCGAAATCAAATTTCTTATGCAAAAAAATACCCAGATACCCATTTATATCCAAATATCCACTATATTTCGAAAATTATTTGGCAAAAAACCGAAATAAAAATGAAACTTCTACATCCTGTATCTCCGAAACGAAGCCATTTTAGGATATATACGAACTTTATTACTTATTCTTATGTGTAGAATATGCTCTGCCGAAGTTTCTCTAATACAATTCGGACAACCCTGTATATTCATGTACTAGAGGCGGAATCAAGATCATGATCCCCCCTTTTTGATAGTTACTATTAGCATAACGGAGGTTGTTAATACCTATGTGAGTAATCCCTGCCAGCCCTCAGTAACCTTCCTTTTATCCCTGGAATTTAAGTCACAAATTTTGATTTTTTCGTTTTGAAATAATCGAGCAACTTCCAAATTGCAATTCTTGTGTTATCTTCATCTTCATAACGACTCATTTCTAGAATTGATATTTTGTGTATTTCTATTAAATATATAATTTTTCTGATATAAAATCTAACGTTATTTTTCAAACATGCTGTATTTATTATCAAATTTATTCCATCTCACTGATTCACACTGTATGTATGTAATATTAGATAATGGTATTAAGCTCATATGCTTTTTCTCCAATTACTGGTTTATCCGCCCACTTAAAATTATCTAAATAAAAGCAAATCTCGCAAAGTGATAAACATGTCGATTTGTGAGTGACAGGTCGGCATCATCAAACGAAACTAATTTTGTGAGATAAGTGCCACCGCTTGTTCGATATGGCTGATTTGAATCAATAACGTAACATTATCGTTATATTTGTTTTTTTTAATGCATGGATTCACGAAAACTAGGGTATTTTGGCGAAATAACAATCTGGAGGCATCAAATTTTTAAAAAGATAAAAAAAATTTGACGGTTAAGTATAGGAATTTTGGACGTTAAATAAAAACGTTTCAAAATCTCTGAAGTATTTTTTTGCAAATAACGACAGAAATTCGGATTAATAAAAACTAGGCTTAAAAATAAAGAACAAAGAGTGAATATACAGGGTGAGTCTTAAATAAGCGCAAATATTTTCAGGGCTTGTAGATCTCGATAAAAGAAACATATTTTCTCTTTACCCTTTTTCAGATAAGTCCAAAATAACCGAGTTAATTAAGTTTGAAATTAAAAAAAAAAATCGATTTTTTTTGAAAAAATGTTGAGAGCCACCGGATTTTTTTTTGTATTTGCATCCCTTTTATTGCCGTAATCATAGAATAAAGCCGTAACTATTGTAATATCTGAGATTAAGGAATTATACCGTGGGAAAATTTGTGGTAAACAGGCAGTTCTAAAAAGTTTTCGAAAAATATATAGGGAAATTAAAAGAAAATGCACCATTTTCAACATCTTTTTTTAACGAAAGAAATCTCATAGACGTGTTCCTGTGAGTCTTGCTCATCATTTTTGTTAATATGCTCCTTCGTTAATTTTCTTATTCATATAGGTCACAAAAAACTTTTTTTCATAAAACTTTCCCTTAAAAAGTCCCATTGTATTTTCCATTCTATTAAACGAAATCACGCAGTATATTTCGTTCTTTTTATGCTTAAAATGTCGATGTCACTAAACTCTTCTTGCCCTCCTTGTAAATCAATAAAACAATGGCCGTAGGCTAAATTTCCTGTCTAATTTAACACTTAAGCGACCTCAGACAAAAAAGGACGAGATTAGACAAGGCGATCAAGCATAAATAGAGTCGAAAAAACATCAAACGCCGGTCGACCGGTATATAAATGTTATGCGCCTCGCACACAAACTCAGCCACAAACGCGAGCATTTATTAAGAGGCTGAAAGGCGATCTGTATCTCGAGACCTTTCTGCATGTATAAATAAATAGAGATGCATTTTTAATTGGAGAACAGAGGCGGAGAGAAACTGGGAGGAGCGAGTGAATGAGGATAGTGATGATCGTGAGATTGTCATAATTATTATGAATCAGAAGGAATTTTGTTCTTTTTGCTGTAAATACCGGGTGTTGCATCGTCGAGCGGGACATAGGAAATCCCATGTAAATTTTAATGGGGGCAATTATTGGCTTCCCTAATTATTTTAGAGAATAATTCTATTTAGGTTTATTCAAGAGCACTAAAACCCACATTCAAAAGAATAACTTTAGATATTTTTGATTAACCCGTTTACGAGTTATCGCCGATTTCATTTTAAATATTTCTCCTTTCTTATGGCCCTGTATTTACTTATGAGCACCAGTCAAGGTCTTTGAATAAGAAGACTAAGGAAGGAGCATAATGCTATCCATGTATTCATGCATGGTGGGCGGAAAAAGCACTCTAGGGTAGGGATCCTTGACAGTTCTGTTTGACGATTCATTTGACACATTGGAATTTGATTTGAAATTTTGTGGATTTGTCAGTCTTTACGGAGCTTATTTTATGTTATTTATTATTTATTCTATTACTGATAGTTGTATAAAGGTAGTAAATCTAGATGGAAATTGTGGCAGAACTTAAATTAACAGTGACACTATCGCGATTTATCGAAAAAGACTCTAAAATAGTTGGTTGTGTAGCGTGCGGTAGATCTCGGCAAAAATCGAGTGAAATAATGGAACAACTTTTCGCTAGTAAGTGACTATATGATATACATACGTGTAGTAAACCGATCATTTATGAAATTCACTTAAATTAACTAATTATATATTTTTTCCTGCATTTTTGCTTTTATTTACTACATGTCAAAGATTAGATGTCAAAGAATTTAGATACGTTAATTTGACTTACCTGCTTCAGTAGTGTATCGAATGTTTGTGTTAATAAATACTTATTATAACTTATCTATTTTTATTAGAATTATATATTTTTATAACAATTTTAATAACTACCAACATTTATTCACAACGTAAAATAAAACAACAAATTATTGAGTCTACCCCACGTCTACCCTACATCATAGTTTTACATATTTTAAATAAAATTAGAACGACATTGAAACCAAACCGGAATTTAAGTCGGCCATATTTGAGGCCCATCGTGGTGTACCTAAGATTTTTGATATGCTCCTTCCTTAGTCTTCTTATTCAAAGGTCAAGGTAAAAGATAACTGTCAAATGAAGTTGTCATTTCAGAAATTTACCTATTTAGTGCTTTATTATTATTGAAAACTAATTCCTAATACATCGGAAATCTTAAAGATGTATTTATAAATACAAATTAACATGAATTAAAGTAAAATAAAGTAATCAATTACAAGGTTAATCATAGTATTATTACAATATGCAATAACTTATTAATTTAGGTACTATTAAATTGTTAGAACTTTAGGATTTCAGAAGATGTTCAAATATTCCTCCATCGACTGCTAGACAATAACCCAGGCGATCATAAAATTCTCTTCGGAACTGAAGAATCTGGAAGACTCCATTCGTAACTTGGAATGGGTGTCCTCCAAGACACTCGAAAAAGTTCCTCAGAACTTACGACCGAGAAAAATCAAAGGTTTTCCTCGATTTAAGTAAAAACAATCTTCGGATTGTTACGGGGTTTCTAACAGGATACTGTCTCCTCAACGAACACCTCAGTACGCTTAAGCTGAGAAACAACGGCGAATGCAGATTTTGTGGGGAAAATGGGGAAACACCAGAACACCTTACCACTGAGTGCGCCGAGACGACGACCATTCGTGCCATGAACTTCGGTACGTCTGATGTCGAGGATGGAGAGCTGGCCTCTGTGGAGCCGTCTCAGATACTGGCTTTTGTTAAAGCCCTGACACTCTCTCTGATGAGTTATAACTCGTTGTAACTCAAGAAAGGGGAACACACAATAGATCTATAAGGTCGCGATGATTAATTCCCCTCCTAAACATTCTACATTCTACATGTCCTAAAATGCTTGCATGGTGTCGGAGATACAGGGTGTAGAAGTTTCATTTTTATTTCGATTTTTTTCCAAATAATTTCTGAAGCAACGTCAATATTTGGATGAAAATTGGTGTCTGTAGGAGTTTTTTGACACGAGGAATTTGATTTTGATGTCAATATGACTCCTATTTGTAGGGGGCGCGACCTACATGTGTTTTAAGTTTTTAAAGATTAAAAAACTTTTCGTCCGTACCTGTATAAAACTACTGAGCGAAAAAATATACATTTCCGTAACTTTTTACGTAAAAATATCTCTTGGTTAAAATCGCTACGACCAACTGTTCCCAACATATTTAGAATGGGAATAGTCAATACATGTCATTATTGCCAAAAAATAAATACGTTAAGTTTTTTTATTTTTTTAAAGTAATCATAAATTTTCCCGCGAAAAAATGAGATAAAACAGTTTCAGTGGAACTTTTGACATAAAACATTTCAAATTTTTGATTTCAGTCTAATAACTATTTA
Organism: Sitophilus oryzae; assembly: GCF_002938485.1. Classification (NCBI taxonomy): domain Eukaryota; kingdom Metazoa; phylum Arthropoda; class Insecta; order Coleoptera; family Curculionidae; genus Sitophilus; species Sitophilus oryzae. The sequence continues at coordinate 14,682,550 of NW_022146055.1, forward strand.
GTCAACATGTTTAATTTGTCAGTGATGACAGGAAACTATTACTCGTAGCGATTTTAACCAAGAGACCTTTTTTACGTAAAAAATGTCGTAAATGTATATTTTTTACTCAGTAGTTTTATACAGGTACGGACGAAAAGTTATTACTATTCGAACCAGTTAAAAAACATGTAGGTGGCGCCCTCTACAAGTATAGGAGTCATAGTGACATCAAAATGAAATTTCTCATGTCAAAAAATTCCCAAACGCCAATTTTCATCGAAATATTGACGTTACTTCATAAATTATTTGGAAAAAATCGAAATAAAAATGAAACTTCTACACCCTGTATCTCCGAAACCAAGCATTTTAGGACATAGATACATTAATACGAACTTTTTTACTTAATTTTTCAAACATGTCCTTCAAATCCTTCAATTTAATAGCTGTTAGTAAGAAGTTTCAATTCAAATATGCACACACAATTTCTAGATTTCTGTTTCATTGGCTAAATATCCAAACTTTCTTTCAGCAAAGATAAATTTATAATTGAATGAAATGTAAAAGAGAAAATATACTAAAATTGTAGCATAAGAAAAGTATATATTTAAAGATATTATTATTAAAAGTGCATGGACAATAATAACTAACCATATACATTAATAAAAATACATTCTTTTAAATCCACCAATAAACGAAATGAAACAATTCGATAGTCCTCTTCGAGGTCCTCTTGCAGTTCGCTAAATATTCCATCCTATTTTCTGCAATTTTTGCAATCGAATCTTTCAATGCCAAATTTAATAAAGCACAACCTTGACCCTATCGAAAATACCCCAAAATTCTGGAATAACCCGTTTTTTGGACCCTTTTAGGATAATGCGTTAACACAGAAAAACATAAAATCCATCAGTTCTGTTGACGAGCAGAACATCCGGTTTTTATGTTTGAGTATTCAATTCATGTTCGACAAATAAGTTGAAAAGCTACTGGAGAAGCAGGGATATACAAGGTCAGTCTTAAATAAGTGCAAATATTTTTATAATCGATTATGAGTTTTTTTTTTTAAAAATTGGGAAAATTTGGAATTTAAAAAAAAAATATTGGAAATGTTTTTCGTTTTTAGTACAAAAACCTAATTTGTTGATAATATGGCAACATAGGTAGTAGATTAAATTTACAAGAAAGAAAATTCAGAAGATCCATTGGTTCTCAAAATTTTAGCAAAAAATCATATTTTTTGGAAATTTTGAAAGTAAAATAACTCGATTATTTTGGATTTATTTGAAAAACGGCAAAGAGAAAATATGTTTCTTTTATCAAGATCTACTAGCCCTGAAAATATTTGCACTTATTTACGACTCACCCTGTATAACTCTCAATTTTTAATTTTTTCTTCAACTAAATACTTTCCAAACTTTTAATTTATATATATACCCGGTGTTTTCAAAAGTGGCTTAACTTTTTTAATTTTCAGATAAAAAAATGAGATTAGGTATGTTATTAAGTACACGACATAAATGAGGATTGATTGACATATATATTCAATTATTAGTTCCTTCACTTCCTCTTTTACCGGAAATAACTACCTACAACTTTTAAATGGTATACTCGGTATTTTTTCCTTTAATGGATTTATTGGATAAATTATATTCTGAATAAAGTAACATTATCATATGTCAACTTTTGACATTTTTAATTAAAAAAATAGCATTTAAAATTTCAATCTAGAGTGCCATGCAAATAATATATCAGCAATAAAAAGTTCAAGATTTAGACGAACATTTTATTAAATGTGCACTTAATGATGTTAAGGATAAATACAAAAAATATTAGTATATCCATACCTATCGTCTTAAATAATAAATATCCCCGACGTACCCATAAAAAGGATGTGCATTCTAAAATATTTTATTTCTTATTCATAGAATGTCTTTTGGTTGGTTGAAATTTTATGGTGTTTATGATACAAAAGATGGTCCTAATATGAGGAAATAATAAATTATATATGGGTATGGGTAGATTTTCTTGAATACTTAATATATGTATATCTTTTAACTTTCAGAATGTTGTTTGAAACCGGTCATTGGTGGTAGTTAATCTTTCAAATAATTTCTGACGTTTTCAGAAAATGAGCAACAAAGATTATTTTTATTTTACTTAAGAACCTATATGAGATACTATTGAAATTAACAGGAACATTACCAATTAATAATTTACATTAGAATTTTATTAAATGTTAAAGTAGTCCAAACGAGTCAAAAAAGTCCAACGAGTCAGGAGGGATTTCGACAGACGATACCCAAAAAATGACAGAAAGTGCAATTTGCCTGTGAATTAAGATGACAGACACAATTGTTACTGTCAGGAATTCTCTCGTCAGACAGGCCAATTTTGACAGGTGATATATGAATTACTATAATACTGGACAAACCTTATTTAGATATCTACTTGTTTTTTACGTTGGTCTGGGTACCAGGACACGAGGATCACAAGGGTAACGAAAAGACAAATGAAATGGTTAAGTAAGGCTAACCAATGCCATTCATAGGCCCAGAACCTTCCAGTGGCGTTGCAAAAGCAGCCACGAGAATGGCCACAAAACGATGTATGGCCAACAAATCTCTAGAATGGTGGAGAAACTCACCAGGACCAGGGCAGAGACAGGCGAAAAGTTCATAGTAGAACATTCGCCAAAATTCACTGCAGATCTCATAAGCAAAGACGGAAAGACAGTCAAAGGTGTAGTGGGTCTACTAAGAGGGCATTGTAAGCTGAATATAGGCATCTAAAGCTAATGGGATTGACGGATGAAGCCATGTGCAGGTTCGGTCAAATCTGAAGAAGAAACGAAGGACACATTCTATGACGGTGCGACAGCCTGGCAAATGTGTGGTTCTCGGTAATAGGCAATGATAGGGCATCGCCAGAGCTACATGGAGGGTTCAGTCTCCAAGATGCTAGACTTTGTGAAAAGGATAGGACTAGAGAATGTAACCTAAGGATCAGAAGAGGATCAAAATACACACATGGCCAAAATTATTGCATATATAGTTTAAAAATTATACGGAAAGGAATTTAAAGAATCTTTTTTTATACATATAGCTTTGATAATCTGTAATAAACATTTTTTTGTTAAAATGGTAAAACATGTTTGGTAAACAATGTTTATCGTTCAGACCCAATATTATATGGAAATGGTAAACAATGTTTATCGTTCAGACCCAATATTATTACAAATTCTTGCACGTTTCGATTTGTGGTCTCTTGGGTGAAGCTTCTCTACAGAAGAAATTTGGCCATTGTTTTGGCCTTAAAATGCCTATAGAAACATTATTTCACAGTTTAATAGAGTCAGAATAGTAACACTGTCTCAACAGGGCTACCGGCAAGTTGCAATAGCTGAAAGTGTAGTAATTAACCCAAGCGATGTTTCGCGAATATTAAAAAAATTCAGGGAGACAAACGAGGTTACAGACCGGCCTGGAAGAGGTAGAAAGAGAATTACTACTGCTGTGCAAGACCGTCAAACGTCAAATATCCCTAATTGCACGACGCAATCCCCTGCTTTCTAGTACTGCTCTTAAAAATGAGTAAGCTCGCCTTGAAGGAGTAAATGTAATAAGAAAGACGGGAAAGACCATAGTAAGAAGATTCCATGACAGAGGATTACATACGTGTTCCAAAGCTTAATTTACAGCACAAAATTACGCGACTACAATGGGCTGAGGAGATGAGAGCAAATGGACCTAACTGGAATTTCGTCATGTTTAGTGGTGAAATAAGTATAGGCCTAGTGTCAAACTCGCGACGAATTTTGGTCTGGAGAGCATCTGGAAGACGAGCAAGCTTGAATGCAGCTCAACCCCCGTGTCCCGTTTCAAGGGGGAAGCATTATGGTATTGGCAGGTATAACGCACGGAACTTGAACTCCTCTTGCTTTTATTGATGGCACAATGACAGGTGCCCCATATCTTAGAGACGTTTTAGAGCCTATTGTGCGTCCATTTCGAGGGGCAGTGGGGGATAAATTTGTTTACATGGACGATAATGCTCCTCCCCATCGCACTTTAGCGATTCGCTATTTTGTGAGGAAGAGGGTATAAGAAAACTGTGGTGGCTACCGATGTCTCTAGATATGAATGTGATCGAGCATGCTTGCGGGACATGCTAAAACGAAATATTGTCAAAAGGAATGATCTCCCCCGTATCCTAAATAAATTGAAAATTGCTGCGCGCGAAACATGGGAAGCCATTCCTCAACATCTTCTGGACAACTTAATTCAGAGCATGCCACGTCGTCTCACAGCTTGCATTGAGGCTCGAGGAGGCAATACAGACTATTAGTTGTGAGAAATAATTAAAATTGTTTTCAATATTTTCTGTTTAAAATGAAATTTGTTTTTGTTGATTTTCACTCATTATGAAATAAAATTATAATAACAGACTAGTTGCACTTAGATTTTTAATTTAATATTAGTTAGTCGTGTTTATAGTAAGCCAATATGTCCAAAAATATAAAAAGAATCATATTAGGTCCAAAATCAAATAAAAATATCGTTATATGCAATAATTTTGCCCAAGTGTGTAGATCTGAATAAATCGCAGTGGATCAGGCCCATAGCAACCTCGAAGAATCTAATCTATCTACTGATCAACTATCTATCAAAGTGTCTAATAAAATCATTTTACAATGAAAAAATAGTAAAAAAGTACCACCTATTATACTCGTAGATATTGAAAATCGTTAAAATATTTTTGAATCATATTAAGCCATACATAATTACCTACCAAGAAACTTTGGGCACAATGAATTGTTTTTTGTTATATAAAACTAAAAATAGTCATTCGCAATACGTATGTATGTGTTTAATAATTAAGCACATAAATTTTGTGTAACTCGACACTAATATGTCGTGTAACAAGACAAATTTCCAATTACATAATCGAACCTAACCTATTTATAAATATCATAAAACTGAATACGATTATTTTAATCACAAATTTAAATAATTGTTAATACTTACCTTTAACTCACCTTGCAAATTGAAAATACTTGTAGATCTTATCTGAAGCCTATTATATCAATATTTGCGAAGTATTAAAACGAAAACAATTGATTTGTTATTTATTTAAATAAGTAAATCAAGTTCAATATGTATACAAGGTGTCCCAGGCTGAGTGTGCATTAGAAATTTCTAGAGAACTACAATATCTATAGATCGGAGATTTTTTGCACATCATGGTTTCACAACGAGATCTATCGATTAAAAATGTTTTCAATGCAACTTTCTTATTTTAAATGGGTACTCGCATTTTTTATTACACATTTACATTCTCTGTAAAATTTTATGAATTTTAATATTGAACACTCTATACCTAACATTAACCCTTTTTGAGAAAAAAAAATTAAACTTTTGGAGGAAAAAAACTGCCTGTCAAAAAATTTTTTATCTATAGCCTAAACGTCAAATTTAGTGATTACCACAGCCACTGGGACATAAAGAGGAGACATTTGGCTATCTATTTCAAAAATTAAATTGTTTCAATGTCATATAATATTGGCCGTAGCTGTAATGGAATTAAGCGATTAAAAAATTATTATAAATCATTTTAACCAGGCAGTTTTTTTCCTCCAAAATTTTAAGAGTTTTTTTTTTCTCAAAAAGGGTTTATGTTAGGTATAGCGTGTTTGATATTAAAATTCATAAAATTTTACAGAGAATGTAAGTATGTAGGTGCCCAGTGGAGTAGAGGTACAGGCTCTCGTCTACCAATCTCAAGGTAGTGGGTTCGAATCCCACACCCGGCATTTCACCAGCCGACTATTTTTATTAAAATAAAAATAGTTTGGGTACCTAGGTCGACTCAGCCTTAAGTGAGTACTTGGGATTCACAATGCTGAGGTAATAATAGGCGGTTGAAGCGTAGTGCTAGCCACATTACCTTCCTTGTATACCGAACGGCTCTAGTATGACAAGCTGTACCTTGCTACTCCCAAGGCGCCAAACGCTATATACGGGAGCTATTATTATTACTATATGTAAGTATGTAATAAAAAATGGGAGTATCCATTTAAAATAAGAAAGTCGCTGTCAACTTCCGGTATTTCCGGAAGTGCCGCCATATTGAAAATATTTTAATCGATAGATCTCGTTGTGAAACACTCCTGTGCAAAAAATCTCCGATCTAGATATTGTAGTTCTCTAGAAACTTCTAATGAACTGGGACACCCTGTATACCTAATTAAAATACTTATCACTTACAAATATTCATATCTTATAAAGTAGTAAATGAAAATATTTCTACTGTAAACAGTCAAAAACTGTGACACGAGAATTTTATATATTAGATGTATATCATTATTCACTTAAAAATTTCTAAATCCGCTCCTGGCGTGACCCCCACCAAAGGAACCCAGATCGGAAAAACAGGCAGCCTTCGCGCATTATAAAATAGAGCATTTGTTACCTCTTTCTCTTCTAACCTCTTTGACCAAACAGAATTAATAACAGTCAAGACCCAGCAAAAACAAACATCCAAAGTTATTTATCGAAAACACTTGGCGACTCCGCATCTTACTAATTAGAGAGGAACTGTTCGTTAGTACGGGTGCCAAGGCCAGCGCAATAAATTTATTCGAAAATAATTGGGTTAGATACAAAATGAAATATGCACGTGTTAAATATTTATCAGTAGACTGTTTTAAAATTGTATTACATTTATAAATAAGTAAATAGTATAGAGAGAACAATTTATTATTTAAGTCTTGATAAGAACAATATTTTTTAACAAAGTTTATAAAATTATTAGCTATAAACAGTTTACATTACATTTTTCCCTCTTCCTATAACCTTGTAACCTTAGAACATCCAGACAGCGGCAATGTATACAGAATGTCCCAGAAATAAGTGCAAGTATTTTAAGGGGTGGTAGATCTCGATAAAAGAAACATATTTTCTCTTTATCGTTTTTCAAATAAGTCCAAAATAACGGAGTTATTTTACTTTGAACATTTCAAAAAAAAAATATTTTTTGCTAAAATACTGGATCTTTTCTGGATTTTCTTTCTTGTAAATTTAATCTAACACCTATGTTGCCATATTATCAAGCAATTATGTTTTTTAACTAAAAACTAAAAAAAATTCCAAAATTTTTTTCAATTATTACGATTTTGAATGAGGATATATGGTATGATAGTCTAGTTGCGTATCGCGTTCAGTTGTTCCCATATAATATTACATACAAAATGACAGCTATCTTCATTTCCAACCCTTCTTTAACGCTGTTTATTTTTTATCTTATGGTGCAGAGAATGAGAGAAAAACAATCTACACTTGAATTGATGAACAGACGATAATTGTTATAGGAAAATTAAAACTTCTTTTTGCTCAAGTGGGCTGCAAATAACTTGATAAGTAAAATTTGATTGTTGCAAACAAATTGGCACCTGCACTTGCTTCGACTTTTGACATGGCGGAGGTAATTTTTTGTATATATTAGATTAAAAGATCAGATTCCTCGAGGTTGCTCTCGGCCTGATCCATTGCGACCTTTACAGATTTCGACGTTGTTTTTAGATCTATTGTGGTCCGCTTCTGATTCTTAGGTACCATTCTCCAGTCCTATACTTTTCAAAAGGTCTAGCAACTTAAAAACTGAATCCTCCATATAACTCTCTGTCAATTGCCAATCATTGCATATTACAGAGAACTGCACGTTCGCCAAGCACACAAAATGCAGATATAAAAAATGTTCTGACGATTCTTCTTCAGATTTACAGAACCTGGTAGTGACAGAAAGGTACAGTAAAATATGTTTGAGACTTTATCCGTCAATCCTATTAGATTTAGATGCCTATTCAGCTTACAATGCCATGTTAGTAGACCTACTACGCTTTTACTGTCTTCCTGTCTTTGCTAGTTAGTATAGTTAATCTTTCGTAGCCATCCTTGTTTTTGCAAAGCCACAAAAGGGTTCTGGGTCTATAAATGGCATTGATGAGCTTTGTTTGGCCTTTTCGCGACCCTCGTGCGTAGTCTAAATAATGTTGAAGTATTTCATAAGTATATCATACTTTGTGTATAGTTTAGCGTTGATTCCGCATTTTGATGGTAATGGTATCCTATGGTAGCGGATAAGTAGTCCTCTACGCTCCCGATGGAGGACAAGTCTACTTCAAGGGTGCGAAGCTACCCACACGAGCTTGCATGGGACCATCTCCTAATTCCAGAGGAATCACTCCCCAACATTCATTCCCTCAACCTTACCATTCGTTTAATACCCTGTTGATCATCAACTTCCCACTTGTTTAACCAACGTAGAGGGTTTTGACTAAAAACCTTGCAATTTGGAATGATGCAAGGTTATGCAATATGGCCCAGCAGTGTACAAGTACAGTAAAATATAAGTCGTAATTTAAATTTGAGCTGAACTAGTTGGATGAAATAAGGAATAACTTTCCCAATAATCCACCCCAAGGATGTTACAATTTTCCAGACAGGAAGGGTGGCAATCTACAGAAATACTGAGGCAGAAGAATACACAGAGAAATTAATTCTAGACTAATACGGGATCCTCCAAGGGTTACAAGAGTAAAACGAAAAAGTTGATAAAATGACCCAACAAGTATTGCAAAACCAATAAAAGAATGCTTCAAAACAGTGACTGGTTGAAAATATATAGAATAGCTCATAGTAGACCATTCGCAAAAATTTACGCCAGACCTGATAACAAACAGGAAAACTATAAAAAAAGTGTTATGAGTCTATTACAGGCATGGAAAGTTCAATAGAAATTTCAAGCTGAACCAATCGAAGACTTGTGCGGATGTGTTAGTGGAAAGGATACGATTGTAGAAAATGTAACCTACTGTTTAGAAGACCACAATAGATCTGAAAATGTCAAGCAAAACGAGAAGAGAAGATTGGAATAAACTAAAACCATCCCATAATATCTAGTTTAATCAAATTAATTCAAATTTGGGCCCTGATGCTTTCAGCTAAACAAATAAATATAATGAAGTACATTATAGTTTTATCATCCATGTAGTGTCAGCGCTTGGCATCTTCTACAAATCCTATTCTTTGCAAGTAATAAGTAGTGACCACTTGCAGTCTGCAGCCTGCAGTGGCTTGTGTATACCGCATACGTTGAAGTACCAGTATTAATCACATTTTTATTTCGAGGAGACAAAAAATATTTGGACAAAGTTAAAATTGATTTTGTTTATCTTCCAAAAGCAGGTAAAAAATTGGTAGGTAATTTTTAAAGATCTAGGGACATGTTAGAAAATGGGGACAATATTTTTACTCTGAAGTACTTTTCGTTAAGTGTAGGTAATCTAACTTCATCAACTTCAAGATTCGATTTCAAAGCCATTTCTTTGCTCTCATGATAGTTGTCACATAACATATGAACTTATTGGTCTGTTATTTTATTATTGATGTTCAACCTAAATTGATTTCAGGTAATTTTTTTAGATACCTCAATAATCCTGCATTTTTCAAATTGTTACAGTCTTGCTCTAACTTGTCACCGTAGATTTAGTTCATGATTCATTTTCGTCAACGGATCATAAAAACGTGAGGAACAATAACTTTTACAAATATTAGTTTTCTAGTTCTATAATGATATATTTCATTGAAAATTGTATTGTTCAAGTCAATTCTTCAAATTTCAATTCTTCTCATTAGGGTGTCATGCTCTATAACAGAGCATGAGAGCATGTATGAGTGTTAACCAGTTTTTGTTCTAGTTATCGTTGAATCCCATCGGCACTATCTGAGAAGTCATACTAGACAAATTTTACGAAGAATAGGTTTGTCGTGGGCGGCATTCGGTAAACTAAACCATATATTGAAATCTGATTTTCAATTTTCAATTCAAATATGTTTAAAAGGAAAGGCCTTTAATTAGTGTGTCTTGCCTGTCCTCATGTATGGAGCTGAAACACTTACTTTGACAAAAAAGAACATACATAGAATACAGGTCAAGCAACGGATAATGGAAAGGTCCATGTTGGGAGTTACACTTAGAGATAAAATACCCAATCATACCACACGAAATCGAACAGGAGTAAGAGATGCGGTCATATACCTGTCGGCCGTGGACAAAGAGACTTGTGGAATGGAGACCAAGACACGATGAGGCCTATAGAAGCAGAGGACGATCTCCTAGTCGATGGACAGATAATATTAAGAGAGTGGCTGGAAAGTGGATTCAAGTGGCACAAAATAGAAAGAAATAGCTAGAGGTATGGAAGGCTTTTGTTCAGCAGTGGACGGAATAAGCTAAATGATTATGACTAGACAAATATAAACAAGGTGGCAATGCAATCAGCCCTTGCTTTCCTTGAGATGACTTGCTGATGGCTCTGTGTAACTACATAAATAAATACTTTTATTTAAATAAATAAAGCAACTGTACCGGCTAGACATCGAACCTGTTCTTTTCGGGTCACAAGCAAATACACTTGCCATTGAGCCATGGCCCTAATTACCCACAAATCGTAAATGTATTTAATCCTATTACCACCTTAAAACACGATTCAATAAAAAATGGACATTAACACACGTACTAAAATGCATTATGACGAATCCGACCCTCGGCTCTCTCCCTCGACGATATTATTTTTTACGTTTTGCACCCCTCCGGCGAGCAACAAACGCATACCGTCGTTCCAGAAAGGGTCGCAGCCCGTTACCGGCAACGTAATCTCATAGAAAGATCCCCGAACGAAGCCCTCTCGAACGGAAAACATTCCGGCTCCGAGGCCCCGAATTTAATCAAATCGACGACGAGGACGGAGAATGGCCCGTCCTCATACGCGAGACAAAGAGCGTAACAGCGGCACGAGCCGGCAACGCCGCTCGCCGCCGAAAGAAAGAGGATCGAGCGGTAATTTGCGAGAGAGACGGCGAGCGTGTCATTACGTCTGCCTGGAGAGTAGAAAAAAGGAAAAGCGGAGAACGACTGCGATACTCGTGACTAGCGAGCACTGGAACGAAGATAGAGCGAGTGAGAGCGGACTACGTGACGTATTTATTGCGATGCTCGCTTGTTATTTCGTGCAGCGGCGCTGGCAATTGTTTATTTCGTATGCACGCGATGAGAGGGCTCAAAAGAGAGGGAAAGATATAGCAGCTCGCCGACCTGAGGACGTGTATCGGCTTGTGTAGCTGGATGATATATGGCTGGGGGGACAGCGATGAGGTGACGGGTGGTCCGCCGCGTTCGAAACGTCCATTTCGACCTGTGGTCTCTATCTTGGACCCGATTCCGAGCCTAGATTAGGTCGAGATTTATTTTGAAATCGCCGCGGTCGAAGATAGAGACATTATTTGCCTAATGTCTTCCTTTTCGGATACTCTATTATTGATTGCACTGCTATAACAACTACATGTAATTTTCAATCCAATATAGATTTTAAATTACGGCCATTTGATTTTTTTATCTGTTCTCTACTGGTATCCAGAAATTGACAAAACAAGAAGCAATCTAGTAATTTGTTAGAATTCTATTATTGATCAGATTAATAGATATGTCTATAGTATAATATTTAGGATAGTGATTTGGAAGACGACATTCAAAAAATGACAGAAAGAGAAGTATCTTCGAACTACAAAATCAACATTCACCTAAAATGACAGTGTGATATATATTCTTGAAAATCCTCTTTTAAGTTCGTTACTTCTTACTATTTGACCAACAAAAATGTTGACTTTTTGAAAAATACCAATATGGAGAACAGGGTAGTCTTAGACAGTAACAATATTTGTACCTATATCAATATTAGTCTCAGTGCATTAAAATATAAATCTGAAACTTTTCACTGAAGACATTAGTACCTACTGAATCTGACGAACCAGAGAAGAGATGATTTTAACAAATAACATCTAAAGAATGACAGAAATATATAAATAATATAACTATCAAATAATTAAATTGATCCACTGAATCATCAAAATCAGAATAACACCACCAGATGATATTGAACTCCAAAACAATAAAATCCTACAATGGAAGGCTTCCTTATCCTTTACTTCAATCATCTTTAATTGTTGTATATATTTTAGTAAAATCAAAACATTTCATTTCATACTCTATACCTAATTATCTAACTCATCTGCAGAAACAAATCTGATTTGTGATTATTATCTGAAATTGTCGACAAGGCCGCATTTTTCCATATTTGTTACAGAGTTCCAAGAATACAGGCGCCTCTTAACTTTTTTGGGTACCTTCCTAAATCTAAAACAGATTTCTTTTCTAAAACGTCAATAGGAAATAATGGTTATTCATTCAAGGTGACCATTTTCTAAATCTCCGTTAAGAAAGCCATTATACCCATTTTCGCTAAGGTCTGATTTCTTATTTCGAACAATGTCGGTCCCGAACTCTGGTTCACAGCTGGGTAGAAGAAAGTTTTGTTTGTCTGGCAGTGGGACACGACTAGTATTTCGTCAGTTATTGTTAAAGGCATGCTTAGCTTTAAATTACCAAAGCTACGTTATACAAGATTTACTAAATCTACAATATAAAAAACATTAAGAATACTAATTAGTAATTAAAACTAGGTAAAAACGTCAGCGAAAGTCTAATTACAGTTAGCGGTGGCAACGAAACGAACGAAAGCCACGCTTTAACAAGGTAAAAACAGTGCATTGACACAAAAAATAACATTACCTCCAAGTTGCGCATTCAACTGTCTCCGCTTCACTCGGTACGGTCGCGGCGGCCCCGGCATGTAAAATTAAAAAATCTCATCGGCAACGCTTGCGTAGCACCGGCAACGTCGCATCGCCTACATACACAGATATAATGTTAAAATATTCCAGGATTCACCTCGTGATTTCACCGCTTAAAAATACTCGGATTTTCGCGAAACTTTCACAGTGGACTTCGAGAACGTTTTCCGACCCGGTACCACAAAAAAACCGCCGGAAAAGTGAAAATTTAAGGTAAAAATCGCGAAATCGACGACAGCGTGTTGGCATTTAAAGCATTTGGGCTATACTAGCTGATCTAAAGAAGCGAGCTTCGGCTTCGACCCGCCTGACTCTAACCCCGCCCCTGACCAATGGAGTTGCCGGATCTGGTATCGACGTCACACGGCGAAGCCCGAACACGGCCGAACGACGGCTTCGGCCTAGCAGGGAACTCGCATACCATTTTGTTGTGTATGCTGGATGTGTGTTCGATTTCGTTTTCGGATTTTATTTTCGAAGCAAGCGGCTGTAGTTTGTTTGTTGCTGAGGGAACGCCGGCTTAGGGGGCCGAGGGGTAGGGATGGGAAGGGACCGTGGCAGCAGCCGGGCGGAGGCGTTGATGAATGAAGGCTGCAGTCGGATTCTCTCATTTTTATGACGGCTGTAAAACTTGCCTTATTAAAAGGTGATCGTTTCTGGTTGGGGCTATATTTGGTTTTATTGCTGTGCTATATAGGTACGCTCCATTTTGATATTGTTGCTGGGTCCATCTGTGCAGGTAGTATAAAATGGACGATAGTGATTACTGACTATAATTGACAGTTAATATCAGTGCGTATACTAGGGGAGACCGGTATCAATTGTAACAGGGGATAATTGTAACACTCGTATTTGCAGATCCACCTGTTATCGAAAGAAACAACTAATTGCACCGTCGTGTTCGTTTAGACACCCGACTGAATAGGCAACAGTGCAACAGTCATTTAATTTTCACTGTTCGTGTATGGTCGTGAATTTGTGCTTTCAATACTAATTTGTAAGTATTTTACCTATTATCAAAATGTAAATTGTTCGTTTATGATTACGTACAGGTCCTAATTGTTTAATATGCTAAAATTAGTGTTTCAGAGTTAAAAAATAATACCATACCGACAATTGGTTATAAACCTCATAATAAAGTCTTCACGCAAGAGAACAAGAGGAGCAGTAATGCGAGGATTCTGCAAAGCTTTATTTTGGATTATCACCAAAGGAGTTACGCAAATTGGCATATCAGTTTGCCAAACAGATTGACTGCAAATTTCCCACTGGGTAGGAACTAAAGCAAATGGCCACCGAAGACTGGCTTACGGCGTTTTTAAAACGAAATAATAAACTGTCAATACGTACGCCAGAATCAACTAGTCTTGCTCGCGCAATGAATTTTAACCGGGAAAATGTAAAGAAGTTTTTCGACAATTTAGCAATGGTAATGGATAGGCATCAGTTTACTCCAAACAATATCTACAATGTGGATGAAACTGGCTGCACTACAGTGCAAAAACCTGGTAAAGTAATTTCAAAAAAAGGTATAAAAGAAGTTGGCGGTATTGTATCTCAGGAAAGAGGTTCCTTGGTAACAATGTGCATAGCCATAAATGCACTTGGGCAGAGCATTCCACCAATGTTCATATTTCCGTTAAAGCGATACCATGAACATTTTGTAAGGGATGGTTCTCAGGGTAGTATTGGTGGAGGGAACAAAAGTGGTTGGATGCAGGAGGAAAATTTTCTTCAGTTCATCAAACATTTTGCAAAATATGCAAAACCCAGTGAAGAAAATAGAGTCTTACTAATTCTAGACAATCATACTTCTCACCTATTTATTCCAGTAATAGATTTTTGTAAATCAAATTTCATCACTCTCTTATCATTCCCTCCCCATACTTCCCACAAGCTTCAGCCGCTTGACCGAGGAGTTTTTGGACCATTTAAGAGATTTTTTAATAATGAATGCGATCAGTGGGTAAGATCAAATCCAGGAAAACGAATGACGATCTATAACATACCCGCTCTAGCAAAAGACGCCTATCTACTAGCAATGACTCCAAAGAATATCACAGCTGGATTTCAATGTACTGGAATCTGGCCCTTCAACAGATATGTTTTCTCTGACGCTGAATTTGATCCTAGTAGTGTTACAGACAGACCCCTGGAGGACCGCATAGCGGCAGACATTGTCCAAGAAGAGAGAAGTGGCAATAATACCAACCCTAGCGCCTGCGAAGCTGGTTTGCGATCAAAACTGGATACAATTCTTGACGGTGAGCAATATAAATTATTAACACTAGCTGACTTAGTTAATAATCTAAAATAATTCATAAAGTTTTAAGCATATTTAATTTGTTTCAGACGCAATTGAAGCCAAGCCCAGCACTTAAAAAGCTAATTTATCATTAGAGCTGTTAAAATAAGCTTTTACGCTTATTAATTATCAATTTTGATTCCCTTTAGTCTCAAACACGACGATTGAAGCCAAGCCTAGCACCTCAAAAGCTAACTTATCATCAGGAGTGGTCACGATTCTTGAGGGTAAGCAATGCAAACTGTCTAACTTTTACGTAAATTTATCAATTTTAACATCCTTTAATTGGTTTTAGATATAATAATCAAAGGACCGTCTTCCACATCAACAAGCAGTGTCAATAATAAACAGCATACAATAGGTTGTTCAACGCCACCACTGCCCATTTTAAAACAATCGGTGTCCCAGCCGCCTTCAAACCAGACCAGAGTGCATTCGCCCATTACCAAAGTTTTGTGTTTTCACACAGAACATATGCGTCTAGAGCGTTACATTCGAAAGCCGATAAAAAAGGGATTTTGAAATTTTGGAGTTGACCCTTTTCCCAAATGACCGATTCAATTATGGTCGACAAAAAACTGCAGAAAAATGGGCATTACATACAGATACGACGGCGGTGTGTTCAACATTGATACGGTACCGTTGATTCCATATTCACAGTCCGCCAACTACAGGAAAAAGTAAAGGAGCAGGAGATTAAACTTTTGTAAAGAGTTGAAATTCATGAACCTAATAAAAGTGTTCGACTCTGTAAACAGAGATGCAGTTTGCGCAATTTTGCAAATGTTCGCAGTAGGTACCCAACAAATTTCTTACAGTGCGTAAAAGCGTCCATATAACAACCATCAGCCGAGAGTGTCACATCATGGATCACTGAGCGATCCCTTCCTGACAAATACAGGAGTTAGGCAGGAATGTGTCTTCTAGTGAGTTCCTCTCCTATCCAACATATTCACGGCAGCGCTCTCTATTATAGTAGACAGCAAACTGCATCAGGAGGAATGGGTGTTAGATACATATGACAGCGGTCTGTTCAACATAAAAAGACTCATGGCAATAACATGTACAAAATTTATCACAGAACTTCAATACGCTGATGACTGCGCTCTAGTTACAAAAACGATACAGCAATAATTACAAGAAATTCTAAAGACATATACTTGGGCATACGAGGCTTTGGGTCTAGCTGAACATCGACAAAATTAAAATAATGTGCACTCCTCCGGAAAATCATTGCAATGTTATAAACGTTACAGCAATTACAGGAAATGCTGAACGCATATATCTGGGCATACGAGGTTTTGGACCTTAAGCTGAACATAGATAAAAAAACACCATGTGCACTCCCTAGGAATATAATAACAGCGTTATAAAAATCGGAGAAGAGCTATTGGAATATGTCGCGGAATTCAATTACCTCGACAGTTTGATTTCGGAAAATGCAAATATCGACGCTGAAATTTAGCACAGAATTAGCAGCGCCTCAAGAACATTGTGGAAATTAAAACACAGGATTTTCTACAATCCTGACTTGAATACAAAAACGAAACTTGCAGTGTACCGAGCAATAATAATCTCCATCATGTTATATGGAAGCGAAACCTGGGCTCCGTAGGCCGTAGGTATACCGCTGGCACTCGAACGCATTAAACAAGTTGCAACAGAGACATCGTAGACAAGTGTTAAGAATAAAATGGTATCATAGGTCCGTGAAAAAAGCCAGCTGCGAGATCGCCGAATTCATAATTACTAAATCCTGCTTAAAATGGGCTGGTCATATATGCAGGAAGATCGCCTGTCAAAATATCTTCTTTACGGTGAGCTTCTGAGCTTGGAGACAAAAAGAGGAGAGTTCAAAAGGCCTTGGAGAGTTCAAAAGGAACAAGGATATTTTGCATGAAAACTTAAAGGGGATAAGCATGCAGAATCAGTGGGCACAATAGAACGAAATGGAGAAGGATTGTAAACTCAGTTAATAACGGCAACTAAAAAGTAAAGTGCCAACAAAGTCAAAGTAATAAGATTTTTGAATGTCCGGAGTGCGGAAGAGAGATAACATCACGTATCGGGCTTTTCAGTCACAGAAAAGCATTTTCTGATGCGTGTCGCTTGTCAGATGCGTCTGATGCGTCTCGCTTGTCAGCGAGTATAATGGCAATGATGATGATAATGTCTTTTTTCAATTACTGTAGATATCTAAGTCCGCGGTGGTACCCAGCGCGTTTTTGCAGCTGCAGTAAAAAGGCAGAGATCGCGACAATACACGACGTTATAGGAGACATGTTATAGACTATGCATTTTTACTGCAGTACTACTATACCACGACAGAGATTCGTCTAACGTCGCTTATGTTAGACAGATATTTAATCTTCTTCTTTCATTCTTGACAGAGGAAAGAGTAGTAACCACTTAGACGACTTATAGCAGTGATGCAGTTTTTCTTACTACTTCTCTCCACTTATTCCTGCGTTTACTGCATGGCGGGCAGCTTCTCTGAAACTTGTTTTTGGTGTATTATTTTATTTGTTTGGACCATTTTTTTGGCTTCTAGGTCTCCTTCCTTATTCAGTATCCGACTGTGATTCGACAATGCTTTAAACTAACTTCATAAATCGTCTAAATTCTGTCTATGATCGAACGAATAATGCGCAATTCTCACTATACGTAACGTTACCATCACGTCGCCGTGCCGCCAACGTCACGGTAGGTAAATATTCTTAAATTGCCAACAATGAACATATTCACACAATCCGTAACGTCCATCTCCCATTTTCTTCATGTTTTCTGTGGAGACGATGTGGTGACGTGACGGTGACGTTACGTTATAGTTTACGCCTTATACGCGTCGGGGCGTCGCTTGGCACTCATTATTATATGCGCAGGCAGCTAACTGCTTTGCGTTGCGAGTAACAAACGACGCGACGGCAGAAACCCGTATGTTTAAATAGGAGCAAAATTTAAATTTAACTGAAGAAAATTTTAAAAAGGGGACATGAATATCATAATCTGATATGTTATGCACAATCAAGTTAGCTAATATCGAATACAAAATATCATCTTGATCTTGATAATTTTTTTGAAACTAATGATAAAATGGGATATAAAATTGTGTAAAAAACGTTATTAAAGTTTGAGCTTAAAGTTTCTGAAGGTCAGAAGTCAAAAACAAAACGCATGAAATAACATCTGTTTTACGAAACTGATGATAAAATTTTATTATTTCCAATTTCATTACTCCAAAATACTCCATTCAGACAGCCAATTCTTCTTCTAGCTTTTGATATTCGTGTTTTTATTTCTTTGTAATTTCTTCATGTAAATCTCTTCATTTTCTAGATTACTATTAGTCCTGCCGATTCGAATTTTAATTTCCTCCTCGTAGTCTCATTTGTTATTAACAACAGAGCCGAGATACTTTAACCTATTCACCTGACCACAGATCTCGCCGCTTACAGTGAGGTTAACATTTTGGATTTGTCTACTAATCATCATTGACCATGGTTTTTGTTTTTGAAGTATTAATGAGTATCCCGTACTCACACTATTTATCTTATTTAGCATCAGTTCTTGAAGAGCTTCCATAGTGGAGGCCAATAAAATAGTATCGTCCGCATATCTGATATTATTAATTGACTTTACACTGGCTTTTTCCTGGACTCGTTTTCGAAAGCCAAGTTGGAATATTTTTTCGGCATAGATGTTAAAAAGTATCGGTGACAGAATGCATCCTTTTCGCACTCCTTTGCTTACTTCAGAGGCGTCGGTCGAGTCTGTGTCATTTACAGGGGTGGATGGGCCATATGGGAAAATTGGAAAATTCCCGGTGGGCCGGTGGAAAGATGGGCCGGTGGGCCGGTCCCAATCAGAGCTCAAAAAAGATTGGATTAGCAAAAATTAAATGGTTAATCTTCTAACTAAAGTGACGTAAGATCCTTAGTGACTCCATAACTAACTAATCAATTTGCGTCAGTATAATCGTCAGTTGCTTTTAAACATAAACACCAATTTGTAAAATAACCATTGTAAAATGTCTTTCTCTGGGACACTCATAATTTTAATAATCATCTGTTGTTTGTACGGTTTGAAAATTTTTATTATACAAGGTGAGTCTATAAGTGCAAATATTTTCAGGGCTGGTAGATCTCAATAAAATAAACATAATATATTCTCTTTATCGAGTTTCAAATAAGTCCAATTATCAATAGGTTATTAAAATTTGGAAATTTAAAAAAAAGATTTATTTTTAAAAAAATTTGAGCCACCTCAATTTTTCGGTATTTGCATCTCTTTTAGTGCCGTAATATCAGATATTAAGACACTGTACCGTGGGAAAATTTGCGGTGAACAGGAAGTTCTAAAAAGTTTTCTAAAATATACAGGAAAATTTAAAAGAAAATGCTCCATTTTTATCTTTTTTTGCAAAAAAAACTCATAGACGTGTTCCTGGGGTCGAAATATACCACCCCTGAAAATATTTGCACTTATTTAAGACTCACCCTGTATAGTTTTACCCATTCTATACTATTACCCCCTATTCTTTTATTAATAACTAGTAAATATGACTGACTGGCAGCAAAAAAAAATGAATAGCATTAGGTAAATTTAAATAGTATCGATCCAAACTGTATACTAAGAATACGGTAGCGTAGATTGACAACTGGGGGCCTCGGTGCAATATTTTTCGAGGTCCCCTTTGTAAAAAGGTAGACGAATTTGGCGCAAACTCTGCGGTTGACGGAGAAAACATATCTATGTTTGGCTTGAATTGGGGACGGACTAAAAGCCAAGTCTGAGAACTACAAGCCAAGTCTAAATTGTTGTTTAAAATGTTGCTAAAATGAATTTGCTAAAAGTTACTGAGACAGCAGAGAAGAGTTAAATAAGGTTTAAACTAGATTAGATAATAAAATATTAATATGTTTCGAAAATCCAAATATTCTTATTATGGACTGTGGACTGTAACATAGCATTACATCAGCATCAGAACACATTTATATCCACTGCCTAGGTTTTTTCGTTTGAGTCATGGCATTATCATACAAAATGCCAAATGTAGAAAGTATAGAGGAAAAGTTCTGTGATAGAACTATATAATAACCTAAAAAATGCTGCAGTTTTAATGGCGACCGCGGTTCATTCAGTTAAAAACACGTGTAAACGAGGAGGCTGCTGCTGTAGCAGAAAAGAGAGAATTTCTTTCTACAATGTGTCAGAAAGTATATACCTGAAAAGCTAAAAGTAATGTATTTTACAGAGGATTGGGTCAGCTGAACTGAATGAAACAGGAAGTCTTAAAATTTTTCAAAATCGTAGGCTATTCAAGATCAAATTACCGTTATCGATAATGGAAATAAAGCCGTAGAACCCTGTAAAACCGAGCCATTTTGTAGTAAAAATTCAGCTATCCGACCCAATATTGGTCTTTACGAAAATTTTGATCAAGATAATTTATTTTTTTTTAACCGGAGGGAAAAAAGCTTTATCGCAGGAGCTAAAAACACCCTTACTTAATTAATAAATAAAATATGTTTCTTCGTTATGGTCATTTTGTTTTTGTGGATTTGGGCCGGTTGCTTATTTTTCCCGGGCCGGTTTCCACTTCCCCATCCACCCCTGGTCATTTATCTTCACTTCGGCTGTCTGGTTTCAATATTGTTGTTTATCTACGTCAGTGAGTTAAAAAGCTCTTAACTCACGCATTTTCATTACCGCACTCTTTGTTTAGATGACTACCAAAGAGAAAAAAATATTTTGTAAAACATTTATTTTGCATTAAATACCTACTAAATACAAATAAACTATTCTATTGATAATAATTATAAAAACATGAAAACTTATTTATTATAAATGTTAATGATACAGTTTGAACAATCTTTCAAGTAAAGGCCTGATGAAGCATACCTACACTGAACCAAAAGTCGACATAAATATAATGAAAAAGTTCATTAACATAATGAATTAAATCATTAATTTTGAGCCGATGAACGATTTTATTGGCACAATGAAAAGTAATTCATTAACTCTATGAACTTTAAGTTCATTAAATCAATGAACAGTGTTCATTAATTTGAAGAACACATTCATTGGTACAATGAACAGATTTCATTAATATAATGTACCTAAATACGTACAATGAAATTTATTAAGCGTCAAGTTTATGTATATGAAGATGTTTTTATACTTTAGCATATATGTCATATGTTTTACGAATAAAAAGCCAAAAAAATTGTCTATTTCGTTTCTCTTTCAGTGGCAAAATACCCAGGCTTTTTCGAGAACTGAACCCTCGACAACATTATATTGAAATTATCTGCATCATTTTAATTTTAACAAATAAACACAACCAATCTTTAATTCATCTTTATTAATAATCTCGGTATCTCGGGCCTCGTGCAATTGAAACGTTGAAGCGTAGCTGTCGTGTCTGGTTATGATTTATCGTCTGAATAAGCCCCAGCTTCCTGCTTACAAACAATTAGAGGGCCCCAACCTGGGCAACCCTCCATCATTTCGGCGTAAACCGGTTCTCGTCGCGACGATTCAACATGTCAGCCTTTTTTCCGCTCATCTGCCATTGAAACATTTGCCAGAGATGAAGCCTGTTATTTGTTTAAATAATATTAACGGTAAACTAACAATACATATTTATAAAAATAAATCAAGAGTCATTTTTATAACAATAAATCGTTACAACAAAGAAGTACTAAAAAGTTTCAGAATTACAGGTTTTTGTCTTAATCATTATTAATGGTAGGTATAGGTAGTTCTTTTTAATAAAATAATGCTTAATTTTTTTATGGATGTCTTATAAAATTATAACTATTGTATAACTAAACTATAAAGAAAATAGAAAGCTAAAATATTACCACTGGCTCATAAATAAAATACATTTGTACAACGATTGATTGGTTAGAAAATATATTTGGACAATAGAACTAGTGAACACATTTGAAGCGCTACTCCCAGCCACTTTAGGGGAGTTAAATCTGTGGGCAGGCATTTACGGTGATCGATTTATTAGGACCTCATACAATGAATGGAGCATCATACAGGACCGCGTTAAGGTAAATTGGTACCCTAGGCATCATTTTTTTACCGCCCCCTCTCACTAATACAAATTCCAGTAAGTTTTTTATACCTAATATACAGGGTGGTCCGAACTGTATTCCGGAAACTTCGGCAGCATATTCTGCAGATAAAAATAAGTAGAAAAGTTCGTATAAATGTATGTCCTAAAATGCTTAGTTTCGGAGATGCGGGGTGTGTAAGTTTCATTTTTATTTAGATTTTTTCCAAATAATTTCTGAAATAACGTCAATATTTGGATGAAAATTATATTATATAACTCTTTCTCTATAATATATTATAGAGATATAATTTTCATATTGCATGTTGCAAATTTTGAGTAGTTGTTTAGTAATTGTTGAATAGTTAATCCGCTCTGTTTATAGTAATTTATCCTAAAAATAGACTCATCTCTCTTTTCTTTAGCAAATTTTGAGTAGTTTAGCCGCTCTGTTATTGGTAATTTAGCCTTCTCTTATTTTAATGCAAAAAAACTTATTTTAACATACCTATTATGCGTTCGTTTTTCCGACCTGAAATCGAAAATTCGATGAGCTCGGGACTTCTCAGGTGACAGTGACAAAAATCTAATGGTGCCAATAGGTATCGGCGATTGTAAAAATTGAGCTTTAAATTTAATGCTTGCATGGACGTTTAATATCAGTAGATTATATTATGTACCTACAATACATTATTTTGGAGTTAGTAACTATCTAGAGAATACCACTAAATTTGGTTAAAACATTGCATGGTATTTTGGGTCATATAGAGGATATAGTTTCAGCCTTTTTGTATAAACATACTTTTTTTCTGCAGCATCCATGTATATTCCAGTTTCTGTAAAAAACTACCTATTTCTTGTCATTGGTTAAAGCAAACTAGTATTTATTTTATCCGTTCTCACCTATAAATATTTTATCTGCTACGCATATCATGTGTCAAATAGTATGCTAAATATGTTCCGTTTGTAACCTTGAGCCCGCCTGAATGTATAATACTACAGGAACCTGATTACAAATTATAATTATCTAGCGACAGACAACATTTTATCTTCTGTGTATAAGATAATGTTAAGTTTTATTTCCAATTACATGACAATAAATTCAGTATAAAACAAATTCGTAAGTACCTATATAAATTTTTTTTAATGTAGTTTTTATGAAGGTCTTTTCTGTACCACGTTAAATAAGTTTTTATTCTTAACTTTTCGAGCAATAATTGTCTAACATGTATTTCCATTTTAGTGTCCTGAGAAAGGAATGAATAAATTCCGAAAGCTTGACAATTAACAAAGTGTATTAATTCTTTGTCAAACCCTTCCGACTGCAACCCCACTAGTTCGTAGATTTTTTTTCTCACTAGTCAGTCGAGACTACTTTCTGCTTATATAAATTTATGTATCTGTTATGCAATTCATGACACTATGAAGGTTTGAAAATAGAATATATTACGGGCAAGTGCTTTTAAACTCTCTCTCCAGAAAGGTTTCCTGCTAATTATTCGACAAAACAGTATTATTATTTAAAAAAAGTAGCTTACCTTATAATGCGGCTTACACCCAACTTGGTTTTAGCCCAACTAGTACAGTAGTTCTAACAACTACATCAGTGGTTTCCATTTAAAAAACATATGTCAAAAATGACAGGCTTTAGGAAAAAACGGAGAACACTATCTCATTTAGGATGTGATTATCTACAATTTTTATCTGAAAACATTTTGTCTAAAATAGATTCCCAAGTAGCAAAAAGAAATTGTAAAAGGATTGAATTATTTTATAACAGTCGAATAGCGTTCGTTTTCGAACCATTCTGTTTTTTAATAAAAGTTGTCATATTAAACTATTTTCTAGTGGATTTTACAACGTATCCTATAACGCATTAAACGATAATTTCTTTTAGTATGATATAACACTTAATAAGACAATGCTATATGATAACAAACATATTATTTTATTAGACTCTTATACCCACCATGTAAGAGTTCTATAGTATTCATATAACTAGTAGTCACAAGCTCATATAATAGTTACTTAAACTTGTCTTATTAGATGAAGATGCATTACGTTGTATGATAGAATGTTTTATTGCGTTAAACTACGGTGCTGTATACAACACCAGTTATATAGACTTATATGATAAAATTGTGATTAACAAAATAAATTCGTTGTAATATCTGCATTATAAAACTGGTAATGTATAATATAACCTCATATTAAATTAAATGGTATACCTAGTTATTTATTTTGTTATTGTTGTTGTTGCAAAAGTAAAATCTACGTACGAGTATAACCAATCACAGCTATTATGAATTTTGGACAAAGTTGGAAAAAAGTTAACAAACGCAGTGGTAGTTATAAAGAGCATGTAAGAAAAAACTCCTCGAAATTACGGCAAATTATCCCGAGATTCCCTGTTTTGTCAAAAGCCAAAATCTCTCGGGTTGTCTGGCTTCTTCAAAGCATTGTTGCCACGTTGATGTAAAATTTTTACTGTAGTAATGTTTGTATTGTTTTATTGTTGTTTTTCCAAGTCCTTAGGTTGCCGCTCACTCGTCGGGCACGCGTGAAATGCATTGCATGCATGAATCCATGAAAATCTGATCATGTTTGTTAGTTTAAATACTAATCAAATGAGATTTGGCAACATCTATTTGTCACAAATCTCAATATGTCCAAAATAGTTCTATAGTGCCTGGAAATTCTGCGTAATGATAGATATTTATCCTAGATATTTATCCTATACCGTTTTATTTTACAACAAAAGCTTATTTAAGGGATCCATTTATAATAAAATGGTTGCATTATAATTCGCCATGTTTAAGGCAGAATTTTTGTATGGCCTATGGCCGCCATTATATGAAGCAAAATTAAAAACATCAAAATAAATTGTAAAATGTTATTTTTGAGAACTATTTTGCGATAAGATTCCCACATAACAGTAATAAAGTGTTTAATTAAATTAAAAACAAGAATTTTTGAAAATTTTATTTTATTTTATTGTTTAAACTTATATGTAAACCTTAATCGAAATTAAAGCGCTTTAATTTTTTGCCAAATACATACCTATAATCTACCAGTAAAATTTTCGGCGCAACAAAAATTGTCCCTACTTTTCAAACCCTATTAATGATTTTTTATATTACATATTTGTTGTACCTTCTGGCTCTACCTGCCATTTTCATTGTCGAGTAAAGTCTCCTTTATAACAATCCACATCCTCTAGATTCATTTTACGACACGCTTAAAATATAATTTGCTCCTAATATTCTTCGGTAAAAAATAAAATACTATTGTATCTCGCTAAATGATCAAATGTTTTTATTGTTCTGTTTCTTAGATGTGACCACGTAATACACAATAAAGCTAGTTTTATAATAGTCAAATAACGCTGTCTAAGATAGTTGCATAAGAGTTGTATACCTTTTTTATAGAACTTCTGTACTACTAAACGGTTGTATAAAAATGGGCCTTTTTTGGTTGTAAAGCTATCATATTACGGTCATATAGCACGTTATATGAATTGAGGTATCCTATAAAAATTATCACATAGCTGTTTATACAGCCTTTATAAAATAAAATTTGCTACTTGGGTTATAATGGAATTGGGGAGTATTTTTAAAATAGCCGATTTTTTTTTTCAAATATTTAGTAAGTCATAAACTTTTTCAAGATTCCGAAAGGTGCATAGGTATATGTTTGTCCTCACAAAACTGCAATTCTTTCCCCATTTGTAGGCAGTATACGAGATACCCATAGAGGACATCGTAGAAAGCTCACCCTGTATAAAAAATCTTTAAATAAGAGCAACAACCCAGCTACGTCGAATCACCTGTTCCTGATAGATTACCGAAGTTAAGTGACGTTAGGCCATACGACTTGATCGACTGGTGACCGTCTGGAAACTCTGTGGTTCTGCGTTGTTCCATGGCAAGAGTGTAATGTCTATATTTGCACATACTACTTATTCACGCCGCGCCGGTTCGAGGCTGGATATGATCAAATATCTCGTGAGGGACTCGTAAGTAAGAGCTGATTTGGATACTCACCAAGTCAATGACACATTGACAATGATATGGCCGAGGAGCGTGCATGGTTCGGATTGTGCGTAAACACAGTAACTCCCGTTCACATTAGCCTTAGCAGCAAAAATGAGACGTTAATTTAAAATACTTCTACTTTTCTTTAAATATTATACTAAGTTTTTCTACGAAAAATATATTTTTGAAAATATGAACTAAAGTTATGTTTTTTCAAATGGAACACCCCGTATATTTATAAATCATATGATCCGCCTTGCTATGAGCTTCTCAAAAATATATATCACTCTATATTTATTTTCACTATTTATTGCAATATTTAAAATATATCATTTTCTTATTAGTATAGGCCGTGATAAATAACAAAATAGTATTTACTAAATTAGTCATACACATATTAAAATTTTATTTGGAATTGATATATTTTACTTTTGAACTGTTACCACTGAATCTCTGAATATATTTTTCTTTTTTTATAACGAAATTTATTATAACGGGATGTGTTTGCAAATATCTAAATGCTTGCATTAATAAAGCATTTTCCAGGTGTTCGACATTTTGTTAGTTGCCACGATATATTTCACATTTCAAATATCTTCAAAATCAGAAATCGAGAACGGACAAATCCAGGAATCAGGGAGGCCATCATATGTGTCCATTGATTCCAATTCATTGATTTGAGAAATAATAATTTAACAAAATTCTAATATTTCCAAAGTTGTGAGAGGGCTTTTTGCCATTTTGCTGAAAGTATATTTCACGTAAATTTGCTAAAGGAATATTTAAAAGCTCCGATACGATAGCTTCCAAGATTTACAAATAGCGCGGTAGCCAGTTAAGTTTCCCTAATATATAAACAATTTATTAGTGGCTTTCAAAATAGAACAAGAGACAGATTGCAGTATATACTTTTAATAATTCTTTAGTTTCTTTTATTATCAATCATGACCTATAGGTACTAATAAATATGATCTTTTAATATTTTTTTTAAATACCTATTGCGGTAAATAGTGAAAATAAATATAGAGTGATATATATTTTTCAGAAGCTGATGGGAGAGCCAGATCATAGAATTTATAAATATACAGGGTGTTCCATTTAAGAAAACCTAACTTTAGGTCATATCTTTAAAAATATTCTTTTAGAATAACAGACTACGCCACTGTATTCTACGTAAAAAATTCTACATTAAACAGTTTTCACCTTCTCGATACCTTTAACAATAACAGAGACACAGGGGGTGTCCCAAATTGCAAAATTTTCAAAAAGACCCTGTAGCTCAGAAGAGGGCTATGAAAATTTTGTTTACGGCATCTTCCGTTTGACAAAAAAGTGGCACAGGCTTGTGCAAATCGCACCCTTCTATCTTCACTAATAACGAAGATACAGTATGATTTCAACCAAAATGGGACACCCTGTACAACGACGTAGCAGGCAGAAAAGACATTCTAAAAAATAACATAACAATGGAAATAGCAGAAGAATATATATATTTGTGACAACTAATACACAGTTCGGGATCTCTACTACCTCCAGAAATCAACAGAAGAGTTGAGTTAGCATGGATATGAAAGAAACTCATTCATATCCAAATCTAGAATGCCACTTTATCTAAAGAAGAAACATTCGACCAACGTGTATATCTACCTACTACCAATCATGACCTATTCACGCGAAACCTATATATAGACACTTAAAGCATTATTACGGACATTATAAGGAAACTGCAAGTCACACAATGCTCAATGGAACGAAATATGCTGGGAATAACCAAGAGAGACCGTAAAAGAATAGAGTGCATACGTCAAAAGACCCAGGTAATAGATATGTCATCCACAAAGTCAAATTCCTCAAGTGGCAATGGACAAAACACCTGAGATGGGACCATGATATTTGGATGATTAGGGATGCAATAATTATTGGAAATTGATGAATAAGCTGAAAATAATGATGATGACAACTAGAACAGACTACAGGTCATTTTCAATGTTTTTGTATGAATTTTGTTTTTCTTTCTAATTTTTTTCCGTTTTTGCACAACTGTACTTGTTGAGGAACCGCCACTGACATCAACCGATCGCTTGTTTTTATACGTGCATTTCTGTACTCTTCGTTCCGACTAACCAAATATTTGGACGTATTTAGCGGTTAGCAAATAGCCGGCCGGCTTCTCTATGGCTTTTAAAATCTCCGAACCGAAATACGCCGATTAACATTCCATTTTAACACGAAAACAAAGTCTAAGGTCATTCCCGAACATTAAAATCAGCTCGGCTGCCGACCGATTTAAAAATATACTTTAGATTCATGCATATACGCATACGCCGAGATGCTGAACTCCGATGTTTACTAAATACGTTATTCACGTCGGCCCCGCATTAGAATTGTTAAGGTTTTGGGGAGTTATTCTGATTGATGTTGGTAGTTAAAAATTTAAATATTTACTCGAAATTTAACGTATCTGGTGTCATAGATGTTTTCTAAAAGTATAATCCGACTATAATGAGAGAATATATGACAATAATGCTCTCCGTCAAAAATTACAAGCAAAAATTAATGAATGGTATTTTTGGTATTTGTACTACTTACATTAATATAGTTTATTATTTCAGAATGTACAATGTATTGGAGGGGAGGTTATCACCGCGACCTTATACAGATCTATTGTGTGTCCCCCTTTATCGAGCTATAATGAGTTATAACCACAGCCCGACTCTACTTAACAAGCCATGAACAACCATTTGGCAACGCCGCAACCGGCAAGAAATTCAGATCGGTTTTTAGGAAGAGCGAATGCGTGACAGGTCGTTTTACCGGCTATCGAGGCGCATATTTTTAAATTAATTTAAAGTTTGCTCAAATTTGCCACATAAAACTAAAAAAAAACAATTGCCACATTACTTGTTAAAAACAGTCCCTGTTCCCCAAAAAAGTCCTGCTGAAAGAACCAAAAAAATGCTTAAATTGCTCACTTCGATCTTGCATTTTTTTGGTTCTTTCAGCAGGCCTTTTTCGGGGAACAAGGACTGTTTTTGACAAGTAATGTGGCAAATTTGGAAAGATACTAGGCACTGTATTTAACTTTAGTCTAGTTTTAGTAGGTACCTTTTGCATTGATCCACCTGGCAAGCGATAATACCCCTCCCTAATAATGTCACTTTCTACAAAATGCTTAGCACAAACCACAGAATATTTTGAGGGTGACCATGCCTCCCTAGGAATATTCGTAAGCCATTGGGCTTTAAGGTTTTCATCCTTTGAAAAGGTAAAAACAGATACTGATGGTTCTTCTGCATCAGGACAAGTTTTGTAATTGGATTTGTACCCAAACACACAACAAGGACTTGGCATGGTAATTTTTGATTACAACAACAACTAACTTTCAACAAACTTTCTGTTTTAAAAAGTACCACAGAATGTTCATTCGCCGCCGAATTTGCCGCTATTCTTTGAAGAAAGCACTTAACCTCGCTTGTAACCGGCGAATTTTTTACCCACGGATATTTGTTTTTACGCAATGTCTACGGAAAAAAATATCCCGGTATCTTACAAATCTCACACAGTAAGACTTTTCACAACTTTAGTCTTTAACTAAACAATATTTTCTTTCAAAAAAGCGGATTTATTTTCAAAAACATAACAGAGCAACAGGTCAATGTACGTAAATCATATGGCTAAACGTGTATCGATTGTTCTGAAACCAGGATTGCCAGATTTCCTTGTTCACGGCTTGTTAAGTAGAGTCGGGCTGTGGTTTAACCCTGATTATAACTCATCATACAGTCTTAGGGCTTTGACAAAATCCAGTATCTGAGACGATTTTACAGCGGTTAGCTCTCCATCTCCGTTATCAGTCGTACTAAACTTCATGGCACGAATGGTTGTCGTCTCGGCGCACTCAGTGATTAGGTGTTCTGGTGTTTCCCCATTTTCCCCACAGAATCTGCATTAGCCGTTGTTTCTTAGTTTCAATCCACTGACATCTTAGTTGAGGAGACAGTGTCCTGTTAAAAAACCCATGACAATCCGAAGATTGTTCTTACTTAAATCAAGGAAAATCTTTGATTTTTCTCGGCCGTAAGTTCTGAGAAATTTCTTCGAGTGGCTTAAACCGTTGGATGATCCAGATTATTGAGTTCCGCTTTAAGTTGGTTATTACTACTTAGGAAGCAGAACGGTTCTGGTCCAGTTAGTGGAGTATTCGCTTCTTTTCTAGCTAGATCGATTACTTTTTCATTGTCTTCTATCCCTTGGTGGGCCGACACCCAGAGTATAATAGGAGGACTTTACTATTACTTACGATATTATTATTTAGGGCTCCATGGACATCTCTCAGGTGCCGGTACTGATGAATGTACCGGCGCATGCATCGCGGAACTGCATCAATAATCATAACGAGGCAGCGAACACTGAAAAATAGACTTTGACCCAAAAGATTGGCGCTTTTCAATAGGGCCAAGAACGACGTTTCTTTGCCCAAAACATTAACTATCTTTTCATAAGCTTTAAAAAATTACTTTAGAGAATAGAAGAATCTATCTGTCCAAAGTATTTTACTCTTGACCCAAAATGAATATGCAAAGAAGTTCTTGCTACAAGAACAATAGTCTCTTTGATTCATGCAAAAATTCTTGATTGAAAAGGGACATTATTTCTTGATTAAAGAGACACTTTTCTTAAACAAATAGCGAATACTATTGACTCAACTAAAATTTATTTTGATCTAAGATAAGTCTATACATCATATACAGGCATATTACGAGGTATATTATTTTCTGATAAATTTAGGTTTTCCTTATTTTCCTCAATAGTAGTTATTTCTGCTTTTTCACTCCTTGGTATTTATGGGGTGGTTTATCACTCTACAAATTACAAAGAAATGTTACATCACGATTAATGAAAGTAAAGCAAATAAATTATTAAAATTATAAGCTTTGGTCATATTTTGAATTTTTTAATACGACGACTTGAAATTCTAAAATTTTTGTAATTATTTGCATTAAAAAAAATCGATACCTATATTCTTATTCTATCTATAGTCACACATGCATTATCTAAACAGGTACATTAGGTAAATGTCTCTTACCTTCAAATATAGCAAATAAATGCTCTAATTTCCATTTTCAGAAACTCCTTTAAAGAATCCATATATCTTAAAATTTGTCCATAAAAAATGGCAAATGCATGTTAATAACGATCACTAATTTGTTATACGATATGCGTTTAAAAAGCAAATTATGCAAAATTCCAAGTGGAAAATTCCAAGCAACAAACCCCGTGCGTACTATGATGTACGACTGATCGGACTGCCGACTGATTGTATATACCGTCCTTCGTCATCGTCTTTGCGTGTTGTTATTATTTTTCATCAAAAGAGTATTTAGCTATTGAAAAAATGACCATGTTTCTTGAATGAAGTACTTCCTAGTGTATTTTTCTTATTATCTTAAAACAAAGTAACTTGCACTTGGTTGAATGAAAATAGATTCAAGAGAAATTTTCGAATTTTTTAAGAGAACCAGTTTTCTTAAGTTGAGAGAGTTTTTCTTCAGGCAAAATATTTTCTTTTACGCTAAAATAAATTCTCTTGCCACTAATTTTTTTTTCAAGAACGATGACGACTTTAGTTCAAGTCTATATTTTTTATCAGTGTATTGATGAGTATTGGCGGCACTATAACTGCCTATATTAACATTTATTGGCTATCGGAGGAAAAATTCTTCCAAAAATTATGTCAAACCGCCTGCACCCACAGTCGATTCCATAATCTCCATTCCGCCAACTACATCAGGAAAAAAGAGCAACAGTGTAACTTTTATGTTACATTCATCAACGTAACAAAAGCCTTCGACTCTGTAAACAGAGATGCATTTTGGACACAAATTTATTACAGTGTGTAGCGATCCCTTCCTAACAAATACAGGACTTAGGCAGGGATGTGTCTTAGCGCCTCTTACAACATATTTATGGCAGCGCTCTCCATTATAGTGAACAGTAAACTGCAGGAAAGAGGAATGGGCATTAGATACAGATACGACGGCGGTCTGTTCAACATAAAATGATTCAGGGCAAAAACACGTACAAAATTCATCACAGAACTTCAATACGCTGATGACTGCGCTTAGTTGTAAAAACGTTACGGTAATTACAAGAAATGTTGAACACATATACCTGGGCATACGAGGCTTTGGATCTTAAGCTGAACATCGACAAAACTAAAATCATGTGCACTCTCCCGGAAGATCACAACAATGCTATAAAAATCGGAGAAAATTGGAATATGTAAGCGGAATTCAATTACCTCGGCAGTTTGATTTCGGAAAAGACCATCAATATCGATTCTGAAAGTCAGCACAGGATTAGCAGCGCCTTAAGAGCATTCTGGAAATTAAAAGACAGGGTTTTCTACAATCATGACTTGAGCACAAAAACGAAACTTGCAGTGTACCGAGCAATAATAATCCCCACCATGTTATATATGGAAGCGAAACCTGTGTGCCGTACCGCCGACACATGAACGCATTAAACAAGTTGCAACAGAGACACCTTAGACAACACTCTTAAGAATCAAATGGTTCATGGTTCCACCATGTCTTAAACGAATCTGTTCTTGAAACAGCTGGTTGCGAAAGCGCTGAAGTCATTACAAAATTTCGCTTAAGACAAGCTGGTTGGGTTAGGTTGTGTAGTTGGTTAGGTTACGTATGCAGGATGCAAGAAAACCGCCTAGCAAAATATCTTCTTCAAGCTGTGGCCGCAGTGAAAGCAAGTTACCTGGAGGTTAGTGAGTATCGAGGCGCCAAGCGACCCTCCAAGTAACCCGCGAGGTATGTTTCCGTAACATGCAATTTTAACCAAACCAGCCGCGCGCGCGCGCAGTGCAATCCCCCACCAACTTAAGCCACAAAGCAACTCGCCAAGCGAGCCACTTGAGGATCAGTCGTGTTCGATATTATCAGCCAGGCGTAAAGTAGTTTTGGTCTAAAAATGGAAGAAAATTTGTAATGCACAAGCGTTGTTCTGCAGAAATTGCTCCTCTGAAGTTTGTAGACGTCCTTTCTAATTTGTCTTGAACTTTATTAAGTAGATAATCAAACGATTTTATACTCATACGTGCATACCTAATTAAAAAATGTGTCAGGGTAATTTCGCATTTTCTTGTAAACTCTAATTGTCTCTAAACTCTAAATTCTTCATCATGGTCTCTATGCAAGTTATACTTCTGGCAAAGTTAGCCTTCTGGCAAATTTTGGCAAATTTTGAAAGGGGCATATGATACTAAAGAGACACACGGGAGCTACAATTTGCAACTGAACTTGATTAGATTGGTTATTGTTTTAATAATTTTCCGTCCACTACTGCGTACAAGGTATATTTACCCTCTACCCATTAACCTTCACCCTCTACCCGACAAGCTTCCCTCCACCCGTCTATAGTACGGGCTTGACTTTACGCTGAGCTTGTAGACGGTAAGAGGAAACCGGGTGGACAACTCAAAAGGCATAAGGCATAAGGATATTTTCCACGAAAACTTAAAGGGGATAAGAAGCAGCACACAATAGAACGCAGTGGAGAAGAATTGTAAACTCAGTTAACAGTGACAACCAAAAAGTAAAGAGATGGTAAAGAGACAACAGAGCAATGAGATTTTTGAATGCCCGGAGTGCGTTATGGGATAACATCACGTATCGGGCTTTTCAGTCACAGAAAAGCTTATAAAAGAAAACGCCTTGCCTAATTATTTTCTGATGCGTGTCAAGTACTCGTCAGCGAGTAATGGCAGTAGTATTAACATTGATTTTCAACTAGTTTAAAATAAAAAAAATGGCTACCACAAATTCTGATGTAAAATTTAACTGCAAAAATCAACATTATTAAGATTATCTAATCATTATTTAACAATATAATTAGTCACGGTTTTTTATTACAACGACTTATCTAGTACGTTGTATTATCAAGAAAAAAACTGAATAGAAAATTCCGGGAACCTACTTTCTATTTTTAATTATCTGCTGTTTATCTTTATAGTAGCTGTCTAATTGGGTTTAATTTCACAATAATTGCGAAAGTAGAATATACACGCATTTGTAAATTAATAATTACATTTATTATATAAATTATATGTTGCCCTAGATTTTTTGACATGAAATTATCTTTTTTTATATTTATATCGCAAATAAACATTAAATGACATTTAATAACAAACTGTTTTTAGCCGACCATACCAATAGGTATGGTATGCTATTAGATCGGCAAAAAAAGTTTTTTTAATTTCACCCAAAATGAGTTATTTGGATCATAAATGACCTAAATACAAAATATTTTCATGGTGTCTGTCTCTCCGTCTGTGCGTCTGTAACACGATAAACTCAAAAACCGCGTTCAACCGATTTTAACCAAATTTGGCATAAAAATACTGTGGCACCCGAGAATCTGTCCATTAGTTTTTGGTGAGGGTGGTGGGTTGGTAAGAGGATATGGGAGGGGGTTAAAAATTTAAAAAAACCGTAACTCCAAAATTACAGTAGCTAACGAAACGCGGTTTTCAATTTAAGATTAGGAACAATATTTGCATCAAAATCAGTCAAAATCGCAATTTTTGAGATAAAAAAAATTGAAAAAATTCCTTTACTTTGGAACTAAAAGAACTGCCGACCAACTTTTTATTAACATATTTTAGTATGGGCGGCTATACGTGCCTCCCGGCGGCATTTTTTTTTACTAATTTACACTCACCGGCACGAGAAGCGAGCACCTTAAAATATTGATGTATTTTAAAGTTTAATAGGTATATTTTGTTCTAGTCGGCCGATTTTGATTATTTTTTAAGCAATTTATAGCTAAACTATTTGACTTTTTAGTATTTTTTTTTATTACAAATTAAAGTTTCCATCTTTTAATTTTACGGAGGAAAACAAAATGTTGATATTTTGGTGAAAGTTTGAAAACACCCTGTGGAGTACGATAACAAAGCAAGGAGTTTAATTTTTTTTTCATTTTTAATTCAGGAAGTGATATTAAAAAGTCAAATAATTATATTTATATTATTTATGAATTTTGTGTCCGTTTTTCTTGCCGATGAGTGTAAACTATTTATTTATTTATAAAAACTTAAAACTTAAACTTTTTTTATTAATAGATAATAAATAAAGATTAATAGATTGGTTTTGATTATTTTGCAGTATATTGTATTCCTAAATGTGTAGTTTACAAAACTTTTTATTTCTTGAGATTTACAAGTTTTGTTCCAGAGATTCCTTGTTAAAAGCTGCAAAAAAGTAAAAATATTGCCTTTGTAGGTTTTCTCACGTTCGTCGAGATCTATTAGAGACATGAGATTATGAGATATCATTTAACGGTTTGATTTAATGGATCACAAAATTAGCTATCAGTAGGAATATTTTAGTTGAGACATTTCGATTTTTGACAAAATTTGCTTGTCCCGCTTGTCGATTTTTTTACCGAAAAATATTGAAAAACCAATTTTGTCCTTTTACAATATGTATACAAAAACAGTTTGTGTATAAGTAATAAAAGAATTACATACCTATGTAGAATGTAGAATGCATTCTAAAAGAAGTATGTATCCACAATAATATTTTAGTAGCAATCTAAGATATTTTGATTTTTGGCAAAATTGGCTTATTATCATTTATGAGCCTTTGATTCTCATGTTTTTCATTAATTTGTTATCAAATTTTTTGTATTACAAAAGATTTAAAACATAGAGGTCTGCCGGTTTACTTTTTATTTTTATTTTTGACTTGTTACTGCTCGTGCATTTTAATTTCATTTTAACATTTCTTCTTCATTTATTTTCCGCGTTGTTTCGTGTATTGCTACAGTCCAAACATTTTTACCTTTAACTAAACTATTAAAAATACCATATGATCGAAAAAACAGCGTCAAGAAATAACGATCAACAATATAATTTTACATACCTCATATAATTTTACATACCTCAAAACAGTGAAACTAAAAAACAAAAATTACCGATACCTACTAGAAGATTTTCGACTTCATTGTTTTTATCGAAGTTTTATTTTTTGCACACGCTATAGAGGCATGCAAGGTAAGCAAGTAGAATGCAACAAAACGCTTGACATATCAAATTTAAAAGGAAAATAGGTATTGGTAGAAAAAAAATAACCGAGAGCTATGTGAATGTAGCTATACACACGGTGTCCCAGAACTATAAGTGCGTTAAGTGGTAGATCTCGATAAAAGAAACATAATTTCTCTTTACCGTTTTTCAAATAAGTACAAAATAACGAAGTTATTTTACTTTGAAAATTTCCAAAAAAATGATTTTTTGCTAAAATTTTGAGAACCACTGGATCTTTTCTGGATTTTCTTTCTTGTAAATTTAATCTAATACCTATGTTGTTATATTATCAAGAAATTATGTTTTTTAACTAAAAATTTCGAATTTTCAAATTTTTTTTTTGGCAAGAAAATCTCATAGGTGTGTCTCTGAGGCCGAACTATACTACCAGTTAAAATACTTGCACTTATCTCTGTGACACCCTGTATAATTCTTAGAATCGTCTTGGATAATGCAGGATAAAGAAGAGAAAGATAAAAATAGAAGAACAGTTGAGTTAGGTCGAATCCCAAACAAATTAATAAAATATAGCCAGTCCAAAACTCCAGTGAGTTATAAAAAACTCTGAAAAATGTATCAATGGCCAACAAATACCACAGAAATGAATTGCAGAATGGATGTTTCCCAGGTATAAAGTGACGGAAAAACCAGATGAAAATCTAAATTCGCAAATAAGACAAAAAAAAAGAAATAAAAAGAATTACAAAGAAAAGAGAAGTAAGTAATAAAAAATAATTTACAAGTACCTACGTAAATAGAATGGGATAAGAATGACTATCAAAACAAAAACATAATAGAAACCATTTTGAAAATATAACTGTAATATAAACGTATATCAAAGGTATTATGAAATATACAAACACTACTACTACTACTGCCATTACTCGCTGACGAGTATTCGACACACATCAGGAGATGGTCACGCAAGGCGTTTTCTTTCATGAGCTTTTCTGTGACTGAAAAGCCCGATACGTGATGTTATCTGCCTACAGCACTCCGAACATTCAAAAATCTCATTGCTTTGTTGCCTCTTTACTATTTGGTTGTCGCTGTTAACTGAGTTTACAATTCTTCTCCATTGAGCTCTATTGTGAGCTGCTTCTTCCCACTCATTCTGCACGTTAATCCCCTTTAAGTTTTCGTGGAAAATGTCCTTGTACCTTTTCAGTTGTCCACCAGGTATCCTCTTACCGTCTATATAAGCTCACCGTAAAGCAGAGATTTTGGTATGCGGTTTTCTTGCATTCTGCATACGTGACCAGTCCATCTTAAGCGAAATTTTGTAACCATGACTCCAATACTCTCGCAGTTAGCTTTTTCAAGGACCGATACGTTTGAGACATGCTGGAACCACCGGATTCTTAAGAGTTGTCTAAGGTGTCTCTGTTACAACTTGTTTAATGCGTTTATGTGTCGGCGGTACGGCACCCAGGTTCCAGGTTTCGCTCCCATATAACATGATGGGGACATGCAAACAAGTTGGTGACTGACTGACACTTGACACGGTTATTTATATTTTTATCAAACAGATGAACCATATGATGGCGTGACGCACGGCCTTGAATGACGGCCGTGAGATGGCCGTGACGCACGAGCTAGAGAGAGGAAAAGTGGTACAGGCAGTGTTGCTACAGCTACCCCATCCTTTTTGAAACAATTTAACCCCATTGAGTAATGATCTGTGCCACACCGCGGCTAAGAAAATAACTAGAATAAACTTGATACTGTACCTCACGGGGGTGTCACTTGTATGGGAAAACAGGCAACAGTCAAATTTAAACGTGCCAGGACCAACGACAAAGAAAGCAACATCTGCCAGGCATTGGCTTTCTTTGTCACTCACATTGCTTAAATCATGATACCGCGGCCATTTTGTCAACAAAGAAGCTGGCCGGGCTGTCCTGGCAAGTGATTTCAAACAATTTTGCTTTTTTACAATATTAAATTACCATTTGGATGTATTTAATGCGATTATTCAGTTAACCGGTAAGTCAGAAATTACACAAAAATACTTTATTCGTAAATACAACTAAGATGTAAACGTATTTTTGTATTTTTAGATTTCAACTCTTGCAAAGACCCGCCGATAGAACTTGCCTGGCAGCGTACCTGTTTAACTAAACGTATTATTTCCTGATAATAATATCAAAACACGTAAGTACCTCTATAATTTATGATGAAAAATGATTTTGATTATGTTTTATATTATTTAAATACTTTATAACCTCAAATAATAGTAAGATCCTTGTTTATATCGCACAGCCCGTTCAAAACTGTATTGTCTTCAAAAAATGTTTACAGAACAAACAATTATTACAAAAACAATGTCCTTTTAATCTGATTTATACCTCAGAAGGATGCCAGTTAAATTTTTATTAAATCAACATTACATTATTTGGCCATTAATATGCAAAAAGGAGCATATTGCGTTAACTTAAATTTTCTTTTACTTCTCCTGACAATGTTCTCTATATTCTCTATTTTGAGTTAGTAAACTTTTGAACGGGATGTGCGATATATAAAATACATAATATATCCAAGGGCATGATCTGATAAAAGTATTTTTTGATGCATTTTTTGGTTGTTTATGCACATTGGCTTGGTTTATGTTTTATTCAGCTTATATTTATTTGGTATAACAGTTTTTTTTGCCTTTGGAATGGCATGCATTGAGGCTAGATAGTGTTTCATTAGACCATTAAAGAAATTTAAATTAGCATATATTTTTTGTGATGTTAGTGTGTTATCATGATACAGGTAGTTGTATCATAGTGCCTTATGCATGTTATTTACCTATTATATACTTATGTATTATCAGTAAATAGATGATAATATACTACTAAAATGTCTTTTTAATAGTATGTTTATCTGTCCAATTCACTAGTTATTTGCAAAATGTATTTTGAACTAATTTAAGTCATTAATTGATCATCTTTCTTTTTCAGGTTCCGGGATATTCTTTTTCATTGTTAAAAAATATATATATTTCAATATTATTGTAATATAAATCGCAGCTCTAAAAAATAATGATATTGTTTACTAAATTGTAATTTATTTACTATGAATTTCTCTGAAAATAATAAGTCTTTAATAATATCATTGATTTGCTGTGTAAAAGAGTTAATAGACATATTTTTAATGCATTAAATTATATTAAAGTAATAAAAAATATGTTTATTAACTCTAAACAGTAAGTCAGTGATACTTATAAAAATATTTTTTTTTAATTTCCCCTCTTTTAAGCCCCGCCCCTCCAATTCCCCTCAATTTAGCTAGTACTGCCAGGCGACACCAGGTGGCGTCTGTTTCTATTTTTTAACATGAAGTTAGCATTTCTTTAATGTACCTATTCTCTGCTGTACCTGTGTACTAATCTTCTATGGTTGTATCATCTAACTCATTTATCAGCTCAGACCATAGACAAACAAATAAAAAGAGACTGGCAAATTAAATTACAAAGAGAAGGACAACGTTCCCGTAGCGCAACTCAGAACGCAAAATTTGGTTCTATTTTATGTTGATCTGCGCATTGCATCTATTAGGCCCACTATCCCATTCTAATATAACAAGAGAGAAAGAAGCAGCCATATAAAACGTAATTTCTAAATAGAAATTAGAACAATCGCCTTTCGTCGTCGTCGTCATGACAACCAAGATGACACCATCATGACAATTCGCCATGTTTGTTAATTTTTCTTTTGATGATTTACCTTTTCTTTCTAAACTCTCCATTTTATTGACTTATGGATATGGATAAAGGATAGGGAACAAATTCCGGTGTTTCAGATAGGTATTTATATTTTGTTACTTATAATTTTAGGT
This sequence comes from Sitophilus oryzae, assembly GCF_002938485.1. Classification (NCBI taxonomy): domain Eukaryota; kingdom Metazoa; phylum Arthropoda; class Insecta; order Coleoptera; family Curculionidae; genus Sitophilus; species Sitophilus oryzae. The sequence continues at coordinate 14,722,607 of NW_022146055.1, forward strand.
TATACTATTTTTTACTTTATTTGCTGCAGGAGCCAGTATCATCTATTTTTTATATGTATTGGTACCCCCTTTCTCTGATAGATATGTTAAAGACACCCGGTAAAATAAAAGTAAGTATGTTATATTTATCAACTTATTAAGAAAAAAGTAGAAGTAGTAGTGTCAAAAATATTTCGAACCTCTCTTAACATAACAAATAAATAAATTTCATTTTTTTCATTTTTTGGGTAGTTTATAGCTGGTTTATAGTAACCAGATAGAAACTTAATTAATATACCTATACCTATTTTACTTTTGTTTTAGGATTAAAACTGGACTTGAAAATGGTTCAGGGTCATGATTCTAGTAAAGTCTTCTTTGCTTGGATCTTCACTTTGTTATTGCAATTAGACAGAGATTGAGATTTTTAATGCCCTTTAAAAAAATTGGCTGATCGTTTCCTATAACAGTCAGTTCTTCTGCATTTAAAATTGGTAGGTGGGTGGAATAAACACTGTTATTTTTTATTATATTATAAAAAAATTATTTATTTTTATGTATAAATAAATATGTTTATAAAACAGTACAATTTTTGCTTTTTGTATAATTTCCCTTATAATACCTAGTAGTACTCTTTCGTTCTGAAAGAAACTGAAAATATTCACTTAAACTGATTTATTCCCTACGCCACGTTCCCTTTACGTGGTATAGAGAATAAATCAGTTTAAGTGAAAATTTTCAGTTCACTCAGAACGAAAGAATACTACTAATAATGGCTAATCTAAATTTCCTGCCAGCCAGAATGTCCGATAATGTCTTACGATACGTTTTATACCTATCTGTTTCTTTTTTATATGAAGCACACATAATAAAGAAAGAGCAATAAAGACGTACGTCCTGCCATGGTCCTGCCAATTGGTTTGAAAATTGTTATTCTAAAGCCGGAGTCTCATGCATCCGAAATCCGATGACACGACGATCCGACGGTGCTCCTATATTGGTCGAAATATTTTGACAACAATTTTTATCCGATAATTTTAACTAATCATCCGACGTCGTATAAAGTTAAATTTTGTTTAACTTTTGTACGATATCGTGTGTTTTTTAACCTCACTTTTTTTGAAAACATTTGTTTTTTAAAACAAGTTTAGTGGGAAGTGGGCAATTTCGGGATATTTGGCGAGGAAGTTATTTTTATAAGTGTTTCTTAATATGACATGAATCTCTATTCAGCGCAGCAGAAAAATGTTAAAACCACAAAACACATACACAAGGAGAAGTGCGAGCGCCTTGCTAAATATTGGAAAGTGAAATTGGCGTTTAAATTTGACACTGTTGACAAGTCTACTGCTACTAGCGCCCCCAATATCGCTTGTAGGAACTACGGACTAGATTGTCACGCATGGCGGGAAGTTTAAAAAAATAAAAAATTTTAATTCTTCATTTATTTTTAATTATGACATAGATAAAAACACAAAAAATACACCATTTTTTAAAACGACAATATGAATAATGTATATTAAGATTTAACTCGAGTTTCAGTGAAAAAACTATATTGATATTAAAATATTTTAATACCTTCAGAATACTAATTACATACCATAAAATAGGAGTTTTTACGATGCGGGAAGCCTATCTAGAAAAAGAATTTTAGAAATCAGCAATGGGATTCTGTAAGCTCTGTAGCAAGAAATTTCCTATCGAGCCTATGCTATTTGTATACGATTGATGAGTCACTAGACAGGGAAATGTTTACAGAATCGCACTGCAGATACCTATTACGCTACTAGGAGCCCCCCATTGTGAGACAGATATAAAATAATTTTTATATACCTATTCCATAGCCTATTTTTTTAAATGTCTGTAATATTTATAATAAACTTATTTTAACGAGTACACTGTAAAAAATCAGCCTGAGTGAACACATATTTCTCAGGGAGTGAATTTTTTGAGTGAAATAATTGAGTACATTTTCATCTAAATAGAGTAAATTCATCATTTTACTCAAATATGATCTCTATTTAATAAATAGCGATTGAATAAGCTCATGTTCGAGTTATAGCTCCTATCTTTGAGTAATGGAATAGAAAAATTAACTTAAAAACTCATATTATAGTTTAACACATTAAAAATTTGAGTGTACTAATCATACGTCATACGCGTTTCTTCGATACCGAATAGGCTATTCCCCTGTTCCTCAGTTTGTAATTATCGGTTCGAGTCGTAGGTTGTCTTGTCCCTTCGAAGGTGCCAAGGTCACAAGCCCATAGTGTGTGTATAAAGTGTGATGTAAAGTGTGACTGTGGCGGCGTGGAGTGGTAAAATAAATATATTTTATGTTAAGAACATTTTTTTCACATCGCAGAAATTCGCCCAACATAGCATAGATTCAAATTCGACTGCGCCAATGCCGCAATGCTGATGTTTCCTTGACTAATTAGCGTAGCGAAAATCTAGGTACTTTCTCTCAATCATGAATTGGGAACTGGAACATTTGGCAGAATAACATTTTTTTTTTAATTTTCAGGAGCAAAAGTATCTGGATTTTCCGAGGGATTTTCGTTATTAAAAGTTAGTTTAGAAATTAGAAATATTCGAGAAGGTGGCCGAGCTGACGAATGCTCTTAATAAAGCAGATTTTTGCAATGTGATGCAACTTTTCTAGACGTCTAGCTTAAAAAAGTTCCTGTATAAAGAGTTAAAAAAATATTTTTGATATTATAATAATAGTGTTATATTTGGTTTTATTTGTTTTTTTCAAATAAAAATGACAAATAAAAATATTTTTGAAGGTTTTACAGTTTTTCATTTGGGTTTGTTAAAAAACGAAATATTCTAAATTATTTTTTTAAAAGCTATATGTAAGCTAACTTGTTATTTTATTACAAGTGAACAGATGCCTCCCAAAATGAATTTTAGGAAATGGACATGTTCGAGACCATGTCCTAAACTGAAACTTACCTTTGAAAGGCACCTGCCCACCTGTTTTAAAATAACAAGTTAGCTTATATAACTTTAAAAAATCATTTAGAATATATTTCTCAATACTGAGTGAAATTAATACTCAGATATGAGTACTAATCGAGTTAAGTGTAACACAAATTTGAGTAAAAGTCACTCAATAAAAGGTGTACTTGAACTCAACACTTAGTGAGTTCACTCATTTTAAAGTGAATAAATTATCAAAATCGAGTCTTTCGTCTAATCTCGATTGAGTGAAAACACTCAGTGCTTTTCACTCTGTGAATTGAAGATTCACTCAGTTCTGTAGAGTAGACATTTCACTCAATCGGGTGTGGACAGAAATTGAGAAAGTATTGAGTGAATACTGTTGCTCCTTGAGTTTGTAATAGATATAAACAAAATAAACATTCGAAAATAACTAAATCGAAGATATCTGAAAACTTTTGGTTGAAAAAAAGTGTTTTGCCATAACATGTTGGATACGATTAAAATCAATCATCAAATTTATCAATCTCAATTGATAAATATGCGCATAATGTTACATTATCAAACTTATTTGATTTCAGAATATTTAACAAAAAACTTCCAATTTTTTCGAAAGATTTTAATTCAATTATTAGAACTCCTTTCAACGCACACTTTAGAAAGAAAAAGAGCTGAACAGTTATACTGAAAGAATGTCAAGGTTTTATCTGTCACTCTTGTCAATAATTTATCGGTAAAGAAGATTCCTAGAAAATCGCTTGTAGTCAAGTTTTCAACCATTTCCAGTTCTCCCATAAGAAGTGTCATCCACCTGGTTAAAACTGTCAAATTTCGGAACGAACTTTCGGATGTATGTGACAGGCTTTTTTTATTTCACACGATAACTTCAAATTTCGGATGTCGTACCATCGGATTTCGGATGCATGAGACTCCGGCTTAAGTTGCGCTACGGGAACGCGGTCCCACTCTTTACCATGAGATTTGTCAGTCTCTTTTTATTTATTTGTCTATGGCTCAGACTTAGAATTATTAGAGTTATATAGTAACTCGCATTTTCATTGGAGGACACTGTCATATTTATTTCAAACCAATAATCAACGCAAATTATTCGTATATATGATTTAATAAAATTTCTGTAAATCACTATAAATGATGAATAACGAATAAAACATTTAAATAAAAACAGACCACAGACTACCCAAATAATTGTTGGTTTTTAGTATTCAGAGATATAGATGTAGTAGTTGTATTTTGATCTAATGGCCGCAGCTGCCAGGGCTATCCGGCCGGGCGATAGACGAGGATCGTCATAGAAGTGAGTCTGGGAAATGGGAAATCCCATACCCCTACTGTTGAACTGGAAATATATTGCATTCAAATAAAAAATACGGTTTAACGTCCCAATTTCTCCACAATCGCAAAAAGAATCTGCATTTCCACCTATACGATGTAAATGGGACGGAATTAGACAATCTCTACTTCTTAACCTGAAGAAGGATGTTATCTTTTTCTGGGAAAATCTTTTAATGGTCTAAACCATATATATGCTTTTCTAAGAAGTAACAATTTCTGCATAATTTTTTCCTTTTATACGATATAATAACACCTTCCATCTGCCTTTCCATGGTGAACAAAACCAGACCAAAACTTTTCCTTAATAATCGGTTATAACTGTCAACAAAATAACCAGCGCGAGAAGGCTGGTTTTTCTGGTTTTGTTTGTCAATCAATGTTATTTATGTGACAGAAATCAAGCAAATATTGGAAGTTCGAGTGAAATTCTCATTTAATTATTAAAATTTGTAATAATATTTTGTATTTACAGCCAAAAGCAATGGAGGTATGCAGTAAAGGTAAATAAATATCATTAACTAAATAGAATGACTTTTTAGGACCATTTAAACTTATCACGCCGCCATTGTTTCTTAAAGTCAGGAACATTTAAAGAAAACATGAAAAACAAGACAACAAGTAATCGTAAATATTTTGTAAGCTATAAAAATATAAGTATTGATTAGATTTGTTTATTTATTATTGATCTGTTTCAATATTGGACCTGCAAATCTTCACTTGATCTGTCTAACGAGTTTAACAGTTTATTAATAAAGTCCTTTTCAGTATTAAACTCCATTGAAAAGAAGAAGCAAACGTAAAAGCAGAGAATAGGTACATTAAAAAAAATGCATAAAAGATAAATTTTATAATAGAGGTAGGTATTGAAATTTAGAAAACGTCAACCCCCATTTTATGTTTCCAGTATTTTACTAAACCGTTCCCGAGACCGTTCCGTATCAAACCGATGCTTTTCAGGAACCGCTCTTTACCGTAGTTTACCGGTCGAGTTCGCCTGGTTTTGCAACGGAATACAGCCAAAATGAGTAAACCAAGATTTAAGTTGTGTGTCTCGACCAGGGATGGATGGGGAAGTGGAAACCGGCCAGGGAAAAACAGGCAACCGGCCCAAATCCACAAAAACAAAATGACCATAACGAAGAAACATATTTTATTTATTAATATATAATAAGTAAGGGTGCTTTTCGCTCGTGCGAAAAAGCCCTTTTGCCTCCGGTTTTTGAAAAAAAAATTGTCTTGATCAAAATTTTCGTAGAGACCAATATTGGGTCAGACATCTGAATTTTTACTACACAGTGGCTCAGTTTTACAGGGTTCTACTGCTTTATTTCCATTATCGTTATTTATTTATATAGTATATTTCACGATTTTGAGAAAATGTAAGACATCCTGATTCATTCAGTTCAGCTGACAAAATACATTGCTTTTAGCTTTTCGGGTATATACTTTTTTACACATTGTAGAAAGAAATTCTCTCTTTTCTGCTACAGCAGCAGCCTCGTCGGCGTCGTGTATACATGTTTTTAACTGAATGAACCGCGGTCGCCATTAAAACTGCAGCATTTTTTAGGTTATTATATAGTTCTTATCACGGAACTTTTCCTTTATAGGTCCTTTCCTACATTTGGAATCTTGTATGATAATATCATGACTAAAACGAAAAAAACCGAGGCAATACCTAGGTAGTGGATATAAATGTGTTCTAATGTAATGCTATGTTACAGTCTATAATAAGATTATTTGGATTTTCGAGACATATTAATATTTTATTATCTAATCTAGTTTAAACCTTATTTAACTCTTCTCTGGTGTCTCAGTAATTTTTAGCAAATTAATTTTAGCAACATTTTAAACAACAATTTGGCTATTAGTTCTCAGACTTGGCTTTTAGTCCGTCCCCAATTCAAACCAAACATAGATGTGTTTTCTCCGTCAACCACAGAGTTCGCGTCAAATTCGTCTACCTTTTTACAAAGGGGAGCTCGAAAAATATTGCACCGAGGCCCCCAGTTGTCAATCTACGTTCTACGTTACCGTATTCTTAGTATAGATTTAGATCGAGACTATTTAAATTTACCTAATGCTATTCATTCTTTTTTCTGCTGCCAGTCAGTCATATTTATTAGTTATTAATAAAAGAATAGTGAGTAAAACTATACAGGGTGAGAGAGCACTACAATAAGTGCAAATATTTTCAGGGGTAGTATATTTCGACCCCAGGAACACGTCTATGAGGTTTTTTGCAAAAAAAATATGTTAAAAATCGAGCATTTTCTTTTACATTTTACTGTATATTTTCGAAAACTTTTTAGAACTTCCTGTTCACGGCAAATTTTCCTACGGTATAGTTTCTTAATCTCTGATATTACGGTACTAAAAGAGATGCAAATACCGAAAAATTGAGGTGGCTCAAATTTTTTTAAAAATAAATCTATTTTTTTAAATTTCCAAACTTTAATAACGCGATTCGACTTATTTGAAACTCGGTAAAGAGAATATATTATGTTTATTTTATTGAGATCTACAAGCCCTGAAAAATATTTGCACTTATACTCACCTTGTATAATAAAAATTTTCAAACCCAACAAACAACAGATGATTATAAAAATTATAAGTGTACTAGAGAAAGACATTTTACAATAGTTATTTTACAAATTGGTGCTTATGTTTAAAAGCAACTGACGATATACTGATGCAAATTGATTAGTTAGTTATGGAGTCACTAAGGATCTTACGTCACTTTAGTTAGAAGACTAACCATTTAATTTTTGCTAATCCAATCTTTTTTGAGCTCTAATCGGGACCGGCCCACCGGGAATTTTCCCGTTTTCCCATATGGCCCATCCACCCCTGGTCTCGACCACAAATAACATATAAATGTCTCGACCATGTTCAAAATTTCTTCTCTTAAATAGGTACCGCACACAAAAAAAGACTAAATAAGAAATGATGCAAGGGCATGTAATGAGGTAAGGGAGCAGGGAAGCGAGGGGCATGTTGAAATTTGTTTGTTTAGGCTTTAAAATGTGTGGTCGCCGCACGGAGAAAAGGGAACTACATTGTACTTATTTATGGAGACGAGACCTATATAATAAAAATTTTCAAACACAACAAACAATAGATGACATAAAAAATATACACATATATCCTTCAAATCTTGTAAAGCTGGTTTATTATTTATCAAGATACATAATATAATATTCAATCAAATCATAGTTATTAAAACGTTACGAAAACGTTGATTACGAAAAATATTCACTCAAATATTCCGATTAGCGCAATATCGCGATATCTCCTATATTTTTAAACAACTGTAGATATCTATTGAATCTTAAATATTGCAATGTTTATATAGAGAAATTGAAAGATGCCACTGATTTTGCCAACGTTTCTAAGAAAACGCACTGCATTTCTATTTTTATTTGAAAATATTTCCAGATATATGAACCGACTGAGACCGGGCTGTCACAAACAATTCAATCGTTTTATCACGAGGACTTGACGTGATATCCTTGAGCCAAACAAATCCTACAATTTCGATTATATTGTTGTTTCCGATAATAAATTGAATAAATTTGCAGTTATAAAATCGTTAGTTTCATGGCTATCGGCGGTTCATGCTAATTTACTAGAAGGTTCAAACCGCAAAATTTATTTCTACAGTGGCGGGCGCGTGGGTTTTCAAATAAATTCCAGCTGTGTTAAGAATTGGTTTTAATAGATATTTTTCTTAAGTATTTTTGCGGCGATTAATTAAAATTAATACAAAAATACAATTTAAAGAAATAATTGTTAAATAAAAATGTATTTATTTAACAAAAAATGGCGGATTGTTACTAATCTTAGATGTACTTATTATATCTTATACAGTGTGTCCCAGGCTGAGCGTGCATTAAAAGTACTCTGAAGAAATACAATATCTAGATCGGAGATTTTTTGCAAATCTGTTTTACAACGGGATCTATCGATTGAAAATATTTTCAATATGGCGGTATTTCCGGAAATACCGGAAGTCGACAGTAACTTTCTTATTTTAAATCGGTGCCCCAGTTTTTTATTACATACTTAAATTCTCTGTAAAATTCTACGAATTATGATGTAAAACACTCTATACCTAACATTAACCGCTTTTGAAAAAAAATTAAAATTTTCGCACGAAAAAAACTGCCTGTAAAAAAAATTGTATAGTCTAAAAATCAAATTTAGTGATTACCACAGCCACTGTGACATAAAGAGAAGACATGTGGCTATCTATTTCAAAAATTAAATTGTTTGAATATCATATAATAATCGCGGTAGCTGTCATAGAATAATTGAGCAATTAAAAAATAATCATAAATCATTTTTTTCAAATGGGAACCCCCTTTTTTATTTCACTTGTGAAAAGGTTTTTCAATTCGTTACTTTTTGACTATACATGTTCCTAGACCTAAAACGAATGGTTTTTAAGTTATTTTAGATTTAGTTTTAAAAAGTATATTTTTCATGATTTTATCTAGCCTCCTTTGACATTAAAGGCGGAATTACATTACTGTCACCATAGACTAATGTCATGTACTAGAGATAGATTGGACACTGATATAAAACAAATGGGTTCGTCATTTAGAGCCACCTGGTGATCCGGAAGAAACTAATGGAGAGTTTTGGCATAACATAATTTTAGTGTTCCGTTACTTATTAACGCTAACTAAAACGGTAACGTTATTCAAGCTCAAAATTACTCCTTATAAAATATAAAATAATAAATATAGACTTTTTTGTTGCCATTTTATGTTTTATTAAACCATTAGAAGTGTAACATAATTAAAACAAAATTAAAATATATACATACATTTTAAACACCAACAATAGAGCACATAGCGCCTATTTTTTGATTTAACAAATAAATTATATAGCAAAAATATTATACAGGGTCCGGCAATAGTGCGTCGGGCATCTGTAGCTCCTAAAATAAAAAACTTGGAAATTTTCTTTAAGTGCAAACCTAAAGTATGTACTAGAATGTATTTCAGGAAAATATTTTAACTTCTACAGGGTGGCTCAAAAAAGTGTGAGTGGATCGGGATGATTTTTTCAAATGGAACACCCTGTATATTATTGAATTTTTGGCTTCCTTTCAGATCACTTTATATAATCCTAAGACATGAGTAAATATATTTCGATAAATTAAGAGATATTAATAAATAAATAAAAATTAAATATTTTTCAGCCTTTCTTAAAAAAATTATTAATAATACAAGAACTGTCCTGAAATCAAAACTATATTAGATATCTACTTTAGATAGTCTGTACTTACTTGGCTATAAATATAGAAATCGTAAATCATACAGGATGTTCAAAATTCTACGCCAAACTTTCTAAAATATAAAATAATTTTTCTTTGTTTTTTTAAATGGTACACCCTGTATATTATTTTTTCAATAGATGGAGAATTAAAAAATGAACATTTCTTGCATTTAGAGTATTTCAAAATTTTTACCGGTTTCGCAGATATTCCCGGTTTTGTATTTCATATTAGTAGTGGGAACTATCGAATGAATACTATCGAAACATTCGATAGTTGCAATTCATTCGAATAATTCGATAGCTAGTAAAAAAACATTCGTTGAAAACTATTCGAATAAAAATTATCGAATAGATGCGTCATCTGCCTTGAAATATTGTATTCTAGTAATTCGGCAGCAAAAACCAAAACGGTATGTGTTAATACAAAACAAACAAGAACAAGACACTACATACCAAAAAATATAAAAAAAACTATTATTTACTTTCAAGCTTTATGAAACTACCCGCATTTATGATTATATTTATCAATATAACTTATGTACAAATACAAATTTGTAATATTCCACAAGAATAAATAAAACAACATAGGTAAATAAAATAAACTATTTTATTAATAATAACACCTTCCAACTTTTATACCTTAAAGGTTGATTAATTAACTTTAATCTTAATTTTTTTAAACCAGTACCTTTTGACATTATTTTTCTGCAGTACTAAAATCCATTATTTACCTATCGTGTGATGTCGATATTTTACAGCTGCTCCAGTTTTTAGTATGTGTTTAATTTGATCCTTCTACCATATACGAGATACACTTATCTACGACGAAATGGTATACAAACTTTATCGATGGCAACTTCATTGGTGTATAAAACTTTCTGTCTGGGCAGCAGTATAAACCATAAACTGTGCAGTACAGTTAATTTTCACTCGATTTTTCCTCCACTTGACTTCAAAAGACACAAAACACAGTAATAATACGAATCAACATGCATCATCTTCCAAAACGCAGGGTATTTAACAAAAGTTGACACAAAATTCTAACCTATAATTTGGCAAGACTTTGACAAGCGTCAAAAATGACAAAAATCTAAAGGCGAGTTCATACGCATCGGCGTCCGTTTGTCGTTCATCGTTCCGTCAAACCAATAAAATTGAAATACGATCTGTCATTTTTAAATAAACCAATAAAACTGGTTAAAAACAACAAGACACGACGCATGACGGATTTATATTTAAACCCATCCACAGATAACTTAAAATTATTAGAAACTTTTTTAGTAAAATAAATAGATTGGTATGGGACGTCATCTGCTTTTCTTCTGTCATCGTCTGTCGAAATCATACCTGAGAAAAAAAAACAGAGTATAGTTGATATTATTAATAATATACCGTATAATCGAAAAAAGGCGCAAAGTTGCATTGGAATATTGTTGATGACATACTGCTTTCTGAACAAAATGTCACAATATGACATGGCCAGATCCCAGATCTATTGATTACATCATTAGACGCTTGACGTTTAATGTCATAGGCTACTGGTTTAAATCAAGAAAAATGACTCTTTAAAACTAAATCTTAAATAACTTTTAAACGATTTATTTTAGGTATAGGAACATGTATAGTCAAAAAGTATCGAATTGAAAAACCTTTTCACTAGTGAAATAAAAAAGGGAGTTTTACCATTTGAAAAAAATGATTTATGATAATTTTTTAATCGCCCAATTCCATGACAGCTATACCGCCCTTATTATATGACATTCGAACAATTTAATTTTTGAAATAGATAGCCATATGTCTTCTCCTTATGTCACAGTAGCTGTGGTAATCACTAAATTTGACGTTTAAGCTATACACATTTTTTTGACAGGTAGTTTTCTTTCTCGAAAAATTTAAAATATTTTTCTTCTCAAAAACGGTTAATGTAGATATAGAGTGTTTAATATCAAAATTCATGAAATTTTTACAGAGAATTTAATTGTGTAATAAAAAATGAGGGTATTAAAAATGGGGGATGTTTAAAATAAGAAAGTTGTTGTCAACTTCCAGTATTCCGGATGTGCCGCCATTCTGAAAATATTTTTAATCGATAGATCTCGTTGTGAAACAATGATGTGCAAAAAATCTCCGATCTAGATATTGTAATTCTCTAGAAACTTCTAATGCACGCTCAGCCTGGGACACGCTGTATACTGGGTGCGTCTCAAAAGTGGCCCACCCCTATTTTTCAGATAAAACAACGAGATTTGGTATGTTAGTATATATGACATAAATTAGGATTGATTGACATATTCAATTGTTTTCGGTCAGTTCCGGTTTAACCGGAAATGACTACAACTTTTGATTTTTAAATGGCACCCTCAGTATTTTTTTACTTTATTCGATAGAAAATGTCACTCTGAATAGAATGACATATCGTATGTCAACTTTTCACATTTTCACATATGGTTTATTTGAAATTATAACATGCGGTTCGTAACGACAATTTCGATATGATTAAAAATTCGAATTGGGCATCTTTCAACATGATGTCAATTAGACAAAAACTAGACCACAGACAATAGTCAACATAGGGACTGTCATGTCATCTTCATATATAAATTAGAAACCTGTACTTTAATGTCTTTTGCGCCGTCTGGCGATGCGGAAGAAACTAAATTTGGAGTTCTATAAAATTACCATTGAGTGTCTAGGGCATGACTGTCACGTCACGTGAGTTCACATGCTATCACAGTAAAACTGAGTTCACGTGTGGTTTAAAGGAAACACATGCGCATTTTATTATGAACCGAAAGCCATTTCTCGTTATTCGTTCAGCGTTCTTCTCAAGTTTAACAACTTTGGTCCTATACTTAACGTAATAATGAATCAGATAAATAGTTCTTCATCTTCATCTTCTGAGTTTGAAGAAGATTTAGAAAACGCATGGAGTTTTATTTTAATATTTTATATTGAATTTTAATATTATAGGTACATAGTATTGTTGAAATATGCAGTTATATTTGAGAAACATCTAGTAAATACCCATTTTATGTTTTTCAATTAATTTTTTATCATCATCATCATGTTGGTTTGTTGAACTGACACAGAATATTTTATTGTCATCAGTTATTAAATAATTTTATATTTTTTCAAGTCAAACAAGCTAGCTTCCATTTGAATTCTATCAGAGTAATACCTATTTAAAAAATATTTTTTTATTTTTGAAATTATTTCTGTTTCAGTGGTGAAATAGGTAGGTTATTCAGTATCCAGCCTTTTTCTAGAAAAGAATCCGCCACAAAATTTTAAACGTTATTTTACTTACTCTACAGGAGTGTTTTATGATAGATAGATCCCTATGCAGTGCAGGTATGATACCTATCTTTTATTTTTTGAAATGATGTACTATAAAATTTGTTAATAGAGGAACTAAATAATAGTCTAATTTAAATTTTATCAAAGTAAATTTAAAATTTTTGTGAATCGTTACTTATATAACCGTAAAGTAATTTTCCTCTCTATGTCAGGATGGCCGAGCGGTCTAAGGCGCCAGACTCAAGGTTTCCTTGCCTGTGAAAGCGGGTTCGAGCGTTCTGGTCCTCTCTGAGGGCGTGGGTTCGAATCCCACTTCTGACAAACTTTTTTATTTTTTTTTTCATGAATAAATAAATTAGTATTATCACTAGTTATCTTTTTATAATTAAAATTATATGATGAATGCCGTATATTTTCATTTTCTAGGAAATTTGGGGGTGTTTTTTTCAATTATTTGGTACCTATATTAAGGCAAAAGGTTTTTGAAACTTGAAATTTGGAAACTTGAAATTTGAAATAATAAAAATATTTTTCCTGAAAGTTTAAAGTTAAGAGACGACCAAGATACGAGGGGTGTCCCAAAACTGCCATATTTCAATTTCACTTTGTAGTAGGGTTACCAGATGAAAACTTGTCCACCAGTAGCGTGTCGTGGATAAAAGGGCGGAGGGGCGAAGACCTTAAGGGGCGTAATGATCAATAAAGGATCAAATAAATTACAAACTTTTTAAAATAATGAGACTACAGCAGAAAGCTTTTTACATTGCAGGTGTTCTAAAAAGTTGAGTACTAAAACAGTTATTTTAAACTTTTTGGCTTATCTCTGGACTCGGTTGTTTTTAATTTAACTTAATAAAATTAGCCCATCTCTAACGCTAACTATGCCTCTCTCTGTATACTGTAATTAAATATATCAATGTAATTAGTACCTGAGCATGCGCTTACAGCGAAAGTGTGCAATACGGTTGGTTCTTGAAGATTTGACCCCATTTATCTATCTATCGTTCAAGTTTTGAATGCGAAAAATTACTAATAGAAAATACGTGCAATTTAAAATGTTAACTGATCTCGTATATGGTTAGCGGTTTTTTGGTATTAATGGTTTATTTATATGTATTGCAATATGTTTAATTCTCGATTTAATTGGGTTTAGGTTTGATATTAATATGTAGGTACCGAATTCTAGTAATTGTCTAGTTTTTTGCTGTCCTAGGGGATTTTTCAATTCTTTTTGCCATATATCTAGCATGCAACTCAAACTTTCTATAAATCGGTAATGGATTATTTCAATTCTAGAAAATGATACCATTTAAAAGCAATTGAGTTGTAAAATCGGAGGTATGAAAAAAAAAAGGAATAAAGCAAATATAAAAAAGGTATAAATCAGTATATATTTTAATAGGAAATACGACACAAAATATTAACCAAATTTCTTTCGAAAGAGTTGAGTACACAATTTCCCACCACTCCTCTCGGTCCTGTACTACTTGGATCCAGTTTTCTCTAAATCTCTTTAAGTCATCTGACCATCTTGTCGGAGGTCTGCCTCTGTTTCTGAGAGCATCCTGTCTTGGCCGCCATTCTAGTATTAGCTTGGTCCATCTATCATCCGTTCTTCTGGCGATATGCCCAGCCCAGTTCCATTTGAGTTTTTTAAACAGATATATAGCATCTGCTATTCGTGTATGCTGTTTAAAAACTGTACTGGGTATCTTGTCTCTTAGAGATACACCAAGCATTGCTCTTTCCATATGCTCGTTGGGCTACACGGATTTTTTCTATGGACTTTTTCGTCAGTGTAAGTGTCTCTGCGCCATATGTAAGTACTGGCATAACGCACTGATGGAACACCTTCCTCTTTAATCACATTGGTAGATCTGATTTTAACACATATCTTAGTTTGCCGAATGCTGCTCATGTTAGTCCTATTCTTTGTATCTCGTGCGTCTGGTTATCGCGACCAATTGTTATTTTGTGCCCCAGATATTTATATGAATATACTTGTTCTATATTTGCTTCGTCTACCGAGACATTTCCACTAATAACAAGATTGGTCATTAGTTTGGTTTTTGAATAATTTATGCGTAGTCCAATTTGATCTGACGCCTCACTGTATTTGACACAGATAGTTGATCGAAAATTTTTTATGTAGACCTTATATAAATTATTGCTATTTTCAATTAAAGAGGAAATAATATGAACAAAATAAAGGATAATTCGTCGATTCTAAAAAAAGAAAGAAAAATCACTGTTCCAGTGTTTCCACGGTCAATGCCACTAATGCCAGTAGTAATATCGCAACTAATACTACTAATGCTACGACTGATCCGCGAGCAATGCCCATACCACTAAAGTCGCTACTAATGCCAAATTGTGCTATACTGCTAATAGCACTAATGCGATCGCTTTGTACACAACAATGCCATCGCGGTTTACACCTCGCATTAGTATATCACTGATTGGCATATTAGAGGAAACCAAGAATGTTTTTCTCATTTTATCAGCAAAGTCGCAAAAAGTCGCAGTATTTTATTTTACTGTATGAAAGCCTAATGTTTACTAAGTAAAACGTATATACACAATATGCCGAATTCTTCGAAATGCGCAACTAAATCTCAAAGTAATAATAAAAATGTCACAAATTTAATCAAATTTTCTGAACGCCTAACTTTTAGTTGCAAAAAAAATCGGTAGTATAGAGAATATCAAAATAAATAATACGTTTTTGTAGAATACATACCTGCAGCTTGCTGAGCCATTTTCAATCAAAACAATAATATAAACGTAAAAAGAGCACAAGAACAACAATTTATAATTTTAAACATAAAATTTAGCCATTTACCTCTTATCTGTGTAAAGTAACAACTTTGACGTTTCGTTGAAACAAATGAATGCAACTAAACGCACCCATAGCAACGTAATTCATGGCAGAGATGATTTAACTTATCTTTTTTTGGGAAATCTTAAACACATTTGCTTTTTCAAATTTTGATCACCTTTTTCATGCTAATACCCCACCGTGCGCCTGTTTAAGTGTTTCTAGCATATTTTGTGTTTCGTGTATTTTGTCTGTAATCAGCACCAAGTCATCAGCAAAACGCAGGTTATTGAGCATTGCCCCGTTAACATTAATGCCCATTTCCTCCCAGTTTAGTCTTTTGTCACATATTATTCTAATAGTGCTATGAACAATTTGGGGGAAATGGTATCGCCTTGCCGTACTCCTCTTTTAATACGGAATTTATTTGTGTTTTCATGTAGCGATACAGATGCTGTTGCATGGGTGTCTATACGACATTCGGCTAGGGCCTTGAATAATTTGTGTTGAACGATAGAGGTTGTATATTGGGATGATCTTGTACATGATTTCTTCCTGTAGGTACAGTTAACATAAGTGTATATTTAATATTTACGTATCTGCACGTGTCTCACATACTATTGAAGATATGGATTATTGTTATTGAACTGTTATAAAAATAAACTAATAAATTCCAAAAAAATTATCATTTATTACTCAATCTATCGATACTTGTACGAGACAACCTACGTACCAGGGTAAAATGTTTCAAATTGGGCAACCGTTAAGATTTCTTGCCGCAGAAAATTTCGCAATCCATTTCAAACGCGAATTGTTTTGTAGATTATTAGTACAGTGAAAGTCACCAAGTTAGATATTTTAATTTTTCGATCGACATGTACGGTACTGTTTCTTTTGCCTCAGATCAATAAAAACAATAATTATTATTCAGTATATTGGTGTGTGTATGACAGTGGCGCATCTAGAAATTGAATCTGGGAGGGGTGGTGACAATATTTAAATAAAATAAAAATTTAAATTAAATTTATGCTGTGAAAGGAAAAATATACTTTGATTGGTGTGAATTTTCTATATCAATTGGTATGGTTAACATTTTGTGACAATTTTATTTTGGGTAGAATGTAGAATAAGTGAGAGAGGGGTTAATCATCACGTTCTTAATCGATCTATTGTGTTCCCCTTCCTTCGTGTTCTTTATGTTCTTTTCCTGGTGTATCATTATAAGTTCAGAGTATTCCGGAGCACAGCGAGCCGAACATTCGAAACGAGACTTTCGCGTTTCGACTCCGGATGAAATGCTCGTCGCCAGCAGCGAACAAGAGTTACATTACAGAGCTCGCCTCAAGTCAATCTTCGCCTTAAGATGTCCGTTTTTAGCCGACCATACCAACAGGTTTGGTAGGCTACTAAGATCGGCAAAATTGTTTTTTTAATTTCACTCAAAATGAGTTATTTGGGTCATAAATGACATAAGTACAAAATATTTTTATGGTGTCTGTCTGTTTGTCGGTCCGTCTGTCTGTAACACGATAACTCAAAAACCGCTAAACCGATTTTAACCAAATTTGGCACAGAAATACTGTGGCACACGAAAATCTGGCCATTAGTTTTTGGTGGGGGTGTGGGGTTGGTAAGGGGGTATGAGAGGGGGTTCAAAATTTTAAAAAATCGTAACTCCAAAATGACAGTAGCTAGCGAAACGCGGTTTTCAATTTAAGATTAGGAATAATATTTGCAACAAAATTTGTAATAACATCGGAATCAGTCAATGCCGCAGTTTTTGAGATAAAACAAATTGGAAAAATTCCTTTACTTTGAAACTAAAAGAACTGCCTACCAACTTTTTATTAACATATTTTAGTAGGGGCGGTTATACGTGCCTCCCGGCGCCAATTTTTTTCGTTCGCTTACACACAATGTTTTATTAGGACTTTTTTTCATAAATCTCAGTGAAATAAGTGAACCTAGACCTTCGGGTGTAGTGTACAGACTGTTTAAGAGTCTATTACGCTGTACTCTGTACCGTTGGGGTCGCTCTCAGGGGTCGCGTAAAGCGGGTGTGTAGCCGCGCGGGTGTATGTATACCTCAAATATATATTTCAGAAATCTGCCTAAAGCTTAGCCCGATCCTGTCGTGTTAAGCCATATCCAAAATTCCAAACACGTGCTTTGATTCAAGTTTGCAGAGCTTCCGCATTTGCCATAAAATAGCGAGCAATTTGTTACAAAACCATATAAATTATATATCACTGTAATCACAAAACTTCAATCTATTTCCATATTGTAACAGAGTTTTAAATTATGTCTTTAATTTCGAGAAAATTAAGTCCAAACATAAGGGATATTTTATTGATGTTTGACCATCAAAATCTTAAAACTAAAGTTATCTAAAAATATGCTACAATACGGATATAGTATAATCCTTTATCTTTAATTTTCTTCTTCATTTGTGTAAAAATACCTAGCCAGTAAAACGTTAAATGCCGAACCCTTATTTTGCTACTTTTTCGGGCTAGTGAAATCGACTCTTAAGACGTAAGATAAAACATTTTGCGCAGACGGAGTTTAAAGGTACGCGCACCCTGACCCGCGCCGCATTATTCGCTATTTTGTTTCTTTTTGCCCCTACTACAACCGGATTTGCCAATCAAATTTCTCATCAGTCGCTTCCGGAGTCCTGTCTGCGGTGATAAGCGTGTTTTTTTAATCTTTCTCGACAATGAATGACAACGAACAAGAAATAATTATAAGCTCCTTGCTAATAGAAGAAGAAGAAATTACGAGAAAGAATCGAAAGTTATGGGTTCACAATATTTGCAAAAATCCACATTATTTCCATATTTAATTGAGGATGAACTAAAAATGTTTCAATATGAGCCATGAAAACTTTGCGAACTTTCTTAGCATATTGAATTTCTAATCTCCTCTTCGGCTACCTACGTAGAGTGGAAGGAATTGCGTGTGACGTCAGCAGCACTAGCCGCATTTATCGAAAATCATTCTGGCCCAACAATGCTGGCCGCATTTTCGTCGATGCGATTCGTGCGGCTCTGGCTAGTGTGCGCACCTTCATTGAAAGTAATGGTGCGCTTAGACTTGAGCACGCACGAGCTGAGCGTGCGCGCACGGCATTCGTTCGCGCTCTCGGCTCCGTTCAAATTAAAAACTTATTTTTCGAATGAAGTGATCCATTTGTGCGCGCACAGCAGAGTTGTGTTGGCGAAAATAATGGACGACCAAGAAATAGTCGAGATTAAAAAGGAGAAAAATCGAAAACATCGTCGCTGGTGGCAAACCCAAATTTTTAGAAATCGATATAATTTACTGCAACAACTTAGTGTCTGAGGAGGGCTATGAGATCAGTTCAAAAACTTTACAGGAATGACCAGACCCGACTTTGAATATTTACAAAATTTAATAACACCAGAAATTACGAACAAAAGATACAAATTTTAGAATAGCAATTTCATTAATATCGGCATATTCAATATTCATTTTTCACTTTAACATCCTATAATATTGGTATATATATATATATATATATATATATATATATATATATATATATATATATATATAAACGGGATTTGGTTTATTTAATACTCATTTCCAACTACAGCCTATTGCTGCCTTCCGTTACCCTACGCCACACATCTCGATTTAGAGCGTCATCAGCTTCTAGGTTACAAGCTTCCATTGCTTCCGTAACCGTTCCGTTCCAGGATTTTCTAGGTCTACCTCTCTTTCTTCTGCCCTGGGGAGCCCATTGAAAAACTCTTTTTGGCCACCTGTTCTCCGGCATACGCAGAACGTGTCCAAACCATTTTAAGCTGGATTTTTCGATTCGATCCAGTACTGTCTCCTCCGATGCATTCATGATACGCCTGACCTCGATGTTTGTCTTTTTTTCCATTGGCTTGATATACCTGCGCTTCTTCTAAGGTAGTCCATTTCAACAACTTCGATTTTGCGTTTCGCGTCTGCACTCAGAGTCCATAGCTCTGAACCATAGCAAAGAACTGACTCCACCAATGTTCTTCCAAGTCTCTTTTTAGTTGTTGCAGATAAGTTTCGGTCCCACCAGAGGCTGTTAAGACATCCAATAACTTGTTTGCTCTTCTGATTCGGGTTTGTATTTCTACTTTGCCCAAACCCTCGTTGTTGATAGTAGCACCCAGGTATTTAAATTTGTCTACTTGTTGAGTCTGGACGTTATCATTAATGAAGACTTCAAAACAAGCATTGGAATTGACAGCTAAGTATTCGGTCTTCTTTAGACTAACCTGAAGTCCCCATTTGTTGTATTCTTGATAAAGCCTCTTAGTCATGAACTCTAGATCGTATGAGTACTGCGCAATCACGACCTGATCGTCTGCAAAGCTCAGGGTAAATAGTGTGTTGTCCTCAATGGGTATTCCCATACCTTGACATTTCGTCTTCCATTCCCTAAGGACTACTTCGACGTAAGCGTTGAAGACAGAGGAGATAAGCTGCATCCTTGTCGCAACCCTTTTGTGGTGTTAATTGGATTAGATAGCCTGTGTCATAACTTAACGTACGATTCATTTTCTTTATATAGCTCTTTTATTATCTTAAGCAAAGGTCTATCTACTTCTAAGATATTCAAGACTTCCCATATCTTGCTGCGGGGAATAGAGTCGTACGCTTGCTCAAAATCAATAAATGCTAGATGGACTTCTTGATCTACTGCTATCTTTTTTTCCATCACCTGCTGCAGGACAAAAAGGTTATCTATGCAAGATTTCCCCGGTGCGAATCCGCTTTGGTCTTCCGAGATTTTGTCACCAATACTGTCCCTGAGCCTACCCTGTAGCACCTTTCCAAAAAGTCTGCTGACCGAACTGTTAATGCTTAGGCCTCTATAACAAGCGGGGTCGTTACGATTTCCCTTTTTAAAGATGGACACTATGGAGCCACTCGCCATTCTCAGGGTAGTTTACTTTGCAGGCAGCACTGGTTAAATAGCTCTGCCAGACGCCAGCGCAGTCTTTGGGTTCCACACTTTAACAATTCCGCTACAATATTACCAGGACCTGGTGACCGTCCATTTTTCAGTTATAATATTGGTAACTTTTCATATTCTTCAATTAATAATAACGAAGATTCATTGATCCACTTCATAATTTTAATAAAGAAAACGAAAAAAAATCACACACGCACGCACGAACGCAGACAAAACAAATTGTCGGTGCAAACTGAGCGTTCGCGCACACAAAATCCCTTTGAGCACGGATCAAAAACCGACACCAGACGGCTCACGTTCGCGGCTGCTCGCGCACAGACAGATTCAGAGTGAGCGTGCGCGCACAACCGTTTACACTTCACCATTCGCGTAGGATCAGTGCGTGCGTGCTCAAGTCTAAACGCACCATAACACAAACAATATTTTTCTTCGGCCGATGCGGCGCGTGCGGCTCTGGTCAGTGTGCGCGTACCTTAAAAGAACTACAAGTAATGCTAATTTAAATATGGCATTATTGTATGATTTGTATTGAATGAGTGGTTTTATCTTTTATGGCTTATTTTATCATTCAAACAGAACAATTTTTATGAACGATCGAGAACAAAATAAAATAAGACTGCAATCAAACATCGGTTCCATGGTTGACTTAATTATATTTATTTATGATTATATGGTATTAATTGTAGTGTAATTCTTAACTGGAACACGCTATATAACAGCACATTTCATCATTGATTATAGCTGAAAAATTGTTATTGAATGCATACATTTTGCGTGATAAAATTATTTCTCCGATAAAACTCAACAAAACCTCAATTTTTTTGGCAGTGCACAAAAAACGCAAAAAATATGTAAACTATCTGAGTAGTTATTTTTATTCAATAAAAATTTACAGTATTATATAAGAAAAGACAATAACCGAGCACATTTTTGTAGTTAGAGTAGATTTGAGTTATAATTCATTAATCGTTGGTGATGACAGAAAATTTATAATTCTACTAGCATTGTTGTTAATAATTGCCCCAGATTTGGATTTTTTCTAGTATGCAATTAAATAGTGCTTCAGGTAAATGCATATTTAAATATTATGATAAGGCTTTAGGGTTTCATTGATTTAATCTGATCTATATTGAAAGTTATTCAACATAACAGGCAATTTATTCAGCGTTTACTTTGTTAAAAGAAATAAATTAATACATATATTACATAGTATGTTATTTATTAATGAAATATCATATTACAAAAAGATGAAATCTAGTTAAAATTATCTTTCTTGTTACTATAGTATTTGTTATAAAATATTTCCGTATGAGATTTTATCTCTCAAATGAAATAGGGCCTCAGGTTCTCAAGTATGGGGTATAGGTTTATTCATATTTTATACATAAGATTTGGAATCCTGGCCTTTATAAATAATATCAATTGATTATTTACTGTAGTATGTATTATGTATCACTCTGAGTAAGAATTAGAGTTTAAAGAAAACAAAAGTATCTTACGATATTCTCTGTGACTACTCTGACAGTCTAGTCATCTATTTTGCACCTTTGTTGTATTGAAAATCCTGTCAAAATCTATGTAGTCGTTAAAGAAGATTTAATTATAACTTTTGTGTTTATTCATATTCGATTCTATCTTACAAAGGTAGGCAAAATATTTTATAGAGTATCTTTAGGTTTGTTAATTACCAAAATATACGATTTTGAGAAAAAAAAAATGTTTTTTTGTGTTCTTCTTTTGAACAAATTAATTTTTATTAAGAAACTATTTGAGACAGAGTTTACCAAACATGTTTGTACCTACTACTGGGTAAATGAATTTGTAGATATAGTATGACTTTTTTTGAAGCTTTAGTTTTGGAGATATAAATTTAATCGGACCTTTTAAAAAAAAAATATTTTTTATTAAAAAAACTATTTGAGACAGAGTTTTTTTACCAAAAATGTGTTTTATACCTACTACTGGGTAAATGAATTTGTAGATATAGTATGACTTTTCTTGAAACTTTAGTTTCGGAGATATAAATTTAATCGGATCGACCATATCTGTTGGTATCGTCGGCTATTAAGATCGACAATTTTTTTTTTAATTTCACTCAAAATGAGTTATTTGGGTCATAAATGACCTAAATACAAAATATTTTCATGGTGTCTGTCCGTCTGTAACACGATAACTCAAAAACCGCTAAACCGATTTTAACCAAATTTGGGACCCGAGAATCTGGCCATTAGTTTTTGGTTGTGAGGGGGGTGGGGGGTTGGTAAGGGGGTATGGGAATGGGTTAAACATTTTAAAAAATCGTAACTCGAAAATTACAATAGCTAGCGAAACGCGGTTTTCAATTTAAGATTAGGAATAATATTTGCAAAAAAATTTGTAATAACATCAAAATCAGTCAAAGTCGCAGTTTTTGAGATACTAAAAAAAATATCAAGTATGGGCGGCTGGCTGTACGTGCCTCCCGGCGCCAATTTTTTTTTCTCAAGAAAGTTGTTCATTTTTTTGGAGAAAAAAAATCAGAGACGCATCGTGCAATGTAATATCTTTATAATTAAGTGGGCTTTGAATTTAATGTTAAAGATTTTTTTTTTCAATTTTGACAAATCACATTTGATTGAACTATTTTATCAAACAACATAAACAACATAATATATATTATATTATCAACCAGTGGCAGATACAGAGGGGGGGGCCATGGGGTCTGTAGTATTTTGATTCCAATCTGGAGTGCCATCACGACTGTTTTTTATCTTTAGGGATGAGACACTTGCGAAAAATACCCGGTATATAATTTGTGTAGATTATGTTCGGTTTGGTTTGCGCAAACATTTTAAATATCCATTTGTTTATAATGTGGCACAAAATAACTATTAAAAAATATTATTTACACTTATTTTATAGTCGCTGAACGGCACCTTAATTTTATTTACATGTGCAGAATATTTTCTGATTTGTGTCCCATATTATGTATGAACATCAATAAACATTACAGTTCTTTTTGCGTCAAAATAAAATACACGTTCACGTTTATAACTTTTTTATGTTTAGATTTAAAATTAAGTTAATTTTAATACGATTATTTCAACCATCAGCGGTGTGCTCCCGAAATTTGGCTGGAGTGGGGGATGACCATGACACGCTTACCATTACATTTTTTGGTGGGGGTTGTTTTAGAAATCCTTATTGTTTATGTCTTTTTGTCGTTTTTTTTGGGGGGGAGAGGGTGTGCTATATCTTCGGAATTAATTAATCGCCACAAAATTGGTATTTTTTAAAGAAATACTTGAGTTGAATATGATTTTTGAAACTATCCCCAAATAACAGCAATGTATTTCAACAATGCCAACTAAATAATAAAATAAAACTGTTACCGACATCTTGTTTGCCGACGGTGATACACAAATATAGTACCTACCGGGTCGTTAATTCGAAGGCTGCTTCGTACAGATGGAAAGAGATCAACCGATTGTAACAATCGTGTAAGGAAGAGAGACGGGTGAATCGTTTTAAATAAAACTTGAAGGTGTACTAGAGATGTCTTAATAATATCGGCACAGACAAAAAGTGGGAAGTTAGTTTCCTTGAGAAGTTTTAGTAGAGAAGAAATTACTAGAGATGGGTAGCTATTTATCGATCTATTAAAATTTTATTACTGACATTTTATTTTAACGTTCGATGTGAATAGGAAACAATAAATTATAACGATAATATTTTGAGCAGTTTTGTTCACAATGTTTAAAATTTGTGCTGAAAAATATTAGGTATTAATGTAGTTTTTATGATACAGGTTTAATATTTTCTTTTTTAACGGAATTCTTTAAATTTTTGTTATTTACTCGTTAATCTGAATTTATGGACAATATTTTGAATAAAAAAATCATAGAATGAGTTATCACTGTCAAGAATGCGTTTAGAAATTTAATAAAATTTTATTGGTCTTACTTTAAAATTATCTTTTTATGAACCTATTTAAAATATGATCAACAAGTTTATGATGGAGTATGCTATGTATGATGACAGGTAAGCAATTCTTATTAGAAATTATATTTGAACTGTCATTATCAAAGCCTACTTAGCCATGTAACTTTTTGATCGCACAATAGTAGAAATAGAAATAAATAGAAACTGTATATTAATTAGCTGCTAGGTAGAGGTTTTACAGGGTGTTTCAAAAAATATTGCCACATGTGCCACATCTCTCGTAGGCAGATTCCTCGCGTAAAAATAAGATTTATTTTTTATATCTACAGGGGGTTAGTCTTATTTCATTTTCCATTTATTATAATTTTCTTTCAAGTGCTTACGTGAGGTATTTTCCCACGAGAGTAGGCACATGTTTTTTTAAACACCCTGTAAATTATATTTTTATATACAGGGTCGCTTTTATGTATGGAAACGGTCGATTATTAGGTAAAGTATAGGAGGTACCGCAAAAAGTTAAATACAAAAGTTATAGGATTTTTAAGTATCTATTAGCGAGTAATAAATCTAAGTGTACAGGATGGGTCATTAAGTCGTGGCACATAAAAGTGTTATTTTTTAAACGGAACTCCCTGTAGATTATTGCATATTTCAGTTCTTCCTTCAATTCTAAGCAAAAATCGAAATACACACAATGTACCTCAAACCAACCGTTTCCGAATTATTGACTTTTGAAAATATGACTTAAACAATTTGATTTAATTAATTTCGATGTGTTCAGTTTCATTTAACGATGCCATTCTGCCGAAACTGCGATACTTAATAATATTTAACATTAGTTCTCAAGTTAGCATTTATAGATGTATAAAATGAGATTATATCAAGTCTGGAAATTACAAAATTTTCGTTTAACATTTCAATTCTTCAATTTATATTATGTATTACGATTATTGCTTAAAACTGAAGGAAGATTAATTGAAATATGCAATAATACACAGGGGATTTCATTTAAAAAAAATAAAGTTTGATGGGCCACAACTTTATGACCGACCCTGTATACTTAAATTTACTAGTAGCTAATAGGCATTTAAAGACCCATTACAACAGTATCACAGTTTCGGCAGAATGACATCATTAAATGAAACTGAACATATCGAAATTAATTAAATCAAATTGTTTAAGTGATATGTTGAAAAGTCAATACCTCGGAAACGGTTGGTTTGAGGTACATTGTGTGTATTTCGATTTTTCTTTAGAATTGAAGGAAGAACTGAAATATGCAATAACATACAGGAGGTTCTATTTAAAAAAATGAAACTTTGATGTGCCACAACTTTATGACCAACCCTGTATACATAAATTTATTACTCGCCAATAGACATTTAAAACCCCTATAATTTTTGTATTTAACTTTTTGCGGTACCTTGTATATTTTACCTAATAGTCGACAGTTTCCACACAACAGAGACCCTGTATAAAATTTATGAACAGTGTAACAACAACCATGAAACCATAAGATATCAGTACGGCTCTAATTCTTTTTGACTCAGTAAATACAAGGTTGTAAAAAAATTCACCCACCGATCCCGACTCAGGTCTCCATCCACCAAAGCGAACCAGTCTTCGAAACGACCTCACACAAGACGAGACAGACATAAATACAAACTCATACACGAGATACTAGGGATGTTGATATTCAAAAAAATATCGATATTAAAAAATACATTTTTGAAATGAATAAAACCCATCCGTTCACCGTTGAATAAAAAGACTAAGGAACTAGTATATGAACAAAATTGGGCAAACTTCGGAGGGAAATCAATGGCGTTCTATTTTTTTAACATATTTAAAATAGCGTGGATTCAATTATTTGCTTGTTTTATTTTAATATATTTAATATCTATACGGGGTGGCTCCACTCATATGACGCGGAGACTCCAAGGAAAAAGACAGTTTGTATTGAAACGAAATTGTGTGAACGTATGTAGGTTAATTTAGAGCATTTTTTAAAAACATAGAGACAGGGTGTTTATTATTTGATAAAATCTAGGTGGCTGTGATATGTCTGACGTTACTTCAACATGCTCTCAAATTAGTTCAACTAGTTATCATTTTGTGTCAACAAAAAAAAATCTCAGAAATTCGCAGAAAGTGGAAATATGCTACATCAGAAAAAATTATATGATGCAGTGTGCAGTGTGCATTTACCAATTAATATAAACAATAGTTGGAGTTTTATAAATACAGGGTGGTCCGAACTGTATTCCGGAAACTTCGGCAGCATATTCTGCAGATACAAATAAGTAAAAAAGTTCGTATAAATGTATGTCCTAAAATGTTTAGTTTCAGAGATAGAGGGTGTAGAAGTTTCATTTTTATTTCGATTTTTTCCGAATAATTTCTGAAGTCAATATTTGGATCAAAATTGGTGTCTAGGAGTTTTTTGATATGAGAAATTTGATTTTGATGTCAAAATGACTCCTACTAGTAGAGAGCGCCACCAACATCTATTTTAACAGTTTTGAAGCCTAATAACTTTTTGTCCGTACCTGTATAAAACTAATGAGGAAAACAATATACATCTCTGTGACTCTTTACATCAAAAATATATCTTTGTAAAAATCGCTACGAGCAACCGTTCTCAAGAACATATTTAGAATGGAAATAGTCAGTACATGTCATTATTGACGAAAAATAAAGACGTTAAGTAGATGGTTATTTCAATGAAATAATAAATTTGGGAAATTTTTATTTCTTTTTAAATTAATCATAAATTTTTCTTTGAAAAAATGATGATAAAACAGTTTCTGTTTGACTTTTGGCACAAAACCATTTCAAATTTATGATTTTCGTCTAATAACTAGTTTAATTTATGTCAATGATGACAGGTATGGATAATTTCGATTCCAAATATCTCGAAAACCACTACTCGTAGCAATTTTTACCAAGAGACCTTTTTTACATAAAAAACATCGGGTAAATGTATATTTTTTTACTCAGTAGTTTTATACCGGTACGGACGAAAAGTTATTACTCTTCAAACAAGTTAAAAAATATGTAGGTGGCGCCCTCTATCAGTAGGAGTCATATTGACATCAAAATCAAATTTCTCATGTCAAAAAACTCCCAGACACCAATTTTCATCCAAATATTGACGTTACTTCAGAAATTATATGGAAAAAATCGAAATAAAAATGAAACTTCAACACCCTGTATCTCCGAAACTAAGCATTTTAGAGCATACATTTATAGGAACTTTTTTACTTATTTCTATCTGCAGAATATGCTGACGAAGTTTCTGTAATACAGTTCGGACCACCCTGTACATACTGTTCTGTAACATATCCCCATTAAAAAACAGACTAGATAAATCAGGAGTATTTAAGCATTCTATTAATTGGTGAATACAGTCACCAATTAGAGAATGCTTAAATGCTGTTGATTTATTTAGTCTGAATGTTTTCATGGGGATATGGTTAAAGACAGTATTGACAAAACTCAACCAACTATTGTCGACAACGTGAAAGAAATGATTGTAGCTGATTTTCAAAGTATAACTCCACATGCTCCTCTTAACATGAACAGATCTTTTGAAAAGAGAATCGTTGTATGCAGTGAACAGGAATGGGAGCATTCTCGGGAGCATTTTAAGCATTTGATTTCATCTAGTTAATTTTTGTCACATAATTATAGGTTTATATCTAGTTTTAATTCTGTAATAATTAAAATATGTTTTAAACGTGTATCTTTTTATTACCTTTGAATATTTTACTCTACATCCTATAATTTTTGTTCAGTTAACAAAAAGTATATCACAGTCACCGTAGATTTTGTTAAATAATAAAGATCTACTGGCGCAAAATCATAAAAATTAAAATCTCTAGGAAAATATTTGTCTAAGGGGTAAGCAACCTTAATAGTATTTTATAGAGATATAAATTCTCCATTGAATGTCGGTATAATATACTGGGTCTTCATTGAAAAAGTCAAAAGTGACCAATATTCAATATTAATTTTGTCTCACTCTGTATAACTTTTCGGGTCAAATGTTAATTTGGTTTAACATACTATGGTTATTAATACATTAAGTAAATCATTACAAAAAAAACAACTTTGATGTGTAACTTTTTTGGGGACACCCTGTAGAACTCTATATATTTTTATAAATGCCTTTCATTAACCTACATATTAAGGTTGATTCTCACTATACCTTCCGTTTCCATTCCATATCCGTTCCGTATTTTTTATTGTATTGACGCTATACGTAAGCTTCCGTTCCGTATCAGTTCCATACTTTTTATGGTACAAATATACCATTACGAAAGTTTTATTTTAAATATGTGTATCTTTTAAAAAACGTAATAGATTTAATTACGAGGTTAAAGAATAAATAAAATCAGCAAAATGTTAACAGAGCTGGTACAAATGTAAGAACTTGACAACGCTGTTTCCGATATGCTTCAGTCCGTCCGCCAAAAAAATGTATTGTATGTAAATGAAGGAAAGGATATGGAACGGAAGGGAAACGGAACGGATAGTGTGCATTGGCCTATTCATTTACATGTTATAATATTTTATGTAAACGGAAGGGAGCTGATATGGAAGGTATATTGAGAATCAACCTTTATGCTCCCAAAATTTCATTTCAATATAAACTACTGTTCTCCTTGGAGCCTTCGCGTCGTATGAGAGGCGCCACCGTGTATTTTGTAAAAAGCATATCGATATATTTAGACAGATCGATACGTTTTCTACATCCCTAAGAGATAAGTAGCAAGGTGGTAGTACCGAAACTGTGTGTAAGAACCTGCCTTTCCTTGTTTTCAGCGGGGCAGGCGCTCTAAATGCCTCTACTTCTTCTCCTCGGTACTAATACGATGCTTGTTTTCACCAAAGGTTCGTCACACAGCGACAAGGATGCGGACTCGAACACGCCGGAGAAGAGCGCGCGCGCCCCCGAGCGCAAGCGCAAACGGAAAGCGGACGACGCGGGCGGCGGACTCGCGGGGGGCGGCGGAGCGCCGAAGGGCGGCGGGCGTCCCGCGCTCCCGTCGTCCGACAAGAAAATCAACGAGTACTTCAAGCATTCGGGCAGCAGTCCGATCAGGCACGGGGGCGCCAAGAGCCCCAGTCCGCAACAGCCCTATCCTATGGTAAGTCAATCGTTTAGAATTTAGGTTAGTTATATGCACTTTTTGAGTCGCACCTCAGATATGCCCTTCCATTCTGGGCTGCGTGTTGTGCGACTCAATTTGACCGCATTTTCAAGCTCCAGAAGAGAGTTGTTCGATATTCACTGGGACTAAACAGCAGGACTCATTGCCAGGACTTTTTTAAAAAATTAAAAATATTAACTCCTCCTTCCATATTTACATTTGAATCCGTTTGCCTGTAAGCATGTATCAGCTTCTCAAGGAAGGCCGTCTCACACTTATCTACTCATTAACGCGGAGCAAGATCTTTATCTACCTACCCCACGCTCAGAGTTAGTTAAAAGTTCAATATTATACAACTCGAAAAAAATGCACAATCATCTGCCATTTGAAATCAAATCCATAACATAATTTTCTTCATTTCGCAAAGCATTGAAATCTTATTTACTAGACAAGGCTTTCTACGCCGAAAATTACTTTTATTTTGATAATCGAATTTGATCTTGTAAACAGTGGTCTAATATTTCCTATTTACTATAAACTTTCAAAATATTTTTGAATCTTATTTTTTTTTATTCTTTGACATTGTAAACATTTATAAATGTATATTTTAAGCAATAAGACTGACAAAGTAATATGTATACTTGTTTTGTATTCTCTTTTGTTTGTTTGTTTGTTTAACTTTACCTTTGTCTACAAATTGTAAATTTTTTTGAAAATAATGGCATTTATTTATAGTCATATACCGGATGTTTTTCAAAAAGTAGCACACCCCTATTACCTTTTTATTTGTATAAGACGTAAATCAGGATTGATTGACGTAATCAATTAGTTTCGGTCACTTCCTGTTTCACCGGAAATGACTAAAACTTTTGATTTTTAAAAAGTGTATTTTTTTACTTTAATTGATAGAAAATGATGTTAAATTTATTTTTCCAAGTGTCATTGATCTTAAATTAATCATTTTAATACAACGATCGCATTCTACATTTAAATTGAAAATGTCAAAAGTTGACATATGATATGTCATTCTATTCGAGTATCATTTTCTATCGAATAAAGTAAAAAAATGTCCAGGGTACAATTTAAAAATCAAAAGTTATAGTCATTTCGGGTGAAACAGGATGTTCCAAATTGATAAAAATGCTACAGTTCTGTATTATGACCAAAAAAATAAAATATATTTTTATAAATGGACCAAGATATAGAAAAGGAACCACCAGCCAAATCTTCAATACGAATTATTGTAATAATTTTTAAATTCTTTGTAATTATTTTCTTTTTACTTTTTGCATACTTTAATATTTATTAAACCGGATCATAAGGAAAAATAGTTTTTAGCCGTTTGTGGTAGCAGGTGGTTTCTTTTTCTATATCTCTGTCCAAATCTGAGTTATAGCGGGGACTGTAGATTAGTTGTAGGTATTCATTGATCATTGAGAATTGTCCGTATTAATGGCGTTGTTATTTTTAGTTACCCCCTTCCCCGCAACAAGTCGGCCTACCCTCACCGGTGACGACGGGTCCTTTCGAATTTCTTCCAGCTACCCGACAACCTCACCAGAGGTTACCTTCACTCTCAATGGTTCACAAACTTATACAGGTAAGCTTTTTTTATTGCTATAATATAATAAAACTGCAGTTACCTGCTCTCTTTAATATCATCTTATTAGTAGCAGGACAATGTAAAAATTTATTTCTTAAAATTAGACAGTTAAAACATGACCAAAGACGTGTACGTATCGTTTGACATGTAGGCTTGCGCAGTGAAACATTTATTTAAGGATACGTCATTCGTATCTTTGCGTATCTTTACGTAAGTGCAAAACGCAAACGTATCGCGCCGAAGGAGTTTCGATTTCACCCGATTGATACAAGTGTTGTACTACTCATAGCAATGATGCCAAACCACTACTTACTAAACTGTGTGCCAAAAGGGATTCCTTGGGTGAGTTTCCGTTGAATTATGAAGGGTTTTAAATAAAAGCACTTTTAGTTTTTAAAATATCAAAATGAATCCTAATATTTCTCACAGTTTTGAATAGGACGTGATTAGGATTTCCAAACCGGAATCCCACAATCTCAGTGTATAATTTATTATTTTAAATTTAAATGTCCAATCTAAAATGATTCAACTTTATACACTAATTTAGTCTTTCACAGATCATATTTCTCTTTGATATATCTTTTACTATGCTCTCTAGAACAGCGTGCGGCCCGTCTGACTGCCGGTAAACATTGCGTTCCCTACTGCGCATTGAAAGAAGATTCTTTATTTTTATTAGCCCTTTAAATTCTAGTATTGAATATAAATGGAACATGCCTCCATAGCGCTTTGGACAAAGACTTTTTTATTTTATTTTCGTTTATATTCTGATAGTAAAGTATTAAATATTTGTTTTTTTTAATCACCAGATTTATTTAATACTTTACTATCAGAATATAAACGAAAATAAAGTAAAAAAGTCTTTGCCCTGACCCGGATTCGAACTCTGAATCATCGGTTCGTGGTCGGAAACTCTACGCACTGCGCTATGGAGACATGTTCGATTTATATTCAATACTAGAATTTATAGGACTAAATTAATAAGAAATATAGGATCTTCTTCCGATGCGCAGTAGTGAACGCAACGGGTATCGGCAGCCACACGGGCCGCATGCTGTTCCAGAGAGCATAGTAAAACATATATCAAAGAGCCAGACGTCTTAAAATACTTTCTCGAAAACGTTGCTAGCTCTTAGAGTATAAGCAGAACATCAATATCTAAAAGTTATATTTCCGTGTTTCCTATATTTTTTTGCAACAAAAATTGTACTTTTTTTTCTTACTAAATATGAATGTTGTTTTTGATATATGTAGCCGCATTTTTATTAAGTATTTTTTTGGATTAAATTTCTCGTTCTGATAGTCAATTATAGATTCTTATTCTGGTATTTTAAAACGGGATCCCGATCCCGAAAATTGGAAACTTTAGATGTAATCCTATAAAGATATCTACTACGAAATAAATATTTCTTAATAGTATATGTTTAATCTAATAATTAATCTGTAGTATTTTTTTAACAATGAATAATTTTTTTAACTCACACGTATAAAACTTTGTTACACTCTAGGGTTCTAACCCTCAACTATAATCATAAATAGATTAAAATAGATTTACATTTTGAATATAATGGAATACAGGTATACAGGATGAATCAACTATTACTTAAATTAGTTTACAATGCAGTATTGACATTGTGTTTATTGATATACCGTGCAATTGAAAAATATTTACATATAAAATGCTGCCTTCAACTTGCTACAACTTGTATGGCATGCTTCTATTCTTTTAATTCTTTTATTGCCATACAACTTGTATGGCATGCTTCTATTCTTATTATTCTTTTAATGCCAAAAGAAAATTAATATAAATTTACTATTTATATTTTAACTTATTTTGTTCAAATGTTCATCTTCTTTAAACTGCGAAAGTAAATTTTTTTGAATAATAATAAAGAAAATACGCAACTAAATAACTTAACTAACACAAAATTAGTATAATATATAAAAAAATCATCATTACTGCCTTCATTATAAGCTAATGATGATAATAAAATATATTAAAAACATTGCAAAAAAACAGCTTACAGGAAAACTTATGTTTTTGAAAAACTCTAAAAGTTAAAAAAATGCAAAATTCCAACAATGATAAATACATCCAACCTACATTTTTGACTTTACCACTTTTTTGCTTTTATATAGGGCGTTTCAAACAACATGTGCCATATCTCGTGGGTAGATTCCTCACGTAAAAATAAGATTTATTTTTCATATCAACATAGGCTAATTCTGCTTTGTTTCGTCGCTACAGGGTCTTAATAATCTGTCGATTTATTATAATTTTCTTCCAAGTACTTTTAGTAATTCGAATGAAATTTTGAGGGTAAAAGTTACTATAAATGGTATATATTTTAATGCTAAAAAGATATCGATAAATTCATCAGGGACGTGCATATGGGTTATCACTTTAATATTTTTCAAAAAAAAAACTTGTGCGCCACTGCCTTTTTTTCTTTTGATATCAAAATTGTGTAGACCGTTTAAAGCCAATTTTATTAATCACAATTAATTATTAAAATAAAAATAGAACTAATAAATTATATATTTTACCTAATTTATTATTAAATATTATTACACGAAGAAAATTATAATAAATCGAAAAAATATTATGACTTTAACACCCTTTAACTACGAAACAAAGCAGAATCGGACCTATGTTGATAGGAAAAATAAATCTTATTTTTACATGAGGATCTCCCAACTGTGAGATGGCACATGTTTTTTGAAACACCCTGTAGCAACTAGTAAACAATTAGTAAAAGCTATACAGAGTGAGTCTTAAATAAGTGCAAATATTTTCAGAGGTGGTATATTTCGACCCCAGAAACAGAAACAGGTCTATGAAGTTTTTTTGCTAAAAAAAAGATGTGGAAAATCGTGCAGTTTCTTTTAAATTTCTCTGTATTTTTTCGAAAACTTTTTAGAATTGCCTGTTCACCTCAAATGTTCCCACGGTATAATTTCTTAATCTCTGATATTACCATAGTTACGACTTTACTCTATGGTTACGGCCAAGAACGGTAAACTAATAGGATTGCTCATCCTCATAAGACGTACGTTCGCCTCTTCCCGCGCTTCAGCTGACAGTTGTGACGTCATTGTAGTCCTTGTCATGATAGTGTGTATTATTAGTTGCCTATGGTAAACTTATAAAAATAACAGCTGCGAAATTTTGAGTTAATTATTTAGTCAATTTTAAATGCGAAAAAGATGTTTTAAAGTCTTTAGAGCTATAGAGTGTACATATGCGTTCATTTTGTGTTGTGGATTGTGACAAAGTGCTTACTAAGTGCCTACGATATTGTTTATTAATTATTTTAAAGCAAAATATGGAAGTACTCTAAAAAGAATGCCTGCAAAAGGTGATGCTGGGAACTGCTGTTTTTAAAAATGCATTATCCGAGTATTTAATACGTTTTATACAGTTAATTTTCTATACTGCACACATATAAGGTGTTTAAATAAATAAACTAAATAATGAACGTTTTGCATCCGGCAACCAATAATGCACGTGTGTGTATTATTGGCTGCCGGATAAGGACTAATAACCATGACAAGGACTACAATGACGTCACAAAGCGAGGAGTTTTCGCATGCACCTGGCGGACACTTTTGGCTGAATGAGCAGTCCTATTAAGTTAACTGTTCTTGGGTTACGGAAATAAAAGGGATGCAAATACAGAAAAAATCCGTTGTTTCCCAAATTTTTTTCAAAAAAAAATATTTTTTTTTAATTTTTAACCTTAAATAACTCGACAATTTTGGACTTATTCGAAAAATGGTAAAGAGAAAATATGTTTCTTTTATCGATATCTACCAGCCCTGAAAATATTTGCACTTATTTAAGACTCGCCCTGTATAGCAGTGTACTTCCAAATATTTTGAAATCGTGTGTTTATATTTACAGATATTTTCCTAAATGGTGTTTGATTTACGGCTTAAACCCACCGATTCCACATTTTATTCAATGTTATTACTGGTCGCAGCTGCGTTTCTCTAATAACATTGAATCAAATGCTGGTCGCTGCGACATGGTCGTCAGTGTGTTTGAGCCCTTAAACATCATCATTGTGTTACATAATCGTTGATTTGTTTTATATAACTAGGACAACTAGGAAAAAAATCGAAAAAATATAATAAAATATTTATTTCAATATCTATCATACCGTGTGCTTTTGTAACACTCTTTCCTTTCTTTTTATGATTGTCTCAATTTTTTTTCTGTTGAATTTTTGAAAAAGTTGAATTACATTTAATTTATTTTATAAAAATGAACTCCCACTCACACTACTATCTTTTTTAAAACATCCAACTATAACTCCTGCACCAGTAACAAATATTTACATAGTTATTATATTTAGTTTAGTAGGCGGAATAAACACAACTCTCCGATCTAATACAATTTTAAACCTTCATGTTAATTCTATTTTTATTCTACGCTTCATTTTTTCTATTATCTGTCCTGAGTAACTACACCAAGTATCTCGTGTTAAAAGTTTACTAGTGAGTCTAATGATTAGATTTAAAGGAAATTACATTATTTTTTAAATTCTATTTTTATTCATTAGTGGTAAACAGAAGTTTGTGGATAGTCATTAATAAGTCATCGTTTTTTTCTTTGTAAATATGAAATATATTATTATACAGGGTGTTTCAAAACAAATGCGACAAACTTCAGGAGGTGATTCTTTGTTCAAAATAAAGGGTAGTTTGCTTCATAAACGTTGGGTCCAAAGTCAACCATTAGGGAGATATTGCGGTACATAGATGGCGGAAAAATAATGTTTTTATTTTTTATCTTGAAAACGAAAAGAGATAGACTAATAAAATTTTATGGAAGCATTACTGTTATGAAAACACACTTTCTGGTAATTTTTTCACTTTTTTAAAATGAGTGGAAGGGGTTTAAATAAACTACCCCTATCATTCTTGTTAACGAAATTTAAAGAAAAATCTTATCAAACACATTACCGTTTTTGAAATATTTTCAATTTTGTGAAATTGCAGTAAAAATTTTAAAGCTTCATTTCTCCAAGGTATCATTGTTTTTAATACTAAATATTTAATGAAGTTTATTTATTGATCAGTTATTGTGTTGCAATAATAAAAATAATACTACCTTATACAGAGTGTCTAAAAATTTATTTTAAGTAATTATTAGCTTCAAACGGCAATAACTTCTTTAATTTAAATGGAATGCCCTGTATATTTTAGGAGAATCAGATGCACAATTAAATTGTCTATCAAATTGTATTATACCGTTTTTTACCTATCCCTTCAAGTTTTCGTAGAAAATGCATTTTCTTTTAATTTAGACCTCATTTATCAATATATCCATGGAATATTGACATTTTAGATTGTTTTTAAAGCAACAAATGTACAAAATGTACAGACTAGTAATATTACCGTTTTTAGCAAAACGATAATATTACTAGTCCATTTGTATGCAAAAAGAAAACTATTTAAATCTTTATAAAATTTTACCATTAATTAAATATAACACCATTATTTCCGCCCATATACTAATTAATTACATACTTAATTGTGTTCGTTAATAAATTATTATAAATAAATGTGGATTTGAGTTAGAAATCAATATAATAATAAGTTATCAAATTAAAGTCTCTGTTGTTATAAATAAGCATTTATTAAAAAATGAAATATCATTTTTAAGGTGTTACTTTTTATCACACTGTCTAATGCCCATCAAAATTCAGTTTTTTAGTATTTGGAGCAATTATTATTAATCAACGCAAACAGTCAGTTAATGTAGTTTGAATACGGCATCATATTAATTGGTCCTCTTTAACAAATATTTAAACAGTTTTTTTTTTATTTTTTAATGAAATAAACGAATTATATCGACAATATTAGTATCTGTACTCTTTAAAAATTTGGTACATCTTTAAAAATGACCTAAAATGTCAATAGTCCATGGGTATATTGATAAATAAGTTCTAAATTACAAGAAAATGCATTTTCTACGGAAACTTAAAGAGATAGGTAAAAAATGGTTTAATATAATTTGATAGACAATTAAATTGTGCATCTGATTCTAGTAAAATATACAGGGTGTTCCATTTAAATTAAACAAGTTATTGCCGTTTGAAGCTAATAATTATTTAAAATAAATTTTTAGACACTCTGTATAAGGTAGTATTATTTTTATTATTGCAACACAATAACTGATCAGTAAATAAACTACAGTAAATATTTAGTATTAAAAACTTTGATACCCTTGGAGAAATGAAGCCTTAAAATTTTTACTGCAATTTCAAAAAATTAAAAATATCTCAAAAACGGTTTGAGTATAATAAATCGTAATCAAATTTACCTTTATCTTAATCGTAGAAACTAAAAATGTAATAATATACAGGGTGTTCCATTTAAAAAATACAACTTTGATATTTTTTACTTATTTAGGACACTCTGTATCTTGTAAAATTATTTTTAAATTGTACCTCTAATAGTCCTTCATCGAACCCAAAACTTAGAATTTGTAAAAATATCATCGTTTAGCTACAATACTCCGTGTCGTATGTGGTGAACAACCCTGTATAGTGGGTTTTAAATTAATATTGCACGGAGTATGGAACAAACTCAGTCATCTCTCCTCAAGTCCAAAAATCCTTTATGGGTATTTCGCCACTACACTGCAAGAAAATCTACAAAATAAAATAGTT
Organism: Sitophilus oryzae; assembly: GCF_002938485.1. Classification (NCBI taxonomy): domain Eukaryota; kingdom Metazoa; phylum Arthropoda; class Insecta; order Coleoptera; family Curculionidae; genus Sitophilus; species Sitophilus oryzae. The sequence continues at coordinate 14,760,633 of NW_022146055.1, forward strand.
ATTTTTTTGCAAACACTTCTGCGTTAAACCTAAACGGACACTGCTTGTCAGAAGTTATGTTTACAGTTATACAAATTTGCCTAACAAAGAAAAAAATGCTTAACGTTTCGGAAAGTTTATCTCTTTCCGTCGTCGGAAGCAAAAAAAAATACAAAAAATAAAAAAGAAAACTATTTAAAATATTTAAATTCAACTATTCGAGAACACTTAAATATTTTTTTTAATAGTTGAATTTTAATATTTTAAATAGTTTTTTCTTTATGCTTTGTATTTTTTTTTGCTTCCGACGACGAAATGAGATAAACTTTCCGAAACGTTAAGCATTTTTTTCTTTGTTAGGCAAATTTGTATAACTGTAAACATAACTTCTGACAAAACAGTGTCCGTCTGGGCTTAACGCAGAAGCGTTTACAAAAAATAACTATTTTATTTTGTAGATTTTCTTGCAGTGCAGGGGCGAAATATTACAGTTGAGGGTTGAAACCTTTGGTGTTACACAGCAAAATAAAAACACTAAATCACCACAATACACCAAAACACTTTTACTTCTACACTGGACGCGCGTTTCGCTAACCATGTTAGCATCATCAGCAGATGATTATAAACTAAAGTACAATCTACAAGTTGAGCGTTTATATACTCGCTCAGTGGGCACCGAGTGGGCGTGGCAAAATCTAGCCAAGCGAGTCAGAGCCCACTGAGCGTAACAGTTAGATTTCCGCCACTAGAGTAGTAGGAACGAAGAACTTGAAGGAATTGTCTTTGTTGTTACTATCTGTCTCTGTTCATACTATCTTTACATTTATTAATTCTGATGCTTTCATATGCATCTAATTGCCTGTAATTTGAGACTTGTTTAATTAATTTTAAATTATTAAGATCCATACAATGTTCTTTATCAACAATATGTTCGGCAACGCAAGATTTATCCGGTCTACCATATCTTATCTGAGCTAAATGTTCTTTAAATCTAGTTAATATTGATCTTCTAGTTTGCCCAACATATTTCTGATTACAATCTTTACAAGAAATTTCATAAATACCCGACCTTTCCAGTGGAGGTGTTTTATCCTTTGGATTACTTAATAATTGTTGTAATTTATTATTAGCACTATACACAAGTTTATAATTGACATTCTTAAAAATTCCTTTTAGACCACGGGATAATTATCTATCAAACGGTATCGAAAAATATTTAGAAGTATCTTTCTCCACTTGAAAAGTCGAATTTTCAGAAATCATTAACCTATATCTACGTTTTCTAATTAAATACGAATATACGAAATATAGGCGAAATGTCCATAAAGAATTTTTTTGAGAGATAAATCCGCCACATAGGTATAGACATTTTTTAAGGAAAAGTTGGTCCCACCACATCCAAAGAGCCAACGCGACGGTTAGGTTAGGTTAGGCTACTTGGACTACTACTTGGTATAGCTACTTGGACTTGGGTCTATCTAGTTTATGTTCAGTTTATGTAACCAAATCTATGGCATACTAGTTAAAATAATTATGATAGCTTCAATATTTGTCTTAAAATTTTTAAGTTATCTTTTTCTTTTGCAGACTGAATTAACGTGTCATCGAATAAAAGAGTTCGAGACACAGGCGTCCTCCGACCTGGAAGTACGCAACAACAAGATCGAAGAATTGACGCGGACGAGCGAAGAGCTGCGGCATCAGATCTCCACGCAACAAAAAGCCATCGATCAGCACAAACAGCAAGTGAACAAATGTATAGAAGTGGTAAAAAAGTTGCTGAAAGAGAAGAGTTCGATCGAGAAGAAGGAGGCGCGTCAGAAATGTATGCAAAATCGGTTGAGGTTAGGGCAGTTTGTGACGCAAAGGGTGGGGGCGACATTTCAGGAGAATTGGACTGATGGACACGCGTTCCAGGAACTAGCGAGGTATGTTGTAGCATTCTGAAATTGTATCATCAAAGGTAATTCGTTCAGAATGCATTTAGAAACGACAGCGTCTGTATTATTTACCTATACCTATATTCTACCGTTGATTGAAGAAATAAGAAGATGCGCAACCTTATGGGCGATTTCGTGGCACAAAACATGTGCTGGTGCGAGATGTAGCTGGCGTTACCATCAGCCTGTCTGAGATTTAATGTAGTTCTGGACCCGTATTCTGTAACTTCGAAAACGCTAAGCGCTTTTAGACGCTCAGCGTATATGACGTTAATTTTCGCTGAGCGCGCACTTATTTAACGATTTCGGTATTCTCGTCTGACGCGCTTAACGTCTTTACTGATTGCGATGAGCGCTTTGAAAACGGTTGCCTTAAAGGATCGTTTTGCTTGTCGAACTGTCAGTGAAAATCGAAGAAATTGTGATTTTGTGCATTATCTTGCTCTTTAGTGAAAATTACTACTTCTTCTATAAATTCCTCAATAAAATGCTGAGAAGCGTCTTCAACACTTCCCTCGTATAATAAGAATATGACATATCCATAGAAAAATAGCTTGACATAACTCAACAATAGGTTATGAAATTAACGTAACATTGACATTTTTCATTGTTACATCCATCAGTTATCAACTTTTGACTATTACCTACATTAGAAATTGTGATGTTGCCAATATGTGCTCAACGTGTATCCTGAATACGATTCGCATGGCAACGAGTATACCAAAATCGACTGACTTGCGTTTCGCTGATCGAATACTTGTGCTCACCGCTTTGAAAGCGTAACGTTTTTATGTCAAAGTTACAGAATTCGGGCCCTGCGCCGCTGCGCACAGCGGATAAAGAATACTGTACCGTAGTTCTGCAGGTTCTGCTTTCAGTCGACAGAGTGAGTGGTTGCCGGAGACGGTGTTGCCAGAACTATGGATTAATCCGTAAATTTACAGATTTTGGGCGCAGTACGTTAATACGGATTTTCTATCATTAAACAATTTAATATAATATATGTATAATTCAACAAAGAACGGCGTCAGAGTTGATTTGGAAATAAAGATCGCTATGTGTGTTATATCATATGTAAAATCGAGGGTTGAGAACCCTAGGGTTCCAAGCGACATATTTTTTCAAAATTCACTTTTTTGCAAATGATTAACTTTAATTTGCTGTAAAAAACCTTTTTTTCTTTTATAAAATTACAAAAATTTCCAAATTTTACTATTGCTTTTTTTACACCAGATTTCTTTTTTTAATAGAACCATAGAGTTTCAAGTACAGCGCTTACAGTGCCACAAGGTTCCAAATACAGTAACAGCGTTTTTCAGAAAAAAAAAAACGAAAAAATTCATAATTGTTAAGTTTTTTACAGCAGCTTTTGGGGTATTTTTATAGACAAGTCCCTATACAAGTTCCCAAATTATTTTAATTCGATTTTTGTTGTCATAATGAATTTTTCAAGTATCAAACTTTAAAATTTTCAAAAATTTTTCTAAAAAAAATCAAAATGTCGCTTGGAACCCCCTCAGCTCTCGAAATATTATGGTAATCGTCATTTCCGAGCCAACTAAACGACTTTTTTCGATCATACGAAAAATTGAGTACCTATAAAAGAATTTTTATTTTTGTTTATTCTATGTTTAAGGCGAATACATTTTCAATACATAAACGCCGATTTTTCATCGAAAGATATTTTCGACTAACGTATTACAGATATTAGACTTTTTTATATGGCAGCAATGTCGCTTCCAGTTTCATACCGTCTTCGATATGTCTTCGCTGGCCGAATTAGAGAGAATAAGTGTTCTATGAGTTAGTTGCAGAACGATTGGTAGCTCCACTTGATGTAGGGAGAAATAAAATTAGCATTGTCACGAATTTGCCCATTAGGTTGCGTATCTTTGTTTTTACGGTTTTCCTGTTTCTTTTCTCTGAGAGTGCGTGTTGTAGTTACTGAACGTATGACTAGTATATTTAACAGTATATTATTGAACGAGCAATTTATGCTAGCCATTTTTCACGCAGGTTGAATAATGGCTATAAATTGTGAGTTGAATACTATACTTTGTCTACGGCCATTATAATAATTATGAGGAGTGTTTGAATTTGTATTTTTAATGTTAATTTTACTATTAATTGTATTCATGTTTTAGGGGAAAATGTCACTACCTACTTAAAATTTATCAATTTTAAACGTCAAAATTAACTAAAAGATAAAAAAAATGTCAATATCATCAGTTGCTATGCATCGAGAGTCGCAGTCATCTTGAACTATTCTATTTTCAAATATTTGGGAAGTTTATTATTAGATGTGTTTTACGACATACCTGTATATTAGTACTGTTTTCTACCACCTTTAGTAAAATAAATTTGTTGAAAAATGATAGATTGTACCACCAGCAGCTGACTTTTTGTTGTTTTGTGTAACTAAAGTTGGTAATTTGTGTTTTATTTATCGTTCTATATGTAGTTGAATTTTATTGGTGCTGCTTCAAGTTTTTTGCAATAAAACATACTTCTACCAACTTTAGTTGAATACAGTTGTTGGAGAACGATAAATTGGAGTACCAGCATCTGACTTTTTGTTGTTTTGTGTAACTAAAGTTGGTAGTTTGTGTTTTATTTAAAGTTATATACAGACATGTAATGATCCTTAGACTTTTGTGGTAGCAATCCAATACTTGTTAATTTGGCCGCCTCTGCTATCTCTGGTGGTGTTCAGTGCTCATTATCACTCTCATAATTCATTTTTTTTTAAAACGAGTTCTTGATATGCCACTTAATAAGCACTACCTACTTAACATTTGACAATTTTAAACGTCAAAATTAATAAAAAGAAAAGATAAGAAAACCGTCAAATCACCCACGCCGCGCATCGGGATGCTGTTATATTTCACTATATTACAAATATGGGCACCCCGTATTCCCTCAGCTAGGAAGTAGAATATTGATTTATTATTAAGTGGTCGTGGACAAAGATAATTATTAATTATACATATCTAACAAATATGAATATAAATTTACATATAACACAAGTTCTAATTGTAGGCGGCAAGAAGAGATCACTGCCGAACGGGAGGAGATCGACCGGCAAAAGAAGCTGCTGCTGAAGAGGCGGCCGTCGAGCAGCGAAGGGGGCGGCCGGAAACGGAACAACTCCGCGCTGCACAACGGCACGACGACGGACAGCGGCTTCCTCAAACCGGACACCGTGCCCGGCTCCTTAACGTTGCAGGAGTACTACGAAGCGGACGAGATCCTCAAGTTGAGGCAAAACGCGCTCAAGAAGGAAGACGCCGATCTGCAGCTCGAGATGGAGAAGTTGGAGAGGGAGAGGAATCTACATATTAGGTAAATCTCAATTAATTAAAAAAGTATTAGATGTAAGATTAACTTATAGCCCCTATAACTTTTTTATTTTTTCAGTTAAAAAAATTTGGTATGTTAGTATGTATAACATAAATTAGGATTGATTGACGTATTCAATTGTTTTCAGTCACTTCCTGTTTCACCGGAAATGACTACAAATATTTTGGTTTTTAAATGGCACCCTCGGTATTTTTTTATTTTATTCAATAGAAAATGACATTCTGCATAGAATGACATATCATATGTCAACTTTTGACATGCTAGCTTAATAAAAAATCGTATTTTAAAATTCAATCTAGAGTGCCATGGCTATGTTAAAAACACAATTCTTAATCAAGGAGCCTTGGAAAAAATAGATTTGATCTAATATTTTTAGTGTCTTGTCCTAGCCAGTTAGAAAATGCCCACATCGCATTTTTAATTATATCACACTTTTTTCAAATGGAACGAGGGTCACTCATTAGCGTATTTGGAAAAAGCATTTTTTTACGAATAATTTGATACCACACACTTGGTATTTCGAGTCAAATTTTGGTTACGAACCGCAAAATTTCAAATAAACCATATGCTCAAATGTCAAAAGTTGACATATTATATGTCATTCTATTCAGAGTGTTATTTTCTATCAAATAAAGTAAAAAAGTACAGAGGGTGCCATTTAAAAATCAAAAGTTGTAGTTATTTTCGGTGGACACAGGAAGTGACTGAAAACAATTGAATACTTCAATCAATCCTAATTTATGTCATAAATTATAGGGGTGAGCCACTTTTGAAACGCACCCGGTATAGGGGCTATAAGTTAATCTTACATCTAATACTTTTGAAAATCGCAGTTTTAACTACACAAAACGGAGATTTAAATTTCAAATTTGTTTTGAAAATTAAGATTAAAATTGAAAATGGCAAATGTCAAATGTCAAAGATTTGCAGAGATAAAATTCATGATAACTGGCAACATTTCCTGTGACTACCAATATAAAGCCTTTTTTTCAGGCAATTCGTTTACTTGATTCTATAGCGTACTATATTTTTTTAACCAGGATATAAATTTATAATAAAAAGGAACAAGTAGTCTCAAAGTTTCAAACAATACCAATTTTTATTCATTTCTCTATAACTGAAATTCAGTTACTTTTTTTCTAAGATTGATACTTTTATTTGCTGAATCTGAAGGGCAGTAGTTCATAATTGACTATGTATAAAATAGTGAAAAAATAATGTTTGTATTTGCTGAACACCAACACAAATATTCTTAAACAAATTATTAGTAATTCAATCATTGTCATAGCACAGATTAGGTATCCTATAAGTATACAGATAAAAATCTTGTCCCTAATTCGTGGTACGAAAATTGTTTTTTACGACGATGTGCAAACGAGTAAAATTTCCTGTGCGCAAAAATAAACTCGCGTAAAATAACAATAAACCACGTAATAGAGAGATATCGCTAAACCGAATAGCGTGCATGGACGTTAATAAGGCCAGGTGTTATTTCCTTTACGCGAGGTGGTATTAACTCTCTTCATTTATAGTTATCGGATCGGAAAGGATTCTGTTCGCGTCGCGTCCGCTATTCAAACTTAACCTAACTTTGAAATTGTTTTGTTTACTAGGTATTTTAAAACTAAAGGGCTTAAGTGCTTATTTCCAGTGCTTTATTGTTCAACGTCTGCCAGTGGGTTTAGGGCAACAAGCAACAAATTCTTTTAGAAGGGCCAAGTCGTCATCTGCTGTAAACCTCTTTATAGTTTTTTTAATATTGGAAGAGATGGAATCCACATTTTGGGCCATATTTATTTAATTAAAACTAATCCCAGCTGCTTAAATATCAAATTAAGTAATAAAACTAAAGTACTAATTCAAAACGATTCAAACATAACCTAAAATAAAAGATCTCGTCGGCCGGCCCCGGTTGTCAAATACCCGTACATGCCCATTTAAGCAATTTTTAAACGTTATTTAGAAATAGCGCTTGGTGTAATTGATCCGCAAATTACGTCAGGCGGTAACGTTATTAGCGGGTGGTGCGTTAAAAATTGACTCGCGCATATCGTAACCATGATAAGGTACGCGTAAATTAAACGTCATTCGGTTTTCCGATATCTCTCTAATAACTGTGCCGGTCAAGCGCTGTGCACAATTTTAGAGGCCATAAGTGGGCGTGCTCTGTGCGCAAACTAGTAACCTAACTAGTGCCCGATTCCGAAAATTGGAACCACGAAAAACAATGAAGAAAAAACAAAGTTTATAATTTGTATATTCTGTGGTCATAGTGTCAGCATTACCTAAATGAAATACTTTATGTTACATTATGCTTATTTTACCCGCAAATTATAACAATAATAAATAAATTAATATCAATAATAAATATATTTCTTTTTTTACAGGGAATTAAAACGTATTCACAACGAGGACCAATCTCGGTTCAACAATCACCCTGTACTAAACGATAGGTATCTTCTGCTGATGTTACTAGGTAAAGGTGGCTTCAGCGAGGTGCACAAAGCGTTCGACCTGCAAGAGCAACGGTACGTGGCTTGCAAAGTGCATCAGCTCAATAAAGACTGGAAGGAGGACAAGAAGGCGAACTATATCAAGTGAGTTTGGTAAAATCATAGTAGAGCAGAAACATTAAAGTTAAATGCTGTATCATTTTAATTAAATATCGTTCTTACTACACTCACCGGCAAAAAAACCGGCCACTAAAAACTAGCCCCAATTTCAAAGTTGGATTTCTCACGAACCACTCATTAGATTTTGATGATTTTTTTTAAATTGTAAATTAATTCCTTCTTAACGGATGCTACGTCAGCAATTTTTATTCTCAATTTATTTTGAGCATATACAGGGCACAACAATAAGACGAAGTTTTTTGTCCAAACTTTGTAACATCCTGTAGGGTGCAACAGCTGTGGTAGCTATTGCTAGATCAAATCACATTGTAGCCTCATCTTTTGTGAGAATTTTGTTTTTTTAATCACGGCATTATTCCTGTTTGTATTGGAGATACGCTACTTTAAAACAAACGCCTCGAAAAAGCTTTAAAAACAAATCAAACATCAGAACGTAGGTAAGTTTAACCTGAAAACTAACTAAAAAATGAAAATAAAAAAAAGGTAAAGAAATTTTAAGGGGCTAATATCTAGTGTCCACTCGCCTGGTGAAATTTCCCGTTTTTATATTCCGATTCCAGGCATCCTTGACTGTTGTTCGAAATATACCCAGGGTATCGGAGACATAACGTTGACTTCGGCCATCCTCAATAAAATTAAAGCCACAATACGAGCAACATCCGTTACAGATAATGGCATTTTTTAATTTGACAACCGTTTTTGTCATTTTGAAAATACTCATAAATCCGTTTTCACCTATGTCGCCTTGATTATTTACACATAAAACTTTCTGCCTGCGAAGCATTTTTCCGAGACGTTCGTTTTAAAACAGCATATCTCCAATACAAAAAGAGATAATGTGGTGATTAAAAAAATAAAATGCTCACAAAAGATAAGGCTACAATTGCTGTCCTCCATTCGCGAACTTCGAGTTCCGGGCTTTACGCCCTGGGGCTACTCGAGAACGGTTCTGAAAGGAGCGGTGCGCGATAGCCTGGTGCCTCCATATGGCGCGGAACAGTTCTGGAGCTTTATGACTCAATTGAATGGAGTGAGAGTATCGCGTTCTTGAACAGTTCAGAGCTGCTCAACTGCGTGAAAGGAGGACAGCAAATGTGATTTGCAATAGTTACTACCGCTGCTGCACCCTACAGGGTGTTACAAATTTCGGGCAAAAAACTTTGTCCTTTGCTGTGCCCTGTATATGCTTAAAATAAATTCGGAATAACAATTTCTGACGTAGCATCCGTTAAAAAGGAATTAATTTACAATTTAAAAAAAAATCATTAAAATCTAATGAGTGGTTCGCGAGAAATCCAACTTTGAAATTGGGTCTAGTTTTTAGTGGCCTGTTTTTTTTCCGCAGAGTTTATTAAAGTCCTTTCACTGGGAGAAGGGATAATTTCGACAGACAACATCAAAAATTGAGGAAAAAAAACAATTTACTGCAAATGCAATGACAGAGGACAACTATCACTGTTATATTTTTTCTCACTGATCAGACTGTAAACTTTCATGGTATGTTGTTAAAAATGATATTTCTTTAAAATGAGACAGTAATTGAAAATGGTGATGATAAACCTTGATCCAGAAGAACTATGATGGTCACCTGTTTCAAGACGGGACTGATATTATTTATAATTTAAAATTATAAAAAATATTCTATATAGTGTATAAGGTTAATTCAATGTTTTTTTTTATTTTTCAGACATGCTTTAAGGGAGTACAACATCCATAAGGCTTTGGATCATCCCCGCGTAGTTAAGTTATATGACGTGTTTGAAATAGACGCGAATTCGTTTTGTACAGTTTTAGAATACTGTGATGGCCATGACCTAGACTTTTATTTAAAGCAGGTAAGATTAAATTAATATTTACTTTATTATTACGAACAAAAAAATAGGAAATGTTTTTAACAGAAGCCCTATCCAGCAATGTTTACCTATGTAAACCTCTAATGAACCTATACAGATTGTTAACTTGACGGTTACTTATTGGGGAACAGAATAGCAACACTGCCTACATTCCAAATGAGTACTAAGCTAAGCTGCCGACTCGTCCCGTCGCGTCGTCTCTCGACGAGCGGGCCGAGGTTTTCAACCATAAAGCTCTTGCCGCGAGTAATAAACAAATTAACAACCTGTATAAACCATCTAAGCATATTAACAGCTATGGCATACTCTGTCAGGCGATAGAATATATAATTTCGACAGATGCCAACCAAAAATATAGCAGAAAAGCAATCTACTTCTGAATTAAATTGACAGATAACTTGTAACTAACGTTATGCTGATTTTTTATGTATTTTTTTCGTCTAATGTTTAAAGTACTTACCGCAGAATAAAATGTCGAGAGAAATTATGCGGTACAAATTTGGAAAGAACTGCAAAATTAAGTTGGAGAAAAATCATTTCATTTTTAGAAAATGATTGTTAAATATATACCGTGCTGGCAACTGTTACTTTTGGGTCGGTATTTACATGTGTGGAAGTAAATCGCATAGGGATCTTATTAAGTCGGAGTGAGAGAAATGCGACGGTGTGCTGTTGCGGCGTTGCGTAAGTAAAGTAAAATCACGATCGCAAATCGCTTATTTTAAACTTTTTTTCGAAAAGATAACTAGATCAAATCATTAGATATGTTTCTGAGCATCTGAAATGGAATTATAAGGATATCGTTAAGGTGTCCATTTTTTTATAACGAGAAAACGTCAGTAATCGCGATAATTTAAAAACTTAACTTTTTAACACATAACACGCCATAACTTAAGAACCACTTGAGATACTGAAACTTTTTTTTTATTTTGAAGATCGGATCTTTTACAATATGTTTAAATAAGAAAAAATCGATAAGGTTGTTTTTTCCATTCAAAAATTTTAAACAACCCATCCATTTACTTTTAGTGCATAGCAATTTTCAGTAATCGTGTAACTTTTTTAGTTATAAAGATTTTCACATATTGTCCCCGAAGAAAATATAGCAGAAATATTAAGAAAGTTTTTGAAAAACTACAATCAATTTATTTCTAATAGATTTCGAGATACCGATTTTTGAATTCAGAGTTCGATATAATAGCGCGACCACTGTCGAACACCAACTAAATTCCACTTATTATTACTAAAAATGCAAGTGTTTCTAACTTGCACGTAAAGATTTTCAAGATATAGGGAAAATTACAACAACTCGTTAATAAATAAACAAATAAAATATCACGAGACGTAATTAAATCGTGAAGCTGAACGCATGAGGCCACTCGACTACGACAAATCTGCTATATCCCTTTCGACGTCTCTTAGCAATAATATGTGCACAATTCTCGGTTTATTTCATGCGTTTGGCAACGTGTTTACTGTTCTCTCTTTGTTCGGTACATTATAAAAAGCATTGTACTCTTCTTACATACGGAAATCTCGACCCAAGACTAGCCTTTGCCAGCCCTTAGTATGTCAAAAACTTTACATTTTAGTCACGTCTTACTATTTGAAAAAATATAACTTTAATGTGTAACTATTTTTAGGACACCCTGTGTAACTCTGTATATTTTAGAAAAAAATTCTAATTAATCCGCATATGCTCCCAAACTTTTTTTAATACAAAGTAACGTTCCCGTTGGAGCCCTCACATCATATTAAGACGCCACCCAGCACCCTAAAGCTATAGTGAATGCATTTGTCAAATTTTCAGAATATTTTGTGATTAGAAATACAATTTTGATGTATCAGTAATATTCGACATATTGTTTGATTGTGAGTATTTTTGTTTGCAGCATAAGACAATACCAGAAAGGGAGGCACGATCCATAATAATGCAGGTAGTGTCAGCGCTCAAGTACCTGAACGAGATCAAACCGCCTGTGATTCACTACGACCTAAAGCCGGGCAACATCTTGCTGACGGAGGGCAACGTGTGCGGCGAAATCAAGATCACCGATTTCGGCCTCAGCAAGGTGATGGACGAGGAGAACTACAACCCCGACCACGGTATGGATCTTACGTCGCAGGGCGCAGGCACTTACTGGTAAGCAAATAATATAAATCTTATTTTCATTACATTAGGGTATTTTGAAAAAATTCTGACCTTACCTTAAGAAGAATAAGAATAAGAATAAGTGGGAGGGGGGTTAATCTCTTCGACCTTAGAGATCTATTGTGTCCCCCTTTCTTGAGTTATAACTCATCATACAGTCCCAGGACTTCCTACGGAGACCCGTGTCCCTCACAGTCGAGGAGCTACGACCCAGGCCGGGTAGACGAAACGGTAGCTTGTGTCGCCTGTTGGGTTTAGAGGTAGGAGGTAGGCTCCCGACCCTTAGAGGAGGTGGTAGTTTGTATGCCACTTGCGGAGGATGCCACTTGCGGAGGATGGTCTCACGCAAGTGTCAGCCACCTCTCCTGTAGTTCTCTTTGGGTTTGGCCCCTTGGAACTTTCATTGTTACTGTTCCCAGTGTCGCTAGGGGGTTTCTCACAGCTTCACCGGCGATGTTTTTATTACTATTATTACCAGATCTCATAGTGTTCCTATGAGTCGCTAGGGACAGTCGGTCCACTTCTACAGAGCTCCGCATGTAGAAGTAAGGGGTAAAATACAATGGGGTGCCCCCCGGTGCCCCAAGGTTGAGGCTGTCCGTAGCCCCGCCCGGTATCGTTATATGTCTTGGTGCAATTCCCTGGCCACGACACTACAGTCAGAGACAAGATGATGAGTGAGATGCTTCTTAGACCAAGTCAAGTGCTAGAGGGGATTCCCCCCAGCACCTGACCAGGAGCTTACCTGAACCCTTATGGGGTTTCTCGTTTAATAAGATGTGGTTTTCACATCACTTTTTTTATGAAACTAAAGATGCTACACGCAGATTCGTCATAGACCTTTTAGTTTCTGAAATACAAGGCGAATTTGAAAATGTTGCATTTCTTTCTACCTCCTTTGTATCTCGGTTATCTTATGACTTATCGAAAAAGTGAATACTAAGTTCCATAGAGTTTTTCCCGTAAATACAGGGCGGTCCGAGCTGTATTCCGGAAACTTCGACAGCAAATTCTGCAGATGAAAATATGTAAAAAAGTTTGTATAAATGTATGTCCTAAAATACTTAATTTCGGAGATACAGATAGTAGAAATTCCATTTTTATTTTGATTTTTTCCAAATAATTTCTGAAATAACGTCAATATTTAGATGAAAATTGGTGCTTGCGAGTTTTTTGACATGAGAAATTTGATTTTGATGTCAATTTGACTCCTATTTATAGGGGGCGCCACCCATTAAACATATATCGTGGTAAAAATCGCTACGAGCAACCGTTCTCAAGACGTTTAGAATAGAAATAGTCAATACATCATCATTATTGACAAAAAATAAACAATATCGAGTATAGATAGTTTATCTGATTGAAATGATAAATTTGGGAACTTTTTATTTTTTTTTAATTAATCATAAATTTTCCTATGAAAAAATAACGATAAAAAAGTTTCTGTTGAAGTTTTGACACAAATACATTTCAAATTTATGATTTCGGTCTATACAGGGTGTCCCAGAAATAAGTGGTAGTATTTTAAGGGGTGGTAGATCTCGATAAAAGAAACATATTTTCTCTTTATCGTTTTTCAATTGTCCAAAATGTCAAAAAGTCCAAAATAACGGAGTTACTTTACTTTGAAAATTTCCAAAAAAATGATTTTTTACTAAAATTTTGAGAACCACTGGATCTTTTCTGGATTTTCTTTCTTGTAAATTTAATCTAATACCTACATTGCCATGTTATCAATCCAAACAAATTATTTTTTACAGGTATCTCCCTCCTGAGTGCTTTGTAGTAGGAAAGACTCCCCCAAAGATTTCTTCTAAAGTCGACGTCTGGAGTGTAGGTGTGATATTTTACCAATGTCTATATGGCAAAAAACCGTTTGGACATAACCAGTCTCAGGCTACCATTTTGGAAGAAAACACTATACTAAAAGCGACTGAAGTTCAGTTTGCTAATAAACCCGCTGTGACCAATGAGGCTAAGGTAACTAAACTCTTATATTTATTATACATAGAGTTATGGAATGAATGTTATAGACTATTACTTTATAATTTGTTATTAGGACTTGTTTATGTTGATAAAAATCTTTGAGAGAATACTTAGACTGCATTTAGACATTTAATTTTAATTTAGGTCATCTATTTTTTTTTGTATTAATTGAATCATTTATTGGTATATTGTCTTTTTTTTTAAGTTGACTCTTCTTAAACTTTGCTATAATTATTTATTTTTTATTTTCAGAGCTTCATTAGAAGTTGTTTAGCCTACCGCAAGGAAGATCGCATAGATGTTCTTTCTCTGGCCAAACACGAGTACTTGCAACCTCCTATGCCAAAACACTCGCGAGTCACCTCCAACCAGCAGCAGCAGCAACAACAGCAGCAGCAGCAACAGGCTAGTTCGTTTTCGACGGGCATCTTCGGCGCCATGAACGCTTCCTCCTCATCTTAGTGCAGTGCTGTGTTTTTAAGTTATTTAAATAAATAGTAAGAGACAGAGAGATGTTGAACGGATGTAAACAGTGAGTCTGTTACGCGTCGCCGCCATAAACTATTCCCGTGAAAATGGCGCGCGCATGTTGAACCGAACACTATAATGTCAAAATATTGTTGTTGAAAGTTGTTTTAGCGAGAAAAAGGACCAGGATTCCCCTCTAAATGCGATAAGGCTAGAACGTCAAGTGCTGTGCTGGACTAGGTTTTAAATCTTTTTCAATTTCTTGTTGCTTAAAATGCTTCCCTTGTCTCCTACCGCCCTCGCGAGACTGGTGAGGCGTCGTTCCCTTTCCATTTTTGGCCAAAATTGGGTCTCGATTGTGCATGATCCGTTTGTGTTTCAGAAACCGATTTCATATACAGGGTGTGCCAAAAAGTACGCCACCGATTTTTTTATCAATGAGTTATCGGAAACAGGTCATATAGAATAAGTTCAGAATTCTCAATGACAAAAAATAATGTGACAACTTTAATTCAATTTTACTGTCCCACAAAAAAATGTAAAAAACCAAACTGTGCAATGGGTTATGGAAAACAAAATTTAAACTAACATATTGAAAATGACTTTATAAACTATTCAAAAGGATCTGGCACTCATTTCTAGATAAAAAAAAACATGGTACATTAGCTTACTTCGGGTTTCTCTTATTAACGATTCTGAACCGTCCTAGAACTGGGATGCGTATGTGCAGAAGGAAATATGAAGACATTTCATTTGCGCATGCGCTGCAGAGTCTAGGACGGTTCAGAATCGGTAATAACAAGAACCCGAACAAAGTTTCTAATGAAATATGTTTTTTTTTCTATAATCTATTGAAACAAGTTTGGCATCAAATTGACATTTATTTTTTTTTACACTTATTTGTGGGACAGTAAGTTAAAAATATTATATTATATTCTGGTTGAATTTTCTTTGTTTTACATAATTTAGCGAAAACAATACGATATTTATAAAAGTGCCAGTACATTTACGAAACTTTGTATATTGACCTAAAATAAAAGTCTGTCACAAATTGTCACTTAACCTAACTTTTTGCATATCTAAAAAGAGTTTTTGTAATTTACCTACGCGACAGTTTGTTGACGTAATTACGTCAAACATCCTAATTTAGTTCAGCATTAAACCTTCTTACAATAACTCGTTAATAAAAATGGTTCTCAGTTGTTGCAAACTTTATATGACACGCCCTGTATACTTTTGTAACAGTATAATATGAATTATTGGTGCTTAAAAATCAATGTTGTCAAAAATCATACCGGTATTATACATTTATACTAAATAATTAATTATTGTTACCTGCGGACATAGTGTATTTTTATTTCTATACAAAAATAATTCTGATTTGAATTGACTTATTCATTGAAACATATATTTTCAAATATGTTATACTGTAAGAGGAACCTTTTGATATTATTTTGATTAAAAGAAAAAGATCGCTGTAAAGTATTTTTAATTTTCCTATCAGTATTAAATAACACCTTCCAGAAAATCACTCAGATATTTTAGAAAATGTACAGATCACTTTTGTGGCCATTTGTGTGTATATTATACACAAATTATATTTATTTGATCATTTCATGATTTTATATTACAAAGTACCATCATGTAATACTTGTCAACTTAAATTTTATGAAACACAAGTGGAAAGTTTGAAGTTGAATTTGTCTGAGGCTGTAAAAATTTACAAAAAAAACATAAGACCTAAAACAAAAAATAATTTTTCGTTTATTAGAGCAATAAAAAAACAATATAATTATATTGTTATTTATAACTTTTATATATTTTGCCACTGAAAATACTTTTTAACCTAAAAAATATGAAAAAATATACTCTATTTTTTTTGAATTGTTATTGTCAGTATCACTGCCATTTTTAGTCATTTATATACACATACTGAATCTTTTTTAGTATGTTTTGATGACAGATAAACGTAAGACAGCTATTGCATTTTATTTAATATATACAAGCCGCAAATTAACTTAAACTAAGGAAAGGTCTAACGAGAAAAAAACAGTTCCTATGAAAGGACGGTCCCTACCAGACTCTGCGACGGTAATGCACTATTTAAAAGAAAATAAAAGCAGAAATTCCGTAACTAAAAGGTGTAAGTGCAAAACTGAAATGTATGTTTCCCATTCATATTAGGTATGAAATTATAATAAAAGTAGAGAACGTTAAAAAGTTGTTTTATGAAGTGACCTTGCTTTGACCGTACGGTTTACTCTCTTGTTTTTCAGGTCTTCGATTATTTTTTCAAGTGAAGTTGATTACTTACATTTATCACACATTTTTAACGATATCAGGCCGATCTTGTGACATTTTCTTAAAACTAAAAAGTGCTAAATAATTATAAGAAAATGTAACTGGGTAACAGTTACAATGAAAAAAACCTTAAAATTTGACAATGTTTTTGTGGATAAAATTTTTCAAAATTTTCATAAAATACTTATATAGTCTGTACAACGAGAAGATCCCTGACAGTTACAGTTGTGTCTGTCATTTTAATTCACAGATAAATTACACGTACTGTTATTTTTTGGATATGTGTCAAAATCTTCCTTGACTCCTTGGACAGACTTTACTTACTAATAAAAAACTCATACTGTATTTATTTATACATAAGAGGTTGTACATCATTAAAAATAAATTATACCACATAATTAAGGGATATTTTAATTTTTTATTACAAAATTGGTACACATCCTGTGAGCGTTAAAATATTTTAAATTCTATATACAGGATACTTGCATTCCATGGACCAAACTTTACTAGCCAATTGTCCGACTAAGAATATGCATATTTATCAACTAAAAAAATAAAAGTCACACATCTGAGATATCCAAAAATAATGATTGAAATACATTTGGTAGTAGATAATGTTATTGATCATATACAAATATTTATAGGTATTGCAACTATAATTATTGAGATATAAAAAAACGATAATAAAAAGTGCAATGAAGATACTTGTAAAATTTAAGTACCTATCTTTCTTCTTTCTGCACTAATCATCAGATCCCTGACATGACAGGTCACTGCCAGGGAATACATACAATATTGGCAGGTATCTACCTTTTTAAAAGGTATTAAAGGTTGTTACTTGTGACTGTGGGGCTTATGATTTATGTAGAAAGAAAAAATATATCTTGTTAAAATTTGTCACCATTTTTATTGCACCTTTTATCATCATTCTGGTCTTTTTAAAATATTTAAATATTAGTTGGAGTCAGTGGTGAACCACGCAACAACAACGTATTAAATTGTCTTCAACATGAATATAATCATATAAAGGAATTAATAATTTCATTATCAATTAAATTTGCAATAAAATTGCATATAAACATTTTGGTTCCCTCTTACCAGCTCTGAAAAAAGAATTGTATTTTATTTGCTATCTAGTTGTTTTTAATATTATTTACCGTCAACTGAACTCTGCTAATAAATACTGTATGATCGAAAAAAAAACACAGCGTCCAGTTGCTTGGAAATGAACATCGATGCCGTTCCCCATATAAAATAACAGCGATCTTCATTTCATAGCCATCGCTGACACCGTTTTTTTTTCATCATATTGTATAAAATAATACTGTTAAAATTAAGTTCGACATTTAATTGAATATTGTTTTTTCAAGTTGCCAGAAGCATCAGAGGATAGTCTAGAATTTAGACAGATAAAAATATACAGGGTGTCCCAGAAATAAGTGCAAGTATTTTAACTGGGAGTATAGTTCAACCCCAGAAACACGCCTGAGTTTTTTTTTCGCGAAAAAAAAATTCGGAAATTCGGGATTTTTTGAAAAAAAATTTTTGATTTTTTTTTAGTTTTTAGTTAAAAACATAATTTTTTGATAATATGGCAACATAGGAAGTAGATTAAATTCACAAGAAATAAAATCCAGAAAAGATCCAGTGGTTCTCAAAATTTTAGCAAAAAATAATAACTCGGTTATTTTGGACATCTTTGAAAATAAAAATTCCCCTTAAAATACTTGCACTTATTTCTGGGACACCCTGTATACAATATGAAGAAATGTGCTTTATATGATGACTAAATATATCAATATTAATAATTAAAAACATTAGTATCTTAAAAATACATAGATGAAAAAAATTACGTTATTAAATAAAGTTTATTAGCCATAGTATTTCTGTCATATCCACACGGCACTATTCAAATTTTAAATTTGACACAAGAAATAAAATCACAACACTCTAGATGTACCAAAGCAAAACCAACGGTAATTATGCTTTTATTTAGGTACTTTTATATATAAAAATTATTTATTATATTTTTTTTATTCAGTCGTTACAGAACGGAGCAATTCTATTGAATGGCAACACCGATATTGGAAAACTTTGAAGATTTAGTTCGAATACTGGATTAATCATAATTGTGTGTGATAAAATATTACAAAATTATTATTTTTTTTATATTTAAAAGATATTTAGTACTGTAAAAAATAATTGGATGAGAGCTTCCACTTAGAATATTTCTATTAAATCCATTCTTTTAAACAATTATTTTAATTCGAAACAATACTACAATGTCTGCTTCTTATATTTAACACATTGTGGTCTTTGTTTAATATCTTGGCCATTATGATATACAACCAATTATGTCAAAAATGTCATAAGAACTGTGCCACATGATAATAATTGTTGGCTAATTCTAGAATCAAATGTTTAAATCTTTATATTAAAGGTTTTTTTTTCTCTTTTGTAATAACGTGTATATATTAGTTTGCAATATATTTTATCTTTTCTTTACAAAAATTTAATTATATTGCCATTGCAATATAAAAGGTATTGTATTTTTTATCATTTATTATATCTATTGATATAATGTAATATTTATAGACAGGAGTAATTTTCAGATTATTATTTGAAGTTTATTTTTTAGTGCGAATAATGTTATAGTCTATAAAATGAATAACTTTGAATTTTGACCGTTATTTTTTACCAACATGGTAAATATAAAATCCCTCTGTCAAAAAAGTTACTGATATTCTTTAAATTGAGTGCCTGAACGAATCAGATAGGTAACTCTTTTTACTTTCGTGAAATAGAAAAGGAAAATAATAAAAACAAGTGACAGTTCTTCCTCTTCTTGCAAAAATCCACACGAAATGTCAGACTTGTCAAAAGTAACATCTCATCAGCTTTTGACATTTCTAAATATCAGACCGATGCCGTCTCTAATAGAACAGCCTTGGAGCGAGATTTATGACGTCATGCTAGTTAGATGTTGTTTATAGTACTAGATATTGTTTATTGTTATTGTACTAGATATTGTTACATATTTATAGTAATAAATACTTTGGCAAATAAACTATGAACAATACAAATGCAGCAAATGTTTTACAATATACAAATAATGAATAGGTACATAAGATAATGGGTAAAATGTAAAATATATTTTAAATTTTGGGGTTTGAAAATCGATCTAATTTAACAAAAAACATTCAATATCTACTAATAGTGATGTATTATTATTTGCATTCACAAAATTTATATGTATATTTTACAAGTATCAATGTTCGAAATATTATATTTGCAAATAATACAATATCATAGAAAAAAAGGCGTCAGCGATGGCTATGAAATAAAGATCGCTGTCATTTTATATGTAAAATTATTCTAAAATTTTTGATTTCTTGAATTTATGTTTGGGAAAAAATGCTGATTAAGTTTTCATTTGGTTTTCATTATTTTTATTTGGTTAAAAACAAACGTTTCGGCTAACATTATAGCCTTCATCAGGACACATTGTTGTGTCATATAAAAAAGATAGTGTCGAATATAATTCAAAAATGTCAATTTTATATGTAATTTTTAGATTATATTCCACACACCACATAATGTTTCCTGCAATTAATAAACTAATATAAACTTGTCAAAAGATGACCACATATTTTTAAAATTATTATTCTTAACAGTAAAACTATCTACATTGACTATGGCTGAAATCGTACTCCATAGTCAATGTAGATTATTTGTATATTGTAAAACATTTGCTGCATTTGTATGGTTCATAGTTTATTTGCCAAAGTATTTACTACTATAAATAGGTATATATATTGTATTTATTAACTGTATATTATGTATATTTCATGTAAACTATATCATTTTTAAAATACAAACCAAAAATACGAGAAATAACGATGTTTTCCATGTATTCTACAACATATTTATTAATCCGTAGTATCTAACTAGCGTGGCGTCATAAATCTCACTCCGAGGCTGTTCTATTAGAGACGGCATTGCGTCAGCATGGCCGCAAGTTGCTAACCTAATAAAATTAACACTAGAAAAGCCCGCGGGAACTGTCAAATTCAAAGTTATTCGTTTCACAGACTACTACTATGAATAGATGTGTGGAATTGGCCAACAATCAAATTTGAACGAAAAAATGCTTCTTAAATACTTCATTAAGCATGCTCATTTCATAAGGGCATTAAGTAACTATATAACGTGTATTTAATAAGCATCCATCACTTAGCAGCTTTCTCAGACATTTTCATTATGATGATTTGGTTTTGCATTCATCCATTCGCAGAGTTTATTGTTACTTTTTTTATGAATATTTGTTTTGTTTTGAGGTCTATTTTTCAGATGGGAAAATATTGTCATTTACTTTTACTGATATTTTTAGGCATTTAAATGGTTTTTAAACCTTTTTATTATCATTTTTAAATGTATAGATATACAAGATGTATAAAAATTGATAAAAACATGATTTTATTGTCATAAAAAAAGCATTATTAATAAATTCCTATGTAGAAAACGCTTAGGACTATTATTTTCCTGTTGTGATATATTATAAAAATGTGTATATATATAAATTAACATAAAATGACAACATTTTCCTAAATTTTTTTCAATGTATATTTGAAAGTGTGATGAATGCTTAATCAATTCGACGGTAACCTGCTAATATATTCAAAATAAAAAGTAAATCTAAAATTTTGATGATCCTAGGCACTAAGTTATTTAATAGTATATGTATATAATCGGTGAAATATTTTGAATATATCCGTTTAGGAATAAAATTAATGATAATGCCATGAGAAGTTCAAAATTGGAAACATCTCGCGACCCGTCGAGAAATCGCCTATTGGCTAGATCGTTTTTCAAGTTATTTTTTATGTATTATATGTGTATATTACACGTTGTTAGATTAGAAATGGTCAAAAGCAATTTCTCAATGGATACTTGTTCGTTTTGTTGTAAATAATATTGTAATACAAAATTTATGCTGCAATACAAGTGAAAGCCAAACATGTCCATATATTGAAACTCGCAATTAATAAGAATAAAAATACATGTTACTTATTTATACTGTGCTGTTTGTGTGGAGTGGCCCGCCGCCACGGACATTGTGATAAGAGTAGTTAAAAAAGTCATGTCTAGATGCGAAATACTGTAACGTTATTTTATTGTTTATTGTACTGTATCTATACTTTATTTTATACAATCGTTCACAAGTATATCCTACCAATGTAAATACAGTGTGTATTCAGTACACAGTTGTCAAAATTAATTAATTTATTTTTTCTCCAATTGTAAAATATAAGTTCTAATGATTTAAATATGGTGGTTTTATTTTCTTCCTTTTCCCCACATTTATTGAGAACTTGGCAGGCTCTAGTTCAGCTGTGTCCGCTTGCTGCGCTTTGAATCCGAATTGCACAGGTTTTATCTTGCTGTAGGCTGTCTCCATTTTCTCCACCTGTTTAACTTGGTCTCTCCTTAGACCTGATACCGGTGTTGTCCCATATCTATAATAGAGGATATGTCCCTCTTTCTCTATTGCCTCCTTGGATTTGAGGTCAATTCCTATTGTGAGGACCTGACCATGACCCTCCTCCCTCGAGTTGATGACTCGCCAACTCGATGTCCTTACATTGAAGTTCTCACCCTGGATAAGGCTCAGCAGGTAGGTGGTGTCTTTCCCCTTGCTCCTCGGCAGAAAGACCGTGATGGCCGCCCCTTTAGAGATATTCAATTCAGCGATAGAATATATGATTTTGATAGACGATACCCAAAAAATTATATAAAAAACAATCTAGTAATAAATCAAAATAACAGACAACTGTTGTCAAATATTCTTTCGCTGGATTGACTATATTAAGCAGTCCAAACACTAAATATAAATTATTTCTAAAATTTCTTCACTCACCTTAAACGTTGTGAAACATCACTGAGCAGCGTAACAATTCCTTCATACTGTTTTTTATATTTTTCGGTGTGATATATAATTTCTTCTTCTTTATTGTTTGAATTGTCGTGAAAAACGGAAATAACTGTTAATACCTTATTTTCTAATTCGTCTCTAAAGAAATATTTTAACGATATAAAGTACCGAATAAACATAATAATTACAATGCTTACTTTGAACAATCACTATTTAATTCTATGTCTTGAACGACGGCAGCCAAGTCTTTTATATGTAAGGAAGGCACTTCTATCACAGGTTGTATCTTGCTGTACGTTCTAGTTTTGTGTACCAAGTAACTGCTCCATAATAATCATGGGTCGTCCTATCATGGTTACCATCACGCCAGTGTAACGCATATCATAAGAGTCTTTGTGGCTTTGCTGGTAATTGTCCGATAGAAGTTTATAGTTTAAGAGCTAGCAACGTTTTCGAGAAAGTATTTTAAGAAAGCCGACTCTGATATATCTTTACCATAGAAGGAAAAGAGTAGTTGTGACTCTCCCAAATATTTTCTGCCAGTTTTTTCAATCTGTCGAATATCGGCAGATTGCAGAGCGTTTCAGTTGAGTTCCGTCCGTCGACCTGCGAGGTTCAAGCGTTGTATTCCAGCACAAAAAAATGAGTGCTTTGAGTTTTTTTTTTGAGAGCCATTTGTGATCATGTTTGTGTTCAGGTTAATTTTCTTATGACTGATTACTACCCTTGTATAAACAAGGTTACTACTTAATAATTTGATATTATTTTCATTTAAACCTCAATTTTTTAGCGATTGTACTTTTGACAATCATCCCTTGCTTGCTGTTTAACGAACTGCCATGATGTCATCATTGAACAAAAATTTGCTAGTACCGAAAAAAACTGGAAATCCCGGTTCCTTAGAGGCAAGGTACGTTCCGAAAAACAGCTCCGGTTCCGAAAACGTTATAACGTACCATAACCGGGAATTGCCCTATACAGAGTGAGGCTTAAATAAGTGCGAATATTTTTAGGGGTAGTATATTTTGGCCCTAGAAATATGAGGATTTTTCTGCGCAATTTTTTTTGAAAAAAAATCTGAAAATTTTTTTAGTTTTTAGAAAAAAAAAAACATAATTTCTTGATAACATGGTAACTAGGGTTCAGAACCGGAAATTCCCGGTTCCTTGGAGATATCAAAGAACCGGGACTCGAAATTATTAATTCCCGGTTCTTTCGGTACCTTCGGAACTCGTTAACAATAGAGAACAACGGCATACGGTCGAGTCGGCCGCTCCTGGCACGTATACGTAGACGTAAAGAATCTTTTACGTGTATAAAAAATAGAAAATATACGAAATGCGCATGCGTACGTACACGTTTACGTGTTTGTAGGCCGATTCGACCGTATGCCGTTGTTCTCTATTAACTAAAAAATTATTCTTTTATTTACGTGAGAAAGTAGTGATGCTATTTCTCATTGTTCTTGCTTCTTTTCTCTTTTAAAATTTCTGTAATGTATATTAGCAATTATTGAAGTTGAAATATGTTATTTTATTATTTAGTACAATGTGTTGTTCAATGTATTAGTTATCCAATGAAAATCACCTAACCAATAATTACTACAAAACACACATTAATGAACAAGAAAGAAATGTATATGTTTGCGAGTTGTTGAGGGCTGAGCCGTTTAATATTTTCCTTCTTTTTAAACACACACATATTGCATATTATTTTTAGCAAGTTAGCATATTTACAATTATTAACAAACAATAACTTATATTTTTCAATGCATCAGATAACATCTGTAACAACCAGGTCCTAGGATTAGTAAAAGACCAGTACAAAATGTACGAAAATTGAAGATTTATTCTTATTCACTTCAACGAAATATAAACAAAAACAAGGTTTTTATTGTAACAAAAAATACAAAGATTTATAGACTTAATACAAAAACAAAACGTTACATTATAAACAAATATATATTTCTAACGAGATATTTACATAGGTGGCAGACCTTCGTTAATTCTAGTAATAATACCGTCCAAAGGACAGTACTGGCTTTCGGAAACGGTCATCCGGCAGTTCATGTGAACTATTAAACTTATTATTAGTGCTATCGCTAGAATACTAAGTACCAATACCATTAGTTTTTTAGGCAAGAAGCGTTTTCTGAAACAAGTTAGTTTTTTTAGTTGAAGTAGGGGTGCAGTTATGAGAATAAACTAAGTAGAAAATTAGTGGTTAATGACATTTTTTAGAAATAGTTATATAATTGTTTAATTTTAATATCTTGTGTTAAGTATAAAAACAAACCAAAAAATATACCTGTCTGACGACTTTTTAGTCTCTTGATTTTGCTTTCCGGTATCTTTTTCTTTTCTGTGCCTTTTTCTTAGGACGTTTTCTTCTAGAGGTTCGCTAAAATAAAATATTTTAATTGATACATCTCTTTACCTCTATACGCTAAAGATAATTTCACTTATGTACGACACACTCTGTACAAGTATTTTTTGCATACCATGGTAAAAATTCCTCATGCGTCTTAACACTTGATACGTATTCGTTAAACAGACTCCAAAATTTCTTCAAATTATTCTCATAAAGTAAGGCACCAACTTGTCCAACGTTCTCCACAAGCTGTTTCATCTGAATTTTAATCTCTTCCAGCAAAACAAATACTGGCATAATAGGTTCAGCTGTTCCGATACAAACGTGATCCCTGGTGATAAAAAAATATTTGTTTTTATGGATAATGTATATTTAACATACACTCAGGTACAAAAAAAATGCCACCAAATCTCTCTTACCTGTCTCTACGACAGGTAACTATATAGTTACTAAGCGGAAAAACTTTTTAATCTTTGTTTTTTTTTTAATTTTCTCTAAAATGGTATGGAAAGTTGGAAAAGTATAAACGGGATTTACCGTTTTTAAACAAAAAAATTTTTTTTTCAAGAATGCATTTTTCTCGAAATGTCAATAATAAAAAAGTTTTTCCTCTTGTAAAGACAATCCAGGGACATACTGTATATAAAACCTTCATTGAAAATTAGAAGTAATTCAGCGATGTAGAATGTAGAATGACTAAGAAGAGGGGGTTAATCACTGCGACCTTAAAGATCTATTGTGCCCTCCTTTCTTGAGTCATCGCACAGTCTATAACCCATCATACCCCTGTTGTAAAGGGAACAGGGTATTTCCCATCCTCCTCTGACAACAGTTCTTCCTCCGAGGGTACACACCCTTCCACGGTTGGACTTTGGCCCTCCGTGCCGCCCTTCACAGTCGAGGAGCTTGCCTCCGGCTGAGGAACCCGTCAGGTGGAGGCTGTAGGATCTGTCTCCATTTTCTCCACCTCTTTAACTTGGTCTCTCCTTAGACCTGATACCGGTGTTGTTCCTTATCTATATTAGAGGATAGTCCCTCTTTCTCTATTGCCTTCTTGGATTTGAGGTCAATTCCTATTGTGAGGACCTGTCCATGACCCTCCTCCCTCGAGTTGATGACTCGCCAACTCGATGTCCTTACATTGAAGTTCTCACCCTGGATAAGGCTCAGCAGGTAAGTGGTGTATTTCCCCTTGCTCCTCGGCAGAAAGACCGTGATGGCCGCCCCTTTAGGGATGTTCAATTCAGCGATAGAATATATGATTTTGATAGACGATACCCAAAAAATTATATTAAAAACAATCTAGTAATAAATCAAAATAACAGAAAACTGTTGTTGTCAAATATTCTTTCGCTGGATTGACTATATTAAGCAGTCCAAACACTAAATATAAATTATTTCTAAAATTTCTCCACTCACCTTAAACGTTGTGAAACATCACTGAGCAGCGTAACAATTCTTTCATACTGTTTTTTATATTTTTCGGTGTGATATATAATTTCTTCTTCTTTATTGTTTGAATTGTCGTGAAAAACGGAAATAACTGTTAATACTTTATTTTCTAATTCGTCTCTAAAGAAATATTTTAACGATATAAAGTGCCGAATAAACATAATAATTACAATGCTTACTTTGAACAATCACTATTTAATTCTATGTCTTGAACGACGGCAGCCAAGTCTTTTATATGTAAGGGAGGCACTTCTATCACAGTCTGGAATTTTAACATTGTATTAAGACGTATACTAAGGGCTGGCAAAGGTTAGTCTTGGGTCGAGATTTCCGTATGTAAGAGTACAATGCGATTATAATGTACTGAACAAAGAGAGAACAGTAAACACGTTGCCAAACGAATTAAATAAACCGAGAAACTGTGCACATTGCGAAGAGACGTGGAAAGGGGTATAATAGATTTTGTCGCAGTTGATCGGACGACCCAATCAGTACCTCTGGCAGTACTTAAAGTTCTAGGGAAATGTGTACATCATGCGTTCAGCTTCACGATTTAATTACGTCTCGCGATACTTTATTTATTAACGAGTCGTTGTAATTTTCACTATAGCTTGAAAAATTTTAAGTTCAAGTTAGAAACACTTGCATCTTTGGTGTTCGACAGTGGTCGCGCTATTAGAACTCTGAATTCAAAAATCGATATCTCGAAATCTATGGATACTCTAACGATATCCTTATAATTCCATTTCAGATGCTCAGAAACATATCTAATGATTTTATCTTGTTATCTATTCGAAAAAAAGTCGTTTAAAAATAAGCGGTTTGCGATCGTGATTTTACTTTAGATGATAGGGAAAGGCGTACCGGCAACGTCGCATCAGCACACCGTCGCGTTGCTCTCACTCCGACTTAATAAGATCCCTAAGCGATTTACTTCCACACATGTAAATGCCAACCCAAAAGTAAGAGTTGCCAGCAGGGTATGTTCAGAGTGTCCATTTTCGTGTTTTATGAGGTTTCTCGTTTACGAGTAGAGGTAAAAAGATGCGATTTTCACATTACTATGCTACTTTTTTACGAAATTAAAGATGCTACACACAGATTTGTCCTAGCCCTCTTAGTTCCTGAAATACAAGGCGAATTTAATATTGTTGCATTTTTCGACTCCTCTCGTTTGTCTGTTATGTTATCAAAAGAGTGAAAACTGAGCTCCATAGAGATTTCCATGTAGCGCATCTTTGTATCTCTACTATAAATAGAGAAACCCCTTAACACACACGAAAATGTGACACCCTGTTCAGGGTGGGCCAAATTGGACGCTTTTAAAGGGAAACACCCTTTTCTATAGGAGATAGATCAAAACTAATATCGGTGTTTGGAGCTAAAATTGAGCAGAAAAATTCAACAGGAAACTGCATATCGATATCTGTTACCGTTTGTTACGAGGTGTTTTTCTTAATAATTTAAGAATTCAGTTTAAGAATCAACAGAAAATTTGATTTTTATATGGGACACCCTGTATATTTTTAATTCATTGAAAATAAGTTCTTTTCGCTTAATTAAAAATATACAGGATGTGCTAAATAAAAAATCAATTTTTTTGTTGATAAATCTTAAATTATTAATTTAAAAAAATTATACTTAAACCATTAAATTCTACGTAAAAATGTGCTTTGGAAATGTTTTCACAAAAATATAAAATTTTCCATAGCAAAAAAGTTAAAGCGATTTTTTAAAAATGCAAATTTTTTAAAAACACCCTGTAATTCATAAACGGTAATAGATATAGATGTGCGGTTTTCACAATCATGTTTTTTGAGAAAAATTGAGCTTGAGACATCATTATTAGTTTACGTCTATCTCCTATAGAAAAAAGCGTTTCTCTTCAAAAACGTCGAATTTGACCCACCCTATACATCTACAAAATAAAAAAAATATTTTACACTTACCTCTGATGGGGTGAGTATGGGTTCACTTGGACAAGTGGTCTGGATTTTTGCAGAACATAAGGTGAACTTGTTAACCGTCTTGCTCTCGCTAAAAAAAGAAACCATTTGATATTAAAATCTTGAATACGCTTATACCAAATCAACTTTACTTAGAAAGATATATCTTTCCGTTAGATTGAGCCATTAATTTGTGTAAACAAAAACATAAACTTATTGCACGTGCTAATATTTTTGACAAAAAATGACAAATAAATTTGAACATTCAACAGGTAACAATTAGAATCTGACAATTGATCATTGTCTATTGTCTATACAGGGCCCGGCAAAATGTATCGTGCAGCTGTCGTAAGCAAATTTTGTGCAGCTGTAGTCCTAAGTACCGTTTGATAGAAAAAAAAACCGCGTAAAATTTGTTGGAAATGAACATCGATGACATTGCCCATATAATCTATACTAATATATAAAATCCTTAAGTGACTGACATACTGATTTATCACGATCCTGCTCAAACCACTCAACGTAAGAAGCTCAATTTTGGCATACAGGTTGATTCTAGGGTGTAGAGGTTCGATAAGAAGGGATTTTTCGAAATTCCAGTTCCAAGAGGGTGAAACCACCCCTCAAATATTACAATATTTTTATATAAAAAATGCTTAAACACGTATATTTTATTTTGTTTTTTTACATATTTTAAGATTTTTTAAAAATGTATACAGGGTGTTTCGAAAAATCTGGTCATTGATTAACCACGATCGTGCTTAAAGCGCTTGACGTAAAAAGCTCATTTTTGGAAAATGGATTGAATTTAGGGTGTAGAGGTTCGATAAGAAGGGATTTTTCGAAACTCGAATTCTAAGGGGGTGAAACCACCCCTCAAATATTAGAATATTTTTTATTTAAAAACCGGAGTTTTTCGAAAAAACTCTTAAACTCGTATATTTTATTTTGTTGTTTTACATATTTTAAGATTTTTTTAAAAATTTATACAGGGTGTTTCATAAAATATGACCATTGAGTAATCACGATTCTGCCTAAACTGCTTGACGTTTAAAGCTGATTTTTGGCAAACGGATTGACTGTGGGGTATAGAGGTTCGATAAGGAGGGGTTTCTCAAATTTCAAATTCCAAGAGGGTGAAACGCCCCTCAAATATTACAATATTTGTTATTTAAAAAACGGTTAGTCTTTCGGGAAAACGCTTGGACACGCATAATTTATTTTGTTTTTTTACATATTTTGAAATTGTTTAAAAAATCATACAGTGTGTTCCAAAAAGTTGGGTAATTGATTAACCACGATTCTGCTTAAACTGCTTGACGTAAAAAGCTTATTTTTGGCAAACGGATTTTTCGAAAGCGAAATTCCAACGAGATAAAACTACCAATTCGACGCGAATGAAATCGCGGGTACACACTAGTTTTATATATAAAATGACAGCGATCTTCATTTCATAGCCAACGCTGACGCCGTTTTTTCAGATCATGTATATTCGATACCAATTAAACTTTTAGTTACGTATAGAGGGCGCGATTTTTAAAATCATTGTTGCCAACCATGTACACATTCGGCGCCGGGCTAACTAACTAGAATTTAAATTTCCCGCTGGGGAATCAGGTGGTAGCTCTGGTGTAAAAAAATTGCCACAACTACAGTCGAACATTGTTCTTTTTAGAACCTCTTTTAGTGCGAAGTGACAAGCAAGTCAAGTGAGACATCTTAATAGCCGTAAAAAACTCATCGCAACTTTATTACAATATTTTGAACGGGAAAGCGACACTACTGTCCCTTAAGTGCTGTTAAGGACGTGAGTTTTGTTGATGTAAATAATAACTGTTTATATATTTATAATTTATTTTTGATTCCTAAAATATTTTGATTAAAAGAAAATATGTAAAAGTGGGCAACGCTGTGCCGGTCAAGCTTAATCACGTGACTAAAAGTTTATTTGATATGAGCATGTATTAGAATGTACAGGAAAATATTTTAACTTCTACAGGGTGGCTCAAAAAAGTGTGTGGATCGAAACGATTTTTTTTTCAAATGGAACACCCTGTATCTTATTGAATTTTTTGTTTCCTTTCTGATCACTTTCCATAACCCTAATATAATATTAAATGTTTTGATAGTTTCAGATAGTTCTTTTTTAAGAAAATTATTACCAATACAAGAGATGTCCTGAAATCAAAACTATACTAGGTATTTACTATAGTTGGTCTGTACTTACTTTCCTATAAATATTGTAATCTTAAACCATACAGGGTGTTCAAAATTCTATGCGAAACTTTCTAAAATATAAAATAATTTTTCGTTTTTGTAAATGGAACACCCTGTAAATATTTTTTCAATAGATGGGAAATTAAAAAATGTAAATAAGTATTTTTTGTATTTCAAAATTTGTAACGGTTCTGAGGATATTCGTAATATTATTATATATTACTTCTTGTGGGTTTTTCAACAGTATTTTTTTAAGCCACCTAATGATTTTTGTTTGGTATTTTACCGTTCAAAGAACCATATGTAATAACAAAACGAGAATATTTGCGAAACCGCTAAAAATTTTATAATACTTTATATACAAAAATGTTAATTATTTAATTCTCCATCTAATAAAGAAATAATATAGAGGGTATAAATATTTTCTAGCTTTAAACGGCAAAAAATTGTTCAAGTTAAACGGAACACCTCGTATTATGAGCCCCACAAGATGCAAAATTTAATATTGTAGCAAATTGTACTACCCTTTTTTAGGGTATGTACAGTTAGCTGTCTGAAAATTCATTACTATACCAGCTAGAAGTATAACATTTTGTACAAGGGTTTATTTCGTGACATCAATAATAAGCATGAAATATTGTTTCTTCAAATCACTCCTCTAGATGTAAAAATATCGTATAAAGAGAGTAATAGTGCTCTTAAAATCTTATATTGACATCTTTTATACATTTCAGGTGAAAAATTGCATAATAAAAAATAAAATTTTTGAAACGCAATTTATATGGGGCCTTTGGAGGGCTCTATCTATAGAGGGTAAACGGTCATTTCAGTATTTATTATTTTCGAGAGATTTTCTATTTTCAGATTTAACAAAATTATTAAAATATCGGCCTTGGTTCGATTTCTAAAACACCCTATACATCATTAAAAAATAAAAAGCAATGGAAAAACGCCACCCCCAACCATACATAATTAGTTTCAGTCAATGGAAGGATATACATAAGGTAATCACAAAACAATTTCCGATGCACATGATCAACTTTGAGTGACAAGCGATGGCGACAGCGCCTCCGGATTGTGATGGATTTATGAGATGAATCTTAATTTAAAAGTGACAAGCAACATATATTTATTATATCATTTTTCAAAGATTTTTACATTTTATTTTTAGTTTAATAACTAATATTTTAGTAATTAATTGATTTATTTGTTTATAGCTTATTTTACTTATTACATATTGGCAAAAACTAGTCCATTATGAAGATTATTCTAAGCGTTATTATGGGTTAATTATGTATTTATTCATGTACATCTTACAACGCCATAAGTGGTAATAACAAGTAAGTGGGTGCTATTAATACACAAACTAATAATTACAGAATTTAAAAAAAGAACAACTTTGAAAGTGGTGTAATGTGCTTATCAATCAAACTTCTTCTCTGACTGCAGTCAAGGGTAATAAAGGACCTTTATTGTCGGGATTAAAGCAGTCAATCCCGCGGATGCGCAAAATTGCGGGACTGTAAACAATAGTCATAGATTTAGTCCTAAATGGTACTAAAGGCATTGTACATTTTGCATAGGCCCACAATATTTTGATATAGCGTGTATCTTAAACTAGCTGTACAGAAATTTGGACCGATGTATACAGGGTGTTCAAAAAATATATTTAATATTAAATAAACTTAAATTTTATTATAATTTATCTACTTATTTTATAAATAAAAATATTATTAAGTAAAAGACTATGAAAATAGACAAAAAAACGAGAATTACTCACAAAGATTCAACAACGACACGATATTATACAAAATAATGACTGACATTAGGATAATAATTGTCAAATAATAAACGACAACCTTGCTGAAAACGGCGCAATGTGACCAACATAGCGATAATAAAATTCGGTTTAAACTAACTTTTGCAGCTTTAATCTAAATAAAATATCTGTTACAATCGTTTGCTCTATAAAGTAAAATGAAGAGCTGCTCGGTATCTTAAATTATACAACAAATTTAAACATTTTTGCCGTATATAAGGACATAGTGTCATATATATGGACATTTACATGGTATGTAATATGGATATGATTGATGACGTGCATCGGAAAATGTTTTGCGATTATAATAGAAAATTTTGAAAAAAGTGTAAAAAGCAAGATTTCAAAAAATGAAGAAAATGCCTGGACGATTCGAGTTGCTGAAAAAGCTAATCTTATTTATAATTATTAAACGAAACATAAATTTATCAATAAATATTACCTTGTACAATCAGATAAACATTTTTCAATGTTCGCCTCGTCCTTTGCGGAAATCGCCTTCAAACTTAATATTTCACTATCTGCCAGAGATAATTTTATTTTCAACTCTTCATATTTCGACTTTTCCCTTTGCAGTTCAGCCTCCAAACATTCCACTTTTTCCTTCAATCGATCAATGGTCATCTGTTGTCGGAAATAACTTTTACCCTTAGTGACATCTTTCTCGCTATTGGAAGTGTTGAGTCCCGATTTTTTCTCTAACACTTTTTTAGTTTCTATCAATTCCAATTCTACGGCATTTAGTTGTGTATTTACTTCAGTCAGCCTCGATAATTCGTTATTTAAAAATTCTTTCTCGCGGCGAACTTTCTTTAAATCGTCCTCCAGTGTCGCAAAGTTGGTTAGAATTTTTATATATTCCTCTTGTAGTTTTGCATTTACATCTTTTAATTTTATCAGTTCGTTATCTAAGATTTCTTTTTCAAAAGACACTTTCTTCAATTCGTCGCGATTTTCTCGAAGTATCTGTTCAGATTGCCTAACAAGATCAATTTGATGCATATTGTTTTCCGACAAAACCAAGAATTTCTCTTCCAAACTTGCGTATTCAATTTTTGTGTTATTTAAGATTAACTCAGAATTTTTATGCAAACCTTGTATTTCTTTCAGTTCGATGAGTAAATTATCATATTTTATTTGAAGTCCGTCCATTTCTTTTTGCTTTTCAGTTAAAACGACTTGATTATTTTCAGCCTCTCTTACTATGGCTACACACTGATTTTTGGTTTGTTTGTTTTC
Source organism: Sitophilus oryzae (assembly GCF_002938485.1). Taxonomy (NCBI): domain Eukaryota; kingdom Metazoa; phylum Arthropoda; class Insecta; order Coleoptera; family Curculionidae; genus Sitophilus; species Sitophilus oryzae. The sequence goes on from NW_022146055.1 coordinate 14,794,280, forward strand.
TTCAGTTTTTTCAGCCAATTCTTTTCTCAAAATAGTAATTTCAGTATCCATTTCTTTTTGCCTTTCAATTAGAATGACCTGATTACTTTCAGCTTCTTTTACTTTGGCTGCATATTGATTTTTTAAACGATCCAGTTCGTTATTTATCGAGATATTTTCTTCAGTTTTTTGAGCCAATTCTTTTTTCAAAATAGTAATTTCATTATCCATTTCTTTTTGTTTTTTAATTAGAATTGCTTCATTATTTTGAGTTTCTTTAACCTTGGCAGCATATTGATTTCTTAAACGATCCAGTTCGTTATTTATCGAGATATTTTCTTTAGTTTTTTGGGCCAATTCTTTTTTCAAACTAGCAATTTCAGTTTGGTTATTATTCTGACTTTTAAACAATTCTTCAGATAATTTATTATGTTTTTCAATGAATTCTTCTATTCTTTTTGTCATTTCAGTCTCGTTCTCGTTTACCTTTAGTTTAAGTGCAGCTAATTCAAAATCTTTTTTGTTTAGAGCTGTTTTGACCTGTTGTAATTCCTCGACCATACTACTATTTTTCGACATTTCGCTAATCAATTTTCTTTCTAATTCTTCAAGAATTTCACTTGCTTCTTCACTTATATCATCAATTACTTCAGTTTGAGATGAGCCATCGGATTTCTTTACATTAATTATCTCGTTTAATTCTTTGATACGTTCATTTAAACTTGATAGGTTTTGTTCAAGTTTTTCTCTCGCTTTAGTTTGTGATTTATAATCTGTTTCTAGTTTTTTAAAGTCTTCTTGAAGTATTTTATAGTTTGAAACGTAAGTGTTATTTTCTTCAGTTAGGAGACTGATTTCGGCATTGTATTTGATACATTTCTGTACTTCTTCATCATGCGTAATAAGTAAAGTATTATGTTCTATCTTAAGGTCATCAAACTTTCTAGTTAATTCTTCGTTTAATCTATGCGATTCTGTTAAATCGTTTCGCAGCATAGCCATTTGATGCCACAACTTATTGTTTACATCTGTAAATAAAATAATAATAAGCGATGTTTTATAATAAGTAAAAACAGTGTAGAAACTTTGTAAATGCATGAAAAAATAAGGCAAAAAATGTGTTAGAATACCGCGTGACACAAAAATCTTTGCATAGGCTTATTTTGTATAAAATTAATTAGAAACTTGGGTTCAAAATGTAGATAAATATAATTTTAACTAGAACTCCATAAAAAAATTCAAGATGCTGTTTATGCAACGATATCAGTGTCAACCAGTGGTATAGATTCCAGAGTGTATCTTACTTATATCTTGCTCTAAGCCATCTTTTAAATACAACATTTCCTCCATTTTTTGCATTAATGATGTTTCCGACTGATGAAGGTTATAACTCATACATTCATTTATAGCTTTAAGCTCATTTATTATCGCGTCTCTATTTTCCACATGCCTCTGAACCTCTACTAGTGTCGAATTTATTTTCGTAATTTCGTAAGCTTTTTCCGATTCTAATTTTGAAACAGTCGTTTGTAACACATCGATTTCTGACTTCAAGGATTTTGTATGTTCTTGGGTCTCAGTTAAACGTTGTTCTTTAACTCTCAGCTGAGATGAAACATTTTTCAGATCTTGTTCTAACTGGCTACACTTGAAATCTAAGTTCAGAATTTGCTCTTCCGCTTCAACGGAATCTTTCACTTTACCTTCAAATTCTTTTACAATGTTCCTCTCTAAATTGTCTTTAAACTGCTTAAGTTCCAATTCCTTTTCAAGCATTTTCTTATTAAACTAAAAAATATAAACAAAGAATGTTAACGTGGGGACTGTAAAAAAAAGGAAAAATTATCGGGCAAAATCTATAGTAAGATTAGCCATGAAAACATGACTAAAATATGACTATCCGTAGACAGTTAGTTTTTCTGCCTTCCGGCTTCATCAATTACTGATGTAAACTTTAGTTACTTTTGGTAATAGGACTCGTTACTTTGGACTCGTTACTTTAGTTACTCGTTACTTTGGTACTTAGTATCGTTATTTTATAATCGTTGTTTTGTGTACAGGTTGGAAGACTTGGGCTTGACGTGGAACTTCGTTACTTATTGTGCGCGGCGATTTTCGTTGCATGCTCGGTATAACCTATAAGGGGTTTCTACTTTCTTCTAGTGTAAGGGCTTAATAGGATAATTTCAATACTCGGTATTCAAGTACTGAATAATGTTTTTAATAATATGTATAATATTTTTATAATGATATGTTAAATAAAACCCTAAACAAGGATAAAACTATGTACTATTAATAAAATTAAAAAAAAAAGAAAACAAATCAAACAAAGAAAATATGTGTATAATAAATATAAAGTATTTTTTTATATTCTCTCCCTCTCTCTCTCTCTCTCTCTCTCTTTTTATTACATTAATAAATATGCAAACATTAAAGAGTAAAAATTAAAAAAAAAAATTATATATTTTTGTTAAAATGTAAAAATATTAAAAAAATGTATATTCCTCTGTAGCGGTGTATATTCATCTCTTCAAAAAAGTCCTTTGGATTAACGCAGCAGTGTTTACTAAAAATTACTATTTTTATTTTGTAGATTTTCTTACAGTGTAAGTGGCAAAATATCTATTCTCTTTTGAAGAAGAAAAATATTTGCTCTGCTTTTTCAGATGTTAACATTTTTTGTGACTAACGTGAATCTGAATATCTAAGACATGTTAATCTAAATAAACAAAGCCGGCATGAAATGTACAACTATGTGCGGAACCTGTCGTGGGCAAAGTTGTTCGAATACTGAGCACATTCTAGAAACTATAGTCGATGACAATATGTAGATGAAAGTAGGAATGTTAGTTTAGTGGAATAGGCAATGTTTTTCTTTGTATTATATAGTATTATATCTGTTGCGTGTATATTTAGCACGTTAAAATACCTTGGGAGACTATAATTTGAATTTGTATTTTTTACCTGTATTTTTTTTGTACTCCATTTTTCAAACGGTTATTGCTCAAAATGCATTGGATAAATATAAATAATGAATAGAACCTTTTTTGTAGCAAATTTTATAAGGAATATTTTCGGTAAGTATGAAATTTTTTGTGGGACCAACGGGTTCTGAGAAAAGAGCGAAAAACCATCGAAGGGCGTATTGGGGGTGGTTTTTTGGGGTGAAGCTCACACTTTAAAGTTAAGAACTCTTTTGATTTTGAAAAGTCCCCTTTTGGTGCGTCTAATCTCAACATATCAAAACTTTATAAATTTTTTCTTCTATTCGGCTATTTTAGGTCTAATATAAATACGATGTACTTAAACAGCCGTTAAACGGTAGCCTACTAAAATGCCGTTAATAGATATTGTGACGTCGTTCATGTCGGCGGAAAGTAATGCCTAGCCTTAAGCATTCTGCAAGAGCACCTGTGGGTCAGTGGCTGAGGTTATCGCTTCGTAAGCGAATGGTCCGTGGTTCAAATCTCACGCCGACCAAGACTTTTTTATATTTTTTTTGCTTATAGCGTGATCTTATTGTATTGGCTTCACTCAGAGAATAGGTACATTAAAGAAATGCTAACTTCATGTTAAAAAATGGAAACAGACGCCACCTGGTGTCGCCTGGCAGTACTAGCTAAATTGAGGGGAATTGGAGGGGCGGGGCTTAAAAGAGGGGAAATTTAAAAAAAAATATTTTTATAAGTATCACTGACTTACTGTTTAAAGTTAATAAACATATTTTTTATTACTTTAATATAATTTAATGTATTAAAAAATATGTCTATTAACTTTACACAGCAAATCAATGATATTATTAAACACTTATTATTTTCAGAGAAAATTCATAGTAAATAAATTACACATTAGTAAACAACATTTATTTTTTAGAGCTGCGATTTATATTACAATAATATTGAAATATATATTTTATTAACAATGAAAAAGAATATCCGGGAACCTGAAAAAGAAAGATCAATTAATGACTTAAATTAGTTCAAAATACATTTTGCAAATAACTAGTGAATTGGAAAGATAAACATACTATTAAAAAGACATTTTAGTAGTATGTTATCATCTATTTACTGATAATACATTACATAAGTATATAATAGGTAAATAACATGCATAAGGCACTATGATACAACTACCTGTATCATGATAACACACTAATATGACAAAAATATATGCTAATTTAAATTCCTTTAATGATCTAATGAAACACTATCTAGCCTCAATGCATGCTATTCCAAAGGCAACAAAAACTGTTATACCAAATAAATATAAGCTGAATAAAACATAAAACAAGCCAACGTGCATAAACAACCAAAAAATGCATCAAAAAATACTTTTATCAGATCATACCCTTGGATATATTATGTATTTTATATATCGCACATCCCGTTCAAAAGTTTACCAACTCAAAATAGAGAATATAGAGAACATTGTCAGGAGAAGTAAAAGAAAATTTAAGTTAAGGCAATATGCTCCTTTTTGCATATTAACGGCCAAATAATATAATGTTGATTTAATAAAATTTTACTGGCATCCTTCTGAGGTATAAATCAGATTAAAAAGGACATTGTTTTTTTAATAATTGTTTGTTTTGTAAACATTTTTTGAAGACAATACAGTTTTGAACCGGCTCTGCGATATAAACAAGGATCTTACTATTATTTGAGGTTAGAAAGTATTTAAATAATATAAAACATAATCAAAATCATTTTTTATCATAAATTATAGAGGTACTTACGTGTTTTGATATTATTATCAGGAAATAATACGTTTAGTTAAACAGGTACGCTGCCAGGCAAGTTCTATCGGCGGGTCTTTGCAAGAGTTGAAATCTAAAAATACAAAAATACGTTTACATCTTAGTTGTATTTACGAATAAAGTATTTGTGTGTAATTTCTGACTTACCAGTTAACTGAATAATCGCATTAAATACATCGAAATGGTAATTTAATATTGTAAAAAAGCAAAATTGTTTTGCATCATTTGCCAGGACAGCCCGGCCAGCTTCTTTGTTGACAAAATGGCCGCGGTATCATGATTTAAGCAATGTGAGTGACAAAGAAAGCCAATGCCTGGCAGATGTTGCTTTCTTTGTCGTTGATCCTGGCACGTTTAAATTTGACTGTTGCCTGTTTTCCCATACAAGTGACACCCCCGTGGCTTCACTCTTTTTAGTTGGATTGGTTGAGTTATTTGGCGGGTTGGTTAGCATGGTTATTTGCAGGGTGTTAATTCATTGGTTAGTTGGTTATTTGGTGGGGTTGGTTGATTTTTACTAATTTATATTTGTTTTTTATATTTTTTATCAGTGTCGAGGTTATTTGGTGGGGTGGATAGCGTTGGTTAGTCCTTATAAAATTTCTATATTTCATAAAGCCGTCAAGTGCGTCACATCAACGACGTCATACCTATTAACGGCATTTTAGTAAGCTACCGTTTAACGGCAGTTTAAGTACAGCCATATAAATATACGAATTAGCAACAATACTTACTTGTTCTTCGTTTTCCCGCATCTGTTTTTCAGCGTTTTCTTTCAAATAAGTAATCTCAGTTTGACTTGTTTCGACGTCATTTATTAAAACGAAATTGCGTTCGCGCAAATCCTTGTTGTTATTTTTTAGTTCTTCTAATTCTTTTATTAGATCCGTTCTTTCGGTTTGGAGATCTTCTAACTCTTCCTTCAAAGTTATCACTTCATCTTTCAAGGTCGAGACTAAATCGTAGTTTTCAACCATACTGGAATTTGAATTGTAATGTGACAGTCTGACATCGGCCTATAAAAAATATAATACTGTAGCCAGAGCTGCAAGCTCATAGAAAACTTAAGTCTTTTTTTGACTTCAATCATTTTAATGACTTAAGCCATTTGATTTTAAGTCATTTTTCGGAAACTGACTTAAGACTTAAAATTTAAGGCTTTTTCAAAATGACTTGTGGCTTTGAAATTTTTGTTTGCCGTAAACAAAATTTTTATAGCCCTCTTCGTTTCTGAGCTACAGGGTCTTTTTGAAAATTTTGCAATTAGGGACAGCCCCCGTATCTCCGTTATTGTGGATTATATCGAGAAGGTAAAAACTGATTCTTGTAGAACTTTTTACGTAGAATACAGTGGCGTAGTCTGTTTCTCTACGAAAAGAATATTTTTGAAGATATGAACTATAGTTATGTTTTTTTAAATGGAATACCCGGTATATTTATAAATTATACAGGGTGGCGCCTCTCATACGCCGCGGAGGTTCCAAGGAGAACGACAGTTTGTATTGAAATGAAATTTCGTGAGCATATGTAGGTTAATTCAGAGCACTTTTTAAAAATATAGAGAGTTCTACAGGGTGTCCCCAAAATAGTTACATATCAAAGTCGTGTTTTTTGTAATGGAACACCCTATATATTAATTGATTGTCGGATTTTGGGAGAAAAATAAAGGTGAGTTTTATAAGAGAAGTATATGACTAAAATGTCAGACTTATTTAACATTTTCTAGAAATAAAGAACAATTTTTAAATTACAATAAAAGCTACCTAAATTGGAATTTACCCGGTATAGCTTAATATGTAGTTAAATTAACTATTGTTAACTTTAAATCAAATTAAAACATGATCCAAAAAGTTATACAGGGTGAGACAAAATTATTATTGAACATTGGTCACCTTTAAAAGCATGTTACTCTCTTATTTGAAATGGGACACCCAGTATATTATTCCGACATTCTATGGAGAATTCATGTATCTTCAAAAAACTATCAAGGTTGCCTACCCCTCAAACAAAGATTTTCCTAGATATTTTCGTTTACATGGTTTGATCTGAGTAGATCTTTATTATTTGATAAAATCTAGGTGGCTGTGATATGTCTGACGTTACTTCAACATAGCTGTCTAATTACTCCAACTTTAACAACTAGTTATCATTTTGTGTCAGTTAAAAAAAAATCTCAGAAATTTGCCAAAAATGCAAACTTATGCATCAGGAGATCCTTTTGAAAAGACAATCATTTTATGCAGTTAACAAGAAAGGAAGTATATTGAGCATTTGATTTCATTTAGCTAATTTTTGTCGCATATTTATCGGTTTATATCTACATAGTTTAAATTCTGTAATAATTAAAATATGTTTTAAACGTGTATTTTTTTATTACCTTTGAGTATTTTACTCTAAAATCTTTAATTTTTGTTAAATTAACAAAGGGTATATCACACAGCCACCTAGATTTTTTCAAATAATAAAGATTTACTGGCGCAAAATCATAAAAATTAAAATATCTGGGAAAATCTTTGTCTGAGGGGTAGGCAACCTTAATAATATTTTGGAGATATATAAATTCCCCATTGAACACCGGAAAAATATACTGGGTGTTCTATTTAAGATAAAGGAGTAACTTGCTTTTAAAAGTGACTAATGTTCCATATTAATTTTGTCTCGTCCTGTATAACAGTTCGGGTCAAATTTCAATTTGGTTTAACATAAAATGGTTACTGTAATTAAATATCAGGCTATACAAGGTCAACTAAAATTTAGGTAGTTGTTATCGAAATTTAAAATTTACTCTTCATTTTCACTAAATGTGAAATATGTCAAAATCCTCAGATTTTAGGTATATGCTTCTTTAACAAAACTCACCTTTATTTCTTTCTTAGAATCCGAAAATCAATTAATATATAAAGTGTTCCATTAGAAAAAACAAAACTTTGATGTGTAACTTTTTTTGGGGACATCCTGTATAATTCCATATATTTTTATAAAATACTTTCAGTTAATCTACATATGCTGCCAAAATTTCATTTCGATATAAACTACCGTTCTCCTTGGAGCTTCCATGGCGTATGAGAGGTGCCACCCTGTATGATCTGGCTTGCCATAAGCTTCTCAAAAATATATATCACTCTATATTTATTTTCACTATTTACTGCAATATTAAAAAAAACTATTAAAAGATCATATTTATTAGTAGGCCATGACTAATAATAAAAGAAACTAAAGAATTATTAAAAATATACACTGCTATCTGTCTCTTGTTTTATTTTGAGGGCCACTAATAAATTCGTTATAATGTTAAGGAAACTTAACTCTCTACCGCTATTTGTAAATCTTGGAAGCTATCGTATCGGAACTTTTAAAAATTCCTTTAGCTAATTTACGTGAAATATACTTTCAGCAAGATGTGGCTTCCCCTCATAACTTAACTTACAATGAAAATATTAGATTTTTGTTAAATTATTATTTCTCAAATCAATGAATTGGAACCAATGGACCCATATGATGGCCTCCCTGATTCCCGGATTTGTCCTTTCTCGATTTCTGATTTTGGGGATTTTCGAAATATGAAATTATAAATAACAAAATGTCGAACACCTGGAAAATGCTATAATAATGCAAGCTTTTAAAAATTTGCAAACCCATCCTGTTATAATAAATTTCGTTATAAAAAAAAGAAAATTATATTCGGAGATTCAAAAGTAAAATATATCAATTCCAAATAAAATTTTAATATTTGTATGACAATTTTACTTTGAATAAGAAGACTAATGGTTGTCGCCCACTAGACCGCGGCGCGACGCGGCGCGGCGCCATGTGGAAATTTCTTTTGTCTGCTTGCCATGTATTTAAATGGACCAACGCACATTAGAGCGCGCAGCGCAGAAGCGCGCCGCGGGATTTCCGTCAAGAATTCGGAAGACTTCTCTAGCAACTTTTTTCCGTCTCCCGCGTTTCGGCGCGTTGCAGTGTGCGTACTCACAAGGGAAATAATTTTGCATTCGAGTTTTTTCAGTTGGCTTTTTGACTAGGAACTAGTGATATGTATCAATGGCAGAATTGTATTTTTAAAGGTAAATTAGGCAAATCGATTTTCATAAAGGAATATGATATTTTTTTTTAGTCTTCCCTCACTAGACAGATGGACGAAATGCCTTTCTATCAAAGATTTAATATAATTGAGGGGTGTAGAGGCAAAACTGGCAATCTCCACTTTTTAACAAAAGTGACAATCTCCAATTTTAAATTCTAATTACCTAAATATATAAAAGATCAGGGTTTTTTTGACCAGATAACTAATATACACATCAGAATAAATAAGAATTATCAAAAATATTAGTTATTTGTCTCTTCTGAAAAAATATGAAGAGTAGATATACCCGGTGTTTTTTCTTCTAAAACCCTCAATTGAGGAGTCCGTAAAATGTTTCCTTTATATTTTGTAATACTGAAAAAAATGATTTTGTCTTTTATTAAATCTGGAAAAAGATAGTAAAATTCTCCAAACTTCTTTCTTTTTTTGTTAATCGTATGAGTCCAAACTTTTCCTCACCCCCTCTTCCTCTGTTAGAAGAGCACAAAAATACGCTTTCGTCCGTACTTGAACTCATTGCTTTAAAAACTAAACTACAGTAAGTAAAAAACACTTCGACTATAACTAAATAGCGTTGCCGCGTTTCAAAAGCGCGCTATAGTGGGCGCAGTCCCATCGCAGCCGGAAAAAATTCTCTTCCCAGCGCCGCGCCGCGCAGCGGTCTAGTGGGCGACAACCTTAAGGAAGGAGCATAATGCTATCCATGTATTCATGCATGGTGGGCGGAAAAAGCACTCTAGGGTGGGGATCCTTGATGTTTGAGGATTCATTTGACACATTTGAATTTGATTTGAAATTTTGTGGATTTGTCAGTCTTTACGGAGCTTATTTTATGTTGTTTTTTATTCTACTACTGATAGTTGTATAAAGGTAGTAAATCTAGATGGAAATTGTGGCAGAACTTAAATTAACAGTGACACTATCGCGATTTATCGAAAAAGACTCTAAAATAGTTGGTTGTGTAGCGTGCGGTAGATCTCGGCAAAAATTGAGTGAAATAATGGAACAACTTTTCGCTAGTAAGTGACTATATAATATACATACGTGTAGTAAACCGATCATTTATGAAATTCACTTAAATTAACTAAATTATATATTTTTCTTGCATTTTAGCTTTTATTTACTACTTGTCAAAGATCAGGTGTCAAAGAATTTTGATACGTTAATTTGACTTACCTTCTTCAGTAGCGTATCGGATGTTTGTGTTAATAAATGCTTATTATAACTTATCTATTTTTATTAGAATTATATATTTTAATAACTACCAACATTTATTCACAACGTAAAATAAAACAACAAATTATTGAGTCTACCCCACGTCTACCCTACATCATAGTTTTACATTTTTTAAATAAAATTAGAAGGGCACTGATAAACCGGAATTTAAGTCGGCCATATTTGAGGCCCATCGCGGTGTACCTAAGATTTTTGATATGCTCCTTCCTTAGTCTTCTTATTCAAAGCAATTTTAGTAAATACCATTTTGATTGTTTTTATTTATGACGGCCTACTAATAAGAAAATGATTTTTAAATATTGCAGTAAATAATGAAAATAAATAGAGAGTGATAGTTATTTTTGAGAAGCTTACAGCCAGGCGGATCATACGATTTATAAATATACAGGGTGTTCCATTTGAAAAAACATAATTTTAGTTCATATTTTCAAAAATACTGTTTTCGTAGGAAAACAGATTACGCCACTGTATTCTACGTAAAAAGTTCTACAAGAATCAGTTTTCACCTTCTCGATATAATCCACAATAACGGAGATACGAAGGCTGTCCCAATTTGCAAAGTTTTCGAAAAGACCCTGTATCTCAGAAAGGAAGAGGGCTATGAAATTTTTGTTTACAGCATCTTTCGTTTGACAAAAAAGTGCGGCCTCCTATCTTTACTAATAACGGAGATACCATATGATTTCAACCAAAATGGACACCCTGTATATCGAAGAATTATCTGAATATGATCATCTTGATATTAAAAAGTTCCCTTCATTTTAAAACATTATATGGTTAATGTTTAAGTACTTACCTTGCGTATTTCTAATTGCAATGACTCTGAGTTTCCATTTTGTTCCGCCCCATCATCACCACTGATATTAGATGACACCAATTTCCAATTTAAATCTTCCTCACTACTCTCATGCCGATCTTTAAGACAAATAATAATATTTATGCAACAATAAATATAAAATATCCATAGTAAGTAACACGACAGAGTTAACAGATTTCATTTTATTAATAAACTGTAAATTTATTACAAAAAAACACAAATAAATTTATTTAAATTGGTACACAGAACTAACCCTTATCATATTTTTTTCTATAACAAGGCTACTGATGTTATAAACAAGTGTTTGAATAAACAATATCTATCTGTCATTTAGAAAAAAATCAAAAGTTTTCAGACACACGCACACGTCAGCTTTCAAAAAATAGTTTTTACTGAATAGATTTCTCTGTGAATGATTAAATTTAATACTTTTTCCAAATAAAAGTTTCATTTTAATGCCAATTTTTAATAAATATCATTATAGAGATTTCCCGACAAAATTAATTATCATCGATTGTAATTTAAAAAGATACTTTGACGCCGGTTTTTGAAATAACAATCAATGATATTAACGCCAAAATAAATGGACGAATTTAGAAATCGCTTTGTTTCCTTTGGTGTAATTTTCTAACAGCTAAATATCGTTTTCAATGCAACCTAATATATTTTTAAAACTCCTACCCTCTGGGTTAGTAAAGTTTATCCAGCGTGTCAGGTAATGTTTGGACAGAAAACATCCAAAAAATGACAGAAAAAATACAATTTAATTGTAAATTATACAGTCACTGTCGTGTATCCTGTAGTTGGACAGACTATACAGGGTCACAAAAAAGTTCGTATAAATATATGTCCTAAAACACTTAGTTTTGGAGATACATGGTGTAGAAGTTTCATTTTTATTTCGATTTTTTCCAAATAATTTCTGAAGTAACGTCAATATTTGGATGAAAATTGGTGTCTGGGATTTTTGACATGAGGTATTTGATTTTGATGTCAATATGACTCCTACTAGTAGAGGGCGCCACCTACATATCTTATACCTGGTTTGAAGAGTAATAACTTTTCGTCCGTACCTGTATAAAACTACTGAGTAAAAAAATATATATTTACGACGTTTTTTACGTGAAAAAGGTCTCCTGGTAAAAATCGCTACGAGTTATGGTTTTCGGGATATTTGGAATCGAAATTATCAATACATGTCATCATTGACATAAATTAAGCATTAGTTATTAGACTGAAATCATAAATTTGAAATGGCTTTGTGCCAAAAGTTCAACAGAAACTGTTTTATCATCATTTTTTGCAGAAAAATTTATGATTAATTTAAAACATTAAAAATTTCCCAAATTTATTATTTCAGTAAAATAACTATCTACTCATCGTGTTTATTTTTCTTCAATAATGACATGTATTGTCTATTTCCATTCTAAATATCTTAAAAACGGTTGCTCATAGCGATTTTTACAAAGATTTTAGTAAATACAGAATATGACTTTTGACGAAACAAAAACATGTTTCACTTAAAAATCTTCTTCACTAACGAAATAAGGTGCACTAAGTGTTGAAAACATTTTGTTAACTCTCGGGTATTCATACTACACTGAACTGACCGTTTTAAATGAAAAAGGAAATCCAAAGTGTTATCGGATTCGAGTCAGCTAAAACCACAATCTTGTTCGAGTCTGATATCAGTGTTAATAGACATTTTCTTATTTCCGTTCCCACACTAATTTCAGTGGCGATATAAAATAAACTAACACACATTACTATAAAAATGAATTAACATTTTAGTAAGTTCTTGTTTAAACGTAAAATATCAATCCGAAGATAACAAATTCCCCAGCCATGCTATAAAAAAACTCAATATTCACATACCAACACAACAAAAAAATATGTATAAAATTTATTTGTAAATTTTTAATAAATAACATTAAAAAATATAAGGACTGCGCGTACAGACGCCAATAATAGTAGAGGAACCGAAGCGAGAATTTTAGGATTTACTAATACGCCAGGGCAGTTAGCAAAAATAGGGGAAGTTTTTGCAATCAAGCTGATTTTTCCACAGATTATAGTACTCATTAACAGTACTCTGTAAAAAAAAGTTACACCTCCTAGAGCGCTTGCTTCCTCCGCCATGTTGAATTAAAGATGGCGTCTGATCCTATTCCTTAAAAAAAACATAACTTTCTTATTTATTAACCGATTTTCGTCAAGTAAAAATCATTCACCCCTATATCAAAATTCTGGAAAAAGTACCAGGAATTGAAATCTTAAAAAATATATAGGGTGTTTTCTTTAAAAAAACTGAAGTTTGGTCTTTAGCACTTTTCTGACACACCCCGTATAATTAAAAATATTTTAACAAGAAGCAATTCATTATTACTTATAACTTTTGTATTCGCGTTATTTTACAATTCTAAATAGCAAACGAGATACTAGACTTTATCGCACTAATTGAACATCCTGTATATAAAATAGGAAGGTAAAAATGTAAAAAATCTTTTTGATGAGTGTAATTTTACATAAAAACATTATACATAACAATTATTTCCTTTATTTCAAAAACAAAATTAAGTGTCCCCGTAATTTTTTCATTTAGACCACTGTGAAACGGTGCAAGTGGGCATTAAATCTTTTAATAGATTTAAGTCTTTTTAGAAAAGATTTAAGTCAGTAAAAAAGATTTAAAACTTTTTTAATGACTTAAGTCTTTTACAAAAGACTTAAATCTTTTAGAAGATTTAAATCTTTTATGAGATTTAAGTCTTTTTAGAAAAGATTTAAGTCAGTAAAAAAGATTAAAAACTTTTTAATGACTTAAGTCTTTTACAAAAGACTTAAATCTTTTAGAAGATTTAAATCTTTTATGAGATTTAAGTCTTTTTAGAAAAGATTTAAGTCAGTAAAAAAGATTTAAATCTTTTTTTAATGACTTAAGTCGTTTTACAAAAAACTTAAATCTTTTAAAAGATTTAAGTCTTATATGAGATTTAAGTCTTTACAAAAATGACTTGACTTGAAAGAAAATGACTTAAGTCAAAGACTTAAAACTTAAGTCTCATTTTAACTTTATATTAAGATTGACTCAAAACGTAAGTCTTTATAAAACTGACTTGTTGCAGCTCTGGCGCGGCAGTATAACATAAAGAGAGAAACCTTGCACCCTGTTAAGTACACCCACCATACATGAACCATTTATACAGGGTCGTTCGTGTAGGGCAGCCGATCAGAGTAGGGAAAAAATGATCAATACAAAGATTCAAACGCGTCAGATTAAGGCAGGATGAGTTAATTACATGTAGAAAAGTGTGCATTTAAATAAGCTGACGATTTAGACGTGACATAAGGAAATGGGACAGTCACACAGTTAAAAAAAACGTCACCTGAACATTCCAGAGCGTGGTTATTTTTTTTATTTTGAAGAAAATCAGAAGCGTATCAGAAGTGAGACACTTGGGTAAAAATTTGGTTGAAATTTTTGGTTGAAATTTGTAAATTCAACTGAAATACACCAAGCTCATAGATTAGTACACCAAATTGCCTATCCATATTTTGTTAATCAAACGCACACACCATGTAATTATATAATATTAATATTAACATCTGTTGTTAATTCCAAATTTATCGAACTACTTCCCCTTATTAAGCTTCGTTTACACATAACGTTTTACCTGTCAGACTTATTTGTTCGGTCAAAACGTATCAAGTAAAACCTTTTTTTGTCGACGAAAAAAACGGACGCGCTATCTAAAAAAATAAAAAAGTTATAGGAGTAAGCCACTTTTGAGACGCACCCGGTATTAGATAAAACTGCAGGTAAAACTTCCAGTGTATATATGCTACAGAGAAAGTCGGAAATTCAGTGATTGTTAACATTCACTAGGAAATGGTAACAATTACGCATTGGACCAGCGAATGTGGTATTTTAAAGAGATTTTTCAATTTTCCTCAGTGGCGGATACAGAGGGGGAGCCTATGGAGCCCGGGCCCCCCCTAAGATCTACAGATTGGGTTAAACATTAGCCTTTTGGGTTAAAATTGGCGCACAAATAAGCATATTCTACATTACTTTTTTATTTGGATCCCCCTAAAATAAATTTCTGTATCCGCCCCTGCTTTTCCTTATAATTTCTAACATCACTATAGTGAAAGTAAAAAGATATTAAAGGTTGCCAGTAAAAGATATTTTATTGTACAGAGCGAGTGTGGTGAGGAAGAATGTCGGCGGAAGTTAGAACAAATAAAACTTTTAAGAATATTAGATCACCTAAATATTCAAGGTGATTCACATATCTTAAAATTATAATTTACTTCTTTAGTATTTATTGAAAATATAGAAAATAACGACAGAACCTTCTAAATATTAAAAGGGAAAATATAGTAAACATTTTAAAGCGTGTAAAACAATTAAAAAAAAAACATTCATAAACATAAGATTATTTGTTGGTATAAGGCTTTTTTTATTAAACTTCTTCATCGTGGACAAAATAGAGTATGCCCGAATTTTCTTCAACCTCGGGAGTTATTCGTTTTTTCAAATCGCTACTTTAAACATATCAAAACGTTTAATAAGTTCATAGTCACTAGGTTCCTTAATATCTTTTTCTCTTGCACGCTTAACTTTTGCTATGACTTCATTATATTGCAAAAATGAAAAACAAGCACTATTACATTCTTGCGAGTGCTTAGTTTACCTTAATTTTTCACAGAAAATTTCTTCCATAGGGAAAATACCGCACAGCACTTTCAACAACGATAACAAAACAATTATAGATAACAACAAAAAAAAACCTAAAAAAGTAAAGCGAATTTACGCCAGATGTTTGTCAACGTTGCCAACGTTTAGCCTAATTTAATGTTATCCTTATATTGCCGCGTATTATTCAACTTATCCTTATTTATCCTTATATTTTATAACATGTGGTAACCACGTTAACTATCGTCCAGGGAATGTTAGCATTCACTAGTAAAAGTTGGTTTAAGAATAGCTGTTGAACTTTTACCGGCGTAGTCTTAGTAAATCAGTGAATGTGAGCTTTTACCGGTAATTGTTAACAATCAGTGATTTCCAAATTTTACTGTAACATGTACGCTAGATTTCAGTCGTTATATTTTATATCTAGACGGTGATAAGACGGCAGCACTGTAGTTAGTTCTCTAGTTGGCCATCCGTTTTAACTGACAGGTGAAACTTCATGTGTAGTCGGAGCTTTAAATTGCAAAAATGCAATAGTGACGACCCAAAACAATGCTTACCTTTGTCGAAACCGTTTGTAGAAAATACCGGTGAAGTTTCGTCCGGAGAAGAAGGCGAAAATGGCGTAGTAGTATTTTTGAGCAAGACCATTTTTCGAATCGCAGAAGATTTAACTTGGGAGCCGCATTGGTGGTGTACGTTACTAGGGCTATGACATGGACAACCGCAATTTTCATAGGGCGAAGTTACAGATGACGGGGGTGCATTAGAAATATTAGAATTACCTAGACCTGACGATAAGCTTCCAGATATCGATAATTTGTTCTTCAAGACCTTTTCGAGGGTTACTTTGTTTTCGCTTAGAATCTGAAACAAAAAGTAGATTTTCTTACAATGGGGAAATACCCATAGGATTTTTTTGATAAAGTTATTTGTTAAGAACTTCAAAGTAATAAATCAATAGAGTAGACGCACAAATCAATTAACAAGTATACAGGGTGTTTCAAAACAAATGCGAAAAACTTTAGGGGGTGATTCCTTGTTCAAAATAAAGGATAGTTTGCTTTATAAACGTTGGGTCAAAAGTCATCCATTAGGGAGATATCGCGGTACAAAGATGGCGGAAAAATAATGTTTTTATTTTTTATCTTGAAAACGAAAAGAGATAGACTAATGAAATTTTATGGAAGCATTACTGTTATGAAAACACACTTTCAGGTAATTTTTTTACTTTTTTAAAATGAGTGGAAAGGGTTGAAATAAACTACCCGTATCATTCTTGTTAACGAAATTTAAAGAAAAATCTTATCAAACACACGCAAATGCTTTAATTTGGATAGTTTAGTTTGTTTAGAAACTTTTTTACCTCTTGTGTTTTTGATGATAAACTCACCGATTGGAAATTAAAAATAAAATGTAAAGCATTACATGACAGGACAAAAAACATTTTTAGATTAACAATCTAGTGATAATAACGATAATAATAATCATCTAGATAATAACGTATTGCAGTAGAGTAATGGCAAATAAAATAATATTAGGAACATCCTAAAAAGTAACAGCGGCCGACTAAATTTTTTCCTAAAAAAATTACAGCAGCCCACTAGATTCTTTATCAGAAAATGTTTATTGTCCTGACATGTAATGCTTTACATTTTATTTTTTAATTTCAAATCGGTGAGTTTTATCAAAAAAATACAAGAGATAAAAAAGTTTCTAAACAAACTAAACTATCCAAATTAATTTTTTTGCATGTGTTTGATAAGATTTTTCTTTAAATTTCGTTAACAAGAATGATAGGGGTAGTTTATTTCAACCCCTTCCACTCGTTTTAAAAAAGTTAAAAAATTACCAGAAAGTGTGTTTTCATAACAGTAATGCTTCCATAAAATTTCATTAGTCTATCTCTTTTCGTTTTCAAGATAAAAAATAAAAACATTATTTTTCCGCCATCTTTGTACCGCAATATCTCCCTAATGGTTGACTTTTGACCCAACGTTTATGAAGCAAACTACCCTTTATTTTGAACAAGGAATCACCCCCTGAAGTTTTTCGCATTTGTTTTGAAACACCCTGTATATCCCATAATTTGCAAAACTAAGTACCTAGTTTTACACTTTCGTTTTTCACTTTATACAGGGTTGTTCACCACATACGACACGAAGTATTCTATCTAAATGATTAGATTTTTACAAATTGTAAGTTTTGGATTCAATGAAGGACTATTAGAGGTACAATTTAAAAATAATTTTACAAGATACAGAGTGTCCCAAATAAGCAAAAAATTTTATAGTTGTATTTTTTAAATGGAACACCCTGTATATTATTCTATTTTTAGATTCTACGGTTTAAATAAAGGTAAATTTGATTAAAGTTTATCACACTTAAACCTTACCGTTTTCGAAATATTTTCAATTTTGTGAAATTGCAGTAACAAATTTAAGGCTTCATTTCTCCAAGGTTATTAAAGGTTTTAGTACTAAATATTTACCGAAGATTATTTATTGATCAGATGTAGTGTTGCAATACTAAACCAAACCAAATCAAATAATTACTAGCTTTAAACGGCAATAACTTGTTTAATTTAAAGGGAACACCCTATATATTTTACGAGAATCAGATGCACAATTTAATTGTCTATCAAAATGTATTATATCATTTTTTACCTATCTCTTCAAGTTTTCGTAGAAAATGCATTTTCTTATAATTTAGACCTCATTTATCACTATACCTATGGAATATTGACATTTTAGTTTTTTTAAAGCAACATAATATGTAAAAAATGTACAGGTGGTAAAAATAATAATGTTGCAAGTCTATTTGTTTACCTATTTAAATCTTTGTAAAAGAGTATACCAATTATTACTATTATTATTAATATACCACCATTATTTCCGTCCAAAAATTAATTAATTACATACTTAATTGTTTTAATTAATGATTTTTTTCTAAATAAATGTGGATCAATACAATAATAAGTTATGAAAATATACGTCTCTGTTGTTGTAAATAAGCATTTGTCAAAAAATGAAATAAAATTTATAAGGTGTTACTTTTTACCACACGGTCTAATACACATACAAAATTCAATTTTTAGTATTTGGAGCAATTATTATTATTAATCAATGTAAATGGCCAATTAATGTAGTTTGAATACTGGGATCATATTAATTGGTCCTCTTCAACAAAAAATATTTAAACAATTTTTTATCTTTTAATGAAATAAGCGAACTACATCTCAATATTAGTATCTGTACTTTTTGAAAATGTGTTACATCTTTAAAAATAATCTAAGATGTCAATATTCCATGGGTATAGTGATAAATGAGGTCTAAATTCTAAGAAAATGCATTTTCTACGAAAACTTGAAGAGGTATGTAAAATATGGTGTAATACAATTTGACAGACAATTAAATTGTGCATCTGATTCTCCTAAAATATATAGGGTGTTCCATTTAAATTAAACAACTTATTGCCGTTTAAAGCTAGTAATTTTTTAATATAAATTTTTAAACACTCTGTATAAGGTGGTAGTATTGTTATTATTGCAAAACAATATCTGCTCAATAAATAAACTTTAGTGAATATTTAGTACCTATTAAAAACTTCAATACCCTTTGAGAAATGAAGCCTTAAAATTTTTAGCGCAATTTCATAAAATTGAAAATATTTCAAAAACGGTAAGGTTTAAGTGTGATAAACCTTAATGAAATTTACCTTTATTTCAATCGTAGAATATAAAAATAGAATAATATACAGGGTGTTCCATCTAAAAAATGCAACTATAATAATTTTTACCTATTTGGGACACTGTATCTTGTAGAAATATTTTTAAATTCTACCTCTAATAGTCCTTCAACGAAACCAAAACTTAAAATTTGTAAAAATCTAATCGTTTAGCTACAATATTCCGTGTCGTATGTGGTGAACAACCCTGTATATTGTTAACTGTTCAATATCAATATTAGGAAATAATTTTACTTAATTTGACAATAACAATTTTACTATTTGATTGTATTCTTGGTAGGGGTATATTGTATATTATAAAGTTAATATTACCTCAATTCGTTGTTTCAATTGATCAATAGTATCCCTCTGTTCGGCATATTGTTCATTTAGCTCATCGTAAACCTTTTGGATTACAGAAACTTGTTCTTCCTTAGATTCCAAATTGGCCCTAACATTAGCTATCTCCCTCAAGCACTCTTGATTTTGTTTGGTCAGTATCCCGTTATTTTTTTCCAACTCGGCTTTCTAAAAAAAACGTATATAAAATTTTTAGTTCGTTAAATTCGCAGTTAGAGTTAGTTACCTCTTCCTCAACTTCACTAATTTGACTTTTAAAATATAGATTGTCTTTTTCTGACTGCAACAGGTTCTTTTTTAAGGTGTCGATCGTCTCTTTTAGAGTGTTTACTTCTTCTTTCAGTTCTTCACTGTTTTTTCTGTCAATTTCTTTCTGCAAATCTTCGTTAATTTGTTGCTCGCTGCAAAAATTCGTAATATATGTATGTATAATTATACAAGATATCCGTTAAAAAGAGATTCCATAATAGAGAGTATGCGTTCGTCTCCTTCATTTGAAGAAAATGTAATAAAAGTTTTCTTAAATATGCATACTAGAAGAATTGATCTTAATTTTAAAATTTAGAATCTAACAGATACGTTCACAGCTTTGTTTTTTAGCTAAATTTAGTTCTTTTTTTAAATTGGTTTGATTATTTTTTTAACCTGTTACATTTTTTGTATTTTTATTTTTGCAACTTCAAAATTAAAGACTTTAATAAAAAAGACGAAAAAAACTTTATTTGTAAAATGATTGAAAAATGTTGGTAAAATGTTAATTGCAGTTATTTATTACATCCTCTTGTATTCATGCCACGCTACGCCACTGGCCTCTAAAAGATTATTCGCTTATGCAAAGTAAACCTGATGTAAATATGACAAATATCTTGTTATGTTGATCTAATAAGAACTATATCTATCTAAGGACAACGGCCCAGCTACGTCGAAACACCGGTTCCCATTAGAACACCGAAGTTAAGCGACGTAAGGCGATACTAGTGGATGGACGGGTGACCGGTTCGAAACTCTGTATCGTGCTGTTGTCCAAAAAAAGGCAAAAGTGTAAAATTTATTGACACACACTGCTCATTCTACGTAGTTATGGCTACGCTCACACGGACCACTTTCCAACGACAAAACGGTGTTTAGTCTATCGCAGCTGTGGTCGCAGCTATCGACGACGTTACAACCACAACTGCGCGACAAAAATGTCGTCCAGAAGTCGCCCGTGTGAGTTGATGGACGACAGCCGAACCACAACTAAATTTTTGATTCAGTCAAAAAGCACTGTTGTGGCTTTTGCTTGGAAAAAGAAGGCGAAACGTCGCTGTAAAGTCGTCCGTGTGAGTGTACCCTAAGAGTCGATTTAGGGTACACTCACACGGACGACTTATGTCAAAATTTTTAAAACGGCAACTTAAGTTTAAAATAATTTTTTATTTTCCAAAATCTTGTTTTTATTACCTAGGTGCGAACCAGAATATCCAAAAACCCAAATTGCCGTTTTTTAAATTTTGCTATGAAAATTTAGATTAAAATTTTAGCGATTTGGTCGTGTATGAAAATGGTTTTTATTTTTTTACGCGTAAACGGTGCGTCGCACGGTGGGACCGATTGAAGAATCGTTGGCCAAAACCTTCAAAGATATATGGATCAACCAAAAATATATAGAATTTAACAGTTTTTGCTTAATTGAATTTCTAGGTAGTCAATCTTCAAAATTTTAGTTAATTAAATTATACTTCACGTATATACCCAGCATATTAGCTCATCAATATAATGTGAGAAAAAATACCCGGATGACAAAACTTTTACACTTTTGCCTTGCAAGCCATTTCGAATATTGTTGTTTTGTGGCATGTCTGTGTGTCTGTCTGTCTGTTTATCGGTCTGTTTGATATATTTTTTTATCCGTATGTAACCAACAACTTTGATAAAAAAATAAATATTGTTTTTGGATTCTAGTTTTGAAGAAGTAAAAAAATAATTATTTTCAATCGTGGTCTCACATGTCTCAAAATGAGTAGTCGGCACGTAATCAAAAAAGTATGGGCTAGATTTTTCGAGTACCTATTACAGGCAAGCATCTAAAAATTAATTTTAATAACCATTTCTGGGGAAGGGTGGTTTTGGGTGCCGGAATTTTTTTTTCTCCTTCTATTTTTGGATTAGAGCAACTAAAAGATTTGAAATTCAGGGTAATGTAATGTGTTAGGTTAGGTTAGTTAAAAATAATTTGTTTAAATGCTTAAATTTTTAAAATCGGTTCATTATTTTAGTACATATCATAGTTTGAATTTACGTGCGGATATTTTAATAAGTTAAGCCGCCATCTTGAAATTTTAAACTGTCATATTTAGACTACATACTGCTTATGTCATACTACTACATATTGCCTTACTTCAAATCTCCATGTTGTTTCATTAAAAAGATAAAAAAGAAGTGGGGAGTTGTATGTTATCTAAGCCTCGATCTAAGCATTAATTCAGTTAAAACCCACAAAATTTGTAGATTTCAGGTGGGGTGGGACTGAATGGTCTAGGACCCTTGGACCCCCTAACTATGTGCTTGATTACAGGCGATTCATGAGTATCAGATTTTATTAAAATCACACGAACTTAATCTAAATAAATCATAAAGACCTATAGTATCTATTACTGAAAGTATACCAGGGACATACTTACATTTAAAAATATTTTTGTTAAAGTTGCGCAAAGTTGCGCAAGATGGTAACAAATACATGAAGGGTAATGTCCAATCTTTCAAAAAACATCAGCTAATAAATTGGGCAACTTTGGGCACTCAACAAAACTCAAGGTTAAATAGCATATTTTATTTTTTATATTATACTAATTTATTAATTAATTTAGTATGCATCAGTGAAAAAGTTTTTTTTCAAAATATAGCTAGAAATAGTCAAGTAGTATTGTACTTTTATAAAAAATGCAAAAAATTAATTGTATTTAAAAATTAACCAAGAAATTTTATTTCTGTGCATAATATAATATTTAGGTCTTTTCTGTATTCTATGGTCATCAAAACTTTTTGAAAAAGCAACTTCTGTTTTATAAGGTTCTGGCCGCAAAAATGGCAATCAATGGCACTGTGCGTCGTACCAAAAAAAGTCAAGAGATCAAATTTGTTCCAAATTTAATGTAGATTTAAAAATAATTTTTATTTAAAAAAAACAGTGGCGTACCATTTTTTTCTTCCATAATATTTAGTTTAAATACCGTAGGGGCGCCACTGATGAAAATAAAAAAAAGGTAATAGCATCAAAAAATGTCATTTTATGGTAAAACAACGTGTACCAAATTTAGTGATTTTCGTCCAACAGGGCCCTGAGATATTAAAAAAAACTCTTTTTAGGGGCGAAATTCAGGGGGCTGGAAATCCGAAAAGGGGGGCCACTGGCCAAAAAATAAAAAATACGGGTCACCTATATTTTTTTTTCAAGAATCTATGACCAAATTTTGTTGCATTAATTTCCGGACACCCTGTATATGGTACATAATAAAAATTGTAAACCACTAGGTATACTTACCAATGTAGTTTTTTATTTAATCTGTCAAAATTTTGTTGTAATACATCATTTTGTTCTTCAGAAGCTGTTAATTGCTGCTTCGTGATTGTCAGTTCGTTTGTTAGTTTCAATAATTGACGTTCCAATCTTTTCACCTCTTCCTCTAGAGCGGTTTTTTCAATATCAGCTATAAAAAAGATTGTATTTTTATTGGCAAATGTTTTATATTAACGCATATTAATGCTGAAATAGAACTCGTCTTACTATGATTTGTTGTATCTAGCCTACTAGTGGACAAACTATAACCAGACATGTTGGACAAATTAAGGAGGTCTTTGCATTTTAATAGTTTGTCACCTAAACTGGTCCTAGGTGTAGAATGAGTGTAAGGTAATTGAGTATCATCAATTGCAATTATGGGACTAAAACATTAAATGCTAAAGCGATACAATAATAAAGCATTTACAACGCAATACTTAGAAGGGTAAAAATCATCAGGCGGTGATCCTGCTGCAATTTTTCGACTCCACTGGTTAATCACATCGTAAAATCTTTCACTAGTAACAACAATATCTTTATTTTCTGGATCTAATGATTTTTTCAACTCTTCCAATGCATTTCTAAAATAAAATTTTAACTAAAAAGCTCTATTACGATTTTCACTCGAGTTTTTGATAAAATATGCGAACAACGGTAGCGTAAATATGTTTGTCAGTATACAGGGTGGTTGAAACATTATTTTAGAGTTTTATATTTTTACTAAAATTTGCAATTATGTTGGACGTATACAGGGTCCGGGAATAGCGCGTTTGGCATCTGTAGCTCCTAAAATAAAAAACTGAGGAATTTTGTTTAAGTACAGGGCGTCTTAGATATTAATACATCTGGTATTATGGTATATCGTATATCGTCGATTTTAAAATAAACTAACTCTTTCTATCTTATTTTTTATTAGAATGGGCATAATCAGAGGGCTACTGATACCGTGTTGTAAAAATAAGGTAATTAAGGGCTTATTTTTTGGTATTTATTATAATTTTACTAATATCTTCGGTTTGAAAGAAGATATCAAGATGCGGTTTTCGCTGTCAGCTAAAATTACATATACTATCGTATTTAATTTTTTTGAAAAAAACGCGCAATGTTTGTTAAATTGTAAGACAGCGCCCCCTAGCGTCTACGTTCAAAAGCTTATTATTATTATTATTATGGTACAATATAGAGTAAGGAACGCTCTTTTAAACGAGCCCTCGTTTGTTGAATTCCGATCATCCAGTCCAGAGTTATTAACATTTAAATAAAAACAGATATAACCTTCCCCCACCACTTTATTTTAGCAGATAGAGGAAAATGGTTCTAACAAAAAAAATCCAAAATTTACTGAAGATTATAAAGCTATTATTTATAGTACCCATTATCTAGTCAAAATTCTGTAAAAATTCTATTTTCTTATTTTCCACAGCTGTTGCGCCCTCTAGCGGCCGTTTTACAAACTTGAAAATAATTTCCAGCAATTTCTCATAGCCCCTTTAATTATAAATATTTTTTTCCATAGGCCTTACGGTTAATAGTTTCCGAGATACAGCCGAGAGCTCTTCTTAGTGGGACACCCTGTACAATCCTAAAGTACATATGTATTAGGATGCATTTCAGGAAATATTTTAACTTCTACAGGGTGGTTCAAAAAAAATGAGTGGATCGGAATGATTTTTTTTAAATGGAACACCCTGTATTGCAATTTTGGCTTCCTTTCTGATGACTTCACCTTTACACCATCCTAAGATATTATTAAATATCTTTTGATACTTTCAGAAATATTAATAAATAAATAATAAAAAAAATATTTTTCGGCCTTTTTTTAAAAAATATATTAAAAATACAAGAAATGTCCTGAAATCAAAACTATACTATTTTAGGAATTTACTATAATTGTTCTGTACTTAGTGTGCTATAAATGTAATCTTACAATACAGGCTGTTAAAAATTCTATGCCAAACTTTTTAAATAGAAAATAATTTTTCTACGATTTTTTTAAGTAAATGAAACACTTTCTATATTATATCTTTATTAGTGGGAGAAATAAAAAAACACATTGTTTGTATTTAAAGTACATATTTTAAAATTTTTAGCGGTTTCCCAAATTTATTGCATTTTTGTTTTTATTTCAAAGAACTGTTGAACAACCTATATGTAATAATATAATTACGAATATCCGCAAATCCGTTAAAATTTTTAAAATACTTTAAATACAAAAAATGTTGATCTTTTAAATCTCTATCTAACAGAGGAATAATACACAGAGTGTTATGAAAAACTATTTCATATTTATGAAGTTTAGCATAGAATTTTAAACACCCTCTGTAGTTTAAGATTACGATATTTATAGGAAAGTAAGTACAGACCAGCTATAGTAAATACCTAGTATTGTTTTGACTTCAGGACATTTCTTATATTTTTAATATTTTTTTAAAAAAATTGATTTTTTTATTAAATTATTAATACTGATCTCTGAATCTTAAAAAAAACCAATTTTAGTGAGGACGCAGTCAATAATCATCACATAGGCTAATAAAACTACTATTTCAATTTGTCAAGCTTTCGAGAAATGTATTCCCATTATCAGGACAGTTTCTAAAATGTATAAAAAGGGTATTAAAATTTTGCAGTTGTATAAAAAAACTTAGAATAAGTCAATTAACTCTTAGACTGTCAAAACATATTTAATAATATTTTAGGATTGTGTAAAGTGATCAGAAGGGAAGCTTAATACTCATACTTTTTTGAGCCACCCTGTGGAAGTTAAAATATAATTTCCTGCAATACATCCTATAATACTAAATTTAGCCAACTGGATGTCATTGCAGTTTTTCCATCATATGGTATAATATATTATAATGTTTCTCTAATATACCTAGTTTTGAAACAAACACAATTATAAAATATTTTCAATTAAAAAATATAAGTAATTTGGTATTTAATATTTTGGGAGAGCTTTATGTGCAAAAAATTTGTCCAATAATGGATATATTTCAAAAAACCCTTGTATAATATATTTTTGAAATGTTAATTTAATGGCAAATCCACTGCAATGAGCTAAAAAATATATAGCATTCAATTTAAAAATTACAATGTTAGTTTAAAAATATGTTTGAATCATCCTGTATACTTATTACCAAAAATATTTTTAGTATGGTTTACCACTGCAGGCATATTTTATAACAAAAATTGGGTGAACATTTCAAACCAGAAACATCTGTTATTGTTTTTTTTTCAGAGCATGAGTTAATTATTTAAAAAAAATATCCTGTTGGTTTTAAAAAACTAATTATTTTCAATCAGTGACTTACAAATCTTCTATCATAAACGGATGAATAAATTCTATCAACCTTGATACAGGAACTGAATCAGTACCATCAATATCACACGAACAATATATATTTCGAAAGACAGTTGCAACATCAATCGATCCTGCAAATGCAATTTAAGTAAACAATGTTTGTGTAAATTAAATATAAAAATATTTTTACGAATACCTTCTTCACTGGCATGCTCTTCATCATCGTCTTTTATATTCTCCATTTTCAGGACCTAATGTTAATACTGAATATAAAGTATTTGAGTAGGTATATCGTTTCTTATAAATCTTATAAAACAATTAAACTATTCACTTTAGTAACATTTTCATACATATCCTAGTTATATTTTAAAACTATATTTAAGTACAATATTTACACAATGTCCAATTTCGTAGTGATTAAACAAATTAACAAAAAAAGCAACGGGTTTTTTACCAAAATAAATCTTAACCACAGATCTTAACCTCTAACCTCTATCTGAATATGTGTTAAACTTGCTTTCTGATTGGTTGTTTTGAACTGAACAATGTCACATATTTAAACCGCAACTTTTAAATTAATAATTTTTAAATATGATTGTAATAAATACAAGATAGGTATTTAGGAATACTACTAAACGTTGTAATTACTAGAATTAGTTTCGTATTATTCTTCTATTCAAGTAGAAGATTAATTTTATATATCAAGTAATCCACTAGTAAAAAAATCAAATATTGATTACGGGATTGATATATTTAGGGATACCCAGAGGGATACCTATATTGGATATTCATCTTTTAAAACTACTTTTAATACCAAAATTTACATTTACAGTTGATATTTCAAATAAATGTTGGTCTGTTTATGTCATTTGGTCTGGCACTATTTTTGTTTTGTTGATAGGGGGGTACCAAAATTATTTATTTGAAGAAAATTGAAAAAAATTTCGAAAAAGGTGTGGATTCGGTGGCTGACCTTGAAGGGATTACTTGCTGCAAATAGTCACATATACTACACATGCGCACATCGACGATGTTGCCAGTTTGCAAGTTATGTTGGAATTATTTTCAGTAAAAAACAAATTATATTAAACTTGCAAAAGTAAAATTCAACGTTAGAAAAATCATTTGTGACTTATTTTGTGCCATAGAATATTTTTTTTGGTATTTTAAGTCTTTTTGGACAATAATATCAATAATTTCAACTTGTACAGCATGGATTTGCGTTTATATTACAAAAAAAATAAGATGTTAGTTTTTAACATAATCTATATACCCTAGTCTAAAAGTACCAATTTTTTACTGCATTTCTAAAACCTTTGAAAAAATAGCAGGTAAAAGAAAATCTAATACATCAAAAATTAACAAATGAAAAAAAATAAATATCTTTCCCTTAGACAAGGAAAGAGAGGGGACAGGTAACACCGCAGCTAAAAGTGAGGCAAGTTGTCACCACGCGAAATTCTCCAATGGCGTAGCATCAGAAATTAGCTTGTACCTAGACGGTGCAAAATATTTAGTAAAACGTAAACTAATATATCGTTCATTTTTGAGTAATGCATGTACAATTTTGTATTTTATAGTCTCACCTTTATAATATTAGAATATCTAAGTCGATAATGCAAAATTTATTTAACAGTCACAGTGGATTGATTATCAAGACAATTATTTTTTATTAACGTGTGTATAATGGATAATTAAATAAAAAATAATGTAATAACATATATTTTAAACGTGTATATACATATATACTGTATGATCGAAAAAAACGGCGTCTTGTTTGTTTGGACATGACAATTTCACAAATGAATATTAAAAATTACATTATTCATTGAATATTGAATCTGTAAGCAAGTGTGAAGAGAGATTGGCTAGATTCATTTATTATACCGTATAATCGAAAAAAAACGACGTCCAGTTGGCTTGTAAATTACGATCGATGACATTCCCCATATAATTCTACATATAAAATGACATAAAACTATACAAAAGACATCGAAAAAGACGGCGTCAGCGATGGCTATGAAATAAAGATCGCTGTCATTTTATATGAAAATTATATGGGGAATGTCGTCGATCGTCATTTACAAGCCAAAAGGATGTCGTTTTTTTTTGACCATACGGTATAATAATGAATCTGGCCATTACCCTTCACACTTGCGTACGGAGTCAATGAATATTGTAATTTTTAATATTTGTTACCTTCAATCATAAGAATATCCTATTTTTAAGAATATCCGAATTTATTCACACAAAAATAAAACAATTCTAGAAGCTTTGTGTTATTTTATTTATTTTTAAATGTTTATTAATTACTCACTGAAACTATTATTATACACTTAAATTAGCAAATTTTTTGAAAGAATATTTAAAAAGATATATGTATGTAGTAACAAGTAGCCCACCACAAGTTTGTCCACCCCCAACAAATCTTGGCAGGTAAATTTAAGTTTTATATAACTATACATATAGATTTTTTATCACTAGAATTTTTCATTTTTTATAGTTTACAATTATTTTACTTATTTGATAACAATACTTTATACATTTTTTTACATGTAAAATATATAAAAATATGTTTATTGCAGAAATTGTATTTCTCTGATTATAATTCCCTACGTCACTGGTGAAATCCGGTCTGTGTAGCAATATTTATAGTTTCAAACATTAATTATAATACAGGATATTGAAAATACTACTTGGAATTATTAAAAATAGTTTGGTTTGGATGTGGTACAAGACATATTAAAAGCATTTTACATATTTTTACTGCTATAATGAAAAAATGTACATTTTATGACCACATAACAAAAGTTGTGTATCGATTTTTACCTGTGAAATGTAATTCCAGCCACTTTTTTCTCGCTTCGGCCTTTGCAGCCATACTCTGAACATCTCACCATACTAAATAACACAGTTTAAAAATTTAAAACAAAACAGTTGTCACAAAAAGCATAAAAATTCGCTCGGTGTCACCTCGAAATCTTGTCACCAAAGTATGGCCGCCGATCGAATTTTGGCCTCACTATCCGATCACGGGAGAATATGCATGTTACCCGTCCCCTCTCTTTCCTTGTCTAAGATTTTTCCATTTTCCAAGATTTTCTTCACGTTATGGCGAAGGAATATATAATTAGAATCAGATTTCCGATAAATATTCCCTAGAAGTTTGATACAAAAAAGAAAAAAAGTATTAGTATTGATATAATGACTATAAAAATACAAATATAATTATAAACTAGATTTTTTTCTTATAATAATATTATAGTTTACCAAAATAAATCACAAATTTGCCACATATTTATACGTTTTTTTTTCATAAAATTTCTTACTTAGACATGCAATATATTTTATTTGTATACTTCAGTTTCAATGCAGATGATTTTATCTAAAAAATAAAAGAAACATATTTAAAAATCTAGAAAATTATGAAGCTGTAAGAAGATACTTTCTTACCTGTAGTTATCATCAACAGATTGTTCAACAAACACTATGGTGTAGCTTTCCTCACATATTTAGATAATCTCTTTGTTTGTAGTTGGGTTCATTGTTGTCTATTGTTGGCTATGCGAGCTCAAGTTATCCTTGCTAATTTCCTAATATGTCTCTTAATTCCTTGTGGGTATCATGTAATTTTTCTGGCCCATCTATTGTCCGTCCTTTTTGTCAGGTATCCTGCCTATTGCCACTTGAGGGATTTGACTTTTGAGGGTCTTTTGTCGTATCCACTCTATTCTTTTATGGGTTGTCTCGGTTATTCCCAGCATATTTCGTTCCATTGAGCGTTGTGCGACCTGCAGATTCCTTATAATGTTCGTTTTAATTGTCCAGGTTTCGCCTGCCTAGGTCATGACTGGTAGTTCACATTGGTCAAATGTTTTCTTCTTTAGATAAAGTGACATTCTGGATTTGAATTATAAGTACCCCATGCTAACTTAATTCTTCTGTTGATTTCTGGTGGTAGAGATCCCGAGCTCTGTATTAGTTGTCCGAAATATATTTAATCTTCTACTATTTCTAGTGTTCTGCTATTTATTAGAATATCTTTTCTGTCTACTAGTTCATTGTACAGGGTGTCCCACTAAGAATAGCTCTCGGCTGTATCTCGGAAAGTATTAGCCGTAGTGGCTGTGGAAAAAAATATTTATAACTAAAGAGGCTATAGGAAATTACTGGAAATTATTTTCAAGTTTATAGAACGACCGCTAGGGGGCGCAACTGCAACAAAAAATAATAAAATGGAGTTTTTACACAATTTTGCCTAGATAAGGTGTACTATAAGTAACAGCTTCATAATCTTCAGTAAATTTTGAATATTTTTTGTTAGAGTCATTTTCCCCTATCTACCAAAATAAAGTGGTGGGGGAAGGTTAGATCTGTTTTTATTTGAATATTAATAACTCTGGACTGGATGATCCGAATCCAACAAGCGAGGGCTCGTTTAAAAGAGCGTTTCATACTCTATATTGTACCATATAAACAATAATAATAAGCTTTTGAACGTAGACGCTAGGGGACGTTGTCTTATAATTTAACAAACATTGCGCGTTTTTTCAAAAAAATTAAATTCAATGGTATATGTAATTTCAGCTGATAGTAAAGAGCAGTAAAAGCTTAAAGAGTCAGCGAAAACCGTATCTTGATATCTTTTTTCAAACCGAAGATATTAGCAAAATTGTAATAAATACAAAAAAATAAGCCCTTAATTACCTTATTTTTACAACACGGTATCAGTAGCCCTCTTGATTATGCCCATTCTAACCTAAAAATAAGATAGAAACAGTTAGTTTATTTAAAATCGACGATATACCAGAATATCATAATATCAGATGTATTAATATCTAATAATTAAGATATTAATAATAGTGAACAAGAAACGATGATTCAGTGAAGTCATGGTTGGCTTTGGCAAAAAGTTGCTTTTGACGTAATAGTATAAACGTCAAATTGTTATTAGATCAACATTTTGATAGTCTTAGCAGCGTTTTTTTTATCTTTTGATTGCTTTTCAAAATGCCAACAACTTCAACTACTTTAAAAGCATTTAAACGATAAAAAAACGCTGCTAATAAGACTATCAAAATGTTGATCTAATAACAATTTGACGTTTATACTATTACGCGAAAAGCAACTTTTTTCCAAAGCCCACCATGACTTCACTGAATCATAGTTTCTTGTTCACTATTATCACAATTATTAATATCTTAAATATTAGATATTAATACATCTGGTATTATGGTATTCTGGTATTTCGTCGATTTTAAAATAAAATAACTGTTTCTATCTTATGTTTTTGTTAGAATGGGCCTAATCAAGAGGGCTACTGATACTGTATTGTAAAAATAAGGTAATTAAGGTCTTATTTTTTGGTATTTATTATAATTTTGCTAATATCTTCGGTTTGAAAGAAGATATCAAGATGCGGTTTTCGCTGACTTTTTAACCTTTTACTACTCTTTACTATCAGCTAAAATAACACATACTATCGTATTTAATTTTTTTGAAAAAACGCGCTATGTTTGTTAAATTGTAAGAAAGCGCCCCCTAGCGTCTACGTTTAAAGCCTTATTATTATTATTTTTATGGTATAATATAGAGTAAGAAACGCTCTTTTAAACGAGCCCTCGTCTGTTGGATCCTGATCATCCAGTCCGGAGTTATTAACATTTAAATAAAGATAGATCTCACCTTCCCCCACCACTTTATTTTAGCAGATAGGGGAAAATGGTTCTAACAAAAAAAATCCAAAATTTACTGAAGATTATGAAACTATTATTAATAGTACCCATTATCTAGGCAAAATTCTGTAAAAAATCTATTTTCTTATTTTCCATAGCAGTTACGCCACCTAGCGGCCGTTTTACAAACTTGAAAATAATTTCCAGCAATTTCTCATAGCTCCTTTAGTTATATTTTTTTTCCGTAAGCCCTACGGCTAATACTTTCCGAGATACAGCCGAGAGCTATTCTTAGTGGGACACCCCCCGTACATTAGTTTAGTTTTTGCTTGTAGAAGATACATTAATTTTGAGACTTACTTTAGTGCTGGCTGTATTTAGTTCGTTAATTTGGGCTTGCAGTTCTTCAGGACTATTGGCAATTAGGACTATGTCATCAGCAAATCTTAAATTGTTAAGATATTCCCCATCTATTTTTAATCCTTTATTGGTCCAGTCCAGTTGACGGAAGATTTCTTCTAGTGTTGCTGTAAACAGCTTTGGGTATATCGCGTCTCCCTGTCTTACCTGTAGTATATATCACTATATATTTTTTACACTCAATATTTTTTTCACACTCAAAATCTGTCTCATATCTTCACCCAGCACTCAACACTACCCTCCCAAAAATTCCACATATAGCGCCCTGAAAAAAAGGATATGCAACAACCAATCCACAAAACCTACAGTGCAGCTCATACAGAGAACGTTAGTCCCTGGAGAGCTTGGAGCTAAAAAAATTGAAACACTGAACATGAGCAAATAGTAACAAAAAAAGGCTACCATATACATAGAGATTGTGTAGACCTCAATTTGGCTACGACATGACTCTGACCTGTTGTATACAGCTTCAAATAAAGTATATCTTCAACCAACGCGAACCTATAAGACACAAGAACCCTACAAAAATCATCTGAAGATGTCGACTCAAACTGGAAGCTCATAGAGGCTCTATCAGTCTTTGTAGATCGCCAAGACCTACTCTTAAGAAAATAAACCAGACTTAGATATGACCCTGTTAGGTTTTGGACTTCAAAAATTTAAACTTGAACTAATGATGACCTCAAAAAGTCCTAAAAATTTCTACTGCACTAATAAAAAAACTCGATTCCTTTTTCTAGACCCTAGAATCATACCTGAACTTAATTGAAAATACAAAAATAAATTTAAAACATTTAGACTATTTGTATTGAAAATTTAGTTATTGAAATGCTTAGATATTGGCATGCGTTTACTCTAAAGTAGTAATAAGTAAAAGAAAGCGAGTTAAAAAAATAGGAAGTTATAGAGAATTACCTTAAATTAAACGTGTATAATTTAAGAAAATAAAAATATCTGTTAGACATTCTCTAGATTTCAATTTGACTAAGATAATATGAAGAATGATTTTAATTATAGTTAATAAAAGTTTTTTTTGAAATAGTTTAAATCAGAGAGAATCTAATCCCAAATAACGTTAAAAAGAAAACACTAAAACAATAAGACTTGGAATCCACATTATCTTAGCACTCTCGATTCAACATTGACAGAGACTAGAATATGATGATTATTCTATTAAATTTAGTTTAAAATTACAGAAAATACTAATACCTAATAGGTACTGACCTAGAAAGTCTCTACTACATAATATATCTCTAATAAACAACTTAAAAAACCTGGTTTCTTTTTTCTGGGGCCTTGAATTATATCTGAACTTGAATTGGAAATATAATAATAAATTTAGAAAATTTAGACTATTTGTATTAAACATAGTTATCGAAATGCTAGATATTGACATGTGTTTACTCTAAAATAGTAATAATTAAATAAGTGAGTTAAAAAAATTAAGAAGTTAAAGAAAATTACCTAAAAGTTAGATAATATGAACAGAGCTAGAAGAACATCAAAGAGACTCTTAAGAAAAACCGATAGACATAACAACCCAATAAAAATACCGATAGACATAACAACCCAATGGACCTCTGCTGCTTTCGAGAGGAAAGCATGTTCTTTGCTTCTGTGAGGAGACTCCACAGAGGACGTTAGCCCCTGCGGAACTCAACCCAACGTGCTTCTGTGAGTACGCTCATACAGGGGACTTTAGCCCCGGTAGAGGTCGCCTCGACACTCTGCTTCGCTTCTGTGAGGGGCCCCACAGGTGACTTTAGCTCCTGCAGGACCGCGCTCACGCCATCTCCGGGAAAATAAACGAACAACCAAATAAACCAAGAAAAATAACCAGGAAAAATGTATTAAAAAAACTCACGGTTTTTGCAGAGCACTCCCCACGATGTGCATCCCTTGTACACAAAATATACGCTCACTAACCTGAAACAACAGAAAAAATACGTTAGTTGAAAATAATAAAAAAAGAAATAAATCTTATAACATACCTGATTTTATCTCGTTCCATGTTCTCCATCCTACTGTCCTTTTCCAGAAAATCTTCGTTCCAGACCTGCACCAATCGTCGTGCCTCCTCAGAAACAGCCTTAAGGACAAAAGTACCTTAAGGCAACAGTTAGTGAAGAAGGTACTACGACTGAGACCTTGCACATCGGACATCTCAAGGCCACAAAAATTATAGATTTACTACTATAGGTGACAAGAAAGATTTAAGGTGTCTTTAACGAAATAAATCTGTATAGAGAACTTTGGAGATTGAATAATAATAAACGAGGAAAATTTGAGTTTTTTTTAAAATTATCAAATTTAAGTTTTATTATATTAAACATGAATAAAATTAAAAATATTATGAATGGTTTTAGTATAAACGTACAAGTTTATTAAGAAACATGATACCTCACACTTTTTTTTAAGTGTAACTGCAATTAGAGAATAATTAAAAAATAGTAAAATTATGATAGAAAAAATAAGATTTAATCCTATGACAATGCCCTACAGAAAGCTTTTATTATTTAGATTACAGAGACTGGAATAGAGTGGTTATTGTTTGAAATTTAGATTAAAATTACAGAAAATAAAAATTATGTCCACTAGAATTTTTTGAAAAGAACCTTGCTAATCCCAAATAACGCTAAAAAGAGAACACTAAAACAATGGAAGCCTTGGAATCTCCATTGCCTTAGCACTCTCGATTCAACATTACAGAGACTAGAATAGAGTGATTAAATTTAGTTTAAAATTACAGAAAATAAAAATGATATCCTTTAGGATTTTTAGAAAGAATCTAATAACACTAAACAAAAAACACTAAAATAAGAAAGGCTGTGAACCTAAATTACCTTAGCACTCTCCATTCAACACCACCGAGACTAGATTAAAATATAAAAAACAATAATTTTTATTATAAAAATACTTGAAAAATAGAAAATGGTTAATTGAAGATCCGATTTCCTGGCACACATTTCATTAAACTTTGAGCAAAAAAATGTTTTTTAATAATATTTTGAGAAATAGACACCTCGAAAAAAATTAAAATTATTATTTCTTGTGATTTTTACAAACGACAAAAAATACAAAGGATTATGGTATATGATTATAATCAAAGAATTCATACTTTCTTTGATTATAAAAATCGTGAATAAAAAGTGTGACCTTAAAATGCTGTGAAAAGCCTTAGAACAGCCCTAGAACCACGAACCGACACGCGACCGTTATAATTATGTTTTAGAAATGGTTCTTCTACATTTCCTCTTCATCTGCATACTGAAACGACGATAAAAAGAAGAACAGTAAAGATACCAGCATTCAGAAAGTCCAAATAAATTCAACTCACCTCCATTCCACATCCTTTTACCGGCGATTCCTGCCACACGGCGTAAAAAACAGTGTCGTCACACCGTGGGGGCAGAAGGACGCCCCTGGTCCCTCAGGAACTACGGACGGTCCCTGGAGAATCCCATTTAACTCGTCATCAGGATCGACAGAACCTGGAAATACTTTTTAGTAGCAGGACATCTAACACAGACCGACTAAATGCACAAATAACACGCGCTGCGTACACGATCATAGTTCTGGAAAGATATAAATATTTCTGAATTAGCTTTATGGGAAAGAACTGGACAGGTGTGTGTTCAGACTTACCTCACTAACACTGACACTAGGTTGAATATGCTGGACTACGGCCCATCCCACCATTCCGATTAGACGTCAAGAAGTATGTCCCTCCCCCTCAGTGCTGGCTGTCCATCGCAGGGTAAATTTTATATTTTGAAATGAGCTCTATCGTTTTGACATGAGATTATTAGAAAAATTAGTTTAGATAAGATAGAGAGTTATGCAAAATAGTTTAGATACAGCGATAGAGCACAGAAAATTTGATGGGGCAGAGCAAAATTAAAAAAAAATGGTCCCTTATTCCAGTCTCTTACAACAATGAAAAGAAACCCTAAAATAACGCCAGACTGGAACCGGCGCTATTTTAGCATTATCAATTCATTCATCTCAAAGACCAGTAAATTTAATAAAGAAATATTATAAGTTTGATTTGAAATTATATAAAAATATAGAGAATAAAACAGTATAAATCAGAGTGAATTTACTTAATTTATACGTGAACGGGAATACTAAAACAAGAAGGCTGTTACTCTTCGAATCGTAATAGTATCATCCATTCACAAGAGACCATGTAAAAAAGATTATTTTAAACAAAAATTATGTTTTTTAGTATAGTTTTTATGAGAGAGAATCTAATCCCAAATAACGCTAAAAAGAAAACACTAGAACAGTAAAAGACTTGGAATCTCCACTGCCTTAGCACTCTCGTTTCATCATTACGGAGACTAGAACAGGGTGATTAAATTTAGTTTAAAATTACAGAAAGTAAAAATTATATTCTTCAGAATTTTTAGTGCGAACCTAATCCAAAACAACGCTAAAAAGAAAACACTAGAACAATGAAAGACCTGGAATCTCCATTGCCTTAGCACTCTCGATTCAACGTTAAAGACCAGACTAGCACTAAACAGTAAAATAAGAAAAGATGTGTACCTCCATTACCTTAGCACTCCCAATTCAGCACTACCGAGACTTGATAAAAATAAAAAACACGAATTTTTGTTACAATAATACTTAGCAAAATGAGTGGTTTATTGAAGATCCGATTTCCTGGCACATATGCCGTTAAAGTTTTAGAAAAAATAGGTTTTAACGGTCATAACTCCAAGAAATAGAACCTGCATAAACCGTTTAAATGGACAGACCAAAACACCGGAGAGACCCAAAGGCACGGCGGGTGATGTTCCAGTCAATTCGAACCTTTACGGAATCTTGGCCAAGCCTCGACCCTCCGATACCAGCTTGATCCTCCATTCCTGAGGACATTTGTTCCTTGGAACCCTGGCCAGACCAAAAATCACCGGGCTACAGGGCGACCCACCTCAAAAAGAATCAGATTAAGAATTTGACGGTGTCGTCGAGAAAAACCATTCGACAACGGTTTGATATTTTTCGAGTAACGAGGCAACCCGGAAAACAAGTTTATATGCCTGCGTTTTTCAGTTTGAAGAGGAGAAGGAAAAATATAAAGACTTTCACTAGTAAAAGCTTTATATTGGTGGTTAATTAGCAAGGCGACATCGGAGGCTGAGAATAACCACATAGTTTTATGACGTTCCGATCGGACAATTTAACGTAACGTCTTCTGCCAGATTCCCCACACTCAAGGACCAGCGTTTACCTGCCCTTTCCGGTCCAAGAGTGCCAGATGATCCCAACCCACTGCGCCCCTTTGCAAGCCTCCTAGTCCTCTAATTGAGCTGAGCCCCACTCCCCAGACACCCTTTACGTTTAGGACAACAACCCGGCCCCATGGGATAGCCTGCATAGCATGATATAAGCTTACGCCCGGTAATGGAGCGGTCGAATAACATACCCACTGGCAGACTACAACGCAACGAGCACCTGGGAACCCCGGCCTGTTACCGGGGCTGTAATAATATGCGAACGAATCCAGGGCGAAACAGTCCCAGGCCTCCGAGACTGGCCCCTCGCGACAGTCCCCACAGCCAACAGATTGCATCGCAACCACCCCGCAACGCTGCTTTTTTGTGTCTATTGATTTTAGAAAAATACGAGCACTAAAAAGTACTCGTATTTATTATATTAAAATACTAGCACTAAAAAGTACTGGCATTTATTAGATACTTCATGTGGAAGATTCTGTTAAAGTGACATTTATTTAATTTAATTATACTTTCAAATGTAGAGATGAAAATCTCTGTTTTCATAGATAAAAGTCTATAAACATTTCTTATAGAGTTTTATATGCGTTAGAGAAAAAGAGTGACACTTGTGATATTGAACCCAGACTAGGTAAAACGACGGATTAATCTAACACGAACTCAGCGGTCATGTCTTTAGAGCCTGATAGTAGAGACATTAAACCGCACGCTTACTAGCTGGGAGCGTTGATGGATTTTCACGTGATAGCATCCATGAGCCGTCTGCATGGGTAAAGTAAGTGTAGTTTGGTAATTGCAATTGTGTGTCCCCATTCGATTGCGATCTGAAAAAGAAAAAACTACAAAAGGGCCCCAAACAACCCTCTGGCTTTTAATAATATATAGTCTTGAATATATAATCAACGACTAGAGTTACTGAAAGTTAAAATAAAAAATATAAGTGAAACTAAAAATGTAAAATAAATATACAGGGTATCTCAATATTCGCGCTTCAATAAAACACCTCAGTTATACAGGGCGTTAAAGAGTGTAGGTTTTATTAACTTTTAACTACTCTATGTGACAGAGATAAAATGTTTGTTTCTCTATTGACTGATTGAACTATTGATCACACTAATATATACATTGGAGAAATATTAATTTACAAATTGGTTGTAGAAAAAAAATATAGTAAAATATTATAAGTTAAGTAGCTGCGTGAATCCCCTGTATACTGTATACAACCAAATAATTATTCTCAATTTAGAAAAATGTGATTTGATTATAAAAAAATTAACTTTTCATAGTGTGAGCTGTTTTTGAAAAAGTGGGTGAACAATATTGTAATTTTGGATTGAAACCCTATACGCCTATGAGTTCCAAAAAAAATTTAACCCAGAAATTAAAAAAAATATTTAATTAAAAATAATTTCAAAAATAAATATAAATATAAGTAAGCCAAAAAGAACGAAGTATAAAAAATTTAAAATTACAATAAAGTAGCACAATTTAAAAAAAATCTAATGAAATTATATCATTGAAATCAGCTAATATTTTTTCTTAAAAAT
This sequence comes from Sitophilus oryzae, assembly GCF_002938485.1. Classification (NCBI taxonomy): domain Eukaryota; kingdom Metazoa; phylum Arthropoda; class Insecta; order Coleoptera; family Curculionidae; genus Sitophilus; species Sitophilus oryzae. The sequence continues at coordinate 14,833,664 of NW_022146055.1, forward strand.
GTATACCTATACAAATATTATAAAAAAATATACACATTTTTCTGTAGAGATGGCGAAAAATAAAACACCAGTAAAATATTTCAAAATATTTGTGTGATCTGTTTTTGAAAAAGGGAGTGAATAATATCTATTGTGATTTTGGTTCACCCTATATACCTATGATCCTATGAATGCTAATAAAAATTGTGACCAAGAAATTTAAATATGTAACTATTTAATAAAAAATTATTTAAAAAATATATTATGTATATACGTAGATGTCGTTAAGAAATAGATAGATAGATAGATAGATAGATAGATAGATAGATATTTCTTTATTTATTTCCAATGTTTACAATAAAAACACATAAAATAGCCCAAACAGGCATGGAAACATTGTCAAATAAGAATATTTCACACCAAAATAATATAATTACAGTTAAGATAATACTACAATTAAACTAAGATCTTAACTAAGTAAAATAAGCAAATACATAGAAGAAATAAAAAACGATAGAATTAATATATACAAACAACAAATATTACACATTAGATATCAGACTTATAAACACAGCTTTATCGGATCTGTAAAATTCTTCTAATGAATAAAAGGCTTTCTTTGCTAGAAAGATTTTTAATGTGGCTTTTAACTTGTTTCTTGCCAAACCTCGAACACATTCGGGAAGGAAATTGTACATTTTTATTAATGAGAAATCAACATTTTTTTGTAGGTAGCTAAAATTATATTTATCTTCGACTAAATAGGACTTATTTCGCGTAGGGTAATTGTGAGTTAGTTTCAAATTTTTGAAAAATTGCCAGTTATCATAAACAAACATTATACACTCTACAACATATATACTTGTTATTGTTAGTGTTTTTTGTTCAATAAAATAATTTTTACAGCTCTCCGTGGGTTTCATTCTAAATATTGAACGTATGCATTTCTTTTGCAAAAGCAAAATTCTCCCGATATCGCTCGAGTTTCCCCAAAATATTATAATAAATAATATAAATAAATAGTATAATAAAAATAAAATTACAATAAAGTAGCCTGGAAAGTAGCATTATTTTAGAAAAATCTAAAGAAATTATATCATTGAAAACGGCTAATTGTTTTTTCTTAAAAATTTGTATACCAAATGTCCAAAAAAGAAAACAAAAATATATAAAATATATTTCTGTCGAAATTAGTAATGGACGAAGAAATAGTAAAATATCATTAAACATTGGAAAATCTTAGTGTGTCTGTTTTTGAAAGAGTGGGTAAATAATATTATAATTTTGGTTACTAAAAAAATTGTTACCAAGAAATTTCAGTAGCTATTTAATGAAAAAGCATTTAAAAAATAAATATAGATAGATAAAACAGATAAAAGTCATATATGCAGGGTGTAACAGAATATAAATAAAATATTACAATAAAGTACCATTATTAAAAAAAAACAGCTGATAATATTCCTTAAATTTTCTTCGCATATATTAAAAAAATAAAATAAAAATATATACATATATTTCTGTGAAATTAGTAGTGGGTAAAAAGTTAATAAAATATCAGTAAACTATTTGAAAATCTTGCCAGAAGCAACAAAAAGATATAGTTTATCAACCCCAAGCACATAGCCTCTAAAGAAATAAATAAATTCAATGAATTAGCAAGCAAAATTTACTAGCTTCAAAAAACTATCAATAACAATCTAACAAGTGCTTTTATAAAATGAATGCAAATATATTTCGAAAAAAATAATCAATGCACAATTAATAACATAGGCTATAGAGAAATATTTCACAAACTTAAAAAACAAGGAAACATTATTTTAATTTTTAGGGTTTAGATCAGTTTCAAGAAAAAAATCAGCTGAATATCAATATGAATTTCACTAGTTATTCTTCATTAAATATTTCACTAATTAAAGCAGCTACAGGCAGATGCAATTCTGTGTTTTACAGCTTTCTAAATTTTTTAAAAGGATTATTTTATAAAAGATGTACACAATGACATAAGTATATATTCCCCTTTTATATAATATCTTTAAGAAAAACGATATCAAATGCACTACTAGGTATTAGAAATATTCTTGAAAGAGAAATGACGTTGCATTCAGCCAATAGAATTATTTTCAAGCCAGCCGCTCTAAGAGGGTTCGATTTGTCGAAAAATATCAGAAAATGCATAGAAAAATGGTCTTATATACTTACCATCTCTCGAGTCCAGCTGGGCCCTACCCGCGACTGTACCGAGCAAAATGTGTAAAGGCGCACATTCACTCCCGGAGTGCAGCACGTCTGGATACAGCGCCCGAGCTCAGGTACGACCTGGGCTATATGACGTGTCCAGATCCATACCGATCCTTGGTCCATTCCATCCAAAAGCAGCCTGGTTTCTTTGCGACCTGAAGATCTGTTGCTGTATTGGTGTGTTGTTCGTCATCTCCTTTTTCACTGGCAGCGTAGTCCTTGGATATCCGTAACTCTGGATAATTTCTGGCATAATCTGAAACAAGACAAAATATCTTTTAGTTACATAGTTCATATGTTAACAATTTTCTATTAATTTAAACAGAATTTCAAATAGATCATCTAATTCACTTATACTATACAGGGTCCGGCAATAATACTGCGTCGGGCATCTGCAGCTCCTAGAATAAAAAACTTGGAAAGTTTGTTTAAATTCAGGAAATGTTTGTATTCCAGGAAAATATTTTAAAGAGTGGCCCAAAAAAGTGTGAGTAGATCGGGATGATTTTTTTAATGGAAAACCCTATATGTTATTCCATTTTTGGCTTCATTTCAAATCCCTTTACATAACCCTAAAGGTGCGTATTCATTATCCGCACGAACGAACGAACGAACGAACAAATGTTCGCTAGTGGTATGGACGGGGACCGTACGATAGAACCGCACGAGAAGACCGGAGGCATTTGTTGCGAACGCCTTTGATGTACCGACTCGAAACGGATGGTCGAGCGAACGAACGAACGAACGGCCGCATGGCGTTCGGTCCCCGTCTAAATATACCGCACTTTCATTCGTTCGTTCGTTCGGATAATGAATACGCACCTTAAGATATGGGCAAATATACTTCGATAGTTTCATAGATATTAATAAATAATAAATATTTTTTTCAGCCTTTCCTAAAAAAAATATTAAAAATATAAGTACCTACTGTCCTGAAATCAAAACTATATTAGGTATTTTCCTTTAGTATTTCCTAAGATGGATCCGTACTTATCTACTTTGCTATAAATATGGTAATCGTAAATCATACAGGATGTTTAAAATTCTACACCAAACTTTCTAAAATATAAAATATTTTTTCTTGTTTCTTTTAATGGAACACCCTGTATATTATTTTCCAATAGATGGAGAATTAAAAAATGATTTTTTTTTGTATTTAGAGTATTTCAAAATTTTTAACGGTTTTGCAGATATTCGCAGTTTTATATTTAATATGGCATTTTCCACAGTAAATTTTTATCAAAGCCACCCAATAATTTTTCTCTCCTATTTTACAGTTGAAAAGCCATATGAAATAATACTGCGTGTATCTGCAAAATAATTAAAAATTTTGAAATATCAAAATATGAATAAACGTGAATAAATAATATACAGTACCGGCCAAAAGTGGAGAAACTTTTAATATTTTTACTATGTCAAAATACAGTTTACTCTCTGCAGAATAGGATATCAAGAAAATATTTCGCATTTAATCTGCTTTGTATAGCCATATAAAAACTGCTTATTTTGTGAATAAATTTGCAGGCAAAAAATTATTTACAAATTCTAGCGGACATAAGTGGAGAAACCTTATCTTCTTATTAACATTCTGTGAGATATTCTCTTGTTAAAGCGTCTAGATCGTGGTATTGGGTTCACAGAGCGTTAAAAATATGCCGCGCGGGATAAATTTGACAGATCAAATAAAAAAAAATCATAATTGAGAAGTATCATTCAAGAATTAAACAAATTGATATTGCTAGTCACTTCAATTTACATAAAAGTGTTGTGTGCAAACAGATTAATTTGTGTAGAAATCGTGGGACAACTGCCAGTATACCCAAGCCCGGAAGACTAAAAAATAAACAACTTTGGCGACAGAGAAAATAATAAGAAGATATTCACTTAGAAATCCATTTTGCACTGCGGAGGATATAAGGAACGAATATCCTTTTATTTCAATATCTGTTAGGTCCATTAGACGGCGTCTGAAACAGGCACAACTAAATGCCAGAACACCTGCCCGAAAGCCGTTTATTTCTAACAAAAATAGGCAGGCCCGACTACAATTTGCATTGGAACATGCAAATTGGACCTACAAGCAGTGGAAAAATGTACTCTGGTCAGACGAAAGCAAGTACAATCTTTTTGGTTCGGATGGTATTAGGTGGGTGAGACGTCCTGCCAATGAGAGATTCAATCCCAAGTACACCATACCCACCATAAAACACGGAGGTGGGAACGATTTTTCTGGGCATAGGGTCGGGCCCCTTGTTCAAATAAATGGAATTATGGATCGTTATATGTATTTAAATATTTTGCAAGAAACAATGGTACCTTATGCTGAATCCTCTCTCTCCTTAAACTGGAAATTTATGCACCATAATGATCCGAAACACACTGCCAAACTTATTAAGGAATTTTTAACCGAGGAACAAGTTGAAATGATCAAATGGCCAGCTCAAAGCCCCGACCTGAACCCTATAGAGAACCTATGGGATCAACTAGAAGTCGCTGTTAGGCGTAAAAACAGGGACAAATTAAAAAATAATGATGTTTTGTTCGCTGCCCTATTACAAGCCTGGAATGAAATATTCGGGGACGTAATAAAGAACTTGATTGAGTCTATGCCCAAAAGGTGCCAAGCAGTCATCAAAAGTAAAGGCTATGCAACCAAATACTGAGACTAACGACTACAAATGTATAAAAAATACCAGTTTCTCCATTTTTGTCCTCATAGAAATTAGTTTAATTTTTTCAAAATTTAATAGAGGCTTTTTCCAAAAAAATCTTGTGTGTATTTTTATGAGACAGTTATCCTATGTATAAATATATATGCTTTATAAACATTTTCGTTCTTGTAAAACGGCAGCAAATTAATTTTGAAAAGTTTCTCCACTTTTGGCCGGTACTGTATATTTAAAAAAAAAATCAAAAATTATTTTATATTTTAGAAAGTTTGAATGTTTTTATGTTTTTAGTTTTTTATTCTAGGAGCTATAAATGTCATACATGGTATTTCTACCGGACCCTGCACAAGACAAGGACATCTAGAAACCTAAAAACCTAAGCAAAAACTCTCTAAAGAAACAAATAAAATAAATGAATTGAAAATTTACTAGCGTCAGAAAAAACTATCAATAACAATCAGTTATAATTGATTATCAGTTATACCTACAATATTAAGTACTAATTATTACCTTATATTAAATTTCTAAATGTTATTTAGTTTGAATACAGGCAGACGTAATTTTTCAGTGTTTTACAGGTTCCTAAACTCTATTTAGATTATTTTATAAAAGATTTATTACATAATAAGAATTCTTCTATTATATAATATCTTTAAGAAATCCCATATATGTACCACATCAAGTGCACTACTATTAGAAATATTCTTCAGAAAATTGATTGACTATAATTTATACACTTATATAAAGTTTTTATTTCTAAAATACTATATTCATCAAACTATTTAAGTCTGAAAATGATTATTTTAATACAGTACAACCATAAAAAAGAACTATTTATAGCAACAGAAAGTATAAAAAAAAGTAAACAGACAGAAACGAAAAGTTTAACAAAATAAAGGTGGCTTTGACTTTTTTTTGTTGATCTTGCGCTTTGCGCTTCTACCGGCCGCCTTTAGATGGTCGGATTTTTCGTAAAATATCGGGAAATTCGTAGGAAAATGATCGAACTTACCCTCACTAAGAGTCCAGCTATGCACTACACATGATTTCCGAGCACAATATGCAAGAAAAAGGCACTTTTCCTTAACAAGTTTTGGAGAGGCAACTAACAAAGACATTACATCGCCAACGGTCCGTCTAGAGATGACGAAAATCGACCGAAACGACCAATAACATTGAGTTTTGGCGCTAGGTTTCTGATTTTTTACGCTAGAGGGAGCACCAACTCGCGTTTTTCTTCTGTTTTACCGATGAAAAATTATGTAATTTTATGACCTAAATTTCACGTTTAACTGAAAATTTGGCAGTATAACGCTACATTGGAGACAAAACTACTACCAGGGAAATGTAGCTACGTGTTTTCCGAATAAAATGACACCAAACAATAAACGAATAAAGCAAAATTCACATAGATATCGCATTTTAATTACCCCAATGTCACTAATTATTAGTATCATAAAAAATAGATTTTTGCCTTAAAAAAGATTTTGAAGCTTTAAAATAGTTAAGGAATTATGGATTATCATTAAATATAGTTAATTAAGCAGTTTCAGACCTATTAAACCCATATAAATTAAAATAAAATTCAAAAATATGGTGGCGGTTTGGTAACCTTCAGAATCTTCAATTAATATAAATTTGTTGTTGGATATTTTCGGAAATAATGTAATATTTGGTTAAATAGAGACTTATTACGTCTATAAATTATAAAACAAGGACCCTATTTGTAGCTTCTACAAGGCATTTTCTTAGTCAATGTAATAGCCAAGATTTTTTGCTTTTATTTCACCAATTTTGCTATGAAATCAATAAAAAAAAACTCATATAACATGATTCTGTGCTGTACAAATTATGTATTTGTAGTTTTTTTTTATCAATTTCCAAGCTCCAACACAAGAATATATAATTTTTGTTTCCTGTTATGCCAAAATAGAATCTTGACAATATGGTGAAGGTGGAATTTTGAGCATATTGGATTGATATTAAGATATTTTTTATAATATTTATATATCAAGCAGAATTAAACAATGTAATTATTATTGTTGCTGATTCTACAATTTTAATGAAATGTTATAAAACTTAGTATGAACAAGACAAGGATGAGCTACAGTATTTACCTTTGAATAAGGTATTTACAAATTCCAAAAAAAGAAGAAACTTGGACACGCCTCTTTTAATTTTCCGAAGTTTTAATAAAGCACTTTTTAAACGTAGCGTCAATCTAGAGTTTTATTTCTGTTTAATTAAAATAATAATATAATATTGTAAATAATCTATATTGATAGCAGTGAAAAAAACATTAATTTGTTTTCTACTGAAAATAATTCCAAAATAACTTGCAATCTGTGACTATTTGCAGCAAATAATCCCTTAAAGGTCAGCCACCAGATCCAGACCTTAGTCTATATCTCTGGTCCAGACCATGTCCAGACCACATCCAGACCCCACACCTTTACCAAAATATTTATAATAAAAAGTTGCTTGTTATATAGATAAATAAATAAAAATTCAAAACAGGTAGGTCTTGACAATGTAAAAAAGCTAAGCACTAACTTATTTTACATAAAATTAATGCAAGTTTAAAATATTCAAATACAAACGTATGTTATTCTAATATAGGCAACCCAATTTACTTTCTTGGTTTAATTTTAATATAATTCTGCAACAAATAAAAGGATTTCTATAAATTTAATTATTGGATAATTTAATAGAAGTTTTAAAAATAATTTTTTTGAATGTATCTGACTTCCCTCGCTATTTTATAAAATTTATCAAGGGTATGGAAAAGTATCTAGAAAAGGAAATAAAAATAATCTATCAGTGGTCAGTGGCGAGAAATATGACAGATTCCTGTTTTATCGGTCGGTTATGGCAGTTGCCGTCTCAGCTGTCTGCCACATTAAAATAATCAATAATAACAGTTCCTATGGGGTATTAATACATCAAGTACAAAAAATGGAGATACGTAAGAGATAATTATTTTTACAGTAAAAAGAATACACTGTAAAAAAGGGAACAATATAAGTAAATCGCAGAAATCTGAGGCACCTGTCAAAATTGGAATATCCACTTCGGTATCCTTGGCGACTGCCTAGCAACGGGTACAACAACATAGCAACATTAGGTAAATGCTTAGTTTGCTTGATTTTTCTATATTTTATCAATTATTTTGTTACTTTTCTTTACGTTAAAATTAATAACAAAGCCATTTTATATTTTGCATTGCACATTTATGATTTCTTCTTCCTTCAATTAAGTATTTTTTGAACTTACAAATGGCCTCTTCCTTGTGTTTTTTTCCGTTTATTAAATATACAAATAAAAATTCGATATCGCTTTCCTAATTTAAGTTAATCATTGCAATGTCGTCCCCTACGTCGAATTTCGCTCTCACACAGAGGCAGACAGGGCAATTTGAAAATTAGCTATCAAAGAAGGAAAATTAGTCATTCAAAGTATGAAAATTGATCTGTGTCATCTTTCAAAAAGCAATTTTCCGCATTAAAGGAATTATGGACAGTTTGATTACTATCTTAATCAAGCACATTATTTTGTGGATTAATGATGATATTATAATTTTTCTGAAAATGTATGGATAAATAAGAGTATTAATAATATTTACTAAAGTTGGCTTTATTAAATATTGACTCACATTATTTACTATATTACTGTAAAGTTTTTATTTAAGAAAACAAATACAAATTAACTGTAAAACTTTCTACTTTTGGAAAGATATTTGAATAAATAATATCCAAAAAAGAATAGGTATTTGCAAGAAAAGTTATAACTGTATTATTCGAGCAGGCCAACACATTGATCTCTATAGCATCCCTCGATGAAAGTGAAACTCCCTAAGCGTTGCTATGGAGTGTCGCTATAGCAATACACCTTCTCTCCAAATCTTCTTCGATGCTGACAATAAGATTGTATGGACACGTAGGCACAGATTTTCAACCATTAAGGATTGTTATATTGCATTGAAAAATGTCATATTAGTGATTTTAGTTATTTTCTGATGTAGAATATAAATTATTTGGATAGCTATTTAGAAAAATTACACATTTTTATGAGCTACTACTTTCCCTCATATTGGAAAATTTCCCCTGCTTTTGGTATCATTCAGTGTCAGGTGTTTCAACCCCTATAAAATATTTTTCCCATGGTGTTTGGTATGATTCATCACCTGCAAATCTTCATCCTTATTATTGAGGTAGATAGATACTCTATACCTTTTACTTTGCCATCTTTAGCCCAATTAAAGTCCAACCCCTTTTTAATCTGGATAAGGGGGGTAGTTTTGTAATTATATATAACAGGTGTATGATGTTTTCAGGATTGGGATATCTTATTTCAAAGTCTTCACGGGGTTCAAAAATAATTAAAAAAATTATTTGAAGTGTAACTTCTTATTAACAGCTATTAAATTGAAGGATTTGAAGGACATGTTTGAAAAAGGGTAATTTGAAATGTTGCAAAAGTAATAAATTAAAATTTTCACAAGATATGTGTTAAAATATCAATATTTTTGATAAACACGTGGACTGCTCCCAAATACACATCGCGTCGCTATGTATTTCTAAGCCATAGGCTGTCCTTACCAGTTTTCGTCTCGCGCTTGTGTGTCACGGCCTTGAATTTTTACTCCCAGCGCGCGTAAAGAAGTTTTATTCAAAAAATCCCCATAGTGGTTCTGTAAATAAAATTTGTTTCAGTGCATTTTTAAAGCAGATATCAGTATTTTATCTTGTTTATGTTTTTTTTATCAAAACACCTGGTATAACCGTTTGAAGTTCAGGGTTTTTATGTATATTAGCACGTGCTACAGGGGTAGCTAGCAAGGTGTACAATAGAAATATGGGGGTGAGCTTTCCACTTCACTGATTTAACCAACTGCAATGTATATCCTGTCTAGTTTATCCATTATTATCGGTGCAGTTATTAGGCTCACATTGTTATGTTTTCTTGGGATTATTAGACTACCTAGTGTTTTATATATTTTTACTGAATTATTTTCAAAGTGATAGGAAAGAGAAGTTTGTAAATAAATGTGATATTGTGAACTTGAGAAATTGCAGGATCTATTCAAAGTAAGAAAAAAATAATTTAAAGCGCCTTTTAATATTTATTGTTCTCTTTATTTGCACTAAAATTATCAATAAGTTATTTTCACACATCTACAATAGACTAAAAGTTTTTTAGGCGTACGTTTTGTGCGTACATTTTTTTGTACATAATTAGCATCATTACCAGTAGCATCACTACTGCTTTTCATTTAAGTGATTTCGGATTATGTAGTTCTATTTGTTGATATGTAAATAGGAACTTGAGACTTGAGATGATATTAAATGAGTTGTTAAAAAACTCGTTCTTCCGTATAATGATAGAGAGCTATGAGCTAATATGGTGAGGAACAAACATAGATTTTGAAAAAATATTTAAGTAATTTGTAATAATTTTTCTTTGGTATATTTATGTTATCTAAAAAGTATGTTATTTACATATCTAATACACCAGATAATATACAATATGTTTGAAAAAAAAAAAACGGCGTCAGCGATAATAATATGATTTTGGTTCACCTTTTATTAAAAACTTTGTCGGGAAACGCTAAATCGAAAAATTGTATCTACAGTCTGTTGCATCGCCGACCTAAATATAGGAAATCCCATGTAAATTTTAAAAGATCTCCCTTTTATAATTAGAGTTAAACTTATTTTAAACTTTTTAAAGAACTTAAAATTAAGCAGCAAACGTGTTCTTTTTGAATGGTTTATACGATTGTTATCTTTGTTTGATCAGAACAGAATTACTTTAGTTGTCGGTTAATTTAGTATTTTTGTATTTTGTGCCCCATAACTCAAAAACGAATTCGTACAAACCATTCATAATGAACAATTTCCAGAATTTTAAGTTCTCTAAAAAGTTTCAAATATTTTTTTCTCTAAAATAAAATGGGGGTCTTTTATTCTTCATTTTTAAAATTTCCTTGTGATTTTCTATGTTCAGGTCTGCGATGCAACATATAGTATATGAAAAAAACTAAGTTTTTGAAATATCCCTTACCTCCTAATGTTTTTTTTACATCCTTGAAGAGATGGGACTTATTTTGGATTCAAGTATTTGAAATACAGATATAAGATACAAAATACCTATTTTCATCTTATATTTGAAAGATAAGATGAAAGTATTTAATTATTTAACATTTAAGTCGAAAAGTACTTTTTTTTTAAAGTATTTAGAAAATACGTAGTATCTTAGATCTAGTATTCCAAATACCTTTTTCAATAGTATTTTGTAACTAATACCTCAAATACTTTGTCTCTTAGAGGTATCTAGTAACTTGTATTCCAAATATTTTTTATGAGGTATCTTGTACAGGGTGTCCCTACAGCTAGTAGCGGCTGCGGAAAAAAATACTTATTACTAAAGAGGCTATGGGAAATTGCTGGAAATTATTTTCAAGTTTGTAGAACGACCGCTAGGGGGCGCAACTGCAACAAAAAATAAGAAAATGGAGTTTTTACACAATTTTGCCTAGATAAGGTGTATTATAAGTAACAGCTTCATAATCTTCAGTAAATTTTGAATATTTTCTGTTAGAGCCATTTTCCCCTATCTACTAAAATAAAGTGGTGGGGGAAGGTTAGATCTGTTTTTATTTGAATATTAATAACTCTGGACGGATGATCGGAATCCAACAAGCGAGGGCTCGTTTAAAAGAGCGTTTCTTACTCTATATTGCACCATATAAACAATAATAATAAGCTTTTGAATGGAGACGCTAGGGGCGCTGTCTTACAATTTAACAAACATTGCGCGTTTAAAAAAAATGCCATCGTATATGTAATTTTAGCTGATAGTAATGATCAATAAAAGCTTAAAAATTCAGCGAAAACCGCATCTTGATATCTTCTTTCAAACCGAAGATATTAGCAAAAGTATAATAAATACCAAAAAATAAGCCCTTAATTACCTTATTTTCACAACACGGTATCAGTAGCACTCTTATACTTTTCTATTCTAACCTAAAAATAAGATAGAAACAGTTAGTTTATTTTAAAATCGACGATATACCAGAATATCATAATATCAGATGTATTAATATCTAATAATTAAGATATTAATAATAGTGAACAAGAAACGATGATTCAGTGAAGCCATGGTAGGCTTTGGAAAAAAGTTGCTTTTGACGTAATAGTAAAATGTCAAAGTGTTATTAGATCAACGTTATTTTGATGGTCTTAGCAGCATTTTTTATCTTTTGATTGCTTTTTCAAAATGCCAACAACTTCAACTACTTCAAATAATAAAAGCATTATGAAAAAGTATTTAAAAGATAAAAAAAACGCTATATATAGATAATAAATGGACGAAAACGACTGACACTGACAACAAGCATCTCTATTTGACATTTACTGGTAATCCGTGTTTTTGCATACCCTGCTACTTACTTTAGTGAGTAAAATGGAAAAATGTTAATTAAAACCAATATTAAATCATATCATCCTATAAAATGTTGTTTCTCGTGTAATAAGGAAGATAATGGAGTAAATAAAAAATCAAAATGTAAAAAAAAGATAAGGCTAAAATGTGATTTCAATTTCAACTTGATACTGTAACTGATCAACTCTACAGGGTGTCACAAATTTTATTAAAAAAACACGTTATAATTGCTACACCCGGTATTAGTATAAAATGGTTCCTATCAAAATACAGTTAGTATAGCAACATTGTGGAAAGAATAACCTATCATTCAAAAAAAAATTGTCCAAATCGGATAAGTGGTTTTGACAAAAACTTAACTTAAACTTTTGGTTATTTTTTTGTGGTGCTTTAATTTATTGAGGAAGTGTATAAAGTGTAACTGAAAGCAATGTCTAAAAAACACAATTAAACTTAATAAAATATCCTAGCAACAGATTGCAGTAGTCATTTGTATCCATAGATAAAGCTTAATATTTAGTTTATAAAACATTCAACTTTTGATATCTAACCACAATTTTTCTTGACAGATGACAATCAAAGGCTAAAATGACATTTCTCGCAAATTTTGAATTATAATTAGTGGAAAAATTAAAAGTTTGTTAACTATTTCTGCTAATCGAAAACTACTACCACTAATTTCGACGTTCTTAATGAAGCTTTATAATTGCTATATTAGTTTTTTTTACTTTTATTTGTAACATTGTAACACTATTTTAAAATAAAATATTAAAAAAAAAATAAATTTAACAATTTGCTCATACTAAAAATATAGCTATATTTTCAAGAAACCATTTTAGCCCATTCATTCAATAAAAAAATCTCCCAAGGAAAAAATAACAGCCCCTCCAACACATGCCCACTAACAAACTTTCCGATTGCAGCATCCGGCCCCAGCTTATCTCGTTGGCTGGTTCAGATAGAGGCAGGAGTAGCCCTGGAGACGCCGCCATGGCAACCGCAGCTCGCTTTGCAGCAGGAGGCGGTGGCAGTAGCCCGCCTACCCCCGGTCCTGCAACGTCGCCCCCTGCCCAATCTCAGCCAACCCAGCTCATCGTGCTGCCAGCCAGTTTACATCAGGTAATCTCGATACTGATAGACACCGTGCTGTGCTCTGGTCTTTCTTTCGTCTCTCTATCACTTTTCCTTCTTCTTTGTTTTATAAGCGTCTTAATTGTTCTTTTAGTTCTGTTTAGTCTAGTTTTAAACAGTTCTTCTTTGTACGTGCAGGACAGATAAAAGTAGGTTTTCTTGACATCGTGGTGACGGTTTTTTTATTAAGGGAATTTTTATTTTTATGTCTGTTTTAACTTTTAGGGGACAGCGAGTGGAACTCTGGTTAATGGTGTACCTGTAATTGCCTTTAGAGCAGACTGGAGACTCTAGTAACGAGAGTACTGGACCAGCTGACCAGGAAACTGAGTCTCAAGAAGATACTATTGCTACAACATCTCCACATTTTATCACAGTCACCGGTAAGTATAGAGGAATTTTTTACTGTTTCAAAAAAGAATGTTTATGACTTTGCTAACTTTCAATTTTATACTGGATTATTTTAAACCATCAAAAAATATACAGGGTGATTTGAAAAAAATTCCCAAATGTATCTATTTTTATGTTATAGCTGTAGTTTTTACACTATACATCATATTTATTTTAATACTTACCTATTGGATTTGCCATAAAATTATATCATAAAATACAGGGTGTTTCAAAAAATATGTGCCATCTCTCGTGTGCCGATTTCTCACATAAAATAAAATTTATTTTTTATATCTAGTTTGCTTTGTTATATAGCTATAGGGGGTTAAAGTTTTAATTTTTTTTCAATTTATGATAATTTTCTTTCAAGTGCTTTTAGTGATTCAAATGAAATATTGAGGGTAAAAGTTACAATAAGTGCTACATATTTTAATGCTAAAAACAGAAAAAAAACCATGTGCGCCACTGACTTTTTTTTCCTTAGTAGCAAAATTGGGTAGGCCGTTTAATGCCGATTAAAAGTTGTATCTAGATAGATATTTGATCGATTTTGATCTCCTTGATGAGATAAATGGATGTTAAAAGTTTTAACATCCTGTAATTTTAAAGCTATGCATTGCCGCACAAATGTTTATAGTAACACAGATTAGGTATACTATATGTATAAAGATAAAAATCTTATCCCTAATTCGTGGTATGAAAATTGTTTTTTATGACGATGAGCAAACGAGTAAAATTTCCTGTGCGCAAAAATAAACTCGCGTAAAATAACAATAAACAGCGTAATAAAGAGATATCGGTAAACCGAATAGCGTGCATGGACGTTAATAAGGCCAGGTGTTATTTCCTTTACGTGGGGTGGTATTAACTCTCTTCATTTATAGTTACCGGATCGGAAAGAATTCTGTTCGCGTCTAGTCCGCTATTTAAACTTAACCTAACTTTGAATTTAAAACTTTGAAATTGTTTTGTTTACTAGGTATTTTAAAACTAAAGGGCTGAAGTGCTTATTTCCAGTGCTTTATTGTCCAACGTCTTCCAGTGGGTTTACGGCAATAAATTCTCTTAGAAGGGCTAAGTCGTCATCTGCGGTAAACCTAAGCCTCTTTAGAGGTTCTTTAATATTGGAAGAGGTGGAATCCATATTTTGGGCCATATTTATTTAATTAAAACTAATCCCAGCTACTTAAATATCAAATTACCTAATAAAACTAAAGTAATAATTCAAAACAATTCAAACATAACCTAAAATAAAAGATCTCACCTGCCGGCCCCGGTTGTCAAATTCCCGCATATGCCCATTTAAGCAATTTTTAATTTTTATGTTATTTACAAATAGCGCTTGGTGTAATTCAAGAACAGTTAACCTTACCGTTCTTGGGTGTAATTGCAGATATTGATCCGCAAATTAAGTCAGGCGGTAACGTTATTAGCGGGCGTTGCGTTAAAAATTGACTCGCGCATATCGTAACCATGATAAGGTACGCGTAAATACTGCATGACGCTATTCGGTTTTCCGATATCTTTCCATACAACTTTGCTAACATCAGAAAAAGTCAGTGAAAAATTCAATAAACGAAAAAAAAACAATTTCCTAGTTAAAAAATGCAACTTTAGTGTAAAAATATATTTGAATAACCCTGTATATTTATAAAAATATTTTTCAAATGCGCGCTACTCCCTCATATCAAAAATATGGAGCATAGAAAAATATGGAGCTCTTTTTGAACACCTGAACTGGGTCACAGTATTACCAACACAGACTCTGTTTGCATGTTAAAATATTTTCTTGCATCTTTTAATTATATAGCGTTGAATATTTTGTTATTTGTTTATGTGGCTGTGGCTTTTTACCACAAAAAACTAACACTAGTTGTCATTTTTAATGCTGCTAACAGAAGCTGTTGGTAGATCATACACATCTCTAACACCAATTGCCGTAGGTAAGGCACATATTGTTTATTTTGCACTTATGCTTGTTAATTATTTTATGTTTGACACTTAGAAACCTATATAATTATAGTTGCCAATTACATATTTATTTAGGTTTAGCAGGTTCCATAATTAATACCCTAATGAACAGTTGATAGACCAAATTGAATTATTTTATTTTAATAATATAATAGCTCCCGTATATATAGCGTTCAACGCCTTGGGTACAGCTTGCCATTCTAGAGCCTTTCGTATACAAGGAAGGTAGTGTGGCTAGCACTACGCTTCAACCGCCTATTATTACCTCAGGATTATGAATCCCAAGTACTCATTTAAGGGTGAGTCGACCTAGGTACCCAAACTATTTTTATTTTAATAAAAATAGTCGGCTTATGAAATGCCGGGTGTAGGATTCGAACCCACTACCTTTGAGATTGGTAGACGAGAGCCTGTACCTCTACGCAACCGGGCACCTACATTATTTTATTTTAATAATATAATTTGTTTGAAGGAAATTGAAAAGTGAGAACGTCCCAGCGCAATAAGGGACTGCACTGAAATACATAGTTGTCGCGTTATCTCGCAACGACCGTCGCACGTAGTTTACGAACTATATTATGTTTGCTATAAAGCCCTGTTAACACATAACGTTTTATCTAACGTTTTGCCTGTAGAGCTCTATATAGAACTGACTACTGAACTGATTTGTTGTTTATTCTATGTTTAACACGAATAAATTTTCAGTGCATAAACGCGAATTTTTCATCCAAAGATATTTTCGTTAAAGGTATTACAGATATTACTCATTTTAATCTGGCAACACTGTCGCTTTTAGTTTCACACCGTCTTCGAAATGCCTTCGCTGCTGGCCGAATTAAAGAAAATTAGTGTTAACAAACGGCGTCAGCGATGGCTATGAAGTGAAGATCGCTGTCATTGTAAAATTGTATGGTAAATGTCATTAATCGTCATTTACTTTATTTTTACTGCAACTGGACGCCTTTTTTCCATCATACGGTATATTGTTTTGTGGTGTTTTGGTTTGATTTTGACCGTCGGACATGATGGTCCGACGGTGCTCTGATTGGTCATAGCGTTTTCGCACCACTTTTCATCCGTAAATATTTTACTTCAGCCCGTCAACGGACCCGTTCATACGATAACGGACGTTTTGACACTTTTTTGACAAATTTAATCTAACCTTAATAAAAATATAAGTAAAATACCTTGTAAAATAGCAAAATCGTTATGGAAACGAAAATATAAAATAACACCAACGTATATCCGATAAACGGAGGCATGAAAATGCAATAAATTTAAAAACTGCGTTATTTTCTAACCAATCAAAGTCTTTAAACTCTACCAATAAAATTAATATCGTATCAACGTATCGTCGGACAACGGATGCATGAAAATCAAGCTTTATTGGAATAAATAGACAAGCAACACTTTTCAAAAACAATAAGGCAATGCCAGTTTATTTTGAACGTGGTTCTTTTAAAACATATAATAATAGCTCCCGTATATAGCGTTTAACGCCTTGGGAGTAGCAAGGTACAGCTTGCTATACTAGAGCCGTTCGGTATACAAGGAAGGTAATGTGGCTAGCACTACGCTTCAACCGCCTATTATTACCTCAAGAATGTGAATCCCAAGTACTCATTTAAGGCTGAGTCGACCTAGGTACCCAAACTATTTTTATTTTAATAAAAATTGTCGGCTGCTGAAATGCCGGGTGTGGGAATCGAACCCACACCTTGAGATTGGTAGACGAGAGCCTGTACCTCTACGCCACCGGGCACCTTTCTTTTAAAATTATACATCTTTTAAAACATACAGGGTAATAATTACTTTAAAAGGACTAAATATTAGATATCCGATAAAATAGTATTCATTTTATTTTGAATGCTTTAATTTTTATTATGTATATAAAGCAATATTATATAGTCTATAAAATGAATAACTTTGAATTTTGACCGTTATTTTTGACCAACATGGCAAATATAAAATCCCTCTGTCAAAAAAGTTACTGATATTCTTTAAATTGAGTGCCTGAACGAATCATATAGGTAACTCTTTTTACTTTCGTGAAATAGAAAAGGAAAATAATAAAACAAGTGACAGTTCTTCATCTTCTTGCAAAAATCAACACGAAATGTCATAATTGACAAAAGTAAAATGTCATCAGCTTCTGACATTTCTAAATATTAGACCAATGCTGTCTCTAGTAGAACAGCCACGGAGCGAGATTTATGACGTCACGCTAGTTAGATACTACGGATTAATAAATATGTTGTAGAATACATGGAAAACACAATTATTCCTCGTATTTTTGGTTTGTATTTTAAAAATGATATAGTTTACATAAAATATACATAATATACAGTTAATAAATACAATATAATATATACCTATTTATAGTAATAAATACTTTGGCAAATCAAATAAATGTAAAATGCAGGGTTGTTAAGTAGTTTATGAAGCAAAAAACTACGCCAAAAGCTACGCGTAGTTTTTTGTATTAACTACGTTTTAAAATTTTAAAAACTACCTTCAAAAACTACACAAAAACTACGTTAAAAACTACCTACAAAAACATAGTAAAACATAAACAATTTAGACTTTAAACTAAAATCAAGCCAAATTCTTATCATGGAAGCTGATGGAAGTATAAAGTTATATTATATTTGTATAAGTTAAACAACATCAGAAAAAAAGACAATTTTTTTTTCAACAAAAGTGTATTTTATACGAAATACAAAGTAACATTGAACACAAAATAAACTATAAATTCTTATGGAGAAATTCTCCATAGACATTCTCCAGAGAATATATGATTTTTTACATCTAAAGGCACAACTTCATAATACCCCTCTTCCCAGAAGGTAGGGAGCAAAGTATGGAGACATCGACATCTTTTTAACCAAGCATTTTTAACTTCTAATAAATATCAAAAATATCACATAATAAGGAACAAATTCACAAACTATAGACTTTTTTATTTCTTTAAATTGATCAACAAACAAAGTTTTTAGGTTATGTTTTCACTGTTATTTAAAAAAAACTACATTAGTTACATAAACTACACATTTACTACTCGACATTTAAAAAACTACTTGTGACATGTAGTAAATGTAGTTTATTAATTACTACGTGTAGTTTAACAACTCTGGTAAAATGTAAAATATATTATATATATAATTTTGGGGTTTGAAAATAGATCTAATTTAACAAAAAACATTCAATATTTACTAATAGTGATGTATTATTATTTGCATTCATAAAATTTATATATTATAATGTTTGCTGCAATTAATAAACTAATATAAACTTGTCAAAAGATGACCACATATTTTTTTAAATTATTATTCTTAACACAAAAACTAACTACATTGACTATGGAGTATATATATATATATATATATATATATATATATATATATATATATATATATATAGCATATATATATATATATATATATATATATATATATATTGTATTTATTAACTGTATATTATGTATATTTTATGTAAACTATATCATTTTTAAAATACAAACCAAAAATACGAGGAATAATTATGTTTTCCATGATGTATTCCACAACATATTTATTAATCCGTAGTATCTAACTAGCGTGACGTCATAAATCTCGCTCCGAGGCTGTTCTATTAGAGACGGCATTGTGTCAGCATGGCCGCAAGTTGCTAACCTAATAAAATTAACACTAGAAAAGCCCGCGAGAACTGTCAAATTCAAAGTTATTCGTTTTACAGACTATATCAGCAATCGTTTATGAAACAAATAATTAGGTAAATCAAATTCCATAGAACGAGTTAATTATTTGAACGTGATTTATTGTGCATTTTACAATGCATTTTTTTTCTGAGTGCATCCCTCATCATTTAACGTCGCTTAATTTCGGTGATTATCGAGAACCGGTCTTTCGACGTAGCTGGGCTAGCGCCCTGTAACAAAAAAAAGAGATTAAATAGTATATAAATGACAAATGGACCGCAAAAACTAGCGTGGTTTGCGTTGGTTAACTTGATGACAATAATGACAGATAGTTTTTAGGAACATGTTCCTTAATAATAAAAATTATTTTTAGGCAAAATATAGAAAAGGAACAGAAAACCGTAACAAAGGTAAGAAACGGAATACAGCCTAAACGTTAAATTATAACTAGAGCAGTATTTCATTTACTCGTTTAATATGAGATTGAAGTTTCGGAAACTTTTATATCGTTTCAAGTCGCACTTCAAACGTGACGCCGCCAACTTGGTAATTTTCGCATGACCGAAAGAAGCCGTTTCAAGTCGCCAGGCCCAATTTAAATTATTTCCGCTGTTTGCAACAGCCGCGCCGCGCGTCACCCCCTCCCTGTTTCTAATTCGTCGTCCACCCCTTTGAAATCCGCCTCCTCAATTAACCGGCATTAAACGTACCTGCTTCTATAATCGAAACGTCGTAATAATTACGAAATAGGGGTGTTTCCTCTTTGCCCACCTGTCGGAGGAGGAAAAATACCCTAGATCATTATACTGCGTCATAGATAAAGTGCGTAGCATGTTGGATATTTTTTATTTTTAGACTAATAGTACGAGAGCTAGCAACGTCGGAAAAACAAGTATTTTAAGACGTCTGGCTCTTTGATATAACTTTTACTATGCTCTGTAGAACTGCATACGGCCCGTCTGGCTGCCGGTAAACGTTGCGTTCCCTACTGCGCATTGAAAGAAGATCCTATATTTTTATTAGTTATTTAAATTCTAGTATTGAATATAAATCGAACATGTCTCCATAGCGCAGTGCGTAGAGTTTCCGACTACGAACAGATGATTCAGAGTTCGAATCCGGGTCAGGGCAAAGGCTTCTTTATTTTATTTTCGTTTATATTTTGATAGTAAAGTATTAAATATTTGTTTTTTTTAATCACTAGATTTATTTAATACTTTACTATCAGAATATAAACGAAAATAAAATAAAAAACTTTTTGTCCTGACCCAGATTCGAACTCTGAATCACCAGTTCGTGGTCGGAAACTCTACGCACTGCGCTATAGAGACATATTCGGTTTATATTCAATGCTAGAATTTATAGGACTAAATTAATAAAAAATATAGGATCTTCTTCCGATGCTCAGCAGTGAACGCAACGGGTATCGGCAGTCAGACGGGCCGCATGCTGTTCCAGAGAGGCATAGTAAAAAATATATCAAAGAGCCAGACGTCTTAAAATACTTTCTCGAAAACGTTGCTAGCTCTTAGACTATAAGGAAGAAGTATATCAAAAAACATAGGTGGAGCGCTATTGGGACCTAAAATGCCCGACTTAAACTCCGGTTTATTCTAATTTCATTCAAAACTTGTGAAAATATAATGCAGGGTAGACTCAATAATTTGTTGTTTTATTTTACGTTGTCAGTACTTAGTGGTTATTAAAATTGCTATAAAAATATATATTTCTAATAAAAATAAATAAGTTATAATAATTAATATTTATGACACCCATACCAAATACGCTACTGAAGCACGCAAGTCAAATTGACGAATCTAAATTATTTTTTACAAGTAGTAAATAAAAGCGAAACTGGTTTTTAGTTTTGACAAACTTAATCTAACCCATAGACTAATGTCACGTACTAGAAATAAATTGGACACTGATATAAAACAAATAAGTCCATCATTTAGAGCCACCTGGTGATCCGGAAGAAACTAATGGGGAGTTTTGGCATAACATAATTTTACCGTTCCGTTACTTATTAACGCTAACTAAAACGGTAACGTTATTCAAGCGCAAAATTATTCCTTGTAAAATATAAAATAATAAATAGAGACTCGTTTACTATATTTTATGTTTTATTAGATCATTAGAAGTATAACATATTCAAAACTAAAAATAAAATTATGAATACATACATTTTAAACACCAACATAGAGTACATAGCGCCTATTTTTTTGATTTAACAAATAAATTATAATATTATAATAAAAATATTATTGACTACTAATTGTTAAAGTACTATATTACCAACTATGTACTTACTTATTTATGATTATACATTTTTTTATTTCGTTCATAAATGTATTATTCATCTAAGCTGTCTAAAAGGTCTTTGCTAAAAAAACTTGATTATCTCACACGAAAATGATGGTCGATTGTAAATATCAAAATGCACAAACTAATAAAAGCACAAACTATAAACACAAATCACCGAACTTTCCGGCAAATCAGGAATATCTGAATTAATAATTATTTATAACTTGACGGATCACCAACATTTTGACAACTAGACCAAAACTAGACCATAGATGGTAGTAAATATAGAGGCTGTCATGTCATCTTCATATATAAATTAGAAATTTGTACTTTAATGTCTTTTTTTTTTATGCGATACTGGCTGCCGATACCCGTTGCGTTCACTACTGCGCATCGGAAGAAGATCCTATATTTTTTTATTAATTTAGTCCTGTAAATTCTAGTATTGAATATAAATCTAACATGTCTCTATAGCGCAGTGCGTAGTTTCCGACCACGAACCGATGATTCGAATCCGGGTCAGGGCAAAGACTTTTTTATTTTATTTTCGTTTATATTCTGATAGTAAAGTATTAAATTATTCTGGTGATTCAAAAAAAAAACAAATATTTAATACTTTACTATAGTCTGTCCAACGAGAAGATCCTTGACAGTGATAGATGTGTCTTTCATTTTAATTTCAAAGTAGTTTATTTTATTTTACAAAGAAATAAGTTGGTACAACTGGAACGCATAGCAGGAAATTATTATATATTTTGATACAAAATATTGTGAAAAAAAAACTGTATAAAACTGAAAAAATGTAATCGAGTTATTTAATTTAATAAAAAACGGTATGTGTTAATACAAAAAAAACAAGAACAAGACACCACATACCAAAAAAATATAAAAAAGAACTATTTCTTACTTTCAAGCTTTATGAAACTTCCGGCATTTATGATTATATTTATCAATATAACTTATGTACAAATACAAATTTGTAATATTCCGCAGGAATAATTATTACAACAACATAAATAAAACAAACTATTTTATTATTAATAACACTTACCAATTTTTATAGGTACCTTAAAGGTTGATTAATTAACTTTAATCTTAATTTTTTAAACCCAGTATCTTTGGCATTATTTTTCTTGTGCAGTACTAAAATCCATTATTTACGTATCGTGTGATGTCGATATTTTACAACTAATTCAAATTTTAAGTACGTGTTTAGTATGGTCCTTCTACCATATTCGAGATGCACTTATCTACGACGAGATGGTATACGAATTTTAAAGATGGTAACTTTATTGGTGTATAAGACTTTTTACCTGGGCAGCGAGTATTAACCATAAACTGTGCTCTGGGTCTACAGTTAATTTTCACTCGATTTTTCCTCCACTTGACTTCCAAAGACACAAAACACACGTAATAACACGAATCAAAATGCATCATCTTCGAAAATGCAGGGTATTTGACAAAACTGACAAAAGTTGACACAAAATTATAACCTCTAATTTGGCAAGACTTTGACAAGCGTCAAAAATCTAAAGGCGAGTTCATATGCATCGGCGTCCGTTTGTCGTTCATCGTTCCGGCAAACCAATAAAATTGAAATACGATCTGTCATTTTTGAAATAAACCAATAAAACTGGTTAAAAACAACAAGAGACGACGCATGACGGATTTATATTTAAACCCATCCATAGTTAACTTAAAAATTATTAGAAACTTTTTTTAGTAAAATAAATAGATTGGTATGGGACGTCATCTGCTTTTCTTCTGTCATCGTCTGTCGAAATCTTACCTGAGAAAAAAAACAGAGTATATCAGAATATAAACGATAATAAAATAAAAAAATCTTTGCCCTAACCCGGATTCGAACTCTGAATCATCGGTTCGTGGTCGGAAACTCTACGCACTGCCCTATGGAGACATGTTCGATTTATATTCAATGCTAGAATTTAAGGACTAATAAAAATATAGGATCTTCTTTCAATGCGCAGTAGGGAACGCAACATTTACCGGCAGCCAGACGGGCCGCATGCTGTTCTAGAGAGCATAGAATAGTAAAATATATATCTAAGAGCCAGACGTCTTAAAATATTTGTTTTTCTGACGTTGCTAGCTCTCCTACTATATTACCTTTTTCAAAAGACACAAATTTTTAAAATAAAACTTTCGTAATAATATAAACTGTATAATAAAAAGTATGGAACTGATACGGAACGGAAGCTTTCGTATAGCGTCAATACCATAAAAAATACGGAACGGATATGGAATGGAAACGGAAAGTATGTTGAAGAAGTAATGAATTAAAAAAATATTTTTTTTACGCGTAGACATTTTTTGCATAAAAAGTGTTTTTTATGCGTAACAATAGGGGGCACAATAGATCTTTAAGGTCACAGTGATTAACCCCCCCCCTCTTACTCATTCTATGCGTAACAAAAAAGGTCACAGTGATTAACCGCCCCCCCTCTTACTCATTCTATGCGTAACAAAAAGCTTTATACGCGTAACAAATAGTTTTATACGCGTAACAAATAGTTTTATACGCCTAAAAAATAGTTTTTTGTGTGTAACAAATAGTGTTTTACGTGTAATAAATATTTTTTTACACGTAAAAAAATATTTTTTTTTGCGTAAAAAATATTTTTTTACCAGTTACAAATAGAGTTCTTTACGCGTAAAAATATTTTTTTACGTGTAACAGTTTTATTGGCGTAAAATAAAAAAATAGTTTTTGACGTGTTACAAAAGGTTTTTTACACGTAATAATTTGATTCACTTTTACAAAAGTTGTATTAAAATATCAATATTTTTGATAAACACGTGGACTGCTCACACATACACGTCGCGTCACTACATATTTCTAAGCCGTTATATCACTTTTCGTTACCACTATTTCGTGCGTCACGGCCTTAAATTTTTACTCCCAGCGCGCGTAATTTCGCTTCAAAAAGTCTGATAAATCATGTCCTAAAATTGCGTTAGCAATTAGTAATATTTACTAGTCTATTATATAATTATTATAATTATTTATTGTATTATATTATAATTCTTAGAACATACAAGTAACCACAAAACTACAACATAAAAAATCTATACACAAATAAACGAAAATTACTAAAATAAATGAGAAATAATAATAATTTTTACATACACCACTGGCACTTGGCACTAGCAGTAGATTGCGTTTGTTGTCGATGACCAGTCCAGCCCGTCAACGTTCAATCGGAGCATATCTTTTATCTTCGTCTTTTCAACGCTAACCACATCTTTCTCAAAGGATTGATTGTTGAACGGGCCGGGAATTCCAAGAGTTTTTTTGTTACTAATCGACAGTTTGATAGAAACTGGAGACCTGTCGAAATAACAGCTGCAAACAGGAAAATCGCAAAAGCGCTTCACACGCAAAAATGCAAAAAACAAAAAACGCTTTCTGTGTGGCCGTGGGCTAAAGCTAGCGAAGTATACGTATGTTTTGGACATGCAGAAAACATCTTATGGTGTAGCAGTGTCCATCAAAGTATACAGACCGGACCACCGTAGTGGTAACATAGGCAGAACCGGACGAATTAGCTTATACCCGTCCGCCGGATAAAAAGCAGGAGAAAAAATGCGATAAAATAAAAATAGGTCGATATGTGATAAGAATGTTTCAGAATTTGTATTTATTCGTGTTTTAATAGCCAAAAGGAGTACGTAGATTCTCGCGACAGTTCTCGAAAAAGTTCTCGTGTAAAATTTATTTTTTAAGTAAAATAATGGATGTTTATGAAGTTCAGAAAGAGAAAATTCAAATTGTAAAATGGTATTTCCAAAATAGGTCTTATCGGGATATACAAACAATTTTTCCACAAACTTTTGTAAACAGGCCAATTCCATCTTTATCTACTATATCAAGAGTTATTAATAATTTTGAGATACATGGGTGCGTGTCCCCACAAAAACACAAAAAGCCTGATGTGTTGATTAATGAAGAACAGGAGTTGAAGCAAGTGTTCGTTTGTGCTACCACGGATCAAAATCCCACGTTTTCAAGTAATCAAATTGCTGAGGTGGTTGCCCTGCACAATGCCCGTATTGTTCAAGGATATTTGAACAATACTTTTCCCAACCGTTTATTAATTAGTGGACATGGAACTATTTTGTGGCCCGCTAGATCACCAGATCTTTCTCCCAATGATTTCTTTTTGTGGGGTTATGTAAAA
Source organism: Sitophilus oryzae (assembly GCF_002938485.1). Lineage (NCBI taxonomy): Eukaryota > Metazoa > Arthropoda > Insecta > Coleoptera > Curculionidae > Sitophilus > Sitophilus oryzae. The sequence goes on from NW_022146055.1 coordinate 14,859,685, forward strand.
TCCAAAGTGTATGGTCATAATAGGGCTAATAATCTGGATGAGCTGCAAGTAAAAATACGAGAGGCTTTCCAAACTATTACCCCTAATATGTTAGCCAATGTCAGACGGGGATTTTACGACCGCCTAGGCTTCTGTCTAACACAAGAAGGTGTTCTTTTTGAACACTTGTTATAACTTTTTTTTATTTAGAGTAATATTATAGTTTTTTGGGTTTAGAGAATTTATTTATTTTTAGTTTTGGCTTGTAAACACACTCAAATAATAAATATTTAAGTATTTTTATTTTAAATGTTACCTTAAGTGAAGGTAAACACTTAAAATGAAAATAATAAATACACGGCACTCCTCGCGTCATATTCCTAGTCTGTCACGACCGACCCGTCCAAGCACAACTGCAACTGCGTACTGCCTGACCAGCCGACTAGCCGGCAGTGACTCTCGAGTACGAACGCAAAATGGGTAAACGTAAATTCGTCCGGCAACTTGCTATGTTACTAGTAGCCTGGTCTTCTCTGTATATGGTCTAGGGAACGAAGAAAAAAACACGTCATTCGGCACCGGACGGCCCCTGTACCCCTCCACGTACACGCACATCCACCCCAATTATAGGTCGGTTCGACAATACGCGGGCTTATGCACGCTTGATCGGGCACGCGTTTGATCAACGTCACACAGGTGATCGCGTCGGATTATCTGTGCATCTTAGTACGTGTCCCGTTTAATCATTAAATTTTTCTAACTTGTATGATCTAGGGGAAAGTTTTGTACAGGACGGGCACAATTTTATTTGACATCATTTTGTTACCATTTTGTAATAACAATCTCTATATAATTAACTGATATAATACAGCTAGCTATTAGTAAATTCGTTAATAAAAAATTTTCGTTCGATGGAAGCGCATTGCTTGCAAATAGTTCGACTTTTATTTTGTTCGCAATGGTCCAAAGTTTTACTAACTTTACTTGCTTACTACTTACTGCCGTTACTCGCTGACGAGTATTTGACACGCATCAGAAGATGGTTGCACAAAGCGACTTCTTTCATGAGATTTTCTGTGACTAAAAAGCCCGATACGTTATGTTATTTCTCTTCCACACTACGGACATTCAAAAATCTCATTACTTTGTTGCATTTTTACACTTTGGTTGTCGTTGTTAACTGAGTTTACAATTCTTTTCCATTGCGTATCTTCTCTATTGTGCGCTGGTGTCTCTCACTGATTCTGCATGGTTATTCCCTTTATGTTTTCGTGGAAGATATCCTTGTAGCTTTTGAGTTGTCCACATGGTTTCCCCCAACCCCAACCGTCGGAGGGTGTATACCCTCATAAGAAGTAGATGTCCACTCCTCGGAGGAAGGATATCTGCTGTCAGGAGAATGGGAAATACCCTGTCCCCCCTACAACAGGAAAATCTCCATGTATGATGAGTTATAGACTGTATGATGAGTTATAACTCAAGAAAGGGGGACACAATAGAATTTTTGAAAAAGAACTATTTATTCTGTCATTTTTTAATCTCCGGTATTAATATAAATTGATTGTTAGTACAATACCTCATTTAATATAAAATAATATTCTACTTTTTGAAATGTGTTGGGCCCTAATTGTACCTAAAAGTAATATATTTTTACAGTGATATACCATATTGTAAACTATTTAATATTTCAATCACTTAAAAAGTTAATTTGTATTGAATAATTGTCTACCATTAAAGGAAATTTGAGCTATAATCCTTGAGGGGCTGAAATGCAAATACAAACAATGGATGCAAATACTTCCTCTAAATTTTGGGTTTCGTTCAACCGATTTAATCTCAAAACCTGAAACATCAACATAAATAAAACAAACTATTTTATTAATAATAACACTTACCAATTTTTATACCTTAAAAGTTGATTAATTAACTTAATTAATAAATAATCTTAATTTTTTTAAACCGGTACCTTTTGACATTATTTTTCTGCAGTACTAAAATCCATTATAAGTGTGATGTCGATATTTTACAGCTACTCCAGTGTTAATATATATTTACTACGATCCTTGTATCATATACGAAAAAAGTAAAGATTTCAGTTAACGTCTCCTTTTTGCTGCCAGGGCTAATCTGGACAGGACCTACATATGGTAAATGGCCTACCGACTTGGTAAGTGTCTAAATCGACTCTTACTCACGAGATATCCGATCTCATCCGATCTCATCCGGCCTCGAACCGGCGTGAATGAGCAGTTTGTGTCAATAGATTTTACACTTTTGCCTTTATTGGACAACAGCACGATACAGAGTTTCGAACCGGTCATCCGTCCATCCACTGGTATCGCCTTCCGTCGCTTAACTTCGGTGTTCTAATGGGAACCGGTGTTTCGGCGTAGCTGGGCCGTTGCCTCTACCATATAAGAGATGCACTTATGTATAAAACTTTTTGCCTGGGCAGCGAGTATTAACTATAAACTGTGTTCCGGGTCTACAGTTAATTTTTCCTCCACTTGACTTCAAAAGACACAAAATACACGTAATAACACGAATCAAAATGCATCAACTTCTAAAACGCAGGGTATTTGACATAAAATTATAACCTATAATTTGGCAAGACTTTGACAAGTCAAAAATATAAAGGCGAGTTCATACGCATCGGCGCCGGCGTCCGTTTGTCGTTCATCGTTCCGTCAAACCAATAAAATTGAAATATGATCTGTCGTTTTTGAAATAAACCAATAAAACTGGTTAAAAACAACAAGAGACAACGCATGACGGATACATTAGTATTTCATTTGAACCCATCCATAGTTAACTTGAAAAATATTAGAAACTTTTTTTTACTAAAATAAATAGATTGGTATGGGACGTCATCTGTTTTTCTTCTGTCATCGTCTGTCGAAATCTTACCCGAGAAAAAAAAAACAGAGTATAGTTGTCGATTTTTAAGCAATATATTTTTTCAAATATACCACGAAGATTATAGCAAAATAAAACTACACTTTCCTTTATACCGCATTTAATACAACTAATTTCATCGCTTTGACTTACTGCCACTCCACACCGGCAAATATATATCAAACAAAGAACGAGGGACGTGCGTAATAAAAATCTGTAGCGCGAATTAATTTCTTTGTACTTTGTGCACTTACCCATCCTATATGAGAAAAAAGCAACCACCTGATCACCCTACCACCTCCTCGCTCTTTTATTGAGAGATAACTGTCGCACGCTGTAACGTGCACATCCCTCAAACGTAAGCGAGTCGTATATACTTGTGTACGGCACAGTTGAGGGATGGGAGTTAATAAAAGTGATTCGATTAGTTTTACCTGAACGAGCCATTTGTACCTCGGTCGAGCATCTGATTTTTGCGTCAGTAGGGTGTCGTGGTCATAAGTGAGTCCTTCGGATAGATATGTTTGAAAGTAGCAGAAAGAAAGTAGATATGTTTTATAATAGTGACTATAACAGTTGGAAAAAGTTTGAAAATGGTATAGTATAAATTCTTAATTCCAACATTATCTAGATGTGTGTAATCAGTTTAACACTTTTTTGTATATAGTCTGTCCAACGACAAGATCCTTGACAGTGATAGACATGTCTGTCATTTTAATTTCAAAGTAGTTTTTTTTATTTTACAAAGAAATAAGTTGGTACAACTTATAACTCATAGCAGGAAATTAATATATTTAAAATTTGACTGATAAGTGATTACTTCAAAATATTGTGAAAAAAAAGCTGTATAAAACTGAAAAAATGTAATCGAGTTATTTTATTAAAAAAATCGGTATGTGTTAATACAAAACAAACAAGAACAAAACACCACATACCAAAAAAAATATAAAAAAGAACTATGTATCTCTTACTTTCAAGCTTCAAGAAACTTCCCGCATTTATTATTATATTTATCAATATAACTTATGTACAAATATAAATTTGTAATATTCCACAGGAATAAATAAAACAACATAAATAAGATAAACTATTTTATTAATAATACTTTCCCAAATTGAATAATAATTTAACACCAAATTTTATACCTTAAAGGTTGATTAATTAACTTTAATCTAATTTTTTTAAACCAGTACCTTTTGACATTATTTTTCTGCAGTGTGATGTCGATATTTTACAGCTACTCCAGTAGTATATGTTTACTACGATCCTTGTAGCATATACTATACAAACTTTATTGATGGTAACTTTATTGGTGTATAAGACTTTCTGCCTGGGCAGCGAGTATTAACTATAAATTGTGTTCTGGGTCTACAGATAATTTACTCTCGATTTTTCCTCCACTTGACTTCAAAAGACACAAAACACACGCAATAACACGAATTAAAATGCATCATAATCCAAAACGCAGCTATTTGACATAAGTTGAAACAAATTTATAACCTATAATTTGGCAAGACTTTGACAAGCCTCAAAAATCTAAAGGCGAGTTCATACGCATCGGCGTCCGTTTGTCGTTCATCGTTCCGTCAAATACGTCAAACCAATAAAATTGAAATATGATCTGTCATTTTTGAAATAAACCAATAAAACTGGTTAAAAACAACAAGAGACGACGCATGACGGATTTATATTTAAACCCATCCATAGTTAACTTAAAAAATATTAGAAACTTTTTTTAGTAAAATAAATAGATTGGTATGGGACGTCATCTGCTTTATTTCTGTCATCGTCTGTCGAAATCTTACCTGAGAAAAAAAAACAGAGTATAGTCTGTCCAACGAGAAGATCCTTGACAGTGATAGATGTGTCTGTCATTTTAATTTCAAAGTAGTTTATTTTATTTTACAAAGAAATAAGTTGGTACAACTGGAACGCATAGCAGGAAATTAATATATTTATTTAAAATTTGACTGACAAGTAACTTCAAAATATTGTGAAAAAACTGTATAAAACTAAAAAAATGTAATCGGGTTATTTTATTTAATAAAAAATCGGTATGTGTTAATACAAAACAAACAAAAAACAAGACACCACATACCAAAAAATATATAAAAGAACTATTTCTTACTTTCAAGCTTTATGAAACTTCCCGCATTTATGAGATTATATTTATCAATATAACTTATCTACAAATAGAAATTTGTAATATTCCGCAGGAATAAATAAAACAACACAAATAAAACAAACTATTTTATTAATAATAACACTTACCAAATTTTATACCTCACAGGTTGATTAATTAACTTTAATCTTAATTTTTTTAAACCAGTACCTTTTGACATTATTTTTCTGCAGTACTAAAATCCATTATTTACCTATCGTGTGATGTCGATATTTTACAGCTACTCCAGTTTTTAGTATGTGTTTAATTAACTTATTGGTGTATCTGTATAAGACCACAGTATAAGACTTTCTGCCTGGGCAGCGAGTATTGACCATAAACTGTGCTCTGGGTTCTACAGTTAATTTTCACTCGATTTTTCCTCTACTTAACTTCAAAAGACACAAAACACACGTAATAACACGAATCAAAATGCATCATCTTCCAAAACGCAGGGTATTTGACAAAAGTTGTCACAAAATTATAACCTATAATTTAGCAAGACTTTGACAAACGTCAAAAATCTAAAGGCGAGTTCATACGCATCGGTGTCCGTTTGTCGTTCATCGTTCCGTCAAACCAATAAAATTGAAATACGATCTGTCATTTTTCAAATAAACCAATAAAACTGGTTAAAAACAACAAGTGACGACGCATGACGAATTTATATTTAAAGCCATCCATAGTTAACTTAAAAATTATTAGAAGCTTTTTTTAGTAAAACAAATAGATTGGTATGGGATGTCATCTGCTTTTCTTCTGTCATCGTCTGTCGAAATCTTACCTGAGAAAAAAAACAGAGTATATACGATTTGAAGTTAAAATTTAACCTTCAATAACTTTCCAACGAGTCGATTAAATGAAATTCTCAGACCTTTTTTGAAGACTGTTCAATTTACTACTTACTTTACTTTACATTGATTGAAAAAAACAGAGCATACATTTTTTAATTTTTATTGTTTATGCTTTTATGAACAATAATTTATATTTTAGAGACCCCACAGACGCTCAGTTCACCTTCGGAGTTCGCGCGCGTTTTTTCGAAAATCTGGAAAAATCATATTATCTAGCATATTTTATGAGAAGTGTACGTTTGCACATTGTTTAGTGTAGTTAGTGTCTTTTTATACTCATATGCGAAGTGCCAGTCCGCGCGCGACCGTTTTTAGGGTTCCGTACCCAAAGGGTAAAAACGGGAACCCTATTACTAAGACTTCGCTGTCCGTCCGTCCGTCCGTCTGTCACAAAGGTCTATCTTATGAACTGTTATAGCTAGGCAGTTGAAATTTTTACAGATAATGTATCTGTTGCCGCTATAAGAACAAATACTAAAAACAGAATTAAATAAATGTTTATAAATAAAAAAGTACTTTCACTAAACATTATCTTTTAAGTAAGACTTTTACATAGAATCTTTCAAGTCCTCGGTGGCCGCGTGGTTAGGCAGTTGAAATTTTTACAGATAATGTATCTGTTGCCGCTATAAGAACAAATACTAAAAACAAAATGTAAGCATTAAATGTTATAAACAAAAAAGTACTTTCACTAAACATTATCTAGTGGGTAGCTGTACTTTTACATAGAAAAATCTAGTCAAGTCCTTTCGGTGTCACTTTTTAAATCGTTTCTACCTATTACGCTATTTGACGCGGGAGCCGTAGTAAGGCAGGTTCTGACCCTAGTATCCTGGCTAAAAAGAAATCTGCTGTCGCAGAGAGATGCGTACAACTTTATCTTAGATGAGGAACTATTCGGAAACAAGAAATATCCATCTTATCTGATAGCTAGCAAAGCTAAAGCGCGCATAATACTTTACATTTTATTTTTAATTTCAAATGGGTGAGTTTATATAAAAAAAATACAAGGGATAAAAAGTTTCTAAACAAACTAAACTATCCAAATTAAGATTTTTGCATGTGTTTGATAAGATTTTTTCTTTTAAATTTTCGTTAACAAGAATGATAGGGTAGCTTATTTCAACCCCTTCACTCATTTTAAAAAAAGTGAAAAAATTACCAGAAAGTGTGTTTCTCATAACAGTAATGTTTCCATAAAATTCCCTTCATTAGTCTATCTCTTTTCGTTTTCAAGATAAAAAAATAAGAACATAATTTTTCCGCCATCTTTGTACCGCGATATCTCCCTAATGGTTGACTTTTGACCCAACGTTTATGATAGTCAAACTACCCTTTATTTGATCAAAAGAGTATCAATCACCCTGAAATTGGTCAAAGAATGTACAGAGAAGCTGAATAAATTAGGCAAAGAAAAACAAAAGTCCTCCTATTACTTGGGTGCCTGCTCACCATGATAGAAGTGGCAGGAAAGCAAATAATCTAGCTAGAAAAGGAGCGAACACCAATTAACTGGACCAGAACCGTTCTTGCTTTCCAAGTGGTAAACTGCAACTCAAGGCGGGAACTCAAGCAACTTGGGAAGACTCCATCCGCAACCTGGAATGGAAATCTTGCAATGGTCTAAGACACTCTCGGAAGAAGTTTCTGAGGGCTTATGATCAAGAAAATCACAGATCTTCCTGGGTCTGAGTAAGAACAATCTTCGGATTGTCACGGGTTTTTAACAGGACACTGTCTCCTCAATGAACAACTCTCAGTAGATTGAAACTCCGCGCGCGATCGTTTTAGGGTTCCAAAACCAAAGGGTAAAAACAGGGAACCCTATTACTAAGACTTCAAGGTCCGTCCGTCTGTCACAAAGGTCTATCTTATGAACTGTTATAGCTAGGCAGTTGAAATTTTTACAGATAATGTATCTATGTTAAGCCGCTATAAGAACAAATACTAAAAACAGAATTAAATAAATGTTTATAAATAAAAAGTACTTTCACTAAACACTGTATCTTTTTAAGTAAGAATTTTACATAGAATCTTTTCAAGTCCTCACTGGCCGCGTGGTTTTAAAGTGTTAGGACTTTTACGCTGCTATGACGTTGGAGCAGTAGTAAGTCAGGTTCGAATCCTAGTCAAGGCGACTTTTTTAATCGTTTTTTTTTAATTTTTACATATTTATTTTTACTTTTTACATATTTATTATTGATCAATAGACTTTTTAGTAATGTGTTTCTTCATTTTTTTTAAATTACTTATACGTGCATTCAAAATTTCAGCTAAATCGGAAAAAAAGTTTATAATATAGTGTCTAATGTTGTATAGATAATGAATGGTACGGAACCCTTCGTGCGCGAGTCCGACTCGTACTTGACCAAAATTTTTTCATTATTATTTATTTTTGTTTTTGAATAATATTTATTAGTTTGTGCCTTTGCGTGTTTTATGTTATATATTGTATGTTTATGTTTGCTGTTTGTAATGAAAAAAGTCATTAAAGAGTTTCTAATTTGATTATCATATTATTTTATGTCTTTACACCACTAGCAACGCTTAAGACCTCTTGAATTTAGCATGCGGACTCGCGCTGCCTTCTTAAAAATATCTTAAATTATTAATAGTTTAACAGCTGCTTCCCTATTTGCTTCCGAATCCATCTCCTTTAGTTTAGATTTTCTACTATATGGAGCGTTAATGTTATATGGATAAGATGCGAATTCCTGTCACAATAATCCCTATTTTTTATTTTCCGGGTTTTGATTTGACAATTTATTTGATACTAACAAAATTGTTGAATAGGTGTTTCAATAGAAACTAAATAAAATAAACTGTCTTGGTTTTACATGCCTTTTTTTCACAGTTTGGCATTTTTTTACATTCTATGTTTTTGCTGTGATTTATTTTTACCACGAGATTTTAACTATTAATTGATTATAATTCTCTCGATAATTCCTAATTGTAAAATTATAATATGTTTCAGTTGCGGAGGGAGACGCAGTGGCTTCACATCAAAGCTATCATATTCAGTATGTGGAACAAGAGATATACGCCTCTCAGACAAATGGTGGACAGACGCAAATGTAAGTAAACCGTTAAATATATTAGCAATACAACATTTTTTGTTACAACAGAATTTTTTTACAATGTAACTTCTCGTATACATAAATGTACTTTTATTAAAAAATGTCTATACCTATGTGGCGGATTCATCTCTCCAAAAAAATCCTTTATGGGTATTTCGCCACTGCACTGCAAGGAAATCTACCAAAATAAAATAGTTATTTTTTGTATACACGTCTGCTTTAAGCTTGATTTTCATGCATCCGTTGTCCGACGATACGTTGATACTGTTAATAAAATTTTATTGGTAGAATTTAAAGACTTTGATTGGTTAGAAAATAACGCAGGTTTAAATTTATTGCATTTTCATGCCTCCGTTTGTCGGATATACGTTGGTGTCATTTTATATTTTCGTTTCCATAACGATTTTGCTATTTTACTTATATTTTTATTAAGGTTAGATCAGGGGCGGGAAAGTGAAATAGCAAAAGCGGTTCCACCGTTTCCACGGAAATCTCAAATAAAATAGTTCCAGCCCTAGCCACTAGGTGGTAGTGCAATTAATTTTTAGGTTAAGAAGTTGCTACTAGTTATTGCCAGATGGCGTTAAATCAGAATTTTTGTAGTTCCAGTTTCGGCCATTGTCATATTATTGTCAAATTCTCAAAAAATATTGTCGTTGGGTCATAGCGCCAATCATAATATTATCAAATAAATGATTATCAAAACGTTTTTCAAACTATAATTTGTTATATGTGTTGTGTATGTGTTTTAATTAGACAATTCCTTTGTTTGTGATCCTAAAAAATATAATGTAAGTCTTTTATTTCTTTTGCCATCATTTAAGTACCTATTTATATTTATACTCAATTTACAAAACTTTGGGCGGTATTACGTTGGTCTTGTTTTTATTATAATAAATGATTTTTAAATATTTGACTTATAAATAAAAAACTTTAAATAAATAATAGTTCACATGTTTGGCTTTAATTTTATTTAATAATTGTATAATTATACTGTTAAATCTTTTATTTTTACACACATAACAACGATATTTGTTATTAGTATTGTTGAATTTGTGTAAAAAATAAGATTTAATAATCAAATTTAATTATTTTAGAGTAAAATTCAATAAATACGCTCATTTAAAAAGCCCTCGCTTCGATCCATTTAAAACAAGCCCTACTCAATAGATGGCGCCACTTCTGTAGGACCATTTTTCAGTATGGCAGAGTCCATTCTTTTTCTAGTTAGGTATATTCTTTGGGTTAGATTAAATTTGTCAAACACGTCCGTTATCGTATGAACGGGTCCGTTGACGGGCCGAAGTAAAATATTTAGGGATGAAAAGTGGCGTGAAAAGGCTATGACAAATCAGTGCACCGTCGTCACGACCAACGTATCAACGTATAACGGATGCATGAAAATCAAGTTTTAAACGTAAAAGGACACTGCTTGTCAGAAGTTATGTTTACAGTTATACAAATTTGCCTAACAAAGAAAAAAATGCTTAACGTTTCGGAAAGTTTATCTCTTTCCGTCGTCGAAAGCAAAAAAAAATATAAAGAATAAAGAAAAAAAGTATTTAAAATATTTAAATTCAGCTATTCGAGAACACTTTACTTTTTTAAAACACATACGTCTAAAAGAAACCATTGACCTATGCCACTGACGTTCTGTTAAAATGACATTATCAAAGAATATACCTAGCTAGAAAAAGAATGGACTCTGCCATACTGAAAAATGGTCCTACAGAAGTGGCGCCATCTATTGAGTAGGGCTTGTTTTAAACGGATCGAAGCGCGGGTTTTTTAAATGAGCGTATTTATTGAATTTTGCTCTAAAATAATTAAATTTGATTATTAAATATTATTTTTTACACAAATTCAACAATACTAATAACAAGTATCGTTGTGATGTGTAAAAAATAAGATTTAACAGTATAATTTATACAATTATTAAATAAAATTAAAGCCAAACATGTGTAAATATTATTTATTATTAAAAGTTATAAGTCAAATATTTAAACATCGTTTATTATAATAAAACAAACCGACGTAATACGCCCAAAGTTTTTGTAAATGGGTAAATATAAATAGGGTGGACTTTAAAATGATGGCAAAAATAAAAGACTTACATTATATTTTTAGGTCCACAAACAAAAGGAATTGTCTAATAAAAACACATATAACAAATTATAGTTTGAAAAACGTTTTGATAATCATTTTTGATGATTGGCGCTATGACAACGACAATATTTTTTGAGAATTTGACAATAGTATGACAATGGCCGTTGGTAACTATGGAAACTACAAAAAAAATCTGATTGAACGCCATCTGGCAATAACTAGTAGCAATTTCTTAACCTAAAAATTAATTGCACTACCACCTAGCGCCCGAGGCTGGAATTATTTTATTTGAAATTGCCGTGGAAACGGTGGAACCGCTTTTGCTATTTCACTTTCCGGCCCCTGGACATTATATCAAGGTAGTAGTAGTAGTAGTTTTGTTTTACGGCCACAGCTCCAGGACTATCCAGCCGGGTGATAGGGGGGTGATCTATCCTTAGTTGAGTGTTTTATATCAAGGTAAACTTCAAAATTAAGAATTACTCTTTGAATAAGAAGACTAAGGAAGGAGCATATCAAAAATCTTAGGTCCACCGCGATGGGCCTCAAATATGGCCGACTTAAATTCCGGTTTATCAGCGCCGTTCTAATTTTATTTAAAAAATGTAAAACTATGATGTAGGGTAGACGTGGGGTAGACTCAATAATTTTTTTTTTATTTTACGTTGTGAATAAATGTTGGTAGTTATTAAAATTGTTAAAAAATATAAAGTTCTAATAAAAATAGTTAAGTTATAATAATTATTTATAACCATAAACATCTGATACGCTACTGAAGCAGGTAAGTCAAATTGACGTATCTAAATTCTTTGACATCTAATCTTTGACAAGTAGTAAATAAAAGCAATAATGCAAGAAAAAATATATAATTAGTTAATTTAAGTGAATTTCATAAATGATCGGTTTACTACACGTATGTATATTATATAGTCACTTTCTAGCGAAAAGTTGTTCCATTATTTCACACATTTTTGCCGAGATCTACCGTACGCTACACAACCAACTATTTTAAAGTCTGTTTCGATTAATCGCGATGGTGTCACTGTTAATTTAAGTTCTGCCACAATTTCCATCTAGATTTACTATCTTTATGCAACTATCAGTAGTCGAATAAATAATAAATAACATAAAATAAGCTCCGTAAAGACTGACAAATCCATAAAATTTCAAATCACTTTCAAATGTGTCAAATGAATCGTCAAACAGAACTGTCAAGGATCCCCACCCTAGAGTCCTTTTTCCGCCCACCACGCATGAATACATGGATAGCATTATGCTCCTTCCTTAGTCTTCTTATTCAAAGGAATTACTACCTGATAACAATTACTTAATAAGGTAAAACCAAAAAGCCCAAACTTTCTGTATGATTATTTTTAAATTTTACGTGAATGTTATGTTTATTTATGTTATGTTCTTTAAAATCAAAGAAGCGATTGCCATACATCACTGACATATAGAGCAATAAAATACATTTATTTTTTTAGATTGAATTAAAAAAGCCTCTTTAATTTTTCTTTTAGAGGCTGTCGCTTCTTTAATTATAATTTTGGCTATGTACTTTAATGTTAATTATTTTGGGTACGCCACTGGATTTAATAACTTTAACTTAGTTATCCCAAGTTCTCCCTTTACTGCTAAAAATACTACTGCCAAATTTTAAGCAAATTACCTGAAACATATTTAAGATATTTGTGGAAATCAGATTTCTTCAAAAATGAACACTCTGTATCTTAAGATCAGATATATTCAGATCTATATTTATAAAAAAAAATCATCTTAAAACTATCCCTTGTAATTTTGCTACATACTTAATTAACACCCCGTATTAATATCCAGGTAGGTTAATTGGCGGTATTTGGTACTATTGTATAGTATGCTATGGAAACGACAGGTGACAACGGGTAAAAATATTTGAATAATTGTCATTTTCATAAAATTTAAAGAAGGTCGATACGGAATAATATTCAAATTCATATTTGTTATGGCTCGTAGGGAGGAAAATGAACTATTTTGGTAATATCGAATTGTTTTAGCTATATTGTAGAATATATTTTTGTGACTTGTGCATGCAAAGACGTTACTTAGATTTCGTTGCTTGAGAAACTCGAAAATCTCTTAGTAACAAAATTTTATTTCCAAGACATATTTTAGTGAACATGAAACTTGAGTAAGTTATTTATTTAATTTACAGTTTATTTGTTTAAAAAATGTAAGTCTTTGGTTATTACAAATCAAATTATACAACTTTTTGTAGTTCTGTAGTTATATTTGAAGAAAAATATTTTTTATAATCTTCAAGCCGATTCGCCATCGAAAGTAATTCAGATATTTCTTGTTTCCGGTAATAAATTTCAGCCATTATTTACTTTTATAAATATTGATTTTATAAAATCTATATTAAATGAACAGTATAAAGAATTTATTTCACGCCAGAATTATGTTTCGTACTATTTTTGTATATTTAATTTTCAATATCAGGCAAGTTGCAGTGATATTATATGATTAATAACTTTGAAAAAGAAACAAAAGAGTAGCAAACAAGGTATCTAAATGTAAATTAGAAATGTTTAGATTTGTCGCGAAACGTCGCAAAAAAACATAATTGTTTCCTTTCAAGCCTTCCCAAATACCCACGATTTTTTCTGCATATTTGTCATGTCATTTTTCATAAACTCTTTACACTAACGTTTGTTATTTTGTTTGTGTTGCATATCAAATGACGTTTTTAAATGAAATAATTATTTGAATATTATTTTTGTCATATACGGAGTGTTGAAACAGCTACTCCACTGGTAATATTTTTCTACATTTTTTTTAATCATTTGTCAAATTTTTAACTAGACTAGGCAATGGCGAATCAAACTGTACGAGACAAAGTGCGTGCATGTTAATTTTACAAACAAAAAGGATCAACATATTCATATTACCCATGTCCCATATGTTAATACGGCGAAATATTTTGGAATGAATTGGATGCAAAGCTGCCTTGGAAAAGCCACATCAAAGAGAAAAACGAAGAACTAAAAATTAAATTTAAAAAAGTGTACTGGCTTCTTGGGCCAAATTCAACGTTATCAATACATAATAAGATTACTACTTTACCAACAGGTTCTCAAACTTGTATGGACATATGGCATACAATTGTGGGGTTGTGCTAGTAAAAGTAATCAAGAAATTATTCAGCGATTCCAAAACAAAGTACTAAGGAGCATTTTCAACGCCCCCTGGTATTTCCGAAACAGTGATCTCCACAGGGACTTGGAAGTGGACACAGTTACTAGCGATGGGAACTATCGAATGAATTAGACTATCGAATGGTTACTGAATGAATGATTTCAACTATCGAATGGTTTTATTCGAATAAAATCATTCATTCATTTGTATACTAAAGCATATGTGACAACCTCACCGTGCAACTAAATGGTTATCGTTGAGCTACGACTATCGAATGCTTTTGATAAATGAAATTTAGTATTCGTTTGATTTTTGTGTGCGTGAGTGCATTATTAGTTCTTCCAAATTTTTATAACTTCACCTTATAAATACTGTGCTATTTTTGCGTATATTTAAAATATATAAATATATTTAAAATACTAAAATAGTAGTTTTTTTTAATTGACGATTGGGTGCGTGTGCAGGTGTCAAAATTTTTCCGAAAATTTGTGTGATTTTCCGTAGCCCGATCTTTCAATTGTTTTATTTTATATGGTATATACGGTCTATTTTTTAATGTGAAATTTTGAGAAGTAGCAATTTTTAAGAGAGATGAGATGAACTTAAAATTAATTTTAAAAATACATATTTGTATTTTAGATGTTTTAATAATATGAATTAGTTGAACTTAATAATCATATTTAAGTAATGTGGTTAAGTAAATGGGGTTATCGAACTCAAACTATGGGGTGAGAAAATTAAATTGAAAGTTTTACACGTGCCAATTTAAAAAAAAAGTTAACGATGTTTGTATTTTGTTTATGCTAATTCTCTTACATGTAGTTTTTTGCGAAGAAATATTTTATTTATTTTTTAAAGTAAATGCCAGTAAAAGTAAATATTATTTTTAAATAGTAATATAAAGTACCTAATATAAATAATTTTGATTTCTAATTTTTTATTTATATTTTTCTTCCATTACACTGCATGCTTAGAAAATTAATAAATGTTTATATTTCATGATGTTAAAGTTTGTTGTTAATATAACAAATTAGTTTTGTGATTATTATTATTTAATAAACCAACGTTGCCAAAAAATTTAAAGACTATATTATTTTTAAATAGGATCTAATATAAATAATTTTGACATCTAATTTGTTGTTTATATTTTGCTACTACGTAAAAAAAATGTTTATATTAAATTATTTTAAATTTTGTTGTTAATAGGTATAACAAATTATTACTGTTATTATTATTTTTATTAAACCAGTCTTTGCTTAAAAACATTAAAAATAATTTTCCTACACCCAAAATAACAAGTATTATTGCAGTGTAACAACAGAATATTAATAAAAAAATGCAAAATATATAGAAATACTATCCCTAACTAACTAAAGCCAAACAATATTCTTTGCTAATATCAACTAATACCAACATATGGCAACAGCGCCCTTCATAATGTATTTTTTGTGTAAATACTAGCACCTCAATAAAAAAAATAATGTGTCCTTATCTTTATATGACTCCGCAAAAAATCAAATCAAAGATGCCGGCTTCTTTCATAGCATTGCCACCGACCGCTGTCGGGTTTCTCGGAAAGAAACCTACGTCGCCGGGCGACAACTAAAATCCAGTTAATTTTATTATAATCGATCCTGACGAATAAATGAATTTCATAAATGAATGAATTTTCTAAATGAATGGTTTTTGCTGCCGAATTACTAGAATACAATATTTCAAGGCAGATGACGCATCTATTCGATAATTTTTATTCGAATAGTTTTCAACGAATGTTTTTTACTAGCTATCGAATTATTCGAATGAATTGCAACTATCAAATGTTTCGATAGTATTCATTCGATAGTTCCCACTACTAACAGTTACCCAAACTATTACCTCATTCGCCAAGAGACAGGAAGAACGACTTCACCACCATATCAACTAACCTTGGAACTAGTTAATATGTGTTAGGGGAAAGGCAAATAGTGCTTGTGTACGCGATAATATTAGTGTAATTAAGTTAATAGTAAAAAATAAGGAACCCTAGTGAGTAAGTCCTTAGTACAAGTTATTTAAGTATTAGTAATTTAGGTTGAAAAAAATTGCTTATTGATCTATATTAGATCAGATTGTAATTATACCTTATATATATAGATTGTATATATATTAGATCGAGAAAAAACGGCGTAAGTGATGGCTATGGAATGAAGATCGCTGTCATTTTAAATGTAAATTTATATGGGAAATGTCATTGATGTTCATTTCTCAGCCAACTGGACGCCGTTTTTTTTCGATCATACGGTAGTAAATTTCCTTCAGGGTAATTTCCTAATAAAAAAAATTTCTAATTTTGAAATATATTTTTTAATTTTATAAAAAAAATCGGAATAGGCGACGATTATTTTTTTTTACTGCAAATGACCTAGTAATATGAGACCTAAGTAATATCTCACCGACACCTTAGACAACTCTTAAGAATCCGATGGTTCCATCATGTCTCGAACGTATCGGTCCTTGAAAAAGCTAACTGCGAGAGTATTGGAGTCATGGTTACAAAATCCGGCTTAAGATGGGCTGGTCACGTATGCAGAATGCAAGAAAACCGCATACCAAAATCTCCGCTTTACGGTGAGCTTGTAGACGGTAAGAGGAGGCCGGGTGGACAACTGAAAAGGTACAAGGACATTTTCCACGAAAACTTAAAGGGAATTAACATGCAGAATGAGTGGGAAAAAGCAGCTCACAATAGAACTCAATGGAGAAGAGTTGTAAACTCAGTTAACAGCGACAACCAAAAAATAAAGAGGCAACAAAGCAATGAGATTTTTGAATGTCCGGAGTGCGGTAGGCAGATAACATCACGTATCGGGCTTTTCAGCCACAGAAAAGCTCATGAAAGAAAACGCCTTGCGTGACCATCTTCTTTATGTGTGTCGAATACTCGTCAGCGAGTAACGGCTGTATGTATGTATCTCACCGACACTTTACGACATCGTCTGTTGATATAGAAGGAGTTTTGCTTGCCGTATCGGTGAGAACCAGCCCCTGGACAGCCCACCTGATGAAGGGTAGGCCCAGAAACCGGTTGTGTGAGTGGAGCTTGGTTCCCCCCTTTACGACAAGCAAAACATATTATCATTATTTTTATGTTTTTTTGTCTACTTTCGATTTTTCGAAATTAGAAAAAATACACAGCTAAAGACCAGAAAATATTATTTATTAGTAATATGAGACATGATATGACACTGTTTAAGTGCTAAACATGTCTGCATACAATAAGATTGGCATATACAGAGTGTCCCATTTCAGTTACAAATGTGCGTTAAGTCACTTGTTAGTAAAAACAGAACCTAGCGGTTATCACGAATTTGGGGAAAACCAAAAATGCCGCCAACGAAATTGTCATGGCTTTCTTCCATGATGAGGGTGTATTTGAAAATGTTGAAATTGAAAATGTTCAATTCATGATTTTACCAATGCTTATTCAAGATCATGTTTTTTACACAAGTTTTATTTTTTATCTCAAAAACTATTCGATATAGGTTAGTATAATAGAAAAATTATGAAAATCTAAAGTAGTTTCCAAAAATGTAATAATATATCGGGTGTTCCAGTTAAAGTAAGAAAGATGCTACCATTTTTCAAATAATGCGGCAAAATTGTAAAGCTAAAAATATTTTAAATAGATGGAACAGGTGCCTTTTTGTAAAAAAACAAATTTTCAAAAAAAAATCTATCACCGGTTCTCTAAAAACGTATAACGTACCATCCCGGGAATCACCCTATATAAAACTATATCTTAGTATTTAATAGAATGTTTTTTCATACTTAGGGCCTATCCAGTATACACTGTGGGAGACTCCACCACCTTATATCCCATAACGAACGCCGGACAACCTCAAGGGCAGTACTACGCTACAGCAACGCCAACCAATGCCGCTCCCAACTCAACCACCGCTGTGACCGGTACGACCGTGGGCTATACCGCCGCCACTGGACAGTACGTCGTGCAACATACGGTTGATCCTGAAGCTCTGATACCCTCTACTAGAATAGGTGCTCAAACTGGTAGTGCGGTAAGTATGTCAGGATATGTTGTTTTTTAAATGTTGTTAAAATATAATGTATTTTGTGCTCGTCTAAAGTTTAGATATTTGAAGAGCAAAATATGCAAATGGTCTAATATGTGATTTTTTCAAATTTTATTGAATTTGTTATGATTTAAGGTTAAATATTTTTTAATGAAGAATTAGAAAACATTAATAAACTTACAAATTATTTGAGATATTGACTTATTTGAAATATTTTTTTTGTTTAGTTTAACGCTCAGTTAAAAAGAAAGATAAAGGTACTTTTTACATATTTTGTTCTTCAATTGTTTGTGTAAACTTTGTATGTAATGCTTATATAAAAGTTGACATAATCATAAAATCTTTCATTGTACAAAAAAAAATTGTATAAAACTATTAAACCTCATGTGGAGATTCAGCATCTAGTATATAATATCTTATTTTATTCTGAGTTAAAAATATCTTATAAATTGTCTTTGGGGAAGAACAGTTTATAGTAGAATATTTTAGACAGGTTTTGTTTTTTCAAACTACTTAAATTTTTGTTTTAAATTTTTGAGGTTTGGACTCGAAAGACAGATATTACTGTTAATTGTTTTTTTTTCAAATATTTTTATTCTTACATTTTTTAGTTGTTTAATTTTATTTTTAATATCGTATTTATCTAATATTAAATTTGCATGTGCCATTAAATATATACCGTATGATCGAAAAAAAAACGGCGTCAGCGATGGCTATGAAATGAAGATCTGTGTCATTTTATATGTAAATTCATATGAGAAATGTCGATTTCCGTTCGTCATTTCCCAGCCAACTGGACGCCTTTTTGCCTATCATATGGTACATAGTAATTGCAAAATTCTTGGATACCTACGTATACATTGGCATGTTAAAATTAACCGCTTTCCTTGCTCTGATTACTAACTTGGGTGTACAGGAATATGTCGCTACTACCGCGGGACAGTCCACGGGTCAGGTGGTAGCCGTAAGTTCCAACGGTGAAGAAGTAGGATCTCCATTGGGGCATGCTACTAGAGTATCTCCTGCTACTGTAAGTGTTTGTTTAGAGGTGTGTATCCATATGATAAGACTGCAACACTATTTTTTTTCACGTACACATAAAACCGGTTTGTTACATTTTCTAGCGATTGACAGATTACGTTAATTCTGCACGCACCATTATCTAGTAGATAGACTCTATGTGGGAGTATTTATTTATAATACTAAGAGCTGGCAAAGGTTAGTCTTGGGTCGAGATTTCCGTATGTAAGAAGAGGACAATGCGTTTATAATGTACTGAACAAAGAGAGAACAGTAAACACGTTGCCAAACGTATGAAATAAACCAAGAAACTGTGTAGATAAGATACGTGGAAGGGGATATAGCAGATTTTCTCGCAGTCGATCGATTGAACCAATCAGGACCTCTGTCAGTACTTAAAGTTCCAGGAAAAGGTGTACATCATGCGTTCAGGTTCACGATTTAATTACGTCTCGCGATACTTTATTGTTTATTTATTAACGAGTCGTTGTATTTTTCCCTACAGCTTGAAAATTTTTAAGTGCAAGTTAGAAACACTTACATTTTTGGTAAAAATAAGTGGAATTGAGTTGGTGTTCGACAGTGGTCGCGCTATTAGAACTCTGAATTTAAAAATCGATATCTCAAAATCTATTAAAAATAATTGATTGTAGTTTATTTCAAAAACTTTCTTAACATTTCTGCTATATTTTCTTCCCAGACAGTATGTGAAAATCTTTACAAATAAAAAAGTTACACGATTGCTAAAAATTGCTACATACTAAAAGTAAATGGATGGGTTGTTTAAAATTCTCAAGTCAAAAAAATCAACCTTATCGAATTTTTCTTATTTAAACATATTGTAAAAGATCCGATCTTCAAAATAAAAATTTCTTCAATGTCTAAAGTGGTTCTTAAGTTATGGCGTGTTATGTGTTAAAAAGTAGAGTTTTTAAATTATCGCGATTACTGACGTTTTATCGTTATAAAAAAATGGACACTCTTCGAAAAAAAAGTCGTTTAAAAATAAGCGGTTTGCGATCGTGATTTTATTTTACTTGATAGGGAGAGACGTACCGGGAACGCCGCATCAGCACACCGCCGCATTTCTCTCACTCCGGCTTAATAAGATCCCTATGCGATTTACTTCCACATATAATATATTCCCTTTCATAATGTATCTCCATCTAGTTATGAATAAAGCTTATTATTATTATTATTATTATTATTATATGTGAATGCCGACCCAAAAGTAACAGTTGCCAGCACGGTATGTTTCCTACTTTTTTGATTCCCGAAATTAACTTTTTAGTTTTGTCTTAAATTCAATAAAAAGAATTATTTATTTCCTGACATTGTCATTGTCTAAAGTGTCAACGTTTTGACACTTTAGTTTTGTATAACGAGTTTTTGGTTTAAATTTAAAAAGTTTACTAGACCTTGCAGTCGAACATTGTTCTTTTTAGAACCTCTTATAGTGCGAAGTGGTACAAGATAGCTTAATAGCTGTAAAAAACTCATCGCAACTTTATTAGAATATTTTGAACGAAAAAGCGGTAGTTTATGTCCCTTAAATGTTGTTAAGGAAGTGACTTTTGTTAATGTAAATAATAACTGTTTCTATATTTGGGCAATTCCATGATTACTCACGGGATATTTAGAATAACAACAAAATTTTAAGAAAGTGTATTGTGTCCCTCATATGGGCTAGGTAAAGCTTTAGGTTATTATTTTCACAGACAATGATTTGAATTACTGTTGTGATACAGAACAAAATATTGAAATTTATAGTGATTAAAACATTAATAAAAATCTTTGATTACTCACGGGACATAAAACAATTTGGATTTTTAAAATTTTGTTTTTAAAAGCTTTTTTCTCTGAACCTATACAAAATAAAATACATTAAGTGGAATTAGGAACTTACATGTGCTGAACTTAAAATTAATTTGCTATAGGTGTATTACAAGATACAGATATATTTGGGATATAAATAATTTGTTGATTACTCACGGGACTTGTTTTGGGAAATTTTAAGTTTTGGCCTAATACCTCAATTAAAAACAAAATGTTAGCATGATACCTGCACACACATACGTCATGGGGCATTATATGTACTTGATATAGGCGTAGTCAAAACATTTATTAAAAATATAAATGTCTCTTCAGCTATCTTAAGAAAAATATGTGGCCACGGCACTGTTTGGACCCATGGTAACAATTTGGTCTCGGGTCTTATTTGTCCTTGTATTCTTTAGTCATTGATTTCATATGAACTTTAGGTATCTATTGTACTTATCCATACAAAATTAAATATTCTTCCGATATTTTAAACTTTTGTATACCAAACGATCGAAAAAACGGTGCCAGAATTGGCTTGGAAATAAAGATCGCTGTCATTTTATATGGGGAATATGACCTATCAATTATTGCCAAGTCAACTCGGGGCCATTTTTATTTTGATCATACGGCATGGTCGATAAAAACGACGTCAAAGACGGCTGGGGAATAGCAATCGATGATAATTTTGGCGCAGTCAATTTCTATACGTTATTTACTAAAAATTGACATAAAACTTGGCAAAAATTAACATTACTTAACTATAAAACGATTAAAGAGGATGGAACGTTTCCAGACACAAATAAATTTCCAAAAATATATTTTTTCCCGAATTTTAAACTACACCAATTAAAAATCATTTTTACTCAATATAAAAGTAAATTACATCCTTAAGGCCAACTGGCAGTAAGCGCCATTAGAAAAAAGAAAAGTACGGGCCAAGTAAATGACGGCTAGGGCTTGACCTCGGCAAAATTTTCATCGATTGTCATTACCCAGCCGTCTTTGACGCCGTTTTTTTTTCTATCGTATGGTATAAGATAACTCGCACAATGGATACACACCTTAAAATTAATATTGTTATTAACCGCATATGTTTGTTTAAATTAATATATCTTCTTATATTTGTGGTGGAGGGTAAGCTGAATTGTTTAGTTAACTTGGTTTCTTGTAATGGTTTTTGTTTATTTCAACAAAGTGCTACCTTAGTTTTTTTTCTTTTTTAGTAGCATCTAAGAATGCACCCCAAGTTTTGAAAAATGTTGATTTTTTAAAATATTGATCTCGTTTACAGAAATTTTACTCTTACAAATATTTTTGTAGAAATATTGGTGTTTTTTGTTTATGCTGAAATGATATAATACACTTGCGTGCATAGAAATCGGCCCAAGGCAAACTTTTGAAGTTAACTATATATTTTTTAGAATATATTTGTCAGATTAAGAAAAAATATATACTGTTTGAAAGACAATTTTATATCCTTTGAAAAGAGTTTAGAGATATTAATTTGCATTTCGGTTTCTTTGAATTAAAATTATTAAATTAATGCATGAAACAAATTATCGTTTTTTATTACTAAGATGTATGCCATTATTTATTTATTTATTGATTGACAATTAACTAAAATAAATGTTCAATAATGGGTATGACCCCTTCTTGCTCTTACAACATCTCTCATACAGTTTGGCATAGATTCAATCAAGTTTGATATTGTTGCTTGCGGTATGTTAAGCCACTATTCTTATACTGCAACAATGAGCTCTGGGATAGAGGTTAGGGCTCTTTGTCTAGTACGAATCCTTCGTTTTAGGTCATCCCATAAATGTTCTATCGTGTTTAAGTCTGGACTGCATGCTGGCCATTCCATAACCCGAAAACCGACTTCTCAAATGTAATCGTGTACGAATCGTGATGTGTGTGCTGTCGCATTGTCATGCATAAAAGTGAATTCGCTTCCAATGTAGTCGACGTAAGGTACCACATGAACTGCTAAAATCTCCTCAATATACCTAGCCCCAGTTAAACCTCCCCTCCCGTGCCGACGGTCGTCCCAACGGATAAAAACTGGGTCGGTTCGCGCAGTCATAGAAATTGTACCCCAGATCATGCAGAAAGCACCTCCATAAGCAATCCGCTCCTCAATGCAGCATTCTGCCAATCGCTCATCTGGCCTCTGGAACACTTTTCTTCTTCGGTCGCTACCATAGAGGCATATCCTTGTCTTATCTGAGAATAAAACACATTCCCATTGTTCTAGTCTAGCCAATTCAGATGTTCCGTGCAAAAGGCAGGCGTGTTTGACGATGAGCTGCGGTAAGTTTTGGACCAATTGCGGGTGTTTTGGGGGTCATGTTACTTTCCTTCAATCTTCGTCTTACTGTCCTCTGACTAACAGTCACTCCTCGTGTTTCACGGAGCTGTTGTTGCACCTGAATAGCATTAAGATGCCGATTTCTTAAAATTGTTGACACAATAAGCGGTCATCACGATCCGTTGTATATCTCTTTCCACCAGTTCCAGGTCGCCGACGAAAGGATCGAGTTTCCTCATATCATTCACACACTCTTCGAACCGCTCCGCGCGTCATATGCAGTTGCCGAGCTACAGCTCTGTTTAAGTCCATTTTCAATTAAAGCGATTACTTTGGCAGCTTTTTTCCGTGATGTATGCATTAAATTGAAACACTAATCAAACAATGAAACACAACAAATCAAACAATGAAAGAACAATGTGCAAATTTCGATTACAAAGCAACAGTAAAGTAGTAATTGCAATATTTGATAAGTTTTTTATTCTTATTGTCACCACAACACAAATGCCTTTCATTTGTTTACCCGTTGCTACGCATATAAACGATAAGTACTTTGGATAAATTTATACTCATATTAAAGCATGTTAAATAATTGTCTTTGAAACAACTCATATTTTTTTCTTGGTCTGATAAATAGATTCTAAAAGACACAGTTAAAGTCAAAAGTTTACAGTGAGCCGATTTCTATGCACGCAAGTTTATATTGTTACCTTTTTAAAAATTTCTTATCATAAGTAAAAATTGCTGACAACAGTTAATTGTTGATCAAAATACATTTATTAATATGAGCCCTTTTTTTTATTAGTTCTTGAAGGATTTTGATTAACAATTTTAAGAAATTTCTTAAATTCGATCCATATTAAAAATCGATCATTTTTTCATCCTATCCCCAAGACCTATAAGTTTCTAATTTGTACATTTTTAATAACCATTATTTCAGGTGCAATGGCTGTTGGAGAACTACGAGACTGCAGAAGGGGTTTCTTTGCCGAGGTCAACTTTATACGCGCATTATTTAAGACACTGCTCCGAAAATAAGCTGGAACCTGTAAACGCTGCTTCTTTCGGCAAGTTGATAAGATCGGTATTTCTAGGATTGAGAACGCGCCGACTGGGAACCAGGTAAATTAAAGAAGAACACTATAGTCTGTCCAACGGGAGGATTCCTGACAATGACAGTTGTTTAGTTGTGTGTTGTGTTTGTCATTTTTATTCGCAAGCAAATTGAATTTTCTGTCATTTTATGGATGTCGCATGTCGTCTAGTGAGTAGTGTGTCCAACGACAAGATCCTTGACAGTGATAGATGTGTCTGTCATTTTAATTTCAAAGTAGTTTATTTTATTTTACAAAGAAATAAGTCGGTACAACTGGAACGCATATCAGGAAATTAGTATATTTAAAATTTGACTGATAAGTGAATTCACTTCACAATATTGTGAAAAAAAACTGTATAAAACTGAAAAAAATTAATTGAGTTATTTTATTTAAAAAAAGCGGTATGTGTTAACCAGAACGAAACACCACATACAAAAAAAATATAAAGAACTATTTCTTACTTTCAAGCTTCAAAAAACTTCCTGCATTTATTATTTATTATATTTATCAATATATCTTATGTACAAATACAAATTTGTAATATTCCACAGGAATAAATAAAACAACAAATAACTATAACAAACTATTTTATTAATAATAACTCTTACCAAATTTTATACCTTAAAGGTTGATTAATTAACTTTAATCTTAATTTTTTAAACCAGTACCTTCTGACGTTATTTTTCTGCAGTGCTAAAATCCATTATTTACCTATCGTGTGATGTCGATATTTTACAGCTATTCCAGAAGTATATGTTTAGTACGATCCTTGTAGCATATACGAGATGCATTTATCTGATACAAACTTTATTGATGGTAACTTTATTGGTGTATAAGACTTTCTGCCTGGGCAGCGAGTACTAACTATAAACTGTGCTCTGGGTCTGCAGTTAATTTTCCCTCGATTTTTCCTTGACTTCAAAAGACACAAAACACACGTAATAACACGAATCAAAATGAAAAATCTTCCAAAACGCAGATATTTGACATAAGTTGACACAAAATTATAACCTAGAATTTGGCAAAACTTTGACAAGCCTCAAAAATCTGAAGGCGAGTTCATACGCATCGGCGTCCGTTTGTCGTTCATCGTTCCGTCAAACCAATAAAATTTGAAATATGATCTGTCATTTTTGAAATAAACCAATAAAACTGGTTAAAAACAACAAGAGACAACGTATGACGGATTTATATTTAAACCCATCCATAGTTAACGTAAAAAATATTAGAAACTTTTTTTAGTAAAATAAATAGATTGGTATGGGACGTCATCTGCTTTACTTCTGTCATTGTCTGTCGAAACCTTATCTGAGAAAAAAAAAACAGAGTATATATAGTTATTTCTCTCCTACATTCTTGGTGGTTGATTGGACACATGTCTTTGTGACTTTTAGAACCTGCCTCCACTGATTGGTTTCCACATGTAGCTACTG
Organism: Sitophilus oryzae; assembly: GCF_002938485.1. Taxonomy (NCBI): domain Eukaryota; kingdom Metazoa; phylum Arthropoda; class Insecta; order Coleoptera; family Curculionidae; genus Sitophilus; species Sitophilus oryzae. The sequence continues at coordinate 14,885,680 of NW_022146055.1, forward strand.
AATATTTCTATATTAACGACTTACAATTTCTTATCTAGAGGGAACTCAAAGTATCACTATTATGGTATCAGAGTGAAACCAGGATCGTCTCTTGTGAACGTCGAAGACTCTTCCAGTCGGGTGGTGCTGACTTCGAACTCCTCCGGGAAGGCGCAAGGCACGGTACGACCATTCAAACGTAATTCGGAGTCATCGGAGCACCAAACATCGAACGGGGCTCTTTTACAGCACGCAGCGTACCTAGGTGACGGTAGCAACGCCATACCCGTTTTTCCTGACATGCATTTCACCGAACAGTTACCTGGAGATTGCGGATATGAAGATGTGGATACTCTGAAGTAAGTTTAACGTAATTTCTTATGATAAGCGCTATTTTCTAACACTAGTTATGAAAGTAGAACTGTTCTATTAGTTGCGTAGAGTTTTTTCAAGTTTAACAGTTTAGAAACCAAGGCGCAACAATTTTCAGTCTTCTATATGTTAAAGATTGTTTGTTTAAAGACTTGAGTTGAAATACTCAACAGTCAAAATTAACAGATAAAATAAAAAAATGTATAAAGGTGCCTTATGGGGACTCTCAAGTAATTTGTGCAAACTGGTATGAGCAAGCCATGATAAATAAATGTTGTGCAAATCTTCAAATTGATGTGTATTCGTCTATACATTTAGTTAGTGCTAGTCTTCTGAATGATTTATCTAAAGCGGCCCATACATTATCAAACAAATTGCGCAACAAAGCGATGCGCAACGTTGCGTTGTACAACTGATTCAGTGGTCTATACATTATCAAACAAGTTGCGCAATCTGCATCACCCATGCACTTATTAAAATTTTGATCAAACTTTTTATTAAAAGTTGTGCATTGTTTGAGAAACAATCATGTCCTCAATTGCAATTGCGTCAATTATTTTCGTATATACCCTAGATGATGTCAATGATACCAAAAAACGAAAAAGAAAACAAAGAATTTGGATGAAAGAACTAAAATATTGCACAACTAAGCGCAACACACACATACACTACACAACGCGCTGCGCAAACACCTGTTGCACAAAAGAATTCAAACATTCTTGAAACTTATCAAACAATTGCGCAACGCATCAAACGTTACCATACATTGGCAACTCGTTGCGCAACAGCCTGTGTTGCGTAATTTGTTTAATAATGTATGGGCCGCTTAAGATATAATATAAACGCATATACAGGTGGTTCGAATTGTATTCGGAAAACTTTGCTAGCATATTCAACCTATAAAAATAAGTAAAAAACTTCGTATAAATGTATGTCCTAAAATACTTTGTTTCGGAGACACAGGGTGTTTTTGACATGAAAAATTTGGGATTTCAACGTCAATATGACTCCTACTTGTAGGGGGGCCACCTACATATCTTCTAACTAGTTTGAAGAGTAATAACCTTAAGTCAGTACCTGTATAAAACTACTGAGTGGAAAAATATACATTTCCATCGTTTTTTAGGGCTCGAACACACTGACGACCAGGTCGCACCGGCCAGGCCGCTACTACCTCTAAAACCATTAAATCAAATGATACTGCGCACACTAACGTCCTGGCCGTCCGTTGGTCGTTGCGACCAGTAGACTGCACTAAAATAATATAATTTTCTGCCGCTTGTTGCCGGTTTTCTTTCAAATTAATAATTTTGCAGATGGAGTCCCTCAAAATCAACGCACAATATTTTATTTTCTATAAGATATAGTGTTTTAGTGTAGTTTTTGCACACGTGCAGAAAATCCAAAGAAATATTATACAGACTGGATCAAAAGGAAACTTAAATCTAGTCCCTTTTTTAAGGGTCGATTCTAGTAGAAATTCAAAACATTTTTATATGACATACTCTATTTATGGTTGGTATGATACCTGTACTACTAGTATACTAGTATGGCAAGCTGTACCTTGCTACTCCCAAGGCGTTAAACGCTATATACGGAAGCTATTATTATACCTTCGAGTTTTGATGTTAAAAAAATTAAAAAATCATATGTAAAGTTTTTCTACAACCACTTGTTTTTTTATTAAATTATTATTTTTAGTTGTATTCTAGTCATGTACAAGGAGGACAACTGCATTTTAAATATTATATTTAATTTAACGTTTTTCGAACAGGGTTCATTAGACTATATTTCTACTAGGTACATTATTTTTTTTAAAAAAAATAAGAGTAAAAGTAACTTAAACATTCATAAAAATAGAAATATTTACTGTTGTAGGAATTTATATTGTAAACATTGAAATAACTGGAAGCTAAACTTTCTAAATGCTTATATTTAGAGCCAGTGTCTGACGACTTTTTATGTTACGATGCCCTAATATGTTTACTTCTAAAGTCGATAAGAGCCATCAGTAGAAAAAAGAAACAGAATATCTCCCTTTTTGTCGGTCGCGCGTACACAATGCTTTTTGTTTCCACCTATTTGTTCTGCTTGTTCGTACGCGCTCGGTTCGTTCGGGCTAAAATGCCAAAGTCTGGACGCGCCTTTAGGAACAATACTGTTTTTGTCCTTTATTGATATAATGCTGATAATCTTACGAGTCCCACTCTACACATATTAACTGATAACTTAACTGAATAGTTATCGCGGATTTAAAAAACATGGAAATAACGACGTTATCGTGTAGTCGGGGTTGGAGATTTTACTTACTCCATTTAACACACAAGTATTTATTAACGAAAAATCCAAGAATATTTTAAATGCATTATTTAATATTAGAACATTTAATAAGCTCATGCTTTTTAGTTAAATCGCAACTTCGCTTTTTAGTTAAATCGGATATTTTAACATTTCTGAAACTTAATTCTTCCTGAAACAATATTTTCTAATTGGTAAAACGTAAAAAATCGTTAGATATGACAACTCTGTTGAAACTGGTCGTTCATCTGGCCGCAGCTATAAACGCAATACATCCGGCCAGCCGACGGCCAGATCGTTGCGACCTGGTCGTCAGTGAGTTAGAGCCCTTACGTAAAAAAAGCCTCTTGGTAAAAATCGCTACGACTAATCGTGCTCAAGATATTTGGAATGTAAATTATCAATACATGTAAAATAAATATCTGTGCCTTAGAAGCAAACCATATTAATATGTTCAAAATTCAATCCAAATTGAATTTCAGTTCAAAATTGGCATATTTGGATCATTCCAAAAAATGTTGGTATAATTTATTTAAAAACTGTTTTACATTTCATTTGAGTTCAAAAATTAGTTAGTCATATACCAAATATTACATTCATAGATTTAAAAATAAGTAAGGTAATTAGGAAACAACTTAGTTTGCTTCGGGGGTACAGAATATATGTTGATTAGAGATATGACTGAAATGATAAATCTGAGAACTTCTTATTTTTTTTTAATTAATCATATTTTTTTTAAATTTTATATACAGGGTGTCCGGAAATTAATGCAACAAAATTTGGTCATAGATTCTTGAAAAAAAAAATAGGTGACCCGTATTTTTTATTTTTGGCGAGTGGCCCTCCTTTTCGGATTTACAGCCTCCCGAATTTCGCCCCTAAAAAGAGTTTTTTTTAATATCTCAGGGCAAAAAAATATATATATTTAAATATACAGGGTGTCCGGAAATTAATGCAACAAAATTTGGTCATAGATTCTTGAAAAAAAAATAGGTGACCCGTATTTTTTATTTTTGGCGAGTGGCCCTCCTTTTCGGATTTACAGCCTCCCGAATTTCGCCCCTAAAAAGAGTTTTTTTTAATATCTCAGGGGCGAAATTCAGGGGGCTGTAAATCCGAAAAGGGGGGCCACTGGCCAAAAATAAAAAATACGCGTCACCTATTTTTTTTCAAGAATCTATGACCAAATTTTGTTGCATTAATTTCCGGACACCCTGTATATTTAAATATATATATTTTTTTGCAGTCTTGCCCATTTTGTTGATATACTACTCTTTTCTCAGTCTTTTCATTTAATGCCTTGCGCATTTGGTTGTAGAAATCTACTGAAGAAATACACAAAACTTTTCTTAATTGGTTACATAAAATCTGTTGACTAACTTAAGTTATCTTTTCTTAGATCAATTTATAGGGAACATTTGGAAGCCTTTCTTGATGCCATACTTAGCTTAGAGTTCAACACTGTCGAGTCGTTATGGCGGGAATTTTGGCGGTCGCAGTACAATAATAATACGGACGAATGTGAGGAAGAGAAGTACTTATCAAAGTAAATGATCAATTTTTTAAAGTACGCTATTTTCCCTAATAATATTTATTTTCTAGGTCAAAATTATTTTCCCTGTGTTCTTTGGAACCAGTGCAGCAATTCATAAAGCAAGTAGATCTGGTTTTCTATCAGAATTTAATTCAAGTTTTAGTACCCGACGTTTTGAAACCGATTCCTGCCACGTTGACTCAATCCATAAGAAATTTTGCTAAAAGTAAGTTTACAGTTTTTTGTAATACCACCATGCAAAGAAAATAATTTTTAAAATAAAAAATTATATATATAAATCCGGGTTCGTAGCGTCCTACCCTTTCCGGTTGCCAGCCTTTCCTATTTTCTTAATCCCCTGGATGAAGATTCCTCTCCGGCATAGCTTTATGTACTCCTCCAATCCCTGTTGCTTTTGGCCTTTTCTTTTTTCTCCTTTCTCATGATATCCATTCATCCTCACTCATTCTTTCTACATGCCCATACCATACCAGCTGTTTTCTCTCTATTTCATCTATTATCGTTTGCTGGAAATGCATACTTTCCCTTATCTTTTTGTTCGGTATTCTTTCCATTTTTAACATCCCCGCAGATCTTCGCCAGAAGTCCATCTCGAGTATTAATAGCCGTTGTCCATTCTATTAGTGAGCTGCCATGTTTCACATTTATACAAAACTATACTTTTAAAGATGGAATTATAAATAGTATGTTTTTTTTCTCATATGAGATGTGTTTGGACCATAATACTGAGTTTAGGCACTCAATGACTTTTACCTTTCAGTATTCTTTGCTCGATCTCGCTCGCTGTTCGCCCGGTATAATCTATCTGAGTTCAAAGGTAGGTGTATTTACTACCATGTCCCTATCTCTATATTTCTATCCAGATGGAGAGTTTCTGCTGCTTGGCCTATACATAAATATTTAGTCTTCTTTTCATACTCGTTCAAAAGTCTTGTTGTCATAAATTGTAGGTCTTCTTTATCTTCACTACCACTTGATCATCTACAAAGTGAAAGTTGTATAGAGTTGTATAACAACTCTTAAATAAAAAAAATACAAAGAAAAATCTACTTTCTTCTATGTGTAATGGTATTGAAAAGGTGTATGTGAACGTTTCTGTATTTTTGAATTGGATATAAGTCATCTAGATCATTATTCACTATTAATTGCAGAAGAAGCATGGTGTATACATATAATAAGGTTTAGATTATATTATGCATTTTGTATCCATTTATTTACTTTATTATTACCTATTACTTTATTATTAAAAACTGAATAATATAAATAATTTTGTACAGATTTGGAAAGTTGGCTGACCAGCGCGATGGCAGGTGCTCCATCTATGATGCTTCAGATCAAACTATCTGCTGTATCGGCGTTTAGTTCTAGTCTTCGCCGTTATACGTCGCTGAATCATTTGGCGCAGGCAGCGCGGGCGGTACTACACAATGGAAACCAAATCGGACAAATGTTGGCGGATTTAAACAGGGTAGATTTTCACAGTGTTAGGGAGCAAGCTTCTTGGGTAAGGAATACCAAAGTTTTTTATATCTCTCCTTATCGGCAAAAGCAAATAAAATAAAAAGGGAAAACTATTTAAAATTACCATTGATAGACTTTTCTAAAGTAATTAAATAAATAAATAAATAAGTGCCTTTATTGTCAAAAAATTTTACAATTTGTAGACAAAGGTAAAGTAAACAAACAAACAAACAAAAGAGAATAGAAAACAAGTATACAATTGTCAGTCTTATTGTTTAAAATAAACATTTATAAATGTTTACAATGTTAAAGTATAAAAAAATAAAAATAAGATTCAAAAATATTTAGTAAGTTTATAGTAAATATCAATGACCTCTAAATAAATTTATTTCGATGTCATTGGTAAATATAGTAACAGCAAACATTAGACCAGTGTTTACAAGATCAAATTCGATTATCAAAATATAAGTCATTTACGGCGTAGAAAGCCTTGTCTAGTAAATAAGATTTCAATGCTTTGCGAAATGAAGAAAATGATGTTATTGATTTGATTTCAAATGGCATGTGATTGTGCATTTTTTTCGAGTTGTATAGTATTGAACTTTTAACTAACTCTGAGCGTGGGGTAGGTAGATAAAGATCTTGCTCCGCGTTTCTGAGTGGATAAGTGTGAGATGGCCTTTCTTGAGAAGCTGATACATGCTCACATATTAGGCAAACGGATTCAAATATAAATAAGGAAGGAAGATTTAATATTTTTAATTTTTCAAAAAAGTCCTGGCAATGAGTTCTGCTGCTTAGTCCCAGTGAATATCGAACAGCTCTCTTCTGGAGCTTGAAAATACGGTCAAATTGAGTCGCACAACACGTACCCCAGAATGGAAGGGCATATCTGCGTGCGACTCAAAAAGTGCATAATAAACAGTTCTAGCCACTGACAAGTTAAGCTCCTTAGAACCATCTTAATGCAAAACAGGCAGAGCTCAATTTGCCCCTGTTTTTTTACCATACGGTATTTTTTATGTCTCTTTGTTATAGGTTTGCCAGTGTGACAACGAAATAGTATCGCGATTTGAAAACGACTTTAAGCTGACCTTGCAGCAGCAAAATTCACTGGAACAGTGGGCGTCTTGGCTAAAAAACGTAGTTAAGAGCGCTCTGAAGCCGTACGAGGGCAGACCCAGTTTTTCCAAGGCAGCTAGACAGTTTCTTTTAAAATGGAGTTTCTATAGGTAAATATTTATGTGATTGTAAAGGAAATCGGTAAAAAATATTTTTTTTCCAGTTCAATGGTGATAAGAGATTTAACTCTTCGATCTGCCGCAAGCTTTGGATCGTTTCATTTAATTCGTCTACTTTATGATGAGTATATGTTTTATTTGATCGAACATCAGGTTGCTGAGGCTACTGGAGTAGTTCCAATTGCTGTCATTTTGGAAGGAATTGTAAGTAGTAAGGCTAGTGTGCATTTAATAAATAAACAAGAGACAGAAGCTATTTATTATTATACTATTTTATAGTCATAATTAAAGAAGGAAGCGATGTAATTGAATATTTTTTCCGTTTTGTTTGTCTTTTTCCTTGAGAATTTTGAATATTTTTGAAGCTTCTCTGTGTTAATTTTTTATAACTTCTTGTTTATTTTATAATTATTGATTTTATGCAAAGCGTATAAATAAGGAAAACATTATAACTTGATTTAGAGTGAAATGAGCGTGAATCTTAGGAAAATGCTTCAAAAATACCTATATTTTTATTCTTGCATTTTACATTTTTTTTATTTATATCCAAAGTCTACAGTTTTCTTTAATATAAATAGATACTGTTAAATCCATTTTACAGTTGCCCAAGTCCCTTTGATCCAATTACAACTATGCATTATAACCTGCCTTCGCTTCTAGATTTTTTATGGATTGTATCAACGAATTATTTTTTTCTTATAGAAACAAGATATAATGCAAAACAGTTTATGTATTTATGGAAACAACGATTCTGTATATAATGGTGGAAAATTAGGATGCGTCAGTCCCACAGAACATTTAACCAAACGACAGAAAATCAGCTAGCCTGGACAGGTGTTGTAGGTAGTAACGAGTTTAGTCTTTGGGTCCCAGTAGGAATATTTTTATAATACTAAAGAGATTATTGGAATTGTTGTTATACATAAAGCATACCATTTTTTCTTTAAAATGAGAATATAAGTCGGTAATTTATGTGCACTTTTTCTATGTAGTTGCTTTTTATCAATTTTTCAAAGTTACTTTTGTGGTATTGTTGAAATACTCACAAATTGCCTTTTCTGTTATCAGATGTTTTTTTCTCTTAAAAGGGGAGAAAACCTGTATAAAAACGGAATAATATTAACTTATTAGATCTTTTTGATTCTTGTACGAATTCTTTTTTTACATAAGAGAACTTTCATTGAAACATTGTTTTAATTTTACAGGTGTAACAGTCAATTTTATCATTATGAACTGTGTGTGACTCATTCTCTATAAAATAAAGTTGTATTTATTGAGTATAAAATCTTTAAAGCTTCACATTCATGGCGCCCAACGTGGAGCCAGCTGAAATCGTGAGAAGTTTGAGCCCCACGTTGGGCGCTAAGAATGCGGCGCTTTTAAAATTTGATATTTGATATTCAATAAATGCAATTTTGTTTTATAGATACATAATGAGATACACAGAGTTCGTAACGAGGAAGTTGACTGTTACACAGAAGGTTATTCTACTGTAGTCTGTCTAACTCAAGAATGTATGATAGTGACTTTATAGAAAGTTATAGAGTGAATTTTTGTAAGGAATCGATTTAAAGAGATATAAGTATATTGTTAAATATTAATTTATGAATTTACAGTAGGTCAAAACCTTTTATATAGTCTGTACCACGATAGTTCAACGATACGTTATCATTATTTATTTTATATCCGTTTTAGAGTGTGTCCGAGATTATTTCATATTCTTTAGAAAATTTAAAAAACAAGTATGTTCCGATATTAGTAATTGAGCGCGTTGAGATTTATTTATTTATTATTAATTTCAAGTAGGAATTTTTGGTTGTTTTAAGTTGTTATTTCAATTTCAACAACCGGATTAAAATTTTGTTTGACATTGTAGTCGATTTTTAATTTTGACACTGATATTCGTCAACAGGATCATAACCACAAACGTGAGATGACAGCTACTCGAAACAATGTGCAGTGATTTACGCAAGGTCGTAATGACTTTTACACTCAATTTCATTTCGTTTTCACCTCTAAGAGAAAATACGAGGATATATGACGTAACGTTGAGCTATGATTGTACAGACTCTATCTAGTTTTACCATACAAGACCAAAATACATTTTTTAACATTTAATTTTAATTTTAAAATTATTTGGTAGCATTTATGAACTCATATCGTGTAATGATTAAGTTTTAATCACCTGTTAATGATATTCTTACATTGTTGGGCATACGTGCGTCTGGTCCTTATATAGTCTGTCCGACGAGAGGATCCTTGACAGTGATAGACCATTATCTGTCATTTTAAATCACAGATAAATTGGATTTTCTGTCATTTTTTGGATGTCGTCTGTCGAAATATTCTCCGACTCATTGGACAGACTATACTTTGACATAATATACGGGAATGTATCATATTTTAATAATATTATTACGATTATGCATGAATAATTACTTAATCTTTTTATTAGCATGTATTTAAAATAATGTTTTAACGTTGAGTCGTCATTTTATTATTTTTTTTATTAATTTTAATGAGATATATTTTGATATCAATATTTTATTAAAATAAATTATAATTTATTTTAATTTTAATTATAAATATTTTATATTAATTTATTGATCTCGTGTCCCGTTTATTAATCTGCATAACGACAATTTGAATAATCCTTTAGGTCTTTTTACTTTAGTACCAAAATCCTACTGGCCCATAGTAATAGTTTACGTTTTATTATATTTTTGTTATAATTTTTGTTTGATTTTGTTGTTGTTTTGTTAACCGTTGCTTTATTTATTGCACTGATTTGTAATTTTATTATTTATTTCAATAAATACTGACTGTTGGATTGTATGCCGATTAATTTATATAAAATCTAGTGTTGATTGGTGTAATATTTTATTTCTGTAACTATTTTGTACTTGTGTTGAACGAATTGAAACACAATTGATAGAATATGGATGGTTTTTCGGCAATCGGCAATGTATGTAGATATAGAAGATTAAAATGTTTTTATCCCTTTTCATATTACTTATGTGTGCAATACCATTAAAAATTCTTTTTTAATTTGGATATAACAACAGTACTTTTTTAAAAAATAATTAAAATTATTGCAGACATATTCAATCAAATTGATATTCAACCTTGCGCTATATTTAAACTATTGTTTTTTGCTATATTATAGATGTAATACATAATCAAAAACAAATATTTGCAAACACAGTATTTATTTTTTGCAAATACAATATTTGATTTTGGAAAGTTTTACAATATGGAAACTACCTTTGAAGAAAGTTTATATGGACTTTCTTCAGCATATTCAATAACAAAAAAAAATCGTGATTTCGATCCTAGGTACACGTTTATGAGTTTTTTTTTCAGTTAAAAAATATATCTTGATAATATGGCAACAAAAGGTAGTAGATTAAATTTAGCAGGAACGAAAACACATTACAAAAATCATGTGAATCTCTCAAACAATTTAAGATTTTTTCTTTTTAATTTTCAAAAAAAAAAAAAAAAAAAAATATTTTTTGAACTTTATTTGTGATTTTCTAAAAAAAAAAAATATGTTTTTTATATATTTATTAAAATTTGTAAAAAGTATTCGTATATTAAATATACCCTATATCCTGTATAGGCTATAATAGTGGGATTAAGTGACAAAATATCGAAACATGTTAAATTAATGTTTATTATACAAGATATCTCAATAAATTTACTGCAATTTCTTTTAATTTTCAAAAAAAATTGGTTATTTTGGAAAATTATTGGAAAAACGGCATTGAATTTTGATTTTTATCAGTGGCGTAATATTCTTTTTTATCTAATAATATAAAAAAAAAATTTTGAAAATGTTTTTCTGGGCCCACCCTTCGTGCAATGCATGATCGAAAAGCTCCGCAAAATAAAATTTAATAAGTTAGGTATTTGCATATTTTAGTTACATTTATGTTAAATATTCATAACACCCCGGCACAAAATTCCGACACCCTAAAATTTCGATGTTTCATAACTTTTGAACATTGTAAACCGATTGTATTATTTATGGATTTATGGCATTAGTTTGTAGATAAATTTGTTGCTATTTTTTATTATTTTTGATCGTTTATTACAGGGTGTTTCAAATAAACATTTTGCGCCATCTTTCGTGGGAGTTGCCTTACGTAAAAATAAAATTTATTTTTCATATTCAACATAGGTCCGATTCTGCTTTGTTATCGTAGCTACAGGGTGTTAAAGTCTTTTTTTTTTAATTTATTATAATTTTCTTCTAAGTACTTTTAAGTGATTCGAAGTGAAATTTGGAGTGTTAAAATCAAAGTTAAAAAAGTTACTATAAGTCTACATTTTTATTGCTAAAATGCGTCAATAAATTCATCAGGGGACGGGCATATGGATTATCACGAATATTTTTTCAAAAAAAAACATGTTTGCGTCACTGACTTTTTCATTTCTAATATCAAAATTATGTAGGCCGTTTAATACCAATTTGTCGACATTTTGGATACGGACATTTTGTCGAATTTCTGGCCTCCTTGATGAGATAAACAATTTTATTAATCACAATAATTTAATAAAATTAAAATTAAAATAAATGAATAAATTTAGTATATTTTACCTAATTATTATTAAATATTATTATTATTATTAGTTATCTATTACTGATTAGTCCAACCTACGGCAATGTCAAATAAAAAATTATTGATCTTTAAGATAATTACAAAAAAACCTTAATTTTAAAGTTTTAATTTCTGTTAATTTCTACAAACTATGCATTCCATACCCATGTATATGTGAAACTTTTTTTTATTTTCTTGGTGAGGAATCAATGAGTACTTATTTTAAAATTTTTTTTTTTTTTTTTTTTTTTTTTTTCAGGTAAGATTATCAGAAGGTTGCTACTTTGCCATCCAACGGTCCAAGTCTAAACTTGGGCCTTGGTCATTAATAAAATTACGTTTAATCTTATCAATGAGGCCGAAATCAAGAGGGGGAAACCAACTTATAAAAAATTTCGCACTAAAACTGCTCTACACTATGACCCCAACAAGATGCAAAAAAAGATCAGTCGGCCGTACCGCATGGCTTTTTTTAGAAGCAATATTCCCAGCTGCACGATTAACCCATATGCACGTCCCTGGTGAAGTATGTCGACGACATTTTTAGGCTTTAAAACATATGTCCGCACTTTTATTAGTACGAACTTTTACATTTCTCAACCAACACATTTCATTTGACAAAGCTTAAAAGTTAGTACTTGGAAAAAAATCATAACCTAAACTCGCTAATCATATTAACACTTTAACGTAGCTCTAGTAGCTAACGAAAACAAAGCAGGATACGGACTTATCGATTATAATGAAAAATAAATATCAATTTTTACGTGAGGATCTACCACGCATGTGAATCGGCACATGTTTTTTGAAACAACCTGTATTATTTCGGTTAGGTGGGTTTAAACAGGGATAAATCAAAACGTTGTTTTTTTTTTTTTTTTTATATTTTTTTGACATATTATGTGTGAACTTTTGACATTTTGGATTAAAAAAAACCATTCTCTACGATTGTATTCCTAAGCCTTTCATTTCTTTGACATTATCTTTGTATTTGATGGAAAATGGGAAGCTCCACTGGTCCCGTTATATTGAGATGCTTTCTCCAAGAGGAGTTGTCGTTCCATTTTCTTCTTTCGTTGGAAATCAGTTTATGATGCGTGATAATGCCAGGCCCCACTTTGCGCGGGGTAACGAGTTATGAGTATGAGTAGTTAACGAGAACCTGGATGAGGTTGGACAACAAAGATTCGAATGGCCTCCTTGTAGTCCTGACCTCAATCTAATCGAACATTTTTGTGCGATTGAAATTAAAAGAGCTGTCCGTCGTCGTCCTATTCTACCACAAACTCTACAAGGAGCTTGATGACTTAGCATTTTCACGCACCAATCATGGGAGGCAATCTCCGTTAATTTAACCTGAGCTCCTTTAAATGGTTTTTCTTGTCTATAGCTTGATATTCATCAACGATCATAGAATTCAAGAAGACATAACCTTAACCCTTATCTCGTCGATACGACGAAGCACCTCGGGCTCGTTATTGTTGCAAAGAGTGGACATACACAGCTGATCAAAATTACGATTACAAATTATTCGCTTTGTTTTCTATATAAATAACCATCTCTGCAAATCTACTAATACTCATTACTTAACAAAATGTGTTAGCCTTCAATAAAGAGCATCAGGGATAGTGGGTATAATTCACAACAAATGAAGCATATTTTAGGGAATCAATCTAAGAATACAGGAAAGTGTTTTTTAATCCAAAAATCAGTGCACAAAAACAACGTTTTTGATTTACCCCGGTAAAAACCCACCTACCCGAAGAAGCAAACCATTAAAATAATAAGAAATCATGCCAATACATTTGTCTACACCACATAAAAAATATATCATAAAAAATCCGATTACAAAATAAAAACGTTCATGAAACATCAAATTTACGTCATCAACCTTTTAGGGTCGGCGGAATTTGTGCCGCATCGGTAGCCTTATAGGTATATTCAACTCTTTTTTCATTGAAATTAGGCCATCTCGTTTCTGCTGAGGAAACCCCTTAACTAGATTGACAGATTTGTCTGTAAGCTTGTATCTATTAAAATTTAAAGTATGTTTGCACGATATAAAATGCTTGCACACACGACAGATACTAGTAATCTATTCTACGATCATGACTTGTGTATACGTCGTTATTTTTTTAATTCTTCCTACTAGCGACAAGACGTCCGATCTATTCAGATTCCCGTTATTATTATTTTGCACTATGGAATTGGTCACAATACCTCATGACGTTACATTACGAATTAAAATCTTCACAATCGAATGACCGGGCGACAGCGGTGTACTTTAATTATTGTAGATATGTGGCTATTGCTCAAATGATATCAATCCATTACACCAGTAAATTTAACTGAATGTAATGGTAATTAAGCCAGACAGATTTACCAGGGTACATAATATTCCTCTTGGCAGTACAAGTAGGTGTTTATATTAAAGTGTTAAAAATGAATATCGCTCTCATCGGCAGCGCTATAGTAATAAATTGAGTATTCATCAAATTATTTGGATAAGAAATAGGTGTTTAGTAAATTCAGGGATAACGGATTGCACTCTGTAATCAATGGCAATGGGAAATAATTGAAGCAGGTGGTCGATATAGACAAGCCATAAGAGCTCGGACTCATGTGACGATTCAGTGTTCGCAATCGACCTGGCTCGCTCGCACTAAGTGGTATTAACCCAAAAGTGGCCAATATTCAAAGAAATCTAAATTCAACGAGATATCACCAAAGACCGATACCAGGAATTATTTGTATAAACGTATGTATTCGAGGGTGGGTGGTAGTGGTCAATGTCCCCCCGTGTTACAATCCGCGCCAATCACAAACTGTTCTTCGAATAGAGGGGGTGTGATCGCTGTGGTTTATGAAAATTTAACTTAACAATAATAATCTTTAGTTTTATTCACTTAACTA